>NW_027131390.1:44092500-46592500 GCF_026122565.2 Emydura macquarii macquarii | reverse complement strand
TTCCTGAGGGGCAGAATGATTCAGGTCCTCACGGACAACACGGTGGTCATGTTCTATATGAACAGGCAGGGGGGAGCGCGCTCCTCGGCTCTTTGTCAGGAGGTCATTCATCTTTGAGACTTTGCAGTGAGGCACGACTTCCACATATCTGCTTCTCACTTCACGGGGGTCAGGAACGACGAGGCGGACCGCCTCAGCAGGTCGTTCTTACCCCGCCACGACTGGTCACTGCACCGGGAGTTGGTGACTTCCATTTTCCACACGTGGGGAGTTCCCCAACTAGACCTGTTCGCATCGTCCTGGAACAGGAAGTGCCCGAGGTTCTGCTCACTCCAAGGTCGCGAGCCGGGTTCCCTCTCCGACGCATTCCTTCTAGACTGAAAGGGGACCCTCATGTATGCATTTCCCCCCATTTCGCTGCTGCCCAAAGTCCTCTTGAAAATCAAGAGGGACAAGGCGGACATCATATTAATTGCGTCAGCTTGGCCGAGGCAGTACTGGTGCAGCATGCTGCTCGACGTGTCCATCGCCATGATGCTCCCGCTCCCGAGGCGCTACAACCTGCTCTCCCAAGACCAGGGTCGCCGGCTGCACCCGGACCTGGACTCCCTCTACCTGACAGCATGGAGACTCTGTGGCTGATGGAGGGAGAGAGAGCCTGCTCCATACAGGTCCAAAAGGTGCTGCTGGGCAGCAGAAAACCTTCCATCAGGTGGTGTACCGGGCCAAGTGGAAGCGTTTTACCTGTTGGGCAGAGTCTTGGGGTATCCCACCGAGCTGTTCGCCCACACAGGCGATTTTGGAGTATCTCCTCCATATGAAGCTCCAGGGTCTAGCACTGGCCTCCCTGAAGGTGCACCTGGTGGCCATCTTGGCCTTCCACCAGCCGATGGAAGGGCGATCTCTATTCTCCCACCCCATGTCAGTCAGGTTCCTTAAAGGGGTGGAGAGGCTATACCCGCAGGTCCGTGACCCGGTGCCTCCCTGGGATCTGAACCTGGTCCTCGCCATGCTGACAGGACCCCCTTCGAGCCCATGGCTACATGCCCGCTGCTCGTCCTCTCTTAGAAGGTAGCCTTCCTGGTGGCCATTACATCGGCTAGGAGGGTCTCCGAGATAAGAGCATTGATCTCGGAGCCCCCCTACATGGTTTTCTATAAAGATAAGGTCCGACTGAGACCCCACCTGGCGTTCCTGCATAAGGTGGTGTCCCAGTTTCACTATAACCAGGGTATCTTCCTCCCCGTGTTCTTTCCTAAACCACACGGTTCGGAGGAGGAGTGGAGATGGCATTCACTGGACGTCAGACGAGCCCTGGCCTTCTACATCAAGCGGACCAGCCGTTCTGGAAGTCATCACAGCTGTTCGTGGCAGTGGCAGACCGGATGAAAGGCTCACCCATCTCCACCCAGCGCATCTCCACCTGGATCACCGCCTGCATCAGGACCTGCTATGAGAGGGTGAAGGTACCGCTCCAAGGAGCTGTAACAGTGCACTCAACCAGAGCCCAGGCCTCATCCGCGACCTTCCTGGAACGAGTGCCCCTGCAGGACAGCTGCAGAGCAGTGACCTGGTTGTCGGTCCTCACCTTCACATCCCACTATGCCATCGTGCAGTAGGCGAGAGAGGATGCGAGCTTCGGCAGGGCCATGCTGTTGAGAGCAGCTTGCCGGTAATTCCTACCCACCTCCAAGGTATGGCTATTTAATCACCTATATTGGAATGGATATGAGCAATCACTCGAAGAGAGAAAACAGGGTTACTTACCAGTAACTGTTGTTCTTTGAGATGTGTTGCTCATATCCATTCCACACCCACCCTCCATCCCCGCTGTCAGAGTCAGCAGAAAGAAGGGACTGAGGGCCCGCGGGGTCGGCAGCGCCCTATATACCGCGGTATGAATGCAGTACTCCAGGGGCGCCTGAGCCGACACTACGGGGCTTGCTAAGGGGAAAAAATTTCTGGGAATCTGTGCACGGGGTGCGCACACACCTATATTGGAATGGATATGAGCAACACATCTCGAAGAACAACAGTTACTGGTAAGTAACTCTGTTTTTCTCACCCTTGGATGTATATATATATACCTCCTATCTGTGATTTCCACTTCATGCGTCTGACAAAGTGGGTTGCAGCCCATGAAAGCTTATGCCCGCAGAAATTTGTTAGTCTTTAAGGTGCTACAGGACTCTCATTGTTTGTTTGGTTTTTAGGTTCGAAATGTGGTAGAGTATGTGCTAGGTTGTCATTTGGTATAACTAGGACACAGTGGAGCTATCCCAGTTTACACCACAGGGAAACGTGACCTCTAACACTGCCACGCGAGACGGCGATAAGTCGCCACAGGTGACACGTAGATGTGCAAATAGACAAGAATAATGATAGGGGATGAGATGGATGAAAGGAGATGACATAGTAAAGGTGCAGCAAAAAAGAGACCCTCACAAACAAGATCACAGAGGCCATTAGAAAGTGCAGTGTCATTAAGGCCTAGGAGATCAGAGTAGATGCAAGCAACTGGTGACACGGCAGCAACACTGTTCCAGCTCAGAACTGTTGTTATAACTGCGTTTCTTCATCAGGATAGCATTTCCTGTAGCAAAAATTCCCGTAGAAACCTTATTAGCTTTACTGCCCTGCAGTGACCTGTTATTGTTGAGCTCCCTGATGTGTTCTTACTACTGGTAAACCCAGTCAGCTAAGGTGTGCTCTTTGCCTTTCTAGAACAAAGATAGCAACCGTGTTATAGCAGTTCACACCAGGTGTATGTAAAGTCGGCGTGTTCTCGTGCTCAAACGCCTTCATCCACTTCTAACTGCATGGCTCAAAAACAAGGAAAAGAGAGTAGTTACTGTACTTGTTTGCCATGCTATGGCTTAGATGCAATTTTAGCACCCACTGAGGGAGGCAAGAACCCTCCATTTTTAAACAGATGTGTTTTAAAGAACATGGTTCAGCTTTGTTTGGGTAGCGCCTACTCTTCCCGTGAACCTGTGCGACGTGTGAGATTAACACACATATTCATGGCGGTCACCCTTACAGACTTTGCTATTTTGGTCTAGAGTACCATGGTTAGCATACCACGCTTCCCCATGTAATACTCCTAGCGGGAGCCCTCAGGGCGACCATGGTAATATTAGTTAGAGTGGTGGGCAATGGAAAAGAATTAAGGGTGGCTACTGTAATGCGCCCAAGGATTTATTGATATACAGGTGCTTACCTGCTACTGCCTTGGACAGCTGGAGTAACTGGTGGGATTTTCCCTTCCCATTAACGAACAGCTGTGTGATGCTACATGAGCCACACCCCGCAGGTTTACGACCAAGGTAGTTACGGCACGCGTGACGTTACATTGATTTAGTTCACTATTGGGCAGCTTGGTTAGTTAGAGAACTTTGTTCTGCTTTCTCCTGGCATCCTAAGACTGTATACATCCTAGCAAACCATCGGGCCCTTGCCCACTGACTGCAGTTGCATTGGTGTGAAAGAGAACAGAGAGGTCTCACATCACTCCCTACGCCCATGGAGCAGCAAGGGGTGGGGCAAGCCCGTACTCAGAGACACAATTATGTGTCATAGCCTGCTGCCATGCGTGTCCCAACATTTCATTCCCCTCTCTCCCCCGCCCCACTAACTATGCTGCCAGGATGGTTCCAGTATCGGGTACTATTGGTCGCCAGCTCCACTGCCTCCTCTACCCTCTGTCCGCCATTAAGGGCAAGATTCACCCTTAGGCTCTGGTTTCCAGAGAACATTGGTAGATGCTCACTGCACCAGCCGAGGCTAGGAAAGCCCTTATTGAGCTCCTGTGTTTGTTTTTTTCACATGATTTCTGCACAGTTATTATTGGGTTTGTTTCTCAGCCTTAGATCCCTCCTAATATAGAAATATCTTGAAGAGCGCACACTGACGACCGAGAATTCCTGCCTTTCATACTTGGCATTGTCGTTTGCCCTGTTTGGATTTCTTTTTTTGCGGGATGGCTTTGGCCTGCTGACAAGTTCTGAGCTAATTAAAAAGTGTGTGCTTTTTAAATGCAGCCCAACAGGAGGGGGTAGGGTATATGATTTCCAGTCCAATCAGTTAGAGGCTGCAGCTTCCACTGGAAAGGTTAATTGAGCCTCAGTATTCTAACCTTGTCACGTACAATAGCATCTATAGCCATGGCGATGAACCTGGCAATGTATTTACTTTGTTTTCCACCTGCTTACAGCAGCCCTTATTTAAGCTGTTCAGTGCCTGAATGCAATGTAATAGCCACATATCCAACCTCCAGCCTCTGTCTCCAGACTCCTTACAGCCATTGGCTTCGGTGCTTTTTCTTCTTGACAATTCACTTGTTTTAAACCAAATTTTAAGGGGGAAAAGGGGGGGGGTTTAATCCAGTGTTTTCCTTTTTCAAGTCCATCCCTCCTTGTCACTAAGGCTATGTCTACACTATGAGCTCGGGAACGATGCTCACGTACACACACTCAAGCTAGCTGTTATTGGTTTCAGAGGGCTTTGTGTTCACCCTGGCTCAGCCATGCCTCCGTTGCTGCTACCCACGCTATCACAGCTACACTGCTATTCACACTCATGTCAGCTTGATGCGAGCTAGCACTCATGTGCGGACATGAGCAGGGGCATCACAGCCCTAACTTGGAGTGTAGACATAGCCTCAGGGTCACTTGTAGGGTGACCCGATAGCAAGTGTGAAAAATCGGGATGGGGTGGGGTAAGAAGCACCCATATAAGGCAAAGCCCCAAATATCAGGACTTCTGGTTACTCTAGTCACTTGTGAAGAGACATGGGACCAGAGAAAATGTGCATCCCAGCAAACCTCATTGATATTATTGCTGCTGAATGAAAAAAAAAGTATTTTCAGTGATACAAAATTTACATACAACCCTATTCTATCCCCACACATACTTCAAGAGGAGAGGTCACTGATTCAGAGAGATTTGGCTCACTTAGTGATTTGGGCACAAATAAGCAATATGTGTTTTAAGAAGGGTAAATGTAAACATATACATCTAGGAACAAAGAATGCAGGCCATTACTTACAGGATGCGGGACTCTATCCTAGGAAGCAGTGACTCTGAAAAAGATTTGGGGGTCCTGGTGTATAATCAGCTGAACATGAGCTCCCACTGTGATGCTGTTGTCAAGACAGCTAATGTGATACTGGGAGGCATAAATGGGTTCTCAAGTAGCTAAAGAGAGGATATTTTACCTCTGTATTTGGCACAGATGTGACTGCTGCTGGAATAGTGTCCAGTTCTGGTGCCTATAATCCAAGAAAGATGTTGATAATTTGGGGAGGGTTCAGAGAAGAGCCCCAGGAATGATTAAAGGGTTGGAAAACATGCTTTATATTGACAGAGTCAAGGAACTTCATCTATTTAGCTTAACAAAGAAAAGATTAAGAGGTGAGTACCTACACAGGGAACAAATATTGAATAATGGGTTCTTCAATCTAGCAGAGAAAGGTATAACACGACCCACCCAATGGTTGGATGATGAAGCTAGACAAATTCAGAGTGGAAATAAGGCGTAAACATATAACAATAGAGTAATTAAGCATGGGGAATTATTTTTGAGACGTGCTATGGCCTGTGTTATACAGGAGATCAGACTAGATGATCATAACAGTCCCCTTTGGCCTTTGAATCTATTCATCTATTATTTACCTGGAAAGACGGAGATGCATCAAAGACCAAGAATACTTAGAACCACTCACTCCACAGTACTTGATAAATACATTTGTATGTAACCTTTGCAAAAAGTTCATCTCAAGCGCAGTCCTGCAATACATACCATCATCCGCCTCCAAAAGCTAGTTGGACAAATGAAGCAAACAAAGTGGAGATTGAAAGGGGGGGAGTGAAAAAAACCTTCCTTTCATGAGCCCTTTTCAAAAAGTTTCTTCCTCTGCTGTGCTAATTCCATTTTTAAATCCCATTTTACCTGCTCCCAAGGTACCTCTTCTGTGCCTTATCAGTAGGCATTTGAAAGGCTGCAGAAATAGCAGGGTTTTATAATTAAGTTATCATCAGACTTTTATATCTAACATGCAGCTTTTGCAATAGTCAGACAATTTTTTTTCCGAAGCCTTGGAAAAGCTTCTCTTTCAAGAAACCTTTCCAAGCGTTCATGAGTGTAGTGACTACAATTCCCGGGCCCAAGAGGTCTGCACAGAAGATACCATTGTGTGTTTTACAGCTTGAAAAGTCCTGAAAGCACACACCTAATGGTGCTGTTATTTCATCTGTTCCACCAGAATTTCTCTGCAAAATACCTTGTTTAAAAGAACATATTTTCTGTTGCAAAAATGGGCACACAAATACAATGAACCCCTAATGAACAGAAACAGCCCTCACTTAAAGGAAAAAACCCTGGGCACGACCAGATCAAAAAGAATAGAAAGTTGAGCAGTCCTCATGCATGTGACTGGGAGAGAAAAGTTTCATATCTGTTGGACCTGGCAACCCATTTACTGAGCCCATCCAGACTAAGGAATTTAGATCTAATCTGGGATCCATTCTTGAACTATTGCAAGAGAAGATCATATGCAAGTTAACAGAGGGCCTGTGCTGTTAGATGCTGAGCATCATCAGCTACTGATGACTTCCCGATAGGTTTTAGGCTTCAGTTAAAAGTTGAGGGAGCTCAGGATGGCCTCACCGCATAAAGGCATGTAGAGCTGATTCATCTCCCATTGAAGGCTTTCCACTGACTTCATTGGGAGGTGGGTTGAGCCTTTAAATGAACAATCATTCAGATTCATCTCTCACTGTGTGGGCTCTACCTCTTTGGGGTGCCTGTATTTCCTGTTCTCTGTAATTCCCTGTACAGTAGAAAGTGAGGCCTAGTATAATGGGCCTACATGCAATATCTGGGGCCCGAACCAAAGTCAGGCTCTATGAAACAGCAACTGTTTGCCTGCTTACAAGTTCACTGACTGTTGCAGGAACTTGGCAGAAATGCAGCATTAGTAATGCACTAGCATTCCTAAAAGCAGTAGCAGAAACACACAGTATTGTTAAACCACGACTCCCCCGATATATGGTGATTGCGGAAACATAATCATGGGAGACAGTCCAAGTACTCCCTGAACAGCAGTACAATACAGGGAAGCAGTACAAGTTCTCCCCAAGATGCAGTAGTGCATGAACACAACCATGAAAGACAATACAGAGACAATCCGACCTTAAAATAGAGACAGGAGGATGGATGAAGATTTTATGCTTGACTTGGAGGTAAGGAATATTAATCGACATCAAAGAATCTGTAATCTATAATCTGGTTGTATGAAGGGATCCTAGCAGGGACATCTTTGTCTGGCCTAGGGGATAATGGAAAGTCCTGCCGTTAACTGAGCCAATCCATTGTGTCAAACATACATGTCCTAGTGTACCCATAGATCCTCTGGGACGCTAGCACCATGCTTCGCTTGCAATAAACCCGGCTGAGTGCCTTTGCTGCTTACCTGAGTCTGAGGTTATTCCTAGGCTGTGCTTAACGAGGTCTGTCAATTCAGCTGGCTGCAGAAGCAGAGATGGCGTTGGAAACTCACACCAGCATGCACCCGCTTCCTGCCAACACTGGTGACCCTGATGTGATTGACACCGTTATTTAAAAAAATGCTGTAATTAAAATATTACACATAAAACCAATTTAAAAACAAATGGATGTAGCAAATGAAAGCGTGGTGATGACCAGACAAGATGGTTCACAAAGCAACGGTATGCTATGAAAGAGATGCTTCTTTAAAAAATTGCTTCTCACGTTACTAAGTTTCTGATTACAAATCAAGTGGCAATGCACTCAGCATCCCCTTTGATCATTTGTGCACAGTTATTAAACTACTGGTGCATAGTTTATCACATGGTAAAATAGAAAAGTGGACTAGTACTACAAATTGTTGCAGGCAATGTATGCAGGCCATGCACGTGGTTAGTAACTGAATCTCCGAACAACAAATAAAGGGAAATTTCTGAGCTTTATTCTTCTCGGATGAAGTCACATTTAGATATTCTACTATAACCAATGATCTTCTCCTAACACTTAAAATGGAAACTACTTTCAAACCTAGAATTTATGTGGCCCTTCAAAAGGTGCATTGCAGCACTGGGTTTTCAGATGAGCCCTGTGGACTAGATCCAGTGGTTACCTACCTGACAATGACTGCAGCTTGTGTTCCCAAAATGGGGACTCTGTCGATGCCGAATGAACCTGTAATTTTTGCCCTGTACTGTCATGCCAGTGTAGGAACATTTCCCCAGCTGCTGCTTGTAACGTGCCAGTTTTGTGGATAAGTGAAGGACTTCAGGGGTGCCAAGACAGCAGTTTTCATAACATCTTCCAAGAGGTATGTAGGGTTTCTTTCTCGCCACCTAATCAAAGATATTTGCTTTGCTTCACAGCTTTTATATCAAGCCTGAATGAGCTTTTATTTGTCTTATAACACAGAATGTATTAATCCCAAAGGAAACAACACAGTTAAATGCTACATCACTAACTGCTCACATTTAGCTGATTATGCACCATGTCCCCCCAGTCCTTTTCAGAGTCACTGCTTTGGAGACTAGAGGCCCCATCCTGTTAGTGGAGCCTACCTTCTTTGCCCCTAGGATGTATGCCTTGACATTCAGCTGTATTAAAACACTTCGTTTACTTGACCCTGCTTACCAAGTGATCCAGCTCGCTCTGTAGCAGTGATCTGTCCTCTTCATTATTTACTACTCTCCCCAGCTGTGTTATCTGCAAACTCTATTGGTGATGATTTTCTGTTATCTTCCAGGTCACAGATAAAATGTTAAGCGTGTCTTTGCGTTAGGCTTCTCAGATTAGGACACCATGTCTTTAAAGGGAAGAGTCAGAAAGAGGATGTATAGCAGTGCTTTGGTTTACCTCATCTTCTAGGTTCCACGTGATAGAACATGGGATGTCATGTAATCCAATAAACCACTGAGCTCACACAGATGCTACTGATTAGGACCAGATAGATGCTGGTGAGGCCTTGACAATGACCTTTATAGTCTGTGGTGGGTCAAGCAATCAGATTTTTTCCTGAGATAAGTTACCAGCTCTTGCAGTTCTATCATCAGTCTTTTGGTGGTTTTCCTAATGTGCCACGGGATTACCCAAAAATCTCAGCTTTCACAGAAGGTAAATTTCTAGCCCTCATGTTTGCTGACAAATGCTTGAAAATGTGATTTGAAAATGTGACAAAATATTATAAACCAGACACAAATAAAGAGAACCCCAAACATTTCTTTTTTAAAAGCGCATGGCTTTTCAAGGCCTGATGGATGTTTCTTTGAGCACTTGGTGTTGACAATACTGGGATAGTAAGGGTCAAAGTCAGAAGCACATTTAAGTATCTCTAAGAATCTAAGCTGCTGTACATTCACACTCAGAGCATCAGTTACTCCCACGTAGAACTTCTCAGACTCCAAATAAAATCAAAGGAAGCTACAGATGCTCAGCACCTCATGAGACCAGGCCTTCTATCCAGGTGTCTACATATGGACGTAGGCACCTAAACTGGTCTTCAACTCAATTAGACTCTCACCGACTTGTTGAGGTGTGAGATACGTTCTCCTCACACACTGCTTCATCCCTCCTTTCACTTACACTATCTTAAAACTAGTATTACTCCAGTGGTTTCAACTGAGTTGCTCCTGATTTACAGTGGTGTGAATGGATAATCAGGCCTACTGAGTCTACGCTAGCTTAATTCTCATGCCAACGAGCCAGAAAAGAGCGGGACAGCAGAAAAATGAATGTACAGGAATGTGTAAGTTAAAGTAGTGGGTGGTTTTAACTCACTTCTGACTTTGACCCTGTTTTGACAATTGGGCCTATAACTTTTGCCTGCTCAGGAATTAACCATGAAAAGGTGGTCAAGTTATTTTCAATAAGGAATGTTATATACAGCTGTAAGAAAACCAGACAGAGAGACTGAATTAGTCTAGACAAAAGGCACACTGATATAACTCAAGGACCATGTTAAGATCATATCCGGGAAACAAGAAAATGCTGGTCCGGAAATTAACAAACCAAAACTGGTGTGTCAGGCCTGAGGCCTGATTGGTGGACAAAACAATGAGGCAGAGAGAAAAAAACAAAACCACTTTTTGGGGAGTTCTTAAAGAACTCTGAAAAATCATCATATCATCTCAGCTCATCTTCCCCAAGCCAGAAGGAGCAGACCAGACTGGAGGATGTTATTCCCGAGAGGAGGGCCGTTAGGCCTTGCCCTTGTTTAAGGAACTTTGTTTTTCATCTGTGAGTCCTGAAAGTTATCATGACATCCAGCCCTCAATGGGGGTACCGAACCGTCAGCACTGCAGGCACTCCATAGGCGCATAGGAGTCTGTTCTGTCTCCCTTCTCTTTTTGTGTTACTTTGTGCCCCACTATTCTTCCTCCTGCCCTTTCATTCTCCTAGCTTTTCATCCGAGTCTGGAATCGACCATACTGCACGTATCAGCAGCTCAAAACAGCTGCGGCTCAAATGAATGTTCATTGTGTTTCTTTACAAGCATCTTCTACCTTCCAGACAGGAGCATAGGAAAGAAGGCAAGCGTCCCAGAATAGCATCCTTTTATGTTAAGCTCCCTGCTCTAGTTCACATAACAGTCTGGATTACATTGAATACAAATCAACCTATTGCATTTGTACAAATGGCCTCTCATCCCTAGGAAAATCAAGGTTACTTACCAGTAATTGATGTTCTTCGAGATGGGTTGCTCATGTCCATTCCACTATAGGTGAGTGCACACCACCGTGCACGGTTCCCAGAACTTTTTTCCCCTTAGCAGATCCCGTAGGGCCGGCTCTGGTGCCCCCTGGAGCCCCGCGTGCATGTCGCGGTATATGAGGCACTGCCGGCCCTATGGCTCCTCAGTCCCTTCTTTCTGCCAACTCCGACAGCGGGGATGAAAGGTGGATTGTGGAATGGACATGAGCAACACATCTCGAAGAACATCAGTTACTGGTAAGTAACCTTGTTTCCTTCTTCGAGTGCTTGCTCATGTCCATTCCACTATAGGTGACTAACAAGCAATACCTTTGGAGGTAGGAAGGAGTTACCAGTGAGCTGCCCTCAGCATGGCTCTGCCGAATCCCGTGTCCTCTCTCGCCTGCTGAACGATGGCGTAGTGGGACATGAAGGTATGCACTGACAACCAGGTGTCAGCTTTGCAGACGTCTTGCACAGGCACTCTCTCCAGGAAGGCCATAGACGAGGTTTGAGCTCTGGATGAGTGCGCTGTGATGGTTCCTGGAAGTGGCACCCTCGCCTGCTCATAGCAGAACTTGATGCATGATGTAATCCATGAGGGGATGCGCTGGGTGGAGACAAGTGAGCCTTTCATCCAGCATCTACAGGCCAAGGGAGCAAAGCGTGGCCCTGGAGTCCTTAAGACCGTGCAGCTTTGCATCAGTCCGATCCGAAAATGGGCCCGACCCATCAAAAGGGAGGTCCTGAATGGACTGCTGCACCTCTTGTGACAGCCCCGAGGATTGCAGCCACGAGCACCGTCTCATGGCAATGGCAGAGGCTATGGCCCTACCTGCTGAGTCTGCAGTGTCACTGGACGTCTGTAGCACTGCCCTAGCCACTGTGATTCCTTCATCCAGGACAGTGGCGAAGTCTGCGACCTGGTCGTGGGGAAGGGCCTCAGCAAACGGTTTGAAGGAGTCCCACAAATTAAAATTGTACCTGCCCAGTTAGGCCAGGTGGTTGGCAATCCTGAACTGCAGGGCTGCCATTGAATAAACCTTCCTCCCAAATAAGTCTAGTTTTTTGTTGTCCTTGTTTTTGAGAGTGGACCCTGGTTGACCTTGCCTGTCCCGCTGGTTGGCCGCATCAACTACCAGGGTTGCCAGGGCCGGATAGGTGAATAGATATTTGAACCCCTCGGCGAGGACATAATACTTTTTCTCGGCCACCCTTGATGTAGGGGCAACCGAGGAGGGGGTCTGCCACAGGGCCTTGACAATTTTGAGGATCCTGTCAGGGCCTGGGAGAGCCACCCTTGCTGGGGCAGCTGCCGCCAGCACGTTGAAGAGAGTATCCTCGTCCTCCTCTAACTCTTTAACCTCCAGCCCTAAGTTAGAGGCCACCCTCTTAAGCAGCTCCTGGTGTGCCCTGAAATCTTCCAGTGGCGCCATGTGGTCCCTGGAGATGCCTTGTCCAGGGAGGAGGAGGAGGAGGACTGCCAAGCTTTGACCTGTGGCTGTTTCCCCCCTTGGCAGGCAGGTGTACCCGTGGAGGGTCCCTCCATGGGGTCCCATTCCTCATCTGAGGAATGGTGTCTGTGGGCTTTGTCCAGTGCGGGAGGCGCAGACTGAATCCTCGATGATAGGACGGACTGTGGCCCAGGTCCCATCTGGATGCCCCATGGGGCCCAATAAGTCCATTGCTGCGGCCATTGACCCTGTGGCCAACCAGGAGCTGGGTGCACCACCAGCTGTGGCACCTCATGGGGGCGTTGGCTGTCCCAACGACTGCCCCCCTTACGGGACCCTGAGCCACTGGAGCGGCAGTGCCAAGTCCTCCCTCAGTCCTTGGTGCCACTCTGTGCCAGGGACCACCCTATCGATGCCTCCGACTTGGAGGACAACGAGGACCGCCTCCGGCTCTGCGATCGGTACCATTGAACAGAGGTGCGCTCCGAAGAGCTTGATGTACTTGAATGCTGTCTCGTCACCGATAACTTACAGTGCCGTTTGCCCTTCGGTGACCAGGATCGGTGCCACTCGGAGCTTTGCGGTGCCGAACCAGACTCCGGTGACCAGGTTCCACGTTGGGGACTCCACGGTGCCAGATCCTTTGAAAGTGACCGGGTTCTGCGCCATGTTGGTGCGGGTGAACTCCTTGATGCCGGGGATCAGGAACTGGAGCTGTCCAGGCACTGCCTGGCAGACCTCGACCAGTGCCGCTTTCTTGTCTGCACTGCTTCCGGTGTCGGGGACCAACTTTGGTACCGAGAGGGGGACTCATCCTGAGTCGACGCGGACCGGCTCGATGACACCGACCTGGAGTGACTGCTAGGGGAGCGTCTTCGCTCTACCCCCCGGTGGCCGTCTGGCGGGAGACCTTTCCACTCTTACTGGGGGTCTCCACCACCCTTCAGGGGGACCCAGCACAGGTTTACCCCGGGACACTGGCCCCTTCTCCCTTGGCAGAGTGGGGGGCGGAGGTGGCGTAGGCAAGGCCAGCAAAGCTCTTGCTGCCTGAAAAGCCTCCGGTGTTGACGGCACTGGCAGGGGCACTCTCCCACTCCCAGGAGTCTGGGGAGGCTCCCTGCTCGGAGATGCCAGCACCGAAGACGACTCGACAGGCCATACTTGATGCATCTCTGCACTCGACCCTGCCCTTACCAGCGGCACAGAGGAGTGTCCGCGCTCCATGCGCTGCCTCCTCTTCTTTGGCACCGGGAATGTCGCTCGGTGCCAACTCAATGTCAGTGTTGGCAGTGCTCTCTGCACCGAGGATACACTCAGAGCTGAGGTAGATTGGGGTGGTTCAGATGCTGGGCAGAGCACTGCCTCCATTAGCAGAGCTTTTAACCAAATCTCCTGGTCCTTCTGGGTCCGCAGTTTAAAAGCCCTGCATATTTTACATTTGTCTTTCCTGTGCTCTTCCCCCAGGCACTTAAGGCACCGATCGTGGGGGGTCGCTGAGTGGGAAAGGCTTCCCGCAGGAGGCACACGGCTTAAATCCAGGTGACTGGGGCATAGCCCGGCCACTCTGAGCCCCTCAGGGGCTTCTAATCTAACTAAACGCAATGCTACTTAACAACTACTTAAAACTAACTAAAGGTCTACGAATAACAGAGTTCAAACAAGGGGAATGGCACTTGCAGAGAGCAAGGCTAGTTCCAGCAACCATCACAGGCAGGCAGAAAGAAGGAACTGAGGGGCCGTAGGGCCAGCACTGCCTCTTATACTGCAACATGCATGCGGGGCTCCAGGGGGCACCAGAGCCGACCCTACAGGATCTGCTAAGGGGAAAAAAGTTCCAGTAGCTGTCCACGGTGGCATGCACACACCTACAGTGGAATGGACATGAGCAATTACTCGAAGAAGAATCCCCCAGTGGTTTTTTACACAAGAGTCACTTCATACACTCCTGAAGTCTAGTCATAGCTAGGTAGCTCCTGAGAGTCATGCAGCAGAGCATATCAATGCTACTTTAGATAAAAGACTAGGGGAAGAATATTCCTATTACAAGGGATTTAAGTGTGCAGAGACCGCCCCTGAGGGCTAAATGAACCTTGCTGGTTCAGCTTCTCCTGGTTTAGACCCAAGCAGGCAGCTCCAGTTCACAGGTCACATCCCCTATCATTTGTTCTGTTTCATTCAGATCAGACAACTCCAACAAAAGTCACCAGTTTCCTTTCTAGAGCTCTTGGGCAGGCAGGGCATCTCCTAATTCGGTTCTGCTGAGCTACACGCTCCGGTCCACCTGCGGCTGCAAGTTCTCCTTTCATGCCCGTCTGCTTCTGCAGATGAACAGCCCATACGACACAGGTGCAAGTTAATCACACACACACACACACCCTGGCAGCAAATGTCGCAATCAGTGCAAGGACTGCATCTTAGCAATAAAATCGGCACCTTTACACCAGCTTCTTCGACAGTAGGTTTCTCGACTCCTAAGTCCCACACTTCAGCCTGACGCCTCCTGGGATGCAGCTATACAGGAGTTATTTTTGGGCCCATTGCCAGGGCGTGTCCTGCATTCCTGGGGTACGATTACCAGTACCAGGGGGGTGGCAGCCTGCACCTGCCAGGGCCACCTCTGGTTCTGCACATGCCCTATTCCCTCAGCCCCTCACCAAGGAAGAAAGGGCAGTTTTCAATCCCTGCAGGTGGGTATTAGGCCACCCAGTCAACCTGCCTTCCTGTAGTGGGTGCTGAGCACTGCTCACCTGCAGACAGAAACAGATGGGCCCGGATTAGCAGGGACGTTCTGGGACTGTGACGAAGCAGGCAGAGCACGGGAATAGGAAGACGCCATCAAGTGTGTGCTGGGGACCCAGCCCATCATTATTACTCCCCGGATCAGAAAGGCGGCTTTTAAAACTAGGTTATTTATCCGAAAGTGCTTTGGTCCCTGCAGATTGGTTTGAACTAGCAAACGCATACCTCCCCTGGAGGCGGGGAGGGGAGGCCGGGGGGGCTTCAAAGGGCTGATAAAGGAGGAAGTTCATTAGCATCTCCCTCCCTACTAGAGAGGGTACACGCAATGCACAACACATACACAACTGAGTTTTTAATAAAATGGAGGCCAAAAGGTATTAACGCTAATCCACTAAGGCTTAACTTGATTCAATCAGGTTTATTCTCATTCCATAAGGTTTGTTCGGTATATTCAGTCTGCTGCAAGGATGTTCAATGTTTTCTGAAGATCAGGCCTCTTTATGGTGTTTCTAAAGCTCTCTAGTCACTTGTGCAAATCTTGGCCCTGATTTGCACAAGAACTGAGTGGCTCTCACTGACTTTAATGTGAGTTACGGTGCCCAGCCCCTCTGGAGGGGGCTTTAAGAGTCTAGCTTTAGAAGCCCACATTTGAAAATTTCATGGTAGATGGTGATAATGCTTAGCAGTGTTGAGCAGCTTTATTCATTCATGTTTTCTATGCAAACCGATATACTGCACCAGCCAACGCTCTCTCGCGCCACTGTTCTATTTTCCCCGACTTAAGTTTGTCTCAGGAGTCTGGAAAGGGGTGTGTGTATGCAAAACAGTCTCCCACATAAACAGCAGTACTTTCCTCTCTCTTCCCTGATGGCTGTAATGTATTGTCACCACATCTGACTTTACTCTGCAGTCCCTCAACTACTGGAATAGCTTCAGAAATCTAATTGTGCGTGACAGACACAGTACGTTCCTCTAATTATACAATAGGCTTTAATTCCTTTACTATATCAAATGCCTACATTAGCCCAGTGCACGTACAAAAAAAATTTTCTCCAAAAATTCTGTATGTACTAGGGAAAGCAGAGCTAGTTCCAGGCAGTTGGTATCTAAATTTAAAGTTGATAGCTAGTGTGCCTATGGTAAAAATATGCACTAGAGATCATCCCAGTCAGTTGGGGGGATGGAGGGGGCAGAAGGCGGTCTTTAAGTCCTGCTACATCAAACTCTAGTGCCAGAAATATTTATTCCCCACAGCCCCAAATTGTATGGAGAACAAAGATGGTGAGAATATCCTAGTCTGCTAAGGCTAATTTAGGTTGAAGAGGTTCTTGGACAATTACGTTTCATGCAGTGAGCGATGTCTGGAGGCAAAGTGGAATTCCCCCTACCGCTCTACAGGCCAGTCCGGCTTTTCTTGGGCCTTGTCTGCACTAGAAAAATAAGTCATGAATTCAACAAAGCTGCCCTGGGCTCCCTGCCGGGAGCGGGTCGAGAAACGTCCAGGCTTCTCGCCCCACTGGCAGCCTGGAGCGGAGACCAGCTGCTCGGCTCTCAGGGGGGCTCTCTTGTCAATTTGAGAAGTGAAATTGACAAGAATGTCAGCCCCACAGCCGATGTAAGGGGGACGCAGCGCCTCCATTGACACTGCATCACCCTAACTAAGCCGACATGAGCCCTACGCCTCTCATCAAGGTGGTTTTATTTGGTCGAAAAAACAGGGCAGTTTTGTCGGCAGGGGGTGGGCTGGGGATGATTGCAGTGCGAACACCAGCTCTGTTTTGTCGACAAAAGCTGACCTTTGTGGATAAAGCAGTTTAGAGTAGACCAGGCCTTGGTCTCTAGCCCCGTGGGACTGTGGTGCAAACCACTCAGCTGCGTGAGATGAGCCCACTGTTTAGTGCGCCCTGAAGGCAAGGATGAATCATTTGAGCAACTCCAGAGCCATCAGCGCTTAATGTGCCCAGCTGCCTAACCTCAATTAATTTTAATGATACAACAGCCCCCACCGTACAGTTCTGCACCCTGAGGCCTAGTTTAGGGAGGAGATTACTTTGGGCTTACAGCCACCAAAAGTGACCTTTGACCGATTTGCCAAACAGGAAACAACCTTGCATCTGGTGCTGACATTCCCTGCTCGGAGCCAGCACGGCCGAGTGGGTTAGAAATGCAGCCTTGACATTAGAGACATTGACATTAGGAACAATACTTCTTCAAGGAACACCCCCCTCCCCCCCCCCCCCCCGTCTGGAAGCTGGGTTGCAGCTCCTCTTAGTTTTGGCTCACAGCACTACACAGCCGGGCTGTTGGAAGGTCCCTCTCGCCGCTGCCAGCTCTCTCTGCCGCTGCCCAATGCCTAGCTGCCTCACGGCTGGTCAGAGAGCCTCTTACCAAAAGGCAGCTTCACCGTTGCATGTTGCAGGAGGCTAATCAGGGGCTGCAGCTCCAGCAAAGCAGGCCAGGTACCCACCGTGGCTAGGCCTTTCTGTCCAGCTTGCCACACAAGGCCTTTGCCTAAGGAGGGGAAGACACCAGAAGCAGCAGCCCGTCAGCCCCGTACCAGGAGTCAATGGATAAGAAGTGGGGCATCAGCCTTTTGTAACCCTGACCCATTTTACGTGACTGGTGCTAGACTCTCATGCACATTCTCTTCCCTGTTGCTTGGAACTAGGCGATGTTGAGCAGTCTCTCCTCAGCACTCCTGGGTGTCAGACCTTTGTTAATGGGCCCTCTTAAGGCTCATATCCTTCCGCATCGGATGCCATAGCAAGTCCTTGAACCAGGGCTCCCACCCCACCATAGGAAGTCACAAGGGCACGGGGTTCTGAGTCTCAGGCCCCCAGCTTCCCTCTCAGACTCCCTGGTAAGCCCCCAGAAGGAAGCCTCCTCAGAAGCTTGGAGAAAAATAGCAATTGTCCCCAGGCCAGGTGAAAGCATTTGCTACTGAGGACCCACCCATCCTCACGCCGCCAAACTTGATCTCTGGCCGTTTCGCAGGGCTGGAAACAGCAGCTTTAAATACAGCTGCTCACGTGGGCTTCGGTGCAGAGTTCTCTGGATGAAAAAATGGCTTATCAGCCAAAACAAACATTTACAGGGAAAAATTGTCATCTTGGTTGAAGCTTCTCTTCTTTCCAACAGAAAACTTGCAAGCGTTTATGACTGGTGGGGTGGGGGTCAGATGTTCCCCTCCTTTGATTTTAATCTTTTTTTTCAGTGTGGAAAAAGGTGAGTTTCCCCAACCTCGTCCCTCCATGAAACATTTTTCTTGATGAAATTTTTCAGCAAAATGAAAATACAATTCCCCCCCCCCCCCTTTTTTTTTTTTTTTTTTTTCAAAATACACTAATTTTTACTCAACGATCTCTGCTTTAAACCAGTGGGGATTCCCATGCACCCCACTGTCAGCTCTGGAAAAGCATAAGATCTTGGACTCCTAAATCATGAGATGTTTACAGAAAAGTTCTCTCTCCTGTAGAACTTGATCTCACCAGCCCTGGGGCTCAGGAAGGGTTAATGGGCTGGACGTGCCACCTTTCAAAAGAGTCCGTCAACATTTTGCAGGAGAGGGAAGAGATTTGTGTGCCAGGTGGGTTTTAAGAAAACGGAGGCTGTCTGGAGTGGCTTATGGCTTTGAAATGTGAAGACAAATCCTGAGGAGATGGATTAATGAGTGGATGAGCCAGGCAATGGCGCATGCAGGATGGGGAAATGTGGTTTATTATTTGTATTACCATAGTGCCACAGAGCCTTACTGGAATAGGAGCCCGTTGTGTTAGGTGTTGCGCACACAGAGAACAAAAAGATGGCCCCTGAACCAAAGTTTTAGGTTATTTGTAAGTGTTTTTAATGGCTTACTCTAAGACCTGCACAGTTGAACTAAAGCACATGGCATCACAAGTGGCGGTATAAAAGAAATGGTCCCCTTTTTATTTTCTAAAAATATTCCTTAAATGGTTCATATAACAGACAAAATACCTGAGCTTCGAGTGTGTGCAGGCCCAGTACTGGTGTTATCTATTTGCCTGCCTTCCACAGGGTGTGCAAATCGGTACACGCATGTGCATGCGCACACACATTTGTATGGGAAAATATAGCCCCTCGTGTTTTATACCCTGCTGGTGCAAATGAATAGAACCGTATATTCAAAGCAGTATCCAAAACTGAGACCTGGGTTCATAAACAAGGCAAGAACTACAGTTCAGCCAGCCAAGTTCATTAGGGTTTCACTGAAAAGAAAAAAGAAAAAACTTGGTCTCATAGGACAAATTCACAGAGAAAGAACTAGAGGGGGTATTACTCAGAATGTAATGAAAATGGCTGCAATGATATTCTAGTATTGGGTAAGTAAAATATTAAAAGGAAAGCTTTTTGAAGTCCTTATCTGCCACATATTACTCTTGGCTGCACTAGGGTGAATTCAGAATGTCACTCAACTGAAGTCAATGGAGTTACTCTGGATTTATACCAGAGCAGATGAGAGCAAATGTTGGCCCAGGGGGTCTGACTTCCTGGGAAAAGTGCATTGGGCCAGATCTTCAGCTGGGGTAGATTAGCACAGCTCCACTTTAATGAAGCTGCATCAAAGTATGCCAGCCCAGATTCTGGCCCCTTGACCTCAGTGGATTTATTCTGGATTTACACTGGCCTAGAAAGATCAGGCCCATTGTCTGCAGGCAGAAAAACCTCCTCAACATCACCTGGCAGTGGCAGATAATCTCAGAAGGAAGAGATGGCATCCTTTGTTGTAAAGGGGAGAATAGGTGCATTGCCACAGCCGGAGAGAAACTGTGAGGAGGCTCCCATTTCCAGCACTTAAGAACAGCAGGAATTCCCATTTGTATGCAAAATCAATGCCCAGCCAGGGCACCGAGCACTGGGAAAAACAGAAGTTGGAGACGGCAGTGGTTTAGTCCCGCATGAGAAAATAGCTGCCTAAATGGGGCAGCAGCATGGTGCTGGGAGGGTATTCCAGGCAGCAGTGCCAGGCACTGAAAGGTAAACGTTTTTCTTCTAGACAGGCTTTTTGAGAAGTCAGTGCTGTCCATGAGTAATGGGCTCCTCCTGCTTTGCTGCCAGTGAGAAGTGGAGGCGAATTTTGGTTCAGCAGGAAGAGTCCTATGATCGGAGACCTCACAACCAGCCACGTTTCTTCGTATTGGGGTGAATATATCTTTAGTCTGAGCCTTCCTTCACCTAGCACCAGGATTATACAAAAAAAAGATCTGGGTTTTCCTTGGCCGTACCACATAACCTTTGTTGAGCACTGTACGTGCTCAGAGCTATGGCGATTCCTTGTGCACGCCCCCTCCCACCTCCCAGCATTCATTTGGCTGACAGCATGCCACCATTTTAAGGGCTCACTAATAAACCCAGCAGTACACATGGATTTCCTGCATTGGAGAGAGCGTTACTGCAGATCCACGCTGGCCTAACATTACGTCTACACTGCAATCTTCGGTGTCATTGCAGCTCACATAGACACAGCAATGCCAGCCTTATCCATGCTAGCATGGCTAAAAATAGCAGTGTAGGCACGGGCTAGCAACACAAGTACGTACCCAGGGTTCCTCGGCAGGTTTGTACAGCTCACACAGAAGCCTGTGGCCCTGTCTCTTCTCCGCTATTTTTAGCCATGCTACGTCTGCCTGTGCTGCAGTCACCCCTTAGACTGCAGTGTGGATAACGAGTACGGAGGAAGGCTTCAGCCCACGCAAGACTGGGAACGTGTGGTAAAGGAGGGCAAAGGAACATAGGAGACAGCTTCCTCTCATCACCTTTTCTACGTGTAGGTTAAGCGAGCGGGTTAATCAGAACGTGTGGAGAGTATGTTTGAAAGGCAGCGTGGCCTAGTGGAGCCCTGGGAGTTGGCAATCCGGGCTCTGCCGTGGCTGTGCGCCGTGGTCAGTTCACTTAGAGCTAGATTGCATGTTGACTGCACGCTCTGCCGGGGCCTAAGGGGTTTCTTACACGCCCTGCCCCGCCACCACAGCTGGGCAAGGAGGGGTGGCTCCAAGCTCTCAGCTAACTCAGGGCATCAGGTTACTGCCCTCCTGGGGCAAGGAGGAGACAGGTAGAGAATTGTGGCTCTCTTCTTCTCCTGGGGCAACAGAACTACAGCCTTACCCCTGGGCACAGTCTAGTTCTCCATCTTTCTGCACCCATATAATACTTCTCACCTGCCTCTCTTAAGGAGCCAGCAGCTAAAGTTTTGAAGTGCTCTGAGACAGATGTTGCCCATGTACTCCCTCTCGCTGTGGAGCGTCTGTATCAAGGATGAGATCTGAACCACATGATAGTCAGGTAATGCAAACACACCGCTCTGGCATGTAAGTAGCCTGGTGCTTTACTCAATGACTTTAATGCCTTAAGAAAATGCACAGGTGCAGTGCAGCTGAGCTGCAGTTCCCCCCTCCCCCTGGGTGAGTCTTTCACTTTCAACCTCCTGACTCGGCTGAGATCTCAGCATGAACCCTGCACAGCTTGTGTTAAATTTCCTTTTTTTAAGAGAAAAGAAGGATGTTACGTCACCGCTTGCATACGCAGGGCCAGATCCCTGCTGCCATTACCCACCGCCCACCCCACGAATGGCCAGAATCCAGCTGCTCTGCTTTTGTTCATGCAGCAAACAGTCAGCCGTAACAGGATTATTACCCAGTAACGTGAGTGTGTTAGACATGGCCCTGACCCGGATGAGTCTGTGATCTGCACCAAACAGCCCCTCTAAATTCAAATACCCCCCCAACTTCAATTCTTGGGGAAAGTACTGCATGGAGCTCCAAAAGCCACAGTGCTCTCAAACACTCCTGTATTTGAATTTTCCATGTGAGATTCAAAAACTTGCATGAGCACGTTCGGGGGAAACCTGCACTAGTTGTACAGTGAAATGCATTCCCCAAGAGACGTGCCTGTGCTTCACATGGCAGACAAGCTGTTGCCTGCTTACTCGCTTGGTTTGTTTGCATGCTGGAACAGTAAGCACATGCAACTCAGGGAATACTTTTGAACAGCTAAGCCCATTGGGTTTAGGCCTGGAATGGAAGTGTGCATATATCCTGGTGTTTGCAATTGCAGAGAGACGCTCTAATTTTCCAGGCTAAGACTTTAGACTGGGAATTTCTAAGTTAAGCATCCCAATCCTGTAGAAATATAATGCAATTTAGGCCCCTAAAACCAAGCTTCAGTTCTTCAGATGGGTACAATTTAGCCCTGCGCCCAGTTATGTTCAAACACAGTGTTGTTTCCCCTAAGCATTCCCCCTCTCCCCAACACCCTCCTCAACATAGTTCAGCAACTCTTCCCAAAAGGAGAAGAATTGAAGTTGGCCATAACAGAGTTCCTTGTGCTGCTCATCTTTCCTTATATTTCCTTCTTGGTAATCATATACAGCTCAGCTCTGAAATCTCATCCAGAGACTTCTCTTATTCCAGTGAATGATTCCAAGGTTTTGCTCTATTTATATTCTCGTCACTATCTAAACTGGAAGAGAGGCTAATGGCTCACCCCAGCTCTGCCTTAATTAGCAGTAACACTGCTGGAATACGTTTCTAAATGTCATTGGGTTTGTCTCTAAATGGCCAATTAAAGGGAGTTTATAGACAGAGTTTTACTGCAGTTTGTTAGGTTCTAATAAGCATTCTTTATTTTCATTGTGTTTATTTTGATATGGTACCAAAAACTCAAGTTTGCCAAAGGTACGCTTATTATTTGTAGTGCAGTAGCACACAGAAACCCCAGCCGAGATTAGACCACCGTTGTGCCAGGTGCTGTACAAAACACATGGTAACAAATACACATACAGCTACAAATTTACACATAAGTAGTAGAGCCCATATTAAATGGAATAAATATTGCCTAACAGATCTTGAGCTATAGTTGTCAAGGGGGAATCATCAACTATTGCAGACAAAGTCATTGTTCATAAAGCTTGTAGATGAGAGAGACCCGTGAGGTGATAAGTTACAATAAGGACAGGTCTGAACAGTTTGGAAAGCTAAACTACTAACCAACATGACTTAATTCAATCAAAGGCAAGGTCAAACATCTAGGAATAAAGAATGTAGGTCCTATCTGCAAGGTGCGGGACTGTAGTCTGAAAGGCAGAGACTCTGAAAGAGACTCAGGCGTCATTGTGGATAGCCAGCTGAATGTGAGCTCCCACTGCAATGCTGTGACCAAAACAATGCTTACAATAGTTGGATATCTCAATAGGGAAATGTCAAGCAGGAGGAGGGAGCTTGTGTTGCCTCAGTATACAGCATGCGGGAGACCATTACTGGAATACTGTGTCCAGTTCTGGTGTCTGTACATTAAACAGGATGTTAAAAAATTGGAGAGGGTTCAAAGATGAACTATGAGAAAGGTTTTTGGTCTGGAAAACACACCTTATAAGGACAGACTAAAAAAAGCTCAATCTATTTTAGCCTATCAAAAAAATTAAGAGAGAATATAATTCCTGTACAGGGAAAAGATCTCTGATACTAGAGATCTCTCTGATCTAGCAGACAAAGGAGCCAATGACTTGAAGTGTAAGTCAGTGTAGCTCAAACTGGAAAAAGAATGCAAGTTTTCAAACAAGGAGGGTAATTAACCTCTTCGATCATAAACTCTGGGGTGGGCAGATTTCCCAAGTTCCACTCCAGGACTTTAAACACAGGATCATCCTTCCTTTGAGTCTGTTGTATTTTATTTTACAGTTGGACATATTTCAATGTAGAGATTGGTTCACAGTGCAAAATTCAGAGCTGCATCCAGATTACACCCAACTGTGCTTGTATCTGGGGTTTTGGTTTGAGCAGCACAAAGACAACGCTCACCCTAGCACTGGAGAGAGGAAGCTGGTCCAGGACGCAGATTTGATTACAGTTATTATGAGGAATATGTAATCTCTGACCTGCCCTAAGAAACTCTGTAATGAGTAATATTTTAGAAAACGTGGTTAATCCACCTATAAAAAGCCACCAAAGTCTCCTTCTCTGTCTTTCTCACACCACCCTACATTGCTGCTCTGGCAATACATGTTCCCATCCAGCAGGGTGCAAGCAGCATTGCCCTACGTTCCCTGCAGCACCAGGCAAAATGACACCCACCAGAAATACCAAGGTCTCCCAAGCGCCCACTGAAGCACCATGGCCCCCAGACTGTCCCTTAAGAGACAGCTCCATCATTGCCCTGTGACCCTGAGAGCAACTCAGCTCGCCCAAAGGAGCTACAAGGCAGGCACAGTTCTCCACTGGAAAACAGGCACCCTGTCTCAGGGGACGCCTACTCCCAGGCCAGGCTGCATCACATAGTCCTGAGCACGGCGGGTGGAACCGAAGTAGGGTGTGGATGGGCTGGAGGAGAAAAGGGCTGGTCAGGGGCATGGCCAGGGCAGACCTGCACCCTGGCAAAGCTCCTTAGTGGCTGTTTCAGCCGTGGTACAAGTTCCCATAGCTCCACGAGCTGCTCTGCTTCACTGCAAACCGCCAGCCACCCTGCTTCCAGAATAGGGCAGTGCATGTTGTCTCCCTGCTGTCTGCGCGCCAGAGAGAGACCAGGATACACGACAGTGATTTGGTACCTAGTGGGAATGCAAAATTTAAAGGGGGAGACATAAACAGTACTACAATGGTTAGCCACTAGGAGCACCATATATAATATACCCTATCAGAGCACACAGCAGATATCCCTGGCAGTGCATTAAAGGCTCTCATTGAAGACGTAACTCCGGTATCGCTCTATAAAGGAAGCGTTGTAGCCAGTCCATATCTGGTACAAGAATGCAGAATACTCACTGCTCAGCATTCAGACCCATACAAAAATGCAGGCTTAATTACAGTCTGCTGGGTACTACTGCACTACTAATAGCGTCATTGTCTGCTAACATGCTACTTGCCTCTCCTTCCACGATACCCAACTTGTTGCATCATCCTGGTCTCTGCAAATGACACTGAGGGCCAGCTGATTTAACTCCACTAATATCAGTATAGTTATACAAGGGACAAATCTGGCCCCATGTGTTCACAGGAAGAAAGCATGTTTCTGTAGTGAAATGTTTGGTTGATCTTTGAGCAAAAAAGTCTGCCCAGCAAGACTGGGTAGTCAAGGGGTGTATTGCCCTGCAAAAATGGTTCTGTTTTTTCCAACAAATCCTACAAACATGTGAAACTCCATAGGAAAAAAAATCATCATAGCATCTTGGTCATGGATTGGGGCGTCCCTGTATTAGGTACTGTGCAAATAGGGTACAAAAAGTCCCCACCCCAAGAAGCTTACAATCTGAGTAGAAGACGAGAGACAAATGGATGCAGACAGACTGACGGGAGTACAAAGAAGCGAGACAATACCGATCAGTGACAGGCGAGGGTCTCAGCCTGGTGCCATTACAATTTCATAAAAAATGGTTTCAAGTTCTGCTTGCAACTTCTGCTTTCAACTTTGCCTCAGGGAAGGGGGGGGGGGTCTTTTCAAAAGTTTGGTTTCTTGGTAACAGCATATGGTTTCTGAAGACACAGAAGTACTTTGTATTTAACAATTGCCAGTGCACAAATCTTATGTGGAACCTGATTATTTCTCATTTCGAAATTACTCTCTTTATAATTTTGCATGATGTAAAAATCTCAATTTTTTTTTTTTTTTTGGTTATTTGTATTCCAGTAGCATCTGGAGGTCCCAGGGGCTCCTTTGTGCCGGGCACTTAACACAGCGTAAGAGAGTTCCTGCCTTGAAGAGACCACATTGTAAATCATTCATTGACAAAGAATTCAGATTTGGATTAATTAAAATTATAACATGCTCTAATGCCAAGAGCTACTTGCTTTTGACAGGGCTACATATGCCATTCTACAGCTAACAGCTTGTAACCTTGCAAAGTTGTCAGCAAGTGTCTATCACATAGCACTAGTTACTTCCGGCTAAGGCAGACTTCCTGCTTGTCGAAACCCCAGCAGAGCTCAGATGTTGATGCGGTCTATGGAGTAGAACATTCACCCTCCTGGAAAATGGACTTGCTCATTAAACCAAAGAACTGGGCTCTAGGAGTGGGGAGCTGAAAAAAAAAAAAAAAAAAAAAAAAAAAAAAAAAAAAAAAAAGGGGGGGGGGGGGAGATTCCGCACTGAGTAAGAATCCCACGTGGTAACGACACAGGAGAAAACAGATGGGGTTGGAGAACAGTGTCAAGTTAACATCATCCTCACCACATCTGAGTGGCAAGACATTTGATGCTGGGTCATCAAACGATGCCAATGTCTTGATCTAGTTCTTGATGGACTGGTGGCCACACTGTGACATACACCAGCAGGCACTTGGGTCTAGACTCTTCAGTGTTTAGATCCAGAGTTTGGATTTCCTAGAGGGTCTCTAGGTGGCCAAGCAGTGTAGGGATGCGTACATGGCTTCTCTCTGCCTTGTACATCTTCTGTACACAAACAGTATGCCACACTCCAGGGTGGGCAGTCCAGCATCCTTCACATGCGCTAAAAGTAAAGTGAAGGCTACAAAACTGCACGGTATGAAAGTCACCTTTGGGTTTATGGAGGAGAGCAACTGCCGGTGTTTTAAAGGTGTAGATAGGTGCCCACTGGGATTTTTCAGAAAAGTGCTTGGAAATTCCTCTATTTGCTTAGCTACATCTTTAAGAACCTAAATACTGTTAAATCTGCCCCTTAATTCTTCTGGGCAACTGCCTTGCTCTCCTAGTACAGAAGAGACAATGAACTCCCCCCCCCCAGCCCCAACTTCTGTTTGGCCCAATCCCAGTCCTGCTTATCTTGAAGGGGAAGCTTCATCTGAAGGCTCCATTTGATGAATAACTTGAGCCAGGGTCATGCTGGGTTGTTTGTTTTTATTTTTTTGTGTGTGATAGAAAAGCCAGGCATGGGAAACATTTGGACTGTCAGAGCCCTGAAGGAAGAGCCACTTTAGAAAACAGGTGAGAGAGAAAGCCAACTGAAAAAGAGATTCAGAAGGATTTCATCACGTGCTACACTTTTTTTCAACCCTACCTACTACTGGAAAAGCGATTGTGAAATAAGAGCACAATTCTTTTTGTTTACAGTAGGAGATGCTACTCTTCAGAGAGAGAGAACTGTCTTTGCATTTACAGTCTATAGCCGGGACAGATCGCAGGCCAAAGCCAGACCATCAGACACTTTTGAATGGACTGTGAAATCTTTATCAGTGTTTTTTTTTTAATTTTCACCTTCTCACAGTGCGATCTCCTACACTGCACTGTGAATTAACGGTTGACTGGTTCTCCTCAATTCCTTATCTGCTTAATTTGAGCTATCGCTTTCTTGGAAGTTATTTTTCGCTTATTCAGCGGTTTGATTTTATTTGTCATTTAATGCACGACAAATATAAGCAATGGGGAATATTACTAATGCACAGCATTGTGTGTTTGTTGAACAGGGGCACTTGCAGTGTGAAAACTGTTTCTCTAGAATCTGGACCTTGACTATGCCTTAAGCAAGAAATTTGGCCCTTGGCAAAAAATAATTCACTACCCCTGGTCTACAGCCATGTCAGGAAGCTTTCTCCTTCAGGCAGGATACACCAGTTCCACTGTTTGTCCTCTGGACTTCAAGACAAGCATGACTGTGCAATGAGCAGGCCAAGAAGCCACCTTCAGCCAACAATACCATTCTCCTCCTGGCCCAGAGACATCACGGTCATCCTGTGGGAAACACGCACTACACCTAAGGCCCTGATCCTTCAAGCATTCAGTGGGACCAGTCCCACGCATAGCGTTAAGCCAGGGAACAACTGTCTGCAGGATGGGGGAGGAATTGTCACCAGCCCCTGCTCCCCCCTTATTGAGAAAAGAGTCCTGTGTGAAGACGTAATGCCATTGTGTTTGCTGGCAGTCACTGCTATCTGCCACTGTTTCTCTAGTCGCTTGCCAACCAGCAGTGGATAATTCCTGATTGCATGGGATGTGCTATGTAAATTCCCAAGGCACGTCGTGTTGCCATAAGGAGATAATTATAAGGCAGTGTTCTTCAACTGGCTGCCCATGTGCCAGATCTGGCCTGCAAGGGCCTTGCCTTTGCTCTGTCAGGTGTCCGCTGTTCTTTCCTACTCCCCTACCGGGGGCCCCACCATAAAATCTACCTGGATCCAGCTCCATCCTGGACCCCCGGCTACTCTGGGCCCTGCCCATCCTCCCCCAGGTGGTCCCTTTCCCTCCCTGGCTGCAGAGTGTCCTCTCAGCTGGCGGGGGGCACTCAGACACAGGGACACCGCAGCCAAAAGCAGGCAGGGGAGCACATGGGCCGAAGCCACCAGGAGCCAGGGCAGAGCCAGAGCCAGGTAGCTGGGCCATCCTTACAGAACAGTCTGGCAGCCGAGCGCAGGAGCTGGGCACAGGTAAGGCAGGGACGTCCTAATGAGCCTGGAGGACACGCTGCCCCTGCAGATCATCCGGCTTTCCCGTCAGTGGGGATTCAGATAGACAGACTGCACCCATGCATGGCGTGGCAGTAAATGAGGGGGAGGGGGGAAATCAAGTGAAATCCACCCCACAGCGTGCCTCTGATGGGACTAGCAGGCTGTTTGCCATTCAAAATCAGCCCGCATACCATCTTTGGTACACATGCCACCGGCCACCAGTCACAAGGGATGGCAGAGAGTTGGATCATGTTCTCGTCAGAGCTGGGCCTCTGCCATCTCCAGTGACACAAATTGCTTCGTCCAACTGTTATTTTTACGTGGGGCGTTTTGTGGACTTGTTGCCACATCATTTCACAAGCGTCTCTCCCTTAAACTAACGGACACCCACGCGAATGCAGCCAAACACCCCATCTCCCAAGGACACACTTCCTGGGCTCAGCTGCAGTGTTGTCGAGGGGATAGTGCACTGGGCTGGGACCTGGAGATGAAGGTTCTATTCCTGGCCTGCCGGGTGATCCTGGACACGTCACTGCCTGTGCCTCAGTTTTCCCAGTTGAAAAATGGGGATAGTGATGCTGCCTCCTTTGTAAAGGGTGTGGAGATGCGTGAAGGAGAAGTGCCGTGTACAAGCTAGCATTATACTAACAGCTACAGAAAGCAATTCCCCGCCCCAGACTCTGAAACAGCTCCATGACCATTACCACCCCCATAAGCCACAGCTGATGGTTTACAGGTAGATTTGGAGAGCCTTTACTCCTGTTGGCCACAGTGGGACCACTTGCAGTGGGGCATTCCTCAACAGAAATAAAGGCATCAAACACCAGCCCTTCAGACATTAAAGGCCTGACCCCTGAGAACTTCGGTCAGCTCCCACTTGAGAATGGGACTGGTGGATGCTCAGCACCGCTAAGGAGACAATGGCCCCATTCTGATCTTGTACACCAGCATAACTCCATTCATTTCAGTGGAGTCTCCCCTGGTTTTCACTAGTGTCACGGAGAACCAGACCCCCCGGGAGTGCTGGTTCTTTCGTATGTCACAAGGCGATGTCTACGTTCTTCAGCCCGCTGACTGCCCCGGGGGTAGCGAGCTGTTACAGCCCACCCTCCAGTCTTCACAGTGGGCTCTCCTCAACACGCTGGACTGAAGCATGCTTCTGCCTTGCGGCTGCTCCGCTGCTCTGACCATTCCAGTCAGTCGCCTGTCCAGGATCTGCACCCCAGGTGGATAGAAGTTAGGGCTTCTGAAATTTGTCAGCATGCCTCTTTCCATCCCACAGTTGCTGCCACCCAGCAAGGACACAGCTATTGGCCCTGATTAACTGTTCGTCGTCCAAGATTGGCACCGGGCCAGCAGCATTGGACGTGAACGTAGCTCATGGGCACGGCTGCTGCAGACGGATGTCATGAGACAGTTGTGTCGGCAGAACTCCAGGTGTAGGTGTTTTCTTCTGGAGCAGGGCAGATCTTCTTGTAGAAGCGTGTGGTGCTTATTTGCACGGCCGGAGCCACTGTCAGACTTGTATGCAGCAGGTGACTGTCACTCATCATGGCCTGTAGATGTCAGGTTTCCTGATTAACAATCCAATAACAAACATCTCCTTAAAGCATCATTTGTCTATAGCACTTCCTTGTTTGCGTAAACCCACACACCCACAAAAGTACATTGAAGTAATAATCCTTTTGCAAACTCTCTGAAGAGGGAAAAGGAGTGGATTAGAAAAGGCCCAGAAGATTCGTACAGCCCCCTGGAGGGCACAAACAATGGCTTCAGGAATGTTTTTCCCATTTTCACAGAACCTAAGACTTCCAAGACCTATTTTTCATCATTTCTATCCAACAGCCTCTGCTGCTGTTTAGACACGGGCAGCTCATGTGCTAGTAAGCTTGTAGAAATGGACACCAAAATCCACAGGTTAGATTGCCCCTGGCCCTAGTACAGGTGTGCAGGGCTGCATGTATGCACACTGCAAGGGGGAGAGAAGGGGTAATGCAAGGGACCTTCCCACACCCTTACCGCATCCCATGCTGTGCAAAGGCCAGACACAATCTATGTCTGTGCTTAAGGAAGTACTTTTTTATGTTCATGGGAGGGCACAATTAGAAGACTGGAGGGTGGACTGAAACTCCTAACAATCATCAATGATGCAGTAGTCAGATGGCTTAACAATCTAGACATCGACTTGCCAGACATAAGCAGCAGCACATCTAGGGGCCCAAATCTCAGTTACACCAGTGAAAAGCAGGGGTGACCTCAGGGACAGTATTGCTCAGTGGATAGAATACCGGCCTGGCTCTCAGGATACCTGCATACTAGGCCCAGCTCTGCCACTGATCTGCTGTAATCCTGGACAAGTAACTGCTATCTGGGCCTCAATATCCCCATCTAGAAAATGGGGATAGTAGCACCTAAGTCCTTTGTAAAGTACTTTGAGATCCATGGACAAAAAACTGCAAGAGAATTAGGTATTCTCTCTTCAAGTGATTGCTCATATCCATTCCAATATAGGGGTGTGCGCGCCCCGTGCACAGATTCCTGGAACTTTTTTCCCTTAGCTAGCCCCGTAGGGTCGGCTCAGGTGCCCCCTGAAGTACCGCGCTCATGCCGTGGTACATAGGGCACTGCCGACCCCGCGGGCCTTCAGTTCCTTCTTTCCACCTGTGACGGTTGCTGGAACGTCTGCCTCTTGCATATCACAAGTAGCCTCCCTTAGCATTCTAGTGCGTTTCTTTGTTAGTTGATTGTTGATAGATCGCAAGTGAATAGCGGATAAGTTAGATAGCAGATAGTGCCCTTAGGGGCTACATTAGAGCCATGCCTGGCTCCACTGGCTTTAAAGCCTGCACCGTGTGTACAAAAGTCTTCCCTGTGAGTGATCCTCACGACCGCTGCCTCCGATGCCTCGGAGAGCACAGAAGAGAAAAGTGTAAAATCTGCAAGGCCTTCAAGCCGTGCACCCAAAAAGAGCGGGACGCCCGGCTGAAGGCTTATCCTGATGGAGTCCGCGCTCCGCCTGGACTCCGAGCCATCGCGATTGCTGGCGGCACCGAGCGTCTCCTCGATGCAGAGCGCTCCACCAGCACCGAAGTCTGCAGTGCCAAAGAAAAAGAAGCGGCCTGAGGCCGCACACACGGACTCCCCCCTGCGACCGGTACAGCAGGGAGCGCCACAGGAGATGCCCCAGCCACGTACCGTGGAGGTTACTCCGGCACCAGCATCTCCTCGCAGAGAGCCTCCCCCAACTCCTGAGGGTGGAGGAGCGCCCCTGCAAGGGCCATCAACGCCAGAGGCTTTCGCGGCAGCACGCACCCTCACGGGCCTGGCCACGCCTCCCTTCCCCCCTTGGCCGAGGGTTCCGGGACTGGCGTCTCGGGGTAAACCAGCACTGGGTTGCCCCGGTGGGTGGCGGAGACAGGAGTCGAGGTCTCCCCCCATATGGTCAAGGAAGGTCGAGAGTGCGGGCTCCCTTCCTAGCTCCGACTCTGAGTCGTCGAGCTCCTTGACACCACAGCACCGAGGGCGGTCAAGAGGCAAACGCGCGAGTCGACGCCGATCCAGTTCCGCTTCACGCAGGGGTCGTAGCTCTGACTCCGATACCTCGGTACAGAGCCTCGCTCGGCACCAATCCCTAACTCCAGTGCGCAGCCCGGAGCGATCCCCGCCTCTGACGCGGGTGACGGTGCCCATTACCACACCACCTGCCTCAGCACCGCCTGCCTCGGCACCGCAGAGTCAATCACTTTCTTGCTCAGCTTCACGGAGACACAGGCGGCATCGCTCCCAATCCCGAGGTGGGAAGCGTCGTCGCAAGAGGTCGAGGCACAGGAGGAGATCCACATTCAGCTCCTTCAGCAGCTTGTCCCCCCGACAGCACCGGAGAAGTCGGCACTGGCGCTCATCGTCATCATCATCTCGGGGCCGTTCACCACCCTGGGGCCGCAAACGCCGGTCTAGCGGCTCCGGATCCCAGGCACGCCAGCCACTGCAGGCACCGATGCAAGCAATGGTGTGGCCCCAAGGCCCCTGGCAGTGGCCGTACTGGGGGCCATGGGGTACCCAGATGGGCCAGGACACCACGTTCATCCACTCTTCGGTGGCCCAGCCAGCATCCCCGCCTCCGGGTCAACCGGACCAGGATCACCCCTCTGATGAGGGTTCAGACCCTGAGGAGGGACCCTCCACAGGGCCCCTCCCACAGTCTTCCTCCTCCTCCCCAGATGAGGCGGCGGCCAGGGACCGTAAGGCCCCCCCCTCTGACTTCCAGGCCTACCAGGACCTGCTAAAGCAGGTGGCGGGAAACCTGAACATGGACCTCAAAGAAATGTCTGAGGAGGCAGATCCCCTCTTCGGGTCAACTGGGTTGGCAGGGCCATCACGTCGCCCTGCCGGTGCATGAGAGGGTCATAAAACTCACAAAGGCCCTCTGGCAGACCCCCTCTTCTGTGGCCTCCACCTCCAAGGCCGCAAAAAGGAAGTATTATGTCCCCAAAGAAGGATTTGACTTCCTATACACTCACGCTGCCCCGGGGACACTGGTTGTAGACGCTGTCAACCAGCGCGACCGACAGGGCAGCCAGGGCAACACCCCTAAAGATAAAGACAGCAAGAAGCTGGACCTCTTTGGCTGTAAGGTGTACTCCACTGCGGCACTGCAGCTACGCATCGCTGACCACCAGGCACTCCTGGGGAGGTATAACCTCAACCTGTGATCCTTACTGCAGAGGTTCCACCAGATCAGGCCACGGACTTTGCCACTGTGACCCAGGAAGGAGCGGCAGTGGCAAATGCGGCATAACAGTCAGCCAGCGATGCAGCAGATGCCGCCAGCAGGATGATGGCTTCGGCCATCGTCATGCACCGCTACTCCTGGCTGCAGTCCTCAGGCTTATCCTAGGAGGTCCAGCAAGCCATACAGGACCTCCCGTTCAAGGGGACAGGACTCTTCTCAAACAAGACCATTTGACTGCACTGGCCTCTTCTGAGAGAACCGATGAGAAGCTCCATGCCCTGAAAGACTCGCAAGCCACTCTAAGGTCCCTAGAGCTATACACCCCGCAGGCCACGAGACACCAATCTTGGCCTCAGGTCCAGAGACAGCCACCGCCTCCACCCAGGCCAGCCCCCAGACCTGCTCAAACTAGGAGGGGTCGGGATCGCTTCCGGGTGCCCAATCGCCGTGACCGCCCAGGGTCCTCGGCAGGGCCCCAACAAGGCCCAAACAAGGGCAACAACGGAAATAAAAAGGTTTTGACAGTGCGCATGAGGGTGGCACTCCTTCATTGCCCCTGGATCTCTCCCGGTCCTTTGCCCACAGGCTCCGGCCATACTATGCCGAATGGGAAACCATCGCCATAGACCGCTGGGTCCTCGGCGTAGTCCTCAGGGGCTATGCCCTCCAGCTCACGGCCTCCCCCCACGCTCCCCTCCCGAACCCAACCCGCTTCAGGGACCCCTCTCACGAGCAACTCCTCATACAGGCAGTCAATTCCCTCCTCCTGCTTGGAGCTGTGGAAGAGGTTCCTCCACAGGAAAGGGGAAGGGGATTTTACTCACGATACTTCCTCATCCCCAAGGCCAAGGAGGGCCTGAGGCCCATATTAGACCTCCGTCATCTGAACAGGTTCATCAGACGCATCAGGTTTCACATGGTTTCCCTAGCCTCCATTATTCCCACTCTAGATCCAGAGGACTGGTATGCTGCCTTCAACCTCAAAGATGCGTATTTCCATGTTACTATCTTCCCCGATCACAGAAGGTTCCTCAGGTTCATGGTAGCTGGCTGCCACTACTAATTCTCAGCCCTGCCCTTTGGCCTCTCGTCAGCCCCCAGGATCTTTACGAAGTGTGTGGCGGTGGTGGCAAGGGGGTCCAGATCTTCCCATACCTGGATGATCTGGGGCAAGTCCAGGGCCCACATGAGGAACAGCTTAGCACTCACCTGCGCGACATGCACCAAACTGGGGATGCTCATCAACGAGCAAAAGTCCACGCTGCAACACATAGAGTTCATAGGGGCCACCCTAGATGCCACCCAGGCCAGAGCCTTCCTCCCACAGCCTCGATTCGAGACCATGGCCACCATAATCACTGATTTGCACAGGTCCCCCACGACGACAGCCAGGCACTGCCTTCAGCTGTTGGGACATATGGCAGCATGTACGTATGTGGTGAGGCTGGCTCACCTCAAGCTCAGGCCTCTCCAAGGGTGGTTGGCCTCGGTATATGTACCAGCCAGACATTCATTAAACAGGGTGGTCACGGTTCCCACCCAGGTACTGTCCTCCCTGGACTGGCAGAGGAACCCGGGGGAGGTTCTGAGGGGTGTCCCCTTCAGAAACTTGGCTCCTTCAGTGACTGATAACGGACGCCTCAGATGTGGGATGGGGGGGCCACATCAGCAAAGACCTGAGCACCCAGGGGTTCTGGTCACTGGAAGAAAGAATCAATGTCAGGGAGCTCAGGGCAGTCCGCTTGGCCTGCAAGGTCTTCCGCAGGTTCCTGAAGGGCAGAATGGTTCAGGTCCTCACAGACAATACGGCGGCCATGTTCTATATGAACAGGCAGGGGGGAGCGCGCTCCTCGGCTCTGTGCCAGGAGACTACTTGACTTTGGGACTTCCCTGTGAGGCACGACTCCCACATAACTGCCTCTCACCTCCCCAGGGTCAGGAAAGACGAGGCGGACCGCCTCAGCAGGTCGTTCTTACCCCGCAATGACTGGTCACTGCACCCGGAGGTGGTGACTTCAATTTTCCGGAAGTGGGGGGTTCCCCAACTGGACCTGTTCACGTCGTCCCGGAACAGGAAGTGCCTGAGGTTCTGCTTGCTCCGGGGTCACGAGCCGGGCTCCCTCTCCAATGCACTCCTTGTAGACTGGACGGGGACCCTCATGTATGTGTTTCCCCCCCATCCCGCTCCTACCCAAGGTTCTCTTGAAAATCAAGAGGGACAGAGCGGACATAATACTGATTGCGCCAGCTTGGCCATGGCAGCACTGGTACAGCATACTGCTCAATCTGTCCATCGATCTGCCGATCCCGCTCCCGAAGCGCTACGACCTGCTCTCCCAGGACCAGGGTCACCTGCTGCACCCAGACCTGGACTCCCTCCACCTGACAGCATGGAGACTCTGTGGCTGATGGAGGGAGAGAAAGCCTGCTCCATACAGATCCAGCAGGTTCTGCTGGGCAGCAGAAAACCTTCTACCCAGGTGGTGTACCGGGTGAAGTGGAAGCGTTTTACCTGTTGGGTGGAGTCCCGGGGTATCCCACCGAGCTGTTTGCCCACACAGGTGATTTTGGAGTACCTGCTCCAGCTAAAGCTCCAGGGTCTGGCACTGGCCTCCCTGAAGGTGCACCTTGCAGCTATCTCGGCCTTCCACCAGCCAATGGAAGGACAATCCCTGTTCTCCCACCCCATGTCAGTCAGGTTTCTCAAGGGGGTGGAGAAGCTATACCCGCAGGTCCGTGACCTGGTCCCTCCCTGGGATCTGAACCTGGTCCTCGCCATGTTGACAGGACCCCCCTTCGAGCCCATGGCTACATGCCGGCTGCTCGTCCTCTCTTGGAAGGGAGCCTTCCTGGGGGCCATTACATCGGCTAGGAGGGTCTCCGAGATAGGAGCATTGACCTCGGAGCCCCCCTACACGGTCTTCTATAAAGATAAGATCTGACTGAGGCCCCACCCGGCGTTCCTACCTAAGATGGTGTCTCAGTTTCACTATGACCAGGATATCTTCCTCCCCGTGTTCTTTCCTAAACCACACGGTTTGGAGGAGGAGCGGAGGTGGCATTCGCTGGACGTCAGACGAGCCTTGGCCTTCTACATCGAGCGGATCAGGCCATTCCAGAAGTTAACACAGGTGTTCATGGCAGTGGCAAACCGGATGAAAGGCTCACCTGTCTCCACCCAGCGTATCTCCACCTGGATCACCGCCTGTATTAAAACATGCTACGAGCGGGCGAAGGTGCCGCTTCCAGGACCTGTGACAGTGCACTCAACCAGAGTTCAGGCCTCATCGACGGCCTTCCTGGAACGAGTACCCCTGCAGGACAGCTGCAGAGCAGCGACCTGGGCATCGGTCCACACCTTCATGTCCCACTACACCATCGTTCAACAGGCGAGAGAGGACACGACCTTTGGCAGGGCCGTGCTGATAAGAGCGGCTCACCGTTGACTCCTACCCACCTCCAAGGTAGGGCTATTTAATCACCTATAATGGAATGGATATGAGCAATCACTTGAAGAGAGAAAACAAGGTTACTTACCAGTAACTCTCGTTCTTCGAGATGTGTTGCTCATATCCATTCCACACCCACCATCCATCCCCACTGTCGGAGTCGGCAGAAAAAAGGGACCGAGGGCCCGCGGGGTCGGCAGCGCCCTATGTACCGTGGCATGAGCGCAGCACTCCAGGGGGTGCCTGAGCCAACCCTACAGGGCTCACGAAGGGAAAAAAGTTCCAGGAATCTGTGCACGGGGCGCGCACACACCTCTATTGGAACGGATATGAGCAGCACATCTCGAAGAACAACAGTTACTGGTAAGTAACCTTGTTTTACCACCACCACTCCAAACCAATCAACAACAGACCATCTAGCCTGAAGCAGGGGGAATACTGACAACAAGTCCCTTAGACAACCCATCCACATGACACTTCCTTCTCCGTTACATCAAGAGCTGAGATGCACAGGTGGCATGGGCGCAGAGAGGCAGCTGAGCTGTCATATCGAAGGGCTGCCTCTTTAAAATCCTTGATACAGAGAAAGAGGGACAACAGCAGGCATTGTTAAAGTGATGTTTCATTAAACACGGAGCTTTAAATGTTTTAACTACTTGTCCTCCCGCTTTTGGATACGTCTTGAAGAACAAATAAAAGAATTCTAAAATGCGAGGCTGCTATGGTGACTCAGGTGGTGCTGTCACCCACTAGTAGCTGCCGGGCCACACAGACTTATGAGACTCCTACAGACGTGGCTGGGTGTTCTGAGCACAGGCAATAGAGGCTCACGCTTTTAGTTCTGGAGGTCCCTGGGTTGATCCCTGCTCCCCACATCCCACCCAGGGGTGTCGCGGTACATAGCTTCACACACCTGGGAACACGGTATCATCTATCCAACACAACAGGTGCCAGCCCCACCCCAGCAGGAGGAAAGGGGTAGATTCAGGAGACTGTCAGAGGATGCCCTAGTACTAGGATGGCCTTCACAGTATCGTTTTCAGCTAGCATCCTCCAGCAGTGATCTGCTGCACCTCACAGGGACTTTAAGCCTTAGGTTATCAGGTGGCGTTCTGCCTCTAAGAAGGCTTGAATATCTAACTCAAGCCAAGAATCCATATTTCAGAAGAGCCCAGAAAAGATTTGTGCAAGACAGGGTTGATGCGAGATGGCCAGGAGTATGAAAGGTGCAGTGAATTTTAACTAATCCCTCCTCTTTACTCTGGTAAACTATTACACTTACTATACAGCTTTCCCTTTTTCATTTCGAGCTGACTCTCTAAATCTCTAGCAGCCGAACTGCAAACTTTTAGCTCAGTGAAATTTTGTTTCTTTGTCTCCCGGTGCCAGTCAGTTTAGCAGAAGGGGGGGTGGGGGGAGCAATAAAAGGCTGAGAGAATTTTATTTTACCTGGGTCAAGTCCTCTGGGCTAGAGCAAAAGCTTCTGTCAGTTTCAATTTAGTGGGTCTGCTCTTTGAAAGGCCAGATTTTCCACTGCTCTAGAAATGCTCCGTTTCTGGCCTCCAGACACAAGAGAGGAGGAAGACAGAACAGCGTTGTCAGTTCAATTTGGCTCCCAGGACCCACGGAGATGAGAATTCATAGCTTTTGCTGGAGACAGAGTTCCTTTCATCACCCTAATCTGTCCAGTTCATCATATCTTTAAGTACATGCAGCTCTAACATTGCATGTTCAACATACTTGTTGTTAACGGAGCGGAAAGCCAGATTATTAAGACATTTGGGACTCCTTTCCTTGCAGCCCCTTTCAGTTATGGGCTGGAACAAGAACAGGAATCAGCGCTGCTTGAGTCTCAGGAGGCTGAGGTTTGATGAGGATAAGAATTGAGACACTTGCAGGCCAAAGGAGATAGGTACCAAATTCACATCAACCATCCCAGGGCTTTGGGCATTAAGGACTCCTTTTGGGCAGGCAGCCCTAACTCCTAACTTCCATTGAACTGGTGGTTCTTACTCTCAGGTCCTAGACTGTCACACCTCTCAGACACCTACGTGCTATTGCTTTCTGGAGCTTCCCTGTAATTTGCATCCCAGGACATGGGACGAGCCTCAGTAGCTAGGAAGGGTTCATGCTGATGGTGCCTGGGGTGCTGTGGGGCTTTCAAATAAATCTAGTGGCCCTCTGCCAAGCGATTGCACCCCCCAACTATACAGCCTGGGATTGAATGCCGGACCCTTCCCACACACCCTGGGTCAGGCAGATGCTGGTAAGTTTAAAGGGCAGGACAGACAAGGAGATCCCAATGGGGAGGAGGCAGTGGAGTGGGGACGAGAAGAGGCAGAGTGAGGGTGGGGCCTTGGGGGCAGAGGCCGAGCAAGAGTTTACAGCAGCGGCTTCACCTCAGTCTCCCCAAGCCTCTTATACCCCACACCCATGCCACCAGCCCCCAAGACCCACTTGTTAAATTTTGAGAAACAATTTTGTGCCTTCTCCCATGCTGCAGCTTGTGCTTCAGAGGCGTCCCCACCCCCCCGGCAACATCCGCAAAGCTACCTCATTAGCCACCTTCCACTCCCGCCTCAAAACTCGCCTTTGCTGTGATGGCTACAAAAAAAAAAAAAAAAACCAGACAATGGCTGGGCCATTGGTGTACTGGGACCACTGCCCCTTGGGACTGGCTCATTGTTCCCTTGTAGTGCCCTGTCTGTCCATCTGCCTCCAGCCCACTCTCACGCTTCCATTGTAAGCCCGTTGTCTTTGTGTTCAGTGTTTGAACAGCCCCTAGCCCCGAGGGGTCCCCCTCCTAGGCACTATGGAAATACGGACAAGTAATACCCATGTCACAGAGCAATGGACTAAAGCGGCAGACCTCCAGCTATTTTCACTCCACAGTAAATACCGGTGTGACATGGTACTCGGAGATAACACAGCCATGCCAAAGCTACAGCAGGGACTGCTGCACTAGTGGGAAGGGGGGCAAAATTGCCTCCCCTCCTCCGCCACATCCTCCTGCCCCACCCCCGGGACCCAGCACTCTGCAGGGACTTCCCACCCACCCGCACACTGGGGGCACTAAGACCCACCCGGCACCTCTTTCCCCCTCCACTTCACCGTATGGCTTTGGGGGAGAGCTGTAGAGAGCAGCTAACCAGAGGCTCCAGCTGGTGGGAGCAGCCAAAGCAGGGAACCCCGGATGTTGCAGTGAGAGCTGCACGCAGGGCGGACTGTCTGTGCCCTGTGTTGACTGGCTCTTTGCTCCAACCCCCCCCCACCCCCCGCTCCCTCACAGCCTCTCCACACGTGTGTGTCCCCCCACCACCACAACGGGGAACTAATGCACCATTTGCTGCCATCCCATTGATCACTCTGCTGGTGTGTGCTGCCCCTTCCCCCACACCCTACATGTCTTGTCTATTTAGACAATAGCATCTCAGTGTTTCCTTGTGCTCTCCCATCTGTCTGTTTCCCTCTGTTGTCTCTTATAGCTAGACTGAAGGCTCTTCAGAGCCGGGAATGTCTTTTTTGTTTGCTATTTGTACAGCACCTAACACGATGGGGTCTTGGTCCTATGGGCTACGATAATACATCTAAATAATATCAAAGCCCATTCTCACTGGGTTCAGAATGGAGACCTTGTAATTCCTAGTCTTTATTTGCTAGGGTATACCCAAGTGGTCCTTAGGCTCCATATTAGCATTTCTGGTCTGGTTCAAAACAGAGATGCTGCCCTGTGACAAGCGGTTTCCTGGCCTCCTCATGTTGATCCCTAACTTAAAGCACCCAAGTCTGAAGCTTGGGCCTTGGCTAGCCTGAGTTCCCCCCGTCTGGAAAATGGATGTAGCACTCTGCGCCTTTGTGCAGAGTTTCACCATTCTCAGATGAGAAGCATTATATAAGCAGATCTGAGAAACCTACTGCTCTTTCCATAGGTCCTCAGCACTTTCTCCCATCCTGCTGGGAAGCACAGCCAGTCTGCTGCCACACTCCAGCGTTAACACAGGAGAGGTGAGGGATATTTCAAGTGAAAGTCACCCTTGTGTAGAGGTCCAACTGTGGTGGAATGCACCCCTGTATTCACACCCTACACTCCATTGTAATAATCTTTGTACAAAATATTCCTTGTGAGAGATCACTGGAAAACTAATAACTTACTGGTCAATAAGATGATTAAGTGTTTAGCAACATTATATGTAAAGTTATGAATTCCCCCTGAATGATGTTGGTAGCACATGTTCAAACCCAAGTAGCCTTGATTAGGCAGGACCGATCAAGCAGATCTTAAACAAAGGCACATGTGTTTACCTCAATTTACATATAAGCTGTAAATAGGCTCCTCAGACAGTGCAAAGCAGAAGACCGGAGACAAGGAAAACCTGCATTTCAGCCAACAGAGGTGAGAAGAAACAGCGTGCAACCTCTTTCACCACATCACCTTCTTTACTGTTTGAATGAAACTTAACTAGGAGCAACTCTTGGGAAAACGCATTTCAAAAGGTGACTGACTGTAAAAGATGTTAGAAATAACAAACAGGTTGTCCTGGGGGTGGATTGAGTCGATGGCTACCCTTTCTTGCCTGCTCGTTCCACCTTGATGCCGCAAGTGAGTGAAGAGGTGGTTACTTTACAATCCTTTTATCCACAACAGTATGTAAATGTATACATTCCCAGCAACTCCCCATAGACCCTTATTTGATTACATTAACAACTATAAAATGAATATTAACAACTATACGAATACAATTATACCCGCCCGTTTGTTGTTTAGAGGATTACTTTACAGAGGGCAGGAACATCACCCTGAAACTTCTTATCTTTACACTAACATTCTTTAAAGCATGCAAGGGAGGGAAAGAAGATAATGCACTCTTCCCACCAAAGGTCTTGCGCAGGAGGGGAGGCAGTTATTTTGTTAGCCTCATCCCCGCCGGTGCAGATGACAGGAGATGGCTGGACAGAGGAGAACACACTTTTTGGGGGTGGAAATCCAGGAGTGTGTTGGGGTCACCCTGCAAGTCGTAACCAAGCCTGCTGGAAGCCAGAGCGTGGCTGGTGTTTGCGGACAGGCTGCTGGACCAGAGCTGTGACCATACATAGACACTCAGGGTGCGACTTACATGCTGTGCAGCAGTTCATGAGGCGCCTAGGTTGGGAGCTGCAATAGCAAAGCATTGTGAGGCACCCCAGCTTGCAGGGAAAGAGATGACAGAGCCCTTCACTAATCTAGCTTGCCGCCCCAGAATGTTATACCAGCCCAAGGCCTATGGCACCGTTATGTCCCCAAAATAAGCAAGAGGCACATGGATTCTGCACTGGGCCACTGTGCAGGCATGAATATCACTTTGGGTGTCTGTGTGTGTGTACTGCTCAGGGATAAAATAGCTTCTCATAACGTGTACTAGCTGATTTCTGACCAACCGCCCCCAAACTCTCACAAGACAGAATTCACAGGCTAATGCTTCAAGCCTGGTGTTATTAAGAGTGATTCAAATTTGCAACCCACTGCTTGCTTTAGTACATTAAAGAACATATTGAAGTGCTAGGGATTATATAATTCTCCCTCCTGCACTGAGCTAAGTAAGGAGTTTTATGCCACACAGGAAACACCCAGCAAAGTTTTAAAGCATGGCTATGAAAACAAATAGCATACATTTAACCAAGTGGAGTAAGACAGTCTTGTGCAAATGACTGTAGACTGCCTATAGTCCTAGGTGTCTTACTAGCTTTACAGAAGAGCCCTTGTAATGCATGCTTTTCTGCTAATTACTCCATGCAAATGAAAAGGTAAAAAACACTCAGGAAATACTGTCTCATTTCTCTTATGAGATAGTCATTTAAAAGCACTTTACAATATACTTAGCCTAGTATGCTGTGTGCTTTAGATAAAACAAGCTCATTCTTACCCAGCACCACAATTCTAAAAAGTACATTTAAAGGAGAATTTTTATACTGGTTCAAATTTACATTTAAATATGTCATTTTGCTTTGCTAAAAGTCTGCTGGATTTACACCACTGAAGGTACATGTGTGCGCATGGCTTCTTCCTTCACAGTTCAGTACCCCCTACCCACCAGAGAGTAACCTCATAATCCTGTGAGCTATGAGGATCAAGGAGTAAAACTTTGAAAAGGGTTTGCATGACTTATGCACCTAAGTCTGCCACACTCACCATCTCAGAGTCCTTCCTCATGGCAAGATCCAGCATTGCAGCCCTTCTGCCTCACCGTGGTCCTCTGGCGGTCTGCCCAGTAGCTTGACCCTCCAGCCAGTGCTCACCCCTTGGAGGGTAACAAGGCCCACCCCAAAAATTCAACAGAACAAAATCTCTTCTCCCCTCTCCAGGGCTCAGTCTGCCAGACTCTTCTCCCCTCTCCCAGGCTCTGCAGAGTTCCTCCTCGCTCTGCTACAGAGAACTGCCTCTCGGGGCTTTCCCTCTGTAGGCCAAACTCCTCACAAGCTACTGACTCTCAGGGCTTCTGCCCTGCCATCTTTCTTTTCCCTGGCCTGCTTTATTCACTTCCTTCTCCCCAGCTCCCCTCAGGAACAATCCCAAGGTACACGTTCCTCTGGCAAGCCCCTTTGCCAGAGCAAACAAGAACTGCCCCCTACCTCTCTCCTTTGTATAACGAACACCCTACAAGAACCACCCAGTTGGGTTCTTCCCAGCTGGGTCTAATCTTCAATTACCTGTTCTCCCTGCAGCTGCCACAGAATGGGCTAACTGGGCTCTCCAGCTCCCTGTAACCCTGTCACTGCCAGTGTGGGCTTTATACACCACAAAATCAATTAAGCGCCTTTCAGAATTAGACCCTCGGTGGTGAGATATAAAGGTGGTCCTGGAGTGTGGGTGTTAGGCACTTAAATACCAGGATCGGGGCCTCGGAACCTAGCTTTAGCACCCTTTGTTGATGTTGTTTTTCATGCCTCTGTGTGTGACCCATTTACTTAGAACGTGTGTGTATGTGTGTGTGTGTGTGTGTGTGTGTTGCTGTCTGAATCAGTCTCTTTGAGTGGCTGCTTAAATTCTTGCACCTCCCACAATACAAACAGAATTTGTTCTCATCCCAATCCAGGCTCCCTTAGGGCTGCCAACTTTCTAATTGCTGAAAACTGGCAGCGTAGGCCCTGCCCTCAGCCCAGCCCTGCCTCTCCCCCCTCCTTCTGTTGCTCCATCTCATCTTCCCTCCCCCCCTCCCGGGACTCACCTGCTGGGCTGGGTTGGGAGGAGTTGACAGAGCCTGCCTGCCTGTCCAATTGGGGCCTGGTCAGTCCCTGGAGCCAGGAGCTGGGTCAAAGTTGGGGGCTGGTCCCTGGAGCCGGGTCAGGGAAACCGAGGCATGGCAGGGCAGGGTGGGGGGATGGTCCCCAGAGCAAGGGGCTGGGGCTGGGCAACTAGGGCACAGTGGGGTGGGAGGGCAGTTGGTCCCCAGCGCGCGGGGCTGGGGGCAACTGGGGCACAGCAGGGCGGACAGGAGGTTGGTCCCTAGAGTGAGGGGCTGGGATGGGGAAATTGGGGTATGGTGGGGTTGGTGCCTGGAGTGAGGTGCCGAGGCAGGGAAATCAGGGCACAGTGGGGTGGAGGGATTGGTTCCCAGAGCAAGGGGCTGGGGCAGGGAAATCGGGCCACAGCAGGGGGCGGGGGCAGAGTGGATTCCGCCTAGCGGCTGGTACAGGTACCCACCTCTCTGCCAGAGAGGCTGGAGCCAGGATCTCTCCGTCAGCAGCTGATCATGGCAGCTCCTCCAGGCTCCAGCAGCAGCTGCTGTTCCTCCCACCCCTCCAGAGGGACAGGGATGGAGGCTAGCAGCCTAGAGGAAGAACAGGGCTCATTATAACAGCCAGCTGGAGAGCCGGTGGAGATGAGGTGGGTGACCAGATGTCCCATTTTTATAGGGACAGTCCCGATATTTGGGTCTTTTTCTTATATAGGCGCCTATTACCCCCCACCCCCGTCCCAATTTTTCATGCTTGCTGCCTGATCACCCTACAATGAGGAGAGCTTTCCAATACTGAAGCTGCCTCTCAGTACACTACAAGTAAGTTACTGGAAAACTGATATTTTGGAGGTCTCAACATTGGCTCAACTGTCCGCACACTAAAATTAGGGGAGGAAAATTAATCCAGGAAAACAACCTGCTGCAGGAGCAACCGCTGCCACGGGAACAAGGGGTCTGCTTCCAAGAGTTTATTCTCTTAGGAACAAGCAGTGCTTTAGCTGTAACGAACTGCTGTGCCAGTCCCCTCTGTTGGCGCCATGTCTCACTGCATTTTGCTCCATTGCTTCCTGCCTCCATTCTCATCTACGATGTTCAGGGACTATGAAATGTGACACTTTCTATGACTGGCTCCGTGCTTGTGGAGGGAGAGAGGGAGGCAGAGTGCGTGTGTTTTAACACTGCCTGTCAATCTCCGAGGCGGTCAGAAATCTCATGAATAAGATTCTAGAGTGGAACGAATTTGCCAGTAATGCTTTTGATAATTACTCATGCGAACAGGTGTATAGCACTTTTCCTCCTGAAGGGGGCCACAAAGAAGGAAGAACGGTATTGTTGTGATGGCCCCACACTAGGCTTTAGGCTGTATTCAGTTCCCAACTCTGCCACAAATTCTCTGTCTGACCTTGGGTAAGTCACTTAAATCTATCTGTGCCTCAGTTCCCCATGAAAAAATGTTTCTTTTTCCCCATTCCCCGGTTGAGACTGCAAGCTCTCCGGGGCAAGGACTGCCTCTTATTATGTATGTACAGTACCTGGCACTATGGGACTCTGGTCTTGGCTAAGGTCTTTAAATAGGCTTTAGATCTTAGGAAAAACTCTCTCACTGTCAGGGAACTTAAGCTCTGGAACAGGCTGCTAAGGGAGGTTGTGGAATCCCCATCAGAGGAGGTTTTTAAGAGCAAGTTGGACAAACACCTGTCAAAGGATGGTTGAAGTTTGCTTGGTCCTGCCTCAGTGCAGGGGGCTGGATTTGATGACCTTTCAGGGTCCCTTCTGAGCCTACATTTCTACAGTTCTATGATTCTATGCAACTGTAGGAAATAACGTGCAAAAAATCTCTTACCCATGAAAAGTCAGGCTCCTATGTATCTAGGCAGCGCTGCAATATTTCAGTACATCATAAACAAAAACTGACAACAGCGGATTGCAAAGTAATCAAGAGTTCTTTAATTAACAACGACAGACTTCAGAAGCATTTAAGCCAAAACTTTCCAAGATATAAATTATAATAATTAGATTATGTCTACAGAATGGTACCTCACCAGATCCATCCTGTGGCTGATTATTGGTTAGGTGCGTAAATACTAATCTTTTAACATGTATATACTATTTCAATTAATTGTCTCATAAATGACTTTTAAAATGACCAAGTAATTGGCTTGCAAGAAGTGCTGCAGTTACTGAGAGTAATAATTATTGAGAAGTAGCTTTTGTCCAAAGCATGTTCTCTCTGCCCAGAGAAAGGGTTGTTATCCAGAGGAAATGTATGCCGTTACAGCACACCTCTCTGGTCAAGACAGTGTTAAACATCAAATGTGCACTGCTCTCTCTCCATGTTTTGCCATAAGGTTATAAAGCTGTTCACCAAAGCAGTCTTGTCTGGGGGCTTCCAATGTGCTGCTGATTCCCCAAGGGCTCACTGCGTCGAACAGAGAAGGATTAGTCCACAGGAAGGCAGGTCTCTACTGACTTAGTGAGAGCCCGGGCATGCTAGTTTACACAATGCCCTCGCTCTGCTGGCTCCGCCACACCACCAGCGCCGTCATGAGCAGGGTGATGAGGATGGGGACCACCAGGAACGGGCAGAGGATGTTATTTGGCGGGTCATGCAGAGACCTCCCAGAGAGGGAACAGTTTTTGAAATAGTGCTTATGAATGGCTATGAAGAACTCGTCCACCAGCTGGTTCGGCCAAAAGCAATTGAGTTTCTTGGCTATCAGGAGGGTGCAGTTGGTGAGCTCGCCGTAGGAGCTGGAAAAGAAGAAGGCATTAGTCAGAAAGCAAGACGGAGTTCAGAACTATCATTCACCAAACAGAGTGAGCTAAGACACCTCAGTCTGGCTAGTCAGAGATGCTCTCTTTAGCAGCTGTAGATGCTTAGCACCTTTGAAAATTAGGGCTCTCAGTTCTAGTTACACTGGGCACTATTGGTCAAGTCTGAGGGCTGGATCCTGGGAGATGAAGGGACCCTCAATACCCATTGGTCTTTGGAGCACGTAACAAGCCCATGATTTGAGACTGCTGAGCTTGTGGGATCGGATGCAGTCACAGCCTGAGTTGACGGGACCACAAGTGCTTCATGTTTGGCTGAGCAATAATGCAAAAATGTCAAGGCAAGAACAGCAAGAGGCGTTCACTGTGCTAACTTGTTCTTCAAAGACACACTCCAAAGAGCCGTAGAGCATGGATTTATGAGGAAAACAAAACAAATCAGTGCTTAGAAAAAGATCAGCCAACGTCACCATTGGACTGAAATGCCTTCACCGTACATTTACAGCATGCTTGAGAACAGCAGCCATCACCAGCTCTGACTCACTGTTGGCTAATGAGCCCCTAAAACCACAATTCTTTGTGTTAGCAGGAAGCAGACAGGATTTCAGATTCACAAGACAGCCAGATGAATGCGAAACTTTTCCTTTCCAAATTGTGCTGTTGTCAGATTGGAAATTCTATACCATTTATAATCTGAATTTTGGGTGGATGTGTGGGGACCTGGCTAACTAGTTTATTTGATTGTAATCTTTGTTACTAGTTATTTTATTAAGGGGTACAAAAAGGCCCTTTTGATATGAAAGACCCCCACTTATTCATATTACATATTACAGTACACTTTATTTAATAATCCTTTGAAACATTTGTCAACAGGACAAGTCTTTTATTCCCTCAACTGCAGACCAATAAAAATTCATGGCTAATTCTGCAAAGTCTAGAAAGAATATTATATTAAATCTGTGTTAAAATGTATTATTTTGACAAATTAAGCACACTGCAAAAATTAGTGGTAACCAATATGTAATATCTTTCCTAAATTTAATCAGCGTAAAAAAGTATCAAGGTTTTCTGGGGTGGGTTTCTCTGACCATCAACACAGTAGAACCTTGATTTTTATTTACACCAATCTTACAAAATGACCAGCTATACAAACCATTCTTCCTGATTTTTTTTTTTTCTTTTTTGTGTGAGGACTTTGGGGGAAAATATTCACATAATCTAAGAGATGTTGATGAAGAAAAAGCGGTGAAAAATCCCAGACTTCTTGTCCTAGGAGATTTCAACACACACATCCACAAGGCTATCGATGTAAAGGCCCGCAAATTCATCTTCTCACTTGCCTCCTTCTCTATGGTCCAACCCACACAGCAACTCACACGCTGGGTGGAATTTTTGGTCTAGATATCAAGACAGAGGACATCACAACCCAGCCACTGTCTTGGACAAACCATCACCTCATTAAGGCAGGGGTCAGAGACCTTCCAGTGCCCAGGCAACACGACAGACCAATGATCCTGATTCGATTACAAAAAGACTCATACACTCCAACAAATTCCAAAGCATGCTAAAGGACAGCTGCACCCCATCCACAGGATGAGGAGTTGAGGACCTGGTGAATTGTTACCATTCTACACTGGTCTTGGCCACTTACGCTTGGGCTCCCCAATGGATCCTTCCTCCTCATCCCCACAGAGATCTCCTTGGTTTTCTGATACACTGCACTGGATGAAGAGAGAAAGGCAGAAACTCAAGCACCAATGATGGGAAAAGAAAGGCTGATTCAGACAGGATGAAATGTAACTTATTCTTCAAAGCCTATGCTGAGTGTATTACAGGCCAAGAGAACCTTCCAATCAACCTCCAATGAGGCTGCCAAATCCCTCCCCAAAGAGTTATCCAAGGTGGTAAACCGCTGAGTACCTAGAATCTGCATCAGAGCCCAGTACAAAGCTCTGCGAAGAACTGTCATCCTGCTTCACACTGGGGAAGGCTTCTCAAACACCATGGATCTGCTCCATCTATACCCACCAACCGACAGCCCGTCTGCACACCCAGAGTTCAGTACACTCACTCCCCAAGAAGTTCTTGACATCCTAAAGGAGTCTTGACCCAAGACTTGTGAATCCGACCAAGGTCCATCCTGGTTCATGAAAACGAGTCATGAACAATTGCCACTCCTGACCAAAACAGCCAATGCCTCACTGAGAGAACGTATCTTCCCTTCCTTCTTCAAACACGCAATAGTCTGGCCAACAGTGAAAGAGCCCACCTAAGATATTTCAGTTCTAGCCAATTATCACCCTGTCTCAAAGACCCATTTCTGAGCCTGCTCTTAGAGAAGCTTGCAAAAAGACCAACTACAAGCTCATCTAGCTGAAGCCAACATTCTAGACCCAGCACAATCTGGATTCAGGCCAGGACACACAACCAAAACCGCTTTAATAACACTGATGGATTATTTCCTCTTGTGAATGGGTAGAGGACAGATATCCATTCTCATCCTCCTGGATCTATCTGCAGCATTCAACACTGCTGACCATGGGATTCTTCTGTCTCATCTGAGAGAGGTGGCAGGGTGCCAAGGTCATGCACTACAATGGTTCGATTCCTTCCTGGACAGATGCACCCAATGAGTAGCAATGGGAAACTGCATCAATTCCACCACTAGACCCCTCATGTGTGGAGTTCAACAAGGCTCAATTCTCTCCCCAGTCTTCAACATCTACACACAACCACTAGGTGACCTTGTCAGATGAGATGGACTCAAGTGCCAGCAATATGCCAAAGACACACAACACAGGCACCAAAATGGACCACTCCTTGGATGAAATCAGCTCTTGGATGGAGAACTCATCGTCTCAGGCCAAAACTGAACCAGAGCAAGACCAAGATGATGCTGGTGGGCAGAGGAAAGTATCTGGAAGATCTTGCAGCCATGGTGCAGTCTTCCTTGGTTGAAGGCACACACCCACTGTTGGTCTGTAGTCTAATAGGACTCTTGTATTCCTCACTGATGCTGAGCTCCCACATAGCAACAGCTGTGACTAACACCTTCTACCATCTCCACTTGGCTAGGAAATTCTGTCCCATCCTGGAAGATGAAGACCTGGCCTCAGTTATTCATGCCTTCATCACCTTTCGGCTGGACTACAGCAATAAGACGTACCTGGGCATGAAGCCTTAGGAAACTCCACCTAGTTCAGAACTCTGTAGCATGTCTCCTCAGCAGCAAAGGCCATTGCAAATATATCAAGCCTGTCCTTCACTCTCTGTACTGGCTTCCCATAAAACTTCTATTCACATTCACGGTCTCGTTCCTTATTTGTAAAGTGCTCCAGGGTATCTAAAACTCCAGTACAAAGACTGTGGTACCCAACTCTTCTGACACAATGGAACTCTCAACAGTAAGAGCAAAGCTTGTCTCTGCAGGAGAGAGAACTGTCTGGGGGGCCGGTCCCGTGCCCCAGAAACTAAAGACTAACACCAGTCTCACTCTTTTCCACTCCAAGTGCCAGGCACATTTCTGTGAATTTGCCTTCTTTAGCATAAACACAGAGCCACAGACATATTTACTATAATAATAATAATAATAGATAATAATAAAGACACACACTACCAAAACAAGAGACTTCATTGCACAATCTTCTTTTCCTGGGGAGAGGGAGAGAGGAAAAAAACCACCCCTGACAGATCTCAAAGTGGCTGATAAAACCATGTGCTGGGCCTGTGTTTTTCAGTAGTGAGGTTGCAAGTGAGAGTCAGTGCCAGAGACAGAAGCTGCATTTTCTATCTTTGTTACTCTTTTTCTCTCCCCTTTTGAACGTTTAGCTTGTTTTGCCTTCTAGGAAATGGGATCGGACTTCAACAGCAGCAGCAACGCAGGCACCAGCCATCTCAACTAACTTCTTCTCTCTTCCCCAGAAGGACAGTTATTACTATCTCCAAAACCATCCACAAGACTGTCAGATAAGAGGACTTTTCCTTTTAAAGGCTGGCTCCTGATAAAGGGAACGGGAACACGGGAGTCTGTTAAAATGAAAGCCTCCTGTAACGCTTTGTATTTCAAATGATTTAGCTATTTTCCCTTCTTTTCGGTATCTTTAATACGGGGCTCAAAGGATGTTAGATGATGTGTTTGGTACTAAGCAGTCTGAGGTCTCCAGATGCCAAACCCCAGATCTTGTTTAACACAGTTTCATGTTGGGCAGTTTTGGGGCATTTGACTCTTTGAGCCCTTTTATTCCATCTACATTAATACAAAGATTCCCTGGGGTGGACACAAGCAGGAGCAAATGAACTCCTAGGGGGAGACGCTGGCTTCACGCAAAGGTCTCTAGTCATAAACCCAAAGGGTAGACCATCCCTTGTCATCTTTGCCTGAACAAGGGGTATGAGGAAGCAAGGCTTCCCCACCCCCATGTCTTGGGTCCGGCGTGAAGCACGGCCCCTGGAAGCCACGGCTCCATCCCCATTCAGTGAGCACAGCTGCTGGCCAGGTGCAAGGGGGAGCAGACTGTCCCCTTGCAAGGGGTCGCAACACATTACTCCCTTCTCATCTTCCCCTTAACCCTTCTTCCTCTCCCACTTCTTCTCTCTCTTCCTCAAAACACCCAGATGGAGCAAAGGTGTGTGTGGGGCTACTGCCTCTGAGGGGTGGGGGACAGCTGGCGCACCACCCACTGCTCAGGGCTGTGCTGAAAGGCTCTGTCTAGCCCCAAGGAAAGAAAAAGGAGTCCAGAAAACCTTAGGGTCCCCTCATCTGAGCAGCAGCATTTCTAAGCAGGATGCATTTCCGAATTTCTCTCAGGGGGAAAGGCGTAAAGCAAGAGCTGCTAAATATTAACCACTGTATCCTACAGCGCTGCCGGGCTCTGGTTTTATGACTTCCAAACTTTCACTGGTTGAACTGTGTTCTTCATTCTCCAATTTCCTTCTCTGGAAGTGTCCTGGGCTTGGGCTCTGGGATGACTGGCCCGTGGCTCACACGAAGGGAAGATCACCGTGCATGCTGGGGCGGGACGCAGGGCAAAAGGAAGTTTTGAAAAGGGCATGGCATGGCATGTGAGAAAGATGGCAAAAGAGCAGAACAGATTTTCTTTTGTGGCAGGGCCGTATTGCGCTCTGTCACCTATGCAAACGGGCCTTATGCCCAACGAATCCAGCATCAGGAAGGTCACCTCCAGGAAAGAGTGATTCTCCAGTGGCACCGAGCCTTCAACACCACCCCTTATCTGTTGTGGCATATCAAGGCAAAGGGTGGGTGTCCAGTGCCTATGGCTGTAATTTTGGCTGCTTAGGGTCATTAGCAGCCCTTGAGTTGCTCTAATTCAGAGCAAAGGAACTAGCCCAGCGCACAGTGTGCAATTCAGCTGTCTTCAGGGATACAGCCCAGTAAGAATGTGGGCACCTCACATCCTGGGTGTTTTCCTCCATGTCAGTGGGTAAGTGGAGGAAGAGTTTTTGGTTAAAATAGCATTTCTTGTTAATGCCACCCACTAGGCACCGGTGCCAGGCATTGCAACTGCATGCAGTATCTTGGGGGGAACATATTGTATTAAGTTTGTTTCACTGTGGGCCAGGGAAGTATGATTGTGTTCTAGTCCAAGGGGAAGGGTTATCACAGCTCCTTCAGAAACTAGAACAGTGAGGGGGGATAATTAAGGTGACTCATTCACTCACATTGTAAACACCTCCAGAGAGGTTCTCATGACATCTCAATTCTACATTCCAAAGAGGTTCAGGTGAACCTCCAAACTCCTGCTTTTCTTCCCCTCATCCCTACACCTGTGGAGATCAGTGCAGGGCTGGGTACAGCGCCACCTCTCAGATCATCACATTTGGTGGTGATACTTCCAACGAAAATGCTGTTCAATAGGGGAGCACCCAGTCTAACCAACAGCATCGTCAGAACACTCCAAGGCAGTAAGTGATCTGAAATGTGCAAACGAGACACTGGCCTACACCTGAGGGGACTTCAACCAGTTCTGACCACAGTAAAGCACTCAGGTTTTCAAATCCTAGTCACTCACAGTCAGACCAAGATACTTACAGACAGTGATACTTACAGCCCCCCACTCAGGGTCTGTTATTTAAACCACGGAGACCTGTGGGTGTATCTTCAGAGGCTGTATTTCCATGGGCCTATTGCTGTGAGATAATGCTCCATGTGCCTTTTGTACTGAAATGACGCTGTAGGTGTCTAGTTCTCTGATCGCTGATGGAGCATGCAGAGAACTGCCACCCTGGAGAATGAATGAATAAAAGGAGATCTGAGGCAGAGGGCTACAATCAATTCGGAGAACTGTGGTGTAGTTCCTGTTGCTTGGAAACCATTTCCTTTTCTTTGTTGGCCCATGTCCTTAACAGCTGACATGTTTGAAGACTAGCTGAGAGGCAGTTCAAGCGGAAAAAAAAAAAAGAAGTGGGGGGGGGAGGCGGGTGCGCTAGAAGAGGGAAAAACCTCCACAGAGTGAAAAATGCAGAGGTTGCTTAGAAACTCACAGACTGATTTGACTTCCCACCTACCCCCGTCATGTTTAATCATTTGAGGTCTCTTTGTATCTAGACAACTTTAGTTTGCCATTTGCAAAGGCAGCTGCTGTGGTGTATTTAGCTACAACACACACACAAACCTTTTAGATGACTTTGCTGTAGTTGAACTCCTCGGTGGGAGCATTTGCCTATCTAGGGGTTGTGGAGGACGGGTCTTTATGTATGGGCACATTCACCAATCAAGCATTGTCCATTAGTTATTTACAAGGCCCTGTGTCTATTGCATGCAGACAAACGGCCTCATGATATATCTATTTGCCGGGATGCTAAACAAATCTCTGTGCCTTCTTGTAACTCCCTGTAAATGGTGATTTTCCTGTTATCTTCTGCTCCTCATCTTGTCCACTCACCATTATTCCTTCCTTCCTTCGCTATGGCAGTGTTTGTTTGCCCAAAATAGGGGAGCTCAGGGGATTTGCCGAACCTGCTCCAAAGCTGCTTCCTTGCAAAGGAAAGAGTGAGAAATGTGCAGCGGACATCAAAAAAGCGAACAATGTTGTGAAGAATCATTAGGAAATGGATAGATAATAAGACAGAAAATATTATATTGCCTCTATATAAATCCATGATATGCCCACTTGAATACTGCCTGCAGATCTGGTCGCCCCATCTCAAAAAAGATGCATCGGAATTGGAAAATGTACAGAAAAGGGCAACAAACCAATTAGGGGTATGGAACAGCTTCCATATGAGAAGAGATTAATAAGCCTGGGACTTTTCAGCTTGGAAAAGAGATGAGTAAGGGGGGATATGATAAAGGTCTATAAAATCATGACTGGTGTGGAGAAAGTAAAGAAGGAAGTGTTATTTACTGCTTCTCATAACACAAGAACGAGGTAGTCACTAAATGAAATTAATAGGCAGCAGGTTAAAAATGAACAAAAGGAAGTATTTCTTCACACAACACACAGTCAACCTGTGGAACTCCTTGCCAGAGGATGTTGTGAAGGCCAAGACTATAACAGGGTTAAAAAAAAAAAAAACTAGATAAGTTCCTGGAGGACAGGTCCATCAACGGCTATTAGCCAGGATAGGCAGGGATTGCTGTTTGCCAGAGGCTGGGAATGGCTTACGGGATGAATTACTTGATGATTACCTGTTCTATTCATTCCCTCGGAAGCACCTGGCATTGGCCACTGTCAGAAGACAGGATGCTGGGCTGGATGGACCATTGGTCTGACCCAGTATGGCCATTCTGATGTTCTAATATCAAGAGGGAGACCTTTTATTGTGCATGGCAACCACCATAAAGCTCAGCCACCTCCCACAACAGCAAAGCACTGTTTTAGGAGCTTGACTACTCCTCATAGTTGAAAGCAGAATCAGTTTTAACTGGGCTACTTGTGTGTACAAGGGCAAGCAAGAGATGAGCCAGAGTTTCTTTCCTCAGTGTCCCAGAAGGCTCCTTCATACTTACCTTGCTGAAAAAAATATGGGAGTGAGTCCTGGGTCGTAATTCAACTAATTCTCAGTGAGCTTTAGATGGAAAAAATGTAACCCTCAATCAATTATCCATTTTAATTGTTGTTCTCTAGTTTCAGTGGTAAATAATCTAGCCAGGCCTAAGTGACATTATATGCCACATTAAAAGGCCACGTCAACTTATCTTTTTCAGTACATTTGTATCCACTTATCTGTTTTGGATTTTTTTATTATTATTTACACCATCGTGTTTTGTTTTTAATTTGGAATGAAGGCTCCATTAAGTTGAGGGTTGGCTAGAAGCTGGTATCATATTAACAGAGCCTCAGCAAACTTTCCTCATACAGATCAGCAAATATATCACAGTTTGACCTACACTGCCCCAAAGCATTCCAGTCCTGTGACTCTCTTCAGCAAAAGTTGACCAGCGTGGGTAGGATGCTCTGAGGTTCTTGGAGATTCCAGAGTTACTCACTAAGATCTTACCGTCATGGAATTTGGTTTACCTTCCCACATATTGGCACTGGGGTACAGTGCCCTCAAAATAACCCCTCAAAGTTATTTTGGTTACTTTAGCAACATGCTCAAACTACTTGAACTTTGCTCTTGTGTTTATAATGTCACTAGAACCTAAAAATAAAACCCTGTAGTCTACAGTTGCCAACATGTATCACTCTTAAGGGAACATCAGAGCATTACCAGTGTGTTGCCAGGATATGGAGCACCTAGGAAGGGGGAAAGGGAACGCAGTGGAGAAGCAAGGTGTGATCTAAGGAAGGTGGCTGTTGTTGAGGCCTGGTAAGACGGAGCTGCTGTGGGGCTTATCCAGGCTGGGACTGTAATAACTGGGAGTGTAACAGATTCACAACCCCTAGTTTACCATGGCAACATCTGAAAATTTTGAGTATATTTTGCCAGATCTGCCATGAAGAAAACTATACCTTGTAATGTGGATTTCTGAAATCTCAGTAACTCCTTTGTTTTTTAGTAGTCTCCACTGTATGCATTTATGTGTATTATATACATATATACATACACAAAGTACATGAGCCTGTTCCCACGCCCATTGAAAACAATGATAAAAAGCCCATTGACTGCAATGGGGCCAGATCGGGCCCTTCTACGCTAGAATAGTTGGAAATAACTTCTCATTTAAATGCTATTTTCCAAACATTGGCAGAATTTCATTTACGGCCTGATCCAAAGCCCACTAACTTCAAAGGAAAGACGCCTATAGACGTTGATGAGCTTTGGATTTGGCTCCCAGACTGCCCGTGCCTTCAAATCCTTTTTTCTTAAATCTCTTTTCACACCACTTTTCACACTCGTTTTGCAATCAGCTCAGAGCAGTAGCACCGTGGGGTCCCCATTTCCTAACAAGGCTAGCCAGAAGATTGCTGACCTACTGCCATTTTCACAGTAGCTTCCCTGTCATCTGACAAATCCAGCAATGTAAACCATCAAGCTTTTAGCCAGACTATACTATGTTCCATAGCCTTGAAAGTGCCACTCACTCCCCTGTTCACAGCGCTAATGGTCAATCCGACTCCACAGCTGACCCAATTCCACTCGTCCACCATCCAGCCCCAGGGACATAACAGTGGAGGGAAGGCAACACTAAATACTCATGAATACCTGCCCAGTAATTTATCTTTGCAGAATGCTTTAACACACATTAACCAATCGAGTTTTCCTTGCAACATCCTTCCCTCTCCATTTCACCAGAGAGTTCAAGTAACAAGCTCAAGTGCACAAAACAAGTCAGTGGCAGAGCTGGGTTTGGAATGCAGGAGTAGAGCTTGGGGGGGGGGGGGGGAGGGAGGGAGAGGGCAGAGAGAAACTTGTTCGTCCATGAAAATTTTCACATGATGTTCTTCCCAGGGCTTGAGCAGCTCTACAGCAATAGCTGGCTTGTGGCCATGTTGCTTTTCCAACCAGCTTTCAGCAAGTTCATTTCCCCCCTCGCAGATCTGTAAATTGTTAAGTGCTGCTTTACAATAATCTTGAAAAATCCTGTACTATAAACAATCAAAAGTAGGATGTAACCAAAACCACATTTGATATTAAGCATACACATACAATCCTAAAATATGCATCTATTTGTACATGCATATTTTAATCTAAAAATGTACGACATTGATGGTGCAAATTTTAACTACGTGGGATCAGGTTTTTAAGAGCACGCCGCATTTTCCTAACTCTGGCTCCCCTTAAAGTCAGCAGGCGCTTTACCAGTGATTTCAGCAGATGCAGATTTAGTACTCAACGTGGAGTACTCAACTTTTCAAAATCCCACTCACAATTGTTAGGTGTGTTGTATAGAGACAACGGTATAGTAGTATGAATTTCTGAGACAAAAATGGCACCATCGTTTTACAAAGGTTATGAATCCGAGGGACAAATTTGTAGGGCTGTGAAAAATTGCTGTTCTCCCAGCTGCACGCTGGATCTGCTCTGCCCAAGTTACCCACTTCTGAAGCTTTAAAACACTATTTTTGCATTAAAAACACTATTGGGAATTTAAGTAAATTTTTTAAAGGTTCCAAAGCACCCACAGACGTGCTCCTCAAAAAGCAGGAATTCAAATGGTAGTCCTGACTCCATGGGTACGGTTAGAACTTAGAAAACATAAGCAATAGACTGGTCTTCAAAAGCAAGCTAGGATGCTTTGAAAATAGCTAGTCGAGGAGACCCTCCTTAGCGAAATGAATCTGCCACAGAAGCTGCATGGGGTCTGCTAGTGATTTAAGTGACAGTTAGGTGCCTGGGGCTGAGTTTCACAAAAAGTCAGCAAGCGGGGGGAGGGAGGGCAGGAGGGAGGAAGGGGAGGGAGCTGTCTGAGTTAGCCAATAAGAAATGAAAGGAGTGGGGTGGTGCCGACAGGATCTGGTTCTGCAGGTGAGATAGGTGGGCAATGCCTAGTTTAAGGATTCTCCTGGAACTTGGGTATGAGCTAAGGTGCAGGCGTTAGGACTCAGGTGGCTGTGGGCATATGCCCACTAGCAGAAATGTAGGGGACTTTACCATCCAGAAAGCAGGCACCTGGGTAATTTAGGTACCTCCAGGGTTAGGCAGCAATTGAGTGGAGTTTTGAGGACCTAGATTTTGGATTAGGTGACTCACGTGGCAGTTAGCTGCCTAAATCCTTTTCTGGAGCTAGCCTTCAGTGGCTCTTGCACTGCAAGGCCTTCCATGCTGAATGTGCATGCACTAGCCTGCAGAGAGAGTTGAATGGGTGAGAACCATGCAGGGGGGTACAGTCAGACTGTGTGAACTATGAAAGGCCCCAGAACAGCTGCATCAAAATACCCAGATTTCCTATATTCAGTGACTGGTAGAAAATAGTGAAGCTCTTGCCTTCCCCACAGACCCAAATAGTAAAGTGAAATAGCTGATGCCGCTGATCAGTCTAACTCTATATCTGATGCAAGGCTCAAAAAACAAAAAACAAAACCATGCAGTGTCCATCGTATTAAGCCCTGAGGCAATTATGTGACCTAAGAGAGTAAATGCTACAAACAGCCAACAGTGTCTGGCTGAGCTTATGTTGGTAAACAAGCCCTTGTCTAAGTGTTATGTGAGAACCCTTTGGCTACATCTACTCTGCAATAAAAAAACCCACAGCACCAAGTCTCGGAGCCCCAGCTCTCTGATGTGCAATTTTGATAAATTTTGGTTTATTTACATAACGTACTAGCTGGCCATTGGAAAAGATGTAGAAGGCCAATTTGCTCATCCTCACTCTTCGGCAGGTGTGCTCCACAGCTGTATGTATGCGTACATAGTATGGTTATATAAAATAAATGCAACAGCTGTCATTATTAATGCCAGGACCTAAGAAATGCTGAACACCTATAGCCCCCATTAAAATTAACAGGAGTTTGTAGCCACCTTTGGCCAATGTTAATATGTTTAAAGCAATAGGCAAGTAGGTGTATTTTGTCTGGTTTCCTACAATGAGACAAAATATTTGTTTCTTGCTACTGAACTTGCACACAAAGGAAGCCAAATAATCAAGCTGGAATCAAAAACATTTCTTCTAAGAGTCTGATTCATACCCAACTGAAATCTAATGGAAGTCTTACCAGTCTAAATCCACAAGTTCTTACTTAGCCTGAATTCCCATTGGAGTCGATGGAAGTTTTGCCTCCAGCAGGACTGAGTAAAAACTTGCTAAGGAGTTCAGGACTTGGCTCTAAATAAATATTCGTGTGAATGATACAACCACATGAAATGTTACAATCAACCTCCTTTAGTGAACTATTTGCATTGCCACTGAATTAGGTTTATCAACGTGAAATCCCAGAGTCCCACTGGACATTTGTATATTTTTCCAAACATATGGCCAAATTCTGTCCTCGGGTGTGTTTAAAACCTGTAATTGAATTTAGCAGGAGTTGATGCGCACTTTCAGGGCTAGAATTTATCTAACTATATTTACATACTCATAAATATAAGCCTTGGCCAGTTGCAGATCAGAATTTAGTTACCATATCGTTTACAATGGAATTACGGAAAGTCCATCCCCTGGGATCTACAGACTATTTGGACTTTCTATTTCATAGTGCATGCTTTAATGGCTAAAATGTTGAGCATGTGTCATACCCATCTAGCCATCAGTTGGTCAATGCAAACAAACTCCTTTTTGCCAGCCTGTTCAGAACGAACATGCCTATCCCAGTCCTCCATCACAACTCTCCTGAATGGAGACAGTGGAGGCTACTGGACCACTGTTCTTCTATTTGAGAATCTGGCAACAACACCCAATCCAGGAGAATGAAACTTTTCCAGATTGGTCTTTGGCAGGACAACAGCAAGCCGTGGTGACTGATTTCAAGCCCTTTTAAACAGCAGCCGTAAATTTTCCTAGAACCATCTCACAAATGAGAGCTCTCCCCCAAAAGAACCATTCTGTGGGCTAATTTTTCTTTCAAAACAATAAATACTGGCAGAGAGGCAGGGCCTCCTCTTTGGCAGGCTATATGTTGCCAACTTAAAAACCAGTGGCTTTCAATCGTTTTAAAATTCTGAAGCTGTCCAAGTGCTGAAACATGAATGTTTTTCCTTGAGTTCCCACGGGTATTCTTGGCCATTCTTGGTAAGCTGGACTGCACAGAATCCAAGGAGGAATTGCTAAATTTGATACTTCAGGACTAGTGAGTGAAGTGTCTCCATAATAGTATAACATTATTTTTCAAAAGCCATATCATGCCACTCTATTTTGGGATAACACTATGCAGACACTTTTTAGAAAATGGGCAGCACTGATTGGCTAAATAAGGTTGTAACCCTTGGCATTATGGGATAAAACCAAGCCCTTGGGACCTTACTTAGCCTTTTGGTTTTTCCTCACATCGTTAAAGCATTTCCAGAGTGGAATTAGGCATGTCCCCAGGAGGCGTTGTTGTCAGAGAAAAATCTTAGTTTTTAGAAAAGAAGAATTTGTAAGGCACCCAAAAAAACCACACACACACACACACTTTCCTGTTTAACTTAAGATCCAGCTACCTCAGTATCTGCAGTGATGCACGTACTTTCCTATGCTTATTGGGCATACATATTTAGTTCATTATCTAAGGCAATTAGCGATTTTTGAAGTACCACCAATATATAGGACAGAGAATATATGAAACACAAATACTCTGTATACGTATGTGTGAGGTGGTGCAAAGATTTTTTTCAAGCCTGGGGTTACAATATCTTAAATGAATACCAGTAAAGCTTTTAGTTATTTTATGTATTCCACGCCAGCAAGTATACAGCACTGGCCACATGTTTCAGAAATACTATTTTAAGGAGGATTCATTAAAAAGTGATTGGGACTATTTTCTGTGTCCCTCCACCTTTAAACTAGCTGCCTTAGTTTCTATGACTACAGCTGTACTAGGCTCAGAGGGAAGAAAAATTAGTTCAATTAATTAAAATATCTCTTTCAATTACCTAATCTAGCTTTTTATATACATAGTATTACAGCTTTAAAGCTGGATCTCTCAGGACGTTCCAGAGTGAAAAGCAAGGGCTTCGTATCCCCTTCCTAGCTCCCCAGTCCCTTCTTCCTAACCCTCCCACTTGAGGCTCTGTAGAGCCATAAGATATCTGCGCTCAAACCCTGTCACTGGTGCAGGAGTGAACACTGCCCATTCTGGACAGGTGTCATTCTGCGGGTGAAATTCCACCTGGGGGAGGGGAAGGGAATTGGGAAATAATTCTCTGGTGGCTGTTTGAGGCATCTCAGAGATTGGAAATTTGAAGGAACGAAAGATAGTGATGTTGCAGTCATCATGAATAAGTCGGATTACGAACAGGAGGCTGCCAGACAACTCTCCAACACCACATTCTACAAGCCACTACCGTCTGATCCCACTGAGGAATACCAAAAGAAACTACAACATCTACTTCAGAAACTCCTTAAAGAAACACAGGAACAAATCTACACAGACACACCCCCTGAGCCCCGACCAGGGTTATTCTATCTGCTACCCAAGAGCCACAAACCTGGGAATCCTGGACGCCTTATTATCTCAGGCATTGGCACTCTCACAGCAAGACTGTCAGTCTATGTGGCTGTCTCTCTTCAGGCCCTATGCCACCAGCACTCCTAGCTATCTTCGTGATACCACTGACTTCCTGAGAAAACTACAATCCATCGGTGATCACCACGAAAACACCACCCTAGCCACTATGGATGCAGAAGCTCTCTACACCAACATTCCACACAAATATGGACTACAAGCCATCAGGATCATTTTCCCTGATGATGATATGGAACACATGGTAGCTGAACTTTGAGACTTTGTCCTGACCCACAACTACTTCAGATTTGGGGACAATCTATACCTTCAAGTCAGTGGCACAGCTATGGGCACCCACATGGCTTCACAATATGCCAACGTTTTTATGGCTGACCTAGAACGTCCTCAAAACTCGTCGCCAAGCACCTCTCCTTTACCTATGCTACACTGATGACATTTTCATCATCTGGACCCAAGGGAAAGAGTCCCTTGAAGAATTCCACCGGGATTTCAATAATTTCCACACCACTATCAACCTCAGCCTGGACCAGTCCACACAAGAAATCCACTTCCTAGAAACTACAATATAAATAAAGGATGGTCACATTAATATCACCCTATACCTAAAACTAACTGACCGCAGTGCATAGCTTCATGCCTCCAGCTTCCACCCTGGACACATTACATGATCCATTGTCTACAGCCAAGGCCTACGATACAACCAGATTTGCTCTGATCCCTCAGACAGAGACAAACACCTACAGGAACTCCATAAAACATTCTTAAAACTACAGTACCCACCTGGAGAGGTGAAGAAACAAATTGACAGAGCCAGACGGGTACCCAGAAGTCACCTACTACAGGACAGACCCAACAAAGAAAACAACAGAACACCACTGGCCATCACCTACAGCCCCCAGCTAAAATCTCTCCAACACATCATTAAGGATCTACAATCTATCCTAGAAGATGATCCCTCACTCACTCAAGCCATGGGAGGCTGACCTATCCTTGCTTACAGACAGCCCCCCAGTCTGAAGCAAATACTCACCAGCAACTGTACACCATACAACAAGAACACTAACCAAGGAACCTATCCCTGCAACAAATCCCATTGCCAGCTCTGCCCACACATCAACTCTAGTGACACCATCACAGGTCCTAACCACATCAGCCACACAATAAGGAGCTTCATTCACCTGCACATCTACTAATGTAATATATGCCATCGTGCCAAAAATGCTCCTCTGCCATGTACATTGGCCAAACCGGACTGTCACCACACAAAAGAATAAATGGACACAAACCAGACATAAAAAATAGTAACATCCATAAACCAGTCGGAGAGCACTTCAGTCTCCCAGGACACTCTGTAGCTGACTTGAAAGTTGCCATACTTCAACAAAAAAACTTCAGAAACAGACTTCAAAGAGAAACTGCAGAGCTGGAACTCGTATGCAAACTTGACACAATCAAACTGGGTCTGAATAGGGACTTGGAATGGTTCTCTCATTACAAGAAGTAATTGTCACCGTTCACACATTCTCACCTTCTAATCAATGGTTGTGAATAGGGCTCATCTACTCTAATTGATTGGACTTTGCTAACACCTACCCTCCCCATTGTTGTTCCTTACCCTTGGATGTATATATATATATATATACCCCCCTATCTGATTTCTGTTTCTTGCATCTGACGAAGTGGGTTGCAGCCCATGAAAGCTTATGCCTGCAGTAATTAAATTTGTTAGTCTTTAAAGTGTTACAGGACTCTCCTTGTTTTTGCTGTATACAGACTAACACGGCTACCCCTCTGAAATATTCAGTAGGTACATCATTTTAAAGGGGGGGAGGTTTAAAAAAATTATTTCCTATCTCAACTAATTTAGTTTCACTTGCTTTGTATTTCTGATTTCAGAAGCCTATTAGTTCTTCGTTCATCCAAGAGAAACAGCACAAAAGAGATGTAGGAAGGGAAATGTTTTATGGTTCACTTCACAAATATTTATGTAAGCCTCAGATCACCTTCATAAGGCAGTTAAATATTATTAGCCCTATTTTACAGGTGAGAAACCTGAGGCTCAGAAAGGCTAACTGATTTGCCCATTGGGGCACAAAACCATTGTTGGAAGGTGCAATAGAATTTAAGAGGAGTCAAACAAATAGGATTGGGTAGACAATATGCAAGTTTCTATAGCAATTAAAACTACAGAATGCAAGAGAAAAACACCCCTTCCACAGAATTTTTAATTCATTGTCAGAACCAGGAATAGACTAGAGCGCTCCTGATCCGCAAACCCATGCATAATCCACTAGATCTCTCTGCTCCCTCAAACAGGTGATGTCTGTGCCTCAATTTCTCTCCGTCTGTAAAATAGGATACCTATTTACATGGTTTGTGAAGTGGTACAGTGGGCCTTGTGATATTTAAGTCACTGGAACATCTACTCTTGAGTTCATGGGAGCAGAATCAAACCATTAACATTCTGATAATGTGGCAGCATGGATGAGTACTGCACAATAGAGAGAGAGAGAAACTCTCCCTTTATTCATCGGTGTTGCCTTCCAGAGAGAGCCACTATCTGGGACAAAGAACCCAGAAGAGAGAAAGGAGCTGGTTGGTCACTTCTCTGTCACCTCCCTCATCCCCTGCAACCAATCTGGAATGTGAACACGCCTAGCACGGTAACCTGCTGGATATTCCTGCATTACTGGGCCTTCCTTTCTTTCTGTCCAGCTTTTGTCCCAGAGCTAGCCCCATGGGGGCACTCTCATACACATGGCCCACTGAAGTCAGTAGTAGTTTTGCCAATGACATCAACAGGAACAGAATTTAGACCATACCGCAGTGGTGCCATCTGGACCACATGTCCCCTGGGAGATGGGCAAATGGATGGGCAAGACCATTCAAGTCAACAAATTAGATTGCAGAGACAATTCTGCAGTGATACAGGCTTCTGCTTTCATTGTGTGGTAAGTAATGATTTCCCACTGGTAATTTAAAAGGGTTATCCGATAGTCTTTCCTGTAATACCTCGTCAGGCAGATGTATTGATGCAATTAGCCTGACTAGCACTTTTGATATATGATGCTGATTCTCTCTCACACTCCTGTGAAACAACCCTCGAAAGTCCCAGCCCCTCCCATCTTGTTTCCTATTTTCCTTGTGTCTATTCATTGCTCTTTTGGGAGGGTGAGTGGACAGGAAGGCTGTTGGTAAAACATCTGTAAAATAATCTACCAGGTCAGTTTCACTACCTGAAACTCTATGAAGGAACTCTGATCATTCCACGACACATGGTGCTCTGCACTACTGGCTATTATAGCCATTAAAAAGGCCACATCAGCAAATGAAAATGCTTCCGCTAGAAATAAATGCAACCAATAATCCTTTGATTGCTTTGATGGAGGACAGCAAACGTGCTATTTAAAGATTCCCTTTGCTAGAACTAGTCAAGGGCACATTACAGCTGAAAGGTAAAGTAACATAACTTGCTGACTATGTGGTTCTCCACACAACAGTGGAGAGAACATTCATTTTGAATTATTCATCCAATTTTGCTTTTTCAATTTGTGAAATTCTTGAACTAATACATTATTCACAATTATGTGCAAATGTCTTCAGTCAAGAATTCTGGTCTGCAAATCGTTGAACTTTTTGAGGCAAACAACTGCAATCCATACGACATTTGTTAGTTTTGTCACACATTGTTTCTGGTCCCTAAGTGGATTGGGTTTGTGACTAAACAGGCAATACAATACAGACTGTAAATGCTTACTACCAAAGATACATTTCAAACTTTGCTTTTACTGAATATTAGAGCATTCAAACTTAACATTTTATTTTTATGACCCCTTAGCAGACCTGGAGTGATCAAATGTTTGTAGAAATTTAACATGAAAGGGTCAAGACATGACTGAATAAAATCAATGAATCGGAATGAATATTTATGGACAATTTTTCCCATTGTTTGCTTAACTCTTTCCCTAAATAAATGCTGCTCATGATTGCTAATAGGTATATTGATTATTACATGTGATGATGTGCAGGCAGATTTAGAAAAGTGAGTGGATAGATAATATTTATCCTTTGCATTTATATAGCACTTTTAATCCAAGGATCTGAATGCTGGTTAAAAGCACTGATTAATTAAGTCTCACAATCCCCCGGTAAGGCATCAGATGAGTAAAATAAGGCACAGAAAAGTCAAGTAACTCATTCAGAAATCACAAGGCAAATCACTTACAGGGTCAGGAATAGAATCCAAGTGCCCTGCTGCCCTAAAGTTCTCTTCTCTCATTTAATAAAACACATATTATTGACTGCAGCAGAGTCAGAGGTTTATGTAATATGGCAGCGGAACAGAGAATCTCAGATGGAAGTCTGGAACACTTCAGTGATTCAGTTGCAATTCTTTCATGTCCAGCAGCGTTAAGTTCAAGTCTAACTTGCAGCCATTCCAGAATGTTATTTATCAGACTTTATGGGAGCAGCTGCAGACTCTTGGAGCATTACAACATTTCAAACCACCTCATTCAATTCACAACATTTACTAAGTTAAAGCAATAAGATTAGTGGCTACAGTTCCGGCCGGTTAAAGGACTGTAATTCACTTCGTAAACGCTGGGTGAAAAAATTACCCACTAATACTCACTTACCAGTTGGTGCACTAGACAGTTAGACCCTAAGGTGAGACCTGGGAATGTTACCTCTCAGAACTGGCACTTCTTGAAGTGGTGCTGCAGAGCGAATTAGCGGATGTCTCAGCCACTGCCTTCTCTTTCCAGTAAATACAGATTTCAAGAGTAGCATTGCCACGTCAGAGCCCTTAAAACCGTGGCCTAGCTCAGTGCCCTTCCGAAGGCTGCGAGGCTAAACAAGTATACCTGACTTACTCTGTGTTCAGAGGGACATGCATCAGACCGGCCTGGCCCACTTTAGGACTAAGATCTGACACATTATGGGATGGAACTGAATATTTCTGATCAGATGTATTTCTTGGCCATGTCACAGCAGATGGAATCTGCACCCAAGCATCCACCCTGCAACATCTGCCTCTGCCCAACAAGCTTTCAGTTTGCTTGTACAAACTATTTCAACTGAAGCTGTTTCTCACCCTTGCACTGGAAAAATAATTGTTTCAAAGTCTGTAGCTACTTACTTGACTGTCAATTCTTCTCTCAATGAGTTTGCAATATGAAGCTAACTAATCCTTGAACTCAGCGGCCAGAGCACATCAATGTCTTAACTTTAGTTGCTGTTAATAAAAAAGCACTTAACCCCTTAAGCAGACTCCAGTAAATCATTCAGCAAGGTCATCCATGCACAGAGCTTCTTCTGTGACATGAAAAGGTGGGCGTCATCCAATTTTAAAGACATGGATCCTTCTAGCTGATCTTAGCTCCTGGGGCTTCATTCAGGGAGGGGAACTTGGAGAATGGAAGAGAGCTGGGAGATTTAAGAGAAGAGCGGAGAATGGAAAAATTTAGGGCAAACGATTTTAGACATAGAGCCCAGTGAGCTGTCTTCCTATATCCTGGAAGGCAAAAGTCTCAATATGATGGACCCTTGTGAATTTGAAATCATTGGCAGCTTTGCAACCAAAGGAGACCTGGAACCAGCACATCCCAAGGGGATGTGGTCATTACCTACTCCAAAAGCCTTTGCTTATTAGACTATGTGACTTCATAAAGCATTGTACTTCTGGGGGTATTTTAAGGAAGATCAGCCTTATGGGAGGATCAAGAATTGTGATAGTTCTGGGGCAGGTATTTTCAGTGGCATTTTGTAGTAGGAATGGTTTCTAAATATTACTGGTACTTTTGCTATACCCCTTGGATTGGGGTTATTGAACACAATAGGCCTTCAATGGGGGGATGATATTAAGATGATATTATTGGATGTTTCTGTTTGTCACATGAGTGCCTACGTTTACACACACAGGTTAATTAGTGTTCCTGTCCTAGTGTTCCCACAGTAGCCACCGTCATCTCTGTCCTCACCTCCCCAATGCCAGCCTTGCTTTTGATGGTCCAACTCTTGACACTGTAACAGATTCCATCTTGGCTGACACTGGAGATGGAATCAGGGACTCCTGAGCTAAAAGAAGGAGTCTTTACAGCATGAGCCACTTATATACACACACACACACACAGCACCTAGCACAATGGGACTCTCATCTCATCCGGGGCTGTTATTTGTTACTCCAATACAAAGCAAAGTAACTAGAAATCACAGCTGCAGGCAAGTGGCTTATTTAGCACGCACACTCTCTCGCTCTCTCTCTACTGCACATCAACAGCATAGTTAGAATGTACATAGGATTTTGCTACAAGTCTCAGGATGCAACGACATCTGGGTAAGTTATAGTCTTCATTAGGAAACTGTAAACTTTACGCAGCTTTCTTTTGTTACAGAACATTTCACATAGAGCTTTTCCAGATGAACACCTTAGATGGACACATGAAGAACAGTTCCCATAGCTTGAATGCCATTCTCTTCTCCCCAGGATTGACTTTTTATCCCAGTGTGAAAAAAGAGCTAATTCAAAAAGCATTTCCAACATTCCACTCACTGAACTCTTCCTGGATAGATATTTTTAAAAAAATATGTTTCTCATTCTGGGTGCCTGAGAAATGCCAGTCTTCAGCTTAGATGCTACACACATACACACACACACACACACACACGTAGTTCCCAGTGAAAGGCAGTAGTTGAAACTATGAAGCTGTTTATACAGGAAATCCACCAGGAAGATGGACTGAGTTGGCCACGAGTGATTTCCAAGACTTCCTTTCCACTTCCTTGGGGGGATGAAAAAGGTCAGCCCTCACATACCAGAAGGGAAGCACGTCTGAAATTTAGAACAGATTTTTATACCCTTTAGGGAGAAAGGAACTATTACACTGGATCCCAAGCGGGAAAATGAAATATATTGGTTCTTGTCTAATCTTTGATCGGATTCATTATATTAAAAATGAATAACTTCCTAAAACTGCTTTATCTCTATCAGAGAGAGACAATAATCTGAATCAAAATCCCAACATTTCTCAGCTCTGGAATTGTTCAGCTTTAGGTCTGAAGTTTGCAGCTGTCCTTCCTCTCCATAATGGGCTCTTGCAAATCCCTGAAAACCAACCAGCAGTGGGGAAATTCGGATCCAGGTATGAATGCTGTGACATGGTAAACCCCTTGGGACAGGGACCATCTTTTTGTTCCATTCTGTGTTTGTACAGTACTTAGCACAATTAGATCTGCGCCCAGGATTAGGGCTACTAGGTGCCAAAGTAATACAAATAATAATGTTGTGGCATGCGCACATCTCTAACATCACGTGCAACTATGGAACCCACTGGCTTGAAACGGTAAAAATGACATCGTTCTGTCTAATATGCACATCATTATAGGCAACCAAGGAATGGGGCTAGCAAATACATGAAGTTATCATATCAGCTGTTCTGCAGTCCTTGAGATTCCAGTTTGATAGACGATAGAGACCTCAGCAGTGGCATCTTAAATCTCCCAACTCTGCCCTCATCTCCCCCAAAATTAATCTCCAACAAGATCTCCTAATAGGATTACTGTTCATTGTTGGTTTCAGATCCTCAGGAAGAGTGGCTGTAACCCCACCACCTATTCTAGACAACCTGGCCCACATCCCATCAATGGAGCAGATACCTTTCAGGGTACGATACAGGAAGGGAAAGGAAACACTGACTTTCAGTGATCTTTCTGGTGAAATTAAAATCTCTTTATGGCCTTCCTGGTTCAGCGTGGTGGATGAGAGGATATATTAAATCCACAAGGTGGATCAACAGTCTTCTCACTACTCTAGGAAATTTCTTCTCAAAGAGATTCAGAAAAGATACCTTGAAAATGTACCAGTTCATATCTTTTGAATCCTGTCTAACACAGGGAGCCTGATTTTCAAATGTATGCACTTAAAATTAGGTGTCTAAATAATCATTTATGTGGACAAACAGTGGTTCCAATTAATATCTATACAAATGCCCTTGAAAGTAATAAATATGTCTGCAGTATTCCCTATATTCTTTATAGGGAAATACCATAGAAGCACTATCTATTTGAAAAGGCAAAATTGTAAATGTTTCAATGGTGACCGCTGTGTCTCTGTCTCTTCTACATTTGGAGACATATATGATAAATATGTTCTGCTTCTTTGGTTGTACTAGAGGAACAGGAAGCAAATTCCAAACATAAACAAAAATCCCGCTCTAATACAAATGTCACTGTCAGAGCTGGTTATAAAAGGCTGTCATAACTTGACCATTATTTGAATATCTAACACATTAGTTTTAAAGTTAATTTGTCAAATTCAGGGGTGATGTGCACTAGCCTATTCTTTCCCCATTGAAATCAAGGGGAGTTTTGACACTGACTTTACTGAGTCCAGGATCAGGCCTAAATTAGCGTAACTTATACAGCATTAACACAACTGTTAACTCTTTAGCAATTGAATACCCTTCAAGGAGAGCATAGACGACATGAGTTATACCTCCAAAGACTTCCTTAACCTGCCTATTGCGTTTGGTGCAATATCTATTCCCTCCTTACCCTCTCCCTAAAAAACAAGGGAACATTCAGAAAAAACATACTTCTGAGGTTTACATTAACCAGTAATTTTTTTCTCAAGCCTTTCTAATAGGAATTTAAAGGTATAACACAAATGCTGGATGACAGAACCAGCAACAAAGATGAGTGCTGGTCTCGATTAGAATCAAATGATACCCTCTGAAATTCCCACGTAGATTAGACACCTATACTCAACCCCGATCATGCAAAATCTTAACAGTATCATCAAGGTTTCTAGTAAAAATTGCTTCATCTTCTGTTATGAATCATATCTGCTAAGCAAATAATTGTTGCTGTTCTGTTGGGTGGCTATTGAAGGCAGGTTCCACTGTGAATGGGAAACTTTTTAAATCCTGGGCATCCTAATTCAGAAAGCAGGTGTTAGCACACAGCACATATCTGATAATTGTAGTATATGGGAAACCAGCATGGGGTACATGATAGTTCAGAGAGGTCAAACATTCATTCAGTTTATACAATAATACTCTTACTATGGATTGTCTTATGTTCTTTATGATGATTGAAGGCAATGGAACAAGCTTGGAGCCATTTTTAAAAAGGTCTAAACCCATGAGCCAGTTACTAAATACAATGCGGAAATCCTGTCTAGCTTACGCTGGAAAAACTCATGTTGATATGGTGATTTCAACTGAGGCATTGCCAGAATAAGGCAGGCAGGATTTGGCCCACTGAGCTCATACTCACTGTTATGAGCTGGCGTCGCCTCATCACTTGATGGACAGGGCATGGCTGCTATTAGAATCAGTCTGTTGTAGCTACCTATTGTGCCATTGTCAGCTCTTTTCATTGCGCGAGTACAACAGCTAGTAGAAAGGTAGGCCCTCTAGGTGTGCCTGCTATACAATATTAATTACATTAATAATATAATAATCCCTGCCTCTTATACAGCTTTTCATCATTCGATCTCAAAACACTTTACAGGAAGGTAAGTATTATCACCCCCATGTTACAGATGGGGAAACTGAGCACAGATGGAGAAGTGACTAGGAGTTATGACTTGATACTGAAAATCCTGGGTAGTCCTCCCATGGAGTAAAGGGCACTGTTCTTAACCTGTGTATACAAATAGAAATTCACTGCTCTTAATTGAAAGAAGCTACCCTCCTTTTCCACATTTATTCTCAGTCAGTGATATCTGTATCACATTTGCAAACTCTGCACGTCAAACCAAGGCTTTCTTGCAACAGCCAGCATTACGAGACCCAACCTGGGATGTATCTGAGTAAGATCAATTTGTGCTCTCACTCTTTTGTACATTACATCACCACCACCAATAAAAGTTCTGGCTGGGTTGATGCCAGAAGCAGATGAGTACACAGCTGGCTCTTCCCCAGCTATATTGGCCCTGAAGTACTGACTGCGGTGAGCTCTCAGTCAATTATGACTCAAAAGACACACATGTTGCACATATGTGCACTAACGAGGTGCAATGTATTCAGAATTACTTCAGTCACACTGGCTCATCCTCTCAGCAAAAGGAGAATAAAGTTACAATGTTAGCATATGTGACACTGGGCCAGAAAAAACTAAGTGACTTTGCAAGTTGCATGGCCCAAATCTGATCTTTAGAGACATATTATAGGAAAATACAATAGTAGTGAAGGCAATTCCTTACAAATAGACTAGAGCTTTGATATGCAAGTGTGTGCTTGGTAGTTGTTTGATGATGTTTACATATATCTTGTTAGAGGTTAGCAATGTAGATAAACTGCTTTCCTGTCTATCACTATTCTGTTGATTAAGAGTTCAACAGGAACATAACAGCTGGAACTTGAACATAACAATACTATTGTTTTTATTTCTCTTTGAAGTTTAAGTAGTAAATACCTGTGAATGGTTGTAAATGGCCATTACCTTGCGCTAGTGTAACTAGTTATTGGTGTGCACAAGACATACAAGATGATACCGCAAAGCCACAAGCAATCACCTATTAATTGTTCAAGGCGGTATCCGCTGTGAAGAAGGTATCAGTCAGCCTGTACACAGATCTATAAATGACTCTAGTGTACTAATCCTTTTTATCTCAAATCTGTCCACGCTTGTCAGGGAAAGTGCGGATTGCAAGATTGGGATCCCAGCACCAGCCTGGAATCACCCTGCTAATTCTCATGGGAGAATTTGAACAAACTCTGCCCATGGACTATTTAGTCTTCATTTCTCTGGACTGGATTTCTAACAAAGAAAAACGAAACAAGGACTGATGACCCCCAAGCTGTTTGGGTAATTTCAGAGACATTGCAATGTAAGAACTTCGCAACTTAGTTATCTCTACTTTGAAATTGATCTAAGAGCTTAATTTTCATCTGTGTACATATACTGAGCTTTTAACCATTACCCTTTCCTTTTTAAAATAAATATTAGTTTAGTTAATAAGCATTAGCTTTAAGTGTGTATTTGGGCAAGATCTGAACTATTCATTGACTTCTCTGGTAACGAGTCTGATCCTTTGGGATTGGTAGAACTTTTTTTTTTTTTTTTTTTTTTTTTTTTTTTTTTAAACATATGATGGATAAAGATTTTCAGTAATCCCCATCATATTTGACTTGGCTATCTGGGTGCTAGCCAAAGGGCTGGATAGTTTTAAGGAAACTGGATTTTGTCTTCTGAATGACCACAGTGAGGTCATCAGAACCTATTTGTTGTTGGCTTGGTCTATCTTATGGAAGAAAAACCACCAGTATTTAGGGCTTTGCCTGCCCCATTCTTTGCAGTTTGCCCAGTTTAAGCTATCAGCATGGCTCCTTTGGAGGCCAACGTCACAGCATAGCTCTAGTCTGTTGCCAGAGCCAACCTGTTTACACTGGGAAATCCTTGTTTCAGCAGTTGCTGCTGTAAAATGTCTTGCTTTTTTGTTTTGTCTTGCTGATCGTATTCCAAAGCAGCTAGATGAATGAATTTCTAGGGGAGGAATTCTGATCAGAGAGAGAGTAATTTACCATTGGAACAGATTACGAAAAGGTGTGCTGAATTCACCAATCACTGGAAGCCTTTGAATCGAGATTGGATGTCTTTCTAAAATGAAGCACTCTAGTTGAGCCACAATTTATTGGGAATTTAATTTATGCAGGAATCATTGGCTTCTTATGGAGATTCTTTAACATGAGAATTTGTGTTATTGCATCTATAAATAAGGGTGAGACTTCAATCCCCATTTATACAATATAAGCGCACACTAGCCTGAAGGTTCTCTTCAAAGATCTCATTGGTGTCACCCTACTCTCTATTTTTAAGACAGAGGTCTCAGTTTACTGCTGGGTCATGCTCTTTGTTAGGCTATAGTGGTGTGATTGATGGATGCAGGTTATTTTTTTTCTACACTTCCTGTTTCATTCCAGGCCTGCTTTCTGGTTGGTGTTAGAATGAGGGAGCAGCAGCTCCACTTTTCGCCTAGAAACGCTGCTTTTAGCCCCAATTGGTTGCACATATCAAAGCACCCTTCATGTCTCCTTTGACCCTAGCCTCTGTGGGATGGCAGGGGCCATTTCCCCCAGACACTGGAGTCAGCATTTCAGGGTTCCCAGGGGGTCCTCCAGAAAAGCAAAGGCATCAGATTCATTCAGGTTAGCACCAAAATTGAGGGCTAGGCTGCCCCAGCCCTCACAAAGTACCACAGGAGGATAAAGGGAATTAGGCCTGGTTCTGTTTAGATTGCTCCAGCACCCCCCATCTGCTGGTCAGAGTAGCTGAAGAGGAAAAGGGTGAGGAGTAACTTACTCCTCCCCCAGAGCAAGGGGAGAGCAGGGAAGGATCATGACTCCAGGGTACATTTATATGCAGTAACAAAGGGTAACAAAGGTGACCATTAGCTCCTGGCACAGCTAAGCCTCAGGTCTTCTTCAGGGACCTGAAGAAGATTACAATGATCTAGCCCATTGTGAATGTAATTGAGTCAAGGCCTCAGTTTGCCATTGATTTCGTAGGGTCATTTTTATTTGTTTTACGGTGGCACCTAGTGACTTCAGCCAAGACCAGGGCCCCCGTATGCTAGGCACTGTACAAACCCATCATGAGACACACTACCGCAGAGCCTACGAGCTACATCATCTCGGACTCCTTGCGTTGAAGGAGGTTAGATTCGAGGGGAGTGGGTGGAAGAAGAAAGGATGTTGAGTGTGAGCTGAGTGGGCCCTTTTTTTGCAAGGCAGCGGCTGGTGCACCGATGCAGCGGAGGTGTTTGCTAAGCAAGAGCGCAGCTTCCTTCCGCAATGCAACGCCACCGCTCTGTGTGACTCCTGCATGGTGGAGCTACATATGCCAAAGGCCTGAGGGGGCTCCGGCCTGCGTGTATGTCATTGACCCTTTATAAACGTTACCACCAAGCCTAGATTAAGCCTAAATGGGACCAAAACAAGCAAGGCCAAGGCTGTTAATATTTTCCTGGCGGGGGTTACTCTCTCCTACCTGTAAGTTCCTGCAGACAGAGAACTAGGGAGAGCCACAGCCTGCTTTTTTATCTGCTTAAGGCAGCCCCTCATCTGTGGTACATAGCAAACTCACATAGTTTTTGCTCTCAAGAGACTCTCACCTGCCACCCCGATGGCACACAGAGCGCCACCCTGCATGCAGATAACAAAAAGACAAGACATCTGTCCCACAGAGAAGTTAAAAATTGGAGTCTCCTGACTAAAAGTGGCCAAATTGGCAAGAAATTGTCAGGTCTCCTTTGGTTCTAAATCCATTTCTAGGGATCCTCGTGTACTCTCCCCTAGTGTTTTTCCTAGCACTGTCGTTCTTCAGAATGCTTGGCAAAAGGTGCGGCTGTATTCCACTAAGCCACATCATCATCAGCTGTCCTTATGTGGGAGGGATAGTTCCTACCAGTCTCTAGCAAATTCATTCTTACTGTTCCACTCTGTCCTTCCAGAAACCTCTCTTAGCCCATTGGATGTCAATGGAGTTCCAAGGTGGGTCACTATTTCTTCTTCCCAAATGTCTTCTGGGTATAACTTTCAAGTATGCTAAACATCAGCATCTGGTTTTGGATTACTTTGGATCCTATGATCCATTCAATACTGCTTTTAATACTTCAGTGGCTCTCTGGCACTGCATCTTGGTGACTCATGCAATGTGCATAAACTGAGAGATTTTACTAGTGAATGAGAGGAAAAGTGTTATTCAATATTTTATTTACAGCACAAGAGCCTAAAATGGACCCTTTGTTTTTATTAGCATTCTTGTTTGTCAGAGTCCTAGTTCAAGGGACAATATTTCAGATATTAATAAGAAACAACTAAATCTTTTTCAGCTCCCGCAGAGAATCAGACACAGGACTTTATGGAAGAGCCAAAGCTTAGTAAATTTCTATTTTTATCCTCAGCGTGAGATTCATTCTCTCCTTTCCTTTGTGAGTTTTCATTCTCCCAGTGACTGCACCCGCCTATTTAGATATCATTCATTGTGTGCATGCTGTCAAAAGGTTTTAAATTTGAGTTAATAATTACAGCCAAAATTGGCCCTAAAGCCTTGGTAGCCAGGAAGGTTGTTGAAGACAGGGAGAGAGATTTGTAAGTATTTTTGCTGTATTAACAAATTCTGCATTAAGTGTCCAGAAATGCTGGGGCATGGGATGTGCAAAAATGTGCTTCTATAGATATTCTATAAATAAGTCAACCAAAGACGTGTAAGCCCAAATAGCCTAAACCAATCCATTTACTATTAAGCCTTCTGACAAGCAGAATATCTGATTTTTAGACATTTCATTATTGTCTAATACCGTACTAAGCCTGTGATTCAGAGGGAAAAGTGCTATCTGCAGAATTGCAATGTATTTTCCAGCATCAGCTATGAAAGCCCCAAGTGCCAGCCTGGCCCAAAGTTTAAAGAACCCCCATCTGCAAGTCACCCGAGAAGCCTAATTATAGTTCTCATCAAGTCTCCATTTCTTTCTCCTCAGGTTTTCAGAGTCTGTGACCAGTGGAAACAGCACATTTGGCCTTGGGTGGGGAAGGAATGCGTCATACCATTCAGTGACCCCCATGCCAGTGAAGGGATTACATTGACGAGCCCAAAGACAAGTCCTGTCCAGTCCTCCTTGTCATAGTAAGATGATGGTTGTGAATCAGGGTCTTGAAAGAGAGAAGAATTAGGTGAAGGGATGTTGTGAGAGATCTCCAGAGCTCTCTGAGAGATACAGAAGACCCTTGGGAAAAAAATCAGAGACTGTCTTTTTGCATGAGAAGAGAAACAAACTCTCCGTCTATGGGACATGGTATCATGGTTGTCAAAAGGGTGTAACATGCAGGAGTGTTGGTGAGGGGCTGATCTTTATTTCCTACCCTCCCCGCCCCATGACACTGGTCAAGGTTACAAATGGTTAATTCCCCCTTCTCGTGGTGACATCAGTAACTCTTGATTCCAGGGGCTGCTGTCAAAAGGCAAACCCTAATAAAGTAACAGGAGTTACACAAGTCTGAGTTCGCTACGGGATAAGCCCTGGACTCAGGGCATAGACAAAAGGTTTCTAAACCCATTTTGCATAGTTACACATTCATACATAATCTGAACTGTTACTCTCACTGAGTTGATTTTACCATTGACAAAGAAACAGGGCAAAGACAAAATGACATTGTGTGTCACTTCTGCTTTGGTACTAACACGAACTGTAAGGCATAGGGTTTCCTAGGGGGAAACGTATAGCATTGTGTATTTGGGTGGTTTCTTGTGGAAGCTTCAAGAAAGCTTTAGACTTTGGCTGCCACACAAATAGATTCCCAAGACAACAGCTCTGAGACTGAACTGTCCTTTGTACCTCCCCAGTTACGCAGAGCCCAGATCTTTTACTGAAACGACCAGTTTCGTAATGTGGCCCCTGACCTCCTCAGAGACCCAAAATACATGACAGCCGATGTTGCTAAACAATTCTGTTATATAATTTACTCTACCGAAGTACTGTCCTTAGAACACTGGATCCCTCACCATTTCCAGAGATTAAACAGTTGTGGGCTTTCCCACCCCAAAATCCATGAGAATGTTTTACAGGGTTATTTGATGAGCAGTGTCTTCTCTCAGTCAGCACTAACTCTGAGTGAAATGCCATTTGACAACCTTCTCTTTCTATTCTGCTTCACAGAGTTGCTATTTATGAGCATAAGTTAAAGATTTCCCCAGGTCACCTTTTCAAGAGGAAGTTGTGATACTCTTGGGGATTGCTGACTTAGAGCATGGTTTCACTCGGAAAAATGACTAAAAAAGCGATTGTGGGTCACATATTCATTCTCTCTCCAGGACTCCATATCAGATGTGTCCACAGCCTACCAGGAAAACTAGGCTTTTCTCCTTCCTACCAGCCCTAAAAAAATCATCTTGAAATCTGAAAGTCATCTGGGGTCTTTCCTTTTTGCATATCACCACTGGCCAAATTCTGCATAGATGATGTTGTGCAACCCCATTGCCTTTAGGAGGGAGCACGTGATTAGGCCCTCTAACTGCAGCTCAGTAAACAAATCTGTTGATGATGCACAAGGAGGAATAGATCCTAGCTCCCTCCCCCAGAGCTGCGAAATGCCTTAAAAATGTATTTGTGTCCCAGCTAGGAGTACTCTGCTGTGCACACCAGGAGCAGAGCAGCAGGGGACACTTTTTACATTGCCACTTTCTGAGTAGATCCACACTTTAAAAGAAAAAAAAGGAAGATATTTGAGGTTATATTTTCAAAGATTTTTGCCAAGATAAAATATTATGTTCTTTTCCCCTGTACTTGGCTGTCTGGTGGGACACACTTAGCACTCCGCAGACAAACTGACCCCCTCCCCTTCTGCGGCAGCCCTCTGCCTCCCCCGCCCCCCCCCCCCGACCGTGTGAGACCCCCATCCATCGTCACTATGATCCTCTCCTTTGGCCCTTTAGTATGTCAGGCACAGCCAGTTCAGGCCCCAGACAATTCAGGAGCAATCAGGAAGAACGAAGTTGTCCAATTTCTTTTGCCATTAAAATGACCCCAATTTGCCTTGAATTTTCCAGACCTAGAGTACAAAACCACTAGCGGACACCGCCATTCTGCAGTGTTCCCTCTTTGAATCTCTCTCCCCTCTTTCACCTTGTCAACCACAGTACTAATACTTGCCACTAGCTCCCTGCCTGTGCTTTCTCTTTAGAGCAGGATGAAACTTGGGATTTTCAGTCCACAGGAAATGTTGATGTTTTGCAAATTTGGTTTCTGCACGGCAGGGTTGCCACAGCTCTGGGAACGCTAAAGCACGCCACCACGCTAGCTGGCAAGGAACAAAGCAAACCTGCCTGAGGTTCAGTGAAAATTCATCAACCCAAACCGTTTTTGCAAAACAATTCAGATTTGACATTTTCCGACCAGTCCCGTTTCTCACTAGATGCCACTGGGACTTCAGCACCCTCCCATTTCTTAGCCCTTATTGAGACTATTTCAGCAGCGATGCTAAGCAATCCTGCACTCTCCAAATCATTCCCACACCCCTGAGCTCCAGTACAAGAAAAGCCTCCCCAAGTAGGTTCAATGGGAATGGAAAGGAGCCTTTTCCAGTCTTGATTTCACTTCACATGCAAACTCACAGGTCTTGTCTACAGGGGCGATTTCCCCAGGCTAGCACAAGTGCAGGCACTAGCATAGTCTGAATGCAGGTGCTTTTACCATTGGGCTCTCTAGACCTCCTCTGAGTAATGTGGAGAAAATGTCTCCTTCAAGAAGAGGGGAACCAAATGCTCTATTTGACAGTGACTCTCTGTAGTGATACATACTTGCTGGCAAAGAAGAACATGAATCTATTAATACAAAGAGACTCGGTTAAAAATAGATCGCTATTCGCACTATGAGAACGATGCTGCTGGGGCTGCGACTCAGATATTTTTGTTCACTTCTGTCCGATGCTACTGTCGATCCCGTCTGTTTGGGGAAATGTGGTCAATAAAAGAGAAAGGAGGGGCTTTTTTGTGTGGGTCCCTAGGGCTACAAGAGGGTCGTGAAGGCAACGTAGGTATTTAATGTCAGGACTGACACACCAAAGTCATCAGCAGCCCAGAAAACCGCCTCTCTGCAGTGCAGGCTGATGTGCTAGCTGCAATTAAAAGGGAAGTATTAACACCTCACCAAGAAATAACAGCTGCAGCTTTTGCCCAATGTCTCAGTAATCACAGGATATTTTTTTCAGAGTAGTTTTCGCCCCCCCTTTACCCGCATTTCACAAAACTTAGAAGTACCGCAAACCTCTTCTGTTTAGCTTTCAGTCTGAGGCCCAGCTACTGGGCGCTGCCTTTGTGGCCTTGCAACACTGGAAAGCAACCATGTCGAGATAGCAGAATTTTGTAGTGCAGACCAGGGTCTACAAGGCAAAATGCAGCCCCCACTAGCATTGCAGCTCAGGGCTTACAACCGTGGGTGTGCTAGGAAATCCCTGCACAGTGCATGTCCTCTCCTCATGTGCCCCAGAGACAAAGAACTCATGCTCCTTTATAAATACGGCTGAAGTGAGAGTCTTAACGTTGTTGTTGAACCCAGTGCCCTCAGAGTGATTTATTGCATGACAGGAAAAGTTACAAAAGCCCACTTCAGAGATCTGGGGAAATTACGAAGCCACCAGAACTCTCATGCAAACCTGAAATCTCACCCAAGCCAAATCGTTTCTCAGGACAAAATGTTTGGTTAAATGTTTCCATTCATTTTTGCACCTCAGTCAGAACTGGGAGCGACAATGTTGAAGTATCTAGAGAGTCCTCAGTCATGATATTTCCACTTAATCAGAAGCAGGAAGTAACTTGAACAGTGGACGTTTTAACAGCATATCATATATCCTGGGCTGTGAATAACAGGCACAGCAAAGCAAAGCTGAGAACAGAATTTCATTATTCAGCCATACTTAGAGTGAGTTCAAAATGATCTTATATTTGTCTTTTAATTACAAGTTCATTTACTAAAACCCTGGTTGGAAATTAAAGTACACTGGCTGGATCTGCTTGTACAATACAACAACAACAAAAAAGTCTTTCACAAAGCATTCCTCTCCTGACCAGAAAATCTTTGAAATCTCACAAAAGCACTTGTGACTGCAAGATTCTGCCACTCAATCTTTGAAGCTCAAGGACGTTCAGAAAAGCCTGAATAAGAAACCAATATCAAAACTTTAAGTACATACTCATCTCAAACCTCCAACCAGATGCTATATCAAACTAAGGATGCTTAGAACTGCTTAGGGGAAGGAACATCAAACCATTCCATTATTCCTTTCAAAGCCGCCGAACAAGGAGGCATCTATGTCTCACATTTCATGGTGAGAAAATGGTTCTGGCTCTACTGGACCATGGGACTTTTGCCACCATCAAGGAAGAACCTTCCGACTTCAAGTGTATGTACATTTCCTTTTCACTTTCCTTCTCTGACCCCATTCACATGGATACTTTAGCTTTCCAGGTATTTGATGAAAGCTGTTCTCTGCTGCATCCATCAGCAGCAGATGCAGAGTTCACAGGCTTTTCCACCGACTTCACTGGCAGCAGGAACAGGCCCTATATAGTAATTTCAACTAGGATTTCCAACGGTGTTTAAGCAATTTAAGTGCCAAATCCCATTGAATTTCAGTGGGGACTGAGTTCCTAAACCCCCAAGGCCCCTTTGAATATGGCCTGTGTTATACATGAGGTCAGACTTGATGATTACAATGGTTCCTTCTGATCTTGGAATCTATGCAAGTATGAAATACCAGCCGTCACTCACTCATGTATACTTTGAATATTGCTGCTTTTGGGGATTTTATGCAATGAGCCAGGTGAACTGAGGGAGCTGAAAGGAGCTGAAGTTTTTGCCTGGATGAAGAGTCTCCTTTGAGCTGGTGCAGCTACTCAAAACGCTGGAGCAGAAAAGCAACTTTTATCACATCCTCTGAAGGCCAAAGTGTCTATGATTAAAAATGCGGAAGGGGGAAAAAAAAAAAAAAGCAAAGAAGAAAAACTCTAGAGGCAATATTCAGTTTTGCCTTAATGCTGTGCAGTGAGCTTTAGCTAGCATTCTCTCCAAGAGAAGCAGGCAGGGGCCCCAAGCAAAGATCACACTCCAAGTAGCAAACAAACACACACTCACAGAAAATTGATGATCTGAAGAAATCAGAGTAACACTGCAAACTCCCCAGTGCTCCAGAAACATGCATCTGTCCCAGCAACATGCTTTCAATTCAATCACCACCAAAAAATCATGTCATGTTGCAAGGAAGTGGGCCATTTACTGAAAACATCCAGTGCGTCAATTCATATGCCAGAGTTAAAAGCAGATTTGTGAGTCTTGTTTTAGATGGCGTCTCTCTCATCCGCTCCCTCCCCAGATTTCTTTCCTGGTTTTCATATTAAAGATTAGTGCACAAATTTAGGCTCCAAACCAGCAAAAGCTTTTAAACACAAGCATAACTTTAATCATGCAGAAATGAAATCAATTGGGCCATTCACTTGTTTTGCTGGATCAGGGATGCAATGCTTGTGAGAAGTGCAGGATTCACAGACCCAGACACTGAACCCTCAATGTTGCCAGCTCTCATGATTTTATCATGATTCTTGTGATTTTGGATGTGGTTCTTAGAGCCCCAAGCTCCTGGAGTCATAGGATTGTGAGATAAATCTCAGCTTTGATTAAAATAATGTTTCTAGCCCTCATGGTTGCAGAGAAGAGCTTGATAAATATGACCTACAAAGGCTCAAAAAAATGGTTGGCAAACAAAAAGACCCAACCCTATATTATGCGTGAAAACCTCACAATGTTTAAGCTAGACTCATGATTTTGGGGTCTTGTGTTGTCAGTATGGGTGGATCCACAGGACAGGTGCAGGCTAGGCAGTGACAGTGCAAGCTTCCCAGTCTGCATCACTAGGCTGCCTCAGCGCAGATCTGAAAGCTTGGGATGATCATCATACGAACAGCCATACAGGGTCAGACCAATGGTCCATCCAGCCCAGTGTCCTGTCTTCCGCCAGTGGCCTGTGCCGGCTGCTTCAGAAGGAATAAACAGACCAGGCAATTGTCCAGAGACCCTTCCCCTGATCACCCTGTTTATATTAACTTGCAATGGTGGAGCTAAATTCACCTCCGATGTAAGGCTGCGGAGATCAATGGAGTTACCCCAGGGACGAATTGGTCTGCTCCTACCGTGCAGGTGATGACTAGTCCCTCTTTCAGAGACGACCCATAACTCTTGATGGGGGGTGGGGGAGAAGACAATTTAAAAGAGGGGGGGCACGTGACCTCCCCACGCACTGCCTCTAGCCCCTTCCTACTCCCCCTGCACCTCCCACACCCGCTCCGAGCTGACACCACCTTGCCTCCACTCACCTCAGAACTCCTTCCCTGCTTACTTCTCCCACCGCCTCCCCGCTGCGGACATGGGCTGGAGTGGGCTCTGGACACCTACTGCCGAGCATCAGTCACTGTGGCAGTGGGGGAGGAAGGGACAGGACTCAGAGGCCTTCCCCACACCCCCACTGGCACAGCTGCGTTGCCAGCCAGCCCCATCTCTCTTCCGGGAACTTCCAAGAGGCAGAGCTTTACAGTAAAGCTATTCAGACTGGTCCTAAAAGGTACCCAGGCCATGAATTCAGGGCCAAAATGCAGCTTTCAGTTTTACAAATGTCTTTACATAACCTAATATGAATAAAAGCACGCTCATGATTATTTTTCTAACGTCTGTAGAAACCAGCTTGTTGTTGGTTTAAAACAGTCCTCAGCAACACTGGGAACCCAAAACACAAAACTGCACTATTGCAGGAGAACCAGAAAACAAGCCCGACTCCGGCACCAATCCTGCAAACCGAGTAACTTTACACAGCTCCACTGAACTGCAGCCACTCACCTGCATAAAGTCACCTCTGTGCACAAGGACTGGCGGGGTCAGAGTTCTGTTGGAGCAGAAAATGAAAGCAACCAGGCTAGTTTCACGGTCTGAGCTGAGTGAAGTGCAAAACGTTGTCACACAGCAGGAATATTTTACAAAAATCTCTGCAGGTTTTGTACTGGAAGGTGTTATTGGTAACATAAGTAAAAACATATCCCCCCCACCCATTTATAAGGGGTCAAATTCTCATTTGCCCCACAGTAAATCCACAGTAATGCCACTGATTTCATCAGTAGAACTCAGACCAGAATTTGATCCGTGATTTTTTTTTTCTCATCCATATTGACAACTACCATAACTTTATCGCCAGTCTCACAATATCTGGTGCTTTTCTGAAAGCCGCCAGCTCCTGAACTAGGTGGAGAAAAAAAAAATCACAGCTTTTGGGTTTTTTTTTTTAAAAAGGTCTCTAGCCCTTCTGATTGCTGGGAAAAAGCTTGAAAATGTGACCCAAGCATCACCTGAAGGCTCAAAAAACCAGAGTCCAATACAAAGAACCCAAAATGCATTATTGTAAAAATATAGCATGGTTTTGCTGCTAATCTCATGAGTTGGGGGTGGGAGGGTTGACTCAATTTTTGAGCACTTGGGGCTGGCAGTTCTGAGTCACTTTCAGAATTTCATGCAGCAATTAAAGCACCCACACAGGGGATTTCCCTCGTGAGCCACATTATGCCAACATTCATTACAGATATTAAAATAGGATTTGCATTTTCCAAAGCAGCTCAGCTCCTCAATCTCCTATACAATTCATGAGCTGTAGCCCTTGCTGCAGATGGCGCCTATGCACCACTGAACACACAAAGTACACACATTCATTTTTCCAAGTTTCTTTAAGCTCTGGCAACAGTCACGGAGCAAAAGTCCCTTTTATAGGGGAGGATGAGGCACTAATGGTTCTGTTGATCTCTGAAGACCAAAGCCAGGTGTGTGTGTGTGTGTGTGTGTGTGTGTGTGTGTGTGTGGGGGGGGGGGGGGGGGGGGGACACACAAGCAACAGCTGATAATAAAACAAATAATAAATACTAAATCCTCGTGATAAAATACTGATATAGAATAAGTGACAGAAGGAAGGAGGTGCAGGGCTGACTTGATACTTTTTAAATGCCAGCACTTATCCTCTACATCTGCTAGCCCTGAATTTAAATCCCAGGACAACTCTGAACCAGATAGCATTTCAGCCAGCTGGGTCTTAGCTGTACAGTCCTCTACAACTGAGAGAGATTGGGGGATGGGTGAGAGTTGTAAATGATTGACTACCTGCTACGGAAGGTTAACAACTGACCGCCCAAGGACTCGGTGCCTTACCAGCATCATGGGACAAACTCTCACCTCTCCTGTCCCAGCTTCCTAATTGATATTTAAGGGATAACTCTCGAAGCAAAAGAACGGACAAAGCAATAAACAGTTTTTCCAAGCATCTCATTGCTGTAAAAGCTTTTTATTGCTTGGATAATCCAATGTCACTCTCTCTATTATAAGACAAGGCAAGAGGAAACACAACAAGGTAGCACATTAGAAGCACAGGAGTGATTTTCTCATCCTATACATTTGGCAGCTGCAGCCTTCTCTGGTTTCCCAGTGGTTTGGGCATGGGGCTGATGTCATAAACTTTTCAATACCTGGTTCATAAAATGAAACTTAGACTTTGGATTTGAAAAGGCAGGAACTGTCCGCGGGGGGAGGGAAGGGGGGACATGACCTGTGCAGACGGAACACATTTCTGGCCTGATTGTACCCTGCACAACTAAAAAAACAAAACCAAAAACACGTGAACCATTGCACATCTAACTTCTGCATGCAAGTGCCATGGTTGTGTGTATATCAGAGGTTACCACTTCAATGCACATCTGGCTATTCGTGCAATCATATAAACAATCTGCAAATTGCAGTCATCAGGATTGCCAATGCCAATTGTTCAAAAATCAGGTCTCAGGCTCTAGAATAGCATGAGATTGGCCAAAATACCAAGGAGATTTAATAAATCAATCAATCAGGCAGAGACGGAGGGCTGTTTTTATTTGCTTTCTGGTTTTGGCCCTTTCATATGTATTCACTTCAAACATTCAAGTTTTTCTCCATAACCAGGAGAGCTAAAAACTTTAAAAGCCAAAAACAAAACAAAAAAACGGAAGCTGAGATCCTCATGCAATCTCTTGATTCTAGTGGCTGGAGCTTTAAGTAAAACACCAAATACCATGAAATTTACAATCAAGTCATGAGAAGTAGCAATATCGCGTCACGATAACTGAGCACACAAACCGGACATGTGATTGTACATGCATTTCTATGCAAATAATTGCACGTCCAGGCCATGCCCACTCTTGGTGATCACAAGTTTATACCATGCAAAATTCCAGCCTATTCAGCTGCTTTAGTCTGAACAACTGTGGGCCTCCATGTTGTATTATAATTATTATTTTTTAATGTCTATCTTTCAGAGATGTCTTGGGCCAGCCAGTATTCTAGAGGTTTTTAGAACTCAGGATCCTAGGAAGACAAGTTCAGATCCACACACAGCTTAATTTCAGGGTGATTGGACAATGTACATTTTCTTAATGCATCCCCCCAGCACGAAGTCACCTGCATTAAATCATTTTGTGCTCCTCTCTTGACCTGTGAAAAATCTCAGAGCATTCACAGCTGCCCTAAAAATGTCTCGCTTCTTACCCAGGCTGTAGCAGCCTTCAGGTGCAATATAGGACAGAAAGAGATGCTACAAGTTCAAAACACAGAACGGACCTTCCCTAGAGTACTTGCAAGAGCAGCTGTACTTACTTATTGATCTGCAGCTCAGGTTTGTGTGCTACTGTTTCTGTCTTTCCATGTAGCACCTTAGGAACAGCCCAGAAATAATAGCTGCTCTGTTGGGAAGGACCTGGTGCTAAACTATCTAGAACTTTAAGCTCATCAGTTCTCTCAGACTCATCTGAGTCAGCAGTTGGGTGGCAGACTGCGAGGAAAAACCTAGTTATTGAAGAAAGGGGGATTAGTGAGTAGGTGATGCTCTTCCAGGGTGGACTGATTTTAAAATCACAATTTAAATCAACAAGCAAGGAACCTTAATTGAAATCTTTACTTTTAATCATGTTTTACATTTGTTCTGTTTAGTTGCTTTCCTAAAGAAAGGTTGATTCTCATTAGCTGGTAACCACTAAAACAGGTTGTTTTGCAACTAAAATTTAGCCTTCACACTAAGTTTGGTGCTTCTTTTTGCTAACCAGGAGGATACACTATATCTATACACATTTAAGTAATTAGGCAGCTTAAGAATCTGAATAAATGTAAGTAAATTTTTATATTTGTTATTAAATTAGAAAATGGTGAATGATTCACTTCTTATTTACTAAATTACTTTTTTATTTGTGATTGGTGTCACGCTCTATTTGGATGGCAATACCAATTCAATTAAAAATGCATAGACAGCATTTTAATTTTTTTTATTAAATAAAACTACCTTAAAAGTGCTGGATACATAAGGAAAAAAGTTTATGAAAATGTTTTGCATTTAGAATTGATTTATTAAAACGAAAAGTCTTATCTGCAGTTAATGAATTAACAAATTGTTTTTGGTCACCATGTCCTTCAAGATTTTAGGACTTGTAGAGCTCATCCTCTCACAGCTAGCTTTTATTCATAGACTGGAAGAGGAAAAACAGCTTTCCTGCTTTTTCAACTCCCAATTGGTTTTGTAAACTTTGAATGAACTAGTCATTGAACTGAACTAGTTGAAGAAAATGTTTTCTCTGCACCTGCAAAAGAAGGTATGTTGTCAGAAGTAGATTTATCACTTCAACAAATTCTGGTTCCAGGTGCTTAGCCAGTAACTTCCACTAGTTTAGTGGTTTGACTTTCTGTAGAAATTGGTAGCAAACATGTATTGCTTAATATTAGTTTGTATTTAATTTAAATTATTTTAATAGATTACAAGTAGTTTACACCTTAACATAAGCTGTCAATTTCAAATTTCATTTTAAATAAGTTAATTAAAAAAAAACCTGTATTTAATTTAAATTAAAGAATTGAATTTAAATTAAACAATCTGTTTTTGAATTTTTCTTTTTAAAATCAATATTTATCCATCCTGCACTCTTCCCTCTGGGCTCAGATTTTCAAACTAGCATCCCAGAGTTGGATCAGACAAAGAACTGAACTCCTGAACTGTCACAGTCATTAACAACCCCATTGTCCTTTTAGCAATAGCGGTGTGAAGAAAGTGTTCAAATCTCAGCTAAAAAAATGCAGTCGAGGCAAGCCCGAATCAAATCCAAAATTCTCTTTATTTAGTTCATAAGGCAAACAATTGACTGCTTTATAAGATGCAAAATGGGTACAGAGGACAATAGCCTGAATTCTGTGTAGTGCAGGCTGTTGTAAGATTATTTGGGGAAATGGCAGCTTTTGCTGCTTCCCCTACTTAAAGATCTGGTGCCAGTTTCAATGCTAGAGTTGTACAGGGTATAAATCAGAAGTGAATTTGAGGCTATAAATCTGATCCAAAACGCACTGCAGTCAACAGAAAGATTCCCATTTAACTTCACAGACCTGAAACATTACAGGCTGGGGGATTAAACCTGGCGTGGGGGCCAAACTGAAAGCTGATTGATTGCATTTGCCTGCCTACAATTCTTGTGGCTTCAATTGCAAAACGTATTGTTCACCTCTTCTCCTTTGCAGCATGGACAAACGTAAGGCAACGTTTCACCACAGCGATGGCTGCCCTTCAATAGCGGACAAAGTGAATTATTGCGTATGGGACATAAAATCAGTTTATAGAAGAGTTTTGGATTCCTTATGGATTCCATCATCATCATACTTCTCATAGGCTATGTCTTCACTGACGGCGGCAAATTCGCCACTGTCAGATCGACTTATCTGGATCGATTGAGCGATCTGTGAAGAACCGCTCAGTCGATCCAGAAATCAATGTATTAAGACCACCTTCTCAAGTGGTGTAGCACTGTGTCGATGGGAACACAGTTCCTGTCAGCGCAGTGCAATGAAGACAGCACGCAGAACACAAGCACAGGAGTCGATGGGAGTTACACAAGTTTTTGCGTCGTTTGCGTAACTCCAGTTGACTGCCACCGAATCTCTGAGGTAAGTGTAGACAAGCCCATAGTCTGTTCCACTGGATCGATTCTCCTTCAGTACGTTCAGAGTCTGAAGAAAGCAGGAGTGCATCATTTTGAGATATTTAGGCTTGACAATGGGAGGGTATATTTGGGTTCAGAGGTTCAGTTGTGCCTGCCCCACATCTAAAAATTAGATCGACCTAGCTATATTATTCAGGGCTGTGAAAAATTTTGCACCCTGTGTGTCTTAGTTAAGTTGACCCAACCTCCACTGTAGATTCAGCCAGGTTGGCGGGAAAATTCTTCCACTGACCTAGCTACTTCCTCTCAGAGAGGTGAATTAACTACTGTGATGGAAAAGCCCCTTTCGTCGATGTAGGGAGAATATATGCACAACTGCAGCAATGTAGCTGTGCTGCGGTAGTGTAGACATGGCCTAAGGATCTATGGAACTGGCACCAGTGCTTAATTCTGGGCTTGCCATGTCAGTTATGAAAGTAAAAAATTTGCTTGAGTCCCGGCACCTCTTTCATTACAAGTTAAGCCCTAGCCAGCACTGCTGTCTGGGGGCCGTTTTAAGTCTCAGTTGGCAAGGGACAAACACATAACAGCTAGTAGAGTTCAATGAAAAGCACAGTGAGGTATGAGAATGGCTGGAGTCTCTTTTGAAAAGGCTGTCTTTGTTGCTAGAGCTGTGTGCATAAATTACATTAACCTTCTAGAAAGCCAGAGGAGGTAGGTATTGCAAACCTGTCATGAAGATTTATCATCCCAGATTAGAGCTAGCTCAATTTTTTGGGGCAAATAGATATTTAAAAAAAAAAAAAAAAAGAAGTATTTTCCCAGGCTCTGAAATGATTTGTGGTTTCAGGTCAAATGTAATTAATAGTTTCAGTCCACTCACCCCCGCCCACCCCAAAAAAACCCAACCCTGATTTAAAAAACAAACACACACAAGACATTTTGTTTTGACTTGTTCATTTCAGATCTGTGTTGTTTTCAAATATTGGCCATTAAAAAAAAACACCATAAAAAAGTGTGAAACATTTCTAAAAAGAGTTGTTTTGAGTTGAGCAATTCTACAAAAGGTTTTGAAAAAATTGGTTTTGGTTCGAATGAACCAGGATTCCCCCCCTTCCCACGCAATTTTTCACTTTGGCTGCCAACCTGAAAAAAATCCATTATTTACTCCACCCTAGTCCAGACACAACCTTTACCTTGATAAGTGATATGGGGAAGAAAAAACAAAAAACCACAACTACGGATATTTTACTAAACAGTTAAATATTATTCTTCTGTGCAAGTACAATTCTGCACTGCTGATTTTGCACACACTTAACCTAAAGCATTTCATTCTGTGGCCTCTGCAGCAGGCCAAGTGTTCTCAGGGTTAATCACTCCTCTCTGCTTTTCCCTCAAAAATAAAAGCACCCCTTTCTAACACCCCCTCACTGTAACATTGGAAGTGCTCAGCTTCCTCAAAATAACCCCCTAGAAAAGCGACCACAACTAACCCTTCCTGATTAATCATTACACTGATCAATTTTAAAACGGAATCAAAATAGTCATGCTGGTATTTGGGATAATTAGTCATCCACAGCTGAGTTCCTGTTTCAAATACCCGCCACATTACCACGAAACCAAGCACCATAAAGAAGCAGCAGCTTTGAATTAACTGAAGTGCTTTTAAAACAACACACACACATACACACACACAGAAAAAACTACCCGCTATTGTGAAAGGAATAACTGAATGCATGTGTAGCCTTGAAATCACAGATGCAGCTGTTTAAAATGCAGCCGAGGACTCTGTTATTCCTGCGAGTGTGTGTCTAACTTATAGTGTGTCATGCTATTGGGAACGGAGTCTCTAGGACTGCTCCGGCCCGAACACCAGCACTAGCTGTCTTGTTTGACAGGCACTGCTGCCTTGCGTTGACGTGCTGCACTCTCTACAAGTGCGGCAGTCACATGCCATGTGTGGAGAGCTGGGCAAACAATTGTTTTTTCAGTTCTAGGGCCAAATGGAAATATATATTAAAAAATTGGTTATGTTCACACCAAAACTTAATTTTGTGTTTTGTTTTGGAACAAACATTCCCAGCTTGACTTGTGAGTAACCTTTCCTCAGTCTCCAGCTCATGCAGCAGGTGGCATAGCTAGCAGCAGAAGAATGAATATGTTCATGCAGTGTAATCAATCACGCAATGTCAAATTCTACTTGGAAGATATTTAAAACACAATCAATCAATCTAGTATAACTTGTCATCTTTATGGTTCCCTTCATGGGTTGTAACAGTTACTGAAGGGAAGGCTGTTTCCCCCCCTCATGTTCTGCATCACAGTTTCAAAGCTCTCGGTGCTGATCTAACTCCACTTGTGCTGAAATCAGTGGGAGTCTTACCACTGTGCCTTTCGTACTTTGCTGCTAAGTCCCGGTGGCTTAGTCCCATGATTCTTCCATTTGATTCTGGGCTAGCTAGCAATCTGTGCATGGGTCCCTTAGGATCAGGCAATACAGCCAATCCCAAGCGTTCAAAAATCAAGCCTCAGAGTCATGAGATTTTCCCCCTAAATTCATTCATTCAGGGGTCTGTTTCCTTGCTTTCTGGCTGTGGAGTCTTCCGGTCACCTTTGGATCACATCAAACTTTCCTCCACAACCACAAGGGCTAGAAATTCACTTTTCAAAATAAAAACAAAGATTCTCACTTAAAATCACTTGACTCCAAGAGCTGGAGCTTCAAATGAAACACCAAATACCACAAGACTCGTGATAAAACCCCGAGAGGTGGCCACACTTCTTGCGCCCTCAGACTTTTCCCCACAGCAAGTTGAGGTGGGAGAGGGCTGCCCACTCCATTCCCTTGCCCCCTTCACTCCTGACTCCATCATCTGTGGGCTTGGGCCCCAAACCCACGTGCTAACAAGCAGTGCCACATGTGGCTGACACTGCCTGAGAAGGTGAGTGAATTGTCCTTAGCGTCCTGTGTCGCTGTGTGGACTGTGTTTGGTTGTTAAGTTTTGCTGCTTCTCGAGCTTGTTTGCTAGCTGCAGCTATAGCTTCTGCCTGCCTTGCATTTGCTCCCGAGGATTCAGAGACGGGCACATCCTGAGGGCCAAGGAGCAGGCTAAGCAGAAGCTTCCTGTGGGCTCCGGTGCCCCAAGTGAGGCAGCTCCCCCATTTGCCAGGCCAGCTGTGACAGCAGCACCCTGGGGGGGGCCTCTGCATGGCAGCTGGGGAGAGGAGTCTAGTGGCAAGAGAGCAACCAGATGGTAAGTTGAAGAGTTCTTTGGGTAGCTGACTGCCGATTCCAGGACCAATATGCTGTTATTTTACTAACCACCCTGGTCTGTTTTCTATTACAGACCTGCAAGAACAGCCTCTCCGCCAGCCACCAGAGTGAGAGAGGGCCATGGTTTCGTTTATTCTCCAGTTCGGGCCAGGGGGTGGTAAAGGCGACTGGAGAGGACCATCTGACAGAATCACGGACCCCGGGCTTTGATAGCTGAGCAACGCGTTCTGCTGCCTGTTTAGATGTACGCCTTTGCGCCGCTGGAAGCAATGCTCTATACTGGTGCACGTGGGCGTGTAACAGGCGCACGAGGGGTTGCGATGGTGGCTAGCACTCCAGATTTCTCTCAAGCAGGCAAGGCTCGTGACAACACATTACAAACACCAAAGGGCAGAGAAAGGAAAGCAGAGCCCTGCTCTGCTTTAGGCAGCCACTTTTAAAGGGTCTTATGGGCAGGCCCGAGGTGACCACCACCTAACGTGTGCAGGCCTGACTTTTGCTTTCACCGCACACAGGTGCCTGCCATTGCCTCTTCAATTTCAGCTTTGCTGCTGCTGGTAGCCTGCACCCAGGACAGCGCGCGAGAGTGGTGCACCTCACGCCCGACTGTCCATAAAACATAGGTGCCAGCTATGCACAAAGTGCTGCCCAAAGCACAAAGTAAATAAACCAGGAGGAAAAAATTGATTCTAGTCTGGATTGTACTTCATTCAGATCAGTGGGAGTAGGGGAGAAGCAAGCGGTACAAAATCAAGTATCTCCACAAGCGAGAGCACAGTGTGTGTCACTCACTCTAAAGCAGCACCCGCTGTGAACAAGGGAGCGCCCTGAGGACAGGTGCAGGGAACCACTATACTGTTAAAAGGTGCAGCACAGAGAAAATAGACTCACGCTCACCCAGCCAAATAATACAGCAGACAAACATTTTCTATCCAACTGAGCAAGTTCCATTCCGTACCTATGTCACTTCCAATCTAGGGGCTGGGTCACCACTGCCCTTCTCTGGGTTTAGGCCTGTGACTTTGACACAGTTGCAACAGCTTCAGATTGGTACAAGGCAGTGATGAATCAAGCCCTGATTTTTTTTTTTAAAAATGAGTGAATAAATAAAACCCCAGAGACAGAGCAAGAAGTGAGAGGCAAAAGCATAGAGCCGTGTTTCCCTTGCTAACATTTGTGCTTTTCCATGGTGTTCACAGTCACTTTTGATTTCTACAATAGATTATGAAAACAAAACGTTCCCTTGTTCCCGTGTCAGACTCCCTATAGCTGGTACAGCAATTCATGGCTGCCCTGCTAACACGCTTCTGTTGTAGCTCTGCAAAAACACCATCAGCACCACTGCTCTGGATTGAATTACCATGATCAAAATCTCAGTGGAGCTGTCCGACTATGGGCAAACTTGCTGGACAGTCTGAAGAATGCATGGTTTTTCCCATGCAGTACAAGACTGACTCATTCTGAATACACATAACTTTCGCCTGCTAGAAATCGGCTTCTTATAAGAACCCCTGCTAATGCATGGAAAGCTGCCAGACACAAATACCCCAAAAGGCTATGGAATTGGTGTATTTAACAAGGTTGGGGGTGTGTGTGTGTAAGCTTCCACAGATGATGACTGTCACTTCTGTAAGCTGTATCGAGTGCCTGTGTATAGGGAGATTGAAAATCCTGGGGCACCATGATTAATCCAAAGATTATTCCCCTATCCCTGCTCAGCCTGGAGACTCTCCACCAGGACTTCATTTTAGCTTCCCAATCTTCTAAAATACCACCTTATAATTCAATTGTAAGCACTTTGTGGAAGCGATTGCCTTTGTGTTCTGCATTTGTACAGGACTAGCACAGTGGGGTCCGGGTCCACGACTGGGACTGCTACGTGCTACCACAATCCAAAACAGCTACAGACAAAATAGCCAGCAGTTCCTCTGCCAGGAATTCACTAATAAGAGTCCCAAGCTTCCTGCATCTCTGCAGGAAACTGGTCCAGAGAAGAACAATGAATGATGTCTGAAGCCATACAATGCAACAATGTTAAGATTCAGACTTCAGGACAGATTTTGGGTCCAATGTAAGAGTAAAAATAAAGCATCTGATGAAAAACACAAATCAATGTATCCATCAGGTGACAAGTACTTGAGCCATCAGGTATTTCACACATGAATGAAACAAGAAATCTCAGACTTTTGGTCTCAAGTCTGGAGACAGAGCTACAGCCCCAGACATAATGGCAAAATGTTCCTCTTTTTAATCTGCATTTAAACAGGATCCAGGACAGTAAGACTCTCCAACTCTCAGCCCCGGCTGGAGGAAGAAAAGCTCTGGACAGACATTTCTCCTTTGTTTGCCTGATCTCAACATAGATGGAAACTGATAGAGTGAATTTAAATGCCTCTCTCCAAATGTCATGCTATAGACAGGACCCCAGATCTCATTCCAACCTTAATATAAAGGTCTCCCCATTAGAACATGGGAGGTCATAGAATCATAGAATATTAGAGTTGGAAGGGACCTCAGAAGGTCATCTAGTCCAACCCCCTGCTCAAAGCTGGACTCTCTCCAACTTGTCCACATCCTTTTTGTAGTGGGGGGCCCAAAACTGGACACAATATTCTAAATGCAGCCTCACCAATGCCGAATAGAGGGGAATAATCACTTCCCGTGACCTGCTGGCAATGCCCCTCCTAATGCAGCCCAATATGCTATTAGCCTTCTTGACAACCAGGGCACACTGCTGACTCATATCCAGCTTTTTATCCACTGTTACCCCCAGGTCCTTTTCTGCAGAGCTGCTGCCCAGCTCGTCGGTCCCCAGTCTATAGCTGTGCATGGGATTCTTCCTTCCTAAGTGGAGGAGTCTGCACTTTTCTTTGTTGAACCTCATTAGATTTCTTTTGGCCCAATCCTCCAGTTTGTTTAGGTCACTCTGTATCCTATCCCTACCTTGCAGGGTATCTACCACTCCCCCCAGCTTAGTGTCGTCCGCAAACTTGCCAGGCCTAGTACAATTAGCACAGTAAAGACCCGGATTCTGCAAACACTTACGTACGTGACTGATCCCATTGTGCCAGTCTCAGCCAATGGTAGTCAGTGTTGCTCCAGTCATGTCCATGGACTTGCACTGACTGACGTCAGCTGAGGATCCGACCCACTGATGCCAGAGTCAAAGGGGCTGCGGCGCAATGTTGAAGTGGGCACAATAAACCTTGGGGGTGGGATGTTGTTTTGCAACTCTGAGCCTAAATGGCAGAGCCAGGGCTGGCTAGCCCCAGACGTGACAGAAGGCATGTTTAAGTGAATTTAACCACGACCAAGCTCGCCTTTTATTACCCTTACTCAGTGTGGCTGGCAAGCGTTATTCAAGGCTGGCATGCAGGGATCTGTGTGCTGTCTGAGGCACTTGTGTCGCTCCCGTAATGTGACTGGGAGATGAGAGCAACCCATCCACATCCCAAAGAAATGGTCCTTTTGTCGCCTGTGGTTCACTTTAATTTCCGTGCCTTTTGATGGCTTGGCAGCTAACCAAGCTCCTCTTTGCTTACAGACCTTATCAATAAAAGGCTCAGACACTGAGAGTTTAGAACTGAGCATTCCTTACAGAACATTCAGCTTCACCAGGAGATGAAAGTGAGCAACCGATGAATGAATGAGCTTGCTACAAGCCATCTAGGAGCAATTACGTGGATCAAGGATGAGCTAGCTTGTGTGTACTTTAAACTCTAGTTTGCATTACCGGGTATTCAGGGCTCACGTTCAGGAAAGAACAGACACTTCAATACTACCTGTTTTCCTGACTTAAGTTGTTGTGTTGGGTTGCTGGGCCCGGTTAGGCTGTGGCCATGGCTTACCCTAGACGTGACTGCATTTCAGCAGTGCATTTAGTCAACCCTGTGCAGTGTTTGTATTTCAGCTGAAGGGTTGGGTCCCAGGGCCAAGCTGGAACATGGGACACAGAGAGAAGGGGAGCGTTGCCCCAGCAGCAGTGTGGGAAGAATTTTCACTGCAGAGGACATCCTGGGATGCAGCATACCTGCAAACTGAGGTGTGGGAGTCGCCAGCTCTGGCCCAGCATCTGGGTGGGGCAACGGTCTGTCCCCTTTTTGGTGTCCAGTGATTCTCAATCTATTTACTACGGTGGGCTGCACATATAGCTCTGCGTGTTACGTGGGCCGCATCCACACAATATATATACTACCTGCATGGCCCTGAGGATGTCACATGGGCCGCAGCTGTGTGCTGATTGGGCCACGGGTGCAGAACCACGGGTCTAGAGTCACTCTTGGCATGGTCATTCCATCCCACCTTTGCACGTGGGGGATTCTAGCTGCCCCACCTTGTGGATTCACCAAGATGGAGAAATGGGCCCCTGCAGCTGTCCTGCCCCTGTGCAGAACCTGCTCCTGTGTTTGTAAAACACATAGGGATTGGTCCCCACGGGAGGCATGCAAGAAACAGAAGGTGGCTTTTTCCGCCAAAACTCCCGTATCTGTGCACCTGCAGTGGGCAATGAAGACATAATCAACAGATTGAAGAGAAACTTAAATTCAGTCTCTTGAACTCAGCTGGGTTTGACGCACACAGTGGTACCCACTGGCTGCTATTACAAGCCTGTCTCAGTTATAGATCAGCGAATTACTGGACTGCTCCATTTGTTTACTTTTAGGCTGCTAATGCTTCTACAAACATTCTCAGTGCATATATTAAAATAAAACACACCAGATGCTAACCAAAGTGAGCTCTGAATAGACACCTCCAGGACGAAGGAGACACGTGTCCCCCCCACACACACACACAAATCCACTCGGGCAGAAGCCTGAGACAAACAACAAGTCTTGTATATGCTCTGAAGGCCTAGAGATTTGGTCTGTGTCCGACCAACAGCGGGTCCTGAAATCCCTCCAGCTAGAACATCCAGGTCCCACCCCCAAGCGTTCCGACCCAGGAAGCGTTAGCAAAAACTGTCGAGACGATGCAGAAGAAAAAAGAGGGGGACTGGTAGGGAGCTGGAATCAAAGTATACAGGGTTTATAGGCCAGAACTGAGCATACAAGAATGGATCAGTGTATTTAATTATAGCTGCTTACCTGCCCTTCGGGTTCCAGGCACATTTGCTGTTTCTTCCGAGAGCTGTGAAAACCTGCTCAGGAATTTCCAAGGAATCCATCTACCAGATGATCCACCACCCTCTCCGACAACGCCCCATGCAACATTCTCCACCCAAGCCCAATACCCTGCTTGGACACTTTCCTCAATCCAGAATGTCTTTCCTTCACCTCTTGCAGATCCGTGCCTCACTTCAGGGGCTCTGTGAAGGAGACACATGGGGCTGGTTTGCTCCTCCTTGAGGGGCAAGGCTGAGCAAAGTGCAAGGGTTGCAGTTTGTCAGACTGTGTCCAGATGGCACAGGGACGCCCTCTATGGTTAATGTTATCATTTGAGCCACACACAAGCTGGTTTTGTGTGAACATTTTCTGAACCATTCCTCTGCTATCTTCGCAGCTTCCCCCACGGTCTTCATCATCTCTGACCTGTTCTAGCAGCCCCAGCTCGTTCTCCGTGACTCTCAGCCACTTGGCTGTTCCCGAGGCACTTGCCACCCTTTCCTTGACCTGGACAGTGCTTCTCCCATGACTTTCTTGGCCTCCCCTCCTCATGAATTCCCCACTCCCTCTATGCGTCCCTTCCTTCTCCACTAGTTCCCTGATCTCCAGCAGCCCCTACCTTCTTCTCTCAATGCACACTGACTCTCTCTGATGCTCCATCCCCATTGCCCACCTTTAACAAACACTAAGTCAGGCTCTGGCAAATAAGTCCACCTTAGCATTCATGCACTAACTTTAACTGGTCCGCTCTCCCCTGCTACCACTACTTTCAAGTCCGGCATTACATTTCTCAACTTTCTAGAAAACCTGTTTTATATGGAAGCTAACTTTAATTGAAGCAATGGCATCCAGTTAAGAAGGAAACAAAAAAATTAGAACCACTTTATCTTTGCAGACAGCTTTCTAACAAAAAAGTGTCCATATATGAAAAACTAAGAAAATGACCTGGATCAACAAATCACTCCAGAAGAATGGGCTTTGATCAGGAAAAGAGGATCAGCAATCTGAGCCTGAAGCATAATAAAAAAAGAAATTTCTTTGAGACACTGTTTAAAGGGTACCTCAGACCATTAAGGTTAAATAGATCGATAGATAACAAAGGGAATAAATGTTGGAGAAATTCTGGTGAAAGATCAAATTTTAAGTATATGTGGTGGACATGTCCAGTCAGAGAATATTTCAGTTCAATCCATAACAACATATCACAAATGGTTGGATTTTTATTACAAAAAAATTCTTTGGTAATCCTTTTGGAGTGTCCTAGGGGAAACGGTCACACAAAAGGAAGCAAAGAATTAAAATTCCATCTGCTAATAGCAGCATGGCTATTGGTAGCCTCTCATTGGAAAAAGAAAAATAGCCAGAGAGGAATAGTTCAAAAATAAATAAATAGAACATGGAAGGTTGTGGAAAAATTAACACACCAATTATACAGCCAGCAAAACAGACACAGGACAGAGAGATACTTAAATATTTGATTACATTTTTTTCAATACTCAGACAAAGTAAATTCGCTTGCCCAAAAAAAGCACACCTGTCCAATTTTTTTGAATATTAACATTTGATACACATGCATGGTCAGTTATATATGTGTATATAGAGATTTCACTCAATTTACTAAAATCAGTAGAAATGATGTGGGTGTTGTAATGATCACGCTGTAATATGGTAACACACAGGGAAATAGAAAGATCTGATGACTATATTCCTGTATAATGTCTTTTTAAACAAAAGTTATCTATTGTAATGATTGTTTTGATTCAGATAGTCACATGGCAAGGATTTGTAAACTTAAGACTTCCTAAATAAACTAAATTAAAAAAAAAAAGAAATTAAACATGTTTTTTCTTAAGAAAAATATAGTTTTTGCAAAACAATTTCTTTTTTCAAAGTTTTCTGATTTGACTTTTTTTTTTTTTTTAATCAAAATCTCTCTCTCTCTGCTTTTATGTGGCCTTTTTTCATTTTGCTACCAAAAAAAAAAGTGAGAGGAAATAAAAAGGGAAGGGAAAACTGGTTTTGAAAGCCAAAAACAAACTGATTTTGAAAGCCAAACCATTTTCAGTATTGAGAGTGGGAAGACAGGTATTATTATTTTCTGTAAGTTTTTGTACAAGATTCTTTAAAAACAAAACACACATATCTACCATTTTTCAACCCACTCGATCCTAATTTTTTATAACTTTGTTTTGTTTTCCAAAAAATACTCTGTATTAATACAAAGTTAAGGACTGGTGATAGGGAAAGTGAGTGTAAATTCCTCTGGGAAAGAAGACCTAAAAGCAGATTCTGTTTTTCCTTGTCGATTTCTTACATTAACTTTACTGAGGAAAAACTTCCTTTTTCCTCCAGAGCAGTCACTGCTGATGAAAGATTTCCCCCCGCCAGTCTCTTCAATACAGATCAAGAAAAGCCAGGCTAGTGTGAGCTCAGACTGGAAGCACTAGGTAGGGAAAGCACACTGATGAAGAAATACCTACATGACGAGCTTGAGGTACAAGAGCCAGAGTATTTAATGCAATATGCCCAGAGGGCTAAGACGACAGATCTTCTCCACCCCACCCACCTCCATTGGCAACACTACAACCACCAAAGTCAGTCTGCTTTGAAGGACAATCCTGAAAATGTTACATCCTAAAGAAACAGGATATAGGAAAAACCCTCCCCATTTTCTTTTCTGGGTCAGATTTATCGGCCCATGATGTCAGGGAGTGGGTGGTTCTGCCAATCTTCATATCAGGGTGCATTAGATTCTCAGCCTTATGTAAGAAGGCACAAGCCAGCTGCTCTTCCCTGCTTTCAGCCCTTCTCAGATGTTCGAAGTATCCTATAAGTTAGTGGGGCAGTTCCTGTAGGGTCTATTATCAAGCACTCCTAGAAGGAGAGCAAGACGTTCTGGGGTACAGCTGAAAGGCAACATAGTTCAGGGGATAGGACACTGAGCAAAGGGAATCCTGGATTATGTTCCTGGCTCTGCCACAGGCCTGCTGGGTGACCTTGGGCCAGTCACGTCATTACTCTGTGCCTCAGTTTCCCTTCCCAGCCTTTGTCTGTCTTGCCTATTTAGACAGCAAGTTCTTCAAGGCAGGGACTGTCTCTTACCACGTTTGCCCCAGGCCTAACACAAAGGGCCCCTGGTCTCAGGGGCCACTAGAATTTATTTGTATTTATTATTTGTAAGTGGAAGCAGTATATAGTTATATCCCAGGTGTTGGGGACAAAGATGGAAAATGTGTCCACTAAAGATTTAACATGGGTATAAGCAAGTATTAGGAACTAGTTTCCCCCCACCACTTGCTAGTCTTTGGAATTTACCAATACCCCCTTGTCTGCAACTTTGCAGTACTAAGGAATTTTGCTGATCACAAAGGGAAAGAAATGAAACAAAAACAAAGCACATCTCAGAGTATTTATCATAAAATCAGGACAGTGTGTTCTACACACTTGATGTTCTTCCTCTTATCGCTAATTCAACCTGAATTAAAGATGCTTATTTTATTACTATCCAAAGTACATGGCAGGAGAGAAACAAACTGCATCTCTGTTTCTAATATTTTATAAATTGGAATTGAATTACTGACATTGATTACAAACAGAGGGCTTAGTAGAAAACTGCAATGTAATAGAAGAAATGATTAGACTTTCATATAATTACTAAGAAATATGAATCAGTAAAAAAAATGCATCTTAAATATCCTTTAAAAAATACACAGTAAGCCACCAGTTCTAGTGACCTGGTCTGAGAGACAGCTTAGCATCTCAAAATGTTAAAAGTGAATGAGACAAATTGCTGCCAGGAATTGTTCTGTTGTTAAATTCTCAATCTGAAACTACAGGATTTCATTCCTAAAATCATCAATAAAATGGTTGCTCTTGTTGAAAGGCAGCAGCACCAACCATGGTGGTACTGGAGCAGTAATAGGTACATCTAAAAACCTTTTTGAAACTTTTTTTTTTTTCAAACAGACAAAATTCTGGCTGGATTGAAGTTGAAGGGAGATTTTCCCATTGACTTCACTGGGGCCAGGATTATTCTTATTCAAAGAATATTTTTGCAGGGATGTCAACTAATCAGTGCAGATCTCCGATAAACAAGCACTTGCGATAGTTAACGTGTTAGAAGAACAGGGTGTTTCAGTTGCCTTCAAATGGTCATAAAATGATAATGTGACTGAAGTCGTAGGCAATGGTAAGATGACATGTTTCAGCATAAATATTTAATCACCATCTCAAAAATGACTGAGATGCTGGAATGCCCATAAAACTGTAATTTGAGAAGTCAGAAGGCATTTTGTTTTTAAAACTGTCACTGATTAACCAAATAAGCCTCCTTGAGAGAATGCATTGGATTTCCCTCCAATGCAGAGTCTTAAAAACTTGCAAGTAAAAATAAAAGGCAAAACACATCCTATTCAGTCCAATTAGTCATCAAAAAGCCAGACTTGTTCCTTGACAATAATACTTCAAGAGGAAAAGGGGGGAAAGACGGAGGGGAGGTTATTCTCCAATATAGCAAAGTATTCTACTGCTGTGAAAAGAATTTATGAGTCTACGCCAAGTGCCTCTTAGTCAATGGGAGACTCCACGGTCATTTCAACCAGAGATATATCGTCTCCTACATGCATACCAAGGAAATAGGCCCATTCTCATCTCTGTAGCATTGCACATTCTCAGTCACCATCTGCTCCTGTCTTGCACTGGTACCCCACTGAACAGAGTCCACTTCAAGGCTGTTGTCTTGATTTTCAAAGCTCTGAGTGACATAGGCTCTAGCCACTTGGAAGTCAGCCACATAGGGAGAGATTGTCCCTTCAACACCGCACACATTCTGAAGAGGAGTGGTCAATGGTTACAGGGAGACATGTGAGTGCAAAAGGCAGGAGCAGAGCCAAGAACAAGAACTCAGTGGGGCCATTGGATGATTGAGGTGCTGAAAGAGTATGCAAGGAAGATAAGGCCATTGGAGAAAAGCTAAATGAATTTTTTGCATCGGTTTTCACTGCACAGAACTTGAGGTAGATTTCCACATCTGAGCCCTTCTTATTAGGTGACGAATTATAGAAGTGTAGGACTGGAAGGAACCTCAATAGGTCATCTAGTCCAGTCCCCTGCAGTCAAAGCAGGACTACCTAATAACTAGACCCTGCCTGACAGGTGTTTGACTAACCCGTTCTTAAAAACCTCCAAAGACAGAGATACCACAACCACTGTTGACTCATATTTAGTTTGTGATCCACTATGACCCCAGATCCCTTTCTGCAGTACTCCTTCCAAGGCAGTCACTTCCCATTTTGTACGTGTGCAACTGATTGTTCCTTCCTAAGTGGAGTACTTTGCATTTTTCCTTTGAATTTCATCCTTTTTACTTCAGACCATTTCCCCAGTTTGTCAAAATCATTTTGAATTTTAATCCTATCCTCCAAAGCACTTGCAATCCCTCCCTGCCTGGTATCATCCACAAACTTTGTAAAGGTACTCTCTCTGCCATTATCAAATCATTTAGGAAGATATTCAACAAGTCCAGACCAGGACTGATCCCTGTGGGACCCCACTTGGTATGCCCTTTCAACTGGACTATGAACCACTGATACCTACTCTCCGGAAATGGTTTTCCAATCAGCCATGCACCCACCTTATAGTAGCTCCAGCTAGGCTATATTTCTCTAGTTTGTTTATGAGAAAGTCATGCAAGACCAAACAAGATAAACTCATTGCTGTGTGAAATAAGAATGACCATTAACCTCACTCCATTCCGAACTCAGTGTAAAACCCGTTGACCAAACCTCCCAGCAATAACTCAGACCCACTTCAGATGCCATCCATTTTATTCCATTTAAAAATAAATCAACATCTTCAGGCCTATTCCCTATTGGCAGGAAGGGGGGGGCAGGGAGAGAGAGACATCATTGTTGATATGCTTACTCCTGGACGTTACTCAGTGATAGGCAGCAAAGTGAGAACAGAAATACATTCAGAAGAACACACAAGACATTTCTCTCAATCAGTGCTGAGAAAATCGGCTCCAATGTTTAATGCACTGAAGTGAGTTCCTGGAAACGGAAACAAGTTGCACAGAAGTGTGTAATACAATTTGTTAGCATAACACAAGGCACTGCTGCCTCTTGTTCAGAAGCACTGTTCTGAATGACAGCACATAATATTATTATGCTGCTAATATGCTATTATTTGGTTCACTCAAAGCTGTGCCGTAATGACCTTGTGATCTTCCTTAGTGCAGTTGATAAACACTGCACTGGTCATACTGGATAATGGGGTGATCAGATTCACATGGATGCATGGTGCTCAGACACTATAGTAGCACTAGTACTAAACCCTGAGATAGATTGGCTGCAAACAAGAGGTCCCTGGCCAGGACACCCTGCTTTGTTAAATTAGAAAGAGCTGGAGAGAATAGCAACAAGACACTCACCCTATTGTCTGATCCCAGTCACACCACAGCGTCTGCCCGATCACTTCCATGTCAAATTTAAACTGGCTTAGGCAGTAATCCTCAATCAGCTGGGCATAGTCTGCTTCTTGGCATGCTGTGACCACGATAAAGTGATGGGCTGAAAGAGAGAAAAACAAACAAGGTTGGGTTGACTTTATTGGTCTTTGATTTACTGGCATCGAAATCCTTCCTTCTTCCCTCCATTACAGCACCCCAACCCAAATCCTCAAAGGTATTTAGGTACCTAACTCCCCTTGGATCTGCCCAAAGGTGCCTAAATTCCTGTGGGGATCTGCGCTTCTCTCCCTTCTCTTAGGTATAACCAACCCCTGCTTAGGAGCAAATCCTTCACTCTTCTGCTAATAGCAATTATAATTCCACTGACATAAGCCAGTTGACTACTATGTCAGGAACCTCCCCTCTGCTCTGTGTCTATGTAACTGGAGTATCATTAGCTCCCTTGTTCCCAGCGGAATCCTTCCATACCAGACCCTTTGCACAAAGCTGCAGTCCCAGAAATGGCTCCCCCCGTGCAATACTCAGAAAAGAAAGGCTAATACTGCTCTGACTAGATTGTACGCGGTTCTCCTCTCCACGGGCGAGAGTTCCAGAGTAGGAGCTGGTTATTTGGATCACAGGATTCCACTTATATGTGCACGCTAAGTAATTATTGTCCATTAACATCTCTTGAGCTGGACACAGAAGCTTGGCAGCAATGTATTCCCCACACGGGAGCCTAGACGTGGAATTCTAGCTAGTCCAAAAGTCTTTTTCCAGCACTGGGCTACTCAAAGAGAGGTGTAAATGTCTCTCATGAAGCATCCAATAGTGCAATTTTATACCACAGTGGTAAAGTTTCTTCCTGAGTCCATCCGGGGATGAATTTATGCACTGATACATGAGGATTGATAGCCCTTGCAGTTTTTATCCTGCCTACTTTATTAGAATAGCAGCAGATGCTATTATAATTCATACCAGGTTGTCTCATCTTATTTAAATAGTATGCAGCAGGGAGTTCTACAATCACTCGGATGCTGCATAGAGTAGTTCCTTGAATCAATGGGAATGTGTTGCTTTTCAATGACATTTATGGTGGGGGACCCTTGTTCAGTATTTGGATCGAGACACCAGGCTCATGGTTTGTGGAAGGAGACAGAGAGGCTTGTCTCGATCTTCAAAACAGGTCACTTTTTTTTAAAATCGGCACCTGATGAGAGGGAGAGTTGAACACGAGCGGTGTGCTGACACCCTCAGGCCTTGCCTAGACTACAGACAGTTGCTGCCTATGAACATGATAGTGGACAACTGGGTGAAAATGACAGGATGCTATTCATGACGTACAGTCAATGCAGACCAGGCGAGGCACGTCTGTGTCAGCTAAGAGTAAACTCACCCAGGTGAAAGTTTGCAAATATCAGATCTGACCATTCCCTCCTGTACACGACTGTAAAGTCCAGAACAAAGACTTGATTTCCAGGACTAATAAGCACGGATCACCTGTAACCCAGCACTACAGTGATTCAGACCAGCAACCCTACAGCAACACATCGCATGCAGAAGGGAGAAGGAAGATTCAGTAAACTTTCAGTCTCTAGCTGCCAAGGGATCTTGTCACTCGTTTCTTTGTGAACAACAGTAACAAGACCCAGATTATTCAAATTACCTGGACCATGTTCTTAAGTAGGTACAGTTTGAGAAACAGTTCCAGTAAAGTATTAAGCTTGAGGGGGCATGTATTGGACTAACAAGTGAATGCTTATGTCCAATTCTTCAGCACTTGGTGGAGACCACACGGGCTATTGATGCAGCGAGGTTGGATTAAGTTGCCATCTTGGTGTTACTGAGAATCACAATGGAAGCCTTAAAATGAAGGATATAACTCCTGCCGGGAATATTCACCTGAATTCTGGGACACTAGGATTTCCAAATGAGGCTGCTTTATTAGGCCTTGTCTGGAGTGGAGATTTGCCTCAGTTATAACCATTGGCAGCCAAAATCTGGTCCTTCCCTTTTTTGCTGAAGGCCTTCAGTTTGTGATTCACTTTCACACACTAACAGAAGGGACTGGACTATTGAATCTTTAACCAAGCTGTCCTTTCTCAAAAAATGTTGTTCGATCATTGAAGTTAAATGGGGTTAGCAAAAAATAAACAGAACCCAGAACAGTTTTAGCCAATCTAATTAAAAGCTCCTGCCCCGTCAATTGCTCAACTTTCACCTTCTTGCAATGACACTGTTTCGTTAGCTCTCCCATTGACTTACAGTATTCCAGACGGGATGATTTAGTTTATTATTAAAAAGAAGGTCTTCACTATAAATAATAAATAGCCAAGGGAGAAAAAAAAATGCAGAAGACTATTTTTTCCTCCTTTGCAGGTCACCTTTAACAAACTTCTTAAGCTTTTAAATAGCCTGTTTTCGATTTACAAAGAGAGGGGAACAGAGGATCTAATCCTGTAGCTCTCACTCAGGCAATAGGTCAAGACCCTTAACTAACATCAAAAAAAAAGTTTCATACTTCAATCAGATGAATGGGGTGAAGGAAAAGGCAAAGGTTACAGCTTCCAAGGTGGGTAGATAAGCGCAGTGGGAGCTCTTGCTTTGGCTTCTGCTGCTGTTTGGCCTGGAAGAGGGGCTACCTCACGTCTCCAACACTGGTGCTGGTATTTTTTCCAGTAGAAAACAAGATAGAGACTAAGTAGATGGTTAAAATGCAAGTTTATCAAGGGCAGAGTGTATCAGCACATGGGGCAAAAATTACAGAGAGAGACCAGAAAAGTGAAAGACCTATGCACAGTTCTCTCCTGTTTAGGGTGGCTGACATCATATTTCAAAAATAAGCGACGTTTTTTTTAGCACCCCCGCTCCACCTCTCCTACCAAAATTATCAGCAGCATTATTATTAATGCAGCATTCACCTACTTTCACCAGGGGTATTTCCTGCTGCTTTTTGCAGCACTTGGCAACTCCTGATCTTCTTTTACAGAGATGCAAAAATAAAGGACGCCCCTCATAATAAGGGACTGTTGGTGACCCTACTCCTGTTCGGACATTAAAAATGTCTTTTTGGGAGGCGGGTGGAGGGGTGAGAGGGGATGCCTGGTGCAAGTTAAACTGATAGAAGCCAGGTTTAAATGGACTTCAGAGAGTCTCCACACATATAGCTGCACTGGTGTAAATAGATTGGTATAAAAATCAGCCCTTTAATTAAACCAGTATAACAACTCACAGACCAGGCCTGGGCATCTGGGATAAGAAAACACAGAGTCACATTACACAGGGGAAAGGGCTCAGACCTTGCGGGGGAAAAGAAACAATTGAGTACTGGCCACCTGAGCGTGTCACGGGCAGACCAGGTGCCCGCTCACGCCAAGGCCCCTGGAAACCAGTCTGACTCACCCCTGTGCTAGTATCGTTAAAATAGGTACTTATTAGGTTTATAAAAATGGGTTTAGACTTTATGAAATGCTTTTGGAGTTGCTGCCTGCATTAATCTCACTTATATCATCTGTATTACAGGTTATAGGGTAGTATTTGCGTGTTTGCTCTAAAACTATAACACCCCTTCCCCACCTCAATCAGGAGAGAAGCATTGCCAAGGGGAAAATACTTGTTCTCCACAAGAGGTGTCATCTCCTGTCAAACAAAAGAAGGCCTATAGATACCAAACAAGCCCTTGTGGAACACCAGAGAACAACAGACTTGTTGATTTCTTTCTTCCCCCACACCCATGACGAGGAGATGAGCAGGGGGATTCATCCCATCCCCTTGAACTTTGGGGGTAGTGAATAAAAATCCCTGACACAAGAAGGAACTGTATCTCTGTGCTGCTTGAACTCCTAGGGGCACAGTTTTCTAAGCATAAGCATGAGGCCCCAAGTACTCAGCCTAGCTTAGCCATCTAGAGCTTACATATTATAGCAGCTTCTATTACCCTTTTGGAACCCAAGACTAACTCGTGTGTGTGTGTGTGTGTTTGTTTACTTGCTTTAACTTTGTAAATAACTCATTTCTTTTCTTACTTAATAAATCTTTAGATAGCTTATTATAGGGATTGGCTGCAAGCGTCGTCCTCGGTGAGAGATCTAGGGTGCAACTGACCTGAGATAAAGTGACTGGTCCTTTGGGACTGGGAGAAACCTGACTATTGTTGTGATTTTTGGTGCAAGGGACCATCTAGCACAAAAGCAATCTTGTCCAAGTGTCAAGACAGACCGGCGTGCCCAAGGGGACTGTCTGCAACTCCAAGGTAAGGCTGTTCTATGCTTGAGGAATTCACACTTGAGGGTGGGTCGGTGAAATCGAAGTGCAGAACACACAACCAGCTTGAGGTTTGTGCCCTGCTTCTTCACAATCTGCCTTGAGGCTGATACTCTCAGTCATGAGCTACTGCAGACACTGAGCATGCTCAGAAATGATTTACCGATTGAGAACGAATTCCTTCTCTCAAAACCGAATAAAGCCTCAGTGATCACTGAACTATGTCCCTGGCAAGTGTCAAACACCAGCTGCTTTCACTGCTGATCAATAACCTTATTCAAGAGAATGTGATTTTACAATTAAAGAAGAAGAAAACATCCCTCCCCGCCATCCCATTCTCAAAAATAGTGGAATAGATTTTACTCAGAATTTTCCCAACACATATTTACCTTTGGGCAGAGACCAAAGACTGAGTATTTCAGCCCCAAAAGTGAATAGTTTGGAAAATACTAATGGAAACTTGACTTGCAAACCAACCTGCAAGGGGTATTGAACAGAGCCCGGCATAACAAACAAGCCATTTTCATCCAGAAGATGCAGATGCTAATGAGCTATCTCCTGGCTAAGAGGGATGACAACTGGTGTGTAATTTCATTTCAAGATGAGAGGCTGCAATACAACAAAAAGGAAGACTCTGTACAGGAATCCTAGCTAGCCAGCCTTTCCTGCATGGTGGATGGTTAAAGACTAGATATGGTATTTACGTAGGGCCTCATCCAACAGCCACCAAAGGCAAAAGTCTCTTTACATTCACTTCGAGGACCTTCGGAGCCGGCATTACCATTTCCACATTCGCAAAGAACACCAGCGGCTTTTCCACATGGCACAGATCTAGCCGCACAGATAGGGCCAGTCAAATGGAAAAATTCTGCCTGAATTTCATCAAAAAACCAAACCCACAAAGTTTTCAGGTTATGGCTGGCTATGTTCTCCATGAGCTACCAACCGCTCTGGTTATGGATTGCAACAGATTAATAAGAGGAGACAAAAGTGAGCCCTGAACAGGGAAATGAAACAGCCTGAGCACCCAGTGAAGGAAATTAAAATGCATCAATCACAGTTAAGGGGCTTTTTGGGGGTGGCTGTGAATCATTTCCAGTATGTAAAGGGTTAAATGCTCTCCCTACACAAACTGGGAGGAAGCAAAGAGCAGTGGCTGTGGATTCTGGGTGATCAATAGGGGTCGTGCCCCCAAAGTGGTGAGGGTGCAAATCTGAAGGGGAAGCTCACTATGGGGAAAAAATCAATGGAAAGATTCCCATGTGGGACTTGGATCAGGCTCCGCTTACACTCTAGTAAGCCTTTGTAAAGGGCTGTGTACATTTACAGTGACAGAAAAAGATCTTTAATAAATCCTGGCATCTTGCTGTCATTTACTACGAGTTTGCACAAGAGCTATCACAACCGGGCCCTGAGCTGATGGAAGCCTCTAGGTGCTACGGCAATGTAAATACTAAGTAAGAAGTAGGGCTGGGGTGGGAAACCGTTTTCCTGTCCCATGAATATTTTCAAGATACCGAGAAACTTCCCCATTCCCATGCAGGATAAAAAGCTGAAATCATGAAAATATAAACCTAAGAGAAGTTCGATTTGAGTCACTTCAAATGTTTCATTTTGATTTGATTTGATTTTTTTTAAAGTTTTTGCTATTCTTAAACTTTTGAAACAAAAAGCCATTTCAAACCGGGGGGAGGGGGAGGGAAGAAATGTTCATTTCAAAGGAGCCAAAATGAAACATTTTGTGAATTAAAAAAAAAAATTTAAATTGCTGAAATCGACCCTTTCCCGCAAACCATTTTGATTTTAGCAAATTGGCCTTTCCTGACATTAAAATGGTTTCACTGGAAAATTCCTGACAGCAGCAGCAGAAACACCCACCAAGCCTCTGAGCTTTGGACGAACGTGTCAGATTGCTGCAACTAAACGTTTCAATGGTATTCCAGCACATGAAATCAAGCCCACAGATATGCTAACTATCTGCCACTGAATAATGGCTAAATTGATGCAGCTCTGTAGAGAGAAGCGTCATACAAAAGGGAAGATGCAGGGCATTGTGATACAATGCACATGGGGACTAAGGATACAGCCAGAGGTGCTGGGTGACTGAACAAGGAGGAAGAAGAATGTAGGGAGGTATAATTCAGTTGCTATAATTCAGTGGAGGGAAGGGCCAGGTGATCAGGCATGAAGAATGCAGGATTAACACAACCCAGGAAGAAGAAAATGCAGTCATGAGTAAGACAGGTCAGCGTAGCTTTGGACACATGTTGCTGACCTTTTAAAATCTTCACTGGGGTGCTTTGGCTTCTATAGGAGAGATATTCTGCTGAGAGTTCCATTTCTCAGCCTGAGCAGGGACGGGCACATCATGGGACATGCAAAACCATTTTCAGGGTGGCTGCACAGAATATAATTCTAGCACAGTTCAGAACTGCACATCTCCAGGTCTGGATTTCCATTTAGGCACAGTAGGCACATGCCTGGGACACTGGCATTCTAGGGGCACCCAAACAGTGGAAAATTACTGCACGGGCCAACGTGACCCATGCCTAGGCGTCCCGGTCAATTCAGGGGCCGCACATGAGTGCCATAATTCTGGCCTCGCCCCCTGCTCCTCCTCTTCCCCCCCAAGCCCCGCCTCTTGGCCAGGCCAGAAGTTGGAGCCCAGGGGTGTGTATATTCTCCCAGCCCGGAGCTGGCCAATCTGGTCACCCCTGCCCATCTCCCCCCCACTCACCCGCAAGGAGCTGGCCTGGTCAGCCCCTCTCCCCTCCCACCCCAGCCCCCCATTGCTGCGCCCATGCCCCCTTCCATGTGCAGAAAACACAAAGGTCCGCTGTAGGCAGGGTGTGCACTAAAGATGCTGTGTCTAGGGGTGCATGTGTAAATCCGGCTCTGTACATCTCCAGGGCACTACACTGCTCCATGGTCACTTCCAGCAGCTGTGCGTGAACAATGCATTTTTAAACCAAAAACGATCCCTGGCACGGCCTATTTGCTGCAAACAGGAGAGCCATTCACACTGCCGCTGGGCTGAGTGCATTCAAACAACTTTATCTGTTCATTTTCACTGAGAACAATATTGTATTTACTATGTGCAACCACAGAGTGGCAGCTTAAAGGTGAAATCATCCTACAATAGAAGTTTGCAAGGACACGCCATTCCAGCTTTCCCAGCCAACGGCAAGGTCTGCTAAACACAGATGGGTGGCAAACATAGATTTGGCCTTTCCATCAAGAAAGGCAGCATCATTGTCCATTTAGTATCTTACAATCAACCTCTGCAGCATTTCCAATGCTGCTAGCCAACAGTACCAAAAGCAAACAAACAAAACGAGACAATTCCAAGCGAAATGGAAGAAAAGGGAAGGAGAAAAGAAACAAGATGGGAAGAAAAGCAGTGAGCTGGAGGAGAGCAGAGCATAGCGGTATGAGAAGAGAAGCAGAACAAGGAGATTAAAAAATAATAGTGAGACAAGCCACAAGATTGAAGAAGGGTATCATGAGAGCAATCGAATAAGAATAGAAAGTAAGTAGAACTAAACTAAATACAGACCATGAGGTCAGCAATAACCCAAGTAAACAATAAGTGTCTGTCAGAGTAAAAGTCATAACGGACAGACAAATCATTAGGGACAGCAAAATATTTCATGACAAATCTGTGAGGATTACTGCAGACTGATAGCAGTGGCCATCTGGTGGTTTTCCCCAGGGCGCAGGCCCTAAAGCCAGCTGTGCTTTGGGAAAAAGGTGGAGAAAGGAAGAATGATAGAAACTTAAGAGGGGGGGGGGGGCAGGAAGGAGGAGGCGGCGGCAAAGTCAGTGAGCAGGTGGGTGGCGAACGAGTGAGAGCCAGAAACATTAAATCAGCATGGAACACATGCACCTTGTGTGAAGGTGTCTACAAGAACACATATTGTATTCAACAGGGAAGAGATTCCATATTCTTTAGCTAACTACTTTTTAATATAATTAGATGCAAATCAATTTACAGCGCAAAGAATACAGCTGTTGGAAGTACAAGAAATAATAGTGCACTTCTGTAACTGGGGATTTTTTTATTTTATTTTTTTAATCACTCTCAAGCTTGTGACTAATAACAATTTTGCATTTATGCAGTGCCCTGCATTTCAGGATCTCTGAGTGCGTTACAGACACATTAACCAGGCTATCAGATTTTGTTATATGGTCTTTAGAATATTGTGTATTCTAACCATCTCCCCTCTGCCCCCACCAAGGATCGGACTTTAGCTGAAGCAAAGTTGTGATTCTCGCTATTGGTAGGTCTTATTTCTGGAGCTTGTTTTGGTAACCCTTGCACACTGATTGCCAGACATAAGGATTATTTTAAAGATGGAGTTGTCCTGCTACTTCTGCAGATTAGCAAATAATGCAACCACCAGGCATTTACAAAAATATGGTGTTTATAAATATTTATAATGTGCTTGTTGACAGAGGTGCCCGTTTCTCAAGAACCTTGGCTTATGCTCAGATCCTCAAAACAATGAAGAAGCTGCAACTTACTTTATTTTTGCAGCCCAAACTTCCAGTGACTCCCGCTTCCAATATCAAAAGCAACTGGAGTGCATAATAAAGGACCTAGAGTGAACAGAGCTTCTCAAGGAAAAGAGGCAGCAGTAAAGAGACCTTTTATAGAAAGTTCATGCACCGCAGTGTGGATCAGGTTCAATGTAGCCAGGTTATGGAGCTCATGTATTTGCTGTAGCTTCTTATAGCCTTCAGAAGCTGAGCCTTTTAAGTAGAGAAGTGCTGCTATGTCAGAATTATAATATTTACAGCTTTGCAGAACTGACTTATTTGTCCTCTGAAAGTTGTCTGTTAGCTAGGTTGAAGCTTCTGTAATTAAATTCAAGAGCAGGAGAAACTCAACTGGTTTCTCATTTTTGTTACAAAACATAAATGTTTCCCAGATTCACCAAAAAGTTTCCCATGGTTTATGAATCTAGGGCATGTTTTGGGCAAAAAGCCCTCTTCTTTCCATATAAGGGACAGAGAGAGATCTGTTATTTCAGGTGGCTATTCTTTTTCACAGAGTTTTTTCTCCTAGTTTCAAACTAAAACCAAGCAAAATGCAGTTTCAGCTGCATTCTCAAATGTGACTCTAAAAAGGAATGACTGCTTGCAAACTAAATCTAAATACAAAATTTAGAGCACATTAAACTTTCTGCAAATCAAAAGTGGTCATAGAACCATTTATACAGTAGCTCTTGCTGTAAAAAACATTAGGTATGTTGGAACAGCTGCTTATTCCCATTGCAAAAAACATACCATATTCAATCCTAGCAGATCAGACTATTAGGAGGAGCACAAGTAGTTTTGATCATGTTATGGCTGAATTTTTGTCAGATCACTGATGCCTCCACGAACAGGGTTTGCCATTTAAATGTCTTCCCTCTCCCTATTTCTCTGATCCCAGAGAGATTTGAGTGGGTTGAAGGATCACAGTTTTATACTCCTTCAGTGCATACAATTCTGAGCATCTCCTTTGTTCCCTATGAGCCTGATCCAGTGCCCTTTGAAGTCAATAGGAATAGTCTGGGCTCCATGTGTCAGATTTTGTGCGGTTGTCCCCCCCACAGCCCAATTGCTAAGTAAAGTTCTGCCTCTCTTTCTTTGATGGGTCTCAGATGTTTCTCTTACATACAGTGTGTTCTTATCCTATTTTACTCCTGATTAACATGGCAAATGTATCTTTGTAATTCTTTTGTTTCATCTGATCCAATGGCCCTGATCTTCGGGTTGGACTCTACAAGTTTGAGGGCAGGGGGCAGAACAAGAGTAAGGATGGGTGGGATGAGCAGAAAACAAAGGAATTATGGGAAGCCGTAGTCATTCGCCAAAGAAAACCAAAGGAGGATTTAACCATACTCAGAATTATTTTAGGGGTTAATAGATTTTAAAGCCAGAAGGCCATTTAGGATCCTCTCATCTGACCTCCTGCATAACGTGGGCTATAAAACCTCACTGACGGATTCCTGCCACAAGTCTGCACTCTCTTGGTGAGTTAGAGCATCTCTTTGGGCAAGACATCCAGTCTTGATTTAAAAAGCATTTACATTAAATTCATCCCTAGTCCCCTTTCAAATTACACCAGTTGAACACTGTGCTGCATTGTCATTAAGGAATAGCATTCAGGAATGCTAACTTTCATATGCCACTTCATAGCCCCTATTCAGCAAAATGCCTTAGCACGTGCTTAAACCCCACTGAAATTTTAAAAAAAATAAAAAAATCAAGGACGTGTTTTAGTGCTTTGCTGAATTGAGGCCAAACTGTTCTGCTGGGGTGATGCCTCCCCATAGCTTGTGGTCATGGCTAAACATTTGTGACAAGCAAATGGGAAATAGTCGCAGAAGTCCTTTGGCAGCGCGTTACTGCAGGGCTGAATTACACTGGCTCTGTTTGCTGGAACCAAAGCAAGATCAAAGTTGCACAGCTTTGGCATAAGCTCTGAGGGAAGTGTCCCTAAATCAGATTTCCTTGCCCGGAGCACATCAAGCTGGCTGCCCCAAACCTGCAGCTATTTCAGAAAGACAGTCTGAATTTCAAAGGACCTCGACAGCTGCAACTCCCATGGGATTTGTGGACGGATGTACCATGCTTCTGAAATTCAGGCCCTTAGCCTGCTTCACAGGGGATGGTCAGATATCTTAGGGCAAAACAATAAGAGAGCTGATTTTTTTTTGCCATGAAAAGCAGAGAAGCTTATGCTACAAAACACAAAACCGGATTTTAAACGTTGCAGAAATTTGGGGGTATCTAGAGCCAGGTTTGATTTGCCCATTAGAAAGATGGAACATATTCATGTACACGTTCGGAGCTGGAAACTGCACCCCAAATTTCCAGGTGGTTCAAGGGTGAGGCTTTGCTTCAGATTCTTTTCTAAAAAGCAGCAACTCTTTCCCCGCTCCCCCCCGCCATCTCTGAGTTGCAGAGCACAGCACGTAGATGCAAACTATCACTTTTTTCCAGCTGAGAAATGTGTCTCTCGGCCCGGGCCCATGAACAATGCTATCCGGCAGCAAGTCAGCAAGCAGCAAGTCAGCAAAGCAGTTAGCCAGGTCTGGTTGGCATTAAATTGACCGCCTTCTTCTCACTATGGACCTGATCCAATAAGAATCTGTCCACCAACTTCACTGGGCATTGGATCAGGTCCTCTCTGCCCTGGAAATACATGATGGCTGAAATTTGATTTCCACCTCGATAAACAGCCATTCATTGACTTGAACTCATCACATCTCTTTGCACTTTGTTTCTCAGCAAAGGGCTGAAAGGACCCGTCCCTTTTAGAGGATCGTGATACAACAAGATCAGAAAGACATCTTGTATCTCACCTGGCCTCCCATCCCATGTCGGCTTGGAAAGGAGCCCCTACTGTGCTCTGTCTCTCCCTGTCTTTGACCCTGGGAGATCTGAAACACCTCGGCCATTGGTGAAGGTGAATTTACATGGTGACACAACTGCATCTAGGACCCAGATTCTCTTGGCTACCAGAAACTCAGTCTGCCGAAAAAAACAAAGTAGAAGTTAGAGCCAAGCATGTACACTATACCATTGTCTCAAGCAGGACTTAGGCCTTGTCTACACAAGGAAGTCGCATTGGTTTAATTTAAACTGATTTAGTTAAACTGGTGCAAGTCCCTGTGTAGACATACTTATTTCAGTACACAAGAGGCTTATAGTGGTTTAGCTTAAATCTGTACTTGAATTGACTAGGACAAACCAAAAAAGCCATTCTTAAAACAGAAATAAAAGAGTGCCTGCACAGGGTGCTTTCACCAGTTTAACTAAATCAGTGTAAATTCAGACCTTTGGTTAAACCTGTGCAACCTTCCCCTATAGAAAAGACCTGATCAGCAGCACTGGAGATGTGTGTGTCTTGGCCTCCCCTTTAACTAGGTGATGACCCGTTAATCTACTTCTGGATATCCTATTATCCACACTCAAAACAGTCCCCCAGCCATACATCTCAGTTAAGGGCCTGATACATAGCCCATTGAAGTAAATGGGAGCCTTTCCATTGACTTTATCTTGTGTTGGATCAAGCTCTAAGCAAACAACCCTGTCAAAGTGGTGCTGATTGCCCTAGCAGCTCATTCCCTATGGAGCTGAAGTGTAATCAACGGTGGGGATCTATCTACAAATCAAGAACACATACCTATTGCCTTCTGTAGTCTAAAAGAAATCCTGATGGCTTTCTTTCCAGTGTTAAGCTTTCCAAATGACTGTACCCACTCTGAAACCACTATTGGCCACAGAGATTAAGCCCTGAGCCAGTTTGGTTCCCCCAAACCAAAGGAAAACAGCTACCTGGATTCTGAACGTCTCTTTGCCATTGCTTTTGCATGCATTATGACCCAGCTAAGCCTCATACCCACAGGCCAGACTCCTCAAGATGGAACTGACAGCTCAAGTGCATCTCCTTTTTTCTAGGAAAGAGTCACTTATCTAGTTCAATCTAAGATCCTCCTCTGTCTTTTTGTGCTCACAGGGTCCACCAGGAAACAGAATGTGCTTGGTCAAAGATCTTTTTTTGCCATCTTACTGCCCTTGTTGTGAGAACGGGATCTTTGTTGCACATCACTTCACTCACTTATCTTATTATTTGGGTTCCTTAACCATCCTAGGACATGTGGGGCTTATGCAAAAAGCTAGTCCAGTTGGAATCCTTGTATTTTTCCCCACAACTGTATTTTCAAAGACTTTTTCATCTCCCAAGCCCACATACCCATATACCACACAGCTGGCAGCAGTTATAACTTCAGATTCATGACAGAAAGCCTGATACGCAGGGCCGTTTTAAGACCTTCGTAGGCCTAGGCACACTTGCCTTTGTAGGCCCCCCGACCAAAATAACTAATTTGATTTTAAGCTATTAATAAATAGTTTTTAAAATAAAAATAAAATTATATATAAAAAATGTTTTTGTAGGCCCTGAAAGTTTCGTAGGCCCTAGGCACTGTGCCTATTGTGCCTAATGGATAATACGGCCCTGCTGGTATGCTATGCTGGTCAGGATTGCCTGCTTGGAGGAGTCTAAACATATCACCTGCATGATGCATTTTCACCAGCATGTCTAGAGACAGGTACAGAACGATGTTTTGCTCTTCTCAAAATCAGGAGGTATGTGATCGTTGATTTAATACATTCCCCTCTGCAGAGAGGGACACTGATTGCAGATTAGGAGAGGTACCGTAGGAGCCCTTGTTTTCTGTTCAGTGCTGTGCAGCCCAACAATTTATGTCTAGAATCTGATTGTGTGACAAAGCTTTCCAGTCATTTCAGGCTGCCTTGATTGCCCTGGGACTGATGTAATTATGTAGAACATTCTAAAGGGCTTAGAGTATTGACGATTACAGGAGGGCAAGCAAGTGACACACACATACCCGTGAGAAGCCAGCCTTGGCACCAAACCATCATAATAATTCGGAAAAATAAATACAACTTCTCACTGATTTGCTTTAGGGCAGAGGGTCACAGCTTCTTAGAGACACTGTCTGGTGGACGCTTCCCCTTCCATTCATTAATTATAAAACATCCCTGCAGCGGCAATTGCTCAGCTGGGGAAGTGACGTCAGGAAAGAATGCAAAGTATCTTTAGCTGTCTAATGGGGTAAGTGTTTTGCTCTTCATTTAATCTTTTCCTTTCTTGCTTCCCTCTATATGCTTCTCTGCCTTCTGATCTCCTCCTCCTTCTCTCCCCCCTACATGCTCCATTGCCACTGTGCTTCCTTCTTTCTGGGATAGGCTGCTTTATATCCTCTCTCCCCTGTTTTTGGGGATAGTTTTTCCCCCATTGGTGGCTGGCATCCCAAATGCCACTGTTTGTTCCAGTCCCACCTGTTTCTTTCCCTCCTTCCCCTTACATGGGATCACTCGCCAGCAGAAGCAGCCTGGCTGACCGTTCCGGTTTTCCAGGCCTCCAGGGATTTCTTTGCAAGGAAGAGGCTGAAGAGATGTAGAAGCAGCTGGAAAGAAAATGGAAAGTCAGGTCCATGTCACCTGACCAAGCAGCCCTCTGTGGACAACCAGAAAGGGCTCCACCGACCAGCAGAGGTTCATAGGTCACAACTTTGGAGCCATTGCTTTAAGTGGGACCAACAAGAGGTACACACTACTCCATAAGGCACATCCTAGTCAAACACTTTAAAAGCATCTTCCTCTTCCAAGTACTGCTTCAAAGAGCAAGTAAAGGTCTCACCCATGTTTATTTATTTATTTATTTATTTTTGCAGTTAGGCACCACTAATGTGCTCTGAGGCTTCCAACCCTTTTATAGTGTGATTTGTGGTGTATTGAAAATAGTCATCACTTTAAATTCTCAGGGGTTTCCTGGTCCTGCTGACAGGCTAGGGGACTCCATAGGGAAGCGTGAGATTAGTCTGCTGACAGTAAGGTAGGGAGAGCTGCCCCTCTGTCTTAGGGAGCAGCCTGCTTTGTCTCTCTCTGTTTTGGGGTTCGTGTGTGTTCATTTTGAATTCTAAGAAATAAAGTAGTCTTCTGTAGCAACCTTCCAGCAAGATGATGTATGTTTTTATCTAATTTCTCTGCGTGTATGACGAGACCATAAGATGTTCCTTTGCATTCATCAGACCCAAAGCCAGCCAGTCCCTAAAGGGGAGGGGCCTAGGAAGTGGAACAGAATGTGTATTTTACTCACTGTGGACAAGAATTTTAGACTTCACTAGCTGAATAGGAATGGAGACGAAATTGTAGTTGATGCCATTGTTTGAAGAACTGGGTCTCGTGTATCACACTGAGCTCACTCAGGCTGGTATTTAAACATTTTCAGCGGCTTCTTTTAAGTTCATGCCATTTCTGTCCCCTGCCATTAGACCTCTGGACACTGCCCGTGAGACATGGATTCTGCAAATATATGGGCAGCAGATCCTCTCTGGCTGGGGTAGCTGCAGGTTTGGGGCAGAGAGCTTGGGGGTGCTACAAGACAGGAAGTCTCATTTGTGGACACATGCCACAGAGCTCAACCCAAAGCTGTGCAACATTGATCTTACTTGGGTCCCAAAAACAAAGCCAGTGTAATTCATCCCATCTATGCTGTGCAGCCCATATTTTAACAGTGGGAACCCACAAATATTTTCCCTTCACTTGGCATACCTCCAAAGTCCCAGGAGTGCATGCATGCTCAGAGCCAAGGGGAAAAAGGGTTTGGGACTGGGGAATCTATTTGTTTCCCCATTTAAACAATATTTCTTTGTCATAACCACAAACACGTGGGAAGACACAACCTCTGGGAAAACCAACTCCTAGAAAGCTGCACTCTGCTAGATGTATTACACAGCTAGAGCAAGACAGGGTCAATGTTGAATGAGATTTGGCCCAATCCAATGCGTTCCAAAGCCAAAGAGTTTTCTCTTCAGAAATATTTGTATGAGCCCCACTAATGTTGCCCATGACAGGAATAGCTTAGCTCAGAGGTACACATACCCCTGGGGGTACACAGAGGTCTTCCAGTGGGTTCATCAACTCATCCAGATATTTGCCTAGTTTTACAGCAGGCTACATAAAAATCACCAGCAAAGTCAGTACAAACTAAACTTTTATACAGACAATGACTTGTTTATACTGCTCTATTGACTATACGCAGACATGTAAATACAGTATTTATATTCCAATTAATTTATTTTATAATTATATGGTAAAAATGAGAAAGGAAGCAATTTTTCAGTAATAGTGCGCTGTGACACTTGTATTTTTATGTCTGATTTTGCAAGCATGTAGTTTTTAAGTGAGGTGAAACTTGGGGTATGCAAGACAAATCAGACCCTGAAAGAGGTACAGTCGTCTGGAAAGGTTGAGAGCCACTGGCTTAGTTGTATTCTTAGAAGGGGTGCTCTCCATCTAAGACAAGGAAATTATCTCAGCCTTCTCTTCAATTACCTGGCTGAGGCTAGGTCTACACTAAAAAGTTAAGTCGACCCAGTTGTGTCTCTCAGGGGTGTGAAAAATCCACAACCCTGAGCAATATAGCTAAGCCAACATAACCCCCAGTGTAGAAAGTGCTAGGTCAATGGAAGAATTCCTCCATTGACCTTGCCACCATCTCTCGGGAAGGTGGATTAACTAGAGCGATGGGAGAACCCCTCCCATTGCTGTAGTAAGTGTCTACACTTACGTGCCAGAGCAGCTCAGTTGCCAGGCTGCAGCTATAGAGGTTTAAGTGTTGACATAGCCTGAGTTTTAACCAGGAGCCACAGAGAGGTTCCTTCGACTCAGCATTGCAGCCCGTTGTTGAATTTTATGTGACAGGTCTTTGGGTGCAGCAAAAGTCATACAGGCAATAGATGCAGACAGGGCATTTTACACGCAAGGCAGGAACAGAGAGAAAATCCATGCTCCTGAATGCTCTTCACCTGTTCCACAGAGCCTGGAATGCCATGAAATCCCTAAAAGGGCAACACAGTTACAGAAATGTCAACTTTATCTGTCGAGACAACACAGCATTGGCTGAAGTGATTCTCCCTTCAGCTACTAAGAGTTTGAGGATTGTTTCTCCGCATATGATGCTGAGCCTACAGCTGGTGAAAATAATGTAAACTAGTGTGCCAAAATAGAGTGGTCTCTCTTTGAATAGTTTGAATCCTGTAGGGGTGATCAGCATGTTCTACATTGGAGAAGCTGACAGAAGTGTCAAATACCATGTTCTGGTTGAAGCAGAAAAATTAGTTTCAGTGGAAAGCATTTACGGCTTTGTGCTTTCTACATCGAAGCAGAATGAGATAACTGACCATTTACACAAATGTTGGGAGTTTCCAATTTTATTTATTTGTGGATAGTTGTAAAGCAATGACTGTGCTAGATCTAAAAATCAAGCAAATATTTTGCAGTTAATCTGAGGGCCGGCAAAACTCAGGGTGCATCCTGGAAGGAATAGCTGGATGAACTTCACTTGGAACTTTTCTGCACCCCATAAAATCCAATGTGAAATTTGCTGCCTCTGGATGGGTACAAGATTTTTTAAGAATGAGCTCTGTGGTGTGGATTTTGTTCCATAATAAAACCTGATCTTCTGAGTCAAATGGAATCATATGAAGCCCTGGCTAATACAGAGAGCGATTTTAGCAACTTCATCTGGTTTTGCTTCAAGCTTTGCCTTCACCACATTAGCGTCAGATGAACTGAAATCTAGAAATGGAATTCAAGGGTGCAAAACCACAAGCTGGAAGTGAAAAATAAGTCAAAACTCTTGCAAATAGACTGTCCTATATACCGTAATTCCTTTGTACTGTCATTAAGGAAAAGGCCTTGGGAATCACAGGACGAGGATGTCTGTTTAATTGAATATCTGGTTGTGTTACATTCTTTTAGTGCCCGCTCCTCTCTAGCAAGCCTGTGCTAAAAGCATGACCTGCTACACAAGGCAGGCTGGAGCATAAGACTTCGGGGATCATCCTTTAGAAGACCCAGATTTAAGGCCAGAAGGCACCATAAGATCATCTTGTCTGACCTCCCGTGTGACACCAGCCATCACCTCTCACCCATTTACCCCTGTGTTGAACCCAATACTGTCAGTTAAACAAAAACATTTTGTCCTTAGGAGACTAAACTGTTGTGGGCCACAGGCAGAGAACAGGGGAGACGAAGGTACCACCAATGCCTCTGGCCCCAGAGGCGGCAGAGAATTAATTAGGTAAAACATATTCTGATCTTAGCAGGAGATTCATGTCCCATCCTGCCAAGGAAGGTGAAAAACTCTCGGAGTCCAGCTAATCTAACTTGGGGGAGTGTGGCGGGGGGATTTCTTTCCTGATCCCAAATCTTGTAATCAATTAGATCCTGAAGACGTGAGCAAGATATACCAGTCAGGCATCTAAGATAGAGAAACTTCTGACCCTCCTCAGAACACGGTTCCACCACAGTGGGTATTCCCTCTCTGGCTGTGGCCAGCCTCTGATAATTAAGAGGAAGGTAAAAAACACCCAGTTTACAAATGTGCATCAGGGGAAAAAAAATTCCTTCCTGACCCCTGCAGGCAATTGGCTGAAGCCTGGAAGTAGGGGACTAGTCATTATCGCAGGACTGACATTTAGAAACCACTATTAAGAGGAGGAGGTTGCGATGGTTTGGTCATGTCAGAGGAATGGGGGTGGTGGGAAAACCTTATCTCCAAGAATATTTTGTACAATGAGATTCGTGATGGCTCTAGAAAGCAGAGTCGCCCTTTATGGTGGTTCTACCATGTGTGTGAAAATGATACAAAACTGTTCAATATTAATATAGAAAGCCGGGAGGAGCGTGCAGAATCCCATCCGAATCCAGAGGAAACATCTGGCACTGGGTTCAGCTCAATATGAAGTGGCTTTGATCCAGAGGATGGAAGCAAAGCGAGAAAGAAAGAGCAAGTCGTAATCTTGGATTCCAATGCAGACAACACTTGGATCTGTGAAACTTGTAAGGCAGGGCAGTGCATTGCACAGACGGGAAACTGAGGCACAAAGCGATTATGTGACTTGCCCAACGGCCCACAGGAAGTTTGTGTCAGAGCAGGGAATTCTCAAGTGCCAGGTTAATGCCCTAACCACTGAACCGTCCACTTTTGCAGCAGAGAGGAAGAGAAGAGTGGGCTAGTAAATGTTGAGATACACAACATGTCTTGTTTATATTAAATATGTACACAGCTTCCAGAGAGAGACTTGGTTTTGACCACCAGGTCCTGAACTACAGCTTGCAGATGACTAGGGGTGTGTGGAGCAGAGGCATAGCCAGAAATGATTTTTTGGCAAGGCCTGTGGTTGAAACGGGTGGGCACAAGCCTTGTGTCACAAGCGAAACAGAGGCTGATAAAAACGCAGGATGAATTGCTTACAATCTGATTGGGTGGGCCTGCTTTCAAAGTGAGTGGGCCATGGCTATGCCATGGGTGTGGAGTCCTTGCTGGGGGCCGTGGAGAGCTGGTCAGATGGTACTAGGTCCCTTCCAAGGCTCTAGCTGCTAAACTGCATTAAAAAGCTAAAAATCTGAACTGATCAAAAACTGTCACACAAAATGCTTTTTGGCCAGAAAGTGGCTTTTCTAAAAAATAGGGAGGGTTGTGTACAAACCACTATTTTTATGTCACATATGTTCGGGTTTTTGGTTGCCTTATACTTTGATGGTCATGTCCTCCGGACAGAGACCATCTCTATGTCCTGGGTTCGCACAGCACCTTGCACTATGGAATCCTAGTTCATGACTAGTGCTCGGAGGCATAGTAACAAACCATAAACCCCGCCTCCCCCCGGCGAAAAAAACCCCCAAAAAACAAAAAAAGATTCTCAATTTTTTGGCAAAAACCTGAAAAATTTCAAAGTATAAATACATTTTTTTGGTCAAAATGTTTCTCAGTGGGCAAAAAACATTTCCTAACCAGCTCTACTAAAGGTAGAGGATATTAGAACAGTCTTTGTTCTATGTGAGCAGTTGCCAAAGGCATAATCTGTGCTCATCAAAGGGGGAAGTAGCCGGAGTGATCAGGTCACAAATGGGGGTGAGGGGTGTCCCACAAGAAGCTCTCTCTCTCAGTTGAGGTCCCTACTCGGAGGAACATTTGATCATTCCTGGCTCTGTGTAACTGTGAAGTAGAGATTGGAGGAAGGGAAAACCATTCAGAGGGAGTAAAGAATGTAGGTCAGGGTAGGGGAAATTGCTCCTGGGAAGCAGCAACTCTGAAAAAGATTTGGGGGTTGTGGTGGATAATCAGCTGAACGTGAGTGCCCCGTCACGACGAGACCAAAAGAGCTAATGTGATCTTGGGATACATAAACAAGCGAATCTTGAGTAGGAGCAGAGAGGTTATTTTACCTCTGGATTTGGCACTGGGGTGACTGTTGCTGGAATACTATGTTCAGTTCTGGTGTCCTCAATTCAAGAAGGGAGTTGATAAATTAAAGAGGGTTCAGAGAAGAGGCATGAGAATGATTAAAGGACTAGAAAACATGCCTTATAGTGGTAGACACTAAGAGCTCAATCTATTTAGCTTAATAGAGAGAAGGTTAAAGGGTGACTTGATTACAGTCTACAAGAGCATACATGGAGAACAAATATTCAGTAGTGGGCTCAGCAATCTAGCAGAGAAAGGTATCACCTGATCCAATGGCTATAAGTGGAAGCGAGACAAATTCAGACTGAAAATAAGGCATAAATTTGTAATGGTGAGAGTAATTAGCAACTGGATTAATTTACCAAGGGTGGAGATGGATTCTCCATCACCGACCATTGTTAAATCAGATCTGGATGTTTTCCTAAAAGATTTGCTCTAGGTGCTATTTTGGGGAAGATATGGCCTGTGTTATACAAGAGATCAGACTATGGGATCATAGTAGCTCCTTCTTGCCTTTGAAGCTACCACCATGAATGACCAACGTAACCATGACCTGCTACTCAAAACCACTCTTTTTAGAGGTTTGTCAGGAGCTTCGGGAACTAGTAGCTTTTCCTATTTTCTGATATTATGGGCAAATCTGGAAGCAGAAGTATACTAGAACATCAGGACAGAAGTCTGGCCATACCCTAAACAGGATAAAGCAGTTCACCAAAGCCTGCTACGGATAACTAATAGGCAGAGCAGGAGAATGCTGGCTAAGATCAGAATAATTACAAGGAAGACCAGCTCAACCCAGCCAGGTAAAGACGCATCTAATCCCATTGTACCTATTTCACTATATACCAAGCGAAAATAGATCTAGAAAACTGGTAGGGAAAAGACAGACATGGAGAAGGTATTGCTAAAAGTCTTGTATTACTTATATGCCCGCATAATTATCCGAGTACCTCACAATCTTTACTGTATTTATCCCCTCAACATCTTTGTGAGGCAGGACAGTGCTATTATCTCCATTGTACAGATGGGGAACTGAGGAACAGGAAGATTAAGTGACTTGCTCACGGTCACACAGGAAGTCTGTGGCAGAGCAGGGAACTGAATCCAAGTTGCCCAACTCCCAGGCTATCCAGATACCCGTAAATACATTTTTACAAACCCAGATTGTTCTCACGTGAGCCCCGGCTCATCATATGCCCTGTGATGCTCTGCAGGGATTGAGCGGGGAGCAGTCACACACTGGGTTAATAAATTAATTCTGGGGACCATGTCTGAGCCTAACAAACAGCCACACGATAAAAGGACCAACAACCTAACACTTCAATCCCAAGTTCCATCGAGTTGCTATTGCACTGAGCTTACACACCGCTATGCAAGTTTTTGGAAAGATTTAATTTTGTTTTGCTTTTGTTACGCTAGAAGAGCTGGGAATCCAATCTGTGCTGTTTTAGCAAATAAAGAATGAGAAGGAGGCTGTCACGTCTCATTTCTGTGATCTGACAATGCTGAAATGGCTTAGCAACTTAGTTCTTATTTGAAATGTTTTAAGAAAAAAAGAAATTATGCAATCAAAACATCCCCAGAAGTACACAGTAATTCATCACCACTTATGCCACTGGAGACAGCTCCCAACAAATTGCTTGTTAAATGGAGTTTTTATTACCCCCCTTTCAAATTCTCATGCAGAGATTTGCACATATGGTTTTCAAATCTTTGCCCTAAGCGCTCTTTAAAATAACTTATTTCAGTATTTAGAGGGCTGGGGAGGGGCAGGAAGTGTGTGCGAGAGAAGCAAAAGGGCTTATCAAAGAAGAGTGGAGAGAGCACATGTGTAATGGGGGGAAATATACGTAATTATCTGGTGCATGGAATTAATCAATTTTAAAGAAATTGAACAATACCCATTCTAGGCATCGCCCATTTCCATTGCTGCCTCTAGAGTGTCAAATTCTACTGGGAAAAATATTTGAAGCAGAAGCTTGGAAGCAAGAGGGAGGATGGCTTTTTGTGAGCTCGTTCATACAGCTCAAACTACTATATTTCTAAACAATGCAAAAATGTCTGTGATTATGAAGTCTAATCTGCAATGAACTTGTTGAGTCTGGTTTTGCTTTCTGTGCTGTTCTAGTGAATGAACACTCAGATAGGAATGCTCATAGAAACAGTGCATTTCAAATGAAAATTAGAAATTTTAGACACAGCAAACTCTGAACTTATAACCTGAGCATTCGCCCTGGAAACCTGAATCTGCTATAAGTCTTCCAATCAGGGAACAGAAATAAAATGGTGTGAAATAGGGCCTATTTCTTGACATCAATGGCAAAAATCTTCCAGGGCAAGAGCATGCCCTAATTATGTTCAATCAAAATTTACCAACACAGCTCAAAGTTTGAATCTGTGATATCAATTTCTCATAATTAGAGCTGACTGGAAATTTTTTGACAAACTTTTTTTTGCTGAAAAAAATGCTGATTTGTTGAAACCGAAGCTGTTCATTAAACAGGGTTGGTTTTGACAAGCTTCAGACTCAATTTTTGGGGGGAAAAGTTTCAAAATTGTCAAGACATCCTATTTTGACATTTTTGAAGTCAGAAAGTTTATTTTTCAAGTCAAAATTACTTATCACAAAAGGATGAGAGAAGATAGGATTGCTGTCTATAAATACATTGCAGGGATAAAAACATATGTCCTTTCCCTCCCTAGTGAAGGTCCGATGTTGACGTTCTGGAACAGCTTTCCAAAAGAGTAATGGGAGCAAAAAAACAAACTCGTTTTAAGACTGAACTTGATAAATTTATGGAGCGGATGGTGTGATGAGGTTGCCTACAAGGGTATCTGACCATCCACCACAGCTATTAGCAAACATCTCCAATGGCTGGAGACGGGACACTAGGCTCTGAGTTACTATAGAAAATTATTTCCCAAATGTCTGGCTGGTAGGTCTTGCCCACATGCTTATGGTCTAACTGATCACCAGATTTGGGGTCAGGAAAGAATTTTTCTCCCAGTCAGATTGGCAGAGACCCTGGGAATTTTTCCATCTTCTTCTGCAGTGGGGAGCCTGGGTCACATGAGGTTTGAACTAGCAGAAACAGACTTCAAGTTACAGAGAAACCACTAAATCGAGATTTCAGTAACTCAGCCACGGCTGATGGGCTTACTACAGAAGGGGATGGGCAAGGTTCTGTGGCCTGCAATGTACAGGAGATCAGACTAGATCACCATAATGGTCACTTCTGGCTGTAAAGTCTAGGAGTCTGAGAGAAATTCTCCATGGAGGACTAGTGTCCTTGGAAAGAATGCCAACTCATCAGCATAACCAGAACTCTGGACTGACTGAAGAAGACACCTCCCCAAAAGACTCCACCCCAGGATTTACAAACAGGCTCCCAAAGGAGCTCCAGCTAGCAGCAGCAGAAGTGGGGGCTAGTGCCTCCACACTAGAAATATCGCAGGGACTCTGCCCCGATGGACACATGCAGGGGGGTGAAATCAGGATGTAGAGGGGCTGGAGCAGCTGCTGTGCTACCCAAGATCAGGCTGGTGGGCAGATAGGATGTGCCCACACCACTTCCCAGCCTGGAGCCGGCTACCCACTCCACCCACAAATTTCCACACACCGCAATCCTGCACCCACATGAAGCCTGTGACTTCTACAGGGCTCTGCACATGGAGATCAGTTTGCAGGACTGGGAGCTTAACTAGTTAGTTTCTGTGATGCTAAAATGATGGTGGCGGCTCAGGGTGAAGATAAAGTAGCTTAAGATCAGCCTTGCGTATCTTAATACAGGACCTCAGTGTTTTGATTCAAGAAGGTCCTTGAATAACCTTGGGAAACAGCAAAGACCATAAATAAAACACCTCCCCCAGGCTACACATTCCTTTCTGCAGATGCCTGAGCTCCTTACCCTTGGTCATAAACAGATGAGGCAGCAGACAGAGGATGAAATGAGGAGTCTCCCATGCAGACTCAAAGGCCCAGGTTCAGGTGATTTTATAAAAGAAAAATAAATTGTATTTTATTAAACAAAAATCAACTTTTTTTTTTTTTTGCTTTGTTACCCCAACCATTCTTTCTGACTTTAAAACCAACCAACCAACCAAAAACCAAAAAGAGTTAACAGCATTCTCCTCTGAAAAAATTGCCAATGGATTCTGCGATTGGTAGGAGAGCAGGAATATTGAACGGGACCCAGTTTTACTTCCCTCTCCAGTGTCATCTCTACAGAATGAATGAATCTCCCCCCATCCCCAAGCCCATATAATCACAACACAAAGGGCAAGTGTTTCGTCCAACAGCATATTAAGGCATAAAAAATGATCTTATTTAACTAATTAGACCATTCACTAATTCACAGGGGCTAACTCCTGAAGGATCCTCCGAAAACCTCTGCACAAATCGATGAAGGTGGCAAATGAGATGCAGGATGGTATTGGGATTTTAAATAAGGAAGCCAAAGGAAAAAAGGGAACTCACTTATTTCAATTAGGAAAAGGAAAGAAGATGTATGCTATGCAGATTGAACATAATCAGTGCAAACAATCATCCTGTCTAAAATACCCAAAACCCTAGTATCTGTATACTGAGCTGTTCTGGTGCCTGCTGGTAGAAGACATATGTTACAGGGAGATTGATTTTTGCTCTGTAATGATTCATCCCTCCCAAGAGGTCAGCATCCATTAGAAATGTAATCTTCCGGCCAACATAGTAGCAGTGGTCTGTGCTGCCAGCCAAGAGACGTGCTTATCTGACTATAGCATCTGCCAAATTGGATCAGACCAAAGGTCCATGCTTACCAGTATCCTACCCCTGACAATGGTCAACATCAGATGGTGCAAAAATCCCTGTCATGGACATTATGAAATAACATATCTATAGGTGAAGTTTCTTCCTCACCTCATCAGTTTGTAGTTAATGTATATCCTGGAGCATGATGGATTAGATCCCTTATTTTAAATATATAGACACACATCCTAACCACAGATTTTCTCATTATCAAGGTAAATAATTCACTATAGCTGTATAAATAACACCAAACCCAGGGGCTGGGAGATCTGCAACAGCAGACAGCCAAACTCTTAAAAAGATAAGAAATGTCTCAGGTCAATCAACTGGGACCCTCCAGATTAAGAGCAATGTTTCCTGGCTCTCAAGGGAGTTCTACTCAATTAAAACGATGGAGGACCTTGGGGGCAAGTTGGTAATCGGGATCTCAAAGACCCCGTTGGGGAGGTGAAGGACATCTCTCTCTAGACTACCCGTCACAGTGGTATGTGGACATCAGGTCCCAAATCCTCCATTTGTGGGCAGGGGAGGAGTGAGTGATTTTCATTTCTGCAACCCAGGTATTTAAATTAAACTTTCCACACACAACAGAGGTTACTATTTTTGCCTTCCACTGAAGAGCTTTTTGCAGGGAGGACTCACTTAAGCTCCTGAAACATCTTTCAAAATAGTATCTGCCATACTGCACTGCACCGTACCACACGCACTACACACCACAGCAAGCAGACACACACTTATTCTGAATTATGCATGTGCACTAAAGAGCCGTAACATTTATGCTACAGCCTCAGAACACACTGCTCCATTAAGCATTTCCTTGCTCTCCGAGAGCAGGTCATCTCTTCCAATACAAGGGCCTCCTCCAATTAGAAACCGGGGCCTGAGGTACCAAGCCCAAGAACAAAGGTCATTATTTCAGGAAGCACACGGAGGTCAAGAGCTGGTTTCTCCTTCACAGACCATATCATTGGAGATACTGCTCGCTCTGACTTGAGATCCGGAGTTATGCTACAAATGAAGCACACAATTCACAAACTTCCCACTGATCAGCAGATAACAAATCATGCAAGGCCAGATCTGGTCCCTTTCAACTGCCTAGTGAGCACAGCCATGCGGCATGCAGTGATATCATCAGCTACTGTTCCTGTAAGATGGGCTGTTGAAAACATTGATTTAAGAGATCTGTAAGCAATGCAGATCTGTACAAAGCTGGGAGAGGATGCAAAAGCCCTCTGCCCTTGATTGTGTGTACAGGGGGAGACGCACACTCTTGGGCCTTGCCCTCTGTAAAAGGGGAGCGCACATCAGAGGGGGCAAAAGGTGACTAGGGTGAGCCAGGCCTCCCCTTTCCACTAGATTGACGTTGGGGAAGGGAGACGTGCATGCTCTTTTCCAAAATACTAGAGGAGTCACATCAGAGCACATTCCCCCAGGCATGGTGTCATGTACAGTGCCTCCTGGGACTGGGAGTAGTGCATACACCCCCTAGTCGCTCCCACTAACAGCTGTGCTCTGGCTTTTAGTCTGGCTTTAAGGAGTTTGCATTGTGTCAGTCATCTGTGCAGCAGCCTGCACGGAAGTCGGAGGGAAGAGCACTGGTTCCAGGAGAGAAAAATTTGGAGACGTATCAGGAAGTCAGTCTGAACGCACCTGGCTGGAACACTAGCTGCAGTTGCAGCATCTCTGAAGTGTTCTCTTACAGAGCCCAATTTAGGTTGACAAACACGGAGTCCTTGTGTGTTATTACCCAACACGCGGCACATGAAACAGTGTATTCTGAACGAGACTGGGCACGCACGAGTGATTGTGAAACACATAAATCATAGTGAAAAGTTCCAGAGGGGTAGCATCTGATGAAGTGGGTTGCAGCCCATGAAAGTTTATACCCACAGAATTTTGTTGGTCTTTAAGGTCTACAGGACTCACATAAATCACAGCAACACCTGGTAGGCTGGTATTTTTCTGGATCCTTTTCAGGACTGGCAAGACGGGAGAGCTTTTGGTATTTATGGCAATACTTCCATCATGACTGTTATTCTCACTATTGCTCCCACAGAGAAACTGCTGTGAAACATTCTCTCTCTCGGAGACATGAGCTGTAGCTACAACTGAAAACCCAGCTGCCTCACTACAGCATACGCAAAAAGCCACAAACAGACACCATGCACGCTGCTCTACTCCTGAAACAACGGAGCCAAATTACATTACAAAACCCAGTGCCATAGTAACATTGTTATGCTGCCATGATACTGAACCAATCTAAAAGCTCAGAGTGAGAGAGGCTGATGAGATTACCCACATGAGTTAGGTGAGCGGGATTTGGTTCTGTGGTTGAATCAGGACTAAGTGCCAGTCTGACCAGAAACCCACTCTCCCATGTGTTTGGCAACAGGGCTCAGACAGTTTTGAGAAGAGCAGAAGACAAACTCCCATGGGTCTAGACATTTGTGAATATACTAAACTAGAAAGACAGTACTGCATGTTTGTGCCACTCATTCTCCTTCACCAAAGAAATAACACATAGCAAGGGCCATTTCTTTCCTAAATGTTTCGAACCATGGAGGTACACCACTCAAGTGTACCTACCTGTGAGGATCAGGGGGATTAAAATGCCTTTCATTGAGTAAACCTTGTCTGATTCCTCCCCTTTTGACTGAGGTAAGTGCAAGAGAGGCAGACATCTGGGAGCACAGATGCTTCCCCCAACCACGACCACCACCTCACTCATCCATACTGGTGGCCATTTTGGACTCCTGGACACTTCCTAGCTAGCAAGCAATGGTTGGCCCCAGTACAAAGTTGCTGGACCAGCCCTGTAATGCACAAGGTCCATTCATTATATACAGGTACAACCAGTATGAAGCCAAGTCTCTGACTGTCCTTACATGAACAAATAACTGAGTGCCTGACTAATATCCCCATCCACGTATGAGCAAGATGCCTATACTAGATCTGAGGGGTATTATGAAAATTACCTTATGTGCTTTGAAATACTTGGACCAAAGGACGAGTGACTAGCAGGGATCCTAAAAATCCATTTGCTGTGGAAAAACGCAGAATTTGCTTTTTTTCCCCAGACTCTTCAGTTTTTACATTTTGTGAAAAAATAAAAACATATAGGGTAGAACCCTGTGCCAGCAGCGCACTCATGGGAATACAGGAAATCGATGCGCCAGCCCCGGGCGCCAGGGCTCCCGCTGACAGATTTCATTTTAATTGCAGGAGGATTTGGGGGTTTTTATCATGGAAAACTAGGACCCCTGGTGTCTTGTGCTGCTATACCACCTTTTCCCATACATCGTCTCCTCCCTGATTTTTCCTTACACATAGTTCCATGACAGGACACAAGGGTAGGGCTGGCCTGAAAACAAGAATTCTGTCTCATGAAAAACACTGCGATTTCAACGTTGGTTTTTTGTTCCCCACTGGAATGAAAACTAGATCTTTCAAAATTCATCGAGACAGAGCGTCTCGTCTCCAGGAATAGCTAATAGCCTGATTCAAAGCAAGGACTTGAACTCAGGTCACCTACGTCCCAGATGAGGGCCCTAACCAGCGGACTCTTAGCTAGTCTGTGGTGAGACTCTCGCTCTGCGTTTGACCAGAAATTCCATCCTGGACCGGAGAAATTTTCCCGACATTTCCTGACAAAACCAACCTTTTCCCATTAAAAGGTTCAGTTTCAATCAGTATTTTCCAACAAAAAGGGTTTTGTCACAAAATTCCTGATCACCTCTACCAATTGGGATTCTGGGTATCTTTGGACACCTACGTTTGGAACATGCTGTTAGTTAAGACACCTCTGTTATTACGGTAGGAGGGAACATTTCAGCCTTGATAGCATCTCTCAGCAAAAATCCTCTGGGAAGGACTGCTCGAGGTCATTTTTAAAGGTTGTATTAGCATCTCATTTTAAAAGCATTTCAACAATCCCAGTTAGAGGGGACAAACAGAGAATGCAAAGATAGATGAAGGAGAGAGACTGCAGGAAATATTAAAAGAAAGTTTTTCAAAAAACAGATTATTTAAATTCTCTCTATGCTTATCTTTTGAAGATAATACATAGAAAAAGAGTATTTCAGCGCCTGCTATTGCCCAACTCATAACAGATGACTTCTAAGCTGCTTTCATTTATTTTTGTAAAACCCTAGACACACAACTCAGAAAGGTATCGCATTAGATCACAATAGAACACTTTATTCTGATTCCTTCCCAGATGATGAACACATTTGATAAAGGAACTCTCCACATTTATATATGAGCCACATATAGAACCCAGGGCCTATAACATTCACACTAAGGGGCTAAATACAGGGCCCACTGAAGTCAATTTAACCATCTTTGGATCAGGCCTCCAATCAACTTCAAAAGCTGGGTTAGCAGCAGTTTTGGGTACTATACTTGCCCTGGGGTCACCTACCAAACGTTATGGTTTTGCAATCCCATTTTCCAATTTAAAAAACAAAATTTTACCTGGCCCCCCTTGCCATGTGCAAAAGCACAGGAAACTGACTAAGGCCTTGCTCTTGGTTCCCTGTTTCAGGAGTGCTCTAAAAGAGATATCTGATCATTTGTAAGGGTTAGTTAACAGATAAGGTGCCAGTAGATGGCACTGAAGAATACGCAGCATTGGTCCTGACAACCCCTTTCAATGGCCTAGGGAAGGGGATCTCTCAGAGAGGAGGATGGTTTGTTTCTTCTAAGCACTCCCCTCTCTATTCCTCCCCAGTCCAGCACTCTGGCAATGGGTTTCCTTTAGTGGATTAGCTCTTTTACTGCTTGGGAATTCCTTTCTCATGACCAAACCACATAAGGAACTCTGTTATTTTTATCCCTGAGATTAATTATGTGGTTTTATTGGACCAATAAAAACATCTTGATGTTGCAAATGGGCTCTTGTGTGCCGCTCTTGCCATGCAGCTGTTAACACCCTGCACCAGGGCTGATGCAGTGACAAGATCGGGGTCCGGCTCACTGGCTAGCCTGGAAAAACAGCGACAGTGACAGTGCACGAGGTGAGCAAGCCAAACAAAGCAGGGTTTTATTCTTGGCCTCTGATCTGTTTCAGGTTTAGTTGACGGAGGGGTTACTCCGGATGGTAGGAACAGGGACTAGTTCTCTGGTAGGAGGGGGTAAAACAGGGCTCAGCCAGGGTCACTCTTCCAGCCTTGTGGTCCCAGAGCTGTGCAGGGAGACCCCTCCCCCGCAGGGGACACCAGGACCCAAGTGATGCCTCCCCCCCACAGCCAGTGGCCCTGGGGAAGAACCACAGAACAGCCAAAGCAGGGAGCCCTGGACATTGCGGTGAGCTGTAGAATGGGCAGACTGTCTGTGCCCTGCGTTGACTGGCTGTTTGCTCCCTCACAGCCTCTTCACCTCAGCTGTACTCCACACCAGCCCTACGGGTACTGCCCTGTCCCCATCACCCCTCCCCTTCCCATTTAGTTCATCCAAAATATATTGGGGAGCCAATGTGCCTTTTGCTGCTTCCCCATGGGTCACGCTGCTGGTGTGTTCTGCCCCTTCCCCCTCTGTGTCTCTTTTGTCTATTTGGACAATATTGTCTCATTGTTTCCTTGTTGTCCCCTGGCTGTTTCCCTCCATCTCCTCTACTGTAAGCTCGTTGGGGCAGGGATGGTCTTTTTGTTCTGCGTTTGTACAGTGCCTAGCACAATAAGGGCCGTGTCCATGACAGGGACTCCTAGGTATGAAGGTAACACACACACAAATAAATAAATGAATGAATAAGACAGAATACTTAGAGCACCACTAGATATACAGATTCAGACAGTGTGATTTTTTTAAGTGGCTGGTGACCACTTGAATATTCAATAACGACAAATCAGACTGCAACCCTGCAATCCTTCCGATCAACAGAGGAGAACGTTGTCAGCAGATAATGCTCTCCTGCTGTTAAATATGCGCTGAGGCAAAGAGAAGGCATTTAGCGGGATAAGCCATTAAGGCACAATCAGGACACATTTACCCTGGGACAACATTTGCTTCTGCTGATTTATTTTGTTATACCCAGTGATTCAAATAAATAAAAGAAAAACAGGGATAACAGCAGCTGCCTATCCCACAGCAGTGTCACAAAGCCTAATCCAGGAACGTTTGTAAAGCAATTTGAGTCCTCTGTGGGAAGGTGCATAGCAGTATTATTAGTAATAAATATATTAAATTGGGTGATGGACACTGGGGCAGCAGAGTGACAAAGCTGACATCTTGCTTCCTCACTGATTTGGAGAGCAGACACATTTTATGCTTTAACTAATCAAAAAAAGCAGTTTAGTCGTAAAAGGGCATTTAGTGACTAGAGCACTAAGCTGGGACTCAGGGTTGTATTCCCCTCTCTGTCAGGTGATCCTGGGCAAGTCATGTCACCTCCCCGTGCCTCAGTTTCTTCATTTGTAATACGGGGCTAATAATACTACTCTCCTTTGTAAAGCGCTTTGAGCTCTACTGATGGAAAATGCTGTATAAAAGCTAGGGATTATTATTTAATGAAGGGGGGGGCGAGAAGAGCCCATAGCCCAACATAAACACTCTGAGCTGTCCTATTTATTCTATCACTCCAGTCAATCAAATCTTACCAGCGCTAATAAATAATATATCGTAATAATGCTTAGCACTAGAGTAAAGCATTTTCAAGCACTGACAAATCATTGGCTAATTAATATATATTGTAATAGATGATTTGGTTTTCTACACAGCATAGCACTAGGTTCCATAGCCTTTATTTCCTACAAGTAGTAAAAGAGTGGGAAAGAGGGGGACAAAGTAAACCACTCTCTCTGAAGCTTGTTGGTGACAGCTACTGATTGCTTTAGGGCGCAAAGATGTCTAGTAAGCCTGTGGGTGGGCATATTGCAGAGTCACCTCCTAGAACAACATGTCCATTTGGTTATGGTTTGTTAGTAATCCTGGGCTGAGCTTTTTCCCCCACTGAAGTGAATAGAAAAACTCAGACTCCCAGGGCAGCAGGATCGGGTCCACAGTTTCCGATTACCTCTGCATTGTCAGCGTTGACAAAGTTATTCAGTGCAGGAGAAGTTGTTTTCTGACTGCTGGTCCGATAACTCAGCAGATGTAATTACATTAGGGGAGGCCTCTATTGGGTGTCTGAACTAACCTAGCCCCGGTGCTGCACATTACCACAGAGGGGACCCCAGCAGCCTCTCTCAGTCCTTCGGCAGGAGGTGAGCCACAAGGGAGCTGCTGTCTGACTAGGTCAGTAGGCATCCTGCTAGGGGAGCTGAGCTGCAAGTCACATTGCCCAGTACTTCATTATTTTAGAGAAGGCCTAAACCAGAACCTCCTTCTTTCCCCTTGCCCCCACTAAATACAGCATAGAATGAAACAAGGTTACTTACCAGTAACTGATGTTCTTCAAGATGGGTTGCTCATGTCCATTCCAATATAGGTGAGTGCACGCCAGTGCGCATGGTTCCGGGAACTTTTTTCCCCTTAGCAGACCCCCATAGGGCCGGCTCTGGTGCCCCCTGGAGTGTCGTGCGCATGCCACGGCACATGAGGCACTGTCAGCCCCACGCCCCCTCAGTCCCTTCTTTCTGCCAATTCTGGCAGCAGGGACAGAGGGTGGGTGTGAAATGGATATGAGCAACACATCTCAAAGAACATCAGTTACTGGTAAGTAACCCTGTTTTCTCCTTCCAGTGATTGCTCATGTCCATTCCAATATAGGTGATTAATAAGCAATGCCTTGGAGGTGGGTAGGAGTTACCGGTGAGCTGCCCTCAGCACGGCTCTGCCGAATCCCACGTCCCCTCTCGCCTGCTGAACAATGGCGTACTGGGGCATGAAGGTGTGCACCGACAACCAGGTGGTGGCTTTGCAGATGTCCTGCAGGGGCACTCTCTCCAGGAAGGCCGCAGAGGAGGCCTGAGTTCGGGTTGAGTGCGCTGTGATGACACCCGGAAGCGGCACCCTCGCCTGCTCGTAGCAGTACTTGATGCAGGATGTGATCCACACGGAGATGCGCTGGGCGGAGACAGGTGATCCTTTCATCCGGTCCGCCACTGTGACGAAGAGCTGCATCGATTTCCAGAACAGCTTTGTCCTTGATGTAGTAGGCCAGGGCTCATCTCATGTCTAGCGAATGCCATCTCCGTTCCTCTTCCAAACCTTGGGCGGGACTGGAATGGGCAGGAACGCGCACCTGAGGGTCCCGTCCAGTCACTGAGAAACGCGTCTGAAATCGATCCAGTCTCACGATCCCGGCGCAAGCTGAACCGGGGCACTGCACATTCCAAGCTGATGCGAATGGATCCAGTTGGGGAACACCCCACTTTTGGAAGATTGTAGTCACTACCTCTGGATGCAGCGACCAGTCATGGCGGGGTAGAAATGTCCTGCTGAGGTGATCTGCCTCGTCATTCCTCACCCCCAGGGGATGAGAGGCAGTCAAATGGAAGTCGTGCCTCACGGCAAAGCCCCACAGACAGGTAGCTCCCTCGCAGAGAGCCGAGGAGCACACCCCTCCCTGCCTGTTTATATAAACATAGCTGCGGTGTTGCCTGTCAGCACCTGCACCACTCTGCCTGCCAGGAGTCGGAGGAACAGCCTGCACGCTAGGTGAATAGCCCTCAGCTCCTTCACGTTGATGTGCAGGCACCTTCCCTCCCCCGACCATAGCCCCTGAGTGCTCAGGTTGGCACCGATGTGGGCTCCCCATCCCACATCCGAGGCGTTGGAGATTAAGGTGACCAACGGGACCAGTTCCCTGAACGGAACATCCTTCCACACTGCCCTGGGGGATCTCCACCAATCTAGGGAGGCTAAGGCAGGCAGGGAACTGTGACCACCCAATTCCGTGGGTGTCTGCTCGGCACATGCACCAAGGCCAACCACGCCTGAAGCGGCCTGAGAATCAGGCGATCTAGTCTCACTACGTACGTGCGGGCTGCCATGTGGCCTAACAGCTGTAAGCAGTGCCTGGCTGTTGTCGTGAGGCATCGGTGTAGCCGGGAGATGATAGAGACCATACCTCGAAACGTGGCTGAGGCAGGAAGGCTCTGGCCTGGGAAGTGTCCAGGGTGGCCCTAATGCATTTTATGCGTTGTATTGGGGTTAGAATGGACTTCTGCTTGTTTATGAGCAGTCCCAGCCTGCTGCACATGGGGCAAGTGAGGGTCACACTCTCCAGCACTTGGAACCCAGACCTGGCCCTGATCAGCCAATTGTCCAGGTAAGGGAAGATTTGTACACCCTTTTGCCTCAGGTGGGCCGCCGCTACTGCCATGCATTTGGTGACCACCCTTGCAAGATGACCAAAGGGCAAGGCTGTAAATTGGTACTGGGAGCCAGCCACCGTGAAGTGCAAGAAGCGCCTGTGGCTGGGGAGGATGGACACATGAAAGTATGCATCCTTGAGGTCGAGGGCAGCATACCAGTCTCCTGGATCCAGGAAGTATGGGTCGCAGACCCCCCTCTGCTTTTTTAAATGACTTGTTTGCAGTCACCCAGCAGGAAATCAGGACTAGAACTCAGGTCTACTGGGTTAGAGTCCAGTGCTCTATTCACTAGGTCACACCGCTTCCCCTTGGGGATGCCCATTCGGGATTGAAGGGCCTTAACCTGTTCAGGGCAGGACAGGGCGGATCCAGGAGAGAAGTAGGGGTGCCACCCTCAGGCACACTATCAAAACTGTCTCCTACGATTGCCCGACCCCCTGGGGGCCCCTGCTGCGGGGGTGAGGATGAGCCAGGGGGCTAATTCCGTCTCCTAAACCCCCTATTTCTGTCCCTATTTCTGTAGGGTTGAAAGGGCCTAGGCGGAGGCCTCATTGCCACTGCGCCTGGGGCCACAACTGTCACCTGGAAGCCTGGGGCGTGTACAGGCCCAAGGAGCAAAGCGTGGCCCTGGAGTCCTTCAGACCATGCAGCCTCGCATCGGTCCGATCGGAGAAGGGGGCCGACCCATCACAGGTGAGGTCCTGAATTGATTGCTGCCCCTCCTGGGACAGGCCAGATGATTGCAGCCATGAGCACCTCCTGATGGAAATGGCGGATACTATGGCGGATACTTACCCGCCTTGTCGGCAGCGTCTGTGGACATTTGGAGCGCTGCCTTAGCCACCGTGATTCCTTCATCAGGTGAAGTTGGCGGCCTGGTCCTGGGGCAGGGCCTCAGCAAACCGCCTTATGGAATCCCTCAAGTTAAGATTCTCTCTCCCCAGGTGGGCCTGATGGTTGGCAATCCTGACTGTGGAGTAATTTATTTATTTATTTATTTTTTTACACGATTCCACAAAGTTATGTTGTGTTTGTTCTTGGGAATGGTACCAGGCTGGCCATGCCCGTTCCGCTGGTTGGCTGTGCCCACCACCGGGATTCCCGGGGCCGGGTGACTGAATAGATACTCGAACCCTTCGGCCGGACATGATACCCTTTCTCGGGCACCCTCAACATAGGGGTGACCAAAGAAGGGGTTTGCCACAGGGCCTTAAAAATTTGAGGACCTTATCGTGGACTGGTAGGGCTGCTCTCGCTGGGGCAGTTGACACCAGCACATTGGAGAGGGTATCAACGGCCTCCAATAACTCTTTGGCCTCCGGCCCCAAGCTAGAGGCCACCCTCTTGAGCAGCTCCTGGTGCGCCCCAAAACCCTCCAGAGGCACCATGAGGTACCAGGAGACCGCCTCATCCGGGCCATGGGGTCCGACTCCTCGTTCGAGGAGTGGTGACTGTGGGCCTTCTGCTGTGCCAGGGGCACAGACTGCACCCCTGATGACCTGCTTTGACGCCTTGAGGGGGCGTCGGCTGTCCCGACGACTGTTCCCCCTGTGGGCCCCAAACCACAAGACAGGCGGTGCCGTGGCCGTGCTTGGTCCCGGGTGCTGTGCCGCCCCGGGGACCAACTTCGTGCTGCCTCCGACGTGGAAGATGATGAGGACTGCCTCCGTCGCCGCAGGCAGTGTCCAGGGATGGAGGTGCACTTTGAAGAACTCTTGGTACCGAGCCTCAGTACCGAGGATGTTTGCAGCGCCGCTTACCCCTTGTGATCGAGACCAGTGCCGCTCCGAACTTCGCGGTGCCGAGCCTAACTCTGGCAACCGGGTTCCACGTCGGGGCTTGTGCAGTGTGGGGTCTGTGAATGGCGACCAGGTTCCGCACCGCCCCAGTGCGGGTGAACCGCTCGGTGCTGGGGGTCTGGAGGAGGAGCCATCCGGGCGCCGCCTGGCGGACCTCGACCGGTGCCGCCCCTTGGCCTGCGCTGCCTCTGATGCCGGGGACCGCTCTACCCTCGGTGGCCGGCTGGCGGGAGATCTTCCTCCCCGTACCAGGGGTCTCCACTGCCTTGGCGTAGGCAGGCCAACAAGGCTCTTGCCGCCTGAAAACCTCCGGTGTCGACGCTGTCGGCAGAGGCACTCTCCCACTCCCAGGAGTCGGGGGTGGCCCCCTGCTCAGAGATGCAGGCACCGGACAGGACTCGACGGGCCGTGGCTGGTGCATCTCCACACTCGACCCTGCTCGTACCGATGGCGCAGGGGAGTGTCCGCGCTCCATGCACTCTCCTCGTCTTCGGCACCAGGGATGCTGCTCTGTGCCGAGACGAATCCGGTGTGACGCTCGGTGCCGAGGGGGAGCGGGATGGCTCGGACACCGAGCGGAGCGCTGCGATAAGAACCAGGCTTTAAACCTGATCTCTCTGTCCTTCTGAGCTCACTGTTTAAAAGTCTTGCATATCTTACTCTTGTCTTTCCTGTTTGCTCTTCCCCCAGGCACTTAAGGTGCCGAGCAGCCAGGGCGGGAGGGGGCTTAAAACCAGGAGGCCGGGACATAGCCTGGCCACCTTAAGTCCCTCAGGGACTTCTTATCTAACTACACTACTTGACAACTACTTAAAACTAACCAGGGTACTTCGACTAACAAAGAGTTCAAAGAAGGGGAATGGCACTTGCAGAGAGCAAGTGCTAGTTCCATCTGACTGTCACAGGCGGAAAGAAGGAACTGAGGGGGCGTGGGGCCGGCAGTGCCTCATGTGCCGTGGTATGTGCGCGGCACTCCAGGGAGCATCAGAGCCAGCCCTACGGGGTCTGCTAAGGGGAAAAAAGTTCCAGGACCCGTACACGCTGGCGTGCACACACCTATATTGGAATGGACATGAGCAATCACTCGAAGTAGAATAAGAGGTGCCTCTCGAATGCTTTTTATCTGCACATTCCATGGCACGTCAAAGGTGGATAAATGTAATTCTCTCTATTTTACACACAGGGAAACTGAAGCACAGACAGGTAAGGTGACTTTATCCAGGAGCATACAAAAAATCAGTCACAGGGTACAGCATAGAACCCAGGGCTCCTGCCTCCCAGTCAAGTGACCTACCTGCTAGGCCACACTGCCTCCAATTAAGAGCACTCTGATTCAGACCCCATCTCTATAATGGCCTGATCCAAACCACCAAATATGAACCTCTTGTGGCGAAAGTAAATTTGGTACATTCCAGGATTTAAGTTTGGCCATTCTGGCCCACCTCTAGTTAATTTATTGGAGATCTTTTAAAAAAAAATTTTTTTTTTTAAAAAGGCCACACTCCCCATAAGCACCACTACACTGTAGGAAAGATACTGCACCAAAGGAAGAACGGAGGGGATAACTTGGAAAACACAAGGATTTAAGCTTTCTTTTGAATCGGAAAGAAAAAATATAGGAGTTTGACATAGATATCACAGGACAGAGAGCATTGCTATGCTGAGACAGCATGGGTGAAGACTCAATACATGTAATTAATGAATGAAAACCAAAACCAAATCAAGAGTAGAAAGCAAGTCACAATAAGCATGTGATAAGTAAACATGCTGGTTGGGAGGGGTGTCTGAGGCCCAGGTCTTGCAAACACCCATGAGACCACCATGGGGTGATTTGTGTGAGCAAAGTTAAGCAGGCCTGAGGCCTAAGAAGGGTTTTTCCCCCCACAACCCCTTTTATTTCTTTGTAGCATTGCTGCTCTGTCCCTCACTGTGTAGGACTTTGGGAATGGATTTCCCTTTACAGACTAGCTCCTTCTCTGCTTTAGGAATTTTTTTTTAATAACTAGAAACAGGTAAAGAACTGCATATTTTCACATCTGGCTAAGAGACTAATTAGGCAGTTTACTGTAGCAGTTGAGGGAGGGAAGGAAGGGGTAGGGTGGATGACTTAGGCAGGGCATTTGCTTGAACTTTTCTCCTTACCTGACATAGTAGTTACTCCCACTACAGCAAGCTCTAGAGAAGAAATGAGTCTACCTCCTATTTCCTAGTTACTAGCAGCTGGTAGATCCTGGCTAGCCTAGCTGTGGCTAATTGAGTCCCAGGTGCAGCAATGTGCCATCAGCAGAACCTGTGTAGAGCTTTGCAACAGGAACATACAGGGAAGAAAGAGCTCAAGAAAGCCAAGCTGGTGATAGAAAGACTTGTATTACCTAGGGTTAATTAAGAGCCAACTGAGCCCAAATTTCTTTAGCTTGAATTTTTCCTTCTCCCTTCGTGTCAAGGTTTAATTAACGCTGCTATGGAACGGAACTGAAGCTTTAAAAACACACACACACAAATTCAGCCTCTTTGCCTGTGACAAATGTTATCAGAGCTGGGATCTGGCTTTTGTGTTATTTTAGGGGAAGGGAAGAGGGGACGCCTTAAATGACCTGCTAGCCCTTCATGAGGGGCACCTATAGAAATCTAATATTGCAAATGAGGCCATCTATGGCAAAGTGGGGGAGGGGAGGGGAGGGCTAGAAGTCCAGAGTGAAAGAGGCACAGTGTAGGTAGATTCAGCCACAGCATAGGTGAATGTCCCTCTCCTTTTGGTTATGCCCAGAGTTGATCCCTGATCTTGCCACATTCTCATCACGTCATGGTCGTGAGAGAGAGAAGAGTTTTATTTGCCGTCCCCAAAGCTTGGCGAGGGCACGTACCAAGACATGTACTTTCCAAAGTAGAAAGAAAAAGAACCACAAAGTTGACATTCAAGTTCCCCAGCATTTGGGTCCAGCTGCCTGAAGCATCGAATATTTTTAATTAAACTGCCCCCACTCAGCCTCAGGTGCTGTTATTTTCTGGGCTTAGGCTGCTCTGCCTGGCCCCAGATGCTGCTCTCTTTAATCAGTCTCCGCTGGCCAGCCAAGGCTGTCCCCTTTCTTTTTGGCTCCATTTGTTATTAAGCTAACCTCTACAGCATGAGCAGACCCAGGCACCTTATTAGCCATCAGGAGATTTCTTTGGTAGTACTTGAGACAAAACTGACTGAGTGCCAATGCAGGGTAGCCTAGGATTACTGATGTAATAGAGCCATTTTCTTGAGAACATATTTTGCGTTGGCTGCCTCGTGGTTAATAATTCTTCAGTTGTCTTATTCCCTAACCTACCTCCTGCAACCTCACAGACTCTTCCACAATAAGTGATCTACTCCTTTCTCCATATGTTGTAACACAAAGATTGGGAGCTGTAAGTCATTCAGTTTCCTAATCTTTATGACGACCTTGGGCCTAATGCAATAATATTAGTAACATAACAGCATCCTAATACACCCTGGAAGCCTTTCTTCTACGTATCAGTTAATGATGCAAATTAAGAAACATTTCTCCCGCTTCGTATATTCAGCCGCTTTGTGTGCTCTAAAAATAGAGTGAGTGGCATATTTCAGTATACTCTGGTCTACTGATGAGTCACTGTTCAGCCAGAATTTCAGAGATAGAAAAGACGTGTATCTGGTGGATAGGCATAACATTTGTCTGAGCACTGTAAATCCCATTTCCTCCTAGCACTGGTCAGCAGAGGCAGTGGAAATGTATCGTCATTGCTATCCCAACAACTTATCAAATGCAGCTCGGTTTTGAGAAATCAGAATAGAAACTTTCCAAACACCTGCTATACATGACTTATGTTTTATTCACTTGCAGAGGGCACAGAACCTATACAACCACTACATGAATTAATGGACCGAGTGGGCATAATTAAGCTTAATGGGTACTAATAATCATAGAAAACAACAGTGATTTGTTTCCTCAAGGTACAAAAAGCAATCCATGGTTGTCTTTCCAATATCATTCCTTCTCGCTTCTGTCCAGTATAAAGTTGTTTCTCCTTTAGGTTTCTGGTCTACTATATTTCATCTCTCTCCCTGCTTCTGGGTAAAATCTCATTTGCCTTGATGAGTACTTCTCATCCTGTCCTATACCAGGCCCCACACTGCAACAGAAGGAAAGCGTCAGGACAGACTTCCCATCTAGCTATATCAAAATGGGTTGGTTGTGACCCCCCCCCCCCCCTCCTGAAACATCTTTGCAATCCCTTGGGCTGTTATTTCCCTTTTACCCTCCCCAGCCCTTTGGATAACTGCAGATCAGCATTTTTCTCCTTTGGTCTTGCTGCCTGGCCCCAAAGCGGAGTAATTTGATCTCAAACAGCATGTGCGCCTGTGTGATTGGTGGGGAGGTATATTCTCTGGCAGAGCAATATCCCCCTCTTGCCCCCACTCCAATGATGTTCCAACCACCACCCTCTTTTTTACTTGCCCTCTTAAAAATAAAAAGTACCCTCCACCCATAGGCACTCTGCCATCACACCTGGTCCTTCCTTAGGCAGGTGGGGGGAGGGAAGTGGACAGAGCAGCTCTGCTCTGACGCAGGCCCCTCCGTTCCGCAGAATCTCAGAGCCAGCAAGGGAGGGACCCGAGGAGATGGCACACAGGATCCGCAACCTCCTAACTGCCCAGAGCAGGCCCTAGCCACGGGAGATCCAATCACCACTCCCAGCAAAGCTGGTCAGCGCAACATTGGGCTGGCGGGGGCAGCCGGGCAAGGGAAGAGGCTGAGCATCCCTGTCCAAGCAGTCTCAGGCCATCTTTTCCTTCCCTTCCCAAATAAAATCTGTGGGATAGACACACGGGCATTTGTTTCCCATTCCCAGGCTGACAGGTAAGGCTGAAGAGATCCCCCCATACTTAGCCCTTTGCTCATCTATCTACGTATCAGCTTAGTGGCTGCTTTCAATCAGTGTTGCCTTTTCTTATGCCTGGGTCCTGACCCCATTTAGGAACCTTGCCCAAAGTTTTCATACCTGAATATCTCAAGTTAGTCACCAAAATCCATATCTGGGCAAACTGGGTGGGGTTTTCAAAAGTCAGCAGGACTCGTGCTCTTACGTCACTTTCGAAACGTCCATCCCTACACGCCTGATTTTCCAAGGTGCTGAGCACCAGCAGCTCCTGTTGGCATCCCATTGCAAGATGCTCAGCGACTTTGGAAACCAGACCAAACTTTTATTTAGCTGCCCAAACGCAGATTTAGGAACCTAAATTTAGGTCCCCCTGATTTGAAAATTATTGGCCTTTAACGTTAACCTCACAGATTGCTTTTCTCAGGGCTGAAGGGCAGCCAGCCAGCCAGCCAGCCAATGAAGAGCTTTGAAACGATAGCATTTCGATTATTTTTTCATAGCAGCATTAGCTTGATTGGGCTTCGTCATTTTATTTGACACAATGGGGTTTTATGATGTATCTTGGATGACAGTTGGAAAGTCAGTTTGTTTTCCTGGGGGGACACTTGGTCTATTGCACTGCAGGCCACGCACTTATCCTTGACGTGTCACTGTGTGTTACCCACTCTTCCAGGCAAGACCCGCCCTAATCTCAAATTCTGGTCTCCTGCCATTTGGCAAACTATCAGAATATAACTTTTCTGGTTGTCGTTGTGCCTTCCTTAGTCACTCCCTATTTCACATGACTTGTGTGCTGAGTGTTAAGGCTTTAGCATACAGATTTCTAATTTCCGCTAACTGCAGACTATCATGGTTTACAATACACTACACAGTTCCAGCCAAATGCCTCTAACAATGGAAGCCATTTGCAGTGCACAACTTTTATTGGTCTTACAAAACTCACTACATATTCTTGAGCGCTATCTACTGGCATTTTATCAATTAACTTAGTGGCTCTCAACCTTTCCAGATGACTGTACCTCTTTCAGGAGTCTGATTTGTCTTGCATACCTCCAAATTTCACCCCACTCAAAAACTACTTGCTTGCAAAATCACACAAAAATACAAAAGTGGCATAGCACACGATTACTGAAAAATTGCTTCCTTTCTCATTTTTCTCATATAATTATAAAATAAATCAATTGGAATATAAATATTGTACTTGCATTTCAGTGTATAGTAGATAGAGCGGTATAAACGAGTCATTGTCTGTATGAAATTTTAGTTTGTGCTGACTTTGTTAGTGCCTTTTATGTAGCCTGCTGTAAAACTAGGTAAATATCTAGATGAGCTGATATACCCCCCTGGAAGACCTCTGCCTAATCCCAGGGTACGTGTACTCCTGGTTGAGAGCCACTGAACTATTTACATATATACAGAGTGCACTTTCCTGCTACGGACCACTGTGGTACATACATTGTGCTCCACTGAACAGAGATTCCATTGAAAAATAAATGCATCCAGAGGATGTTATCTTTCCCACATAGCCTCTCTACATCATGTCTTCCACTGCTTTTTAAGGAGAGTGGTCACCAGGGGAAGTCCTGTCAGCACAGCTCTGGTAGAACCATGCTAAAGGGAGTAAGGAAGAAGCACAAAGGAACAAGCCATCCAGGCATGGATTTTCAAGGATCTGCATATTCTGGGATCTGAACCTCCTGCCCATTCTCTAGGAGGACAAAATCAGTCTCCAGCAGGTTTTTCTAGGGGTGGCAACTTGGTCCAGTAAGTGGTCTTAACTCGCAGCTATTCTGATTGAAGAGAGGGGCTGTTCCCTCTGTCCATTTTCATTCACACTATCAAAGGGAAGCTTCGGTGTACTGTGTTGATGCCATAGGGAGAGAAACTATGCTTTCCTGTACGCAGAGGGCATGCTTCCATATGGATCCAAGCCACAGAAATCCCGACCCAGATGACACAACATTTGAGCAGAATCTCAGGGTATAAGGTGAATGACAGAGGATGAAATTTTCGAGTGGAGACCAGGACTAGATTGCCAAGCCCTCAGCACCCTCAGGTTTTCACAAGAATTCAGCATCCAATGTGCCTAAGTGGAAGCAGAGCAATTTAGAAACCTGGCCCATGGATCCGAAGCACTGACGTAAAGGAAAGAGCAATCTGAAAACACTGAGCAGTGGATGATCTGGAAGGGCCTAGCTGGCGACCCTTGTTAAAAATTGTCTACCAAACTGAAAGGGAAGTTGGCACACATTTCTTCTGCTCCACTTCAGCCTGCAGCTCATAAAAATACCTTTGAAGAGCAAATATTTTGCCTTTGGAATGGATCCGATTGCACCAAATAGCAGACTTTGTCCAGAAATGTTCCAAAAGGCCAGACCACCCTACCAAGCCTGCATTTCGCCTTCCCCGCCGACCCTCTTTCATATTCCACAAGTTGCACACTGTGCTGTACCAATAGCCTCCATCTATTTTTCAGGAGCAAAGAATAAACATTCCCCATAAAGTGCACTTAATATAAGTCTGTTGGCCCTCTGGAGCTGCCTCCCTCCTTAGCCGTAGATTTTTGTTTAAATTAGATTTCTCCAGATGCTCCGTTCTTGTTCTCCTTGCACACAGCATGCTGGTGACAGGGGCTCTAACCCAGAAAAAGGAGGAATCATTTAATGGGAGCCCCTCAAATATTGGCAGCATATTACTGAAATCTAAACAACGAGAAATTCAGCCCAAAATGCTTGTTATATTTTGCATGCAAATAACAAGAGAGATTGAAGCTGCTCATACATGTAGCTAATTGTAATGATTTCATTAGTGAACAAAAACGAACACATTTCCCACAGTATTGTTCTTGTTCCAATATTTACCCTTATCAGCTCCACAGAGTCAACCAGATGCTATTAATATACACATCAAGGTTTTTATGGCATGGAGCTAAACTCAGAGTGAATTTAAAACATTACATCTTGCCAAGGAATTCTGATTTATGAAGACAGGATTTATATTTTTTTGGCCCCAGGAAAGAACCAGGTTTTGCATACCTCCCTCTCTTGTTCTACCCATAGATATGTCCGTTCATTAGATTCCTCATCTAATTGCTACTGGAAAAAGTAGCCTGTAAAAATCAAAGATTCTCTTGAGAACTTCTTGTGGATAAACTCCAACCTCTTTTCTTCTGAGCCATGTGACTTCTCAACTATGGAAGCAGTCATTGTGTTTTGTCACTGTCTGTGAAGCTGGAAAGTTCTCATTTGCAGTGTGTGGTAGAAAACAAACTTCACATACAGAACCGACGACAACAAGACTTAGAACATCAACAATTGAAGAAATCTCTTGGAATGGGGCAGGAAGAAAGGCCATCTCTAAAATAATATTAATGATATGTTGGGTTTCCCCCCCCCCAAGGGGACAGTACTAGAGGGACTCAACATTAGAGGCGAGCTGCCCTTTTGGCCCTGCTAAAAGATGGGGTAGATATTCATCAAGAACAAAAGAACTTGCAGCTAGCAGTCTCAGCTGTGTCACCCAGCTGATCTAAAGGCAAGTTGTCTTCCAGGACAGTAGAACTCTGCATTTTCAGGCTTTCGGGGTTTGTGCAAATCTTTCCCTCAGCTGGAATTCACCTGGGTTTACACCTTTAACAATCAGGTTGAAGCTGTGGGATGAGTCTGAGGGTACATCTACACTGACAGCAGCAAAGTCGATCAGCAAATCGATTGGTCAGTGAAGACTCACTCAATCGATCCAGAAGTCGACGCTGTTAATCCACCCCCTCAAGTGGCATAGCACTGTGTCGATAGGAACGCGGTTCCTGTTGGCACAACGCAGTGAAGATGGTGTGCAGAAGGGAAGCACAGCAGTCTATGGGAGTTATGCAAGCTACGCAGAGTGGCTTGTGTAACTCCCGTCGACTGCCGCCGAATCACCGGGTAAGTGTAGACCAAGCCTGAAGGTGACAAATTTCACTCCTCTAGCACAATGGAACTTTCTACAGTAGGGGTAAAGCTCATCTGAGCAGAAGACAGAACTGTCTTAGGGGCAAGTCTGAGACCGTGGAATGAACACTTCCAGGAACTAAAGATCATCATAAACCTCCCCAACTTCTGCTCCAAGTGCCAGGGACATTTCTTTGACCTGCCCTTCTCTAACTTAAATACGTAGCAACAGCATAATAAAAACACTCCCAAAACAAGACACTAACACATGTTAGTCATGTTGCTTAATGCACTAGTGGATAGTGCTCAGATACTACAATGAGGAGTTTGATATAAGAATCTATATAGAATAAAACTGGTTCAAGCAAACCCACAATACTCAAAGCAAAAAAGGAAAGTCTTTCAAAACTGCCAAGTTTACCCTGGTTTCAATTCAGAAACATGCATGGCCTGGTTTCAACACTAAGCCATGCATCAAGCCGAGCTGCCTCATAACTGAATCCAAATTGCTTCGATACGTTCGTGACCCTTTAAGAAACTTGGGCTGAGTTTCCAGTTTGCAAACAAAGCTCCAAATGAAACAAGTTTCATACTCAGCTCCACCAGCCAGTCAGAGGGGGAGGTCAAAGTATCTTTTAGGGCCTGTCTATACTAGAGAATGTTAAAACAAATCTCATTGGCACAATCCCTCAGCCTAGCCGCACCCATTTGCACCCAAGAAAGCCCTAATATACAGAACTCTTTAGCAGCTGCCGGTGCTTGTACCATCACATCGCTTACACTCACTCTTCTGCAGGTTACACTACTATGACAGCAATAATACCCAGAAGCCACCAGCCTCCAGTCGATATTAGCTCTAATGCTTGTAGGAATGTGCTCTGTGGCTTTAAATGAGAGTGGCATAAATACCCGAAGCCCAGTCCTGCCCCCAATGAAGTCAACGGCAAAATTCTCATTGATTTTAATCACATCTCGTTTAATGTTTGTATGATGGTGGCGCCTACAGGAGCAAGACAAAGTGATTTCAGAGGGACAAAAGTTCTCTTTGGCTGATTCCATTAAATGCGGGTTGAATCAAACATGGATCATGCACTGGTGCACGTCTCATGCCAGCTGCTTAAGTGATGGGGACCCACTGAGGAACAAGAAGGGCACTGGTGTGAACAGACATTTGTTTCCTGATCCCTGCTTGCCTTTGTGTCCTCTCTCTGTGTTCCCCACTCTGTCAGTCTACAACAGTACAACTACTGAATGGGACAAGACAAAACCTGCAGCCCCTAAGCAGTGATTTGCAGGTAGCACATTCAAATTCAACTCTCCCTTTTCAAGGCAGATGGAGTCACTCAGTCAGTTATCCCTGGTATCTGGATGTTTACACTGTTACCATGTTTTTCTTTTAATTTCTTGCCAATGATAAGCTATGGAGGCAGCTTTCAGCTTGCACTGGCTCTAGTCCATAATAAAAAAAAGCAGCCTGACAACAGCATTATCAAGCATGTCAATCTGGTATTGCTAATAAGATGTTTTACAGTCAAAAACCTTTGTCAAGAACAGAGGCAGTGCTAGCCCATTGGGGCCCTAAGCAGGAATATTCCCCTCCCAACAACACATATTAATAATTAATGGGGTGGCCCTTTAGCTGCTCGGGGCCCTAAGCAATTGCTTAGTCTGCTTCTGCCTAGCACTAACTCTGGTCAAGAAGCATGTCTTGTTTGAGATAATGCACTTCCATTTAAGGGAGGAAAGCTGCCCTTTTGCTTCCCAGATCATCTTGCCCTTTACAAATTGCAGATAAGCTCCTACACGTTAACATGGACACTCTAGTATCTTGTTAGGGTCCATACTTCCAAGGGTGATGCAAATAATGATGGGACCTCTCTAATGCCATTTTATTAGGATCTCTGATGCAACAAGACATTAAAGGTAGTATGAAGGCCTTTCTCCCCACAGCTGCCCCAGATAGCTTCAGATCATGTTACTGGATGGGTGCAGATGAAAAGGGGATGGTGGGTTGGGAGAGACATTGGGAATGTGTCTAGAACCAGGGCATGTTTTTGTAGAGGTAACAGAAGAGTGGATTAAGGCTTCCAGTTATACAAGATCCAGAAGGAAGTTGCAATGTCCCCCAGATATAGCAGGGATATCCCCTCTGCATGAGGACATGGATAAAAACGGCTGAAGTCTGAACACAGGGCGGGCTCAAGTTATTTCCAGACAGCCCAAGGCAGCTTGCACTCCACACCACACGACATGGGAGACAGAGCAGAAAGAATCACACGCACACACAAACAGCACAGCCTGTCCCTGCCATTGAGGGACCTCTTCCGGGTGTAGGGTTAGCTGCATGTTCCCAACCGGCCCAGAATTCTCCCTTTATTGGGAGAAATCTTCTTACAGCAAGTGAAATTTACCTGGATAAAGCCCATGAGCATGGAAGGGAAAATGGACTCCTTTAAACTAAGCTAACACATGGATTCTAGCACAGAAGGGAAAAGCCTTTTATTAACATTAACTAAGCCTCACAAGACTTCTGGGATGCACACTAGGTAAGTATGATACTGACATTCCAGATGGGGAAGTGGAGGCAGAGAGAGAACAAGTGAAGTCACACACCAATTTAGGTCTCCCACCTCCATTAACAAAACAACTAACTTTACAATGGTGTTAAACTCAGTTGCAGATCAGGCTAAGACTGAGTCAGCCAAGCACTGCAGGAGAGTGCTAATTTGAATGGAACTTAATTACGTGTTTAGCTCAATCGGGACCTGACACAGTGCAGCCCAGCCTGTGCAGAATGGGACAAAACCTGTTAAAACTGGTTTTAAACATGCCCTAGCCCAGTAATTAGGAGCAAGTTTCCTTCCCTGGCTTTGAGATTTTTTGCAGTAGTAGCGTTCAGGGCCACATTTTTAAAAAAGAGTCTGAAGCATATATCTACCATGCAGCCAGCAGCAAGCCTCCTGGTCCAGGCAGACAGCCTCATGCTAGCTCAGCTCAAGCTGGGAGGATTTTGGGCACTGCTTGAGGCACAGGCTAGCCACCTGAGCTCGGATCCACGTGACCCTCCGCGTTGGCGTTTGCGCGGCTAGTCTGAGCCTCCGCTTGTGCTGCGACGTCCACATTGCTCTTTACAGTGCACTAGTTCAAGATGAGCCAGTGGAAGCAAGTCTATCCCCAAGCAGGGCGGCTCACTCCCAGTTCACGCCTATAGACCACGTCCACGCTGCACAGTTTTGTCAACATGAGGAAGCTTGAGCTGGCCTAAGCATGGAGGCGTACACGCTGCAGTGCTCCTCCCGCCGCTTTAACTTGCCTGCTACGCTGATAATAATAAAACCACCTTGGCAAGAGGCGTAGTGCTCAGGGCGACGTAAAGCGACGCAGCGTCAGTTACTTACCTTGCCCTAAGTGGCCTCCAGGTGGTATCCCACAATGCCCATCATGACTGCTCTGGTCACCCTTTTGAACTCCGCTGCCCTGCAGCCAGGTGAACATCCCTCCCCTGTTAAAGCCCCAGGACACTTTGACCTTGCTTTTCCTGTTTGCTTGGTGTGGAGAGCTCACCTAGCAACTGCCCAGCTGAGCAGGGGGGCCCCACGCAGCAAATGCACCCTGGGAGGTGGTGGGTCTCTGGGCAGAGGAGCTCCAGTCGCAGGAACTTGCTGGGGACATGGAGCGGAAGGGCTATGAAAGGGGGACACCGCAGTGCTGTGTGAAGATCAAAGAACTGCCGCAGGCATGGGAGAAGGCAAGGGAGGCAAATTGTCGGCTCTGGTGCGGAGCCACAGATGTACTGCTTCTACAAGGAGGGAGTTGGGGTCAAGGTGGTGGTGAATAGCCCCCCCTGCTGAGCTCCTCTGATAGCCTTGCGTTCATAACACACAGCACAATACTGAAGAGCAGTGCAGGATCCAGGCTTTCTGACATAGATACTGGCTTGCAGGTTACCAGGGCAGTTGAAAAGCAGCTGGGAACCTAGTAGGATGCTCACAGACTGATGAGATTGATATACCTGCATCATGTGCCACTGAACCTGTCCACAGGAGGCACAGAGACAAACCCTTCCCAAAACACCCTGCAGCCAGTTGCAGAGCGGGATAGCCACCCACCGTGCACTGCCCTCTGTGTCAATGCAAGAGCTGCTACCGTAGATGTGCTCTGCTGACACCCAGGAGCATACTGCGGACATAGCAGTTTAACTACAGAGGTGGCTGTACATCGATGTAACGTAAGTCGACTTCACTTTGTAGTGTAAACGTAGCATTAGCCTTAACTTTGGGTCTGCATTTTTGTTGTGTGCAGCTGCAAGGAATAGCAGGGACAAATAAAAACATTTTGGCCAGGTGAACACTAGAAATGTCTGCCAGTATAATAATGTTGGTTGGGGTGTGATTATTTACCACATTTTTATACTGGCAAAAACCCTACCATAGACAGTTATACCAGCAAAAACGTCCTTTTGCCAGCATAGCTTATTTTGTACAGTGACTGGTAAAAGCTGTACTGGCAAAAGAGTTCAGAATTCTTTTGACTGTCTAAGCTGTATCTCCACTAGGAGAGCTGACAGTTCAGCTATACTGAAAAACCCTTTTTAGTGAAAACTAGGCCTTCAACATCTAATTTCCTAATTATGCCTGCAGCTCAGGTGGCTAAGCACCTGACTGCTATCCTTTGTGCCCAATATTCATTCCACACACAATTTATTTCAGGCACAAGATAGGTTGAAATTATTTTAGCAATTTTCCCCTTTACGATCTGTGTTGAATTATAATATGGGGAACCCACTTTTTCACAATACACAGCATGTACAGTGCTGCTGGTGGTACAGTGCAGTGCTACTCTCAGCAAGTTTCTGAGTTTGTAAGTAAGTATTCTGGTGTTGCCCAAGATATAAATTAAGGCGCTAAAAGTTGGTCAGGCCATGGGCCAGGTGGCCCACCCCGTTCCATGGCCTATGAATGGCCGCCATTAAAAAGTCAGCATTTGCCAACCAATGCCACATTCTGCAGCTTGTTTCCTATTAAAAGTCCAAGGAAATGCTATGCTCTCTCAGACCATTGCAGAAGGGCTATTGGCTAATGCTGACTTTTTAATGGTGACCGCTGTCTACTGAGGAAAATGAACATACGGGCTACTAAGTTTTAAAAGTATACACTACTTATTGTTATGCTTTATTACTTTCTTCCAGTAGCACCCTTTGAGCATTTGGTAGAATGAGTGAAAAAATCAGAATTGATGTGGTATGGGAAATTCTGATATTTAGATATTTGTATTCATCTCGAATTGGGGCAAAGTCAAAATATCAAAATTTTTCACAAAAGTTTATAACAATTTTGATTTGGAAGTGTTTCGTTTGGTGTTTTCAATCAAAATGAAATGTTTTGACGTTCCCAGTTGAAACTTTTTTTCAGTTTAACATCAATCTGCATCTACCTGTGATGGAGTGGTGGCTCAGGCCTACATTCTTCCTTATGGGCCAGACTACCTGGCCAGATTACATCTCTTAAGATTTACTGCAGTCAATGAACTCCCATGATGCTCCACGCTGCTCAGTGCATCATGGGAGATATAGTTCATCCAAATAGCCTGCCCTACAGTTGAGACTTGGAGCAAGAAGCACCTGAACTATAACTGTCACGAGGCTGCACCATAGGTCCATAGAGTTTAATGTCAAGCTTTGACTCAAAACAAAATATTTGGCTCAGTTCAACAAACCAAAAACATTTCATTATGATTTTCTCTTTGGGAAAATCAAAAAATGCCACAGAAAATTTTGATTTTTCAAAAACTACATTTTCTGTTGAAAAAACCATGTTCATGGAAAATTACTCTCCAGCTCAAGTGCTAGGTGCTGTACAAATACTAATGAAGGCACAGTCCCTGCCTCAGAGAGCTTACAACTTTTAACATCATCATCTACACGCATGGGAGATTCAGACAGTATCAGGAAAAGTGCTTAGAAGTGCTGAATGCCCAACTCTCCCACAGGAGTAATTAAATTATTATTATTTATCATTTACGTTGCCAATAGTGCCTAGGAGCCCTAGGCATGGTACAGACGGTCTCTGTTCAAAGGGGTTTCTAATCTAAATTCATGAGCATTACAGGTGTTCAGCAATAGTCAAGATCAGGTCTCCTCATCAAGATTATTCCTGGATAGATAACACATATTCTTTGCCCATCTCAGCACTGAGTCACTGGGTTGATTCTAAGGAAAACACTGCTTTCACTTCTGTTTGCTTAACCATTGCTGAGATGCCTGGGATATGTGCTCTGATACTTATGAATCTTTTAGACCAGGTCAATTTACTGTGGAAGTTGTGTTCTAATCAAGGTCGTTCTTGTTATACATGAAAATACAGTGGGTTTTCAGAGCTCACAGGAGGCTGCTATTCTTCCCATTCTTTGACTGTTCTTTGACTGTTATCCATGAAGCGTGTCTGGTATTGAATCATTTGTGAGACCCTCTGATTAGAGGGGACAATTTAACCAGCTACATTACAGTGTTGGATCTGCCTAACAAATGTTGACTGTAATGTTCCCAATTACAGCTCAGTGAATAATTCAGCCAGAATAAGTTTTTTAGCTAAATTATCCTCTTTTTCCTGCACACAGGATATGTGAGAGAAGATCAATCACAATTTTCTCAAACGTATTTGTTATTATGACAAATATTTTCAATTTTTTTTCTTTTACTCTTAATTATTCACAAACATTCAAAATCTTAGCTATGTTTGCTCACTTGTGACTCACCAACTAAATCCCCCAATATTATTTCTGTTCCTCAGTTAGATAGGTACACACACCCTCTCCCATATAAATACGCGAAGGTGATAATTTCATTTTATTTCCCAGAAACACTTATGCATCCAACTTTGAAACTCACTTTCCATGAATATTTTGCAAACAAAACTGAAACACCCAAATGTTTTGCTAGCAATGAACAAAAATATGGAACACAAACCTAAGTGAAGTGAATTCCTTTACAAATTTGAATCACATTTCACAGGAATATTTTTGGACTATTCATCCATTTTAACAGCCAGTAAAACCTTCCCATTTTATCTCTTCCTGTCTATGGGCTGAGTCAAATACAAGAATCTCTGGAGAGGAGAATTAATACAATTCTAGCTGTAACTAAATTGATATAAATTCTTGTACGACTGTCTATATTAGCTTGATGTATAATTTGTATTTTCCTTTGCAGGGACCAGTGTATTTCAAAATTGAAACCAAATGGATACTTGAATTTTATTGTTATTATATGATACCTTAAGAAAATATTCAGTTATTCCTGGATGGATTTATCTATTTAATATTTTTCTCTGTGTAATAAAGATACAGTGATTGTGTACAATGGCTTTCATTTAACATGGTCTCTTGCCTGATCTATTTCCTTTAATTCTGATATATGACTAAATGTACTAGCTTCAAGGTAGCAGGCTGAAAAACACAGGTATTTGGTATCTCCAGTCCTTGATATCAAGTATAAGGTCATTTGAAACTCTCATATTTAGCTGAAGAATCTAAAATGCAAGACAATGTTGCGGTAGTGGTCATGGACAGCTTTTAACCACCAACTACTGCAATACAAATAAGAAATAATGACAACTGATTCACAAATAATACCAAAAAATCCATCAAATAGAGCTACTGTAAGCTCCATTTCCCCAAACATATTGGATGAATTCTCCTGTAGTGTTTTCAGTATCACAGTTTTTGGTAAAGAGGATACAGTAAATGGCAGATACTGGCGTAAAATATGAATTGGCCTTTCCAAGAACTGAATTTTGTTGAGCATCTCAGCTATCAGGTCTCAGTATGTGTTTCTTGGGATATAACTGATTGGCTGAAGATGATTCTGTGAAACCAAAGAGATGATTTCAGCTAAACCATTTTATTATATGCATCTGTTCCAGCAACCTGACTAGCTCAACGTCCCAAACCAACTGAAAATTGTGCTGCCTCCTGCCTTAGTCTTGCAAATATGGAGCTGATCCTGTGAGGTACTGAGTGCCCTTAGCCCCCATTCAAATGCATATAGAAGTTGACGGGGGGTAAGGTCACACCGCACATTGCAGTATCAGGATTCATATTTGCTCAGTGGACAGGTAATTTTGTGGTTATTTTTTCATATTATTTTGTTTTATAAGCTCAGCTTTGTAGGACTAACAAAAAGAGGAAGGATGGCCCAATGATTATGGTGCTAGCCTGGGACCTGGAGGACCTCGATTCAATTCCCTGCTCCACCACATGCTTCTTATGTGACCATGGGCAAATCTCAATCTGTGCCTTGGTTTCCCATTTGTATACTGGGATAACAACACTTCCCCACTACACTGGAGTGTTATGAGGATAAATACATTAAAGTTTGTGATGTGCTCAGATACTGTAGTAATGGAGACCATATAAGTATCTTAGATGGTTAACAAAAATTATGCCTACTCTGAACTTGATACAACAGCAACAAGACTTGATAAAACAGCAACAAATGACAGGGTATAGGACAGGATGCGCAACCTTGTTTTGAACCATAGATGCTAGAACTTGGGGTGCGGAGGAGAGAGAGGGGGGCATATGCTGCCACACCCCCTGGCTTGAAATGGTTTCCATTATATACAGGGTTTACAATTTGGTTCAATGGCACTCAGCACCACCCATTATAAAAATTGTTCCAGCACCCCTATTTTGAACCTACTTGAACATTAGAGGTTTGAAAGTTTGACTTGACTGTTAATAGGTTCACATTCTGTTAAGGACAGACAGTAGGGAAAAAAAGGAGTAAACAAAAAAAAGGGTATAAAATGAATCAGAAAGCAGAGTAAAAAACAAATATAATTAGATTGCAGAAAGAAATAGAGAGAGGGAGGGGAAATTTGGGATAAAAAGTCAATATTGGGACTATTCTCTCCTTAATATATAGCATAGCTTTTTTTTGTTTGTTTGTTTGTTGACTCACCTTTGATTAAACTACTGGAAAAAAATTATTCTTAAACTTGCACTAGGTTTTGTGAATACAAAACAGCGGTTTGATAGTTTGGTAAAAATTCTAACTCCATTGATTCACCGACCCCTAGATTAAATCAGGCCTGACAATGATCACACCAAATTTCTGTTTGTTGATCCATATGAAATGAACGAGTGATCTCAATCTACTTCCTTATGTCCACATTTTGTTAACAGCCATCACAGTTGGCAGAAAAAAGCCAAGGCTTGAATTTATATAATTGTCATTTCGCACCTAAAAGGAATCTGTTCAGAATGGGATGCTTCTGTTTTAAAGATAAAGAGAGGGCTTCAGTTTCCTTCCCAGTCATTCTGGCACCTTTTGCCAGCACTAAATTCATGTTGTAGAGTTTAAAATGTAAACAAAGAATATGATGCTAAAAATCTAGAATGACTAACACTAGTCACTGAAGTGTAGAACTGACAGATGTTGACTTAGTTTTCAAAACTAAATTAGTCTTACAGAAAGTATCACAAACAAATTTTAGGAAAAACAAATATATGGAAGTCACAACTGTATAACGATAGGCAACGTAGCGGTTTTTATATAAAGACATTGGGAAAGTGTTTTAAACATGTGCAATATCCCCAAATACATAGAGATCTTTAGATGAAAATGTGCATTTAGTGGTCTGATCTGTTAGCAAACATGCAAAAAGACTATACTGAACCAAGGGCTAGTCAAATATCAGGAAACAATACTTGGCAAAAAAAAATTTCACTGGTAATCAGAGAATAATAAACTTGCTGAATTCTATTCAGATGTAAAACTGGTCAAATATCCCATAAAGCATCAGTGGAATAAACAGTTTGATGAATATCCATGAAATCTACTGAATATAGTCACTGATACAGTTCATTCGCTAGTAGAATAGTATCTTCTTTTTTCAAATTAAGAATTAGAGCTGGTAAAAAAAAATTCCACCCCCCCTCACATATTCCATCCTAACCCCAGGGAAAAATGGCTTCTTTAAGAAAGCACATTTTTGCCCAAAATTTCCATGTTACTAAAAACAAATTAGGTTTTTGTCAAAAATGAAAACTTCGAAGCAAAAAAAGAAAGATTAAGTTTTCAGCTTTTTCTTTTCTTAATGAAAACCCAAAAACGTGTCAATATTTTTTTCATTTTTGTCAAAAAAAAATTGGCAGGAATAAAATTTATTTCCCAGCCTATAAAGTCTATTTCCCAGTCTATTAAGACTATTAATCTGTCACAAATGAATATAAACCATTTTCATTAAAGTACATTATATGCCAAGATATAGTTTCAGATCTATAGCCAGTTGCTATGGTAAAAAGAACTTGCTATAGTTTAATAAATCAAAATCTGCATTTTCAAAATTCCCAAATCTTCTCACATATATAATTAGAAAATCTGTAATTGATTTTACTCCAGCTCAAAGTCTGAAAAGTGTCGGTCCCATTCTTAATGGTAATTTACTAGGCTTCTAATTTTATTCCAGGTCATGGTATTTGTATTTTAGTCATCCGCAATCTTCAGGCACTTACACAGAAGAGATTAACATATCAGTATTTAACGGATATTTAGTTCAACAACATTGCAGAGTTAATTGATGTCATTAAATTGCTCAAAGCCCAGCAGATTCCTTCTAGTCGATGTTAAGCAGGCTACCACCCCATCAGTGCACAATCAAATGCAATCACCACTTTATTTAATTGTACAGAACAGGCAACTATTGAAGTAGTATGCAAACTGGAACGGAGGTGTTTTTCTTTTTAAGAACTTGACCCGTTCTACCACTGTTTTTCATTTCACCTGTAGAAAGCCTTTCAGAAACATGGTGGCACAATTTTAACTATGAGGGTAATTAACCAGTCAAACAGTTTACCTAGGTATCTGGTGGATTCTCCATCACTAAGTCTTTAAATCAAGACAGGATCTCTTTCTAAAAGATATGCTACAGCTCAAATGGACATTTTGTCTTCATGAGAAATAACGGTTGAGGTTCTAGGGCTGTGTTTTGTGGGAGGTCAGACTAGATGATTCTAATGATCCCTTCTGGCTTTAGAATCTATGAATCTATGGTATAAAAAAGTTATGGAAAAAAGTGGGAATACAATCATTAGGATGTGAATGTGTGTGTGTGTGTATATATAAACATAAACAAAGAGGCAATGTGAAACAGGTACTTCTATTCTATTCTATATATATATTCCTAAATAGAATAGAATAGAAGTACCTGTTTCACATTGCCTCTTTGTTTATGTTTGTAGATATGATACCCATGTAATAAACTGCATCTATCACATACCTAGAACCACTTCACCTGTGCTCTGCTCACTGTTCCATCTCTACCAGACCTATGTCTAAAATTCCAAATACTTGAGCAGCTTTAAGCAGCTGTCTTATTTTTTTAAGTCAACCTGTCACAATCTGTTTCCTTCTTCCCCACAGATGTAAAATTTCTCCCCCCAAATTACACTGGTCTGAGGACTTGAAAGATTAAGTATCCCAACACCCTGAATTGCAAGACATGGAAGTGTTATACCAATGGAAAGCATTAGATTCCTACTCTTAGTGGTACACATAGAACTTGAAAGGTCTATAGAACTTGGAAGAACCGTGGAAGGTCCAGAGGTAAATGGACTTCAAAGTCATGATATTTATAAGTTCAGATGAGCCATTTTAGGTCACTTTTAAAGGTTTCTAATCTTTTAATTGTGACCTTTTTACAGAATTCATGATGGTGTGCTGTGGGGAGGCTCATCTGCTAGTAAGGCAACCATCCCAAACTCAAACCACTAAAACCTTTATACCATCAAGTATTCTTCTCACACATATTTGTACGTATAAAAGATTTAAAGTAACTGGCTGGTATATACATGCAGTACCAATGGAATGTAGCAGCAATTGGCACAATGTATAATAGTGAGGGAGAGGGGAAATTTTGGCCAATAAAACAAACAAAAACCTTTTTTCTTATTAAAACAACACAAAAAAAAAAACCCAAAAATAAAAAACCTGCCTTTTTAGTATCCATGCAAAAAAAGGGGAAAATTCTATTTTTAAAGTGCGGTTCCATACACTTTAGAAACAGCATTCGATGGGAGTCATTTATTATCACCCAATGATTTGCAAAGCAAATTTGCTTAGTTTAAAAGGAAAAAGGTTTTTTCCCTCCTAACTGCCAGCCGTGCAACCTCCACCTGGAGTCTGAGTTAAATTGAGTTATTTCTGGTTCATCCATCATTGCCAGTAATAAAGATTCTGCAGGTCAAATTTTACCCTTGGTTACATTTCTGCAGCACCATAAACACGCAGAGTTGTGCAGGTGTAACTGAGAGAAGAACTGGGCCTGACTAACCTTTATTACTGGCAACGACACACAATCCATAGAGAACACAGTTCACTTTCTCCTTCCTATGTTAATTCTGAAGGAATTATAATAAAAGCTTATTTTTATCACCACTGTAAACAGCTGCCTCAGAATGCAAACAGGTATCAGATCTGTTGAGTGAGAAAGTGGTTATTTTTAGAGAGCCAGTGTTCTGGTCATTACTGTTTGGTAAGGTCTCATATCTGAAAGATACCTGAGCAATCAGCTGCTTGGTGCTCAAATGTTTCTGGCACGGAAAGAAGGGCTGAGTTGATCCTGCCAGGATTTGAATCTGTGGTGCTGTGTGTAACCTATGTTTACACTGTTGGGAGAGCTTCCCCGTCTGAGGCACTGTATAACCCGCATTCAGTGAGATTCTCTGTCCCTTTCTAGTTGCTGGATCACATAGTTTTACAAGTCAGCTACTGGCTTTCAACTAACAGAGCTGGATCTTTTAGCTCAGGCACTAGGGGCTCATGTGCTTTTGGATCCAGAGTCCTCTATCCCCACAGCCAACAACCCATCCAAAGGGGTCACATTGCATACGTACTAAAGATATTTCAGAACAGATGAATACATTGCTGTACACTAACACACCCTCCACCTAACAGAGCAGAGACAAAGAAGATCATATAAATATACGGGGAACAAAGGAATCTAATATTATTTGCACTGCGAGCGACCACCCCTTTAGGTCAGATGTGTATTGACACATGCTGATATTTATTTACTACATGGATCCACCAGCAATTCCCTCCATGCAGTGGGCACTCGATTTTGGAACTCACTCCACCCTTTGGTCCACCAGAATTCAGGTTTGTTAATTATCCAGGCATGCTGCAAAGCCCATATTTCCCCTCTTTGTTAAGGCCGTGGAGCAAGGTGTGAGCTGGGGTGGTATACTGATGGGCAGTCCTTTGTCTATACTTATGTTGTAACTTTTCATTTCTGGGTTAGGCACCCAAAGCGCTGGATGGGCTCCTACAGATGTATTTTACAAATGTGAGGAAATGAATAAATAAACACTGTCCTGGGGAAAGGGAAAGATAATAAATGAAATTTAGCAATAGACTTCCATAGACTTGGAAGTAGTTTACAAAGGAAGAGAAGTATCATTATCCCCACTCTACAGATGGGGAAACAAAGGCAGAGATGTTAAGTGAGTTTCCCAAGACCACTCTAAGTCACGTGACAGAGCGATGAACTGGGAAGAGAACTCCTGCCCACAGAACTTGCCATTTCAGTGGAGATCACAGTGGTGCACTGTTTACCTGCAGAAGTGACTTGACAATGGTGGATGATGTTCTGTTTACATCCACACAAGTAAAGCATGATTTGGGATCCTAAGAGCCTAAAAATCCCTTTTGAAAATGAAATTCAAGCTCCCAAATCACTTAGGTGTGGCAATGTTGAATGCCACAACCCCTAAATATCTTTTAAAATCTAGGCCTAAGACCTTCTGTAAGATAGAGGCACTCTGAGTTTTTCTACTCATGTCTCCGCACCTCTGTTAGTAATGAGATTTGTGCATGATTCACCTTCTGTACATAGTGAGACGGAAGCTGCGCCCAAGCCCTGCAAGTTAATGTCAAACCTCTCTGTCTCTCTCTCTTGATTTTCACTGTTTCACTATGCAATTGTGCCATTGCCTGCATGATGAAAGCTATATATAATAGGTAGTGCCCTGCAGTCAGAAGGAAAAGAAGAGACTGCTCTTTTAATAGCGTGTGTGGTATGGGTTGAAAGAGCACTACAGGGAGGATATAACAAAGGACAAACAAAGTCTCTAGAACAGGACTCAAACACTCCAATTAACAATCCTCTATCAATGTTTAAGTGGCTAATGTGCTGAAAATACAGATGCTCCTTACACTGACATAATTTCTGTAGTAGTGGAATCATGGGTTTTTTTTTTTTTTAAATCTGGACTAAAATACTAGAGCTGTGATCTTGGCCAAACCCTTAAGGATTCAACAAGAATAAACAGACCTAGATTTGAAAATGTTAATTGCTTATTAATATTATCCATTATTAAAAACACCTGACTAAAAAATGCTATTATTGTACAAAGATGTTGGATAGTTTCTGACAGCACCGCTGTTCAAGAAAAAAGCGAACTCAAAGTAGAACCACCTTTTTGTTTGTTTGTTTGAAGTATAGGTTAAACTTTTATATTTTTTATTCGGAGAGGAGGGAGACTGGTGAAAAGAAAAATATTATGGAACTACTGAAGTTAAACACATAACCAAATAATCTCAGTTTGAGAAGAAATTACACTACGTAGAGCAAGTGCTCCTTTCCAATTCAAACCAGGAAATCAGAGTCATTAGCCAGAACTAAAAGCATGGTAAGCTAAGTGAAGAATGGCATAAAACAAGAACGCCCATAAAATGGACTGGTGCATGTTATCACAAAGCATTTATTTTCATATGATTTTACTTTAGTGTTTCCATTCCACCAATTTAATATAAACATTCTATAGGTATAACCAAGAGATAATATCTGGAAACTGAACAAATTATTACCATGCAGTAAACAACAGCTTCAATATTGGCAGATTTTACACAGTGGACTTAGGGCTTTTTCAACTGGTTGTCTAGCCTGGTGACTTTATGGCCAGGATGATTTTCTCAAAGGGCAATGCTAACTCTAAAATAACAAATGACGTGTGTAGTCCAATTCTATGAGATGAAGTAAAATCAATTAGTGTTTTGGAGGCTCAGCACTTTGTACGATTGGGCCCAACACATGCATAATACTGTCGCTGATGTGACCAATTTATGTTGGTTTTAGCATCTTCTCATAACATTCAATTTAAGATTTTCTAGAATATAAAACAAAGCTGCAGCCAACGCATTATCGACTGCTTTCTTAACATCAGCTTTGATAAAAATTGACAAGCAGATTTCTAGTGTAAAAATAAAGCACCAGAACAACTGTCCTGGGTAAATGAAAATGACTATGTATTTGCAGTAATGTTAGGGTTCACTGTGTATTCACATAGTTTCTGAATATGACAATTTACTATTTAGTCATGTACAATGAAGATTTCTCTAGAATTAAACATGGAGAATGAGTTTTGCCTAACTTGTGCTGTCTTCTATCTCCCTGCGAATAGTCACAAGCTAAAAAGTGGTAAATAGTTAATTACGTTGTACAGATAAGACAGCTCAATACATTATTTACTAGGGTTCTGAGGAGGAAAATAAGAAGGAAGAATTAAGGGCACGAAAAACAGAAATCTACATTTCCTCAAATAATCCTTTGATTTTTGTATTTCAAATAAATATCACAATGATTCTAATATGTTTCATCTTTTAATATTTAAGTAATTTTAAAAAAAGATATTCCTCATTATAAAGAATACCAGATAGATTATTCTTCAAAGCTTTTTGCCACAGACTTTCAGGTACTTAAAGTAAAATAAGAAACAAGTTTCTACCTGTTGCATCTATAATTCTATTAACAGGAACATGGAGAGACATATGATGCCACATGAAAATAATTAAGCAAGAAACAAGAAAGAATTACCAGACAAACTAATTTTAAAGAGACAGACTTAAAATGAAGTATATACTATGGAATCCCAGTTTAGGGGTATAAACATTTATCAAAACAGGCAATTCCAGAAGTGCCCTCTATACGCATATATGTCAGAAATAGGGATATGGGGAAGACAACTATAAAAGAGTCCATTTATAAATATTTGAGAAATTTTTACAGAGGAAAGAACTATAAGCATACCCTGCTTTAGAAAGCACGTAAAAAATTACATCCAAAGCAGACTGATCTGCATTCATTACCAGCTGACATATTAGGATCCAAATTAAACTTTTCGTTTCAATTCCACGTTTATTATATGTTTTCAAAATACAACACAGATATTTTTCGAACTTAGGTCAGACTGCAGTTAAAAGTAAATGACTGTTACTTAGTGAAGTTACAATGCACAATGTAAAATGAAAATGGTACCAAATATTAGTGTTTAGGACAAAAGAAAAATTATTTCAGCATGTGCATAAAAATTCCAAAAGTGTGTCTGAGCTGCAGGGCTTTCCATAGATTCACTAAAGTATTTTTATATCACATTTGCTAAGAGAGAGGTTTTCCTGTGACCTGTTTCAATGCCATGATCCCATACTAAATCAGAATAGAAATGACAGGACAGCCTAGACCATGCTTCATTTAGTGACAATGGAGTAAAGAAACAGGAGATAACCTCATAGTTTTCTGAATTATATCCCTTCAGAAGGTAAAATGAAAAGTTTTTGCAATTACCTAAGACCCACATAAACATTCTGTGAGGACAAATTGTCTAACTGTATATTTAACACTTAGCTATCAGTGCTTCCAATGGACATTACTTGCTAGCTATGACAGTGGGCAGGCATTGGGAATAGGAATAAACGCACTGAATAACCGATTGCTGTTGTAGCCCACATTTCGGTTTACTAGTAAAGTATGTCTCAGCAGTACAACATCAACACGCAAACGGAGCAGAGATCCGCAGAAGCGTTTGCTTGTTTTAGCCTTGAGTAAGCCTGTTGAACTCGTTTTACCGCTTGCACAATCCAGTGAATTAAACAGATTCACATTAAAATCCATCGTGATAACAGCAAGACCTAGCAAAGTCAAGAGAGGATAAAAATCCTGCAGAGCAACCTGATCTCCGGCAGTCTGCAGCTAATGGGGGCTACAAAGTTGTGCATTAATCTCATACACCAAGTTGCAAGGAACAGAAAGCTGGCACCATACAATAAAACACAGAAGGCAGGTAGGAGGTTCAGGGGGACATGAATTAGTTTGCATGTTTCCTGATTATCCTGGATCATATTCCAGAGTGATTAGCTCTCGGTGGTTCTCAGCCTACATTTAGTTCAGTTACAAAGCCAGAGTCAAGCCAGTGTAAACGCCTTTAAAAATAAAGGGACGCTCCATGTAGCCACGGAGCTCACGCCCCACGGAACACACTAACAAGGGATGACACTTACCTAGGATGAACCAGAGGAAACGTCTAGGGATGAAAGCCAGCTCCAGAGCCATGGTTTAAATGACGGCGCCAATCTGACTTCGGATCCGTTTATCCCGCGCCGCGGGACCGGGGTGCCTGCCCCATCCGAGGGAAAGACAGGCCGGGCAGGGTGCGCGGGGAGACCCTGCCCTGCGGGGCAATCAAGAACCAACCACCGCCCCCGCAGGCAGCGCCGTCCCCGGGCGGGACGTGGGAGGCGGAGGGAACTGCCTGGATCCGTTTCAGGGCGAAGGGGGACCGCACGGCGACGCTCTGGTCGGGTCGCCGCTGGCCTCGCCGGTCCCTGCGCGGGTCTGGGCTCCGTTGGCGAGCAGAGCCCGGCTCTGGCGCTCGCCGTGCGCACGGGGGAAGGCTGTGCGGGGCAGCGCGGTCCCCGGGCGGAGGGAGGGCACCGCGGGAGCAAGCAGCGTGCAGGGGAGCCCGGCTGCGAGGCGCGGGCTGCTGGGGAAGAGCGGCCTCTTAACATCGAGGGGCGGATCTAAGTTTAGAACAACCTGGGGGTTAAAAATAGACAGGCAAGACGCTCAACTGCGCCAGCGATCGCCAAGCGAGGCACTAAACCCGCAGCGCGGGGCTTGTCGCAGCCACACCCCGTGGCGCCCCTGCGAGCAGCAGCCCCCGAGACCGGCTGAACAGCGAGAGGGTCAGGCAGCAAAAGGAGAAATGGAGGCGAGGCAGGTGCAGGCACACCGCGGGGACGGGCACCCCAGCCCCGGAGAGGGACGGAGGGCTGCAGTTTACCTAGGGGGAACGTGCTCCTACTTGTCCAAACTCCCTTCGCTCCTTCGGCGACGGTGCAATTTACAGGGTGCTGTATTCTTCGCCAACCTTCAAATGCGGCCAGGGGAACAGGCCCTTTTGAAGATGGGATTTTAACAGCGTCTCAACACCTTTTAGGGCTTCCGCGTTTCCAGATGTAGTATCGACCCTGCCAGAGACTTTCCCTCATTTCACGCAGGGTAGCTTTATAAGAAAACGCCAGAGACCATTCCCCCTTCTTCCATCTACTATTTTAAAGTTCCATCCTATCTTCGCACTTTTTTCATAACGGTATACAAAGTCGTGACACATCTTCCCTATTGTTCCTCGGCAAGTAAATAACTTACCCTGATCGGGCCAAAAACAAGCCTCATGGTGGAAATTGAATTCTTGTACCTAAAACCCTTGGGCCAGCTGCTGGTATCACGATTCTAAGTAGAACCCAACCCTAGCAGCCGCCTTTGACTCAGAGTTCTGCATCAATACTCATGGTTAAATCATGTCCATAAATAATTTAAAATTACATGCCCTTTGCACTCTTGTAAAAGAAAAGAGGCTACCTTAACATGGTCTTTCAGCTTTGAGGAGCTGAAAAAAATGCATAATTCTACACCAGATCCTGTGAAGGATGTGGTATTTAGGAACATATACAAGCTGTAAGTCATTTGCATTTTTGACTTTTGCATTTTTGTGGGGAAAAAAAATCAATAAAAAACGAATCACAAAATGTAGCAGCTGCTAAAGGTTGATCTTGCCTTGGAGTTTTCCTCCCCTTACAACATTTAAAATTAAAATTTAACTTTTATATTCCACTGAAGGAAGAGGGCTTGTGGTAAATGTTTAAACCAAAGACCAACTAATTTTTAACAAAAGGAAAAGGAGCCGATATTGAAAGCACATTTGGTACTTAGGTGCTTTTAATCTTCTCTCTAACTTCAAAGAAATAAAAGCAAGTGACATATTGCATGAAATGTGTAACATTGTCATTAAATTATATTCAGGAATAGTGTCTTTAATATAGGATACTCTCCTTGATTCAACTGAAAAATGTCTAATCTGGCATCCAGTGAAAACTGTAGCTAAGACTGAGGATAGGCGACTGAATATAGGCGCACAAAAAATAGCACATTTAAAGTTTTCCTCATGTAGGAAAGAAGTCAGATGATTGGAAAGAGCTCCACTTTATTTTGGGCAGTGAAATCCTTTGCTCTGCTGCCATCTGTTGTAATATTAAGAGAACTGCTATCTTTGAACCAGTAAATAGGTCACAACACTCAACCCCTACAGCTGGGTCATTTTTGAAGTTTCAGAGTAGTTAGTCCTCCACCTTATACAGTACTCCCCACCACCACCACGAATTGTTGGGGCTTTCAATGACTAATCATGTATCTTTCCATTGAGGTTGGGCTTTGGATCAGATTCTGACCCCCTGGGAAAGGATCCTGAACCTGTATCCCACTACAGGCCAAAGAGCTCTATATCTCAACAGGACAGAACTAATCCATCTTTCCAAAGCCCGGGTGCCCACCCTACAGCCTGCGCCATACATGGCCCACCAGAGCATTTCATTAGGCCCAGGGCTTGCTTCAACAGGCTACTAATGGCTGATTCATTAGCATTTTGCCATCGTGTTTACACAAGCATGTAAATAGACAATACTATACAGAGAAACAACCTAAATACATACAAAAGGAGATGAACTAAAATATAAATCAATACAACAGGCTTTAAATCTTATTAAAACACATGAATGTTTTTGGCCCACCCATAGCTCTGCTTAGGTTTACGTGGCCCTCCTGTGTAATAAGATTGGGCACCACTGCCGTAGGCTGCAGAAGGATGGCAGCCATTAGGAACAGACATCCCAAAAAGAGTGGAAGAAAAAATAAATGTTGCTGGCCAACTGACATGCGAAGGAAGGCAGGCTCCATTCAGGTAGATAAAAAGCCTCTCTGTTAAACCCCTTTCCTTTTTATTAGTGCAACTGCATTTCCTTAAGTCTTTGGGTATGACTTAGTATTATGACTCCTTTAGTACTAAGACTTACCCGAAATACTGAATGGGTGAGAATGAGACCTCTTTCCACAATATTAGCTCTGACCTATTGAAGTTAGTGTACTTTTAGGAGAAAGAACCTATACAAGATGTTAAAATTGATTTATTTATTACCTTGAATCTATTACCTCCTTCAAAGTTAAGTGGCTCCTCTTGCCTAATGTACTTAAGCCCATCCTTATCTGGAAATACAGTTTAAAATAAGGCAATTAGCTTGGACTACTAATGAGCTAACAAGGCTCAATCCAACTGCTGTCTCCCTAGTAATTAAAAGTTATTATTAAAAAGTAGACAAGACTCTGATTTGTCTGGGGGTTAGTCTTGAGCTCAATTCTTTCTTCCAGAATACCACAATTAGTCCTATTGGCTTTTGGTGTAGCTCTACCCTGAGAAGTGAGGGATAAAATGGCACACATCCAGTTTATCCTGTGTGCCTTTTTACCTAATGATTTTAGTATTTAACCATGCATTTTTACTCCTATTAGCCCTGCAGATTCAACACAGCTACATAAGAGCTGGAATATATCCACACAATTATCAACTAAAATCCATTTGCAGGATCAAATCCTGCCCTCATTAGGGTTGCATGGTCCCATGTAACAGTAAGGTCAGCATTTGAAGTTAATGGTATAACAGAAGACAGGATTTGCCGCAGAATTTTTATTAATAGTGTGAGTAAGAAACAATTTTGAGGTATGAATTTCAAATTCAGGCTTGAATTTGCAATACTGGCTGTTACAAATAAAACACCTCAGTACCAGTTGGCTTACTTTCAGTAAGATACACTTTCAACTCAGCAGAGGTTTAAATTGGCAGTGAGGGATATATTTGAGTTTAGAATAGCAAAACAGCATTGAGTCCTTTTTGGGGAAAAAAATAAGCATAGCTTTAATCAAATCTGCATCCCTTCTGTGTGAACTACCATTCTAACATTTTTATAAAACAGACAAGTTTAAACCACTGATTTAAGTTATGCACCTGCAACTCATAATTCTAATTATTATACAATTTTAGACCCCTTTAAGAGCTTTCTATCTTTACTTTATTGGTATCCTCATTAGCCGAGCAATGAGCACTTAATACAACCTGCAGAGCTAATTTATCAAAGCTGAAAAATTCACTGTAAACAGATTTACTAATTAAAATACAATCTGTTCTGGCTTCTGTATGTTCCATATTAAGATATGCATGTAAAGTTAGGCCACACTATGGACATTTCATTTTCAGGAAAGAACTTGGGAGTAGATTTTTACTTAACATTGGCAACTTATTAAACATCCAGTGCACAAGAGCTGTGGCTGCTTAGTAGCTATTTCTATGCCTAAATCTCAGGGGACTTAAGTACCACAGTGGTAGTGCCTTAGTGATACCTGAAATAGAAATAACATTCCAATATTAAAGAAATCCTGTTCCACTGAAATATGATCCTTTTACTTATACTACTTAGACATATGAGCTATGGAACACTTGAGCCAGCTGCTGGAGAAGAACAAAACTGCAGTGAGGTAGTCAATGGACCATTTAAGCTCTATGCATACACAGTACATAGAAAGGAAGTGATTAGAGCATTAGCCTAGGACTTGGGAGATCAAAGTTCAACTCTCTGCATTGCCACAGATGTCCTGTGTGGTCTTGAGAAAATTGCGTCATCTTTCTGTGCCTCAGTTCCTCCATCTGTAAAATGGAGATAAATAGTATTTCCCTACCTCGTGAGTGAGGATAAAAGTATTAAAAATTGTGAGATGTTTTGGGGTCCATATAAAGGACATTAAAATCTACAAACAATTATATGCAGGATTGTTTATTTGTTTTGGGAGATAAAAAATTACATGATCTTTAGAATATATTATTTTGCACCTCACTGCAGTCCATATACTGTCTACGGATCAAATCATCCACCACCACCACATGCACTCCCATTGAAATTCATGAAGTTCCACAGGTGTGAGCACAACATTTTACCCTGTACTATATAGTAAAGCCTAGAATTTAGAAAAATCTTAAGTGACAATCAGCTCATCATCATTAAAAGGCTAGTTTAAAAAACCCCCAAAATAGGCAGTTTTTGTAAGAAACAAAGAATGGATTGTACACCACTGAAACCAATGGAAATTTTTACCACTGACTTCAATGGGAGTTGGAACAGACTCGATGACAAGCCAAGAGTAAAGTTTTAGAACTTTCAGAGACCACCAGATCTACAGTGAAATAATGAGACAAAATAAAATGATTACCACCTTGTAATTGAAAGAAAATAAAAATTGATACTTATATCTTTACATGGTTATACTTGTGAAAACACCTGTGTAACAGCTGCAATTTAGGAATAAAAAACTATTTTTGAATGTTTGAACTCAACAAGGTTGCAGTACAATAATAAAACCAAATGTTCCAAATATGTCTGTAAAACAGTATTTCCAAATTGCACTTGAGTATCAAGAGGCCAGTGAATTATCCAAATCATATCCAATCATCCAAATCTGTATTGGTTTGAAGACAATTCGATGCTGGTGAAAGGTGCCAGATGGAAAACACTCAGCAGTAATAGAAGTCAACAGATAGAACACGGACTCAACAAACTTGAGCACACGCACAAGCAATGTGCTTCAACCATGACCTGGTGAGACCATCTTCATGGGTAAGGGAATACTGTAGTTCTATTTTCATAGCATTTGTAATCATTCACCACCATGGAGAGACTACCAATTGCAGGGAAGGCTTTTTGTTCAATATTGACCTTGGTGGAGTAAAAAATGAAAGCAGGTGAAGAGTTCCATTCCATTATCCAGGCGTGACAAAGCCACTCAGTACTGAGGATATGAAAGCCCATGAGCAAGAATTATTCAAAGGTTAACAGGAAAGGTATACTAATTTTATTATAAAAAAAGGACTGAAAAGAACATTAAGCCCCAAGGTAAAACTTGAAAAGGAAGCTAGCTGCAAAGTATACACATCAAGCTTGATTTTCACCTTCTTTCTGCCTTCATATAATATGGAGCAATCTGGATACTCTTACCTAAAAGGTGTATTTATTTATTGTTTTGCCTGTTCTGAGTTCTCTCTGAAACCAGGAGAAGTCAGTCAACTACCTAATAGACACCAGCTCAGATCATATGAGGGGGATTTTGAGATTGCTAGGTATACCCTTACACAATTTCCTTTATTTATATCTGGCAGTAGGAATGCAGCACTCCAGGAGTGAGAAATTACCAAATATTAGTCTGTTGGTTTGTTTGTTCTAGTTTTTTTTTTTTTTTTTTTTTTGTGGGTGGTTAGTGCTGGTGGCTTATTTCTTCCTGATCGTGGAAGCTAAGGTAAACAATTGTTTCCACTGGTTAACAATATACACTACACAAACAAACAAAAAAAATAACTCCCAACAAACCCACACTCCTATTGGAAAGAACCTAGAATAGAAAGGTGGAGGACGTAAAGAGTTACAACAACTGATTTTGGGAATCTGTGTTTATATATTTGGGCTTTATACACACAGTTCAGTACATAGACATTTGGAACACAAGTTAGGAGAAGACATTACCCTAGTTCTATTGAAACCAGTCTACTCAAATTCTTTTGTCCAATTTTGGACACTATGTAAATAAATATGAGCTGCTAGGAGGCTACATTTCTTTTTTAAATGCTCTGAATATTCTTTTTTCTTTGGTTATCATTTACTATATAATTTCATCTTCCTTGAAATGGGAACTACAAAAACATTTTGACCAAGCTTTCAATCCATCAAAACATCGCTGTAGTTTCAGTGAGTACATTTTTGTCCTCTGCTAAAATGCCTTTTGTGACTAATGTGATACAGCACTTCAGGTGAAACTGGCCAGAAAATGGAAATATCTTCTCGTGCAAAAATAGTTTTTGAAAAAAATTGAAAATGTCAAAGCAAAATTTTTCACAGAAAGGGTTTCAATAAAAATTCTGTTTCAGTAGAAACAAAGTGGAATTTTTAAGCTTCCTGCTGGAAATGCTCTTGTCAATCTTACTTCCAGCTCACTACCACACAGGCAGAAGGCCATGGTCTTTCAAGCTTTCTCCCCAGGTCCTCATATGGTGAGGTAGAGAGCCTCCGTGCTCAGCCTCCCCACCGTTCCCTAGCTCCAGGAACTGCTCAGCCTCCTCCCCAACACACCAGCTCTGGAGGTCCCAATGCAGGAAGACAGGCAAGCACCTGCCTAACTTCAGGATTATTCACATGCTTAAAGTGAGGCATGTGCTGAAGTACCTTGCAGAATCAGGATGTAAGTTCTATTTTTGTTTACAAATGCTTAACTGTTATAATACTTTAAATAATGAATTACAGCTGGTCAAACATTTTTAGTCAAACTTTTTTCATGAAGAAAATGCTATTTTCATTGAAATCATACCATTTTGAAAAATGTTGATTTTTACAAACATTGTGTCAAACTTTTAATAAAACACAAACAAGAGGAATTTTGATCTAGAAAAGATGATGTCTCAACTAGTATTAAGTAGCAGCTACCTTGGATTTTTAAAATAAAATTAAAAAGTTTTTTTCAACTATTACATCTGATGTGAAATGTAAGTAGTATGCACTAATACTTATGACATGTTATGAAAATATAAAAATGAAAAGATGCATAAAATTTGAAACTGAAATTTCAGAATACTGAAACAGATATTTTGGGAAATTCTGTTTTGTGGGAAATTCTGTCATGCTTAAATTTCCCCTGAAGTGGAAATTCTGAGTTTTGACAGCTCAACAACTGCCACATGCTTTATGCAACATTTCAAAAATTAGAGGTTGCCCTGACATATTTATGCTCTGGTACATGTTGGCAAAACAAAAAACTCAGTGCCATTTTAATTCTGAACTACATTTTTAATCTATGGAATTTGTAAAATGTGACCTCAAAATTAAGGACCATATGCAACATTTACAAACTTTTTTTTTTAGAATTCAAAATATGAGTCTGTTAAACCAAAGTCTACAACTGGTATTTATATCACGCTTTCCTGCAAAACACTGGTAACTTGCTATATGTTACATCTGACATTATTACATGTAAGTAGTATGCACTAATACGTCTGTGACATAACATTTGTTTTCCAGTACTTGGTTCACACTACAGTGTTACATATAATATAACTTGACATAATATGCTGCAAAATATGTTTAGATGTTACATCAGCTTACAAGACTCAAATTAGGGTACTCAAAAGGTACTTCTTCACAACGGATGCTTATCCACAGGAAACTTGAAAGCACACATCAGAATATCTATAAACAAACTAAGAACAAACTTTTCTTAAACTTATTTGTAATCCTTTTCTCATTAACATGCTCTAATAAGATTACAATTTTTACACAGATGTTAGTTTTTTCCTGTTGGCGACTAATGACCTGATTATTTCAGCACTTCAGTGGCAGACGGCTGTTTCATTTTACCTAGCTCCCTCAAAGTCAAAAACTTGCTACAGCTGCTGTGACTACCTATTAATGAGTGGAGCAGTGGAACAAAAAAATATTATGTTAAAATAAATTACAAAGGACAGTTTATAAACTATTATTCTGAGAATCCTCATCCACTTCAGCACAACACATTTGAGGGCTTTCAAATGTTACAAATGTTTTGTAAATGACACTACAATTCTTTTAAAAACACTTTTTAATATTGGTTCTCTTGGTTTTTTCTGCATCCATGCTTGCAATGCTGTGAAAGTAATAATTGTGTGTTAAGTATCAGACATTCTGTAGAAACTTTTGCACATTTATCATTTTTAATTTTATTTAGCTTTAAAATAATAAAAGGCAGCTATCCAAGACTCCCTAATCACACAAATAAAATCCCAGAAGCTTTGAAGTAACCATTTCAAGAGGAATTCAGCCAGCCAAAACACATATAGACTTCTTTCCAGCCCTTTATTGTTACAAGAAGCATTCCCTCCAAAAACTATATCAAATAGATGTTTGAATATATTAAGCATTGCTTCCTTTATCTACTTACAATCATATTGAAATACAATTCTTATATTTCAAATCACTTTCTATGAGCAAGGATCAGGATGAGGAAATGGCCAATACTGGCCTTTAAAATGTGTATTTAAAAATCGTATCTATAATTTTAAATACACATTTGGGGCTACTGACTAATCCTCTCCCCTTTTCTTCCATATTTCAGGTAAATTCATCCCCAGGCAAAATTCATCATCACATGAGGGCAGGGCCATCTATTTAGTAGTTATACTGCATTGTGCCCAGAGGCTCTATTCAGGTTTATGGCGCTGTTGTGTTATGTGCTGTACAAATACAAAGGTAGTAGGTACTTGTGCTGAAGAGCTTGCCTAAGAAGATGAATGACATAGGAAGAGCGGGGAAGATAAAATATAAATATCGTTGATACCTTAAAAGAGACACAACTAAGGGGGCATATGACAAATGTCTATAAAAATCATGAATGGTGTGGAAGAAGTGCATAACAAATGTTATTTAACACTTCAGATAACATATGAAGCGGGAGTCACTCAATGAAATTAATAGGCAGCAGGTTTACAATATACATAATGAAGCACTTCTTTGCACAATGCACAGTCAACCTGTGCAACTCGTTGCCATGAGATGTTGTGAAGGCCAAAAGTATAATTAGGTTCAAAAAAGAAAAGTTCATGGAGGATAGGTCCAATGGCTATTAGCCCAGATAACTGGGACTGGATGACAGAGGATGGATCACTTGGTAATTGCCCTGTTCATTCCCTCTGAAGCGTCTGGCATTGGCCACTGTCGAAAGACAGGATGTTGGGTATGACGCCATATGGTCATTCTTAGGTTCTTATTTTGTAATTACATAAATAAACACAAACCTTCCCAACTGCCCTTCAGCCTAGATGTTAAAATTTACTGAGGAGCAGAATGCCCCCTCCAAATAAATGATCGGGAGCAGCTTAGGAGAGGAAACTCCACAAGAGAAGACATCATGGAGCTGGACAGATCCACCTGTGCTCCTGGACCCTTGGAATCTGGGGCAATTCTGGGAGCGTGGGGGAAAGTGGAAGAAATATCCCACCCACTGTAATAGGAAAGAGCTGGGGAACAGAGAAGGAAAACTTCTTAACACCCCAGAGTGAAGGGTACAGTGACTCTAGCATATGTGGACAAATAGCAAATAATGGAGGAGATGCTGGCATGCACACTGCTCTCAAAGGAAGCCCAATAAACACTGAGCTCCCCCTTCCAGTTGCAGATCTGCCAGTGGTCCCACAACAATTCCGTCAATGTAAATGGGAGCAGAAATGTATCCCAGGAAGTCCCCCACACCCAAGGACTCTCTCCTCAGCAGGGCTTGAGAGAGGGGTCCTACATACATGGAGGGAACTCAGTGCACGTCTCCTCCCTTCCATAAGACAGCTCAAAAGGCTGGGGCAGGGGAGAAGAGCAGCAGGGCCACCGGCAGCTCTGCAGCATCAGCAGGAATAGGGGGTTAGCGCTCACAGCTGGGTTTAGTAACAGGCCCACTGGGATCCCCTGTCTGTCTCTCTCTCACACACACACTCACACAGAGAGAGAGACAGAGAGAGAGAGAAAGACACATGCCCCTTTCCTACACTCATGTATTTTCTCCACTATTTCCAGGGCTGCCTGTTTCCAATGAGAGATGTCACAAGAGCTCCTTCCCAACCCCCAAGTTGTCTCTCCAGGCCTCTTGCTGCCTTCCCTCCTGCAGTGTGTTCCTTCTCTAAGCTGCAGCCTATTTTTTTAGGAGGTGTGGGAAGGGGGCACAGAGTGCACCTTTCTCTGCTTGCCACCCTCTAGATGTCTTAGGGTTGCTGCAGCTTCCTAGAGCAGCTACTGATTTCCCCGCAGGCCTGCCCCCTGTGATCATGCAGGAGACTACCTGCGCGGAGCATGTACCTGGAATCAGGGAGAATGGAGAATTTCTTACCAATAATTTCCTTTCTGCTAGCAGCATCTCCCATAATTTTAAGACATCTGGGCTGCTTTGCTCACTTTGCAGCTCACAAAGGCAGATCAATTGTGCTCTGGCCATGCTCCCTCTGCTCCCCCTCATGGCCAGATGAGTTATTCCAAAGCTGCAAAAATATGTATAACAATATTAGTATAAAATACTTCAAAGGTAACTGCCCAATTATGTACAGTGGACCACAAAAGAAAGTGTCTTATGGCAAAGATCCAATTCAACACCATCTGGCTATTGAGCCATTTAGTGTGGGTAGAAATGTGGGAGATTCTGCTAGCAGAGAGGAAATTATCAATACAAAATTTTCCATGCTACAGCCTTGTCTCCCCCACAATTCTTGATGTCTGGAACGTAGTGAGCAGTGAACAGATGTAGGGAGAGTAAAGGATAAGGTCAGAGGAATAGAAAAACAGTATCCTTCCGTTTATAACATTTGCCCAAAGGGCAAAATCATTTTTGGGCCACTTCCTGTAGTACCTTCCTGCCACTAGATGCCTAGGCCGAAGACAGGAAGTCCACCTTGTAGTGCTTGATAAAGGTAGTATCAGTTGATCAGGTGGCCCACCTTACAAACTTACGGTATGGATACATGGTTCTTTCTGCCCATGAAATCGTCAGGAATCTCATATAGTGTGCCCTGACCCCTTCTGAAGCCAGAATCTCTCATGCCTTGTACATTTCTGCAATGTACAGTCTAATCTGCCTAATGATAGAGGACTTGGATTCCACATGAAAACATACAAATAGACCACCTGATCTCCTTATAGACCCTGTAAATTTGATGTAGATTTTCAGGGCCCTTCTAACATCTAAGGTGTGCCACATTTCTTTGGTGGGATGCCATGGTCTTGATCAAAATGCAGGGTGAATCACCTCTTGGGATGCATGGAAAGAAGAGTTCACTTTTGGAATAAATTATTCTGGCCACTTTTGTCCACATGAAATATGTAGTAATGCTCCTGCACAGAAAGGGTCGCCAGCTCAGACACTCACCTGGTGAACATGATGGCTATCAGGAAACAAGTCTTGATAGACAAAAAATGCTGACACTGATGTTAGTGGCTTGAAGGGGTGGTTTGTCAGGGCCTTCAGTACAAGTTGCAGGGGAAAAAAGGCCTGATCACCAACTTGCCTGATCAGACTGTCCTAAGGAATCTGGCTACCTGGAGGCACTCTACCAAAGAACTGTAGATTCTTTAAACCTCATGCTACTAAGGGCAGACACCCAACATGCACTGGTGCTGGCTTGGAAACCTTGTTGAAACCTCTTGGAGAAAACCCAAGTTAGCCAAAATTCTAGGATTTCTCATGTTCCTGGTGCCATCTACAGAACTTGGTCCAAACAGAGGAGTATGCTTTTAAAGTCAATGCTCTTCTAGAAAAAAAAAGTGTCCTGATGACGCTGGAGGAAAGTCCCAACGATATTAGCACTTTCCTTTCAATAGCCAGACTGCTAGATGCAGCCAGTTTGGGTACAGATGAAGAAGAGGACCTTGTGAGAGGATGTTTTGTCTCTTTGGGAGTTGTAGTGGCGATCTTAATTTCAGCTCTATTAGGTCTCCTCAATCAATGAGGGTTATCAGTATCACTGTCTCATGCTCCAGTTTTATTTTCTGGATCACCTTCCCTAATAATGTGAAGGGCGGAACCTCAGAGGAGACTTTACCACCATCTGTGCAATAGGACATCTGTTCCCATATTAATCTCCCTGGTGAAGTATCTTGATTTTTTTGCAATCATGTGGTTTGCAAACAGGTCACATGATGGCAGGATGAATGACTTGACCATCAACACGAAGACTTCCTGATTCAGGCATTACTAGTTGTTCACCTTGTGCCTGCTGAGCCAGTCCACCTTATGGTTCAGGTCTTCCTTTATGTGAACCGCCCTGCTGGAGAAGAATTTTCTGCCCACTGCATGATTTCCATTGCTTTGGTGTGTAACACTGAGCTTCTTTCCCCCCATTGGTTGCTCACATATGTGACTGTGGTTGCGTTGCCTAACCATATCAGGACATGCTTCTCCTCTAAGCTGGACTGTAATCTTCACAGCACTAGCATGACTGCTCTTAGTTCTCAAAGGGCTATGCAGTGGGTCCTTTCTTCCAGGTTCCAGATGCCTTGAGCTGTTTGGAACATTGTGAGGTTCAGGAAAGCAGCATGCCCTGGGATGACCCCCATTTCAACAAGTCTATTGCCTATGCCAGAACCTTTATTTGATCCTTCATGTATTCTGGGGAGTGGTCTGATACTTCCATGATGAAGCCTTGAAGGCACCTGGTGTGTGATTGCACCGATGGAGTGATCCATATGCACAAAACTAGAAGGCCTAACTGTTGAAGGCTAAGTGCTATGGTAGGCCTCTTGCAGCTCTGAAACACAAGAGGGACCTGAATCTTCTGAAACATTTTCAGACATGAGTACCCTTGCTATCGAGGTGTCTAGGTCCACTATCAACTGGGTTATTTTGGTGGACAGAATTCAAACTTTTCTTGATATTGACAATAAAGCTGTGTGCCTGCAGAAGGTCTAAAGTCAGAGACATGGATCTGTGTCTTGTTAAGGATGGAGCTGTAATTAAAATATTGTCCAGGAAGGGGTACACATGGATCCCCTGTGATATGCATCTGGCTACTATGATTACAACCAACATCTATGAAAAGACCTAGGCAACCCAGGAATGTCATATAAGAACAAATAATGATAATGCTCCTTACCAAAGGCAGCAAACCATAGGAACCTGCAATAGCATGATCTGATTAGGATGTGGAGGTATGTATTCACCAGATCCACTGAAATCAGAAGGTACCTCCGGGACACAGATGACACTGTAGAGGTTAGGGTCTCCATCCAGAACTTTGTTTTCCTGATCCCTGTGTTGAGCCTTTTGAAATGTAGAATGGCTCAGATTCCTCCTGTATACTTCCGAATGATAAATAAGATAGAACTCAAACTATCTTTCTTCTGAGGGAATTTCTTTATTATTGCCACTTGTAGACAGTGAGAAATTTTGTTCTGGATTATTCCTCGCTTTATAGGGTCATTCAAGATGGGGGACTAGATGAAAAATACATGAGATGGAGCCTATAACTTGGAGTATCTCTGATTTAGTATTTCACTCACTCACTGGTCCACGGCCAAAGCAATCTATTTTTCCAGGAAATGGGAAATCCTGTTTTGTGTGGAGACCTATGTGGTCTTCGTCATTAAGAGGTTTTGGGAGTGGCAGGGTTTCCGGAGGAAATCCCTCAGGAACTACAGTTCCCTGGCTTGCTTCTGGAGGCAAGTTCTGTACTCTCTCTTAAAGGCATGGTATGGCATTGGGAGGGATATTTAAATTTTGCAGCATTGCCTGCCACTACTTTGCCTAGCTTCTCTCCAAAAAGCAGAGCTCTGATGAATCTGGAGAACAGCACCAGTTTAGAGTGGCTATACACCTTTCAGAGACAGAGCCATACGTGGTACCTGGGCCCGGAGATGGAGATCCTGACTTTTGTTGAGAATCTCATCACACCCACTGAGGTTCCAGTGACTAATGCTGTTGCCCGGGAACTTCCTTTAAAATAGAGCTGAAGTCAGGGGGATCTCTATCCTTGAGAGCTCTGAGATGTTCTCTCAAAGCAAGCAGACGCTAGGGATGCCCTGAGGAAGGCTGAGGAGGCCTCAGTCTTTTTTGAGTGTGGCCTCCAGTTTTTCAACCATGGGATCTTTAGAAGAGAAATCCTTTACTGAGGGGATAACCATATCTTTTGCCAGGAACCCTATGAGAGAGTATCAAGCTTCTGTATCTCAGTAACCTGGGCCTTTGATTGCTGAATCCTGTAGAATCTAAGATCATTTCTGTTGGTATGTTTGCCCTTGCCTGGCTTGTCCTATTCATCCTTGATTACTTCCTTGAAGGAGGAATGTAGGCAAATCATGGCCTCAGGAGAGAAAATTTCAAGAAAAATTTGCTCAGGCTTACTCACAGGGTTCTGTTTGGGTTGAATCTGAACAGTGGATACAACCTTACTGAATATGGCCTCGAATTTCTCAAGGGGAACAAACTTTTGCTGAGTCTTTTGCCAGTCCTGATCATAGTCAGAGTCCAACAATTCACCATCCTCTGTGGAGCAGGGGGAAGAGGAATCAGAGGACTCCTATCTCCCAGATCTTTTATGCTTTTTTTCCCCCTTTTTTGCTTTGTGTACCCCCCCTTATTTTAGCGTTTCATTTAGTGTATGAGTGCCACTGCACTTTGGTGAGGCCTTTTGCAGTTAGTCATGCTAAGGACCTGAAGTCCTCTCACAAGATTTGTTTCTGAGTCCATGCCTGATGAGTCCCATTCCCTGAAGGAGGGGAAACATTTCCAGAGTCCTCCTGGACACATGGGAGAGGGTCGGGGATGTTTATGAGCCCAGCTTCTTTTCACAGGGCACTGAGGACACATTTTTAGGACTTGGGTGATTTGTGACCTTGCAAATCTACCCTCTGTTTTCCAGGACCCCTTTGGACTTACCCTAAGTCAGATGATTGGTGTCCTCCTTATCCTTAGAGCCTCTCCCTGCTCTGCCCATAGACTCCTGGTCCATTTTCCCCCACATTGGAGGCATGGCTTCTCAGGTTGATAGGGGGATCCTACATGCCTGTCTGACTCAGCCCCGGGACCTAACCGAATTAGGGATGGAAGGCAGGGCACAACTCACCATCTGCCAAGCCTGAGACAGCAGTCTCACAGATGGAGCACCCTTTGACTTTCATTCACCACTTTTTAGGCTGCTCTATCATAGCTGGAATGTGCAGCAAAGCCAGCAGGGAGGCACCACAGGTTTCAAACACCCAGCCAAAAAACTAGCCAAGAGGAAGAAGAGTGATGATCACTCTCCTCTGCCTCACATTTTGAAAACAAAACCCCTTTAGAAGACAGGAACACTAAAATAGCCAACAACACTGCTGTGCAGGGAGAGAAATTAGCCTGAGTGGGAGCAGAGGCGGAGCAACCAGACTGCAGCTGCCAAAAAGTTGATCCACCTCTGTGAGCTGAAAGGTGAACAGAGCAGCCCAGGTGTCAAGAACTGTGGGAGATGCTGGCCTGCAGAAAGAAGGATCAATCAGGGGTCCTTAACAAAACAAGGAACCGCATCAGATATATTTTCCCTGCCCCAAAGTCCAAGATTGGTAAGTAACACATCCAATCCTCATGTTTAACAAAACAGATTGTCAACTTTTAAAACAAAACTGGGTCTGCTATATATTCTTTGGACTATTTATATGGATTTCTCTTACAAGAACAAGCCATTAGATGTCACTTTTGTATGGAAAATTTTTGTAAATTCACAGCACCATCAGCATGTACAGTAATGTTAATGGAGATACAACTTTTCTGTTATGCAATCAGTAGAAATTCTGAAACAATTTGGATAATAAAATCTCTGGTATGCCAAATTTTACACAGTGAGATTTATATTTACGTCTGATAGTTAGCAATTTAACTTGGTAGACATTAAAAAATGTAAGTGATCACCACACAACTATTTCAAAAGAAGTTAAAACTCCTCAGAGTCAATTCTTTCAGTGCACTCCTCATTGGCAATGAAGTTCACGTGTGGAACTCCAAGCACAAAGAGTTATTTACCATGCTATACATATAGCTAAGCTATACAACCATACAAACAATACATTTTCTATTTCCAAGTATTTTTCTTTCTGTACTAGAATACGCACCTGTTTATGTTACTTTTTCCTCACATTTGGATGCAGATTTCCTCAGAATAAAGGAAGCCATTTCCACAATAGCATTAATAGACAAGCCACTTAGAAAACCTTTATTATTTGTTCTCACCTCCAGCAAAGCATCCACAATATTGTCACTAAAAAGTGAGACAGAAATAAGATTGTCTTTAACAGAATGAAGTTATATAACCATATTTTCATAGTTCAACACTTATCATTTAATTTGACTATTTTGAATATTAGGTTAATAAATCAGGGGAGAAAAATCAGATATTCTTACCAAGTAGCCTTGGGATGCAGTTCTTTCAGTTTCTTCATCAATTTGGTAAAGCTGCTCAAGTTCAGTGTGTTCGGAGGTATAAAGGTAGCAGATGGATTAGGAGAGAACTGAACAGAATTTATGTGCCGAGGATTCTCTCTGATATTCTAAATGTGCATTAAAACAATTGGACATGGAATGTGTTAAGTACTATATGGATTGCTTATACTACTTTACAAAAATTATCACTTCTGTTATGTACCAATTTTTCAAACTACCGGCGCAATTACAGATTTAGTGCAATAGTAATATATTTAGAGATTGTATATCAGGATCAGAACTGATTGTTACAATGCAACTAACTATTGCATATCACATTATCTTCAGAAAGAGCATATATGACGTGAGAGAATGTGTACTGTATCTTAAAAAATATTTTTATTTTGGTTACCATTTTTGTGTTTTTTCATGTTTAACCATGTTAAATTAGGCAAAATCTAGATTATTTTAGAAAGTCATTTTTATAGTAAATAAAAGTAGAATAAGTTTTGGCGTTTTTTTGTTTATAATCACAACCACAAATCTAGTGATTGGACAAAGTCAGTGGATGAAGAAAATCTGAAAATGAATTCATTATATCATTTAGGATACAATCTAAACAGTTTTTTCTCCCCGCTCTTCTGCCAGAGACAAAAAAAAAATCTCTCTTGTACATTAATAAATCACAAGAGACGACACATATACAAACTAATTAGAAGTGAAAACTTTTAATCCTAAAAGAAAAACCAAAATAAAATCATAGGTAACTAAACCTTCACATTTCACCTTTGGAATAACTGAGAGCTTGCATCATTAAAGAAATAAAGGTGGAGATATCAGCATTAGGCTGGAGAAGCTGGAGAGCTATGTCCCTTCCACAATATGCCACAAATATTGATTTTTGAGCACTAAGACACTTTTCACAAGCCAACACTAATGCAAAATATGCTAACATGTCACATCTTTTACAAAATAAGAATTCATTTAAAGTTTTAGAACAAAATTAATCTGTCCAAGGAAGAATAATTTACCTGTTGATCAACTGAGAATAAAAGGTGTCCTGATTCATGTCTAGGTGATTTTAAATCAGAGCTGAGAACTTTTGAAGAGGCCAGAGTAGGGGCAGGCACCGTTGAAGAAGCTGACAGAGGGGCAAGCACTTTCAAAGAGGTTGAGGTGGTGAAAGGCACTTTCAAAGTGTCAGAGACAGAGCGGGTAATTCTGCCTTGAATATTTTTTTCCGAAGTATCAGTGGCTTGGATTTCATAGTGAAGTGGTCTGGAAAACTTTTGAGAAGCTGGAAGAATATTTTCTCCTGCAGCTTTTACAAGATGAACATTTACTGTTTTTCCTTTTATTTCTTTCCCATTCATTTCTTCCACAGCCAACTTTGCTTTACTAGCTTTTCTAAAACTCAGAGATGCGTATCTAAAATTTAAAAACACGTGCAAGAACTAAGAAAAAATCTTTCAATTAATATACAATCTAACCAGCTTCCATATGTGGATGCTACCAGATCCATTAATTACAAATGCTTTTGACTGTTGTACAACTCTCTGCTTTAAAATGTTAAATATAGCTTTTAATTAAACTACAATATTTTAATCCAGCAAGGAGAACATTTTATAATTTGTATTTTCCAGAAAAATGTCAACTGTTTCTGGAATCAGACATTGCCAATCTACATCTCAAACATAACTTGTAGAAAATGTATTGATTTAATTAAAATTCCACTGACATTGAAGTAACTTACAAAGCAAAAATGATGTTTTCCTAAATGCCACTTATTTTGTCAGTAACAAAATGTAATACAAATAAAATGTACATTAATATGAATGTACCTGTAGTTACTAGAAAACTCACATATCGAAACCTCCAAAACCTGATACTTCTGAAAATGAGACCTTAGATCAACCTACAACAGATAGCATATTTAGGATGCAAAGTACAGTGTTAGAATATATTTAAGCCTCCTGTAGAGGCCTATGATTGTTTAAGTATATTCTTATCACTTAGTGAGTTATAGGGGTATAGAACCAAAGAATCAGAATCACAGGCCACCTATCTATGGGCCTTCTCTCACTGTGACAGTCTGAGGCCTTGTACTTCGGTTAAGCAAAACCAAAAGCAGCAGGGGCAGCCATAAACTGGGAAGCATGCGGTCACATCCACACATTCTATACAAATTACAGTAAAATAAAGCAATAGCAGGCTGTTAAGAAGGCGATCCAGTCTGACACCTCCAGATAAAGGGAAGACCCTAGAATGCTTAAAGAAAACTTTGTTTGATAGCATTCGGTCTGGGTTTTAAACACTTGTCATCAGTTGTGGTTGTAGGATCTATACTTCATATTGTTTGGTCATTATCGTACCCACTGTTCTGATATCTGTCTGATTCTTTGATTGTTTCTGTTTGTCCCATAATTAATTGCAATCAGTTAAGGTGATGGGGTATGACTGTTTAGAGAATTATGTTACAATATGTTAGGATTGGTTAAAGAAGAATTATCCTGTAATATTTTTGAGAAAACAATTGGTTAAGATACACTATAAAAACTGAGATCAAACAGAATTTAAGGTGGGAAAAAGGAAAATTACTGGTGTGAAGAATTGGGATTCTTGCGTGATTATCCCAATAAACCCATGGTATTGCCTGTTGCTGGACTCTGGACTTCTGCTTCTGTCAGCGAACCAAGAACTGAGGGAGGGGGGCCTTAACATACAGCATGGAAGTAATTTATCAGATAAACAAGGTATTATTTAAAGGAAGGCTGTTTTACCTCTGATACTGAAGGACTTAAGCCACCAACATGAATAAAATGCTTATTTGGCTCACTTGTATTCTTCGCCATCTTTATTTCTGGTTGCATAGAAATATAAAAGAAAAAAGTGTTAATGTGCTATTCCAAATGTTAAGATATAGTCACAGTTATTTTTTAGTAAAAATCACAGACGGGTCATGGGCAATACACAAAAATTAAGGAAGCCATGAGCCGTATGAGACTTCTACTAAAAATAATAGGAGAGGTTTGGGGAACTGACCAAATGCCCAAGAGTGGAGGATAAGAACCCTAGCCCCACTGAGATAGGGAGGGTGCAGCATTCACGGTGAGCTGCTCCAGGGAACGCTGCGGCTCCCAGCTCTGAGATCCCCTGTGGTGGCTCAGGGTTACAGCGTCAACCCTGGCTGTGGCTGATGTCTCTGGGGTCCGCTGTTGAGGCTGGAGACTGCAGGGTGTCCCCGCAGCCAAAGGCGGTTCAGGGCTGTAGGGTCCCCAGTGGTGGCTGGGAGCTGTGGGGGGGTCCCCCCACCATCCACTACAGCAGATGGCAATGGAGTGCCCCACTGCCTGCAGCAGCATGGGGCTCCAGCGTCCCCTCACCATCACCCCATCTCATGGCTGCGGGGCTGCCTGCAGTGGCTGAGAGCTGCTCCCGTCCCCATAGCTCCGGGACCCTTGCTGCCTGTGGCAGCTGAGAACTCTGGGGCTCCTGCAACCACCAGAAGTTGATAGCTTCCGCCCCTTCCCTGGCATGGAAGCTGAAGACGATAATGTCACAGAGGTCTCTGAAAGTCATGGAATCCATGATTCTGTGACAAAAACCTTATTCTTAGCTATTCCTTATTTAATTCAATCTACAATAAATTAATTGTAAAAAAGCAGAAAACACGTAAAGCAAACAGTTCCAGAGGGGTTGCTGTGTTAGTTTGTATACAGCAAAAACAACTCAAGTTAAGTTTATGCCTACTGAAATTAAAATTGTTAGTCTTTAAAGTGCTATAGAACTCAAGTTGTTTTTGTAGCAAACAGTAGCTATAAAAAAGTGGAAGTGACTGAACGAAGAAAACATGTTTCATGATACAATAGGGAAAAGGGTGAAATTACATTTAATTTCAAATTGTTGCCTTAAAACTCTACAGAAAAATACGTATTTGAAATTTTGCAAAGGGGAGCATGAATACCACAAACATTTTTTCATGTGCTTCAAAAAAATCTGGTAAATTAATTCTATAGTGAGAATGTGTGTTGTAATTTGAAATTGTATTTGTCTAACAAATTTCCTTAATTCTAACTAATAGGTTCCTTTCCAGAAGTCAAAGTCAGAGCCAGTCACAAACTGGAATTGTAGGGGTCTCCTCTTGGGCAGGAAAAGCGTAGTGCTCTAACAGCGTAACATCTTTCTAGAGGAGCTTGTGTCAAACACGGTCCAGGTATGCAATTAAGGGCTTCAAAGTTTTTATGTGCTTCAGCAACTATGCATAAAGTGTAGCTAGATGGTGTCAAAATACAGCTTTGAGACCTATCCTGTTAAATCAGTGTGTCTCAGCCTTTTTTGGGCTGCAAAACATAAAGTAGCCAAAAATCATCCTGTGAATCACAACACTGTGATCCACTGTACCTCCATAGACTGGGCCACAGAACATTTTGGGGGGGAGGGGTGAGTTTTTTGGGGTTTTTTTTGGAATGTTATTGATAAAAAAGGGTAGTGGGAGCTGGTGTCATTAATGGGGTGAAGTGAAAAGCTTATGCTGCTGATGGAGTTTTGGGGCTTGTGGGTAGCTGTTGCTACTGAGTGGAAGGTGCTTTAGGTAGAATGGGGAAGGACACTCCTTCCACATTCCCAGCACTCACCTGCACAACACTCAAATTCTGGGCTGAACCACATCAAGGGGCTGTGATGCCAATTCCACAGCCCCTAAAAGTGCTGCTGCTTGGAGCAGAGCCCTATGTGAGTAGGTATGAGGGTGGAGGACAAGAAGGGGAAGGGTGGCAGCAGCTACAGGGAGCAGGAACAAGCTGACCCTTTCCTCTCCTAGCTTCCACTGGGTTTCAGGAACCCAGAGATCACTGTTGGTTCAGCTAACAGGGTACAGTCCACCAGGTGCCTCTTTGCAAACCACTTCTGGCATATACTGAAATGACTAGGCAGTGATGACAATGTGATGAAGGTCTTGACATTCAACTGCAACCTGCCACTCAGGATCACTTGAAACAAACTTCTTCAAGGCTGGCTTCATACTAGATTTATAAGAGAAGCCTAAGAAGCCAAATGAGAATTTACATACTTTATTCAGGATCTGATTGCTCAAAGTGAGAAATCTTAGAAGAAGAGAATCCACAGTTCTTTCCAAAGGAAAGAATATTCTAAGGGCTTTAATGCAGGTGATATTGATGCAGGGACCCCAATATGAGCTGTAAAAAATATGCTAAAAATTAAATAGGGCATACAAGATTTGAAGTCCTATTAAAAGACATTTGCTGGAAGAATAAAGTAGTGGAAGAGGTGACGACATGGAGCAAGGAAGTTGGTCACAGTGATTCAGCGGAACTCTTCATTGACCAAAATCAGAAAGGTGGAACACTAACGGGAGCCGACATTCCATTGTGAGAGAGGTATAATGTGCATCCCCCCTCTTCTGGAACCAAAAAGCTTTATCCTTTTACTACACTTAATTTGAGTACTTCCAACCATGCCCCCACATAGCGGCACAATCTAAAGAGAGTGAATCTGTCCTAATTAATTCTGGAGAAGTCAATATTAGAAAAAATTAAAGAGGAATATTTCAAAATACACATTGTTTTGAAAATCTTGCTCAAAGTGGTAAATTTTACGTTAACAGCTAGAAGAAAAACATTTAAATTCTTTATAGAAAACTTATGGCAAGCAAGGAAAGAGAAGAATACTAAAACAATACGAAAATGCAGTACTTGAAAATTCAACTGATCCTTCAGAGGACAAGCAGTGTTCAATAATGCAACATCAATGCCATTCTTATCTAAACCAATAAAACACTCAAACTCACCTGTTGTACTAATGACTTTCTTTAGATTTTCTTGTTCCTTTTCATTCCCCTGAAGTGTTACTGAAAAATCAGTCACTGTAAAGTTTTCTTTAGCATCAAACCAGTCTTCTTTTATTTCTTGATTTTTTCTGCAGTCTAAGACAGTTAAAGCAAACTTAGTTTCATGTACTAAAATTCAAGCAATGATATTTAGAAGGCAGAGTTGCCTGAAGAAAGAGCACATCCTGAGCACTAATCCTGACTCTGCCACTGATTTATGTGGTCTCAAGCAAGTGATTTCATCTTTCTGTCTTAGTCTCATCTGTAAAACGGAGAATAATTTTTGTGTAATATGCACATCATGTTGGTTCCTTTTTCAAAATATAAGATATTAAAAATATTATGTTAGATTTTGTACAGGGAGACCAAGAAAGCAGGGGTTTTCAGGTCACTGTAAAAAGCAGTATAAGGTAGTTGGTTATCACTTAGAATTTACAGCAATGTAAAAAAACGTTTTTCAGTAAAGAAGAGCAGCTGAACATAAATCTGGCTTTGAACAATAGAGATGAACAGGGTTCTGAAAGAGCTATATCAAAATCAATCTTCAGCCCACCTGCCTTTGTGACTGATGTGAGTGGGCAAATCCCAGCGTGCCTTTAGACTGGATGGCTATTTATGAAAAAGAATATGCCCCTCCACATATACATGCTACAGGAATCATCATTATGTATAAAATACTATTATTTATATACATAAACCAATGCGGTTTTTAATTTCACAGTACATAAAAAATAATTGCAAAAAGATTTTTAAAATAAATTGTTCGATCACACATTTACTGAAGTTTGGTGCCCACACATCAGTTTTGTCATTGCTGCACTATTCTGTATATCAAAACACCACATCAAAGAACAGACAGACATTTTTTCATATTACACTTAAGGAATTAGAATAGAAGTATTTTCTTGCATCATACGAGGTTTCTTAGTACTCTTAGAATCATTTTATATCAGATGAATGAATATGAAAGCACGGTTCAGCTTGACCGCTTTAATTACGCTCTGATTGCACAGTATCAGGCAAGGTTTGTAAACCACATTAAGTATGATGATCTTTTGCTCTTAGTGGACCTGGTCCAAAGCCCACTGAAGAAAACAGAAAGACTCCCATTCACATCAATGGGCTTTAGGATCAGATCCAATATAAAAATGTTGAATACCAAGTCAATGTTAGTCACCAACAGGACTATTTTTTACAAAAGGACTCATTTCTATACCATGCTGTAATTACTGTTAAGAAAGTCGCATGAAATGTAAAACTGCAGTTTTGAATGGGAGAAATGATACTACTATCATTCTCTAGTACCTAGGTAAAATAATTTAATTGTAGAAATATGCTGACAAGAATATTAACACATAGGTAAAATTCAAGGCTTTTCCCTGTCACCATTGACTCACCACTATATTTAAAGGGAACCATTGTTCTATGGCCTGTACTTAATGGTATTCAAGATACCGTGGTTTGCAGTTACATAGAAAATATACTCATGCATGTTTCCATTTCTTTCTTACATTACCCACAGATTGTATGACTAAAAACCGCAGCATGTAGTTGATTTAGTATTAAATGACCCTTTAGAGAAATGGCAGAGCATCAATATGGATATTTCAATCAGAGGTTTGAGATTTTAGCAAATGCACAATACAAGTAACAAATACATCATGCTGTTCGTACTGAACTTTATTGTCAAATTTTGAATTAGATACATCTTGCTTACCACTTTTTACATCTTGATCCTCACATTTTATTTCAAAGTTCTTGTAGGGAGGAGATTGCTTACACTGCCTGTTGTCAGTTAAACACACCATTTGATGAGTTACCTATAAATAGGCTTCCATTAGTTATTTGTTGAATAACATTACTTTTTTTTTTCTTTTTTTGCTTAAAATGTAGAATTTTTTATTTTTCTAAGTTTCAGGCTATAGATGCACTAATCAGCTATAGAAAATTTTTGTCCACTAATTTTTGTTCAAGATCTTAAATATTTTTGCATTTCGAAAACAGTATTATCATCCGTTGTAATAACAGTTGCATTACATCCTATTACTAGCACGGAGATATATATGCTAAGAAATACCAATTCTTGGCTGAGTTGTAAAGATCAAAATTATATTTTTATATAGCACTCTACAAAATATGTCTACATAAAGAATAGGATTTAAGAAGATTATTAGCTTATAAACAGGTTACAAAGTAAATGTTCAGGAAACTCACTAAAGATGGTGTTCTTTTCAGGCTGGAGGAAATTTCACCCTCTTGATGTTTTGATATTTCTAATCCTGATTTTTCTGCCCCAGAACTAGAACTAAAAAATAAGTTTCAACTTTTTTTTGAAAATCGATTATAAATTGTAATAGTCTCCTGTTATCCAATTTTCAAAAATTTTCAAAACATTGTCTCTACCAACTAAATTTCCCCCCCATCTTCAATGTACTAAGAAAAATGTATAAAGTTTATAAACATCAGCATAACCAGTGTTAAAGATACTAAAGTTTCATATTTTAATAGACAATTTTATAGAGAAAAGAATAATTGTACATTTGAAGATTCTATAAGCATACTAGATATTACCAGAAAAAGAAAAAATACATTGTTTGTCCCTATTGCTAGGAATATTTTACCATTTAATTTAATTAAGATTTCTTGAAAAACAGTTGTTTGGAAGTTAAAAATCAATTATTTGGTAATGTGATACATACTAAAAGAAAAATATCAATTCCAGGAAACATTTTAGAGGCCTTTTCCAACATCCACTGTAATACTGCCTTACTGTTTCTTACCTATTTTTATTAATAAAATCACTATTCATCTTATGCAAATGTTTTGTATGCATTTTGATGTAACCAGCAATTCTTTAAGTTGCTTATTTATGCAGCTATATTTTTTCCTTTAAAGAATATATTGCAAGTTACTCAGTCTGACTACACTTAATAGGAGTATGACACAGTTTAAAAGTAGCTATGTCTGGCTTCATTTTTAAATTCTCTCTCATAAGAAAAAATTTTGCAGTTACACAATAATATTGGAAGTTTTATTTCTCTTTTCCTTTTGTCTTACTTATATAATGTCATAATATGGCAATACTTTATTACTTTACTGTGGCATTAATTGTTTTATGGTACAGTATTGATTTAAACATACATGTTTTTAAAATACTAGTAAAGAAAACTGGAAAATTATCAACACTGACAGAACAAATATTTGTTTAAAGATAGAATTCTGATAAACAACACTATTGCATCTTTGTGTGTTATTCACTAGCCACAAAACAAACTCCAGCCAGTCCCATTACATCACACCATATTCCAATAGTTTAACACTTCTGAGTGACTTAATACGACAATGCATAACACAAGAAAACCAATACAGAAACGTTTGCTGGTTTCATGTTAGACACAGCACAAATAAAATTACTATGAATTTAATGGGCTCATTTTAACTGAATGCCACTCAGGAACCTTTAATAATATTTACAGGGCAACAATCAGACCCTATACTTTTAGATCTATTGTACCAGCTTTGTGTTGGCGTGTAGATATGACAAGAACATCATATATGTAACACTAGCCCTTTGTTTCCAGAGAGATAGCAAATATAAGTGCAGTTCCTTGAGCTGCTTTGGATGTGGTCTGTTCAGATGAAAACCAGGATTTTTTCATCTTCAGTGAAAGACTGAAATATTTTTCATAATAAAGAAGTTAAAATAATGTATTATATTGCCATTTAAATTTAAGCATGTAACCATGGACAGTGTCTCTTTACCTATACCAGTTTCTTGATGTCTTGGAGAAGACAATAAATAAATAAAATAAAACAAAACAAAACAAAACAAAACAAAACTGTTATGGAGGCACTGACTGCAACTCCATATTTAAGATTATGTTCTGAAACGGGCTATACTTCCTTTTTTCTTTATAAGTAGGTGGTCTCTCCATATGCAATTTCATATTGCATTAGTTTCTCACAATTTTGTGTGTCATTTTTGTTGATTTATTTTAATAATTTTTAGTAAGAAACTTGAAATTGGTCTGCTGAAGTTTATCTGTTGTGGTCAGACAATTATTAGAGACATAAAACTGATTATTTACGCAAAAATAGCAGAGAAGTCAATCTTGAGTATATCTAATACAGTGGATTTTCTAAAAATATATATTTAGGATTTGTTGCTGTTAATCTTTATAAATAAAGGTTTATCTTTTAGCAGAGGCTGAAGAATAAGCTCCTTCAGAAAAATTCAGAAAGAACTACTTTCTTTCAAAATGGTGCTCTCATTATTCCCAAATCTCCTTCCCCTTGAATTGCCAGCCTTACTGCACCCTGTTTATCAAGCTCTCCCTCTCACCCCAAACTACTACACTAAACATCCCAAACTAATAGTAAAGGAAGAGGGTAGCACAAGGGAAGGCTGAAGGAGTAGCTTGGTAAAGCAAGTACTGTACTGGAAGACTGACATACATGAAATTTTGAGTGGTAGGAAAACACACCTTTTTATTTATAAATTGAGAAAATCTGAACTGAAGGTCATGGAGATACAAACATAGAACTCTACAATACCATTTACATACAATTACTTTGCAGAATAAAACCTCACTCTAAAATAAAATCACACTGTCTAAAGTTTCGACCTGCTTTTTCAGCTAAATGGAGTTAGAGTAACAAGTGAAGTTCTTAACAAAAAACAAAAATACTTGCACTATTTATTTTGCTCTCACTTCTGGCAAATTCCTTAATCTGAATATATAAATAAAAAGTGTAATTACTTACTTATAAAGAAGGTCATCTCTCACCAGCTGTCAAGAAAAAAAAAAAAAAAAAGATTTCCCTTAGTTTTTAAAAGAAACTCCTATTTAAGGCCAAAGAGTAACTTAAAAATAAAAAAGCTACTGTACCTTTGAAGGAACGTAAGAAGAAAAGATTGAAAACAACTTTGATTCCACTGATAATGGAGGCAGTGAATCCAATGGTATACCCATTACTAATTTTTCTCTCATGCTGTCATACCTAGCTTTCAGTTCTTCAAAAATAGACAACAAAGATGAACCTAGTTCAGTCTTGTCAATGTCACTTTTAAAATTCCTGAAAAAATATAAAAAGAGCACCTCAAATATATAGTAGGGCATTCCTGTAACATTATTGTTTCCAGAATTTATCAAAAATAGCTTATGGTGCATCAAGATTTTTCTTGTCCCTCCACCTTCCCACCACATCTCAAGAAATCGATTTTTTCTAATTAAATGTTAGCTTAAACCATCTTGGTCTTTTGTGATCTCTAATGCTGTTTTCTTTGTGGACTTTCCTTTTAAGGGAATTTCTTTTTTCTATATAGATTATTGCATCAAATTGTTATTGGACTCCTTCATTTTGCCCTTCGAAAGAATGCTCATTTGTAATTATTTTAAAGTCTCATTAAAATAATTTTAAAATATATAGTAGGATAATTTGGTTCTTATTTATAAAGTTGTCTTCTCACCAATCCTGGAAACAGTAGAGTCTAATTTGGTTCCCCAGGTCACAGTAAGAATATTAAAAAGCTAGATTGAAATATACCTCCCTCAAAATTAACAAATGGAACTTAAATCACTTAAACAACCTCAAAGAATTCCTCCAGACTGGTGGGCATTTAGTCTGAGAACATAAATTGAAGATGAAAATAGAACACTGTTCTATTTTCTTCCATGGTGTATCGACCTGGAGCCTGTAGTGGTTTTGGATGCAATTTCCTAAGATTTTTTTTTTTTTTTTTTTTTTAAAAAGCAAACAGAAAAGTCAAATTCCATTATGTGGAACCACATTGACCTTCACATGGGTCATCAACAGAATTGGTACCTTTAAATACATTGCACAGAACTCAACCAATTGAACTTACAGAGTAACTGGCAGGAATAGGCTGTTACCCTTTATGTAGACAAAACAGTAAAGGAGGATGAAATGCAAACTTTTCCAGCGTGCTTCAAAGCTATTTGCTAGCATAAGAAGACTGTTGAGGCTTAGGAATCACAGGTTCAATTCCAAGTTCTGAAGAGGGAGTGTGATTTAGTGGTTATAAACTCTTTTATTCCTGTCCCAGCCTGTCGGTCCCTTTTACTCCTAACTATCCCCAGGTTCATGTCCTTGTTCCCCCTGATCTTCTTTTCTTCTCCTCTATTCCCCCCACAGCTCAGTATGAATCTGCACCTATTCATTCTTCCAGCTCCTTTCTGTTCTACTCAACCTCTATTTCCCTGGTGCCTCTCTGTTCCTACCCTAGCCCTCACCCTCTGGCATTTGAATCAGACTGCTTCCTCCTCCTCTGTGCAGTTTGGGCACCAGCAGTAATACAATGATTGCACAGGAGATTATTTTCCTATTCTAAGTCCTGGTACTTGCTAGAGTGACCGAATTAGATGTTCAGTAACTCTGCAGAGGTTTTCCTGTAATTTAGCTGAAATTTTCAAAGTACACACACAGTCTGAGGCAAACACCTATTATGCAAAATTTCAGGCTGAACAGTTAAAGTATGATAAAGCTATAAGCAACAGTAAGAATAAGAGAACAGTTTTCCATCTAATAATAGAAAGTGTCAGGCAATCTTAACTATATGCATCACTATCTGTTCCACCTATAATAAAGCAGTCTCATTCAACAATTGATGCCCGCCAATAGTGCTTAAACAAAAACACAAAATATTACTGCAGGGAGAAAGTAAAGGAAGAATTAGGCCAATTATTACTAGCAATTTGAGCTCTGTGGCAACCACCACCATCTTCTGATAGGGTCAAAATACTCTGATGTTTTGGCATTTTCCATCCCTCGTGCAGGCATCACACCTTAAGAACATGTCATCGGCAGAACTGACTAACTGGTCCAGTGAGTGAGCCTTACCCAGTAATGAATTGACACACTGTATGCTCTGAGCATCTGAATATATATTACAATTACATGTGTACAAGAATGCATACATTTTTCAAAGCAATGACTAATATTCATTAGATTTGAAATATTTTAATTTCAAAAGGTACTATCAAATAACTAAATTATTTGGTTGACCTTCAAATGGATTTTAGGAAAGCATTTTCCGTTGCTCTCTTTAGATTAATAAGCAGCTGGATTTCTCAAATTCTGTACCATTTAAGAATATCACATATTTACTTTATTCAAGAGAAATAAAATTAATCCATGCCTGTTAAAACATTCTCTTTCTTCCATAACAAGTCTGTTAATCTTACAGCAGTGCTGATAACACATCCAATAGTGAGTTCTTAGAAGCTGCAGTTCTGCTTTTATAGCTCTCTCCAGCATCGTCCTACAACAATCTGATGAATAATTCTTCTCAATTTCTTTGCTAAGATGTAGCGCCCTTTAAAGGGAAAAATATATTATTGAATTGATTGAGTGAAAGAATATTTTTTAATTTATGGTGTATTACCTTGAAATTTGTAGCTTTTTAGGAGCTATTTCTGACCACATTTTAGGAGGAAAACTTGAAACTCAAAATCAGTTATTTCCTACTTTCTGCTATCCAAATAGGAAAAACAGTACTCTGCAGTATCAGGTATGGTGGCTTTCACATTTATTGATCCCTAACTCAGAAGAGGAAATGGCACTAGCACTCTAATCATCATTATGCAGCCATAAAAATGAAATTAAACTCTTAATTTTCAATGAAAGCACTCTAAACAAATATTTTCATTGCATTCTTAAATTGCTAATTCAGATAAAACCTCAAAACCATTAAATAAATTCTATATTTATCAATGGGTATTCATAAATACAAATATTTACAATTTTTTACATACCTGCCAGGATTTTCTCTTAAATCTCGGATTCTCAACCTTAAAGGATCCTAGAAACAATAATAATTTAAAAGAAAATAATTATACATCTGCATTTACTGATATTGAAAGTTACAAACATAATTATTTTGTTTTAATAACTGAATTTATTTTGAGTTGCTCAGTGAGCTCAAAATTACCTTAATTTGTGAATTCCCTTCAGTTGTTGGGATGTGATTGTTGATACATTTTTCCCATGTCTCAGCAAGCTGTGAGGCAATCTGCTCCATATTGCCACCTACACATGACAAATCTGTATTGCAGGCAACACTTCTACAGGTCATGGTCTGCCATTCTTTAGACCTGGTTTTGTTCATCATTGTTAACTTTGTGTTGTTTGCTTTAGATATCACAGAAGCATTAGCACTAGTGGCTCTGCTGGTAGTGAAACAAGCCCTAAAATCAGAACTTACATCAACAGTCTGGTTAACTGTAACTTTATAATTACTGGTAGCATTATTCAAGCATGTGAGGCACTTGATTTTTGAGTTAGGAAAATGTACTTTATGTCTGGTACTATCACCACCATACTTATCTATAACTTCCACAAAAGACAAATGACTATCTTGGACTGGAATTTTGGGGAGTGCACAAGAAAAATCTGGTTTCATTTCAACAGTTGTCTGGCTGCAATCAGGACGATCAGAATTAAATGCAGGCAAAAATGATTCTTCACAACTACAAGAACTTAAATCTTTTGCATTCTTGCTAGAAATCTGTGTGGATGTCACAGAGGATCTTTCATATGGTAATACATAAGTATTTCCAAGCTTCTGCAACATGCTATTAGTGCTGTGACCTTCTCTCATTTTAAACACGTTTTTAATAGCCATTTGTGATGACTGTGCAATGTCACAAAAAGAAACAGCCTCCATCTTCCGTTGATTTTCTGAACTGCTCAAGGAGAGTGATTCGTGATAAGCTTTTTCTCTACTCACAACAGTATTACTTTCAAATGAATTTTCACCAAGTACACTATGGTATGTATCCTCAGTTTGTTCCTCCTCATGATTTTCACATCTCAGACCTTTGTAATCCATCAGTGATACGGAGTCTTGAGATGTTTTTGAGAATTCTGATATAGCTGTTTTATTATAAAACTCATCAACTGCACCATAACCCAAGGCAAAAGAACCATCATCCAGTTTGCTAACAGGATTTTGTCCACTTGTGGCTCCATCACATACAGCTTCATAAACCGTATCTACCAGCTCCAGAACTTTTGAATTTTGTGTCCCCAGAGTTTTCATTTGCTCAGAAAGCATATATGAGGTATTTTGATCAGAATCTTGCTCTTCAGCACTGTGATATTCTAGTTGAGAGTCTTCATCTACATCACTCTTGTGTCTGTCACTCTCCTTATAACAGAAATGTACATTGTTGCAGACCTTTCCCAACATACCAGCTTCACTTTTGTCTTCACACACTTTGGAAATCCTCCCTCTTTTTTTATTGTAAGTTTCAAGTTCTACATCTATTGATGAATTGAAACAAGTCAAGTTTTCATCTGGAAACTTTAATTCTGAGATACTTCTGGAACATGCCTGGCCTGAAACAGAGCAATCGATGCCTTCTGCAAGTTCACTGGACAGATTATCAATGCACTCAGTTTTATCAGACTGGCCTATTGCACAGGACAGCTGAGTGAAGACTCCCATTTCACTCTTATCACTGCTGTTTTCTCTTTGTTCCATGGTCCAACTATCACAGTTGTCACTGGAAGCAATCAGCTCAAACACAGTTTCCTCCAATTCACTTTCACTATAACATCTTGAAGTCAACGGCTTGTTTTTATATACTGGTTTCTCACCTGATCAAAAATGAGAAGAGAAGTTCAAAATGATCTATTCTGCACAAACATGTCAATATATAAAACATTTTGTCAGATAAAATAGATGCAGTATCATGCTGTGATCAACTATGTTGTGATAAAGTCAGGGTTGTATGAGGTGTTCTCTAAAAGCAGAAAATTTCAATGAGTAGTCATCTGATAAACCACGGAAAAAACCCAGAAAGATTTGCTTTTCTTACTTGATTTTAAGAATAATAATAATAATAATAATAATAATTAAAAAAAAATTTACCTAACTGATTCCAGGTTTCCCCACAATCCCATTAGATGAAACACTGCTCCTCTCTTATCATTCAGGCAGAGGGGGCAAAGTAAACATTGCATCTTCTCACTTCTTTCTCACACTTAAGTATTTATTTCTTAGATGAACCATCTGTTCTTTTATTGATATACAGTGAGAAATTTACATAGTACATTACTAAAGTCATGATAACATGCAAGTAGTTTTAATAAAGTATTGTACTAAAGTTGTGCTAGAGGAGACTTCCCATAGCCCATAAACCATTTAAAATGAGTGGATTTTGTCTAAAAATAGCTAGGTGGAAGGGAAAGTGTGGAGTTCTAGATCTCCCAAGAACCAGGAAGCTTGTAAAGTGCTGAGGGAAAAACCACTCCTTTACATTGCCATGGAAGGTAGTGCAGAATGTGGAGCTGAGGAAAAAATAGGCTGAGAACTGTTACTTTGAGAGGCACAGGAACAACCAAGATTTCTGCAGATGAGCAGGGAAGCAACTGAGCATTCTTTTCAAAACTGGTGAAACAGGAAAACAACTTCTTGGATGAGAGCTCTTTTCTGGGGTGGAGGGAATAATCAATGTACACAAAGCCCTTTTTCTACTCTGGACTCACAGTAAGGCTGACTTAAATGTTCCACCAAATCTTAAAGAAAAGAAGGCTACTTAGCTGTCAAGTCATGTTCTCTAAATGTGTTGCGTTCACAGAGTCCTATTATAGGAGGCATGTGCTTGATAGGTAGACAATCTTTTTTAAGCAGAGACAGATGAGTGTACATTTTTCCCTCAAGCTAGAGCCCTAAAGTGGGACTGGGATCCCATGGATCCTGTAAGACCCACTGCCATAAGGGTGGGATCAGGTAAATGTACTTTGTTGCAAGCAGCATTGGGTGGGCAAAAAAACCAGACTCCGGTAATTTGTAGGAAAACACTAAATCTCTCACTAGTTTGTCATAAATAGAATTTCAGCAATGTAAAGCAAGTTTTTCTCTTTTTTACATAAAGGTTTTAATACCTAAATTTAAGCAAGGGATAGATAGAGATCGGATGTCAATTATAACAGGAGTTAAATGTTTTTAATATGTTTAAGCAAGATTTGTTTTATTCTTTTAGTGGTAAAAATTGTGTCTGAAAATTTTTTTTTATATATATGACTTTTCTTTTGGTAGCATGAGGGAATCCATTTCTCTTCTGAGATCTAAGGTTTTGCAGGTGGGAGCTGGATTAAAAAAAAGCAAGAAACATGCGGGAGCAGATGGGAGTGGGCATTGCGGAATGAGATGGGAATGAGATTTAAAAAAAAACTGTCCCACGCTGGGCTCTACCTCAAGCCTACTTGCTCACCAGCAGACCCCAGATCCTCTTTCTCCAATGAAATTAGATGTTACAGGAACCTTATTTTTCCAAACCATTCCTCACGGTAAGGTCTTTTGCTTAATTTATATGCAGTTGTTAACCATAATTGCTATTTATTAGATCAGATTTTTTTCAATTGGTTAACAGATTGACTGGTTTTAATTTAAAAAAACATGACTTACAAAAAATATTCATTGTGCCCTAAAATTTATGGACCTTACACACACAATGTCTCATTTGCTTAGGTAAAACACATGTTGCACAAAACCGTCATGTCTGTAGGTTCTTCTGTCTCCGGGCAAAGTTGGACCATCAGGTCAAGTTTCATATGCTTCTAAATTAAGGTCATAGGGACACCCCCTAAAAAAGAGGAGTCTTCAGGGAGAAAGCAACGTTTTGTTGTTTACCCAGGTGCGGAAACATCTCTGTATAGTTTGAAGGGGTTAATCTGAAAAGTTCCCGCAAAGCTTTAGAGGCCCCAGGATCCAGCTTCCTCTGGTGAAACTGAGGGAGAGTTCACCTCAAGCCCAGTGGCCCTGGGAACTCTCATTGCTGCAAGAAAGAGTTTCACTAACTTCAGCAGCAGGTGCTTCGGTTGGCCTGGATCTTAGGAGTCATTGCTTTCCTTATGCTAGATGGACCAGCACTCTCCTAGTTCTTGGAAAGTTCGACTCTCGGAGGCACTGACACTAGGACAGGAGTACAAGCTCCCTCTGTGTTTCATTCCAAGTGCCACTGCTTCTGCACCCTTGAGCAGTTTCTGAATGTGTAGAAAGCAAGAGCTCTCTAACAACTGAGCTGTCATGAATATGAATTATGGAATTTAACATGACTATCATTTCAAGGACAGCTATGGTATATAATGTCCTACCAACAACATACCAACTTGGAATGAAACCCCAAACTGTGAGGGGAAGTGGGATAGGCAAATGGGAATCCCGTGAAAAAATTAACTTCAAAGAGACAAAATTACAAGTAATTTCTTTTTCCTTAAACATACCATCATCAAAATATTCCCACTTATTGTGATTAAAAAGTTTGATACACATCTCAGAATAAAATGATGAATACAATATGCAGGGGAAAAACAGCAGGAGCCAAATAGCCAAAGACTTTGCTGCAAAGTAGTCAGAGATAAAGAGCACTGGCTGCATCACGCCAGATTTTCTTGGTTTTTTGGATTTCTCTATACATGATGTGATGATGTGATTTTTCTATACATGATGTGGTGGTGGCAATTTCACCTGGAAAGCTGGAATCTAGAACCTCTGATCTTCTGAGAGTTTTAAGAAATCCAAAATCTTCAGGGCTAGGAGGGAATCTCACCTGTCTCTTGCTCTTGTTTGTTGCACAAGCCCAAAGAAAAGATATTCTGTGATGGTGTTTTAGTTATTTATTTAGTCTCATGAACAAACACAAGCCCCTGAACTTGATGAAAAACTTTTGCAATAAAATGATGAATTTTAAAGGCAAAAGCCACCCCACACGACTTCTATGAAAAGTGGATCCTTGCACCTGAAGGGCTGGAGTTGCTGATAGCTTGATATAAGAGAGAAACTGTTTTAGGCAAAGATACAGCTTGTTAGAACTAAGTTTCAGGCACTAGAAGGTGTGTTAATTGTTTAGTTTGTAAGCCTTTTCTCTTTTATTCTTGCTTAGTATCACTTAAATCTGTGTTCTTTATTAAACTTTTAAAACTTTATTAAACTTTCTTTAAACTTATTCTTGCTTTATTACTAAACCATTTCAGTGCTGAATATTAAAGTCAAGTGTGGAAGCTCAGCTAAACTGACAGTCTGGGATGTGCACTGTCTCTTTGGAAGTAGTGAACGTCATTGGTGAATGCACAGGAAGAGGGACTAGACACTGCAGATAGATGTCTCTGGGGAACTTGGGTTCACTGATTGGTATCTGAAAGGTAAGGTTAAAACTGGCAGTCTTGAGGAGTTTGCTGGTGTGGCAGGGAGCTGATACACAGTTTAAGCTCCAACAAAGCTCACTCTTGCTGAGCAAAGCAGTAACACAGTGGCTTATGGTTCCGGTGCACTGAGGAGAATGTCATGCACTACCTTAGTGGTCAAAAAAATTAAGTTCTGCCCATTTTGCACAAGAACACTGAGAATCAAGAGTAAGAATCTTGCACAAATAGTAACTTCAGAGAAAATCACCTTGTAACAGCTTGGAAACTTTCTAACAGTGCTTTCTAATAGGAAACTAAACCCTTTCCCTTCTAAGTTTGCATCAAATGATCTCTCTCTGCTGGAAATTATTGTTAAAGACGCTATCTCCAACTGAGAAAGAAAACAGTCTCAACACTGAACAAATAATGAAACAATGATAGGTAATTTTTATAATATGCTTTGCAAATGTATATATTTTTATTTAGTGAACTGTTATTTGGCTAACTATGTTTTTTTAAGTAATCACTTCGGCTTTGCTTTAATTTTTTCGGTGAAAAACGTTAAGTATGAATTTTCTGATTTTTTTGTAGTTAAAAATCTCAACTTCAACATAGCAACATTGCATTAACGAACTGGTTTTATTAGAATTTCCTCTTTTTGTTATTTTACACACAACTTATCAAAAGCTACTGAGAGTTTCTTTTCACTTAAGCCCCTCTAAGAGCAAGGAAAGGAGCCGAAATCAAACTTGATTCTTCTAGTAGTACTGCAGATTACTACTAGGCCACAAGGTATTTTTTTTTATAACACCAAACAAAATCCAAGCCAGCAAAACAATTTCAAAATAAAGCCTTGTTTATAAAAATTATACTGTAGCATTAAGAACTGCCATTGTATCAAGAAAAGGATTTAAAATTTGACCAGACATTAAAGGGCTATACCCATTAGGTAGATTCTGAGGGGTTGCAGGAAAGAGGAGAAAAGTCACCAAGAGGTCCAGCGACAACTGCTCAAGTGCTTTGGCTGTGGCTATTAGCTTTCACATACAGCAAGAATAAAACTGAAATGATTGACAGTTTCACTACTACATACAGGATTCTGAATAGCACAAGTCAGAATAACTAGAGTTGTTAATTTCAGTCGCTGCTGCTCAGCAAAGCCATAAGCAATGATAAAGACACCAGAGATGTCTTCAGACTCAGGAACTCATCACTACATCAGTGAAGCCAAGCATAAGAAATTTCAGTCCTAAGTAAATTGAGAAAGTTCTAAAGCAAGTAAAAATAGGTATATAGAATGGAAGTGTCATGTCAACTTTTATCTTGCTGTAATAATTTTGCATACATTCCAGATTTCATCTAGCTACCCAATTCAGATCAATTTCACTACATCTGAACCCCAAGTCCCATTTTATTTTATTGCAGATGAAAAATAATTGGGAGTTCCAACTTTTTCATTAGTTTAAATATTGTGACTGACCTATAAGACAAGAACAGAATCCAGAAAAATATTATGAGTTTGTAACAGTATCCATTTATCTCAATTATTTGTAAACACTATTAAATCAAATTGATTTTACTTAATCAAGACATAGAATGTCACAGCAATTGGATTCCTAACAATTTTTTTAAAATACAAAATTAAGGCAACAACAACTGCAGAGGATACCTAAGCCCCACCATTTTGCTGGTAAAAGTTACATTTCTTTTACTCAAAGAATTGACTCCCTACCATATAATAATTTAATTCAAAGCCTCAGTTAAAGATTTCCCAGACCAAAGGGACTTTGCATTGAGTCCTGGAGCCAATCAATTTCTGGATCTGAAACTGCCAAAAGAAGCGCATTTCTTCTCTACAGCAAATACCCTGCTGACAATCCTAGAGAGTTTTATTCCAAGAACCAGTTTATTCCAAGACCTCAGCTGACTGTGGTGGATCAAAGCAAAGCGCACTGAAGTACCCAGGTGTAAAGTTTTTCCAAAAACTCAGCAGTTCATCTTTCATTTTAACAACTATTCTTCAATACAACTTCAAGTCACAGAATCTTGAAATTTTGATCTAGTCATGTTATACTATAACATTTGATCTTTTAAAACAAAACCTAAAAATACTTTTTCAATAGACAATATTAACATTTCAAATATAGTATAGCTTCACTGGTCATAGAAGCAGCTAATTGCCATATGCAATTTTGTCTTGTCTGATTTGCTAATCTGAAATATATATTTAATATGTACTACATGATCAGGTATATTTACAGCACAGAAAATTGAAGATTTTGCCTATTCTGGCTCCAATCTTGCATGCAGTTCATGCATAGGAACTAATTTCTGGTTACAATAATGTATTTATTATAAACTCCCATAGTATATTGCATATTGCTTTAAACAGTTATTGAATATGTTTGCTGTCATGGAGATTCTCATAATAGTACTGTATAGAAAACATTACTAAACTAATGAAAGCATTATTAACTCACCTTGAGGTTTAGAAACAGTATTATGATTCTCTAGAATAGGCATTCCAGAAGCATTCATCGCAGTAGTATTAGTTCTCCAGTAACTACATCTCCTTAACCCAGGATTATGAGCAACTGGTAGGACAGAGGGCAACAACACCCAGGGGTTTGATATCAGAGGATTGCAGAGCGGTTTAAATATAGTGAACTGAGTTGTTCCCGGATGAAAATATAAAGGGGCTGCTGAGTAAGTGATTCCCTCAGAAATAGCAGGCCTTATAGACCACACAGGGACTATATGTGAAATGTCATTAAAATGACCTGGACATGACATGATTTAAGATTTGTGGAATTTAGTCCATACATATGATCTGATGACAATATGCCAAAAACAGCTATATACACAATGAATCCTGAAATGCAAACAAAAATTAGTAAAATTAGGTAAAGTAGAAACAATGGATATCTATCAACTTGATTAAAGAAACTCAGCCACAAAACTTGCATGTTCTACTCAAACTGGCACCATATTACTTCTTGCTCATTTGCAAGTTTATGGGTGTAAAACATCATTGTTAATATGTAGTAATTTAAATTCAAGTAAATACTCTTTTTCCTGTTACATAATGCTTTAGAAATATCCAGTTTTGACACAAAAAACAAGAAAGGATATAGCATGTGACAAATGAGGTGGCACAAGAGAAAAGGAGGGGGCAGTTTTCTGCACTGACAAAGGCTATCCTCCATCTTACTGAATTTTTGTTCATTGTATGACAATATCATTACTTCAGTATTATCTACTTCCTAAAGAAACAATTAATATAATTTGCTTACTACAGTAATGTTGAATAACTGTTATTTCTCAAGAGATATAAATACATGTTAAAAAACCACTACCCAAATACAAACACTTGAGCAAACAAACACATTCCTTTTTACTCTATAAGAGGCACCCATTGGAAAATTAACAGCATTATAAACAAACATTTTTGTGGGAGATGTGTTCATTTTTCTTTTTTCATATCTTAATCTATTTTATTCATCTACTGTATTTTCAATCAACTGCCAGATGTGTCTCTTGTGTTATAAATCCAATGAAATAAACAAATGCATAAGGCAAATAGCAAACCTCATACTGCTCAATCCATTTGATTACCCACCAGCTCATTTCAATATCAAATATTTACATAGTGAATTCAGAGAACTTCATTAATGCAATGTTATGGTTGAGATTTTAAATATAGAAAGTCATGAAATTCAGTGATATGTTTTCCAGTGCAATCATTTCTTAGCCTCCTTCTACATAACGGCCCCAATTCAGTCTGGCTTAAACAGGGGTACAACTGCCATCTATATCGACTGGAGTATCAACTCACAAAAGGGTTGAATTTTGTACATCAACTTTAATGCCTTAATTCTAGGGTTTAGTTACATTTACAGATAAGGACTAATTGGTATATCTAGTCTATTCTAATACTTCAAGCTTTTCCAACTAGCACTTTGGAAACAAACAGTAAAATCATAGGACAGGAAAATAAATTATTCTCCCCAACCTCAGCACAATAACTCAAAATCAAATTTAAAAGAATAGCAGAGATTAACAGGAACTGAAAGGGAATCTCTGATCCCCCATTAAACTCTGTATGTGCTACAATAAAAAAAGCAAATTTATCTTCTAAGATTTAAAAAAAAAAGTTACTTTTGAATTTCAGTGTTTTCTACTAACTCACTCTATATAACTAGCAAACTAACATTTTAAAATATTATGTGAACATACAAATGTACAGTAGAATATATTTCAAAAGAAAATCCAAGCCTTAAATTAAATTTAAGCTATACTTATAGCAGTGATAATGTAAAAATGGAAGAGAGAAATGTCTTTCTATTACTTAATCCTCTGAAAACTGGTGTTGCAACATCAGTTGTAGATTCACAGAAGGCTAAGTCCCCGCTTGCTACTTTGCTACCTATATTTTTTGTCGCAGCAATTGCAGACGTTCAGGATGGAAAAAGGCATCTGAAAATAGAGGCAAAGATCCATGATGAAGAATCTGCCTTAGGTCATGCCTACATCAAGACTAAGTGTATGGCTAGTGGGGGTGTAAATCTACAATACTTTCAGCTAGCATGTGCTAAGTTGTTGTGTGGACACACTATAATGCATTAAAAGTTCTGTGGTGCCCATTGCATACTGGCATTTCAAACACACAAATACTAAGGTCGTGATGCTGCAACTTGTTGCGTAGACAGATCCCAGCTGATTTCAGAGATGCTCCATGTGAGTGGAGTGGTCTGCCTGTGTACAGTGAATTACAGGATAAGTGTCTAAGTAACTACGTATTTCCAATATTTTATGCTGCAGTGTTTCTTTAAATACAAGAACTTCTATCAAGCCCTTCTGAAAAACACAGGGAAAAGCAACTCAATAAAAAGTTTTGAAAAAATCTGATATTTGTAATATTTGGGAAAATTTAAATGGCAACTGTCAGGAAAGTCTATCTGACATGGAAACTTTTTTAACATAAATACTATGTACACGCTTAGCAATACATTTAATCTCCTATCACATTTCCAGAGAGCTGCAGGTTTTCCAAATGTTCAAAGAAATCTCTTAATGTTCTTAGTTTCTAATAGTACTCAATTTCTTTCTTTCTTTCTTGTTTTTACATGTACAAAATACTGCATAGTTCTGAGGTGTGCTGCAACTCCTCTTACAAACCAAACAAAATCCTAAAAACCTAAACAAAACCCTAATTAGTCGTGAAGCACAGAGTGCACAACGTCTAAAGTATCAAAGAAATCACAAGTGTCCATCTTCATGCTTCCTAAATTCAGTCCATTCAGCTTTGTAAATATGATATTCGCTACATGAGCCCTGCTATTTCAACAAACTTTTCAATGTCCTAGCAGAGTTATTTAGGGTTTCACGGTGCTATTTAACAGTTAATTCCAGATTTAATTTTTAAGCGGAAGGTTCCCCAAATCTCTGCCTCAATGCAACTATTTAATTTCATTATGAAATGTAATTTAGACCTTAATCCAAAAATGTATTAGGTGTAGAGCCCCACCGACAGCAATGGGGGCCCAATCATACTAAGCAATTTGCAAGTCAGGGGTCCAAATTATATTACTTAACTGAAATAAAAGGACATTCATGATGACTGATATAGAAGGCCAAAATGCCATTGTTGCATATTTATCTAGTTTAAGTTCTTACACAGCCCATTTTTGGAGTACCAGAGCATCTCACCAGCTTTAATGTATTTATCTCCAAGGTAGGGCAATGTGTTACCCCACTAGAAAGACAGGGAACGGATGCACACAGTTTATCCTACAAAATTAAGTCGACCTACAACCTCCGCAGTAATTCAATCCATCCTGACTAGGAGCACTTGCACTGCTTTAACGATCTGCACGGGGCCTTGGGGAATGCATGTGGAGGGCAGCACACCAGTTGATGTGACGCGTCTACACAGATACTGCTTCAAGCAAACTACGTCACGTCTCGTGGGGTGGCGTTAAATCAGGGGAGTGGGCAAAAAGTGACATTTCAGTGTAGACGCTTCCAGAGTTAGATCGAGGCACGCTGCCATCCAGGGCCGCAAACTCCGTAGCATAGACCAGGCCAGGGATTGGGTGAATTGCCAAGGTCACACAGGAAGCCTCTGGCGGATCTGGGAACTGAACACCAGCCTCCTGAGTCACAGCTGTGCAGCCTACTCCTGGAACAACAGGCCACAGGAACAAGTGCTGGGGGAGGCCCCCAGGCACCGGGCATATGGGGGGGGGGGGAGATAGGGAGAAAGCCAGCATGCAGGGAGGATGCATGTTGTAGGATGGTGCTCGAGAGGGGGAGGCGGGCCCCGAGGAGTACAAGCCCCAGGACAGGAGCTCTGAAGGCGGGAAGGGGGTGGGGGGGGGGGAGACACACACCTGAGGAAAGACACGCGGGAGGGGGGCAGCAGGCGTCCAGGGGCGCTCCGGGGCTTACACAGACCTGGGGGATGGGCAATACGCTGACCCACGTCGCACGAGCAAGCTCGCACCTCAAACGGACACTTAATGGCGGGAACCCGCCGGCGTGCGTGCGTGCGTGCGTCATCCGCTGCCGCCTCGCCGCTTGAATTCGCCGTCGCCGCCGGGCTCGCCCGCTCTTTATGGCCTCGGCCCGGCGGAGCACAGCGCGTTCCCATTGGCTGGCAGTGGAAGGGTTCTGTTGCCCTCCATTGGCGGCGGGTGGAGGCTGGCCAGTTTCCGCTAGGGAGCCCGGCACGCGCCAGTCATGGTGATCACCTGGGCCGCGGTTAGCGCCTCCGCAGCGCCCGGCGGCACCGTTAATTAGCTTTGCGCGCGCCGCCTGCGTGGCGGCGGGGAGGCCCGCGCGGATGAGGCGTCCGGGCCTGGTACCCGCCCTGTGCCATTGTCACTGATCTGGCCGGTCTCTAGTGCAGGCTTCGGTGTTGACGTTGCCGCCATCTAACAACGCCATGGAGGGCTGGTGCCTGGGGAGCTTGTACTTCAGCTGTTAGAGGCCGCAGTCCAGCCAGATACTTCAACCCATGCTTGAGTCTCCCTTGCTAAGAGCACCGTTCACATGCATAAAATTAGGCTTGCCCTGAAGGGAAGTGAGACCTTGTGGTAGATGGAATCCTGAACACAGGCCTTGTCCTAGGAGCAAAGGGGTGACGTGCATCTTTAATTGTTCATGCTCACACCTGTCAGAGGAATTTGAAAGCTTGCTCAAGCTAGCAGAAATAAAACATGTATGAGGATCGGCTGGGATGCTGGCACTGTGCGTTTCCTACCACCTGCAAATGTTTATGAACATATATTTAAATATATGATTATTAAGTTCCAGAGGGATAGCGAGGTTAGTTTGTATACAGCAAAAACAAGAGTTCTGTAGCACTTTAAAGACTAACAAATTTAATTTCTGCAGGCATAAGCTTTCATGGGCTGCAACCCACTTCCTCAGATGCCTGGGTCAGATGCTGAAGTGGGTTGCAGCCCATGAAAGCTTATGCCTGCAGAAATTAAATCTGTTAGTCTTTAAAGTGCTACAGGACTCTCATTTTTAAATGATTATTAAAGTTAATGCTAACTAGTGTCTAAAGGCACAATTTAGAGAAGCGTTTGCTAACTATGAATGCAATACATTGGGACAAACTCAAAGACAAGTTTGTATTTGCACCTTAATCACTATCTTGGTTCTTGGCTATTAGACTGTTTGCTTACCAGTAAATAGAAAGTATTGCTTTATTTTGGGGTGTTACTTTTCTTATGGCCCAATTCATTTAGAAGTAGGGCATTGCTTGTTTGGAGACCCCAAGGTGTTTGTCAAATAAACATTGAGACTATAGGGCTCAGTTCTGCAGTCTTCAATAATAATTTTATCTGAAGGGGAGTTTTTCCTGAATAACATCTTCAGGATCAGAACATTAGCCATTACTATTAACATTTTTCTTATCTATGTGGTGATAGTGCCTACAGAATGTTTGCTTCTCACTGTATGCAATACAGAAAGCCAGGTATACACAGCAACTGGAATCAATACTATAGGTCCTCAGGGACTATATATTTTGCACTGCATGTAAGGCTACTAAAATTGAGGTAATGGGAAGTATGACCTGAATTACATTACTGTACACTATATACAGCAACAATGTGGGTATGAATTACAAAATATATCTTTCCTCAATTATATAAGATGAAGGGGTAAAACCCTACATTGCTGTGACAACATCAAGAATTGTTTCCACTGTTTAGTAGGAAGAACAAAGAATCAGTGACTTGTCAAAGCAAGATACTGACTTAAGAGGTCAAAATAATAAGAAAAGTAGAGTAGGAAAGGAGGATTTCAGTCAGCTGACATGACTGAGTTCATAAGCTGTTACAGTCACATCTGGGGAGCTAAACACTAAAAATATAACATGCATTTTATACAAGCAATGACCATTGAAACAAGCTGGTATGATAGTAATTCATATACATTCTTATACTACAAATTACACTAAATTTAAAGCCGCTCTACTTTTGGTCCTGCCCTTTATGTTACTCTTGAAGCAAGTGTGTGTCTAATAAAATTGTGCTTTACACACACATTCCTAATCTAATATGAACAACATCCATCTAAAATAGGAAGACATTTACTGGCCTTAGGAACTCATGCTGGTTTAATGCTATTAGTTGCTTATAATGGAGAAAAAAATACCAGTTGAGAATTATTGTAAGATGAAGGAGGCCACCCTCACTTCTGCACAGCCATGGAGCTTCCTACAGCTAGAGGATGTACCTGGAGGTGGGTCTTATCTCCCCCAGAGAGCAGCTCTGCAAGGAAAGAGGAAGTCCTGCCCCTCCTCAGCCTGGGTGGGACTATCAGCTGGAGCAGTGAATGGTAGAAGCTCCCAGCTGGGGCACCCACAGCTCTCCCCCATCATAGCTAGACTTCACGGGGGAGGTGTAATTTCATGGTCCATGACATTTTTCATGGCTGTGAATTTGGTAGGGCCTTACTCATAACCTTCTCTTTTTTAAGCCAAATTTATTTGGGGACTCCCAGCAGCACAGGGGAATTCAGACCCACCTCCGGGAACCTCCTTCCAGCTGCAGGAAGCTCTGCGGCTGTGAGGATGGCAATCCTACAACCCCCGCACAGCCCTCTGTTGGGTCAGGACCCCTACTGTTACACCACTTGAAATTTCAGATGTAAACATCTGAAAATGACTAATTTTAAAACCCTCTGGCTGTGAAATTGACCAAAATGGACCATGAATTTAGTAGGGGCCCTAGTGATAAACAAGTGAACATGCTGGAGACACTGCACCCCAGTACCAGTGCAATTTAAGCAGCAGCATGAATGCTGTTCTAGTTCTGGGTATTTCCCAAGCTCAAGACTGCCAACTGTGCCTCATTGTACAGTAGTGAACAAGCATCTGTAAAGGAGTGGACTGATCTTTAAACCTATTTATGGCAAGTCTGAAATATGGTGATAACCTGGGTTCAATTGGTTTAAAATAAAAACCACAGTTCTCTTTGCAACAGTCTGTAGGAAAGCTAGTTTTATATTTTATATTTACATTCCAAGAAACAAACCCTTATAATTGTACATTTTAATTTAAATTAGAATAAACTTTTATGTTACTGTAATTTGTGTGTCTGGTTAAAGAAGAAAACAGACCTTTTACCAAGGGTCTCATTTAAAAACCCTACATTTTCTATTACAGATAATTGTCATGCTAGGCCCCACTCCTAAAAATGCCCAAATAATATTTATTTCTGCTTATGGATTTCCATATTAGTTCAGATATGTATTTGCTTGTTTTTCCTAATAGAAGAATTGATTTTAAAAATCATTTAGATTAATACACACCATTGTTTTTTTAATACAATAAAATTAAACATTTCAAAACAAATCAAAGGACAAAAAATTTAAATACAATTATTGGAACATAGATTCTGATTCTGTAATGAGTTGTGCCACATGGTCTACACTGCATCTAGGAGCACACCTGCCAGTCCGGGTAGACTCTCACTAGTTCAGCTGGAGCTAGCATGCTAAAAGTGTGGATGTTGAAGTGCTGGTAGAGACTCAGGCTAGCCACCCAAACTCAGACAGGGGGTCGGGTGGGCTGAAGAGCCTGAGGTACTGCCGAAGCCGCACGTCCACACAGCTATTTTTAGCACACTAGCTTCAGCCAAGCTACTGCAAGTGTCTATCTGGGTTAGGAGGCTCACTTCCAGCTGCAGTGCAGACATACTCTTGGACTCCAAGCACATGCTTTGGCTTCCCCCCTGTAGAGCCAGTTATCATTTAAAGCCCTCTTAGTGTGTATTCTTCACAGGAAAACAACATTAATGTGCTACAACCAATTGTTATTTTTTCCCTTACAAGTAAAGCTAGATCATACTGAGATTCAGAGGAAACAAATTATGGTTTGGATATTCAGCTAGTTTAGCTCACACTGAAAGATTTCTTAGAGGGATAAGAGGGTTATGAAATTTGGATTTGATTTTTGTCTGTGGTAAGAGATTATTGCATATGGAAGCAAAATGAAAATGCCTTAAAAATAATCACAGCATTTCCTGATGAACAAAGTATTAATTTTAATTTTTTTGGACCAACACTTATTGTTGCCAATTTGTTTCTCTTGATTTTTGCCACAAGACAGTATTTTCACTACTACCCCAAGAAGAGATGCCAAGTGGCACTCACACAACCTAATCCTTTAATTAGCTACTATGGTATATGTATTTTAATAAAAAACTTCATTGTATTTTTTGGATGCTAGAGGCTCTGTACACTAGAAATTATAAAAGTCACAAAGTTGCAAATCTGGTTTTCACATCTAATTTGAGATATTCAGCAAGAAACCTGGTTCTGCATCCAGAGATTCTTGCTATAAAAGGTCAGTTGGAGTTGGAAATTACATTTAAAGGAGTCCTTTTATCCACTATACAGCTCTATACTGATTGACAAAGGGCAAGAAATTATGGTTTAGGTATCCTGCCTCAATGCACTGGGGATGGCCTTTTGAGGGCCCTTCCAGCCCTACATTTCTATGATTTTGCTAGGACCCCAGAAGCCTCCTCATCCTAACTCCTTCTCCCAAAACACTGGTCTACTCCTTCCCTACTGATAGTAAGCCAGATGCTGTATTCATTCAGATGGGATGAGGAGTGTTCCTTCTCTAGCCAGGGAAACACAATTAATATTTTTCTCTCATCTGTGAAGGTAATCTAAGCAAAGCAATCAATAATACTTCATTTACTGGACAACAGCAATGTTCTATATTCTAATTTCTAAATGTGGAGGGAGAAGCAAGAACAGTGTGTGGACCAGAACCCAAAGATGAGGTTAAGGTGAAATTTGGCCTCTTGGCCCTGAATTTGGCTCAGTGGGTGGCAAGCAACAGACATGAAGGGAGTCTAGGACAGTCAGCATTCATAGAAAATTATTTCAGGTGAGGTGATCTCTAATTTTATATCCGGAACAAAATATTTGGGGGCTTTGTACAATCATCTGCATTCCTTATGTACTACAAAATTTCTCTGTGGATGGGGGACAAATTGCTGGGCTTTATTTCTCAAGTAACTGCTGTTCTCCTTTGAATTCAAAATTATAAATCTTTTCTAATGAAGCAGAGCTGTAATACTAGCTGTGAGTCAATAGATTTTAAAAACTGCCTAGGATATTTTATTTGGCTATGTTTTTTTTTCAAGAGAAAGTGGAATTTTTTTTTTTTTTTATATAAAGATGCACGGAACAGTTTTGCAATTATTGAACTTGTATGCAGCAACATATTCTAAAGTGCTTCTTTAGTTCTCAGCTACTTATTGAATATTAGACTTGTACATGTTTTGCAGAAGCACAGATTCCTTACAGTTCAAGTACTAGTAGGTGATTTCTGATGTAGAAGAACCCTTCACACATTTTGTTTAAACCAATGATGTTTGCTTTGACAACGGTAGTGAAGTGACGTAAGTGCAATCCACCTTTTTTTAAAACATGGTCTTATTCTGGTTTATTTATGCAACATTACATCCTTTAAAAGAAGTAGTTTACTTCAGTTCCAAATATAGGGATTAAATAAAACACATAAAAAGCTGTAATTCAGTGAAGCTATTGCCTATTTACCCTGAAATAAAATAGTCTTATGATTGAACTGGTGCAAAAATCCCTCCAAACACCTTCGTTTTATTGATAAAGTCATTTAAGGTCACTTTTGCTTCCAAGACCATCATCTTCTATGGTTTCCACTGAAGGAGTTTTGTTTTGTAATGGCTTGTGGTTCCACAGTGTTTTGTTAATGAACAGCCTACTATGAATATACTACTGCAGTCACTAAATTGCAGATACCATCATGAGAAATCCAAAAATTACAGCTCCCCCTCCCCCCAATTTTCACCAAGACAAAATTGAAATCCCAGTTTAATCTTTATTTTGAACACCATTTTAAATGGCAAAAATGGCTGCTGTGCCTTTTGGGATGACGAACTAACATGATGCTCTGTGTGCTTGTTAAACGGTATACAGATACTGTACTGCAAATGTACCAAAAAGTACAGCATAGAAGGGCATCTACAGGCACAGCCATATGGATCAGCTACTCCTATGTTTATAGTGCAGCAGGTTGAATCTGCGTAGAGAGAACCACAATTTGGTGACACATAGCAAATGAGTGCATGTGTTTGGGGTTTTTTTTGTTCTCAGAAGGCATGATGATTAAGCATCCCAAACAGCAAAAGACATAAGCATCTCCAATGTTGTTCTCATTCCATCAAGTAGTAGTTTTCAGTGAAAGCTATTATTGCTGAGACAGTAAAGCACTTCGATTGGCCTTCATCTTCTCCAGCCGTTTCACTAGATGCCCATTGCTAACTTCAAGCTCTTCAGTTTTATCCAGTGCTGAGCGAAGCTGAAAGAAAGAAAAACTATCACTAGCTTTTGAAATGCTTTTTCCTTTCCCAAAAAAATGTGGCTTTGGTGTTTTACCAATACTAATTCCATTCTGACTTCCATATTGCTGCAATCTCATTGCAAGATCAAGTCTTGTTGAAAATCCATCACGTTCTCAATAATTAAGTATCTGCCTGCACCATTGCTTTGAAAGCCACAAAATATTTTATTCATAAGACATTTTTCCAAACTAGCACACCTCAAATTAGGAATCCAAGTGTAACGATCTATACTATTATGGTCACCATTTTTACAAGACTGATAAATTTTGAACAAAATATACCTTGTGAGGTATTTGAAAAGTCATAATCTGCTGAACATTATTATCCCATGGAAATATGTGTAGCAACACTGTGTGATGTTATGAGATTCTACTGTGATTGTTACTGAAATATGTTGTAATTCTGGGTAACACCCACAAACCAGTTTTTCAGAGACACTGGCCCCAGACAGGTGTTAAAAAACTATCAGATACTTAAGTGGCCATTCTCCCACTGGCGGGAGGTATGAATAAGACATTTACACTGCATCACAGGAACATTTCAAACCTCACCTCCATAACAGACTGTGTCTCACCATGACTCAGCAAGGATGTTTCTAGCACAAGAAATTGAGTTATAAAGTGGGAGGAAAATACTTGACTTCACCTCTCATCCTCCCATCTCTCTGCTCATCACATCAAGGAATGTCAGAGCACTGAACTAAGTGGGGGAGTGTGGTCACAAGCTGGAAGGAGACCCAGCCTGTGAAATTTACAACAGTGTATGGTGAGACAAAACCTTTGCTTTTAAGTTCACTTAGCTTGTAGAATAATATGCAAGCTAATATCTTTATATTTTCATGTGTAACCAATCCTGACACACAGCATTATTATTAGTAATCACTTAAAATTTATCTGTCTGTAATTAATAAACTTACTTTTTTTTCATCTTAACCAGTGTGTTTGAATTAAAGCATGTGGGAAGTTCACACTTGAGATAAGTAAGGCTGGTGCATACACTTTCCTTTGATGAAATGATGGACTTTCTATGAGCTTGAATTGTTCAGTAGTGTGCTGGACAGTACCGGATGCACATTTCTGGGAGAAAGTCTGGGACTAAGAATTTGCAGGTGTCATCCTGTATATAATTCTTGAGTGACTGGTCACAGTGCTCATGTATTTAGCTGGAAGTGAGCTGCATGCTGAAGGCTGTCTGAGCAGACCAAGAGTGGATGTTCTGACAGCACATCAGTGTAAAAGGCATCCCAGGCTAGAGAGTTAAGGGGTTACAGCTGTTCAACAATCCAGATTGTACCCTGGGGAATGTCACACCAAACAAACAGCTTGAATTTCAGAGGTGCTGAGCAAACCCCATTCTCACTCAAGTCAATACAAACTCCAAGAGGAACAGTATGTGTTCAGCACCTCAGAAATTCAGGCCATCTGAAATTCAGAACATCAACAAGCAAGTAATAAAGTCGTTGATTCATTATAGGCAGCATGGAGGAATTGGGTCTTTTAAGAAGGCCTTATGTTGATCGAGTAGGCACTGTGGATGAGATCCATGAGGTTGCATCATGCAGAAAGGGCCACAATGAAGGCAACACAGAGGTTATTGTGTGAGAAGCTAACAAATGAGCAGACGAGGGCCAGAGTACTGGAGGGGAGGGGCTGAAAATATGAAGCTAGCCAAAAGATAAATAGGAAGGGGCGGAGTTATACAGAGCTTTGAAGGTGATGACAATATGCTCAAATTTGAGGTGAACATGTATGGGGAGTCAGTGGAGGGACATGATCGTATCAACAAGCAAGGAAGATTAGTTCAGTAGCTGCAATTTCAAGCCATTTAAGTACTTGACTTTAAGCACCCAAGTTTGAAAATGTTGATATAAAATTTAGACTTCTGCCAAACATGTAAAGTCGCTTGTATGGCCTGCCTTCCGTGTCCTTTACTGTTGAGTGTGTCATTGTGGTTAAACAATTAAAAACTATCTCCGATACCCCAATGCCAATATTCCCAGCTTCCTACTAATTTCTCATTTACACATCCCAGATAGGATCAAAGATTTGTAAGTACAAAACCAGAAGCTGTAACTGAGAACTCATTCTTAATGAAGTTTGATGAAGGACATGTATGGCAACACTTGTAACTGTCTTTATAGTACAAACACATTATTCAAGTCTTATGTATGCTGACTCAAATGAACATTCAGATTTGACACATACAAATAGCATGCAAAATTTAACATTTATACACTTTGTCAGTGAAGTAGAATTGTACTAAAGACTGGAACTGTACTGAAGGATATGACCCAATGGGACAAGAGAGCTAGTCTGTGGTCAGTAGCACCCAAGTCTGATACAAGTCAGAGAGAAGTGGGAGGCATTGAGGAGGACGTTTCCTAAGAGAGTCAATTACAATGACAACTTCAGGGGAAGTATGCTATTGTGAGTTGTCACAGCTGTGTTTGCATTAACCAAATCTGAGAGTGCTAAGATTGTGGCCAGATTTTTCAGCACAATTAATAGGAACAATGCAAAAATAGCCATTTTCCTTGCAGTAACCCAAGAACAGTGACAACTATTGTAAAAAAAACTTTTCAGAGATCTGTCTGCTTCTTCTGTAGAAACTGAATTTGCTTGTCTATAAATGTTGTAACAGTAAATTACCTCTCTTTGGAGTTTGCGTTTCTCAGCTTTCAGTTCATCTTCTATTTTTTCAGCATTTTCAGCAGCAGATTTGTATCGAGCTACTTGACCCTCCAACCGTATTACCTAAGGTTAAAAAGCAAAGTTTAAGAACTGTATATAGGTAAAAACTTCTAATTCTGTCTTTCCTTTGGCAACCCAGTCAGAAGTTGGGAGTCTCCCCTGTGTTCTTACTAAAATGAAGGGCATGTTCTGAGAAATAAACCATGCCACAGAAATGTCAGTTACTGGTAACTCCAGGTTGCTTGTCCATGTTCTTTTCTAATAGTCTATCAATGGTATGGGGAAATGTGTCAGTGTATTAAACAGTAACTTACCTACACTGAAAGTTAAACAGGGCAAACTTCTCTACAACCAGTGACTAAGTAGGGCCATTCTTTCATCTCTGAAGAATAAGTCAGTGTTGCTGACTCATGCAGGACAGTAGGCATAATGAGTAGCGACACCCAACTGTGTTATGCATGACTCATGTACTCCCCACCATTTGCCTCCAGCCAGTGAAGAACTGCAGGTATCTGGACATAAACACATTCTAAAGTGTGTTCTTGCTTTTTCAAAATGGTGTTAATACACATCCTTGAAGTTGATTTTTTTTTTAACTCTACATTTATAGAATAATATTTCCTACAGGTAAATGAAAATATTTCCAGTCTGTGTGAACACAATGAGAGAGCTTTGAATCCCTAGCAATCCTTTCTTCAAAGCTAGTTACAGCAGACAAGACAAAGGCTTGTCTACACTGCCTCAGAGTTTAGACTACAGGGTGTGAATAGCAGTGCACAAAGTGTTGCACTGTAACTCCCCCCCCCCCCCAATGTAGACACTGAGGGTGCTAGCTAAAAGGTTCCTCGTTTGCATTAACGTAGTCCTCTTCAAATGACTAATTTTACTCCGGGGGGGATTCTGTGCCACTGAGCCATGCAGAATTTTTGCAGAATTAATGTTCTGCACAGAACTGGCACTGCAGAGCTCCTTGCTACCAGTTGGGGCTGCTGGGCACCTCAGAGCTTGGCTCCCCAGCTTGCAAATAGAGGACAATGTCAGGGGGCGGGAGAGCTGAAGGGTTCCCGGTTGCTGCAGTTCCCAGCATGCCCTGAAAGGCGGCGGCAGCATGCAAGAAACTCCATACAAGCCCTGTATCCAGCATCAAGCTGTTTCTCCCTCAGGATCCCTGGGCAGAGGGGGTATATGGGTGTCTGGCCCTGCACTTGGGCTTGGGGGGGGGGAGGGAAGAGGGGGGAAGGCTGTAGGTGTCTGGGCCAGGAAGCACCCCGCGGTTGGACTCTGGGGGAGGTGGCATGGCTGTCCATGCTGGGGGGCCCCATACAGCCCCTTTGAGCACCCCCCAATACTTCCTCCCATAAACACACCCCTTCACCTCCCACAAGTGTACATCCCCCTCTCCCCCCCCCACTCTAGCTCCCACTCCCTCCAGCAGTATCTTCTATCTATAGAGATATAACCCTACAGGGGCAGGGTGAAAAAACTAGAATCGACTACAATACCAGAGGGGCAGAATTCCCCCCCCCCCAAGATGGGCCCAGCTGGCACGTGTGACACACCCAGACCAAGGCACCCAACAAAAGCATAACAGAGAAACAGGAACTGGGCTGTCATAGGAGTTTTTTTAATTCTCTACTCCTGGGGCAATCTTTTTTGTTGTCTTTATTGTTACAGACATACTTGCCGACAGGTATTTTGAAATAAATTACCAAAATAATTGAAACTGGTAGATTATATTGTGTTATTCTGACAAATAAAATAAGCAGAACTTTAATGTTGTGTGCAGAATTACTAACTTTCTTGGCACTAAATTCCTCCAGGAGTATACCTTAACACAAACTAGGAACCTTTTAGTTCACATCTGCAGTGTCCACATGGAGGAATTACAGCACTGCACTTTGGTATGCATTGCTACTCAAATGCCACATAGTCTGAACTGTCAGGCAGCGTAGACACAGCTTTAGTTTATCATGTAACTGTATTTCTTCTCTCTCTCTCCAAGTGAAAACTTACATTCTGCTCCAAAGCTGTTATCTCTTGTTCAGACTTTGCAAGTTTAAATTTGAGGTCACTGATCTGTCTGTTGGCATCTCCTAAAAAAATTACAAATCTGTTATCAGAAATGTAGGAACAATCTAGGCAGGGTCTAGTGCATAAAATGCTGACGCTTTAAACTGTTGCATTGTTACTATGTGGGGCCGACTAGTGGGCAAGTGGTTCATGCTCTGTGCTTTAGCATGAAATACTCTGTAAAGTTCCCCTATACATCCAAGCTGGGAGGCATGCGCACTCCAGTCCCTGTGAGCAGGGAGTGATTCACATCACATCACTTAACCATTGTAAGAGCAGATTTGGTAGTCTCTCACTTGCAGGCTCTCAGAATTCAATAGCCAAGTTTAAACCAACACTTGCACGGTTTTATCCATATACAGTAAATAGCAGTTTACTTTTAAAATGGAAATTAAGTTTACTTTGGTGATCAATCATGTGCATATCTGTCCCATTCTCAAAGATTTCATCTTCAGACTGCATATTCTCCATCTTGCCATTCTTTTGCTTTTCTTCCAGTTGTCCTTTTAGTGTTTTAATCTGAAAGTCCCAAAATAATTAATTTCAGTGTCTTGACAGACAGTGATCCAAATCCCCCTACAGACTGCCCCAGGAAAGTTCTGTTGGCCAGAAAGAATGTTCAGACTTAAATCATCTGTCCCACAATATCTGCTGTCATAAAATAGTCTCCTGAATGTTCCTTTGCAGCACTGTTTAACCTGGGAAGCTGTTTGGGAAACAGGGTGTAGATTCTAGAGTAGAACTAGTAAATGACATTGAGGGGACAGAGTTATTGGTAATGCAGTTTATACTCTGCATGCAAATTAATTTTTAAAAAGTCAGATGTTTTACAATGAGTTACTGCATATGAACGATAATCATAATCCCAAAGGTCTCAAGAGAATAACTGATAGGAATCTTTATGCTGCCAAAGAATTTACCATCTATCAAAAAACAAATCAGCTTTTAAAGAAGGTCTGCATATATGTAGAGCCCTGCATGGATACAAAAATTTGGATCTGCATCCACGATAATTAACTTGTGTCCAACCTGCAATCCACACTCCACCTTTCATATGTAGTCACACTTGCATCCTATCTCACCATTTGAGCCCTGCGCGGATACAAACATTTGGATCCGCATTCAATCTGTGATCCACAAAGATGATAAACAGTACACCCTCATCCGTGGATGTAAAGCAGATATCCACAGATTTGCAGGGCTCTACATATATATTCTATCTTGGAATTTTATGAAGTACGGTATCACCATCAATAATTTGGCTATCATTTATCCAGCTACTGTATTTCTATTGCATTTCTCCTCCTATACTGTTCATGAGGAAACAAAAAGATTATCAACCCATCTCCTTGGTCAACTGCTGACAAAGACACTCTGCAGAAAGAATCTAAACTAGGGCTTCCCCCACATCCATGGAATGATAAGCTGTAAGCAAAGACAGACCAGCATGCAGACTGTTTGTTGTTTAAAGGGGTGCTTTCTCTGGAATGATTTTGTTCTAAAGTTTTGATTTAAGAAGGCTGTCTGGTCACTGATTATTACCATCATTGCTTCCCGAGAGAATAGAACTGCCTGCTGAGATAATCATGGTTAACATTGGGGACTGCAGCACAAGGTCTGGTCCAAATGGGCAAAATACATGATTCCATCCTAAGAAAGATGGCTGTGTGACACCAGAGACCTGAATGGGGCTCCCTCGAAGGTGGGGTCTATGGTGCAGTTAGCCCTGTAACACATGCACGAGCCTATGGGGGTTGTGGGGGAATCCCCTGTTCAAAACCCTGATGAAGATTGTTCCTTCTTTCCCATCTATGAATGTTTTTGGTAGAAATCTGCCTTATACTCATCCCCATAAATGTACCTTTAGTATACAAAGCTGAACCCAGCTCCTGTGAAATAAAAACACATTTTAACACTGAACACAGGAAGGGAAGTAGTATCAGCAGCATTTCCAGCAGCAGCTTCTGTGCTTTGTTGGGCGTTATCACCTGTGCTCTTTATGTTATAGGAGTATTTTGTTCTCTTGTAAATCTCCTCACCATGTCAATTTACCAGGCATCCAGCAATACTGAAATATTTTAATTACCTGTTCTAGTAAGGATTCTCGTTCATTAATGAGCTTTTTCAGTCTGTCTGAAAGAGAAAATAGAGAACTCAGTGCTGATTTAGTTAAGTTACACCTTTCAGGGTATGTATTTAATCAAAGAAAATTGTTAAGGTTAGTGAAACTAATGATGAAGGTAGTTATGCACGTACCACAAGAAATGAGGTCACAGACAGGACTGGGAAGGGGTCAGCCAAAGGAAGTTATGTCATTCTCACTGAGCATGCTTGTCACTTCAGTAGCAGCACCCAACTGCATGCAAACAGGCTAATCTTCTACTTTAGGTTAGCATGCAAGAACTCTAGGGTCAAAACACAACTGCAACACAAAAATCTCAAATATCTTTACAATTTAATATCGTTAGGAAGAGATATACACCTGCAATCATCGCTAATCACATGTTAACATTTTAAAATCTCTACTGTTACTCTTTGTAACTAGCTTGGCTACAACATTTTCTTTCATTATATCTAATAAAACATTTGTCTGCATGTGTGTGTGGTTTTTTTTTTTTTTTTTTTTAAAGAAAAAGTCTGGTAAAGTGGTTCTCTCCATTTTAGTCCTTCAGATTAAATATAAATAGGAGATTGTTGGCATAGGCTACTTGCTGCGTTAGATCTGAATTTTGAAGCAATAGGGATCAGGAGGTAAGTACCAGAGAGCACACAGTTCTGCCAAATTAAAAAGATAATTTGGCGAAAAGAAAATTAAAGTGAGTAAACAAAACACTAGTCTCTCGCCTTATGTTTTATGCAATAAGTCATTTTATAAATTATGGAGTTACATTATCACCAAGTTTATTTTACCTTTATACTGAACAAAATACATTGAATCTTGACAATCAAATAAATTCCTTTAGAGCAGCTGATTTTGACTAACAAAATGTTCCTTTCTGCAAGTTACTCAGTGTTTTGTTTTATTCTTATTTTGTAGAGCATATATATGAGTTTGTCCTCCCTATACACAGAGACACAGAATGGACAAAAGTTGGTCCAGTAAAATATATTACCTCTCCCACCTTGTGTCTCTAGTATCCTGGGACCAACACAACTACATCACCACAGATAAGCAGTCAGCTACATAGGGCTAAACTTATAGGTTCTGAACACTCAACTTCCACTGAATTCAGCACATCAGGATCCAGCCTATTGAGTTAACTGCCATCATCAGAAGTTCATTCAGGAAAGAAGTTCTTGCATTTCTTTGAGTTTGCGATTGACAACTCACCAACTAGTTATAGATTTCACTGAATATATTCCTAAGGGATATAATTTGTGTTAAGAGACCTACACCATATGTTCTGAATTATTTAAAATATGAAGACTGTAGAGCTTATTCATTTTTAGATCTTATATATGCAACAGGTCAGCACTAAATTATTACCCTTTTCTTTACCGACATACTATACTTAACACAGGAAATAACTGTGGCATCTCAGTGTATGGGAAATGGGAAAATGTTGACTTTTTAAATGGAAGCCTCTATATATGGCACATCTATAACTAACAATGGTTATTCAGGATAATGCAATAACTCAGCACTGTGGTGTGCATATAATCACACACACAGGTCATTCTAATTCATGAAATTGCACCTTTTTATCTGTGGTGTCTGATGCAGCAAACACACACAAATCATCAGTGACATGAAAGTTCTGCAGCATTAGACATCTACTGTATGAAAGCATTCAGCATTGTCCAAGAAATGGACAGGACCACAGGGATTTTAAAAACACCCATCATTGTGGTAGCCAGGCATTGACATGAAACCACATTTTGTATACTTTCTTGAGAAAGCAAAACTTTCCTGATATGAAACTGAAAGTGGGGGTTGGGGGAGAAAGGGAGGGATGGATGACAACCCACATACGACACGTTGTGGTAAATCCTGCAAAATAAATAACGGTTTCAAACACATGTGCATGTGTCTATACAACAGCTGAGATGCAAAGAGAAATGGAGAGCAGAATATCCTGCTTAAAGGAGAAAAATAAAGGGAAGAATGGAAACAAGGCCAACGAAGAGAAGAGCAAGGAAAGTATTTCAGGGCCGGAGATAGGGTTGGAAGCCAAACTATGCATGCATACATTTGTGTATTAGCACAGTTACCACTGTATTTGCAGCATGGAAAAATATGCCTTTCATGTTTTAATACACCTGCAGTGTTCAGAATGGAAGTATTTTAATTGTTGTCCATCATTATTTTTAGAGCTGGCCCTTGCATTTTTGAGGGCATTTGCAAAGCAGTTTTTCATATCACTCCCCACAACATAGTGGACTCCTGTCTACTCCAATCACGAGTGCTGTGCAATTGTGAAGATTTGGGGGAGGGCAAGTAAAACGGATCTTCTAGTTACAGACAAAGTTAGCTGACGTGTGTAAGGAGTTCTTTAGGTTCTCCCCTTTCCACCCTCCCTCATACCCTTAAAAGAGGAGTTTGTACTGGGGTCTGTGGAGAAAAACCCACTATATTTTTTATTTTGAAGTTTTCTAATAAGCTAAGTGTGAGAGGGGTGGTAGGACTGAAATCCCATTTTACAGTGGCTTTTACAGGTGATAGCTAATTACCCCATTAAGTAGATATCACCATTTTGCTAATGTGGAAAACTAAAATAGATAGTTTGTGACTTGACCAAAGCTATATAGCAAGTGCCAGAGCCAAAATATGGTTACATGAGACTTTTGCTCCCCATCCCACATTTAACCCATGCTGCATCTCATGCTATTCAACTGTCTTAGTTGTGGCCAGGAGTCGCTCTGACTGTCCAGCAGTGTAGCTAACTCAACTGCAAGAAGCCAAGTGGGAGAACTTGCAGGAGCCAATGTGTTATCAATAGTCACATGGGTAGTACTGCTCCCCCACACCTGTGAACTGATTTAGATTGGGACCATACCAAACCATGGGTTTTGTGGACTCGAAAGGCCATATGTGGCAGCTGAAAGCAGGCCACTGACTGCAAGTAAACCATGAATCTTTAGGAAAATTTGAGAGACTCATTTTCAAGACTAGTTTTGAAAGGAAGAATAGTAACTTGTTTTGTTATGAAAGCTAAGAATAGCCCTACCACTGCTAGATGCCCAGATAAACTGAGTCCCTTGGCCACTGGCATTGGAAAGCCCCAAAGGCTAACTCAGATTACTTAATAGCCCCACATACAAAAGAAACTACAGACATGACATATGAACTCCATTAAAGAGTCACTGAGTTTGCTCTTTGAACTCGTGCCTTTGCTGACTGGAAGATGACTCAGTCAACTATAATTAAACCATCCGATTACTGAATCAGTCTGACAGTTGCCATCATATGGAATTATATGGACCTCCACAACTAAAAGCAGTTGTAGCTATATATTCTATGGAAGTATTGCACCAAAGAATCTGATTTTCAGGTGAATACTTTCTAGTCTTTGGCATTATTACATAAACACATACTGGGAAGTTTCCTATATGACAATACACATTTTACTGGGTGCCATCTGTGTAATCTTGGAGGACTGGTAAGTAACCATTTTTTCCGTATTAACTGTGGTCCTTTTCAAGATGATTTGCCTGCATGGGACCACACTCATGCGGCACACATAGCCCAAGACATGCATGCAAAATGAGCAGAGATTCACACCAGCAAATGACCAAAGAACTCAGAGGCCTTGTCTACACTGGACATTTGCCCTGATTTCAGCAATTGGTGGCCAGTCATTGATGTAGCTGCACCAGTACAAACTGCTACACTGATGGCTGGCCACCAATTACTGAAATCAGGGCAAATACGCAGTGTAGACAAAGCCCAAGTTTGGAAGAATGGAGGAAGACAATATGACCAAATTACTAAATGAATCATCATTGTATCTGTTTCCCTGGCCCTGTACTAATGTTCTAAAAAGTTTTTACAGATGTGTACAAGCTTCAGAGGAGAATAAACAAATGCTAAGGAAAAAACTAATATTAACTTCCTCACAATCATATCAGAAGTATTTAAATTACATTTCTCCTTATGGACAAGACATACTAGGTGCTGGTGCACAGTGACCGAACTAGTATTTTGGCCAGTGGACTAGACATCATTCTAACCTATCCAACTATAAACGACTTCTTAATCATTGACAAAGTCTAGTAAGCACATTTATTTATATTCCATTTGAGATTCAAGCAATGGAAAAATCTTCATATTAGTTAACTCTTTGAAGACCTATAGCAGTTTATCAGATTAATATTGTAATGATTATATTCCAGTATTAACATTTATTGTCCTCAGTCTTAATGATTGCAGTTTCTGTGTAAATGAGCACCAAAGCTGCCGTCAGTGTCAGAAAGGAAGCCATGTAAAAGGCGCTGTAGGTTTAAAATTACTGACTCATGCAATGTCACATTAAGTTCCTGGTATTTGGAGGTCAAGGTTTCTTAGCAGAGCAAAATCACATTAATTCTCCGTCCTTTGCATGGATGAAAAATTGTCAATAAGAAAGAAGCTAGACATTTAGAGAAATTATAATACATAAAGCAGCTGAGGGGCCACTGTGCAATGCCTTTTTTACAAAAAAGCTTTCAGAATCTATCATCAGTTTAGATTGAATTTTATGCAGGTTTGCAAGTAGTTCTCTGGACAGGTATTTTAAAGTATAAAATAAGTTTATTTCACTTATATACAGCTCAGTACATTTGTGATATACATCTTGAATCTTTTCAATCTATTTGCACTCTACTAATAATTTTGAAACAGCAATACAAGTAGTATCTTGCTATAGACCGCCCAGAACTCTCAGTTTGCATTCCCTTTTGATTTTCATTGCTTAAAACAAGTTTAAAAGAATGTTTCCTTTTGCAAAAACATTTCTTCCCAGCTGGTTCAAAACGTGCAAATGAGACATACTGCTAAATCAATAAATCTCTACAGTTTATAGTCAGCTTTTGATAGATATTTTCAAAAAAGGCAGGGCTGGCTACATGGGCACTAATACATAAAGAGCAATACCAATTATCTGATTAAGACAGACATTCAAAAAGATTAAGACATTCAAAATTGCCTTCATCCTGGCAAGGACGAAGGAAAAAGTATACTCAGATAAAAAAAACATTCTTTCAGAACCAGGTTTTTGCAAAAAAGACAATGCAATATGGAAATGCAATTTAAACGAACTTTCCTCTAAGAAAAATAGATATTTTATCATACTATTAACTTTGCAATAAAATGTATTTGACAGAAAATCTACACACACATTAGCAGGTGTACCAACACATTGCTAGAAAAAATAAAGCACATGTGAGACATGTTGTAGAAGGCTTATTCTGGTGCAAAGTGCCTAGATTAAGTAAACATATATACACTTGCTCCTTTCAACGGACTTGACTTAACTCAAGACATTTATGTTTTACTTTCTTAAATGGTATACTGTTCTTTCAAAGTGTGCAGACTAAGCAGATTCACAGTGACCTAACTAGTATTTTGGCATTTCATGCGTTTATCTTATGTACCCAGCTTTGGAATGTGTTCATACTAAAATCATACATGAAGTGGAATTATATGATCTTTTTTACTTTAGCAGAGATATTTGGTTCTTGAATCTTAGTTATTCACAAACAAGTTTGGATATTATGACAGTGTTTTAATACTCGAGAGTTGGCTTTATGACAGTTACCATGAAATGGTGATGTACCTAACACGAAGTCAGGTATCTAAGTACATTCAAAACACCTAATTTGCTTAAAACTAACTAATCTAGAAAACAAGAGCAATATTTAAGGTCTCTTTTGGCAGGAGATATCTGCCTGAAAAGCATTTTAACTAGAAGTGAACTTGAACGGTACATTTGTGCTGCTTGTCCTTCTGGTGCTAAAATATGAAACTTGAGAGATTAAAAACAAATCTATGTATTTAATCTCTCATGGAAATGTATGGCAGTAAATAACTTGGATAGATTTCCACATATATAGATTGACATTGTATTATGAGACTTGCATACAGAAAAACTTAAGAGTATTCCTAAAGTCTGATTTATTGTGCAAAGTGCATTTTTTGTACTGAAACTGATCAAATGGTATGTAACTTATTTGGGTCCTAGATTTTGAACTCATGATATTATACAGTCCTCTTTAGATTTACCCTTGCCCCTTCTACTACCTTGCATATCCTCTTTGCTTTCACCGCTTGTGTTGCCTAAATTTCCTAACTCCTGTTCTGACGAGTATTCATCAGCTATTTTTTCCATATTATTGTTATCTAACGCTTTTTCGTTTTTAGTTTGGTCCTCCATCAGATCACATGCTTTGTCTGTAGTTTCAGGAGATGATGTATCAGTTTGCAGATGACCAGCTTCTTCAGCTTCTTTTTCCTGCTGGATACTAGCATTGCCTTCAGTAACCATGACCTCATTCTCAACTTCATGTGCTCTGCCTTGATGAGTTTCCTCCTTTTCACCTTCTTCTGTTTTGGCAGTTTCTGTGACTACTTCATTTTCCCTAACTTCCTCCAACTTTTGTGTATTAACTTTCTCAGCATCATGTTTTCCATGAGTTTCTAATATCTGCTCTGATTCCTCATCAAAATCAAAATTTTCACCATCACCATCCACTGTTTCCTCCTCTTCACCCTTCACCCCGACTTGTTCAATAGGCTTCTCATCCAGCTCTGCTTTCTGTGTCCTGAGGCAATCAGCATCTTCCTCAACATCTGGAACAACCTCCTGTTTCTTAACTTCTTGTACATCATTCTGCTCTGCTATTCCTTTATTCTGGTCTTCCTCATTCTCATTTTCCATCTGTTTTTTATCCCCTTCTTTTCTAGCAAGTTGGCATGCATCATCTAACATAGTGTTCTGAACTTCCATTTCCTTTCTGTTGCCTTCAATGGCTTCACTAAGTTGCTGTGATGGTTTTGTGGTATTCTGCAATGAACTGTCATTGGAAACAAATGTATCATGATGCTGGTCTGGAAGACGGAGCTTCTCGCTGCTTTCCACTGATGCCTCTTTATCATCAACTTTCTCTTCAATAATTACACTAACAACTTGAGTCGATTCCTGTCTAGATTCATCTTCCTCTTGTTTAACTACTTTCTGCATTTCATTTTCTACAGTCTTATCTTTTTCTTGTACTGGACTGTTCATTTCTTCACTACACTTAATTGTTTGGGTTTCTGCCTGTGTTCTCTCATTTTCCATTGAATCAATTCTACTTTCCTTTCCTTTCCTAGATTCATCCCACATTTCTGTGTTTGACTCCTCAATTTCATGATCATTAAGACTAGTAACTGAAATAGTTTCTTGGGATTGAATTTCTTTCATATCTTGGTCCTGCTCTGTCTGATGTGATTCACCCTCATTTACCTCTGCAAATTCATCTATGGATGCCATGTCCAATATGCCTGTCAGTTCTTCCATCCTTCCCATGTCTTTTATTTGTCCCCTCATAGCAATATCCTTTTCATTCTGTGCCTCATCTTGCATATTTCCTTCCTCTTCTGCTAACATCAGATCATTCTTTGAAAAAGTGGATAGAGTTGGTGTTTCATCTGGTTTTTGTTCTTTTACCATTGTATCTGGAGCGATCTCACTTTTACATGCTGCTTCTCCCTCCTCTTCCATAAAATCTACATCTTTCCTTTCCTGACCTTGAACTGTATTTCCAGTCTTATTTTCTTCAGCTGCATCACCCTCATTTTTACCACTCTCTACTTTAGCAGTTGGCCTGTCTATGCACTCATCATCTTCATCAAGCTGTTTCTCCAAGCTACTCATGACTTCATTTTCAGTGCTTTCTTCTACTTGACAGAGACTTTCAATGTGAGCCTCCACATGTGGTTCTTCAACATGTGTACCTCCTCTTGCGCCTTCTGGTGATTCTGACTGATCAGAAACTGACGCTTGGCTATTACCCACAAAACCAAGAACTTCCTGAAATATTTCTCTACTGTCTTCTCTTTGGCAAATTGCAGAATCCTCTTGTTTTACTTTCTGCTCTTGTGCAACTCTTTCAGATTCATGCTCTGTGTCTAAATCAGTAGCTCTTCCCTGAAGAGTCTCAATAACCTGACTTTGCAGTGTACCTGTTTCCCAATTCTCATTAGTCAAGGGATTTAAATCACTACTATCTTCAGCTTCCTTACTACTAGACTGTTCTATGCTATCACCTCCTGATTCTGTTTCCTTTCTCAACTTAATTACATCACTATTTTCAGTGGAAGAAACATTTCCTAAAACATGTTCTGGATCGCTTTGAATTTGTTCCTCAAGTCCACTACTCAACAACACTGTTGATGTGACATCATTGTCTTCAATGGTTTTCTCTGCCTCTGTATTTTCATCAGCATGCAATGTCTTTATCTCCATACATTCCTTTACAATTTCCCGCTCCTCAGACTCCTCTTTGTGTTCCTCATTCTCAGTATTCTGCAAGATTTCTCTTTTCCCCACATCCTCCAAAATCTCATCTTTCATCTCCACTTCATTGGCTCTTCCTAAAAGACCATTAAGAAAGTTGAAGGGTCTACACCATGGGGTGACTACTTAAGTTTGTTAAACATTTAACACTTACCTCCCCCACTTAAAACCCAAAAGAGAAAATGAAAGAATCGGTTAATAAAAGATCAGCTTTTGCCAATTACGTGAGGCAAAGCAGCAATTGAATTAGTAAATTCTCTGATGAGTGAACCCCCCGCTTCCCAAAAGCAAGAATTATATCTGATTCTGGCATTATGTCTTTATAAGTTAAAGATTTCTTTAGCTGAAGCTGTGTGAAGTACAGCTTTTGTAAATAAGAACTTTTCTTCAAGCAGTGCAGTTTATTAATAGTAATATTAAAAAAACTCACAGATTTAAGATTATGATACCAGGGTAGAAGGGGTTTTTGCTGCTAATAAGTACAAGCTATCTGATCCACAGTATGCACCATATTTTTAACCCTCACATTGCTCTATACTGTACTATAATTGCAAAGTTGTGTTTGTTTGATCGCATTACAAGCAACTTACCTAGTACTCAGCAATATTTTATAGCTATTCACCTAAAAAAACAAGCACTATTTTATAAATAAGTGCATATAATGAGCATTATGGAAGGTGGGATCTGATTGGCAGACAAATGTTTTGAGTCCAAGGATATCAGACATAACCCAAAAAACTGAAGCTCAGTTATTTAGCTTCTTCCAACTACTGCATCCATCCAAAAGGGATTATATTTCTCAAGATTTTTTTTAAAATATAATTTTTCTTCCAATTTACAGCACTTAAAGAGCAAAAAAGCAGGTGTTAACCAGCACTCAATGTCAGGTATTAGCTTTCGTTCCTATGACATACCTGTTTCCATAGAATCAGAATAGGTTAGAACAGACTAGAGTTTTAGATACAACTTTAAATAATGTTCTCATACCCTATTTTTTGTTGTTTCCACCCAATGGAATGAGAAAAAGCTGCCAATAGCTAAAACTGAGACAACCCTCAATTGTAATTAAATGGTTGTCTGCCTGTTGAGATTTGCTAGTATTTCAATTTAGAAATAAAAATCCAATATTTCCGCCTCTTCCATGAGTGTAATGAGACAATGAAAAGTTAAATAGCTAATGAGTTCAGATTCTGACTATACAGCATAATTGCAAAGTCAGAATCTTTGCCAATCAACCAGATTCCTCCTTGTCTGAGGATACACATATATAATATATACTTCCTGTATACACTGCTGAGCATATAATTGTTATAAAATTTCCAGCAATATAAATTGCTTTATACTTAATAGTACTAGATATTAAGAATTTAGAACTACTATATTAAAATGTCTTGCCAACAGCACACTGAACTACTGTAGAGCAAACATTTATGTTCTCAAATAATATATTGGTTTCAGAATGTGTATACTAAATTTACATATATGCATTCAAATGCTCTTATGCTGGTTCTCTCTCAGCTTAGTTCTGTGTGTTAGAAAAAATAATCAAAACAACAGTAGGATTGTTGAGGGCATTCCTAAATTCAGGTTTTAAGATTAAGCTCATCTTGTATTTATATTTGTGTCTTGACCATTTATTTCCTCGGGGTGAAGAATAAAGGGAATATAGAATAAAATCTTGTTTTGCAGATACAGAAAAATTTCATGATATGCTTGAAGTGAAGTGACCATAACCAATAAGCAGAAAAAGGCATAAGAGGTGATTCAACAAGTGGCATGCTGCGTGATTGGTTAATTGTCCAAATAATAAATGCTCAATCTCCAAGCAAAAAAAGTGAATGAATGATGATTAGACAGATGGAAAGTCTAGTGCAGTGATACTCAGACCTCAGTGGTTCAGAAGCCAAAAGAGTCACAGTATAGCGATCAACATTCCCAAAGGAGTCACAGTAGTGTGAATTCATTGTTTCATTTACTATACTATTATTCATTTTTTAAACAGTATGACGGGTGAAATATTTAGTTTTTATATATATTTATATATATATTTTCACAGAAAAGAAGTTAATGCCTTAGTGCAAGCTGATAACTTAATTGCTTAACATTGTAAAAGCATCCACTGTTTTAATATCATGTGCTGCAAAGAGCCTCAGGAGACACATTAAAGAGCCACTTGAAGCTTGCACCCCTTAGTCTGAGTATCACTGGTCTAGAGGAATGTGAGCACTTACCTAGTGTCCCATCCCCAGTTGTCTTGAGGACCTGAGTTGCCCCTTGAGTAATCTTGGTAGAATCTGAATGTCCTTCGTTATCGAAACCATCTGAAGTCTCTCCATTGGTGGCTATTTCCAAGTTTGGGATTATTCCGTGTTTCTGTGGATGAGAAAGAAACATTTTAAAGTCTGGTGTTCAGACAAACAATGACTGGCTGAAATTCTTGTCCCTTTATATTTTGAGCAGAGGTTGCTTTATAACAAAAGCAATGAGGATGAGACTGTACCTTGTTCACAGTTCTGACAGAACAGATCTAATCACCTTTTTAATGTAGCTCTGTTGGCTCAATATCTGAAATGTCCCTTGGGCAACAGCCCCTCACCTATGAGCACTTACAGACTTTCACTATATTAGGAATACCAGCTATCACAGAAGAGATAGCTAAGAAGCAAATTCGATTCAGTGCACTGTAAGAGACCAGCAACTGATTACTTAACTGCTTTAGCAACAAGAGTTTCTTCTGTTCTTACTGCATACCTTCAGTTGTTCTTTCAGCACAACCACCTCATCTCTGAGGTCATCCCGCTCACTCCTTATGGAATCAAAGAACTCTTTCTGCCTCTCTAACGCCTGAGTGTTCACAGAGCAAACAGATAGAAGGCGGGGAGACAAGAAGAAAGGAGAAGAGATTTTATAAGGCAAGTTAGAAATAAGGATAAGCAGGTTTCAGATATTCAGCAATTAATGGAACTGACATACATGAAAAGGAGAAATTTAACAGATAAAAAGCTAAATTTACAAATTCAGAAAAAAATGTAAATCCAGTAATCCAAACATTCAGATGGGGACTTCTAAATAAAAACTCAATCCTTGATATCCTGTGCTGTGTTAGGATTAGATTTTTCAGTAACTAGATACAATACAGCAGCTAAGAACACATTTTTATACTCGACTCTGAATTTCCTATAGTACTTTTGTGTATTTTTTTTTTATCAAAATATATTAAAGTAAGTTGTATGAAAGTTGGCCTGACAGATCTCAATGGCATCCATGGAACTGTTACAATCTGTCATGGAAATAGTGTCTTTCAATAATTCTGAAGACGTGTTACTCAACAGAACAGCTTCCAACAAGTTTTGGATGCATCCTATGTAAATGTACATCCCAAGTATGCAGCATGCAATACAAACTTTATGTTATCTCAGCTATAGTGAAACTTTGACCATTTTAAATTGTAGGTTTCAAATTGCTAGAAGTCATGGGACAATATCATAGAACACACGACTTGCCAGGTCTCTTTTGTCCACCCAAGAAAAAGAGTCTTTCACATCTCATCTGCCACAGACTACCATATTCCTCTCTAGAATGAGCTAACATTTCATTTGCACTGGTGGGGAAAAAAATAAAGATTTTCACCCCAAGAGTCCAGTGAGCCCACTTTCTCCTTTCCCATAGTGCAGCTGGGGTTTAGAAGAGTAAAGGTAATGCATTTGAACAGAAAACCAATTCCATTCAACACTGAAACCACATCATGAATAGCCAGTATTTTACTAAAGGGCACTCCTTTCTCAGTTATACATATCCAAGGTGTGTGTGCACGCATTTCACTATGTTATGTGAACTCCAGTGAATTTTCAAATCTGGTCAGAGAATAAGCATTTTCTTGGACTATCTTTAAGGGTAAAGCCACAATTCAAAGAGTATATTTGACAGATTGTGGGTCACACTGTATAGGGGAATATTTCATTCATGTGATTTTGCAGGTGCAGAGTTTTCTGAAGAAGCACAGTGCCAAACTGAGCAAATTTCAGAAGTTGAGAGAGTCCTACCCCTATTTTTTTGTCTTTCCACTCTATCGTCTCTTGAAGATCAGAAATTTCCCTGATATAGCTCTCCTGTTTCTGTTGCAGCTGTCGGATTTCCTGAGGGGCAGGGACACACAAGAAGATAGAAAGCAGGTAAAGGGTTAATCAGAAGACAAACTCAAGAGTGTAGTGATGCAAAGAACAATGAAATCAGGTGTGAAAATACAAAATCTACCTACATGCATCACTCCATAGTTAGCCTCCTCACATCCCAAAGGTTTTTCTTTAAGGAGATGAATGCAACTCCTGAAACCTACCCTTCTAGGAATAGCCAACGTCTCACCATCAGTATGACAACAAACACATTTCTACCAGAACTTTGCTCTGAATCTCTACTTGAGTTTTATCCCAGTTTCCCCTTCCTTCCAGACTCTCTACAAGAAGGATCCCAGAGCACATAACTTATTCTGGGACGTTACAGACAGTGTAACAAGAAAGTCCAACTACAGCCAGTACTTCTGAAATATTTTTGTTTTTCATCAGTCCTAATAATTTCAGGGCTAACAGGCTGAACCTACAGTACTGCTTCAGGTGAGAAATCCAAGGCAGGGACTAAGATTCTCCATGCCTGTCTGAGCCTTCTATATTCTAACTGTTAGTTTGCAACATGTGGATCCAACACATTAAACACAACAGAGAAATTACTTACTACAAGCATTTCTTCTCTTTGCTTCATGGTCTCTTTAATTTCCATGAACTGAAACTGCAATATGCTATGTGCATGCTTTTCCCGCTCAAATTCCTGGAGAGATAAGGAGATATTGTCATTTATAATACAAATACCTAGAGTTTTTCATATACAGATCTCAGTGTGCTTTACACATGGGTCAGTATCAGTACCTCAATTTTAAGCTTGTTTGTCTCTTATGAACGAAATCATAGAATGGGACTGGGCTATTTCAAACAAAATGCTCAATTCAGACAAACTGGGTGGTGTGGGTTGTGAGCTAGGGCAAGTGTGTATCATTTACAGCACTCAAGTCCTGCTAACCCCAAAGATAATGACTAGGAATGGAAACTACCTTTTCCAAATGGTAGAGTACTCCAATTTGGCCAGTTCTTATTGTGAAATTTTAAAAGCAAACCGTTTTCCAAGAGCTATACATGTTGGAAAACACACATTAAGTAATATCTCATGAGTCAAAGATTTAGCTCCTGAGAAGTTACCACATAAGTCAAAGGGAAATACTAGTTTGCAGGAAAAATAACTCAGTGAGGTTCATTACATCACATCAGTGAGGTGACATTAATTCAAGCCAATAGTGTAATATTTTCAATATTTAACCCCATGAATGCCTTAATATTTTTAAGAAGTACTTCTCACACAACTTTCCTATGGCCTTTTGAATTAAGCTGTGTGTGTAATGGTGTCCCAGAGGAAAGCCTTCAAAAGTTGCTATGGATAAAACTTTCCTGGAGTCAAATATTTTTTGGATTTATTGCAAGTCAAAATGCAAAAGAAATATATAAAGCTATACTGATTAGCATGTATGAGAAAAAATTCACTGTATCTTGGATATTGATTTGTAAAATGTAAATCTCACATTCATGTGCCTACAGATAAAGATAGAAAAGGCAGTCAAGTTGCTAAGGAGTGCTGTTCAAAGGGTAGACTTCTATATACTCGATTAATTTTTCCCAATTTAAAAAAAATATTTCAGCAGCAGTCAACACCCTCTTCCCTGAAGATATTTGTTCAGTCAAATAACTTTCAGCTTCTCAACAAGTGTCCATACTTACTTTGCTTTTCTCTTCATATTGTCTCCTGGATTCTGCCAATTGTTCTTCTAACTCTAACAATGCATCCTTCAAGGTATCTACTTGGTACATGAAGTTTGTTTTCTCATTGTCTAGTTGAGCATTAGACACCATAGCCTTTTTATACTTCTCTTCAACTTCTGCTAGAGAGTCCTGAAGACAAGAAATATGTATCTGCAGTAAGGGGTTACTTCAAAGAAAACACCTTTACACTTTGCAAACCAAGGTCTTAATATGTAGCGAAGAATCTAAGTACATGCTTAACTGTAGACATGTGAGCAGTCCCACTGAATCAACTGTTAATCATGTGATTAAGTAACTTTGCTGACTTGGACGCCAAACTTGGGAGAAGAGGTGGTAATAGCTATGCTTTTTGCTTTCTTAAATTAGGACTGTGTAGCTGTATATTTATTCAAAACTTGCAGCTACTGTACACTACATTTTGGCTATACCTGTACTTAAAATGCTACAGTGGCACAGCTGCAGCACTTCAGTATAGACACTCACTACAGAGACGGGAAGAGTTCTCCCATCACTGTAGTTAATCCAGGGTGTGGATTTTTCACACACCTAAGATACGCAGCTATGCCAATGTAAGTTTTCAGTATAGACCAGTGCTTTATACTCTATTTTTTTGTTAGAATTTTGCTTTAGATGAAGTGTGAAACAAATCAGTTTTTTCCATGCTTACCCCTTATTTATTAGATCCCCTTTCTCAACCTGGTTTACCAAGATCAGATTCCTGCCCCCGCACCTCCCAGGAAATCAGATTGATTAATTCAGAAGCTGAGCATGAGAACAATTCAGATGATAATATCTGAAATGCTGGCAATATAAAGCGGTACCATTTTTCATGTTACATTGCAGGTCTAAAACCTCTCCAGGTATACAATTTGAATTAAGACCATTCTAATAGCAACTTTCAAAAACACAGCAATGTAAGCATGCAGGCAAGAAACAAAAGAGGTGCCTATATAGATGTCTTAATTTAAAGCTATGATCAACGATCCACCAATTTATTAAGTCATATTGCTAGCACTATACAGAGACCCATGATACATTTTGGATATTTATAGTATTCCATTTCTACTAAATCCATACAAGTTATAGAGGAAATATACAGACTTTTAAATGTGAAAAGATGACATAATACATACATTTCATATTAATATATTTTTAATACTATTAAAAACTAGGGCAATTTGATACTTTAAAGGTACAAGAACTTGTATCTCATTAAATGCGAATGATGTTACTGATGCATGTCGCAGTTGTACTGTATAAGACAAGAAAATATCAGTTGCTGAAAGGGCAATCAGGGATCAAAGCAGGGACAATGTTTAATTAAACCCTTAAAATTAGTTGTCACGAAAGCACACACTGTTAAGGGTAAATGCAGAATCATTAGTACAGTATTATCAAATTGTATGCCAACCCTGGACTATCTACCTGACATTTAATAATAATTCTAAGTTTGAATACAGTGTAAAATCACTAAAGAACTATCCTAAATCAGAGGGAGGTTTCAATCTATTCACTATTTAATACTTCTATTTTGTGATGGAATGGGATCATCTAGTCTTTTCCTGGCAACTTCTGAAGAAAGTTACTATATCTGGAAATGAATTTTTAATTAAGTATATGTTCCACATTCTACACCAAAGCAAGGCCAGAGGTGACTAAGCAAAACTGAAGTTGTTGGGTCTTTGAAGACATTTGCAGACCTGCAATATGATTATGGACAGATATGCTACAAATGCACTTGAAGAGAACTTTACAAAAATCTAGTTCACTTATTCTCAAACAATAAGGTAGATTATTTCGCAGAATATACTATATATTTTGTGATCTAAAAGAGAAAAAAATTTAGGCTTTCATATATCTAAAAGATGCAAAAAAGCACACAATCTATTTCTTCCACTTGCAGGTCACCTAAGATGCCAGTAACTGTACATCTTGTACTACTGAACAGATGAGGAAAAGTATGAGAGAAAGCTTTAATTTAACAATTCTCTAAATATGTACTGCATTATAAAATCCGGTATGCCAAGTCCCCAACACACTCATCTTTACATGCTTTCTGTTTTCAAAATGTGAGCCAATGCAGTTGAATATACAGGGTATAGTGTTAAAATGATACATTTATTTAGTTGCTGCACCAAAATCCTTTTGTACATTAATGGAATTTGTAGGCATTCCTCCCCTGCAGCTGCTGTGACAGTTTGCCCCATACAGTACTGGGGTTCTAACAAGGACTGCTTGTATGGCATGAGATATAATTGCCTCTCCTTTAAGCGTGCATAACTTACTAATTGTTTTACTGGGCCTCACTATCAAATGCTTTTTAAAATACATTTACAGTATTTAACTTTGATTTCCCATGGCACTGAACTCCACAGGTTGGTTATATGCTTAATAATCAGCATTTACTTTTTTAATTTTACCCTCAAATTTTGAGTGATTTCTTGTTCTTGTATTATGAATGTGTTTACAAAGGAATATCTGATCAGTTTTCTATATACTCTAATCTTTATATTACAATTTTTGATGGAGAATTAAAATACATTCTCAAGACACCAAAATAAGACACGCAGTAGTAAAATTTCTGATTAATTTGCTACAGATGTTAATACAATATTTACATGTGCTGATTGTCCAAAGAAATGATTACTGTCATCAGAATGGAAAGCATGTTTTCCTCACAGACTAAATGCTTTTAGTCAATTCACACCTTCGCGCAAAAGCATGCAGGTTAAATTCTAGTTCGCTCTCTCACTGTGCCTCTCTGAAAGTTTAGCTGATGTTAATAATATCACATGTTCTGCAGTAAACCAGTACCTTCATTTCTTTCAATCCCTGAATGTATTTGCCTTCTACATCCTGAATCTGGTCCTTTAACTCATTGATATCCTGAGGGAAATGGCAAGAAAAGTGAATGATGTCAAGAAAACTAATGGGCAGTAGTCACAGCTGAGTGAGAAGTTGGTGTTTGAAATTCCCATTTACAGACACGTTTCTATTATAGTTAGTCTTCTAAACTTCATTAAAAAAGTTTTATAGGCTTTTCAGCCAATCACCTTTCTTGATTAGATATATATTCCTGTGTTAATCATTCAGATTGGAAAAATGGGATGATTTCTTGAACAATAAGGATAGTCTTGTGGTTAAAGAACTAGATTGTGACTCAGGAGATCTGAATTCTGTTTTCAGCTCTGTCACAGCCTGTAAGATACTGGGCAAATCTCTTTCTCTGCCTCAGTTCCCAAACTGTAAAATGGGAATCATATTTCTCTACTTGCACCTAACAGCAGTGTTGTGAAGATTAATTTATTGATGCATGTGAAGTGCCCGGATACATCACTGTATGATGAGTGTCAGAGAAAAGGAAAAGGAGTACCAACAAGACATAGTAGGAAGTGTGGGAAATACCACTGGGAAATGGAATAAAGACATTAATTTTAATTATGAGCCCAATTAAAGCTTTACGCAGTCTCACTCCTTGGTCACCTCCAAATTATATTTTATTTCTTTTGCAGTTCTGGCATCATGACAGAACTATTCAGATTTGAGGTCTCTAGTTCAAGTTCAGACACAGGTTTAATAGCAGTAACTTCAGAACAATAGAGAAAGTTATATACAGAACTTTAATAGAAAACATGTTCCTCTTACATCATCTACTTTAAAATGATTAGCATTTCAGTAGGCATTTTCTACACTGTAGTCCTCCATTCTGAAGGCATCTCATATTAGATTTTAATCTCAGGACTACGCAGACTTGCTCTTAATGTTAGAAATACTGGACTGAATGGCCCCGTTCTGTTTCTAAAATTTCTAAAGTTCTTATGCCAGTTTATTGCTCATGTCAGAAATATTAAACTGCAAAAAATGGTTTCAAAGTCCATACGTAGTACATGTTAAATGTTTCCTACATCATTTCAAATCTCCTTTATTTGTTACTGTGTTGTACTGGGTCTGTTTCCCACTTTCATAGTTTTTAATACCAGATGGAACTATCATGACCATCTGATCTCCTGCATAACACAGGCCAGTGTTTCACCCAACAATTCCTACCTACATCAAGCCCATAATGTCTGGTTGTGCTGCAGCCTCTCTTTTTATAACAGTTATGCACCATTTTTCCAAAAATTAAGATTATTTTTTAACTAACCAATAAAATAGACAAAATAGACTGCAAAGTAGATGAGGTAGTATTTTTTTTATTGGACCAAGTTCTGTTGGTGGGAAAGACAAGCTTTTGAACTTACACAAAGCTCTTCAGATCACCCAAAGAACTCTGTGTAAGCTCAAAAGCTTCTCTCTCCCACCAACAGAACTTGGTCCAATAAAAGATATTACCTCACCTACCTTGTCTCTCTAATATCCTAGGATCAAAATGGCTACAACACTGCATAAAACAGACCACAGTTACTTCCCAAATGTAGACTTTAAGAGGGCTAAGTCTTTAGATGAATGAGGTGTTTTTGGTAACTCCTGCCAATACTGATTTGCATGTGTAATTCCCCACACTTATTGATGAAGAAATAGAAAGCTATGCTTTTAAATAATTCCATTGCTTACTAAGTCAAACTTAGTGGAAAACTTCAAGACAAATATTCTGACTGGAATGACTCATCTAGCAAGAGACAGTTTCTACCAATCTATGTTACTTACAAAGATTTCTTACCTTAATTTCTCTAATGGATGCCTCAGTATCAACGGAGATGGAGGTGTCGCCACTGCCTCTCCGGGAGGAAGTCCCACCCAGAGAGGCTAGTGTAGCTGCTGATAAATTTGACACAGTACGAGCTCCCTAGAAGTGTACACAATTAAAATAAGTTGGTTATGAAATCATCTCTTTAAAAACACAAATATGAATGCACGTTAATATTTTGAGAATCTGATCTGCCTCTATGTGCACAGCGATCAGCATGAGCACAATGATCTCTTTGGAATCAAGAAAGTTGTTTCATTTATAGCAAATGGATTATCAGTAGACATGCTGTGCATCAGTGGGGCACAAAAGAACTTCTGCTGAACAAATTTTATGTCCTGAGATTTTCAGAAGGTTTGTAGTATGGCTACTGATAGAAACAAAAGCCTTCACCTTTAAGTCATCAGTTCAGATTTGGGACAGGATGGAAGTGACTGATAGAAGTTACAGTCAGATAGCTAATTGGTGAGCTGGGAGAAGCAAGTCTGTGCTTTTAGTCCAATGCAAATGATAGCAGACATGTGTCCAACATCACCAAAATTATATAATTGGCAATCCCAGCAGAGGCCAGTATTTGAGTATGGAGTCTGAACTTTCCTCTCAGTACTAGAGATATGCCCCTCAGATGAGAGTTTTACTTCATTACAGTGAGGCAAAGTGAGGACGCTTACTGAAATTATTCTGTAATAGTCAGATTTTAAGGCCAGAAAGGACCATTAGACAATCCTGCCTGACGTCCTGTAATATCACAACAAATTGCACCCAGTTACCTCTGCATTCAGTCCAATCACTTGTATTCGACTAGAACATTTCTTTCAGAAAAGGCACAATTTTGATTTGAAGCTCTCAAGAGATGTAGAATACACCACTTCCCTTGGTAGCTTGCACCAAAGGTTAACCATCCTCTCTGTTAAAAAATTGTGCCTGTGGCAGACTATACCTCTCCTCTCCTCTCCTTGAGGAGAGGGTGGGCACAGCTCTTGCCTCAGAATGGGGGCACCGCTCTCTCTGCCTGTGCTGTTTAAGATGCTGGCCCCCTCGCAGGAGGAAGTTAAAGTAGTTTAAACAAGAAGTCAGTATGCTTCCATAGCCCACAAAAAGTAGAGTCCTAGGTCTTTGGGAAGCCAAAGAGAAAAATGCCTCTTTTCTGAGAGGGGGTAGGCAGCCATGGTCTCAAGCTGTTTCCCCAGTCAGCAACCCCACTTTTAGAGGTGGGGAGCTCTGAATTGCAGTCCTGCTCCTTAAGAGTATCACGCTGCACTGAGCAGGGATCCTCCTCTCTTTTAATGGCCTGCCCCTCTCCAGGTTTGACAAGCCTCACAGATGCACCTGGTTGAGGCCCAGAAGGACTCTTTAACCTTCTTCTGATTGGAGTGGGGCTCTACCTCACCACAGTGCCTTATTTCTCATTTGAATTTGTCTGGCTTTAACTCCCAGCCACTGGATCTCAATCTCTGCTAAACTAAAAAGGCCTTTTAGTGCCTGGTACTCTCTCTCCATGAAGGTACTTACACACCATAATCAAGTTCTCCTTCAGTCACCTTTTTGATAAAGTAAGCAGATTGAGTTCTTAAAATCTCTCACTATAACATGCTTTTTTCCCCTGCCCTTGAATCATTTTTGTGGCTTTTTTCTGTACCCTCTGTTTTTTCAACATCTTTTTAAAACTTGACCAACCAGAACTGGACACAGTATTCCCATACTGGTCTCGCTAATGCTGTATACAGAAATAAAGTCATTTCCCTACTCCTACTCACTACTACTGTTTTTACATCCAAGAATTGCATTAGCCTTTTGCCACAGAACTGCACTGAGAGCTTGCGCTGAGTTGTTTGTCCACTATGACTCCTAAATCCTTTCCAGCATCACTGCTTTCCAGCATAAAGCCTCCCATTCTGTAGGTCTGGACTGCATCCTTTGTTCCTAGATGCAAGATTTTGCATTTGACTATATTAAAATCCATTTTGTTTGAATGAGCCCAAGATTACCAAGCAACCCAGACCACTCTGTATGACTGCCCTGTCCTCATTATTTACCATTTCACCACTCCACTCCACTGTTGTCTATAGATTTTATCAGCTGTGATTTTATATTTATTTTCATATAAAAATACTGAATAGCACTGGACCTAGACCCCATCCCTACAAAATTTCACCAGAAGCACCCATATTAAATAACCCCTTTGACAACTACTTGGGATCAGTTACCTAGTTAAGTCAATTTAACAAACGTACTTTATAAACACTATGTTGTTTATCTTTTAATAAAAATGTCTTATGGTATTAGAGACAAAGTGGGTGAAGTCTTACTGGACCATCATCTGTTGCTGCGACACACAAGCTTTTGAACTTATACACAGAGCTTTATTCATCACACAGGTAACTAAAGTAGAGTCCTGATGGGCTTACTGTGTCTACTTAGACAGGACAGTCCTTGTGTTCTTGCAATTAGCTATTTTCTTACACTTTACCTCTTTCATTTGCCCCATAGGGGCTGGAAGTAGTCTAACAGGTTTTCCCTTTCAAAATTTTATACTGATGGTTTTGAAATGTGTCCGCTCTGTCAGATCTGATTCAAATATTGCCTGCATAACTTTTTCTATAGTAAATATTCTTTTTTGAAAGGTAGTCAACATGTGGGAAATAAAAGCATCTTCTACCAGAACTGGTCCAAGTCATCTATTCCTTGCTAGCCTGAAAAAGATTTTCAGCTCAGACACTGCCACGCACAGAACTTCAGCAATGGGGCCTTCAGAGTGGGATTTTTCAATGGGACTTGTGCTCTTAAGTCATTTTGATGCCTTTGAAAATTCCACTCTTAGCTCTTTTTATTCATGTACTGCACACAGTGCAATGGTAACCTTATTTACGGTGGAGGAGTGTGCATACGTATATCAGACCATTTCAAATTCAGTAAAATGTATAAAAATGCCTACCTTCATAACAAAGATGAGGTCAATGCTTCTTTTTCTGCCTCTTATGCAATGAAGATTTATTACCACAATACTACAGAATGGATATACTATTGAACATTTAAGATACCTAGGCTCCTAAATCACTTTGGGGTAAAGCACCTAAGTCACTCAGGGTTTTATTTTTGAAAATTTTGCCTTTCAAGATCAAATCAAGTTCAAACTACAGATTCAAGTAATAGAAAGGGCCAATAAAGCGGTTTAGAAAGCCAGCTCCTAAGCGACCAGAGGAGCTAGTGAACAGTAGCAGCTAACAGGAGTTTTGCAAGGTGGTTCTCCAGGTGAAGGAGGAGTGACTATGTGATCCTTGGGATGAGTTTGTTGTGTGCTTGCTGCTTGACTGAAGTCTATAGTGTGGTCTGTTTGGGGGGCCCTGTGCTGAGCATAGCAGCCTGCTAAGCAAGCCTCGGAGTTTCCTAAGGAGGCTTTGATCCCTAATTCCTTTAGCACCAATTAACCCTTAACCAGGGGTGAACAGTTTTAAAAAGCCAGCTCCTAAATGAGCAAAGGGTATAGCAAATAGGAGCAGCTAATAGGGAAGTTTTGGGAGGGTGGGCCTGGGAGCCAGATATACCTGATTAACATTCTCTACACTTTGACCAATAAAATACCCCGACTCCAAAAATAACACAACACACAACAGAAAAAACAACACAACAACACATGTTTCAGGAATAAAAAGAATGCAGGCAGATGTCCAGCATTTGAGTGGGAACTATCTAGTTTATTGCCCTGAATACAGCATGCACCTGCTTTGTGGGCAGGTAGTATATGTGTGCACTCAAAGCAAGGAGTTCATGGCCCGCAGACACTGAGTACAAGCTCTGGAGACCAGAGCTGCTAAACTGGAGGAGCTAAGGGAGACAAAGAGATACAAAGACGAGACTTTCATGGGACACAGAGGAGCAGTCCCACCTCCCAACCTCTGTGCTGTTAAGGAGGATCAAAGTCTCAGGGAAAAAGAACATTAAAGTGAAGCAGAGGGAAACAATCCTATTGTTGGGACCCTCTTTTCACATGATGTAACGGTACCCTCTTCCACTGAGGATAGCTCTCCATGGGAGGGAACCCTAGTTATTAGAAAGAGACAGGTAATAGTAAGGGGGGTTTGATCATTAGATATACAGACAGCTGGATTTGTGATGACCGCAGGCAATTCGCCATGTCTTTCTCCTGAGGTGCAAAGGCTGCGGATCTCTCAGGACAGCTATGCAGGTTTATGTGTGGTGCTGGGGAGGAGCCGGTGGTCATGCTACATGTTGGATAGAGGTCCTGGAGATCAAAGTTAGCCTGCTAGGTAAGAGATTGAAGTCCAGGATCTCCATTCTCTGAAATGCTTCCAGTTCCATGCACAAGGCCAGTTAGACAGGCAGAATGTCAGGGTCTCAATGCGTGGGTGAGATGATGCTGTATGGAGGACTGGTTTAGGTTTATTAGGAACTGGGGAACCTTTTGGGAAAGGAAGAGCCTATACAGGAAGGATGGGCTCCACCTAAAGTAAAATGGAACCAGACTGCTGGCATACAAAATTAAAAAGGTTGTAGAGGAGTTTTTAAAGTAAGGGCTGGGGAAAAGCTGCCAGGTGTGGAGAAGCACATGGATCGGACAGACATCCCTTAGGGGAGGATCTATTAATGGGGATTCTATATCCTAGTAAGGAGGAGAGGATAGAAGTTAATAAGGCACAGATAGAAACTGAAGAAAAATGGTTAAATTAAGGCATCTCATTCAATTATATCACATAATGGCCGACAGCTAAAAAGTGACAAGTTTTATAAGTGCTTGTATACAAATGCCAGACGTCTAAATACTAAGATGGGTGAACCTGAGTGCCTGGTATTAAATGAGGATATTGATACAATAGGCATCACAAACTTGGTGGAATGATGAAAATCAATGGGACACCTTAATACCCAGGTATAAAATATATAGGAACGACAGAGTAGGTTGTGCTAGTGGGGGAGTGGCACTATATATGAAACAAAACAGTCAAATGTAGTAAAAATATTAAATGACAACTGATAAAAATTCCATGCTTGAACAACAACAATATAGCAATAGGAATATACTACCAACCACCTGACCAGGATGGTGATGGTGATTGTGAAATGCTCTGGGAGATTAGAGAGACTATAAAAACAGAAAAAACAATACAAATGGGGGATTTCAATTACCCCTATATCGATTGGGTACATATCACCTCAGGACAAGACGCAGAGATAGTTTCTAGAAACTGTAAGTGACTGCTTCTTGGAGCAGCTAGTCCTGGAACCAACAAGGGGAGAGGCAATTCTTAATTTAGTCCTCAGTGGTGCACAGGATCTGGTCCAAGATCTGAATATAGCTAAACCATTCAGTAATATGACCACAATATAAATAAGTTTAACATCCTTGTGTGTAGGGAGACGTATCAAAGAAGCCCACCACAGTAGCAATTAACTTCAGAAAGAGGAACTACACAAAAATGAGGAAGATAGTTAAACAGAAATTAAAAGGAACAGTCACAAAAGTGAAATGCCTGCAAGCTGCATGGAAACTTTTTAAAAATTCTATAATAGAGGCTCAAATCAAATGCATACCCCAAATTAAAAAAACATAGTAAGAGGACCAAAAAAGTGCCGCCATGACTAAACAACAAAGTAAAATAATTGGTTAGAGGCAAAAAGGCATCCTGTAAAAATTGAAAGTTAAATCCTACTGGGGAAAATAGAAAGGAGCATAAACTCTGACAAATCAAGTGCAGAGTACAATTTAGGCAGGCCAAAAAAGAATTTGAAGAGCAACTAGCAAAAGACTTTAACAGCATACATTTTTAAAGTACATCAGAAGCAGAAAGCCTGCCCAACAATCAGTGCGGCCACTGGAATCATGGGGTAAGAGGAAAAGTCTTCTTATGCATCAGGAACTGATTAAAAGACAGGAAACAAAGAATAAGGATAAATGGTCAATTTTCAGAATGGAGAGAGGTAATTAGTGGTGTCCCCCAGGGATCTGCACTAGGATCAGTTCTGTTCAACATATTCATAAATGATCTGGAAAAAGGGGTAAACCGTGAGGTGGCAAAGTTTGCAGACGATACAAAACAACTCAAGATAGTTAAGTCCAAAGCAGACTGTGTAAAGTTATAAAGGGATCTCACAAAACTGGGTGACTGGGCAACAAAATGACACATGAAAATCAATGTTGATAAATTCAAAGTAATGCACGTTGGAAAACATAATCCCAACAATACATACAAAATGTTGGGATCTAAATTAGTTACCACCACCCAAGAAAGATCTTGGAGTCATCATGGATAGTTCTCTGAAAACATCCACTCAATGTGCAGTGGCAGTCAAAAAGGCTAACCATGTTAGGAACCATTAGGGAAAGGACAGATAAGACATAAAATATCGTTACGCCACTATATAAATCCATGCTATGCCTACATGAATACTGTGCGCAGTTGTGGTTACGCCATCTCAAAAAAGATGCACTAGAATTGGAAAAGGTACAGAGAAGGGCAAGAAAAATGACTAAGGGTATGGAACACCTTCCATATAAGAAGAGATTAAAAAGACTAGGACTTGTCAGCTTCGGAAAAAGACAACTAAGGGGGGATGCGAAAGAGGACTCTAAAATCATGACCAGTGTGGAGAAAGTGAATAAAGAAGTGTTATTTACTCCTTCACATTAAGACAAGAACCTGAGGTCACCCAATGAAATTAAGAGGCAGCAAGTTCAAACAATAGGAAGTATTTCTTCACACAATGCAGTCAACTTGTGGAACTTGTTGCCAGGAGATGTTGTGAAGGCCAGAACTATAACGAGGTTCAAAAAAGAATTAGATACGTTCATGCATCACGTCAAGGACACAACCCCATGTTCTAGGCATGCCTAAGCCTCTGACTGCCAGAAGTTGGGAATGGATGACAGGGGATGGATCACTCAATAATTGCCCTGTTCTGTTAATTCCTTCGGAAGCATGTGGCACTGGCCACTGCCACAGACAGGATACTGGGCTAAATGGACCACTGGTCTGACCCAGTATGGCCATTCTTATGTTCTTACTATCTTAAGCCATATTCTGCCATGGATTTTATTCAAAATGTGTGTAAATTCAATGCAAGTTTAACATGTAGAAAAGCGGTAAGATATGGGTTATGGTCAATATAATTCATATTAACTTTCTTACCTTCTCAAAGTCTTTTTCTGGCCTTTCTTCAACCTGCAAACGAAAGAGAGACATTGCTTAGAAGCAATGACTGGATAATATTGGACAAAAGGAAGACAAAATAAGACAGTTTGCTTTTAAACCTAGTTCTGTCAGGGACCTTAGGAAAAAGGTTCACTGGCAAGATATTCTGCTCAAAGAGCAACTATAACACACAGCGCTGCACTGGCATTTGGGGAAGGAAGCAGTCTGGATCACTCATCTCTCAAGACTTCCTTGGTGTACAGTATATTTTAAGATGGGGTATACCTTAGCCAAGAAAGCCATATTTCAAATAATTTAAATCATTCAGAAATTAGACAGGTGTACAGGCCACATATAAATCACCTGGAACAGAAATCCAAGTCTAAATCTCAGACATCCAAGAGTATACTCCAGATTAGAAACTAAACTATAATAAGATGCTGAAAAGGAAGGTAGGAAAAGAAAAAATTAAGGATATTAACCAAAAGATGGTTTTGGGATAGGCATAACTGTCATAGCTGTGTTCTGAATATTGAAAACAGAAAATAAAAGGTGAGTGTGTCTCAGAGATGGAGGAGATTAAAGAAAATAGACAGGCATGAGGATGGATCCACAGGGTTCTATGTAAATCCTCCCAAAATAGTGCAAATGATCAGATAATCTATCCCTAGGGGTGAGGGTTGAGGTCCCATAGGTGGAGAATGTACCTTCCTTGGATTGCAAAGAGAAGCAGACCAAGTGTTCAAGGGGAGAGAGAGGACAGCATTTTAAAGTAAGAGTTGGGAAGAAGAAATCGGCAAATTAGAAATGTCTCTTTCAAAGCAACAAAAAAATTCTCAAGAAACTAAATCCAAGTAGTTTTGTTTTCTGTCAAATATTTCATTCTGATAAAATGAAAACATCTTGTTCCAATTTCACCTATTAAAAATTTTATATTACATAATATTGTGCATAGTATTATTACATTACACAATATAAAATTGAACTAAAAGTAATTTCAAAACAACCCTCTCTCTGACCCCCCAAAATGTTCCTTGCCAAAAAGGCTGAAATGGAACATTAACCTTACTAGAATGCTTCTCTCCATCTCTGTTTAGGGCTCAGCAGTCAGTCATTTGGGGACTGATTTATATGCTATTTTGGTATTTTATTTTTGGATTTAAAGGAAGGGGAATGCAGAGGGAGGGGATTAATAAAGGAATTAGCTATGGGAGTCTAAAAGCAGAAATCAAGCCACATTCAGGCACAAAATTATGAATACAACATAATTAGAAATGAGACATTTGCCACATAATGGTTCATGCCTTCAAATAGTCAAAGAAACATACAACATTCAAGTGTTTGTGTAAGCTAATGAGTTAGTGTCTTTCCCTTTAAAGTAACGTTTTTGAATGTCGAAGGGCTAAGTAAATTCATTAAAAGGAAAAAAGGTCTGGCAGAACTAAAAAACCACTCAGATTATTTTCAGGAGGGCTGGATTATGGCATGAAAGCATTGGTTTCAAGACAACTTTCTTTCTGGTTCAGCCAAAGAAAAGCGTACGCATATTTGCTAAACATGGGCCTTTTCAGAGTAATGATCATTCTAAAAATGAAGGCTGGGATTTTATTAAACAGCACAATTGCTGAGTTATTAACAACAGTGGGCTCACTCTAGGATCCCAGTCAAAAGCAAAGAACATTTAAAAAACATTTCTTTAGAATTCTGCAACACTTTGAGAAGGGGAAGTTCTATTTGGAAGAGCCTTCAACTGTAGGACAATTTCTTACTGGGACTAATCTAACAGGAAAGGAAAAAATAGATATGGTTATTGCTACACCAATTTCCTTTCTGTTCCTACTATTCCATCTCAGTCACTGGAGAGAATCTGAACAAGATTATGTGTTTTATTCACACAGTCATCATTTATATACTATATAACTGATTAAATGCTCATTTCTAAATCTTTAATTAAGCAGACAAGATCTGCAGAAACTGGCATGGTCAGATCATACCCCCCATTAGAAATTATATTGAATAATTGGGGTGGGTCCCAAAGATGATTTTTGGAAAATGAGTTGTTTGATTCTCCAAGACAAAAACTGGACTACAGCAATTAAAGGGGACATTGTTCAATACTTTCAAATGATATAAATATAAAGAGAACTTCTGTGTGAGGAACGTGGAGAAGTTTTCAGGGTCAGCTGAGAAGCAGAGCCTCTCACTTGATTAAGAAAAATTAAAACTAGAAGAGTCAAAACCACAGGTTCAAAAAAGTATATATACAGTTAACTAATATTAGTGGGAAACTATATAGGCTGATGACACATGCCACTGAAAAAAGACTTTAGATATACAACACAGATGTTTTAAGAAACAGGAAATATAAGTAGTAAGTTACTGGTTTGAAAACTTACAGGGATTCAAAAGCAACACATTATACCACAAGTTAACAATCAGCAACAGATACACGCCATAGTGCAGTGGTTCTCGACCTATTTATCATTATGGGCCACATATGCAGCTCTCTGTGTGTTGTGTCGGCCACACCCACACAATATATATACTACCTGTATGGCCCTGAGGAAGTCACACAGGCTGCAGCTGTGTGCTGACTGGGCTGCAAGCAGCCTGCAGGCTGAGAACCACTGCCCTAGTGAAATGTGCTACTTTTGCTGCTTATAAAAACACTTCTACACTCAGATACACCATGCTCTGAATTCAAAAATAACTGAAAATAGCAGGCTTGCCAAAGAGGTATGAAATGGATAAAGAAACCTCAGATAACAGAAGGAGAAATTTTAGAGGCAACACCAAGTATGAAAAGCAGTAAAATTCCAGGACCTGATAGCTCTCCAGGTGAGTGTTACAAGGTAATTTAAGGAGAGTAGCAGGTCCCTTGAGGGATCCCTTTAATGCCATTCTAAGCTCCAACCTAAGGCTTGGTCTACATGACAATGTTAGATTGACGTAGACCACCTTGTGTCAATCTAGCTCTGCATATGTCTATCCTTCAATTTTGCCTCCCACCAATGTAAGTGCTCCAATACGCCGACATAGGAACACCACCTCCCCAAGTGGCATTGAGCCATGGTCGATATATTGAGGTTGATGGAGCGCTAATGTACACATTGCATTACCTTCATAAACCCTAGCAGTCCTCCAGCAGCTATCCCACAAAGCCTGATACTGACTGCTCTGGTCACAATTGTGAACTCCATTATCCCAGGGTCAGGGAGACCGGAACCGCCCACCCCACCCTATTTAAAGTCCCACAAATTTTTGAAATGCCTTTTCCTGATTGTCCCTCTTGTCAAGTACACCTAGCAGCTCTCCACTCTTGCGTGCAACTGCCCAGCTGGCCATACTGGCAGACTCCTCTGGCACACTCCAGACATGCTCCTGTCTGGAGCAGACAGGAGATACTGTATCTGCTGGGCCTGTGGGGAGAAGAGGCTGTGCAAGCACAGCTGTGAACCAGCCACAGAAACATGGACATCTCTGAGCAGATTGCACAGGGGATGCACGAGAAGGTGTCCAACAGGGATCAGCAGCAGTGCTCTGTGAAAGCAAAAAAACTGCAGCAGGCAAAGCAGAAGGCTAGGGAGGCCGACAATTGATCCAGTGCTGAGCCATAGACCTGCTGCTTTTACAAAGAACTGCATGCCATATTTGAAAAAGACCCCAACACCACTCTATGCAGTATGCACTACTGTGGATGCCTCCAAGGAGCCTGACTCACAAGCCCCTGGTGCGAACTGTGAGTTGGAGAAGAGCAGAGGTCCTGTGACCAGGGGGTCCAGCTATTGAGATTCCATTGCAGTTGAGCATAGGCAAGCCTTATTCAGGGGAAGGCACCTTAGGTAAGCATGTAATTGTATTTCCCATTACAACGATGTACTGAAGGCTCCCTCAACTTAGAAGGACACAACTACTGACATTTCATTAATTTACTCGTACTAGAAGAGGTAGTGGTACAACAAAGAGGCAGGGTTGCTACCAGCTTTCACTGCCCTGTAAAACTAGGCAGGAGGGCTATGTGGAGCAGTTTATGTACACCGTGGTGTCCCTTGAATCCTCCTGAGAGATCTCAATGAAACTTCCATGAAGGTCTGGCAGCATACAAACCTGGGTGTATTCTCTGTGCCCGTGGTACCCACAGGAGTGAGATTTCAGCTAAAATCACCAACCCCACTGGAAAATGATGCCATGATGGGAACTTGACCCCACAGTCCCAGTCACCCCTGCACAACTCGTTTCTGCCACACCATGCAATACCAAAACTTCCCAAAAGACTGTGCACTGAACAGTGGCAAGTTGTATCCTGGGATACCTACCCATGGTGCACTGCATTCCTGGTGAGTGCTTCCAGTGCTGACACAAGGAGCCAAGTACACATGCGCACAGGCGATATACTAACTGGGGCAGCTTTTATGCTGATGTAACTTGAACTGGCAAAAGTTTCCAGTGATCCAGAAGATAGAATTCTTTGTCTCCTTAGTTAATTAACAACAGATATCAGCATGGTAGAAGACCCTTAATATTTGAACCAAGCGGAAACTAAACAGTGAAAGTTCAGGAAGGAAAGTTTATTTTCCTTTGAAGTTACACAAAGTTCTTGCCAAACAATGTCAAACTTCCAAGTTATTGTGCAACAAGTGCCATCACACAAGCAAACAGATGGAGAACAACCTAATTGCTTCCAAACTACCCACCATACTTTTTGTTGTAAAATAAAACATGTTATAGAAAAAAAAAGAATACGGTACTTGCCAAGAAAGTAACAAATAGAAAAAAAGTATAAGAAAAATGTAAAAGCTTTTTATTTGTAGGACTATACTGAAATAAATCAAAATCTACATAACGTTTTAATAGTGGATATTACTCATCTCTACTAAGAGACCACCACCTGAATGGCCGTCATTTAAGAGGGGTTATGCAAGACAGAAGGGGAAAGAAAACATATGTCGAATAGTTTTCAGAAAAATTCCAATGTGCAGCACTGTAATTTGGCAAGGGGTACAAGCTGTTCTTTGCAAAATAAGCACGTTACAAAGGGATCAGAGTTCAGCCTCTTCTGAAGGTTATTTTTCAGAATAAAACAGAGCCATGTTACAAAAGTGTCAGCACTATCAGAGGGCTTAATGCAGCTGGAAGCCAAGCAGGAGCAGAATAATTCTGCAAGTCCATATATGGAAGTATTGCCTATTTTTCACAAACAGGAACAAACTACTGCAGTTTTAATACATTTGAAACGTATTTTCCTAGTCTTTTCACTTAACTTACAAATATTTTATATTAACCCCTCTAATGCCTTGCCTCTATATGTACCCAGCATCAACATTATGCATTATACTTTACACGCTTCAGATGAAAGATATTTTACAAGCATTTACTGAATAGACCTCAATACTCCCGTGAAGTAGGTTCATATTATCCCCAGTCTGTGAGCAAGTTAACAGAGGAACAAAGAAGTTAAGTGACTTCAAGGTCACACTAAATCTGTGGAAGAGTCAGGCCTTTAATCCAGAACTCTCAGACACCAGCCTCTTAGACTACATACACTTATAAATTTTGACAAAGCAGTTGCTAGAGGACCTTATGTTATATGGCATCAGATACTAAAAAAGACCACAACTCAAGTCAGTGTGTGAATGCATCACTGAGTTGCTCCTCAGTGACGCATGCTTAGATCATTTTCCCCATAAAGAGCAAGGCCTTTTCTGTTTGTTGTGATCTCAGATTTCATTCAGGTCACATTTTCTGTTCTAAAACTAGTAGAGTATTTCAAGATCATTTAGGTTCTTAGTGAACAAACACACACACCATTGATACAACAATTTCAGAGTACTGTTGACCTTTTCTGCTCTATAAATCCAGCACCAGAGGGCAGCCTCAAACTCAGAATCAAGAAAGGATGAAGCAGCATTGCCTGGGAGATGGATACTAGCTAATACTGAATGAGAGATAGCAGGGCATTATAAACCTAACATTACACTGGGAAAAGAAAAAAAACTTTACTGCAATAATCAGAATGTACTGTTCCTTACTACCTCACTGGGAAAGAGTGACTGATGTAATCAAACTCATTAAAGTACAATCTAAAAGAGGTACGTTCTATGGGCACACACAGAACCACCTTAAGGCCTTCTGTGTATTTCAATAATAGTCAGTCTACCTTGCTATAGGAATCAGCACAGTGCTTTTAAAGGTTATAGTGAGAAACCTCTGAACTTTGTCAGGTCAGGACTAGGAGTTTTTCAGGGGTTTTTTGTAACTAACCTAGATGAGGAATTACTGTTACATTAATCATTCTTACTTAAACAAACCTATCAACAATTTCTGGAATGCAAGTCAGCACTGCAGCAGATCTCCACTCCAGACAAGCTGAAGCACAAACATATCTGCCACCCTTCACTGGCTATCACTGTCAGCTTTGGTATGCCAGTAAAACTTTAAAATTGAAAGGGAAGACTGGATTCAACGAAAGCTATGAGAATTGAGGGCAAAGTCTCAAACAGCTAACAATTTTGCTTAGAGTTAAGTTAATCTGTTATCGCTCATACTCTGTTCCTAAGTAGAGATGTAACCCCCTATAACATAAGGAGTTAGTTGCAGCTCTGCCAAAGAATTACTATGCTGGTTTGTTACAAGTAGGCCTGTGCATTCTCCTAACCACACTTGCATTCTCAAACATATGGCTTATAGTGAAAATATTGTGATGCCAATCATCTAATACAGCACCCCCGCTTCCCCAGGCTACAAAAAAACTGGCTCCTGTTCCCACCTTCTGAGTGTCTCCAAGAAATGGGAAAAGGAACATAGCACAGGTTACCTGTTGTGTCTGGCTAGCAAAATATGCCTTTGCACTCCAAGCATGTTGTCCTCTTTTTAGTTCTGTTTGAGAAATCCTGACACAGATTCAGAGAATAATGTAATTGGTTCCAAAGACATACCTTCAAACTACTAGCTCTTCTTAGTGATTACAAAGATTGAATATCTTTAAATTTCCAAACGTTAATAGCATACAGTGTCTCTCCCCCATTCCAAAATCTCAGCATTTGAAAACTAATCCACATTAACAGAATTACCTCCAATTTTCTCTCAATTATTGAAGATTTATGGAGAGCGACATTGGCCAGCATTATCCTGAAGATCCATATTTATACAGAAAACTACACATCTGAATGCTATACTGGCATGTAGCTACTGTACATACACACAGACACGTGGAGTGGGCAATAAAGAGGCAGTCACATGATGGAAGTGGTTAACTGAGTACCAGATCAACCAGCAAATTTGACAAAGTACCATAATCTTACCACTTCAGTTTAACAACTGCACACTCATGCAAATATAGAAAGTAATTATAATTTTATGTATATCATTTTAATAATGTTACCAAGTACATTCCTAACACCTGCATGCATATTAAAAACTTCATGGCAGTAAGACGTGGGAATGCAGATTTGCAAAATCCTGTAGTTGTCTGGAGGTGCAGCTACTGTAGTTTTTTGCACAAAGGAGCTGAAGTCAGTGTTGGACGGAGAAACAGCGTAATGAGAAAAAGTTATAGGTTTGAGTGACACTTCCAACCTTTAATTTGATACAGCCATCTTTCAAAGGCACTCCATGTCTTCAAAACATAAATTATGAAAACTTAGTACCATTTAGTTGTGTTTTGTTTCTCTCATAGCACAATTAGCAAGGGTAGGAAATAGGTAATGTTGTGTCCTGATCCATATGGGTGGAAACCTATGTTGCCAACTCATTTTTTCTCACAATACTTGGATGTCTCCTTAAGTATTAAGTACCTTGGTATCCCTATTAATTCTAATTTTCCCTATTTTTTTCTTGAGGGTTGATATGCAGTGCTATTTCAATAGCACTTAAAGTTGTTATTGATATGCAATATATGAATGGTAAAAACTCCAAATTTCCTTCAGAATCATTACATACTATTATGCCATTAAGTACTTGTTTAAAAATGCCAATTTATTCACAGGTTAATGGCTGCAATAAGTTAGCTGTGAAAATACTCAATTTCAATTAAAAAAAGAAATACTCTGTCCTTTATGATGCAAGGTTTGTTTTAAAGCATTAGGAAATTACCTCCAAAGATCTGTTTTCAAAACAGAGATCCTTTTCTCAGTTACTCTTCAAGATAAAAGATCCTGAAAAAACTGGATTTTTCAGTAATACATTTTAAAACTAAAAATATTTTTATTTTTAATAGCACAATTTAAAAATAGACGTTATTGGGCTGAGATCATGCAAAGCTAGATTTAGTCCTAAGTGTTTCAGCCCGATACATGTCAGATGGTCACAGCCACCTGTGTTAAATACATAGTTATTTGCAGGAAAATTTTCTGTATAGTGTTTTGTACATACATGTTCTTTGTACAATGTTACCACACTTCATACCGGGACAGCTCTACTCCTGTTTGATTTTTGGTTCTCATAGGACTAGTTCGCTTTTCAAACTCCTGAAGAATAACACTACTTAATGAAAGTCTTTCAAAGTCAGGTTTACAGGTTAATAAGTAAACCCGATGACAAGCTGACAACAAGTAGAGTACTTTTACAGAAAAATACCATATCATAGTTACATCAACTGCTTTCTATGAACTTTATTACGTGGAACTTCTTTGGGATGGGATCTTAAACATTAAAGTCCTGTGTAGACATTAAGCTCCACTGATCCCTTCTGTAAAATAAAGCAGTGCACATGATCTTCACAAGTTTACTTTCTAGGCCCTGTAGTGTCTGTGACGCTGTCTGGATTAGGGGGATCAATTATGATATTATTGAACATCAATATTTCAAAATTACATTGTTCATACAAGATATGCCATATCTGGTACCGTTAGAAAGGTTATGATTGGCTAAATATAATAATATTGTTTATGTGCATGTCACATCTGTGTATCTGAAGTTACAGATATGACTGTCCATCTGAATTTCAAACGTGTTTGCTCCTAAAGTAATGGTTTGTATCCAGTCTAGCTAGTTTATGAATGAACAATGCCAGCTGATTGCCCATCAAAAAGGATACTTAACTTTCACAATGGGCCATAAAAGGTTCCCATCTCGTGAGCCTTCCTCTGGACACTACAGTCAGGTAACAAGTAATGGATGCTCCTCTGACTCAACAAAGCATGCAAGGACAGGTGACTTACTCATGTGACCCTGGACTCCAAGTTTCTGTAAATTTCCACAAGCAGCATGGCAAAGGGACATAAAAAGCAGCTGCACCACATTCATATTGTCTTCAGTCCCTACCTCTGGATCAACTCATCTGCAACTGAAGCTGTGAAACAAAGAACTGAGACCCATCCAGTATTGTATGCACACCAGCGGGACTATAGAAGCCTGCAAACACCTCTCACCTTGTTTGTTTCTTTCCTTTTATAATAAACCCTTAGTTTTAGTTACTAAAAGATTGGCTGGCAGTGTGGTATTTTGGGAAAGACCAGAACTCATATTGATCTGGTAATGTGGCTGACCCTTTGAGGTCAGGAGAACTTTTTGATAAAGAGCAGAGAGTTATAATAATTTATCTCCTTACTACACCTATTGGCTCATTGGGAGCCAGAGACTGAAAGGCAGTAAAAAAGGTTGTGTATTTTGTGTTTTAGCTTCTTGATAACCACTGTGGGGAATCAGAAGCACTGTTTGCGGCTGGTTGAGAAGTTGAACATCAGTGTTACGCACCAGTGCTGGGAGAATCTGCTCTTCTTTTGCAGCCCGCCCTGACCGTGGTATTTTCAGGTGGTCTAACCCTAGCCACGGACAGGTCACAGTGTCATGTGCTATGCAGCGACTCCTTCACTCATACTCTGTTGCTTCTCAATAGTGTTCTATGTTTACTGTTGTTTCTAAATTGCTTTGGCATCCTTTTGGGATGTGTAAGAAATAAGAAGAATAAACTGTGTAAGAAATAAGAATGATCAATGTTCCTGAAGTCAAGCTGCTGCTACTACATTTTTGGGAGACCTTTGCTTTACTTAGTCTAGGGTACATACAGGATGTCAGCAGGTTAATCTAGGGTACATGAAGGATGTCAGAAGGCCATATAAAACTCAAGCTTGCTTTGAAATATTCTTAGATTGCATATTTAAGAACAGCAGATTGAGTGGCATTGTGGGTTTATGCACCAACCATCTTCTCACTGACACTTCAGATTTGGCTCATTTATTGTGCAGTATATTGACTCACATGACTTGATTATGCTTAAACTTGTTCACACTATCCAACCTGAAGTCTGCTGCTTATGTTGAATTCCACTTCATTTTCTGCACCTCTGAACTAACTCAAATTCCTCCCAATTTATAAGGACTTGCAAAGGGATTTGTCTCCTTCTCCTGGATGGAGGAAGCCCCTGAAGTTTTGAGTTCAGACATCTATGGATGCAAAATGGGACTGCTTCATTATACCCCTCACTTGCTTTCTTCTCTCTCTTTTTCTATCTAGCGGGGTTGGGTCACCATATCAGTCTTTTCCAGGCTTGCTGGTCCAATGATTGCATTATACCCACTCCATCCTACCATACACAGTCTATCCACCATTTTCTTGGCCATCCTCCTGTTCTCCACCCATGTACTCTAATCTCAAGTACCTCCCTAACAAGATTCCTTTTATCCATCCTTCATACACACCCATACCATCTCAGCCTCTTCTCTTGCAGCTTCTTTTTGATACTACAAGACCTTGGTTTCACTCCTGATGACATCATTCCACATGTATGAATGTCACCCCACTTGCTACTCAAACACCTCATTTCAATGGCTTCAATCCTTCTCAAGTGTCTTTTTAATCACCAATATCTCTGATCCATACAGAAAAGCTAGTTTTAGCAATGGTTTTGAATAGGTGTCCCTTAAGTAATCTGGGCATTCATTTATCTTAAATCACTCCATTTATCTTGTGCCAGACTTCCCTTGTGCTCATCAGCCTTGCTTGCAGGTCTCCTGATTTCTCCATTTGCTGCTAACCAGCCCACAGGGTACATAGCTGCAGAAATCTGATTTAGACACTGGGCCTCAAGCTTGATAGCCTGTCTTGGTTCTGCACAAATCACCCACATGACTTCAATCTTTTCTTTACTCATTTTGAGGCCAGAGTTTGTTAGTACGCTGTTCTAGGCATCAAATGCCTGGCCCAAAACTTCCTTCCATTAGCAGATATTATCTGCACAGATCAACTTTGTACCACCTTCCATATGGATTGGCATATTTATGAAGTCCATCAGTTATGAATGGTAATGGACTAAGTGCTGATCGCTGGTGGAGCCCAACCTTCACCTTGAAACCCTCCATTACACTGAAGGGTGTCCGCACTTTTGTCATGGAACTATCATACAAACCTACCACCATTTGGATAATGTCCTCTGGTACCAGGCAGAATTGTAATAGATGCACCAGCTATTGAGTGATGAATATACTATCTGTCATCCCTTTTCTTTTTTTAAAACTGAATTGCTCCTTTCCTAAAATGGGCTCCACTGTTGCACAAATGCAACGATTCTCTCTAACATCATCACGTAGTGGGACAGCAATGTAATTCCTTGTTACTTTGAATGTGTATGTCACCATTTTGTTTGTATGCTGGTACCAGTAAGGACTTTTTCTATTCTCTTAGGAGTTTTTTCTCTGTCCAAACTGCATGCAGGACTCACCTGAGCCAACAAACACCAAACTCTCTCAAGGCTTTGATAATTTCCTCCATGACTTTGTCTGGCCCTGCTGCTTTTCCAGGTGCCATCTTCAGCAGTGCAGCCTTGACTCCTGCCTCTGACAGGTCAGAGACATCGGAGATTATTGGTTCCCACAACAGCAGTGTAGTATATAATGTAGACCCTCATTAAGTTGCCCCCTCAGTATTCTTGCCATCGGGAGTGTGTGCGCGTCTCTGTCTCTCTCTCTATCCATCGATTCATAGGCTTCCAAATGGGGGGCATATTCACTGGTGACCTTGACAGTAACTAATTGGTAGCAGAATGTTTTATTTTCAAAAAGAATAATCAAAGTTAATGAGCCCCAAACTTATCCTGGTACCTCTTGTTTCTTTTTGTAAAATATCCAGATACGTATTTTCTAAAATTATTCCCTACAGGAAGGCCTAAAACAACATTCAAATTTCAGCTCCTCAGCTAAGTGATGCATAAATTCATTGTGGAGTTTATTATGACTGGGGATGCCTACTAAAAGTGGGTGTTTATTCAGGTCATTCTCCCACTCCTCCTAAAAGCCCATATCTTCAGTCCCTGAGGGGAAGTGCTGCAGCATGTACCTGGCATATAATAACGATTGACTAAGGGAATTAGCACAGTTATGGCGGTGTTAAACTTTACTAAAAGTGAAGTCAAAACAACGAGAGTTCTGTGGCACTTTAAAGACTAATGAATTTAATTTTTGTAGGCATAAGTTATTCTTTCTATTCATTCTACCTCTGCATCTGATGAAGTGAGCTGAGTCTCACGAAAGCTTATCCCTACAAAAATTAAATTTGTTAGTCTTTAAAGTGCCACAGAACTCTTGATTTTTGCTGTATACAGACTAACATGGCTACCCCTCTGGAACTGTTCTAAAAGTGAAGTGATGCTTCATTAAAGCTGACTGAAATTCACCGGAACAATTCAAGTCTTACTCCACTATAAACTGAATTTTCTTATAATCTAGTTCACTATGCAGCATGCTGGTTACTTGCCAGGATTAGTATATCTCACTTACTCATTTCCCTGTCATTGTGGGGGCCTTAGGCATTGTGTAGAGGGATCCCTCGCATTCTCTGCCCGTAGATGATTTTTTGTTTGGTTGGGTTATTTTTAAGTGGTTGCAAGGAAGATGCTAAATTGATCTCTGGAAACTGAAGTTGTATCTTTATCCACAAAATGCATACAGCACTAGCCGTACAAGCTTGCTCAAAATGCTTTACCAACATGCCTCAAACCTAACCCTGTGGTGGCGTTTCTAGGAATGAAAGGGGTTATTACGCTGTTCAATGCCTAGCCATTCTACTAACACCACCACCAAGTCCCAACTATAGCAATAGCATTTGCAACATAGTCAGCTGTTCGGCAGGAATTGGATTCAAATCATCAACTCATCTCATTTAAACCAGAACACAGCTATCAGATGTTAAACTCTGGTCACTACAACATGGGTTAGATTCAAACTGATGAATGCGAGGTGAAAAGCTCTATCTAATTGTACATTCTATGATGCAGTTTCCTTGATCTTGTGTGGATTATCAGGTTAAAAAAGGATTTCTAAAAATGTAGTTTTACATCTTATCTAACAGTTCAAGGGATGGCTTATTAAGCTATATCCTCATTCTTTAAGAACAGCTACATGCTCGTAACTGATATCTCTTTAATGAGTGGGTTTATGCATTTTTTAAGTAAGTACTGTAGAGTGAAAACATATAATTCTCTTCCTTCTCAATAATTAAAAACAGAATTTATAAACAGCCCGATCAAGAGGCAATGGGAAAGCACAGGATACCCACAGTAAGCATATATCAACCATTTTCCAAATGGAGATAAAAGAGGAATAATGAGCAGGGAGAATGTAGGGCATGACTACAGTGCACATCAAGGGAAAGGGAAACCCACACCAACCTAGCCACTCCAAATTCACAGCCCATATATTGCTAACAACTCTCAGTCTTTCAGTAAATGTCAGTTTTTTACTATACAAAGACACCTGTCTTATATTTTGTACTAACTACTTCATGAATACAGAGGGTTTTATGGCATGGTCATTTTGTTGAGCATTTTTTTGGCATTGGATAATACAAATGACATGGCCACAAAAGGCACAAGTGAAATGTATTCAAAGGGTCCTGTCATTTTCTGAGAAAGCCTAAATAGCTCTCTTTAAATTCCACATTCTAGACATGTTTAATAGGTAGCCTGCTCCTAAGAAACATGCAATTCTTCAGTTAGTTAAGGAGATAACATCGCTTAAAGGAGATGTTTTTTCTGGCCTACAAGTTGTCTGAAATTCTGAAATAATTAAATGCCTCTTCGAGTAAGGTCCAAAGCCTCTGCAAAATCAATATATTTCTGTCTAGTGAAGTGACATTTACTGGCTGGACTGCTAATAAGAATTACGGAACCACCACGCTAGGTTCAAGGACAGTAATCCCAGCATCCTCTCTATTCCAAGCAAGTGAGAAGAAGTCAGTATGGTACAAAGGTATTGCTATTGTACAGTGCATTCCCTCCTCCCTCATCTTTAATAGCAGTCTTTGGGCTAATCTTTTGACTCTCAGGTGTCTGGTAATCTACAAAAAGGATTGGGCCGAAGATAGATTGGACAAGTTAGAAAAGTATGGTATTAAAAGATCTTGGGAGAAGAAAGCCAAATATTTGGAAAGAGGCAGAGAATAACACAGGGAAAGACAGATGTACAAGGCGGTATGAGAGAAAAGGAAGAAAGGAAAAAAACCATGAGCAGGTCAGGAAAAAGACTAAAAGATGCACAAAAGGGAGGGAAGTTATATTTAAGGTAATTAACAGATGTTTGATTAATTTACAAAAGTACACTATTTATTTATTCCTTTAAACTGCAGGGCTGTGGCAACAGCCAGGTATTTATTACCCTGCTAGTGAAGGCAAGGTAAATTTTGAGCCAACCCCAATATCTTGGTTAACCAACAAGTATCATTACCATTGATGACACACTTCTTGCACAGACTCCAAGTCTAGTAATCTCTACCAAGCTCAGGCTTTTGTAGTTTTGAGTTCTATGTTACCTGGAGCTTCTCCTGCTAAGAGGTCTGTCAGAATTTATTGTGCCCCTCAGACTCCAAAGAAAACCTTAAAACTGCAAGATGTGAAGATGGAACCTGCTCGGCACAGATTCTCATTGTACAATTTTCAGGATATTGGGAAAGGAATGTGTGGATGGCTAACCGATGGAAGAACACACACCTTACATTGGGTATGCTTGTGTCTGGGGATACTTTTCCAAAACTTCATATTTATTTGGTTAGAGAATTTAGCTAAGGTTCACCCTGTTTCTTTGTATTTTCTGATCCTGCTCATTGATCCTTAGTTATGATCAATATTGTATGATGGTTTAATTAAACCTGCAATTGCCTAATTGTCTGACACCACGCAGTGGCACAGCACACTTTCTGCACAAGTATAAAGAAGCCTGGGGAAACACAGGAATGAAGCAGTTTTAAAGGAGGAAGAGAAAAAGAGAAGATATGTGCTCACCACTGGACTTGCCCGAGCAGAGCTGGCTCTAGAAGATGCCCGAGATCCGGAGCCGAGGTAGCAGCTGTACTCCGAAGGCTGCCCGCATATACCCGAAGAACACAGTAAGCAGAGATAAAAACAAGATTAGCGTTGGAGCAATCCGAGCAATAGAAGTCAGAATACTACCATTTCAAGTTAGTTAAAGGCTTACATGCAGCTGTGAAAGAAAAAAAAGAGGAGGTTGAAGTTGAAGAGCAGACACCTACTTTAGACAAAAGGTCAGCATAAGCAACTGGTACAGTAAATGGACTGAGTGAAGAGGTTTTAGTTTAACTCTTTTACACCATGTGGAGCAGTGAGATGTTTTACGTCTTAAATTTTCAAATAAAATGTTAATAAGTACAATCAGACATTCTTTCCTTTTCTGTATTTACGGAGTGATTCCATCTCCTCTCTTCATTGTATCTTACCTCCTAGCTCTGTTCAGCCCTGTTATGCTTTGGGGGTTCACGCAGGCCAGTAAGGGATTCTGTCACCACCTACCCTGTAATCTCAGGTGCCTTGTGCTGTGTAGCTTTGGCTGAGAGCCCTGACACCAGTAGCCAGCCCACAGTACAATGGTCTCACACTGAGCTCCCACCAGTCCACTTACTCCTTGTAAGGTGACCCCAATAATCCTTCTGGACCCAAGTCTCCCCAAAACCATCTCCCCGGCAGTGGCCCAAAGCAAGAAACCTCAATGGTTGATATATGTGTCTTCTTGATTGGTTGCAGATAGTATGGTAAGAACTGTACTGTACCTCCCATAAAAACTGAGAGCATCACCCCTGCAGCCTCCATCTCCTGCTGAAGTAGGTATTCTAGTCTTTCCTAAGAGCAATATATAATTGAAAATGTAGCTGACAGCTTTAAGCCAAAAAGTCAGTCTTTATTGTGTTATTCACCACATTGATAGGTTGGAATCTAGTGAAACTAGAGAATGCAATAGTATAAAATAAGGAAGACTTTTACCCATTAGAAAATCAGAACTGAAATATCTTTTGGATTTGAATTTCTGAATTATTTTTTCCCCACGTTTGACACATACTTCCTTAGCAGCAATCACAGACACCCTATTGTACTGAATAGTATTTTTGCACACATGAATTACCAGGTGTATATAAAGAAGATTTCAGCATATTCAGAACAAACTTGATCCAAAAAAAATCAAGTGCTCTTTGTACTTGTTTTCTGCGACTTTTTTTTTTTTTTCCACTCCTGCCTCCAAGACAATTGTGGATGTAATTTTGATTGTTAAAATAAGCAGGAACTAAAATACACAGAGCTTGTCCTGTTATTTTGTCCTTCAATGATCAAATAGTCTTATGACTCACTGCATTTTCAAGTGCTGTTGGAGACAACATGGAGACTTTTTGTTGACTGACTTTTCAATGAATTCCTATAATCAAAGATGCCATTGGAGATGCAGATGTCTGAATAGTATTTAGTTATAAGCCGGTGTCAAGTAGTAATGGAAGCTTACATATCCTGGTTTTGGATGGCAATAAACCCTGGTGAGTGAGAGACAGTATGTGATTTTGAAGTGATATCGGTGGATTTATTTTGTAAACAAGACTATGTTTGGAACAAAGTGCTGACAATTTAAGTTTAAATTTGACCTTCTAAACAACTACTGGAATCTGCAGAAGAATGACCTTGATGCTAAATGTAGTTTCTTTCCTTTAAAATAATTTCTCAAAGCAGGCAATATTAAAATATAGCAAACTGAGTAACATGATTGGGCCAGGACAAAAGCTATCCCCAATGCCTCAGCTCCTGAGAGAACAGACAAGACTCAGTACCCTGAAAGTGAACAGGCCAGTCAAAGCTTGCCTACTTTGTTGTTTTACAGTGGGCAGCAATGCAATTTCTAACAGGTGATTGGGGGTGGGGGAGTTGTGTGTGGTTGGGTTTTTTTTTGTTTTGTTTTGTTTTGTTTTTTGCTTTAGTTTAGTTTTTTGGGTTTTTTTTTTTTCTTCCCCTTTCACACACAACATAATAGGAATTGAAGCGTATACAGAAAAAAAACTTTCAAGACTGGGGTGGAAATGGTCCTTTCTACAACAGAGCCATATGATTAACAATTGTGACTTCAAGACAGTATACTGGCAGCAGATAGCCAAAAAACTATGAAAAAAGGAGACAGGAGCACTCTAAAACCATGCTTTTCTTGATGCACTGCAGAATGTGACAAAGCCTCACGCACATTGACCATTGAACTTTGTCTCCGATGATAGTGAGTGCAATTTGGAAGACACTTGCATAATCTTTTGGATTACTGATTTTATTCTCAAAGCCACTTCAAGTTTTTAAAGAAAAGTCAGAGCAAACACTTAACTTTCTTAAGGGAGTGGAATCCTTATCAGATGAGTCGTGCACCATCACTGCTATTCAAAATTTACATTAACTTTAACAAAAAAAAGTAAGAAACTATTCTTGAAATACATTCTGGGGAAAATGTAACTGCTCGTATCAGTCTAATAGTGAACTATCATTGTCCTTATTTGTTTCTCAGCCACCTCATTTCCATTTGTTCCTTTCCCTGCTTTAGCATTTACGACCATGGATACAGCTGCTCTTTAAATTTAAGGATCATCAATAGCTTATCGGAAAGAAATTTGTAAAATGTCATTAGCAAAAGAAAAAAGTTGACTGCTCAGTTAAGTGGCCTTTGATCAGTAACTTAGGGTGAGCAAGAAAAGAAGAACTATGTACCGCCCTGTCCTACACATTCTCTCAGGTTATGGCTGCACTACAGAGCTTACAGCAGCACGGCTGCACTGCTGTAGCGCTGCTAGTGAAGTCACTCTAAGCCAACGGGGCTCTCCCATCAGCTGGATTACTCCAGCTCCCATGAGCAGCAGTAGTTGACATAGCGCTGTCCGCACCAAGTGACATAAATTATACAGACATAAGCTGTAGTGTAGACATAGCCTTAGTGTCTGTCTCGTGAGGAAGAGGACTCCAACATCCTTCAGAAAATTCTTCTTGACAACAATTGCCCAAATGTCTCTTTCAGATGTGAGCAAAGCTATAAACTTCACAGCCATGAGCATAACTGTTCTTTTTACAGCTCTGCAATGACGATAATCCACAAAGGCCTCATATTTCAATTATCTTGCGATTACAAAGCACTATACTATACTAGAACTGGAGAGTCTTCATTATTCACCAGTATGCAAAATCTGTGGCACAATAGAGGGGGGAAGAGAATAATATTGTGGACATTAGTGTCTTTGTACAACATCCTTAGGCTTGGCAGAATTTGATTTTTTTAAACTAATTTCTATGAATATCAATGTTTATTTTTAAGCATTACTTTTATTTGTATCTATTTAAATTTTCACAGTTGAGGGAAATTTAATTGTCTGACCCTCCCATAATGACAGTAGATATTGAGATAAAAAAGTTAAAGCTTTATAACCATTAAAAACACAAATTGCCAACATCACAGGTCAAAATATACAAAATAAACTATATTACTAAAGTTCTCAAGCAGCATTTTTCTTATCTGTAAATTTTGCTATCTGTAAATTTCAATTATCAATGAAAATATTTTTGCATCTGTTTGTGTGTGTTTGGTGAAATTGAATTTACTGACATTTATTGATAAAAAAAATCTATTCCTTCCAAACCTAAACATTCTCCATTCAAAGCACTATGCTCCATGTCTCAACAAGATGGTAAAATAGCTGTCAGATTCAGAACCCACAGTAAATTGAGTGTTTTGCCCAAATTTGGACTGCAGGATCTGATCCTTTGAGATGTTTGCCTAAATGACACACACCCCTCCACCCACCAAACATGACTGCACTGTCCAGATGGCAAATCTATTGAATTACAGACTGCCGGTGCAACCCAAACTGATTATCAATGGATGTTGCAACAGAGCTAAATGAAAAAAGGTAAGACATGTGAAGCAAATTAGTTGGAAGAACAAAGCAAATATTGATAAAATGTACAGTTTTACTAGTAAGTCATATTTGATTGCAACAGAATGTCACATGTACTAGTAGAGGATAAAGTGAGAATATCAGCTGAGTTAGATTACAGAGACAATTCCAATTTATTTTTCTAAGCTATGAACAGGATGACACTTCTAATGCATAAGGGAGCATTAGAATATCTATTTTTCATTAATTATTAGTGGAAAAAATAGTGCAAAAAGAAGGTTAAGACTTTCACAAGGGAAGCGCTGAACAATGAAGGTCTCTATTTACATTTTCAGAGCAGGCACAATGCAGTACAAGATTCCTCAGACTGCCCTACCAAAACAGCCCCAAACCTGACATGGAAACAGTGCCTCAGAAGAAAAGGGAGTTGTCTTTATGTCTACCTATTCAATCTTCAGCCTGTATTTTGCAAGCAATTGCCATTTAGGGTGTCAATAGTAATGCTGGTTTTTGTAACCTGTCCACTAGTTAATTAACTAAGCCCTACCCATGCCCAGGCTCATTTGAATAAGACAGTGAACAACCATTAAATGCTAATAAATGGTCATTTCTGACCAGATCTAAATGACTGGCAGTATCTCCCATAAATTATTCCTTGAGCAAGTATTACAGACGATCCTCTTAAATCTCCTGATGTACCATGTTACAAGAGAATGAACCCCCAAAACCATGACCAAGTAAGTCACAAGTCTGCACATACTGTAAGTGAAAACATGGTAGCATGGGGGTTCTGAATTTTTAAACTATTTGATGCCAGTTTATTTCAAAGCGAAATAGAGCCCCAGGGAAGAAGGGGGATCTTACATAAATGTGGTTTTCCAACTGATGTTTTGACTTTTAACAGCAAATAAATTAAAGGCAGAGCTACGATTCCTTTCACCAGAAAAGGGGAACACCTGAGACTGTGTCTTATTGACACTATTAGGTGACACCCTTACATAGAGTGTAGCATTACAAGTACAGGCAGGATTCTTAGTATTTGACTCCACTGAATCTACACAGAGGGAGCTTTGTAGAGGTGATGCTCCCAGTCTTGTTTACATAATTCTCCATCACCAGCTATCTGGCCAGTAATCTTATACTGCCCATGGATACAGACAAAATCATGCTCCAGTAAAACAGGTTATCATAGGACAAAACACTGAAGGCAGGCCCAGCAGAAAAATGCAGAAAACATCTTACAGCACGAGAACTAGAGGCACTATATCGACGATTCCCACTGTAAATGCTTTCATCATACAGAGACGCCTACAATTAAAAAACAGAGTCAGAACAAAAGTGGTAGACTTTGGTTTTCTTTCTAATCTGGAGCATTACAAGATAGCAAGGTGCAGCACAAACAAAGTGGGGGGTGCAGGTGAGAAGGGGGAAGAGAGAGAACAAAGGTGCAGAAATAACAGGGGCATTTCCTGTAAAACTCCATGAATGGCATGAAAATGAAGAATGAACACTCAAATTCTTAACTCCAGTGAGCTGTGAAACACTACAGAACACGTGCAGAATTAAAATGAGAGATCAGATAGTCAAACATCACACACTCATGCATTCTTAACTGTTTTTCAAACTATCAACTTTAACACTTAAAATTATCCGCTAGAAAGTGACAACATCAATTCTTATAATTTTAGTAGTACTAAACCAACTATTTCTGGGTTGGGACAGGAGAAGGAAAGAGAAAAGTGGATTCTTGGTAAATTTAATTGAAATAGAGATATAAGTAACTGAACTAATATGAAGCTGTTGGTGGGGAAGAACGTTCTAAACAGCAATCATCTGGTTCCATTTTAAAACACTAATGTCTGGCTGACTTATGTGGCTCAGAAAATGCAGGGTCAGGTTTCCTATCACCATTGTAAGGACTTGAGAATAAAGTTAGCCACATACTCAGTTTAACACAGGAGAGCAGTGGGAATGTATTCTGCAAGGAACATTACACTGTATATTTTGTTTTTAAACAAGGAAAATGTGTGCCACTTTTTATAGATCCAGTCAGGATTGATGTTGCCTCTTTCTAGACCATATTTCAGTGTCCTACTTCATACACCAAAATGAAGACAGAAATGTCTTACTCCAATTAGAAGTCTGCAGGAGTGTTATACAGATCCATAAGCAACTGCTGCAGAATTCCAATGGGAGTAAAATGTAGGACCAGCAAAACAGAGTTGACAGATGCACCATGGGCATATGTGCATTCCATTCAAATGGATCATACACTAAAATGACAATATGTACAATATAAATAAACTGGACCAACAAGATAGTCTTGACAAACTGCAAAGGCAAAAGACAACATGTGCATGGGTGAGTGCACAGCTTCTGCATTTGTGGTTAAAATGACAGAAAGCACAACAAACCCTGTAACTTCTGGCAGGCAGAGCATCACTGTACAGCAAGGAGGGCTGAGGAAGACAAGCAAAAGCCTTTTTATATAAAAATGGATAAAGCAAAATGTGTTCATATTGGGATTAATCATCCTGGTCAAAAGTATTCATGCCATTAAAATTCTTATGCTACAGTGCAGGAAAGCGCAGTGTACAGATATACAATATTACAGAAAGTATTAACCATCTGTGCTTAAAAACCTGCAAGTTCCAGTCCAAACAAAGATTCATTAAGTATAAAGTAGACACATGCACATTTCCCACAGGAAGGGAGGATACCAGAGTGTGCATAAGTAAAAAAATAACACATCCTCTCTTACTATCTCAGAGAGAGACCTTTATATATGGCATCCAGAAGGAGAGCGTATGACCATTCTGGTTTCAGTCAAAGCCAGCAATTCCAAAAGAGAAGGCATGTAGGTACAATACCCACAGATGCAGGAAAATTCATTAGGGTAGATTTTTTAAATACTACAGACAGTTTTGAACCATCTGTGACCAATTTTATTACTGAACAGAAGGAGAGGAAGAATCAAATTATTCAGAATCCGGGCTGAAAATTCTGCACACTTTACAAGACAGGTGCCATAAAATAAAAAACTGAGGTGCAGTCACAAAAGACATTACGGTTAGTAGCAAACATTCCCAGGAGGTGAGAGTTAAGTTCAGAGCGCATGTACAGCAAAACTACAAGGCACAATACAGTGCTGTATATAAATTAACAGCATCCTGACCCAGCCAGACATTGTACTTTGTCTCCATGCAAAGCGGACAATTCAACCTCCAAGAGGATTTAAAGGCCTTAAGCTTAGTAATTTTCTTGTACTAGTACAGGAATCAATTGCCTTATAAATTACACAGGGTGGGAGAGTTACAGCTTCATCTCACATATGCCAACAGGAAATAGACTGGCAAGGTGGGCAGAGGAGTGGTCTTAGTTAAGGTAAACTACTAATATTTAATGGGGATTTTGCAGCTTTGCCAGGACAAATTTATGACAAATGTCAAAAGCAAAATAAAACAATGGCAGGAAAAGGTGAGGCACAGATCAACATCATGGCCTGTCTTAAACAGCTTTCTGTTTCCCAGTCCAGACATAAATGGAAAAATGTACACAGAAAATTTGTAACAAAACACAAGAACCAGAGACTCCTGGCAACTACTCAGACAAAAGAGTCATTGCTTTGCTCCAAGGTCCTATCATTATTTGTGTGAATACAGGAGATTGTATTGTCCAGGTGAACTCAAAACAAAAGAATCAAGGCTAGGGGGAAACAGACAGTGACAGACCCGATTTCCATTCTGAGAAGAAGGTTGGGATTTGGAAGTAAAGCCACTGCTGTGAAGACCAAGGTCAGAGTAGTAGGAACCCTGTATCAACAGGGGGGAGAAAAAAAAAAAAAAGAAGAGAACTCTGCTTAACGTGAAGTAATTGCCAAATTCTGTATTATGTCCTTTAAATTAGGACAAAACATTAAGGCTTGCAAAGAGCAGAAATATAATTTGAACAAGAAATTAAGGAATCATAGTGAAAGACGCTACAAAAGCTGGGTTTAAGGAGAAAACATATACCCATGTTAAGGAAAATATCCTGAAAGGCACAGTATTGTGTGCTGTTTTTCCATTTGTAAAATGCAGACTAATTTGAAAGCTGTAAGTGAAAAGTCATTTCTACACACTTTGAATGCTCTGCACAGACACTAGCTGAAGAGTATTTAATCTTTTCCAGTGATGAACCTTCAGAAACCACAAAAGATTTTACCTCTAACCATGGTCCAATGAGAGTGGAGCTTTCTAATGAAGCTTTCAGTATGGGACTCAAAAAACAAGATAACAGGTCAATTTCTCAAATGCTCACGTGAATTAAGTACCTTAGTCCAGCTTGCAAAAGTGAATTGGGAGCCTAAGTCTCATCTTTAAAAGAGACTGAGGCCTGGTCTACATTAGAAAATTGAGTCAACTTAACTACATTGCTCAGGGATGTGAAAAGTCGACACCCGTGAGCGGTGCAATTAAACCAACTTAACCCCCAGAGCAGACCAGTCGATGGAAGAATTTTTCTATCGACCTAGCTACTGCCTCTCAGGGAGGTGGAGTACCTACAATAGGAGAACCCCTCCCATGGCATAGGTAGCATCTACACTGAAGCACTAGAGTGGTGTAGCTGTGCCGCTGTAGCATTTCAAGTATACACAAGACTTCAGGCACTTAAGTACTTATTTAGACATTTGAAAATTTGACCTCTCATGGAAAAAGACATATTACTGTCCTCCACTATATCCTCCAGCTTAATGCTTAAAACTCTGAAGCCTAGTTAAAAAAAATCTATGAATTCCGTTTATCATACTGGTAATTCCTCTGCACAATGTACGCAAAACAGCAGAGATACTCCTCATTTAGCTTTTATTAACAGATCACGTTTCAAATTTTTAGAAGAAATTTCAGTAACAAACCAGCTGCACTATTTTGTGCATCACTGATCAAAATCTGCTAGCAACAGTTTTTCCTAGACTTATTTTTCCATAGCTTCTGACTTGGGAGTCAGAGTGATATGAAATGAAATGAAGGAGAGGAAGGAGAGATAAGAGAATTAATTACATTTCTTTGGCTTGAAATTCTTATTAAGATGAAGGAGTGTTTTTATAGGACTTAAATTACTTCCTTTTTCTGGATTTAGGCTGATTATCAGCACCTCTGACCTTCCCTGGTGATCAGGAGAGACCCTGCCTGCTGCAGAGTGTAGGATACCAGACCAAGATAGGCTGCAACAAACCAGGTTTAACAAAGGGCCTGTTTCCACTGAGATAAACAAGAAATCTGGTAAAACGAGGAAGTAGAAACCTGCCCCCACTCCAACCCAAAGAGTTATTTGGAAGGCTGGATGCTCTACAAGATAAGAAAAAATATGGAGTGTAAAAAGACCACCTGGGTGGTCTGGGGAGCATCCCAAAGATGTGGAGCCAAACCTTCTTCCTGAAATGCCATAGCTAACAGAAGCAGGGAACTACCCACTGTCAGGTTAAGGTGTGACTGAATGTGAAGGACAAAACACTGTGCAGGAGTAGGCCAAATAAAATATCTTCTGTTTGTAACTTCAGTGTCATTCCAACAGCTTCATCTCCAGTAGCTATCTTGCAGCTGTTTGGGTCAGCCAGATGCAGAACTAACCAGTTAGATGGGGGAGATTTTAACATAATTCCTAGGCAGACACTGGGAAAGATACCAACAGCCAACCTTAAAGTAGGCTGTGGATGAAGAATCTCTGTGTTACTGACAGGAGCTGTAGGAAACTTTAGTAAAGAATTGCAAGAGATGAAGTGAGCCTCACCCCAAACATTTTGTTTTACATCCTTTAGGCGGGGTGATACTCTGGTAGAGCACAAGGGTTTATCTGCAACAGTTTGTGGTACATTTGGGGGCAGGGCAGGCAAATAAGGCATGTCAGGTCCAGTAGTGGAAAGGCAGTTGACAACATTGAACAGGACTAATTCACCAGAGTTCCATAAGCCACTTCTCAACCAGGGTGACAATACAGTTGCTGACACAGTGGATTGTTTACTTAAGGTGATAGTTCTACATGCATACAAAATCACTGCAACTACTCTTGGAGTACAAAATGAGTTTACAGTGACCCCTTCAAAGCCTCTCTGTAATGCAAGGCTCAAAAACGAGACAGGTCTGAGCAAAAGAGAGGATGTTTGTTCCTAAAGAAAAATATTCCTCTTTTTCTTCTCTTCCCTACCCCAAAGGTCCTGTGTTACAACCACCTTCCTCAGGATACTTCAGTCAAGATACATGATTCTCTATCCTCAATAATGAACAACCACTTTTCAGTGATATCCATCTTTAAAGCTTCCTCACAAACCTTAACTAATCTCACACCATCACTATGAGTTAGATAAGTATTACTCCCATTTTACAAATGAGGGAGCTGAAGTTAAGTGACTTGTTCAATATCAGAGGTAGTGTGACATGAAGAGGACAAATGCTTTATTCCCAATACTGTTCGGACCTCTAGCACTGGAGAATACAGCTTGATGGATAAATCACTGGATACAGAGATGTTTATATCATTGGATAAATCTTTATTCAATACAGAAAGCTTATATCCATCTCTACCCAATTTAAATACAATTTTTCTGATTAGATAGATAAAAAGGTTTTCATTAGACAAAGTTTGAGAGTTCTCAGCTGAGCTGAGTTATATCTGGGGAAAAAATTACTTTCATACCCACTGAGATTTCACAATTAGCATGTCAAGTGATATCACAATAGCTATGTTTCATTTTTCAATGGTTACTATTTTGTGAAGCATTGATGTGATCTCAAGGTATAAAGCTAAATATCACTACAGGTGCATACCACATAATTACATTTTTCAATTAAAAATATGATTTTAGAAATATAACTAATATTGGCAGACTTATTGCATTAATAAGTAGAGAACTTCTGCCTGTTCTAAGTTATTCCTTTATCCTTACTGCTTTCCTGTCTGCAATCTTCACCACTCTCCACACCACCACCAAAAATTATGCAGCTGCAAGCTGAATGCTAGCAAGATAGACATTGAGTAATGTTGGAGGTGGAGTTTATTATGCTCTATAAAAAGATAGCTCAACTATTTTACTGTTCTCTGAAACTTTACTCCCCCTTCAAATAGTGGTTAATCTGAATTACTGTTAGTAATGAAGACATCAAGAAGTAAATAATGTGATTGTAATCATGTGCTATGTAAAATACTCCATGCTACAAACCCTGCAGTTTCCACAGAAATAATTTTAATATTTAAATAGAAACCAACCAACTTCTCCCTGGATGACTTCTTTGTAGATTTTCTGCTCTCCCCACTGTAGTTGGAGCTCTACAGCATGTCATTAAAGAACAAGAACATCATTTATTAGAGGTGCTGGACAATTCAAAAGAGCAACAAGTCCTTTGAAAACACAGTACAATGTTTCCTTTTGTCAAACAGTTCAGCAAGATTGGCAATACTTAAACTATTTAGACAACAAAAAATGTCCTTGTACATGCTGTCTTTTCATAAGAGTCCTTGTTGCAATTTCAGCTAATCTACTGCAACTTTAAGGCAGACAATATGTACAACAATAATTTATTGCAACTAGATCTTCGATTTTATCTGTTTATTTCCATTGAGATTTGCTGCATATCTCCACATAGCTAGTTGTCTTGAGTTTTGATCACCTCCTTATGTATATAAGGGGAGTAGCTACATGAAGTTTACTGCACTTCCTCATTTTATTCTCTACACTTTGTATATATTTAGTCGTTACAAGTGGGGCATAAAGGCTACAAGACAAAACAGTTTAGAGAGGGGAATTAAAACAAATGCTGGATTGTGCAAAATGCTTAAGTATATGCTTAACTTTAAGTATGTAAATAGTCCCATTGAATGCTATAGGATTTGCTTAGAGTTAAGCATGTACTTAAATGCTTGCTTAACTGGGTCTTAAAGTTGTTTTACGGTCTCCTTCTATATGCAGAGCTTTTAATTTGCATGATGTTTAATGAATCCCATTTCATTAAAGAGAAACAAATCCTGGTGGCCTGGAGATCAACTTGCTACAGCATCATTGTTGGCCTTCATGGTGGTAAGCACAAGATGACAAGGGAAAAAACCAAGAAGGGAATAATTTACAGAACATTATATTAAAGGGGAAGCTAGAAAAAGATCTCATATTAATGGTTGAGAGCACCAAATGTGAAAACAAGTGACCCATATATGGACAATGTGACTTAATTAATGATTAAATTAACTTTTTCTGACTCAACTGTGCAACCATACTGTTTAATGTAGTTTTTCTACTTTTAATAAGCAGCAGGACATTCACACGGCTATAATGTAGCTGTGGTGTCGCACAGAATGGACTTATCTCAAATAGTCCCTGGCAAGACTTTGTCCTTTGTGAAGAGTCAGTATGGAAGGTTAAGCGTCTTAAATCCCTGAAAATGGCATTTTCCAACTTCATTTTTGGCTGACCTCTTGCTCCACTTCCTTCAGCCTCAGCTCTGTAAACCATTTGTAGAAGCGTGCCTTCTGTATGTTGGATATGACGCCACCATTGCAATCATCTTGTTCTCAGCTGGTACAAGACGGCAACTTGCTGGGATCATTTAAGTATATCCTCATTTGTGACAGAAGCAAACCAAAGGATGTTAAGCATACACTAACTTTTGACACTGAAGACCGTTTAGTTCTCTCCTGAGCTGTTTTTAAAGGCTATCTTTCTGCTCCAACAGGGTTGTCACGATCACCACTACATTAAATACTTTTATCTTAGTTGTCGAACTTAGTTGTCAAACTATTTACTTGTATGCAAAACTATTGTCTTTATAGTTGTATTTATGAAAAACACTACCTTCAGATAGAACTCAATAGAATAAATCCCCTTTACATGTTCAGATTTTAAAAAATGGACTAATTTTTCTAAACTACACTGTGTTTTAAAAAAAGTTTATAGTGAGGAAATGTATCAAGATGAGTTGGTTGTACAGATCAGATATTTAAGGCCTATATCCCAATGGCAATCAAATCTCTTTAAAGGATGCATGAAAGAGCTCCAGAGCCTCCAAGCCAAACTAGATTTCCACTGTCAAAATATTTTTCTCCATAACTTGACTTTTTTTCACTCAATTAGTTTGCATAGAACTATATTCTGGCCCCCAGATCCTACTTGAATTTTCTCAGGACAAGTTTTTTTTCCTTCCCACTCACTGCCTCTCGCGGTTTACTTTTTTGTTTTGTTTTTTATGGACTTGGTTATGCCCCTGCAGAGGGGCAGATGCCTAGTGAACTGCAAGAATTGTAATATGGAAGTCAGGAGGGAAATGCCTTCCAAAGCAGGGACCAAAAAAAAAAAAAAAAAGACAATCAGCTACTTTACTTTAGGAAAGGCCCTCAGTAAAGGAGATGGTTAATTTATAGAAAAGCTTCCTGTTAATTCCATGAACTAAAGTGACTAATTTTTTTTTAAATCTCTACTAATCCTGCTACATTTTCTACTTTGGGATGATCCATACACATCTTCATCATAACCATTGGTCTGTCATGAAAGAAAAATGAGAGAAAAACTGAAATGAAACCAAAAGAGGTCTCAGGCAACGTTATAGTTAATGCATAACTAAAACACTGATAATGCTTTTCACAAAAACAGTACACCAGGGACAATAGCTGTGGTTCCCCAGGGATCATTATGATCTCAGACTGCTCATAAGGAGACCTAAAGAACACTTGACAGTTTTGTTTTTCAACAATACCCTGTAACCCAGCCAAAGATGTGCCTGTTTTCACCTCAAAATTTTTTGTAAAAAACAGTACAGCAGCAGAAAGTATTTGAAGTCTCAGTCTTTTCAGACTCTTTGGGAAGTGAAAAGGGAGTTTCCAGTCTAGTGAAGGGAAAGAAAATTATTCCCTTATTTACCTAAGCTCTTCATTCCACATTGGCATTTGAGATTAAAAACACTAACATAGCTTTTTAAACACAAACTATACTTCTCAACATCTCTTGTATTTGCCTCCCATGATTTCTATGTACATAATGCTCAAATCCAGACATGACCACCCACCATATCCCAGGATTCTACACAGCCCTTCAGAGATTGGAAGTTCAGAATCTGCTCCAAACCTCCAGAATTCACCTTTCTGTACTCTCAAAGATCACTCCTCTCAGCAATCTTTGCTCTTCAAATGGATATGGTTCTTCCTCAGGATCCAAACTTTGGTCCGCTATATCATAGATCATAGAACTAGTCTTATTTTTAATATGTAGCCACACCATGAAATGTGTACCAATTGTCATCTTCTAGCCAAGATCACCTGTACTAATGGCCATTAAAATCAGAGTCTCTCTGATAATGTTTTGCAAGTAGTATGGATGAACTATCAGGCCTATTTTATAATAGCCAGAAAACTAAGAATCCCTAAATTTGTTTGCAGTGTTGTAGCCATGTTGGTGACAGGATATTAAAGACACAATTTAGGTGAGATATCTTTATTGGACCAACTTCTGTTGGTAGAAGATAGCTTTCAAGCTATACAGAGCCCCAGACCTGAAGAACTCTGTGCAGCTCAAAAGCTTGTACCTTCCACCAACAGAAATTGGTCCAATAAAAGATCTCTCCCCCACCTTGTCTCCCTCAATCCCTAAATTGTTACTGACAGAGAATCTTTGTAATAAAAGTAAAACCTATGTATTTTTAATGCATCACTAAAAGGAACATCAGACAAACCAATCTGAATCTGTTTTCAAACAAAATGCAACTGTATATTGACTGCCAAACTACAGCCTGAAGCAAATTAAAATGATAAATCCCCTCAAAAACAGAATTGGTAATAAAAAACCTTTACTAAATTTATGCCAAAATGCACTAGTGCACAAATATTTGCATTTATAATCTAGCAGGATTATCCAATGCTTGAATTTCTAAACACAATCTGCACATTTCAAACAGGCCCCCAGCAACATATATGTTCTATATTTTCTCCAATAAATATATGTGAAAACTGAAAAGACTTTTCAAAGAACAATGTAAGTTAACAAATATAAGTATGAAACTCACTTTTAATCAGATTATCTTCCATATCAGCACAGAAATAAAAATCTATTAGCTAGCACATAAGCGCTGTTAATAGTTAATTTAATTTATACACTACAGTGGACTAAGATATTACTGTAGCAACATTTTTGGAGTCAACATAGATTTCCTGGAAAATGTGACCATTTGCTGTGAACAAAATCTTATAAGTGTTTCAGCTTTCTGACAGTATTTCTACTTGTATATGCACAGAGAAAAACCCATGCATGTGGATGTAATTAGGATCTTGATACTACACAGACTTATGCACATGCTTAACTTTAGACTTCATTATGAGAGACTGACAACATCCTGTAATGTTGTGAACAACCCTTATGGAATTAGGATAAACTTTGTTGAATTAAATTAAACCCTACTCAAATAGGATTAATACCTTAGGGTGTGTTATATTAAAAATGCAACTGTGTATGTGTTGTGATATTGTATGTACCCTTTCTAGTGAGGATGGGGGATGCTAAAGAACTTTTTTCTTATCAACCCTCAGAAGCCATCCAGCGAGATGCACATGTTCTAGTTCAGACAGGATTTGCCAGGGACCAGTAGATGAAGAGAAGATTTTTAGATAAATAGCCTGATTTTAAAGTGATTCAGGGCCTTCCTGATCCAGCAAATGGACATGATGCACGGAGGGCCCCAATCCTTAGGGAAAGACTGAGACCTCATAAGACTATGTGCTTGTTCTGATCTGAAGCTATAATAAACTGTAACCACAAGGACCCCTCTAGCTTTTTTTTTTTTTTTTTTTTTTTTTGGGGGGGGGGGGGGAGAGAAGGAGAGGAGAGAGAAATGTGTCGAAGGACTGCTCCTGCCAGAATCCACGTTAGGTTGGGACTCTGGTAAGATTAGCATGCATGTAGGTTCTTTCATTGTTTTAAAAATGTTTTCTCTGTAACGCTTTTACATTAATAATAAAGTAGGCTTGCTTACAAAGAATTGTGTGGTTATTTATATCTGTAGCAGTCACTTATCTGTATGTGAAGAGAAAGCAAACAGGTCTGTGTAGGCAGACTCTCTTTGCTGAGAAATACACAATGAAGGCAGAGAACTGAGCAGCCTGGGAATACTCTCATCAGAAAGGAGAGAGAGATGCAGCTCTCCACCCAGAAAGGCAACATCTGGGAAGCTGAAACCTGAGAGTGCGTGCCCTTGCTGAATCAACGAGGGGAAATACAAGTGCAGTGGCAGTGAACTGTAAGGTTAATCATGAGAGTTACTATGAACTAAGTTGTGACAAAGACAAAATGAGTAAATATTTATCACATTTCCACCTCTGGGATATACAAACAGAATATTTCTTGTATTATCTGGCAACATTTTGTACTAAATGCAATATTGCAATTGAGGATAAAAGAAACCCTACATGTGGGTGCCCTATAGAAGCTACATGAAGGCTGATTTTGCAATAACCTGCTCTGGAAAAAGACAGATGACTGAAATTTCTTTGGCATGAAATCAGTGCAACAAGAAAAGCAGCCCCTAGTTTGGTAAAGGCATTTAGATCTGATAACCCTGCCACTCAGTTCTGGACAACCAACTCTGCATTCCTTTAGAAGCAACCTTTAACTCTATTTTCCATAGAGTAAGTTTCAGAAGTCAGTTCTGTGGATGTTTGAGGGGGAGTCTGCTTTTAAAAAACAAACAAACAGACTACTCACTTTGATTCTTGAAAATTTTCCAATGTAAAGCCCTAATACGTTAAAAATGGCTGTAAAAATGGTCTTATTTAATGAAGCGCTCCTAAAACCTTAAAGCATTGTTCTGTTATTAGCTACTTAAATGTGCTTTAGATTGAATGTTGACCCATTACATTTACTGTTTTGCTACATGAAATATAGCCCATGGAAAAAATACCGCCTTTGCTACCTGTCACACACACCACCACTCTAGCCACTACCATCTTTTCACTAACTAATGTAATATATGAAGATACAGAGTATCTTGAAAAAAATCACCAGAGCAGACTGCTGTAGAATCATTTGGGCTGTACTTCGTTTTGCAATAAGCAACTGATGCTCAGTGCCTTTTCTGCACTCACAGCTCCAAAGAGGTACAATATATTCTTGGCATTACGCTGGTTTCTCAGTATAAAAGAAACTATTTGGCCCAATCTGGCCATAATGCTAGGGCCAACATTTTTATAAGTTCTCTCCAGCCCTATCATAGCTCTTTAGATGCAAAACCTCTCAGGAAAACAAATCTCTAAATACATACTGCTTTGGAGTTCTTCTTTTTGGTCCTTTCATTCTCTAATCCAGCCTGCAGTGAGAGTAAGAATACTTGGTGAAAAGATCAATGAATTCTTGTACTTCTATCTTCATTGTGTCTTACATGCAGATCTACATGCAAAAAATAAGTTCTGTATTCCTATAAATCTACAGAGCATGATTCTCTCTCTCTCACACACACACACACACACACACACACACACACACACACACACACACACACAGGATACAGAAAATAGAATCATACCAGATTCAAATTGCTATTTTATTATTTTAAATTAAAGAATGATAACCATGCAGTTAAAATGAATAGCTGCAGTTAAAATTATTCATGCTTACTGGGTTAAATCAATTAATAGAGCCCTCTGCCATATATACGTACTACATCAATATATCCATGCATAAACTCTGCATAATAAGCTTTAGAACTATATCAGTATATAGGCCACTGACCAGGGAAATAGAATATATTGGGAGCACAAATTCTTAATTTGAAATAGGGGTAGGGAATGCAGAAAGAGAGAAAACCACAGCCTTCAGTGAAACTGGCCACTTGAGCTTGTTTTCAAGTTCTGATGTGGAGGCCTGAAGCACTAATTCACAACAGACAGCTAGAGGGAGGTGTAGATGATGCTTAGTTCAAATAAAATAGAGTTGCTCTTCGTTCAGCAGCTTTTAAAAAAGATCTTCCTGTACTTTGCCTTTTCTGGAGGCATAGCAAGACCCTATGCTCTATCACAACAGACTCACAAGGGAGCAGTATTAATGTCGCCATGTGATCTAAACCCAAATTTAAGGATCCCAATCTTAAGATTTTTTTTTTCTTGCAATGAGTGTATATACACATATTGTAGCTATGAACATTGATTTTGTCCTCACAGGCAGAGGTAAAGCTTTTCAATGTATATATAATACAGCAGATTTATTCATCTTTTGTTTCCTGGAACAGATCTACTTGAGAGGAGTTATGTAAAATAAAAGGTGCTTGAAATACACAGGAAATTAAAGTTGTACACAATATACAACTGTCTAGTAGGTAATGGCTTTTCTACCCAGATTTTAGATATTTGCAAGACAGCTCTTTGTACAATGGGGGAAATGTTCAAGAGGAAGAAAGTTCATTGTTCGTGTCTGAATTAAAACACACATTTTATGAATGTATTTGTGTAGGTTACCACATTAAGAGCACTGGAGAATGAAACCATCTCTCCTCCGAGCAGGTACAATACAAGTAGTAGCGAGGCAAGCTTCTCCATGCTGCCCTGAAGGGACTACACTTTTAGGTGGCATTCAGTTTATTCTCCATAAACATTATTCAATCCTTTGCCTTGCTGAGTCCGACAAATGGCACAATGCTAAATAAAGCAGTGGGATGTGTCTCATTCCTTACATTCAGGTATCCACATCAGAGACTATAATATTGCCATCAGGATCATTGCCTTTTTGGGTCTTCCTCTCTACTATTGACCAGATATAGCAATAGGTGTTAGTATTTTTTTCCCCACAATTTCTATCACACACTGCAACTCCAGACCATTCTCACCACTGGATAGGTGCTGCCATATTCCAAATCAGACTGTCAAGAGCATGAGAGGAAACAAAAACTATCAGAATACAAAAAGAAAACCCAAACATAAAGATGATAATCAGGAACATAGGCACTGAGGTGTAAAAGTTTAAAATTCCTTCCATTTTTCAGCAATGATAGCACGAATGCTAGCACAGGATCAGAAGTCAGGAACTTCAGCAATCATCAGAATAACAAGAGAAATAGAGAAAAGCTTTTGTGCACTGCATCACTACTGGGTGATAACACAACCATATTCACCGTGTGTGATCTTGGATGTGGGACTTGGCCCACTGTGAAACTATTAGGAAAAAATTGAAAAAAAATTGCAGTGGAAGAAAATTGAAACCAGGTTCATATGTCTTAAAAAAAACAGATGATGTTCTAAGTTTCTCTGCAATAAAAAACACTTAAGTGTAAAGCAAGCTTATGGGGCTTCCAGAATGAATCAGGTAGGATCCTGGGACAGTTTTCATCTGTCTCAGAAAAAACCACTTGAAAATATTCATAGAGGAGAAGATTTCAGGAGAAAACTCTGTGAGAAAGGATCTCACAGATCTGAGAGCTGGGAAGTTTCATAAGGCAATAATTTTTCCGACATCGGTCCATTTTTTGGAAATTTTCTGTTCAAAAGAGAAAGAAACAACCCTTTAAGAGAAAATTTGTAAATTCCACTCTTATTGTGTGGTGTCCCGTGAGTGCCCATAGAAATATTTCAAGGAACTTTCAAGGGACGCAAAACAGCTTTTTTTTTTTAAAAGAAATTAAAAAACTTGTTTAACACCAAATCCAACTATGAAGATTTCCATAACAAGTCAACTTTGAAACAAAAGTTTTCAAATAAATTCCACCTTTACTTATTGATAAAAACCAGAATTCAGATTTCTCTGTGAATCTAATCTAGTTTTACAAATTCTTAAATAAAGATAAGATAGTTTCCTAGTTTCTAAAGCATTTTTTAATGTTAACTAGACTTGCAAGAGAAGCATAGAACCATGAACTCTAGACCCTAGGAGGCCAGATTTTTGTTTCACTTTTATACACAAATAAAAAAGCCAAATAAAAGATCCATAAAAAACAACAGAAGCATAAATAAATATCTATGCAAACCACTTAAAGTATATTCACAGTTCCGTCTTGTCACGCAATTCTGAGCTATATATCAGTGCTAACAACATAATTAGTTGTATTTTGTTTCAATGTGAATAAAATCACGTGAACTAAACTGAGTCTATTAAGGGACAGACTTTGGCTCAGACTAATGAGCTAAGTATCTACCTCCTGCTTTCCTTCGCCTGAAGTCACAAGTGCCCCTGGGTCAGGGCAGGAAATCTCAGTAAGTTCTCATTCTTCAAGTCTTAAAATGTAGAGGTCAAATCTCCCTCAATGTGTGTACAGAACTCAAATCTTTGGATTTATGATAATTCATTGAGGAAGGCCTCCCTTTTAACAGTAATACAGGAAATTAGGCACAGTGTTTTTTTTGCAAAACTCCATTAGACAAAGTTTTCTATCGAACAAGGACATTACTCACAAATTTAACCAGTAAATATCTATGAGCTAGATCTTCAGCTAGTGTTAGTCACTGACTTCAGTGGAGTTACACCAGATAAATATCTGTCTCTTAAAATTGAAAGACTGTATTGTCAATAGCATGGGAATACTGTCGGATATTAGGGACACTTATTTAGACTCCAGAGAGCTTAGAAATCAGACATTTCTTTTGGGTGAGGAAATGCAACCTGTTTAGTGAAATGTAAATTTTAATTACCAGTGGGCATCAGAATAAAGTACACTGTGGTCTAATAGAGACTCATATTCATGAGGATTTTGGAGATGATATTCCAGTCATTAATTTCCTTGCAGGCCATGAAAATATACTTGTAGTCAGGGCTGGATAAGCAGTTTAATTGAAAATTGCCCAAACTGAAACCTCAAGTGCTCTAGGAATGAAAGCATTTGTCTTAAGTCTGTTCCATGCACAATTATATTTTAGATTTTAGTTGAATTAAACTTAAATAATCCATTTTAATGTTCATATTTCTTAACCTTTCCTCGTCACTGAGGAAAACACATCAATTATTGCTTTCTTCTTAGTGAAATAAAGAATGAAAGGTCATTAAGTTATTGAGCACATTCTACTTATACTGTTTGCGTAAATTAAATTAATCCCCAATTCCAGGAGGTGGGAATCTTACAGCAAAACCAGTGTCATATCATGAACAGTATACAGATGCCACCCAAAAAAGAATGAGACACTCATAGTACAAGATGTACTGCATGTCCACCAGTAGTTGGAAATTTAATTAGCAATCATTCATTTAATTTGTTTCCCCAGTGGTAGAATTGTAAGCCTTTTTACATATAAATATAGAACTATTTAGGGAAAATGAGATCATTCCATTTAACAGTTCCTCTGGGGATATTCTTCCAGAAGGAAAAAACATTAACCCTTATTTGGGCAGTTAATTACAAGATCTTCCAAGAGCTGCATGAGACCTCCCTAGAAACGGTAAAAACCAGGATTAAGGACGTGGATCCTTCTTTAAAATATAAAATCTTAATTTGTCTATGAGTTGAATAATCTATATCCATTTTAAAGAAGTAATGCTCTCGCCAACTGCACAAAGATTCTGTCAGCATTAGAAAACAATTATTCCTAATAGAACCAGAAGAACAGAAGTGGTTTAGGCACAAATAATTCTGTCTCCATACTAGTCATGCTGATTCACGTTCTAAACTGTTGCAGTATTGCTTCATATCTGTACTAGTACTGTTCTAGACCATTTCAATTGCAAGCCCTCTAAAGACCCATCCCATAGGCTTCAGAACTTTAAGAGTTTTCAAAAGACAATTAATCAGCATACCATGGGACAGTAGCAGGACTGCATGTTATGAGAACTAATTTGGTCCACACTGGAATTAAAATGGTGCACATTGAAATGGTACGGAATGAAGCAATTCAGTGTACCTACATTTACACTGGTTGGAGTTATTTTGTATGTGACAAAGTGTTTTTCAACTGTACTAGCAAGATGTTACTGTTCTTAAAAGGTAAATGTATCTCGTATAGATTAGACCTAAGTGATTGTGCTTATCACACATGCCCAAGTGATCCTTCCTCAGTGCCCAGCCCCATTTCTGGGAAGAGAAGCTCCAAACATTTCAAAATGGCAGCTTTGAGGAAGAAGTTACCTGGACCCCAAAACTATTTATAGACCAGCTAAGAACGTTATTAATACTGGTTCACAGTAACTCTAAACTGATTTGCTTTCCATCAGATGATGATTTGCATTTAGTTTCTACCTATGATCACCCACCCCCAACACCCAATCAAGGGAATTCAGCTTCATTTCCCAGATTACTCCATATGGTCACTAATGCTGAAACAGCTTAGAAAGATCCATACAAGAGGAAATTCTGAAGACCAATACCGTGATTTAATACCTTCCCAGCGATTAGTGAAAAAAGTATTCAGCAGAAAAAAATCTACAGAATGTTATGCTTTACTTATATTCATATTTACAATTTAATGTCTATGAAACTGACACACCTATACAGTTCTCCTTGGCTAAAGGAATTGTTGGTGTCAATGTAGGCCTCACGTATAAGCCTACAATGTGTAAAACTTGGAGGTTTGGAAGGCAGAAAATTAATCAGAGCTCTCTCTGGAAGGGGTGCAGAGGAACTTATTGTCAGATGTAGAAGAAAAGCATCATCAATAAAAAATTCATGCACTTAATTGTACAAGCTACTAACCCTTAGGCTTCCACGGCTACCCACTGACATGTGCTCATCTTCATCTGAAGCCTATTGAAGAGAAAGTGTAGGAGACAAGAAACAGTTAAAAGAATACAGATAATAAGCAATGAACCAAGTAAAGACAGAATCAATGAGGCCCGGAAGTCATAGGTATGAAAAGATTCTGAGCTAAACTCCTTAAAAAAAGGCTTGCCCAGTAGAAATGTTTCGTGTAGATGACAAACATAAGAGTAAATATCACAGAGCCATGTCAAACATTTTATTGCCTGAAAATGATCCAAAGGAACTTCTCAAGCATTCCACTACAGGCTGAACAAGTTAGGAGCTTGCACAACTCCTCCTTGTGCCATGTCTGGCTCATGCAAAACAAACTGGTTCATTGTTCACTCATGCAAAACGAACAGTTGAATTTTCTTTATTCTGGCAATTTGCAAATATTCCCCAGAATTCTTTGCAGAAAGGCATGAATGAAGTGTTGCATCAAATTAACAGTAAATACATTTGTTTTTAAGAGATACACTGCCACTGAACAGAATGCTGTAAGTGACGTGTAAATAAGTGTAAAGAATGAACAAAAGAAAATACTAACCGAGGCATTCCTTCTGGATCTACGAGAATAACGCTCACTGTCTTCCTATTGAAGTAGCAGAGAAAATAAGAATGAAATGTTGAAAGGACAGCAATACTAAAACAAAGCTTTAAGTAAGAAAGAAAAATGAAACCTCAGTCACGTTGAGAAGGAAGTTTAGCAAGGTTTAATCTCATAATGATAGATGATGCACTATGGCAACTGAGGGAAAAAAACTTGCTATTTCCCTATTCCTGTTCTCCTTCCTTCATCCCAACCCATTCTTCACTGCTATGCATTTCTAAAATACAATGTCAGGAAAGTTTATATACATTGTTTTCTTTATTTGTACCTAGTGTTATCGTCAGGTTGGTCCCAGCATATGAAAGTGACAAGGTAGGTGAGGTAATATCTTTTAATTGGACTAATTTCAGTTGGTGAAAGAGACAAGCTTTCGAGCTCCACAGGGACCTTAAGAAGAGCTCAAAAGCTTCTCTTTCACTAACAAAAGTTTCTGCTTGTCTCTCTCTTATTAGTACCTAAGTCCCTAGACACACACAGCGCAAAAGCACTGATTAAGACAGTTAAATTTACTGCCCTAGTGGGTCTGAGAGCCAGTAGCCACAGCTCTCTTTAAAACAAAGCTTTCTAGTTTACATGCCCCTCAAAATCAGTCTTACTCAATTTGTCTGACATTCTCTATCCTGTAAAAAATGTGAAGGCAAACAATCTTTTAATGTGAGTTTCACTGAAACATATGGCCTTTGCTTCCAAGATAAAATAATCTATATTCTACTTCCAATCACCAGACTACATAATACATTGTCTTGTATGGGGACTTTGAACACTGTCCATGTGGTAGGATGTACTAAATTTCAACAAAATTGTTTTAACACTATTTAGCAAAAAACAGGCTTAAAAAGTAGAATGCAAAATAAATTTAATTGTTATACAACTATATTTGACACAAACAAATTGTATAAATATGTTGGTTTTCAAGCAAGCTTCAGTGTTTTGTGGTTAGCACTCTGCCCAATAAAACTAAGCTCTGGATTTGGGAAGCACTAGAGATGGTGAGCTCTCTCTCTGCAGAGAGAAGCATGCAAGGTTTTGAAGTGACAAAGGCTGACTTGTGAGGATCCTCTGGGTATAAGTTACTAAATCAATTCCCTGCATTTGGAAAGGCCTTGGGCACTGGTGCACCTCAGACCCTTATATTCTCTGCCTGTGGCACATACCAGTTTATTCTCCCCAGGGCTGTAATACTTTAGTCTAATCTAGGTCAGTAGGTTCAACACAGGGGTAACTGGGTGAAGTGTAGTGGCTTGTTGATGCGCAGGAGATGAGACTAAATGATCTGGTGGTCCCTTCTGGCCTTAAGCTCAATGAGGCATTTCACCATGTCTGGATAGTAAGTCACCTTGGCAATAGCAAGAGTGTAAACCAAAATAATGGGGAGGGGAGGGACTTGGGAAGGGGCGAGGACTGCAGAAGCAAGCTAACAACTTCCAAAAACTAAACTCATGTTACCAGGTCAGAGGAACTCAAAAAGAGCAGCCTGTGAACTATCACCATGCATCCAGTCCCTAACTGATGAATGGCTTCATAATTTGAGGATCAAAGAATAATTTCTTTTAAAAAACCTGAAATGAATACATTTGAAACCAAATCTGGTCTTCAAGCAACTCTTTCATTTTTATGTTATGACCATTGGACAGTCAGATATTCTTGACAGGCTAATCTATGTTTGATGGTTTACTAGATAGTGAAAGCCAAGATGTTAGATTTCAGGACTGATGGGAGCTGGGAGCATCACTAGAGTAACGAGAGTAAGACGATGCCTGCTGGTGTTTGCCCTTCTAACTACAAGGTTTAAGGTACAATCAAAGAGGATCACAGGGTCAATGCAAAGATGCCTGGAACTCTGGCTACAACCCACCCAAAGTTTAAGTATTTATTCAATTTAGAGACACAGAGAACTCAAACTATCACAAAAAGTCAAAAACATGAAAACAAATAAAGTATAGCCTATTGCTAATGCCAGCAATAGTTGTAATGTGTTTTAATTCCGATCAGTTTTAACAGCTTGGGAATGGAGTTTTCTAAAGCAGAACAGCTTCTACAATCAAATCCTATATATTAGAACCTTCAAACTGTCTAAAAACAAAACGCATGTAAGCAGTACTCCAGATGCAGAGTGCAAGACAGTCTAAGACTGGAAACTGATTCTTCAAATATAGCAATATACCTGTCCCATGGAAACTCAAATTGTAAACTGTACAAGTTTTCAATGTTAAAATTATTTTTAACTTTGTTGGTCAAGGCCTACCATCCACTGCTCGATGGCATCCCACTTTGTATCCAGACCATAATATTTCTATAGACAGAAAAGGGAAAAACAGAATTTAGATGAGTAAGATAAGCACTGAACTTTGAGACATGCATTGCCAGGGTTCTGCCGAGCTGTATAGTCCGTCTCTCACACTGACGCACAAACACTCAAGGATTAGACAAACATGCCAGTGCAAAGCTGCAAACTGCAAAGTGTGTGGCTCTCCTTGATGCAACCATGAAAAGCAGCACATGCCTAAAACAAGCTTCCTTACAAAAAAGAAAAGCAATGCTTTGCTTTGTTTTTAAACCATACAATCATAGGCCAACATATTTAAGGGCTGTTTATGTTTTTTAGCAATATGAACAGTGCTGTGGGAAAAGGAGTGAGAAAGGTTGTAATGAACTTTGGGTTCCTGACCCAATTCAGTCAAGACTTGTTAGAAGGGATCTGAACATAACACTTTCAGGATGAAAAGTTCCATCAAACCATGTTTACTCCATGGATTTGTACACTTGGAAGGAGGACAAATTGATCAAAATAAGACTTAATCTCCATATATTCTTAAGAAAACAATAACAATTCTTAAAAGATACTTTTCAAAATGTGAATAGGCTTTTCCAAGATTTCCATCATCTTGAAAGTGGTACAATATCATGAATAGTGAAAGATTATGCATTGTAGGGAAGAGAGGGTTACTCACCTTGTGCAGTAATTGAGATTCTTCAAGATGTGTCCCCCAGTGGGTGCTCCACTTTAGATGTTCATGCACCCCTGCACTCATTTGGAGATTTGCAGCAGCAGTGCCCGGTTGGGTCACACATGCACAATCCCTGTCTCGCACTGCGTTAAGTAGTTATCTGGCACTGAGCGACCAATCCCAACCCCCTCAGTTACTTCTCTACTGCAGAACTATTAGTGTGAAAACTCTGAAGTAGAAGGGAGGAGAGAGGTAGTGGAGCATCCCCAGGGTCACACGTCTTGAAGAACCTCAGTTACTGCACAAGGTGATTAACCTTCTCTTCTTCTTCGAGTGAAATCCCTGCGGGTGCTCCATTTTAAGTGACTTTAGAGCAGTGCCGTGCAGCGGACGGAGGGGGCTTCGGCATTGAAGTGGTGGCAGATGATAATATGGTAAGTCCGAATAGTGCATCAGAACTTGGATGTTGTTCTAGCGCATAGTATTGTGTAAAAGTGTGGGCTGAGGCCCAAGTGTCAGCTTTACAGATGTCTTCAATGGGGATGTTGTTGAGGAATGCCATCGAGGTTCCTACTGCCCTGGTGGAATATGTACAAACCCCTTTAGGGGGTTGTAGGTTGTATTAATGGCACAATTTGATACAGTCAGAAATCCATTTGGAAAGCCTTTGCTTCAGTACGGCATTTCCTTTTGAGCATTCAGCAATTGATATGAATAGTTTTGTAGATTTGTGGAATGATTTTATTCTGTCTATATAAAATGCCAGGGCCCTGCAGATGTCTAAGGTATGAAGTATCGATTCTCATCAGTTGTCATGGGGTTTAGGGTAGAATGTTGGTAGATGGGTTGGTTGAGGTGAAATGAGGAGGCAATCTTAGGTAGAAATTTGGGATGTGGTCTTAGGATAACTATCTTTAAAAAGATTGTGTAGGGTGGGTCTGCAATGAGGGCTTCCAGTTCTCCAACCTGTGTGGCTGACGTGATAGTGATGAGAAAGATACTTTTATTGAAAGGTGGAGAGCAAGTCATCAAAGGTTGAAACAGGGGTGCTGTGATACGGTAATTCTTCGGGGTATTTCCCCATGTATAAGACGCTCCCATGTATAAGACGCACCTTAATTTTGGGGCCCGAAATTTGAAAAAAAATGTTATTGAACTCAAGTTTTATTCATCATAAATGCAAGTTAAAAATATACAACCACTGTATAAGACGCACCCAGTTTTTAGACCCCAAGTTTTTCGGAAAAAGGTGCGTCTTATACATGGGGAAATACAGTAAGTTGAAGTCCCATGATGAGATGGATGTTCTTCTGGGTAAGTATTGGGGCCTTTGAGAAATCTTTTGGTGATTGGGTGTGCATAAAAGTGATAGGTCGTCCACATTGTCGTGAAACGCTGTAAGAGCTGAAAGGTGTACCCTGATTGAGCTCATGGAGAGATCTGATTCTTTAGTTCAAGTAAGTAGCCCAGCATCAGGAGCAGAAGCTGGTGTGACCTGTTTGTTTTGGATTCAGTTATCAAATCGTCTCCATTTGTATAGATGTGTGTGCCGGGTAATTGCTCTACGATTATTTTAAAAGATGTTCTGTACTTCCTCCGAGCAGATTATTTCAGGTACTTGTAACCAGGGAGCAACTATGCCTTGAGATGGAGAGTTTCTAGGTTTGGCTGCAGGTTTTGATCTGCGTCCTGGAAAGGAGATGAGGGAGAAGAGGAAGGGCAAGTGGTCAACACTGACATTTTGAGAAGATGAGGGAACCACGTTTGTCGAGACCACGTGGGAGCAATCAGAATTGCTGTGGCCTGTTCTACTCTGATTTTGTGAAGCACTCGTGCAAGGAGGGGAATGGGAGGGAAGGCATATAAGAGGGGAGCATTCCATTTGATAAGGAAGGCATCACCCAGGGAATGACAGCCCAGTCCCGCTCTGGAGTAAAATTGGGGATATTTGGCATTGTGTGCAGTCGCACGTAAGTCTATGATTGGGAATCCCCATTGCTTGATTATGTTGTGTAGCACTCACATGTCCAATTTCAATTCAGGATCTTGAAAAAAGTTCCTGCTTAGTGCAGCTGCTGTGATGTTTTGACTTCCAGGTAGATGTGATGTTGTGATGTGGATGTTGTGTGTGATGCACTAGTTCCATAGCTGTATAACTTCCATGCACAGGGAGTGTGAATGTGCACCTGCTTGCCTGTTTATGCAGAACATGCATGCTACATTGTCTGAGAGGATTTATATAGTCTTGAGGAAGAGGGAGCACATGTTGCGAACAGCTCATAATTCTAATAGATTTATATGAAGTAGGGATTCTGTTGGTGACCAGCGACAATGAGTAGAGTGGGTATCTAGATGTGCTCCCCAACCTAGGAGGCACATGTCCCATTGTGATGGTCATCACTGGGGGTGTGTGTGTGTGTGTGTGTGTGTGTGTGTGTGCGCGTGTCTCTCTCATACTAAGGGCACCAACATTGTCTGGTTGTGTCCACCAGAGCAGTGTTTTATCTTGTCTTGCATTACAAGGCATTTGTTCATGCTGTGCTTTCATGGGCACAGGTCGTGCGGAGCCACGCTTGTAGGCTTCTCATGCGTAACCTTGCGTACTTGACAATGAAGGTTGTCACAGCCATGTGGCCCAATAGTTGGGAGGCAAGTCCTGGCTATTATCTGTTTAGTGTTGCAGAGGTGACATTGTTCAGAGTGAGGAATCAATGTTATGGTAGAGATGCCGTGGCCTTGGGCGAGTTGAGATAAGCACAGATGAATTCCAGTTCTTGTACTGGTGTCAGCACCGATTTTTGTGTATTTGGAGACCTAATTGTGCAAAGAGAGCTACCGTTTCTTTGGTTGCACCTGACGCTTTCTGTCGAGTTGATACTTTCAGTAAGCCATCGTCCAAGTATGGGAATCCCATGATTCCATTTTTGCATAGGTGAGCAGCCACTATGGCTAGAATCTTTGAGAATACTCGAGGGGCAGTGGATAGGTCAAATGGTAGGACCTTGTATTGGAAGTGATCTGGGTCTAGAGTAAACCAAAGGAACCTGCGATGTGACAAATGAATTGTTATATGAAAGTATGCATCCTGTAGGTCGAGGGCCAAGAACCAGTCCTCCCTTTCCTGTGCTGGAATGATGGTGGCTAGCAAGACCATCCTGAAGTGCTGAGTTTTCATGAACTTGTTGAATCATCATAGATTGAGAATGGGTCTCCACCCTCCTGTTTTTTTTCAGTGTGAGGAAATAATGTGAATAAAAACCCTTCCCATTGTATTTTGTTGGTATTACTTTTAAGGTTCAAGTGTATAAGGCTCAGGAATCTTCTGCTAAGCTCATACACTGCTTAGACAGAAAGAAATGAGAATCCAAAGTGTACTTCAAGGCAGGGCTTAATTCATTTCTGTTTTTTCTTCAGCAACTGACCACAGTTACAAGCTTTATGTATTTCATCACGAGTACTGAGGTAGAAATGTAATATATAGGACAACCTAGTCCAAAATTAAATATAATGTAAAGTACCAATCCTGTAAACAAATGCACCGGTTTAGACCTTTACAATTGCAGAGTACGGTTTGGCAGAACCTATAAATTTGCTTTGTAATATTCAGGACAAGTAAACTGATTAGAAGGCAAATTTTTCTCCAAAACAATTTACTTGGAATTTTGTCTTATAACCAGACTGATTAAAATATGATGTAATTCAAAACTAAAAATTCCATGAAAACAAAAAACAAAACAAAAAAAACAAGCCACTGTGTGTGCATAGTAAGCTTCTATAAATAAAATTAAAAATATGCTCAACATTTTGAGAGCCATGATTTCTGCAAATTTAATCCAACTGTTTGTGACTTGGGCTTTTGAATTCAGTCTTGTGAAGGACAAAGAGATATCCATAAAAGATTTCAATATTTCTCAGAGTTTACCTCTTCCCAGTTTTACAGTTCTCCTTTGAGCCTCCCTTTCCTCTATCCACCTAAAGCTACAAGGTTTAATACCATCGGTGAAAGAAAGGTTACTGAGTGCCTCACAGGTTCTATTCTTTCATTTATAAAATGCTTCTATATAAACAAGATCGCCTCACATTGATTGAAAATATTTGGTAGTTAGTATGCCATTGCAAGCTTCAAGTGCTGTTCTAGTCTGAAAAGAGACATTATATTGTGTTGTGAGGTTCTGGGTTTTAACATCTGCCAGTGATTCCAGATCAAATTTACTCCATTTATAAGAGTTAGGAAAAATAAACTAGCAGCTTTGCAAACACTAAAGATGGGGCTTGAAAGCTAAATTAGATACTTCTTTGTTCATGTAAGTAATGATTCTGAAGGCCAAATTTTACTTGGTTCTATCTGCACAATCAGACTGCCTCCAATGGGGATGGACATATGTACTGTAACTAAGGGTTAAGAAAGTGTCCTTTTTACATATTCACTTTTCAGAGTATAACAGCACTTTCAGAACTCCACACTATGTAGTCAGCCAGTGAAACATGCAACAAAGGATACTGGAGTGGCAGATCAAAGCAAATCAGAGTATGATTCTCAGGAAACACTTATGGTTCAATGAAAAATAACAGTCTCAGAAGGACCATTTATTAAATAAGGGGGATGTCAGAAGGCGTATATAGACTTTGGTTTCCTTCTTCCCCAAGACATAACTAAAAAAAATGTTTAAACAATTTTTCCATTTAGGTGCTACACAGTTCACACAGAGCAAATATTGTACAGCTTGAGATTTTGACACAACATGAAGACTTGCTGATGATCAGTAGCTACCATTGTAATTTTTGTGTTCATTCCACAATCTATTGTACAGTTTATAATGACACATGAAGCCACCATACAGTTTCACATTATGCCTGATTTGCCAAATTAATCTTTCACTAACTACACTGATCATTCTCATGAAAATCAGTAGGCGGGAATAACTTGCAATTATGAGACGTGAGCTAGAAACATATTGAAAGTTAAAAAGAGAGTGTTTGACAGGAAAGGGGTTGTTTTAAATTTTGTATTTGGCACATTATGCCCTTGTTATTTTCTTAACTACCAGCAGAACTCTCAGAGCTGGTGTGGGAGGAGGGACAGTTAGGGTACTGAGACCACATAATAGTTAAGGATAGTTACACACTGCTGCAAACCATGCATTCTTGAGGGGTTTTATTTCTGAAATGATAACAAGCCCCCTGATGTGAAAAAAAATGCATGCAAACCATATGCGAGAGACCAGACAAACCCTACCTTTTGAACCTGATAGATCTACAGGAAAAAGGGGAAGAGGAAAGAAATTGGGAAAGAAAAATGTTTTTATGAATAAATTAATGAATAGCAATGCAATTTTAGAACCTTTTGTAAAGGGAAAAGGCTGTTTACATAGTACATACAGTAAAGTGTGAATACAGAAATAAGCCATAATTGAAATCCAGAAAACCTTTGTAAAATTAAACTCCCCTGCTTTCACTCTCCAGCCCCTCTCATAGAGCTTAGTCAAATTATGCTTCCTGATTTTATACCCACTTGATGCCATAATACAGAAATGTAGATGTAGCTGCATATTATCTTGTAAAAATATTTTTCAAGCCTTACATATTGAGTCTGTTGCAAGATTCTTTCCATTCAAAGATTTGATGAGAACTGGATTTGTACCACTTGCCTACTCCATCCTCCCTCCAAAATAATGGATATCCAAATATCTATCCAAGAGGACAATTATACATCACAATAAAACCAAACGACTTTAATAGCATTAGCTGTAGATTAATCTGCCAGCCTTTAGTAATCCTCCACTTTGTTTTTGTTTGTGGGTTGTGCTTAGCTAAGTAGAAACAATGACATTTTAATAACTAGTAGAAAGTTGCATTATCAAGCACAATTTTCAATCTGTTATCAGTAGGACGGAAAATGTGTCAGCTGTTGGCTAGGATTAACATTGCTGCTCAAAAGTCTGTAGGTATATCCAAACACTTCCAACTGTGTTCCTCCATCCCATCCAGCTTTTAACTGTAATTGTTAATAGGCTTCCAATTATCAAACTGAAAGCGCACATTTGCAGCCAGTAATGACTGCACTGCTGCTACTACAAACAACACTGTTGCCTGATTTCTTACTAACAGTTTAGGTTGACCAGATGTCCTGATTTTATAGGGACAGTCCTGATATTCGGGGCTTTGTCTTATACTGGCACCTATTACCTCTCACCCCCGTCCCGATTTTTCACACCTGCTATCTGGTCAGCCTATAACAATTTGAATAGTACACCAAAAAAATTACACGCATGCCTCTTTTCTCCAGTTAGTTTACTGACTATAAGAATTGACTTTCGTTTTTAGAATGATGATGATAGTGTGTTTGTATTGGAAGAGACAGAAAAGTTTAGAGAACGGAACACATTTCCTTTTGAATTGGTATTGGTACCTCTAAGCAACAAGCAGTTTTTGCATTGAACAGACACACAATAGGAAAAACAGTAAACCATAGAGGAATGGAAAATTTATGCCTTCTGTTGTACATGTGGAGAATTTAGACTGCCAATCAGTTAAGGGCACTTAATTCTCCAGTTTACCAGAGCCGTGGATCAATCTTTAATTTTACATTTTTTATTTTTTTTTGGATGCACAGATGTGGAATAAATCCTGTCACTTCTGAAATTAGGGGGCACACACTCTTCTCTGCCCAAAAGCCCATATAAGGAATAGGAATCAGTTTCAACTCTCAATTTCCTCTTCATTATTCAGTGGGGAGCTAGGTTGGTCCATCTATGGAATGGACAAGTACGCAGTCCCCTAAATCAGTGAATTTTGGGATACTCGGACCTATTTCCTCCACAGCACTTCTTTAGATCATCCCCTTCCACAGGGACTATGAGCCATGCCTGTGTAAATTTCATCTCAGGGTAATAGTGAAAGGCAGTTGTGTAGCCTGTGTTAATGCCTCAGAAGTATTAACAACTCTAAGCACAGATGCAGAGGGGATAATTGGGACTGGAGGTCTAAAAATGGCTTCCCCACACAGCTAACCAACCAACTTGTGTATCTTTGTGACACTCTGATACTGTATTAATGCTAGTCTGTTGCTTTGGAACTAGGTAATATTTCAGCATTATAACTTCAGAATTAATTAGGAAGAAAAGGTAAGCTGTGAAGGAGAAACACCTTGCTTAAATACTCATGTCAGTTTTAACAGAAGTGGAAAGAACGTGGAAGATAAAACATATCTATCTTTCTGTAACAGTTCTTCTAGATGTGTTGCACGTATCCATTCCGTTGTAGGTGTGCATGCACCTTATGCACAGTTGGAGACCTTTTTCCCTCAGCAGTACTCATTGGGGTGGCTCAAGTGTCCTCTACTGCCATGCACCACTACCTGCTGGTATGAGAGGATGGAGCCACTCCCAATCCTTTTCAGTTCCTTCTTATCAGATGAGGGAAAGGACAGCGGCTTGTGGAATGGACATGTGCAATACATTTCGAACAACAGTTATGAAAAGGTAGGTAACTGTTTTTTCTTCTTTGCATGACTGCATATGTCTATTCCACCATAGGTGACTCACAAGCAGATTAACATGGAGGTGGACTTGCATTCTACCTGAACAGCAATTGTAGAACAACTTGTCCAAAACTGGCATTGTTCCTGGACTGACGGGATATGGTATAATGAGCAGCGAAAGTGTGTACCCTAATGACCAGATTGCTGCTTTGCAAATGTCTTGAGTAGATACTTGTGCTAGAAAAGCTGCTGAATCTCTGTGCGCACTAGTCAAATGAGCAAATACTCTAAGGATGGCATGACAGTAGCTAACTAGTAGCATGAACAAATACAATAAGAAATCCAGAAGGAAGCCCAGTGAGTGGAAACCAGTTTGCCTTTCTCACTGTCCACAATCACAAAAATAACCGTTGATGATCTAAAGGGGCTGGTGCCATCCAAGTACAAGGCCAATGCTCTCCTCACATCCAATGAATGAAGCTTCTGCATGCATGTGAGGCTTTGGAAAAAACGTTGGCAAATAAAATGCCCAATTAACGTGGAAATCAGAAACAACCATTGTCAAGAATTTTGAGTGAGGGCGGAGATAAACTTTATCTTTATGGAAAACAATGTAAGGAGGTTTTGAAACCAAGGCTCCCAATTTACTCACTCTCCTTGCTGAGATAATTGCAACCAGAAACACCACTTTCATAGAGAAGTGGAGTAGGGAGCAAGTCATGAGACGTTCACAGGGAGGCCCCCTTAATTTTGTTAGCATGAGGTTGAGATCCATTGGGTTCTCATACTGGAAGATATAATCTGTCCAACGATTTTAGAAATCTGATAGTTATGGAGTTGGGAAAAAATGATCTACTATCCCTTGCAGTGTGGAACACTGAAATCACAAACGTACTTTAATGGAACTAACTGTCAAGGCATTGCTATCTGAGGTGCAACAGATGATCCAAAATGTGGTTCACAGAAGCCTACACTGGAGAGACTTCTTTGCTGAGACCAGATAAAACAGCGTTTCTATTTGGCCAGATAAGTACGCCTAGTTGAAGGCTTTCTGCTGTTCAGAAGCACCTCCAGAAGGTTTTTCAAGCAAGTCATTTCTAGTGGTGTTAGCCATAAAGCGTTCATGCTGTCAAGTGGAGCACCTGTAGGTTAGGATGGAGCAGGCGGTCATAGTGCTGAAAAATTGCCTCTGAATCTAATGGGACCAGCAGAAGAGGCCTCATTAATAATGCTAACAGGGAAAAAAACCAGTGTTGCCAAGATCATGCCAATGTTATTGGTATGAGGCAAGCTTGATCCTGCTTGGCCTTGAATAGGATTCTGGGTAGTAATGATACTGGAGTAAAGGCATACAGCAGGTAGTTCATCCATAATAGCATGAAAGTGTATGTAAGACCCAGTGCCACAATCCCCGTGGGAGCAGAAGTGATGGCCTTTATTTATTTATTTCTGTTGACCTTTATTGCGAACAGGTGCACTTGGAAAGTTCCCCACAGCTGGAAGATGGACCCAGGCAATGTCTGGATGTAGTGACAATTCACAGTGAGGAGATAAGGACCTACTCAAGTGATCTGCCAATGTGTTCTGCTCTCCTGGGAGGTAAGCAGCTTTGAGGTGAATGGAGCTGTTATGCAGAACTCCAAAGCAAAATTGCCTCCTGGCACAGCTTGGAGTAACACACTCCTCTGTCTGTTTACATAAAACGTTTGCTATATTGTCTGTTAACATTAAGATTTTTTCCCAGAATATGTGCACGGAAGGCCGAGCGGGCAAGACGGACAGCATGCAGCTCCCTGATGTTTATATAGTACTCAGTGCAAGGACCACAACCCTTGAATTTGCTGGGTTCCAATGTGTGCCCCCAACCAAGGGATAACGCATCCATGACCAACGTGAGTGTTGGTTACAGAGAAACGAAGGGAACTCCCGCACAAACATTCCAAGGTCCACCAGTCTATAGAATGCAAAATTACCTCGGGAATGCAAATGATTGCCTAGACTATGACAAGAGGGGGAAACACTGACACTACCCATCCTTGAAGCTTCCTGACATGTAGTCTGGCTTGTTGTACCACGTAGGTACATCCTGCTATATGCCCCAGAAGTCTGAGGCAAGTATGCACTCTAGTAATGGGATGTAGTTACACATCCAGTACCAGGTCTCGGAGCGTTTGGGATCCTGACCGAGGCAGAAAGACGCTGGTTTGTATTAGTATAGCATCCAGGAGTGCACTGATAAAATCTACTCTCTCACAGGTTTCACATTTGATTTGTTTCGACTGAGTAAAAGACCCAGTGCACTGAAGGTGGACTAAATGACAGCCACACTTGGCAGTTACACCAGACTCTCACCAACTTCAGGGGTCAGCCTCAATGGACGTGGCAAAGGTTCTGAAATTGACAAACCCCCTTTGCTGTAGGAGTGCTCCACAAAACACTTCTACTCAAAGCCCCTTCTGGAAATCTTGCTTTTAGCTGGCCTCAGTACTGAAGGTCTTACGGGACACGGTACCATGTCTGTGTCAGATCTGTCTCTCTTCTTCACAACCGGAGAAACAGAACGTAGTGCTGAAGTCAAGTTGGGAGGTACACTCTGCACCAATGGTGCTGCATTTGGAGTATGTTCTGAACCAGACAGCTCTAATGGAGGACAAAGTGCTGTTTCCAGAAGGAGACAGAAGTCTCACTGCTGTGTCTTTTTTTGAGCCAGGTTTTATGCAAATGTGATACTCATCACTGATGTGGGACTTCCCCAGACATTTTAGGCAGCTGGAGTATGGGTCACTGACTAGAATCAGTCTGGCACACGACCAGCAGGACTTGAATCCCAGAGAGCAAGGCATAACTCTGGTAACAGTACTGAAAATCAAATTTGGTCCAAAAGGGACATAAGAACTAAAAACTAACACCAACTACACACTACACCTAACTAAGCAGTAAAAAAGAAACACACTATACAAAGAGTGACGGAAATAAACTTGCAGTAGCAAGACTGGAAGCACTCCAATAGTCACCGGGGGTAAGGAGGAACTGAGGGGGGTCGGACATGACTCCACCCTCTCAAGCGGACACAGAGTGGTACACAGCAGTTGAGGGCACTCGAGCTGCCCCAACAGGTACCACAGAAGGAAAAAATTCTGACCACTGTACATGAGGCACAACCCCTCAAGTGGAATGGAGATCTGTAATCACTTGAAGAAGAAAACTAGGTTCCTGTTTTAGGGTTCCCAATATGAATATCCCTTTTGGAGGTATAAAAGTACTGACTTTACTTTCTCATTGACTATGCACATACAAGGAACGGCATTTAACTCCTACTTGCTGCCATCCTGCTCTAATGGGAATAGAAAAAATATTTTCAAACACTGGATGCCCAAAGCTGTCTGGGGAAAGTCCATCAGAAATTTATAGATGTGTTTATAGCTTTGGTTACAATGCCAGTTAGAAAAGGATGGAATTCAAGTCTGATCCAAAGGGGCAACTCTATCAAATGTTCTGACAACCAAAGTTCCAATAAATTTAAAATCTTAGGGATAGGGATAGTCTATTTTTTGTCAAGGTCCAAATTTCTTGGTCAAGATATAGTCAAGGGCCAGACTGCAGAGAAAAAAAGAAACAAGTAATAACAAATAAATAAAAAGATTTCGGAGTCTGTTCAAAAGCATCTGGTGGTCTGGATTTGACCTGCAGTCCATCTATACAGTACCCCTGATGTAGGAGGTATATGGAATGTGGGTTCTGGAATACAGTTAGTAGGAGAGTCTGTAGGTAGGAAATGAATTAAAATAGCCCATAGTTCATTTAAATTCAGCAAGAATGTGAATTAAACTCTAGTCTTTCACTTCTCACGTATTTATAGTTGCCTTTCAATGTATCTAGCTGTCAAAAACACATCACAAAAAGCAGATTAGGTGTAGGAGGTATTGATTTTATTTATCTCTGTGTTTTTCTCTCTCCCTTCTTAATACTTATCTGCGTCTCACCTTCATTCTTTGCTGTGGGTGGGCTGCTGCAAAAAAGGTGAGATTTGCACTAGGCTCTGACAGTGTTCACATTTGAGTACATTCTGGTGTCTGACAGGTGTTCCACAGTTTGGAAACAGTGCAGAGAAAGTTTTGCCCGTTTGTTAATGGGATTGAGGATTAGGCCAAGGGCCCTGATTTGGACCCAGATGTGAATGGGGGAGGGGCCAGCGGCAAGCGCAGTGTAATGATGTGATGTGCTCTCAATAGCTGGCCTGGATCCAGAAGTGAGCTGCTACATGTTATAAAAACCGGGATTTTTGATTAACCATTAACAACATTAACTAGGAGGAGTTACAGAAGTTCAATTTTGAGGTGCAAATTCATGGATCAGAGTGGTTACATTCTGACAGAAACAGGTATACTCTTGAACAAATCAGAGTTGATAAGCAATCTCTAGCTGAGAACAGTAATTTTATGTTAAGGTCTCAATCACTGCACTTCATACTAGACAATCAGGAATTAACAAAACATGAGGGACTCTAAAGAACCCTCACACCTCAGTGTTAATGGGAACTATTTCACACTGACAATATGGGAAGTCATCATATAACTAAAAGACTAGCTTCCAATTAAAAATAAAGTAGAACAAAGTCTTCTGTCTTTAAAGCCTTACTTCAACACACCAATATTAACTAATAAATCCTTCAAAAAGCCCTCCTGAATCTCTAATAATGCAGCAGAAAGACTGCTTTATAAATCAAGATTAGTCCTCCCCATTCCAATTAAGCCTTAAGACAGAGTAGGTTTATCACAACTTAGAGCCTTTTGGGTGCTCAACAGCAACCAAACATTAATTTTCATAGTAAGAAAACGACTTCTTCATGGGAAAAGATTAAATAAAAGGAATAAACATGTACCATAATATTAACTATCCATTACTTTTAAACAAAATAGGAATATCCTATTGCAGCTATATATTAAAGATTTTCTTCTTCTAGTCATAGATTTATAAGCAGTTAGGACTCTTCTAGTATTTGCAGTATTTCCATACAGAAAAAACCTAATTTAGCTCTGACTGCAGTACTAACAGTGCCCTGGTTATTGCAATACCTGAAGTAAGTTTACCACTTAACGTACATGTTTGCTACTACTCTCTGTCAGCTCTCAGGTGTACAAAACTAACCAAACAATTAATAAATCCTGGGGCAGAAAAAAAGGTAAGCCCTATTGTCAAGATGGAAGGTCTATGGATGATGCAGTATCAGTGCATATATAACCTTCATGTCTTCCCTCTTCAATCCTGCCATGAATCACAGTACCTGTTTTTAGCTGCTGTGCAGTCTCAAAACTGGATACAGGCCAATCTTCATACAGGAACAGCAGTTTCTCTCCCATACATAAGTGGAAAACAAATTCCAGCCAAAATTTCCCTGTCCTCAGTCCAAAACAACAGGATTTTCGTTTCCTTGTAGGTCTCTCACTGCTTGTCACCTATACAGCTTTAGATGGCTAACACAGAGAATCCTAGTTACCCAGTGTCAGATCTGGGTCAACAGATCACATGGCCTACAGACATTAAATCCAAACAGGGGAAGAAAGTGTCCTAATTCCCACTCAACAGGGGATTAAAGGAAATGAATCACATTTGCAAGACTTTCACCTTCATTAACTTAGTTTATTTACAAAAATACATCTTGAAGGAACAGTTAGGAAAGGACACTGTAGAAAAGAGTTGATATCAATATTTTGCTGTAGCTGATAAATATATTTTCCTCCTCCTCTGGATTTGTATGTGAAAGTGAGAAAAGAAAATCCTCCAGCCATAGAAAGATAGCAATGCAAATATTTTTTGTGTTACTACATCCTCATTCTGACTGTAATGGCAGTAGAAGAGTTAGTCAAATGCAAGCGGACTGTTGAAGTGTACAGCTGTCTGCTGTGTCAGATGATATGTAGGGATTTTCTGCTGTGGATTAGAGAGAGTGGGATGAGATTACCATTTTCTTCTCACTTCAGACAGTACTATCAATTTAAACAGTGGTATCTAGGTTTATGTCCTAGAAAAAAAGCAAAACATTTAAAGCCTTGTCAATGGAAAAACCAAAATGTTCCTATGTAAAACATATCTGATCATTCTACAGTAATTATTCAGGAAACTGCAGTTTACAATAATGTTAATGTCTTGTATCATTGTTACAGAATATTGTATAGTATTTCTTAAATACAAAATAACTTATTCTACAGCCCTAGAAAAACATTCTGCTCTCAATTACATCCTGGCAATCTCACTGATTTAGGGACTTTCCTGTTCAGAAAAACTGAGCTGTGTACTCAGAAATTCCTCCTGCTTTACAGAAATCATCATCATTGTTGTACTGACAAAAAACAGGGGCCTGAATTTATGCAGCCATTTCTCTCAGTAAGGAATATAAGAGTACCATACCTTGGAGGTAGAATGACAGTAACACTACAACCAAGGGCAGAGTTTGTTTGAATGACACCAACAGAGCATAGGGGGAAGACTGATCCCTGGTCTACACTACCAACCTCTGTCAGTAGAACTACATGCTCGGGTGTGGAAAATCCATGCCTCCTGAACGATGCAGTTATAGTGACCGAATTCCAGGTGTAGACAGTGCTATGTCAACTGGAGGGCTTCTCCTGACGACATACCTACCACCTCCCGGAAAGGTGGAGAACCTACGCCAATGGGAGTTTCTCCCATTGCTGTAGGCAGTGCCTTCACTAAGCACTACAGCGGTGCAGTTGCACTGATCTAAATGTAGATGAGCCCTTAGGTCCTACATTGCTGCAGCTCCTGCAGAGTAAGGACAGTTTAGAAAGGAGTTAGGAAGGGCAAAAAACAATTGTTGCCTGCTCTGAATAGCTAATATAACAAATTATGTTGGCATCTGCCCCAGATGAGGGCACTTTATCCACCTCCCATGCCCCCAGGGATGACAGGCATTATATTGGTCCCTAGACTAAGATGCCACAAATAAATTCATTACTTCACCAAGGTTAGATGGCTGAATCTGAAATACTGATGAAATGAAGTGTTGTGGTGATTTCTCTGATAAGAGCAGCTTTACATTTAAGCCTTTCCAAAGGTGTCTCCTTTGAACCATAAGCCTACTGCAGAGAACTAGAATGCTGCAATAGAAAGGAATCACTTGCAGGACATGTTTTAATGTATATAACCAGAATCTGTTTTATCCTTAATTCAGAACAGGAAAAAGATTTTACTGTGTAGTGACAGGAATTTGAGAAGTATGTTTACCCTGTAGAACATATGATAGGTTGGGAACTTCACAGGGTTACATTGCTCTCTTTTTCTTAATGACTGAAAGATTTATAAGAATGTTATGTTTTTATGTTAAACATAATAGGATAATAATCTTGTCAGTATAATCTCTAGATTTTTATTTTATTTTTGCCCTCTTCATGGCTCACAGGCTTGCCACATATCCCTCACTACAGCTAGCACCTAGGTTGTCTCGACCATGTACTCCAGAATAGGTCCATTTTCTCCTTGATAGTAACTCACAAGATCAGAAAGTTGGTTCTCTTTTAAAGGCATTCTCAGGTGGCTCTCTCAACCAAAAGGACTCAAAATGATTTTTACAAAGATTCTAGGTGGGGGATGGCAAAAGTGCTACCCTTGGGAATCTTTAACCATACGCTTTGCCCTCTTGACATCTACTTTCCACCACTTTTTTTAAACAAAGGTACATGCCAGGCCTATTCCAAAACCATGCCATCCCGACAACATTTTTCAGTGATCTGTACCTCCCTTTTCCACTAGGAAGTAAAAGCATCCATAAGGTTACATATCTAAAAGTGTGAGTGAAATGGACTAGTACCATAAGCATTGCACATTACATACAACGCACAATCAACCTGTAGAATCCATTGCCATGGGATGTGGTGATGGCCAAAAGTGTAAGTGAGTTAAAAAAAAAAGAACAGGCTAAGTTCATCGAGGATAGTGCCATCAATGGCTATTAGCCAAGATGGTCAAGGTCACAACCCCATGCTCATGGTGACGCTAAACTTCTGACTACCAGAAACTGGGAATGGATGATAGGAGTGGATCACTCCATAATTGCCTTGTTCTGTACACTCCCCCTGAAGCTCTGGTACAGGCCACTGTAGGAGACATGATACTGGGTAAGATGGACCATGGTCTAACCTAGTTTGGCAGCTCTTATGTTCTTACATACCGTATTAATGGGTTAAGCGTCTGATTTCCTCTCCCCAAAGGAGAGGAAATTTATTTTATATGTCATAGAAGCACAGTGCCCCAAATGGATTTGATCCTAATCTCTATAGATTATAGAACTATCATATGTATCATATGTAAATTTCACACACACCTCCTTCCCCTCTTAAAATGTCGCTGCTCTTTGGTACATCAAAAATCTGCAATTTGGCTGGGTTCTACCATCCCCATCACTTCGTCCATGATCCTTTGATACTCTCTGCCCCTGGTTGGTGGCTTACGCAGTGCTCAGCTAACTAGACATCCTGGCCTAGTATTTTTGTGTTGGTGATGATCAGTGTTCACATCTAAGGTGCAGCTGTTTATAAAATTGTTTTATTCCACTAGCCATCCTTTCATGTGTGCATTCCCTTTCAAAAGCTCATCAAGCAAATGTCTAAATTGTCCTTGTCCCTATAGTTAAGGAACAATTCGTGGTTTGTGTTCCATATGGCACAGATGTGTGGTTTATCAAGCTGTTTAGACACTAGCTATGCAATATCTACATTTTCCAGTTCATACTGGATCTGTTTTTCATTTTGTTGGTATTTCTTTCAGAATTCCAGTCAACTTCTTGTTTCTTCAGTCATTGCGGACACTTCATTCTTAATGTTCCAGATACGTTTTCTTCCAATTCACTGACTTTCCTTCTCTATCCCCCTCTTCAGTCCCTAACCCTGAATTACTACCTGGCAGCAGCTGTGAATGATGAATTCCTTCTAGGATCTCTATTTTCTGCTGCTAAGAATCTACACAATTCTTCTGGTGCCACTGTGCTTCCAGCTTCACTGACAAAGCGTTTTGTTCAATTGCTCATTATCAAAACTGAGATTTCTCTTTGATTAACTTTACTCTTTGCTTTTCAAGATGCTTTGAGCCTCTGGAGTTTTTCCTCATTTTACCCTCTCCCCTGAAAAAAGAAACTAATTTAGTATTTTTTTAGACTCACGGTAGGGATATTATACACTACCAAAGTAACCTTCAGTTTCCTTTCTGTGCCACTTCTCCTCCTCCAGGTTTTCTAATGCCCCACTTATCTTCTTGACACAGCATATCACAGACCCTGGTTCGTGTGTCCATCTTTGTCCAACCTGAACCCCCCCATTACAGTTTCTATTTTTAAGATACCTGGCTTACTGTCATATGAGACCACCTTGCTCTTCCCCACAAAAACGCTGGTACCCCTTTCCTCTCCTTGCCCTTTCTCATGTCATGCCACATCCGCACACTTTACCACCAAATTATCCAAACCTTGTTCTACCCTCATCTCTCCAAATGGGGATCTCCCTTTTTTTCTGTTCAATCTGCCATGGCTCTGAATGTTAAATTGCCCCACTGCAGCTGGAGGTGTTAGTGTGAGCTGAACCCAGTCTGCTTTTCAAAGACAGTTTACCTAATTCTTAACATTAATTCTATTCTACTGCAAATATTAATTATTGACATGTTAATCATTATGCTGTTGTGCAGTAAAAATGTTTTTAGTGGAATTACTGTACAGTTATTTTGTAGTTCTCACTAAAGTAACATGGTAAATAATTTGTCATTATTACACATGGAAAGTTCTGGAATCACCAGGAGACGCTACAAATTAAAACCAGTGTTAGAGAGGAAGCCAAAGCTTACTCCACATAAGCAACAATGAATATGCCTCAGGTAACGTGCAATATATACTATGGGTCACACATTCCTTTTAAAAGAAAAGTCAAACTGTGGATGGAAGAAATGACTAAAGGATATTTTTAGCTTCTAGGTAAAGAGAAGGAATTTGTAACTATACACCAATTTTTGCCCTCAATTGTATCCATGGAATGCAAATAAATTCTGCCAAAATAGTGGTCAGAATTTGGCCCTCTGCCAACTATTTCTTCCATTTACTGATCAGCTTTCACTACATACCTGGAGCCAGCCTAGGCTCTACATATGGGTAGTCTGAAGAACATGGTTACATGATCTGTTTTAACAGTCAGCTCTCTTAGTAAAAATTCATAGCTCATTTTACATGCAATAAAATTCAAACTAAGGATTAAGATATTATTTATACTATGCTTTTATACAACAATTTTCCTACACTTATATGAAAGTATGTTACACAAACATGTCAGCTTTATCCCTGTGATGCAAATATCCCACCTTACAAGTGGGGACAATGAAGCAAAGGTTGAGAGATTTCATTAATGTTACACACTCGTGGATGAATTAGGAACAGAAGCTAGAGGGTCCAATTTCCAGTTCCTCATTCAAACCACAATGCCTCACTGCCACTGAAAGTGATACTGTCATTTTTGTGAGGCCAGAAAGTTAGTTTGCAGTGATAACATCTGAAAGGTTTTAATTTAAGGGCTAACAATGTACATATTTTCTCAACTAATCAATGCTGCTTAAGCAAATCTGTCAGAACATGTGCACTGCTTTAAGCACAAGAAAGTGCACACACATTCACTAATTTACTGGTTCTTAACTGCTATAAATGCCTCCATCAAAACCTTCTAAAGTAAATAAAATTAGTGCTTTGAGTTTTAGTTATTCAGCATGGCAGCAGCATTTTCTTTATTACATGTAGCTCAGGAACATTTTTTTCCCCCTTTCCCTTCATAAAACAGGCCAAATACCCTTATGACCTCTCATGTCCACGAAGTGTTCTCATCCAAGGTACCTTTAAATGCCAAGGAATCTCCTGGCTGGTAGTTACTTAATATATGTTACAGCAATGCTTTCTGGCCTTCTAATTTAATATCTGTAAGACTCTTGTCAATGAAAAACTGCATCTGTAGCCACTCTCCAGCCCTGCCCTCTCATGAGGCTGGGAATTAGATATCTGAAAGGTTTGTTTTTGTTTTTGTTTTTAATATAGTGAGCATGTAAAATATAAAATAAATATGTTCAACATACATACTATGCATTTTATCCCACTGAGAATTACAAAGTATTCAGTAGATGTATGTTTGGGTAAATTGGTGGCAATTTTGGATTAAGATTTTTGGAGGATTTTTTATGTACCATACAAAGTTTTTCCAAAAAGTTTCATTTCAGCAGGTTTTCATTTATTAGCTGCCAAGGAAAGGTGCAAAGTCTCTTCAGAGAGCTGTTTATGTTTTGATAGTTATTTTGAAGTCTGCTAAGTTGCAATTTACCAGTTTGTTGTTTGTAGTATCAGTTTTCAGGGAAGAGGTCATCCATTGCCTTGTAATTACCATGAAATTAGAATGTAACATCATCAGCTGCTTTAATATCTTTGTGCATTTGCTATCCAACCAGACAGTATCATCGTATTTGTTTACCAAGGATTCTTCTAATGATGTTTAGGAAATCCTATTACTCAGGACTTAGGCACTGCAGGGGGCTCTACAATATAAATACACTGTCAGCCACACAAACTTTTTGGCTCTGGCTGAGGCTGCAAAACAGCATTCCATTTAATCATAAGAAGCAACGGTAGCAGTAAAAGACTCTTCTGCTAGCAATGTCCTGCTCAGCTAGTGACATCTCTCCAGCAGCTGTTTCTCTGTCTTCCTTTGTTTTATCCCTAACATCCCCCACCCTCTTGTATTTGTTAGAAGAATCAGTTCTTATAACAGCACCCAGAGCAACATCTGCCTTGTTCATTAGATGTGTGTTTACTGCAAATGTAGGGTGTAAGGTTTTTTGGACAGCACTATCTTGCCAGTTCTAGTAATTGATCCAGATGTTTGTTCCAGATAGTGTCATCCCTCTTCTAATGTCATCCTTCTTCTAGCTTTTATTCCCCTGAGATGCAAATATTGATCTCAATTACTCAATATGGGAGGAGAGTTTGATATTTAGGATAGCTCTTGATCTGTCAAATTCAACAGAAGCAGAACAAGCGTCTCTAGGTCTGTTAAATTGTTAACCTATTGGAAACTGCAGATTTTATTTTAACATACCCATGCAATAGAGAAAAGGCCAATCTTTTAATGTGTTAGAGAGACTTGGCTGGTAGTAAACAGGTACAATTTATTGTGGAGGAAGGATGAGTGACATTTTCATGAGCTCAGTTTTCTACAGTCAGCAGTTGTGCCAATGGTGACCTTACTCTAAGATTCTCATCATTCTTAAAAGGACAGGTGTGATCCACACAAGGTCAATGCCACAGTCGTACAGCTTGGTTTACTTTACTGCAAGGATGATTAACAAATGTCCCATCATCAGTTCTCGGGAAATCAGTACTATAAACCGTGGAGATATGAGCTCTCTCAATACATACAGGACGATTTTCTAAACAACTGATAGACAAAGCAACATAAAGTTTATATTATAAACAAAAAATATCCAAAAATGGCTACAAATCAATCATGTATGCTCCAGTCATAATTACGCTGGCTCACTAGGAACAAATACTTCGAAGCTGCACAGTCCCTCCATTTTCAGACCGTTTTTATCCACAAACTTAGTGCTAGTACCATTTTTACCCATTGGAGGCCCCAACTAGGGCTATTATTTCAGCATAACAGAAGATCAACTAGTAACTCCAGGACTTTGGAGCCTATTCTGAAGGAGGCAGAGAAGATCAAAACACACTGAAAATTTTAAAAATACCTCTTTCTGCTGCCTCTCAAGTTCTTTCATTCGGATCTCCCGTGCCTCAGCTCGTGCTGCTCGCTTTGCTGCAAGCCTTGCTTCAGCCTGGGAAGAGAAATATAATAAAACAATGTAATAGATGCTGGACAATTTAACTTGAAGTTCTTTTGTTAACTAGCGCATGAAATAAAGGAGTAAGACTTTAAATACATCTGTAAGAACTCATTTGCCACAAGTAATGGCCCTGCCTTCCATAACAACTTGTTATGCTTCACAGACAGATGCCTGTATGAAGATATTATCTATCTTTAGTTACCACTTGCACTCAAATGTTTTTCTGTTCTGTCATTTAAAGAAAAGACTATGGCTATGGATAGAGGAAACATCTGAATTAACAAAAGATATTAACTGGGCTCGGTCAAAATTTTTATGTTTATTTTTAAGTAACAGAGGCTCTGAAGAAAAAAAGTATTATATTATACAGTCTATTTTGTGCTGGCCGTACTTGTTTATCCCCATAATTAAATTACATGTTCATTGTCAAAAACTATCATATATTTGTTTTCTCTTTGTCTGATATTACATATGCATACATGAGCACACAGTTGACTAAGCATGGTTTGCATGTGTGCATGCTGTACAATGAAGACTAAAGTTATTGAGAGTATTGGTAAACCTACAAAAATCCACTTTAGTTTGGTTAGATTAAAGTATCCAAATGTTCTCCTTCATATCCAAAACCTCTGGTCTGGAAATGTGTCAAGAACAGGCCACATGAGTTTTCTAGCACTTCCTCATTTCAGCAGATTTGGAAATGCCAAAATAACCTCCAGAGTGACATTTATTATTCTTATAATCCCAGACAAAAGTTGGAAGGAGAAAGTTGTGTGAAGAAAGTCTACAGTTAGTTCTACTTTTCAAACCCCTGAAGGGGCAAAGGCTCCACTCAGTTTTTCCCTGAAGGTTTAAGTGGTTCATCCAGCCGCTGTTAGAATCTAGCCCAGAGAAGAGAAAGTGCAAGTGATGCTCTAAATCATGGCCACTACACATTTACACATAACTGCCCTCTACTTTTCACCCCACTGCAATCTTACCGCTCCTTACAGCATCTAGCGCTAAGTACATGGATAATCAGAACCCAGCTTTCACCAAAATTCCTACTGTAGGGAAGCACTAATCCTCCTTATTTGGAAGTACACTCACCATTCATACTGGAAGAGAAAGAGATCCCCAACAAGAAGATAAGAAGAAAGGTTCACCTAATATTAAGGTGTTAACTGAGAATTAAGCAAAGCTTACCTCTACCTCAAATTATTTTTGGCAAGAATAGCCAATGAGTTAAAGCAACTGCATCTAGTAGTCAGTAAAGTCTAGAATAGACTGCATACACTGTGCAGAAATACACAGAAAAAAATTCAATTAAGTATAAGGGCTTATTATGTCTCACTAGAAAACTCCTTTCCTCCATTTCTGAGGAACTAAACCATCTCAGTTTCACAGCATTACCTCCATGATCACCTACATACTGGAAATTTAAACTTGAATTTGATACATTTCACTGAACAGAGTTGGTATCTTTATTTTTTCACAACACAGCCACCTTGAACTTCATATCAACCCTGTAATTAAGAATATTTTCTGCTCCTAATACAAGTTAATACATTCCCTTCTCTTCAATTCTCTCTTCCACAGCAGAGAAGGCAAGTTATAGATTTCTTCATAGAAGACATTGACCTTTTTTAAATTAAGGTATTTGAGTTCTCAGGTTTTCCATAGAAGAATAAAGTGCAAATGTATCTGTTGAAATATTGTAGATAAAGTCACTTAAGCTGTTTCCAATGTCACAGTCTAACAACATGAGCCGGGTACTGTTCAAACATGAGTCATAGCCCTGTTTTACACAATTTAGATCTATTAACTTCCATGATTGAGGCCTACATTTCAAGGGCATAGATGCTTTAGAACCTGTAATATGTAATCCGTATACTCTTTGAAGATTCCCTTTTCACCCTTCTCCCCTTGAAGAAATATTAAAATGTATTTGATCACAAATACACTGTACTGCCCCTACATTATTCATAATTTTATTTCACTGACTACAAACTTACAAATATTAAAAAGCTTAAAGATGTTGCAGGACAGTGCATGAGGCTATATCTTTTATTGGACCAACTTCTTGTCTCTCTCATCAACAGAAGTTGGTGCAATGAAAGATTATTACCTCACCCACCTTGTCTCTCTGGCCAGGTCTACACTATAAACTAATATTGGTATAACTATGTTGGTATAACTATTTTGAGATGAATAGAAACCCTAGGGACCTACTAATTTTTTCTGCTTAAATCAATACATCCTCACTCAGCATGCAAAGTCAATTTTTCACTCCATCCAATACATGTAAATTCAAATCATACACACAGAATTAGATGAAGGAGAAAAGATTTTCATGTAAGAACTTCAGTTAACTAATGATTGTTTCCCACGACCTGTGTATTTTAATTTATAAGTATATTCTTGCTCATGTCCACATAGCTATTTAGAATTAAATTATCTTTTAACAAACCAGTTCTTAGTACTAAAGACAAATGTGTTTTTGTATCATCTTGAATGATTGTTGCACATTATAAAAAAAAAGAATTGCAAACCACAACCAATACCGCATATTGTGCAGTTGCAAGCACCATCTCTGGAAAATCAATGCAGCATAATCCCAAACAAGGCACTAGTATTGACCTTAAAACAATCCACTTTAATTAGATCAATATGTATGTTACAACCAATTTGATTTTGCATTTAGAACTGTTTCATCATTACATTTTTAATTAGGTGTTCATCATACACTGTCTGGGTATTTTTATGCTGCCCCTCCCCCCATTTTGAGACTGCCTATTTGTATTGTGATAGCACCTAAAGGCCCCAACCCTATTGTGCTAGACACGCTACAAGCATGCAAGAAAGCTGTGCACCCTGCCCATAAAAAATGGCAATCTAAATGTAAGATGAGAGACAATAGGTGGATACAACAAATATGTTAGGAGCATAGGGTAACAACGAGATGATATTGGTCAGCACAATAAGCAACAGTCACTATTTATACATTAAGACCATATATTTGCCAAGTTGTTTAAGCTGCAACCAAATATTTCAAACACAAGATTATTAATTTTTATTTCTTAGAGTAGATTGATTTGTAAAGAAAATCTGTGTTTTGACTGCTTACTTATCCTCTGTAATCTAAGCTCCCGTCCTTATGCAGCAAGTACACTTATGCATGCATTTCAAAAAGCACTGTCCAGGGTTCAGGTGGAAGGTTAACCAATTGCCCCAGAAAATTCAGTGCTGTTAGGGGAAAGCAGCTACCTGGGAAAGTAACATCAATACAGACCACACCCTTCCAGAGAGACTAATCATGATGCTCTCCAGTCTCTACTTGTTCAAGGCCACTCACAAGTCAAGTTCTCCAATCAAGGAGTCAGGTTTCCAACGTTGTGTGCACGGATTCTTGTGCACTGCCCTAAAAAAGTTATTCCTAAATGTCAGATGATTATCCTACAGTAGAGACTTTACACAAAGTGAAATGTCATAAAAATCTTAGCATTAAGATCTATAGATGGTTCAAACATCCACTGAACTCTGCAAGAAAGGTTTGTGTTGTTAAACTGTGAGATTAATATCAGAGGCTCATTTAAAATCTAAACATTTTAGTCAAGCGTGTAAAGTTTTGACAAAAGAGAACTATTGTGCACGATTAGATTACTGCACACAGAGTGCTTAAAATCTGTTAACAAATGAACAGGCATCACATGTGACTATTTGTTCAAGTTGAATTTTACACAAACATTAAAAACCAGATCACAATGAAAGCTGCAGTAAAAGAACTGAAGTAGAACAGAATGCGGTAGTGTCAGAACTCATTAAAATGTAACTCTACCTCCAGGAAGAGAGGTGTTTTTTTGCTTTCAAGATGGACTAGATCTCTGTCCGGAAGTGTCTGGCTTGGCTTGCTCATGTTATGTTTTCTGCTATAAATATCCTGATTTCCTGTGCACCAGGCAAGTAGCAATTTTAATTGCATATTTCCCTCCTGCTGTTTCCTAACTAAGCTAGAATAGGCACTGCCTGGATGAATTTGGCCCTCCTCCAGTCCAAGCAGATAAGCATGTCAAAGACTAACTTAGGTCTAACTTTAGGGGGCGATGATGAGAGAAAGACACCTCCCCCCTTTATGCCCAGCATGAGGAAGCTACTGAATTTCACATTATGAAATTACTAAAAACTTCATGACTTTAAAAATAAATTTTAAAAACCTACAAAATGTTACAGTAATCAAAAGTATAAATCAAGATTAACACGAGAATCTCGAAGTTGGTAAATCAATTTTAATGGGAAATACTTCTCATGGTATTCAAGGTTAAAAGTAACTATTTACCCCAGGATAGTCAGATATTTTGTAGATGACATCGTTTAAAATTTGCCAACAACACGGGGGGGGGGAGGGGGGGGGAGGGGAATGCAGGCCCCTAATATAAAGAATTTATGCAAAACAGACAGGCACACATACAAACAATTACTGGAGAAAGAAGTAGAACATTAAATAAAATTTGAAGTCCAGTTACATTTTAAAATCCTTTTGTATGCTCCTTTTATGCAGAATGTGCTTGTCAGACACGTAAAAAAGATGAAGTTACCATTTCTATTAGGCAAATTATGCAAAGGAATAGAAAAGCATTCCAAAGAGTGCTTTGGGTAGGAGAGAGGGAACAGGCAGCAATTACCGTACTGAGGCAAGGAGGACATGGAAGCCAGCATTATTACAAAAACTACAGTTTTCTACAGAAGTTGTCCAAAACACTGCATTAAATGCAAATTGTGCCACTTCTGAATCATTACAGAAGAACACCAAAATATTTAAAGCCCCAACAGCCCCTATAATAGACATATTGCAACAATGAAAAAGTCTGATGTTCTTCTCTTGGATGAACTGCTCTACCCTACACCTGAACACTTGGGGTTTCTCTACCTCAAATAAAAAAGTAGAAGTGACCTATTTTAAAAAAAGGAAAATAAATATCTGTTTTTAATAGCAGATATTTATTCCGCCTATTGTGTTCAACTTCTCCAGCATCACACTGGTGAGAAAAGAAAACTGCAGCCTGTAAATGTAGTCAGTTTCTCTAGCTCCAATACTGCATTTGAACATTGCAATCCCTTTTGATTTCACCTGCAAACAAAGGTCACCACCACCAGGGAACTGAAATTAGGGTTAGTTTATGTAGAATTACAAGACTATAACCTTCTAAATACCAATACCAACCTAAAACACAAGTCCATTTGGAATTATTACCTACAATATTGTATTTACACCCATTCCTAACACTGCCCTGGCATAGCCAGTATATAATAGAACAATGATTACGGAAGTTCTCACTTCCTGCCTAAAGAGCACATTGCCCCCTCTAAGCACAGGGAAGTAACATTCATAAATGCATTTACATAAAGATAATATTATTTAGAAAGACTTGATTATGAATAGATTTCTATGACGCATACCCTGAACGTGTGCATGCCTAAAGGAAAAGCTCTCTGAAACATGTGGACTTCATTGTTAAATTGCAACTCCTGACAAACAGCCAATAGAGACAGGAAAACAGTATTGTGGACAGCAAGAAACCTAGCCACAGTGACCTTTGTAACCCCCCTACAGAATTCCAGGTGTAGAAATCTTCAAACAACTCTTGAGATAAACCATTAAAGGAGCACAATTATTCAAAGAGACTCGATTTTACAAGGGTCTAATATTCAAAGCCAACAGCAAGTGCTTTTTGTGAAGGGAAAGGGTTAAAGAACCAGCTTATGAGCAGAAACAAGTAGCCTCTAAGAGTTCACTCTTATGCAGATCATGTTATTAAAGTACTAATTAAAACAAACAATCTCACTGAAAGTTCAGTAATTTACCAAAAGGGCAAACTGTATGCAACAGCTGCAATATTTTTTCCATTTTGAGAATCAATTAATTCTCACTCTTTGCTTTAAGTTACTACCATTATGCTAAAAAATACATGTTACAGTTTATGTTTTGAATGTTTTTCCTGATTAACCAGGGAGGTAGAGGGGGGAAAGGGAGGGAATCCATTCTACAGTTAAAGGCTTAACCTCCACACTTTATACTGGCCTTCATTCCACTTGCCTATGATGCACATTCAATCAGCAGACTGGAAAAATAAAGGAATGTAACCAAGGTTTTGCTGTAGATTAACAGTTGAAAATTTTTCTAGCCAAATGGTACCTTGCTTGCAATAGCCCATTTGGCTAAACACTGCTATCCTCAGCCACAAGTACTAACAACAAGGCCAAATATTTTTGTACCATTTATTCCCCTTTACCTTTGTTTAGTAAGATGCAAATTTAATTAATGGGTTACTCAGTTACTGAAATGAAATTGTCATCACTTCTCCCTTTTCACCAATGAAACAATCATGACATAATTTAAAGAGACAGAAGACACAACATTGTTTTACATGTGCCCCTGCATAAGCAAGATGAAGGAGACCAATAGATTCAGGAAGCAGCCAACAGTTTCTATTCAACCACACAAATGGTACTTAAAAGTTAAAAACAAAAAACTGTTCATGTATTTAAAGCAAAGTTTTACAATTTTCCAATAAATCAATATCAAATATCAAATCAAATCAATATTTATTAATATTGCCAAATTCTGCAGAGTTTTTTTTTTTAATAGCTTTTTAGGAATACTGAAATTGTTCACCTAAAAGAATAGTTTTATTTGTGGAATATTCCTTCACTCTTTATTTTCAGGAACAACATCTAGGGAAGTATCCATGTGACCAGTCTAATAGGACTCACTTCTCCAATTCCTTAGTAAATGGTTATTTCATCTCATAATGCTTCACAAACATCAGCCCCATTGCCAAGAAATGAGCTTCAAGGTACTTGGCATAGCTTATTCACACTATCTCACTGTGGACCCTTGTAGAGCCTGTTTAACTCCTCACCTTTCACCTATATACACTGCACCACTGTAACAGGAGAAAACAAATTAAACCAAGTTTTCCCATCAGCAACTATCATGTATAAATGCCCAGTTACACTCACTTAACCATGTGCCAAAAATTCACACCTTAGATACAAGCCCATGAATGCCTGTGTTCACTGTAAATCTTTTGTGCATTTCACAGGCATACAGGGACGATTTTGGAACTTCTATTTCGAACATTAAGCTAAAACTCTGTTGGCATGTCTGTTCAATATGCTAAATCAAGTTATAACTTCTCTCTTTTTCAATAGCTCAAACAAGGATTAGATATTAACTGGCTCTAGGTACTTCTAATTTTTTTTAAACTAGCTCTGAGAAAAATACCTAATTAAAAATATTTAATATTTGAAGTGTTAATATGAAATTTAATTATTGCACTTGGTCAATAGCAGTCTTCTAAAGGTAATGGTCAGAAGTAACAACAACAGGGAGTCTCAGCTAGCATCAGGGCTCCGCACAGTCCTGCAGTTATTGTATGTTGTACAGGGCCCAGCACAGAAGCATTTAGCCTTTTTGAAGATGTGAATCAGTGACTAAGCTACGGTTTAAGCCAGTGGGGAGCTCAATCCCCATCTCTTTTAAAATAGATTATTTTCTAAAAAAGCCTCAGGGCCAACCCAAGGAGTGTGAGCTGCCTAAGCGGGGGGTATATTGGAAGTGGAAGTTAAGTTGGGGTTAGACGCTTGAGCTGCGGCTGGCACCCTGCAAGGTGGGAGGGTCCCAGAGCTTGGGCTTCAGTCTGAGCCTAAACTCTACACTGCTGTTAACTAATCTGAACCCCGCAGCCTGAGGCAGCTGGCATGGGCCAGCCACAGGTGTTTAATTGCAGTGTACATATCTTTGGTGTTATTCACACCCATCCCCATGGAAGCTGCCATAGGGCAAAAAACAGACCTACTGGGGAATAATGCTGTAATTCAGAGATTTAAATTATGGGTTTTGCATTGAAGAGAGAAGGTAACTTTTTAAGTAGTAACCAATTTAGATTGCAATACACAAGAATACCCACTCTGCTAGCAGCAAGCTGAATGTATGCCAAATGTTTCTGTGTAAGAGGAGAATCCCTATTTCTTTTCTTTAAACAAGCTATCTGAACAATTTCCTTGTCTGTCTCACCGAAAGAGCTCTCCTAAATGACGCATTTCACATTCAGAAGTGTGTCATTTTTTTCGTCAAATGTTTTTATTCATACATGTAAAATATTAACAGGTCAGACAGAGGCTGACACCAACTACAGTGACAAAAAAATCTTATGGAGTAGAGCAATGGCACCAACAGACTCAGAAGATTCAAGTGCAAATGAAAAAAAAAAATTAAAGATTATCAAGACAGAAAGTCAAAGGAAAACAATGATAATCATCAACTCTCCTCTCCACTTTACTTCCCCTTGAGGCTGAAAATCTGAGATGACACCATCCTTTATTCTTTCTATTTACCAGCAAAATGCAACATATACATTTCTATTAGGTGAAATGCATTTGATTGATTGGTACAGTTTTAAGCTGGAGTTTCCATGGTAATACTACACTGGCACTTTGCAGAGCCTGGGGAAGAGAATTTGAATTCCCATAGTTCATGGGTAAGATCTTTTACCTTATGCTACTGTACAGTGTAAGTGATCACATACTTTTCAGAAACTTCTGCAATTTTTATTTCTATACTATATTGTACCTACAGTACAATTATATATTGTACATGCTGTACATATAATAGAAACTTTTTTTAATGTTTCTTTGCTGTATAAAACAATGAGTAATATTCAAGAACATTTATATAGTTAATGGAAACATATCACAACACAAGCAGATAAACTGAATTTTTCTTTGTACGTTTATAGCTGAAGACTCATGAAATGTGTAGTCTGGTGCACAGAGCATAACATTTATATCTAATGTATTGCACATTCACTTCCTATTGTTCAGAACAGTAAACCACAGCTTCTTAAATGTAATTGGAGACTAAAGTGTCAAAGGCAGATTAGACAGTGGAGCATTCAACAAATACAAATACACCCAGTAACTAGTACCTCATTTTTAACCATTAAAGATAGCACTAATAATAGGAGGTCTGGAATAGCAGATTGTTTATTTCCTCCCTTACCAGTTTCTGAGCTTCTGGACTGAAGCAGTCTGCTTCCGTTTGCATGGCTGCAAAGTTTGTTGTTCAACTTCAGAATCTTTGAAATTCATACACCAAAAGGGAAACAAAATATCCACACTGCTACTTGCCAGGCTTCTGCTTTATTTACTTAACATCCCAGGTTTTTCTGATCCAGCTTGTCAAGTGTTTATCCAAACAAACAAGATGACCCTGTCCACCTCTCAAAAATCCTCAGTTTTTTGTCATCGGCGAAATGCAGATCCTGCTCTGCTGACACAGAAGTCCACCTAGGGGAGTGGTCAAGACACAGGGCGAGTCACATAGGTGCTCTAGGGAGCACACAATCCAAGTCAGAGCACTTAATAAAAGGAGTCCTTCCTTCACCACTGCAAAAAAACAAGCACAAATAGACTCTCTCTGACAAAACTTTTCAGTTCTATAAATTATATCTGTACGGAAGTTTCCACTAACTCTCCCCACCCTACCTCAAGGCTCATCGGTACGACATGCACCGGGAAAGGCAGGGCAGTAATAACTTAAGGCTCCACGCCTGTCAGTAACTACAGCTCTTGAGTCAGCAGGCAGACTATCTGATTTTTTCTCTCGTTTAGGCACCGGCCCTTTGACAGAGCAACTGTCGTCAGCTGCAAGTTTGCTGCAAAATCATTCAGCGTCTTGCTACAACCAGCCCGATGACACCAAGAACAGGATGTGCTTATTACAGTAATTTTTTTATAGCCATTATTTAACAGGCTGTCATTACTTCTATTTACTAATGTTTTAACCACCAATAGTTTAGCATAAATACAAATAGTTTGTGCTACTTCATGAAGCCTCTTGTGCTATTACTAGCATAATAGTTCCATCAAATGTGTAAACTTATTTTTAAAAGCAGGGAAAATTCTGAGATTCACTTGAAAACAGAATTCCTTTTTGCCTTTTACCCAACTTTTCATAATGTGAAGCAGAAAACCCACCATCAGCAATAACTACACTAAAATAGGCCTGTGTTTATATGTCTGCCATCTAGAATATGGACGTTACCCAAGCTGCTACTCTGGGCTCATTGAAAGTTTGCATTCAATAATCTTTGAGTGGACATTCCCATGCGACCGATGTTCACATATTAGAAAATCCAACTGTGAAGAGGCTGCCACTTTGGTGCAATTACATCAATATGGTGGCTTAACTTATGTAGATTTATGCAGCCATGTTCCATAGTTCCAGCCAGGCCAAGCATATTCTAAGAAGCTTCCTCTGCAGAAATGCTCCAGGAATGCACAAGCTGTCCTTCAATACTGTCATTGAGAAAAAGCCTTATTAAAAAAAATAGTAACTTTGTTTCTATATAATAGGCCTGCACTGTCTTACCGTGACATTTTAAAAAACAGACAGGTAGGTTTATCAAGGACGAGAGTGATACAAGGATCACTTCTGTCAAGGAGTGAGGATGAAGAGGTTGACAGCATCTAATTTAGAGGCCACCAAAATGTGTATGATACGGGTTAAGGATGAGGGACAACGGAAGAACAATGAAGGAAATCCTAAAATGTTACTGTCTATACTCTACCCATTTTGTCAATCAGGAGATCCTGTTGGACACCAGCACATTTCAAGGTGTTCTAAAATTCCTTAAATACTAAACCAAACAGAAGGTTAAGTTTTGTTCCCCCCAAACTCAAACAAAACACTTAAAAGTGCGTTATAACTTGTATTAGTCACTTTCTTCCATATACTTACTGTATTTCTCCAGGATATTAGGTAAGAATTAAACTGCACTTTTCTCTCAAACCCATTTGAAATATCACGTTGGGCATAATTATTTTGGTGTAGAAAATTTTTTATTTCTTTATTTTTATCAGCACTCAGAAATGATAGGGTGAAAGCACATGAATACATTTTAGAATGATTATGGGCAAATCACACAGCAGACTTCACCTTTGTTATAATGCTACAAGATATATACAGTACAGTATATGTACAGTAGGACAGATCTACACACAATAGGTAAAATCCTAGCCGTGTTCGAGTCAATAGAAAAACTCCCATTAACTTTAATAGGGTCATGATTTCACCTAATATATGCATGCACACCCTCTCCCACAAAGAAAACAGCAGACAGGAAACAAACGGCCCTCAGAAGATTAACTAAATCTCAACAGATATTTTTCAGCTGTTGACGTTTTGTGGATTTTTTGTTGTTGTTAATGGTGCCCTCTTTTCTTGGCACTATTACTTACATTGCATGGAGAAGCAAAATAGGTTGTTACCCAGCAACCAAGCCATTGTGTTCCTTCCTGGTCAGCCAGCAAAGGTTGGAGAAGCCTGCATAGGCTCCACCTAGCAACTGAGTTCAATTTTTCCATAAACTTCCAACCTACCACCAGACCCAGCTGAGGAACTCAGTACTTCATATTGGCAGAGCATGCTGTTCCCATAGTATCATCCATATAACAGGCAGATTGTTTTCTTAATTCATTTTTAAGTGCATGGAGGAATTTTATATTCACAGGCTAGTACTTCACTGTGATTTTATTCAGTGAGTTCCTGAACACCAGCCATGTCCCATAGTTCCAGCAAGGCCAAGCATATCCTACAAAGCTTCCTCTGCAGAAATGCTACAGGAATGCACAAGCCGTCCTTCAATATCGTCATTGAGAAGATGCCTTATTAAAAAAATAGTAACTTTGTTTCTACATAATAGGCTTGCACTGTCCTATAGGGACATTTCCACCACTTTCTTCAGTCAGTGAAATTTCAAGTTGAGTTTAGGCATGACAGTAGCAGAATGCTAGAGTTTACAGAATCTTACTCCTCCTCCCCTTGGTCTGCCAGAACCCTCATTCATACAGTGACATCTGGATCAGCGGATTTGTTGACTCTTCTTTCACTTTATATTAACTGGCAAGTTTCCTCAAGAGGGTTATTAAATTACAGAAAGGGGACTATCAACATTGTATAATCATATAATCAGAGAATTTGCGAAGTACCACTTACATGTTAAATTCAGAAATAAACAAACATAAGGTATGACCTAAGGAAAGGCTGAAGACCAGAACAACTACACATGGTGAGCAATCAATGCTATTTGTGCTTCAAATGTTTCTTCCAGTTTAAAATATTTCCTGCATATTTTTCAGGAAATATAGGAATGCTCCATTAAAATTTTGAAACCAAGAGAAACTTTTAAAGTGCACACTTCAAGGGAGAGAAATATTGGAAATCAAGTCAAGCTGTTCTTAAAATTGTATATATGAAATCAGAAATTGTTTAATTCTGCAATGAGAATGCTGTTACTAGCAACAACTTTCTCTTCAACAGACATTGTCATCGATAGAGATAAAAAAGACATTTCAGGTGCTAGGTAGCTCAGTATATTAGTACACTTTTTTCCTTAGTCAAGTCCTGTTTCGGCCAGACATTTAGTTTTGTGGTCTCCGTATTGCAAAGTCACCACACAATTCAGCAAGGTGGCAATTTCAACACACAGCAGGCACAAGATTAGAGCTGCAGGGATATTAAACATCAGTGCAATGGAGCTAGCACAGCACTTACCTGCATTATGCCTGGCTCTAGCCAGTTCTTTTACTGAATACTAAAATTGTAAGTTATGGGGAAACAGTCACAAATTCTTAATGGAGAAAATCTGTTGATGAGACAACTAACTCCAAATCACACCCGCTTCTCTTAGTAAAATGGCTACCCTTTTAAATTGTTTCACCTATGCCTTTGCCACCTCCAAGTTGGATTACAGTTCTACACTTTATTTATGATTGCTTTGGAAGACAACCAACCAGTTGCATAAACATTGCAATCTGCCATCCCACTGTGGTGAGCAGCTGAAAGTAAGCAATATCTTTGCCTCAGATTCTACACTGGCTATGTTTGCGTCCATGTGCAAATCATTGTGCTACCTGGGTTACTTGAAAATCCTTTTTCCCTATGATCAGTCATCAATGTTAACATCTGCTGTGGACTCTTAGGATATAATTCAAGGACCAGCAGCAGTGTGTTTTCAGCACAGACCTATTAACAGAGCTGGCAGTTTTCAGATCAAACAGAGACCTTTAATTAGACAGGTTTGGGTTGAGATTTATACATCGGTTGCAAGACTCGTACTATTTAAAGTTGCAAGTGGATTATAACAGATCAGATTTGTCTATCCTATGTTGATTAAACAATTTACTTATTAAAATGTGAAGCAATCAGATGTTGTGACAAAAGGTGTTGTATATCCATGTCTGTGTAAGTACTCAAATAGAAGGCCAAGATGCAACACTAGATTCTAGGAATATAAAGGTTCCTTTACATCTGAGACCTTTTTAAATTTATGAATCTATATAACAAAACTCTTCCCCTCTCAACCACACCTAAAAAAATTAAGGTGTTGTGAAGAGAAAGAATTGGTTTAAGATCCTGTAAGTAAACCAGCTAAACCACAATTTGGAAAGTTAGGGTGGTCTAACTGGCTGTCACACCAGGGTTTGCAAATTCCAAGCTTGTTCATGTTGCTTGGCTATGAGTTAAATAGCTCAGCTCCCTCAGGTTGTTGGTGGTGATTGTGGTGTTAATGAACTGGGGAGGAATTGTCTGCTAGAAACTTGGAAAAAAATCCAATGACCAGTAGCTAGGTCACATTCACTGGAAAGTGGGGATTGAATAAGCCAGTATTTCTCAACGACCAATCCATGGACCAGCACTGGTCCCTGACATAGTATAGGAAGCCAGAGATCTCCCTGACACAGTATAGGAAGCCAGTCCCTAGTATCAAAAAGATTGAGAAACACTGAGACTAAGCTATCAGTTTTTCTAGAAATTAAATTTGTTTTTAAAATATTTGTAGTCCTTATGATTGCAAAGATAGCCATCTAAAGTAACTGAGGCAGTGCGGTCTTCCAGGGTCTGGGAACATATAGCTCCTGTGTCTCTTCTGCTTCAGAAAGAGAACACCATGGCATATTGCTGCTAGTTATTATATTATAAATTATACAAAAAAAAAAGACTCCCCAAGAAAGGGTCTGGGTAAGACATCCAGGTAGGAATCTAAGCAACTGCTTATTTCCTAGCAACTGGAGATGGTATGAGGAGAAGTTTGTGAACTATTACAATGGGGAATTTCTGCTGGATCCCTATTTTCAAATCTTTAACTGGCTAGTCAGGAGGTCCAATTTTTCAACACATTGGTTTGCTACACCTGTAAGAAGCTAGTTTGCAAGAAGACAAGTTCAATATAATAAGAGTGAAATTTATTAAATACAGGAAGACAATTAAGGAAGAATCCTAAGGCTCACACCAGAAGTGTGCTTGCCTACAATGCCAATCCAACACTGCCCAAACAGAAAGCTAACAGTGCAGACTTTTCAGTATAAATAAAACATCTTATTTGTACCCTAACACAAAGCAAAAACAAAAAGGGGCTGCTTTTCTTCATAAGCCTATAAGAGCAGTAGCATTACTAGTAATAATTAACTAGAAAAAAAGCAATAAAGTTAAAAGGATCAGAAAGGTAGCACAGGTATTAACTGATGGATACTGAAGACATCGTTTTCCTCTCCCCTGTGGAATACATCAGGATATTGTACATGCGTATGATTTACAGTAACACAGAAGCATTGTGTTATGCTTGCACATACACACTTGAATATGGAGCCTAAACCCTAACAATCAAAATCAGAAGGGACTTGAAACACCCAAATGATAATCATGAAAGAGCTCCTGCATAAACAGGAAAAGGGGGAAGTATATTAGAAGGCCCATAAAGTCTGCTATAAAGAACATCAGAATCATTGCTAGCACAAACAATGCCAACAAAGTTTGGCCTTTAAGTTAGGGCATATCCAATCATTTTTGTCTCCTTGGTGTGTTGTGTCTCACCAGAGCAGGGAGTCAAAGTTAGTTTTTCAATCAGCAGGAAAGTTGGGCTTCAAGTAGAAGCAGATTAAGGCAAACCTGCATAAAAAAACCTAAGCACATCAAAAGTCTTGGGGCCTCTATTCTATAATAAACCCCACAAAGCTCAGACAAGATAATGATTACAAAATTATTTGCTGTGGTAAGCAGCGAAGTTGCATTATTACAAACCACCTTGCAGCATTTAATTTCAATTCAATATAATTTATCTTATCACTCTGGACAGGAATGTTTGCAATCTTATCACTTCCAGCATCAGAAAAGCATATAAACAGGGATCTCAATGTGACACATGAATTTGTATTTTTTTTTTTTTTTTAAACAGAATACTGTCTGTTGAGACATTTGTCTCATAACCTAAAAAGAAAATGAAGTCATTTTAAGAGAGTCACACATTTTCAAAATCTGAGGAAAAGACATCTAATTAAAAACAGCTTTTTGTTTTGACACCTTTTAATGTAGATAAAGATTTTTTAACATTGGGCCAAACAGAATAAACTCTTTTACCCTGGAAATTGTACAGGATGTCTAGAACAGAGGCAAAATTATAATGTCATTATTAAAGGAACAAAACAAGTTATCATAACTTCAGTAGAATTCCAATGTTTTACACTTGCCACCCTGGTTCCAAAGGAGAATTGTGATTTGTAGTTCTGAAGTCTCATTTTGTGATGGACAGAATGAAATACTTCAGACAGAGAGTTTAACTGAAACGATTCCATCTGTGGCTCAAGTAGTGCCTTTATTTAACATTTTTATCCTGTTCTCATGGCATTTAAGTGTGTGTCTATATTAGTGCTTTCAGTAATACCATTCTTTGAGGCTCAGTTATGCAGATAGTTTTTTTTATGCCTCAACCTCACTTCATCATTACTCTCTGGAATGGGCACAATCTGGCATCCTTACAGTTTAGCTGGCAAAGATTACAAGAGCTCCTTGTAAACAGTAACCAAGGAAATGACCTCAAGTATATAGAGCTAAATGCTTCTTTGGAAAACATTGTCCAATTTTCATCACCAAAACAAACCGCCAGTATCAGATTATTTCCTATGGAGGCTAACATTAGACACAGCAAGAAAAAGAAAGGAAACCACTGACAGGCATTAAGCACTTCTCTACTGCACTGAAATCACACTAGCTGACATCATGCAAACTGAGGAAATTTAAGGGTACACCTACACTACCAATAAAACCCCAAACCAACCCACAGCAACAAGTCTCAGAGCCTGATTAACTAATTCTGGCTCACGAGGCTCATGCTGCAGGGCTAAAAATAAGAGTGCTGGAGCTTGGGCGCTGAAACCTGGTGAAGAGGTAGGGCTCAGAGCCTGAGTGGAAACACTGCTATTTTTAGCCAGAGAGAGAGAGCGAGCCCCTTGAGCCCAAGTCAGTTGACTCAGACTCACTGCTGTGGGTTGTATTGCAGGGTTTGGGGTTTTTTTTGCACAATGTAGACACACTCAAACTCCCAAGTTTCATGACTAATATGATCACTATTCCACTTGTGGAAATCACATTGGCCTCTAGTTCAACAGCGATATCGTCATCTGAAAAGTTGTATATTAAAATATTAATTACTTATGTGGGACACAAATTTGCATGATTTTAACATTTGTGTCTATGGAAAGTTATTTTTTTTTACTTTTAAAAAGGAGCAATAGTTTAAGCCACATGCCGATGTACTCATTCCTACAGTTCTTGGCTCCTTTGCTTAATAAAAATATACCAGTTGCTAAAAGTAAAATCTCTTGAAAACAACAAATGAAAAATAGGTGGTTTTCAGATAGGGCTGCAGATGGCCTTCATTAATATTCGCTGTGAGATGTCATCCCACAAATGACCAAAACTACACAAGAATCAAAGTTTAAATAGAAGTGGGATTCCAATTCAAATGAAAAGATGGAAGCTACTTTTGCTTGTAGTGGACTCCTCTTATTTGCTAGATAGTGTAGTTCAGTATCTAAGGGCATGTCTACACTGCTGCAGTGGCAGACATGGATGCAGCAGCATTGATTGAGCAGTCAATAGGAGAGCATCTCCCATAGACTCAATTAATCTACCTCCCCAAGGTAGAAGGCAGCATCGACAGGAAGACGCTCTACTGTCTATGTAGCATTGTGAAGACACCGTGCTGTGTAGATGCAAGTACAACAATGTAAGATACGCTAGTTCCGTTACATAACTAACATCTCATTGACCCAGCATGGCAGTACACACCAGGTCTCAGTACTCCCTGGCCTTACTTCAAACCCCACTTGTTTTGCATGACAAACCATACTGACAACTTTCCCAAAGACAGTTTGAAAATTGGAATATAGGGAGTGTCTGCTCAGAAAAGGCCCAAAAGTGGAACAGCAGAGATACTAACTTTCACCCTAACCATTATTGGCAAATCTATGTGGGAAAGCATGACAAATATCTGCTAGGAATATGCCTGGCTCAAGAAAGTACTATTGGTCCTTCACTTTCATAAGCACTTCTCCAATTCTGATATTCGGAAAAATAAAAGGCAAATCAAAGCATCGAGAACAATAAAGGTCGATTCTCATGGGGTCTTGCATGTCTCGTCTGAGTAACCCGTTATCTTGTCTCATGTCCAAATATAGTGGCAGTTTCACCACAAATAAAGCTGGCCCTGTTGTTCATCACACAGAATCAGTTTGTGATTTCAAATAAGAAATTGACAAAACTTTAGATAAAACTCATCTGCAAACACTGAAAAATCTTCAGTCTTGTGACAATGATTTGCTAGCTGAAATCAAGAAAAACAGTTTGATTCTTAGCAGGTTTTGGAAAATTAAAAATCAAGAAACTCAAGTCTCAAACTCCCAGAATATATAGATAAGAAGAATATCCACCTGAGCAAAGAGGTGTTGCTGAACACTGCAGTGGGAAAATACAACTCTCAAAACATTTCTTTATTAATATGCAAATCACACAGCATGAAAGTGTGGTGAGGGTCTGGATGGTGTGTTTTTTTGTTTGTACATGAAAGAAATATTCTCACATACTCTTCATGCAAGACTGTTTAGAAATTTATCACCTCCCGTTGCCCTTTTTTTTTTTTTTTTTTTTTTTTTTTAAAGTTCTTAAGATGCCAAAAAGTTTATTTTTTAAAACCTGGGCAGCCAAGGGTACAGAACTAGCTGTTCTGGAATGTCTATGGAGCAGTTATAAGTCATCTAAATTTAAAACTTGAATGTTTTTGGTCTTATAGCACAACATTTTGAATATCCAAGGCCAGAGAAAGTGAGTGGGAGGAAACATACTAATGATACAGAATTCTCACATGAACATCGTTAGCGTCAGAGAAAAAGTTTGCATAAGCTATTGCCAGAAGATCCAAGTTTTAGAGAGATAATTTAAGCACAGGATTGGGAGCCAGTAACAACTGGTTCTGACACTGACTCTCTCTGCATTCAGCAAATCACTTAACCAGAGATGAAAACAGCTATTGATGTAAATTCATCAATGATTATTTTTTGATAGTGTTTCTCCCCGCCTTCCTCCACTATTTCTCCAAATGTCCCAACTCCAGGGACCCCAGGAGTCACAATATGGTCTAGGTGGCCTGGCTCAGAACCTCTTCCCTCCCATGTATGTCAGAGAAGTGAGGAGTTTGTAATCTGTGTCAGTGGCTCGTCTCAGCTCCCTGGACCTCTGGTGCTGTGTTATCTAGGCCACCCAGATGGACAGTTAATGCACCTGGTCTCCCCCACACCCTAGCCATGGGCTGGACATCAGCTCTAAGTCCCCACTCCCATGCTACCCTGGCTCCATGGAACAGTGCAGAGAGTATGCACTGCAATCCAAATAACTGTCCCTTGTTGGGGAAACTGGAAAGTGAGAGGCTGCTGTAGAGGTAGGGCCCAGCAGGTCAAGGAGACAAACCATTAAAGCACTCAGTGCAACAAAGTGGCCATGGCAAAAATGCTCAATTTTGTGGAATATTGGGAAAATGCCAAATCCCACAGGCACTGAATCACGGAGTCACAAGTAAAAGTAGGGCACTGTCGGTCTCCAACTGCAAGGACATCAAATTGTAGGGATTGCCTTCAACTGATCTAATATGATAAGTTGGGGAAAACCCAGGCACAATGAGTTTTCCTTTCACCTTCATATGACTGATATTTAAAGCTAAAACTATAATTCAGGGCTCATTCTCTGAAATAGGTCTTTTCCACTCTTTAAGTGCTGCACAACTCCAGCATAGGAAATTTGCAAGCAGCAATGCAGAAACAGACATCAGCTTTAAACCCTGTCCGCATTCCATCTGGCAGGGGGCCAATGCTATATCAACTAACCACATTTAGGTCACTTCTTCTAATGATTTTTCTTAAAATAGCTCCAGGTCAGTAACATGCTACTCCCACTAGAGAAGAATTTGAACATAACCCTATAGACGTTATTAAGAGAAGCACGAGAAGGAACACAGAAATCTGCATACTTATCTCTCAGTAAGGGTTCATATAAATTAAATCTCAAATTTTTCCTCTTTCAGAGCATTATTAATACGAATATAAAATTTATACATTTACATTTTTCCCAAACCTTAACCTTGGCAACAGCTGAATCATTTTAGCTGAAAAATTCAAGCTTCAGCACGCATCCAGGATGGAAAATTTCATCCCAAACAGGTAAACTTAGATAAAGTTTTAAGCAACTCAGATCATGTTCTTAGACCAAACAGCATTGGGCAACCTTAACGAACCTTAACATTTACCCTTAACATCACTAACTGCACTGCCTATAATACAAAGCATACTGGTTTGTAATAGTCTGTACACCCAACAGTTTCCTAAATACTCTCTTTTCTACCCATTTTTACTTTTTATAAAAATACAAATACTTTTATAAAATGTTGGAGCAGCTGATCTTCATAAGCCACCACAAAGATTTTATCTGCATTCTTCTGGGTTCCCCCACAATGTTAGTTGTTACAAACTGCAGCTAGGTTAAGTTATTTTAGCTAAACATTTAAGCATCTTTTTAGAAACAAAGGAAACTAAAAATATTCCTAAAGCAACAACTGAAAAGTCAGATGTATGTTGAGGGGGTGGTGTTTTTTTGTTTGTTTGTTTTAAAAATTAGGGCTATAACTACTGCATTTGTTCTCCAGGACAGTGTTCATACAATGCAATACGGAATTTACCCCAAAATTTTGCACTGCTCAACAGCCAACCTTCTGGCTGATAAACATCCATTAGTTCTGAGTTCCAACATAATCAAAGATAGTTCTGTCTTCCTTGGCTGAAACCATGGTGGCTGTGATGGAAAACTGAGGAATTTGGGGGACTTCTGGGAGGACAAAGGGTTAGGATTAAGCGAAGAGAACTAGTGATATCAAAGCTCAAGACCGAAGACAGGGGTTAGTATAAAGATGGAAAGAAGAGCATCTAATAAATGACATTGTATCTATTGTCAAGCAGATGGAACACATGTATACCCTAGAGAGAAGTCCTAAGGTTACATCTATGAAGTTTCGCATTACAGGAGAAACTATTTCTTTTTGCAAATTAATATTTTGGGGATTTTTCTCCAGAGAACAAAACACAACGAATTCACAACAGGTCTCAAAGCTAGAGCACAGGTGCATGAATCACAATCAGTGCAAATCAACAGTTAATATATACGACCTACACTAAGTTCAATTTTTTGCTTCAACAGAAATATTAGGGTAATATTATACAACAGAAAATGTAAGTTAACATTGTAAGGAGTCTGCAGTCTCATTAATTTGTTAGCACTTCATTAAATCATATTGATCAGAGAAAGAAAAGGCTGGACTGTATTTCTGATTCCCTGCTCTTGATTAACATTTCCAGTATGTGTTGAATCTCCAGCAAATTTGTTTATGGATTTACTTGTGATAATAGTTCTATTGCCTGTGCACTTGTCAATTTACTCTTGAACAGCTTCAACTGAGACTTGCAACAAAAACTGTTTAAGAGAAAAATGTTATTTGGTACCTCTCAAGCCAAATGTTGCTATTACTGTTGCTAGGAAACAAACTAGCTGGCTATGACCTACCACACATTCACTCACAGACAACTTACACAGCACAAGCATCAGCAAAACTCCCTCAACTGTGTGGTATATATACAAAAACAAAGCCAGTTATTGGTACACATTACTAGAAACCAAAGACATTTATCTTGACTGTGCTCTGGGTGAAGTAACACAATGACCAAATTTGGGCCTTATTATATACAGTGGTATTTCATCTGTCCTCTGTACAATATAAACACAGATTGGGAATAGACTTGTGTGTATTCCAAAACTGGACTAACACTAGCATCTCTCTACATGGACAAAGAATTCTACATTTGTTTCTCCCTTCCTGACCTGCAAAAACAGATTTTTCAGAGGAAAGTTACAAACAGTATAATGGGTCTGGTTCTTCATTTAGGTTATTGCAAGACTATTTACCAGTAGAGTCCAAAGACAGTAAGAGTCTGAATATTAATTATAATTCCAACACCTTTAAACACCACATCACCCTTCCAAGAGAACATGTCTTGTTACAATAAATCCCTACCTCTGTGGCACTCAAGAGGTGAATCTGGGTCTGTACAGAAAGCAAGTAGTTTTTATTTCTTCACATAATGGCTGCTGTTGTTGTCTTTCTTGAGAAATTTCCCACAGTCTCCTGATTCAAACTCATTTTATAGATTAAATATCTGTTAAAATACCAGTAGGCAATTTATTTACAGTAAATATTCATTACCCTCCCTTAAAGTCATATTAGAGGCCAAATATTTATTACAAAGAAGAGTTATCAGTGGTCATACTGATTGTAATGTCAAGAGAAATCAGAGTATATTTACACAATAAATAGAAGCTGGCTAAAAGGGACATTTGGAAAAAAATTTAAATTCCTACAGCACTTTTCCCAATATTTTTTGTACCAATCACTCCCCAATGTCCACTATACTAACCACCAGATCCCAGGAATAAAATGATTAATCTAGTATATTATAGAAAGCTGCCAACGATCAGAAATTAGTCCAAAAAGTGTGTGACCATCTCAACGTTCTGCAAGGATGCAAGCTGTGAAGCAGGGCATAAGGCGAGAGCACTGCTCTGAGCAGACCCTGTAAAAGAAGACATTAACCCATCTCTCGCCATCTTTATGCAATTACTATTTAATTCAATTTTAAATCTAAAATGTCCCCATTTTCTTTGCTAAGTAATTTTTAGAAAAAGGAATCAAGTTTTTAGCATCCCAACTCCTGAGAGTTCTCCTCAGACACAAAAAGGCTATGGATCTGATAGCCCACTGATAATATGGCATTTTGCTATGTCAGCATGATGAGTCAGTTTCATAAACTCGAAGTTGTAGAAATGCATACAAATTATGAACTACACCTATTCTAGAGGGGCGCCTCATGGCCTGGGATAGGTACCTATTAGTTAAATAGAGCTGTAGCACTTAATATTTTCATTTATTGCTCACACACACAGAGGATAGAAATTATACTGGTATCACTCCTTTGCATGCTAGCCCTATTAGATCTTCACTGGTTCCAATGCCATGGGTACACTCAAAAAACCAGTGAATCTGCCTTATCACTTCAAAAATAACTATTGGTGTCAACATTTAACATGGTTAGAACATATTTTATTTTATTCCTACTTAACATGAAGAAAGTACCTTCTGGACCACCCCCCATAAACTCCCATCAACCTCCAACTGCTTGGTTCTTCCAATATTTAATTCTGCAGGCAGGCCACTGTTGGTGGTCTACAAACCATAGACTGAGAACAATTGTATTACAATAATTGTAAGTTTGACTGGTGCTAAAGCAGGTACTATACTAAAGTGTAAAATAAGTGATCATAAGGACTTCCAGGTATCAACAATAGCCAAAGTAAGAGAGGAGACAGACAAGGGAAAGATGACAGATTTGAGATAGCTCCTACTTGGAGATAAAAACTCATAGCAGGAAGGGCACGACATGCTCCTGATAACCATAACACTACAAAACCACTGAATCAGCTTGGGCAGAGCTCGGTTCCTGTTTAGCAAGCCCTGATTTTTTTCTTTAGAAATATAAAGTAAAATGCACATGCAACACAAGACATACGGCAGCATCAACAAGGAAACAAATACCAGTAACAAAATTAAAAAGAGCATAGATAACAGGTCAGACTTCTTTAAAACACATTTTGCACTACTTACACTTAATGTTCTGCAGCTTCTATGGTGAACGGTATGAGCCTTCAGAAAGGTGTGAGCAATTAGCAACAGCTGTGTTACACTCCTATTTTGCAATATATTTTTCTATGCCAGAGCACTCTAGAATGTAAACAAAAACACTTCTTCCCAGTTCTTGTAAGAGCATGGCAATATTTTTAATATTTTCCACAAGGACACAAATAAAATGTCAATACAGTCTGCAGAATCACTTTTCTATCTATGAAACTATATGAGTACCTGATGACATCACTATAAGAACACGTGAGAATGCAAACCTGGTGCACCAGAAATACTGGTTCTGGAGAGAGCTGTAGGCATTTGGACTAAATTGGAAGTATTCTATGGAAGCAGCTGCAGATTAATTCTTTTATACTGTGCATCTTATTTTGAGCTTAGGCTTGGTCTACACTGCTGGCGAAATTCGCAAGCTACCTATCTCCCGTTGACTTCCTAACTTCTACGTAGCATGGCATCCCCACCACACTGCACTGATGGGAAATGCCTTCCCGTCGATGCAGCGTCAATCTTTTTCCAGGGGTGGATTAATGCCATTGACTTCCGGATCCATTGAGTGGGTCTCTACTGCCACTCAATCAATCCCGCAGAATTGATCAGGCGGCACCGACAGTGCTGCTATCAATGCAGACATACCTTAGCTTTTATCAGAACCAGCGGTAAGAGTTAGAATTATCCTTTTGAATACAATCTCACCTAAATTTTACACACCATTAATTTTTGAGAATATGCGAAACTACATTTATATATTTTCTTTTTACAAGCTACCAATTAAGAAAACTCCGTTTCCTCCTTTCTAATTTGACAGGTTTGAGTTTTTGTAAAACCCTGTCCCTCTCCCCTACCTGCTGGTCCCTGGGTAGTTAAGAAAAGACACTTTACAAATCTGGACTTTATAGGGTCCAGATTTACCTCAACTTAAACAAGTTTCATGAACTCCAGTGTAATGTTTATCTTCTCTTTCTAGAATATTCACAGGAGTGACAGGGAGCATAACTTTTTAGGACATATTTAATATGATCTTAAACACTTAAGACAATAAGTTCGCACAAGAAATATAAAAGCAAGTATTAACTGAGCTTGTTCCTTTCCCCATAGGATGGGTAAATTAAGGTACCCATAGCTGAGTTTGTCTCAAGATTCTACAATACTGACCAGAACAAAAATGTTGATTATGCAGGGACAAAGAAGCAATCAAGAATACGAACTAAAGTGTTTTGTATTTATTCGCAGAATATCATAATTTCAGTCCAACATTGCTTTGTCTTCCTTTAGAAGTTGTCATTGTGTAAATGAATCCATATTAACTTTCTGATAAAACAAAAATCCAAAAGCCTGTAAAATGTGTTGCAATGTATATTCTAAAGATTAATCATCGATACATAATGCTTAGAATGACTCAGAGAAGTTGCTAAATAACAAATTACAGCCTTCAACCACATACTCCATTTTCCAGAGTTTGTTTTTGCAATTAGAGAATAGCATTATATTAAACTGAATGTTAAAACTGCATTTTTAGCTATTTGTCACATGCAAAAGTTTGGCTGCCTTCAGTAGATAGATGCATACAAACATGAAGAAAATTAGCTCCCTGGATTATACAAAAGGTGTCAGAGTATAATTTGCAATGCAAGTGCCGACTTCTATATATCAGGTTTCATTTTAAAAAAATAAGTGTCCAATCATTTTGGTTGCAAACATAACATTCCAAATATGAACTGAGCATAAAATGATGCAGTGCTATTTTCTTAAATCTGATAATAAATTGTGCTAGTGACTGTGCTGCTGATCGTAGCTTTGCTAGAAAAGCAGCATCATGAAATTAAAACAAGTTGGTTTCACATCTTCTATTCAGAACCTTGTACACAAGCTAGGAAACTGACCCGAGTTAGATACTGGCTCTAGGCAAAGTAATGAGCACTGGAAGCGAAAGGTACATTTGCGGTGGTATCATCAAAAGTTATTATATACCTAATAGCTGGAAGTTACAAAAACTGAAGCCTCAAACAGGACCTTGGCATAGCACCTTGGCCAGAACCCAAGCATACTCCCATTTCTTTTCTCTATTTTCCACCTAAATATGTATCAGAGTTGGAGAAGGGTATGTAGATTGGTACAAAAGAAAGATAAGATATTCAAATTATGCACAGTACAAAAAAAGATGGGTTTGGAGAGTGGAAATAGACAAAAATATAAGCAAGAATATAGAGAACATACTGCAGGTAAAGAGTAAAAAAATGAGGAGTCAAGGAGCAGAGAGTGAGTGGGGAAGTAACAGATACTGACACCAATAAAAGAAATTATAGGTCAGAAAGGGAAGAAAAAGGGAAACCAGGCCAAGAAAGAAAAGAAGGCTTAATAAAAGCAAGGGAGAAAAGTTATTTAAAATAGTACATCCTATACGAATGTTGATTGGCATGTTATACTTACTGTACACAACTGGTTATTCCTTTCAATTGCACAGGACGAGTGAAGCCTTGGGAGGATATGTATTTCCCCCAAATCCTAGCCCATATATTAAGTGTTGGGTAAATTTCTTAGCTGCTGATAATTCTGCATATAAAAATACTTCTGGAAAAGAAGAAACCCAATTGTGTGATGACTGTTTAGATATGCAGCTATCCAATATAACCAAGTACACCAAGATCAGTAAATTGTTACTGAAATGTAAATAAAAAATTGCAGTTATTTGGATAACCACGCTTCAGATAAAAATATTTGGCATCTAGTTTTATATCTGGACATTAACTGAGGTGTACAGTCCCAATAGAAGCTAACGGCACAGTAACGACATATACTATTTGCATGAGAGACTGCATTGGCTCAGAGTGGAATGATTATATAATTAGGCAGTTTTTAACAATCATGTAATATATTCAGTTGGCCCTCTGAGCCATTCCAGACTCAGACAATTAAGCCACATATATTACTTATCTTTAAAGTCCATATTAAAAAGCATAAGTGACTGAAAGTAATGAACTAAAGGACCACTTTAAATTTAACTCTATTTTACAGTTTTTAAAATAAGTATCTCACCAGTCACCATAATCTAAAATAATCACCTTCAAACTACACTTTTCAGTTACCAAGGGCCTGAAATCAGTAAACTCTTAAAAATCAACTGCATTCAGTTTCATATTTGATACAAAAACACACCTATAATCTGGAACCATACAAGAAATCCTGAAAAATGTATTAATTGATATTAGGTAGCTTATGTACACAATCTTTAGGAATTTTACTGGGCTTTAACTATACTATTATATATCTCATTTAGACAGGTTTTACTACATGAAAATGATTTTGGGATGATCAGTGTAATCTACTCTAAACTCTGGGTAGATGCAGGAGGAAAACTAAAAAAACAGCATTTAAGAAACTAACTTTAATTAAACAATATGTCCTTTTGAGGAAGAAAAAAAAATGAAACCAGTTTCAAACAATCTTGTTCTTTCAACAAGATCTATGATTTTAGCTATTTGGTTCATGCAACTAGTCTCAGGCTATAATTATAAAAGAACCTGGTCTTTGTCAGATGACCAGCAGCCTTCCCTTCTTGATTTGATTACAGTCAGAACAGGTTCCTTGATATAAGAAAAAGAACAGGTAGCTAGGCAGAAATGGGAGGGAGTCTTTCATAGAATGGCTATAGTACTTATTCCTCTTGCAATCGAAGCCTGCTGTCTACCTCATGAGGAGACTGAACAGACTACTCATTCATGCTGAATACTCAGCGGAGGATCAGGAAACTCCCATTTCCTTGTGGAATTCAATAGGTTGTATTATATATATTTGAATGGCTTGATCTGACACCAAGTGGGTGAACCATTTCATTTTTTCTTTTGCTGTTAACATCTGACTAAAACACACTTTCACAAGCTTCAGTATCCTCCAAAGGAAAGCTGCTATTTTTTTTCTGCTTTTGTTGGATAGAAGGAGGCAGCAGAAGAAAGAAGGGAAGGTTCAGCTCTGTAATGACTTGGTTATAGATTGGTTATATTAAATAAAGCATTGGTTATTCAATAGGTGCCTGAATATCCTAAGATCCTTATAGACATTCATTTCAGAACAGCTTTTGTGTATCATCACTACATTTTATTTTTGATACTGAAATTAGTAAGAAAAGTCACCATTTGAAAAGTTGTTCACAGCCTATACACAGTAAGCACAACGGCCATGCCTACAATACCTGGCCATCCAGGCTGCCTTCAAAAATGGATTTGTGAGATGAAGATTTTGGTGCAAACTAAAGTGTTTGTTTCCCCATAACCAAAACTGATTATCCACCAGGAGGCTGCAGTCCTTTATAAAGAAAGTTTATATGTATATTTTTATTTTTATACAAATAAGGGATAAAGTCTTCGCTAGTTTACGAAAAGGGAGACATTTTGATAGTAGTCTCCATTCCCTTTTCTCACCATACCTTGCTATATGAAAGCATCCACTGTTGAAATTCATTACATTTTCCTGTAATTGACAGAAGCAGATGATCAACACGAGCAAGGAGAATTCGTAGCCCATCAACCCACCCCAACGATAAGATTTTTTGGGGGGTGAAGGGTGAGGGGGGGGCAGATTCAAGAGTACCTCATGAAGAGGGTACAAAAGTACGAGAGAATATTTTATACCAAGTACTAGGACAGCCAGCCTGAAAAGAGGACAGGCTTATTCTTCTGCAAGGACAATACACAAAGTGACTTTTGATGCTGTTTCAATCAACTGGAAAAAAGAGTAAGAGCAGCATGAGATATCTTTTCCTACAAAGGAATTGCTTTAAGGCACAACCAGAATGTTGTCTTCAGTATTAAGGCCAAAAGATAAAAAGGTTAGATTTGATTCAGAGGTATACGTGACTTTAAAAAACAAAGGGTCACAAACAAACCAGCACAAAAGACATAGTGTTAGCTCTAGCGGGACAATTAAAAGGAAATTTATCAATCTGAGACAAGTGATGAGAAGCTAAATTGCACCACTATTTCAACATAATGTGATGAAATTGATATTTCACCACGTGTACCAGTTATTTGCAACAGTCATGTTGACATGTGACCCTTTGAAATTTTGTAATAAGTCAGAACTTAATTAGACTCTGAACATTAGTTCACAGTTTAGGAGGAACCTTAGAACTGGGAGTAAGAAAATCTAGATTCCACCACAGGGTCATCCTCTGACACACTGCATGACCATGAGCAATTCAGAACCTCACTGTGCTTGTTTATCAGTGTACAGAACAGAAAACACTTCTCTACCTCAAAGGAAATATAAATTGTAATTTGGTTTCAGATCCTCATGTACAAAGCACTGTATAAATTCAGAGTATTGTTATTTTGACTAAAGCAGGGATTGTGAAACTTTCCTAGTGCAGAGTACAGTTTCAGGCTTGTCTTCACTGCAACCACAGGCATAAGGTGGCTAGGGCTAGAGGTGGCTCAGTTCCCCCCTAAATCTATTTTGTGAGCTACTTGTGTGCCTGCCCAGCTCAACAGGCAAAGCTCCATGTCTGGCAGCACAAAGAAGAGTGTGTTGAGTTATTGGGAGAGGGCCTCACCTGTGGGTTGGATTTCTGCGAGGTAGACCAGTAGGGGACACTGGTTCCTGAATGGCCCTTCCTCCTGTCAGCATTTTATGCAAATAAATTCTCCCTAACAAGGGCAGTCCCAAAGGAAGAAGGGCAATCCTGAGGTGATGGGGCAAAGGAAGAGATCCTGAAGCCTCATGTCTGGCAGCACCTGATCCAGGAAGGGGGCAAGGTAGGTTGTTGCGAGTGGCATGCCCCAATTGCACATGGATGTATGCATCAAGTGACAAGCAATAGCTTATCACTGAAAGTGCACAGAAGAGCTGGACTACTGGATTTTTGGTATTATGATCTAAATTATTGGTTAAATACTCATTATAAGACATGGGTAAAAGATGTTGTCCCTGAGTCAGACTTGGAGATGCTAGCAATGAGTGATTTTATGAGGCACTAAAGCAGAAGGTACATTCACAGGTGTGAATCTTTCATACCCCCTATATAAAGCATGATAATTTAGCTCTGTGTGGCATATCACAGATGTTTCATAAGGCCAACCCTGCACTGCACCTTTACATGAGAAAACATACACAAACAAAAGAGGATAAATGAAATCGAAGAGTACTGACTAGTAGCTGAATCTTTGGAGAATACCACCATGGAAGATCTGGTTAAAAAAACACTAAGGAGTGCATTGATAAACTGAATTTGGCAAGGCTGGAGAGAGAGTACATCAAGCTTCAGGAAAGAGTTGAAGTGCCAGTGCCAGCCAGGACAGGACTACCCTTATATTTGGTCCCATGGCATGCATTTCAAAAAGAACATCTGCTTGTTTTGTGGTAAGCTGGAAACCTGAAAGCATCCAGGAAGCACAGTTTCAACACAAGACAGGTGAAATATTGAAAGTGTCACTTTTATCAAGAACACTGTATGAAAGTTAAAGTTCAACAGGTTCATATACTCAAAATATGCCCACACATACGTTGCATATCACATCAAGTGCCACACCAAGAATGTATGTAATGTGTTGTGTCAAAAGGTAAAAGCAACAGAAAGAAATATTGATTTTACTACTGCAAACTGTGCGACAGCTGGAGTTCATAAATTGGCTTGCAGAGGCTATAATGGATCAGAAAATGGTGGTGTTCGCCGATGCAGAGGCTAAGTACAGCAAAATATGTGCTTTAAATAGGATTTAAGAGGGACAAAAGCTTAGCAGAAAGGCTATTAAAAGCCCTTATTGAAGATGAACTATGGTATATGGATGTAGTTTTTAGCAATCCTGTCTGCAGAAATGAATCACAGCGCTTATCCTTAAAAGCTGCAAAAAAGACCTGGTGCTATCAAAAGCAGAGGAAAATGCTGATGTCAACAGTAATACAAAGACTGTTTGCAACTACTAAATTTTTATGGAAAAGCATTTTGTGCTGAAGTATTTGGGAGTTTCAGGGATACATAGCTGACGCCAAACCTGAAAAAAAATAGACACACATGACCTATACTTCAAGTGATGCATCAGTAGTCACAGTGACTTCAGCACTAGCAAGCATGACATTAAGCAAGTAGATCACAAGGCTGCTCTTTTATTGAACAGTCTCAAATATGAGTGCTTGGGTGAAAGGCAGTTTTCCAACACACACACATCAACTGTGAGGCATATGCATAATCTATCACTGCAAGTGGCTACTGATTTAACAATTAATTCCAAAACCTGTAGCAAATGCCTCATGCAACTTATGCACAGCACTGGTTCCTCCACGGACTACAACAAAGTACTCTGCCTGGAAATTGCCAGTGCAAACGTGGTTCTTCACTGCATGGAACTGAATGAAGGGTTGTACATCTCCCAGACCTTGTCAAGTATAGGTTTATATTTTGTGCTGTCGATAACTTACACTTCCTTGAAGATACAGCAGATGGCAAAGGTACACTTCATGCTACTGTTATTGTTTGCTATCGGAAGCATATTAATGAGAGCCAGACTCAGCCTCAAGTGCTTTCTGGACCAGCAAAGAACCGTTCCTTGAAGGAGCTTCCTGAATTCATGACTCACTTTTCTAAAAAGCTCCAAAAATGAAGCAGAAGTTAAATTTCTTTCTACAATCACTAACCCTTACCTCATCTGGTTATTGTGCAAAAGGTGGATCAACTCCTCAGTGTAAAATCATTGAGTATAGCTTCAGAGAGAGAAGATATACTCTCAGATGACCCAGACACCCAGGACATACCATACCACACCATTTCAGGAAGAAGGTACATTCCAGCACGATCAGCCTTTAACTGACTTTTTCAACAGCTAATAATGTCCCATGATGATGAGCTGCAATATCACAGAATAAATTAAGCATTTTGATGAGGCTGAATTGGCAACAAAGCCAACTTTCAGGATAGTGTAGCAATACATGAAGATGGTTGAGTCTTTGCTTCTCTTTAATAAATCTCTCCACATTGCTAATTGGAATTAGCACCTCAGAGCTTTGGAAGACTTTTGAACACCTTTTTGCTTTAGATATAACCAACTATTCTGCTATGATTGCCTGATATCTCACTGAAATAAGAGGTGTAGACAAGTTTGACCCTGATATATGGGAGGAATTTAAAAAAGGAAATTGGTTTGTTAAAAGGTCTCCAGTTCCCTTCTGTGAGCTTAGTTCAGATGAGGCTCTAGTACATGAGAACAGAGCAATCTAAATCATTCGGGGCTTGGAGGGCATAACACAACATCCAAATGCTCCTTCCTGGTTTTTCCTAACAACCCAAGAACTCCATCAAATTTCAAACAAAACACTAAGCATGGATGGGATGATTTCCCCAGAAGTAACCAAGCACCACCTAGACTCATTAGGTGCTCTCAAAGGTCAAGACGGGGCAATTTCCAAGCTACAGGATGTGTTTACTCTCAGTGGCAATACATTTGCGTATCATGGCCCAGAGTCATTAATATCATGATGAAGGCAGTCTTCAGTGATAAAATAGATAAAGATGTCAAACAAATGCTACTTTGGGTCATGACTTGTATGAAGCCTTCAAAACCTTATGACTTAACCAATACTGTGTCAATCTATGGGCTCCCCATCAAAATCAGACTAAAGCTATGCTTGAATGCAAAGAAGAAAGTCAGAGTGAAGGTGGCAGAGATTATTACAGAGTTAACTGTAGATAGGCAACTACTTGTCTTCTGTTCATGTCCAGATGTCAGTGTGATGTTGATATACTTGAGACTCTGCAGAAGTAGAAGTTCTCCAGGGTACCAGGACCAATGTTCAAATGAGACAGAACAATGCATGTGTGCCAGGTGAAAAGCAAATGAATGCACATCTTGCGTGGTCTGCCAAGATTTGGCTGAACACTTCATTATGAGGCTACAGAGAAAATGCTGGACTTATAATGAAGTCTACCTCGTCTTTGTCAAGTATGAAGAGGAATCAATTACAAATATTACTGGAAAGAAGAGACTCAATGGTACTGCACCTGTCCAATACAAAATCATTGACTTCACAAACATCTCCACTGTCACAATGAAGAAGCTACTGTCTCATACTTGGAGGAAGGACGAGTTAACTGCATATCTTGCAGGAAAAATTATCCAGCATGTGAAGAATTACTCAAAGAATATCATTGCATAGCATAATGAAGCTGCTACCTTGCACTGTTCATTGGAGTGTCTTCATAACTCCCATGAGGAGACTGACAATAGTTACCTTACACGCCATTATGCCACATACTAAATTCTGGATTTTTACACAAGACCTAGACATCCTATTATCATCTGTGAGATACTACCTGCAACTTCTGCACAGTTCTGTTTTTTGTGCCTACAGCTGGGAACAAAGTCACTTTATATCCCTCAGAGATGTGTTCCTATCACTCAGACCATTAAAAGCCACTGCATTACCAGGTTTCCACGGCCTTTCAAGATGTAGCACTATTGGAAGGTTGGCAGGAAAGACCAAATCTTACTGGAAGGCATTTGATTCAGCATCCAGACTCTCCTCACTCTGAAGGTTCTTGGAATGCTGAAACAGTCACTGATGAGGTCCTAAATGGAGGTATTAGTGTGCTAAGTTCACCATATGAAGACAAACATTATGATACTTGTAGGGTTATGCTGGTAGATGTTTTCCAAGAAGACGACAAACGGAAAAAAATTGACACCTACAAGGAATGCATTTATACGTGCTATCAAGAAAGCAAGTTATCAAGCCATGAAATGGCTCTGGGATAATTACGTGCATCCAAAACTACTCTATAGTGCATGGATGGGTCTTGGAGGATAGACTGTTAACGCCAGCTGTGTGTGAAATACCATACACTAATGAATCAATCTTTCAGCTAATCAAAAGCTCGAGTGCAAAGACCAGATGATTACTACCCTGCAAATGTTTGACAAACAGCCTGCCTTGTACAGAGATATGCGAGTGTGGCTTGGATGAGGATCAATGTGACAGTGTGTCCAACAATGGTGCCATAGATGGAGATGATGCTTATAATGACGTTGATGAATAAATATTTACAGTCCTAAATGTCAAGGATAACTTCCCTAGATTACCAAAGATCAATGTCTTTTGCTATGCATCCCTGTGTTAAAGTATAATTTAAAAAAGCATTGATTTTTATACATTTGTTCCAATATATAGCTACATAATGGTTCTAGATTTGTCATGTTTGGTACCATTGTGCTCGTGGGAGAAAGGGCTTTTGAATGATACATCATCAAAAATTGGTTGAGTATTACCAACATTTCCAGATTTCAGATGCTTGTTAAGCTATAATAGGTGTTAACAGCCAACTCTGTAAAGACTGAAAATTCTATATGCAGCAAACAAGTTTTAAAAATCCTAACAGCTCCCAAAATTTTATTTTCTTTCACTGCAATTTAGATATTTTCTTTATAATTCCTACGATCTGTCAAAGAAGGTGCTATGCAGAGAGGAAAGGAGGTATGTTATTTTAAAAATGATAAAAGAGAAATAAAGTGGCAGGACACTCTGCAAAGGAGAAGGCTTCAGATTGCTCAGCATGGAGATAGATGCCAGCTACAACCATACCCCCTGCTGGATAATTCCAGGAACTCCACTGATGTATGCTTCAGATGCAGCTCAAAAAACCTGGAGACTTTACATCGTGGCATCCGGCCAGCAGATGTGTACTGCATCCAGCCAAGATGTGAGAGCATAGAGGACTCAAATCTATGTTTAAGCACTCAGATCAGCTCACCATTAATTAATCTCTTAGAGGTTCTTTTAAAATGAGTGTCTGGGTCCCCCTGCCCTTTTATTATTTCCCTCACTTATTAGAGCTTCTTTATGTAATACCCTAATACTGAGCTTATACTTTCTTTGTGGGCACAAAACTCAAATTTAAAAATCACCAAGCAACTAGTGAATTTGGTTCATCCAAGCTGGTCTCCATTAAACTAGTCAGATTTAAACATTCAGTTATCTTTAGACTCTATTTCTGCTCTCTTGCAAGCCAGAGAGACTGAAGCATTTTATATGCAGTAATACTTATATATGCACTTGAACATATTTCTCCCAATTCACCTGAGAACAACCATATTCCCTCCCCACATACACACACTAATTGATTTTAACATATGCATAAAGAAAAATAAACCTCCTCCATCGTGTTGCATGCTGCAGAACTAAATTTTCTGAAAGTGGTTTTGCCATGGATGAAACACTACTGGAAGCCAAGCCAGTAAAAAGAAACCTGCTGCTTTTAAAAGGTAACCAGTTAGAGGTTACATTTTTTATGAGCGACACCTTCTAAAAGCCCCTCCGGAACTTCTAAAAGCGAAGACAATTGAATGATACCTTCCCCTCACTTCAATCATTACCAAAGTTACAAGGAAAACTGTGGCTGAACCCAAGACAGGGCTTCTTGGGCATAAGTAAAGATATCCATGAGACAAAATTGTTATACTAATTTATACATTATTTTACATTTAAGTATAGTTAGTAACGTCTCCTAATGATCATAAAATATTTCAAGATCTCTTTTCTTAAAGCTCTAGATATGCTTACAGCCATATCACCTTGTGTAGTCAGATCTCAAATTAAGCAGGGTTGAGTTAATTGAGAATTTGAATGAGACCCCTCAAAGTGCCACTATGGCATAGATATTATTTTAGGAGCTTGTTTGTGATACAAGAACTTAACTACTGATATTCCACGAGTCTGAAAATTAAACATTGGAGAATGAAGCCTGATAAAGACAATATACATCTTGGGCACTTTCCTACTAAGGGTAACAGTGAAAAAAGCTCAGTTTTACCTTGAAAAACATTTACCACTACTTCAGTTCCAGCTGATGCTAAGGAACATACAGTTTTGAGCCAGCCACACACAAGTGATGAAAAAGTTGCCAAAAGGTCAGAAAGGCCTTTGGCTTCCAAGTCTCAATCTTATATCCAAGAAATGTAGTGTCCTGCATGGCAATAAAGCCATTTTTTTCCTGAGCTCAGGGCTCAGCAAGACGGCTGCTGGACAGGATCATGCAAACAATAAAACAGGTGAATCGGAAAAGTGAAACAAGCTATGACCCTGATGCCGTGAAGAATTTATTAACAGTAGTTAAGTTACACAGCTAAAGATAGAAACTAAAGTAGTGTTGAATGTTTGGTCAATATATTAATGGTTAATTAATTAATTAATTAATTAATATATTGATGTATGCTCTGTACTGCATTGTCACCAAACCTTTCACCAGTTATCTTTAGCAAAAGGGGAAAATTAATCCAATTTAGGTTCCTTGGAAAATGGAGAGTTAGGCTCTGACTGAAAGTCGGTGGGATGCAGGCACCTAATTTCTCTGAAAAAACTCAGCTTAAAGCACTTAGCTGCCTAGGTAGCATACTAAAGCATTAATGTTATATTTTTTAAACAAGAACCTTCATACTTTCTCCCAGGATGCCCTGTAAGCTTGGGATGTGCTTCCCATAAACATCCACAAAACTAACTCACTCTCCACTGCCGCAAAGCCAACAAAAAACATGACAATGGTTAGGCTGCTGGTGTGCTGACATCACAGCTTATCATACTGACCTAATATTTTTTCTTGTACTTTCCCATCAGTCTATATCCATCTGTTGTGTATTGTTTTGTACTTAAACTGTCAACTCTTTGGGACAGAGACTGTTTTTGTTCTGTTTGTACAGCACCTAGCACAACAGGATCTTGATCCATGACTGTGACTTGTAGGTGCAACAATACTGCAAATTAATATAGTTCTAGGATGGGTAATTACTCAGGTGTACTGCATCTATAAGCTAACGTATAGGAGCCCTTACACTACAGACTGAATATCTTCTGAAGGTGGGTTAGACTGCTTTCAGTTTAACAACATATGGTGCTGAATCTGTTTTCCATGCATCTTTTCATTGTTACCATTGAGGCAATTTTAACATGTAAACTGCTAATCACCACATTCTAGCTCTTATTTTTATGCTTCAATATACAAGTTCATTTGTTTTTAAAATAAGAAACATTTCCCTGATCCTTTTGTCCCTTTCTGTAAGTCATCACCACAATGAAGCATGAGATAATTTAACCAGTTCATCACAACAACACTTTCAGGTCATTCCCTTCACTGACAGGTGTCTCAGTTAAGAAGTAATCTGCACTGTAAAGGAGGACAAACTGTTTTTTGTTTCCCAGCTAGGACTTACAATCTTAAAGAGAAACAAAAGTTACTAATTCAAACTGTCTAATCCCAATTAAAAATATATTTCACATGTTGCTGCAATACATGTCCTTTTTATAAAGAATACTGAACACGAATATCCAATTCTGTACAAGTGTCTGCATTTACCTGAGTTTTCCATATATTATGGATGGTTTGTATTACAGTGGCATCCAGAGACCAACTAAGATCAGGACTCCATTGTGCAAGGCATTGCATGTACCCATAGTGAGAGTGTCCCTGGCCTGAAGAGTTTACAATCTAAACAGACAATATAACAAAGGGAAGGAGGGGAAACAAACAGAACTGAAATGCCTTGCTCAAGGTTATAGCAGGTCAGTGAGAGAGCCAGCAATACGACCCATGTCTCCTGACTCCCAGTCCATTCCCAATTTGCTGGATCATGCTGCTTCCCTAGTATCAGATACATTCCCATAAATATTCTTGTGAGAATATAGTATACGGTTCCCACCTAATATCTGGCACTTTATCCTTGAACTGGAAAGTTGCAGCAGGTGCTTGTGTCTATTTCCACAACAGCTGAGGAATCAAATGATGCAGAAAAATAACTGGACGTGGCTGAAGCCAATTACCCTGTGGCTCAGCAACAAAGACTACAAGAGGGAGAGGTTTTGGAGAATGTTCTTTTTGAGCTTCTACACAGTAGAACAAGAGTTCAAATGTGACCTGGGAGAAAGTAAACTGCACTGGTAAATTGTATTTTGGTGTTTGTGTATAAGAAACCAAAAAACATTAACACAGAATTTGCTGAATAGAAGAAGGTATTATATGAAGTTTGTTTGAAGGACTGCATTCTCTGCACCTGTCTTATCTTATACTCATTGTGTACGTGCAGTTTATTTAGTTTAATTTTAAAATTGACTATTTCAGTTGCTGATTTCCAGGTAAGTGACACCAGACCATCACTGTTTTGACTAAACTAAATTACCTTTGCCTCAGTCTGCTATCGTCCACATCCATTCCAAAATTTTATGCCAGCATACTGGCTACCTTGCTTCTGACACTAAAGACAGCTTCCTGCTGTTAGAGAGCCCCAAGCCTCCTGCTGCATATTAATCCTGAGGTATCAAAAAAGCGAAGAGCTGCTGCTTCAACACAAAGTCATGAAAATAGAAACAACATAATGCCCCACTGTGCAGCTGTTGCTGTTACAGCAAGCTTTGTGAATATACTGTAGATAAATCCCAGCATTTGGAAGTAAGGGTCATTTGCGTCACAATATTGTTATATTCCACATAAAAATTAATGTTCTTACCTTTCACTTTCTCTTACCATAAATGTATCAACTCCATATAACCATCCTTCACTACTAGCAAGTAACCAGCAAAGGATTTTCCTTTCCTTTAATTTTGTCAGAGTGAATCTGCCATAGCCCTCAATTTTCACTGAAAAAGGAGAGCTCAAACAAAAAAAGCAAGCTAGGGCCTCAATTCTGCAACTGGATCTATGTAATGGATTAGCAGGGCTTCGCATGGGTACACAGGTCAGTATGCAGAGATCCAGTTGCACAATTGAGGCGTAAGTCTTTCAAGTGCAGAAAGAGCACATCCTGCAAAGGAAGTTTATGCCATCTCCCTTCTAATTTAGATGTGCAAACTGCAACATCACTAAATTTTCACATTCTGTGCCCTCAATCTATGTACAGATCTTTCCTGATCAGATTGCATTATTAATACATATTAATGCAAAATGTTGTAAAGTAGACTGCCATTTGCCCCTTTTAGCCCTCTGGGGAACAATTAACTGTTCCATTATTAACTATGGATATAAATGACAGAAGACAGATGGCAAGGACATGCTTACAAAGTGCCCCTTGTCCCCCAAGAGATCCAGAATGGGTAGAAAAGTCTTTTACATTAAAAAGATGTGACCTGGACTGCCTACCATCTCCATGTTCTAAACCGCAAAAGGATATCGGGATTCGTTTGTTTTCCGAAAAAATTCTGTATCTTCTACCCCACTAGAAACAAGATTGCATGTCATTTCTCCTTGTCCCTTACGCATTCTGGACCCATGATTTGTGCACAGAAGAATTAAGGTTGTATTTATCCTGATAGTTTCTCAAGTGACACAGAAAAAGCGAAGTTTGCCATTTTTCATCATCACACTCATGCTGTGACAATCCCTTGTGACAACATGGATGTCACATTTAACCATTCCACCACAAAATAAGTTGCAGGAGCATGGAGAGAAAAGATAAGAGAGAAAAAGAAAGTACTGGCAACTGACTTCTTCTAGACAGAGATCAATAAAGTACGGGTGGTTAGTACTGACGTTGATATGAGAAAATATATTGCATTTTAACCTCAGTGCTGAGCTCCAAGAACAGCCACAAGCACCACCCAATTTCTGAATCTCAAAGGTTTTGTATTATTAAAGTTTCACTGCCTCATAGAAGTGAAAGTGTTTTTCATCACTGCAAAGTGTGCAAAGATACTTCAGGGCTTAAAATAACCAATTCAGTTTCACATTTTCTCACAACACCTGCCCCAGTGAATCTATTTATTAAACAGGGCTAGAAACATGAAGAAAATGCACTCTTTACCCTACATGGGCCCATTACCTGCAAAGCATCTGTTGAAGGTTGCCAAATCTTTAGGTCCTATTTAGAACACCTAAAAATTGTATATGTAAAACAAAAACAATGTGAGTAAGATAATATCTTTTATTGAACCAACTTCTGCTGGTGAGAAACACACTTTCGAGCTCACACAGAGCTTTTCTTCAAGTCTGGAAAATGTAGGCAGAGCATCACAGTTAACACAAGATGGAACAATTGTTTAGCGTAAGTAGTTAGATATTTCAAGGGACTATTCAAGGTGAAGTGGCCCTTTAACCTCTCTCCATTCACGGGGGAAAGGAAGTGGGAGTGGGGATGTTAGTAGGGTATAGATTGTTGTAATAAGCCATAAATCCTCTTCTGGTTTTCAAACAATCCCCCAGCCTCTCCAAGCTCATCATCAGAAGGAAGCACTGCATAGATCAGGACCCAACAACTCTAAGCAGCACAACATTCTGCCAGAACAACATTAACATTATTATGTTAAACAATCTGTTCCACCTTATATTTAGTTGTGACACTAAGTAAGTTCCTCAGATCTGAAGAAGAGCTCTCTTTAAGCTCAAAAGCTTGTCTCTCTCTAATAAAAGATATTACCTCACCCACCTTGTCTCTAACATCTTGGGACTAAATAGGCTATAACAACACTGGATAGGTGTAACAAAGTGATTCAAATGGACTAGATCATCACTTTGCAAACGTTTTCATATAATGCTTGAGACTTTTCTCCAAAATGTGGAGACAGCTTTGGCCTATAAGGCTGACACTGACTGAGATCTAGTTTACACTTATCCGGAACTTTGGTGGCAGTCAACGGCAGTTACGCAAGCTACTCTGCATAGTTTGCGTAACTCCCATTGACTTTGTAACTTCCCTTTAGCGCGCCATCTCCACTGCTCTGCGCCAACGGGAAATATGTTCCCGTCGACGCAGCACTATGCCTTTTGAGATGGTTTAATTGAATTGACTTCCGGATTGATTGAGTGGGTCTTCACTTCCATTCAATCGACCTGGATAGATCGATCTGATGGTGAAAAATTTGCCACCATCAGTGTGTACATTCCCAAGAAGTTTGATACTTTAGCTTTCCATTTAAGAGCCAATGGATCAGATGATCTAATAAGTCAGTTCCATCTCCACTTTTACGACTTGGCAATAATGGCTGAAGAAACAAGTCTATGAATGCAAAGCGCTGTTCTAATCTCATGGTCTTGCACAGAGTTTTACACTGGATGGGAATCCCTCCATAAAACTAAATTAAGCACCTACTTGATGGTTCTAAGGTAAATGACAAAAATGCTATTGATGAATACCTAAACTTTAAGTAACCATATGCAAGATATATCGGTACCAGTAAAAAAAGGACCTTTGCTTTTAATTGAGCATGTTTTAAAGTTATATTTTTTCCATTACTGTAAGAAAATAAAGCCTTTGACAATTTTGCTACTATTGAAAATGCAGGGATACAGGGTAAATACTAAGAAGTGCACAAGTGACTTGGAGTCTATGTACCATTTTCAAAAGTGACAGGTTCCTAAGTCCCACTGACTTTCAATGAGAGTTAGGCTCCTAACTGCTTAAGTCACTTCTGAAAAATGGGATTTAGGCACTTCTGAAAGTGTTACCCATAAACAACATTCCCTGTAGTAAAAAGTTACTAAGCCGCATTAAAATACAGGTATACAGATGTCATTACACTTAAATGAGCAGCTTTTCAATTTATTCTAAGATCCTATTTCAAAACACATGAAGTCACTAGCACTAGAGTCTTTATCAAGGGCATTTTTATATATTTAGAGAAAAATCAGGTAGTGCAGACCCATTGATTTTCTCCACATTCTTGTTTTTAGATACACAGCAGCAATATGGGAAGTGCAGAGATTCTTGTTTCTACTATTTATGGGTTATCAAATAGTTTTAAAAAAACAGATTTTTTTTTAAAGCATGGGAGAAAATTTTTATCCATTTCTTCATGAGAAGTACTGTTTGCAAAGCCCCAGTGATGTTCTCTCATCCATATACTCGGCTTCTTTTGATTTGGGCGGTGACCCTTTTATGCTTAATAATGTTAAACTGGCACAGGCTAAAGACTAACCAACTATAGTAATGCACAACCCAGAAATTCTGGCACACTGTACAGTGACCTCCACAACCCCTTTTTTCAGTCTGATCTCCACAGACAGCATTTTGTTCAACCCAGTGTTAACAGCCCCTCCCCACATTTTAATATTATATTTTTTAACAGCCTGACACTTGCTGATTTGCTCACAGACTACAGTGGAATATTTAATGTTTTTCAAAATTATTGCTACTTGTAGCCAGAGGAAAAAAACTAGCTCACATGTTTTATCAAAGCGGCTAATAGACTAAATGAAGCCAATCAGCAGCACCTACTTAAGTACCAGATAAAGATCAGTTACTGACATGGGGCAGCAGAAGCAGCTCAGTCGTGCACAGCATAATCCATGCAGGCTAAGATCTTTGTGCATACTTGATTTCATTTGAAAGACAGTCATCCCACAGCCTCCACTCCAAATTACAGAGCCAGGGAGTATGTCTTAAAGCTTCCCATTGGTGTAACACTTAGCATGAGAATAATAGCAACTCTTTATGACTGACTGCCTTTGCACACACACAAAACGGGGGATTTCCAGACTATTTTACAGAAATTTGACGGAACTCTGTACAAACACACACACACAGGGTCTGAATGGATTTTCAGACTGTTCTGTTTTGATTCTTTTCTATACATTCTTTTTTACCTCTACAAGGCAAGAGACAGTGGATTCTCCTACAGTATGGCCCCGATCCTGTTTATTGTAGTTTAACAATTTTACACAGCCTGTATTTTGATGCCTAGTAATGGGTCATCTAGTAATTTAGAAATAACTCACTTATTTTATTATAATGAAGAATGAAGAAATATTTGACCAAGGCACGTACAAATTATGACCTATGCTTTTTGCTCTACTACCAATAATTGAGAATTAACTTTTCTTTAGGAACTTAAAACATAGAATAAATTTAAAATTGGCCCAAATTCCTAAAATCAATCCTGTGCATAGTGGCTGGAAGGCAGACAGTAATGTGACATTTGGTTAGGGGACATGGCAAAAACTTTCTTCCCAAGTCTGCCAAAAAGGTTAAGGCCAGTCCCGGATGTAGTGCTCAAAAATCACTAGGTAGATCTACACTTCAGTAAGAGACCTACAGCTCAGCCATGGGTGGTCAGTACCAGCTGACTCAGGCTAACAGGGCTATAAAATTGCTTTGTAGATGTTCGGGATCTGCTTGGAGGCCTCTGAAGGGGGTGGGACTCAGCTCAGACTCCAACCCGAGCCGGAATATCTGTACTGCTATTTTTAGCCCGCAGCCCAAGCCCAGCAAGCCTGAGTCAGCTGACTCATGCTTTGAGACTGGGGACCATGAGATTTTTGTAGACATATCCACTAACAACCCTGACACACGTAGAACAGAGGGCATGGGGAGGGAAGTGCAAGGTCTACCCACTGCTCCACAAATAAACTTCAACTGTAACTTGAAGGAAGCAAAAGGGACCACCCCCAACTTTAAAAGATTAGTTCATTCTCCATATCTAAGCAGCTCTTGACCTCTTCCAACTGTCAAAGGGTGCCAGCTGTAATAGCATTTCATTCCTGAGTAGCCACTGATCTAACAGCAACGAGTCTACCAATTCATTCCATAAAAGCCACCAAATCACCACCCGGTGATGACCACATCACTACTAGGCAGACTTGATTCATACTAGCAAGGCAGAAATAAAAGATTGCATATCCTATTACCAATCCCTGAGCCATCCAGTCTTCTGCACAGTATGACTATAAGTTTATTAAAACTATTTGAGTAACTATAACCTATGCATTTAGGTTTAAATGACATTATTAGATTAAGCTAAACATCCTTTGTTTCAAAACAGCAGATGTCAAAGCTGCAGTCTAAGAAAGAGTGAGAAGAATACAAACAAAAGAAAAGCCATCTAAAATACCCACTTTGCATGCCCTTTGTTCCTGAATAGGATTTCTGAAGAAATATTTCTTCAGTAGTTGGGCTGAAAAACAACAGCTGATAAAAGTACAAACATACTAGACAAGCCTCCATCCTTTTCAGCTTTATCTAGAATTCTGATATTTTGGATACACGGAACAGTTACTAATTTAAGAAGTCCTGACTCAATGTCTAAGCTTCAACAAATGTTTGTTTTAATCTAATTTGGTAAAAAGAAGGAGGTTATTTTTCCATTCACCGTGATATTTATAAGTCTTATTTTTGGTACAGTATGCCATGTATCTAGGTTTATTCTCATCTAAAGAGAAGAATAAGTGGATAAAGAAGCCACGCTCTACACAGCACGGTCTCTCTCCAGGCCAATTAAAATTGCTTTGGGTGCTAAATGTCATACCTCATTCTTGGGTAGGCTCCAATATGATCAGCTAAAATTTAACAAAGGATGTTAACCCTGCATTTCCATAGGAAGCCAGTCTAATTTAAGTTTGGCTTAGCTAACATGACCTAGGTAAGTCTAAACTAAACTTGATTTTTTTTTAAGTCACAACAAGGCCAATGAAATCATGAAAAATGCTTAGAGCTCCTTCTGGAAATGCTACTGTAATCAGTTCAATTAGTGTTCCCTTCCTGAACATTTTCTCTCCTTTTCCCATTAGTTTTCTCCAGTCAAGACACAAATGGTGCAAGACGCGGCCTTGGAGGTCACCCTCCCGTAGGCTCTGAGTGAGACAGGAATTGAAACTGGAGACTCAGAAGAGCGCACTCTAGACTGCAAAGAAATCCTGGATGGGATTGATCATCATCCCACTTGTCAGAGCAAGTGAGAAGGAGGAGCCCAACATCTGACAGCCCAACTACAAAAACATAAATGTCAAACATTGAGATCCACCTTCATGCAGGTGCCAATCCTTTGCAAGAGATTGGTGCATTACAAGGAGGAGACTAACCACCATCTTTTTCACTCACATCCTTCCTCTACAAATACACTTTCTAAAGTCTTTCCAATGGTAAGATTAAAATAGAAAGCAGTACCATTTTGATACTATACCTTTATCTGCTCATACCACATGTGGAGTCTGAATTGTGTTGCAAGTGCTTTTGGAACACGGGCCTATCTTCTGTTGCTCAACATTGTGCAAATTAACTGTTCATTAAGATAAGTTATAGGCCAAAACCCAAACAGTTCTCAGGATAGCAGAGAACTGCAGCTGTTGAACAGCTCAGCCATCTCTGAATAACTCTCCTAGCTGCTGCATGTAATGGAAGCCTTCCTTATTTGTCGTCCTCACAGCCACAGAACGACTACGGGGAAATATCCTCCCTGCCTTCCACAGATCAAGTATAGCAAAAATGTCAGGTTTAGAGGAAATGTAAGAAACTCTTTCCCTCGAATTCTCTGACTATCTCAAGAACCCAAATTTTCTTTGGGGAAAACAAGCACATTAGAATTAGCCAGTCCTGCTGTCATCAAATCCTTTAGGGGAGGGAAGGGAAGGGTTTTCTGCTTGCTCATGTGATTTTGAGTCTGTCTAGAAAAGACTGTACATATGCAGAGGGAGGCGAAAGGGGTTAAATGGAAGGTTGGTTTAATTTGAGAAAGTGATTCACATGTCTCCAGTGGATCACTAGAAGTTCTTGCAGAAGACACATCTATGATCTGTATGCCCCTTCCTGGTGTCAAATGTGTAAAGGTAGCCTTATAAACAGAGTCTTAGTATTCATTAAATGTAAAGACCTCTTCCAAATCAATGTAAGTCATTACCGAACCTTACTTTTCCAGAAGCCAATGTAACAAAAAGTGTGGTAATTTTTAAATAGCTTGAGGTTTTCCAATCCTGCCGAGGCTTTGACAAGACGACTAGTTACACATAAGGACACTGCAGAGCCTGGGCCAGGATTTAGACAATTTATATGAAAGGTACAACTTAGTCAATAAATATGCCAGTTACATTTGCTATGCTCTTTTGCATTCCATAAATTTGATAAACTTTTCTAAAATGTCCATAAACTCTATGAAGTAAGTTTTCATTATACTAACTTTTCAATGATTAAATTTAAATTTAAAAAGAGGGAGGTAGATGAGCAATTTAAATGAATAATTTTTACAGGCAGGAAATATCAATAAAGGTAAGTTCTGTCTTTGCCAGGAAGCTGCCACTTCCTCCTTCACATTTTGTTAAAATATCACAACGTTACTGCAGCAAATTACAAATACAGTTTCTTATTGTTTGCCATTACCAAAATATAAACTTTACCTTTCTGTAATTCAATAGTTCGTGATTTGTAAAGGGTGAATAATAAAAGATCAATTAGTTTTTAGAAGAGTGATAGGAGGTCATTCCTGCAGAGGGCACTCATGAGCAGATCATATCCCTTTAAGCATCAGTTAATTGTGTAAATGTATGCCCTCAGAGAGCAGCTCCAAAGTCCATTCTTTTTAAAAATTGTTCATACTAAATTGTTGAAAATGGCTAACCCATTTCATTCAGTTCCTGCTCTCAAAGAATAGCAGTTCTACTCACAGCTCCAGAAGAATACAACTCTGAAAAATCAGGTTTCACTCTGGCCTGCAAAACAGCATAGTAGCTACTGGTGCCAGCAAATCCTGAAACTGACTCAGAAATAAGCCAATGGAATGTTGGTAAATAAAGTACAGTGTATCAAAAGGATTGATCTACTTCTTAACTTTTTTGGTAAATTCTCTTTATTTCCATAGGCATTTGAACCTCATTTGGAAGTTCTTCTTCAGCTATTAGAAATTGTAGTTTTGATCAAAGTGTAATTCTCCTCCATTGACAATGTGTGCAGCAGCAACGCCAAAAGAAAAAAACAGAAGCAAGTGTCTGAAACATCCAAAAATGAACACAATATAATCAATTTTTTTTTTTAATTTACATTTGTGGTAGGTCAAATGTTCTAGTTCTTACTGTCCTTAAGAGGTTATTTGTATCATTTCCATAGTTGTTTATAATCAATTTAATAGTTCATTATATGAAGGATAATAGCAATACATTGTACTAGAGATCTTCTCACTAATATGACTAGTTGGCCATTTATTTTCTAGTTAATTTAGGAAGCCTGAGATGAAGGTGAGAGAATGAAGACCCCAGAGAAAGGCTGTGGATTAGTGCACTTTGTGGAGATGCGCATTCAAATTGTGACCTAGGTAACAATTAGAAAATAGCTTAATGGTCTCATCCTAGAACCTTAGTCCACATCACAAATTTATCATAGTTTAGCAAAAGCGAACTATAATACCAAAAGGGCAGAGTTGGAGGCAGGGGATATGTGGCAGAGAAGCTTCCACAAATCTTGACTGAACTGCATCTAAATAATGGCCAGTGCTATTAGTCCTGCACTTTTAGGAACATTAGTGTTCTCAACTCACAATTTTCTCAATATTTTATTTTTTTCTTAAAGCCTCAGCTCCTGAAGACAAGTGATTAGGTAAGATTCTCAGCTTTCATTTAAAAAAAAAAAAGAAGAAGTTTCTAGCCTTAATGTTTGTGGAGACAAACTTGAAATTGTGACTGGAGTGCACAATCTCAACTCTAATTTCTCACCATATTTCTCAGCTGTTTTGCCAGAAAGAAGTATGTCAAATTTATTACCTTTGACTTTGCCTTCCTACCAATTTATTCCATATTATATTAACACTGAGCTAAGATACCATCACGTTCTGTTATAATATCTTATGGGTCACCCATTTTTTAAGATTATGGTTCATGCTAGCAAAGGAATTATCTATCATGAAATAAGAAAACCTATTGGGTTTTTTTTTATTGTGAGGAGTTAACTTCTTAGTCATCTGACTGCAAGTATGAATCAACTAAATGGGCAGAAAGAGAACCATTATAGCAGGAAATTCAATCCTATATGGCTGTAGCCGGGAGGGGTGGTCTCCCTCTGAGATTTACTCAGAGGGAGAGCCCAACCCACCCTGGGGGTTTGAGCCCAGAAGGACAGCGCCTGACTGGAAGAAGGTGGGTGGGGCCGAGCCTTTAATGTACACCACCTAACCAGAAGCAGGGGGGCAGGGCCAGGCCTTTAAAACCCAGGCCTGCTAGCTCAGTCAGGCCCCAGCAGCCAAGGGAGAAGAACACCTCTCCCTTGGGGCTCAAGCCTAGGACCGTACCAGAGGCCCATGCAGAGGGGAGGCTGCCGGACCTACCCATGGCATGGGGACCTGCTGATCCGGAGGAGCAGCCTGCTGCCTGGGACCCAGAGGAAGGCCTGCCCGAGCAGCCTGCTGCCTGGGACCTGGAGGTACTTTAAACATAGAGCAGGAGGAAGGAGCCCAGGAAAGTCGACTGTGGTGCGGCTGAGCTGTGGCTCGCAGTGAGTCGGCACGTTTCGGCTGGAGCCCCGCCAACTCAGTGATGAGACATCCTGTCACTGACATGGCCCTGGACTGGGACGCACTGGAAATGGGTGGACCTGCGTCCCCCCTCCCGCCTTTCCTCACCCTGACCTGGGGTGGATTGCGGCTAGCGCCAAAGCCTGTCCCTTACTGCCCTGCCCTGCCCAAGGGCCAGGCCACAGACTGCTGCTCCCCCTGCTAAGGGCTCGAGCGTGTGCGTATGCTTCTGCATGCCTTCCCAGACCGGTAATCCATAGACTACTAACTTCCCCGGTTAAGAGCCAGAGACTGCTGCTCCTCTGCCCTGCCTGCCCTGCCAAAGGGCCAGGCCTTAGACTGCAGCTCACCTGACCAAGGGCTTGAGCCTACCTGGATTTGCTTACCAGCCCTCCTGAGGGCTAGGCAAGAGACTGCTTCCTTGCCCGGTCTGAGAGCTGGAGACTATTTCCCGCTGCTGGCCCATCCCTGACAACGGGCCAGATCCTAGACTGATAGCGTGCCCGTGGGGCGAGAGACTATTCCCCCAAAAAAGGGGGTGACCTGAATGCAGGCTCGCCCTAGTGAGGGCTGGAGATGGCCCCCTCTGATTCGGGCTTCCTGAAACTATAGGCGCCGGGAGGGGTGGTCTCCTTCTGAGATTGACTCAGAGGGAGAGTCCCTGGTGCTGCCCCTACAGGGAAACATCTACAATGGCACACTGGTTAGTTAAACCACAGGAAATTGCCAATAGAGTGCTGCAAACTTCTTAAAGCAGGCAACTGTTTCATCTTTCAATCTCCAGCTGCAGAGGAAACGAAGGATGAGAAAGGATGATCATGCCCAGTGACCAAAGACTCAGAAGTCCTGGGCTATGCTCCCAGCTCTACCACAAATGCTCTGTGTGACCCTGAGCAAAAACACTTTTATGCAACAGTTCCCCCACCTGCAACATGAGGATAATTGCTTCCTGTTTCATCTAACAGGGGTGCTGAAGATATTTATTAATAGTGATGAGAGAGACAGGAATGCTTAAACAAAACATCCGCTGTCCTGCACCACATACCGTTTTTAAGCCTTAACTACATACAAAGTAGTGTGTCAGCTTTTAACTAACAGCAATACTATGATATTGGGTGATGCTCCTTCATTTATTTTGCATCTTGATGACATCAGACCCAAAAAGTAGTTAGAAATCCATGCAGCTGATTCTGTCGGTATTCATTATTCAAAGATTATTTGAATATTTTGAATGTGTTTACCATTACAAAGGAAAAGACAATCAATTACTGGAAAAAGGCCAAATGATCACCAAGTTATTTTTAATTTTTATATTTTTGAATGAATACTGTGGTTCTGAAAGATGGTAGTTTCACAGCCTAGGAAGTACAATCTTAAAATTTTTGCAAAAAATTGATTTTTCAGTCAAACAATTTGTGAATTCAGGTCAAATTCAGCAAACAGATTTAGCAGAAAAATATTTAAAGTCAAAATGATTTTTTTAAGGGGGACAGTCTTCGCAGTCTGCTTTGGACTTAACTATCTTGAGTAATTTTGTATCATCTGCAAGCCACCTCACTGTTTATCCCCTTGTTCAGATCATTTATGAATATGTTGAACAGCACTGGCCCGAGTACCATCGTTGGTGGACCCCGCTATTTACCTCTCTCCACTGTGAACACAGACCATTTAGTCCTACCCTTTGTTTTCTATCTTAACAGTTACAGGACCTTCCCTCTTATCCAGGACTTCTCATTTAAGAGCCTTTGGTGTGGAACCTTGTCAAAGGCTTCTGAAAATCCAAGTACACTATATCCACTGGATCACCCTTGTCCACATGCTTGGGGACCCCCTCAAAGAATACATAGATGATAAACAGATTGATGTGGCAGGATTTCCCTTTACAAAAGCCATACTGACTCTTCCTCAACATATCGTGTTCATCTCTGTCTGATAATTCTGTTTTTTACTACGTCAACCAATTCGCCTGGTACAGTACTGAAGTTAAGCTTAATAGCCTGTAATTGCCAGGATCGCCTCTGGAGCCTTTTAAAAAAATAAGCATCACATTAACTATCCTCCAGTCATCTGGTACAGAGATTGATTTAAGCCACGGGTTATACACCACCGTTACTAGTTCTACAACTTCATGTTTGAGTTTTTTCAGGACTCTTGTATAAATACCATATACTGGTGACTTCTTACTGTTTAATTTATCAATTTGTTACAAAACCTCCTCTGTTGACACCCCAGTCTGAGACAGTTCCTCAGATATGTTACCTAAAAAGAAGTGCTCAGGTGTAGGACTCTCTCTCACTGCCTTTGCAGTGGAGTCTGATTCAAAGAACTCATTTAGCTTCTTTGCAACAGCGTTGGTCTTCCATGAATGCTCCTTTAGCACGTCGATTGTTCAGTGGCCTCACTGGCTGTTTGGCAGACTTCCTGCTTCTGATTGACCTTAAAAAATGTTTTTGCTATTAGTTTGTGTGCGTACCTAGTTGCTCTTCAAATTCTTTTTTGGCCTCGCTTATTATATTTTTACATTTGACTTGCCATAGTTTATGTCCCTTCTGTTTTCCTCTGCAGGATCTGACCTCCAATTTTTAAAAGATGTATTCTTACCTCTTTTTACCTTCTGAATCTCAGAAAGGAAGTCTATTAATATTACTCCACCAGATAAAGAAGTGCTGCAAAAAAAAAAAAAAAAAAAGTGTACTGCTTTGAGATATAATCAAATCAGCAGTCTAGTTATCTGGTGCACTAGATGTCTGAACCATATGGTTTGTCCAGTATGGAATGTAAGCTCCTTTGGGATGGGAGTGGCTTTTTTTAGGTTTATTACTGTTAAATTTAAAACAGCCAAAACACAATATATTCTGGAAAAACAAAGTGCATTTAAAGCAATAACGTAATGCAATCCCTAAAATAACCTTGGAAGATTGATCACAGCTACCATTTCATACCTGATAATCATTTAATTTCTGGCAAGTCACTAAAAAAAAGAATTTCAAGGTTGGATTACTTATAAACAATCAAAGAAGGGGGGAAAAGGAACACCTGTGCACAGAAATGGATCAATACTGAGCAGTTACATGGCTGTACCATACTTATCAACCACCTTGAGCAGATTATCTGCTTAAGATCTTACACTAACAAAAGCAAGAAGGCCTTGCCAGCTTCTTTGTTTGATATTTCTAGAGCTAACGCGGGCCTTCATATCCAACACATTTAAAGCCATATCACTGGAAATAAAGCCAAGAGAGGCTTCATTGGTTTGAAAAGGTTCATCTTCATATAGATCTACATTATCCTATTCGCTGGCAATATAACACAATATCTTTGTGTTATATTGTGTATGTGTAACAATAGACACAATATCTTTCTATCAGCTATAAACAGTGTTGACTATGGTGCAGTTTATAGAAATCAACAGGATCTTGTAGGGTTTTTCAGGGATCTCTTTTTGCAATGGCCAAAGTACTAATTCTTATAATTTTCAGAAGTTTAGTACACTTCTCAGCTCTTAGCACTTAATTTGCAAAACCACATAACTAAGCCACAGTGTAACGCTGTAGAAAGGATAATGTAATGGTTTGTGAAGTCATCAGAACACTGACTTGTTTTACTTCCCGTTTCCCTGTACAGCAGAACCTCAAAGATACGAATACCAGAGTTACGAACTGAACAGTCAACTGAACACCATGTGAAACCGGAAGTAACCAATCATGCAGCAGCGAAGGGGGAAAATAAAAGAAAGCAAATACCATACAGTGCCTATATCGCATCTTAAAGGTCCGCATGCAGAGCAAAAATAGCCTAGTGTCTGCATGGTTTCCTGTAAGCTAAGGGCGCTGTTTCACCCCCCTCCCACCCTATTCCACTCCACTGGGAGGGGAAAGCTGTTTTTACACACATCCTCCCAGGCCTGGAAAGAAAGCTACTGCATGGAGCCGATGATGCTTCAAGAAACTGAAGGTTGCAGCCAAAGGCTGGCCTGGAGCGGGAGTCAGAGTCCAAGCTGCTACTTGCACGCTGCGCTCCGGAGGAGTTTTAAAGAGGCACAGCCTGTGCACTGATGTGGCCCAAGCTTTACCTGTGGCTGCACTCCTGGATCCTGCCAGCACCTCTGGGAGTGCAAGAGGCAGGAGAGGGAAGGGCACTAGCAGCGGGCTGGCACCAACCCCTTGCCACGTGCTGCCTCTGGAGTGCAGCAAGCAGTGCACAGAGCAGAGTGAGCCCTGGAGAGAGGAGGCGGAGAACTGGGCCTTGTAGTACCAAGGGTGTAGGGCAAGACCCCCGTTCAGCCCAAAGGCAAGGAATAGGGCAGGGAGTTGCTTGCAAACCAGGCTGTGCTGCCAGATGCATCCTTTGCAGTGATCTCTCCCAGGCCTCAGCTGGAAGACATTGACTGCAGGGTACTGTATCATAATGTTTTGTTCAGCTACAATCATTTCGGAATTATTAACAACCTCCATTCCCGAGGTGTTTGTATCTTTGAGGTTCTACTGTATTTGGTTTCTGTTTCGATAAAACCCTTGCACTGAATTTTTATTACTGCGTATCTATGAAGGTATTTACAACACACTCCTCATTCTGGTGTCCAGTTGTCTGACATATTGTATGATACACACTCCCATAAAGAGAGTAATGCATAAGCATAGTTAATATCAACCTAAAACTTAAATTTGCAGACTCGTGTAACTAAAATCTGAATACTGTACTAACAGCTCTTGGCAGGACTTATGAAATTCAAACTAAGGGAATTAAAAGTGATCAATACAACAATTGTATTATCTATACTGTAAACTAACATAATGCTATTAATGCTCAAGTACTTTTCCCATGGGAATTTGTCAGCGGATGGAGTATTAGGGTTTATTACTTTTGTTCTAATTAAATTTTTCCAACACACCCTTTTCATCTCCCCTTTCATCCAAAAATGAAATAGAAAATCTTGTTGAAAACAAGAATACATACTGTGAAAGCCACTATGTGAACACCTGCCCTATAGATGCTGTTTCAACACATCTTCAAAGAAGAAATAAGATAAGTCATCAACAAACTGTTAGAAGTTATTCAAGAGGGTTTAGTTTTCCCTCAAAAAAAAAGTGACACTGCCTTTCTTTGCATGTGCTTGAAATTTTGACACTTTATATCATAGAACTTTTTTCCCCTGCAAAGGGAAAAAGAAATTGGTGTATGTTTTTTTGCTCTCATTTTAAAAAAATGAATGCAGAGGGCTTGAAAAATTCCCCTCTCAGAAAAGTTCTGCTTTAAAAAGAAAAATGTATACCTTATCTATCCTCTTCTTCCTGTAAGGTGTTAGACAACTGGAGAACAGAACAGAATTAGTATAACAAGAACTCTGTGCAACTGAAATTGGAACACTTTAGAAGAAAAGCAATTTTTATTCAGACTGTTATAAAGCACTTGTTTTTGTTAATACCTATCTAATACAAACACTTGAGACAAAAAAAATTTCTTTGTAAATGAATCATCTCCCCTGCACTTGCAATTTTAAGGTTGGGAACGCTCATTATAAGTCAGACCAACAAATTACTCTAAAAAACCAGGAAATAAAAATAATCAGGAATGTCAAAATTAAATAAGTAAAAACAAATGGAAGAAAACTGAAAAGCAGCTTTCAGGCTCTCTTTCATAGTGACACAAAAAAAGCAGAATCCCAGTTGTCACCTTTAAAATTTCATATTTCTTCTAATTTTGTCCTTTTCCACCCACCTATATTTCAGAAGCCTGAACTATCTTGATTCAGTGATGCCAGCATCTTGTGCTTATTAGTTAATTGCTGCTTTGGAACCAGCAGAGGGAATACAGAACAGGGCAAATCAACAGTTTCTGAACAGGTAAGATAAAATAAGGGTTAGTTTTAAATTTCATATTATTCACCAAGAACGTAGAGGCTACACCACTTACATGATAACTATTTCTGGGTACATTTTATTTTGGGCCTAAAAGTATGTGATGTGTGTGTCTAATACTGAGACAAAGGTGCCCTCAGTGGGTATGTGAAATTCTTCTACTGATCCGACACAATTGTAAAGAAAGCAGAATGTCAATCTCTATATTTTGAACCATCCAAACCAGTTTTAAAATTCAGAGTATTTAGAACACAGTATAAAAATTCTTCTTGTTTTACGCCAAATATTTTCTAAAAAATAAAGGAAACACATAGTGAAATCAATGACTAGCAAAGATAGGAATCTTAATTCCGTAACATTGACATCTACTAAACTACACTGTGGACCTAAATGTGTACATATTATTATCTACTGGAGCTTATGACCTATTGGTAATATTTCTGCTCTTATGGAGTTTTTTTTCCTCCTCTAAACAGAGGATTATAGTTTTGTATATTGTATATAACTGAAAATTCTTTAATATTAAATGACAGAAAGTGGCAGTAGGCTTTTATCACTGCAAGAACACCCTCCACACAGCTGTTAGGAGAATATAAAGCAAACATAAATGTTTACATATCACGTCTGAGAGAACATTTTGTCAAGACAACTTTAAACGCTTGTTTACACTACACTTGCAATTTATATTGAGGGCTGAAAGCATTTCTGTCATTTTTCATTCAGAACAGCTTCACTCTTTGTAAGAAAAGTTCTACACCTTTCCAGCAACAAGACTTGGAAAACTAGATCTTTTCAGACAAAAAATAAATAAATAAAAATAAATGCCTGCTTGAGCTTAGTGAAAGTGTAACAGAAACAATGGGTTTCCAGGTTTAACAAAATTAGAGAGATGCTACATTAAACATCCTTCCACAAATATGATGGGCACAGTGTGTTTTCCTAAACATGTATCGTTGAGCAGAGAACCAGCTAGCTATTTTTTAGACTGAGGGATGATTTAGGAAAACACTGAATACTGGACTGTTGACTTTGCAGAACATAAAACACGTTAAGTGGTTTATCGTTGCAAAGTATAGTTTTGTACCATCTTTCCCCCCAAAACACCAAATAAAAAAAGCTGTAGAGTGATGTATTCAGGCACATTCATAACACTTACATTGTGGAGTTCCGAGGTACAGTACTTAAATTAGATTAAAAGTTATTTGGAACAAAAGTAGTTTGGAAAAAACTCCTTCTACAACATACAGAAGAGAACTATTCCATATATTTTCCTTTTCATCTCTTCCACCCATTTTTTATATTTCTAATGGGCAAGGGTGCCATTAAATGTAAATTAGCATATAAAAACATTTTTAAAAGATCATTGTACACACTTTGCCTATGCTTTGAAACTGTAACAAGTCTCCTCGCGAACAGAGAGGACTGCCCTTTTTCTCTCCATGAAGCTCTTCCATTATTCCTAATGGACTTGAGCCTGTTAACTAAAATCTAAAAGAAACCAGCAAAAGGCCAGGAATTTAGAAAATTCCATAACATTTGGATTATATACTGAAAACTGTTCACTAATTTATGATCTTTCCAAAAGGTTATTAAAAATAAGTAAAAAACCACCACCGTGGTGGTGCAACTGAGACTGGGAAGGATCAATATCCAGAGACATACAGGCAGTTCAAGCAAATATTGGCTAAATTGAGCTCTGATGTTAGTATAACGCCATGACAAGTAATAGATATAGCTCTACACCAAATACAGTATGTTGAACACCTAATATTTATAAACCTTTATTACACTGTATATTAAACCAAGTTCACTGGCATTTAGCACAAACTCAACTTAAAATGTTTATTTAGGAACCTTAATTTAAACATTCACATATCCGAAACAACTTTTCTTTAAAAAAAATTCAAACTGAAAATAAGTTCACCAGTATATTTGTAGCATTAAATCTACTGATCATCAACTTCTGACCTACAGCGTACAAGCCTACCTGGTTAGCAGATGAGGACTGCAACTGATGAGTATTGCTCCACAACCCAGTCTCACTCTGGCATTTTTTCTTTTAATGCTGTAGAGGTTCAATTCATCATCAGAAAGATATATACTGTAGTTAGCAGTCTATATCAAGACAGTGCCTTGCAGAACTCAAACAGCATTGAATAACTCATCAGCTCAGATATTAAAGCCAAAACACAGAGTTGCTTAAGAAATGACTGGACAGCTTTTGTGTGGGGGTGGGACAGGATTACAGTATCCAAACTGGGACTGAGCTTCAATGGATTAACAGATCTATCTTCTTTCCAGAAGAGTTCCTTAGGTTTTAACCTTAGCTGAAAAATGAGCTCAGTTTAAAAGAAATCTGTTGTCTGTCAGATATACAAAAACTAAAACTATTTATTTTAGTTCTTCGGGAAAAGATGACAGTGTCAATTTACTGTAGAGTTTAGTAGGGTCCCTAGGGTCATTGCCATATTCTTCCAGTCTGTAAACTTCATTACAGCCCGTGCATATACAAAAGAGCACTTTTCTAACTAGTGTCTTCCTCTTGCTCAGTTCATTCATTGATTCTATAGCCCAGGGTTTGTGACCTCACAATTGTATCCACCCTAACTGACTGTGAAGTTGATCACTCGGCAACAGGGAGCCTGACATGAGGAGCAAGTGAATTAGAAAGAAGAGAACGGATAACCAAAATGAGGGATGGGCATTAGAAGATTTTGGGGGCATGTCTTGCGTACATTTCAGCCCCATGCCCTTGTCAACCCTAAAAAGGACAACCTGGGATTGATCTGAACTAGAAATCTAGAAATAAAAAGCACTACATATCCCAATAAGTGCAATGAATTAGAAAATCTTGACTGTTGCCACTGTTTTCTTACATAGCGTAACAGCATTCCTAACCTATCTTCTTCCCCCACACATCTTACAATTGTTCTATTAATAGCTTTATACTAGTTTTTACCATTTTGAAAGATATTTCTGTACACATGCATATACACAGATAAAGGCAATGACCTTCCTCTCTGGTCCTAATGATGTCAAATGGTAAGACTTCCTGAGCACCTTTGAAAGTCTCACCCTATAATGGGAAACTACCTCCAAAAACCAAAACCAATATTTCAGGTTGGTTGCCTTTTTTAAGCATGTCAATTCTATGTGAAAAAATGTTATAAAGGGTTCAGAAGTTTCTAACTGCTGAAGGAACAAAGGGATTGGTGCACGACCACTGTTTTTATATAAGGATTTGTCTGGGAAATAAAACATCTTTAGGCCCAATGGCATTCTCAGCCAGCATGGTTTTGCAGGGTGGGACCAAGCGAGCAGGCCATACCTCTTGGGCTGCCCTGTGATGCCAGTCAGCCAGCCAATGGACGAGCTGTTACGAAGGGAGCTCTCACTGGTAAACCAGGTGCCTCCGACAAGCTCTTGCATTAGCAGGTTGGGGCACAATGTAGTTAAGAAAAGGACTAGATGAGGCAGGAAAGGCCCTCTCTCTCTCTGTTTCACCCTCTACTACAAAATCCTACCCTGCCTCCCTTCCCAGTCTCTGTAGTTACAGGCAAAGGGTTGTAATTTGTGGTTTGAAGGTTATGTTTTGGGTTTCACAGAACATGAATGCAGATAAGTTCTATCTCTATAGCTTGCATCAGACTGGACTGAAACAATCGTGTAGGTCAGTGCAGTGCTGATACACATGAACTTTGAAACTAACGTGGACCTCGAGGGTCCCCAAACAATTGCACAAGCTCTTGTAAAGAATGGTGAGGTTAATTTTGCAAAGACTCCTCTGAATTTTGCTTGTTTCAGCAGTTGGTTGGTATGGATACTGGAAGGATTTATGGGTCAGCTGGTACAAAGTACTCTGAGGACTTAGGCTGTCAGTTTGTGTGGTACTATTTGTTCACTGAGTTGGCAGAGGTTTATGTTTGTTTCTCAGGATCATAACTTTGGACAGAAGATCTTGTAAGCAAAGGTGTCAAGTCTAGGTTTTAAAGAGCCAGTTTTAAGCCCAAGGAAAATGATGCTCCAGATTTGCTCCATTAAGAAGGGGGAGGAGCAGGAGACAGGTAAAGCTATTGCATTCCTACTTTTCCATTAGTGCCACAAGTTGTCTCAAAAACAGAATTAGTTAATTTGTCACCACATGGCCCAATTTTCAAGTGTCTGTGCCATTTCCAAAGGCCTCCTGAAGTACAAACGGTTAAGATGAAAGATGTCAGTTCACCACCTCCTCAAACTACCTACAGAGAAACCATACTTCGTTTTATCCTACTTGATCTTTTATGCGCTAAGTTGGTAGACTGATGAGTCAATAGCAGGCTCTATGCAGCCAGCTATCTCCTGCTGGAAGATGAACACATTCTCAAACTTAAATTTACAATTGTAGTTCATTTGCTCTGTAAGCAACATATAGATGTGCCCCCAACAGGTATTTTTTAGCAGAATCATTACGTTTATAAATATGCCAAAACAAATATTGCTGAAAATACCATATGACCAGTTACAATACTGCTGTTTCCTACAGATACCAAGATTACCCAGTAGCATCCATACATTACCATGCTATTTCCAGAGTCCCTAGATTCCTTCACAGTTCACATGAAGGTTAGGTCACTTCACTGATTCAATGTATTCATCCTACTTGAGGATGGAATTAATTTCATATTTAATACACAATGGACTAATGTGATCTTGGGTGTTACAAGAACATCCCAAAAGCCCATTCCAATTTTCAACAGATGTTGGTTCCGCACATTTAGCAGTATTTAACCTCTTCACTGCTGAACAATGCATTCAACAAAGCAAAGAAACCAAGGCCTGGTTACGTCCAAAGGTTTCACACAAGAGAATTAATATTCTATTGAAAACAGCAGATGGAACACACAAAGTTACACAGCACAACAGATTTAAAGGGACAATTCAAATTTGGGCCAGAAAGTAAATTTTCTGAAAGCATATATGAAACCTGAGATCAAGAGAAAGAATTCAGTTACTCTTAACTGAAACAATTGAAATCAACTTTTCCCTGAAGCATTTGCAACCCAAACACAAGCTCCAAGACCTCAAAATGAAAATGACTAAAGAAAAATGTGAAAATGACTTCATTATTCTCACTGTTCAGAGGCATGCAAAGTGACAAGTAAATTAGATTTCATATTTTCTGCTGAAGGCTCAAAGATATTTGTAATGTACTTAAGATATGTTTGTTTACAATGTATTCTTTAAAGGGGCAGCTGACAAAGAAGTGCTTCATGATGGTGTAAATAGTGAAGTTATACTGACGATTGATACCAGAAAATAGCATTGGAGTTCTAATGTGGGAAATAAGATTCTCCTGCTATCTTAGTACATTAGCTGATAAATGTTTCATAATTAGAAGACTCAAATGCCTGAACTCTATTTGACATGAATTCAAAAATTTCAGCCAACTTTTAGCCCAAATAATAATATGCTAGTACTTTGATATTGCCCAGTAGACAAGACTGGCAAATATGGATCGAAGAGGAAGACTCTCCTAGGTATAAATTTACTATTTTAGATAGGGATTGAGAGCCAAAGAAAATTTTGGGTTGTGAAGAGGACAAAGTGGAAACAGAGGAAGAAGCAAAAATCAAGTACAAAATGTTTAACTGTAGTCAAATATTGGAGAAGGGAAAGGTCAATGAAAATTTAATAATGACCACAGTGTTTGTGGGAGGAAAGATACCATAGCCCTTAGAATTCAGGGCTTGCATAGACAGTGTATCACAGTTTAAGGCACCCAAGTGACAGCAAGAATTCTCTGCAAAGCAACCTCGGAAAAACTGCCAACTTTTAGAGATAATACCACTGCTTATTTTAATTCCAATTAGTACAAAACAACTAACCCAGTAAAATACATTAACAATAAACCTTTACATAAAACTCATTTTCAATAAAATAGGGACATCTACTTGCTCTTCTTTGGGGAATCTACATTTACCTAAAACATGTTTATGTACAAATACATTTCAGAGGATAATCTTTGATTTAATGAGAAAGCAGTTTTTTGAAGAAACCAAAAGTAATTTGTGATTATATCCACTAACTCATTCATTTGGCAATGAATTACATTTAGGCAAGGTAATTTACTCTAACAGGAAACGCAAGCGTTATGACAGCTCAAAAGAAACGTAATTGTTGGCTCTAACATTTAACCACTGTTTTTGTATTTCTTAGCACTCCAATGACAATGAGCACTGCCTTATCTAATTGCTAAGTATCAAGGAACAGAAACACACAAGTGGCAATGCCCTTGGTAAGAAGCTCTGATTACTTGTGCAGCAATATACAATACAAAAATAAAAGGCAAAAAAAACCCCTAAATATTTACTCAGAGAAACTGCACAGCAACCAGGAAAGCACCTTAGAGCATTGGAACCATGTTAAATGTTCTTCCTAAGGTATTGTTACAAAAAATAAAAACATCATCACGGAATAAAGTTTAGATTTCAGTTCTACACATACAGTGGTATTCACCGGAGGAGCAAAGGAGTGGCAGCAGGGGAAGGGAACAAGGAAACAAAAGTGGTAGAAAATAAGTGGGGCCATCCCAATCAGGCATTAGATTGCAACAGGGCACAGATTCTGGATGACCTCCTCTTGGCCACAGACAATGGGCAGCCATTTATTTTATTGGATTTCACCACAGTATTTAGAGCATGAAGTGTGATTGACTTCCTTCAGATGTATAGCAGCAGTAAGCAGACGCATTTAAATGGGTCAATCCTCTCTAAAATTGCACCCAAAGAATCATGATGGTAGACTACACTTCAGCTTCAAGAGCCACCGCATAAGACCATAAGAATGGCCATAATGGGTCAGAGTGCCAATGGTCTATCTAGCCCAGTATCCTGACTTCTGAATATGACCAATGCCAGATGTTTCAGAGGGAATGAACAGAACAGGGCAATTATCAAGTGCTCCATCCCAGTCATCAAGTCCCAGCTTCTGGAAATCAAGAGTTTTAGGGACATCCAAAGCATGCATCCATGACTAACAGCCATTGATGGACCTATCCTCCATGGACTTACCTAGTTCTTTTTTTTAACCCAGTTATACTTCTAGCCTTCCCAATATCCCATGGTAATGAGTTCCACAGGTTGACTGTGCACTGCGGAAAGAAATACTTTGAAGTTCTATTGTGAGAACTTTTTATGCAGCTATTATCTAAGATACTAAATAGTATTTTTAACTCCCAAAATTAGGTAAGTTACTACCAACTATACTAATAGCTGAATTATAGAGGTGATTTTGGTAACAAAATTAGTCATTTCAGACCATAAAGTTCAGCTATTTGAGTTGTAAGCAAAGAAATGTCTTTAAAACAAAATATTTTTCATCTCTCCATAACTCAGAAACAACTCTTCCAATTTTGCTCAAGTTTTCCATGAAAATTACTTCTGGGTTAAGGGGGAAAAGATTTTATGAAAATCTGAAAATAGAACTATAAAACAATTTCCAACAGAACCCCAACTTGCACCTTCTGATACAGAAACAGTGCAACTAAATTGTGCACAGTGCCATTTTTGGAAGGAGAGTGGCAGTCAAAATGTTTACTACTATTGGTATAGCCACAAGTACGATTGATATTTGTCTGAGAACACCACATAATCCAACAAGAGATAAAACACTGACAACTAGCAGGAAAGTATTGGTTGTTGAAGAGCCATTGCTTTCCAAGACACTTAAGTTTTGGTATTCCCAGCTATTTTAGGAACTATCATTCTAGCTCTTCCTTTCCTCTATGTTAGTCATCCTCCTGACCCACGTAACAGAAGGAAAACACCAACTAACTTTTGAAGTCAAATTCTTTTGTGCACCAACTCCTACTCATTGTTTGTTACAAGCAGCAGGATTCTCCAAGTCCTGCCTAATTTCCTTACACTTGTATGTCAATCATTTGTGTTTCCTAAATGCATTTATGTAATAACTTTTTTTTTTTTTAAACATTGTCTTCAAAAGCAAACAGTGAGAGTCCTGTGGCACCTTAAAGACCAACAAATGTATTTGGGCATAAGCTTTCGTGGGCAGAAATACACCAGGTTTCTGCCCACAAAAGCTTATTTCTGCCCACGAAAGCTTATGCCCAAATAAATTTGTTGGTCTTTAAGGTGCCACAGGACTCTCGCTGTTTTGATAAAAACCAACTAAAACGGCTACCCCTCTGGAACTCATCAATGATTTAAAAATGCATCCAAATAAATTTGTCGAATGGCTTTAGAACTGAACTCTGGAAACTTGAGTTCTCCCAACTGGCTGACAATGGTGCCAGACACAATCTCAGTGGTCTTCTAGTCCATTCTCCTGCCAATCCAGGATTGTTTCCTATACTATGCACTTCTGCTCTTTGACCAGTAAAGTCTAGTTTTGATTAAAAGAGCTTCCACAACATGTTTGGAAGACAGTCCGACAGATGTTTTTTCCTGACATCTTATGCTCTCCTCTGTATAATTTCATCCCCTTACTTCTAGCACTGTCTTGGCCACTAATTCATCTTCTCTTAGAAATTTACATATTTCAAATGCCCCTACTTAATTTCATTTTGCCATACAAAGCATGTTTTAAGTTTTCTTATGGTTCTCACACCAGCCATTTAATAGTTTTTGTCTTTGAATTCCCTGCAACACCATCAATAGAGGCCATTATACTAACACTGATGTGCCTTATTCCCACACATTTTAATAGGTCTGGATTATAATGCACTAAAGAAGTGGCTGATATTGCTCAGGCTTCAGTCTTGCAAATCAACTGTGACAATTATTTTCAAGAAGTGTTCCATTTCTCCTGATTTAGTACTTACATTCTAGAATATGTACGCACTATTTTTCACATTTAGTTAGAAGAATCCTACAACCTCCTTTATCCTACACTTCAGTGAAATGAGCAAATACAAACCAACCTCTTGGGAGGAAAAACTTGTGAATTATTTTTATAAAACCCCAAAGCACCCTCCCTTTATCACTATAATAATGTGACCAACATCCAACCTTAGAAATGATTCTTCTGTATCTGTCATGACTAAAACAAGCCATTCATGCCTATGGACTTGAGTCAGATACTTAAATGCATCAGATTAAGTCAGAAGTATGCAGAGTTCCAAGACGGAATGCCAGTGCATCTATCCCATTCTTTCACTCCCAACCTAAACTTGTAAATGCAAGTGATGACAGCATTAAAACTACCTCATGACTGTTCAAGGTAAAATTCTCCTCTCTTCTATCAGAGGTGAAGAGTAAGATTCATATTCACCTCAAAGGTGTTTTAAGTGCAGAAGTGAGGGAACAGCTGCTATTTCAGAGCAGCTATTTTAAGCTTTCATTACTGAGTGTCTGTGTCCATCTAGATTGATATATTGCATGCCTGGCAGCCTGCTGTTGTGAGCCTGGTGACCTGACTGTACCTCACTAAGGACAAATGTTTCTCTTCTTGTTGCAGGCCTACTGTGAAAGGCATTTGATATTTGTTCTGGTGGTTAGGTCATCTAAATACCACTTTGAAAGCACTCCTCTGACTCCTAATTTTATCAAACAACCAATTCAGAATATTGCTTCTCTGGGGCAGGACAGACAGTTACAGAGTGCAGATAACCACCACCTGGGCTTGTAAAGGATTTCTATTTATTCTATATTATTATGGATAATAGTATGGATTTCTATATTCTTTCAATTCTTACACAAGTTTCTTGCTTGACTGCAATAGGATCCAGGGAACCAAAACAGCTGTTTCCTCAGCCAGTCATGGAACAGCTGAACAGAATCCAGGCCAGGGGTGTACACAAAACAGATAGCCAATTATTTGAAGAAGCTAATGTGCATGTTGTTATGTGGATTATAGTTTAGAAGATCATCCATTTCATTTTGATTATATGAATTTTAGGGTTCTCTCTTGATTCTAAAACTACCCACTGCTTTGGCATTTCCTCAGAAAAAAGGATGGGAAGTGACCACTAAAATCAGTGCTGCTCATTGGCTATATAGGTACAAAACCTTAGAATAGACGGGGAGTTCATAAAAGAATTAGAGTACATTTACTCCATTTACTCAATTTTTAATAATGGGAACCCTTCAACCTATCCTACTGGCAACTACAGCTTCTTTTTTATGGGCCTAATCCTTGCACCGAAGGCCCTATTGATCTAAATGGGTTTAGAATCAAGCCTACCTGGGTAGGCTTCCATAACTTTCTGCTTTACTCTAGAAAGCCAGACCAGCTTTCTCCTGGATAAATGTTGCGCTATGATGCCTCAAATGCACTCTATGTATAGATTACACTAAAACTGTCAGAAAGTTGGTGGGCAATGTGATAAAACATCAAAAATAATCTAAGTTTTCAATCTATAAATAGTTTTGTTTGGTATAGTATAAACTGCTCACAAATATTAATGCAAAAAACAAACAACTGGTTCTATGATGGCTCTGGCTGGCTGGCAGACAGAGTGGATAAAATATTTATATAGTGCTCTATAGAATGTCAGGTTTCCAGAAGCCTCATGCATGCACCTCTTACTGCCAAATATTAATCGAAAAGATTTCACAGCCATCTAACAAGACATACAACTCCTACTTTGCAGGCAGTGTCATTATAGAGAACTGTTTGGTTTGCCCTATTTCTCTCACTCAAATTATCATCCTTATGTTTGTCTGAGTAAAGAGTTCCCTTCCTTCAAATTCACTGAATGATATGAAGTATATATTATTCAACAGTTCATACCTAAATCAAGTTTTCTGGATATATGAGAGTTCAAAGCACTTTAAAAACACTAATGAAGCCTCAACAACCTTGTAAAAAGTATTATACTATAGTAACCATTTTGCAGAAGGGTCAGTGTCCCAGAGAGGTTAAGTGACTTGCCCAAGAACAGAACTGAGAATCCTTGGTTCCCAGTTCAGCCAGTAAACCACACTGCCTCATTAAAAAGCCTGGGTTTTGAAAAGAGAAGCTGACTAATTAGAATCTTGTAATGAAAATGTGAAGCACACATAGGTAGGCCCGCTGAAACTGGATTTAACCATGGTGGGTTACAAAAACATTGACTGAATGTGCTCAGTCTTGGGAATAGACACTGGTTACTGATGTCTACCTTCCATTTTGGCAGATCACCCGAACTGTTATATAATAATTTTACAGGAAATAATTTATCATCTGCTCTCTGATCAGACCTAACAACCCATGAGAACTGTAAGTAAGTAGAGGGTTCATTAGAAAAACAAATTTCCAGCTGGAACAAATGAACTTCAAATGTCTGGATCTCCAGGGTTCTTGAAAGGAATCTATCATATTAACTAAAATATTAACAAACAAAAATAAACATATTTGCTTCATTAAGAAGTTACCTTCAGTTGGAGTGGTGTCCCTGGTTTCCAGTATCAGGCCTTAAGTGAGTAACAGCAACCTCTGATCAAAACAATTATAAACTAACAAAATAAAATGTAACAGAATCCCCTGCTGGTTAACCCCCTTAGTCCTCCCCAATATCTTACTCAAGATCACTCAAAATCCAAGCCATATTTCAAAAAGTCTCCATCTACATAAACTGTGGTATATGTATAATAATGAAAAGTTGTGCCTTTTCACCATTTAGAATTATTTAAATATTTTGTATCTGTCTGGTCAGTTTCACTTTAATCTGTAGTTATTTCTAGTAAGCCAAACATTCTGGTTCCCATGGCCTGAAACAGAACTACAATATTTGGACTGCAAACAATGCAAAGGAATGTTTAAAGCAAATTGGTTGAACTTAAAATGGATTTAATTTCACTGAAATTGATCATGAAAACTTTTTTCTTTTTAAAGCCACACACAAAACCAAGATGACAATGTTCAACTAAATATAATAAATGCTACAAATTTAAGATTTGAAAACATTCTCATAACATTATACCAACTTTAATAAACGGAAAATGACTTTAAAAGTTTTCCTGGAATTAATTACTGCCCTCTTCAATTTTATGGCTAACAAAGAGTTCTTTTTAATGGTCACTTGGGAAAAAAGCAGAAATGATAACAAGTTTTCAAGCACACAGATAATGTAACTCAGTATCAATTTTTAGGAGTATCAAAGTTTGCATACAAAATGCCAGATGAATTACTGACTTTTCTACGTAACCTAATAAAAATAGAAATGTATGGTCTTGTGTGCCTAACTTAAAGAAATAAACATTAATATAGAAATATTCCTGTAGCAGAACTACTACATTTATGCAGCTGACATGAATTTCCTTGCTACATTTTCTAGACTCCTGTATATGCATTAACAGCTAATGAAAACAGGACAGAGGGGAAGTCAACAAGAGAAAAATATTCTTGAATAAAGAGTACTGCCTCAAGTTTGGTTCACCAGATTGTCAGTCCCATCTGCACTGTACAGGGAAATACCAGACAACCAGGCCCTACAAAAATGTAGATAGAACATCACAATGTAGGGTATGCCTTGACAAGTGACAGTAATAGTGTCAGAGCTCTGACGCAGGATTCCATTGTGTGTGCCCTAGTACTTCTGGTCAGATTGGCACAGTTTTCATGGATTACTGAACTGCTACATTTTGCTAACGTTGCTGGCATGTATTCCTGGAGGGGAATAATACGGTCCAAAAGTCTCCATGGACCTAAACACAGAATAGTTTGCTAGCGTCCTCACTGGTCTGTGACAGAATTTGAAACAGAAGCCTGCCACTGATTAGCTTTCCTCTCACCCTTAAGAATTGACACAATCAAAGAGAAATAGTTTTAGTGATGGAGAGATAAGTATATAACACAATAAAATCCTTAGTGGAAGACATCTTTCTGTATATTAAAAATTCAGAGTGGCATATGAATTTTTTTTTACTCTATGAGTTTGTGTGTAAATATATTTACAAGTTTGCAATTCATTTAATTCCCAAACCAGTAGCAAAAAAGTTACATGTGATTAGTGGTATTTCACTATTCCCCTTCTACCCTTTTTTCTGCACTGTACCTCTGTCTAAAATGAGAACATAAAACTATTTTAACACTGTAGGAAATGTTACTGTAGACAGTCTGCAAGCATTCTTGCCACAATACTGTTTAACTACTCTGAACAGCTCTAAACAACCTGGTGGTAAAAATGTCTGCAGCAGGTCTATGCTAGTGCTTCCATCAGAAGTAAACCAATGATGAGAGAACAGCTAAAAATTCCCAGCAGAGACACAGCTGGAAAACAAAGTGTCAATACTCAGTACATAAGAAGCTGTCATCATAATTTGCTTCACTTATACAATTTCCTTTCATTGGTTCATGTTGCTTCCGCCTAAAACTGCTCTCTCATATCCTGTAGAGGTGAGAAACACCATGCTTTGAGTACCCTCGTTCACAAACTGCTTTGAGTTTTTGCCTGCATTTTATATAAAAATTGCATTAGGTAAAGGAGTTATGCTCTGCAAATTCACCAAAAACAGAACAGCATTTCCCATTTTGGAGACTTACACTGCCTGACGCTTGAAATGCATCAATCGCTACACAAAGTCAGATGCTTTCTGCAAAAGCAACTAATATGGGGAGAAGAACAGTTGATTTTTGAAGCATTACAGCCATAGACATTACCTGAGAAGATTCCAAGTAGGTAGAATGCTATACTGGAAAGAAAGTAGAAACAATTCAAAGAACAAAATGCATAAATTCTGAGTTTGACTCCCAGGGCCTCAGGAATGATACCTACATGATCAAGGACTGATATGGCCACTAGACTCCCTATACACAATTTGAACATGACAAAGTAAGTTAACAGCAGTGAGGGATGATGGCTGAAGGAAGTGGAAAAGCTGTGGATTCTGATAGACGGAAAAAAATAAAACCCACACCAGAAACCATAAATGTCTCAGAACTTTGCCAAAACACCAGGGAGTGACCAAAGAAAGGCTGGAAAAGCTGGCATGAATGCTGTCTCCTAACACCAGCTTTCAAGCTATCCTCACTATGAATGAAAAAGAGGATGCTATAAAATTTTCGGACAAACTGATCCGAGAAGTTTCAAAATGCACTCAGATACTAATGTGATGAATGTGGTAAAAACCTCTAAAGACTAGAAATAGAACAATAAAAACCCAAATACTGCATAATAAATATATTCATTATATCCCTGAGTGTGGACAAGGCAATAAAAATGAATTATAGTTACACTATCAAACTCACAGGACTGAAACTGAATCGTTCAGGCAGTTTAAAATAATATGAGAAAACTCTGAACTTTCCAGATCCCAATCCTATAGTCCAGTGAAAAAGTTGGAAGATAATATGATTAAAGAGTTTCAGTTGAATAGATCTGTTCTTTACCCAGCTAAACTCCACATAACATAGGAATCACACTTACTGTTTGTCTTTGGGATAGGAAGGCAATACACAACTTTCTGGGAGAAAATGAAACTAGGACAGAAACATGTAATAGAAAGCAAGGACTCAGAAGACTGTCCTATTTTAAATTAAGTCTGCTCACTACAATACTATATAGGCTAAGTCACACACAATTGGGAATAAATGGCACTTTAAGGAATTTGCTGAATCGGGTTCTTCAGTGTTAAACATGCACTTAAATTTATCACAAGTAATTCCACTGAATTCAATGAGACTACTCACATGCTTAAAGTAAGACATGCTTAATATCATGCATGACCAGGGCCTATGACCCTGATCCCACATCATTACAGTCAATGGGAGCTTTAGCCATCAGCTTCAGTAAGCATAAGATCAAGGACTTTATTACCATTTTCTCCTCCTCCACAGGGCTCATAATATTGATTTGCACTGTAAATTGTTTACATTGTTCAGAGAATTGACAATATTTGTTTAGCTGCTTGTTGAAATAAACACAGGAGCAGCGGTTATGTTAGATACCTATTTTAAACTGGAGAATCCATGAAAAACATTAAATGTTCATACAACTAGACCCATTGTTATGAACACAATGCTGTAGAATAAGTTATTTTATGTCTGAAAATTAGCTGCCTAATTATGTTCATGTCTAAAACTTATTTCTTAATTCTGTACTTTGTACCTTTTCTATTTTACCTATGTTCTGACATTTTTATATAGCTCAATAAAGAGAAAACAATGGCCGAATTTTCTTGTTCTCAATCATTAATGCTGTCCTTGCAATCAGTAGGCATACCAGCAGTTTTACTACCCCTAAGCAGTAAGAGCAGAAAATGACTTCAGTACTTGTTGACACTAAGTAATGTTTCTCCTATATATAAACACTTTAAAATAATGTAGGCTTAAGTGCTGCCTAAAGATCATAAATGGATCAACACCCTTGATGTTAATGTAACTTTTCTGTTTTGCATTTAATAAATTTGCACTTTGATATCAGGTCTCTACCTAAAGTAGACAACTTTGCTAGAATTATTATATTGTTAATCCCTCAGGGCATAATTTTGCAAACCTAGGGAATTAATACCTAACAACTGTGCATGTATAAAAGTTGCCAGTGGAATGCACGATATACAGAAAAGAAATTCAGGTTCCAAAGATTCAGGATATCTCTGGCCAATACAAATAAATAACTGATGTCAGCAAAATACTGAACTTGATGCTAAAAAATGTATGGGGCACCTGTGGCCTTTCAAAATCTTGATCCTTTTTATTCCTGCCTGCTGCTATCACTCTGTACCCCTATTTTTGATCAAGAAAAGGGTGGACAATATACTTGTACTCCATCCTAGCAGCCAATCAGAATCTTATCTTGCTTCTCTATGTAAGATTTGCTCATTGGACATTTAGGGTTTCATCCTCCAAAGTGCTGAGCACCTTAAACTCACATTTAAGTCACTGGTAATTGTGGGCACTCAGGAGGACCTTGCAGAATCTAGCCCTTAATGTTTAAATTAAGCCAACCTAGAAGCTTCAGACTTCCTGACTCTTGAATACCCTATCGAGTTGTCAATACTACAAATTAATATACACTTATGTCTTTAAGACATTTTTCATCACAGAAGTGTCAAGCAGAGCCTGAAAAAAAAAAAAATCACCTCCTCTCAACTCACTTAAAATTTTGCCCTTTGCAGCAGTTGGGTTAGTGCCTATAACAGAGGCGGTCCTAAAAATGTTTACTCATATACATAGCATATCATCAAGAGAAAAAAATACCAGTTAAATAATATTTGTTTCTCTTTACCACAGAATTTCTGGCACAATCTTTGCTTTTTATCTGAAGCCTTATAATTACATGAGGGTGTCTCCTAGCCAAGAAAAAAAAAAAAGAAGGCAAGTTTATGCAAGCTTTTAAGCCAAATGAGATGGTATAGGGTAGCAATTCAGGGATTTTAACTTACAAACTGTACTCCATCTTCATTATAAAGCTCCCTCATATAACACTAACTGATAAGCAGGCCCACCAACTAGGGAGGGGGTGGGGGGAGAAGAAAGGAATGATACAAAGGGGGCAATTGCCCAGGGGCCCGGCAATATTAAATGAGACAAGGCATGGGTGGCAGTGGGGTGAAAGGTTTCCTTTGAGGAGGCTAGCTCCCCATCCCACCTCTTCCATCCATGATCCCTATCCACTGTCCATCCCCACTCTGCCCGCACCACATCCCTCTCCACCAGCCCACCTCCCTGCTTGGCCCCGCACCTCTCTTCCACCTCCCTTTCCCTGCTGGGCCTCCCTCTGCCACATCCCTGGTCCCAGCTCAGCCCCCACCCCCCACTGTCACTCACCACCTAGGGGAAAGGGGAGTGTGATAGAGAGGAGGGGGACCGAGCAATGGGGGGAGGGACACGTCAGCAAGTGGGCCAAGTAGGGGAGAAGGCAGGGCCTGGGGTGGAGCAGGGGCGGGATGGGACTGTTCTGCCCTGGGGCCCGGAATTCCTGTCTGCTGGATCTGCTGATAAGGGGCCACTTTGCATTGGTTCCTAGATAAATGCTTTCAATTCAGATCCCTCTGTAATACATAAAATAGAGTTTATCAGGGCAGAAAGCATGTCCTGAGATTTAAATAACTACTGCTAACACCTGGTTTTATGTACATTCCAATACACTGAGTTCTAAAATTTTGATCATATGGAACAGGAAAATCTTAATTACAGAACTAACAGTTAAAGACACTGAAAAAAGGAAAAACTATGCAGAAGTGTCCAGCCGCTCATGCTAGCTTAAACTTTCAATGGTATGGGATAAGTAATAAAGTATAAATAAACATGTCAATTTAAATACACACTTATAATTTAATATATAGTTAGCCAAATATGCCCACAAAACCTCAACCCAGAGTTTACATGTGATAAAAATAATTTAAAAATATGGTTGATTTTCAGATACTCAAGATATATTTGTTGCAAAATCTAGAAGTGTGTATTACCTATCTCCACCACCCACTTCACTGACAAAATCCACTGTAATTGGAAAGTTTCCTCTCCTTTTTTCCAAATCATATTGGTAAAACTTTTCCTTTGTGAAAATGTAAGTTTTTACTGGCATAAAACAAGTAAAATCCATCATTTCACTGGTCAGGCACATCAGGGTGCCAACCGTAGGCTGAAGTAGCATGAAAACCCTACGCAAAAGCCAACTGGGTGGGAGGAGGCTGGGATGGTTACATTCTTGCCTTTACATTGTAACATTTCTCCTCATATTGCAGGATAAAATAATTCATACCCAAGCAGCAAGTCACCAAAACTTTGGAAATAGGGTGTTGTCAAAAACTGAGTATTTTACTATTACTGGGAAAGGGAGAGAGAGAGACTCTCTGCCCTCTCCCAGTGACCACGTTCACAGTGGGCAGTGTGCAGATGCACAAACTTTGGCCAGAGGTGCATAGGCAAGGTACAAGGGAGGCAAAGGCACCTGACAGCACCAGCAGGCTATTCTGACGACTGGGCTGCCACTTTCAGTAAACCCCATGAAGCAGCAAGGAGTGAGAAGCCACAGCAGCTCCTCCCTCTCTCCCTAGCCACAAACCCTCGCCTAAGGCCCGCTATTACACACCCCAGCTCCTCCCTGGGCCCCCTCAACACCCTGGAACTCCCAAGGGAACACACAGCTCCTCCCTTCCCGCGCCTGCACCGCACCCCATCTCCCGTGGTCCCGCCAGTCCTGGTCCCCATCACCCCTCCCGCCCCTGCGTCACCCAGTCCCCACCACCTCACCTCTCCCCACCCCACTGTGTCCCCCTCCCACCCGTGTCACTGAGTCCCCATCACCCCCTCCCGCCCCACTGTGTCCGTCCTTCCTCCGTCCCCCCAGGACCCTCTCGCTTTCCCCCACTCCAATCCCCGTCCCCCCAGCCCCAGTATGGCCTTCAGCCCCTCCCCCCAGCCCTAGCTCCCACCACCCGAGCCCCCCCCCAGCTCCCTCATGCCGCCGAGCTCCCCCAGCCGCTGGAGCGGGGGGGAAGGGGTGGGACCGGGGCCGCGCCCCCATTTCCGCTCCGTGTCCGCCTGGCCCGCGCCTCACCTCCCGGGCGATCTGGTTGAGCGCATCGTCCTCCGCCGTCAGCCGCTCCCGGTTGGGGAGCCGCTTCCGCCCGGCCCCCTGCGTCCCCATCACCGCCCGCCGCCAACCACCGCTGCTCGGCGCGAGCTGCTCCGGGCTCCGGCTGCTACGGCGCGCGAGGCGCTGCTGCTGCTGCTGCCGCCGCCGCCGGCAGCTGCGTACGGCGCGTCACAGGGGGCGGGGCTCAACGGCCCAGCCCGCGCGAGGGAGGGGTGGGGGGAGAGGGCCCGGCGCATGAGAGAGGAGGGGAGGGGGCGGGGCAGAGCAGGTATGGCCAGGGTATGGGCGGGGCTTTGCGGCAACGGGGCGGGGTGCTGTAGGGTGTGGAAGGGGGCGGGGCTTTGGGGGAGATGTGTGGACAGAGGGGGAGATGGTGGGGGTGTTTTAGGGTGCCAAGGGGCATTGGGGAGATGGCCAGGACTGAAGAGTGCTGAGGGACTTTGGGGAGATGGCCAGGGGGATGGGGAGTACAGAGGGGTTTTGGAGAGATGGCCCAGGATACAGAGGGGTTTTGGGGAGATGGCTGGCCAGGGGGATGGGGAGTATAGAGGGGTTTTGGAGAGATGGCCGGGTGGGGTGGGGCTGGGGGGTACAGAGGGGTTTTGGGGAGATGGCTGAGGTGGGTTGGGACTGAAGAGCGGGCTCTGTGGAAAAATAGTATGTGATCATGTAATTAAAGGCTGTATGATAAGGCAAGCGGGGGAGTGGGGGGGCAAATTAAGTGTTCCAGTGCAACCTTCATTTGGGCGTTTTCTGACTCCTGGGGGGTTGGACTTTGCAATCTCCAGAATTCTTGTTGTAACAATCGGTTGAGTGTAACTTCCTAGTTTGTTTGTTTTTTTAAAAACCAAACTGAGCCCCACCCCAAAATTCCATCATGTGGCATCATACTGAAACCCAAATGGCTCCTTAACAGGGTTAGAGCATTTAGATCCACCACACAGACCTCTGCCACGTAACACAGTAACTGATGAATAGTAGGTTGTCATCTTCTGTGTGGACCAGCACCAGAGGGGGCTGGGAGACTTTTGCCAGTGGGGTTCATAGATATTGGTAGCTAGCAGAGAAATGGCGAGAGTCAGAGCTCTTGGGCTCCATTCCAGGCTGTGGAAGCCAAGGGAGTGTCTCGCCAATGCACAGATTCTTCTGCACATTCCCGTCCAGTGTTTGACCACTTCCATCCTATTTGCTCCAACTATGTCTTCATCCCAGAGCCATTATCATTGTCTACCAGACCCAGTCTCCATTTCTCAAACTTCTCATCCCAGTCCCATCAAGTCTCACTTCTCTGGACTCCCCATCTCAGTCTTCTTGCTTAGCCATCCCCAGTTTCCCTCCTCCCAGCTTCTCACCCAATCTCTCTCTTCTGTCTCCTGAGCTCCAGTCTTATACCTCCCACCCCTTGCCCACATTCCCCATTCCCACTGCTTCCCAGGCCCACTCTCCCTTGCCAGGCTTCTTGTGCAATTTCAGTGGCTCCCCCACCCCAATTCCTAGTCCGAGTCTCTATCAAACCAGTCCCACCTCATTCACCAGTCCAGATCTCTCTCCTCCCTACACACCTTCTCCCCACCCTACTGGTTTCAAGTTCTCCTTTCCCATACAGAGCAGTTACCCCCCACCCAGCTCTCCATCCAATCTTAGTCTCCCATGGCACTGGCTCCCACTCCTCCCCTCTCCCACATTTCCCCACAGCTCTCATCTCAGTCTACCCCCACCCCCAACTCCCATTTCTAGTTTCTCACCCCTCCACTTCCAGTGTCCAGTCCTGATCACACCACTAAGCTCCTTATTCCAGTCTACCACCAATGTCCCCAAGCCCAGCTCATGTCTTTTCTGCATTCAAATCAAGTGGCTTCCTCTTCCGTACTGCCTAGGTAATAGCTGGGGCAGCATTGACAGCAAAGGGAAGAGAGGCAATTTAATAAAAATTTCAGGGAATTTAGTTGCAAAGTCTCTACTGAACATGTGCAAACTGCACTTTTTCAAAGACTTACAACTTGGCCAAATTTGGGCAGATTTCCATGTGGACAGCGAAAAACACATCCCTGACACAAAGGCCGCCCCCTCTACCAAGTTTTAAGTCCTTGTTCCAAAGCATGAAGGCACCAGAGCTCCTCAAGGAAAACGTCACCAGGATTTTTTAACATGGGCAAAACAACATATTTTCCCCAGCCTCATTCTTGGAAACGGCTGCACCATTTTGACTGTAATTTTCCAGAAGACATCAGTTTGAGGTGGACACTCAGCATAGAAAGTTTCAGCCCAAATGAGTAAAATTATAAGCAACTGAAAATGGTCTCATAATGGGAACTGTTGAGCAACCTTAGTAACAGCTAGTGCTACCAACCCATGCTATAATTTTTTATGTTAAATCTGAATAAATTATGCACAACTTCAACTGGATTTGTGCATACACATCATTAGTGCCCTGTCACCTGATCCCAGCTCTGACACTGACTCCTGTGGCTTTGGTCAGGTCACTTAATCCTTCTGCCTTCCCACCACCCTCCCCGTATTCCAACCAACTTCCAGCTCACACCTCTCTTCATCCCTTCCTCCCTATTCAGCCTCCAAAACAAATACCCCCCGCCCCTTAGTGGTAGTAGAAAAAAAGATTGTTCCTGCAGGCTCTGAAGGCAACTTTTCCCTTCCTGCAATGATAAATTTCCTTGCAAGAGATACTTTCCTGTGAATTTTTAAATGACAATAGATTTTATTTATTTAATTTACTTATACAAGATAGCCAGCCAGCGAAGAAGGAACATTCTTCTTGTTGGTAATCCAGCAATATTCAATCTATTAGGATCTTCTATTAGGATAAAATACAGAAGAAAGAGAAATTTTGGGTTGAACAGTACAGAGAGAATGTTAAGATTGCCAGGCCCCATTCTATACGACACTGTCGGTCTGAAACTCCTATTGATTTCAAGGGGAGCTACAGGTGCTCACCACGGGCAGGTCTACATTTACCTGGAGATTTGGCGGCAGTTGACGGGAGTTACACAAACTACGCAGAGTAGCTTGCGTAACTCCCGTTGACTGCTCTGCTTCCCTTCTGCGCGCTGTCTACACTGTGCTGTGCCCGCTGATGCTGTGCTACGCTACTTGAGGGGGTGGTTTACCAGCGTCGACCTCCTGATCGATTGAGCGGATCTACAATGACCGCTCAATCAATTCAGAAAAATGGATTTGGCGGCGGCGAATTTGCTGCAGTGCGTATAGACATGGCCCACCTCTCTGAGACAGAGATCAGGAAAAACATAGGAGCGACAAGAGAGACAGGAAAATGCCAGGGGTTTAGCCTCATGAAGATTCCTGGAAGTCATCCCCTGAAGGAAAAGGGCTGGAGAAGCCCTGGGGAAGGGGACCCTCACACTACTGGATGCTGGAGTTGTCTGCAGGGACTGCTGCCCTCCATCCCTCTTGCTGCCATTGGGCTCTCAAAGTGTGTTAAATATAGCTCAAACCTGTGTTAACTCCCTATTAGATAGAAATTCAGTTGGTTTTCAGGGCACAGTGCTATAGGCAGCATCCCTGCACGGCTTCATCCTGTCTCCTAAGTCTCTTTCTCCTCTCACACCTCTACCTTACCCCCACTTCCCAAACCCTGTGGAATCTCTTCATGGATACTAAGTGAATTTTCATATTCAGTAGAAACATCTGTTATCAATTGTAGTTGATTCCCTGGAATACACTTGAAGTATTAAATACAAAAATCATTTTTTGGAACATTTGTGCCAGTTATCTTCTCATGAAGGCAAAGGATTGATTAGCGTCGAAAAGGAGGAAGTGTTCTCTGGGATTCCCAATATAGCTGTACCAATATAGTCTTACCTTAATTCTGACCTTCACTTTGAGTTCTGAGTCTCTCGTGAGCACAGACCACAAAGGTGTTAAATTGTACAGTGGTTTGGTAATATGCACATATATCCCCTAGGGAGTAAGATAAAAGCAGCAAATTTAATTTCTTTTATGACCCACTTTCTGCTATAATTTGGAACTAGTTTTCCAGAAGTACAAGGCTAGCATCACTATGACGCTGCTCCTTCTAGTAAACAAATAAGTTTCATACATAGCTACATCAATTAACGTCAGTCATGAGCCGCTATGGCTCTAGTATTCCAATCCTGCAGACCTGTCCCTGAGTAGGGACTATCAGTTGTGCTAAGTTATTTAGTAGTTTTCTGATAAACAAACAAACATTGCTTTTTAACAGTATTGGGACAAATATTTTATCTGTGAACTAAGATAGATGTTTTTGTTTTTCAAGGTCTAAACCTTTCGTAGAGACAAATACAGCCTAAGAAGGGAGAAGCAGAATGTTCAAAACATAAGGGCAGTTGAAAATTATAGCTCAGGCATGTGCTAAAATCAGAAAGTGCCACGACACAGTATCCACAGGGTTATTCAGATTGTCTGTAGTGAGCCAGACCCTGCATTCCTTGCACACTTACAACTTCCAGAGGTTTTTCTGGGAGCTTTGAGTGTAAAATGATTATGGGATCTGGATCATCTGTGTGTGCCTCTGCTGTCCAGAGATGTGCCAGACGGTTTAATTAATACTTCAGCATCTCACAAAAGACAGTCTTCTTGCTATGTGTGGAAAGGGCAAGTAATTGCTTGTCCTTTGATTTCTACACAAACTACTGCCATGGAAAGAAGGAGAGAGATGCCTTTTTTAACAATTTCAAGCAGTTACCCCTCTTCAGAAGCTATTTAATCTTATTTTGTTTCTTTTTATATACATGAAATCAAGATGGTTATTTTTAGTTTGTATCTGGCTGTCTCTGTGATTTGGATAAAGATTCCATTTGACTATTTAGTGGAGTTATCCAAAATAACCTCTCCTCACACCCAAATAATAATAAATTAAAAACATTAAGGCTGAGAATTTAGGACCAAATTCTGCTAGGTGTCAAATATCTCCTGTAAGGTGCTGATTTACACTTCTGCATGCACGTCATGTGGCTAAATAACAGTTGTGGTGACAACCATAATTTTTCCCTTTCTGTTTGATTCTCATCCAGCATTCAAGTTTACTCACTGCATGTGCCCAGCAGTGTAGTAAACTAGAATTGCCATCTGTCCAGGTTTTCCCAGGATTGTCCCTTTTTGGAGGTAGCTGTCCTGGGAAATCTTTAGAGGGTGATGTATACACACTGCTATTTGTCCAGTTTTATGGGCTTAGGATCATCCTGGATGTTCCTGTTTTTTCTACCTTGGAGGTACAAAGAAACTTTGCATTCCAGACTGTTAAAGGAATTTTATTTCAATAGAAAGAAACTCATCTGGCCAAAATATAAGCCATCTCATTAAAAACACTACACATACAGAATTTGCCCAAGTAAATATCAACTAATGAGTCAAATATACATTATTCAGTTTGGGCTACATTATAAAATAGACTATACCCTAAAAGAAAATTAAATACAGAAATATCTGCATTTCTTATGATACTTTACACTTTTTTTATAAACAATCAAAATGAAACCAAGATTCCTTTTGTATTATTATAGTCATAATGGCGAACAATGACACCCAGCCAAGACTAAATGTCCCATGCCAGTTTCAAAGTACACTGTTTTAAGAACATAATGGGCAAACAGTTTGCAGCCTGCTCTTCAATATCTTGTGCACAAGTAGATTGATACACCCCAGCAACAACATGTTTCCACTATGCTACTCTTAAAGCATATCTTGTAAAATCTCACTCTGACTTAATCAGAACAAGCAATCAGCTTTTAAATTACTGCAGCTAAGATGTTAAATAGACTTTATTTTGCCTAATCAAGCTGATGTTTATCTCCGTGATCACTGCAGAGCATCTACATGGTTACATTTCTTTCAATTTTCAGATCATCATGAGGAAGGGCTATCTGCTGGTTTGTCTAGGACCCTGAAGATGTGGGTTCAAGTTGCTGCTCTCCCAGAAATTTCCCGTGTGGCCCTGTGCAAGTTGCTTAGGGTATACATGCAGTGCAAATGATGGTGTAATTGTAGCATGTGTAGGCATAGTAATGAAGATGTGGTAGTATGGACCTCAGTAGAGGCTAATAACATGAATCTGTACCCAGGATCTCTAGCTGGCCTGCACTGAGGTCTGTGCCACTACTATTGTCACCCATGCTATCCAGATTAAAGCTAGTGTGAGTAGGCATTCCCGCGCTACAATTACACCATCATTTGCAGTGTAGACATACCCACCCATACCTCCCTGCATCTCACCTAATAGTAGATCTCTGCCTCCGAGGCGCATTGCAAGGATAAATCCAGTAAGGATTATGGGGTGCTCAGCTATCATAGTAATGGGATCATATAAGGACCATGGATATTTGTGCAAACCCCTCGTGTAGCTTGGCAAAGCCAAAAGCTGCTATTTTCGTCAACTCAGCCTGCTCCTGTTGGAAACTCGAGTAAGCGCTACTACGAATGGTAGCTTTGCCTGTCTACACCAGCAATTTGCAGCTACACCAGAGGCTGGTCACTTGAGGCTGTGATTGGCAAAGCCTCCAGTAAGCAAGGGAGTATTAACTCTATCTTCCCTCTCTTTGTATAGGTGCTCCTCCAGATCCAGACTTTAGGAGTGAATGAATCCTAGGTGGAGAGATCTGTTGAGTTACCTATATTTTGACCTACAGTAACTTGTTTTGATTGACAGGTATAAAGGCTTGCTCCTGCTGAAAAGCTCTTTGTGAGTGCCGCTCTCTTATTTTCACTGGGATACCCTGGGCTCTAAAGATCCTGTTGAATTCTGTGGAAAAAGCAAATCCCGGAGAATCCTGGGGGATGAAGATCCTATTTTGTCAATCCTAAACTCTGAGTAAAAGATCCCTTTCAATATTTCAACTGAGACCAGGGGAAGGCCCTTTCCAACAAGCTTCAGGTCTTCTGGCACGCTGGCTCCACACCCTTCCACTCCAACATACTTCTTATACCCAAGAGGGCAGCAAGTTGCATAAAACCGGCTCTACAGGTCTGACCTCAGCAAGGGATTCCACAGCTGTCCTCTTAGGGCAGCTCTGCACACAAAGGAGTGGTGGAGCCAGGGGCCAAATCTGGCCCTGGCTCTCCGAACAGCACAGAGACTCCAAGCCCTGAGCCTAGTGACTGGATGTCTTGTCTGCTGCATCTCACTCTGTGCTTGCTATGGCTGTCAGGGTGATGGGATTATAGGTGTCCCTTAGGCTTGTGCACAGCTGTCAAAATACTGAGGTTCCAGTCCAGGCATCAGCCAGCCTGTAGTTGGCACAGTTGGCTCTCTGCTGTGGCATGACTCCCGGATTTTAAAGTGTGATTGATTCAATAATACAGTCTCTCTCTTGACCTAACCTAATAAAGAACAGCCACTCTGAAGCCCAGAGTGTTTGAAATAGAGTCAAAATTAAGCCAGTCCAAAAGCAGCTGTAGCAGCAGGCAGCCAAACTCCTCCTGATCTGCCAAGTAGCAGCCAGCAGCCCCGGACTGCAGTGCAGAGCACACGAGAGAGTCCTATAATGCTCTATTGTTTGCAATGTGTATTCCTGTCTAGTTATTCTTCTCAGCTTGCCACAGCACCGCAGACAGCTGCAGAAACCTGGCTCTTCACCCCTGTGTCCCCTTCTCCCTCTGTAAATCAACAGGATTTCAATAGGGGAAGTTTCCGTTTGTTTTAATAAGTCCCTGCTTGCAATGCATCTCTTCCAACTTCACCAGAGCCAGGGATAATACTTCCTACCTCACACTGCTGGTGGGAGGACAAAATCCATTCATGATTGTGAGATGCTCGGATTCTACAGGAATGAGGGCCATAAAAGGACTTAGGAAACCTGCATCGCTCTCTTTCTTCCCAAAGCTCAACAAACAGGGATAGGCTTTGAGGAAGGGGGCGGGGAATCAAAATGCATATTTCAATTGTGGCCATTTTTGTTATTTTAACTCAATCAATGTCAAGATTATAACGTAAGCCGTCTGTGCTGGTTCAATCCTTCGCTGGCATAAGGCAGGGTAGCTCCACTGAAACCAGTAGAGTTATAACAATTTATACCAGCCAAAGATCTGACCTTATGTTACTTTTATGATAAAAATGGATCAAATTTTCATCTGAGAGGGTGGCACTGTCATTTCCTCATTAATGCACGAGGCCCGTAGCACCTGGCTACATGAGAGCAAGAAGCCACGGAGCGCTGTTCCAAGTACTTAGGAGTTGTTGCTTATTTTTCTGCTCACAGGCTGGAGTCTCCCATGCTACGTGGTAGGATTATCTACTCCATTCCCAAGTTTGCCATCATTAAAGTTGAGCTACAATTTCTAGTTGGGCCATTCAGGGTTCCTCTTACCTCAGTCCAAGACAACCGTGTAGTTTGACAAGGCCAGAACCCACACCTACTGGTGCTGCTTATCTTTATAATATGCTAAGTGTTTGATTTTACTAATTAAGACATACAGTTTTGGTGTAACACATCTTGCGTGAAGAACAAATATCTAGTTTGTATAAATTATTACAGGGGCAATGGTAGCTTATATTAAGGTTGCTTAGCATTTTCCATGATAACTTCCTCTTTTCAATTGCTTATAACTCTGGCAAACTTTACCCATTTCAGCTGAAAGTTTTTCATGCTTGGTCTGTGCCTTGGGTTGATTTAACACACAAACACAACACTTCAACTATTTTTAAAAATGACTAGTGACAAATAGATAGCTTTGCCAGTTTTAGGTTTTCTCCCATCAAAATATCCTGTGCCCTTAAGGAAGATGCACTTGGCTGGGATCCAGGAGATCAAGAGCTGTAGACTCACCTCTATTACTGACTGCTGCTATGCTAATCATTCTTTGCACTTCACAAGCCTTGATATTGAGCAAGGCCTCATGCTCCTGTCTTTATGTGGGAGGCAAGAATCCACTTCTCCAGTTTTACAGCAGTAGATGAAAAGATACACAACATCCCTTGTGGCACGAGAACCCCTATCTCCAATAGGAGAGGTCTTTGGTTTCAGCCACTTGGCCATACTGCCTCTCAGAAGAAATCTACCAGTCTACATCCTTTGCTCTGATGTTTGCAAATGGAGCTACCCCCACAGTTTCAATACATAGCATGTCTTCCCCCATCTCTCTAGTGACTGGTCCACAGAGGAAAACACCTTCTTTTGCCAGTTAATGTAGTTGCTCCTCTTGCTCAAGTGATAGAGGTCTGTGCTAAAGCTTCTGAGTTCAAATAGTGCTGATGAGTGGCGAGGTACCTGAGTATAGTTGCAGGTGGTAACATTTGTGTTTTTCATTTTTTTTCATAAACTAGAAAGTTACAAATAGAAAAACGATGTGAAAAACAAACATTGAAAAGTGAAACTCTTGGAAGTTTAGAAATGCTAAAATTAAAGTTGCCTGTTCAGTTGATACAGTTATTAGATATATGATCACCTTCTTTTTAGCCACAGGATGGATGGTGCTCAGGGAATGACATCTGTTAAATGTTCCTCTGTGGCCCTTGTCACATGCCCAGGCCTTATTTATTGTATCCATACAAATCCTGGATTGAATACAGCCCTTTTCATTTTCTCTGGGGCTTTTTTGTGGCACTAACCACATCTGAGTTTCTCAATCATCAGTTAATTTATCTTCCATACAACCCTGCAGGGGGCTATTAGCACTCTACAGATGGGGAATTGAGACAGTGAGGTGAAAAATTACCAAAATGCTTATGCATTGGGCATGCTTCAGTTGCTGGGTGCCCAACCTGAGACATCTCGGGGTGGTTTTCAGAGGGACTGAGTAGACACAGCGCCCACTGACTTCAGTTGCACTGGTGAGTGCTAAGCATGTCTGAAAAGCAGGCCCCAGGTATCTCAAATTGGGCAGAAAATGAAGAACACAGAGTTAGTTGCCACCTGGGAACATTTTTGTTTAAGTGACTTGCCCAGCATCACACAGGCAACCTGTAGCAGAGGCAGGGGTAGAACTGCCTTACACACAAGCTCCTCCTTTCTCTTCCTGCAGCCCCATGTCTCATTCACTACATGCCTCAGAGTTAGGAAGACGTTTTCCCTGAGGGGCAGGTTACCCCCTCGCTGCTTACAGAGGATTTCTTGCACCTTTCCCTGAAGCAGCAGGTGGAACTGGCCACTGCTGGCAACAGGAAGCTGGCCAAGGTGGATCGTTTGTCTGATCCAGCACGGCAGTTGCTTTGTTACCTTCTTGAGAAAATGCACCAGGAATCCTACAACCCACAGCCCATTCACTGCACAGCCCAGATTCATTGCTATGCCAGCTTTTACACAGAACTGGGAGGGGGGCAGTGAAAAAGGGCAAGCGTAGGGGACAGAAGGACAGCTTTATCCACGATGGCCTCTTTTTTTGTGCAGCCACTAGCTCAAATGCTGAGTCACCCCCAAGGATGGGACACAACAATGGCTGATCTCGACTAATTAAAAGCTCCCAAAATAATTTCTAATACATTTTTCCAATTATAAAGAAATTGCTGCAGGTAATAAATAGAACAGTTGATGGTTTCTCCTTGCAGGATCTTCATTCCTATCTAGCTGAGTGGCATTGGAGGACTCATGCTACCCTCTGTGTTATAAAATGACTAGTTTATCACTCCTATAGCTTTGAGTTGGATTAAAGGAGATTACTCTAGCTCCTGCACCAACGAGATTGCTTCTGTGCCTGCTAACACCTGCTGTCTCAAGGGAAGAGGAGAATTGGCTTAAACAGAGCCTGGCTTCCAAGGTCCCGCTGGAAGAAATGCGACAGTAAAGATGGCTGGTGTCCCAGTGAAAAGCCTGAGAGAGACATACACAAAACCCATCAGAAAGAGTTCTCACTGTTAGCCCCTGCAAGGCGTCATGCTTCACCACCAGCTTCTGGGGCAGGGCACTTGAAAACCTGCTTTAGCACATGGGCTTGGGATAAGCATTTCAAAACCATGTTAGATACTATTAGCTGCCCGGCTTTCATTTCAAACTCTACTGCTATTGTTAAAAAAAATGCAAAATCTGTTTACACAGTATATTGCTTTGCACCTTTTGACGGCAAATGACGACATTTCTGGAGATTATTGCTCCCAAATCCTTGACAATTTCAGCTGGAAACAGAACTTGGGTATAGCGGATCAACACCAGAGAAGGCAATTTGTTTTACTATGTCTCTAAGTCCTGCCATGGAGCCAAGCCTCTCCCTTTGAAGTAGCCCTGGGGTCAAATATAGACCACAAGACTCATCCACAGGGCACGAAACTCTCCTAATTCCTGAGAAATGGAGGTGTGGTTCATGAAGGTCTCTACATGTAAAGTTGCATCTCATTCTAAGCAAAAGACGGGAGAAGATGGAGCAGCGCATGCCGGGATGTCTAGGCACCATCTTATTAAAAGACGGGAGTGGTGACAGCCTGCTCCATTTTATGTAAATTAAATGCAGTCCCTGAGCTCCTGGCAGGTTGCCAACGTAGCCCTCTTCGCGGTGTGAAGCTAGGGCACCTGGGTTGTTAAAGGAAGTAGCCATCAGAGTGGCAGTGACGCATGCATGCTCACTGTCTTAGATTATTACTATTGCATGTTGGGATACAGGTTCCATGCATGTGTTCCAGTAGGGAAAACCAAAAACTGCGCAGTTCCTGTCTCTCTCTTCAGTAGTCTGATAGGAAGAGCCCCCCCCCAACCCGCTGTAAAAGAATGCTCTTGCTGGAGTACATTCTGCTCAGCTTTTCCTTCCCTCATGAACCTTACATCCCTGTTACAGGAGCCTGTCACTCCAGGACATCCCTCCCCTGCAACTCCCAAGGCAGCAACCCTCCTGACAGCCTGGCAACATCCCATGCTCCCCTGCAACCTTCACCATGTCCTCTGGGCACCTTATCGGCTCCCAGTGACTTTCCCCAGCCCGTTAGGTTCCATTAACCTGAGGTGCCTCATCACACCCCAAACACACCTTAAAGTTGAGCACGCTAATCTAACCACTGAGTACCATTTTAATGAGTCATTTCAGCTCAGACCAAGTCAGATGGACACCCCCTTCTCCCCCGTGGAAGCTAGACCATCTAAAATCCCTCCCAATGCAGGGTTGTTCCCTATTTTCCATTTACTTATGAGTTGTCCAGTTGAAATTTCATATGTGCTAAATGACAGGGTTCCTACCACTTCCCGGTGGAGATCATTCGACAGGCTAACGGTTTGTACTCTCGGGAAGTTTTCCAATAGTCACCCTTAATTTTCCCTTTCTTAATTTAATCTCATGACTCCAAAAATATTTGTTATGCTAAATAATTACTTTCCCTCCTCGGCCTTTAAAACTCTCCAATATTCATCGTCTGTTGTCATGGCCCTCTTCTAGCCAAGCTATTAATGTTTATCTTGCTCTCAACACTATGTCAAGAAGACCTGCTCTCCTTATGCCGCCTGGCCTGTCCTATTGTCAATTCACCTGAAAGGGACATAAGAGAAGGTCTGAAAACAGCAGTAAATTTACAGGTCATAAATGTAATTGGCAACAGCTTTTTTCCTGGATGCTGAGTACTTTTAATTAGCTGGGTACTCTTGTTTCAGTGGCCTATTTGTGTGTTTCAGATGTTGCCGTTGGAAAGGTTGGAATAACCGTTTAAAAAATGGAATAGTCTCAGTTGACGGGACGGTTTGTATCCCTGCTTTCCAGCAAGAAATAGGTCTATACTGGTGTATGTATGCCAGCAGAACTCCCTAGTGTAGATGCAGTGTAAGCCAACAGAAAGAATTCTTCTGCCAGCAGAGCTACCCCACCTCCCGGAAGGACATTAGCTAAGCTGACAGAAGCAATCTTCTGTCAGTGTAGTTGTGTCTACACCAGGATTTTGATGACATACTTGTGCTGGTGAGGAGGTGTGATTCATTCATCCTCCTAGCCCATATAGCTATGCTGGGGAAGCTTTGCAGTGTAGCCTAAATAAGCCTCGGTTACAGCCATGCAACTCCATTGTAGTAAATGGAGTTATACATGTGTCACGGTCTCAGGGTTAACTGCACCTTTGGCTCCCTCCCAGCTTTCCTCCAGGGCACCCATTAAAAGTTGCAAGCTCCCAGCCATCATTTCTCTCGGGCGGAGACTCACATCTCTCTCCTGCCAGCCTGGAGTTTAGGCTTGCAGTCCCTCCACACCCAACTGAGTTTCCCAGCAGCCCAGACTCGGGTCCAACAGCCGTGGTTAACCTTTCTCCAGGGGTGACGGCAGTGTACACCAGTGACCAACCAACCTTCATAAAGCCCCATCTCGGGAGCAACCTGCTGCTCTTCCCATCTTCTACCGCCAGGGATGCCCTGTGCAGTCGCCCGGGACACTCAGGCTGGTTGCAATCCCATGAATTTTAAACCCTCCAGAGCCCACATTGGGGAAGGAGAGCAAGGAGGCCCAGTCTGCTTGGCGAGCCTGAGAGATCTGCGCCGACTTCCTGCCTTTGTGGTGGTAGGGGTTACAGTGACTCCGGGCAAAGAAGCTGGAAAGCTGGCTCTGTCTACCTCTGCCTTGCCTGCTCCTGCGACAGAAGCTGGAGTAAGGCAGCTCCTTGATGGCCTTCTGGATGTCTGAGGAAAGCACGCTTCCTCTTCAGCCCATGGGAACATCCTTCCAGAGTTAGATGCAATAGCGTGCATCTGGTAGTGTATTGTTCCAAGTTGGAGAGTCCCAACCCAGCAGTGCGGTCAACATAATTTGTTCCTGTTTGAATTGATACAGTGAGTTTGTGCCTGAGCACAGATGCTCATGTTTGGCCAAGTAAGTAGCCTAAACAGTGCTCAGCTAAAATCTAATTCATAAACAAAAAGCTTGTGAAGAGGCTACAGCTGACAACGTGTTTCCACAGAATTCAGCTAACACTCCACAAATAATGTCATGCTTTCAACTTTTAAAAGCTCAAATGTTAGAAAGTCTGGCTGCAAACGGCTAAGACAGTTTCATTAATACATATCACAATAGCAGCAGATACCCCACCTGAGATCAGAGCCCCACTATGCCGGGCACTGTACGTATATCTAGACTGAGGCAATCCCTATCCCCAATGTCTTACAATGTAGCTAGACAAAGGGATGGAGGGGAAAGAGAGTCACATCAGGTGAAGTGACTCTCCCAAAGTCCGAAAGCCAACGTGGGGCGGAACCAAGAATGAAAAACAGGTCTTCTAAATCCCAGTCCAGTGCCCTATCACCAAATAGGCCAAACACCAGAGCAATAAATACCTAGTGCTTTTTCATTGATAGAGTTCAAAGCACTTAACAAAAGAAGGTCAATATCATTAGCCCCATTTTACAGATGGGGAAGCTGAGACACAGGCAAAGTGACCTGCCCACGGTCGCCCAGCAAACCAACAGCAAGCAAAACCAGGAATACTAGGAGATTATTGCAGTAGGAGAAAGGATTTTATAATCCAGTTATTTCAATAGGTTTCCGGATGCCCACATACTTTAGAAATAAACATTTTTTCCCCATCCAATTGCCATCATATGATGGGGGAAAGAATTTTTAAAAAGGCAAGGATAAACAAAAGGAATGGATTCTAAGCACTCTGATCAGAGCTTTGCACCAGAAAGTTTCACCCCCCAGCCAGCTCCACCAGACAAGTTTTTGCCAGCATAGCTAGGTCGGTCAAGAGCATGTGAAGTTGTGATCCCTGGCAACATCGCTCTGTTGGCAAAAGCTCTTAGTGTAGATTCAGTTACACCAGCAAAACTGTGCTTTTGCCAGTATGGCTTATTGCACTTTCACCAACAGAGTTTATTTCAGCCCTCTCACGAGAAATAAGCTAAATCAAGTAAAAGCACAGTTTTGCTGACGCAGCTAGTCACACTAGGACTGCTTTGTGGGTAGTGACAAAGTATTCCTCGTGTATGCTTGGCCTGTGACGCTCGCTTCTATAAAGGGTTTGATTTTGCGTATGGACACCCAAAACTCCCCTCTAAGATCAGGAGAGATTTGGATGCTCAGAAATATAGGGTTGGGCCTCAAATACTGTGTAAAACTAACATTGCAATAGTTTCATCCTAACACTGCAATTCCGTTTAACACCGCACATGGGAAAATGCAATCACCATTGTTAAGATGAACACTTTGCAAAGTGCTTTCAGATCCTGTGATGAAAGGGAGCTGTAAGACTGGAAACAATGAAGTCTCAGGTCTAATTTGTTCAGGGGCAGATATGCAGTCTTTCCAAAATGGATGGGCAGGACTGAAATGCTAATAGTTCAATGATACTTTGAGGCCAAGTATATGGAAGTTAAGCAGCTTTTCCTATAACATGCGCTGCTATGATGTGTCTATCCCATGCCTTTGCAGTCATATTTGCCTGGCTGTCTGTTGCCTATCCCAGACACAAATTTCAAGGGATGACTCTCTGTAGTCTGAAATACTTGTTAAATAGTGCCCTCTAGTGGCGCCTGGGTGACTGTGAACTCTAAAGCTCGGGTTCTCAAAGATATTTTGGCTCCTGACTTCACAGAATCCTAGATTCCAAGGCTGGAAGGATCGCTGTGATCATCTCGTCTGACCTCCTCTATAACATAGGCCAGCCCCAAAATAATTCCTAAAGCAGATCGTTAGAAAAGCAATCCAATCTTCATTTAAAAATTACCAGTGATGGAAAATCCACCCCAACCCCTGCTAAGTTGTTCCGTTGGTTAATTACTCTCACTTTCCAATTAACTGCCCCATCTGCATCCTGTACTGTCTGCATTGTAGAGGTGCATTTCATAACTGCTCCAGTAAAGTTCGGTTGCACTCTACACATTGGAGTTGGGGGGGGGGGGGGTTGTTTGTTTGTTTGTTTGTTTTTTAAACAGGCGGAAGTTCTTCTTGAAGGAACCTGAGACTTTCAAGTCCTTGCTGTGAAACTGTCAAATTGTTGCACACAAGGGGGACCCCATGCCTTGTTCAGCTTGGATTCCCATTTACACTGTGTAGATACTTTGATTTTTTTTCTGAGCCTTTTTATGTTTGAAAGCATTCCAGTCATCCCCTTGTCCCCACATTTTCAGCCTCCTCCTGCTTTTGGGTGGCATAGATGTTGGGTAGGCATCCATACTGTATGGTGCTTATCCAAAATAAACCTCCTCACGGTGAGGCGTAGGAGTTTCACAAAGCAGCATGTTCCTACATCATCATTGCCAAAATTTGGGTTTGGATTCAAATGTGGATTTGAGGTCCTGCTGCTCCTGAAGTGTGTAGCTGTCAGAGTTGGCTTAGCCCATCACAGAGATAAAAACCAGCTGTGAAATGCATATACCAAACTCCTCTATAGTTTGGGGATAATTTGGTTATCATAGGACTATACCAGAGTGTTGCAGGAGTGCATATAGGAGGTAGAGGCAACAGTTCCTGGCTTTTGCAGATTAATGTAATCCCATGTTCAATTATAAGAGTCATTGCTTTGTAGCTATGGTTTAACCAAACCATCAGCTTTAGTCTCTGGCTTACGTTGGTTAAAAAGGTAACTGGAAGAAACAAGGGCTAGAAACCCAGCAAAGAAAAGTCTCTTGGGATCAAAGAAAAAGATAAAGTACAATTCCTCTGTAAGGTTAAGGGAGCTAAGAGCTGTGTAATCTGGAAACCAATTGAAGTGCACCACAACATTGGTCCTACAAATGAATAAGCAATGTTACATATGTGCCAGTTGATGGCACTCTTTGTATTAACTACATTCATCTACAGCTCATATACAACTCCCCTAATAAAGGGGAAGTCTACACTTGATTTTTTAGCCAAGTTTCAGGCATGTTAATTAAATACAATAATACATTTAGCATAGACAGGACACAGACGTTTGCTCCTGTTGTGTTTAACCCCCCAGGCTGCTGTCGTGGAATACATGTTTGTAGACAGGACATAGACGTTAGACTTTGCAGTCATGTGTAATTAACCTGAGGGAATACACAACCAAGATTTCAAGTGCAGACATAGCTCAGGATAAGCTTTTAACAAAAGCAGACTTTGATGTGGACATAGAGGCAAAATGAGGACAGACAGATGCACAGAATTAAGCGGCAGGCTGCAACTTTTATTAAACTTGATCACCCATCCTCTTTTATACCAGGCATTGAACTGGTTTCAGTCTGGGGGTTAGAGGGGTCCTACCACATAACCCACGTAACCCTCAGCCTGCCCCCCATGATTCAGTTCTCTCTGTAACCTAGCACCCTCCCCCTATGAGGGGACAAAGGGTGCAGCAGGGTGTGGAAGTCAGCTTGAGAGGGCCACAAGGCCTCACCCTATCACTTGAGCCCAAGGGCCCGCACCATTCATTTGTTTCTCTTAACCACCCTGGAAACTGGCTACAAGTTGCAGGGAACAAATAACTCTGCCCCAGTACCTAAGTTAGGAATGTACCTAGTATCTATTTAACCCACTGCAACTTGAAGGTGCTGTGAGAAAGGGAAGACACTTCCTAGTCCTCTGCCAGTTGGCCCATGGGAGAAAAAATTCCTTCCTGACCCCCTACACAGGAAAGACCTGCAGCATCTGTCAGGCTGGGCTCCCAGTCCTAGTTTGTGTGGGTAAGGTGGGCTGCTGGAACGGAGCCGGAAGAGACTCTATATGGCCCCTGTGCCAAGTTAAATCGTGGGAACTGGGGAATGCTGGCCAATCAGAACCTCTGTCCCCCCACTGGCCAATGGGTGCCAGAGCCTCCCAGGGGGAGGAGCTACCTATTACAATTAGGTAAGTGGGACTTGCAGAAGGGTGGAAAGTTGTTGCGACGCTGTCAAAGCTACTAAGCTGTTTCACCTGCTCAGTGCTGCTGTCCTTGGCACACCAGTGTTATCAGCACTAGCAGAGAGCACAGCCTGCTAATTCAGCAGACCTCACAGTTACTCAGAGAAAGACCACTGGCACAGCTCGGTGACAAAGGCACACTGCCAGGTTTATTGCCCTCAAGTCACAGTCCTAATGACTTGCACACATACATTAATACGGCAAGGAGCAGCTCAGTTAGCAGCAGGAGTCTCTGCTGTCCCCTCAACCACACAAAGGAATGATACAAAGGCGAGATACTCAGACATTTATAGACTGAGACAAACAATGGGGATAAACAACTTTCGTACCACTTTCCGTGTTTCATGACATCTGTTTGTTACCTCCTCTTGCTCCTGATATCTCGGACACAACATCCCTATTCACTGCTCTGGCAAGCCATCTTATCCTGTACCAGATTGGAGTGTACCTGAACTAGCCTTCTGGAATGTATTTACGTAAATATCTAGTGCTTAGTACTTCTTAGGAGTGCCTATGTTTTAGCAACACTAGCAGCAACTCAGCCAAGTTCATGTACCGGACAGTGAATTTGTAATACATGGTCTGACTTTGGTTCACAGCCTCTGGTTCAGGCCTCAGGTCCTGCGCGCGTACACACACCTGTCTTCCTTTCATCGCCGGCCTCATCGAGTTCCCCCACCTGTTGATGCAGGCGGTGGCATTTTTAACTCCTGAAACTGCGAAGTGCTTGGTAATGGAAAGGTTGAGTGCCTGGAAAGTGCCCTACTGCACCTACAATTTGGGCTTTTGTTCCACTTGGAAGGGGCATGCTTTCGGTGCCTCAAGACACAAGACTGCAAGGGCACCTCCTCTACGCAGAGGGGCTAGCCTCTGTTCTCATGGCCCATCTACACACAGACTCATACCGAAACAATAAGAATTCATGCCAGTTCAGTTATTTCGGTTCCCAACAGTGTGTAAACACACATTTCAGAAAAGAAAAAAAAAAAAAAAAGGAGCTAAATCGATTTAGCCAAGTTGGTAAAAATTTGATATTAGCCACTTTTATTCAGAAATTAGAGTGTCCATTCAATGATTTGCACCAAAAGAACCCTCTCAGTGTTAGGAAACAGATTTAGTTATGCTCGTGCAAGTTGGTGTATAGACCCTCTGTGAATTTCATGGGTGTAATTCCTCAGCACCTACAACAGAATTACTCTGCATTTCAGAGAGTATTTACTCTGCATTTACAGGAAGTCAATGAATCAGGCCCCAAATTTCACAAAATTAGCTTTAATATGTTGAGATTTTAGTTGAATTTTTCTCCAGTGAGATTTGGCTCAGCCCATAACAGAGATAAGAACCTGCTGTTTCCAGGGGTTCATGTTTTCAATTTTTTCTCCATAACCACCAGAGCTAGAAACATACTTAAAAACAAAATCCAACACATGATCACATTATTGCATGATTCTGGGAGCTGAGGCAAAGACGCCAAATGTCACGAGACTTGTGCTAAAATGGCAAGAGTTGTCCACAATGACAGCTGCTTGTTTAGAACAGCTGCAGTCCTTGCTGTCTTTCTCATTCTTGATGCAGGATATACCATTGCATTCATGTGCAATGGTTGCCTCACAACCGCTATATTAGGGTACCTAAGAGGGACAAGAGCCTTCTCTCTCTTCTTTCTCAAGCAGCTTCCAGTTCTCTGGAGTAACTAGTCATTCCTTTAACTAAAAAGGAAGCAAAAAAGTCAAAGTTTCAGTGGCTGCCTCCGCCTCGCTTGCCGCCCTCTCTGGTTCTTTGCCAGGAGCGCGGATTTACTATTCACAATCACATAGCAAGCAAAAAATATGTCCCTGCAAGTTGGAATTGCTCTGGATAGCAGCCAAAACAAAGTAATTTGAGCTCATATCTTGGCGCAAGGCCACAAACACAGCATTGATGCAGAGATGAGAAGTGACATCTAACCTCACCCATTCCTAGCCCTCCCAGGAGTGGTGAGAATACAGGCATTATTATGATCTCGGACCCTGGAGTGGGCCTATTGCATGTCTGATGTGGAGAATGCAAGGGAATTCCCTCCTCCCCCTGACTTTGCATTGAGCTCAGTAAGTCCAAGGATCAGGCCCTGAGATTTTAGAAATATTAACTTCCTGAATTCCTAGTACTACTTCCCTAAGCTAGTGCGTTCTTTAGCATATGCAGCACTTTACATGCTTTAAGCACTGACCTGGAGGATCACAATGGAAACAAGAAATCGAGGGGTGGCCGCGAAGTTTGCGGGACCAAGTGGAAAGACAAATGAATACGAAACTGTAGAAAGGAAGAAAACCAGCAGAATCACTCTCCTCAGAGTTTCACTTAAGCGTACAGGGCCCCACCCTTTAGAACAGCAGCCAGCACCGCTCACCTTGATTACAGGTTTTATGGCTCTGCGTTCTTAAAGGCAAATTAACTAGCTGAGGAATCAGCGGACCTTGAACTTTACCAAGCACTGTTGTATTTGTGTGTTGATCTTTAGGAGCAACCAGTGTGCTAGTGAAAGTACCTAGGGCTCACTGGGGAATTCCGGAGGTGCACTTTTTACTTTCTAGTTTGCTTGGATTTTGTTTGTTTCAGCACCTGCACAGCCTTACTGCTACTGCTGTTTACACCTTCCCCAGTCGCTGTCGTTTCACTGGATTGAAGAGTTCCCTCCAACCCTCCACCTAGAAGAAAAACAATGTTTAAAAAGGTGAGCTCTTCCTCTATCAATACTTGTAGAAGTGGGAGGGCAGGTTGGGGCACAGAGACTAAATCAGCAGCCCAGCAGGCTCAGACCGTGATGTGGCTTGCGTACATTTAATTTTTAAAGCAATTTTAGAGCTTCTTTGGGTAGGTTAGCAATGTGGGCACTGGAGTCCAAGGTTGCGTGTAAGTGGCCATCACTTAATCTGACTGAGACAGCAATGGCTCCTTGTTTAATTTCAGGGGACGTTCTTTTGGATCATTCATTTCCTGTTACGAGTTGAGTGCTGAACCAGTGCTAAGTACTGCACAGAGGAGACTCAAGCCCTGTCTCAAGGATCTTGTTGAGGCCAGAGTTTTGGATGTCAGGGGGGCTTGCCTGCGCCCAGCAGGGCTGGAAAGAGGGATCCATCACACAAGACACAGACATCAGGAGTCCCAAGATAATCCCACAATAAAGTGAGACTATTTCTATAACTCATTTCAGTTAGACATTTTTTTTCAAGAATAAGGGCCCAATCCCACTCTCAATGGCTTTAGTGAGAACAGATCAGGTCCTACATTGGTACAATATCATCCAAGAGTATCTTTAGGCCTTGAAAGGTCCCTTTCCCATTTATACCCTCAGATCCCAAGCTGATCTTTAGTCAAGAGTAAGCTTTAGCTTACATGATGACCATTGTGTACACTTCGCATCAGCTGTCAGTACTTCCTATGCGACTTCTGTCCATGGCACCTAAGGGGGCGATTTCCAAAGGCACTGAAGGTAGCTAGGTGCCTGACTCCCAGTGAAAATCAATGGGAGTTAGGCACCTCACTGCCATTTGTTCATTTGGAACTCTCGCTGAATCCTGAAGATGAGCTACACCATATCAGCTAAAATGTTAAAAACCAGGCACCTCAAATCAGCCTCCCAAAGTCTGCATGGAGGCATCTAAATCCCAGGGGCCTGAATTTCTACAGTGCCAAGCAGCCATGGGAGTGGCTGGGTGCTCAACATTTTCAAAACTCAGGCAGGTGCCTCAACGTGGATTTTAGGAGTCTAACTTTTGGACTCTTATTTTTCAAAGGCTTGGCCAGAGGCACAAAGGGGCTTTGGAATTAAAGAACTTTTCAGAGGCCGGGTCATCACAAGAGCCCATTTACTGGTGTTCTTTAAAGATAGGAGAGCCAACTCTGAGTAGATCAATCACAGTCTCTTTTATCATTACTCATTAACAGTAACCCATAAAACCCTGTGCATCACTACTGCGAAGTGATTAAAAACCCCCTCTTACTAAACTGCCTTCCAACCACCACGTTTCCCACAGGCTTTAATCAAACACCTGTAAAACACTTCAGCCAGCTCAAGCACAGCATAGCTGATCAGAGGCCTGGATGCAAGCAGCTCCTTCAGCAATCGTATTATCAGCAGGCAGATCAATCGGGATTTAATTTAAATCAAGCAAACACCCAACTTGCAGGAAGAATAGTTTAGCTTTGGTCAAACCCAAGTTGTTGGGCTCCGTAAGTAGGTGAAGTTTAATAGTCTGTGATAGGATCTAAGAGTCTCTTCCAGCCTTAAACCCCTATGAATTCATAGTCTGAACCTCAGTGTGCAGGCAGGCCGATTTCTGTAACAGGAATCAAATGAGAACAGCCTCCGGGCTAAAGGTTTAGCTGAGTTAAAGCTGCAGCTAAGCCTGTCCATGGGGGTCTGTGGATGGGCGCGAGTGTGTCAGAAAAAAAAAATCTGCCTCTGACCTCCAAGTTTGTATTGTTAACACACAGGATTGTGCAGCAGACAGAGGATGGGGTCATCGGCTGACCTGCTTTTCTCCCTGGTCTCTGGGAGGCTTCTCAGCCTCGCTTCATTCTGGGCACGGTCACGACTTGCCTTCGAACTGGATCTGTTCCCATCGCAGAAATCAATGGGGAGCCCTCTTCCTTCTCTTTGGGGTGCTTGTTTGTTCAGGGTCCACATCCCCAACATTGCTGCTGTTCCTAACCCTCTCCCTAAATTAATGAGTTAGCTGTTTGCAGACACAGCTTTCTGTAAAGGCTGAGGCAGCGAGATTTGTAATTTCTCTTGGCATCTAACCCCTCTTCCCTTTTAGGCTTTTATCTGCATTAGAAAACTTGCACTAGCAATGCACGTGGTATAACTAAAATCATTCTGCATGGGGCTAAAAGAATTCCAGAGCATCTAAATTTGGGTTTGCCATGAGGTAACCAGACTGATTTTCATCAGACCACTTCAAGCTTTCTAACATAACAGTTAGTTAGGCCATGGCTATTTCCACACCAAAAATAGCCAGATTTTGGGGGTGGGGGATGCCTTAGAAAGATTCCCTGATCTTTAGTTTGTCAACTCTTAATTGGCCTACTGGACAGAACCCAGAGCTGGGTCTCAAGAGACCTGGTTCTAGACCCAGCTTGGCTGCTGGATTCTGTTCCACCGGCGTGCTAGGTGATCCTGGGCAAATCACAGCCGCCCCACAAGCCTCAGTTTTCCTGATCTGTAAAGTGGGGATAATGATACTGACCTCCTTTGTAAAGTGCTTGGAGATCTACTGATGAGAAGCACTATCTAAGAGCCAGGAGTGGTTATTAATTCTGTTCCACCAGAGCTTAAACCCCAGTTGTTTAGCACAGAAAAACAGAATAACGGGGTGGGGGAACAAGAGATGATAATCCAAGCCTGGTATTGGCTAGATAAAGCTGTGTGCATAATCCATAGGTTTAATAAGATCTTCCATGACAGTAAGCAATTTGCCACCTACCTAGCCTGCATCCACACAGGGATGGGCACAGCTTGTACTAGGTTCAAACTGTCCCCTATCCCACACTGACCACTAATGGGGAAGTGAGGGCCCAGAGACCCTGTGCCCCCATTGGATCCTTCTCCTGGGACCGGGTACATCCCTTACCTCCTTGCTAAATGCCCTATATGCTGCTGGCCACCTTGAATAGCAGTTCTAGCTTAAAGGATCTCAGCTAATACCACACGCCAGGAGATGGGGTGTCTCTCTCCAGAAGGACAGCCCCAGAGAGTCCTTCTGGGGAGATGCCTTCATAGACCCTGCCCATATAGTACCCAAGCTTGTGTTTGTAATATTAATAAGCAGGGCTGGAGGCAGGGAAGAGAAGGCAAGTTTTCAGTGAAAATTTTCAAGAGGAAAAAACCAATTTTCCCAGAAATATGACTTTTTTGTTGAATCAGGAAAAAAACGTATTTTCTCCCCCCCCACCTCCATGCCCTTCCTTTTCTACAAAGAAGGAGCTGGAATGGAAAGGGAAAAGAAACGGAGGAAAAACTTGGAAGCCAGAAGTTTTTCCTTTTAAAAATACATCCCCTTTTTCTTTGTTTTGGCAAAACATTTCAAACAAAATGATAATTTCCTGCAGAAGTACTGTCTGATTTGAAAAGCTGCTTTTCTTCATGAAAGATTTTCCGTCCAGCTCTATTGACAAGTTAGTCCTGCCTATCTGAGAGAGATTACAGGTTTAAGTTAAAACATAGGTTTTGAATTTAGTGCAGAGAGAGAAAAAACCCTGATCCAGTTAAGCTGCTTCAGAGACAGATATTTTTCATGCAGACTCTTTACTTGCTGTGCAGACTGCAGCTTGCACATTTTTGCCTAACCAGAAGAAGAGATTTTGGGTCAAAATACTTACTTGAATTTGCATGTGCTGATAGGACATAAGAATGGCCACAGTGGGTCAGATCAATGCTCCATCTAGCCCAGTATCCTGTCGCAGGGACACTGGAGCATGGGGTTGCAACCTTGACCATCTTGGCTAATAGCCATAAATAAACCTATTCTCCATGAACTTATCTAATTCTTTTTTGAACATCATTATACTTTTGGCCTTCACAACCTCCCTTGGCAAGGAGTTCCACAGGTTGACTGTGCATTGTGTGAGTTAAGCCAGGTACATTACTGCATAGTTAAACAAATTTCTCTGCAGCTAGATGTGTTGCTGCTTCAGAGTTTTGTGTGTGTGAAATTGCATCAGCTGTGACAGGATGTGGTTTTGATTTCAGTTACACATGTCGGGGCGAGATCCCCAGCTGCCAAAAATCATTGCAACTCCATTGAGGTCACTAGGTCTATACCAGTTAAGACAAGCTGAGGATCTAGCCCTGGTTTTCTTCATCGGGCATGCTGGCAGAAATGATTTTGCTTTGAAGACATTTAGACAAAAGCCCAGGTCCTGACACAAATAAAACCTATAACTGCAGATACAACCATGCAAATACCTCAGAACGTGGTTTCCTTATTCAAGGGGGAGACTTATATGAGTGAAGCTGTGCATGTTGTTACAGGATTGTGCGCTTGGACAATGCAGGCAAGTGTGATTCTGTATGAAAATATTTTAATGTGAAATTACATTCCCTCCTCCCTCCCCTCCAACTGGATTTTATTTATATTTGAACACACCAAGTGAATGCTGTGCTTTGAAAACAAAGTACTAATTAAGCATTACTGTCATCACAAATACTTTTGAGCTTCCCTCAGTCACTGTGGCTTGCATGCTGTATTCCCCCAGTTCCTGAATTTCGGTTTATCTATCTTTAGGGCTTCTGTTTTTCAGGGTTTATTTTTAGTAATTTTTGAGGTCTACGTACATGTCCACAAAGCAGGGTTTTCCAGGGTGCTCTCTGATACATCATGGGAAGATTTTTTCCAGGGATGACCTAAAATTCTTGTCTAAATAGCATGTACTTGAATTTTTATGATATGTATAAAAGATGACTTGCATATTAGGTTAAGCTTTGTATCCTTGTTATTGAATCCTTGGTTTAGCATTTCGTGCGTTTGTTCCCTAGTGTGCTTTGATGAAGTACTGTTTTAAAGCATCCTAGGGAACCTTTAGTGTGAACCAGTAAGACCTACACGGATCAATTAATGTGCAACATGTTAATCTGCTTTAGAAGAAGTCACACCCCACAGCCTATGTAGACAAGCCCTTAAATACGAGTCTGGAAGCAGGTCCATTGCTTTTTTACCCAATTTGAAGTGCCTTGCACAGTCTAGGAAAATAAATACATCATTTTTCTGGAGTTGCCAATACTTTGGAGAATTGAAAGCTGCTTCCCTCCTCCTTTTCTCACTCATCTAATGAAGACGTGGCTGCATGGCTCTTGATCAAGCTTTCCAAAGGGATGGGGAATAAAAGGCAGATCCCCATATGCATTACCCACAAACCTTTAGGACGTGTCAAGAAAGACATAGAAAGTGTCAAGCCTAGAAGGAACTGGAGAGAGTTCTCAGTGAGGGATGGTATGCTTTGAAAAGACACATGGGCCTTTTCAGCCTCCTATAGCATTCACCACACACAAAGCCTAGTATATTTGTTCCTAAGGGTTAGAACCAAGGGGAACCAGTGGTTTCCTTTGCTTTGCAAAAAGCAGGATGGTGCCTGGAACTCTCCCTCTCGCCTTGGAGGAGCCCAGCTTGCTCTCCTGCCACTGGCTGAAGAAATGAAGACTTGCTAGGCAGGGGGAATATGTCGTGGGGGCAGTAAGAGATCCTTATACCTAGATGGCGAGTTTCCGAGGCTCCTAGCCAAAAGGTGGAGCAGCAGTGTCCCAGACTGGAGTCTCCTCCTGTCTCTCCCCAGGAAAATGGGAAAGAAAACCGCGCCCTTGGCTTTGGTACCCACAACTGCTGAACCACCACCAAGAGTCCCACGATTCCTGAGGACCTAAGGAATCCCCCTAAACCTGAGTCTCAGGCCTAAGATTCAACAGATCTGGGCTGTCTCCAGGTGAGCAACCGGGACAGCTTACGATGAACTCAGACACAGAGAGAATGGAAGAGAAAGATAACGGAGTACGCTGTGTGGTCCAGGGGATCAGGCACTGGATTGGGAATCAGGTGACCTAGGTCCTATTGCTGGCTCTGAACTGCTGTGTGACATCGGGCCGGTCACTTCCCCTCTGTTTCCCCAGCAGAGTAACGATAGATGGCTTGTAAAGGGATTGGAGAGTGTGGATTGCATGCCGGGTAGCAGCTGAATTTTGTTTTGTGCAAGATGCTCAGATGCCATGGTGATTAAAACCTAGATCGATGGGGGAGAGAAGGAGACGGCAGCTTAGATGGAGGAAGGGAGAAAGAAAGAAATCAGAGGGATAAACATAAAAAGACTGAGGAAGTGGTATATGCAGGTAAAGGAGAAAGTGGAGCGAATTAAGGGAAAAGGATGAAAACAGAAGACTCAGGAGAGGGAGTTTTTTAAGCTGCTGTATGGAAAGTCTGGTGCTAAGGAGACATGAGCAGGTGGGTCTTTGCAGATTTAGTTGGGTTAAAATAATTTAGATGGAGATAAAATCATGGTTCAGGCCATAAACTAACCATGAACTTGGGTGAGAAAGAAACCTCTCCTATGGGAAAGATAGTCCATGGTCACCCACTTTGTAGCAATTAGCTGTGGCCATAGTTGGAGACCGGCTACTGTTCTAAGTGGACCAGTGGGCCCATGCTGTGTGGTTATGTTCCGATGGAGATATGCACAGGTGTAGGGGAAGGAATAATACATTTTGATTCTATATGGCATTTTGCATTGTGAATGCAGTGCAGCCATCTGGAATGGTTTTGTTTAAATTCATGGCGGATTGAAATGGGAGCAAAGTCAGTGGATTTGGTACATGCTTACGGATTTCTTCTTAAGACAACTTACCAGCGGCAAGTTCTATTAAATAGCTGCAATTCACGACCTCTTGGCATTAAGTTTCTCTTCATTTTCTGCACTGTAGAAGACTTCATCAGAAACATTCGGAGGAAGATGCTAACAGCTTTCCAGTGTCAGTTTTCTTTTCATCTCACAGACTCTCCCTTCTGGTGCAGTCTGAATAATGAGGGAGGGAGAGAGAAGGGGGAACAACAGAGAAATCCCCCACAAAGTGGGATGCCTTGTTGGAGAGTTGCGTGTAGTGGTCAGAGGGTTATAGGTGGCATGACCTCTGGGGATGTTTTGTTTCTTGCATTTTCTCCAGAAGTAGCTGCCGCCGTTTAGTTTTGCTTCCTTTTTCTTCATGTCGTGGAGTTTGGGTGGCTTGAGATTGCTTTCAGATTAATTCTTCCTCATTTCCCTTTTCTGCGTCTTGTCTCCCCAGAATGCTGCAACACTACCCCACCACCTGACAGACGTCTGTTAACCCAGCCACTTGATTTGGTGAACTTCTTTTTTTTTTTTATCTGCTTGAATCATTCTCTGTCTAGGAAGACTAAATCTTTCTGTTTGTGAGCCAGGTGGGTCCATTTTCTGTACGCAGGCTGTTCTAAATGCATCTAAAACTTGATAATGGTTTACACAACCCTCAGCTCTGTCACCCAGACCCACATTAAGCTCTGGAAGGAAGTGTAAATGGGTGGACGATCACGGTACACAATTCTGATGTTTGTGTGGGCAGGTTGTCATTCAGTTAGCTCTGTATCTAGGATCAGCAGTCTTCAAAGTGAGCTGCTTCCGGTAACAATACACAGCAGCGATAAGGACACTTTCATTCAAAGCACTCTACAAAGGTGGTTATGTATTCAGGAGCAGAGACAGATTTGACAATCAAAGTTTACAAGAGGAGCCATTTAAAAAAAAGAAGTCATTTTCCCTTCTAGCTGTTTGTTTTCAAGAGGTTGCTTGTCTTTAGGGCAGCGGTTCCTAAACTGTGGGTCATGACCCCAAATGGGGTCACGCCATCAGCAGATGGGGTCGCAGCAATCATGCGTATTGGTGTCCTCCAAGCTGTCTGGGATCCCGGCGGGAAATACTTTGTTAAAATCAGGTCGTGATGACAAAACATTTGGGAACCCCTGTTTTAGGGGTTCATGGATTTGTCTGTGGCATTATTACAGCTGACTTTTGGGGCCTGTGAAACCATGGACATAGGTCCTCTTATATTTTTAAGCTAGTGCTAAGGCTCAACATAGCCTTGAAAATGTGTCCCATCTTTATAACACTAAACTCTAGAAAGATACAATTTAAGAAAAGCTATTTTCTGGGGTTAAAAGCTCAGCCAGTGATGGTTTTTCCCTCTAGCCTCCCCCATAGCCACACTTGGCCTTTGAGGCTCCTGAGACCCATAGGTGTGGGGCCAGGGAGGTTTGTGATGAGGAAAAAGACTAGATTCATGGCTGTGAATTGGGGATCCCACTTGTGAGCCCAGGGATGGTAGCTTTGGGAACATCTGGATCAAGTTTGTTCCAAAGAAGAGATGTCTCAGGAGGGAAGAACAGACTGGAGCGCTATTAACAGGGTCTTGGATAAGGACCATGGAGTGCACAGTGCTGCTACAAGATTCCACTTGATGTGACTGTGGTCACAACCACTCAGGTGGTTTGTAAACCAAGTCTCATAAGAATCATAGTGAGGTCAGCATCACTATGTTGCTCAATGGGCTGAAAAAACCCACCCACACTCCTGACTGACATCGCTATGCCACACTAACCCCCACTGCGTCTGCAGTATGTTATCAGAAGAATGCTTCTGTCGCTGTTGCTCCTGTCATTTGGGGAAGTGGTATCCTACACTTGAGGAAAAACCCCTATCATCACTGTAGGCTGCATCTAGGCCGTGTTATGCTGACGTAGCTACAGTGACGTAACTATGGCGGTACAGCCCCCGCACTGTAGATGTAGCAGTAGGATTTGACTCCCATTATGGATTCTTTTGAGCATGTCAAGCTTGATCTAGCATCTCTATTGGAACAGTGGTGGAGGAAGAATTAAACTGGTGCCATATCTCCCACTATACTGAGGGGGAAATCAAGGTACCGGGCCTAACTTTTTCGAGTGTACACAGCTACTCAGCTGAGGGCCCTGGAGCTCATTGCCAACACCTTTTGAACAGGTTTTTTTTTTTTTCTTTTGCAGAATGTGGCCCCAAGACAAATGCAGCAGGTGTGGGCAGGGCCTTCCATGGACAGGCACCACCCCCAGCAATCCTACATCTACAAGGTGGTTTTGCTGGGGTGCAGCTCCGTGGGAAAGTCAAGCATAGCCTTCCGCTATGTGAAACACGACTTCAAGGAATCTCTGCCAACCGTGGGATGTAAGTGAGCGACTGGCAGCAGTAAACTGATCATGTGATGCAACGTAAAGGGCCTGCGTCTCCCTTGCAGCAGGGTGGAGTGGGAGTAACTCTGAAATACACCCAGTGGGAAGTTAGCTTAAGTCGACCCAATCAGGCCCAGCAGAGAAGCAAGAGGAAGTCACTCTGGAAGCAGGTTTAAGAGCTTCAGTGTGAACTCCGTGGCAGCGTGGTGGTGTTATAATGGAATGGGACTGAACAGAACCACAATGTTACAGCCAGTTAGTGCATGCTTAACTGGGTTCTTGGTCTTAAGCACATGACTGACAGCTAGGAGATAAGGGAAAGTCTGGTTAAAAGGCGGTCCAAGTGGTGCAGTCTAACGTGCTCGTTTAAAAAGCTTTTCTGATGCTGCCATTTACAGCTCAATCTTTAGGCATCTGTCTAAAAAGCATTTCTGAAAAAAATCAGGCCCGATCAACTAGACGCCAGTGGCAAAGTGCCTTTGAGTTCAGGAGCAGGGAGGATCAGGCCACAGTGCAAGGCACATTTCTCCACAGCCTATATTGGAGTTACAGGGAACCACAGCTGTTAGAGATCAAGAAATCATGAATAGGAAAACAGCAGCACAGCTGTATTCATTGTGAATTTAGACTGACATCTAATGGTTACTTTCAGGTAGTGCAGCATTTAAATAGGGCTCAGCAAGGATCCCCTGATTGCAAAGCTCATGTTGTCAGCAGGGCTTTTTTTTGGTGGCATTTGAACTGAGCCTGCAGGTCTCCTCTAGCCCAGGAGACAGTTTACCATTTACTACAGACTTTCCCCTTTGTGTTCTCTCCCCCTCCGTGCTCCTCCAGCTAAGCCACCACTGTGCTCAGTTATCCATGGATTTATGCCAGTCCCAGTCATTGAGCTCACTGCAGAATTGCCACCAAGTTTTTTACTCTTGCTGTAGAAACCAACCTGGGCGCACCCTGGATTCCTAGCAACTGTGCTTCAGAGTCCGATCTCAATAGGGTTAAGAGGGAATCGCCCCCTATATAATTCCTGAATGTCAGTGAACCAGACCTAACACTGTTTTGCCCTGTTCGTGACAAGAGCACTTAACAAGTCTGCCTCCTGGATTTCCTGACGCATGAAGCTCGTCCAACAGGCCATCTTCCCAGACTCCCAGCGGCTCCACCCATTAGACAGATCCAGCCAGCAATCTAGTCAAAGCACCTCACCTTTTAGTCCAGCCTCTCCCCACTTTTAGACTCTCTCCAATGTGATCAGCATACCTGCCTTTGACGTCATTTTCATGGTGTTTAATGGACACCCACTCACACTAGAACTAGCTGATGTTTCAGCCACAGCTTTTTTCTGACAAAAAGCTGCAGATTCAGTGACACCACATTTTGTGAGTTCACGTTTGCAGTGTTGCTGTGGACATGTTTGATCCCAGAATACTGGAGAGACAAGGTGGGTGAAGTAATATCTTTTATTGGACCAATTTCTGTTGGTGGAGGGGACAAGCTTCTGAGCTTCAGAGTTCTTCTTCAGGTCTGGGGAGGAAGCTGAGTATTTAGTGGTAACACTCTGATTTCTTCCCCAGACATGTGTCGCTGGAAAGCCTGTCCTTTTCCCCAACAGAAGATGGTCCAAGATAAGATACTACCTTACCCACTTTAGTGAACCCACCATGAACTCAAATGCTTTGTTTAATAAAAACTGAAAAATAATCAAAAGGTTTCAATTTTTTGGTTTCGAATGACTTCCAAAATTCCTTTATTTTTATTTTTACAAATTTTTAAAATGGTCAAAATTGAAACAAAATGTTTCATTTGACTCAGAATGAAATTTCTCTCCACTTAGAGTCATCAGATCTTTGAAACATTTCATTTTGTGTTGGGCTTCAATTTTTTTGGACTTTTCTAATTCCCAACCAACACCAAAAAACCCCAAACCACCTTTATCTGCCCAGTTCTGCCACGCACTCCCAACATCAGATCCCTACTGAAATGAACCTTTTGTAACACCAATGGAAAACAGCTTGTGTCTGTTCAGTTTTTATTGGAGAGGTCGACACATGGTCACAACTTTAGGAAGTTTTGCAAGCATACAGACCCTGGTATGAGCTAGAGAACCCATTGATGTTCGTGGGACTGATCCTCATCTGTTATATACCAACTTCAATAGAGGTGTGCCGGTTTACATAAGCCAAGGATCTGTCCCCAGGTCTTTACTTCAGACATGGATGGAAAGACACCTTTCTTCCTGTTTTACAGAAGAATCTTGACCTTTGCCAGGAGAGGGTGAAGGGAGGGATCTCCCACTCTTCCACACATGCCAGGCAGTCATGGTACCTATACCAAGGAGCATGGGGTCATTTGCATATATTAACCGGCACTTGGAGAAGGATTCTGTCCAGCTCCGCTGGAGAGGTTTGGCTCTGTACTGCCCCAACCTATCTCAAGCCCCCATATGTATTAGACAATATGGCCCTTAACAGACGCTTCTGCCTACCTACTGCGCGCATGCACACATTTGACTTGCTATAGTGTTTTCAGTCCAAGGATCTTCGAAAGTTTCACAGACATTTGCTGGCTTTCACAGCACACCAGGGAGGTGGATTTTAACGAGACCCATTTTCCCTCTGGGCAAGCTGAGGCAGAATGATTAAGGGCTGAACTGAGACTTGGCCAACTCATTTGCCTAGGAGAGTGTTGCAGAGCAAAGGCCTCACTCCCATCTTTACATCTCTGGGCCAGGTGTGCAGAAGTCAACGTGCACCTGTCACTTCCCTAGAGCAGGCAGACAGGGTGAGCAGGCATGGCCTTGGCGCCACCCCCGCTCACTGGCCAGCATAGCCCAGCCAGTTGTGGGGTAGGGCTGCTGGCATGGGTTAACTGCAAGTTGCTGCCCTCTCAGAGCAAAGAAAACACAGGGAGAGAGTGGTAGTTTGGAAGTGTCTGAGGCACAGCACCTCCCTGGAGTTACTCCAAAGACAGTGCTGCTTATGTATAACCAGGGCCGTGCTTAAAGTTCACTCGAGCCTTAAGTGACTTGCCCAAGGCCATTCAAATCAGTGTCAGGGAGATTATAGTATTTATATTACAGCAGCACCCAACAGGGGCCAGGCACCGCACAGATGGATTACAACTCGAGACTCCTAATTTCCACCTTTCCATCACATTTCCTCTGACTAGACAGCTGCAAAAGCAAAGCTCACTGATGCCCCTAATTTTGATCATCCGTCAGCCCTGCTGAAGTTAGGCACACTGCTGTTATTGGGTAGCACCAATTCACCAGCATGTTTATTACATGTTACTTTTGGTACGGGGGTGGAGTTTTAATTCTCTCTCTCATCCGCACCATTCCCCCCCCTCCCGCCCCAATCTCCAGCTGGCTTTAACTTGCTCTCTTTCTAAGAGTGCAATAAACCCTCTCCAGCTGAATCTTGACACCCGTCTCTTCACACAGGTTAGAGCAGATAAAGGTTAACAACTAATAAAGGTGCATGCTATGGCCTTCTCAGTGAGCTGTCCCCTCTCTGTTGCTATCAGGTTCTTTCTTCACCCAGCTGGTATGCTTAGAGACTGCCACGATTAAGTTGGAGATCTGGGACACAGCAGGCCAAGAGAAGTACCATAGCGTTTGCCATCTTTATTACAGGGGGGCCAATGCTGCTGTTCTCGTTTATGACATTGCCAAACAGGTAAGACAAGCGATGGCTCGTTCTTCCTCCTCTCTATCCCCAAAGAGTTTGCCTTTAACCTTCCAAAATATTCAGACCGAATCTTGATAATGCAGCCACACCGCTGCATTACACTAGTTACAGGGTAGGGTAGCTTGCCAATGCCTCGCCAAACATTTCAACCAAAACTTTTCCCGATGCACATGTCACGTAAGGGCTAATTTGTGGATAGGCTAAGCCTTCGTCTTCTGGTGAAGATGTTCGAAGCCACGCTGAGGACTGCTGCAGACATTTTACTTGCAGTGGACAATAAAAGCGCATGCAACAAACCATTGAAGAAGCTGTATGGAATCATAGAATCCTAGGTTTGCCTGCCCCATACAGTTCAGTGTGAACAGGAACAAAACCACCATGGGGTGGTGCATTAAGGGCAGAGCATGTGCCAGTTTAAATGGCTGACTTCCCCCCCCAAAACCAAGATTTCTTTATCTTCCACTACCTCCCAACCCTACCCACCCCAACAGCCAAGTAAGTGGGGGAGGAGCATCACTAAGTGCTATTTTTCCCCCTAGTTTCACTCCCAGATCCCTTGACTTCAAGGATGATATGGTAATAAAGATTAAATGCATCTATTAGTTGGCTTACACTAATGTCCATTTCTGTTGGACTGTTCCAGGGTGATGTGTGGCATGATTTCCCACTACATTTTGCATGTCTTTTCCCTTTTACTGGTAACATGCCACAAATGGCCATAAACAACAAATGCAACACCAAGGGCCATATGCCTATATTACTGTCACAGAGGGAGGGGACCGTATGCTACTGTGGAATAACCATCTGAAGACATCTCGCCATAACAGAACTTTATGGAAGAGATAGACCAAGCTTTTAAGAATCCCTGCCCCATCACAAAAAGAACTAAGTCACTTCAGCTGATCATCTGTAAAATGGGTCTATAACCCATGGGAGATCCATGAGTGTTGGGTCATGTCTCATGGAGAAGTCCTCCTCCATGGACTTTGAGAAAGGAAGAAGTACCATTTAGAGCCTGTTCCATGCTGAATAGCCTTCCTACCACATAACCCATTTTTGTCTACAGTTTTTAGCCTACACTTGGCCAATCTGCTTTGGGCTATGTGACAGCTCCTGAGTACCTGTCGATTTATTGTCTGCCTGTCTCTCACCTTTTCAGGAAACTTTTGCGAGAGCAAAGATATGGTTGAGGGAATTAGAAAAGGAATTTCTTCATGATGAGATAGTGATCGTTTTAGTTGGCAATAAGACAGATCTTGCAGCTCAGCGGGAAGTCACATTTGAGGTAAGTGGCATCATTGCAGATAGAGTAAGAGTTCAGCACTTGTCATGTTACCTTTTTCAAAAATGCCACTGCAGCATCCGCACGGAGTGCTGTACTTTAGGCTTTCACACTGAATAATTCAGAAGTAAAGGTTTCGGCGAATGTGGTTCTCCTAGCAGCAAGCAATGTAGCAAGATCCTGTTGTGTGACAGGGCTATTAAGAGGAGGTAATTAATCCTATCTTGCCCTTTGTTTCGGCTCCTAACTTTCTAGGATCTTAGAAACTTTCCTGAGCCATTGTGGGTTTGTTCAGAGGATTCACAGTGTGCATAGGTAGGCTTTTATTGTCCCTTTGTGTAGCTTTACATTTAGGTCTTGTCTACACTAGCCCTTATGCCAGCAAAACTTTTGTGGCTCAGAGGTGTGAAAAAACCCCACCCCCCCGAGTGACAAAAGTTTTGCCGGCATAAGGACTAGCATAGACAAGGCCTTAGATACTCTTGGCGCAGTGGACAAAGTCTGTCAGAAATGGTAGAATCCTTTCAAGCAGTGCACAGTAAGAGAGTCCTCTCCATTGCTATAGATCGGCTCATTCACCTCTAGATACAGGTGGACAAATCACAGTGAAACTGTGCTGAGAACCACTGACACAAGTTACCCTCGGTTTTAAAAAGCAACTTTCAAGTGCTTTCATGGCTCCCGTGCAATTGTTTGACTTGTCATTAAATGCCATCTCGGCCAGGCAACCAACTATTGCTGGTCCCTTGTAACTTAAAACACGTTTCGTTGCAGGTATAAAAGACTCATCTATATATTGAACAACTCCCTGAAGAAATAAATAGCTTAGGTCAATAGGAGTAATTCTCATTCCAGCAGTCTGGTTGCTACCTTCCCTGCAGTCACACCTGGTGAGATGACCGCACCATACCCCCAGACCCAAATTTCCCCCAAGCCATATGCTCCAAACCATCAGCCCTCTCCTGGAACACTCAGAGAAAAAAAAAAGGTTTGTTTGCTCCCTTAAAGGGACAGAACCCAATAGCTTGCCACAGTAACTGGAGTTACTGTTCACTTTAAATCAAACACAGCACTAGGCCCGTTTATATTGGAAGGTAAAACAGGTTTATTAATAAAGGAGAGAGGATTTTAAGTGAGTTCAAGGCTAGAATTAGAAATAGTTACCAACGAAAGGGAGAAATGCTAAGGCTTAACAAAAGTACTGTCTTGGTTCAGGGTAAGAGTGTAACATGACCTTCCAGCAAGATGACGGGCAGACCCATCTGGGCATGATCAACCTCAAAGCCTGAAGTGCTCAGTTTCTTTGTCTTTAGGTGAAAGATCTTTGCCTAAGCAAGTTTCTCACCTAAATTCAGTTTCTAGAGACTTCAACTCCCCCCACAACCTATGGGTTGAAGGCCCCATCTTTCTCAGCTTGCAACAGCTCTGGCTTCTTGTATCTATCTAGTGATAGATAAATAGGGGTTCTCTGCCCCTCCCCTTATAGTCCAGCAAACTTTTGAAAGGTGCATTCCCCAAAGCTCATTGCCCTTGCTTCGAGTAGCTGGAAGGCTTCCTCGGCGGGTGGGGGGGGAAGAGAACGGGGGAGGGGAACACAGGCCCACCCAACTCCACTGCCTCCCAGCACAGGGCCCTATCAGTGGCAAAGAGACTCTGCCACTGAGTCAGCGGGGCTCCAGTCATAACACGCTGACACTGAGGCAACCACAAGCTCAGTCAAACTATAGTCGGCTGCCCCTGGGTTACTTCCTCCCACCCTGAACCCGGGTACCTGCAGCCAGGGGTCTTCCTCTGAGTCGCTGGGGTAGATGGCGAGCGTGAGTCCCATGAGTCCCTCACCGGCAGCCGGCGGCAGGTCCGGGAACTCTTCGGGGCCGTCAGCGGAGGGCAGCTCCTCCAGGTCACAGGGTCTCTTCACAGCTACTAGGGCTTGGCCGCCTGATCCAGTCTCTAGAGCCCAGTGGCCCTTCCAAGTCACTAGGGCCCATTGACCCTATCCGGTCACTAGGGTCCAGTGGCCCGGGCAGGCTTTGGAGGCTCCGGTCAGTGGGGTGTTTGTTCCGCATAGCCACAGGGTCTGAATCAGGCCCAGACCGCAGCCTCGGGGAAGGCATGTCCTTCTCTGGCAGCAGCTTCCCCTTGACTGAGCTCTAAGCCTGCCTTTTGTACTTCTCCTTCCTGTCCTGTCCCTGCCCCTCTGCTCCCCAGGGTATTTGGCCTGAAGGGCCCTGATCTGCCCAGCAGGGGTGTCGCCACCCTTCCTCAGGCCCAGGCTCCGAGGAAGGCCACAGTGCCTTCCTACTGTCTGGTACAAACCAAGCCATCTGCAAGGATTGTGCATTACCACCACGTGGGCCAGTGCGTTTTAACACTGTTAGATCACCAAGTGGTTCCCACTGGCCCCTCAGCCAGGATTGCTTCCATTCAGAGAGCATGTTCCCCAGAATTCAACACTGTCGCAATGCCTTTAGCCACAATAGAGAAAACAAGCCTGGCCTAGACAGTTTGGCTGCAACGGTGTGAATAGACTGGAAGGAACTTCCTGTTTTCCCAGCTCACACTGTCTGCCTAGATGCTAGAGAAAGGCTTTGTAGCAGAATCTGTTGGAATGCAATGGTGGCTCTCTCATTGGTACACCCCGCTCTTCAGAAAGGTGGGGAACTACGTCAATGTAAAGCAAGGGCTTGTCTGCCCTAGAAGGGCACAGTTCTAGTGTGCACTTGTGTGTTGTGCCCTGATTGGCTCATAAGGTCCCGTTGGCATGCATGAAGCGTTCCCTAGCACACGTCACTGTATGACACACAGGCCAGTTAATGCCAAACACACTAGAATGTGCCCCCCTCCGGTGCAGATGAATGCACCGGGCCAACAGGTGCTAAGTATTAAGGCTCCCTTGTACATAATTTGACAGTGCAGTCGTTGTAGCTAATGATGGGGGCATATGACCCTAAGGCAGTTCACAGCATCCAGCTTAGTTTTGTTCTAGAGCCGCCTTTGTGAATAGCTGGAGATTTCTGGACGCTCCCCTTCTGACTTCTCAGCCACTAGTCATACAGGGCAAGTTGCTACACTAGTGTGTGTGTGTCTGCTCCAAGCTCAGGAATCTCTCTGCAGGTTGACACCATGCACCCTGTCCGCTCTGCCCTGCCTGCAGCAAGTAATCACAATTTCTGCGCAGGAGAGGAAGGTGCAGGGAGAAGCTGTGTCTCTCTTCCTGTTATCAGGCCTAAGGACAAGATCGAGAACCCAGTAAATGGAGCCCTTATTCCCACCATCTTCCAGGAGGGGTTACAGAGGGGCACTTACCAAGCTGGATGTGAGTACAGTGCAGAACACACCTAAGTCCACTTTGAAATAATCCTGCTTTTGTACTCCCCCAACTAGGAGGCGGAGGCATTTGCAAAGAGCAAAAGCTTAATGTACATGGAAACATCGGCAAAATCCAACTACCAAGTGACTGAAGTCTTTATGGCCATCGGTAAGTTCCAAGTGAAAAGCTGCTGTACACTTAGTGCTAGAGCTGTTGAGGTCCGGGCCCGCTCTTTGCCATCCCAGTGGCAGCACAGCACTGCCTGTCTCCTCCCAGTTACTCCAGGGGCAGCTAGGGTGGAGTCATTTGACCTGAAGAGGGTCAGGAATTGGATGGAAAGTCTTTATTGCAAATGCAGCTGCACATTGCTCCTAGGCATAGACAAGGGGTGACTAGACACATGCTTGTCTGTGAATCCTGACAGCTGACAGATCCAGGCTGCACCGTCCCACAAAACTTCTGAAAAGCGAGCTTCTAGAGTGTTTCTGCCTTTGCTATTGGGGCGAGGGGGGTACTTATCAAGCGACGAACAGAGGAAGGCTGGATGCCCAGGTTGGACAAGTACTGAATCTAAGCTCATGGGATATGCTTCAGCTGTCAGTCCCTTAGGCATAAGGGAAGAGGGTAGTTCCTCCACCCACACTTTGGAATGCCAATCGCTGGCCCCTTGATTCCTCATTGCCACTCCTAGAGGATCTCTTCACTCCCCTTGGCCCCAGTATCGTTCCCCAAGCGAAACAAGCCATGTTTCTTCCCCACCCCCCACCCCCAATCAGGCCAGAGATCCAAGGCCTCACCCAAGCTGGAAAACAAGAGTCTTCCTGACTCCTTCTTCCTTAGCATGTAGGATATAACCCTCAACCAGGTTAGAAAACAGAGCCAGATGCTCTGAGTCAGCCTTGCTTGGTTGGGCTGGCCCAGAGTCTTTGGGGTTTCTTCTTCCTTCAGAGGACATATCCAGCCCCCTCCAAGGGCCAGTGATGCCCAGAGATAATCCAGAGTTGTCAGTTCTCCCTTCACGTGACTGTCTGACTACTTCCAAGCCACTAACAAAGCTGGTTTCATGGCAGGCTAGCCTGAGCCAGTGCTTTGTAGTTCTCCTGGCTAGCTGTTTCTCCCCCACATGTAAACCTGGGGCTCCATCTCACCCGTCTTTCTTAACCTTCTGGGCTCTCAAGGCATAGCCTGTCTCACAGATGTTAGCCAGCTGATCCTGTGTTACCAGATGGGGAATCTTAAAAGTGGACGTCCCCAGCTTGAACTTGCATTGGAATATAGAGCAGCCAGTTAGATGGCACCAGTGACGGCTCTTGTCTGTGGCTATTAAGGAGATCATTTGGAGAAAGCTCTAGAATAATCGGGTACAACAACAGCAGCAGATTCTGCCTACAGCAGATCATGACCAGTAATAAATTCCCAATAGATATTCTTGCACCTGGAGAATGCCGGCCGTTGTTTGATAGTGGCAATTAACACCCATCACGTGCCAATATCAAGTTACTTTTTCCTACTTCTAGTTCCTTTTTCTAAGAATGTCACTAATACACAGAGAGACATGATTTGCATGCAGCCCTTGTGTTTTATAACGGGATTTCCTACAGCCCACTTGTGCAGTACGTTTACTGTCATGTGAAGTTTGCTGGGGATGTACATGATATTCAGGTACAATGGGATCTGTAGATGTTCTAGGGCAGGGAATGAAGAGAGGTGTATAGGAGAGTCCTAAGGGAAATGACCCTTTTCCAGAAAAAATGAAGGTTCATAAAGAAAACTCTGAATGGGAGTTTGTTAGAGAGTAAGCGTAGGAGTCATGAGACCCACACGGTTCTTGGCCTGAGGTTAAAAAATAACTTAAAATGCAAACTTCATTTAAATACATCAACTTAAAGGGACAGATCCCAAGGCCCAGCCAAATAGTGCAGGAGGGAAGGAGACGGTTGCTCTAAATCTCCTTTACCTTGCTCTGTTGCTTGCTGTGGGTCAGTCTGTGGCATAAATTGAAACAGCCCTTGGGCTGCTCTAAGTTTCACCAACAGGAACAGTCATCTAGGGCCCATGCTGCTGGGTGGGAACTGGTCTGCTCTGATCACACCCCCAGCCTATTCTTGATGGGAGGCGGACACATCAGGGGAACCCTGAACAGCCGAGAAGTTGCCCTGACAAAGCCAGAGCAGGGGCTGAGGACGTAGCACAAAGCATTAGCACAAACTTCAGTGGAGAAGAAGAGAGAATTTCTCATTCTGAGTTTCTTCACAGCCCAAGAGTTATTGAAACAGGAACAACAGAAGGAATCAGCCCTTCAGCCTCAGAGCTGGAAGAAGTCACGCGTGGATCTGCAAGAGCCAAGCAGTCAGACTAAGAAGTGCTGCATGAACTAAAGTGCGTTTTTATTTCGGGGGAGGGAAGGGATGGCAGCCCTATGCATTGTGTCAAGTGCTGTCTTTGCCAAGGTAGCATGGATCCTAGGCAGCTTGTGTGTCAGACTGATTATTGCTTTTTTTTTTTTTTTTTTTTTTTAAATGGTCAGTGTTTGATCGAAGAATTGCATGAAGGAAGAACTGTATGAGAGATTGCAGAGTGCAAAGGACCTGAAAAGCATTGCAAATCTCCTCTCATGGTGTTTGTTCAGTGTTATCATTATACAAGAATGCAATGTAAAGTATCTTCATGAATAAAACAGCAAAAAGGAGCAGTCTTTCTCTCCGCCTCCCCTCCTTTTGCAAATTCTAAAAAACTTCTATAGACACAGTTAACATTAAGGCCAACCAGTCATGAAATGCATGACATGGAATGCCCAGAATATGCGGATCAAATTTAACATTGCTGTAGCAACTCTATAGCAGTATTATCAACTCATGGTTTTGTCATGAGTCTTGTGACTTTTGGGGCATTTCTTAAAGCCCCAGCTGCTGGAGTCAAGTGATCACTTGAGAAACTCTGTTTTTGTTTAAAAAAACTCTCTGGCCCTCATGGTTGCGGAGAAAACTGAACATGAAGCAAGAGCGCACTAAAGGCCCATAACCCAGATTACAGATAAGGAGAATATAAACATTATTATTTAAAATCTCATGAATTTTTTTTGGGGGGCTGAGGTAGAGGAGGGCTGATTTTTTATTTGAGTACTTAGGCTTGACAATACTGCAGAAGAATAGATTTAATCAAGAAATAAATCAGGGCCTGATTCTCTTCAACCTTGCACAATTGCAAAACTAAAGCTAGTGGAGTTATACCGGTGTAAATAAGAGAATCAGACCTTCCGACTTAGGCCAGATCTACACTAGAAAGTCTCTTGCAGGTATAGTAATGCTGCAACCACACGAGAAGGGTTTGCCAGGATGCTACCCCTGCAAACCTTCTTTTGTAGACTAGGCGATAATCAAGTTTTGTCTTGCGCTTGTCAGGTAAACAGTTTACGAACATATCTAACCTTGTTCATTTCAACCCAGTTATTTGTGAACTGGTCACAGATGCCTCAATGCTTAGGGCATGTCAAGATTCAAAAATCATCTGAAACCATCTGAAAAGAAGCAGTAGTTTTAACATGGTACTCAGCGGTAAAAGTAACTAATCACATTTAGAAAGTGCAGCGGCTCATTTCAGACACTGCCACTGTAGCAGATACCAGCAAGTCTCTGCTGTTTTGGGACAGTGAATCAGCCTCTCCTACACATACGCTTACAACGTGTCATACGATCTCACCTCTAGACTTGCTGTTGCTTATCCACATCATCACGCACAAGACAAATTCATCCCTGGTGTAACTTTGCAGAGTTCAATGGTTGAAGTCTGTCCCATGGACTCAGTTTGGGCTGAACCTAATAACTTTGCTTCCATGGAGGTGGGCCTACAATTAGCTATAACAAAAGGCAGCTTCCTCACACTGAGATGCTGCATCTTGCAGCTTCATCGCTTTGCCAAGGTGTCAATTGTATGTGAGCTTCTTTCCTGAACAGAAAGGAAGGAGGCAAGCAAGTGGGAAAGCTCTATGTCTGAGTATAACAAATTCAGAGGCTATCACTGACATAAACAGAGTTACCCATCTGTGGAGATACTGCAGCACAGGGCCACCTTGCTATTAGGCCAGGTTAGCACCAGACCCGAATTGAGTATCAAAGACAAGTTCTCTTACCACCAGGTAGAGAAAGGAGAACCTCCTGCGTTTAGGCAAGTGCAGGCTTGATCCTGAATGTGTCTGTGTTCATTTTATTTGAACAGCACAGCCAGGGATGTCATCAGGCAGCCCGTCTCCCCTGTGGTATTTTGCCAAGGAGACAGGGGGTGTCAGTTTTGAGAGCGGGCTAGGCCTGCTTCTTTCTTCCCCCTCCTGCTTGGATGGTATTTGTTAGTTCTCCTTCCTGCCCCACACCCCATGGGTTTGTTGTTAAGACCACATTTAGATCCATGGTGCTTGTTCTTAGCTATCTGCTGGCTCAGGCCAGGTCTACACTGAAGCCTTCTGCCAGCATGGCTATATCAGGGGTGTGGTCCCTGTGGAACACAACTGTGCCTGCACAAAGCCTGGAGCGCAGGTACACAGCAAACTGCACTTTTAGTGGGATAGCTTATTTCCCCGGTGGTGGTGGTGGTGGGGACTCTGGAATAATCTACATGGGCAAAGCCTTCCAAGGGCAGGCCTGACTCGAGGCAGACATTGCTGCACTGGTTATTCTCAATTCACATTATCCATTCACTCACCTGCAGCTAGTAGTCAGAAGTTGCTGTGATCACATGACTCCAGGGTCTGCTGCCTTGGGCACAGGTCTATAATTTGTCTACATCTTGATCTGGCTCAGGGAAGTACAATAGCACTCCCTGCAGCATTGATTTGTCAGGCATAATCCATCACCAACATCCCTAGCAGCTCAAACACAGGAGGGAATTTAAAGGCTTAATCTGAAAGTCTTCTCAGGAGACAGGCAGTCCTCTAGCAGGAGCAGATCAGGAGCTGCGGCTCTAGGAAGGTTACAGAAGAGACCTCTTTTTTTTTTTTTTTTTTTTTAAAGAAACTCCAAAGCTGTTGCCTCTTCCTGCTTAAATACCTGCCCTGCTAAGCCCAGGTGGATGTTGGCTGCCTCTCATTGGCAGGCTGAATGGGATTTCTGGGGCGGGGCTTGCTACCTTTGTAGAAAATTAACCCTTTTCCTACCTGATTTAGAGGTTGCCAACATGGTATTTAAAAAATAAAGGACTGTTTTCTTAGCCCTTCCTCCTGGTATTATCATTATTATTGCCATTATTAATAAGCAGCACTCACCGACAGTCACCAGGGGCATTTCTTGATGCTTTGCAGTTCTGCTTTGCAGTTCTCAGCAACTCCCGCGAAAACAAGGGCTGTCCCTTGTAATAAGGGACTGTCGGCGACCCTACCATCCGCGACACACCGTGCAGCACCCCAAAAGCCTTTTCAGACCCCGTGCTGTTGTTCCATTTGCTTACTACCCAAAAGCCTTGCGATGCGCAGCGCTGTCTGTCACTTGTGGAGTTGGAGAATTTCCTCCTCTCCCCCCCACAGCTTCAGTGGAGTGACTTCTGAATTACACTGGGATGAGAAGGGAGCATCAGGCCCCCAATCTGCTCTTATGCCCCATGTAACCCCAATAAAGTCAATGCAATTGCAGGGGGTGCAATAGGGCAGAACGAGGCCCAGAGTTCTTGCCTTTCCTTTACACGCCCTGGCACCACACTGATCAGTGTGTCACGGTGCTTTCCCCAGCAGCAGCTGCAAGCGCTCCGAGCTGGGCTTTCTCCCCAACTTTCTGGTCCCCTGCATGGTGGGGCTGTCCAGCATCACTAAAAGCAGAGTCCTGTGGTACAGGGATCAGCACCAAAGGCCCTTCCCCCTCCTACCCAGGTCACCCAAAGACCAGAGCAGCCCGATTCTTTATGACATTTTTGTTAGCCTGCAGGAAGTTTAAAAGAGGCCGTCACCTGGTGCATTCTTTGGACACAGGGTGGAGGAGCCCACACAGATGGAAACTCTTCCATCCCAGCCCCACCTGCCCCTTGGCCAACAGGAGCTATTACTGAGTCCTGCCCGGGGCCCCTTGTCCAGTGGCACCTCTAAGCCCAGCTCCAGGATAACTCTCAAGGTCTCTTGTAGCCCTATATGACTGATTCTGTGCTAGAGGCTGCTTATTGATCGCACTGCCAAATGTGGTGTGCAGCTTGGATCCCCCTTTATTACCTTCCCCACCCCCCCCAATGCGGGTGCACCTGTAGCCCCACTGAAGTCAATGGAGGTGGGCTGATTTACACCCGCAGAGGCTCTGGCCTACGTCATAGCGTTTCTCAAGTAACCTAGTGTGTCGTGGGGCTGGGTGCTGGCGGCCGGTACGCCACAGACAGCAGGAGAGCAACGGGGAGGGCAGCATAGCTAGTTCAGTGCAGCCCAGCAGCAGTGGCTTGTTTAAAAGGAGAGCGGGAACATGTTACATGGCAGTTTGGTGTCAGCGGAAGGTAAGACCTAGGTGGATTCAGCATCTTATAGATTTTAAGGCCAGACGGGATGATTAGATCACCTAGTCTGACATGAATAACAGAGGCCAATGCATGAGTGGCCCGCAGTGAGCAGCTAACAGCGGTGGGATTTAGAGCTGTTAATTGCAAATTAAAGCTAGCTCAGGTCTCAGCAGAGCAGTATGTATTTGCTGTCCTAGGATGGGGGGGCGGACCTGCACAGCTGCCCAATGGCAAGACGTACAGCCGCCATCCGGACTCCTGCAAAACCAGATGTGTGGCGGCCTGCTGTAATAGCCATCTCGATTCGCTGGTGTGTTAATCATGCGCTACTCCTGAGGGCACGACATATTGGTCAGGGAAGCAGGACTAGTTACGACTCCACCTGTTTTCAGGTGGATTCACAATCTGGCCTAAAATGTTGGCTGGGCTGCCTACTGATCACATCAAAAGACTTTATTTTGGAGAAGAGAAATTGTGCAGGAGAGGAGAAACAATCTTAGAGGAAAGTGATGCCTCTCAATTCGAAAGCTCCTACTGCCCAGGAGAGTTAAGCAAAGTCTGATTCAAACAGGTGCAGAGCTGGGTTTCTTAATTTTTTTATTATTATTTTGATTTGTATAAAAGAGCCCATGTTCCATGAGGATAATTCATGGCGGAATTTGTGTGTCTCTCCCCCACCAATACAGCTCTAACTTGAACAATTTTCATGGTGCAAATCATCTTAGACTGAGAGCAGAAGCAAGAGACGGGGGACAAATGGGGGGAGGAGAAAAAGTAAAAAGAGACAAGAGGGAAATTGTCTGCAAAAATACTGGAGTTATCAACTGCTCTTTGGTTTCTATCATTTATAGCCACAAAGGTACATTGAAAGGAGGCCAAACATTTTCATTTGCCTAGAAGGGCGGCTGGGATGTGGAAGGAAAAGAGGAGAAGGTTCTTTTATTATCATCATTTAAATTCACTCTTTGCCTTAGCCATTTCATTCATCTTGAATGGCGTCGCTGCTTTTTTCTAGCGGGAAGCAAGCCTGCTGGTGTCCATAGCCCAACTTCTGGGAGCTCCCTCCGACAGCTCTCCTCCGGCCAAAGCGTCCCACGGGTCTGATCCCACGCCCTGTGTACCAGGAAGGGTCGATATCAGGGTCTAGAAGGCAAAGGCCAGGCAGTATTTAGAATGTGGGGCTGAGAGATAATTCTCCTGAGCGTGTGCCTTCATACATTTGTGAACCAGGCACTTCCAGAGCTAAAGGCATGGGCTGGTGGTGTAGGTTGCACTAAGCTCCAGAGTGAGGGGCTGTAATAACTCCTATCCACTGGGATTCAGGCACAGAGGAGGACCTGCGACACGTGCACCAGGGGGGCTGTACCTGCTATGTCATTGCCACTGGTGAGCAGGTGGCGTGGCCTTCACTTATTTTAAAATGACGATGTCATCTTTTGCACAATAAAAATGAGGGAGGAAAGGGGGGCAACATTGCAGAGGAGGGCTGGGGTGACACAGGGCACTGGGATTGGGCCATAAAACCTTTCCTCTATGATGTCCCCAGTTCAAATCCTGCCCAGGTCAGTGGATGGTGATGAATCTGGCTCCACCTTTCAACTACCAATCCCCAAGGTTTGCAGGTGGGCCTGCATGCTTGGGAGCTGGCCAAGGCTGAAGAAGCAGAGTGAGCCCCTGCCCGGGCCCGCCTCGCAGGTGTGGCCAGAGTCCTTCGCTGGTGGGCTTGCAGAGCTAGCTGGAGTTATAACGCAAGCGTTGCCCCGGGCCCACTCCTCCGCAGACACGCAAGCCCTTTGTTCGAGCCTGGTGGCATTTTTCCCTTGCGTTGACCAGCCTGGCAGGGGGAGCGGCTACAGCTCGCGCTCGCCTGACCTCTCCGCTGCTGATGCCACCCCTGCGCAGTGCAGACACAGTGTCTGGCCAGTCCTCTGCAGCTCCCTCCATGTGCCCACAAAGGACAGACCGGTCGCCCCGCAATTCACCTCAAAAGAATTTATGGAGTGGCTCGGCTTACTGCTACGCTATGAGTCATGGGGATGTCCCCCATCCCAGAGCGAGTGCCACCAGTGAGTGAGCGTGGCACCGGTGTGTGGACACAGCCGCCGGCTCTGCTCTCCCGCAAGGAGACACTTGAGCATAGACAGCTCGCGTCAACTCCGCAGTGGAGACAGAGCCCAGGTGGCGTTGGGGGGGGGGAGGGTTTTGCGCTTGTGGCGCGTCTGGCTGTCAGCTGCCTGACATCATGGGGAGCGTCCACACCAGCTGGTGTCAAGTAGGAAACGAGTTTGGTGTCGTAGGCCAGGCCCACGGGGTCTGCACTGGAGGGTGCAACTCCCAGTGACGTCAATAGGAGTGTCCCCAGCCCACAGCACAGTTACTGGGGTGACCAGCCGTCTTTGGGCCAGGCACTGCAGAACAACCAGTGAATGGGCATTGGGCCTGAGCCGCCTCCTCCCCCCTTGGGCAGCAACTCTGCAACCCTCTCCCCCAACCTCCCCGGCCTAGCTCATGTTGTGCCTGTTCTGTGGAGAAGCGGAGGACTTGATTCTCCAGGGGTTGCCATCCAGCCACTGCTAAAAACAACGGCAGAAACCCTCAAGCCATGCCACGCAAACAGGGCCACTCTGGGGGTGACAGGAACGAAGGGGCATGGCCTGGACTTGTGGAAACCGGCAAAGGTTGTTCGAAGTGGACGGCATCAGGCGGATTCACGGCCCCTGAGGATCTGGCCCATGTGCTTTGTTCTCTTGCTCTGCAGGTCAACTCAGCACAGAAGCCACACTGATCCCCCTGCCAACATGCAACCCATGTGTCCTCTCGTCAGTTAGAGCATGGGCTTTTGTGCTGCTACAGACTATGAGCACGTGGGCCCCAGTTGATCTGAGACTACCTACAGCTTGTTGTGTTGATAGGCTGTCACCACCACCCAAGCACTGGGCAATTCCATTGGACCAAGTAAATTCCGGTATGCTGGGAAGTCAGGAGAGCTGGGTTCGAATCCTGCCTATGACCTTGAGAAAGTCACTGCCCCTTTGTGTTGTCTATGGCTTGTAAATGCTTTAGGGAAGGATTGCGTTATTGTTGTGAGTGTGTATGATGCTTAGCTTCTAGGTGCTACCGTAACAGAGGAAGAGATTTTTTTCTGGAAAGACTGGTCAAAATCTGCACGTTTTAATGTTCGGCTGCTTGGAAAGTTACTCTATCACTTTCCTGGCTCATTGTATCCGCAATGCAGATCAACCTGGACACCACCGTTTCTTTGTTTTGTAGGCCTTGCTGGGGAGAATGGTTTTCGGGGTGGGTGGAAAGAAGGGGGTTACAAGATGTAAAGAATAGTGTTAAAGTGTCTAAAGACCCTTGTTTGTAAATATAAATGGGCCGTTCTGGAGATCCTGAGCTGCATCAGAGGTGTGGCTGCGGGGGACGGATTGGGTTGCAGAAGAGGAGCGGGAAATGCCGAGAGGCAGGAGAGGAAAGCCATGGGGAGGGAGAAGGGGATTTTGGAGGGACAAGAACAAAGCCTGGAAATAAAAGGACGGAAAGCTCAGCCTTCTCATGCTGCAGCCTTGTGAGGGTAGGAGCCTGTCATTTTGCAAGTTTAGGGGCAGAGGGCACTACTACACAGGTTTTACACAGGCACTAGCAGTGGGATTAGAGCCTTAATCCAAAGGTCTTTTCAAAACTTTGCTGCATTTGAACAACTCCACATGTTTGGGGCCAGGTTGGGACGGGTCCTCACATGGGCTATGGGGGGTGTTTGTGCAAGGGCCCCACCCAGCTGCTGTCGGTGTGCAGGGGGAGGGTGCAGGGACTGTCCCCCTGGGAGCAAGGAGGAGGCAGAGCCATCATGGCACTGCCAAAGCAGCTCTAAGTATGGGCAGGAGTCACACACCTCGGCATTGCACGGCACCCGCCTGGCCATTCAAGGCCTGGCTCTTTCCAGGAGGTGGACGCTTTGGAGACCAGGATCGAAGCATCCAACTCTTCACCATGTGACTAAATCAGACTGGACACAGGCAACCAAAGGTGAAAGAAACAATTAAATCCTCCATCAATACAGTCATTGACCTGAGCTCTTCTCTCCTGGATCCAATTGTTTGGGGGAGGGCAGTGATAACGGGGGGAGGGAGCAAGCAGCATAGCCACTGGGGGGTGGATCTACACCAGTTACAGGGACTTACTCCTGATTTCCATGGATCGCACATGCAGGCGGCATTCAGCTTCAGGCAGGGCCAGACAGACGAGCAGCAGGCAAAGGAAGCAGGCAGCCAGCAGTTTCATTCCCTTCTGCTCTCCCAAGGCTGGTGGCTGGTGCCGGAATGCAGCAAGGTGCGACACAGACTGCACAAACAGAGACCAGAAGAGTTAAACGGACTGGCATCTTGGTGGGGCTGGGGCTGATATGAGCAAATGAGTCCACTCTAGTGAGAAATACCCACTGTGCAACAGGAATTGCAGCAGCGCTTCGGAAACTGGAGGGCCCATTCTCCATGGGATGCCCATGTTTCAGAATTGGTTTTCATTCCAAATCAGAACGAAAAGCTGAATTTTCCCGCAAAATAAAAATTCTGAGGGTGGTTTTTTTTTTTAATTTGGAACCATCAAAATGTTTCACTTTGATAATGTCAAAACAATATACTCTTTGAAATCATTGCCATTAAACACAATAAATATATTCAAATGAATGTTGCCCTATAAAAGCCAAAACAAAATGAATCCAAATGATGCGATTAAAAACATTCTGTTTGGACTTTATCAAAATGAAACACTTCAGCATTCGTGAAATGACACCAGAAAGTCAAAACAATTCATTTTGACTTTTTCTGCATCAGAAATGTTGGCAGCATCGACACAGTCCTGCAAAACAGTGTGATTTTGACAAAACCGGCATTTTCCAATGGAAAAAATGGTTCCCTGGAAAACGTCTTGACCTGCGCCAGAGGGAATGGACGCACGATCAGCACCACCTTGGTCATTCAACAGTCATGCATCAGGTCCCTCCCTAAATCATGAGACTGGCTTGGAAATCATAAGATTTATGAAAAAAGATAAGTTTTGTTTTCTTTTTATTTGCCCTCTGGTTTCGGAGCTGTTACGGTGTACTTGGGTTACATTTTCAAACTTTCAGCCACCAGGGCAAAAAACTATTTTTAATGAAAACTAAGATGCCGGATTCCAAAAACTGGGGCTTTTAAGAAAAACGTAAACTATTGCAAAATCCCCGATAAAAAAATATCACGAGAGCCGGCAACATTGTTTTTAGCAGCAAGTGAGCAGCTGCTTTTTTTTTTTGGAGCCGTAACTAAACATGAAACCTAAATGTACCCATAAAAACACACACACAGGAGAGCAGAGTCAGGTGAGTTAATGTATGAGGCAGCAGGAGGTGGCAGGTGTGCGGCTGGTTGAGAGAGAGGGGAGGGAGAAGGACTTTATGTTGGCTTTATGTTGTGATGAAGGACTCTGGCCGTATTTAGTATTAAACCCGCTCCAGAAAGGGGAGCTGTAAGCCACAACCATGACTCTCTGCAGTGTTTAAGGGGCCCATAAGAAGGGGGCCGCTCACAGCAAGGCACTGCAGAGGCCTTGAACGGCAGCCACCACTGCAGGGCGGATAAGGACATTGAAAGGGCGGCGGCCGTACAACCAGAGTGACACACACGCCGACGTCTTGAGCTGGTAACTGCGTCTGTGCCAGGGATCCAAGGATCTGGGTGGGGTAGGGGCAGGTCATGAAGGGGCAGAGGGGGGGAGTGGGCAGGTCAAGGCTGGTGGACGTGCATTGTCCCATCTGTTTGCATTGCTCCTGGCAGAGATGTCACACCGACAGGGCTAAGAAGTTTCTGCCGCCCATCCCTCCACAGAGCCCCGGCGTAGCGGCTGGCCATGGACGTCCTGGCTGTGCAGCCACCGGGGATCCATGGCATGCCCTCCCTCTGACACAGGTGCTGGGGATAGTGAATGCCCTGGGCCAGTGTTTTGAGAGTATCCTGCACTGAAGATGACTGAACCCTGCATCAAAAAGGTGCTTATTTTCAGGGCACCAAGGACCATAAAAACTCTCCTCCAAGACGTCGTGTCTGGACTCCATCCTGCAACTGCTTTTTCTGGCCTCCCTGCTCCCATCTGAGTGCTGAGAACACCTTCTTCCCTCCTGACCCCTCTCTCCCTGCTTCCCTGCAGGCAATTAAACATCTTGGTCTCCCTGTTAACGTCTTTCATGGCTCAGCTCCTTACCTGCTCTTCCGTCTCCTTGTCTAGGCCAATTGCCTCCCCTCTGCTGACGCTGCCTGCCTGGTGAGCCTGTTTATTCACGTCTCCCCTGCTACGACTTGTGCAGAGAATGCCCATCCCAACTAGCTCTCAGCACCACACCCTGGCCTGCTTCCCTTTCCTTCTTGTGGTCTGCATGTGTGTCACAAAGCCGACTGGGCAGTGGCAACTGCTCCGTAATGGACAGCGGGGATCACGGAAAGCATTTTGTGCATTTGTTTGCAGCTCATAATTTACTTGAAAGTGTAAGAAGACTCAAACCCACCCAGTGGTGTACATCCACTGTCCATGCGTCCTTCTGGCACCTTGTCTATTATCCCACCACCCCATCCCCTCACATGCTTTGCGACACTTGCTCATTTGCCTTTGACTTTGTCTGGGTGCCTCTGGTCGGAAGTTGGGCCCCTGTCCAACATGTTGCTCTGTGCAAACAGAACCCTGCATCTGTGTGGAGCCCCAGTGAGTTTAATGGGCAGGGGCAGGACTCAGATTGTGAGCTCCTCGGGGCATGATTTGTCTTTTACTGTGTGTTTGCCACAAAGAAGCTTTGATGTGATTGGGTGCTAGGGGCCCAGAAAGAATCCAAGACACCACCTCTACGTGGAGCTAGAGATTTCTCATGGTCTTAGGGGTCAAAGTACAGCTCTCCCTCTTTGTCCATCTCCTGCTGTCCTGTACCTGGAAAAGGCTGAAGTCAGGGAACAACTGCAGCAAGGATAAAGGGTTCCCCCTTGTACGCTTCCATTAGCTTAGTACAGTTATGTGCACGATTCCCTATGCTTAATATGGGGAATAGTCAGAGACGGTACTTAGTTGACTAAAAAAATTGACAAGTTTGTAAGTGTGACTGCTGTATCGCCTCAAAATTGGTCATGATTTGCAGGACTTGTATTCCAGTTCAATGTTTGAATTCAAAAAGCATAATTCGATGCTCTGAATTAGCCCTAATGGCTATGTTTACAGTAGATTCACACTGTCTGTAAGGAATAGGTCTTCTCTATATTCTATATGGTCCTAAGCTTACTGTCGATTCCCACTGTGGGATAAATATTATTATTTATGATGCACCAGCAAAGTACTTTGCTAATAAATTATGCTGTAGCACATATAAAAATTCAGTGTCCTGGACTTTGTGATGAGTTTCAATAAAATTAACTAGTTTTCCTTTGCAGTTTTAAATGCTGATCATAAAAATAACTGCTAATAAAATACTCCAGTTATCTTTATTCCATCTGTTTATTTTTCTACCTTCTTGTCTAGGAGCAGGGGGTGAACTCCATCCCCTCTTGTTATTGTTATTGGAAGTGGGCACAAAATGTTTTCCGCATTCAATAAAAAGTGTTTCAATATTTCAAAAAAAGTTTTCCCGTCTTGACGCAGGATGAGAAGTAAAAATCTCAAAAAATTTCCTGAACTGAAAATTTGCAATAAAAGTTCAGTTTGGACCAATCAAAATGTTTCGCTTTGATAATTTCAAAGGGTTTTGTTTGCGTTTTGGCCCTGATATATATATATATTTTTAACCGTAGCTAGCTTAAATTTTGAAATGAAAAGTGGTTTAGAATGAGAACTTTTCATTTAAAAAATGTCAAAATGAAACATTTTGGTAATTCTGAAATATTTAAAAAAAAATGTCAAGGCAAGGATTTAATCAAAACAGCCCCTTTCACTCAGTGCATTTTGGTTTTGACAAATCAGCATGTTCTGATGAAAAACATCAAGTAAAAAAATTCCTGACCAATGCTAATTGCTATTGCTTTTCGTATAGTCCTTGCTAAATGCCAATAAGACACTGAGAGGAAAGAATTGCTTTGAAAAGCTTCATGCTCTGTAGCTTCTATTCATTGTTATTGTTACTGATCCCCTTAAAACACGGGAGTGGTTCAAAAATAGACATATGTCTTCATCCTAGGAAATAAATGACCAAGTAATCTGGCTGTGTGAGGAGTCAATGCAAGTTTAAGTGTTCATTGTAATCTACAGTGGAAAGTCCTAATACCATGTTAATTCTTTCCCTATCACATTAGAGGGGACGTTTTGGAAGCCATTTCATATTGGTGTTAATAAAAAGGAAACTCAGACTGGGGGTCGGGGAGGCAGGCAAGTCAGGTACATGCAGTTTCAGTGCAGTTTTAGTAAAGGGCTAGAGTATTAACCCTTTCAGTACCTTTTGGCATGGGAGGCCGGAGTCACCTATTGCTTTGTGCTGCAAAGCAGACGAAAGCCTGCTTAAATGGCCAGGTAAAGAGGCTTACAGATGCTTCAGTGATGCAGAGGAGACAGGGCTGAGTGGGGAAACTGGCCACTGTGTCTGTCTGCAGAGAAAGTACCTGGGTTGTCCTATGGATTTACAGGGTGCGTCTACACTACACGTCAAGCCTGGGCACTGAATTAGGTTTCAGCCCAACCCCCCCCCCATCCACACACAAATCAGTCTGACTTGGGTCAGCAAGCACGCAGGACCTGGTCCTAGGACCCTGCTAGAGGTCAGAGCCTGAGTCCTGCTGAGACCCAGGTCCAAGCCCCGTCACTTTGCAATGTGGATGCAGCTCAAGCCACAAACCTGAGGCAGTATCACCATTTGTACCCTCCTTTTTAGCCCACATAGCTTCATGTAGGTCTCCACTAGCTGAATTCTGTGCTGTATATAACGGATGCATTCTTGCACCTTTAGAGACGTGGACTCTGAGCATTGAGGCTTCTTTGCACGTCTTGGGCCACAATTTACACCTGCTTGGAATAGTTCCCTGCCTCCTACCTTCTCATTTAAAGTGATGGCATCAATGCAGCCTCACATACCAGGCATGGGAATCAACACTCCTCACCAGTCCTTCTCCGGGCAACTGGCACCTTCTCACTGAATTGCCCACACCATTCAAGTGGAGTATGGACATCTAAAAGACTGCCATGTGAGCCGATGCACTATGAATGAGAGGTCGGTTGCATTTGTCTGTGGAAAAGGGATCTATTGCCCCATTCTGTACAAAGACTTTTGGGCACCTATACCTCTCTGCTGTAGCCTAAGGGGAAACCCTTAATGTGCAGATATTTAGGTGGTAACAATGGGTATCAGCGGAAGAACAGGTATTCCATACCAGCCCCCTTCTAGTTCCTACCTCTCCCGTGATGCTCAAGTATCATGTATTTGACCTCTTGTAATCATAGTGATGTCACCTCTGGCTGTTTATAGTTTGAGCAGCATGCTGGGTTAAATCAAAAGGCGATTTCTCCCTGCAAAGTGCTAGACCTGAAAATCCAACCCAGGCTTTGAAAATCAAAGGGCATTTTTCTTTTCTGTTTCTTACATCATCATCAACAATAAAGATTCTGCCATCAGGACCTCCATAATTTGGCACTTCTGTTACTGATGCAACAGACAGAAGAGAATCCACCTTGCTTTTCCAGAGCTGGCTCAATCTGCAGTGGGAACTTCATGTAAAAACTGGGTCAGTGAAAGAAAGAGGGGTGACCTAAGACACACAGGGCACAGTTTTTAAAACTAAGTGCCCGCAGCTGTGGGTACATAACTTCATGCACAATCATCATCCTGGGAGGTGATGATAAGATCCAAACTGAGCACATCATTTTACTCTTTTCTAGCTGCCCCTTTGATTTTTCAATTGGATTTTACAAGATGTTTCACAGGTTTTAAACAATGAGGTAAATGTTAAGTAAAAATGCCAGGCTAGAATCCTAGTATGTCCAGTGTGTGTGTTTTTTCTTTTTCTTTTACCACCTGGAATTCAGGAGCTAACTGAGCCTATAAAACCTACAAGTGATGAAAGGTATTGTTTAAGAAGTTCCTCACACTGACTGTAGATTACACAAAGTCACAGTTTTACTTTTCAGGACTTTTGAAAATTCTAAAGCTCTAAGCTGAATTCACATAAAATACCTGTTTTGCCATGCAAAGCAACATTGTAGTTGTGGTTATATTTCAGTAATGGGAAAACAGGATTAGAAGTCATTTGGAAATAAGATCAAAGACTCAGATTTTGTATAGACACTTGCCTTTCACCGCACACTTTATGGAAAGTACTGCTTGCTGAAAGCTTAAACTGATCACACAGATGTATAGTACATAAACATTCATGTGCAGAAGCACACACACACACACACAACATCAAACATGCTAACAAGCACATTTCCACAGCACACAAGGATCACTGCATGAAAACGCATAGCAGCGTCTCCAAAATAACACATCACACACAAAATTGGTGGGAAAACCATCCAAGTGAATTCAATAAAGGTGCAGTTCAAACCCCTTCCAATTTACCTCTGGCTTATTTTGCTCTTCCTCTGCTTTCAACAGGATGCCTTCGCCTCAGGTGTGTGTGTGTGTGGATGGCACACAGACCTGCTAAAGTACTTACTGTGTATCAAGCAGGAGTGCGGTGCTGTTTCCTTCCTCTAGCGATTGGACTCTGTGAGCCAAAGATCCCGTTTGCCTGTTTTATGCCTTGTCTTAGTGCTGATGTCACAGACAAAGCCAGCCTGGACAAAGCCAGGACATTTTAATGTCAGCTTCCATCCCATAATCCATTATGTTAATTTTTATCAAATCAACAAAGGGATTTTCATGACTCATGAGGGTGGTTATTTTATCTTGGGGGTTATAATATTTTCTTCATTTGGACAAATCAGATAGCTTGGGAATATGCTAATCTTTCCCCCATATGTGCCATTATTTCCTACCTAAGGAGTTGTACATCATCAGGGACTATATATTGAGCAGCCTCCTTCTGGAAGGAGCACACGGGTAAGTGTCTGCATGTGGTTGCTGAATTAAGCTACAATAGTGTAAATCTCTCGTTGTGCCTCTGTATTAGGAGTTTGTACGAGTGTCAATTTTCTTAATTTCAGCAAGCCTGGACAGTTCATACAGCCCAAACGTAGGCCCTGACCCTGCGATTTACAACGCCGGGGCAGATTACTTCAGCTGTGCAAAGCTCCATCTACGTCAGTAGTGTTCTGCATGGCTGCATCAGCGCACCATCTCCTTTCAAAGGGCTGGATCCAGGCCTTAAAAATCAAGCAGAGGAACAAAAAAACCCCCACCTTGCTCCTCCTCAGTAATTAGAGGCGTAAATCACTACACTCACTCAGTCTCTTACAAATGGAAATATTGTAGACTCAATGGAAGAAACATCTGAAAAAGTTGGTTAGCTGACCCTCTGGGCCAACAGTCAATTACTCTACAAATGTTAAACCTGCGTGTGTTCTTATTCTTTTGTGCTATATAATGTCATTGTGACAAAATATTCCCAGCACTATAGTTAAGGCTGGGTTGGAACTTCCAATAGATTTGAAATGAAACACCTATTTTAGATAGATTAGAATTCAAGAGAAACAATTATGAAACTCTGTCCTCTGCACATCTGGGAGATTTTCCAGTAGGATCAGACAGATAAAATAAGCTCCTCCCCTTCCACCCAAAGCTATCGCCGAATTGGAGTCGATTTACATTAGATGCTTCCCAAAAAAGCATTGCTCTCAAATGTGTTTGGATTAGCAGAAACTTGGGTAGTGTTTGGAGTCTGGTTGAGATTGCTTCCAAGGCCCAGCTCCACAAAGGTATTGAGGTATTGACTTCAGTGGGAGTTAGGTACTTAAATACCTTTTCAAAAGAAGAAACGTGACCAAGAAACAAACTCTGGTAAAATGCTCAGTGGGGATCAGTCGCTGGGAGAAGACCGACAGCGTTTCCTTGGGACAACGTCGGTTAATCCTGTATGTCTGTTTCAGTGCACATTTATACTAGGGGTTGATGATCTCACTTCCGCTCAACTAGGTTTCGGACAAAGTGACATGGTCATTGGGTCAGCTCATGTCAAACATAGCTGGGATCCTCACAAATGCACACAGCGGCTGGATGCGGCCAACTCTGAGGTTAAATGGTTGCTGTGACACAGTGAGTGTCCCTGGGAATTAGGGAATTGCTGTTTGCCAGAGGCTGGGTATGGCCAATGGGATGGATCACATGATGATTCCCTGTTCTGTTCATTGCCACTGAAGCACCTAGCGTTGACCACCATTGGAAGACAGGATATTGGGTTAGATGGACCATTGGTCTGACCCAGTATGGCTGTTCGTATGTTCTTATGACTTTGAGCCCTTGTGCAATTGAATAAGCTCCAGTGGCTATAGTATCAATTTCCAAGGAGCTGTTCCTTTTATCTCATAGTAACCACTAATACTTTGGTTTGGTAACTGTCAATACGGACATAGCTGACATCCATGCATAAGAGAGCTACTAAAGTCGCTAGGCATCTGGATCTTGACTCCCCACTGCAGCTTGATTGCATTCTCTCTATGGCTCCCGCTACAACGAAAGAGCTATCTTGTTTTCAGGTCCCATTGCAAGCCCCCCGAGTAAACATGGGAATGCCGCTGATTGTCACTAGTACAGCTTATCCCGGTTTCACGCAGAGATAAACTACACCCATTCAAGATACCATTTACTTGGTGTACAATAGGGGGTTGTGACAGCTCGCACCACTCACCGCCAGTCTGGTGCCTCCTGCTGGTTGTCTGGAAAATAGGTCCAGGCTGACACCCACATCCACAGTCCGCGACACGTCAGTCTCTTGCTGCAGTTGGCCTGTTCCCCTTCCTGTAGCTGTCCAAAACCGCAGGATCCTCTTCCTAAGTCAGCCCTCCAGCTAAGTCACAATCTGTGTTTTCCCCTTCCGGGGGAGATTCTGGGCTCCTTGGCAGTCTGGCCACTTTCCCAGTGGCTACTGCAGTTTCCCATCCTACCACTTCCTGAGTGGCACCTGCAGCCACTTATCATGCCATTTCCCCTGTGGCGAGTAGGGGAGAGAGAGGGACCCAGGCCTGCCCACTACTCTGGGTCCTGGCCCACAGCCTTTGGCTGCATCCCTAGTTCCTCTTCCTGTTGCTATCTCCCTGGGACACTTCCCCCCAGTCCTAATACCTTCTTCATCCTCACTCAGGCTGTATCACTATCTACTTCCAACAGTCCACCAGGACATGTCTGCTCTACTCTGGCCTGCAGCTCCTTTTATATGGGCCTACTGGCCTTTGATTGGCTGTTCCTCTCAGCCTCTCTCCTATTGGCTGCCTCCCAAGGGCTGCTTTTAACCCTATAAGTGCCAGGTTGGGGCAGACCAGGTGTATTAGACCAGCTATCCTGAAGGCTGGAATCAGGGCCAAACCTCAGTATACGCGTTGCTCAGCTGGAAAAGATGACTTCTAAAGGTGTTGGCTACCGTGGCAAACAGACACAGATACTGCTAACCTAGTCACTATTCATAGTGGGGGGGGGATATTCCAGTCAACAGAGCCTTCAAGAGGAAATGTTACTTTAGGAATCTCTCGTCCTGTTCCAGAATTAAAAGCACACAGTTGTGTTGAGAGGCAAGGACGTTTCTAATGAAAATCATTGAGTGTAGGTAAGCTACATAAGTCCGTCATTGTACCCCACAGTTGGTAAGGCAGTCATTAAAGAAAAAATAAAACATAGCCCTTTTGGTTGCCATAGCCAGGAATCCTTTAATATTTTTCAACTTTACAGCTTGCCGTTTTGAACAGTTCACCAGCTCAGCAGACAAGATTCACGAGGAAACCCGCCTGCTTGCAAATTGTGTGAGCCCTAATTAGATCACAGCATCTGAATGTGATTTGTTTGGTCTTTGGTGAGGTATGGCCATTCAAATAAGTAAAGAATTGAATGCTCCAATAAATAAAATCTTTTTTGGGGATGGGATGGAGGTAGAGGAGATTTGTTATTTCTCCTCTTGCTATTTCCTTTTTATGCACTGATCCCATCTGTTAATGCGCTGCTGTTATGGTAGCTCCTTTGTGCTTAAAACACAATGGCACAGACCACAGATAACAAAATGCAGTCAATAGGAACGTACAGCATTGAGCAATGTTTGACAAGTTCACTTTGTAGCTCTGAATGAGTGTGGAAACACAGGCTTGTGATCAATGCCAGGTTAATGAATGTATTTCTCTCCCCACTGTTCCTCCCCACCAAATCCTCTGCTTCAATGCCACAGCTTTGTTTCCTGTACTTTAACAATGGCATTTTTCAAATAGGATGCATTTGCATTGACTGGTTAAGTGAGGAAAATAAACGCAGAAGATGACAATTCTGCCAGCGTCAGGAGAGAGGAAAGCAGATGCAAAATGGGGTGCTGGCAGCTCCTAACATAAAATCGGCTTTATTGTATAATTTAGCATATGTAGAGATATATATAAACAGAGCAGAATGAAGGCAGATACATAAAAAGAGCCTGAGAAACTACAATCTGAATAATGCCTTATTTTACTTTGCCGAGGTTTGTCAAGAGATTCTGATATTGGACTAAAGGTGGAACCATGTATTGCAGAGAATTTGTTTCTAGTCAAGGTGGTACTATACTGTGGCTTGAAAAAAATACTGGGCCAGGTCCTGAGCTGCTATAAAGCTGCATAATTCTATTGATTTAAATGGAGCTGCGTTACACCGGCTGAGGAGGGAGACCAGTGTATTAGGCCTTAAGTTAGCTCAGTGGTGAGATATATACAACTGGTCATTTACATTTTTCGCAGGGTGCTGTGATGACATCGCTGTGGCTGGAAGTTGGTTTCTAACAATTATTTGCAGTGGGCTATATGTATGTCTTGGAATGGCCTAGCCCTATGTCATCTTCAAGAGAACTCAAGAGCTCAGCATGGACCAAGGAACTATTGGGTTGTGAAGGGAATTTGAGACTGTTAGTGGCTTCTGTTTACTGAAAACGATGCAGCCACTGTGGACAAATTGCATTGTCATTTCAACTATCATGACCAAGGGTACAAGTACACTAGGCAGAGGATAAAAATATCCCTCATTAGTTACAATTAGAGCTGGTCGGAAAATTTTCATCAAATTTTTTTTTTTTACTAAAGAAAATGCAATTTTTGTCAAATAAAAATATTTTGAAAAACACGTTGATTTTGACTGAACTTCTTTAGAAACCTCCCACTCCAACGAGCATTTGAATAATGTCGAAACATCCCATTTTGACATATTCGGACTAGAACATTTCAAGGTGTGTCAGTTCAAGATGACTTTTTTCCTTTTTTTTTTTAATTTTATATAAAAACACTTGAAAGTTTTGAAGTTGAAATGGGAATGAATTGATTTGGTTTGATTGAAATGAAACCTTTTGATTGACCCGAAACAAACTCTTTTGGAATTTGGTTCCACTGGGGATTTTGAAATATTTTGTTTTCATTCCATTTCAGAAGAGAAAAAAATTTCAAAAAACCAGAATTTCCTGTGAAACAGAAAATCTGGGTCCTGCCCAGTTCTAGTCACAATTATTGTGCTAGGCGACTGCAGAGGTATGGTGGCTCGGATCATGATCAAAGCCTAGCACAATGACGTGTTACTCACAAAAGGCTTCACATGGATCTTTCTTAAACTAAATGTTTTTGTTTTAAAATACTGAGGTGGCCTCCAGCCCTCTTATTTGAGTTGTTGCTGGGGAGTCTTGTTGTGTTGGACCTACCAGTGGTGCTGGCACAGGTTCAGGCAAGTCCACCAAACCAGAACTCCGTGGGGAAGCTGTGTGCTCAAACCTTTCACAAATATCCCTTGGCAAGACAGTGAGGGCAGAGTGCTTAGAGGCCCTGGAGATGAGTGCTGTACAAAAAAGGTTGGACTTAGTGGATGTGGACAATTGAAAACCAGAGGGAAAAAGGAATGTGAAGTTCCAGATGGAGTGTGTTAAGGATGCAACTGCACACAGACTGGCAGGCAGGAAGAGAAACCGGAATCTGGTGGCATTTTGATGAGCAAAATTAGCTAGCTTTGGGACAATTCCCAAAAGGGGCCAGACAGGGCAGAGACTCCAATGGGCAGGCATAATTTATCCTCTTTTCTGCAGCTGCCTGGGCACTCAGGCCTCCAGTCTGTAAAGCATCCTTATTCAGCACAGCTCTTCCATGCCACCAGCTTCAAGGGGACTTCAACTCATACCTAAATGTTTTCCTGAATTGGGGGCCTCATTGAGCCATCCCTTAAGAAAGGTTATCCAACTCCCGCCACCTTCCTTCTCAGATCTGCCCTGCGAGTGAGGAAAAGCTGAATATTCCCTCTATGCTGCTAGTAATAATACAGTAGAACCTTCGAGTTACGACACCAGAGTTACGAACTGACCTGTCAACCACGCACGTCATTTGGAACCGGAATATGCAATCAGGCAGCCGCAGAGAACACCCCCTTTTCCCCACCCCCCCCAAAAAGCAAATACAGTAGAGTACTTTGTTTAATGTAAATTACTAAAGAAATAAAGGGAAAGCAGCATTTTTCTTTTGCATAGTAATGTCTCAAAGCTGTTTTAAAGTCAATGTTCAGTTGTAAACTTTTGAAAGAACCACCATAACGTTTTGTTCAGAATTACAAACAACCTCCATTTCCGAGCTGTTTGTCGCTCTGAGGTTCTACTGTACTTTGCATTTTTCAATGTGTAAGCTACACCTGTTTGGTGTAGCATCTGCCCCCCTCTAGTGGGGGCTAGGCCCACTAGAGATTGAGGAGCCTGCAGCAGCCCCGGTTAACAGAGCTCTCCTCTTAGTTTAGGCAGCAGTGGCTCTTTTATTAAGATCTGGAAGTTCTCGGTTCTAGGCACCCTGCCTACAGACTGTCGGCATTACACACGTTTCATCCAAAAATCTATTGCCAAGTGCTTCACAGGGGTACATCAGGACAATTACCAACTCCATTGGACTCCTGGGGAGAAGAGGTTGTGAGAAGGGAAGTGATTTGCCCAAAGTCATTCACAGACGGTACCAGAGCCGGGAGCAGAATCCAGGCCTAGGACTCCAGACCCCACAATCCAAAACCCGAGACATCGTCTGCCTGTTTGCTTAACCATCAGTGCTCCACAGCACCTTGTGAGAGCTGTAATGTTGTCGTCGAGTCAGAGCTCAGCTGGATGACCAAACATCATGGCTGGAAGTATTTTAATGGAGACAATCACTGAAGGCGTCTGGCACCCCTCCACCACCCCCTTCTTTGGCCAGCTGGTTTGCAAGTATCTGGTGGTGTCCTGCAGGCTGTATTTGACAGACGTTCCTGGAGGCCTGTAATACCAGGGATTGGCAGTAGGTGCTTATATTCAGAGAAGGATCGCACAACTGAGCCAAGTCACTCTATACATGCAGTCAGTTCTTCTCCCTGTCTGATGGCTCACTACAAACCCACGGGGGGAGACGGGCAATGGACAGAACTTGGACAACTGCGGAGTGACCTTTGCAAACACTGAGCAGCACACCATCAAAGTGTTAAGCCTGCTTTTTTGAGGCATTGGGGACCAGGCACCTTAAATCCACTGCAAAGCCTTTCATATTTATGGGTCCAATCACTGACTTCACTGAACCAACCCAACAGGAAAGCAACATCAGAGCGAAAACTCACTCCACCGAAGCCACCAGAATTACACCCAGCATGTATCTGGCCCACTAATTTAACCATCCCACCTACCAGCCATGACAGTGTAAGCCAAAAAAAAATGCAGACAGATGTCCTGGTTTCACAACAATGGAGCTTTGCTTAAGAGACATAGTGGGTGCGCGGTGTAATCGCGGGGGCCGGTTTGCTAGACACTGTGGGCTGGAAATCCTGTCAGGAGCAGGCAGCGCCTTGTTTATTCTGATGTGGACTCGGTTGCTTCTGTAGCAAGGTTGAATGTGAGCTCTGTCAGCACAACTCCGCAGCGCTGTCTTGTCTCACAGGACTGCCTCCTCCTCTCTGTCCAGCATTCCAGGTGGGGAGTGGATTGGCAGAAGGAACAGGGTGTGCCAAGGGAAACAAAGGTGAAGCTCGGAGCTGAGGTCGTGCATTGTCAGCAACATTTCAGCGTCAGGCGGTTCCACCTTCTTCAGGGCCGATGGGTCATCACAGGTTTCTGCAAAGCACAAAAGCATTGAACTGAAAACCATGGGGCTCCGGGATCAAATGCACTGATCTCATTTGCCCCAGATTTGCACTGCTTTCTTTCCCTTCTCCCAAGCGGGGTGCCCCTCCTCCTGCAATTTCCACTCACATGTGGGCTGCCCTCGCCTCCCCCTTTCCACTCGGACAGCAGAGAAGGAGAAAAAAGCCACCAGCACCGCTTCCAGAGGAGATATTACCCCTTAAAGAACAAACAGCCTCCTTTCATCATGCCCATTTAATAGTCTCAGACACACTCTTGACCTAGTCACCGGTCATGAGATCAGCTCTGCACTCCACAGCTCCATTTCTTGCCTGCTGGCCTCCTGTGACTGCATGCTGGCTAAGGGTGGGCAGGCTGAACCAGGGAGGAGTGGTTGCTAGCCTCTGGGCACTGCTGATGTCTCATGGGTTTCAATAGTGGAGACCCATGCAGTCATCACGCATATCTTGAGGGGTGAAATCGTCAGTAATACAGAGTTTGCTAAGACTTCCGTGCTAGTTTGTTGGTGTAGTGCAGGGGTGACCAACCAGTGAGAGACAAAGAGCCGCAGTTACCCTTGCCCTCAGGCAACGTGTCAATTTCACTCCCCCTCCTCTCTCTACCCCCCACCAACAGTTGGCACTGATCTGTCAATTTCGGTGGCAGCTCGTCAATTTCACTCCCCCTCTTCTCCCAGAGCCGCATCTGTCTGAGCAAAGAGCCGCATGCGGCTTGCGAGCCGCGGGATGGCCACCCCTGGTGTAGTGAAATGCCCGGACTCTATATGGCTGATCAGCAAGAAAGCTGAGCAACCTCATGCCCCTTTCAACCTCCCTTGTGGAGTATCTGGCACGAAGGAGCACGACAGGACCCGCATTGCCACTCATGCAGCTGCTGGAATGACCCCTTTGCTCACCCTTCCCGCCACACTCAGGGGCTGCAGTGAGTTCCATGAGACCAGAGCATCGGAGCCTCCATCAGCTCCCACGCTCTGCTGATTGAAACTCCCCTGCCCCCATCACTGTGTCTGGTCAATAAGTGAGCGTTTGGAAGGTTACCGCGAAGATGCGATCCGCTTTCCTGTTCTTCCCATTGGGGTTTCTTTGTGTCAAGGAGCCTCGGTAAATGGAGTTTCGATCAAAGGATTCATCACTATCTGTATGAAAAGAAAAAGATAAAAATGGCTTACATGGGTGGTGCTGATCTAGGTCACGCTTGGGTGACTAGGAAATGCACCTGGATCTTTTGCAATAGCTTCCTCAGACTGCTCTGGGCCTGATTCTCCTCTGACTCGCAGCAGTGTATAATCGGTGAGTTACTCCCCCATTCACACGAGTGTAAACCAGAAGAGAATTAGACCTTTCATGTTTGAGGCAAACAGATTCATATTCTGTCATATTCCACATCAGTCAGAGGTGTCCGTTTCTCACTGCGCTATTGTTATCATTTCCATTCATAATTCAGTACATACATTTCACGAATGGGCCCAAACAAGTCAACCAACAGCCTCTAGTTATTCAGGCAGCAGCTCACCTAGGCCTCAGAATACTCATCGTTCTATCAGTGACCCCTCATTTATATTTATATATCCCCCCACTTCCTGTTCAGGAAAATGGTCTGAATCTACCTTGGAAACTCTGAGCTCAGCCACCGATCTGAGAAGCAGCTTCATAGAATCTATCACAGCAGTGTCCGGCTAGCCTGGAACCAGCTTGCTAATTTCTTGGCCAATGTAAACAAGAGGCAAACCTGGGGTGTTCAGGTTGCATGTGAGAGCACTGTGTGCCCAGCTGGCGGCAATAGCAGGACTGGACTGTCTGCTACAGGCCTGATTCTCTTCGACTTTACTTCTGTGTGGCCTTTGCACCAGCGGTTTCCAGTCTGAACTGGTAAGAGTTTACACCCGCCTCCCTTTGGTGCCCACCGGGGGCTTAAAGCTCTGTGGGATAGTCAGAGAAATAACCAACTCTTGGCTTGTGCTAAAACGAGTCCAGTCACCTTCACTGCTGCTGTTCCGAGTAGACATCAGAGCTCCTTGGCACCATGGCGGGGTGCATTAGAAATGTAAGGGGCCAGATCCTCTGTCCCTCCCAGGTCCCCTGCGCCATCCCCACAACACAGAAGGGACTAACAGCTGTCGTAAGGCAGCAGCTGGTGATTCTCCGAGCAAAGGGATCCCCTAGATGGCCCACCTGCTCTGAGTGATGGGCTTGTGCAGGGGCAGGGCTGTGGTTCCACCAGCTAGAGGTGCACATCGGCCGTGAGAGCACCGAAGATAGGGAAGGAGAATTTCCCTAGGCACAGGAACGGCACAGGGCTGCTGACATAGGCTCCTCACTGTCCCTCCCTCCTGTGTGCACCTTCCGCGCTGTGCTTCCCGGAGCACTCTGCTCAAAAGGACAAGGGCTTGTTCTGCAGAGCTGATGTGCACGTGATGGCCGGGTTCCGCTTGCCCAAGGTGTTTACAGTATCGCTCTGGTCAGAGAAACGGCTGCACTCTGAAAGCAGTGCTGAGTTCGTTCTCCTGCAACGGTCCCATTGCAAATCTACTCAGTTCCCAAGATCAGGCCAGCTCAACCTGCTGGCTAAATATCAAGCCACGTCTCCTCTGCCTCATCATTAACGAGAAAAGTTCTGGAACTAGGGAGCAGCTGGTAACGTTGTTAATAAAGGCGTGGGGCTGGGGATACAATCTTGCTTCTGTCACACTAAGACAGGATTCGAAAGGGATACGCATGAGGGAACACTGTTGTTCAGGAACCACTTTTCTGATCATGACCACGCACTAAATTTTAAATGATCAAAGGTTTCTCTTTTAAAATCTCTTTGCTGGCGGTTCTTAGCAATGGAGAAAGGGAAACACAACATTCTGCATAAAAAACACAGTGCCACTGAAACAAGGACTCGGGGTTCATATGCTGAAAGCATCTGAAAGAGCTGGGGTATCATTTGCAATGCTCCCTTCCTGCATTTGTAGCAGAGCTGCCTGTGGACTCTCTGGTTCTCACCTGCTTCTGCTCTTGGCAGATCTTGCAAATGTCTCTAGTGAAAGAAAAGTCCAAGAGTGCAGTCCTCAGGTGTGCTGGAACTCAATATGCTCAATGCACCAAAGGGGTGGAGGGGCAAAAGGAGCCTTACAACAGCTTTGTGTCCGTTCGTCCGTCGTCATGTTCCCCCTCTCCCCCATTCTGGGAACAGCTCAGCGCCTGGCTCAGTTTGTGTCTCGAAGGGCTTTACGCTGCCTGGAGACCACAGTGCACTCCAAGCACGTCCCCAACCTTACATCAAGCTTCAGTTTGGCCCATTTTTATGGTGTACAGTTGCATCCCAAACCCCAGCTACAGGGGTTCTTTCTGTAGGAGGCACAGACTGGCCTGTTGATCTTCACTGTGACATACAGGAGCGAAGTGTAAACTCCCGTTAGTTAGCCCACTGTATTGAAGAGGACGGCATGGTACGCTGTGTTATGGAAACATCCTTAGCACGATCAAGTCTCCCCCGGAAATCCTGACATCCCCATTAACCTAGAAATGCCTGGCTTAATGAACCTCTACATAATCTTCCATTCACTGCAGCCTTGTTCCAATTTCCCCTATCTGCATCCTGCCCTGAACAACCTTGCACATCATTGACCTGTGGGGAGAGTGGCAAGGAGAAACAGAGTCTCTCTGCTTCCCCGCTGGAGCGCGTGGGGGATTAGACTCATGCCCTGACGTCATCTGATTGCACCATCGCTCTATCTGCATGCCAGGAATGCAGCGCCCCGTTTATCTAGCTGCCCTTTCAAGGGAAGAGCAGATGACTTCCTCACCAACAAAGAGAAGGGACTTCGCTCCCTGAAAGACTCAGATCAGGAAACATGCCTTGCAATCCACTTTTAATTGGCGGGGGGGAGGAGAATGCTATTCATTCTCTGTATGAAATGATTGCTTTTCCCTTTCCTCGCCATTCCTTCCTCTATTCAGCACTTATCTTGAAGGAGAGCAGCTCTTTCTTCAATCCCTCCTGTAAGCTTATGATTCAAGATAAGAGAGAAGTGGAAAAATCAGTTCCTAATGGCCCTTGCCGACAGCTGTCAGGTTATAACGTATCTAGAGTCCTTCCCATCGCACAGCCACTGCTGCTAGATTTTGGGTCTTTGTCTTCTCTGAAACATTTCTAGCTGCTGTAGTGTAGCAATGGTTGGGCAATGGCTCCTGCCCCTATAGAAGAGGTCAGAACGGTGACAAGCCAGGGACTGTAAAGACACTCACATCGAGGAAAAAAAATACAAGGGGTGTGGCAAACCCCTAAGATAGAAGGAGGTGGGGAAATTTGGAGATTTGTATTTCCTTAGGGTATCCTAACAGAATCCTATTCTCTACTGGGAGGGGGCCATGGAGATTATTAACCTTTTGTCTCAATCTGGCCTCTGGATTCTGCTTCCTTCCCAGATTTCATGGGCTTATTTCTAAAATCCCTGTCCCCTGCACTTGCCATACCAGATCCCTAGTTGAAAAACATGTAAAGCTGGCCAGATGTGACTGAAAGCCCCCCCAGATTTGGGACATTAATCCCCACAAGATACAACATTCCCTCCACAACTTCCTCAGACACAAGCAGAGAGCACAAATCTTACCTGCAATTTCGAGGGAACTGTTGAATTTTCTCCTTAACACCTGTGGCATAGACATTACCTAGAAAAGAAAGGAGACTTGTCGTCAATCTCCGTGACTGTGTCCTTTATATTCAAGCACTATATGATAAGGCCAGTGGATAACCTTAAAGCTAGGCTTTCCGTCTATGTTTAGGAAATAATACCGATATCAAACACACCTTAACATGGCCACAGTATTCTTATCAGCAAGTTAAAGAAGTATGGGTTAGATGAATGGTCTATAAAATAGATAGAGAACTGGCTAGATCACTGGGCTCAACGGGTAGTGATCAATGGCTCCATGTCTAGCTGGCAGCTGGTAACAAGCAGAGTGCCCCAGGGGTTGGTCCTGGGGCTAATTCTGTTCAACATCATTAATGATCTGGAGGATGGGGTAGATTGTACCCTCAGCAAGTTTGCAGATGACACTAAGCTAGGGGGAGTGGAAGATACCCTGGAAGGTAGGGATAGGATACAGAGTGACCTAGACAAATTGGAGGATTGGGCCAAAAGAAATCTGATGAGGTCCAACAAGGACAAGTGCCGAGTCCTGCACTTTGGATGGAAGAATCCCATGCACAGCTACAGACTGGGGACCAATGAGCTAGGCAGCAGTTCTGCAGAAAAGGACCTGGGGGGTTACAGTGGATAAAAAGCTGGATATGAGTCAGCAGCGTGCCCTGGTTGCCAAGAAGGCTAATAGCATATTGGGCTGCATTAGTAGGAGCATTGCTAGCAGATCGAGGGAAGTGATTAATCCCCTCTATTCGGCATTGGTGAGGCCGCATTTGGAGTATTGTGTCCAGTTTTGGGCCCCCCACTAAAAAAAGGATGTGGACAAGTTGGAGAGAGTTCAGCGGAGGGCAACAAAAATGATTAGGGGACTGCAGCACAAGACTTTTGAGGAGAGGCTGAGGGAACTAGGCTTGTTTAGTCTGCAGAAGAGAAGAATGAGGGGGGATTTGATAGCAGCCTTTAACAACCTGAAAGGGGTTCCAGGGAGGATGGAGCTAGGCTGTTCTCAATGGTAGTAGATGACAGAACAAGGAGCAATGGTCTCAAGTTGCAGTGGGAGAGGTCTAGGTTGGATATTAGGAAAATATTTTTCACTAGGAGGGTGGTGAAGCACTGGAATAGGTTACCTAGGGAGGTGGTGGAATCTCCATCTTTAGAGGTTTTTAAGGTGTGGCTTGACAAAGCCCTGGCTGGGATGATTTAGCTGAGGTTAGTCCTGCTTTGAGCAGGGGGTTGGACTAGATGACCTCCTGAGGTCCGTTCCAACTCTAATATTCTAAGATTCTATGGTCATCCTGGCCAGAATCAGTCAGCTGAGTGTGTGTTGGTGGGAATGCTGTGTTTACTAGCAGATTGTACCCAGAAGACATGGGGGGAAACAAGGGGAAAAGCAAAGAAGAGATCATTTTTTAATTCTTCCAAAAACGCAAAACTCCATTTGACGAGAGAAATTCTGGCAGCTCCTCTGGAACGAATTCTAGTGCTGTAAAGCTGTGCCTTATATAGCACTTTGCCTTAAGATGACAGTCCCATGCTGCCAGCCAGATGAATGGTTAGGATGGTGTGCATCATACAGGTGTCTGCATTCTCCAAGCAGGTTAAGATATATTATTGCAAATGCAGAATGAAAATACTGCAGCGTTTGTAACAGGTGCCAGACGTGTGGCCTTATAGTCGGAGGGGCCTTTTTCAGCTACCCAACAGCTAGCACCAGTGCAAACTTCCCCAGGCGGCTATGTCTCAGCCCTGTGCTGGAGTAATTCATTTGGCGCTGAATCAACAAAGCATTTAAACACGGGCTGAAGTCTACCCCATGCAGCCAACCACGTGTTTTGCTGACTACAGATAACATGGGTGTGTAGATGAGTGGCTACCTCATGGGTGTGTAGATGAGTGGCCTCAGGATGGCCCTGCAAGCAGCCCTTCTTTTCCCTTCTTGGATCCCCAAATAAACTACACGCAAAGTTTTTCCAGTCAAATGACACCAGCCCTCCTTGGGGTCTGAGGTCTTAACTATAAGTTCTGAACTAAACCCTTCAGTGGGGTACAGTCAAAGGCCCTGGTCTGGTCAGAGCCCTTCCTGCCTTAGTAGGCAACGCCCAGCCCTGCCTAGCTGCAGCCATCCCCCTGGTCTCAGGATCTTCCCTTCTCTCATGCTCTGCAGTCTCGCTACAGCTCCTGAGCTTCCGCCTTACGGCAGCCATCTTCCACTCTTTATAGGAAATTCCCTGATTCCCCTCAGGCGGGGCTGGCCCCTGTTATCAGTGTTGGGTTGGACCCAGGCTCTCCAGCTCCAGGGCAAGTCACTCTGTCACAGGGTCCTTTAGGTATGAGAGAACAAGACAGTTTCCCTGCCCATTTCTGAGACTGCCAAGAGTAGCTGCCAATTATTGACGGTGATGAATTTGTGATGTGGGCAGATGTCCATTAGGATTTGGCTGAGTCCCCCAAAGCCCATTTCATACAGGCCTCTTCAAAGGACAGTGGTCACAATCACGACAGACTTGGACTACATCTAGACTGGTGACCTAGAGGAGAAAGGCTTTCCTGCCAGACCATTCCTGAGCAGACGAACCAAGGTTTCTCTGGTTTGTTTTAATCACCTCATTTACCACCAGGCAATCTCTGTGTACTCACTTTGAAGTCATTCGGCGATGCCATCCCTGGAGAATCCGTACTTTGATCCCCTTGACTGCTACCTGCGTTCCTGGGAGGCTGGCGCATAAACAGCTTGGGACAGAAGACAGGAAAAAGATTTCTATGACTGCTTCAAAGGACAAGCAAGAGGTACAGATGTCCACTGGGCTGACCCTAGCAGCCGGAACATTTGCAGCCTTGGCACTCTATGGCCACTCATGATGATATTGAGGGACCTATGGGTTCCATTACTTGACTGCTCGAAGACTAGCATTGAGAGAACAGCCCTGAGTTCTAGTCCCAGCCCTGCTACCAGCCTGCTGGGGAACTTTGGGCAAGTAACTTCACCTCTATCTCTTTGTTTCCCCTCCCAGTGTTTGACCGTCTGGTCTATTCAGATTGTAAGTCTCACCCAGGGACCTCTTGACGACAACTGGCAGAGTGCACAAGGGTTACGGGAATCCCCGGAGTCTGACATTTACATTGTGGTTCAACGAAGAGTGTCACATGAGGTCTCTACAGGGAGCTGGTGTCACCCTAGTCATCAAGATCATTGCAAAATAGATGTATGTGCGTTGTGTACGGCGTTACAGAGTTGCACTGAAAATTACGTTCTTAAGGTCTAGGAACTGGTCACCAGCAAAGGCGAAAAGCAGGTTTTCTTGCAGACAAGAAACATTTCTCTGTCTGTTTACATGGACGTTAAGTATTGCTTCATTCACACTGGGTACCCACTCAGAAGTCTGAGCTGAATGCTAATGAAGGATTGTGGCGTCTTCACGGAGAGGAAGTTAACAGGAAGAGGAAAATAGCAGGAGTTATTCTGTTTAGACTGATTATATATGGAACTTTTGAAACCATATCTGAGGTACATAAGAACCTCTACGTATTCCTTTCACTATCACTTGAATCTTTCTTCATTGATGGTAAACTGATCCTTGTTTTCACTATATATCTAGACCGAGGGAGCAAACTGCTGGGGTGTTAAGCAAACTGGCGATCCGGAGTTCCCTGTTGCAAGCTGGTGTGCGCAGTTCCTTTGGGAGTGCCCAGTGGAACAGGGGCCGGACACATCGATGGGATGGATGTGGGTCTATTGCTAACTTGCACAGAGTCAGCGAGGCCTGCGGAGGCCTGGAAGGCCGTGCTTGTGTTGCCAGAGGCTGGTGGTTTTAGGGTGGGGCCGGTCTCTTACTGGGTGTGCGTACAGTCCCTAGCCCAGTCGTGTCCTGGGACCTCCAAACACTACCATCATTCCAATGACAGCAGCCAGGAGATAAAATTCTTTTAAAATATGGATTTCAGCTGCCCCTGGTGGTCCAATTTGAAGTGGTGGACACGTGCCAGGGCAGAGGTTGCTTCAGGCAAGGATCTCATTTACAAAAAGAAGAATTTTATGTGACAGATGGCTGGGATTTCTTTCTGATAAAGGAGGAGGGGAGAGTGTACAATACACGGGTTCCTTAGGAATACAGGGCGAGGGGCCTAGGGAGTAGCATTGGAGCCCAGAATTATAGATGTGCAGTGGGTAGAGCACTGGACTGGGAGCCTTCTATTTCCAGTCTTGTCACTGGCCTGCTGGGTGACCTTGAGCAAGTCACTTCCCCTCTCTGTGCCTCAGTTTCCCTATGTGTAAGATGGGGGTAACACTACTACCTTCCTTTGTAAAGTGCTTTGATATCTACCGCTGGAAAGTGCTGGAAAAGAGCTATGGATTGTTATCACAGAGCTGTAGCGTTTACACTGTACGTAGAATTTTGTACCATTGTTTTAAAATCAGCAAAGGTTTTGCCTTGGGAAAATCACTTCCACCCTCTGTGCCCCTTAGTGGGGATTAAAGATACTGAACCACATTTGTGAAGGGCTTGGAGATCTAGGGACAAGAAGCTCATTAAAAAGCCCCGCACCCCATGAGTTCCCTCATTTTCACCTGTGAAAACTCACAAGTCGGGCTTAGAGAGAGATCAATGCTGAGTCGTGGGCGAAGTGTCAGAAACAAGAAACAGTCACCTCAAATCAGCAGATCTGAACATCACAGGCAGCTATTTCAGTTTTTTTAGCGCTTGGGGGAAGGGCCTCATGCAGGAATTGGCAGGGGAGGCTTTTACTCCTGGATTATTCAGGCTGTTGGATGAGATGCTCATAACTGTCCCTTCTGGCTTTGACATCACTGCATAATGTGCACATCTGAAAGCTGGGTATGTTCTCCGAATGCAGAGACACTCACCTGGGTGCTGGATTTCTTCCTTGGTTTTTCCACTGGTTTAACTGTCAGCCCAGCAGCACTCAGCGCTGCGATTCGAGACTCTATGTCGGAAACCTAAGAGAAAAAAGGCATGTAACTTCTCACAGGTGCGCCCCCAGCAATTATTCACATGGTACGCAGGTGCACCATGTGAGCCGGGCAGATCCCAATCACCACCAATCCCTGGAGAACCAACTCCACAGCAGCCACTGGCCATAGGGCCTTGCCCGCTGGGTCAATGCCACATTTGGCCTCCGCAGAATGCAGAGCGATTCCACCTTGTGCTCACTCCCCAGCAGTGGCTTCTGTCCCGGGAAGCTCACGGGATTGCAGCGCCATTCAAGTTTGGCCCAGCTGGCTCTCCGTAGATGGAGACAGAAGGGCGGATGGACCACATTTGACTGGTGTTGTGTCCTAGAGCATGGGGGTCACAGCACCACTCAGGTTTGACCCGTCCACCCCTCCAGACCAAACCTGAATGGCACTGCATCTCCCCATGTGGCAGATTGCAACGCCACTCAGTCTGAGGGCCCTTGGAAAATTGCCCTACCCCTGGGTGTCCGTGCTGCCAATGATATACACCATGTGTAATGTGTGTATGGCTCTGAACGTCACGGATATCTTATAAATATTGCATGACAGCATAAAGGAAATGCTCACTCCTGGTTTATTTTCTTACTGAGTCCAGGATGAAGCATTCAGCGGTTGGCCCAGCACTGTGTTTGTACAGCGCCTAGCACAATGGGGGCCTGGTCTATGCTAAGGCCAGAGATTTTACCTCACTCTCAGCACGCTGCACCTGCACAGCCGTTGACGCCACTTTGTCCTCTAGCTCTGACAGCTCTGAGTCCGTGGTCCCGCTGTGCCGCGCATGTTCCTCTAGCTCCCTCAGAGTTTTTTCCAACCCGTATGTCTTTCCAGCAGTCATGTAGACCTGAAAAAAGCCATCACTTGACACATCTCACAGCTAGGCATCATTTGTTACACTGTCTTCCCATTCTAACCCCCGTTGTGTTGACACGGGCTGCTCTCTTTTGCCTAGTTAGACAGCCTGAGGTTGCCATGGACTCAGTCACAAATGGTTTCCACTGGTGAGACCAGCGCTTTATAACGGCAAACTTCTGTTTTGCTGAGCAGTCCATACCTTTGGACTCCTGCAGGGCTTCCTTCCTCTAAGGGACTGGGGCCATTTCCTCCCCTTGCTACTTTATGGATATGATGAAGTGATTAAAGCTCATTGTGAAATACCAGGACAAATCTGCACAATCTGAATTAGTGGCGTCAGTGTGTGAACAAGGAGCTTCATGTCGTGCCTTGAGACTAGAGGGCAGGCACTTGGAAACACGTGCAGGCTGCTGTGTCCTGCTGTGACATGCTTTCAAGGAGAGGAGAGGCGGAACAATACAAGCCAGGCTCTGAACGTCTCCTGTCTCTGTCAGCTGTGTCTGGATCTGTTGAAGAGCTCTGTGCAATGTCCCTACACTTCAGGAGCTGGAGGTGTAATGAACACCAGTCCACTTCTATAGCACCCTTATGTTCTGAAAATACGTTTTTGGGTAGGAATTCCTCTGTGGGCATGCAAACAAGGTGTCACGTGTATGTGCCGACTGGAGTTGATTTGAAGATATGTGTAAACATTCCTTTCTAGATCAAAGGGTTAAAGAAACATTATTCCCCATCCCAGTACACAACTTGATTACTGCTATGTTTTTGGTTTATTGAATAAAGCTTATTCTCGACGACTCCCATCAAAGTCTAAAATACTTGGTTTACTTGATTTTGAGAGCGGATTTTCATTAAAATGTACATCCTTTCATTGTAGCTTTTGGTATTTTTATAGATACAGTCTATGATTAGGGCTGCCACGCACTACTGTAATATGCCTAATAAATAAACACAGTACATTGCCCAGCACAGTGGGATCCTGGGTAAGGCTATGATTTTGGCATGGAACATTTTTGGTAAATTTCATGGCAGAGGTGCTAGAAACAAATGATAAGTCAGGGAAAGTTCATCACATAATGTGGTTCCCTTTATGGAGGGGCTGCTGGGCCAAACCTGAGTGGTGTGGAGCCCCGTGTGCTAGATTGCAATGTCACTTGGTTTGGGAGCCTAATCAAATGTGTTTTTACAGCCGTTGCCAAGATTTCAATGACTTTATTCCAATTCATGATTTCCATGACTGTCACTTCCGTGACAAAACCATAGTCATGTCTGGGGTTCCTGGCTGGGTGCTCCTAGGCACTACTGTGATACAACTACTGTGCTACATCTAGCACAATGGGGTCTGGGTCCATGACTAGAGGCCTGCTAGGTATCATCATAAAACACCGAATAAATAATAATAATAAATCACGCAAGCATTTTCCCTCTCTAGTCTTATACAAAGTGATTCCACAAAATAAACAAACTAATCAATCTCAAACGTACAACGTGATTTTGGCCGTGGCTGTCAAAACCCTGTTGGCTTCTATGGCATGAAGATTGGCCCCTTGTGTGTCTCTTTCTGTGCATAATCTACTGGCAGGAATGATAAACAAAGACCTGATCCAAAACCCCTTGAAGTCAATGGGAATCTTTCTACTGGCTTCAGGAAGGCTTTGGATCTGGCCCCAGAACAGCCAATTTTAGGTGAATATTAAGTTCATACTGATGAATACACACATCAAACACTTGATTCCAAGCGTTATGTTAAACAGAAGTACCGTTACTACCTTGATACCACAAGGAGTGAGTCTACCTAGATGTTTGACTGGATAAAACATTAACAAATAATATTCAAAATCCAGAATGCTGCTTACATGCTTTGCTGAATGATCCCATTATCTTATTATTGCAAATAGCCTTTCCTCCCCCGTCCACAGCTCCCTGGCTTGCTGTCCCTGTATCATGTAATGTGTGAAGTTAGACAGCAAGATCTAAAAGGCAGGGGACTTTTGCAATTTATATGTACCAGGAGGCACCTGGCACAATCCTGGGGCATGGTAAAATAAATGTAAGTACTAATTATCCAGTCAGGGAAGAGAAACATACCATGTGCCCTATGTGTCCAATTAAACCTGAAAATCAGAGTGTTGTATATTTGTAACTAACTGAAATTATCCACTGAAGCTATCTGTTAAATCATTTCAGTGCATCATGAGAATCAATCTGTTGATGGACAATTAAAAAACTCACAGAGAAGTTACTTTACAAACACGAATTAATGCTCAGAACACCCAGGGTATGTAGATGCAGGAGGGGAAATGACCTGCCTAAAGAGGCAGTAGAAGTCTTGAGAGTGTGGCTCCCACCCCATTCCTGTTGCTTCTGAACAATCTTGTTGAGCAGCGTACATGCCCCAAACTGTTTTCGAAAGCACCTCAAGTTCACGGCACCACCGGCTGGATTCCCTCTTTGTGGGGAAGAATTCAAAGATGGAAACTGATGTAAAGAGTCCCACTGTCATTGGGATGTAGCATTTCATTCAGAAACCGAGTGCGAATTTCTGAGAACGTTTTGCAGCTGTATTTGTAGGAATACACTCTCTGATGAATGATTGAAACACACACAGTATAAAAACCACTCCCAAACACAGAAGCAGAATCCACCAACCCAGACCCAATTTTGACCACTAAAACTTACCAAACTATCTACCAAGGTCAAAACAAATGACTTGAATTTAACAATTCTACTCCCAATAAAGTGATCCATTTCCAGTACACTATAACAGTACTATACGGCATTACTTATTACAAAACGCTGCGTGGGAGATGCTATGCACTAGTAAAATACAAACGTACAAGCTCTACACACACTTGCATAAACCTACAACGCCATATTAGCAACAGACTGATCATTCTATTCCTATTCATAAAGACATTTCCCCCACTCCACTACACACCACACTATAAGAAATCTTATACAACTTGGACAGAACATACTCCATGAGCCCTCTTCAATCTTTACTACACTTTGATCCTTAGTGCAGTTAGTGGAAAGACTCAAGTTGACTCCAAAGGACTTTGGATCAGGACCTTACAAATATAACATCAACAATATCCACCCATCAGCACATTCCCATTGCAGAACTGGACATGGGGGCAAAATAAAGGTTGGGTGGTTGGTGGCAATTGGTAGGGGGTGAATGAGGGACATTTTAACCCAGACTTTCCCACGACTATAGAATCCATCGAGCAACTATTTAAACCGAGATGGTGTAAAATAGCCACAGGAGAGGAGACTTGTGCTAATGGATCAAAGTTGGGCTTCTCTCCTGAGGAAGTGTGTGTGTGTGTGGGAGGGGGAGGGGCACGAGTGTGACTGTCTGTGTGTGTTGTTAGTTACGCCTGGGTGGGATATAAAGTAGTAGAAGGTTGAGGTCCGTGATAGGGAGACTTTTCCCCATCCGAAACCTTGGTTCAGATCCTCAGCTGAGAAGTGCTTGGGGCAGCTTAGGAGTGGTGGAGCAAAGATGGCTTAAGGGCTGCTCTGGCAGTTGGGGGTTGCCAGGGCCCATGTCCTCTTTCACTTCATTGACTATCTATACCATTTTAAAGTGGATAACAGACTCAGCCTTTCCCTGACTTCCATGCCCTTTCTCAATGGCCCATGGGCTCCTATACCGTCGTCACCCACTCATCAACCTGCCATTCTCCTGATGGAACCCTTCCTCCCACCTCTCCCAGAGTTCCTCTCCCCTCAGCTTGAGAATGGACAACTTAGTAAAACATTCACAAGGGGCTATTGGTGGGAGGCAGTGGGAAAGTGTGGCAGAACGTATCCCTGTGTCCACACCCTACACACCACTGTAATAATCTTTGTACAGTGTATGCCTTGTGAGCTATCATTTGAAAACTCACAATTTGCTGGTCAATACTGTCCTTATAAAAGATGTGTGACAATGCTGTATGTGAAGTTATAAGATTCCACTCTATGGCGTTCTTAACACATGTTCCAAACTAAGGCCGGCAAACAGGTCTGGCTCAAACAAAGCAATGTGTGCTCTGCTTAATTTGCATCTTAGTAGTAAACAGTCATCAAGCAGGAAGGGAAACAAAAGAAGCTCCAACAGGTGAGGAAAAAGCAGCAGGGAGCATCCTTCCGTATAAACTCTCTCTCTCCTGAATCTCAGCTGGAAATATTTTCCAAGAGGGGGACTGAGGCTGTAAAAAGGAGGGACAAACACTCCCAGGCATCCCCCCTGCCCATCAGTTCTCTGTATCAGAAGGGACAAAGGAAGAAGCCACTGAACTGGGGAAAGGGTCCTGGCCTAAGAAGTTTGGTCAGTAAGACTGTTACGAGCATGTGATGAGAAAGCTTTGCTTTGAATTTAACAGTTTGTTGGGTTAAGCCCCAGTTGCTGTTTATCTTTGTTTTTCTTGTAACCATTTCTGACTTTTATGCCCCATGACTTGTACTCACTTAAAATCTCTCGGAGTTAATCAACTTGTTTTATTATTTTATGTAACCCAGTGTGTTTGAACTGAAGTGCCTGGGAAACTCCATATGGGGCAGCAACTTACATGCATATTATTTCTGCTAAAGCCATAACGGGCTCTGTATGAATTTGTACTGTCCAGGAGAGGGCTGAGCAGTACAGAATGTACATTTTGGGGGGGAAATCTAGGACTGGTGGTGTGTAGGGGCCACTCTGCAGTATAACCGAGGCTGGTAAGAATCAGGTGTAGCTGGCTGGCTGCAGCACACACACAGACATAGGCGGGAGTGACTTACATGCTGGCGGCTCTTTGTGAGCGGTCCAGGCTGGAGGCGACAGCAGCAAAGCAGTGTAAAGGGCACCCCAGGTTAAACAGTAGGGGTGACTGACAAAGCTACTCATTACTCTGGACTGCACCCTGGGTATGTCACGGAAAGGTCTGCGTTGTATCAGTGAGGAATGGAAAGTGTCAAAGGGAGTGGGGGGGTGGTTGGAGTCTATCAGAAGCATCTTGCTTGGAGACAGCCAAGACCTGAGAAACTCTCATCCCACTGTACTCAGTCAATGTTCCCTTTAGTCTACAATAGTGCTCCTCCACCTTTCCCATCCCAGTCTAGCTGGGCACATTCTCCCCATCCCCAAATTGTGCACCGCCTGGGTGCAGCAGGGTGGGAGGGATTCCCCTGGCACCTGATTCTCAAGGCCCCTGGAGGGGTCATTATCCTTGGTTTAGAATCTTTGTTTTAACTCTTACATGTCCAGAGCCAGGAGCTTTAACCACCCAGGGCATTTTGCTGTGTCCTGCACACTCAGTGGGGGCCCTGCCTATGAGCAGCAGGGAGCCTTACATTTTCTTCAAGTTTTCGACAGGCTTCGCCCACCTCCATCCCGTCTTTCAGCCTGGAAGGCTGCCCTGCAGGGAGAGGAGAAGCATCCTCACACTGGCCATTTCCATTCAAGGACTCGTGCGTGGCTCTCTCCAGGGCATTGATGGCTCTCAGCGCTGTGGCTGTGATGTCACACAAAACCTGAGCCGATGACCTCTGTGAATGCCAGACACAGCCAGAGAAAAAGTTATGGTACCACACACATGCACGCACACACACAGCTGCACGAACGGGGGAGAGGAGGTGGCACAGAAAGAGGAGCTGGGAAAGACACAAGAGCTGTAATTAAAGGGCTCCCATTGTTCCATAAGGGCTCTCAGCCGGAGATGGAAGTGGCTTTTACGTTGCGCTTTGATCTCGGATCATACCTAGTCAAGTGCGGCTGTGACAAAGGAACCATCTCAGAACGCCAGTGAAGAGCGCCCATTAGCCGGCAGCCTGCACATAACTACAGGCTGCAGGAGAACGCTGCAAGAGGGCGGCTCTTGGCCTTGCTGGGTGTTTGTACAGCACCTAGCACAAGGGGACTTTGATCTTAGTTGGGCTTTTTAGGCGCTGCATAAGGCAAACATTGATGCTATTTTTTTGCTTGTTGTGGTACACAATATTACTGCAGTTCTCCCACCGCTGCAGTTGGAAATACCCAAAGTCAAATTCAGCTCAGTTACACAAATGCAACAGAGCAGAATTTGGCCCAGGTGTTGGCGGTTTTTGAGTCAAATTGAAGCTGTCGAACCAGCTTTTTGATAACAGCCACAGCCCTTCCTCCCCTCTGTTTTCCCTTCCTTGCAACACTCCCTCATCTTCAAAATGCAGAAACAGCCTCTGGGAGCTACTTGTTCCATTGATGCTGGTCTAGCCAGCCATCCAATCTACAAGCACTTACATGAGAGATCAATGGAGGTAAAGTAGCAACAGGAACAGCTGAGTTAGGGACATAAAGTCCTTATCCACTCAGGTGCCAGTCAGACATTTGTACTAGCAGAGCTCTGAACATGGGACTTTCCAAAAGTTTTCAGGGGGGGATGCGGGGTGTGTGGATTCCACAGAATTATGGCTTTAAAAAAAAGGGGGGGGTGAGATAGAATGAGAGAAGCATAATGGCAATTCCTTTCCTTTCCTTGTCTCCGCTCACAGGGGATTATTATTAATTATTGCATTGAGGAGGCCCAGTCATGGACCAGGGCCCTATTGCGCTAGGCGCTGTCAGAGCAAGGTACATGGCAATGGTAAGGTGTCTTAAAACTCTAGAAGCCCATTTCAAATGGTTCAAGTTGTTCTGCGCTGTAAAGATCCATATGACAATGTTCCTAGCCTCCACCCAAGAGAAGGAGAGGGACCTCCTGGAATGGCCAGGGTTAAATCAATACAGTGCACATTCTTAAAGGAAACTCTGTGGGGATCTCAGCGAAAGCCCGGGCACTGGGCCTTTCTGAACGGTGCAAGCTGGAAACGTCTCAGCTAGCCCTCATAATATGTAAGAGACCAAACCAACCCTCCGCCATCCCAGGATACAGACATCCCCGGACGCTGCACCTCTCTAGGAGAGCAGTTAAGAGGGAGAATTCCTTTTCCTCGGTTCAGAGTGCCAGTGTACCAATATGTGAACCCTGGTGGAGCTGCAGTCGGGAGGAGAGGAAAGTAAGTTATAGCCAGTTTTATATCTGCAATATACTATCTCATACTCTGCTTCCCCCTAACTACCACAGCCACACAGTGAGCCAGTGCCTGCATAGGAGAACTCTAAAGACCAGCAAAGATACTGCAAGGAGTGATGTGCATCTCTCAGAGCTGGTACTGAATTCAGAATAGGGGTGGAGGTCAGGGGGATCCTACTCGTAGGGCACAGTGGCTAAGAGCAGAATCGGACCGGCTGTGATTTGGATGAGGCCATCAAACAGAGGCCCTGATGGCCTTTGGTTATGAAGGGTCCCATGATGCTTTTCATAAGAGCCAGGATGTGATCCTGATGTCCTGCCTAAATTCTGACCCGGGTAATTACACTCTGCCTCTACGGATTCACGCAGTAGCTACGACTGGCATTTTTTTCACTGCTGTGTAGTGTGGAGCAGCTGCTGCGTTTCGTCCTCGTAGAAGGCGTGCAGGTTGTACATAAATGCACCCAGTGCTTTGGGGCGAGCGGCGTTACAGGTGACTGGAATGATCTTGGCCATCATTACTGGGCAGTCTTTACCCTGACTATACTGTGTTTGGCTGCTCCGCTCTCTCTCTAGTCAGGCTATGTCTTTGCACCGGAGGTGCTGTGGATCAGGCATATCCCTGTCCGGAGACACTGCATACTGCGTGACGCCCGCCATTGCAGGTGGCTGTGAGCTACAGCACAGAGTGGACAGAAAAATCTCCTCTCTGCAGATCCCCAGAACCGCCCCCACAAGAGGGCAGTTCTGGCAGGAAGGGGGCGTGGCCAAGTGGTTGATCAGTACATCCACCCACCCGCTTTCAATGGCAGGTCTCCTTTGGCTCCTCCAGTGGATTTTAAAGCTGCGCCCCAGGCAGAAACCCCGAGGAAGGGCATGGGGCAGAAATATCTCCTGCACTCCCTCAAGCTGGAGCAGCAGCCTCGCTAGCACAGGCCTGTGTTCCTTACACCCCCGAGCTGGTGAAGCAACTTGGGCCCAGTGTCTCGAAGGGTGGAACAGGTCTGGGTCCCGGGAGAGACTTGGTTCCAAATAGCTTAGTTGGCCCCGGGGTGAACGCACCTGCCGGCTGTCCTGCGCTGGTTTGGATTAACTGCTGACCCTGGTGTATTTTGGTTGGCAGGCCTGTAACGAAAACAGACAACAGCCAGGAGGAAGGAGGGATGTGTCGATAAGGCAGTAGGCTGGGACTCAGGAGATCTGCGACAGACTCCCTGGGAGATGAGTTTAGGGTGGGATTTGCAGGGAGCTGAATTAGGCCAATACTAAGTGCTCATTCTGCTCATCTCTCTCTCCGCTCCAGTTCCCCATCTGCAAAATGGGGATAATCCTACCTTTTTCCCACTTGCTGTCTGATCTATTTAGACTGCACATTCTTTGAGGCTGGGATTTTCTCTCACTATGTGCATGTACAGCACCTAGCACAAAGGGGCCCTGACCTCAGGCAGGGCCTCTGTGCACCACTGGAATACAAATACTTAATAACAGTGATGGCTGTGGCCCATCCATAGAGGCAAGCCTCCATGCTTTGCCTCTCCTCCTTGCATGGCCTTGGAAGAAAAGCCTTTATTACTTCCATAACCCATTAAATGCGTGCGAATGTGCTGCTGCTGCGGTCCCTCCCCGGCCACCCCAGGAAGCTGGCACTTGCATCAGGTTGTTTACTTATCTTGCCTCTATTTTTCATTTGAGACATCTGCTTCTCAACAGGCAGCCCAGGGAAGCGGGTGGCTGGCTGTTATTTCCGGGATCGGTTCCTGGGGCTGTACACTCCCCTTCCAGCCTCTCCCCCAGCTGTGTTCCCTGATGCTACACGCCACTGACTCATCAGGCCACAGCTGCTTTTGGTGGGCAGCCCTGATAAGTTGCAGAAAATGTTCCTTTCTGCCTCTTTACCTCTGTTGTCCTTGCTGTATCCCAGAGTAGTGCAAGATCTTATTAACTGGTGGGTTTGAATGCTGCACAGAGAGAGTGTTTAGCCTCTAATTGCAACATACGGCTTTATGGTACAGTGGGCCTGATCTTGGATATCAGCGCTGACCAGATTTTGTGTGGACAGGAAAAGGCATATTATTTCAGCACTGCCAAAACTTACAAGCAGCTCTGCCGAGAAGCACTGTCAGAGCAAAAACAACAAGAGTGCGGTAGCACCTTAAAGACTAACAAATTTCTGCGGGCATAAGCTTTCGTGGGCTGCAACCCACTTCGTCAGAGCTGCATGATAAAGTTTGTACTGTGCCTCCTTGTTCCTGGATCAAGCTAGTCAATCCTGTATTTTGATACAACTTAAAAACAGTAAAAAGAAATACAGCATGCTAATCCCTACTAATAACTTCCTAGATACGCTGGGGATAGATGCAATATAAATACCACAGGCAGAGACAGACCAGTGTGTTTGCAAGGACAAGCCCATTTCCTGGAATATCACTAAGCTGGGAGGTGGCTAACTGTCCATTTGTTATTTTATAGTGTACCTGTGGTTTGAGACAAAATCTGTTTTCCAAGTTGCTTTTCACAGAAAAAGGCGTCTGATTTTATGACAGTTCCTTCCTTTTATAAGACTTTTTATGAGCAGACACGGGGTTCAAGAACAAACCCAGATCCAAACACAGGGGACACTTGAAATGCAAACCTGGATCAGGGTTTTGCAAATGGGCCCCACTGTCTTTAGAATAGACTAAATCAAAACCATGATTTAGATCCATCTGGATTTTGGGTGGGTTTTTTTTTTGTTTTTTTTTAAGTCCAGATCCAAATGTTGCAGCTTGAGATCAATTTTGTTCCAGAAGGACACAGAGTTTTGTACCAAGAAAGCATTTTCTAAATATCTGTAATGAACGTCAGGGGAGAAAAAGCATACACTCTGTATCTGCTACTGCCCAGTTTGTCTACAAAATCCCTGCATTAGCTTCTAATTCAGTGCTGCGAAGTTCCTGGGATACCTTGGCTCTAAGCATGGAGCCAAATTCTAGTCTACAGCCCAGATTCTGTATGTCCTAGCCACTTTGTGCCACTGGTATTTGGCCTGACTTAGCTACCTGGGAATTCCTTTGCAAAGGGGAGCTCTCAGTTTGCTTCTTCTATGTCAATTGCCGCTGGCTCCCCCACCCAGGGGTTATGGGGGCATGTTGGGACTGAGATGCGCCTGTGTTTGCCAATTCACGACTGGTGTTCGGTCTCACGTGGTTGTAGCCAGCTGACAAAGTTAGAGCAGACCCAAAGCTGCTTTTATTTATGCTCATGGGCCCGGGCCAGTGCAGATGCGTGAGACTGTGGGAGGTGTAACCTGATCCCTGAAGAGAAATCTGGGACTCTGTTAAGTAGTTTTCTGGCAAACAGCCTTACAGCATAGTGTGACTAAGGGAACAGCAAGCTTTGCCCCCAAAACTGCACGCAGGAATCACGTGAAATGCCAGCTGTCCCCCGAATTTATCTTCAGCCCTGGACTGACCTTCTCTCAGCACATGCACGCACAAACTCAACACATGTGCCCCATACAGCTGCTCACCACTACACTGAGTCATCTTCCTCTCCACAGCCAAGTGTCTTCTTTCCGGATTCAGATGAACAAAGATAAAAAAGGGCCCTCGTGGAGAAATAAAAGACTCTCCGATCACGCAGATGAAAGCGGCTTTGCACAAGCAGTTATGTGCCACCTGGCCCAGCCTCGCTCCTTTGATAGCAAAGCTGCTCATTAAAAGGAGATGGGGTCAAAGTGCACAAAAACAGCAGCAGAGAGACCCGGACAAAGGAGCCATTAAAACCCAAAGGAATGCTGACCTCTCCGCTTTGTTCTAATGGAACACCTCAGAAGGGAAGAACAGCGAGTGCGAGGCCTACAGAGTACACGAGGCACAAGCTCTTTCTTCCTTTAATTAATATTTGAATCACCTCCGGTTCTTTATGGGCTGTCAGCAACTACTCCTCACCAAAGTGATCAACACAGAGCTACTGAGTCATAGAATTTAGAGATTAAAAAAAGACCTGTGAGCTCTGCTCTTTGAGGAGGGCCTGGGCGGAGGGGTGCTAGCGTATTAACAGCGCTGGACGCCTTTGTCTGCCGGGGCTTTTCAGTTTAGGAAGAACCCCCAGTGGATGTTCTTCCTGGAGACCTCTGTCTCCGGTGGGTAGAAGTCTGGGAGTGTCTCTGCATTGCCCTGGCTCCGGTGCTGAATAGAACAGCTACTTTCTCAGTGTGAAAAAGCGATTCCAGTCCACGATCTAGTTCAATACACAGCAAAGGACTAGGAAGGGCTTATTGCAAAACCAGTCTGGGGCTTTTCATCTCTGATGCACCCCTGTACAGCATACACTGCAGGGCCAACATGGGGGCCCAAATCCTGAGCCCAGTGTCGGGTGGGCTGGACTCTGGGTACTCCTCTATGGGGACTAACAGCTAGAATAGTCTAGGCTGGCCTCCCCGAGGGAGAAGAGGATTGAAGGATCTACTGAGCCATAGGTCCTTGGGCCGTGCCCAGCCACCAGCCCTTCACCTGCTGGTCAGACATGGCACACAGGGCTGTGGCAGACATGATCCCCGCATCCAGACCGATTGCCCAGTGGAATCTCTGCTCTAGGAGCATCCACACTACCAAGGAGCAGCCTGGATTTGCCTTCAGTGCCCCACTGAGATGGCACCATCCCATGCCCAGGGCTCCTGTTCTTCCACTGGCAGCACAGGACACAACGCAGCAAGGGAGGCCAAACTCCAGAATCACCCTCTGCCCCCTTTGCGGCCCGGTGGCAAAAGCTACTTGTGACTCTTGGAAGGGCTGCTGCGGGAGAAGCGGACAGGAGTAGTGGGGCTACGTCCCTGGATGCCACTCAGGACATGTCTACATTGCTAAAAAAACACCCCGCAGCAGTGCATCTCAGAGCCTGGGTCAGCTGATTCAGGGCTAAAAATAGCAGCTTGGACGTGCCTGCTCCAGGACTCTCTCCCACTCACTGGTTGTCAGAGCCCGGGCTCCAGCCCCAGTGGGAATGCCTATACCACTCTCTTTATCCCCATAGCACGAGAGCGAGTCAGTTGACCTGACACAATTGGCATTATCTTAACCCACCTGGGCTTGCATGAGTTGGTGCTACTGGGGAAACCAGATTCCCCTTCCAAAGCCATGATCCACGATGCTGCAGACAGCTTAAATGAACATCACCTGGAGAGGCCTCCAAGGAACTGGAGTTCCCCATGGTGCACGCACGCAAAATGTTCACCAAACCTTCTGTACTTCCACCTGCCCTCTGCATCAGAGGCAGGGAAAAAGATTTCCCCACATTTCCCTTCCTGCCCCGGAGGCGCGGAGGACTTTGTACCCTCATCGCTAGCGCTTTAGCAAAGCATCTGCTGTTCTCAGCAGCCCAGAGGAATATCTTTGTTGAGTAGAAAGCATGCACCCGCTGTGAATGTCTGATAAGATTTAGAGTTTCCTGGCTGCAGAATGGTTTGTCTGAAATGTAGGCTTCTAAGCGATCTGTGGGCTAGTTTATCAACCACCCTAAGTCATGGGTTCTCAACTTGGGGCTCACGAAAGGTGGGTTGGAACCACCCTGCACTTCCCTTATTGGTTACGGGACAGGGAAGGGGAGGTAGAGGGGGGATGCATGTCCCAGTGTGGAAAAGGCAACCCAAATGTAAGCCTCCAGCCTGGTTGAACAGTCAAAGACCTTAAGTGCCAGCACCGAGTGTCCAAGATGGTATGTAGGAAAAGCCAATAGGTACTTGACTGTGGTGCAGTGATAGGATATTAAGAGCAGAGGGAAGAACAGGAACATAAATAGAAACATGGAGAATGGCACGTGAACTGTACTGAGTTTTAGATAGTAGGACTCATGCTACCTGATGAGCATCACAAGGCAGGTCACTGCTGGAGGAGCTCATTTCTGGTTTTGATTCGTCCTCCTTCTTTTCCTCCTCTTCCTCAGAAGAAACTCCTTTGTCACTGATGTTGCTGGCTAACTCTTCCAGCTTCCTCTTCAATTCCTCTTCTTCCACATCAGGATCGGTATGGGACTCAAAGGCTGGTGACTAGAGGTAGAAAAACAAGCAATTCTTAGTCTTTTGGTGTTCATGCCATTTGAATGTTGTTGGTATTTTTAGGCTTCCGGTGTCATTTCTAGGCTAGCAAAAGGGTAAAAGCGAGGGTTTATTCTGTCACTGCTTAAGCAAACCAGCTTGTGCAGTTGTAATGCAACACTCTTGGGTGGATTATCGGGTGCAGAATTCAAACCCAGGACCTCTGGATCTAAAAGAATAAGCCTCTACCTGAGATGGCTGTGCAGACTCAAATATCTCTGTGATCCAACCACTAGAGTTGGAGAGAGAGCACAGTGTGTGAAGGTGGGTTACACAATCACCACTTAGCACTTACCACTCAGATTCTCAAACAGCCAGACCCTGCAGTCTTCCAGTCCACACACCTCCATGAGATTTCACGTGCAGTATAGATGATTTTCATATCTACTTTCATGTAGTTTAAGGCCATCCCTCACAAATACAAGCTGGAGCACACAAGAGGTAGGTTGTATCCCACAATAAGTTAGCGTGGATCCTCTGATGGAGCTAAGAAGTGCCTGCTGCAATCTGATCCTGACCTAAATATGCACCAGCCTGCTGGTAACTTTGAGCAGCCTGTCCTAAATAAATTACCTCTGACTAAATCGGGCTGGCTAAAAATTTTCCAGCAAAACTTTTTGTTTTAACAGAAAGTTAAATTTTTGACTAAACAACATTTTTGTTGCAAAAAGTGTCTGCTTTCTGCAGAAGATTTTGATTTTTTTGTCAAAAAACTGCAATATTTTGGCTGAAACCCAAAATATTTTGAATTGGAAATGCTGAAATATGATGCTATCACTAAACGCAGCATGGCCATAGGCTCCCATGATGCACTGCTTCTCTTCTTCAAGAGGGAAGAGTGTGATGCATCATGGGAGATGTAGTCTGGCCTATCAAGCAGAATGGGAGCATGAGGAAAACAAACTACATCTCTCATGAGGCACTCTGGAAGTATTTCCAAATCAAAATATTTTGTTTTTTGACCAAAATATTTTGCTTTTCAAATTTGTGCTTAAAAAAATAAAAAATGTCCACCAAGAAAAGCTAGTTGAAAAGCTAGTAAGAAACTAGAGCGAGTTGAAAGAGCTAGTTGAAAAATAGTAAGTAATCTTCTTTGATCTAGACATGCACCACATTTAAATCTTGGATCCAAGCACCCCTAAATTTTGATGACATTTGGATCTGAAGAAAGCGCAAAACTTTTCAGCTTGAACCCCCCCTTTAATTTTAAACAGAGATAAATTACCCTCATTCAAGCCAGGCCTGTATGAATCTTTTAAATTATTTTTGTCCCTTCTACTGTCAAATGTATCAATAACTGCATGATCCCAAGTAAAGGAAACAAAGTGCGTAAATATTCTACAATTGGGAACTCAAATTAGCACTAAGTGAGCTACCTATGCACCAGCTGATTCAATGTCACAACAGAATTCCAAATTAAATTGACCTTTTCCCTTGAGGGTATGATGATAGTCATTGAGACAAGGGCAATCACATGGAAAAGACAAATGTCCATCTCAGTTAGAATCTGCTATTCACAACACAGATTATTACATTTAACGTAGCTATTGATTTCTGTGTAGTAACCACGGAATTCTCATCCATTCTGGAAGCATTTACACGCATATAGGAACACTGCTTAGACTAGTATAAATAAAACCGTCTTGTTCGTGCAGAGAATGAACTGACGTGGAGCTAATTCAAACTCGTCAGACCACCGTTGGCATGTTTGATATCCATTTAATTTCCATTATATTCAGTTTTCTGATGAGACTCACAAGCTAAAAAATGATAGGTCTAAAAAGGCTAAAATAAATGGTTAAAAAGATGAATCATCTGCCACTTGAAAATCACGTTAGCCTTCATGCTGCTCCAGGGCCTTTCTTTCAATGGAAAGACGCACCCTAGCCAATCAATGCTACATCTGCCTTGGCAGAAAGTTCTGTTCCTCGTTCAGGCAGTTTAGGAAGCTCCACAGAGACTGAAGCTTGTAGGAGGGATGGGTGTTGGTGTACATCTGGGTCGGACAGAACTAAGCACTTTGAGGAGTTGGGTTATACGTTAGTTGGTCTATTGGTGCAATAAATACCCTAGGATTTAAACAAACTACTTCATCCCTGTCCTTTTAGCCACCACTTCCGTGGTGTGCAGGGCATCCTGACTCCCTGGGTGTGTCTACACTGCAGTTGGGAGATGTGATTACACTGTGTGGGCACCAAGTTAGCTTTAATCAGGCTAGAATGGGCGCAGCAGAATAGGTGGTGGCCCAGGCTAGCCCCGCCTGACCACAAGCCTGCCTGGCACCCTGGTATGTACTTGGGCGGTAAGCAGTGTAACACCTCCTGACGGCAGTGTAGACACGTCCACTGATGCAGCTGGTGACACTTTCCACCTCCTAGATATACTTTCTGTCAACAGAAGCACCTCTTCTTCCCGAGTGCTGTACAGCAGATTTCTTGTCTATTGTCTGTGTAACTGGGGGAAGCCATGTCTCCTGCCGACACAATGCAAGCTGCTTCAAAGGACTTTGAGGAGACTGCAAAAGGAGATATTTTCTCCTGTTGCACACAGCCCCCAACTCGGCACTGTTACCTCTTCTGAGTGCACCATGATTCTTTCCTCCAGACGATTCAGCATGCGTTCAATAGCTGACATGCGTTTGTTGAGTTCAAATATCTACAGGAGAGGAGAGAGAAAGGAATACAGTATAGAACAGCTCCCACCACCAGAGTGAGAATACAGTACAGGGCAGATCTAATCAACACAATAAAGAATATGGCATAGAACAGAGCCCATCACCGGTACCACTGGTTAGGCATGAAATACAGAACAGATCACCGTTAGAAAGACAGTGGGTGAGGTTTTCAAAAGAGCCTAAAGGAATCAAGAGTAGAGCTGGGCACAATTTTTCAACCTAAACTTTTTGGTGAAAGAAAAATGCAGATTCGGGTTGTCTGAAACATTTCAAAATTCATGTCAATTTGATCACATTGTTTTGGTCCACTAAAAAAAATTAGAAAAAATTGAAATGTTTTGTTCGGTTTGATTTTTCAATTTGAAATGACTTTCATTTCCAAATTTCCATTTTAAAAGATTTAAACAGTTTAAAAAAAAAAAAAGCCACCTGCTCTTAATCAAACTCATACTTTTCCCTTTGGGTTGAACTTGGCATTTTGTTCAACTGGAAATGATTTTTTTCCCCCAATGTCTCATTTTGCTAAAAATGTTTTAAAAATTTGTTTTTGGGTTGACCCCCAAACCATTTTCTCCCCTTGAGTTTCCAGAAAATTGCCAGCAAATCACAAAATCAGTTATTTGTATAGATCTATCTGTTAAGGGAACAAGTCAAGGAGTTTGCTGTAGAATGAGGTAGGAAAAGTTATATGGCTTTCAAATTATATAGCTTTCAAATGGCCTCGGACTTGTTCAATCTGAATCTTCATGGATTGGATATGACAGTGTCAGAGAGAGGGTAGGACAGCAGGGTAGCTTGCCTGATGTAGAGGTTGCCTAGTTGTCAATCAGGGCATTGGATGGTCCTTTGTGTGGCTGGTGCTCCCTGAGCCAAGTTCCTGACACTGCAAAATACATGCGAAGTACTCCAGTGGATGTGCTGCCCTTCTGCTTTTATGATGTAGACACTGGTCTGTCATTGACTGATATAATCAATCCATTATTATTGCCCCTAGGCCAGTGACCAGCATCAGAAAAGAAAATCATTTTATGGTCATTAACACACTGGGAGAGATTCAAGTCTGGGCTAGCTTCCATTTCCTATTGCTAAATCTTTCAGTCAGCTAGCACTCCATTAACCCCTCTGTAATGCACCAGTGGAAATGGAAATACTTGAAAGAAGGTAACTGTTCTCCATGACAATTTTTGAATGGAAAGCCAAACAAAGAAGTGTTTCCTTTGAAATTTTCTGATTTTTTTCAATTAAATTCAAAACATTCAAACATTTTTCAGTTTTTATTTATTTATTTATTTATTTGTGGGTGGTTGGACCAGTGAAGAAAAGCGGGGTGGGGGGTTGGCAGGGGGAGAGAGGCAAAGCAGACAACTCAAAACTGGAAAAGCAAAGACAAATACTTTTTGGATTTTCAAAAGCCAAGATGAAATTGTCCATTTAGTCAAAAAACTGGAAGATTTAAAAGGAAACCAATGCTGTCTGTAAAAAAGAAAAAAATCATTTCCTTCTGTGATGCTGTCTGGATTGGAGGGTGGGAGAGCCATTTTTAATATTACTAATACCAATATTACAGCATTGCAACAAATATCGTATAGAATATGCCCTGCAAGGTATCGATGGAAAAGGCATGATTCGCTCAGATTGATAAGCCCGTTTATACGTACGTATCAGTTTTGTATTATGAGTCTCAATATGCATGGTATACTTGTATTTCCAACTTGGGCTGTTTCAGGGTGACACCCCCCAGACAAGATGGCAGCAGCACTAGGCCTGCTTAATGGCTCATCGAGGGAAGGCAGGTGTACAATGAATCCAGCAAAAGAACTGAGGGGGCTGCACCTTATGAGTTACCAGGACATGTAAGAATATACCTACGGACAGGGGACTCTGAGGCTTTTCCATGCCCTGTGCTGTGGGGCTGTGTTTGGGACAAAGGAAGTACAAGTCTCACGGCAGAAACTATAAAATGCAGCTGCATTATCTGCATCTTGTCTTCATTCCTGCTTCCTACCTCCGGATCAACTACTCCACATCTGAAGCTGTGAAACAAAGGACTGAGACCCATCCGGGTACTGGATGTACACCAGAGGGACTGTACAAGCCTGCAAAGTCCACAATTCTGCTGAGAATCTGATATATATGGACTTTCAAATCATTTGTATGTATCGGATAGCTTTGACCATTTAACATCTCTCTTCTTGTTTGTTTCTTTCATTTTATAATAAACCTTTAGTTTTCGTTACTAAAGGATTGGCTGGCAGCATAGTACTTTGAGTAAGGTCCAAACTTATATTGATCTGGTAAAGTGACTGACCTTCTGGTGATCAGAAGAACATTTTGGTAAAGGGAATAGAGTTTTAAATAACTTCTCTCTTTACTGGATTTATTTCTGATTGGGAGCCAGAGACCGAAATGCAATAAAGGGGGCTATGTATTTCTTGTAGCTTCTTGATAACCTGTGTGGGGAATCAGAAACACTGTTTGTGACTGGTCAGAGAATCTAACTTCAATGTTACCCACCAGATCAGGGTGAATCTGCCCTCTTTTTGCAGCCTGCCCTGACCTTGGCATTTTCAGGTGGGCTACTCTTGGCGCGGACGGATCACATCTTCTAAAAACCGTTTTTTAGGTAGGGAAAAAAATGATGAAAATTGTTCTAAATGGAAATGACAATCTTCTCCATGTCACAACCCATTCTCCTCAGATGTATCCCATTAAAAGATGAATGGCCAGCAAAGGAAATAATAAAGAGAAATGTGTGCATGTTTTTAACACTTCCTTCTTTCTTCTCATGTTGCTTTTGTATTTGTTAATAAATGATTAATTAGATTCCCACAAGAAGTTGGCGTGGATGCATGTGTTTAAAAGAATAAAGTCAGCTCAGCAGATGAATGTAAAAAATGGGTACTTCAGAGCAAAGAGTACTGTAATTATCATCCTTAACAGAAAGCATCTTTAGTAGCATTAAACTCACAGAGAGGCAGTAATCCAATAATTTTGAAAGTGAAGTCTCTGTAAACACTGTTGCGTCTGATGTGACTAGCGTTTAGATCACTCCAGGGGCAATAATCAGGCTGAGCTTTGTAGCTTGTCACTAATAAATTAATCTATTAAAAGAGTTGGATATAAGAGACTAATACCTGATAGTTTATGGTTTAAAGCTGAAATGCAAGAAACCTACAGGCTAAAATATTTAGCTTAGGCAAATTAAGCCTTAGGATAAATTTGCTATATTATAAAAATAAATCAGCATAAGTAAATTAACAGTAAACCTGCTAAGCTAGCATCAATGTTGTGATATGGTGAGGTTTTGAAAATAACGGCTAAGTTTAGATAATAATGTCTATGAAAGCTCAGTAGACACCACAGGATGACTGTTGGTAGCTGGGGTGAAATGCTAAAAACATCCTTAAGATAACTTGCCTGCAACTATCATGATAAAGTGATATAAACGGGAACCAACAGGTTAGCCTACCGGACATAGGGAACCCCAAAAGTAGTGGGGTATGGAAGCTGAAATAAGGAAAAGGGGTTAAAACCTTCCTAAATATATACGAATGCCAATGGGCATCAGTGTAACACATTATAAAAGTTGCATCCTGGCCTGTGTGCCTTGGGAGATGCCAGGATGATGACTGTGGGTGATGGTGAGGATGATGATGATGACTAACAATCATTTTTTCCGCAAAGGGTGATGTGAGTAATGCAAATGCTAGACATTTCGTATTGTGCTCTCTCCCCTTTACCAGACTGCTGGGTGCATATTATCTGTTTGGTTAATAATAGTAACTATGACAGAAAGAGCATTGTTTAATCTCTGTAATGCATCATTGGGTCCCACTTCTACTGATAACTTCTGTACTGGAGTTGATCTGGGGGCTGAACTCCCACAGCTCAAAGTAGGTATAAAGTAGGTATAAACCCTCACCCTGGGGTGGGCACCTAAAGTAACCCATAACTACAGCTTGACCATCCGCTTGGAGAAGGGAAATCAGCAACTGGAGTTGCAGCTAGCGAGGGACGTGAAGGGGAACAAGAAGGGTTTCTACAGGCATGTTGCCAACAAGAGGAAGATTCGGGAAAGTGTGGGCCCCTTAGAGAATGAGGGGGCGACCTAGTGACGGAGGATGTGGAGAAAGCTGAGGTACTCAATGCCTTTTTTGCCTCTGTCTTCACAGACAAGATCAGCTCCCAGACTGCTGTACTGGGTGGCACAAAATGGGAAGGAGGCGAACATCCCACAGTGCTGAAGGAACGGGTCCAAGAATATTTAGAAGGATTGGACATACACAAGTCCATGGGGCCGGATGCAATGCACCCGAGGGTGCTGAGGGAGTTGGCTGAGGTGATTTCAGAGCCGTTGGCTATTATCTTTGAAAGCTCGTGGCAACAGGGGGAGGTCCCTGAGGACTGGAAAAAAGCAAATATAGTGCCCATCTTCAAAATAGGGAGGAAAGGGGATCCAGGGAACTACAGACCGGTCAGCCTCACTTCAATCCCTGGAAAGATCATGGAGCAGGTCCTTAAGGAATCCATTTTAAGGCACTTGGAGGAGAGGAAGGTGATCAGGAACAGTCAACACGGATTCACCAAGGGAAAGTCATGCCTGACCAACCTGATTGCTTTCTATGATGAGGTGACTGGCTCTGTGGATGTAGGGAAGGCGGTGGATGTGATATACCTTGACTTTAGCAAAGCTTTTGATACTGTCTCGCACAGTATTCTTATCAACAAGTTAAAGAAGTATGGGTTGGATGAATGGACTATAAAATGGATAGAGAACTGGCTAGAGCATAGGGCTCAACGTGTAGTGATCAATGGCTCCATGTCTAGCTGGCAACCGGTCACAAGTGGAGTTCCCCAGGGGTCGGTCCTGGGGCCGGTTTTGTTCAACATCTTTATTAATGATCTGGAGGATGGGGTAGATTGCACCCTCAGCAAGTTTGCGGACGACACTAAGCTGGGGGGAGTGGTAGATACCCTGGAGGGTAGGGATAGGATACAGAGTGACCTAAACAAACTGGAGGATTGGGCCAAAAGAAATCTAATGAGGTTCAACAAGGACAAGTGCAGAGTCCTCCACTTAGGAAGGAAGAATCCCATGCACAGCTATAGACTGGGGACCGACCTGGGCAGCAGCTCTGCAGAAAAGGACCTGGGGGTAACGGTGGATAAAAAGCTGGATATGAGTCAGCAGTGTGCCCTGGTTGTCAAGAAGGCTAATGGCATATTGGGCTGCATTAGGAGGGGCATTCCAGCAGGTCACGGGAAGTGATTATTCCCCTCTATTCGGCATTGGTGAGGCCGCATTTAGAATACTGTGTCCAGTTTTGGGCCCCCCACTACAAAAAAGATGTGGACAATTTGGAGAGAGTGCAGCGGAGGGCAACCAAAATGATTAGGGGACTGGAGCACAGGACTTATGAGGAGAGGCTGAGGGAACTGGGCTTGTTTAGTCTGCAAAAGAGAAGAGTGAGGGGGGATTTGATAGCAGCTTTTAACTACCTGAAAGGGGATTCCAGGGAGGATGGGGCTAGGCTGTTCTCGGTGGTGGCAGATGACAGAACAAGGAGCAACGGTCTCAAGTTGCAGGGCGGGAGGTCTAGGTTGGACATTAGGAAAAAGTTTTTCATTAGGAGGGTGGTGAAGCATTGGAATGGGTTACCTAGGGAGGTTGTGGAATCTCCATCCTTAGCTGAGGCTTGACAAAGCCCTGGTTGGGATGATATAAGGTTAGTCCTGCTTTGAGCAGGGGGTTGGACTAGATGACCTCCTGAGGTCCCTTCCAACTCTAATATTCTATGATTCTATGATTCTAAGAGAGGGCAAAGCCGCATGCCCTTGCGTTAACAATCCAAGCAGTAGTTCTGCCGTGATAAGGCAATAATACACAGATCACAGACAGCCCTTATATAGATCTATAATGCCATTGAAAGGGCTCTTTATGGAATACCAGGGGCTGTTTGTCCAAGCTCTGAAAGTTTTAGAACAAGCTAGCCACAACGTGAAGTGAGACCGGGATAGCCTCTAGGTCCACGCCGAGGCATTCTCTCCCCCTGAGAATCAACCCCTCCCACCCAGGGCCAGATTCTGCCCTCAGTTACACCACCCCAGGGAGGTCAATGAGGACACAGCAGTGTAACTGAGTGCACAATTCAGCCCCAAGTGCTAGCGTGGGTCTACTGAGCGATTTCAGCCATAATGCAGTTATATAGAGCCATGCTGTAAAACTGCAAAGGCTCAGTCATGCAGGTTGAAGGTACAATCAGATTAGTTCTTAGGCTTTGCCCAATTTATTAGAACCTCGTATGTGGAGCACCTCCGAGAAAGTCAGGCTGGCGCAGCCACCATCAATCTCCATTAGGAGCTGTAATGCTGCTGTGTTGGCTGCACGACGAAGGCTGGCAGACAAGGGCTCAGCACTAAAGCTTTTGTTGTTCTTGTTAAATACAAACTGGACAGTAGAGGACAGCTCCTCAGATGGTGACTTCAGTGAAGCTGGGACAATTTATGCAAGCTGAGGATCTGCAGCCTGCCAAAACCTCAATTAGCCAATGAAGGTTCAGGAGACAACTGTTGTTCCCCATTTTCCCCTCAGAGGATTTTTGGCCAGATAATAGTATTTGGTTGAACAATTTTTCCTTTTAAAAAAAGAAAGGTTTATTTAAGAGGTAATTTTTTTTTCTGAAAGTAGAGCTGGCTGAAAAACAGGATGTCATTTCTTTGAAAATTTTTGCTGAAATTATCAGCTCTTTTTCCCATTGAAATTTATAATTTTTATGAAGACATCCTATACATGTTTTATTATTTAATGTATAACCAAGGACATTCACTAACTAAATTATGCGTTGAAGGAATTTAGGAAGACAAGGGAAAGCACAATCTTGATTAAAAGTAGCTTTCAACATGTAAGCCTCAGACTTAATGTTCCTAGTGTTAGATTGCACATTCATTGCACACCCCTAGACTCACACTGATTGCAATTGGTGTTTTGGATGTGCAAAAAAAGCCCCAGACATCTGCTTGTTGAAAATGTAGATTAGAAATTGGTCTGTGTATTAACCGTGCATTTATTTGTTCAAGCTCCAATGCATGCTTTTGTTTAGCGGATGAGCATGGCTTTCTGCTGAATCAACTTGCAGTTTTGTAATCTGTTTTAAACCTTCAGTACAGGAGGGAAGGGTTGGGGGGGGGGAGAAATCTAACTCTCCCACTCTAAAATAAACAACATTTGAAGCTTTTCAGACATCATTTGCTAGACATGCTCCCCTTACCATCACTCATCAAAGGTATGTGACAAGTCAGAGTGACCGATCTGACTGCAATTGGAATACTTCAAGAGCTACAAAAGAAGACGATGATCACAAAGTCGAGCAGGCTTTGTCCGCTCCTCAAGCACTGGTCCGTTCACGTGAATAAAGTCTTTTTCACGTGCATAGGAAACTATAGGCATCTTATAGAATAAATGAAACAGGCTGGGCTTTTTATTACAGCTAAATGGAGCGTGAAGGAGAACTCCATTTCCTCTTCTTGCTGAATTAAAAAAGTGTGATAGTGAAGAGGATGGAGTAGGGAAATGACTACGGGCACTGCGACTTTCTGTGTAAAAAAGGGGGACAGAGACAGAAGGATCTATTCTCTCTGTGCCCAGGCACATAATTCAGCAAGATTAATGAGCTTTAAATGTGCACTTCTAGAGCCACATCTCGTTACACTGGTACAACCCGCAATGGAATTAATGACAGCTGCCCTTCACGGTCTGGGAGCAAAAATGTGGCCCACAATGTGGCATGGGATATGAACATCTAGGTACCAGCACACCATAAAATGGTACCAGGAAAATATCTTAAGAGACAGATCCTAGACCCTGTTACGGCTCCTTTTACTACTCTGGCAATGCAGAGAGACTGCAAAACCAACTTAACCAGCTTGCTGGGGATCCTCTCTGCAGCGATGGACTCTCTGGTCCGTGTGGATCTGACAGATCTACTCCAGGCCCCACTGTTCAGGGCCCCTAGCACAGGGGTTGTGGGTGGGAGAAGAGGGTGTGGCTGGCATGCCTCTGTGCTGCTGGATTGATCCCTTGATTTCACAGGCAGATGGAGCTGCTTTCTTGATTGCATACAGTGTGCTCTCTCTGCCTTCTGATCATCCATTAAAGCGGCTAAATTATTATTTCACCGCACCAGAGCCACCCTTTACGATGACCATCTGTCTGAACCATTCTGCACGTGCTAAGTTTCAAAAGTGACAGGTTGCAGAGACTCAGCCACAGATCATACGAGTGTGACACTATGTCTGAAAGTGTCACCCCAGAAACCCCATATTCACCCGTCATATAATTATGCTATGTTCTATACAAAGTATGCCTTGGGAAGTATCATTTTAAAAGTCTTGATCTGCTACACATGAATAGCTTGTTGGATTGTATGTGCTGCCATCGGATGTGAAGTTGTGACATATTGCTGTGTATGTTACAAGAACACGTTGTGAGGTGGGAAACACCGAACCCAGCTTTTCAGGTACAATGGAGTAGCCAGAAGTGCTGATGGGCCAGTAAGGGAAATCTGCTCTCCCAACCCCCATCCCTAGAAACTTCACCAAGGAAGCAAGTACATAATGGGATGCTGCTTGACCAATGGGGGGCGTCCCCCCATGTCACATGCATAGATCTCTCCCAAGCTGGAGGAAGCTAGAAAAGGGAGGGAGTGGCATCATCATTTGTCTTCACTCCCCCCCCAACTCAACACCTGCAGGAATGCCTGGCAAGACCAAAGCACTTTTGAAGCGGGGTTGGGGGAGAGGGAAACCCAGGCTGCAAAGCAGACGCAGCCTGTGTAACAAGAATAATCTGTAAACCTGCTTGTATCATCAGACTGGGTGAGATACTGCTCATTCAAATCCTGTTCAGTATTACAGAATTTAGACTGCAGACTTATTTTTATTTCTTTGGTAACTCCCTCTGATCCTTTGCACCAACTACTTCTAATCACTTACAATCTATTTTTCTGTCGTTAATAAATCTGGTTGATAATTTTACCTAACACAATCTGTCTTGAATTGAAGTGTTAGCGAAACCTCAGCTCAGTGACAAAGACCATGCACATCCTCCCCACGATGGCAGGGCGGGGAGGTAATAAACATGTCTTGGTCAGGCTTCTGAGTAGGGCAGGAGAGGGCAACTTCGGAGTGCAAAGCAGGGAGTTGGCGTGAACTGGCTGGTGGCTTTCTATCCATTGCTTGTTGGGGAGGGGCTGGAAAGCAGCCAGGTAACTCAGCTGGGGGTGTGGCTCCACCCGCCATCAGATTGGGCGATAACAGGATCTGGAGGATCTTGCTGTTTGTCACCAGCAGAGCCCGGTGAGAGGCAAACCCAGCTGGACAGTGAAGGGGGCACAGCGCGGTACTCCATTTTCCAGGCTGCAACCTGGGAGATGCATCCTGTCCCAACGAGGAACTGGGAATGGTTTAAAATCCCTTTGTTACCTGATTTCCAGAGTGGTTTATATTCTCCTGGGATGAGGCCCTGTTCCTGCGTTTTGCATGATGGGGCTGGTAGACAGGGAACTTCTGGGCTCCCTTTACATCCTCATCGGAGGTGTCCATATCTGCGGAGTATTGGGATCGGTGCTGCTCGCTCCATGGGCTGCCTTTGGGGACAGAACGGGTTCGAGTCACTTGGGGTTCAGGGCAGGGATTATCATCTTAGGTTTCAGGAAAAGCCCATGGAAGGACAGGTGAGGAGAGGTGAAAAAGGAAATAGATTGCAACAACATTAGGAAAAAGTTTTAAACAGCTTTACAGAGTACCATGGACCGATCCAAAGCGCAAGGAAATCAGTGGAAAGATTCCCACTGATGTCAGTGGACTTTGGATCAGTCTCTAAGACCAGATGCTCACATGCATGCAAAGTAAATTACTCCATGATGCCTTATTAGAGGAACGGTCAAGCTCTTCCCTTTCCACATTGTGGCAGTAGATACTCTAACAGCAACAGCTTATTCAAAGCAAAAGTGAATGCATCCACGGCCAGAATAACCATAGCATCCCTATTTCCACCAAGACAAGCTTTCAGCTAACCAAGTTACAGGGAGCTCTGGAAAGCTAAGCTATAAAGCTCCTGAGCTCATTCAAGGGAGTGCGTCAAAAATCTATTTGTCTCAAGGGATGTTACTCGTTTTTATAACAGCAAGGCAAGACAAAAATCCAGCCCTCTAAGACGGCCAAACTTCAAAGCTCTGGCATATTGGCTAGGCTGAACTGTAAGCTCTTTGACACCTTCTTGCTCTGCGTGTCTCAGACAGAGGGACCTCGATCTCAATTAGAACCTCTAGGCACAAGCAATAAACAAACGAGCACAAGAATCTGCTGCCCTGTGACCAAAGCTGCTATAGTCTTTCTTAGACTGCTTGCAGAGCATATGTGGATCCTTTCCTTTCAGCCCACTGCATCATTTTGGTGAAGAAAGACAACTGTTTCACCAGGCCTACTGAAGGGGCTGTTATCCAAAGGTAACATTTAAGAGAGCAGATACATCTATGGGGCTTGAAACACAGTTTAAAATAATTTGAGCGCCCAGAACAAACAAGATTGACATTGCAATTTCTATGCCTTATTGGAGGCAGCGCTGTCTAATGATCAGAGCACACAAACTCTCTCTTGCTATGTATATGCATAACACCGCTCCACTTTCCAATCCGTTAAACAGTGGCTAGTAGTTCTTTGGCTTTTTGCAAGACTTAATTAAGAGACCCTCACCCAAAAGGTGCTTTATGGGGGAAAATATCGCACAATGAAAAACACTTTACAGGATTTAGGGGAGGAGGCAGGACTACTTAAGGAGACTGGCAATGGGCTAGGGAACTTTTCACTGCTGTATTTTCGGGTTCAAATCCAGCCCAGGTAGTTGCTGACTGAGCTCTCTCTCTCTCTGGCAGCTGTTTCCCTGGTCATTGTGACATTAATTGGTGGTCTCAGCCTAGCTCCTGGTGGAGACAGGTCTACATCACAAGACCCACTTTCCCAGCTGGGCTCAGTTGGGAGCTGAGCTCATGAAAGGCCTAATCCAAAAACCACTGAAGTCAAAGGGAATTTTTCCATTGATTTCAATGGGCTTTGGATCAGGCCTCAAAACAAGGAGAAATTAATAACAGCCTTTCTAAATGCTTTTAAAATCAGTTCCACGGTGTTATTTCTATCCTATACAGTACTTCCATTTTGTTTACCTCCATCTTGGATAATCTCAGTGGTCAGTCATCTGGGTGTTAATAAATCCAGCCAATAAATTACAACCACATGGGAGATGGTATTTCAGGACTGCCCATGTCTAAACTGGGCCTCAGGCATTTTTTGCTTTGCTACCCTGATAGGAGAAAGCACATCAGATATAGAAGATTTCTGTAATCTCATTTGCTAGAGTACTTACAGTCTCCATAAACTCCTGATCCCCCCCCAGGAGAGGGTTTGATTGCACAGGGCTTTGACAGTTCACTTTAAATGAGCACATTTGGGGCACAACTTGAAAAATGAGGACAAAAGCTATCATGCAACTGAGCCATGGGGCTGACATGGTGGCCAAAACCTCCTCTGGTGTAGATCAAGCAGTGCTCCCCTTTGATTTGATTAGAACTAGGATGATCTCCACCCGATGGGGATCTGGCTGGGCATTCACAAGTTAAAATGTGGTCACGCGAAGGCCTGAAGCAAGGCTGCTTTGGCTTTTGGTTTCATCTCACACGCTACACAAAGTAGCCTCAGAGACCTCCTGGCACAGCCCAGAGGGCTGTAGGGAATAAGACGGGTGGCATTTCTTGCTTTGGAGTCAGGATGATCAGCTGCTCATGCCCAAGTGATCAGCTAGCTGTGCAAGCTGATTTGCTTGTGCAAATCAGATGTAGGGTTAAGACCTAATTTTGGAAGTCAAGCCCTCTGTGTTTTTGCTATTTTTAAAGAGCCCAGGACCTTTAATTTTTCCATTCTGGTAGAATTGCTGGCCCAGCTACTGTTTTTCCTCAGAGGGGAAAGGAGATCAGTGCAGCTTACTGGGTTTGGGATTCCTTTCCAGGCTCTTCCTGCGTGAGTTTACCATCAGCCGAACCTCGGTGCTAAACTCTTGCTCTGGAGGGGCCACATGTTGTCCCTGCTCCTGGAGGATCTGGTGGAACACTGCAGCCAGGTCAGCTTCAGCGATCATTGTCTCCTTCCGGGAGGCATCCTCTCCGGCATCTGGGAAATCTGGGAATGACTGAGAAGAGAGGACACTGGTCAGTATCTATAAATGGGCAGTGTGTTCCCTTTTCCCAATAGCTCACTTTCAAGCAAGATATTTGCAGATTATTTTTTCCCATCCAGTGAATTAATGGATCAACTTTCTAGATCCACTTCCTGAACCAAGACATAGAAATGGGTGGAATTTGAAATGTTTGCCTAAGGGATCTGGACACAACTTGCCATTAGTTTTAATTGGGCATCACCATCCCCTAAGCAGCCTTGAAAATCCCAGCCCACGTGCCTATGATTTTAAAATTTCATCTTTTTACTGATAAAACAATAACATTGCTTCCAAAACCCTGATTATTTTCAGATGGTTCCTAAAGAGAGATCATTTTCTCATAGGCTACAATCACAGTGTCCTTCATAAGGAAGGGCTAGAATAAAATAAGGAACAGCCTAAGCGGTTTGCCCCAAAAGCCTTATCAAACTTCTTTTGGAGTTTGAAAACTCGGAGGTTTGGTTGACTTTTCAAACAAAAAGTTATCGTTATGGTTCTCAGCACTTCCTGGTTCTACCCAGGAAAAGGGTTTTAAGTAATGAGGTACCAAAAAAAAGAGAAGTAAAAAAAAGAGGCTACTCAGTATTTCTGGCTTGCCCAGAAGCAAAAATGGACTATCCAGTCCTGCAACTCCACAAAGTCTGGATGGTTTGAATAAAAACTGAGATCAGCTTCCAGACATCTGAGCTCTTGTACAAACTGAACCAACCCTCCTTGCTTTTGAAGTTTGCACATCACTAGACTGCGTGTGAGTCAGTTATAGACATTTCAGGAAAATTCTGTCTGCCTTTTGGACATTAAGCAAGAGATGCTGCTTTTTGTGCACCTGCAGGAACAGGCAGAAGACGTGAATTTTTTTGTGACGGAGACAATGTGGGTGAGGTGATGTCTTTTACTGGTCCAACTTCTGTTGGTGGATGGTAAACCTTTAGAGCTACGCAGAGATCTTCTTCAGGTTTGGGGAAGAAGGAAGAATCTTTTATGTAGTAGAGTCAGCATCGAGATGTGACTTTCACAGTCACGAGGTGTGTTGTTCACTCAAGGCACTAACGTGACCCAGTTTGCAATGGCAGGTAACAGCCAGCGATGACTGGAAGAAGCACTGATGCATTATGAAGCTGGTCTTGCACTTTTCTACACAATTTTAATGCAACCCTTTGTTTTCTCAGCTCTGGGAAATGTTCTGCTACCCACACAATTCCCTCTCTTTCATAAGCTCAGTCTTCATGTGCCTTGCTGTGACAGGACAAGCTAATTAACAGAGCCAGGCCCACGGAGTTTTGCAAACAAAAAGAACAGCTTTTCCGGTCAGGACTTTATGGATCAGTCTTTTCAGATGGCCTCAGCCCCTCCCCAGAGGAGCCTGCCTCAGAGTAAACACAGGAACAAAATTATAGAGAAAACATATGTGCCCCTTCCTGCATGGAGAATCACCTCCTGCTCTCTTCAGGTTTCCCACAGAACAGGGAGAGAAGGGCTCTTCATATTCCCCATCCTTTTCCCCAAGCAGGTTTTGCCAGAACCCAGTACTCCTGTTATGGTTTCCCTGACTACAATTCCCAGCCTGCTTTGCTCTCCATCTCCAGCAAGAGTGGCTGGCTGTAACCACAAGAAGCTATCTTTATCCCTTACCATTGAGGCAGAGGGGAGTTCCCTGCACTTCGAACTCTGGTCTCAGGCTCTAAACGAAGAAAATATGGGTTTCCCAAACCTACACTACCTTCCTGAAATATGCCCTCTTCTCCAGCAACCACACTGTCTGTCCCACAGATATTTCTGGAGTAGGGTAGTGCTGGCTCAAAAGAGTTCCCACTCTGAATCTCAAAGACTCAGGTCATCCTGACATAACATATTTCTCATGGTGGCACCATCTTGAAAAACATCCAAGATGACAGAGCCTGCAAATAGAAGAGATGGCAGAAGAAGAGGCTGGTTTTATTTAGTGATTCAGTAATCTGGTACTCAGCTGCCAATTAATATTATTTTAGAGAGCCAAGGAAGACAGCTAGAATGTATTGAGCCTTGGTCCTTGTGGGTTTGCAAAGAAACAGAGACTTGTCCTGCAGGAGCCAATACAAAAACAGCAATTAAACCCAGAAGAAAATGAGACCAAAAGACATGTTCTCTTCCGAATCTCCTGCTATCCTAGCTCACCCGTCCTCACTTCAACTCACTATTCTCAATCTGATTCATGGCCTTCAGAAGTAAGGTCTATGTGGCAGAAAATAAAACAAGGGGGAAAGCTAGTCAACATCATACCCTTGGGAGCAAGGAAAGAGAGAGAAGCCGTCTCCCACCACCTCCCCAGTACCTGAAGGCCATCCTGGTTGACCGGTGCTGGAGAAAGCTGCATAGATTGACGGCGTGATTGAGCAGAATATTCCGAGTCCAGTTCAAAATCAAAGGGATGAACAGACAGCAGGCGCTTTGTCTTGCGCATCTTAGAAAGCATAGAAAGTGCGGGAAAGCAAAACTGAGTGTAAATACAATTGGTCTTTAAAAAGGGGACTAAGGACTCCTTCGGCCCATAACTATCTAGCTCTGCCTATGTCTCTCTGGTTGTGTATTTTCTCCTCTGCTGGCTACAGATCTTACAGTACTGCTTTGCCTAATTGTATTTAGGGATTGAATGTTGCTCTCTCTTTCTGCCATGCAACCCTGGAGTTGCATGTGGATCAAATTTTTTCCTATTTAAAAGGTAGACATGTACATGAGTGTGGGAATGATAGTCAGTATTGGTGTGGATCAGATGAGCAAGGTCCATTCCAGTGCACATTGAAGAGACTGGAAAGACTCCCTTTGAATTCAATGATCAAGACCAGAGTATTCCAAGGCTGTTGATGAGAAACTTAACTAGAGGTTTATTAAGGAGTTGTGGGGAAATGAGATTGGCTTAAATTTCACAGGAAATGTCAACAGCTGCTGTGGATGCCTCAAAAATTTGTCCCCCTTTTCAGTCAGGGGATGATTCAGATAGCCACAGCTAGGAGGCATTGCCATCTCTCCTTCTTAAAATACCTCTGGAAGCTTTGCAATTAGAGCTAATTTATTAGGCACGTGTGGAGTTTTATACTTCATTGTCTGATGCTTAGGCCCCCTTAAGAGAGCCTTCACAAAACTAATAGTTCTGGGGAAGAATAGCCTGTTTCTTTAACAGGTTAGATTGAAATGAAGTGACTGCATTTCCAGGAGAGTAACTGAAACAAACAATTACATCTCCAGATAATATCAATGATGCAACAAATGGATGTGGTAAGGGAGCTGGCTAAGAGGCTGACCTATAGCATAGCAAGGTAGAAAATGAAATGTGACTTTTAGAATCTATTTAACAATACCTAGCTCTCTCATCAGGTTATTCATCTTAAAAGTGCTAAGGAGGGTCAATATCATTATCTCCATTTTACAGATAGGGAAACCGAGGCACAGAGGGGGGATGTGACTTGCAGCAGGTCACCCAGCAGGCCCAGGACTAGAACCCAGGTCTCAATCTAGTGCTCTGCCCTTTAGGCCACACTGTTCCTTCCTATTTAGAAAAAAGTGGCTGGTGTTACTCAGAGAACCAGGCTGTTCGTATTAATGCGGGGAAGGAAGCCTGGTCAATAGCGGCTAGTGACTTTGGGAGCCTCTGTTTGAGACATTACAAAGAGGCCAGATTTCCAGCGGGCGGGTTTCCAGCACTTTCTTTTCTTATACCTGCTACATGGGAAGATAGGTTTATAATAAGAAAACCAAAGCAACAGAAGCCCCTGCAGAGATAGCTCCCACCAGCCAAGAAAGCCCAGCAGCCGGAAATGCACAGTCCATGCAGATTCACGTGGAATGAGTCATGGTATCTTCACGGAGGTAAATGCTTACCCTAGCACGGTGCTCCGCTTCGGCACCATCAAGGAGGTCATCTTCATCATCACTGTCATTGTCCACCCCACCGCCGGCACGTAGCTGGCACTCACCTGGGAAGAAGCACAAGAAAAACGTTGTGCGTAAAGGGCTTGGCAGCCCGCGCGCTACACCGGGCTGAGATTTCAGAGTACTTAACTGTAGCCAGCTGAAGCATTTCAGCCATCGTGGGGCTGGAGTAACATTGTCTGTTGGCCACCCCTAGGGTTGTCTCTTGGCTGGCTTTGAAGCAGCCTTGCCAGTTTTCTTATGGCTACGGTTGCTGGTGAAAAGATTTAATTTTCTGGGGTTTTTCCTACTTGGGACAGTTAAACATAAAAATGTACTTATTGTGTTATGGCATGTGCGTGTGTTTGTGTGTATGTATAATGCTTCTCAAACACATTTCAGTAACAGTTAGTTATAGTTGGCGCTAGGACTCTTTTTGTTGGTGGTGGTGGAGGTTGAGGAAGCCAGTGTGTCTAAGAGGTGGCGACCTCTTGGCCCATACTCTTGTTCCTGTCATAGCATCTCTTGGGGCCAGCTCCTGCTCCTATTTGGATTTTTTGGCTTCAAGGGGTGCAAGATAGGCCCATGTTTTTGTAAAATGCTGCCTTAGGGCTGGTCTACACTTACCTTGTGATTCGGTGGTAGTCGACGGGAGTTACGCAAACTACGCAGAATAATTTGCGTAACTCACTTCGACTGCTCTGCTTCCCTTCTCCGCACTGTCTACACTGTGCTGCGCTTCTTGAGGGGGTGGATTTACTCAGTCGACTTCCTGATCGACTGAGCAGGTCTATATTGACTGCTCAATCGATCCAGAAAGATCGATCTGGCGGCAGCGAATTTGCCGCCGTCAGTATAGACATGGCCTTAGTGTGTGATTTTATCTCCCTCTAGTGGCTGATCCAAGGACTATATGCTATGTCAGTCTATTGCAGCAAAGGGTCTCTTTTAGCCCAAGAGATATAGGCCAGTACTCCTGGGTGCTGAAGATCCCGGATGTGATGTGCCTTGATGACAGTGGTGTATGTGGCCATGGTTCACAGCCCTTATCTTCTTATGAAAACTTATATCATCTTATACCCTCTCACTAGTTGCCCTTCCTGCTGCAGACCCTTCTTCCAGCTCTTTGATGTATAAGATACACCAATGCAAGCTCAAACAGGCCAAATTCAGAAGTGATCGTTAAAGTGGTGTGAGTCTGAGGCTCAGAGCATTTCACTGAGTCTGAGTGACTCTAAAGTGTAAATCACACTAGCTTAGATTCACTTATTCTTAGCTCTAACTTCAGCACAAGGTAGTTTCACATCCATTTTGTTCTCAATTCTCACCTGCCCCCTTGTAGCAGGTACTATAAAGAGAAAATCCAGACCTCTTCACCCTTGTGTGCTAACCCTTCGATATGAATGGCTCATAACCATTGATTTCCAGACCTGATACTACTGTAATAAGGAGCCCCACTGATCTCAATGGGAATCAATACTGCTTTGGAAAGCATAAATAATGCACAACCCCAAACAGTAAAATTCCCAGAGAGCACTTTAGTCAAACCCGAGATGGATAAAAGGCCCATTCACATGAATGGGAAAAGTTTTGATTATCACTGGCAAGAACCCCCAATTATGATGTTATGAAGGCCCAGGTTCAGCAAGGTATTGAAGACGTGCCTGACTTTAAGAATGAGTCGTTCCATTGACTGATTTAAATAGAATGACTCATGCTTAAAGACTGGCCCGCGATTAAGAGCATTACTGAATCAGGGCCTAAATTTGAAAAAACGGAAGTCTCAGGACAGACATGAATTGTTAGAGTGAAGAAGGATCAATATTATGGAGGTTCCAATTTTCAAACACCCCTCCTGAAATATACTGTTCTGAAGTGTACAGTAACTGTCTGGGGTTTACAGGAACCAAGAGGACCCGGGAAGCAGAAGATCTGGGAACCCCACTAGTCCTGAGTTGAGCCGTCAGAGCAGCTCACATGCTATGATTTTCTTTTAAACGACATTAAAAAAAAACCAACTAACTTACTGTTGATGTCTGGCAAGCTGTAAACTCTGTCATGAAGACCTATGTGCAAAGAAAAATAGTGGGGGGGGGAAATAAAACACTTTCTGCAGGTTTGTTACACAAAGCAACCGTCAGAACCCAGCTTAGTAGGAGCTAGATTCTGTTCTCCAGAGTTCTCAAGGCACAACCAGTGAAGCACATTTCAAAAGCCAAACCATGAGTTTGGAGTCACAGCTGGACCGAAAAATCAATGAGGTTCTGCCACGTGCTATAGAGGCATAAAGGGGATTAGTGTAGCTAGTTCACACTTCATTCGTTCAGCATCAATATGTGCACAGGGCTCTCCTGCAACGAACATGCGGTTGGCTTTGTTACCTTATTTAATAGCCTCGGGTGGGAGTTATGGGTGACTGGCACTTCTTAGTGTCAGGTCTGAGGACAACATAAGGCAAAGTCTGGTTCCACTGGGATTCGTTCATCATCACCATGGCTCTGAGTCCCCTCACACAGGAGTCCATGGAAAGATTCTCATGGACTTTAGTGGGATCTGGGCCAGGATCCAGCAGAGCTGGCGTGAATGCGCACCGTGTCTGCGGATACTCCTGGGACACAGATGGAATCACTCGAGTGGGGCATGCATGAGGGCCAGTGAGCAGAGACGCAGCCAGGAAAAGAAGAAGAATGCTTAAAACAAAGGGAAGTAACAGATGGAAGAGCCCAAGAGGATATATTGTGTGACGGAGGGGTGCGCCTGCCATTTATTACCAGGCTCATCGCTAGGAGGTGCTGTTGGCCAATTAATAGTGGCTGCCACAAGGGCTTTTGTACCATTGTGCCCTTTTCGCTCTGTGCCCTTATCCCTGGCCTTGCCGCCCCCAGGCTGGGTTACAGTAACATGCTCTACACGAGGCTATGCCTTAACACCACTGAGAAACCGCAGCGGGGGCAGAGCGTGGCTGCTCCTTGGTAAAAGTGACGCTTCCTGTGGTGATCCCAGGACGCCTGGGCCCTGACCTGTGCTGCCTGCAACCTGGTTTCACTGTGAGGCTGCGGGGCTGGGTTTGGCCAGTGATTGCAAGACGGTGTGATGTGAGCGCAGCTGCAAGGAGCCAAGGGATGAGAGCTAACCGTCCACAGCTACCTGGTGGTGGCAGAGCTCTTAGGGAACTTCCTCAGCTGTCCAATTCACTTCCCCACAGGGTCTGATGGCACCTGACACTCATGACATGCTCGAAGGCTCATCTGTTTCCCCATGTTTTTCAAGGACATGAGCAGGGATGGAAAGGTGGAGACTGAAATACATTTGGGTGGGTTGTATCGGACTGTATGGTATGCATGGTAAGCATGGCATGGGTATTTTTAGGACTGTGTTATTAACCAGTGAAGACAATGATTCACCAGTGTAATTAAGCAAACGCCAAACATTAAGCATTCGAGCGGTCCCACCCATTTCAACGGGACACACACGTGTTTGAAGTTAAATTCCCCGCAGAATCTAGGACTCAGCAATGTGTATGGTGGATGACACTGTGCAGCCCAAACCACAAAGGCCTAACACTGTCCTATCACATTGTCCTTATCAATGGTAGTTATTATAAGAAGATTAACTCCAGTGAAAGGAGCCAGCCAATTTCCCTGTGTTTTTTAATTGATAACAAAAATTATTAGCCACTCTGTGACGAAAAAAGACTAAGCAAATTATTATCCTTCATCTTTGTTTCAGCATTTCCTTTGTTTTGTTTTAAGCTAACCACTTCAACACTCTTTACTCTTGGTGTATTATTGAGAAAGGTGCTCATCAGATTCAGCAATCATTTTAATTTCATATTAAAAACGATCTATATCATGTGCTTCTAATTGTATTTCTATGAACTAGTAGATGTTGGAAAAGAATAACACTATAAGGCCTTAATCAATGTATGCCCATGGCATTAGAACAAACTATTTTCTGGGACTTCACCCGCACCCCTGATATTACCATGGACGACAGAACCAGTTTTCAAATGTGCGCATTAAGGAAATAGCGGCAATACCATATTATGTTGGCAGCAGCTAATTGTTAAAGAATTATATAGTTAACTATCTGATGTTGATGGTAGCTGTGTGGATAAATCCAATCTCTGAACTGCCACACAATGTTTATATGCTACCGGGCCAATCTCTAAAATAAAAAAAAGACCTGTTCTAAAGGCCGTAGCAACCGGGATGTCAGTCTCATGGATCGATACAGGATTGCCAACCTCAAGGCAACCCCCAACGAGTTCTGCCCCAAAAATCATGAGATTGGCTTAAAAATTCATGAGATTTCAAAAACTAAAATAAAATAAAAAGTGTTGGGGTCTTTTTATTTGCCTTGTGGTTTTTGAGCCTTAGGTTATGCTTTGGTCACTTTTTCAAGCTTTGCTCTGCAATCATAAGGGCTAAAAGTGTACTTTAAAAAAAAAATAATGAAAGCCGAGATTCTCACCTAAGCACAAGATTCCAGGAGCTAGGGCTTTAAGAGAAACACCAAATCACGCGAGACTTGCTAAAAATTGCGAGGGTTGGTAACTCTGCAAGCATGGCGCACACGTTCTAAATTTTAATATGCCCCTCTTCTCTCCCCGCACTTTGTACTTATTGATACCTCTCAGGCATTAGGATAACTCTCATAATGCATAGCACACACGCTTCCCTTTGCTTCCTTTGTTATTAGATCTCACCAGTTTCATTCCAAGAGCAACTTCAGCAGATGTGCTTGTTAACCCTGCAACACAGCCCTGGGAAGCCTTTAAACCTCTCCAATGCTGCCATCTACTGGCAAGTCGGTATACAAACATTTATCAGCGTGCAGAAAACAGGGGCAGAGGAGAAACCTCTGTGGTAAAGGGCCAGCTTCTCAACTTGTGTACACTGCCCTAGCACTGCTGAAATCGGTTATTTAAAAGGCAGGCACACTCCTTGGTGTTCTTTGCATTATGAAGCATAAATGTTGATTGAGGATTAAATCCTCAGCTGCTCAGGAGCAGAGCAAGGCACAGAGGAGGGAGGGGAGGGAAGGCGAATTCAAACTCTGTCCCTGTGGCCAGTTGGGGGCCAAACTAGAGCAAGTCTGAATTAAATAAGGGATGATTTAGCTTACATATGCCTTGGAATAACCCCCTCAGGGTCATTACACTGACCGGATTTGTCAGAGCACAGTGCACTCCAGCCCTGCCCCCAACATCCCTACACCTTAGGGTTCAGAGGAGACAACTCCAGCAGTTGCCCCAACCTAGAAAAATCCTGAGCTGCACATTTAAGGCAGTTTGGTTGGCCCTGTGTGCTGCCCTGGTAGTGCAAAGAGGCCTTTGTAGGGGCTGGAATCTGGCCCTTACTTACAGGGCTTAGATATATTTTAAGCGACTGTGCGAATACTGATAGAAAAGCACCGTATTTGTATATATTTTTATATATAGATGCATAGCGCGCACACACACGCACACACACACACGTGCGCGTGCAGATTCATCCTTGGTATCAATAGAGTTACACCAGGGATACATTGTACCTAGTCAGTTACAGTCTCAGTTTGAAACAATCCAATTTTATAGATAGGGAATTGAGGCACAGAAAGATTAAAAGATATACCAAAGGTTACACAGGAAATCTGTGGCAGAGCAGATCATTAAGTGAATTCTAATTAACTGAATCTTTGTCACACTCACTAATAGCAAAAAATACCAGTAATTTAGCAGTAATTGGTATATTATTATAAGTATTATTGCTAGCATGTAAGCCCCTGACTGCCAGATGCTGGGATGAGATGACACTCAATAAATGCCCTGTTCTGTTCATTCCCTCTGAAGCATCTGGCACCAGCCACTGTCAGAAGACAGAACATTGGGCGAGATGGACCATTGGTCTGATCCAGTTATGGCTGTTCTTATGTATCTGGTGTTGCATATCTTCAAAGCGTTTGCACAACCATGAGCTAAATAAGCATGCGAGGTAGCTCAAAAAGAGCACCGCTCTTTGCCATACCTAGCAACGTTGGATTCATTTTCTGCCCATGCCTTAGCCTGCCATAGAGAGACCGCATCACTTTAGCGCTTCCAAACCGTTTGAACCGGGATCTCACGTGTTCATAATACCACTCCAGGGAGCCAATCTTCACAATTCTGCCCAAAGAGAAACAGAGAGAGAGAGACATGGTAACTTACAGACATGAGCCAGTTTGGTCGCGCTTTCATTGATCCGTGTCTGATCCGATCCGCACAAGTCAACTGAAGGACTTTTGTTGGCTTCAGTTTAGTGGGTGTTGGATTGGGCCCCAAATGGAAGACACAGGGAAAGGCAAGATGTAGGGTTTATTTCCCTACTGTCCTACCATACACACACATATGTATCCTCCTTTCCACTTGGAGCAGTAAACAATATTGGACTTGGTAACTCAGATGTCTCCTTATGGCCCCATCTCTCTGTTTCGAGCATCACACAGCATACAAATGTGAATGCAAAAGGGATTTTCACATTGGTTTAGTTGCCATGATTTCAGGAGGATGGTACATTGCCTGGAATTTCAATCTTAATAAAAATGCCCCCAGCCTGCAGTACAACATGGCAGGTGTCTGGAGTTGTTTTGGCTGTTGGGGGCTATTTGTCTCCCCAACACTAATGGTCTAACCTTAGCTTCACCCACTACCAATGGAAACTGCGGCTCTGTTCAGGGTGAGGATCGGACAGCCTGTTCCAGATGGCGAGATCATCCAGGGGCATGTCCTACGCTCAGATACACCCACACAAAGGCCCAGAACGCTGACACAGCTCCATAGCAGGGGTGATCTTCCCTTCAACTTCGCTCTTCCAGACAGCAGCGCCTTTGGTTTCAGACTGTGGCTGAGATTACCAGAAGCCTCCTTGTCTGGTGCATCTTTGGCAAGGCCGTCACCATCCCAGGCCCTATGCCTGGGGAGTGCAAGGTTCATTCCCTCCCTGCACTGAGAGAGAAGGGGGGCATATTGCTGCAGAAGAGGGGGGAGAGGAAGAGACAGGGACACAGCACTATCTCCTCCTGGAGGCAGAAAGGCCCTGTAGAGCATCTAACTCCAGCCAGCGCCTTTCTGGCCTAACAGAGCTCTTTATGTGCTGTGCTCTGTTTAATCCTCATCCCTTTTCTTTGTTAATACAGAAGTGACTGTTCACATGCATGTATTTAGGGCAGAGCACGGTCAGGGCTGCCCAAGAGAGCCTTTCCCCTGTTCTCTCACCCCCAGGAGGAAAGGTACTGAGAGTGGCAGAAGGTCACTGGTCATGCCCAGGGAGAGAGGCTGTGCTCTCTGCTGCTAGACACACCAGAAGTTAGTGCTAGAAGGTGCACAGGGGACCCAGAGAAAGTGAACTTAAAATAACAGGACCTGCACAACAACGACAACATCAAAGCTTTTTGGAGAGGGAACTTGCACGTGAGGTCCTTTGTGATCCTTGCTCGTGGCTTTACTTCGCCTAACCTTTGGGGTTATTCATAATAATAGTGCCCAGCTCTTAGGGAGCATCCTTCATGTGTGGATTTCAAAACACTTCACAAAAGGAGGTCAGTATTATTATCCCCATTATACAGATGGGAAAACTGAGGTACAGAGGGACGAAGCCACTTGCCCCAGGCCAGCCAATAGGCTAGTGGCAATGTCGGAAAGAGAACCCAGGTCTTCTGAGTGTCAGCCTAGGGGCCCGTCCACTAGGCCACACTGCCTCTCATCTCCAGCATCATTCTACTGTGAAACCCCTTCCTGTGCATGTCTGCTGACCCCGGTCCTTCTACCTGGATAAGCGGCAAGGGTCACAGATCCAGGCTTGCTCCTTTTTGTTGTAGCGGCTGCAGTTCTTGCAGGTGTAGAAGTGGCAGTCCAAGCACTGGCGCTTGCTGTTCACCAGGAACTTGAAGGGCTGTAGGCAGTGGACGCAGTGGGTCTCATTGAGGTGGGACTGGTTGGACAAGAGCTCCCTTTTGGTGCTCTCTTTTTCAATCTTGCATTTCAGTTCCCTAAAAAAGCCAAACACAGACATTAGGAAATGAGGGCGAGGCCAGGCTACAGGACGTGGGCTGAGTCTGGAAACAGCCTGGAGTCCTCCCAGCTGGGGGATAGGCTGGCACAACCATAATCATTAAGCACATCAACCCCAGTTCTGCTCTGAATTACACTGCTGTAAATCCAGAGTAGTAATACCCTGCCATCATACAACAGTTTCCATCTTTAGAACGCAAAGCTCAGAATCGTTATCCCCATTTTACAGATGGGCAAACTGAGGCACAGGGGGAGAAGTGACAGCGCAAATCACCTAGCAGACCTGTGACAGAGCCAGGCATAGAAAGAACCCAGGTCTCCAGAATCCCAGTGCAATGCTCTATCCGCTCTTTACTGTACACCGCTGAAATCAATGGCGCTACGCGGGATTTACATCACTGTTCTCGAGAGTGGAATTTGGCCCACTGATGGATTTGTTTATGCCGTGTGACTGACCAAATATAATTTCATTTAGCTCTGCATCCTTCCACATGACAAGCTCCATAAGACTTATAAATCACTCTAGACCAGCATTCTCCAAGCCCCATGGCTTGTGGAAACTCTGCTCCAGGTTAACTGTTATCACTAACGAATAGGGAGGGCCCTACCAAATTCATGATCCAACCTGGGCAAGAGAGGCAGCAGAGAAGTGAGTCTGATCTCTCCTGTGCTGCTGGGAATGCCCCAACCCAGCCGGGATTAGCAGATAGGAGCCTTGGCTGGGGCACTCCCAGCACCATGGGAGAGATCAGACCCACTTCCGACTGCAGGAACCTCCGGGGATGCTGCACAGCCCCAGAGCTTCCTGCAGAAGGGGAGGTGGCTGGGAGCCTGGCTGGGACTAGTGGCTATGGAGCCCCCAGCCAGGACACTCCCAGCAGCATGGGGGAAATCAGATTTCATGGTGAAGGGCCAATTTCACGGTCCGTGATGTATTTTTCACGGCTGAGAAATTGGCAGAGCTGTAATTGTTAATGAATCAAGTATTAGAAAACAGCAAAGACAGTGTTTGGATCTGGACCCAGATTAGGTTTAGGCTAGGGGCTGGATTCAAGGCCAAATTGACTGTAAAGGTTTGCGGTTTGCTGAAATCCGGCAAGGTAGCCTGGGAAGATTTTGGATGTAAACAGCAGAACCCCCAATAGATCTGTTGTTCTCGCAAGATTTTGGCTGAATCCAAAACCCATGAAATAGGCCTGTTGAGGTCAGGAGCCTATGTGGAATTAAAAGCCATAGGACCGAATGTTTAGAAAGTCGATGGAGCTACAATGATTTCTACCAGCTGAGAATCCGGCCCAATAACTCAGCCCAGTCAAGCTGATCACTACAGCCTCATTGTTTGCTTGTACCCCCAGATCCGTTTGTATCATCTTTTGTCTTATCCTTAGACTGTCAACTCCTTGGGGTCTGTCTTTTTGTTGGCTGTCTGTAGAACATAAAGCACCATGGAGTCCTAGTCCATGAATAGTCCATCTAGGCACTATGATTATACAAATAATACACCGTAATAATAAATAATGATTACTATTCTTTATTTCTGTTTTTCAATTCTCCCCACTGCCCTTGAGGAGATTCAGGACAGTAGGTTACTTTCATAGGAGATTGGCTGTGATTTGGACATCAGTGTAGACCTGCTACCTCGAAGAAGAGGAACTGTTTGAATACATATGTCTTCACTGGAAAGCGCTGTTTACAATTAATGTGGGGTATTGAACAAAGATTTCATGATCTGTTCTTACAGTTTTTGGACCCAACTCACAGCCCAGCACTACTAAAGTCCACGAAACAGCTACAGTTTAATAAAGGTAGAAAGGTCTCAGAACAGCATATGTCAGTTACGAAGAAAGCAACCATGTGAGATGTTCATGACAATCCCATGAATGGCTATCTAATACAGGGTGCGCTTTGAAAGCAATCTTGGCTGGAACTTTGCCTCACAATAGACTCTTTCTGCTAACAAACATTTCATTTGCTTTTAGGATATGCTTCCCGGTCTGGATAACCGGCAATCCTCAGTGCAGGAAATACTACTCCAATTAGTCTGCGTTTCAAGCGGCAGTCAGGGCTGGTTAAAACACACATTCCAATCAACTGAGCAAGAACGGTGTCTTACTGGAGAATCTGTTGCATTACCTGAAGGATTTCTGTTTGTTCTCAGCGCAGTGCATTAGCTAGTAAATACCACAGCTTGTTTGCCTTTCAGTTCATGATTAAGCAGCGTAATGTTTGATTTGTAGGAAGGGTCCTTGCAGGATTGTTTTCCATCTAGGCAGGGCCAGAAAGCTGCCTCTTCCAGAACTCAGGTAACATTACCGTTCTAGAAAGCTCAGTAGATCAGCTGTTCTCACAAGATTTAGCTGCATCTGGAGTAGCTATGTTAGCTATACACCACTGCAGTGCTTTTATCAGGGAGTTAACAAATGGGAATCAGTATGACCAATTAACAGACCATTTGATTTAATGAATCTTTTTCAATATTCTGTGGTACTGGAATGGACTGGAAAATCCCAGGGCTGCCCCTGCAAAAGCATGCTGGGGAAGATCTCAAGGAATTCTCATCTACAGCCTGTGCATAAGATTTTCCAGGAGGCTGGGGGTCACAGTGGGCCAAATTCTTACTTAGTGTACATCTGCATGTTTCCATTAAGTTGAACTGAGCTACGCTGGTTTATATCAGCTGTGAATCCGGCCCCGTGTTATCATGCGCCATGAATTTGCCAGGATGCTTCTGGCCATGGGATGTTTACAGTAGCAATAACTTGTCCGTCATGAAGGCTGACTTAAACAAACGGTGGCTACTTCCATACTTTTCTATTTAATTGAATTCCCAGTGTTGCTTGCTCCTTAGGGAAAGCCCTGCATTCACTGCTTCGGGGGGCAAAATGCTTTTCTAAAGAAGTTGCTGTCAATGGATCAAATTCTTGCTCTCAGTCACACACCGGCTTGGGAGGAGCTATGCTATTTGACACTAACTGGGGAGCTGGCACATACAGGAATAAAATCAGCATGAGAGGCCACTCGGGCTCAAATCCTTTATATTTGGTAAAGCAAATATCTATTAAGTGTCCAATAAGCAGCAAATTTGCCTGTGGTTAACACAAAACTCGAGGGCCAAGGCTGTTCCAGTTTTACAAACAACTTTCTAAAAGCTGCTTTCGGAAAGTGGGCTGGTTTTTAGCCCTTTCCGAAGGTGATTTTTGGCTGGGATGCCAGTGCCCAAGACAGACCCTCATTCTTAGTCCTAGTTGAAGAGCAGCATATAGGCATGTGCTCCCGTTGGCATTTTGGATTATGGAACGAAAAAATGAGAATGCATAAGGCTAAGCTGTATAGGAGTCTATGGCTATGTAGATACTCTCTGCGTTTTGAGAATTGCTCTTTAGAGCAGAGATTGACCTTTCATATAGCACCTAGCACAAGGGGCTCAACCTTGGTGTGGCCTTTGGGTGCTACACCAGCATAAATACTGTTTGCTCTGCGTTATACCTGATGCATTTTCCCCAAGTGTACTTGAGGATCAGGATGGTTTTGCAGGGATCTGAAACTGGCACTAGACCAGTTTTTCATGTTTTCAAAGCCTGCCAGCCCTTCCCTACCCCTGCCAAGGAGATAACAGGTCTCCGCTAACTCAATTTAAATCCCATCGGAACCACGTGGCCTTTGTTTATTCTTTTTCAACAGTCAGGGTTGTAGACAGCTCTTTTGTTACTAAACTCACTGCAGAATGGAGTAACCGAAGGTGTGGCTGGCATGGGCTGCTATGGAAATGCATGAAAAAGCCTCTAGCCAGAGCAGACTGAGGTTGAACTCCTCAGTGGCATTCCAGGAAACAGCCGGATATCCCCGTCGTGGAATACCCCTGTTGCAGAGGGATGGTTTCCTGTGTGGCGTAGGGCTGGCCTACCACTCCCTGATCTAGAAGCCTACTGAGGGGATGGAGTCAGGCTGCGATCTGGTTATTCTGGACTGCAAAGGGTTCCCTTGAGCCTGTTCCAGCCAGGGTCCGAATGAGAACAGTAGTTGGGCTGCTCTAGTTGATGGCAAAGAGGAAACCATTCCCTGCCATCACCAGATTTTCCTACGAACACATTTGCCCCCATCTTTCCAAGCTGTGCTTCCTGAGAGGCTCATATGAGAGTGCAGGATAGATTCTCTGGGCCTGACTGCAATCCCATTTGCACTGGCATAAATCCAGAGCAATGCCGTTCACTTCAATGGTGCTACTCTGAATTTACACAGGAGGTGATGGAGATCAGAATCTGTCCCTTGCACGTAGGGTGACCAGACAGCAAGTGCGAAAAATCGGGAGAGGAAGTGGGGGGTTGTCGACGCCCATTTAAGAAAAAGCCCTGACTATTGGGGCTGTCCCTATAAAATTGGGACATCTGATCACCTTACCTGCAGTCTTGAATGATCGAGGTCAGCAGTCACATAGCTTTCTCCTTGCACAATGACTCAATGTTAAATTAAACTATGGAACTGGTCTGAAGAGATTGAGCAACCAACATTTAAAGAGTCAAGAAAACATAACAATGAGAGGACAACATTCACATTCAGTGTGAAAATCTAAACCACAAAATCAGGGGTCAGGATTCTGCTCTGCAATGTAAATCTGAAGCATTTCCTTTGAAATCTTGAGACTCATCTGGATTTGCAGTGACGGTGAGAAGAGATTTTGATCCAGTAACAAGAACACACAGAAGACAGGTGCTGAGGAAAAACTGCTCATTTGGGTTCACAGTCATGAGGGATACTATGATTTCGCTGTGCCTGGATGGATGGGCATGAAAGCTGTGTGAATAAGGAGCTTTTATTTATTGTCAAACACAAAAAACAAAAAATAATCAGGAAAAAAAATTAGGAAAACCACCTGAATAAAAAAAAAAAAAAAAAAAAGTAAGTGAATTGAAATGAGATTTTGATCCATTAACATACCTTAATTTTCTAAAAACAAAAATGAAATTTCAACACAAAAAGTCATTTTGAATAAAAAAATTAAAGTGTTTCATTTCAAATAGAAAACAAAACGTTTTGATTAATTTTGGAAATTTTTTTTTTTTTTGGACTGAAACGATTTGGCAAATGGACACACATTGGCGAAGTGTTTTAGCGTAATTGAATCTGCATTTCATGCTTAAAGTTTCGATCAAAAAGTTTCACCCAGCTCTAACAGTGAAGGCACTGGACTGACACTTGGGAGACTTGGGTTCAATTCCTAAACTCTACTACTGACCGCCTGTGGGTATGTCGACACTGTGATAAAAGACCCACGTTGTCTACGGCTCGCTTGGATCAGGGTTTGTGGGGCTAAAAACCACAGTTCAGGCTCAGGCCACAGCCTGGGCTCTGAGACCTTATGAGGAGGGGTAGGTCTGTGGTGAGAGAAAACAGTAACTACGGGAACACTGCCACACGCTCTCCAGTGAGAACGCCTGTCGCCCTACTTCCCCTATTGCTGTAAGTGGTGCTGCATAAAGCAGCATGGGAGCACCCCGACACACCAGCGTGCCCAATGAGCTATGAGAAGAGCATGCCTCAAGTCCACTGTAAGGTAGATGCCAATTGTTTCCAACACCAGAGGGGGTAGTTATTTGAATACAGCTTGTTAGGAGGGTGCTCTGTGCACATGTAAATTGTTAATAGAAAACGTGTGCCCGGGAACATGGATCTCTGCTGATGGGTCAGGTGGGAGTAGTTAGGTTTCTTGAGCACTGCAAATGGTTTCTTCTATGCAGCTCTTTACGTAGCTCACCCTGCAGCTGAGTGTGTTCATAGGAACTGATTCCGATCACATGTCTGTCAGCGTCGTTCTATTGACTTCATTATAGTTCCGTATTATAAACGGGCAAAATTCCCCCAGCACTATTTACCCAAGGCCCCTGTACATTGGATAAAAGAAGTTCCTTTTCTTATGCTCTAGTTTGGCTCTAAAACACCCCTGGGGGCTGGGCTTTCTCTTTGGAAAACCAAAATCTGAGCGAGAAGGATATTTATATTAAAAAAAAAAAAAAAAAAAAAAAAAAGAAATGAAGAGATCAGAAGTAAAACCACCCTTGGTTCTGCCCGTTTCTACAACCTGTCAGATCTGTGGATTAACTCATATTAATAACTCTAGAAATCATGGACATAGCAGAGTTCATGTGACACCTTTGTGCATGCAGCCGGTTCAATGAAGGCTGCCAGAACATTCTAAATACGTCTCATTCTAGCTCCACCTCTGAGCCTGGCTGCAGCAAGCAGCCTCTGCTGCGTGTCCATACACACGAACCCCTCGGCTGTTCAGATGTCCTACCTCAGCGACGAAGAACCTGCAGCGGGCAGAAGCCTGCTACACACGCTGTCAATTGCCAGGGGCTAGACGGTCACTGGGGCTACACGTCTGTCCGGAGGAATGAGAATTACTACCCCCAGAACAGGGTGCATGGACCTTGGGCCTGTGCACATGGAGGGAGAGGAGCCTCTGCACGTTTGCTTACTCACCCACCAAAGCTGCTGAGTGGGGCATAGGAGGAATTTCAGAGGTTCCCTGCCTCACGTGTCAGCCAGTATAGTGCAGCCTCCAACGCAGGGGGATGGGGAGGGAAGGGGATGGGGAGGGACAGAGCCCACTTTAGGCTAGCTAGCGCAGGGCTGACATAACGTGCTGCTGGTATAGGCCAACAGCAAATTACAACCGCTCTAGCCCCAACAAGGGGGCTGTGGAAATGTGCCTCAGAGGGGTGTCTCTGCGGTACAATGCCTTGTGGTGCTAGGCCGAGGGCGGTGCATCTTATAGCCCCCCCTTCCCCAGTCAGGGCTGTGGCTCAAGAAACAATCTGGCCCTTGGGATCCCCACAGTTCAGCCTGGGGCCCCACGGAGCCAGCCGGGCGCCCGGGACAGCGAAGCAGGTGCAGAGGGCCTTCTCCCTGTGGAAGGGTTGCTCAGTGGCTGGAACATCCCCTCGTGGCCAAGCAAGATGCAGCAGCCTCTCTGAGTCTGGTGCCCCCCCCCACCCTCGACAGGCCTGCCACGCCAGGGGTGATTTGCCCCTCCTCACAACTCAGCCCTTGGGTCAGGTCACACATAATCCCCACCCCTTCTGGAATAGAAAAGAGCTCAACAGACAAACGCAGTCTCATGCTCTAAGGGCAGCTCTGCCACCCCACCTTGGGTTCAATAGTCCTGGCCCCTGTGCTTTTACCGCCCTTCTTCTGGTGGCAGGAAGGGGAACCCAGACCTTGCCTCTGGCCTGGGTTCCAGCCCAGGGACCCTCTACTGAGCCGCTAAGGTCTGCTTCCTCAGACTCACCGCTGCTTCCCTGGGCCACTTCCTACTTTCAGCGGCCTCCAGTTCCTGAACTCATTTCAGAGCTGTGCCACTGGAGGTGCCAGCTGCTTCCGACCTCCTCCTCAGAGTCTCTGCCACCCCCTTCTGGTCTGCTGGCTCCCCGAACCCAGCAAGTGTTGGTCTACCAATCAGCACCAGGTAAAGACGTATCTGCTGTGTCTTTTAATCTCTTAGTTGCTGTGGCAGGAAAGCGTTTATGCCCCCCATCACACGCCCATTCTGTAGGTTTGCCTGATATCTACTACATCGGTTCAGCATCTAGCGCAATGGGGTCCTGGGTCCATGGCTATGAACACAGGCAAACCGGGCGTTTTTGGAGGGACCACATGTAGCCAAGTCTCCAGCAACTCATTGCTGATTATGGAGGACAAAAAAGCTTGTTTGTGCGAGCACTTCTCAATGAAATGGCTACTAAAGGCCATGAGGCCATGACGGACTCAACATGAAGGAACACAAGATGGTAATGGCTGTAACTTCATTTTAAGGCCCAGCCTGAAACCACAGGCAGAAATGAATGGTGTGCTAGAGTATAAAGCAGTGGTTCCTAACCTGTGTGGTCTTTCAAAGTGGCTCACGGCTCCCCTCCTGCTGGCTGCAGAAGGGAGCCAGTGCTTAGGGACCAAGGGGGCTATAGGACGTGTGCAGTTTCCCTGCTGCAGCCAGGGGGACGGGAGATGAGCAAGGAGGCAGCCTCACCGCTGAACTCCTTCCCTCTGGCTGCAGTGTGGGTATTTGTGTAGGGAGAAGTGGGGGGGCTGCTGGCGGAGACAGCACGATTGTAAAAATGATACCTGTGGTTCTCGAGCCAAAAAGGTTGGGAATCACTGGTATAAAGCTTTCCTTTATAACCATGGCAGATGCTTGGTCTCTGCCTCCATCCCAAACCTCAAAGCACACTCTGCCTCCCGGTCTCACCCCCCCTGGTGACCAGGCAGCATGACTTGCTCATTGCATTGACTGAGCCTTTGTATGTCTCACATTGTGGAACAGGGTAAAAAAAGGGTGGAACTGATAAAAATACACTAGCGACAGAAACCAACGGGGTTATAGGCCATGGAAGCTTATTCTCCCAGACATCAAATGATCTAAAGCCTTCCTTTTTAGTCTCAGCATTTGGCAAGGCACCTTCTTCTGAAATCACATGGGAGAGACTTTTGTTTAGCTGGGGAACTGGTACAAAAACGTTTTCAGGACCAGTGGCCACAAAGAAAAAAAAAGGCTGCTTCCTGCCACACTGAATCAAACTCATCGACTCTAAAGCTCCTCCTCTACTTTCCAACCCTTGGTGAACCATTCAGCCTGCTCTGTGCTCTACTGCAGCTCTCGATGGAGAGACTCCTTGAGAGTGCACAGCAAGTTGGTCTGAGTTCTCTCTTGCCTTCCTCTGAATCATACATCCAGCAGCATTTAACGTGACTATGGACAGGCGCATGGCATAGCGGATAAAGTTTGTCCCACCGCGTACTTGGCAATTTCCGCTCAGAAGAGTTTGTCCACACAGGAAGATTGTAAATCAGCTGGGAAATCCCTTGGCAGAGCTGTAGGGAAACTTGGACGCATGGCAACATCTAGCAGGCATTAGTTATTTCTGGTTGCCAGGAAAACTATAAATTCATTCCCCCCCCTGTCCCTCCTGAACTGCTGGGAAGCCAGCTCACTGTGGGCACAGGAAAACGTTTTATGATTATAGATGCTATAAAGGAGTCAATGCAAATGGAATACCTAAGAAGTCATCCACATTTATGATTAATGGTGGAGCTGCTTTGCTTTCCATCTCTCACCTCAATGTACAATATAAACAATTCCCTCCCCAGGACAGAATTAGTCTTTCCAAGTAACTGGGATACTTTAACGCCCTAGTCGTCGTTTGCCAAGCCTCATGATTAGCACGGCACAGCCTTTAGAACCATGGGACGCAGATGATCATATAGGGAAAAAAAAGAATTCAGAATAATTATCACTGCCTCCCACGCATGCTGCATTTCCCTATTCAAACTCCATGGGTTTGTTTGTTCCAGGTGGGGGCCCATTGGTCCTGTCAATTCATTTTTTACTGCTGTTGGTAAATTGGGTTTGAATGGGTGCATCACGGTCTTTAATATATTTGCCTTCACAGCACACCTGGAAGGCCGGGCAATGTTATTATCCCCATTGCACAGGTGGGAAAGAGAGACACGTAGAGACTAAGAGACTTGCTCAGGTCACACAAGAAGTCTGTGCCAACGCAGGGAATTGAACTCAGGTCTCCCCAGGCCTATGCCTAGTGCCTTAAACATTGGAAACCTAAAAACTTCCTGACACTCAAGAGCTCAGGTGCTCTGAAGTCTAATCTGAAAAATTCCTTGGCATCCGCTTTTCTAGACATTGTCTAGAGGAGACTGCTGGCAATGGGGACCTTTCAGTGGCCAGAAGTAAGATGCTCAGATGGTGGTGCTGAAGACTCCCGTTATTGTTAAAGGGATTATAACCTAAACCACCCTCAAAAATTACTTTTTCTGTTTTAAAATGTCTCCTTGTCAAAGAGAAAACTACCAATCCCAGCAGGAAAGGGCTGCCACAAAGACTAAATTTAGCCCTGGTATAAGTAGATGTAACTCCTAAAGCAATCACAATTGTACCTAATTATGCCAAGATTGAATTTGGCCTCAGCTTTTTTGCTGGGGGGACACCCACCACGAACAAACCACCATGGCTCATGCCTTCAGCTAAAGGACTGAAATCAATGAGCTTCCTACCCCCCAGAGCACTTCAGAGGATAGTGATTTGTCAATTTCAATCTCCCCTGCCAGCTCACCAATTCAGCCCCAACAGGGTCGGCAGAAGTTCAGCAGCACACAGAGGATGAACAAATTAGTTCACATACAACTACGCATTTAGTTAATTTCCTGTTCAAACCAAAGCTGGATATTTCTCTTGTTCAAAACAAGTACTGTTAACTTCTCCCCATACATTTTCAATGCTGATATCCTACAATACATGCTGTGGACCACAGCTAGGCAAAATCTCTCAGATTAGAAGTTTCATCTGATTTGGGGGGCCAAAAGCTCCAATTTTAATGAAGAAGAGATCAGCTTGTTATAAACATTGACCTATTTTTAGCCCACTCTTTTGTAAACTGCCCACTCCTGAGAACCAAGTAGATATTTGAACTTGCTATACTGTAGTTAGTTTATAAAAGCCTGTTAATAAAAATAACAGCAATGGAGCCAAGTTCTGTCCTTCATTCCATACATTGAAATCAGTGGCAGATGCACACACGTCTCTGAAACCAGACTTTGGCCCGTGATATTTCCTCAGTGAGGATACTGCGCTTCGGGTCACATACTTAGCTGTCAAAAATGGGTGTAGTTCCACTGATTTTAAATCAGTGATTGATCCTAATGGAGCTATGCTGATTTCCACCAGCTGAGTATCTGGACCTTCCCCTTCAAACAATAACCAAATGTAGTGGACTAGGTTAATACAATGGGCTACTCCTTTTTCCTATAGAATCATAGAAGATGAGGGTTGGAAGGACCTCAGGAGGTCATCTAGTCCAACGCCCCGCTCAAAGCAGGACCAACCCTGCGGCTGTCAAGTCCCAGCTGTTTTTCCTTGCCCAGATTTTCAAACTGCTGGCTTTATTTGTCTGTTCTCATGTTAAGAGAGACATAAGAGAGTCCAGTTTTGGGCCCCCCACTACAAAAAGGATGTGGAGAAGTTGGAGAGAGTCCAGCGGAGGGCAACAAAAATGATTAGGGGGCTGGAGCACAGGACTTATGAGGAGAGGCTGAGGGAACTGGGCTTGTTTAGTCTGCAAAAGAGAAGAATGAGGGGGGATTTGATAGTGGCCTTTAATTACCTGAAAGGGGGTTCCAGGGAGGATGGGGCTAGGCTGTTCTCGGTGGTGGCAGATGACAGAACAAGGAGCAACGGTCTCAAGTTGCAGGGCGGGAGGTCTAGGTTGGACATTAGGAAAAAGTTTTTCACTAGGAGGGTGGTGAAGCACTGGAATGGGTTACCTAGAGAGGTGGTGGAATCTCCATCTTTAGAGGTTTTTAAGCTGAGGCTTGACAAAGCCCTGGCTGGGATGATATAGCTGAGGTTAGTCCTGCTTTGAGCAGGGGGTTGGACTAGATGACCTCCTGAGGTCCCTTCCAACTCTAATATTCTAAGATTCTATAAGAGCTTCTATACTTCCTTCTGTGAGTCATCAAAACATTGAAGTATCCACAAAGTATGTACTCACTCCAATCTTTCTTCCTCTTTCTTCCGCAGATCAAAGTCCCGTTGAACCACTTCCCAAACATGTTTGGCTTCTTCATCTGTTAGCTTGGAAAGATCCAGTTTCCGTCTCATCCTAGCAAGCAGTTATGTCAGGGGATCTAAACAACAATGAGAGCAATAAGTCAGTAAGGTCAATATAAGAGCCAGTTTAGGTGCATTCATTCAATGAGACACCGCCAAGTTCTAATCAGATGAGGCACAAGCTCATGCATACCCGGGGAGGTATTTCATATTGACAGAGGGAAGGAACTCTACTCCACCACTGTCAATATCTGTAGGTGTTGGTTCATTTGAGTGGTTTGGTATGTGAAATGACATTGTGTACAATGGGTGGCCTGCTGTGACAATGAAAATCACTTGCTGACATAGCCTGCCTTCAGAGAGAGACACGGTAGTAGTTTAAGGCCTATGGAGAGAGTTTCCTTGGGATTATGGGAAGGCTCATCGACAGAGCCTGATGCACTTGACGGCCTAGCTTTGGAGAGTAAAATGCTCATTAATAGGTGCCCGGGCTGTTTAATAAGTGTACCTGAACTATACACAACTTAAACTTTTCCCAAGCAAGTCAAGGGCCTGTTTGTGAGGGGTTTGGGTGACAGGACTTCTGGAATCTTCTCTGCTTGCCGTGGTAGCTGAGGTTAAAAAAATGTAAACCCAGAAGGACTCCAAGGGGAGCAGGATGGCTTTTGTCAGCTTGTCTCTCCCTTTTCTTATTTTCTGCACTAAACTGCAGGGCTAACGGGTGTCAAGCCAACAAGCCCTCAGGCCACATGGCCTCTTGGATTTTGAGAACGTTCTCTAGCCGTCCTGGATATGGGCCCTGCCTGCTCGGAGAGGCACTGCCTGTCAAACTCGTGTCAACAACAGCTCCCCAGTCTTTAGCCTGACCTGAACATCACTGGACAAGGATGTTCCTGTCCACCTGAGACAGAAGGCCAGCTTTTGCCTGATGTAACCACTCTACAGCCACCTACTACACACAACTGCCACAGAGTACCTTCCCCCACTCCCTTCTTCTGGTTCATTGGCTTGTTTCTTTCTCATCTGATTTGGTCCCAGCTTTGTAATTAAGCCAAGTATATTTTGGTTGTAATTTATTTAACGGTGTCATCGTAACATTAATATTGCCATTATGAATTCTCGAATATCACCACCATAACTTAAAAGACAAGCCTGGTTTGGTAAGTTACATTTTCCTTGTATCATGTGGTTAATGAAGGCAGAAGGGTTAAATCTCCTGTCTTTATTAACAAGAACCTTAATACAGAGTACAAGCCACAGGGTGCAGGATAACACCTAAAATAATTTGATTGCCACAACAGGCTTAATTATCACCTTTGCTTCTTGTTCAGTTAGTAAAACATTTCTCTGTTACCGAGAGGGGCTCTCTCCTTGAGAAAATACTCTGGGAATCTATAGGAATCTCTTTGCTTCCTTTGTAGGGGCAAACATTACTTTACATATTTTTATTTCAGGTATTTAAGCCAAGAAGACACACTAAAGAGTACAAAATTTTGCCAGGATGAGAAGTTTTATCTGCTGAGACTGCTCTCAACACAGACCATCCACCCAGAATAAGTTCTGCTCATGCCACTTTGATTTCAGGTAAGTCTCCTACTGTCCAGACTGGAAATTCCTGGTCACAGCTAGGTGGCTACTGTATTTTATCTGTCAGGCATGAGAGTAATTCACTCGGAGCAAGGGCTAGAATAACCTCAACCATATTTGGGCCTGAAAAGGACTTTAGGTGAGCTGAATCCAAAAATCAAATAAATTTTGTGTAGAAATGGAGTTTTCAGGCGAAGTAGATAGCTGAGGTGAGAACATGCTCTTTATTTTAAACCCTGGATCTATTTCTAGCTCATCCAACTGAGTTGGGAGCCCAAGGAGAACCATTAGTTAACTGGCAGAAGTGAGCGATGAGTTTATCAGCAACTTACATAAGCAGATTTGAGAGTGGCTTTGCACTGATGAATCCAAACAGCACGTCAATAGATGACAATTAGCATCACAACAAGACCCTATCTAAGTGCTTTTGCTGCAATTATCCCAGGGCCTCTTAAGCATGGGTTTGCTCCTGTTCTGTTCTGAATTCAATAGGGAGAAGAAGAAGAAAAAAAAAAGAAAAGTACATTCCAACTATTCATACTGTTCTGCGTGTCTACATGCCTGTTTACCGTTTCCAGTTCCTTCACAAACACAACACACATATTCTGCTCAAACAAAGAAGGAAATATTTTGTTGACAAGACAGTCGCCCACTTTTGGTTCCATCGGATAAGAGATCAAATGGTGAGTGGCAATTCTCACTATACAGAAACTGTAACTTCAAATAGAATGCAAAGTTTTTGCTTCAGATTGACATGTATGACAATTGCTTGCACTGTAACAATGAAAGGTGTGACACCCTGGTCTTACTCTTGTTGCTATTAAAGTAAACAACAATGCTCCCTATTAACTTCACCAGGAAGGGGACCACTCCTTATTTTACAACGCGGCGCCGAGTCTGAAAACGACAGAACACCTCTCTCAGTGTCATAGGGCCAGATTCTGCCACTCTTACTCACTGAGTGGCACCTCTCACCAGGAACTCAATGGGATCACTTATGAGGTGAGGTGCCACTGAGCCCAAGAATCGAACACTAAGCATTCAGCATTTGCCTGATTTTCATCTCATTGAAATCAGTAAGACTCTCATTGACTTCAAAGGGCCCCTAGTTCAGCCAAGAATATGAGCATGGTGCTCAACTCTAAGAATTGGAGTAGATCCACTAGAATCGATGGTGCTATCTCACCAGCTGAAACAACGTTGTCAATGGAACAACCCACAAGCTTAGGTGGTCTGTTGAATTGGGACCTAACAACAGAATTGATCAATTAGTCAGCACTGGTTTTACAGTTCCTACCAGTGGGACCTCAATATCGCTGTTTTCATAAGCAATGTTATTTTTGTCAGCAATATGCCCACACAGAGGTCAGACACGGCAGCATCACTTGAAAATGACATTTGAACTAGATTCCGACAACCAAAAAAATAAAATAAAATTAAAAAAAAAAATCTGCCTTGATACAGCTCTAGCAAATTAGCTACAGCAGCTTTTAAATAATAAACTCTCTTAGAAATCATTTTAAATGGGAAATCTATCCCCTGCATGTTCTGACTGAAGCTGATCTTTTTTAAAGTTTGTTCATGGAATTTTGCAGCTTTACAACAAGAGCATTCACCAGCATGAAAGCCACAAATACAACTTCCTATTTTAAGAAAGAAAATTACATCAACATGACCATCAGCTGATTTCCCCATCACTTTCCCCCTCCAACAAATACGTGAATAAAATGCCCAAAGCTTATTAACTTGAGTCAGCAGATGTTTTACACAGAGGTGACCATGGATGAGTGAAAGGGACTTGAGCTCCATCTGATAGAAATCGATGGAAGGATATGCCAATTTACACTAGGTGAGGATCTGGCCCCAAAAGGCTTCAGAATGACAGCACCACTGAAAGATCAGTTTAAATGAGGCTTTTTATTTTGTTGTTGTTGCCATCTCGACTAATAGCTATGTTGGTCAGGGGCGTGGATTTTTTCATACTCGACTGACATAGGTGTGGCTTTTACATGTAAACCAAGCCCAAGAACCAACAGGCTTCTCAAACTAAACTAACAGCTTGTTTTTCAGAAGAATGGGAACCCAAGTCTGCATACAAAGTGAGGGGTACAACTGCATGTCTATTTGGCACACAAGGTTCCCACAGAGGGGCACAGAAATCAGGCACTTGTACATACAAGTCAAGCCATAACTGGCTGTGTATCAGTGGAATTGTCTGACTTGCAAGCTCAGCTGCAGAACTTGCATATGGAAGAAGCAGCACGTACCACTAAGGCTGCCTTCACCTCCTATACTCCCAGCAAAGCTAATGCATTGCAATGGAGATTTCAGTTCTCCATGTCAGGGGAGGCTCAGCATAGTAACTTTCTTAAGCAGCCTTAGAGATAGTTAAACAGGATGAAACAGGAGTGAGAGCTCTCACTGTGCCAGCAGTGAAGGATGAGGTGCTCTGTGCAAATGCTGCTAATGCAAATCAGGGAGGAAAGTGGGAGCCCCTCTCTGCTTTTAGCACAGGAGGGGGAACTGTATTCCCCACACACCCTCTCTTGAACCCTTGCTTTGTAATAAGTGTACATGCATTTCGCACTAGAACTGGGTGAAGATTTTCAGGACACAAACTGTTTGCAAATTCAGGTTAAATTCGATGAACAGTTTTGGCTTTAAAAAAATCCACAACTGGAAAAAATTCAAGAAGTTGCAATGATTCAATTTGGCCAGTTCCCAATGGACTATTTCAACTTTTCATTTGGAAACAATGAATGTAGCTGATTTTTTTTTTTTAAAAAGCTGACAAAGATCCCTGAAATGAAGGGCCAGGGGGAAAGAAAATAGTTTTGGGTCTGAGACGAGGGACACTCACCTCTCGTGAGCACCTCCAGTCGGGTGGATGCGAACCTGTAGACTCTCTCTCTTTCTCTCTCTGCGGTACCCCCTGTTGGCCATTGCACTTTTAAGGTGGGTCATCAGTGGCTCAGCCCTCTGGCCAAGTCACACACAGTCAATATGCAGGAATGCACAAACACCTTCCTGGCCCTGGCCCCTGAATAATGTCTTTAGCCCGGTCTCTGGGCTCAGTTCTGAGCCCCTTCTGGACTAGCTTTAAGTCTGTGCCTGCCCAGTTATAGAGCAGAGCCTCCAGGGCTCTCTCTTTGCCTTTAAATTCTAGCCTGGTGTTGGGGCTTCTAAATAAAACTCATCCCTTTCTCGGGGCTTTGGCCACTCTTCCAGTGGGGGAACCCGGGCCCACCCACTACTCCAGGTCCCAACCCAGGGAGACTACAAATAGCAGCCACATGCTGCTCCCTTTAATATTTGATGCTGCTATTCCTTGTGCCACTTCCTACATAGGCCCTTCCTCTTCACCTTTACCTCAGTGTTCTTTGTCTGTTCCCTGCTTGAGCAGGGTCTTGCCCAGTCCTCTTTAACCATGGACTTTCACAGATTTCCAGTACTTCCTCACCCTTCTGCTCCCAGCCAGCAACTGACTAGCACACCCCCTGCACTGCCTTTTAACTGAGCCTGCTGCGTTCGGATTGGCTGCTTCCCTGCAGCCTGTGTAGGCAGGCCTGGAGGACCCACCTTTACTGCTCCTTTTCTGGGGCAGGGTGTGGTAGGACTGCAAAGCCCCCAGCAGGAAGTTTCAAAGGGCCTGGTACATCCACATGACAGGGTCAAACAAAACATTTATTTCAATCACAAACATTCTCCCCTTCCCTCCCCTCCCCCCCCATTTTTCCATTCTGGTGAGAAAAACCAAAATAATTCACTTTTGGTTTGCATGGAACAATTTTTTCTTTTTTTTTTTTTTTTTTAAAGATTTTTTTGGTTTGGCTCCGAACCAAAAAAATCAATTATATGCTCAGCTCTATCGTGCACGTTTTCCAAGACTTGACTTTCTGAAAATAAGGTCGCCAATGTTTTCTCTCAATGTATGCAACAGCTAGTCTTTTCGATATTACGGGCCAGATTCTCTGCTGGTACAATTCAGTGTTTACACCAGCTGTGGACCTGGCGCTGTAAGTCTGTGTTTCCTCACCCGCAAATGGCCAGGGAGGAGCAAGAGGTTCTAGTGATGCTGAAACGGAGATCTGAGTTTCGCAACTCATAACCATCTCTGAGCTGAAAGAAGGCAAGCAACACGAACACAAAGGACCCAATTCACTGCAGGATGGAGAGATCATTACATTGTATCCAAACAAGGCAGGCAGAAAGTCCTCACTGCCAACTCAGAGGAAGCCTCCACGGATGTCAAAGGCAAGTTTACTGGCTTTTTGCTCTTTGGAACCATCTCAGAGTCATAAGAATTATCATCTATAACCCCATTTCCCCCCTTCACCTGAACGTAGTTTTCTACAGAGGTCCTCTCGTTTGCACTTCGCTTCCTTTCAGAACATTGCGATGACCCTCATTACACAAGACACTGGGAAAAAACAAGTTCAAGCAGCTTTAGCTACAAAATAGATCTATTATCAGGCATCCTATGGGTTTACTTATTACTGTTGTAACGTTTATTTAATGATCAAAGCTTATTTTGGACAGTTTAAGGCAACCAGAACAAAACTTATCAGAGTTATAACTTTATGCTAAGGAAAAAGGGCTCTCATTAGTCTGTGATCAGTTGACTCTCATTAGTCTTTGATCAATTGCTGGAGCAAACATTGCCGTGACGTTAATGAGGGTTAGAAATTGACAGCCCCAGGGGATTAGAAAAGGAAGCTTTGTTTAGCAGCTTCTACTGGCAACGGACAATCTGCTAACACAGGCAGCAGAGGCTGTATTTTGTAAAGGTGCGTTGTCCGGATATGACAGCGGTGTGTATGATTGACAGTGGACATTAAGATGGATAATGGGGATACTAGATGCAGCCTAGATTTGAAACTAGTGAGATTATTCTAAGCCTCCATCCTCCTCTAAATCCCAATGTTTATAAAATCCTGCTCCTTTCTTTAATGGGCTACGCTGTGGCTTTACCTCTAGCCTGGAATGAAAAAGCTGTGCGTCGCTGCACTGCTCTAGGTGCTGACCAGGACACAAACTATGGCTCAGTCATGATTCTCCCTTGCGCCATGGGAGAAGTAAACCATGTGCAACGGCCCTACACCTGGTGCAGATTCCTTCCCTCTCTGTGTAGGCTTGGCTGTGCTGGCTGGTGTGTTGGGGGTGGGGTGGATGGACTCTCAGGTCTGTCTGGCTGTTGTCTCTCTCCCATACTACAACATGCAATGAGGGTAGCCCACCTTACAGCCCTATACTGCTATGCGTGGGTGCACAGGGCAAACCACAACCTTGCCCCACGTGATTTTCTAATCTGCTCAATATCAAAGCAACTGACTGAAGCCAAAATGCAAGCCAGCTGGTCTTAGTAATACTTCTAGGACAAGAGCGTTGCTGCTGATAGATACAGTGACGCTATGCCATGTATTTATTTCAGTCTGAGAATCAAAGGGCAGATTCCCATGCTTTACTCATGTGGAGTAGCAGCTTACTCCAGAGGTAGCAGTTCCATTGAACTGGGGGGGCAATCCTGGAGTAAAGTACTACTTGGTGTGAGAAAGGATAGCAGAATTTGGCCCTGTCAGGAAGACAGGACTGTTTCCTCGAGAATCATAGACTCCTAGAAGATTAGGGTTGGAAGGGACCTCAGGAAATCGTCCAGTCCAACCTCCTGCTCAAAGCAGGACCAACCCCTACTAAATCATCCCAGCCAGGGCTTTGTCAAGCCGCACCTTAAAAACCTCTAAGGATGGAGGTTCCACCACATCCCTAAGTAACCTATTCCAGTGCTTCACCACCCTCCCAGTGACAAAGTTTTTCCTAATATCCAACCTAGACCTCCCCCACTGCAACTTGAGACCATTGCTCCTAGTTCTGTCATCCATCACCATTGAGAATAGCCTAGCTCCATCCTCCCTGGAACCCCCTTTCTGTTAGTTAAAGGCTGCTATCAAATCCCCCCTCATTCTACTCATCTGCAGAGTAAACAAGCCTAGTTCCCTCAGCCTCTCCTCATGAGTCATGTGCTCCAGCCCCCTAATAATTTTTGTTGCCCTCTGCTGGACTTTTTCCAATTTATCCACATCCTTTCTGTGGTGGAAGCAAATGAGACCTCACCAGTGCCAAATAGAGGGGAATAATCACTTCCCTCAATCTGCTGGCAATGCTCCTACTAATGCAGCCCAATATGTCATTAGCCTTCTTGACAATAAGGGCACAATGTTGACTCATATCTAGCTTGTCCATTGTAACTCCCAGGTTCTTTTCTGCCGAACTGCTGCCTAGCCAGTTGGCCCCCAGTCTGCAGCAGTGCATAGAATTCTTCCATCCTAAGTGCAAGACTCTGCGCTTGTCCTTGTTGAATCTCATCAGATTTCCTAGCAGAGAAACCTAGCTTCATCATGCCTAAGGGGAGTAAAGTTTTGATGTCTGTTATAAACAGTGTAAATCTGATGTATTGCCTTTGGAATCACCTCAGTAAAGAGGTATACTTGCTTTTATTTTTTGGTACTGTTTGAATGGGTTAAATTGAATGCTTGAAAGTATACAGAAACAAGACACTTTTGTAGCTGCCTCTGTGGACATGGTTAATACCTGGTGAAGCCAGCTGCACTGTAAACTAATAAAAATTAATGGAAACTTACAAAAGTAAACAGTAACTGAACAAACTCAAGTTAATTTCTTTCCTATCTGATTGTGAATTCAAGCATGCCCGTGTGCACAGGTCTTTAATGACTTAAATATACCTATTACAGCTGAGCAGTAATGGGTAGGAACATAAAGTATTGAATAGCTTGGGTTAAACTGACCTGTGGGAACAATGCATGAATACCAGCCACATTCCAGGAGACATGGCTTAGACTCCACTCAAGCTTTAGCGCTTGGGACCAGACAGATTTATCACTGATTTTAATGACACCGACTCAGTGGATTTGCACCCAGGATGATTTTATAGTCCAACAGGCCTTGGGCATGAAATGCTATTGTGTGGGGTCTGGAGTAAAAGCATTTAATAGAATCACAGAAGTCAGATGTGGGACCTATTATAAGATTACCGTCTTTTTCCCTACTGCCAGTGCAGGAGTGCTTCTTAACGCAGGATTCCCAATGCTTTACAAATAAATTGCACCAGAGAGCCAAGCAGCCATTAGGTCTTTGGAGACTATTCCACACTGGCAGGAAGCTTCTCCCAGATATTCAACCATAACATCTTGGTTTCCTCCCATCAATCCTACTTCTCCCCAAAGAGTCTATGGCACAGCCCCAGTGGCACTCTGGTCTCATAAACTGGAAGCTCCGTGGCAGCTTAATTCAACTTGTTTACATTCAAATGAGCTGAGACAATAAATAATACATTCATTGCAGTAGCCCCCATGTTATTTCTTTTGCTATTAATTCCATTTGTGCGGGGTTCACATTTTCAGGATTTCAATATGTGGCAGGTTTTTCTAATGATAACGGCCTTGTAGCAATTGTCATGAGGGAAGCTGGAGGTTCCAGGAGCTGAGGAGGAAGCCCTTGGGATTTTTTAACACCTATGCAGATGTGAGAGGTATCTTGGGATTGTAGAGCAGGGATGTTAGCTGGATGTTTCTGCTGAATTGGTCAGCAGGGTCACAGTTAACATACTAACATTTAAATGGCTAAGTTTAGTTCTCAGATTTGATGCTCTGCTGAGATAAATGGGGCAGCTCACACATTCAGAGCAATCGTTTCAGGTTGCCTGCAGATTCAGGCAGATACTACTGCATTGGTTTACACTCGGTTCAAATTCAAAAGGTTTTTGTTCACCACCATCAAAACAGAACTGATGAATTAGAAGTGAAGATCTGGTTCCCAAAGCAACTGACCCTAACACTAACAGTGTTCCAAAATCCGCTAATGCAACATTGGAAAAGGGCTGGATTCTCCTCCAGTGTGCGCAGGTGAAAATCAGAGGAAAATCCACTGAAGTCAATGGAGTTACACTGATATAAAACTGGTGTAAGCGAGAGGAGATTCAGGCCTCAAAGCTGACTATGCAATACCTGGAGGCTTGACGTACTAGTTGGGAGAGGAGAGAACACACTGATTACATCTGTGGAAGACACTAGAGAGAAGATCCCGGATCTGGGTCTCATGAAGGGTCCATTTTACACTTCATGATCCCCATGAGGAAACAAAGCAAGAATTCACTTGGCTTTTGCCCCCCCCCCAGACATTTGTGATACAGACTGTGGACAGGGAGAAGGGGCCAGAAGGGGTTGGTCCCCCTCCAGGATGTAAGCCATGATGCAAGATCAGAGGGTACTTAGTGAAATCAGAGGAAGGTTGTTGCTGGAGCCTGTGCATGCAGCCTTATCAAACATCGCTATGCTCTGTGCCGTGCACACAGACGAGCAACATCTTTTCTTAGGACAAAGACTCTAGAGTGGAACAAACGGGAAAGAGGAAGACCTGGGCAGCTGAATTCCCAGCTGTAATTCAGCCACCACAATTTAATAAGGCACATTATGGTTGCTTCTTTCCTCTTGCCATTTCAACACGCTGGAGGAAAGGACACAATCCTTGTTGTAGGAGGTTAGTCAGCTGATTTGCTCGCATAGCTAGAAAGCAGCACAGACAGTGTAATTCTCTGAGAGCTGAGTTCTGCCCGTACCACAACATAACTGTGTCCTCAGGAGATCTGCCGGGGTGGGTAAAGATGAAAACTCTCCCGGGAGTTCAAGTAACCTCTGCTCCCCCTAGTGCAGAATGGCTTGTGGATCTGATTTTCAACAGAGCATAGCATCTTGGTGATCAGGCATTAGGGCCTCAATTCAGCAGAGCACCTAAAGTTAAGCACAGGAATCCCAGGATAGGATTGCTTAAATGCTTAAAAGTTCAGCACATACTTAAGTGATCTGCAGAATCAGAGCATACGGGACACACTGAATTTAAAACTCTCCCTCTCGGCCTAATGGTAGACTAACAGGCAAATCCTTAGTTGGCGTAAATTGTTAATGGAGCTCAGCGATTTACACTAGCCTACGATCTCTCCCAAAGTTGGCAGGTGAAATAACATTAAGCTAACCTGCTTTAACATATGGATTTGCTTTCAAGCACAGGCAGCATGTGGGTGCACATGTTGTGTCCACCCGGCCTTCTCCGAAATTTGCATGGGTATCTCTACACAGCCCATGGCAGTGAGCCTCCGAGCCCAGGTCGACAGACTCAGGCTTGTACTGAGGTTCTAAAAATAGATGTAGCAGCTCGGTCTTTGAAGTCTGAGAGGGACACAGCCTTCAGAGCCCGAGTCACAACTTCAAAGAGCTGCCTACACAGCTAGTTTCAGTGCAGTAGCGCCAGCCTTGTGACAAGACTCACTGCCATCGGCTGTGTAGACATATACTCTCTGCCCTAATTCTCCATCTGTAAAATAGAAATAATACAGGGGCATTGTAAGGGTGAATACATTAAAGATCGCAAGGCACTCCAACTCTACAATAACAGAAGCCATACAAATATCTGAGATAGACAGAGGCTAGCCTGAGTAGAGGCCCATTGTTATTGTATTTACTGTAAAGCTATTTACAGCTAGTAAAGAAAATCTTCAGCTCTAGAAAACCTGATCAAAAGGGAGTACAAATGCATAAAGTTTCTTTTAAAAAGAAAAATCGGTCTGAATGGAAAAATGATCCATTTTTAAATCATTTCAACAAAAACAGTTTTGTGTTTGTAGTCAATTGTTTCCCAGTAGTGCTGGCAACCCGAATGCCAGGGCAAAGTGAAGCTGCTAGGAAACTGACAATTGTGTGTGTGTAAAGTAGTGGACGGTGAAGCTGATTTTAAAAATCACTCTTTAGTAATTAAGGCCCTGATTCAAGAAAGCATTTCTGTTCAGGACAGCATGTAAGCGTGTGCTTAAGATTAAGTCTGTGCTTAAATTCTATCCTGAATTTGGGCCTTTTAGAATTATTAGCAACACTAGTGCCATCTTTTTTGTATTTCCTTTTCTGACCTGGACAACGTCCTTTTAAAGAAATGAGCATTGGATTTCAGAAGCATGAGATATTTTGGTCAGAAATTCTCATGGTAGGTGCACCTCTCAAATGTATTTCCTTTCATGCTAGTCCCCAAGATACTTCTGTTTCACAGAAGTTTGCTTATATTACTGGAAATTATTTACATCAGAATTAATGAGCTATGAAGCTGAGCCAGCAGAAAGTGCTGTCTGCACTAAAGGAAGGAATCCCACAGACTTGCTAAGCATCCCATGTGACAATTTTTATGTCCTTCATTTTTGTCTTTGACATACATTACATTACATCCCACATTTGGGTTTAGAAGATGCAGTGATATAGTGTCTACAGAACGCTTGGTTTCTAGCCTCCGATTATTTTAAGGAAATGGATACAAAGGTGATAAGATAAATACTTGAACTCATCAGCTGCTTGTATGCCATTCACATGTTAGTCTTTGATCTAAGGTATGATAACTAATTCAGTTATGTACTCAAGACTTCTAGAATAACCATGTGCATTAAGATTAGACTCACATAATGATAAGATAATAAGTGCCTGATTCTCAGAAGTGCTGAGCTCTCATTAACTTCAGTGTGGGAGTTGAGCAATTCTGGAACTTAAACCCCTTTGGGAAACAGCCCCACAGTTTCTGGGATAAGCAGATGCAATCAAGGAAAGGCTAATATCATTCTCTTAAAGTTGGTTTGAGTGAAACAAAATCTTTCTCAACATGTCTTCCCCTAAGAGAAGAAACTAACATTTATTGGACCTAATCATTAAGTTTAAAAAAAGAAAAAAGAAAAAAAGTAAGCCACGTTATTGTAAAACTGCAGTGTTTTGAATAATTAAAATGCTAGAATATCATAGTTTTCTTGTACAGTCAGGGTCCCCACATGGGGGGGCGGGGGAAGGGTACACTTTACCAGGGCCTGCAGGCCCTGGGGGGCCCAGCCCAGGCTGCAACCCCCATGGGTGTGTTTGTGGGACGGAGCTTGTTTTACAAGTTTGTACTGGGCCAGTAAAAATTATGCTTGGGCCTTGTATATGGTGATAGCTGAACATACACTATAGTGTCTTCTAGCAGTTTCATTATAAAATCAGCTATATTGGGTTTAAAACTCAAACGCATGGTCTTGTCCACACATGAAAGTCATTTCAGAATAAGGTAATGTGTAAATTTAAATGAAATAGCTATTCTGGAATAACTCCATGTTTGAGCATTTTATTCCAGAATAAAACTGGCTTTTACTTGTTAAACTTAATCCACCTCCAAAGTGGATTAAATTAATTCCAGAATAGTTATTTTGTAATAACTCCACTCTAAGTTTTTCAAACCCAAATGTGTCCAATAGTGTATAACTAAATGATTTAGATAATGGCATAGAGAGTACACTTACTAAGTTTGAGGACGATACCAAACTGGGAAGGACTGGTAAGTGGTTTGGAGGCTAGGATAATAATTCAGAATGATCTGGACAAACCGGAGAATTGGTCTGATGTAAATAGGATGAAATTCAATAAGGACAAATGCAAAGTACTCCACTTAGGAAGGAACAATCAGTTGAACAAAATGGAAAATGACTGCCTAGGAAGGAGTACTGCGGAAAGAGATCTGGGGGTCAGAGTGGACCACAAGCTAAATATGAGTCAACAGTGTAACGCTGTTGCAAAAAAAGCAAACATGATTCTGGGATATATTAGCCGTAGTATTGTAAGTAAGACACGAGTAGTAATTCTTCCACTCTACTCTGCGCTGATTAGGCCTCAACTGGAGTATTGTGTCCAGTTTTGGGCACCACATTTCAAGATGTGGACAAACTGGAGAAAGTCCAGAGAAAAGCAACAAAAATGATTAAAGGTCTAGAAAATATGACTTGTGAGGCAAGACTGAAAGAACTGGTTTGTTTAGCCTGGAGAAGAGAAGACTGAGAGGGGACATGATAACAGCTTTCAAGTACATAAAAGGTTGTTACGGGGAGGAGGGAGAAAAATTGTTCTTCTTAGCCTCTGAGGACAGGACAAGAAGCAATGGGCTTAAACTGCAGCAAGGAAGGTCTAGGTTGGACATTAGGAAAAGCTTCCTCACTGTCGGGGTGATTAATCGCTGGAATAAATTGCCTAAGGAGGTTGTGGAATCTCCATCACTGGAGATTTTTAAGAGCAGGTTGGACAAACACCTGTCAGGGAGGGTCTAGATATGACTTAGTCCTGCCATGAGTGCAGGGGGCTGGACTAGATGACCTCTCGAGGTCCCTTCCAGCCCTATGATTCTATGAAGCTATTTCATGAAACAAGAAATTTGGCTAGGTTGTTCTTGTTTTGATTTGCATCTAGAGTATTATTTACATGCACACACACACACACACACACACTCTTTCTCCTGACTCTAACCCTGAACAATATATACAGTTTGGAATTTGTGAGATTAAACCATTCCTTCCCCCATGGCTTCACCCAGCTGCCGTTAAGGCGAGGTATCTCTCATGGAAGTCGATGAGAGTTCTGCGTGCCTAAGACTAAAAGGTCTCAGGGTGGTGTGTGTCAACATAAAATGGAAATAAAGGGCTAGTTCCTTCACATTCACTCCTGTTCCATAATATATTTCAACAGACAGGGAGCAAAATTAAATTGAATTGGGGCCAGCAGTCAGATGTATGGTGTGGTGTTGTTTGTTCCATAATAACTGAGGTCACAGCTAGCTCTCCATTATAAATTCAATTTTCAACCACCATCCCCAACTAGTTCTGAAAGATATCCTGCATGCTACATCTCATCCCAGGCGACAGTTTTCTGGGAAGCTTGGCAGAAATCTGACAGTTTTAAAGATCTGGCGTTTTGAAATCTTAGCAGTAATTGTGCATTTTTTTGGCTCAGCACAGCTTTAAAAAAGCACGGCCTGAAAACCTCACAATTATTTTGTTTTCAGAGGCCTTGCTGAGGAGAGGGCCCTTTTATAATTTTGGGAGAATAAGGTAAAGAACTGTTTTAAAAGAAGTATATAATGAACAATGTTCACAGAACATAATTTTCAGGTAATAGTTTTCTTAATTTTACATGTATTTATGTAAATTATAAAGGGGAAGGGGGTGTAAGTTTGATGGGGTGATAGAAAGTGAAGGAGGAAGACATGGCACAGGCTAAGTGGCTTCAGACCTTAATTGTTCTTTTAAAGACTTTTAGAAGAATTGTTCTCTGGAAATCACAGGACATTGTCAGGGTGTCAAGTAGGCTACATCAATATATACTCACAAGCAGAATTATATTGAATAATATCTTCTCTCACGCTGAGCACACATACACACCTCCACAACCTCCTTTAGGAATGTGTTAATATTTGCAGAGCATTAGCACATGGCCTGTAAGAGCCACAGATCAGTTAAAACATCAGTGCTTGGAAGAAATATCATGGTTATCCCTAGCTGGGGGGTTGTTCTCCATTTAAAGATTCAGCAGCAAGAGACAGATAGAAGAGTAAAGGAAGGGCCATGTGAGGCTCCTTCTAAGTGCCATCAGTTTCCATTGAAAACAGCAGGATTTGAGGACACCTAGCACTTTCCAGGATCAGAACTGAATTGCAAAGATTAAGTGGTAGTATCCTGAGCTTGGCATTCCTGTCAATTCAACAATTTTGATTTCCAAAAATGAAACTAACCTCCCCTCTAGATAGGAGCCAGCAGTAGTTTTTGTTTGTTTGAAAACCTAAGATATTGAGAGTCTTTTTTTTTTTTTTTTTTTTTGCTATTTCTCTCTAAATCCATAGGCAGTGGTTTTATAGGAGTCAGCCCAACATGGGACAGATTAGATAGCCACTCTGTTAACAATAATGGGAGTTGCCCCATTTACTCTGCTTACATGATGCTGAGAATTAACCCTTTGAGGCATGATCCTGTACCTCATGTATATCTTGCGGTTCCATAAAAGTTAACAGGAGTTTGGAGGCAAAAGTAAGCAGGATTATGTCTTGAACAGAATTTTTTGTTAATACAGATTCTAGGAGTGGCTAACATGCTTCCGTGGAGAGCTATTCATCATTAATAATGCATTGCAAATGAAATTACCACATGCACAAAAAGTAAAGATCCTTACATTTTCAAGGATTGCACTAGATTTACCCCCACACAGCTTCATCTGAAATCAATAGGAGATTCAGTATGTGGATTATTCCTCAATTTATAGGTAAAATAGGCTAGGTCTTAAACCCTCAGAAACTAGGAAATTTAGAGTTAAAGGAAACTGCCCTGCTTTTCACAGCATGCTCTTCTGAAAGTTCAGCTAAGGAAAGGCACTGCCAACCATGTGTATGACATGAATTGCATGTGAAATTTAATTAATGCACTTTAAATTGGCATTTTGAAGCCTCAGGCTGGTTATCTGCCAGACTATGGAAGAGTGACATAATTTCTGAGACTGGCTGGAAGGGCATTCAATGTCAGGGAGTTTACACCCGTTTCCATTCTTCTTTCAGGTTGATTCAACTAGCATAGGGATTTTTCCTGACACTCTCAGCAGAGCTGCAATAGCCAGTCTGTACTTTTGGACACAGTTGAGACACTCTACAATCCAGTTTTACAGGTTAATCCAGAAAATAGCTCTCTTTCTGTCTGGAAGTTTATCTTCTTTGATCACCACCCGTCCCAATATAAAACTGGTATTTCTTTCCTACCTCTCTCCTCTCCAGTCACTTTTCTTACCTTTGCTACTGTCACCATCCTGCACTTTACCTACCAGTCGCAGCAGGGCTATTGATTGCTACAGGGCAGGGACACTACTTAAAGCTGGGGCTCAGCGTTAAGAAACTTACTGATCACGTTAGCACTAAGTCCCTTTCCCATCAAATCCTTTGTGTAAACGCCCCAGAACTGATCCTTATAAGAGGAAGATGCGCTTTACCTTGTGAAGGGCTGCAGCCGAGGTTGCTTTGGTCTCCCTCCCTCTCTCTCTGTCTGGCTAGGTGGCAACTGGCAAGGCAATCACCAGTCCTCCTAGGGGGTGGAGTAAAACTATGTTTTTGTCACATGCTCTCATCCTCTCCCCTGCGGCTGGTAACCAGAACCAACCACCTAATCAGTGCCCAGCGATCACATGGGCCGATTAGCGCAATTTAGAAACTCGGAGCTAGGGGGATCCTGCTCACCCACCCAGGACTCTAACCCCCCTTAAGTCAGTTTCCCAGGCCGCTGGACTAGCTCCTCTTGGGAGACTGTAGTAAAATTTAAGGGGAATAGACAGGAAATATGGGGCCAAATACAGGCCTGGTGTAGCTTTGTTGAAGCCGGTAGAGTAGTTACATCAGAGAGGAATTTGGCGCAGGCACTTCAAATAACACACACTATCCTATTGGCAAAGAAAGAAAGAAAAAAACCCCAAGGAAAAAAGAAATATTTGCCAATTTTTTAATCAGTTGAGTAGAGACCCAGGATTTTCAGTCTTGGAAATCTTGTGACCCGAAAGCAGGTGATTGCATAAGGGAACAAAAATACAAAAAAGAAACAAACATACAACAAACAAACAAAAAACCTAGACAAAACCCCAGTAGCACTCACGCACAGAAAATCAAAGTTTATAAGGTTTGGAGGAAAAAAAGAAAGTTAAAGTGACTGTGTGTGTCTGTATCATGTTGGGACTTACTTCAAGAGAAACAATCATGGTTTAGTTCTGTCTCCAAAAATGATCAATATCTTTTTAAACTAAATTTGACCAAAGTTTGGGAAACATTGAATGGAGTCACGTCTGCAGCATGTGATATTTTGCCTTCTGATGCATGATAATTAATGGAGACTTTTAGATACTGAAATCAATACATGGAATTAAATTGTGGTGATATTGAAGTAGTGGGGGTGGATCATCTATATTTCCATTTGCTTGTTGATTTTATTTTAATCTCTGGAGGCCTGGATTGAAATCCACTGGTGATCAGATCAGGGAGATGAGTTTGGTGGTCTCAGCTAGAGATGCCTAGGACACTTGTCTGTGACCATCATAAATCAAACTGGCTCTATGAAGCAAGCTGTGTGAGGAAGTCTGCACATTGCCTGCCTGCCAGTACATCTAGCCCTTTGTTCTCACTAGCACTAAAGCTCATGTATACTTAAAAATAAATAAATTAGATCCCTCCCTTCCAGCATGGGGCATAAAGTCATTAGATTTAGCAAACTATGGCCAACATCTATAGACGACAATATACACGATCAATGGCTTTTCAAGGACAAGGAGTCTGGCTTGGAGCAAACTCTGCTTCAAAGAACTCTGACAGGCAATGGAGTCTGGGGAGATGAGCGCAGTCTGGAGTCAGGCAATCTCCAATTCCAGTCTGGTGACTTGTGTGTGGCCGCAAGCAAGTCATTTAGTCTTAGTTTCCCCAAAGAGGTGGCCTGGCTGCAGGGCATGCCTACCCAGAACTTATTGCAGGATTGGGGGCTGGGTAGACAAGGCAGGAGGGCTGTATTTGCATTTTACAGAGTGGGAACCGAGGCACGGAGAATTCAAGGGACTTGCCCAAAGTCACACAGGAAGTCAGTGACGGAGCAGGGAAGTGAACCATCATCCTTGAGCCCCATCCCAGAGACTTAATCACCCAGTTAAGCCCTCGCCTGGAGAGTAAACAAAAATCTGTGCCCTGAAGAGGATGCACAAACCTGCATGTTCTAGCAGCCTGGGGAGGGGAGACAGATATTTTGGTCCTATTCACACGACTGTTCCTTTTTAAGTAGGGTGCTAGTGGGGAAGACGTGGGCATCATCCAAAGCCCTCTGAGTTGACAGCCGTCTTTCTATTGACTTCACTAGGCTTTGGATCATCTGTAGGGGCCCTACCAAATTCATGGTCTATTTTGGTCAATTTTATGGTCATAGGATTTTCAAAAGAGTAAATTTCACGGTTTCAGGTATTTACGTCTGAAATTTCACAGTGTTGTAACTGCAGGGGTCCTGACTCAAAAGGGGCCATGGAGGGTTGCAAGGTTATTGTTGGGGATCGTGCTATTGCCTTCTTTACTTCTGTGCGGCTGTTGGCTGGGCGTTGCTTTACAGAGCCAGGGGACACGTACAGCTCCAGGCGAGACTTGTCCCTCCGTTTTGCTGCTCAGGGCAGGCTAGATTGTAACCGAGGGAGAGATGGCATGTCACTGCACTGCCCCAGGCCTGGACCACAGAACCGACTGTTCCCTCCATTGTACCGCATGTCTGTAGGGTGCCTTGCAGATTCACAGTCCTCCCCTGATTACCTCCTTGCTCTGTGGGAGGGGTAAAAGCCCTCCACCGCTTCCCTTTTTGTGAGGCAGCTTTATCCCCCTTGTACACCAGGCCAGCAAGAAAGGGACTGGAGCCAGGGCTCCACCCCCTCCCTGCCCCGTGTCTCAAAGAGGAGAGCAGTGAGAGAGTAACCTCCACACCCCACAAGCTGATCAGAGAATTAAACCCCTTGTTCCCCTGTGATCCAGCCCACGGGACTCAGCCCATGCCTCTCTTACCATCCCTTACTCCACTAGCAACACTACAGGAACCAGGGCGAGGGAAGGGACTGCTCAGCGTCAGCCAGCGGGGCTGAGACAGGCCCTCCAGGCGTCTCGCCGAGCGGGATGATAAGCGCATTTTATAAATCTAACTCAATAGCCACCCCCCAGCCACTGTGTGTGTGATTAAATTAGACCAGGGCCCGTGGGCGGTCTGCGCTGGAAACACGCCCCTGGGGCTTGGCTCCGGTTGGGCAGGGGGTTTAGGCACCACTTGAGTTATCTCGCTGCCTTGGATGTTTGGCCAGGGGCCAGCGTGAGACTAGGAAGGGCCCATTTAAATTTCATTGATGGGACCCTTTGGAACACGGAGTTGGCCCCTGGCCTCCCCAAAGAGCAATAGGATTTTAGCTACGCTGAGAGGTAGAGGAAGGGTGGCCTAGTGGTTAGGGCGCTAAGCAGGTACTCAGAAAACCTGTATTAAATTCCCTTCCATGCCTCTGGCATCCTATTTCCCGCCCTCCTCCCCTCCCCCAATCTGAGCAGTACCTTAGCTTCCCTGCCCCTGTGTATAGGCGGGCTTCCTCTACAGCACAGGTCTGCCTTAAGAGAATGGGTGGTAAAGGCTTGATGCTATTTGCTCTGTAGAGGTTCTTATACCAGGCTCCTCTCTGTAGCATCTCAGCACCAGTCGTGTTTAAGTCCTCTAACTAACATCTGCACCTGTGTGTTTGTTCTCTTGTCCTCTCTCCAGCGGGAGAATTAAGCCATTTTACTGGCAGCAAAATACATGGCAATGCCCAGGAGCCCTCGTCATGGAGCAGGCCCCCATTGTGCTAGGTGCTGTACAAACCCAGAGCAAGAGGACGGTCCCTGCCCCACCGCATGAGACACAACAGGTGGAGACAGACAGGAGTGCTAGGATGCAATGAGACAATATTGCTGATAGGCAGGAGTCCCCACCCGCCAGCGGTCTAACCCCAGTCAGGGTGTTTATAGGCATTACGGCAAAGGGGAGTTCTGAGGGAAGGAGAGACGATAGGTGGGGTGAGCGTGGGCAGGAAAGGACCTGAAAATGATGACAAGCAGCTTATGTTTGATGTGACAGAGAAGAGGGAGCCAGTGGAGGGATACAAAGTGATGATCTAGGAGAAGGATCTTTGCAGCAGCATTCTGAACGGCTAGGAGGAGCAGCGCAAGACTGCATTTGTCAAGGCCAGAGCAAAAGAACATTGCAGTAACTGAGACATGAGACGGTGGGAGCCCGGGCGAGAGAGCGTTAGCTGTGTGGATGGGTAGGGAAGGCTGTATCTTCCAGATACTGTGCAGAAAGACTCAGCAAGATTTAGACAGCCTAGAGGCAAGACCCTAGAGATGTCCGAATTGAAGATTGTGCCCAGGTTACAAGCCTGAGTGAGGTTAGATCTGGCTTGTGCGTCCCGCAGGCTGGATAACACCTACGGGGTATTAGAATTGGAATTAAAAGTTAATCTCATCTTAAAAAAAAAAAAAAGCAGCACTAGGCACTATTTTAGGTCTTCAGAGGGGAATTGGCCAAGAAATGTTACTAATAGCGTGTGTCAGATGCTGCTCTCACTTACACCAAAGCAATGCTATGGATTTAGGGGGCACATAGGTGTAAGAAGCAGAGTTTGCCGTTCATTCCCAAAGGCAGCCTATATATTACAGACCTGATTTAGACCATTGCTGTCATGGCTCAGGGCCAGATCCCCAGCCCCCACGTAGCTCTCCTTCTGCTCCAGCAGCACAAAGCAGCCTTTACGCTACCTTCGAGAACCTCTGAAGGAGTCCCCGAGCCGTGCAGGGGGCATGGCTGGGAAAAGAGGTGTACATCCAGGACAAGTACATCCTGTGCTCTGGGTAACCCTGGCTGCTTAGCAGGGATTTGGGCAGAGTCACTTTTGCACACTCCTTCCAGAGACCAGGACAAAGTCTGAGCCCTTATAATCCAAAGTGGTTACACTACACAGAAGGAGAGGAGAGCTGTAGGCTCTGGCCCCAATCCCTCTTCTGGGTGTAGTCCAGCCGAGACCATTCACTTCACGTGCATGAAATTCAGCCTTGAATGATGGTCAGTCTTTGCACTGCAGTCCACGGTGTGATTGCAGCCCCAATAGACGTACCCAAGTGTCACCCAATACATGGGTGGTCTGACTGAGGGTCCAGGGGAATCAGGAATCAGGCAGGTCAGATAAGAGCTGGGAACCATTCAGGACCCCTAGCATTGCACCAATCAGAGCCCAGGATTGGAGCCCTCTCTCAGGGTTAGCCAGTTACTGGGTAGCAGGGGGGGACTGACCTTGTTCCTAAACATCCTCTCGCTGGGGGTTCAAGACCTGCTTGTCCTGACAGCTAGCTAGCTTTAATTTAGCTAAGGAGAGCAATGAAGATGCGAGTCCAGCGAGAGACCTACAGAATGGTGGGTAATTACTTAGCTGGCTTATCAGTGCTTGTACTCTCTATCTATCTGCTGTCTACATGTGCTGCAACGGCACCCTGCCTGCAGTCTAGACATTGCCTTAGTCTCCAGCAGGGAGGCCAGCGTGTGAATTTTGCACATCTCAAGGTGCAGAGTGTGAGATCTGAAGCCTACACAGCTGATTCCATGCTAAAATACAATAACCAGCCAGATATTAGTAGGTCACGTTAGTTTCGCTGACTTAGAAAGAGCAAGTTTTCCTTCCCTTCTCTGCACCATGTTTATTTCTCATTTATGATTCAAATCATAATTCGTCTGCTCACGCTCCTTTTGGTTCCAGATTATGATGTAAGAAAAACTGTAACAACCGTTATGTTCACACTGGAAAAGAGCCCCAGGCCTATTCATTACGGAGCTTGGAGACATCATCTAACAAGATTTTCCTTCCATAGTTTTGCAGTTAAAAACCGTGCCTGTTAGAGTCTGAAAAGTGGTGCTTGAAGACGTGCAAGCCAGGGGAACCTTGATCCAAAGTGTCATAGACAGGACCCTGAGAACAATCCCCGCTTGTTATCACACTGTGCAACGTTTGCTGGACAACAACCATCCAGGCCCTGTGAAAAAAACTTTTGTTGTTACTCCCACAGCAGTGTCCCCCACAACAATGAAAGAGAAAAACTACTTACCATCCAGGAACAAAGGGTGTAATAAACAGATACACAAAGAACTGTGCACTGTTACACAACTGGAATCGAGCTACAGATCCTGCCCCCATTGAAATCAGAGGTGAAAATGGCCTTGACTTTCAGGGTGGGACACAGAGGCCAGATCTGCTCTACAGCCTTTGGCCCATGTAGCTGCGTCGGCCCGAGGTGTAGGATCTGGCCCTGCGGCAGCAGCGAGACCCTGGATGTCCCGCTGCCCCTCAGCTTTGAGGGCCAAACCCATACTGTGCTGCGACCCCCCCACCCACCAAGGCCACACCCTCCGTTTTGGCCCTGCCACTCCCTGTCCCGATGGAGGAGCTGGGAGGGCTGTAAACCTGCAGGGACAGTGGGGAGCCCACTGCAGCTCCTCCACACCATTGCCAGGGGGCTGGCTCCTGCACCAGGGCACCCCCAGGGCCTACCCCGCCTCGTCTCACTGAGGTACGTGCTGTGCATATGGCTGCTGGGGCTGAAATTAAAGCCCCTGGGGGACTTTGACAGTGGAAAGTTGAGCACCTAGAAAATTTAGAAGCCCGCAGAACTAGGCAGCAGCTGCGCGTGCCCGCAAGGGTGTAGTGAAAATAAATTCATTATCATGTACGAAATACTCAGCTATTTTAGTGATGGGCGCTGTCAAAGAAGCCCCGGGAAGCCATTTAGAAACCTGCCTTCAGAGCAGGGTTTGAACAGTGCATGCTCCACAAGGGTGTTCATGTTGAATGAACAATGAGGGTAAAACAAAATATCGAATAGCTGCTTATTGACTGAGCACCCTCCATCCCGCACACAGAACGAAGCAGGGATACTGTGGGAAAAAACAAGGCGTGATTGTGAAATTAAAGACTACCGTACTGCAGAAGCACTGAATTTGTTGCCCAGGCAGCCTTTGTTCTGCCACTTCCTACGTCGTAGGTATTTGCAACCTGAATCATGCTATTTTAGTGTCGTTTTTTTCATGGGCAAGACATATAATTAAGTTGGGCCTATGGTGAGAAAGGTCGTAACTTTGCCTGAAAGGGAATGAACAGTCCGTACAGGGGCAGGCAGTGTTGCAGCAAAGAGATCTTTATGCAGCATGCTGAGGGGCCAGTGTGACCATACTGAGGCTCCAGTTATGGCTGTTATGTTACATCCTTGGAAAGTACTTGTATTCTGAGAGAAATGAGCCCGGACCACGGAGAGATGCAAACCCATGAAAAGTCTTTGTTGCACTAACCCTAAAAACCAGCCAGGACAGGCTGAGCTATCCCCTAATAGTCTCTCTCTATTGCTATGGCAACAAGCTGAGCTCTGTTGCTATGGCAACCTAGGCAATAAGGCAAGATGCAAACAATGTCTAGGCAGCCTGTTCCCAGGCAGCTTGTTCCCGACAGCACAATGAATGAAGTCTCTCTTAGGGCTGGCCTGCCCTGAGAACTGACACCGGCCAAGCGATGTCTCCACAAACCCCACTTCCCCCGAGAGACATAGCTATACGAATCTAATCCCTGGTGTAGACAGTGCTAGGTCGATGGAAGAATTCATCCATGGACCTAGCTAGTGCCTTTTGGGGAGGTGGGTTACCTGTGTTGATGGCATAGGTAGAGAGTGGCAGAGCACGTGCCATGACATGCAGAGCATTCATGGCTGGCAGTGAATAACGTAGAATAATGTGGCATTCATCAATGGACGGGAGCCTACCGCGCGACACAGCACAGCCGTGAGACTGCTCTCAGCAAGGTCATGTAAGGAGAGTCTAACTTGCGTCTCTAAACGTGTGGGGAGCTGCTTATTGATCTGGTCTCTAATGAGTTTCCATTTGGCTTGCTGCTCTTTGAAACCGCACTAAACAAGAGGCATTCTTTCCCTTTGGATTTTTGGCAGCCACAAGCAGCTTTCCCCCTGACCTACTGGAACGGGGAAGGAAGCACGTGTCCAGAGCCCAGACTGAGAGATGCTGGAGGAAATGGAGTTGCCCTTGCTGGCGGTGTTGGCATACTCAGTGTGTTAAGAAGGGAAAAGAAATAACCTTGGTATACACTCTCATTGTCTCAATTCTGTCACTTCTTGCTTAATGCTGATTCAGCAACTCTGTCTCCACCGCCAGCAGAACGAGCTGGGCAAAATATATTTCTTCTAATGAGTTAGCGTCAGAATCAGGGAACGCCTTGGGTACTGCCAAGGGAGGGACGGGGCTTAGCGGGGCCACGTCCAGCCGTCAGCTGGTACGTGACATCCCAAAGGGCTGCCCATGAATAAGCAGGAATAAGAAAGGCCCAGCTCCTGCATCTCCTGGGTCTACTCCCATCTCATCTCTAGATACTTCTGATATGGGCTGTCATTCAATCCAGTTCATGGTGGAATGACCATTTCTGGCCAGGCCGGGCCTGGGCCTGGGCCTCACTTGGCATAAGTGGACAATGCTCCACTGGGGTCAGAGTGGACCTATGCCTGTTGACACTAGCTGAGGATCTGCCCCCTTTTATGTTAAAACACAGGCTTTGCGTAGCATTGCGAACCAGCAGCAAATGGGTTAGTTTTTCTGGGTCTGCTGCAATGGGTTCCTCGGAATACACGCCACCCGCCGTGTTCCTGCAGCCCTCAGGAGCCTGGAAACAATATACAAGATGTGTTGTGGTAACTAGTGTTTTAGCTTGCACCTTGTCTAATTACATCTGACTACATAGCTAGGAACTGAAGTACTTGGGCTGCTAAGGAGGCTACAGTGCTGGTTAGCTCTCTACCATGCTGTAGAGGCTTAGCAGACTGGAGAATCCAGCCCTAAGTCCACTTTGCACTGCAGAACTTCTCTCCAGCGGGAAGGGGAGGGGACATCTCTGCCTACCTCTGTGCACATCAGGGGCATGCTGGGGCAGGAAGCGTGCATGCTGGAGTAGAGCTCGGCTACGTCTCTCTCTCCTGCTCCCCTGCTGCAGCTTTAAACTTTGCACTGGAATCAGATGGCTCACAACTGATGGCGCACTGGATCACAGCTCGAGTGGGGTACAGAATCTGCCCCTCCTGGTTTTGATTAATAAGTTAAGCAGCTACCAAGAAGAAGCCAAGTGAGCGGCTCATGACTGGTCCCTTCACGGCACTGAGCAGGTTACCGATTCCTTTCTTCCTCCGTCCCCTCCTTCTCTGAGCCCCACTCAGATCCCAGCACTTGTCCTCTTCTACCTCTTCACTCTCCCTGACGTCCAAGCTGGTTGTAAGCAACTTGCCTTCATCTGCGTCCAAATCCACCGTTGGCCCCGCAATTTCCCCAGTCTGAGGAGCTCCCGCTGCACCACAGGGGAGCTATGAAACACAGTTTTCCTCAGAATTAGAAGCTGAAGGCAGAGCAGGGGTGGGCCTTAATTCTCCCGACACGAGAGGACGGTGAATAACTTTATTCACATCTGTAGGATTGTCAGTGGTCCAGTTTTTGACTGGAAAGTCCAAAAGCCCAGTCACTGCAGTAACCGCACTTGGCCTCCACCGCCAGGAGCGGGTGAAGAGCAGCTGCTGCTGGAGGAACTCAGCTGATGAAGAGAAGCTTAATCTGAGGAACGGGATCCTGGCGCTGGTGGAAAGATAGGTACCGGTGCTGCCCGGGGGACGGGATCCTGACTGCATGTGGTGTTTGAGGAGCAGGGCCGGCAGCTAGTCTCACCACCCGCGATGGCCAGTCTTGCCTTTTCAGACTCTCTCTGACCCCTTGCTCCAGGGACTGATCTCCTCTGCCACACCCTGATTTGGCAGGCAAGCAGGCTCCACATCACCTCCTCCCAGCCTGGCTCTGCAGGCAGCAGGCGAGTCCTGGAAAAGGGGGGATCGAGTGATAGGGTGTGGGGGAGGGGATGAGCGACGGGGAGGCCTGTAGTGTCTGGTTTTGATAAATTGGAAAGTTGGTAACCTATTCCCACGGGCAGACAAGGAGGGTTTGCCACACCAGGCTGTGGGAGGCTAACATTGTCCCACAAAGAGATTTTCACTGAGATGCCATGAGTATTTGAGCCGGGAAGCTGCTGGTCGAATGCAGAGCTGTTAAACAGAGGATATGATACACCATCTGCTTATCAGTCTGGTTTTATCATGTGCCAGGCTAGCTCCAGTTATAAGTGAACTGTGGGCATTTTATAGTTGATCTCTTATTTCTCTCCGGAGGGGCAGGCTGGGCTGATGGGTTGAAAACCAGCCTGGGAGCTGGGTGTTTTCAGCTCTAATCTTGTCTCTATTAGACTTCTCTCTGTCTCTCTCCCCTCTATAAGACGGGGCTCACGCTAGTTTGCTGGCATGTTACAAGCACTGATTAATACATTTGGCCAGTGCTTTGAAGATGTAGACTGGGATTCAAAGGAGCCATAGGGAGGCAGGCACTTGACACTCATTGGTTTTATATAGGATTTGAAAAATCCCCTCCAGGAAGTGCCATAGAAGAATTATTTAAATCCAAGATGCAGGCTGACAAGGACCTGGCATGCAGAAGAGTCAAGGTCAGGAGGGGAGAAGTGCTTGGTATTGTCCAGGGATGACCCCCTCTGACGCAGGAGCTGCGCCGACAGTATACCAGAAAACTGCCTCCAGACACTCCTTGGCCAGAGGAATACTGTTGCCCACACAGGGACAGTGGGCAGCAAGAACAGGGAAAAGCAAGTCCTCTGGAGGGCTCTTCTAGGGATACAGAGGAAATAAAGCTGCGCTCTGCAACTTGGGTGACTCAGAACACGAGCATGTGATTAGATAGGATGATGACATGCCAGAGATAAATGGGCAGTGGGTTGGGGGAAGACCCATTTTTAAAGCGATGCCTTGATTCGTTAGGGGAAATTGGAGTTCCCAGTCTGCCAAGGCTAAAGAGAGTCCCCATGCAACACACCTAAAATACAGGGGAAAGCTTGGAAGAAGAGGGGGGTTCATTTTAACCTTGATAAACGGTAACTGCAATGTCACGATTCTTTGATATTTCTGATGTCAAGTTACAGTATCACCCAACAAGCAAATGGCAGTTCCTCGGGAGAGGAAAAGTAAACTTTAGCAGCAAAGCGGCGCCTTGTAATCATTTTAACTTGCAGAGCCGCCTGTCCCAGATGCCGTCTAGCCCCAGGATGTATGGTGAGACTGGGTATGACTGGTTGTCTTGTGCCATCTGGCGGATGTTAGCCATAACTACAGGGCTAGAGCCACACGGCAGCTGAGGTTAATTTAGTGGAATGAGCAGTTGGATTCATTGTTTGTAGCATCATCGCTTTATGTAGCTCGAAAGTGTATCTCTCTCACCAGCAAAAGTTGGTCCAATAAAAGATAATATCTTGCCCACCTTGTCTTTCTCAATTGATTCATGAAAGACTCTGGTACCACTGAAAAGTCCCATCAACGCTGCCAGCGATGTTAAAAAGAATAAAACCAATGAGGTTTTAAGAGATTTAAAGCAGACAGTGCCAGAGACAGAGGGCAGAGCACAGATTCTCTCAGTGCGACAGCTCAGACCCCAATTGAAACAGGCAGAGAAAAAAAGTCTTCCCCTTCACCGGAAGGGGTTAAGACGGTTAAAAGCCCTGCCGGGCCAGGTCACTCAATAGAACTGGACAAGATGTTTTTGTAAAGCCAAAATCTCAGAATTTCCCCAGCTACGCATTTTCCCCAACTTGCACTGAAGACTGAGCACAGTCTTTTCCAAAGCCCAGTGAAGTCAGTGGAAAGATTCCTACTCACTTCAGTGGGTTTTGGATCAAGTCCTGTGGTGTCTTGGAAAGACATAAATCACTACAGCTCATTTCCCTTATGGATAGCTCCCCAGACAATCCATGCACTGAAGACATGCAGCTGTGATCATTTTTTGCTCCTCAGGGAGAGAAGGTTAACCCTTTCCCTGCTAATTTCTAGATATATTCCATATAGTCACGCTCATCAGTTGTGTTCCCCTGATTTCTTGTGGGTTCCAGGTGACACAAGAGCAATGCGGGCGAATAGGAGGTCAGAAGTAGAGCTGTGTGATATTTTTTGGCCCAAATTCTCCTTGGCAAAAAAACCTACAGCTTCACCAGCACAAACATTTTGTGAATTCATGTCAGATTTTTGCAGAATTGTTAGTGTCGTCCCCCCACCCCCACCCCAGTTTCCATGTTTCAATCGGAAGCGACTTTGCTTGGGAATTTCCTTCAATTTTATTAAAAAATGGAAACATTAAATAGCTTGAAATTGAAAGAAAACATTTCATTTCGTGCCAAACTAAATGTGGTTTTTTAAATCCAAAATACATGATATTTTTTGGAATTGCTAGCAAACCAAGAAAAAATAAGTTAGTTATTTACCCGCCTCTGGTCAGAAGCTGTTCCTGAACATGGGTTCTTAGTTAAGAAAGTGAGAGCTTTAGGATTTCCGGCACTTCAGGAAGATGCTAATGAAATCTGCCTTTGATGTCACTGATTGTTAAAGAAATCCTGCAACTCTGCATATGAATCATTAACACAGGCATGACAGAAATCCAAAAGGTTTAGATGTAAGAGAGAAATTTAGAGTTACAGTTAAAAACCCATCTCATGTGAATGGTGCAATTCTCCTGGGGGATGAAAATCTGGGCGGAAGAAGGCCCAAAGCATTCAGGAGAGTAGCTGAAGCCACAGTGGAAGACAGATTGCAGTAGGTCTTGGGTGGCACTGGCGGGCTGTGCTTTTAAATGATTATTTCAGTGAGCTAAGAGGAAATGGCAAATGGAGTGGGAGCTGGAGAGGCAGGTGTGATCAAAAGACAGAGGAGAGAAGACAGAACATATTTGTATTTTGAGAGGGGGCGTGTCAGCGGTTAAGGGTGAAATAGAGTGGGAGATGAGGGGGAAGAATCAGTAGCCAGGAGGGAATGGGTTTGAGGGCGGTGGTAGATGAGACATAGTACAATGAATGTTAGAGCTCCCGCCGTGATGTTTCTATGGGTGTAGCAGGGTCCAAGATGTTCTTGTGTGCAGATCCTCCTGCTTGCTGTTGGCTTGAATTAGCTGTGTGGGCCTTACTCTACTGTTAGGGTTGGTTGAAAATTCTGTGAAAGCTGTTTTGATAGATAATTGGGGTTTGACAAGACCATTTTTGCAAGGAGTGACTGCTTTCCAGGGAGAATGTTGATTTTTCAGTGAAAATCCAAATACCCCCAAAATATTTGTATTTGGAAGCGATACAGTGGTGCCTCATGGGAATTAGAGTTTTTTTCCCCATGTCCCCCATTCTCCTCTCTGGGCTGATCTCCCTTGCCAGGCTACATCTCCCATGATGCAACCATGTGGTGCATCATGTGAGATGTGGTCTGCTCAGAGAGCTGGTCTACACAGGAGAACGGGGGCCTGAGTCATCTGAATTTAGGAGAGTCACCACCTCCACATTTCCATCTAAATGGATGTTTTCAGATTAAGTATTTAAGTTTTTGATTTTTTTTTGCATAAAAAACTTGAACTTTTCTGTGGAAAAATCTGGAAAAAATTTAATGTGAGTCGCCTCATTTTCTAAACCAGCTTTACCACTTGTGTTTCCCCAAGAGAGCATGAAGGGGAAGGACTAAGTGAGGGGATTGAGAGGACTGGCTGCCATGAACGATGGAAGCTGCAAAGGGAGGACTGAAGGGGAGATCTAGGCATCAGTGGGTGCAGGGAGCTGAAGAGTGAGAGATGAAGCTAATCAGGGATGGCAGTAAGCCTCTGGGAAATGAAGCAAGTAGTTCACAGGAAATCAAGAGCCTTGCGGAGACTATCAATCGCAGTAGGCAGTGGTCCACCATAGTCAGAGCAAAATCATTTGAACCAGTTGGCCAGGGTCATCTCAACTCCATGACTAGATGCTGTTACCAGCAGTGTCTGGTGTTGTCTCTTAGCCCAGAAGCTGGATATTGACAGAAGGCTCAATAGTCTGCATGAAGCACCGGGGGAAGCCTCACACAGCTCATGCTGTAATAAGAAACCAAACCAAACCATAAACCCTGAAGAAGAAGAGCTAGATTCTCAGCTAGTGTTGACTGATCTTCAGTGGAGCTAGGTCAGTGGATCTCTATTGATTTACTTCAGCTGACAAACTGCCCTGAAGTGCAGACACTCCAAGCTTGGTTCTTAAGGTTGATGCTGACCTCGTCAAAGTAGATGGTCATATATTGCCCTCAGTTTCCGTGGCTCTCCTTTGAGTCTCCTTAGATGCTGTCTACCAAGATGAAACAACTGCTGCCTGGCTACAAGGATTTCATGGTAGCCACTCTACCAAAGCCAAATATGGCTCAGCTCAGTTTCAGGAAAGGAAGCCTCTTGCCAAACCAATAACAGAGGGAAGAGACGCCAGAAAGATGACATTTCATTTATTACATGTTGCGTAACCCCCTGTTAAAGCAGAAGGGAGCAATGCCGTATATGTCTGTCTCAAAGAATGTGGTCAACGAAGGAGTAATGCTAGATTTCCAACAGCAGAAAGCAATGGGAAACAGCTGCTTGACACATTCCTTGAGACAGCTGTTCTGAACTAGGGTCATTTATTTAAAATCAAACTCCTTCCGCCAGCCCATTAACCTCTGGAGAAGCTGTTGTGAAAGAAATCGGAATGATCTTGCTACAGCTCTTGAAGTTTGCTGGTGCTGAAAGTTACTCTAGCTGCAGATGTGACAGAGTGCCATCTTCCCTTTATCATCACAAACTAAAAGGATCATATACTCAAAAACATGATGCTGGAGGGGAGGTGCCTCTTTCAAGCACTTTGGAAGCAATGGGTGTCAGCTAACATGGCTTGGCCTGGAATGATGTGTGAATCAAGATGGATAAATACATAACCCCCGCACCCTCAACATAGCATAATAATCACCCACTCACAGGCAAGTGTTACAGTCAATAGGCATAACAGGGCTCAAGAGTAATTCTAATATTGTTTTTTAAAGCAACAGAGGTACATTTCTCCCACTCCCATTCTTTCTCAATCTCAAGCTGTCATGCTACTTCTAAACTGCATGTTCTGTACCTTCTTTTAGTTTTCACCAGACTCAGGGGTGGTCTGCACTACACAGGCCCTGCTGACACAGCAATACCAGTGTAGATGTACCAGCAAAACACCCTTGTGAAGACCCAACTCATGCTGACAGACAGCATTTTTCTGTTGGCATAGTAGCCCCACCTCTCCGAATGATATTAGCTATGCCAACAGAAGCACTCTCTTGGCACAGCTGTGTTCCCACTGGGTGTTTTGCCAGCATGTTGCTAAGGGATGGTTTTTTCACACCCCTGACCAACACAGTTATGGTAATAAATCTTTATATTATAGACCTGGCCTAAGACCAACCTCAATCTTTCCTTCCTGAAGTTTATAGATCAATTTAATGCCCTCCCAATTGTCACCTCCTGAGCTACCTGGTTTTGAGACTGGCAGTGAGAATAAATTTTCATCTATCCTAAAACTATCAAGATGAAATGTGACTTGTCTGCGGGTTTGGTTTCAGCTTTGGATGTCTAATGAAGTCATTTAGCTTTTATTTTCCTGTTGAGAGGTAGAGTTGGTCCAAAGTTCGCCAACAGATTCGTTTTCTGGTGGAAAATGCCAGTTTAGATGACATTTTATTAAAAATAAAATAAAATTCAAGGTGAAACTTTTTGACAAGGTCAAAATAGCTTGACCTTATCAAAATGTAATGTTTTGAAGTGACGGTTTCCAAAATTGTTTTCATTATACTATGAGTTATAGAAAATCTATGAAATAAAGTCAAAGTCCAAAATATTTGGATTGATCCAAAATGGTTGGTTTTTTAAATGCGTGTCTTGTTTGGGTTGAGGTTTGACCAGTGAATTAAGCTACACTGGAACAAAGCACTCATTTCTTTATTTCCAGATTTAAACAAACTTCCTCTGGGCTTATTACTTCCATTTGACAATCCGGGAATGTATGCACAGGGAGATTGTATGTACAGAGTCCAGCTAAAGGTGGTCCTGAGCCTATGTCTATATTGACAGTGGCACTGTTGGCACCACTGGATCGATTCTTCGGGATTGATTGAGCGGCACAGAAGACCCACTCAGTCGAACCTGGAAGTTGATGCCCTTTATCCACCCCCACAAAAAAGCATAGTGGGGACGCTGCGGTAGAAGTTAGGAAGTCAATGGGAGATACACAAGCTATGTAAATAAGCTATGTAGATTTGCTACGAATTTTGCCGGCAGTATAAACATAGTGTGAGTGAGACCTCCCAGCAACAAGAGAAAGTCATGTATTAACCATGTCCAGCAAACCCGTTGTTAAAGGAATGAAACCCTGCTGGTTCTAGGTGCTAAGTTGTGTTTAATAAGGTGCTAATTAAATGAGCTAGTTAGAACATTTTCAACAACTCACTGGTTTTCCCAGTGTGGACAAAGAATTAAGAACTTTGTCCATGTCCAGAGTTGAAACATCTCAAATTAAACCAGTATAATGTGTCTACAGTATGGGGCTACGCCAACATAGCTACAGCATTGTAACTATGCCCTTATGGTCCCTGTTCTGTAAACGCGGCCTGAGGGTCTCCACATTGGGGCTTGCATCAGATCAACCGAACTGCAAGTTTGTGTTTAGACATATGTGGAAGCACATGTTGCCATGTCTGGTAAAATCTTCTCCCTGTTAGCTGATCTGCCTGCTATATGAAAAGTCACACCCAATTACTTGAAATGTGGACACACTCCAGTGTGATTTGGGCTGCATTTTTTAAAATTGTTATTGGCAAATGCTGAAGCTTTAAGTGTCACATGATAGCAGGCAATACATATAGCAACATGTGACACGAATTAAAACTGGATGGATAAAGTTCAGTTCCCTCTCTCCTGCCCTTCCCCTGCACCAAAGTCTAGAGGGGAATAGGAGCTGGACTAGCTACACTATTACACACTTACATTAGCACTCTGGTTTTAGGCTACAATCCTGGAAAAAACCCTTCAGTACATGCCTAACTTTGATTTCAATGGGGCTACTCACGTGCTTAAATTTAAGCATGTACTTAAGTGCTTTGCAGAACTGGGGCCTTGCTGAATCAGCCACACGAGATCTCAGTTGAATAAGTCTACAAAGGGAGGTATTTTTGGAGGGTGAGGGGAAGGAAAAAAAAAAAAGAACTACTGGCTAGATTTTGGCTCTGGCTCTATTGAAGCAGCAATTACTCAGTCATGCAGGACAAAGCTGGTGGTGGTGGTGGTGGTGGTGGGATTTTCCAGCCCCAAGCAGGATTTTCAGTGGGTCACGATGCTTGTTCTCAGAGCATATCACTTTAATGTGTGTGGGTTTGGCGAAACAAAAATTCTGGAGCATTTTTGGGTCACACGTTGTGTTGCTCCTTTATAAAGCTGTTGCATACAGTTCTCGCGCCAGGGACTGTCAACAGGTCTTTTTCCCCAGCCCGAGAGTCAAACCATGGAAAAGAAGCAAACATAAGTTTTAAAGATTCTTTTTTTTTTAAACACCTTTCAGAAGGCGTTCCCATTCCCTTGGGCGCGATGCATGTTTGCCTTTCCCCCTCCCCGTCACCTCTGTTGCTAAAGAAGAAAAATATAAACTGTTTGCAAACTATTTTAGTGGAAGCCAGTCTGCGTTTGCTTCTCTCAGGGTGAAGTTTCCTGGCCTTTCTTTTTAGAGTTTAGGATATTAATTTAATTAGATGAGCTCAGGGAAGCCCAGCGCTTCTCAGATGTGCACAGACATGTCCCTTTAAGACAAGGATCTTCTGCCAGTCGGAGCTGGCCGCGACAAGGGCCGGGTTCAATACCTAGGGGTTCCTTTCAACAATACAAGACAAAACTGGCTCAAGCCCCCACCCCGTAACCTGGGACAATTACACACCATCCCTCAATCGCCTCTAGAGGCAATACTTGCCCTCTCGCAAGCACCGAGACTGAGTGCAGAACACAGACTTTTAATAAAAAGGGGAAAAGTAACTTGGCATTAACCTGAGGCAATGCTGCAAGCAGGATTCACATGCATAAAACCATGAACAAAACACCCACCCCAGAGGATGTGGGGCAGTTTCCTTTTGCCTCCGTTCTTAAGTCCAGCAACAAGAAGTTCCTTTAATGCGCCCTCCCTTCGCAGAGCCCCACTCGCAGGTGTTGTCCCTCGTCAGGGCCGACCCAGAGTCTAGAGGTGCAGCTGCAGAGCTCACCTCCCACCCTGCTTTGGGCGGAGGGGGAAAGAAGGCACCTTGCTCACTCTGCTGTCTGGCTGTGATGTTCTGGCTGCCAACCGCCCGCACTAGCCACTCTACCAGCTGCCCTGCTGGCCACTCATTGCTCCGTGGGCCGCTCCATTAGCCTCCCTGCCAGCTGCTCTGCTGCACCCCATCACCTTCTACTACCACCTGCTAATCCACTATCACCTCTGTGGGTCAGTCTCTTTAGGTTCCACCCAGCTCTCAGTGATTGTCAGGCTCTTAGCGGGTGAACCTTGGTGCTGACGCTGGGCAGGCGCGCCGTCCCACACTAGACAATGTCAGCTTTCGCGAGCACTTAACAAAACAAAAGACTCTTAGGCAGAGCCCTCACTTTCAGGCAGAAATAGACATATAGACTCAAATTATAAGGTCACAAGGGACCATTATGATCATCTAGTCTGGCCTCCTGCACAACGCAGGCCACAGAACTTCACCCACCCACTCCTTTAATAGACCCCTAACCTAAGACTGAGTTATTGAAGTCCTCAAATAATGATTTAAAGACTTCAAGGTACAGAGAATCCACTAGCAAGTGACCTGTGCCCCATGCTGCAGAGGAAAGCGAAAAAACCCCAGGGCCTCTGCCAGTCTGTCCTGGGAGAAAATTCCTTACCGACCCCAAATATGGCGATCAGTTAAGCCCTGAAGACATGGCAAAACTCACCAGCCAGACATCCACAAATAATTATCTGTAGTAACTCAGAACCCACCCTGTCTAACGCCCCATCACAGGCCAATGGGCGTATTTATCACTAGTAGTCAAAGATCAGTTAATTGCCAAATTAGGCTGCCCCATCCTACCAACCCCTCCATAAACTTATCAAGCTCAGTTTTGAAGCCAGCTAGGTTTCTTGCCCCCACTGAGCCCCTTGGAAGGCTGTTCCAGAACTTCACTCCTCTGATGGTTGGAAACCTTCATCTAATTTCAGGTCTAAACTTCCTGAAGGCCAGTTTATATCCATTTGTTCTTATGTCCACATTGGCGCTGAACTTCAGTAATTCTTCTCCCTCCCTAGTATTTATCCTTCTGATGTATTTATAGAGAGCAATTATATCTCCCCTCAGCCTTCTTTCGGCTAGACTAAACAAGCCAAGCTCTTTGAGTCTTCTCTCATAAGGCAGGTTTTCCATTCCCCAGATCATCCTAGTAGCCCTTTTCTGCACCTGTTCCAGTTTGAATTCATCTTTCTTAAGCATGGGAGACCAGAACTGCACACAGTATTCCAGATGACGTCTCACCAGCGCCTTGTGTAACGGTACTAACACCTCCCTATATCTATTGGAAATACCTCATCTGATGCATCCAAGGACTGCATTAACTTTTTTCATGGCCACAACACATTAGAGGCTCATAGTCATCCTGTGATCAACCAATACGCCCAGGTTCTTTTCTTCCTCTGTCACTTCCAACTGATGTGTCCCCAGCTTATAGCAGAAATTCTTGTTATTAGTCCCTAAATGCATGACCTTGAACTTTCCACTATTACATTTCATCCTATTTCTATTACTCCAGTTTACAAGGTCATCCAGATCTTGTTGTATGAGATTCCGTTCTTTCTCTGTATTAGCGATACCTCCAAACTCTGTGTCATCCGCAAACTTTATTAGTACACTCCCACTTTTTGTTCCAAGGTCAGTAATAAAAAGGTTAAATAAGATTGGTCCCAAGAGCTATCCCTGAGAAACTCCACTAGTAACCTCCCTCCAGCATGACAGTTCACCTTTCAGTATGACCCATTGTAGTCTCCCCTTTAACCAGTTCCTTAGCCACCTTTCAATTTTCATATTAATCCCCATCTTTTCCAATTTAACTAATAATTCTCCATGTGGAACTGTATCAAATGCCCTACTGAAATCTAGATAAATTAGATCCACTGCATTCCTTTTGTCTAAAAAATCTGTTATCTTCTCAAAAAAGGAGATCGGGTTGGTCTGGCACGACCTACCTTTTGTAAAACCATGTTGTATTTTGTCCCAATTATTGTTAACCTCGGTGTCCTGAACTATTTTCTCTTTCAAAAATTTTTCCAAGACCTTGCATACTACTGAGATCAAACTAATAGGTCTGTAATTACCCGGATCATGTAGCTCCCGTGCCAGTGGGTTTTGGGCATAGCACAGGGTGGTGCAAGAGGGGAAAACAGTTGTTTGGGAACTCAAAGAGCAAAATTCTTACAAGGGTAACAGTGAAGCCATTGGATGGGTTGTCAGCAGTAAGGGACCTAACCTGGGCTGCCTACATCTGAACCCCTACTGTCTGAGCAAAGCGCAGGCTGTAAGCCACCTCATCAATGTCTCAAGCCCAGCCATCACTGCGGGGGGCAGAGCACCATATCAAGTTGTCACGGCTTACACAGGTAAAAGTTGCAGGGGTGGGGAGGTTCTGGTAATTAAGGTGATGGATTGAGGGAGCAGAGGGTGGGAAAAGAAGAACTAAAGGGCTCTACAAAGATTATTTCTGTGGCTGTACTTCGTGTGTCTGTAGGAGTGGGAAGAGCCCAACACATTAACCACATGCCTACCTATTGAACTCAGGAGATGCCTTTTACAGCTAGCATACAGGTCCAGTGTTTTAGAATATTAATGTTGGATCCCAGATTTGATAAAAATGACTAGAGCCAGTTTCTCTTGATTTAATAAAAATCACCAGAAAGACCACATCCTGGATGGTGTAAAGAAGCTCACTTTAGTAAGGGAACACTCTGTTATATAGAGAGATTTGATGATTATATTACTGCATAATGTTTCTCTAAACAAAAATAAAATAATCTCACCGTAGTAACGATCATCATTTTTTGCCTGATATTTACATGGCAATGATTTGTAAGCCTGTTAAAACTTCCTAAAGAGCTATAAAGAGCATTTACAATCCTCTGCCAAGCGCATCACAGCTAGAAGTCTCAGTGGGTGCTTAGTTCATATAGAATATATTTCCACTGCGTTAGCTTGCTACAGCTATTTTATCCAGGGAGCTTTAGAGGGATGGTTGGCCAAGCTTATTTGACCAGATGTTTTCTGCAGAGACTTGTGTTTCTATAGAGTACAGCTAGGAGGACATTTGTGGCATGTTCCTAGAGTATATAGATCAGCTGAAACATTAAGAGGAGGGTTGGAGAGAACATGCTGCAGTGAGAACAGGGTACGTACTGTACTTTGTACATTATTGCACGTTCCTGCTGGCGGAAGGAACAGATATAGGCAATAGTTTCTCTTTTGGAACCCAGATGAGCTCAAGTTACTGAAGCAGACATATTGCTTTTCTCCTTGGATGTTATTTAACTTTCAAAAAGACAGAAAACGGATGCTTTTGGTTTGTGAGTTCCTGAAATGAATCCAAGTGCTTAATGTAATGTTAGGTATACACTAACTTGTATCCAAATAATTGAGTAACAGGATGTCCCAGGAGGCACTGTCAAGGCAGTTATGGTTTACTTACATTGCAGTAGCACCTACATTCCCCTGTTCGTGCTAAGCACAATACAAATAGTCAGATGACCCCTGACCCAGAGACCTTACAAGTTAAATAGATAAGACAGTCAATGGGCAGCAAGAAAGAGGTGTGAGAAGCAAGCAGAGTGGTAGTTGCCAATCTCCTGTTAGTTTCAGTTTGTGGTTTTGTTTCACTGAATATTAAGTAGAGCTGGGCGACATTTTTCAGGCGAATAATTTGCCAAAAATGCAGTTTTGGTCAACCTGAAACTGTTTGCACATTTAACGGGGGTAGTTTTGACCATTCTCAAGAGGGGCAGGGGAGGAGGAAGTAGTGATGGTAGAGCTGCTGCTGACTCTCACACCCTCCCCCCCCCCCCCGTAACTTTTAGCCCTCTGGTAGGGCCCTCACCTGAGATAGGGGAGAACCACCTTCAAATCCCTGCTCTGCAACACACCCAGAACAGATTTTTGATTCACCGGACGTTCTGAAATTTTTCAGATTCAGTTTGACCTGATCCAAAAAACTTTGATTTTTCAGAATTGCCACGAAAAAGAAAAAAAAGCGGTTATTTACCTACTCTAATATTAAGTGCACCAGAGATAGGCGTGGACGGGGGATGATAAAGAATGGACATGAGGGACTTTAAGGGACACACCTGACAGGATCTCATTACAACAGCCTTAAAGAAGCAACTCATTCAATTCACAAACTGAACAGAGTCAGGCTGACGGATGCTTATGCCACAATGTGTGAGCATGCGGTTCTTGACTTGAGCATCTCATGCAATATCAGTACTCGGCGGAGTTAGTGCATGCACAGAGTGAGTGTGAAGCAGATTGCTGGAACACTGCTAATAAAGGGGCATTTACCTCATGCCTGAGCTGACTGTACAAGATGTTTGGGAAGGTGACGGTTTTTTATTCTAATAAATAAGAGATATTGTTAGTTCTTTTGACATCACTGTTCCATTGTGATGCCACCAGTGTCCATCTGCCAGGCAATAGCAGATTTCTGGTGCCATGCAGGTTGGCTCTCCAGGGGTGGAGACATGGAGTCTGGCTATATTCTATATGTCACTTGCTTTATTTATACCACTCCTGAAATAAGATAGTCAGACAACACATAGGCAATCTCTTGTTTCAAGGATCTCAGCCCACACCAATCCCCAGCTCTAGGAGAGCCAGTCAAGAATGGTGCCTGAAGAATTGACTCTAATCAAAGTCCAAGGCAGAAAGTGAACACTACTATTTCTCAGACAGTTCCTTCTCCAAGAACCTTGCATTGTCTGGTTAGGTTAGAATAGCATATCTTCCCATGACTGACAATTTGCTCACACACTAAAAAGAATATGGAATACAATGTTTAGTCATGCCATCTTGTTATGGCAGGAATCACAATGTAACATATTAAATCCTACTTCCATGAACAAAGGACTTGCCCACACTGAGAAGAAGGGGGAAAAAATAAACCCATAAACACTAAGTCACACTTGGCATAGAATCATAGAAGTGTAGGACTGGAAAGGAACCTCAATAGATCATCTCATCCAGTCCCATGCACTCAAGGCAGAACTAAGTAACAACCAGACCATTCCTGACAGGTATTTGTCAAACCTGTTCTTAAAAACCTCCAATAACAGAGATTCCACAATCTACCTCGGCAATTTGTTCCTGGGCTTAACTACCCTGACAGTTAGGAAGTTTTTCCTAATGTCTAACCTAAATCTCCCTTGCTGCAATTTAAGACCATTGCTTCCTGTCCTAGCCTCAGAGGTTAACATGAACAATTTTTTCACCCTCTTCCTTGTAGCAGCCTTTTATGTACCCGAAGACTGTTATCATGTCTCCCCTTAGTCTTCTCTTCTCCAGACTAAACAAACCTAATTTTTTCAATCTTCCCTCATAGATCATATTTTCTAGACCTTTAATAATCTTTTTTGCTCTCCTCTGAACTTTCCTGAAATGTGGCACCCAGAACTGGACACAATACTCTAGTTGAGGCCATATCAGCGTGGAGTAGAGTGGAAGAATTACTTTGCGTGTCTTGCTTATAACGCTCCTGCTAATACATCCCAGAATGACATTTGCTTTTTTTGCAACAGCGTTACACTGTTGATTCATATGTAGCTTGTGAGGCACTATGATCCCCAGATCCCTTTCCACAGTACTCCTTCCTTGGCAGTCATTTCACATTTTGTACGTGTGCAACTGATTGTTCCTTCCTAAATGGAGTACTTTGCATTTGTCCTCATTGAATTTAATCGTTTTTACTTCAGACCATTTCTCCAGTTTATCCAGATCATTTTGAATTTTAATGCTATCCTCCAAAGCACTTGCAACCCCTCTCAGCTTGGTATTGTTCACAAACTTTGTAAGTGTACTCTTTCTGCCATTATCTAAATCATTTAAGATGTTGAATAGAACTGGACCCAGGATCAATCCCTGCGGGACCCCACTCAATATATTCTTATAGCTTGACTAAACCACTGATAACTACTCCCTGGGAATGGTTTTCCCAACCAGTTATGCACCCAGCTTATAGTAGCTCCATGAGACTATATAAAAGCAGAAACACAAGTCAGAGAACAGAGCTAACTGGAGTTCTCTAATTTAAGAGAACAATAAATCAGATGGATTAAGGAATAAAAATTGCCATTGCCAGAGGACTAAGACTTTCAAAGGTATTACATTTCTTAGACAGCTGGAAGGAAATATAGAGTACATGGATTAATTGCAATGCAGAGGACAGGAAAGAGAAACCAAAACCCTCAATCATGCATGAAAAAATCTGTTACAAGTTGCAGTGCTGGCAGTTAGGTGTGGTTAGAGACCTGGCAATTTGGCATTCATCCAATGTCCTAGAAAGAGAGATTCTTATTCAGTCTTGCTGGAGCCCCTTTATCTTGTCTAGCTTCTGTGTGAGCATTAAAATGAGGGACAGTGAAAAGAGGTGGGGAATAAGAGCTGTAAGTAGCCAGGTTATGTCTGTACTACAGAGATGGGACTCTTATGGCCATATGTGTGTCTCTGGACCCTGTTCTGTAGTTGAGTCTGAATGGCCGGGAGAAGTTGATTCCTTTCCCTTGAGGTACCCGAGGGTAAGGTGGACTGGATAATTGGTGAGGAAGAGCTGGCATGAGCCAAGCCATACAGGGCATCTTTTCCCAGAGTTGAGCCCTTTTCCATCCTCTTGTTAGGACTCGGCTTTAATCTGCCAGAGACCCTTCCTTGGATGGCAAGTCCTACTGCTACTTCCCTGTGGTGACAGTTGGTAAGCAGTGGATCACCAGGCGAATTGTGGAGGGTGAATCCCCCCATTTTGGGGGAGGGTTGGGATGGGCAGCCCCATCAAAATCTGCCCCCTGGTAAGGGTAGTCTCCCCCAGGTAAGGGTAGTTTCCCCCTGGGAAGGGTCATATCTCTTAAATAGGGAGGAATCTATTTTAGATATTCACACCAGATTGACGCTGGACTGGGTTAACAATGTCCCTGCTGCTGGTTTTGATGCCCCAGCTAGCAGTGTTAAATATGTTAAGAGATTAATTCTGGCTGCAGGACCTCTCTTCTCTCCTTTCCACGAGGAAGCAATAAAGGAGAGGGCTACTCGCAAAGAGAATGCGTGTGATCCCCCTAGTGGAGATGACAATGTTTCGGAGGAACAAGGCTGGATTAGTGAGGGCCAGAGACGGCTGTTGAGCTAACATTTTTACCAGTGTTTTTTTTTATTAATAGTCTTTTTTAGCGATTTAGAAGAGGATAACTTTAAGTCTAGTTTTTATAATAATTTTTTAGATTCATTTAAGGATCCATATTTTATCGCGATTGGACATTTTGATACTATTGTACATACTGGCAAATGGCCGGCTTCACCCTAGTGGGTCTCACACTCTTGCCTCTTGTAATGGGTCAGGGCATCACCAGTTAACCTGTCTCCTCTGAGGAGGGGGTAGGGACCCAGGCCCACCCGTTCCTCTGGGTCCCAGCCCAGGTGCCCTATGAGTAGCAACTATTGCTGCTGGTACCGTGTTCACAGCTGTAGTCTTTTTCCCCTGGATTAATTTCCCCCTCCTTCTGTCCTCTTGGCTTCTTGAGCCCAGTACCTTCCTCCAGACTCCTGTCTGCTCCTCCACACAACTCAGCATTCCTACCCACAGCACAGCACTCCTACTCCTCCAGCTCGTGCGCTGTCTGTCTGGAGCAGAGGGTTTTTATGAAGCACCTGGCTGGTCCTTAATTGGCCTCAGCTGCTCCTAATTGCCCCCTAATGACTCTTAGTTAGTCTGCAGGGAACAGAGCCCTGAGTATTCTGGGGCTTACATACCTCCCTTCGAGCACTCTCCTACTGCCTTCTGCCCTCGCTATGTCACAATACCGATTTTAATATTACAAATAAGAGACAAAATAGCAGTTTACAAAAGGATGGGATATTTTATTTAGAATATCCTGTAGAGTACTATAACTGCCTATCCTCAGGCTTTAGCAACCTTCAGTAAATGGTCCATAGAAGTAGAGCAATCAGAGTGGTGTGCAAGAAATGTGGTAAACATTCCCCTACCCCAAGTGCGTGCCTAAAGAGGTAGATGGCTTAGAGAGGGGTTTTACTGTTTGCTCTATGGGTCTGCCTTTCATACTAGATCAGGACTTAGTCAACACACTTGGCATAGACATCCAGCGGCAAGGAATGAGCAAAGGAAAGAAGCTAAGGTGGAGGGAAATGCAATTTGTTTTTGTGTGTGGACAGATCAAGAAATGGAGTTTTTACTTCAGCTTGAAAATAAATATGCTGGAGTGTGGAATATTAATAAATATATTGAAAAAAAATTGAAGACCAAAACAAATAAGCATATTTCTGATAAGAGGAGATACCTGGCCAAAAAGAGGATTAAGGAAGATATGGAAGTTTTAGGGGGGCGAGGGAGTGGGTAGTTGTATGTTAGAAGTTCCACCCCCTCAGGAAAAGATACAACCTCTTAGAGAGCATCCAGTGATTGAAAGGATGTCTACATTATGTAAGGGAAGAAATGTTGAACATATTTTAAATAGTTTATATGAAGCAGAACAGCAATTGAATGGACCACAGAATGCATCAGTTGGATGGGGTCTGATAGAGGAAATGTGTAAATCATTGATGAATGTTAGAGCTATCGAACAAGTAGAGGAGCAGAACATAGAGGTTGCTAATAAGACAAGAGAGACAAGAAATAGATTGGAAAGGAAGAATCAATCAGTTTTAATGAGGAAATATGCCACTAAGAAAGCCTGATATAAATTCTATCCGAGATTATTTGATAAAGATAGAAAAAGATTGGTGCAAATTATTATGGGAGAGCCAGATAAAGCTAAATGTCGTATCCCCTTTTATGAGATTAAACAATATTATGGGGAGATATTGAATAAGATTGGCCATGGTAATACAGTAGGATGGCCTCCAGGAGAGGAATGAGCTAATAATAATTTATTGGAAAGTCCAATGTCTAGTGATGAGGTTAGGGACGCTCTACAAGCTATTCATAGAACTAGTGCTTCTGGTCCTGACAGGGTTACAGTTAGTGATTTATGGGTTCTTTTTAATCTGGATACTCGTATTCTTACAAAGATGTTTAATATATGGTTTTTAAATAGGCAAATTCCAGAATATTTTAAAGAAAACAGGACTATTTTAATTCCAAAGGTCCAAGATCCTCAAAAGTATGTTAAGTTCTCTTCTTGGAGACCTTTAACTATATAGGGTCTGTATGGATTAGATTAAATACTAAAATTTTAGCTAAGAGATTAAATAGTGCTGTAAAGATATGTCTTAGACAGAAAGGTTTTACCTCTGCCCTGGGGTGTGAACAGAATATATCCATTTTAGATGCATTGATTAAAGGAGCTAAATGTAATGGGGATGAAATTGCTGTTGTGTTCATTGATTTGGCCAAAACATTTGATTCAATTGGACACGAACATATAAACATAACATGGTTAAAGGGATTTGGGATTGGGGAGCAATTTATTGAAATGATCAAGAATTTGTACACTGATTTTATAACTAAAGCGTGGGTGGGAGAGGAAAGTATGGGGCCCATCTCTATTCAAAGTGGTGTTAAACAAGGAGATCCTTTATCCCCCCCATATTATTTAATATCGTTATGGACTCACTTTTAACTAGGTTAGAATTTGAGGGGTTAGGGTTTACGGTTCAGGGAAATAAGATCACGACATTAGCTTTTGCAGATAATGTGGGTCTTTAAGTAATTCTTATCAGGGGATAATTAATAATCTGGAGATTTTAAATCAATTTTGTATGAACACTAGTCTGTGGGTTAATGTGAAAAAGAAAAAAGGGTTTCATATTTTGCCAAAACATAAAACCTATTTACTGGTCAAGTTGAAAGATATTTGGGAGGCAAGAACTGACCTTTGGATTGGGGTCAAGGATATATCCCTTGGAGACAAATTGACTGATTGGTGTGATAGTGTACATAGAGCTCCTCTTCAACCTGTCCCAAAATTGATAATTTTAAAAACATATATTTTACCTAGACTATTTTATAATTTGCTTTTAGTTGAGCACCCTTTTTATTTTTTAAGTGAATTGGATATTTTAGTGAGGAAAATTGTTAAAAATATTTTATACCTACCTCAGTGTACTGCGGATGGAATATTTTATACTAGAGTTAGAGATGGGGGGGTTGGCTATGACAAAATTTAGTGTACAAATCCCAGATATGCTAATTCATAAATGGAGGCAGCATATTGTGTCTAGGGTGATTAGCTAGACTGATCCTTTTTATGTGCCGGAGAGAATCTGGTGGATAAGATTTTAGTGTATAGCGCTGCTACTCTCAACTCCAAATTGTGGAGGGATGAAGAATTTAATAGGTAGAGTAATTTGAAGTACCAAGGGGTGGATGTAAGATATTTTAAAAGTGATATTAATATTAATCCATTTTTAGAGTACTGATGTTTGACCAAGTCTTCTTCTTTTATTGCTGCATCACAGATAAGGGCGAATGTGTACCTGCTAGGGAGACATTAGCTAGAGGGAGAGTGAAAGATTGTGGAGGGGGTGCGTGAAGGTTTGGGAAACCCTACCGCATGTATCTGGGTAATGTTTTAAGACGAAAGAGGCCCAGATAAGCAGACATAATAGAATTCTGAAAGCTCTGATTGATAAAGTTGGTAAACTAGGGTGGAGGGCATTGATGGAGCCACATCATTGGAACAAGGAAGGAAATTTAAGGAAGCCGGATGTGGTTTTCATGAGAGATGAGATAGTTGCCATGGTGGATGTCACAGTTCGGTGGGAAGACAATGCTGGTAGTTTAAAGGAAGCCCACAGGGATAAGGTGCAATATTACTTGGAGTTGGAAGAAGAAATGAAGAAGGTCTCTGGAGGTAAGATCATTTACTTCTTTGGGTTCATAATTGGGGCAGGTGGCAAATAGAGTGAAGGAAACAATGATTTATTGAAGCTCCTGGGAATGGAAAGAAGCAAGCATTTTAAAGAAAATCTTTGTAGACTTGCGATGTATGCCACTGCTGATATGCTGGCCCTTTTTAGTGACATCTAGTAATCCTGGAACTTCATTCCATGTATCCTGTTAATCCTCATTATATCTTTTTATTTCTCCATATCTTAAATTTTATCAATGGGCTTTAGTTGTCTGTACCATTGTTTCCAGTGGCTACAATTCTACTTGTCTTTAAGATTATATATATATATATATATATATACATATTGGTTTTAGGATTTAAAAACTTAGCTAATGTGTATTTTTTAATATTTATTTTAAATTATTCTTATCGGATGTGTATGCGGACTGGCCGCATAGTAACCAGGAAAGGCAGGTAGTCATACCTGCACAAATGTAGCCAGGTTATGTCTGCATTACAGAGGTGGCCTAGGAAGAGGAGAGATGGTTCTGGGATAGGCCGTCCTCTTTATATATAGCCTGCAGTCCCTTTCGTTGACATCTCTTAAGATACAATCCACTTGCTGCTAGGCAGCCTTTTTTACAACAGACAGGGACAAATGTGCAGTGTTATAGCACTGCCAGGTGACATGCAGAATGAATGAAATGTTTGACTGAGAATGCATTAGTAAGGCTGGCAACTTCACTTGAGCCATGCTTTACAGGGAACTCTGAAGCCCTTTTTCCACTGGCTTTTGCCATAAGCTGTTGGAAAGGCTGGTAAATAGTAACTGTAACTATGTAATCCTTCTCCACCTCTTCCTCTCTGAGAACAAGTTGATCTTGCAGGCAAAAAAGAACACCTCAAAAGACAGACACCCTTCACATAAAATAGTTAACAAACTCGTCAACTCCACATATACCATGTGGGGTTAGGATAGCATAGGTGCTCACAAGGGAGGATATTCACCCCATTCAAGAACCATGCACCACTTAAACCCCAATTTGAAGGACTGAGTGGGACTTCATTGTTGCATAGGCCATGGACCAGTCCTCTGCTTAGGGATTGATTTCACTCTCTATTAGTGGTAGCAACTGAGCAATTCTGATGAATGCTACCACCTAATCAAAACTGCTTGCCCTCTCTTTCATTTCACATCACATGAGACAACGTTTCAGAGAATACTACCATTTAGTGGGGGCCCGAGGAACCCTAGAAATATTAGGTATCAATATCCTGACTCATCATTGACGACTATTTCCGGGCATGACGTCATCAGAGCATCAGACAATGCTGAATGGCTGATGCTGTGATGTCCTTCCTAGATTTGACAGCCTGCAGAGTTCAGACTTCCAGGAAGGTTGGAACATGGCTGCCTCCACCAACAGGAAGTATTCGCAAAAGCTCAGGTGGAAGACACCTGCTTAACAACACACACACCACTTATGCCACTGAGGTCAACAAGAAATTTCACTTGTGGAGAGCAAAGCAAGTACTTAAATCTTTACAGCAGGGGTGTAAAACATACGGCCCGCGTTCGTCTAGTTTAAGTGAGTCGTGCTGCCACCGAAAGTTTCTCTGCGTATGGCATTGCCACTTTAAGAGATTTGTCGGCGGTGGGCATTGGAGTCTTAAAGCGGCAATACCTTTGTGCGCAGAACCCAGCCGCCGAAAAGCGGAAGACGCCCTGAATTTTTTGGCGGTGGGTAATGCTTGGAGAAATCCCTTAAAGCAACAATGCAGTCAGTCCGGCAACAGGGCCCCCCACGAAATCCCGCCGCTGAAAATGGCTGATGCCGCGCAGCTGAAAAGGGGAATTTTTCGGCGGCGAGTATTGCACGGCCCCTGTGAAGTGCAGGTTATGTGAATTTGGCCCGTTACCATCAGCGAGTTTGACACCCCTGCTTTACAGGATCTGGGCCTAACAGATTTTCAAGACTCTCAGCCTTTGATCGCAGGCACCCACACATCTAATACCTGACTTGTATCAAATGCTGAGGGGAAAATGTGACAGTTGTTTGTTTAGATCTTGGCAGCACATCACTGTGTCATTTCCAACCACCTCTCTCAAGAGGGACACTTTTTAAGCTTTCTGTAACTTAAACTTACCTGAAGCCGGATAGAATGTCTCTTAAATAAATATAATTTCCTTAGAAATAAGACTACATGAAAGTATTAGAATTCCAAAATCAAGTACTTGGGCCACATTCATTCTGATGCTTCCTATGTAAGAACTCTTCAAAAGAGTTGTTCAGAAAAATGGGTTAACATTGGCAAAGCCACTAATTTTTCACCAACTTCATTCCTGACAGTAGCTGTCCCGGTTTTGCTGGAGCTTTGAAAAACACTTGAGGCAGAGGCCAAGCATGACAAATTTCAGCCCAAATGGTAAGAGTTTGGCAGAGTTGTAAGCAAATGAAAAGAGGGGGGTTATAACGGGAAGTGTTAGGCAACCTACATAATATGGGTTGCTAACAGTTACCTCTCTAAAGCTCAAAATTGGTTTCCTAAACAAGAGTGCAATGCTGTCTTGCTACATCACTGAGGGAGTTATAACACGCTTTGTGCAAATAAAAGAAGAATCCAATAGAGTGGGAAGCCAACCTACAAGATCCAAAACTATTTTTCCACTGAGCCTGCATAAAGAGGACTTATGTTGTTTCAAACTCTGGACAACCTCTTAAATTATTAGAAAATGATAAAAAGAGTTATGGAATTTAACCAGGCAACAACTCCAAACCAAGTGTTTGTGAAATTTATTTGCATCTTACAATCCCACCCACTCACATAGCCTAGACCAACAGAATTAAGAAAAGAAACATCTTAAAACATAGCAAAAACGACTGTTAGGAAGCCTTAAGTATATGGCTGGCTAGCAACAGAGCTCTGTCCTCATTATCAACACAGACGGCCAATATTAAGGGTTGAGATAACTAGCCCAAATTCTAGCTCTTCAAGGAAATAAGGTTTTCCATGCATGTATTAATATAGAGTCCGACTCTAATTATTTGAAGATCCTGGGAGGCAACTCACAATGGAGTTGATGGTAATTAAGGGTTTGCCTTATCTCATTTTTTTTCTTCGCGCAGTTGGCTCAAAGGAAGCCAGTTGGCATAGGGTGGTTCCCTGTCCCCACACCAGCCATCTAATGTTTCATTTAATCAGGGTCCAGCTAATTGTGCAGTTAGACTAAATAAACACTACGCAACATGCATTTCCATTATCAAAATATTACACCCCAATATAGTGAATTAAGTTAAGAAGAGCTACATTTTACAGACAAAGGACCCATTGAGTTATAAACTATGCATCAAGGCTGGAACTCAGGACCTCCAGGCACTCGATCCAGTGGTCGATCCAGAACTCCACACATCTCTCTCAGTTTAACCATACTTTCTGAAGCACTAACTTGGCTACACTTGCCTCTACAAGCATGCAGCACTCATTCAGCTACACTTGTTGTTGCCACCTGTTGTAGAAATGGCTATTTGGCTAGTGTAACACTTCCGAGACTATTTTCTGAACATTTTGAAAATCACTCAGGTTAACTATTTAACCCCCCAGTTCAATTCTATCCTGGGGAGATTGTGCAATAATAGATTCATAGAATATTAGGGTTGGAAAGGACCTCAGGAGGTCATCAATGGTAGCTTGTAGCTGGTCATTTGTCTATCTGTATGGCAAAAGTTTCTCAAAGTGATTTTTGGTCCTTACTAAGTTATTTAATATTCCATCTGCGGACATTTAGGTTTTATTATGCGCAAGAAATGGGTCAGAATTAAGGACAAATACTAATTTGAGGAAAAGCCATCTTTTAAAAATAATACATGCTGCTGGTCTGCTGGTTTTTGATAGTGCTTTTGGAGCAACACACATCCTGGAAATCACTTTAGGAGAGCTGACAAGACAACAGCCAGAAATGGTATAGGTGTAGTATCAGACATTGGAATAATCTGTTCTTTGAAGGGACTTGAAACAACCTTGAGACAAAACCAAACTCCCTGCTAGTGGAAGCAGATACAGCTCGACTGCTTTCAATCAAGTTCCAACAGTTGTGTCACTTGGGAATCTGGCCCTACTTCAAGACTCTGGCACCTCCCAAAATATGCATTATCAAGAAATGCTCATATCTTCTGAATGGGCTTGAAGAGCCCCAAACTGAGCCAGGGTTTGATCAAAAAATGTGTAGTCCTAGCTCCCATTCCTAAGAATCCCAAGATCTCAAAAAGTTGCATTAGAAACAAGTTTTTTGAGTGCAAGTCATTGCACATACATGGTGGAACAGACACACATGAACCACAGCAGAGGCAAACAGACACCTCCACAACTCAGGGGTTCAAAGGCAAGATCTAGAATGCAGGGGTCTCATGCAGACTTGCAACCCCTTAAGGGACGTGGGTTAATAAGCTAAAGAACCGATCTATATCTGGAAAAATAAGTTCTCAGCTCTGCTAAATATGTATATGACTGTGAAATCATCCAGGTATAATCAAATAAAGCTACTACTAAAATTAAGACCATGGTCCTGAGCCCATGCTCCGTAGCTGGGAGAGAGACATCCACACCAAAGTCCACGGAATAGAAAGGGCCTTCATGCTGGCACAGCAATCTGCTTAGACAGAATGAAGGATCAAGGACTATTTTGTTAGGCCTTTTCAGTGTGTGCATGGGAGAGGTCACTGCTTATACACAATGCAGTAGGTTCTCTTGACACATAGAACATAGCATTGCTCAGTGACAGGTGTATTACATGCTGTCTTTTCACCTGTGTATTTCATTGCTCCCTTGGCATACTTCTTGCTTCATTTACATGCACAGTATGGGCCACTATCCTTACCCTCTAATTGCAGCTTACCCTTCCTTCCATCAGCAAGTGCAGCAGCTTCCTTATTCCTCTCTTGCTGCATGGGCAGTTTAGCAATCTGGCTATCTCCAAGAGTTCCACCCCTTCACGGTAAAACAGGGGTCTACATCAGAGAAGCCCAGATCTTCACTAACTGCTGCTGGTCCCACGGTTCACAAACAGTTCCTTTCCTAAGGACATAACTTACACGTCCCAAAGTCTTCTTACTCTCCTGACTGCCTTTTGGGCTTCCCCTCACACAAGCTTGCTCACTCCTGCTACCTAACTAGCTAGCAGTCCCACTTCCTCTCTTGCCCCGCCTCCTGTCACTCACAGGAGAACTCACCCTGGCTGTCCTGCTCTCCCCAGAGTCCATCACCCTTACCAACAGATCTTACTTTCTCCAGCTCTCTTCCTGTTAAGGGACCAGGAAGCTTATTTATATCCCTCTCTCTTTTCCCAGCATCTCTTGCTACAGCCTACAACTCCCAGCCTTCTTGGGAACTACAGTCCCCAGAATGCCTTGATTTTGGGCTGAACTGACAACAGGGCCATACTAGGTTTATAGCTTACCATAAAGGGCCAACTTGCCCTGTATGGCCCCAGCTAGAGTACACGAACCCCTACGTGCAACCATTGAAATAACCAAGCTCACAAATATGCAATCATTGCATTTGTTACTGACTTACGGCATGGCATGAATTTGGCTTTAAAATTAATATTGATGGAATTACACATTGTTATTAGTTAATGGCATTTATTTGACAGATTTAATTATTTTATGTACCTTTTGTCAGGTGCAATATTGGGTGCATGACAAAAATTAGGGTCAGCAACACAGTCCATCAAATAGTTCCCAAGAGACACAACAGCCCTCTTCCCTCTCTGTGCCATGCTATCTGGACAGAAAAACCCAGCGATGATTCCCAGTCCCTCACGTAGTTAATTAAAGAGATCTGCCTTGTACTGTGCTCTGAGGGCCTATAAGCTTGTGCTTCTTTAAATAAGTAATGGCAAATGGAGTGAGTTCCACATTTAAAATGCCTCCCCTTCCCACTTAAAATGCCTCACTCCTCATCTCCAAAGGGACGAATCTGACACCCTTCCTCCCACTGAGTACCTTGTACCATGAGTAGATCCACTGAAGTTAAATGTGGTTAGAAGAATCTGACCCTGTTAGAGGTTGTCTGCAAAACTGATTCAGCTGATTTCATTCATCAAAGTGGTGCATTGCTAGAGAGGTTGTACTGAAAAGGTACCAGGTCCCAAACCAAGAGTTTTACAGAATAGGAGTAAAGTTTTAAACAGTGCTTAAAGCCCCGATCCACAAAGGTATTTAGGCACTTAACTCCCATTGAAATCAAGTAAATAATTTAGGCTTGGCCAACACTTAAAACTTACACCGGCATAGTTATGTCAGTCAGGGATGTGAAAAAACCCACACATCCATGTGGCATAGCTATGTAGGCAGCACCCCCAGTGTAGACCTAGCTATGATGATGGAAAAATGCTTCTGTCGGTTCAGTTAATGTTGTTTAGGGAGATGGTGTTCCTACACCGGCAGAAAAACTTCTATTGGTTTATGCTGCCTCTGCATTTAGGAGGCCAGGCTGGCACAGCTCTGTCGGCATAGGTCTGTAGCGTAGGCAGAGCCTTAGAAGCCAAACACCGATTTTTAAAAGTTACCTTAGGAACCTAAATCTTATTAACTTACAATAAAACTTAAGCTCTTACAGGGCAGATTTGTAAAGGTATTTAAGCACCTTCCATTGAAATCGATGGGGGGATAATAGAAATGTTTTGCATTGGATCCAGTCCATTGCTGTTTGCCTTGTAAGGGCCCTTTTCACTCCATATCCATGTGCAACTACAGCTAATGTCCACTGGAGTTAAGTATGCATATGAAGAAAATAAGAGAGCTTAAAACTTACCATGCAAAATGAATTGCTTTCAGAAACAGGGTTGCCCTATTTATTATCTCTTCCTTTAAACTTTCCTTCATCATCCCAGATCAGCCTGGTCCTCACATGTTATCAAGTACTTCAAGGATATAAACACAACAAACATAATCTTTGGTTTCACGTCAATAATGCTACTTTCATTGCATACATAGCAATTTACCATTTATGCTGCCCCTGAATTCCTTACCATTTCTGCTGAAAATTTTAGCCAGGGGTTTAACCATCAACTTTCAATGGGATTTGGTTCGGAAGTGCCTAAATCTCTTTTGAAAATGAGGTTTAGGATTGCCAATCAGTTAGCCATTGTAATGCTGAGCACAGCAATGATTAAATATCTTCACAAATTTGGGATTTAAGTGCTTAAGTCACTCTGGAAAATGTATTACTCCAGAACTAACACTTTTTGAATTGCATCCAGAAACAATAAAGAATCAGTGCAAAACATAGGGGTAATAATATGCTCCCATCCGACCGCTTCCATTGGGGGAGTTTTGCCCCGGAGTGTCTGTTAACATTTTCAGCAGAAGTGCTAAGTTAGTGGCTCTCAACCTTTCCAGACCACTGTGCCCCTTTCAGGAATCTGACTTGACTTGCGTATCTCCAAGTTACACCTCACTTAAAAACTACTTGCTTGCAAAATCAGATATAAAAACACAAAAGTGTCACAGCGCACTAATACAGAAAAATTGCTTGCTTTCTCATTTTTACCATATAATTATAAACTAAATCAACCGGAATATAAATGTTGCACTTACATTTCGGTATATAGTATATACAGCAGTATAAATGAGTCATTGTCTGTATGAAATTTTAGTTTGTATTGACTTTGCTAGTGCTTTTTATGTAGCCTGTTGTAAAACTAGAGAAATATCTAGATGAGTTGATATACCATTTGGAAGACCTCTGTGTACCTGGTTGAGAACCACTCATGCTAATGAACTCAGGACCACCATAGATGATAAAATGCTTGTGGCTATTTGTGCAGTGAAAGTCAGATTATTAAAGTGAAACCGAAGATTACGTTTGTTGCGTTTGTATCCCTGAAGTGCTTGATAATGTGTGACCCAGGCTGCTCTGGGATGCTCAATGGAAGTTTAAAGGACGAGATAATAAAGAGGGCAGCTGTGTTCTAAAAACACTGAAAACAATAAATTTTGCATGGTAGATTTCAAGCTTTCTTATTTTCTCCTATGCATGCTTAACTCCAGTTGACAATGTTTACATTTGCACATGAATATGGAGAGAAAAAAGCCCTTAAAAGGCAAACAGCAATAGATTTTCCAGTCATTTGATCCCACATAAAACCTTTCTACTAACTACTTAAGTTTAAGTGCTGACCATGCAACAAATTGAAGTATGAAGTAAGGAGGCAGCGATATGTCAGCCTGAAGACATGTGTCAAGACAGGAAGATCTGAGCTGTAGCCAGAGACAAAGGGAAAAGCAGAAAAGTTCCACAGCTCTTTTTACAATAAGTTCTGTATTTTTTTTTCTGTTCCTCCCATTGATTCTTCAAAGGAGGAGGAGTGGAAGAGGGAAAGCTAAGGGGGTGGATCTTATGCCACTACAGCTTTTTGACTTTCCGCAGACAGCAGAAGGTTTTGATGGAAAATTTTCAAACATCCCTATTCATTGAACACACAATTCTCCCCCTGCAGAGAGGATAAGAGAAAGGAAGAGCTTCATGTGACAGTTAGTTACGTTGCTTAATACACAAATGAAAGGTGCTCAGGCCCAGATCCTCATGGGTATTTAGGTACCTAACTCCCAGAATTAGGCACCTAAATGCCTTATGAGATTTGGGCCACAGATCCTGTGGGGATGAGGGCAGTATAAGGACCTGTATAGAATAGAATAGGGTGCTCCCTGCCCCTGAGGTAGTATCTTAGGCCTCAGAGTTTATTATCCCAGTTTACAGTTATCATTGATTTAACCTTAAGTTTTTATTACCCTGAAATGTGCTCTCCCTCTTCTCATCAATGAGCTTTTCCCTGACTTTTGTCCTCAGAATTCATCTAAATGGAAACCAATACAGCCCCTCAGATTCTGACCCCCTCACACCTTTCTCCACATTGCCACTTTAATTCATCCCCATGCTTCTCAATCTCCCCTCTCGAGGAAGGCTTACATTCCCTTTTCATCCACTAAGAAAAGCTTATTTTATAATTAAATTGTGATTAATATCTGGGGTCAGCTGAGGTGATAGGTTGGGGTCAGGAAGAAGATGAGGTGGACATATATGACGGGGGTTCTGAAGTCTGCACTCAGACGGTTGTTTGTTCTGGATTGAGATGCAAGACTTTTCCGTAGGAACTCCTCCAGCTTCCTGGAGTGAAACCATTGAACCCTCTGCAGCAAATCTGAACCTTGTAGAAGGAAATAAATACAATGTATTAGCGGGCTAAGTGTATGTACAGGGATTATCAGGCGCATGATTAGACATGAGAAGAAATGAAACGGAAAAGGGAACCCATTGGGAACACTGCATTGTGTGTGGGATATAGAGGAAAGGAAAGTTCCAGGTAATGTACTTATCATGGACAAATTATTGGACCGGAGTCTCAGCTGGTGTAAACTGGCAAAGCTCTCTTAAATTCAGTGGAATGCCACCACTTTACACCAGTCTCCTCAGCACACAGTCTTTATACTTGCACCAAAAAGTTAACAAAAAAAAACAAAAAAAAATATCTCTAAAGCATCTCTGATTTGAACGTGACAGGCAGTTGAGAAAGAGCCTAATTAATGATCCTTGGTCTCAGGGCCAAAATTAGGTCCCTAGACCACAGTACTGGTATGCAGAGAACCTCAGGGAGTGTTTCTGACTTTTGTATGGCAGGGTTTCCAAGTGAAACTACTACAGATGTTTGGAACTATCACATGTTTTTCTTGAAATAAGCAAACCTTTGGTTACCCATGGACAAGATATTCCTCCCACACTCAAACCCCAGCTCCCTCTTACTTGTATACAGACTCCAGTGGTGCAAAGATCGCTGCATAACTATTAGCAGCAGCTGTTATAATAAAGCCACACACAGTTGAAGATAGCAGATAAAGAATAGATTTATAGGTGGGATTCTCTGTAACTAGTGAATTCTCCTAGAGCCATTTTTATTTTCTTAGTTGGATTCAAAATAATTAAATTTGTATAAGTGGGGACATTGTGAAAATACAGATTTAGGGCATAATCCAAAATCCATTAAAGTCAAAGGAATGGCACCCATTTACTTCAATGGACTTTGAATCAGGTTCATATCATCTACAATTGTTGAGGCACATTCTCTTCTTCATCCATCTTATGCTGCGTGAAGCAGCAGGGCCTATCAAGAGCTATAGCGCTTCCATTCTCAGCCCAGGCCCAACCATAGTCACTGAGAGGAGCTACCTGGGGGCTGCTCTAACCTACACCAACTGACCATGGTCATACCCCGACACACCCCCTTGCACAGAGGGCTGCAGAGAAGTGGTATAGGAGCCATCTATGCTAGGCAGAGACTCCCTGATGCTAGGGGAATCCCCAGCAAGTGAGCAATGCAAAGGGACTGGAGGGCTGGTGAGAATCAATCTGTGCATAGTTTTTGCCAACAGACTGTCCATATTAAAAGACTTCTACTGTCTATCCATAGCTACTCCTGGACTCCCCGTACTTAAACCATACATGCTAACAGTACAAAACTGAGAATCCACTCCACTCTTTCCCTGCCCCTGATTTCTCTGTTCCATTTGCTTTAAAAACAATGTAGGAAGTACTCAGAACCATTTACTTTAAAGAAATCCAGAAAATGGCAGGGCATAATTCATCTCAAGAATTGCCTTGAACAGGAAAGGATCAATATTTTGATTCCTGCTGTGTTCTGTTCACCATCACTTGGATGGGGTGACCAGAAGTGAACGTGCTCTTTGAAGTCAGGATGTACTATACATTTATATAATGGCTTTATAATATTTTCAGCATTGTTCTCTTTCGTAATATGCCCTCACATTGTTTATTTACTACCGCACAATAAGCAGATGTTTTCAATGAGCAGTATTGAGCGATGCCTGGGGCTTTTTTTCCTGAGTGTATACCGATAATTTAGAACGCATTAATGTGTATCAGTAATTCACAATATTCCTTCTTATGCTGATTTTCATTTGTCCTCATGTTGCTCAGTCCTTGTGCTTTGTTAGGTCATTCCAGAGTGATGCAGATTCTTTTCTAAATGTGACTAACCTCGATAATTTTGAGCTGTTGGCAAATTTTGCCACCTCACTTGTTATCCCTTTTCCAGATCGTTCATAAATATTTTACACAACAGCAGTTGTCTGTGTGAAGACCTTGATCTGACCTCTCATAACCAGAGTATCTGAACAGCTCACAGTCATTAATAAAATAATAATAATAATAATAACTAGCATGTTCCATTAGAAGATCTCAAAGAGCTTTATGAAGGAGGTTAGTATCATTACACCAAGTTTACACATGTGGAAACTGAGTCACAAAGCCTAGCCCACGGTCACCCAGCTGCAAGAGAACCCACATCTCCTGAGTTCAATGCTGTATACTTTTGGCCATTTTCACAACGCCCCTCTGAAATAGAGGAGTATGGTTCCTATATATGTGGGGTACAGACTTGATTACATGGTTTGGCCAGGGTCATGCAACCAAAGTATGGGTGAACTCTGACTCCAACCCAAGTCTCCTAGATGCACGCCCTGTGCCTTGTCCACTAGATTGGACTTCCTGTCTTGTTGAAAGCCAGGGACTAGGCAACCCCTACAATCGTTTTTTCTCAGTTTTCCCTCTTGCTTAGCTGTGTTCATTTGTCTTTTTATGTCTGATACTCAAGCGCATTTAGATCCCTTTGGAAGTGTCTTTTTCAGCTGTATAGTCATTGTCTGTGCAGTATTTTGTGATACTGACCCAAGAATATTCTGTGCCCTTGCTTGAACCTGAATAGCACAATAAACCTGTAGGTGTTTTTATGCGCGTGTTATACAGGAGTAGGAAGACTGTGCCTGTAACAGGGCAACAAGGGGTGTGGTTGTGCGGGAAATGGTGAGGGTGGCTGGGGGTGTGCTGAGACAGGAAAACCTTTGGAATGGATACTGTATCGGTCCTTGCTTGGGGGCAGTTGGTAGGTAAGCGATCACAGCTTAGGCCTTTGACCTGAACGGAGGATGTTGGTAGGGGAACCCGGGCCCTCCCACTCCTCTGGACTGTGACTCAGGGCCATTTGAGGGCTATCAGTGAACTGACAGCCGGAGCTGCTTGAGGCTGCCTTCCCTGGGCACTTCCTATCACTCCCCTCGCAGCTATTCCAAAGTCGTCATCGGGTTTAAAGTGGCGTGAAGGGGGCCTGTTCACCACAAAGTACCTTCTGACGGCTTGCGTGTAGCACGAGAGCTCTCTTCCTCTCTCAGGCAGCAAATGCCTCCTTCCATGGTAGGATCTCACTCCGGGGCCAGATCAGTCCTTGGGCTCTCCCCTGTGGGGGTAGTCCAAACCAAAGCCCCGAGTTCAGGTGAGAGGGAGAGGGGGAGGCTTCCTTCTCAGGCTGTCTCTGTGGCAGGGCCTCCCTTCCCTCAGGGAGGGACCTTTGGGCAGTTGTCTTAGGGAGAGATTCTGCCTTTCCTCAGTTCTTCTCCACTGGAGCTGCAGGGCGCAGGCCTGCTTCTTCCCTGGTCTGTTCCCAAGTGAGCTGCTCCCCGGCCGTTTAACACCTCCTCTAGTTGCAGCATTTCTGCCAGGTGTGGTGGAGCTGAGCCCAAAGCAGTTCCTTAACGTCTTGTTGCCCAATGTGGGGTTTCTACACCCCATCACAGGTATAAAGAAGACATAAATGTGTGCAAATGTTATACCTATCCTGAGATGGACGAAACGCTGCAGTAAAAGGTGCATAGCCGTGAAGGGCACAGAGATCTGCCCACAAGAATGGTTGCACATGTTTGCGATCCTAACCGGCATCGTAAATAATTATTGTAGAGTTAAGGGTTTTTTTCTGTTATCCACACAGAGCTGTCTCTAGACCATCTAGCTATACATTGTCTTGGGTCCTGATCCAAAGCTTACTGGTTCTGGTGTCTGATGGAGTCTTTCCACTGACTCTGATGGCTTTGGCTCAGGCCCTTCATGCATATGATCATAAATGGCTAGACCAAGGATTATAACAACCTACAGCCATGAAAGAACTTATCGTTTAAGATCAAGCCTTAGAGGACTGGGCTTGTTTTTCCCCATTTTCCTCCCCAAATCTGAAACTTCATTCAAACTTGGATCAAACTTGGAAATTCAAAAAACTGAACCGGCTCCAAAAATAATATGTCTCTGAACTTGCCACAAAAGATTATGGCCAAAATTTACAAAAGTTAGTCTTTAAGATGCTACAGAACTCCTGTTGTTTTTGCTGTATACAGACTAACATGGCTACTCTTCCAGAGATTTTTGATTACCCAACTTCAGGCACCATCTTGAATTACCTTGACCCTCCCACAAAACAAACTAGACTGAATCAGTGGCCACTTCTGAATACTTCGGCACATACTTCTTCTTTCACAGGTGTCTCCTGTGCTATGGCTTTCAGCAGGAGAAAGCATTGCATAACAAGTGACATTCCCAATGGCTGGATGTTCTGGTTCATATTATAAACCGCATATTTACTTACAAATTAAACCATGGCCCTGTGTACACATTTCAGAGAAACAGGATTTAAAATTATTTAAATATTTGAGAGTAGTTTGTTCTTTGTGATTAGAGATGATCTGAACACTAGGAATGTTGCACAACATGAATCTTTTCACATGATTTTGTTATTTGCATAAGTTCCCATGTCCTTTTACAGATGGCTAAATAAAAGATAGATATAGATTAAGCACATGATTTGCTATATATAAAAAACCTTTATAACATTACTACAGCCTTATTTTTTACTTCCTCTTCTGAGGTTATCCCATCACTCCATTTGTCTTAGGTTCTAAAGCTGATTGGGACTTTTCTGACAGAATGTCTTTCCATCGGAAAATGCCGATTTGTTGAAAGTGAAATGTTTTGCAGAAGCATTTTAGATGAATTTTTATTTTAAAAAAAACAAACAAACACGAAGTGCTTCCACAATGGCTAAATGTTCCACTGCAGCATTTTCAGAATGGATCACTGTAATTTTTCATTTTGAAATGACATTTTGTTTTGAAATTTGTTTGATTTTTTTATAAAAAAAAAAAATTAAAAAAATGTTAAAATCAGAACAAAGCATTTTGATCAACCCAAAATGATATTTTTCCCCCAAGATTTTTTTGTTTTGCAGGAAATTTTTGATTCTGTTCTCAATGGAAACAAAATTTCAAACTCATGGCATGTCCCACAAAATGAAAAATCCAGTTCCTGCACAGCTCTATTAAGTTCTTACCTGGCCCCCATTACTACAGTATCTGAGCTCATCACAACTTCTAATGCATTTACTCTCGCTATACCCCTGTGAGATAGGGCAGTGCTATTATCCCCATTACACAGATGGGGAACTAAGGCAAAACAACTTGCCTTTGGTTATATAGTAAAGCAAGGAATTGAGTGTGGATCTCCCACATTTCAGGTTAGTGCCCTTAACCACTGGACTATCCTTGCTGGCAGAATGACTCAACTGGACATAGAATCAGCAGTAATTTACTACTCCAATATGCATTATGGGTAAAATCCTTCCTCCACTGAAGTCAATGGGAGTTTTGTCATTAACTTAATGGAGCCAGGATTGCACCCAGGATTTTCTACCCCACTCATCAGTACCCGGCCAAGATTCCTCTTTCTTTTGTGGATCTCAAAATGCTGTCTCCACTTAACATCACCTCACAGACTGAAACTAATTTAGGATGTGAACAAGGTCAGGAGAAAGGGGGAATCCTATTTGGCAGGCACATATTATTTTGAATCACTGCCCTGTCTGCATGTGTATACTTTGCACTCATGTGATGGAAAAGGCAGAACAAACGTATACTCTCCTGACTTAGGCCATTCTCTACTAGCACTTATGCCGGCAAACTTTGGTCATGTAGGGAGTGTGAAAAAAAAAAAAACACCCCCTGAGCGACATAAATTTTGCTGGCACAAGTACTTGTGTGCACAGTGCTATCTCAGCGAGCTACTCCAGCTCGCTGAGCTGGTTTTATTATGTCAATGGGAGAGCTCTCTCCTGTCGGCATAATGCGACTACACCAGCGCTCTGACAGCAGCACAGCTGTATCGGTGCAGTTGTGCTGCTGTAAGCTTGTCAGTGTAGACATGGCTGGAGGCACATGCAACATTTGCTATTTTCTTACTTGTCTGCATATCCCTCCTCTGCCACATGCCTCAGAATTTCCTCTGCACTGTGCCCCCTGTTGTTTTAAGCACAAGTACAGTCCTGCATCGTTGGTGGAAATGTGTCAGTGAAGTATTTGCATGCAGTGCGACACACAAAACAAAAACTTGGAGTGAAATGGAACCAAGAGAAGCTTTAGAAAATACTTTCCAGATCATTTCCTAACTGGGAAAAAAAAAAAAAAACCCACGCTAGAAGAAAGCTATGGCAAATCCTTTGAAACTAATAAAAAACATATATTTCAAGCAAAATTATAATGCAGCCTGCAATCCTGGTCTAGGACATAAATCCTTTGGGTTAGGAGAAGTAAATAATAAAAACAGAAGAACAGTTTTCTTAAGACGATAGGGCACGATATACATGAAATCTGATTTTACTAGTTCAGGTAACCATGCAGAGGGAGAGTAAGTGTTGAATGAAGGTATCAGCATCGGGTCCAAGAGAATAGAAAAAGTATCTCCCAACCCTCAGGCCCAACAAGTGGTGGAAAATAAGACTCCTTCTGGCATTAAAATGCATTTCTTTAGAATAATACCAAAGCTGTGCTTCTCCTCCATCTTAAGTTGAGAATTTACTACTTTATAGAAAAGAAATCATTTTCTCAGACACTGGAAGTAAAAGATAGGAAGGAGCTTGGTAAAATCAAGTGCTAATCTTATGTCCTGCTGTGTGATGTATAATACAAAATAAGGCAAAAACATAGGTGGTTCAAGAGGAAGCCTAGCCACAACTTTTTTCCCCCATTGACTTCCAGAATGATTGGCTGCAGAATCAATATTTGTCCCAAGCCCAGAACCTCCTGGGTCTGATTCGTCAGTTTACGCAGTATTCTTGTTATCTGACTGGCGGCATGCTAAAGTCCATGGAAATGCATTTCAGGGAGCCAGGACTGCCCCTGATCTGCTTCAGGGTTTAGAAAGTGTTCAACTGCTTTGATGCTCTGATTTCACTTTTTATTTTTCTTCCTATCCAGACTTTGGGTTAGACTCTGTCATGAGGACACGGCCCATAGTTAGGGGCAGGCTGTAGCTAGGTCATGCCAGGAGCATTCCCGGGAAGGAATTGTGCCTCAGGAGACCACTGTTCCCTACCCCTTACCTCCTTGCTCCTTGTGGGAGTAGTGACTTATACCAGCAGTAAGTGCTACCTCCCACATGCTGGCTAATGAGTGGCAGATGGAATGAAGGCACTGTCCATTCTCCGCCCATCTGCTCTGAGGAAACAATCAGTGCACAGGAAGGCTAGTCTAGGGGTTAGGACACAAACTTGGGATATCGGAAACCAGGGTTCAGCTCCTTGAGATCGGTCAGTTAAGGGGAGATTTTCTGAAGGCACATTTGGCACTTAGGTGTCTATCTCCCAATGACTTCCAAGGAGAATTAGGTGCCTGTTTGCCGTTAGTGGCTCCCCCGTAATCCGTGCTTCAGCTCCCCACCTGTGAAACAGAGGGTGGCTGGCCCCTGTAAATGAAATAGATCCAGCACCTGGACAGCAGCTCCCATTTGGCCAGTTAAAGGGGTGAGGCAGCATCAGGGGAATGACCCAAGAAGAGGAAGTCCCTGAAGGAAGCCAGGGAGTCAGAGCAGACTGGTTTATTCGGGAAGGGCAGGGGACTGTGGAAGGTCCTGGAAGGAAGCAGAAGATGTTTCCTGGGGGGAAGGTTGAAGGCAAGGAGAGAAGCAAGATGGGTTTGCTGGCTGACTTCCCCAAACCAGAAAGCCAGGGCTGGAGGAAAGAGGAACGGCAACTAAGGGAGCTGTCTGCCGGTTCTAAGGCAGAGAAAGGGCTGGAGACGCCTGAAGGCAGGGCAACAGTGGATGAGCAGACCTGCTGACATCTCCAGGGCTGGACAGCTGGACCAGAGGAACCAGCAGAGGGCCAAGGGACTGAGGGATCCCCCAGTGGACAGCTTGGGGGATCCTGCTGGGAAGAGTAGGGTTGCACTCCAGTTGGAAGGCTGTCCTGGTACAAGGACAGGAGAGGACTACGCTGGAGAGTTGGGGCCCAGTGTGGGATGCTGGGGCTGGGCTGGAGAGCCGGGGCCCGGTGTGGGATGCCGGGGCTGGGCTGGAGAGCGGGGGCCCGGTGTGGGATGCCATGCTGTATGTTGCATGTACTGCTTGGACTATGTTTGGGGAAAGCTGGACTTTTTCGGTGGGAGTTTTGTTATGATTGATGTGCATAGGACTCTAGTAATAAATGAACCCAGGGCTACATTTATACATGGGAAGTTGCTCTGGAGTACTCCTAGGGAGTCTGAAGGAGGAAAACGGAGGCAGGCATGCTGGTTGTGCTGTGAGTGGCTGCAAGAGAGCATTCCAGTCAAGTCCACCCTCTTATACAGGGAAAATGGAACTTTCCTATCTGCTGAGGGAGTTGAGGATACATGGGTTAAGGAACGTGAGCTGCTTGGATATTATTATAATGGGAGACATAGAAGTACAGTAGAATATCAGAGTTATGAATTGACCATCATTTGGAACCAGAAGTACGCAATCAGGCAGCCACAGAGACAGAGAGAGAAAAAAAACCAATACAGTGCAGTGCTGTGTTAAACATAAACTACTAAAAAAATAAAGGGAAAGCAGCATTTTTCTTCTGCATAATCGTGTTTTAAAGCTGTATTAAGTCAATGTTCAGTTGTAAACATTTGAAAGCATCACCATAACGTTTTGTTCAGAGTTCGAAGATTTCAGAGTTATGAACGACCTCCATTCCCGAGGTGGTAGTAACTCTGAGATTCTCCTGTGCCTTAGCTAGACAAACACATGAACCCAAGGTAGACCATATATACAGGCTATATATGGTCTAGCTATATTTAATGCTGCCTCAGCCAGGGTGTTGGATTAGATGATCTCTTGAGGTCCATTCCATCCCGACACGTCTATGATTCTGTATCATTTGCTCCCCTATGCAGGCATGTTGTCCAACACATAATTTAGCTCTTTGCATTAGGGATCATAAAATAATGCACTGGATTTTTTTTTTTATTGCCCTGTGCTTGCTAGATCAGAAAGAAATCTTTGCAAAACCTAAACCTGACTCATGGTCATTAAATCGTGTCTGGTTAGTTACACTACAGAGAGGAAATCTTACTAGTGTTAGCCATTGCACTCGGCTAATGTCTGCAGACCTTCATGGCACGTCAAGAAGCTGTGTTTTAACAATGAGCAAAGCTCCCCCCACCCTCCTCCTTAAGGCTGAAGATGGAAACAAGTCTGAGTCTCAAAAGTACCCTACCATTTTCTACACTGTTTATATCCCATCGTCTCTAGATAAACTCCAGCGACATGACTGTAAATATGGCTAGGATTTGTCTTTGCTTTGAATTGACCATTTCTAGCTGGAATGTCTCTCTTTGATATTTTCCAGCTGGCAGATGGTATATTTCCTGATGTTGCCTTGGAGCCTTGAAGTGCCTCTGCAGAAAGAGAGGGAGTTGCTGGAGTTGGTGATCGAGGCTGTTATGAAACCATTAACAGGATAACTGAAAAATAGTATGAATTATAAACCCTCTGCATACATTGTTGGATTTGCTATGCTGCCTTGCCGTGAAGCTTTCAACCCTTTTTTGGAAAAGAAAAACCTTTAACTAGATTTTTAGCAGAATAAAGCCTATTATATATAAATTAAAAACCTCTGTTACGCTACTTTAATGATCAGAGCACAAGGTGAGATATGGTTTTAATATTAAAGCTATTAAGTAAAAATTGGTGTCATAATAATACTAAATCTTAAATTACCAGTCAAATATGTTTTAAACAGAACGGCTGTAGAAATATAATGCAGACCATATGAGTTTCACCAGTGTCATTATTTATCTGTGAGACTGTATCTTAGCTTTTTTCACTTGAGTTCTGGGTTTTATTTACAGAGATCAACTCATATTTGCTGATGAAATATATACGTGCAGGAAAACTCAGAAGATCAGTAAGACATAATTTAGAGAACAATAAATCCTACAGTATCACTGAGTATTTGTGTATCATTTGTACTGATGGCAGTGCAAATTATATGCACATAGGAGGCTAGAACAGAGTTCAGAATTATGCAATTATCACTTTTCATTATTAATTTAGACTAACTTTTATCATCAATTATTGTTTGTACAGCAATAGCGCCAAGAAAACCCCACAGAGAGCGGGATCCATGGTGGTAGGCATTATAGGAACAGGTAAGCAGAGAGCCCTTATCCTAGGCATCATAAAGTCTGAATAGAAAAGGGGTGGGAGAGAAGACAGAGTGAACTAGCCCAAGCTAGGACAATGGCAGAGCCAGGAATAGACCTCAAGCTTCTTGATTTCCAGTCTAGTGCTCTGTCCACTGGACCTTCTCTATTAAGCTATTGATTATATCCTATGTCTGGGGCAAATGCTAAAGTCCTTACTTCGGTCTGGTCTATCTACAATATTAGATCGAACCAGCTGTGTCTCTCAGGGCTGTGAAAAATGCACACCCCTGAGCAATGTAGTTAAGCCGCCCTAGCCCGCATGCAGACAGCACTACATTGATGGAAGAACTCTTCCATCAACCTAGCTACCAGATCTTGCGGAGGTGGATTACCAGTGGGAGACCACCCCCCTCTATCGGCGTAGGTACTGTCTGCACTGAAGTGCTGTTGCTGTGCCCCTGTAGTTTTTCAAGTGTAAACAAGACCTTCGTTCTCACTCCAGCAAAACTCCCACTGAAGGCAGTTGGCGTTCTTCTCTGGTTGCCATTGAGGGAGGACTTCGAAATGTGACCCCATTTGAACAGTGCACACTGTTTGTTGAATATGCAGTCATATGACTGCTGGATGGGGCAAAAGTCTGACACCAAAAAAATGTTCCCCTATTTGTCTGTAAGCACGTGGCGAATTTTGCTCCAATGGCTGCTGATCGGGGGGGCTGTGGGTGTATTTTCCAAAGGGCTGTTGGCACAGCCTCTGGCAATCCCGGTCTGTGGTGAGCCCATAACTATAACCTACATTGCTGCTTGAGCATTTGCCATGGGCCTCGTTTTGGCCTAAACGGCTTCCTCATTTCTTCCGACTCATTAAAAAGGCCAGCAGACTAATGGACAGATTCCCATATGCCCAAGACAGGGAGAGGCTGCAGGGAGACCATTTTGCTCATCCCTTTATATGCCGCTTTGGCAGGAAACCCAGACGCACGGTGGGATTAAGGCAATCTGCGGTGTGCTGACCCTGAACTAAAGTTATGCCAGTGAGCTCATTAAATAGTCTGTCACCTTCCCCCACCCCACAAAACCCCAAATGGAGCTCACAAAAGTTGGTCGCTAAAGGCATGAGGGTGGCCAGTACTGGATATTGAGCAAGGCCAAGATTAGGTCGGCCCTTTAGCAAGGGCAGCTGTTCCCCTGCCAGCATTTTTTGGTTTTTTGCACTTCTTTTTCAAATGGTCACGGCTGCCTGCAGCCAGCTCTGGGTGGGGTGGGGTTTTGCTGGTGTGGGGGGTAGTGCTCCACCCCTTGCAACACTCGCTGCTGGACATTTCAGCATCCCTGCCCAGCACATGCCTGTGCCCATTGCTGGTGAGCAGACTGCTGCCACTGGTCTCCCAGCTGGCCAAGGCCTCCCTCCTGCTGTGTGCTGTGTCCAATGTTTGGCGGTGCAGAGGTTGGGCCAGAGGGGACGCGACCCTAGCTGAAAATGGCATGGTGGGAGCCCATCTGGTCACACCTGTGTGGGAGGACCCTGACTCCACTATGTTGCCACTGCAGCTGGGTTGTCTGCTCGGATGGCTGCTAATGGGCAAGGCCTTGCTCTTCAGACTCCACAGCGTCTCCTCTGTCCACTGCTGGGAGCAGCCAGGCCTCAGCTTCCTGCTCCCCTACTAGAGGCTTTGTGTGGGAGCACCCACCTGCTCTGCTTGCCAAGGCCCCCACATGGGGGGGGAAGGGTACACTTTACTGGGGCCCAGAGGCCCTAGGGGGGGCCTGGCCCGGGCTGCAACCCACATTACCCTGAGGAAAAAATTTTCATGGCTCATGAGATTGCATGTACGGGATGAGGGATTGTGGGATGTGTGCGGGAGGGGGCCCGTGTTACAGGTTTGTACTGAGCCCGAAAAAATTATGCTTGGGTCCTGCCGCTAGCAGGGGTCCCACCTGAGGTGCTGACATCTGTCGGAGAGTACAGTCCTCCATTTGTTCAGGTACGGAGCCCAGGTCCTTCAGAAGACTGTGCAAATCCACCAGACAGCCTAGTGCAATCAAGTCTCTGTGACAGACAGGCATGGCCTGTCACCAGATAGCTTCCTGTCAGCTACAAACCTGGGGAGACTCAGCAGCACCAAATAAGCTGGCAAGAGTTTGGAGTGCGTTACGCTCCAGAAACTGGTGCCAAGGTCAGAAGGCAGAATGTGGATAATTTCTGAGGCTCTGAAACTTGACGCTTCTAGTCGCAGCGTTCTCTGAGTGTGGGGTCTCGCTTGACAACTGTGGGGCCAAATGCTGCTCTCATTTCCAGCGGTGAAAAACCGGAGTAATGCCCTTCACTGTGATGTAAGAACTTGATTCTGCTCCTGTTCAAGTAAATGGAAACTCCCGTTGGCTTGAATGGTGCAGGGTCAAGCCCCGGTGGAGCGGTCTGTAGGGTCTATTCTCCCTAGAATCAGTAAGTGTTGCATAGAATGGAACTTAAGCATAGGACAGATGCGTTTCTAGCATAACATGACCTTTTTGGAGAACTGCAGAATCCCAGCTAAACGGAAATTGAGTGTGGATCCTGCCATGAACAATTCAAAACTGTAAGTTATTCCCCCATTTAGAGATACACTTGTACAGCTCTGAAGGCAGACATAACCCTAAATCCAGTCTAATCTGGCAAATTGAAGACTCCTTTTTAATCTCCAGTGGACAGCTGAATGTTCAATCTTTAACAAAAGCAACAGTCCTTAAGGGCTTTCAGAAGGGTTATGGGAAATCATAGTAGTCGCTGAGATATTTAATAAACACTTCTCTTATTATTATTTTTGAAGGGGTGTTATGGCACTTAAGTGTTGGTTTCTCTGGAGCTATGCAGATTTATGTGAGATGAGGATTTGGGCCCAAGTCCTCAAGTCTAGAGAAGAAAATCCTGTGGTTTGGAATAAAAAACAGAACATTTTTGTCAATAAATTACTTGAACTCGCTTCTGGTTCTGCAGATTTACTTGTCTAGCAGCCATCATTCCAGTTGCCTTATTGCGACTGATTGATTTGTCCATAATCTACAAAGAACCTTATTCCATCTCTTTGTCTTGTGGGATTCTTTGGTTGCTTTAATTAGTGTTTCAATTAGGTTCAGTCCATACAGTAGCTTTGTATGTTCTATTTTATATTAATTGACTCAAAACTGAATTTTATTGACCTACATTGTAACATCTCACCAGTAAAACTGATCAACAAAAACTTTTGGCACAAGTTCCACATAAAAACACAAATCTACATGGACAGTATAGGTTTTCTTCCACATTAGAGGCAGAAGATAATGAACTGTTGACTTACACTGCTCATTTTGTAGCAGCCCGCTTGGCAAACATAAGTTAAACCTCACAACATCCTTGTGAGGTAAGCATTGTTATTGCTACTGTATAGATTGGGGATGCTAAGACACAGAGAAGTGATATTCTGATTTGGGGCATGCAACACACATTCAAAAGGCATGTTCCATTGCACACCTAATTTGTGTGTGCAACCCCCATGCCTTGGTGCGCAAATTGGAGTTATTGTGCATACAAATGGCCAGTTCGGGTCATGTGTGTGTGTAGTTCCTCATTTTTAGATGTAATTCACTTCTGTGTAGTGGACTTGCCATCTGCCCGGAGGTGAGTTTCAGCTTTTTTAAATACATTTGTGATAGACGCATTTATATGTTAGGCACCAGGTTGAGCGTGTGTTTGAAAGCAGATTTAAAAAAAAATAATGACCTGAGTGACTTGCCCAAGGTGACACAGCAAGTCAGTGGCCTGGCTGGGAATAGACCCTCCCCCCGATCACTTGACTTCCAGTCAAATGTACTAAACCACCAGGGCCGAGGTTCCTAAATTGTGGTCTGTAGAGTACTGGTGATCTGTGGAACATTTACTGGTGGTCCACAGAGCGCTGGCTGGCCACATGGTGCTGGCTCGCGTTATTTCAGCCACCAAATGGTCTTAAAAGTCCAGCTAAAAATACATTCACTGCAGTCCTAATATTACTTTTCCATGGAAGTAAGGACTGTGATCACCACAGGAATGATATGTGATCATGTATGGGAAGAGGTGGTCCCAGCAATCCTGAAAGCAATGGGAGGTGACCCTGACGATCACTAAAGGAAGGGGAGATGGTACAGGGGCCAATATATCAAGATGTGGACCACAGTAGGGAAAGCCTGAGAATCCCTGCTCCCTGCCTTTCAGATGATACACTTGAGTATTTGGAATTGCTCCTCAGATGGTGCCAATCAACACAGAGCCAGTGATTCACCAGAGCAACGCCAATATATACCAGCTGAGGGTCTGACCCCTTATTTTACAGGACACTTCCTGGGTGTATCAAATGCCTGATAAGAAATTAGCTTCCGCTGAGGTCTGTATCTGGGGGGGGGGGTATTTTCCATATGATGCACACAGTGTGGATGTTTGTGCTGCATCTTTTATATAGGTTCAAGTTCCCTAATTTAATGCAGTAGCTTACTTGATAGTGAGCAAAGAGTGCTAAGCAAACTTTCTAAAACTGGGTATTACATCAGTATGAATGCTCCAGGGTGTTCCTTCCTTGGAGCATTCCAACAAATTTTCATGTGGCTGATATTTGAAATACCAGAAAATCAAGACCAAACGCAGTAAATCCCCCTGTAAAAATGCATTAAATACTTTGGGAAACAGTTTGCTGCTAAACTAGCTTGATTCCAGCCTCTAAAAAGGACAGAGGTAAGAAAATAGGGGTAAGAATAAAGATGTTTTCTTAACCTAATTTCTTTTATGAAAAATCAAAAACAAACTATTCTAATTTCAATCACTGACTCACATTGTTCAGGAGGTAGAAGGCTACCAGATCATTAAGAGTGAAGAAGTAGGTTCAATTTTCAAAACTAGCGAAATAATTTAGAAGCCTGTAGCCCAGTTTCAAAAGTGACTTAGGCACCTAGGGCCAGACTGTTAAAGGTATTTAGGCACCAAAAGATGCAGAGAAGTGTCTCCTGGTGTCTACAGTAAAAAATCTTGTCTGCGGCATTGTAGCCATACCGGTCCCAGGCTATGAGATAGACATACTGCGTGAGGTAATATTTTTTACTGGATCAACTCCTGTTAGTGAAAGAGACAAGCTTTCGAGCTTACACAGAGCTCTTCTTCAGGTCTGAAGACCTTGTCTTTTTCACCAACAGAAACTGGTCCAATAAAAGATCTTACCTCACCCACCTTGTCTCGCTACTAAAAATCCTTATCTTTCACCGTTTTGTCTTTTACACTGCCCTTATTTTTCCAGATATTTGTAAAATCACACCAGAAAGACTGCAGACAACACGCACACATTGCTTGATGACAGATTATGCAGAAAGAATGCATATCAAACAGCAAAGTGTATGAAAAATCTCTCTAATGCTAGACTATTGCAATGTAGAAGCATAGTGGAACACGCCATAACGAGGGTTATTTTTACAATTGCATTTCTGCCTCTTGCCACGGTTTCCTTAACAAGACAAGATTCAGTAAGATACAGGTAGCAAGCAAAGAACACAAGCAAATAGGCTTGATCCATATTTATTGCTCAGTCTAAAACCCAGGGACAATTTTACTTGCTGGTAAAATGAAAAACTCCTTCCACAGATAAGGAAGGATTATTACAGTAGACTGCGTGAGTCCCAAAATCCAAACAAGCAGATTTTTATTTTTAAATGTTGAAAAAACAGACTGCAGTTCCTGTTTTCTTCTTTTAGATACCGGTGAAAAAAATTAAGCAAAGCCAAACCCTGGGTAGTAGGGAAACAGAGCATGAAACAGAAATCCCATTTGAGAGACTCCCCACACACAGCCGGAAAGGTGATCGGAGAGGAGGAACGTTATTCCCCCCCCTTCCTCCCCAAGAGCTGTGGGACAGAGGCAGTGCTGGCTCTGTGACATCACCCTTGCAGAAGGGCCAGAAGAAACAATGTAATGTGAGTCTGTTTTTCATTTACAGTTTGGGTCACTCAGTGAGGCGGCCTTGACTGTAACACTGGAGATCATCCAGTTTGGAGCTGCATCCTCCACCAAAGGCAGCTCAGTTTTCTGCTGCTCCAGCCTCACTGGAAAAACTGCAAGAAGATTTGTACCATTCACAACACCACTCTCACGGTGGAGAATAAACAAACCCCAGGAAGGGCAGATTAAACACCAAGGAGAAGAGATGAATCCAGTCTGCAAATAATTTGATGTAAAAAGTCCGGGAATAATTCTTCACATTTATTCAGGGGTAAGTGTTTCTTTCCCTCGAGCTGCTCCGTTAGCTTGGGGATTATCATTGCTCCATATATCACGGCTGCACTGAGAGATTCTGTCTTCTGCTTTCAGTTTGCATGTGCTGACTTTGCAAATTTTGGGTAGTTTTAGCCAGAGTGTTTGCTCTTAGTTATGAGATCAAGGCACTAGATTCATCCTGGGTGTAATGGCCATGAGTCCTGCAGGATAAGGTGACCCGATGTCCCGATTTTATAGGGACAGTCCCGGTATTGAGGGCTTTGTCTCATATAGGTGCCTATTACCCCCACTCCCTGTCCTGCTTTTTCACACTTGCTATTTGGTCATCCTACTGCTGGGTAACACCCAGGCTGCATTGGGGGGTCCCGTGCCTTCAGTTTGAGCTGAAAGGCAGAACCACTAGCCGTACTCTTCCTAGCTCTGCCGGCTGTTCCTGTAGCCACGCGTGGCTGCCTCAGCAATCACACAGCTGCAAGCCAGCAGCACAGAGATAGCTGGAAACAGAGCAGGAGCAATTTGAATCCTTTCACAGTGTGAGAGGGGAACTAACTATGGTCCAAAGCAATTAATGGCCTTTTATTGACATTGCTGACCACTGGGGTCCTGGTTTTGCTGTCCTTCCTGTTATAAATTTTACTGCAGCCCTGTCTATGGAGCAGCAAGGGAAGGGCCGTGGGGGACCCAAGGAAGGGGTGGTGGCAGGGGGAAGCGCATGAGGGGGAGGGGCTAAGGCAGGGCCAGAGCATGAGGGGGGATCTGGGGAGGGGCCGGGGCAGGGCCGGGACCCAAGGGGGGCCTCAGAGAGGGGCAGGAGCAGGATGTAGTTGGGTCTGCGCCAGAACCATTGTCTGGGTGAGCTCCGGGTGGAGGGGGCGGCTGGCTGTCGGTTGTGCCAGCCTCCCCGGGGTGCAAGCGTCCTGCTTGGAAGTGATTGCGGCTGTTGGGGGTGCCAGGGGATGGTGGGAGAGCCAGGCTGGGCACTAGCAAGGCAATGTGGAGCTGGCTGTGCTCTGTGTGCGGAGTGGCAGTGCAGTCAGTGGGGATGTCAGGGGGGCCAGCCCACATCCGTCCAGCCATTTGGCACTAGTTGCGGGAGTGCTTTTTGCCTTGGGTGTTTTATCCTGGCTCCCTCTGAACCAGTCCCCTCAGTGGGGCAGGCTGCCCCAATAGCAGGACACACCTATGGCTGCATAGGACATTGTCCTTTGCGCCTTTCCTTCCACATTTTTTTTGTCCCACTCCAATCACTCCCATATCTGCCCCGCCTGGCCACTGGTCTGTCCCTACCCATCCAGTCACTCCCATTTCTGCCCCATCTGCTCCTAGTTCTGCCCCCCTCCTGCTCATAGATCTTTCCCCCACTAACTCCCCGTCACTCCCAGATCTCCCCCATCTACCCACAGATCTGACCCCCTGCCCACAGTCATTCCCAGATCTGCCTTCTGCCCCACCCATAGTCATTCCCAGATCTGCCCCCCTCTGCTCACAAATCTGCCCCCACCTACCCACCTGGCCACAGTCATGCCCAGCTCTGCTCCCCGCCATCCACAGCCCTCACTCAGATGCTGGACATTTGAGTGCATGAAAGAGTCCTCATGCCCCCAGTAGTTCACCTACCCACCTGGCCACAGTCATGCCCAGCTCTGCTCCCCACCATCCACAGCCCTCACTCAGATGCTGGACATTTGAGTGCATGAAAGAGTCCTCATGCCCCCAGTAGTTTCCCCGAAGCTGGGAAGGGGCAGTTCAGCTAGTTTCACGTGCCGTGTATTTGGGATGGACGGGGTGGGTGGGGGTGACAATGCGAAGCTGTGGCCAGTGTCAGTTTCCTTCCACTTCCTGCTGGGCCGTGGAGAAGGGCTCTCTTGAGCGATCTGTCCCAGGTGGAAGGCAAAGCTGGCAATTCACTCTGCGAGTCAGACCATGGCTGCGGGTAGGAGTGTGCTTAATGCACCCTGGGCACGCAGGGGCCAGGATCCCCATGGGGCAAAGTGCTTTAGGGAGATGCTAATGCTCTGTTGTCATTGCATGGCTGGTTGAGCCCCCGTACGGCTGCCACTTCTGTTCACGCTGAGTTGTTTTCCCCGGGGGGGGGAGGACTGATGCATCAGGTTGGTCGGAGAGGTGTTGAGTGATCCCAGCAGGGCCGATTCTGCTAATCGGGCGCCCACTGAATGGCACCTTCCCCCTCAGAGTCCCAGTGGGGCTACACACAAAGGAGAGGTGGCAGAATTGGGTCATTCATGTGAAATCCCCTGGAAGAGTCTATGGCTTTACTGGAGGTAGTGGGGGGAGTGGGAGAGACAACAGATTGGCCTTTGTATATACAACTGCCAAAGAGAGAGACAGACGAAGCAACACCAAGAATTTTATTGCTGCCTGAGCCACACAAAATGTAACTGGGTGTCAGCTTTTGGGGGATTTTTGCTCTGACTAATCTCCTGCTCATTTACTCTAGCCAGCACTCCCCTCCTGACCAGAGCACTTGGTGAGAAAAACGTCCCTGGCCCAAACTGTTTCCTGACCATACATCTGGGCCAAGACAGCTCCTGCCCCAACCGGTCAGAGTCTGATTCATTCCAATGGGATGCTCCCTCAGTTTGTTCGTAGCTCTTTCCCTGTGGTGGCTCCTGCTGGATTCTTGGAGACCATCATTTTTTTAATTTCATGTCTTTACACCCCCATCTGCTAGTTTAATCCCATTATTTGCTATTACATTTGAGCAAGCCTTTGATTTAGCCTGTTATCAGAGCAGCTCACCACTTTTAAACAGGTTTATCCCAATACCATGCTGATGAGGTAAGGCAGTACAGTTGCCCCCCTTTTATGGGTGGGAACCAAGACATAGAGAAAGCAGAAGTGACTTGCTTAAGCTCACCTAGGAAGCCTGGAGCAAAGCAGTGATTTGAACATGGGTCTTCTGAAACTCAGGCAAGCACACTAACCACTGTACCATTCAGCCAGAGGCTTAGCTGCGGAGAGGTGGTTCAGACACCCACCCCTATGATTTAGCTAGCTTGGTGAATGCGGCTTTTTTCACCCTCTTTTCAACCATTAATACAATTAATAAAATATTCATGAAGCGCCCCTTGAGGAGAGCAAATAAGGAGTGCTTGACAGCGGATTGCGTGGTGATGCACAAGGAACATGTCTCCTTACATCCCTGAATCAGAACTACCATCAGATCATGTTCTCCCCCTGCTTAAACCCTGTAGATCCATGGCTTTTATGGGAGGAGATTTTCAAGTTGAAAACTATGCCCCCGATCCTGCTCCCAATGTCTGAAAGGTGATTCTTTCATTGACTTCAGTGTCATCAGAATTGGTCCCTAGACTTAGCTAACTATGTCCACATGACACGTTAAAAACATCCTTAAATTACCTCTTATTTTGCTCCGATAATTCAGGTTTATGATTTTGACGTGTGTGAAATACCTAACGGGGGAGGAGGAAAGGTATTATCACTACCTTCAATGAAAGCCCCAGATATTTGCATGAAATTACCATTTCCCTCTTGTTTGTCAGTCCAGTATTTCATTTATCTGTCTTTTTCCTGGTCACATTCAGTTTGAACTGTAAGCCCGGCTTACAATTCTTCTCTCTGCCTCTCAGCTAAGCACTCGAAATGCACAGTTTGCCTCCAGGTAGCCTTTTGTTCCTGTTTTGTCCTGTGAATCAGAAGCCAAGCACTGATGTTCCACATATCCATCATTTTTTCCACCTTTTAATGATCCGTGTTCCATATTAAGAAGCTGAGTAGCATGGGTGGAGAAGACCCTGGTAGCATAGGTTACTGTACATAAAGAGTCATTGATTTCTGAGGGAGTTTCCTCGTTTCTTCAGCAAATACCGTGTTTCCTCTCACTAACTGCTCTATTTCAGTCCCAGATGTAAGAAGTAGAAAATAACCAGTTTTTAAGACCACAAGAGGATTTTAAAGAGAAAAAATCCTCTCAGATCAGTATGAATTAACCACCCACCCTTGTCTCTCTTTCACTCTCTCTGTTTTGATTTGCTTGCATTTTCTCTAATGTTGGCACAAGAGGGCTGAGAAACCTCCAAAGAAACAGCCTTTGAGAGAGGAGAAGGGTGTGGCATGAGGTCTTAAGTTAGGAGAGTGGCTGTAGAACTAAAATGTTTTGCATTAGATCAGCTCTGTTGAATGGAGAGCCTCCAAGAACTTTACTGTGGAATCTTACCCTGTGTCTAGGGGACTTCACCTAACTGCCATTGGAGTCAGGAGAAAAACTCTTGTTAACTCCAGTAGGGGGCAGATCAAGGAGAACAGGCAAAGCTGAGGAATAAAATAAGCAAGTCAACACACAATGTGACATAACTGAGATGAGGTGCTTGAGTAGCTGCTGCTAACTTGTGCGATCATTCCGTTTTCCTCTCGGGATGAATGAAACAGCTGGTGGATTGCATAAGAAGGCTGGGGAAGTTTACTAAGTGGGGCTCGCAAAGTGCATAGACCTAGCTACTACACGTCTCACCAGAGATTACTACTGACTTTAGTCAGTGTTTAGCTAGATCAGCGTGAATCATTTCCATACATCTGAAGTAGATTTGGAGCCAAAGGACATTCTTTTTCTTCCAAACACAGACATGCAACTACCATTAAAGCTAGCACAGGTCGGAGTTCCTCAGGTACAACGTGAGAAGAACATATCCCAAAATGTGAAACCCAGCATTCAGAGAGAGCTAAGAAAAATAGGGTTGCAAGGGAAAGGTTTTCTGATGTTCTAAACATTATTTTCTGGCTTAGTCCAGGTCTAATTTGCTGTCTTTGGAAGTGGACATCAGCGTAAAAAAACCTTCACATTTCAAGTGTCACCAATTTTCAATATCATTATGTGACTCCGCTATTAAACACTGTTTGGGCTGGATCTTCAGTTGATGTGAATTGGCATGGCTCCACTGAACTCACTGGAGCAACATGTCCACTGAGGATGCGTACGAACTGTCAGCTCTCCACAGAACAGGCCTCACGCGAGGCCTGTTTGGTGATGGTGTTGCTTGCCACAGTATGACTAATGGGTAAGATTTTCAAAAGTGCCTAAGTGGTTTAGGAGTCATTTTCAAAGATGGCTTAAGCTCGTGAGGCCCAGATCTTCAAAGGGGTTCTTTCTCCTAGCTCGCAAGAAGTTAGGCACCTGAAGACCTTTGAGGACGTGGGATTCAGGAGCCTAAGTCTGACTGAAAGTCAATGAGACTGAGGTGCCTAAGTGTCTAAGTCACTTTTGAAAATGAGATTTAGTTCTCTGTCACTGAGGAATTTTTGAAAATGTTACCCAAGGTCAAACTGTACGATACGAAGAGAACAGATGAGAGAGAAAGGCACAGATTCAGAACCTCCAACAAGAATCTCATGTTAGCAAATAGTTATTCTGCACCACTGGCTTCTGTTTTCAGGCACCCAGCGGCATTCAGTGCGGCAAATATATTTTCATCACTTGATTTCAGGAAGAATGCTATAGAACAAGAAACACCTGAGCCTCCCTCAACTATGTGAGGCCAAAGATTTGGTTAGGGAGACTTGTATAACAAATAGCTTTATGCAAAGTGGGTTAGGCCTCCAGCTGCCAAACATTTAACACCGATTAACATAGGGGGCCATGATTTTGACTCTAGGGCAGTGGTTCTTAACCTTTCCAAACTACTGTACCCCTGAAGCCTGAGTCCCACCCCCACGGGGCTGAGGCATGTAACTTAGTTTCATGGCGCCCCTGTGGCTCCAGGCAATTGCCTTTCTTGCCACCCCCAATACCAGCTCTGCACTTGCGACCCCTCTAAACCCCCAGGTTGAGAAACACTGCTCTAGGGCATGGTCCTTCCTTGTCTTCCAAATAATTTCAAAATTGGAATTTATTGAACAGCAGCTGTAGATGACTCAGGTCTCAGAGGACAAAGTTCCAGGAAATCAGTAACAGACCAGCAGACTTCTGATGTAATTATTTAACTGGCCAAAGCAGGAATGAACACTTAAAACTCATCTGACTTAAAATGCCGCACCAGAATAAACATACAATCTGGCCACTAGAGCTATGATTCTCGGGCTTTAGGACAGCCGCTCTGCATGGTTTAGTTATGCCTTGTATTAAGCTCTACCATTCACTCATCATCAGTTGATTTGTACTGTGTCTCAGTATTCAGAGAGTAGCGGTTGCATTAAAATGAACAAGGGAACTTTTAGTGTGCTTCAGCTGGGTCTACACGGACCAGTTAATGGACGACAGGTTAGTGAGCTTTAGAAATCACACATAGTGAGCATTATCCCACAGTGTAGACAAGCCCTACATCAGTGGCGCTCAACCTTTCAAGATGACTGTACCCCTTTCAGGGGTCTGATTTGTCTTGCACACCCCCAAGTTTCACCTCACTTAAAAACTATGTGCTTGCAAAATCAGAGATAAAAATACAAAAGTGTCCCAGCACACTATTACACAACAATCGCTGACTCTCAATCATTTTTGTTTTGTTTGTTTGTTTTGTTTCTTTGCTCCCTTTCACTCTTGAGAATCCTTAGTCCCAAATTTCTTAGCAGCCAATTTTCTCTCTTGAAAGAATGGGGCAAGTTCAGTCCCCGGTACTCACGTAAGCAGTCCCATTGATTTAACAGGATTTAGCTTTGATGGAGGTTGGGTGGGCAAAGTGTGCTGCCAAAGTGAGGCTCTGACTCAGCAATGCAATTGCATTCCTTGGTACTGCTGCAAACCATCTGCAAAAAAAAAAAAAAAGTAAAAACCAAAAAACCTGGTCATGTTTAGGTGAAGTCAAATTCCACTCACACTGGACTAACTTTTTATAGGCCAGTGAATTTTCATTTTTCTCTGCTGATATAGAAGCGGCAGATGCCAGAAGGGCTGAGGGGCATTAACATAAAACAGAACTAAAGTATGTACAAGACATTTAACATCTCCTTTTAACACAGCTGCATTCAGAGGAAGATTTGGGTTTTATAAAATTGAATTTTAATCCCAGTTCAACTGCCTCTTTGACCTTGAGCATGTAATTATTCTGTGCCTCAGTTTCCCCTGACCAGTTTACCCACCTGCAGTATGGAGCTAACTGGGATTACCTAATGCGCAGGGGTATTGTGAGGATTCACTAATGCTAGTAAATTGCTTTGAATATAAAAACTACTATACTAGCACTAAATATTGTGAGCATGAAACTCACGTCGACGTTCCCCGATACTTGAGAGAACACTGTGGGTTCTACTGTGTACATTGAATAAATTGAAATCAAGGACTCCAGCAGGTGGCAGCAAAATGAAGATTATGAAACACATCTCTTGGCAACATGGAAAAAGTTGTGACTCACACCAGAAAAAATCATATGAAGTTCAGCCAAAACTGAGAGTTGAAGAGATAAGAATGTATGTCTTCTGTACACTGGCCTTTTTTAGTTGTTACCCAGGGGACTACTGGACAGAGATAAATCAGTATTATAAAAATATTTCTTCTGAAGTAGATTAGTAGCTTCCAGATTCACTCTCCCTTTCCCATTAGTAAATTAGAATAGCTAAGAAGAGATGGAATAGCCCTGGTTTTTTCTAAACTAGTTGCGCTGATTTACTCCTTTTCGTGCCTATCGGGCAAGTCTAGAAAGCTGATTTTCATTCTGGGTGCTTTGCCACAAGCCCTGAGCTGGGGGCAGTGTGTAGTTGCTCTGCCCAGAGGGCAAAGTCATTCTCTGGGCCGTGGTTCCCCTCCAGGGAAGAAGCCATCTATGCCAGCTTTCTACCTGGCCCACCTGACTTCCCCAGGTGCAATGGCTCAGCTGTGCGAAGGGGGAAACCTACCCGAAATGTTCAGTGGTGTCTGAATGCTGTAAGCAACACTGCAGGATTCCATAGTGTGACTAGCTGCTTATCAATAGGGCCCGCAGGCTTGGGCTGAAGACACAAAGGATCCATGACTACTGACTGGCCATGCCAGGGATCTTGCTGCATGCCTCCCAATGGCCTCTGGGCTGCTTTGGACAGCGTGGCTTGCTGCCAGCAGTTCCCCGCTCAAACGTGCAGGAATTTGGTCCCTCGCCCTGATGGGGTCGGCTGTCTGCATAGAGCAAGTTAGTGCTTGTGGATTCTCTTGCGTTGGACCTTTCCTTGATCACTCACTCATTCTGGGAGGGTTGAAGGTGCTGTGTGGGCGATTCCTCCCACTCTTCTCATGGCCAATTTTGCAATGCAGCATGCTCTGGCCCCAGGCTTGCTTGGCTGTCCTTCAGGAGGGCTTCGGCTCCCAGGAACGTGCTGTGTGCATGTTTCAGACTCTCGCCAGGGCCTGTGTCTTGTGTTGGTGTCAGTTACTAAAAACTACAGTGCGTTGTGACTGCTCCCCTGGTCTGTGGGACAGAGGGAGCACGTGGCCAGAAACCAGGGCAGGCAGGGTTTTATGACTGCACTGTTCTCCCTCCCATGTAAAACTATAACAAATAAATCCAACGTCCACCTGGCTTTGGAAGAGCTACAGTTCCATGGCCGCCTCTGCTCAGACAGTACAGCCAGCAACGAGGGGGAGCGAATATGGCTAGGGTAGGCATCCTACAGGAAAACTTGGTCCTCCACCTGTACATCCCTCCTGCAGACACTGGGGTCCCAACAGGCAGACATGCTATGCTGCCATTGCCTCCTCCAGCCTGCCACCTCCTTTGGTCTTGGCAACGCACCGATGGCGTGATTAATGCTTGCGCTAAGTAGAGCGTCTCTATTCCTTACTGCGTAGTCTCCTTTGCTTGGGTGCATTGATGCTTCCTGTCTCTTGGTCTCCCATTGATAATGGACCCCAGCTAGCAGGAGGTGGTTGCACAGGGAGAGTAGGATTCGAATGGCCTCCCATGATTCCATGCCTTTGTGATGGCTGCCATCTTGACTGGCACGCCAGGGATTGAATCGTGGGCCTCCAGAGCTAAAACTCGCTGGCTGCAGCTGTAACGGGCTCATATCATCAGCGGACAAGGCCCAGAAAGAGACCGGTAACACACCCTCACTCATCTGTTAGAGTCATCCGTCCCTTTACCCTATGAGGAACTTCATATGGACTTGAGGCTAAATCTGGATTCTGTCCATGAAAAATGAAGTGCGCAGCATGTGCACGCCAGAGATTATGGGCACAATAACAGTGCGTGCGTTTGTTGAATGCAATCTTCAGACATGGTCTTGGATCTCAACAGAAGATGTGTATCTCTCAGATTGTATTCTTCCAAGGCAATGCATTACATGGATTGTGAACTGCATACACCTAGTGAGCACAAAAAAATGCCCTTCGAGAGAGGAGAGACATCATTCCCTTATTTGTATAATTACAGCTCAGTAGATAGGATTTGCAGTAGATAGGATTTTGCCAGGTGCTCTGATGCACTGCGTGTTCTGCCCTCCAGTCCCCACCATGCTCCCTGGTCTGTGGGAACTAGCATAGAACTGGCTACAATGGCTGAAAATTCCCCAGCAGTGGGAGAATAGAGAGCTGCCACTTTAGAGCAATGCAAAGGGGACCTAGCACAATGCATTGTGATGTTTCCAGTCATTTCTGCCGTCTCAGCCCATATAAGGGACCCCTGCTTTTAGGATGTAGGAAGCAGACTGGCAACGTTCCTCCTTTTTGTCATATCTCTGTGTGCTGGCTCTAAATGTTCCATGGCTACATCTCCCGTTTACAGTTTACTTTGGTGCCATTATGATTCTCTAATTCTCTGTTCCCCTCCCTCTGCAGCTTCAGTGCCTTTCTGAGGCGTCCTTGATGTACAGATTTCACATATAAATCACTAATGGCTTTCTGGCTGGCAAATTCCCTAATTCAGTTCTACCCTTCTACAACCTACTCTGCCCTCGGTTTAATTGTGTCAGGCACTAACAAATAAATCATTAAATACAAAATATAAGAGCAAATAGAATATAAAAGTCCTGTAGTTCGTCTTGAGCTGCCTGTTGTTCCTATATACTACCGTGTTCTCTCACCAGTTCCTAAGACACTATGTAGCTGGATACTTGAATTTAAGGGGAATATTGAAGCAACACTGATTATTCCCCTTGCACACAAACACATACACTGGAGTCATATCCATACACACCCAACCTCTCAAAAACAGACAGACCAGATGAGACATGTGGAATGAATCGGAGTGATATGAAACAGCTGTAGTAATTTCTCCCTGCCTTTCATGTTTAGATCTTTTAGATCTGGTCATCTGCCTTGCACATCTTTTTTTTTTCCGCTACACTCTAGTTTAAAAAACAAATAAAGAATGATTTTAAAAAGTGAATTTTAAACATCCACTAAAAATACAAAATTATGTAAAATGTCAAACTTCATGCACAGAAAGGTATGCAATAAGCAAAAAAATAGCTGTTGGGAAAATATTTAAGGAAATCACTTTATTCCGTTAGTGGTAAAAATGATTGCCTTTTGAAACAGTTATTACTAACAGCTGTATATTATTTGATGCAATAGAGTACATATGTTGCATTAAGGGGTTAGTACATACTATATACGTTCACTGTAGCCAGACATAAAACTTCAAATTTCCAAACACTATATGATTTAATCTTTCTACACATAAAATATTAGTAAAATTGTTTTCCAGTCTTTGCTTTAATTCTAATCAACTCAAGCAAATGTCCTGCAGCTCCACATTTACTAAAACCTGATCATCCTCACAGGCATCTCATCCTAACTTGCTCACATTCGCCAATTGTGGTGGCTCGTTCCACATCAAGTTTTCACACACTGAGAAAAAACTTTCCATGAAAATCTAAGGAAATTCCCAAGGAAAAAAAAACTTTGTTAAGGTGGTAGTAAGTTTGTAAATAAATAGGTACTAGCTTCAAACAATCTCATGAGACTGCTGTAGTTACAATATAACAAAACAAAACACTGGAAAGGAAAGACATTCAGAGCTGTGGTTGTCTGAAAGTCAGGAATTTAGAAGGTTGTGATACAAGAAACCCAACTTCCATAATGTCTGCAAGAGCTTAATCATGAGTTGGCCTACATGACTACACAAGGCAGTAAGGGACATGTGACACCTGTTATATCCCTGCAGAGGCTAGGTGCATCACAGGTTACAACACAGTGCAGAGAACAGCCACTCTGGGTTGGTACTCCTCCTCTTCCTGTGCAGCTGGGTTGCGAGTGGATGGGAAGGGGTGGATTCTTGGTTCTCCCCTCCCCACCTTGAACACATCAGCCTGCATAGCTGAGCTGATGTGCAAGGGGAAGTGAGCAGTGGCAGGGAAAAGGCTGGTGCAGCTTACTTCCCCCATGCAGCAAGGGGGGAGCAATTCGTCTCAGTTTGCCTCCTGCCCTGCACCTGAAGCAGTGCTGGCCCTTTCTCAGGGCAGACTGCAGCTTTCCAACACCCTTAACTTTGCTCCTTCTCTTGGTATGGCCGAACAATTTCATTTCACACCCAGCCCCTCTTGTGTTTGGGATTTATTGCCAAACATAGCTTCTTGGATGATTGTTTGCCCCATTAATCTTCTAAACCATCAGGCTATCCATGTCCTCCCACTTTTGTCTTCAACCCTTATTCTGCCCAACCCCCTCTCCCTTCCCTCCTCACCCCCCCGACTGATCCTGTCTGCCATGCCTCCCACCCTTCCTCCTGCAAGTCTTCAAAGCTTTCTCCTTCTGGAGGGCCTGCAAGCCTTCCCCTAGCCATATTAACAGTGCATAGAATGTACAAGCATTTGAGATTCTTTTAGATCTTATAACATTGTACAAGATTTTTTTCTTTCTTGCCTGAGCTTTGGATGTGCAAACTAAACATACTAAAATGTTTCCTTCCTAATAAAGGATCTCTTACAAATATTTGTTTTTCTGGTATGCTGCATTTCAGAGCCTGTAAACAATTTAAGAAAATGATTTACAGCTGTTTAATATTAAAACAGAAAAACAAAATTGTTGGATTGGTCCTTTCATATTACCTGGCAAGAGATTGTGTGTCAGTTTAGTATATCTTTTCCCATCTCTCTACAGACCAGCTGGAACAGACTGTGGCATGTTTGATAAGATGAAATATAGGTTGTCAGTACTTAGTATCCGCAATATTAATATAATTTCACACATTTCAGAAAAATATTATTATTCTTATAAAATAAATATTATTCACACTTGGGTGAATAAAGACAGCAAAATTCTGAAGCCACTTTTTTGGATTATGCATTTTATTTCATATATTTGAATAATTGCTGACTTCACTTTAATCCTAAATGATTAAACTAATGTTAATAAACAAGCATAGCATGAAACACCCAGTTGCCCAGTATTTCTAGAATCCCATTTTCCCCACAAGGGAGTTTTTCCAGTAAGATTTAATGGGACTTTAGTGTTAACTGTTCCTTTCACTTATTTTTGCAGATCTTGGTCCCACAAACATTTATGTACTTAGGTCACTTTACACAGGTGAGTAAACCCATTGCATTCAATGGATGGGACTATTCACATGTGTAAGTGTTTGCAAGATCAGTTTGCCAGTTCAATGGTGCCAGATTTCACCTCTTTTGCAATTTGGAAAGGGTTATGCTGTAGGACGACCCAGGGCGCTATATCTGTGGCAAGGTCCTACAGAGAAAGGAGGAGTCAGTTGGCTCAGTGAGCAGATGTTCAAATTGATAACAGCTTTGTCGAAAACAGCGTTGAATTCTCTAATGGTAACCATCTAATTGTCACACAATCTTCCAGCATGAACTGCTGTCCTATAGTGGACAGAATGATTGAATGTAAAATATACTTGGCCAGATCCTCAGCTGATGTAAATCAGTGTAGTTCCATTAAGGCTAATGGTGCAATGTTGATTTTATACCAGCGGAGGATCTGAGCTCAGATCCTCCAATGCACTTAGGTACTTAACTCCCATGGGAATTCCAAAGGATTCCATTATTTGTTGAGGTCATATAGTGATAATGATTTATTATTTGTGATGGGCTTGCTCCTAGAGGCCCCAGCAACATTTCTTTTATTTAACTTTATTTGTCCTTTTATCCTGTTTCTAATTATAGTTCCCATTATTAGAAATAAGGGTCTAGGTTGCCCCTTTCATGTAGGAACCTGCAGGAAGGGGCCACAGTTGGGGGCATCCCCTGGGGTTTTCAAGCTCTCTTCTCTCGCTGGTGGGAGGAGTTTGTGGATAGACCCAGAGTGGCCAGGGCACCAGGCTCTATGGATCTATGAGGAAGGGCTTGGGTGGTAGCCCTTTGCAAGGCTGAGCTGGCCCACCCTTTCCTCTGGAAGCGGGGTTCCAGAAAGAGCTCCATGAGCAAACCTTCGTGTGCAAACAAGCACATTGTCAGGGCTTAGCAATTGTGGGCCTGGTCCGCCACTACGCTGCCCCAGCTTCCTGCCAGGGTGACTCTAGGGGCATCACATCACCGTGGCATAAGACTGGAGCAATGCATCAAGGAACCGGACCTCCAGATAAATCAATACGAATGAAAATAACTCCGCGGGGCTGTGTGGGAGCAGAGCTGGCCCCCCGGTTTCATACCCCTTCTGCCTCCTTCCCAACGTATTTTAGAGGGAAGACTCTCCCCGAAATGCCTCTGGAAGGGATTTCTTAAGACGGCTAGGGAGTGGTGCTCTGACAATGATCTGGAAGTAGGTCACCTTCCAGCCTCGCAGTTTGGGAAAGATCTGCCTGGACAGAGCCCTCGCTTTGACCGACTCCAGTGGAATCTTTGCTTGTCAATTAAGAATGGTAATAATACCCTCAGCTGTCGTAGTTGCCTCTAAAAAGCCAACATGCCTTATACGTGGACTGGGAAATAATTGCAATGTCTCGGATATTGCTTTGGGCTAGCCGATGGCTAACACTGACTTTTCAATGGCACGCACATGATGTAATGATCGTTCACTAACAAGGGAATAAGGTGCTGCCTTTGATTTTTCTTAGTCAAATTTCATGGCTTCAGTGCTGTGAAGCAAAGAAGCGGAGCTAGAAAGAGTGACAGGGTAACACAGCCATTCATAGCATCTGGGAGAGTAAACACTGTGAATTCTTTCTTCCGAATAGGAAAAAAATGTGTGTCTTTTGGGCTTGCAGTAATTCAGCACAAAGCAATTGTAGGTTTCTGTATCTCTAGCATTTTCTTGTAATACACAGGGCCAGATTCTCAGCTGGTGTAATTCAGCATTGCCATAGAAGTCAATGGAGCTACTTTAACCTCCTCAAGTTTCAGTTGAAAGCCACTATGATGATCATGCAAAGAGCACGTGTGAAATTGTCCCATTGTGTGCAACTAACTTCTCAGATGCCGCTTTATTTGTGAATTTCAGATGCTCGAGGAGGCATGGATTTACTTCCAACTGTTTTTTTTGTCCGCTGTCTGACTTCCAAGGCTTTGTTACAAAACCTTGTTATTCTTTTCATTAAGGTCTTGGTTTCCCTTGTATCACTTAGGACTCACGGAGTTAATTGCTTGGCAAGAACAACAGAAAACAGTGAATGTAGTTTTTTCAAGCTGACTTGGTTAATTTGACTTATTTGAATCTCTTCTGGGTCATTTGAATGACTCATCTCCTTATGGGGAAAGAGAAATATTAAATCACTACATTTTATACTTGGATGATATGTATCAGTTAAGAAACATTACTGTGCTATTGTATTTAAGAGTGGAATAATTTAAATAATAAACTCACCACCAGTATATCTGCTGTCATACTAAGGGATATATTCTGTCAGCAGATTTGCCAGGTGGATGTCAGATAAAAAACATACATAAAGTATCATCTTGGCTACAATATATAAAAAGTTGTTCTTGGGACCCTCCTATGTTTGTACTGTGGGATCATCCCAGCACAGGTTATTCCACAGAGGGAACTGGAAACTCGCAGGGTTCCTGTAGTTACTCTGAAACGGTGAAGTGAGGAGAAGTGCTATCACGGGCTGATTGTCAGTCTGGCACTGGCTACAGTTAAGAAAGGAAATAGCAATAGAAAAAAACGTTGATCATTGCATGATGCTCCTGATTCGTCAGCCTCCCATGGTCAGGTAGAATCTTAACTCTTTTTAGGGGGGAACTACAGTTAACTAAATGTAGCACAGGTGAAGAGTGGTTCAGCCCAGTCCTTGACAGAGGTCTAGCCATACAAACTCCTGATCCACAGAGACTATGGCTTAGATTTTGGCCCATGTTAAAGTCACTGAATTGCCAAAGCAGCACAAAGGACTTTAAAACCTCCTTTTAGGGGGACCTGGGGATTTTCTCCCTTCCCCATGCTTGTCATTCCTGAATAGCTTACTCTCCTGTGCTGTAAAATAACCAGGAGCAATCACAGATTTTGTCCCTGGGCAGGTTTTAGTAACAGGCAGCCACATGATGTCTAATGTCGCATTACACGTTGCAGCTCGTGGGAGGGACAAAAGGGAACCATCCTTCTGACCCCTTTGTGTCCACCAAAGCAGAGTTGTGCACCTTAGAGAAGTGCTACGACTTATGTGGGGAAGCTTCCCTCCTGCCCAGTCATCTGGGGTGTGGGAAGAAAGAAGTTCCAGCGAGGAGCCAGCTCCCGGGGCCATAGACACTGAAGCCCCCAGGTGGTTTTGCAGCAGGGTTGGACTTCATCAAAGCATTCACTACAGTTTTGAGACAGTCTCTTCCCTCTGTCTGATTGGCTGTTTGCGCCAACTCATCCCGCCCCCCTCCTGCCCAGTCTTTTCACCCCCGCCTCATCCCACCTGTCTGGCGCGCTCCCCTGCGTCTTCTCCCTCGCCCTCACTTTGTCCTTCTGCCCCACCACGCCATTCCCAGCACAGCTCCCCTGGGGAAGGCTGCACTCTCTGCGGGCGTGCACACTCGGGTGTGCTGTATCAGCGCTCTCTCCTCTGGTGCCCCCTGCTGACCATCGCTCCCCTCCTATGGTGGAACCGTCTTTTCTCACCGTTATGGCCAGGTCACATTTAGACCCACTCCTTCTGGGCTAACGAAAGTCCCCACTGAAAAGGCCCATCTACCCCCTTTTGGGCCATTCCTCCGCTTGTCCTTGAGGCTCAGTACTTCTTATGTTAGGCTTGTATGCCCTGTCCTTGGGGCTGGTAGGAGAACCCAGTTCCACTTTCTGCTTTGGGCTCCCGCCCAGGGACCCTGTATTCAGCAACTAGATCTGCTCCTGCAGACATACTGTTTACCTGGGCCACTACCTATGTCTGAGCCCCTTGTGCTGCTCTCCTCTAGCCTGTGCTAAACACAGCCTTTCCTCTGGTTGCCAGGCCTCTGGTTTTCCCCTAGGTCCTCCCAGTTCCGTCTTTCTCTGCAGGAACGCTGACCTCTCAGCACTGCCTCCATGCTTTGCCCCATTGCCAGGGCCCACCACAGGGTTTAATTGCAGCCCTGTGGTCTTCTTCAGACTGATTTTCCCCAAGCCCATACCAGAAAGCAGGAACTTCCCCCACCTCCTCTATCCTGGGTCCCTCTCCTGCACCTCTTCTGGCGCTTTCACTCCCTCCTTTTATGAAGAAGACCCCACACCTCCCCAACTGGGTCTGATAACAAATCAAGCCTGACACACCCTCCAGGTGCAGCAAGGTGAGCTAACTCAGCTCACGATCCTGTTAACCCTTTGTTTACCCCAGTGCACCCACCTAAAACATGTTAAAAAAAAGCTGGTGCTACCATGCTATTTGCCTACCCTGCCTCTGCTTATGTGCTCTAGCCCTTCCCCTACCCATTGCCTGTCTTGGCTATTTAGATTGCAGGCTCTTTGGGGCAGGGATTGTTTCCGACTGTATGTTTGTACAGCTCCTGGCACAAAGGGCTCTCATCTTCGTTGGTCACTGGTTACTACTGTAATAAATAATACAGAATAATAACAAATGCATGGCTGCTTTCCTCTTGGAATTGCAAGCATCTTGGCTGGATATGGCCATGACATAATATAGATTGCTTCAGGCCTGTTTGAGTTGCCATTGTGCTTCTGTTCTTCTTAACTATTTTTTTTATAATGGATGCTCCTTGCCCTAATTATTATTATTATTTCTCATTTGTGTTGCAGTAGTACCTAAGAGCCCCAGTCATGGTGAGATGCTGGGCAAATCAGAACAAGCAGGCAAACTCACAATCTCATACTAATGACGGACACATTTCACCAGTTTTAGAAAAGAAATAGGGAGATGCTCACCTGGCATTTATTGGCACAGATCTATTGCATCAACTGAGGACTTGGCCATTGCTGGAGCTGACAGGTTTTATGTGAATGTTTTCTGCTCCTGCAGTTTTTCGGTGACATAGATTGTACATGCATATATTGCAGGGTACTTGTGTCTTTCCTTTTCATTTAGGGCTCTATTGTGGGGTGGGCAGTATATCTGGCAGGTCTGCAACTAACGGATGAGTAAGAAACTCCTTTATGCCCCTACATTGGCTACACAGGCTTTGGCTCCAGGTGCACAGAAGTGAGCAGGCAGGAATGCGTGGAGCGTGGACCAGATCATGCCTCTGCCTCCTCAGTGCACTGGACTGCATTGCTAAAGCAGTGCCTGGGGAAGGAGAGTAGGAATTTATTGCTGTACAGGCCATGAGGAAGTTGTTACTCTGTGGAGCACGGAGAACACAAGCACAGGACTGTGTGTTTCCTGGAAACAGAGTGGCAATGCGCAGCTCCTTCTTACGGGCTGTGTCCTTGTAGGAATTTGCTCTGATCATGGGTCCACCAAACTTCAGCTATGCAGCACTGTCTGTTTTCCATTGTTTGTATTATCTTCTACTCATTAGAAAATGTTTTCCTTCCCATATTGCCGTTTTCCATTTGGCGAACACTGAGTATTTCTCTTTGTAAATTCACATGCCTGTCTCTTGTCAGTACCCACTTCCATTTTAATAATGACTTGTCGTGCCAAAACATGTCACAATTATTTATCAATCAGCACCCCAGCTAAATATTGTTCTACTTAACTACAGACCACCTATAGGAAGTCCTATAAAATATTGGGAAATAGGAGAGAATGGGAAATAGGACACTGAGAGCAGAATGTAAGCCATTATGGGACAAATTGTTTCCCCAGTTACTCTAGGCAGTGGGCTAAATTCAGCACAGCTCCCACTGAAATCAGTGGAAATTAGGTTTTGTTATGCCAGCGCTGCATTTGGCCCAACTACAATTCACTGTAACCAAGATAAGAATTTGTCTCGGGGATGGTATCTTTTCATTCACAGACCTCTAACGGAAATCAGTGTGAGTTCTAAGTGAAATGTTAATAGCGGGTTAGGGGTTTAAGTATTTGCTAACAGGGAGGCCTGTAAAACACTGAATTGGGTTGAATGTTCTATTGGCCCTAAGGCTGTATTGTGAACTCTGGTGAGCTCTGGTGTGAGGAAGCAGTTTACACTGATAATCTCTCTGTTCCTGTTTAGGTCACACATTTGGTGCTTTGAAAAACAAAACCAAACAAAAATGAGGAAACATCGAGATTTGCCCCTAGTGGCCATCTTTTGCCTCGTGCTCTCAGGCTGTTGTATGGTTGATTCTCAACAACAGGAAGGTAAGACTCGGCCCTCCTTAGAGGATTCGTTACGTGAAAAACTCTGGTGCTATTTCCTCTTGTGTTCGCTGACTGTTCTACGATGTGTACGTTGAAAATACATTGTGACCTGAAAATGCTTTTGACAGAGTTAGTCTGTACATAGTAGATGTTTACCAATTCCTCCTGAATCACTCAGCCTGAGTGCCAATTCATGGACATGTCCAAGAGGACACTCGAGTTATCTTAAGCCAGTAAAGAGCCAGTGCTGTCAGTCTGATGATGCTTTATGTGAGATGAGGATGTTGCAAGTGGAGCGTTTGCATCTATTGGGTCCCCACTCTATGTATTGTCGATGCTGCTTGGCAGAAGTATTTTGCATCCCTTATCTGTCCGAAAGCATGGGAAATAAAACCGAATGTCGCAATAACACCAACTTCCAGCTGTTATCACCAATGACCACTCCCTGCATTACCATGCAAACAGCTTCTTTAGTTTTCGAAAGGGATGTAATAGCATCTTTTGGACTGTAACTAATTTATTAAGAGTTCAGTGGGAATAGAAAAGATTGGGAAATCAGTACACAGAGCCCAATCCAGCACCTTAGACTTTATTGATGCTGGCAGTCCCAGTAAAGTTAAGGGGACTCCTTGTCCAAGCAAAGGTTACAAGAGTTGGGTCGCATAATGTAAATTGCTTGTAAGCAATACTCATGTATATTAACATTACTCAATAACTAAGCCTGCATTTTGACTAGTGGAGAAGAATTCCTGGTGCTAACACTCCATGTATTATTTAGTGGAACTTTGATCCTTTAATAATAATAAGGGCTAAAATGTGGCTTTAGGCCACAATCCAGCAAAATACTGCACGTGTGTGACTTTCAGATTCAGAGTAATTCTGTTGATCTCAAATGGGAGTAGCCACCTAACTACCTTTGAGTATCTGGGCCAATGAAACTAATCACATGCTTTTGCAGCAGAGGATCAGGGCCTGGTGCTACAGCCCACTGTAAGGGGAGGGGAGGAGCTGCACCACTCCAGTGAGCATGCATAGGAGAATTGTCTCAGAGACAAGCACAGTGCCTCCTGCAGTGCAGAAGGAGCATCACCTGCAATGCATGTGGCTTTCCATGCTACATGTCATCATTTCTCACTGGGGTGCTCCTGGAGAGGAAGTTCTGGAAACAGCCCTTGTGCAGGAGGAGGGAAGGATGGCTTTTTGCACTCCCTTCTAGTTTAAAATTATCTTTTTGTCTTGCCCCAAGTTATAAGGGGAATATGGGCATCCCATTGATAATGCAAAATAGTCCATGTCTGAGAAAGGATTTGAGCACTGAGGACTTATTCAGCTGACCTGTAGAAAACCCTAAACCAATCTGTTTTTTTAAAGATGTCAAAATCGTTGCTGCTGCTGATATAATATTTCTAGTGGATTCCTCTTGGAGCATTGGAAAGGAACATTTCCAACTTGTTCGAGAGTTTCTGTATGATGTTGTAAAATCTTTAGATTTGGGAGAAAATGATTTTCGTTTTGCCCTGGTCCAGTTCAACGGAAACCCACATACAGAGTTCCAGTTAAATACGTATCACTCTAACCAAGATGTCCTGTCCCATATTTCGAACATGCCTTATCTGGGGGGAGGCACCAAGACTGGAAAAGGATTAGAATACCTAATTCAAAACCATCTCACTAAAGCTGCTGGAAGCAGAGCAAGTGATGGCATCCCCCAGATTATTATAGTGTTAACGGATGGACGATCCCAAGATGATGTCGCTCTGCCATCATCTGTCCTTAAGTCTGCTGATGTAAACGTGTTTGCAGTTGGAGTGCAGGATGCAGTGGAAGGGGAATTAAAGGAAGTAGCAAGTGAATCCCTCGATATGCACGTTTTCAACCTAGAGAATTTTACTGCTCTCCATGGCATAGTAGGAGACTTAGTGGCAAGTGTTCATACATCTATGACTCCAGAAATGGCTGGAGATAAAGGAGTGATTAAAGATGTCACAGGTAATGGCAAACTGCTGTGCTGAGACATTGCCATACTGATCCTTGAGATCAGTATGGTAATTGCTAGTATTGCACTGTTTTAAGCCTTTGTAAGGGAAGACGGAGATGGATGTTCAATGGTCTAAAAACAAAGGTTTCCAAGCAAATCATACAGAAAAGCCTGTCATTGTTTGCATAACACACCGACCTCCCTGCCAGATTATTAAATCAAGCATTGTCTGCATCTATACGTCTGACCCTGTCCAAGCGGTAGGAAAAAAGCTTCTTAATGTAGGCCTGGATTCTATTTCCAATCCACGTTGGCACAAAGGTCAGCCTGCATGTCTGCATCTGACTGTAGGGCTCATCAGCACCTCATCCTACTGTCAACGTTTGGGCCAAACTCTTGCCTGATCAAGAAGTGCAGGGAGTCAGCCGTAGGTAAATTTTATTCTAAATGAATGGGTTTAATAATGCAAACAAATGCAGAAATCCCATCGCTAAGTCATTTTTGTGCATTCATTAACAGAACACAGGTTTAGCGATTTTTGTAAAAAAAAAAAATCTTAGCAGATAATTTAGTGGCAATTTGACTTTAAGTATCTTTGGGTAGATCCAGTGATAGCCACCATTTTATATAGATTTATATAAATCCAAAAGGAGCCGTCCACCCGATCAGCTGCCAGATTGGTAGATAGTCCCCGTTTATCAGCTCCCCAAGCTACCATCGAGTCACAGTGAAATGTGAAATAACGGCCTGCAACAATAATAGTAGCCATAAAGATATTGCCCCATTAGAACTTGATCCAAAACTCATTGAAGTCAGTGGGAGAACTGTCACAGGACTTTAGTGGGACCATGAACTAGTTCTACATCATCTAGATAATTTGGCTTGTGAAATGTGCTAGATCACACTTGTCTTGTCTGAGTCAAAGTTCATTGACGCTAATGGGAGCCATTCCACTAATTTCAATGGCTTTGGGATCTGACCTGGAATGAAATTGTTTGGGGATAATTTTCTCTCCCCAAAACTTCACTATCTCGCTATAGGACGTGAGAACCAGTTTGGCAGATGATCTTTTCCTTGCACTGCAGGGAAGATGCCATGGGGTTCTAGTAATGCCCTGAACTTCCAGGAGGCACTGACCTGTAGAAGGAGCTTCAGGAAGGCCATATTTGCACTCCTGGGGTGATATGGCTCTAAAAAACCTGGCTATTCTTGCTGGTTCTCCTTAGGAGCAGATGCGGCAAGAATGGCTCCTCCCTCCCACTGGCTCCCTGCTTGGTGACGGCTGTGGCCAGACCAGGTTCCAAAAATGTCTTCTCACCATCTCCCCTCTAGGATAGTGGCAGCTTTTCTTCTTCTCTGCTAAGTCTGATCAGAGAAGGTGGGTGAATCGATAAGCCCTTTTGCAATGCTGCATTTGCACCTGCTGATATTTTCAACATACCTATAGGGCTAGAACAGTAGGACTGTCTTGTAAAAGAAGGAAACATCACCTTGGACCCCACTGACTTCCATGATGCTGTCCTGGATGCAAGAGAGGGAAGAATGGGGCCCAACGAATAAGACAATTTTGCCCGTTTATGAAATTACAAAGGTGGAAAAGGACTTTCATCAGGCTTTGGTACATTCCACATAATAAGGCCAAGTGATCAAACCTTTGGTTTTATTCCTGAGACTCCATTTAAACGTCAGTAGCTTTTGTGTAATGTAAGATAATAGCGATATGCAAGATATAACATTAACCCACTCATTTTGTCTTGTCTAATTAACCTCTCATTTTAGTCCCACCAGTTGCTATCCATCATTGCATGATACTTAGCAAAACAACAGATCTGTGCTCACGCATTTTTGTGCAAAGTATCTGACAGGGCAAATAGACAGATCATTTGCAATCCATGGAGAAATTAAACCTTTTTTCCCCACCAGTGACCTAAACTTTTTCAGTTATAACAATGGATTTCTTTCAATATATAAAATAATTGTGATACCCAATGCTCTGATTGCACTCTATAGGGAGTTCAATATTTTTGCCACTAAGGGCCTGATCCAGCTCTTATTGAAGACAATGTGTATTTTGCCATTGCCTTAATGTGTGGAGGATTGGGCCCATATATGAAACAACTTGACAGGTAACCAGACTAATGTATAGAATTCCCTATTGGCTCATGGACATTTTTATAAAAGCAAAGATTTTTAAGGCCAAAATATGTGTTTATTTCTGTGAAGGAGTATTTCTTAGGCTACCTCCATTCAAGAATAATTTTGATGAATGTGTTTTCTATAAAGAAAATGAGAGGTAATATTACTATTTAAACTGTATTTTGTCATGGTCTGATTTACACAATTTATATATAGATTATAATAAAAAAATGGTGCAGCTGATGATCAATGTTGGATGATATTGTGAACTCTATAAGACATAGTTCAAGCTGATCGTGCCTAAGTCTAAGATGACTTTATGGTGCCATTCATTCAGCTTGTAATGGACTTTCATTTATTTTATCTTGTAATGCCATGTAGCCCTTTTTGTAATCTTCTGCACCTAAAAATGCCATGGGCATTGACATGAACCACAAGTGTAAGAGGAAAAGCAGACCTTGCATTTGCACTCTCGAAAACACAAAGCTGTCAATCTTTGACAGTCACAGAGCTGACTAGAGTGAGTAGGAAAGCCAGCCTTCAATTTGCCTTGATGCATACATTAAATCTTAGCTGTCTAATCTGACACTCTTTGCTTAATAGTGTAACAAGCATGCTTTCATTTGTTCTCCATCACTAGCTTGTTCCATCAGTGTGTACGTAAGTACACGGTTTTTACAGCGATGACAAATTATCCAACATTTGCATACATTTTATTCCTGGTTCCTCTTGTACTCAGACCATGGGGATGATCACAACCGAAACAACATTAAGTACCATTATTAAAAAGAGATCCAGGAGACATGAAACAAAGCTATGTGTTATTCAACATATTTCCTCTGCTTTTTTTTTATTATTACGTCGGCATAGTACACCACAGTCTGAAATGATCAATTCAATTAAATGTTAAGGACTTTCATAACTTTTGATTAAATTTCCGAGTCCTTAGTAGATCTCAACCATAGCTAAATTCTTTAACTGGCATTGTTTATGAAAGCTGAAATGGCTCATGGGATAGATAATGGAATAGAGTTTTAAATATACCATGTGAGTCGCATATTTGCATCATGTGATGGTATTTCACAAAAATGGCTCCTGGCAAAGACCAGAGGTGAAATGCTGGCCCCATTCAAGTCTGAAACTTGACTTCCATTGACTTCAGTAGGGCCAGGATTTCTCCTCAGGTGCTTTAAAGCTCAGTCAGGGAAGATTTCCAAAATCAACTTGTCAGTTATTTATTAATGGCTTCAAGATTGCAGAGTTGTATCCCAGAAACATTTGAGTCCACTTTGGGCTATATTCTGCCCTTGATTCATTTGTACAACTCTCATTGACATTGATGAGCATAAGGAGGGAAGAACAGATTGTTAGGAAACTTTTAGTCTGTTTTGGTAAGTCCTGCCACAAAAAGAGGCCCTGCCTCTTTTTCCAATTCATAATTCTATCTGACATTTCATTTGATGTATATATTCACGTTAGGTGTTTGTGGCCATCCAGGTATGATTACAACAAGTGAGGTTGGATAATTATGTCATGATTGCTTTCATCACCCTGTTTTAACATGATTCTGCATTATTTGATTGAATATCCAGTGGTCGTACAAAAATACAAAACCAGATACTTACATTGGTAATCGATGCAAGTTTCTGTGTTTGCACAAAACAACAAACACAACAAAGTTATATGTGGTCTTTATCTGCATAGGTATCATACCTGTAACGATAAACTTGTCCTACTAATATTGTGCATGGACTGGACAACTGAGAATAAATTTATAAAAATGAAACAAACAGTCAATCATACAGGCTTTTCAATTGTTGTTCTACAAACACGTTTTGGATAACCCATCAGTTGATGTGAAAACACAATATAGTCAGCCCACATTTTAAACATACAAAACAGCAGATTTCCAAGGAGAGGCTGAAACTTTCCATGTATAAAGAACTACACCAGCTGTGAATATCATTTTACAGCATTGAAGTTTCATTTAGTCTTGAAAACCCTCTTGCAAGTTGTTTTTGAAAAAAATGCAACAAGATAACGTCCCCTGAATTTAACTGTGATTACAAATTATGTTCACATTTCCACTGACGGTGCAAATGTGTGTTTACGTATAAATCTGTTTAGGTCTTTTGGGTCTCGTAATTTCTGTAAATATTTAGACAAGTCGCTTCCACGGAAATTATCTAAATTTCACAAAACTCTATGCTCTATGCTCTATCCCCACAAAAATATTGTCCTGGTGTTTACCTGTAAAAATGAATTTAGAATCTTTCAAAATATAATATTGTCTCATGAAACAGATATTTGGTCTGGTAACTCATATTCAATCAGAATGCAGAACTAAGGGGCAAATTTCATTCTCCTCAACAAACAAGTGTTTTGTTTTTCCCATTTTCGTGTTTCTTACTGATTTCCAAAGAAACATGTCAGAACACTGTACAACTGCATGTAATCACTTGTTTTAATGCTTTCACCTTTTGCATTTCTTTTTTTAAAGCTCAAGAGTCTGCTGACCTTATTTTCCTTATTGACGGATCAAACAACATCGGAAGTGTCAATTTCCCAGCCATACGTGATTTCCTTGTAAATTTCATTGAAAGACTCTCAGTTGGAACTCAGCAGATACACATTGGGGTGGTACAGTATAGTGATCGACCCAGAACTGAGTTCTCTTTGAACAGCTACTCCACCAAAGCTGATGTTCTGAATGCAGTGAAGGCACTTAGTTTCCTTGGAGGCGAGGAAGCTAACATTGGTGCAGCACTTGAATCTGTGGTGGAGAACCACTTCACCCGGGCAGGAGGCAGCAGAATAGAGGAAGGCGTGCCGCAGGTTTTAGTGCTGATAAGTGGTGGAGAGTCTAGTGATGATATCAGAGAGGGAGTGTTAGCGGTGAAACAAGCTAGTATATTTTCCTTTAGCATTGGGGTCCTGAATGCTGACAGTGCAGAGCTTCAGCAGATTGCTACTGATGGAAGCTTCACATTTACTGCCTTGGATATTCGTAAACTTGATGATCTTCAGGAACTCTTACTGCCAAACATTGTTGGAGTGGCCCAAAGACTCATTTTGTTAAATGCCCCAACCTTTATTACGGAAGGTATGTATGCATTTATAGAATGTTGTATTTCATTGAATGAATGGATTTTTGCATGGTTTTTTAAAAAAACACATATCTCATATGCTCCTCTGAGAAAGAAAGGCGAAGACACTGGGATAGTTTGAGGAAATGCATTAGCCCAGCAGGCTACACTTTGACCTGATACTATCACAACATGGAATTTTAAACAAAATAAGCAGGTTATAAAAACCAGATGTGAACTCCTCTGAAGACAAATAATTTGTCAATCTCCGAAGAATGCTTGTGTCATGCAAACTTACGTCATATGTTGATATAAAGCTTCCACAGAAATCTTAAACGTGACATTTAGTCAGGGAAGCTAACAGAGGTGAAATTCAGATGAGGACTATACAGCGCTAGAGACAATGCTATGACTACAGATTGGGGTTGATTCTTCTTAATCGTTAACTAAGAAGTAATTAGTAGGGATGGTTCCAATGTGCAGCTTTCATATCCAGATCTAGGTTTTGAACAACTACTAGGGTTAGAGAGTGTTCAGAGCCAGTTTTGATTCAGTAGACAGCTGGTTGGAAATTTTTTTTTCCCCTTCTGAAAATGCTGATTTTTCATTAAAAACAAAAAAGCCCCCAAATGATTTTCTCTTTTCAGCAACTGAAAACTGAAATATTTCAGCAGAAACTTGATTTTTTCTTTTCTTTTTTTCCTCCCTCAGTTTTTTGGTTTTCTGACAAGAAACTGAAAATTTTCAAGGGAAGCCGAAATTTTCTGCAAATATTTTAATTTAGTCAAAAACCCAATTTTCCTCTGAAAAAAGTTTTGGTGGAAAGTGTCAGCCAGCCCTGGCTCCTGCCCATTTCTAGTATTTCAGAGTTCTTCATTAAGAGCAAAATTCATTCCTGGGCAGAAGGTTGGTCCAAGGCCTATGTACTACTTAAGACTCTTATGCTGAGGACTTAAGTGGTGCGACAAAAATGGCACATAGATGTTGTACAGACCATCTGTACAGGGATGAGGAAGAAGATTGCATTAGAGGGTACCAATAGGTTGAACTTAATTATTTTTTAAAAACAACAACATTCAATTATTTTGACAGGAAATCCCTATCCTGTTAACATAATTTTTCCTTAAATACTGTAACTGAGTTGGTTTGCAGCTTTACATGGAGGCAGTGGAAGCAAACACTTATATGTCACTACTTTAGTTTCATGGCAATGAAGATTTAAAGTAGCAAACCATTCTACTTATTACACAGCAGCATTAACTGGGTTATTGTGACATAATGCCTGAATATATCCAGTAACATATCCCTGAAATAAAACATACCCATGCTGGAGTTAATATTTAACACATTAATATTATGGATCATGCAAGTAAAATAGGATCCCTTGGTACTATCATTTTATAATTGCTTTAATTAAGTTAAATTCAGTAATATCTGATTACCACAATAGACACGAAGTGCCATATTTTCAGAAGCCCCTCTGATGAGCAAGTCTTCTAAAATACTCATGCATCCATTCAGCCGACACGCCCCCACTGGGTACATGAAGATATCCATTTGTGTATGTCTTAACCCAAGTGATATAAACAAGTAACCCTTTCTGGATCCAAAGGTCACTAGGGATTTTGGTACATTCTGTATGACTCACTCACTGTGTAGGCATTTGAAAACTTCATCCCACATGTTCTGATCAGTTATATCCTGAACTATATTATATCACTGGAGTTGCATGGGTGTAACTGAGGACAGAATTTAGCCCAATACATTGTCTTACTATATGGGCTCCATTTGTCCATTGATACATGTGTGTAACTCTAATTGATGGTAGTTGTGTGTCTAACCATCTGGCTGGTTTTCAAAATTTAATTGGGTCAGTTTGTACTTATTTAGCTGAAAGCATCCATTCCAAAACTCATTAAAGTCAAGCCCCAAGGACCCAGTTAATGGCTGATCTGTACACGGGGGACCTTGCAGCTGTAGGATCTCAGTTGAGAACTTTTTTCCGGTTCTTTGATATTTATATTTGAAAGATTTTTTTTAAACATTCTACTCAGAGACTGTGCATTTCAGTTCATGCAATACCGCAAGGGTTATAGTTTGTTCTGTTTCTACTTTTATATTTTCTATTTACAGCACAGGTCATTTGAAGAAGATATCACAATACGATCAGTCTGAAACATTATAGAAAAACTAGAATATATATATATATAAAGGGAGAGAGAGGCTGAATTTTCAAAAGATCCTAAGGGAGTTAGGCACCTGACTTGTACTGAAATTCAGTGGGAGTTGGGCACCTAATTCCCATTTGTGCCTTTGAAATTTTGCCCACAATGTACAGATTTTAAATTATACAAATCAGTGCAAGCTATAAGAATGCACTCCTGCAACGTGGTGCTAGGCACTCCTGTGAAGCACTGAGACCCATTTCTGCATAGGTAGTTAGGCCCCTAACTCCCACTGAAATCAATGGGAGTTGAGGGAGCCCCTTGGAGGCGTGCTCAGCATTTTTCAGTGTCTGGCCCTAATGGCTTGAAGTAAAGCTCATAGAAATCAGCAGGAGTGTTTTAGTAGGCTCTGAATCAGACCCTAAGAGATGAGTATAACCTCCCCTAAGTAATCTGAGAGAAATGGTTCCATCTTAATCTTGTAGATTGAAAGTGGCACTGTGGTAAAGTGTGTTTTTGAGGTTTTGGTTTCTGTTCCTGCATTCCTGTTTTATGAGGAATGTGTGTATAACTTGACCATGGCAATCGTATATTAACAAAGACTTATGCCTTATTGGTCACTCCTGTGTTTGCCAAACTCTTCAGCTGATTCACATTAACTTCTATATAAAGTTAAAAAAGGAACCAGGGCCTCCATATTTGGATATCTAGCTGCTCACAAGCTTGGAGGGTACCTTTTGGCATCTTTCTGGATGACACAAATCAGTGTTTTAACAAGCCTTAGTATTAATCTGGCATCCTTCCTACATCCAAACCTTTGGCTTTGAGCCTGGAATCCCTCTCCAGCGGGAAACTGATGAGGAGCAAAACTAGCTGCCGGGGGAACAAATATTGGAAGGATTTGGAAATTATTCAAGGTTCTGGAAAGAGGCTGAGGTTAAATCACTAATGACTGGTATGTGAATAGCCTAATGTAGGCAGCTTATGGTAGTAACATCCTTTTTAAACTGGGAAATGGAAGCTTAGGCAGTTAGAACTTGATTGTGACTTGGATTATGCATTGGCACAGGTGGAGTAAGAATGCCTGTATCCCCCTGTATGAGCTACCTGGACTTTCTGGGTTCAGGGGCATAGAAATAAAGCTATACGCCTGCTTGCTCCCATACAGGAGTAGGTGGGCAGAATCTTGGCTTTAACCTTTAACGTAGTATAAGTCATGCAGTCCTTAGTCAAGCAAAACTCTCACTGGAGTCTTTGAAGCCAGTAGGGGTCTTGCCCGAGAAAGGACATAAGACCAAATACTAATCCTTTATCCAAAGTCAGAATAAGCTGGCAGAGGATCTCTGACAGGCTCAAGGACCGCCATTTCCTCCCACCGTACTAATGGCCTACAGGAGTTGCTATCACCAGCAATGAGCTGTAGCAGAGGCTGTTACTTTTGCGCTCCCACTACTTCAGGGGGTCTTAAATAACAACTACAATGTAGTCTGGCCATGCCCCAGCCCCGCAGCGCCGGCGCATGCTACCACAGACAGATCCCTGGCAACCTTTGCTCTACGGTCCACATGGACGATCGACTCCCTACAAGGCCGTTCTACAGCCTGCTTCCAGTGCATCAGAGCATGACCACAGCAATGGCCTTGTTTAAGGATTTTGCCCCATAAGAGCATCGAACTCCTAAGAGTGTTTTAAAATGACACACTGGTTTTTACCAACCAGCCACATCACTGATAGTATTGTAATATTGTCCTTTACTTGCTCTAATCTCAATGATATTCTGAGAGGCCATTGCCCTTCTTTCTTAGTTAGCCTAAAACAGAAAACAAGCCAGGCAAGATTTTCAAAAGTGACTAGTGATTTTGAATGCCTCTATATCTGGGTGCCCAACTTGAGACTCCGTAAAGGAGTCTGGTTTCTAGCCTTTTTGGAAAAATCAAGCCCTTAGAAGGCATCTTAAGTTTGGCACCCGAAATTAGGGCACTCAAAATCACTAATCATTTTTGAATATCTTGGCCACTGTAATTAAAAAACCCCAAAACAAACTGGAAAAAAAATACCCGCAGTGCTCCTCTATAAATTGATTTTCACTGTCATCCAGAGAAGCCAAGAATTTATAAAAAGAAGTGTCAGTTAAGGCTGGATGTGAAAATCATGAAAATTGCTTTCTCTCCACCATATAAATGTTGATTTTCTTATTATGCCTTATTATTATTATTCGGTGTTGTTGAAAGTTAAATGAAGATTGTGCAATATTCCCATACACAAAGGATGCAATGAATATTTAGTTATGATAATGTCTACATATCAGCATAGTTTATAATGCTTATTAATCATGTTATTTATTTATCATAGTGCTTACATTTTCTGTGTTAAATATAATGGCATTTTGATTCCAGTACAGCAGAACAAACTTTTTTTTCTAACAACCAGCCCTTCAGACTCATCCAGGGATTTGAAAAGCAAGTTGTGTTCTTTCTACTTCTTATATCAACACCCCTGTAAAGATTTGGCAATTAAAACTGAGTCAACAATTTTGTTGATGATATGTGAGCCAGAATAGAATCCAGCTCATTCTTCCATAGCCGGATTGGCTGTGTTGAGAGAAGAACAGTAATAACTTGCTTTTGTTAGCTAAGGAAACAAATAGGACATGAAGACATGCAGAGAGCAGGTATGTGGAATAAGTGGGAACTGTTCTTTACTTAATTGCTTTAGTTAGAATATCCATTTTTAGATATATGGCACCAAATCACTAGATATGTAAATTAGCACACCTCCACTAAAGCCAATTGATGGCAAGTGTTAATCTAGCGCATGGAAGAGTATGAAGATTTTTCATTTGTATGGGGTTTTCTTTCTGTGCTAGAATACCCTGTGAAATTTGAAATTTTATTATGATCAACCTTTGACATTTTCTAACTTTTTTCCATGATTTAGAAAAGAGAATTGTTATAATAAATCAAATTATAGTGGAATTTAATGTAATCTCACGTTAGAAAATGGGAAAATATTCTGAAAGAAAGCCCTTTAAAAGGGTAGCGAGTGAAGTTCATGATACAAACCCAAAGTACCCTTAAGAGACGTGTAAAACAACACGAAAACTTACTTCAAGCAAACAAGAACCCATATAGCCCGTTCCACTGTAGATGTAACATTGATAAGCACTGTTGATTGAACACTTCCACTGACAATACATATGTATATTGTTACTTGCAGTTGTTGAAGTGAACAAGAAAGACATAGTCTTCCTGGTAGATGGCACAACTGCAATGGGAACTGCCCAATTTAATGCAATCCGTGATTTCATTGGCAAAATCATCCAACGGCTGGAAATTGGACCAGACCTTATCCAAGTAGCTGTGGCACAATATGCAGATACTGTAAAACCAGAGTTCTATTTTAATACCAATCAGAATAAAAAAGAAGTCTTGGCTGCCGTGAAGAAACTGAAGTTACTTGGTGGCCAAACACTCAACACAGGTTTGGCATTGGACTATGTTAGGAACAATTTCTTCACCAGTTTGGCAGGGTACAGGATTGACGAAGGTGTTCTACCCATGCTGGTGCTCATTACTGGGGGTAAGTCCAGAGATGAGATTGCCCAACCAGCAGCAGAGATAAAAAGGAATAGAATTGTGGTTCTCACCATTGGGTCCAGAAATGCAGATCAGTCGGAACTTGAAGAAATCGCCCAGGAACCAAACTTTGCATTCGCTCCAGCTGAATTCCGTCTCGCAAATCTGCAAGGCATTCTCCCTGAAGTGCTGACACCTATAAGAACACTCTCTGGAGAAGTAATTATACCACAAGGTAACCATACTCTTTTCTCAAAGGAGATGCAGCTTATAGTTCTCAATTCTTATTTTATACCCAGTAGAGATGAGTGAATCATCCATAATGGGTATTTAGTTCATTTAAATGTTACCTCTTTTCTATTTGCAAAACATTCATGAACAGATAGTTAAATTCTTTATAATGCATTTGTTATTTGAGGTTTTTCATTAATGTTTTTGTAAATCCCCCTCCCTCAGTATTTGTCATAAATATTTAGAACTTAAACTTGGAAATTTGTGCTACTCTGGTTAGCTACTTATGTCACATGGTATTGTTTCTTATCTCTGATTAGATGATTTCTGATACTAACCACCACAGAGCTAATTTTGAATATTACAATCAAATATGCAATTTGAAATTTGCTTTCAGTGGATATTTGATTGTGCAAGCTTCAAAATTTCTATTTGAAAGTACTGCATACGTGATAATAAAGCTTGACCATTCATTTGTTCAGAGAAAATGAACCTGAAAAGCTTGTGAGCATTGCTGACTTCTAATTCACTTTCAAATTCAAATTTGAAATTCAAATTTGAAGAAAAAATTCTCATTATTCACCCATCTCTAAAACTAAGTAGAGCATAAAACTAGTCTATAATTGATTGTGTTCATTAACAGTGTGACCCAAAAACCATTGAAGTCAATGGATTATTTTCATCGACTTCTGCAGTTTTTGGAACAGACCCTTACATGTTAACCTGAGTAATGTCTTCTGAACCAGTTTAGAATATATTTCAATAGATGGTTTATCGTTTATCTGCCTAACGATTTTGTACTAAGATTATCCTCAGGACTTTTCACCAGTGGAGAAATGTGAGGCTGGATTCTTATAATAAAATTCAGAGGGTCATGTCCTAAACTCACATTTCAGTCCCCTGTCATGAAAACGTCAGACAAATAAGGCCTTTTTCAGTCCCCATTAAGGTCACTATAGAGATTCCCTTTGACTTAAGTGGAGTTGGATCAGGACTGTGTTACTATCTATTTTCTCCAAGTTACTAAAATTATGACCCAGGGTGCAGAGAAACGTCATGGTTTTAAGAATCCTTTTAAAACTCAATGACTGCTCCACATGGAGAGCTGATGTTTTAAAAATCAATTTGCTTATACTGGTCCTTAATTAAGATGAATATCACGGGAAAAAAATCTATCATTTAACAAGCTTTTTCAAAATGTGTTTCCTGCTAATACAGTTTTGCATGGCTACATGTCAGCCCTGACATTCTTATTTCTAAATGCAAATTAAAAATGTCCTTAAACTTTTTATTCTTTAAAACTTATACATGTAGCTTCCCTCTTTGTCTCTCTGTCTCTGTCACACACATATCTGTAAACCAATGCTGTATGCAAGTGAATGTTCACCTCCAACAGCCCATTAGAAATATTACTACTGAGAGTGACAGGCCAACAAACTGTTACATTTCCAACTGATTATCTGAGGATATTAGCTCTCATCAAGGCCCTGAATACTAGTTTCATGGTGATCACACATGAGAACAGAGAAGAGCAGCTTAATCTACATGATTTGGCGGAAATAATTTCATTCCAAAGGAACTAATTTTGTCCTTTTGATTTTTAATGCCCTCTTAATGCACTGCAGAAAGAACCTGAGATAGAGAAAGGGATAATCTCTCTAATGTTGAACAAGTTAAAAGATGTCACACATTACCCTTGACAAAAGGATCTTCACAAAAGAGGAACGTGAGCGAGCATACAGACATGCTTATATATGTCTGTGGAGTTGGTATCCCTATGATACGTTGGAGAGGCATGCAATAAATTGCATAGGCAAGTGATAAATGTGTAGCTTACCTATGCAATTTGTCTCAAACATATGACCATGTCTCCAGCCCATTAATCCATCTCCTCTAACATTTCAAACTGCTCAGCAGCTTGAAACACCAGACATGTCATTTTAAACATCAACCTACAAGAAAAAAGTTGACTCCTGCATGTCCCTAAAAGTGGAATTTCCCCCAACACTGGTCCCAGCTAAAGTCCCAGTTTCAGTCCAGAAGCAATGGGCAGCTTTTCAGCACATAGAAATGTTATGATTTTAAAGTCTCATCTCATAGGACCTTTAAGAACTAGAAGTGGCAACGGGAAAAGGGAGTCTCCAAGGGTGAAATCCCAGGCCTATGGAAGTCAATGGGAGCTTCGGTATTTTACCATAAACCTCCCAGTGGGACTTAGCATTATCTTCTAGTCCTGTAAAGGACTGAGATATTACTTTAAAGCTATGACATTTTGGCCCAGATCCTGCAGTTTGGTGCACATCTCCAGAGCAAAAAGGCCTTAATGCTGATGTAGGGAGAATCCTCTGGTGGCACTGAACTGATGCCACCTTCCTCCGCGTTCCAGGGTATCATGGCTGGGCCAGGTATTATGCAACACCAATACGAGTGGCAAGAATTTGGACCTAAGCAAGGAGTGCAGGACTGCAAGTCTCCAAGCAGGGAAGTCCCTCTCAGTTCTACAGCCACTGACCGCAACATGCAAATCTGCCATTCTGCCACTAGGAAAGGTAGAGATACATAAGCATCACCCCAATATGGCCATGAGCAACACCTACTTAAAAAAAACACCTTACCAGTGAAAGCTATTTTAGGTGACCACTCAACGTACTGGCCAAAATTCTTAAGAGAGGTGGTCTTCTACTGAAAGTGGGCCAAATTGTACTCCATGGGCCATATTATGCTCTACACTGTGCCAAGGTAAATCTGGAGTAACTCTGCTGGAGTCCACAGAGTTACTTTAGATTTACACTGAGAGCGGAATCTGGCTCGCTATGCTTTGGGGCAGTCTCTTGGAATGGGAGATTGTCGAATAAGGTGGTACTGGTTTCACTATATTTGGCCATGATTCAGATCACAGTTTATTTTACATGCTACCAAGCTAACATTTTCTATAAGGCATTAATAAGAGGTAAAAAGTATTAATTAAATAGTATTTCACTCACACTAGTAGAAATATAGAGTAACTGCAGAGACCCAGATTCTAATCTGGTGTAAATTAGTGTTTCTCTATTGAAGTAAATGAAAACAGTTTACATCAGCTGAGGTTCTGGCTCAGAGCAACTACAGAGTACATAACCTTTCTGACAGGCATTAGTAGTAATATAAATGGTCTATACAGCAGACAAGGACTAGGCTCCATTTTTCAATACTGGCCATTCAAAAACCGTTTGCAGCACAAGTCAAAAACAAAACATCCAATAACTTCACATAATGTTCTTGCTGTTGCTCCCTTGGAAGCTCTCTCCACTTCTCCTTCTCTCTCCCTTCTCTCTAACAAGGTATACATGTGTGTACAGTGGATACTATATGCACACATGACAAATACTGGTATGTTTTCTATGATGTCTCATGTTATTTTCTCTGCTCCACTGCAGTTCAAAGCAAAAGGGATATCATCTTTCTTTTGGATGGATCACTCTACGTTGGAAATGCCAACTTCCCATTTGTACGCGACTTTGTTGTGAACCTAGTTAACGACCTTGATGTTGGAAATGACAATGTACGAGTCGGCCTAGTGCAGTTTAGTGACACTCCTAAAACTGAATTCTTTTTAAACACATTCCCAACCAAAGCAGCTACCATTGCTCGCCTGGGGCAGTTGTTCCCCAAAGGGGGGTCAGTGCTGAATACTGGCTCCGCACTAGACTTTGTCCTTACGAATCACTTCACTGAAGCTGGTGGGAGCAGAATAGATGAACAAGTTCCACAGGTCCTAGTCCTGCTTGTAGCAGGGCAATCTGCTGATTCAGTCGCGCAAGCTTCCAATGCATTAGCTCAGGCTGGAGTGCTGACTTTCTGTGTTGGAGTTAGGAATGCTGATAAGGCAGAACTTGAGCAGATTGCATTTCATCCCAGAATGGCATATTTGATGGATGATTTCAGTTCTCTGGCAGCTTTACCACAGGAATTAATTAATCCTTTAACAACATATGTTAGTGGAGGTGTGGCAGAAGTTCCACTTGCCCCTTCAGGTAATATCTATCTTTTTTCATGTTGACTGTATTAAATTGGTCTTGTTTCTTTTGATTCTTTAAAAATTGCCCAACTTCTTACTTCTCCAAGGCCCTAATCTAGTAAAGCATTTAGCCCATGCTTAACTCTATGTGGGTAGACTCAATGACCCACTGAAGTTAGCACTAACGTGCTTCAAGTTCAACAAGTGCTTAAGTGCCTTGCTAAATCAGCACCGAAATGGAGATCGGAATGGGTCTATGACCACCATACCAAATATCCTGCTTAATTTTCCCTGTATCCATTGTATCCTGACAACTTGGAATACATTAGTGACAATGATAGGTGCTTGTCTGTTCCAGCTCACATGTAGGGAGCGGTTACCGTTCCCCGCAAAAAATGAAATGAAAAGATTAATATTGTGGAGAACAGCAAGATCAACAAAAGCAAACCCCAAACATAAAAGTCTAGGGTCAACCCTTAATTGCAACAGCACTGAAATCAATGGGCTGGTATGGGTGTAGAGGAGGGCAGATTTTACTCCTGATAGTGAGTTAAAAGTTAATGAAAGTCTCTGACATTATCTCCAGAAATATTTGTGGCAGGTTTAAAGTTAACCTGAGACAAATAAATATATCCCCCCCACCCCCGTGTTCTTTTATTGTGGCTCTGTGCAAAAGGAGCTATTAAAAAGATTAACATTATTTAGTTTGGAAATGAGAAAATTAAAAGGAATTTGATAAATAGATAACAGGTGCTTCACTTTGCTTTGGAAAGTCAATGAAATTAAAAGGTGACCAAAGTGAAATAGTATCCCTTTGCATTTAGATACTTTAGTTAATGAAAATCACTCAATCATTTTAAATATCAAAATCCAGCTCCTTAATAGAAAAATGTTTCCATGATGAACCATAAAAAGAAAAAGGGTTGAACATCTTGTTTTCTTGTTCTTTCTGTTTGTTTTAGAGAGCAAGCAAGATATTTTATTCATGATTGATGGCTCAGCCAATCTATTGGGGCAGTTCCCTGTTGTCCGGGACTTTGTGCACAAAATTATTTCTGAGCTCAACGTGAAGCCGGATGCCATACGAGTCTCTGTAGCTCAGTACAGTGACAATGTCCAAGTGGAGTTCACCTTTGATCAAATCCCGTCCAAGCAGGAAACACTCCAGAAAGTGAAACGAATGAAGATAAAAACTGGGAAACAGCTGAACATAGGGGCTGCACTGGATTATGCGGTGAGGAACCTGTTCGTGACGAGAGCTGGAAGCAGGATTGAAGAAGGAGTCCCTCAGATCTTGGTCCTGCTTTCTGCTGGCAGATCTACTGATAACGTGGAACAACCAGCAAATGCCCTGAAAAAAATTGGTGTTGTCACTTTCATTATCTCAGCCAAGAATGCCGATCCCAGAGAACTAGAAAGGATAGTTTATGCTCCACAGTTCATTCTGAATGTTGATTCTCTTTCTAGAATTGGAGACATACAAGGAAACATTGTGAACCTAATTGAAACCATACCATATCAACCACCAGGTACAGAGAGCTTCACTTTCTTTGTGTTTTTTAATGTCGAAACATGTATCAAATTTGTTTAAGAGGACTAAAAAAATGTTGCAAAGATTGTTGTGAGTTAGAAGTAGATGCGAAATGATGGATCCTAGGCCCGATCCAAAGCTGATGAAAAGTCTCCCATTGACTTAAGTATGTTTTGGCTCAGGGCCAATAGAATTGAGGTTTAAAATGATTATGTTGCAAATGCTATTGTACATTGGTTTTCCTTCATTCAGGCCCTGATCCAATAAAGGGTGTAAGGGCATGCTTTCCTTTAGGCACAAACAGTCTCACTGAAGTAAAAAACCTATTTTATGATTTATGATTTGTATTATAAAGTATAATCTGCAGGCCACAACAGAGACTGCAGCCCCATTGTGCTAAGTGTTGTGCAAACATGGTGTAATAGACAGTCTCTGCCCTGAAGATCTTACAGTATGAATAGATGTAAGTGCTTTGCTGGATTAGGGCTACAAGGAACACGGCAGAATTGACAATTCAGTGCATAAATCGATTGCTTGCCATCCTAGATTCATTGGTCTATCTTTCTTCTTGAGTGAAACATGAGCAGCTTTTATATTTTGCACCCATAATCAACCAGTAAATTAAATGCTGTTGAATCAGTGGCAATTATAATTGAAGTAAATTAAAATAGTATAACTAAAATAAAGGATAACAAAAAGGTAACTATTAAATTATCAAAATTATAAACAGCATGGTACCATCATCTGTCTACACATAGGCCTTTTTTTGTGGAAGATTCCTGCTTTGCCAGCAAAGACAATGGATATTATGACCTCCTGCCAGTTGGTAGAGACAAGGAAAATTCAACATACTTAACATCAACCCTACATAAAGGGTCTAGCCAGATGAACCTGTTCAGTTCTTACTCTGTCTTTGACAGACAGTGACTGTTTTCAGGTTGGCCTGAACCAGGGTTTTGACATTTGGGGTGAGTTTGTTTGTTAGTAGAATTGATCAAGTTTTTTCATTTTTTTTTGAAATTTCAACTACATTTTTTCACAAAAATTATTGGGATTTTTTTCATATTTATTTTATTTTGCTGCGTTGAGCCAGTTGAAATATTGCCACTAAAATATTTCCACCATTGTCCATTCAGCTGTGGAATTTGTGTGCAGCTGGGCAGCATTACTTATTTCTAGGTTAGAATGCTCCCCAGGGAAGTTTTTTCTCTCTCTCTCTCTCCTCCATCATCCACTCATCTCTAGAGCACACTATGTGAAGTAGTCAACTAATGCCAATGCATTCCATTCCCTAGAGCCCCCCCCTTGCCCACAGACAAAGTAGCTATCACCCAGCATATGATGCCTCACGGTTTTCGCTGGATTTCCATCCATCTGTCCATTAGTCAAAAGCATTTGAATGCCTGGCTAAAGAGAAACTATAGAAAAACTAGATCATCATCTGTGATGCCTGACCTAAGATCCCAAGTTTTTCCTCTCTCTGTGAATCATGGTATACAGAAGATATCTACTTTACACAGAGAATCTGACTTATCTTCCCCTTCCCTCATTTTCTCCAGTAACAGAGGACGGAGATCAGAAGAAAGATGTGGTGTTTCTGATCGATGGCTCAGATGGTGCCATAAGTAGTTTCCCTGCACTGAAGGCCTTTGTTCAAAGAATGGTTGAGAGCCTGGATGTCAGTCCTGACAGGGTCCGTGTTGCTGTGGCCCAATACAGCAATTACGTAAGACCCGAGTTCCCTCTGAATGCCCACCCTGATAAAGCGGATGTGATCAGCGCCATCCAGGGCCTGTCCATTATGAGAGGTTCTCCTCTTAATACGGGTAGAGCCCTGGACTATGTCATAAAGAATGTATTCACCAGCTCAGCTGGCAGCAGAATAACTGAAGGTGTGCCTCAGCTATTGATTCTGCTGACAACTGGCAAATCAAGGGATGATGTGAGAGAGCCCTCAGTGGCCCTGAAGGCCAGTGGCACGGTGCCTTTAGGCATTGGAATTGGAAATGCCGATATCAAGGAGCTGCAGACCATCTCTTACGTGCCACGGTTTGCTCTTGCCGTTCCTGACTTCAATCAGCTGGATACCGCACAGCAGCTCATCTACAGAGTCACTCGGCTCTCACAGGAAGAAATCAGGACACTAGACCAGGTTCCAGAAGTTCCAACATCCGGTCCAGGTGAGATGAGGTTTTTGGCTATTGTGTCTGCAGAGTGATGCTCATGATTCAGAGACAAAAATGGATATTTAAATAACTTTACGTCCAGGAGGGCAGACTGCTACGTCTACACAGTCCACTGAAGTCAATGCAGGATCTGGAGTAGTGTCTTACAATAAATAAATGGGGTGATATATTGGTCAATAACTTAGTCACCAGACTATTTCTGACACCCCCCCCCACTACTCCCTCCCAAAGAAAACTAGATCGTTTAGATTTGATACTGACACTTTCATACTTCCATACTTTCATTTCTCAGACATTTATAATCCGGCCATGGAACTTTGCTCTGATCTGAAAGCTTGTAGAAAAGCCCATCATCATGAAGTAAACCTTTTTCTAGGAAACAGCAGGAGCTGGGAAAATAACTCTGGCAAATGTACGTCAATCTAGAGACGCAAAAGAGAGTGGGGTGTCAATGAACTCACTTTCTCAATGGCTAGATGGCAACTTTGCAATCTGCCCTTTGTAAAGAGTAGCTTAAGGCTGTGCGTCTCTGGGAAAAGACCAGAGGAGGATTAGTGGTTCAGAGATAACCCTTACAATTCTCCCCTGCTTCTCCATGCTTTGGGGAAGGGGCAAGTTACTTCGCTGTTTTTCAGGGAGTAGTTTACTACCTCAAGTACATGGCAAGCTAGTCTGATCAGCAAACCAGGGAAAGGTGTAGAGCCAGGGCTCCTCCCACTCCCTGGCCTTCACTCAGAGGCCTCATATCAGGAGAGCAACCATGACTCCTCCCTCCATGGCCAAAGTCGCAATCTGAGCAAGGGAGTAAAGGCGCCCTAAAAATTCTGTTCCCTGACAGCCAAGTGAAAGCGCTGACAGTCTAGGCCTCTGTGCACTAAAAGTTGCACATGTTTACAGACAAACCATGATGCCTTTTTCAAAAAATGAGTGGCTGTACCAAAGTGAGGTTGTGTGAGTGCAACTGAGGACAGAAGGTGGGCCTGCAGGGTCTAGCCTCACTTGGATTCCTAAGGTTGTACGTCAGAATTGTGCATAAGGACTGCAGACTAGATTTCCACACTTTTTAATCTTACAGCTGGGTTTCACTGGCGAGCTGGGTTCTGGACTGTGCCGACGACCCCCCCAAATGATGATGTATAATTGCACATCTGCGGGTACCATAAACTTTTGGCACTTTAGATCAGTGTTTCTCAACCTGGGGGTTTAGAGGGGTCGCAAGTGCAGAGCTGGTATTGGGGGTGGCAAGAAAGGCAATTGCCTGGAGCCACAGGGGCGCCATGAAACTAAGTTACATGCCTCAGCCCCGTGGGGGTGGGACTCAGGCTTCAGGGGTACAGTAGTTTGGAAAGGTTAAGAACCACTGCTTTAGATCATTTACTATTTCAACTCTCAGGCATGCGTGCATTGTCTAAAGTCTTTCTCTTTTCACAGTGAGCAGCAAGAAGGATGTCGTGTTTCTCATTGATGGCTCCCAGTATGCGACCGCTGAATTCGCTTTAATCCGTAGTCTGATTGAGAGGCTAGTGAATTCCCTGGATGTGGGTTTTGATGCCACCCGTGTTGCTGTGATCCAGTTCAGCCAGGACCCCAAGGTTGAGTTTCTGCTCAATGCCTACTCCAGCAAAGATGAAGTGCTGAGCGCTGTGAGAAGATTAAGGCCCAAATTTGGCCAAATGGTTAACGTAGGAGGTGCCCTGGAGTATGTGTCAAAGAATATCTTTACAAGACCTTCTGGAAGTCGCATAGAGGAAGGTGTCCCTCAGTTTTTGATACTGCTCTATTCCCGCCAGTCGGCTGATGAGATAGAGGACCCTGCCCTCCAAATCAAACAAATTGGGGTGGCACCTCTGACTATAGGAAAGGGTGTGGATCCTGAGGAGCTGAGAAAGATTTCTCTTAGTCCTGAGTACGTGTTCAGAGTGAATACCTTCCAGGAACTGCCCAGCCTAGACCAGAAGCTGCTGACCCCTATTACAACACTGACTTCAGACCAAATACAAAGGCTTCTGGGAGATGTGACAGTCCCTTCAGGTAAAACTGTCTGATTACCAAGTGCCTTTGTGTTGCTGTTAATGTAGATATTGCTAAGAGCGCAAATAACCTTCCATTCCTTCTCTGCCAACAAATGATTCCCTTCTTAAAAACAAATGCAGTACATTCGCACTGTCAGGAAAATGGAGATTTGGTAGAGATCTCATGCAAATATTGAAGGCTAAGGCCTTCTGGGCAAAAGCTGCATTACTTATCTTGCCCACAGCCCACTGAAGAGTTCTCTAGTTAAAATGAACACAAATCTAGGGCTAAATGAGGTTAGGAGCATTTAAGGAAATTAAGGCATAAAAAAATAAAAATCAGAGTGCTGGAGATTAGGATTTGGGGTGATATATGTTTATAATTTTGGATGTAACAGTTTAAACTGACTGCTAATGCCAAAAAACCCAAACAATACAAAACTCCACCCTCAGAAAGAAACCAAGTCAAATTCCATGCCTAAAGGCTGGGTTTTCACTTTAACACACAGCACATTTTAATATTCTCCCTTAAAAACAAATGCACATTTGCTCTGTCAGTTTCATCAGAGATCCCATGAGTTGGGTCAGGCTTGGGAAGAGAGAGCTCAGAAACCTTGCAGCAAAGCTCAGGCAAAGGAGGTTTTTCGCTTCAGTAAATTTCCTTTCTCCTTGGTATTTTTGTTTTCTTGCAGACTTGGATGGCAACGAGCGGGACATTGTTTTCCTCATTGACAGCTCTGACAGTGTGAGGACTGACGGTCTTGCTCACATTCGGGATTTCATCAACAGAATTGTTCAGCAGCTGGACGTTAGGCCAAGCAAAGTGAGAATTGGTGTGGCCCAATTCAGCAATACTGTCTTCCCAGAGTTCCTTTTAACAAAACACAAGACCAAAGAAGCGGTTATGCAAGCCATACGCCGCCTGAGGCTCAGAGGAGGGTCCCCACTAAATGTTGGAAATGCACTGGACTATGTTGTGAAGAATTACTTTATTAAATCAGCAGGGAGCAGAATAGAAGATGGGGTTCCCCAACATTTAGTCCTTCTCATTGGAGGGAGATCCCAGGATGATGTGACTACACCTTCTGCTTTGATTTCATCCATTGGGGTTAAAATCCTGGGTGTAGGAGCAAGGAATGCAGACATTATTCAGTTGCAGAGGATTACCAATGATCCTAGACTTGTATTCACAGTCAGAGAGTTTACAGCACTCCCATCCATTGAAACGAGGTTAATCAAATCATTTGAAGAACCTCAAGAGCCTACAACTCCACCTCCTCTAATTCCAGTTCCCGGTCAGTCTTTTATTCATGTTGGTAAACACTGGGGGAAACCTTTGGGCTACTGCATGGGATAAAATTCTAATATGTAAAGCCACTCAGAATTAATACATTTTAGTTCTTATTCCTTTGCTTGCATTTCCCTAAAGAATACTCACCAAAAGGACCTTGCAGAACTTGGAAAATAATAGAATTTAGGACACGAACGAGAGGGAAATGATTTAGTTGGATTTGGACCTGGTTTGAGTAGGGGCTGGTCTAGATGATCTACTGAGGTCCCTTCCAATCCTAATCTTCTATGACTCTATGAAATATGGTCCTCGTAGAAATAAATAATATATTGCATAGCGTAATATTTGGGCGGGGTGGGACCGTGCTCTGAGGTGACACTGATCAGTCTCGTGTTCAGGTGCATGGCAGGCTGGCTCTTGCTCACATGCTCAGGGTCTAACTGATTGCCAGATGTGGGATCGAGATGGAATTTTCCACCAAGTCAGATTGGCAGTGACCTTGGGGTTTTTTCACCTTCCAGCCTTATCTGGGTATATCTCACTGAATCAGTTTCCTGCCATTGTGGGGGGCCTCAGGCACTGGGCACCTTGATCCCTCCTGTTCTCTGCCTGTGGCACATAATAGTCATGTAGGCTGTCATACTTGGGTCTCATTTTGGTTGTTGGGTTTAGTGTGCGCAAGCTGGTTGGTGTTGGTGGCCTGTGCTAAACATGAGGTCAGACTAAATGATCTCACGTCCCTTCTAGTCTTAAACTCCATGCCTCTGTCATAAATATTATGTTGCAGAGCCCCTTTCTCCTGCTTATGTAGCTGAAGAAATATAATGATGAGTTGGACGTGATAGTGAAACATGACTTTTCTTCAGGTAGGACCAGCTCCAAATCTATTGAAGTCAATGGAAAGACTTCCATTGACTTCAAAGAGCTTTGTATCACGTCTATATTTAGGAGTTCTCCTAGCCTGAAAAAGATGCAGGCATTTTGCTAAAATAATGGTGATTTTGCACTTAGATTTGGGATTTGGAATTCCGCTCTCCCGTCCCCAATCTATCCTGTTCTCCACATTGATTTGAGCAGTGAGTGCTTGTATGTTGGGTGTCAATCGTCCAAACCTTTTGAAATACACAGTCATTCCTTTTCTCCATGCAGCCATCATTGTCTCTTTCAACAACCCTACCCTGTGCTTTTTGTATTCTCTGCATATAATCTGTCACCCTAAATGATTGCCTCAAGCCTGAGCATATGCATTCTCTTCTCCTTCCTGTTGCTATGATCTCTTCTTTTCCTAAGAGGTAATCTCTGCTTGATATTTTGCCAAATCCAAGTGTGGTCTCAATAGATCTTGCAGAACCTGCTTTGCTAGCTGGTCTCTTCAAATCTCACATTTCAGGGGGCTTAACTAGTGCATCGGGGCTTCAGGACATTTTCCCCAGACAGATTCATCTACGGATTTAGCAGGATAGCAGCAAAGACGCAGAGCAGGAGACAAAAAAGGGTTGTGATCAATGGAGACTTTGCAGATCAGGTGCTTAAATGAATTCCCCCATAGGGTGAGTTGTATTTGTGTCAGGCTGTATATTCTGACCAAGACTTTAAAAAGTGATGAGTGCATTTGGGTGCTAGCATTTTGGGGTACCCAAAAAGAGAGAGATCTTAAAGGGTCCTGATTTCCAAAAAGGCAGTGTCCACCTGCTCATTGAAAATCAGGTACCATGGAGTTTGACCACCCACGAAAGCAGGCATCCACTCACTTCTGAACTGCTTGGCCTTCACTGACTCATTCACTAATGCTGAATGAGCCATTGTCTTACTGCTCATCTTATTTTCTGAGGCAAGACATTTTTCTAAATGAAATGCAGAATTATTTCTAAGTGCAGCATGCAGCCTTTGCCTACAGTTTAAGAATGACCTTTTTTTCTCTATTGTTTGGGGCAATATTATGGGTGCCACACAGGATTTAATACTCATATTGTTTTAACTGTTTCAGATGGTAAAAAGCAAGCCGACATCGTGTTTTTGCTGGACAGCTCCATCAACTTAGGGAAAGAGAACTTCGATCAGGTTATCCAATTTGTATATTCCATAATTGATGCTCTATATGCATGGAATAAATCCATTCAGGTGGGATTGGCCCAGTACAACTCTGATGTGACTGATGAATTTTTTCTCAAGGATTATACCACCAAAGACCAGATCTTAGCTGCTATCTCCAAAGTAGCCTATAAAGGTGGCAGAGTGGCTAATACTGGAGAAGCCATCAAACACATCCAGGCAAAGCACTTTGTGAAAGAGGCTGGTAGCAGGATAGAGAACCAGGTCCCTCAGATTGCTTTTATTGTGACCGGAGGCACACCTTCGGATGACGGACAATCAGCTGCATTGTCACTTGTAAATTCAAATGTCAAGGTGTTTGCCGTGGGTGTGAAAAACATTGACCTAGATGAAGTAAGCAAGCTGTCCAGTGACAGTGCCACTGCTTTCAGAGTGGGAACGGCCCAGGAACTTTCCGAACTGAACGAGCAAGTCTTGATTACTCTTGATGATGTCATGGCAGCGCAGCTGTGTCTGGGAGTGAGTGATGTTCCAAGAGGCAAGTGCAATCATTTAAAAATATTATTTTCGTGTATAGTTCTCCTCTTGAAACACTTTATTTGCTTTAATCAGCCTCTGCCCATAGCATCATTGTGTTCCTGTTCCCATGCTTTCTTAAGCCTTGCTCTTGCAAATTCTCATAAGTGGGTGCAGCCCTGCATGGTCATGGCCCTAGACTGCAAACTCTTCCCTAGTTAGTAAGCTCTTTGGCATTAGAACCATGCCTTCATATGCATTTGTGCAGCACTTAGCATACATGAGGTGCTACTGCAGTATATGTCAAATAAGAACCATCCCAACAGGCGTTTTAAGATGACAAACACCTGCATGACTGATCACGTGTTGACAACAATAGCATCTCCACTTCAAACAAAATGTTATTAAGGAATCTGATACTGCCCTGTGGATTTAAGTGTTGTTATATCTGACTGGCCCCTTTGTACTGATTTAATCAGTTTTCATGACCCCAACATTAGGAGGATAAAAGCAAGCACCTAAACCAGAGCAGCCCCCACATTATAGCCAGGCTGAATCTGTGATTGACAAGAGTCTGGGAAATCTGAAGGGTCTCCGTGACCCCACAGTTACGATGCCATCCTCTTCCTGACAACTTTGCCGATAAAGGGCAGGTGGGAGCCCAGATGAGGGAAAATATCACTGCCAAGAGATGTTTTCTTGAGCAAGGACTAACACTTGTTTGAGGGAAGCTGGCAGCTGTCCTGAATTAGGGAGATGTCAGCAATCACCACCAGCTATAATCTCATCACCTCCCCCCTCAGTGTTACTAGTTCTGAAAGGCTAATTCATACCTCCAGGAACTCAGCAAACAACACTGCTCACAGCTCATCTATAGGGTTGACTTTTGTCCAGTGGCGGCGTGACATCTGGACATCACCTGTCTGGATAGAGATCTGTCCCCAACAAAGCAGCCAGTCCAGCCTAAATGTGACTGATCCGATCCACACGCAAAAAAAAAGAGAATTCCTCACAGCCAGAAATAATTCTCTCTCTTTCCATGTGATGACAGCCTCCATTCACCAAGTTATTCTCGTGCAACAGTCCTGCTCAATGAGACTTCACAGATACCCAGAGAAGAAGAAATCTTTCCACAACAGCCAAAATCTAGGACTTCAAACTTTCTATGCTGTATGAAACTGGCTTTTAAAAAATGAGGACCATTGGTGTCCTAGCCTGTCTCCCACATGTTATATCGGTCATGGACCATCTGGATCCAAGGACCTGTCAGTATAAGGGACTGGCAGAAGCTGCCACTGTATCACTGGTGGCAGGCAGTAAATGGCCAAATGTCCCTCTAGGCTATCTACAGAATGGCCCACTAGTTGTATAGCACTCTTTTTTGCAGATGTCTAACGCCCAACAAAATCCATCACCCTGAGAATGGACCAATGAAAGTTAAGGGTAGACCTTGATAAAAGGGGTAAATCTCACTACTCTTCCACACGATCCTTAATTCTCTATTATATATAGTTATACCCAATTCTGATTTAAAGGCAAAATCCAGGGTGAGGCCACCTGTCAAGCCTGAATTCACGGGCATAACATTCATTCTAATCACGGGCTGTTAGTTTTTAATTTCATACTGTTCATACTGAGTTTGTCAGTACTCTGCTATAACTGAGCAGGCGGTTTCATTAACAAGGTGTCGGCCCTGGGGGGCTGGAAGGGTTTGTAGCTGAGTTGTTCCAAATCCCAGAGGTTTGCACTGAGTTTTCTGGAGAGCTCTCTCACGAAGGGTGCCTTGGGGATCTGTGGGGGTACCCCTCCGGAGGCGGTGAGAGACGCAGTGGGAGCTGGATTCCATTAGTGAGTTAATGACGTTCAGCCCTAGGGCTCTTTTCATTAGGCCCCTAGGGTGCAGTTCCTTTGCTTTCCGAGCGCCTGACTGAGATAGGGGCCTTGGACGAGAAGGAGCTTGCTGACAGTGAATCTGTGGGCCTTGGAGGATACATTGGGAAGCAAGCAGGGTGCATGACTGGAATGATGACATCCTCCCTTGAGTTGATAGGAGTGGGGGTGTCTGACCCTATTGCATGACAGGACTGGTGTCTGCTCTTATGACTGATGGCTTTGCCTACACTGTGGGTGAGATGCTCAGTGAAGTGGTATTTCTGGATCCTCAATTTTGCCTATTGTCCTTCAGGGGCTTGGCGGTCTTGCGAGCCTTTTGTTATCTGCATTGAACACACCTACTAGGAGATTCATTCTCTGATGTGGACCTGGTCATGGTTGCCCTGGCCTTTGTGACCTCCTGATTGGACTGAGAAGCTCAGATAGCACTGTGATGGGCGCAGGAGAGGAACCTGGGTAGACTAGAATTGCTGTCATGCCCTTTACACTGAGATATCCTTGAAGAACACTCGAAAGCCATAGCTGGTGCAGAATTACCAACTTGCTTGGCTGTATTGGTTGCAAGAATCATGTGAAACCAGGGCTGAAAAGACAGCGTGGACTCCCTGTTTGCTTCTGGGTGTGGCGGAGTGTAGATCTGGTTCTATAAAGCTCTCGAGAATGTGAGCGAGCTACTGGGAAAGCCACTTCTCTGGATATGGTGGCAAGAGTCAAGATCAGCTGATAGGCTCTCTCTTTCCACCCTATATTTGAATGACTGGAGGGCTGGAGGATATGTCTCTCCAGAGGAAGGTTTCCACCTTGGAATTTGTTTAGCCCATTGCTCTTTTCCTCTGCAGCTGTTGACCTTCATTGGGTCTCATGCTAAATAGGCACCGAGATTTGCAAGTGAAAGGACACAAAAACAAACAAACCCCCAATGCATTAAAAATAACCTAAAAACAGTGTTCCTGATTCATCTGTGACATTTGCATAATTATTATCATTTTTTTTAAATGAATCCAATTTTGTGAGATTGCAACAAAGGGCAAGCCCTTGAACTGCTGAGGTTTTTGAGTCCCATCGACACGTTTTCACACGTCACTCAAATGTACGTTCAAATGATCAGGGAAAGCCTGCTCAGTAATGGACATCTACCTTTCTTTCTTAGTTACAGCTTGATTCTGTGACTCATACTGGGCCTGATCCAGAGCTGTTGAAATCAATGGAAAGCTTCTCCTTGACTTCACTTCCTTTGACTTCAACGGACTTTGGAGCAGGCCTCTTGAGTGGTACTCAAGTGAGTAATCCTATTGAATTAGGTGCATGGAGATGGGGGAGAGCCTTCTCTCTCCTTGTAGTTGCACAGAGAAGACGGCGAGTACAGTTGCCCTCCATATTGGACCACCTGAGGAGGAGTTATGCCTCCCTGAAACAATTTCCCTCCCTCAGTTCCCCCCTGGGCAATGCAGTTCTGCCCTAGCCCTTCCTCAGGCTAGTGACTAAATGCCGCAGAATGGCCCTGTGAGTAAGGGTTGCATGTCCCTTATTTATTGTTTCATGTTTCTCAGACTGTGGTCTGTAGGCCAATGCTGTTCCACTAAGCATGAGCTGCCAGGTCACATGATGCTGGCTCCTCCTTAGTTCCAGCCGGATGCATGGATGGAGAGATGCCAAGATGCATGGAGAAGCAGCTGGCAATAAGGACAGTCAACCAGTGTAGCTGAACATACACAGCTGCTGATGTTGCTGCAGGGTTATTGCATGACTGGAAAGTGGATCCAGACTGGTAGGGGTCCAGTGGATGGACTGAGTGATGGGAGGGGAGGGGAGACTGAGTGATGTTCTCTTTATTAAGATGTGGTCCCTGCTGGGGAAAAGTTAGACCCATCCAATGATACAGATAAGAATCACATTTTGCATCTATCATCGCAGCTTTCATCCAAGGATTTCAAAGCACTTCACAGAGATTAATTACGCTTCAGAACATTCCTGTGAAGTAGATCAGCACAGATGATAAAATTGGGGGCAACAGAGTCGAATGGCCAGATGATACAAAACTGCATAGTGGCCAAACTGGGACTAGAACTCAGGAGTCCTGGCTTCCAGTGCCTTGCTTTAACCACTAGATTTTTTCCATCTCATATTAAATATTTGCACTTATTCTCTCCTAGAAGAATGCAAGACTTGTAATTCTGTACAGATCAAGATAAAATTAAACTCCAGATTTTGGCCACAAATTGGAAATTGTAACAAATGAAAGCAGAAAATAGTTGTCCACTATTAAAGGACAGACAAGCTCTAACAGAGGCAAAACAAGATATTTCCCCATGCGATGTATGATACATTTATTGCTTAGTGGATTCATTCTCTATTTGTTTCGAATAGATTAAGTCAAATTCTAAACAATAGCTACATAGAAAAAAACATAGGCCCTTTTCCCAATATAACCACTTTTTATTAATTATTCTTATTATAAGAAGCAACTAGAGACACAAACCAGGTTCCGGGCCCCATTGTGCTTGCCATTGTACAAACAAATAGCACAAAAATAGTTGCTGGTTCAAAGAGCTCACAATGTAGGATTCAGACAATGGATACCCAGTTCTGGGGGTGCTCTGCTCTGAAACAATCATTACTTCCCACCCCACCTTACTCTGTGTCTGAATGAGTCTATACATTTTTCCTCTCCAGACTGTAAACTGGACGTGATACTTGGGTTTGATGTCTCGGATGTTGGATCTGGGCAAAATATATTTAATTCTCAGAGAGTTTTGGAGTCCAAGGTTGAGGTCATTCTGAACAGAATTACCAAGATGCAGAGGATCAGCTGTACTGGCACCCAGCCGCCAACTGTGCGAGTGGCAATCATGGCCCAAACCCCAACTGGCGCAATTGAAGGATTTGACTTTTCCGAGTACCAGCCTGAATTGTTTGAGAAGTTCCAAGGCATGCGCAACCGTGGCCCATATGTTCTGACAGCAGAGACGCTGAGATCTTATCAGAACAAATTCAGAACAGCTCCTGCTGACACTGTGAAAGTAAGTTTAGGTTCCCCTTTCATTGTAGAGGTTTTTCTATGTGCTTTGAAAGAGAAACACATTGGGCAATATTATCTGCTGGTTTAAATGAGCACAGCTCCATAGAAGTGAATTTAGCTCTGCCAGTTTACACCAGGTAGGAAATTGCCCCATTGAAATGTTGAGAGTGTGAAAGATTTCCTGACACTGAAAAGCGAAGATCTCTGATTGTATGTTTTTTAAAAATTTTTTTTCTTTATTTGGAATATTGCTGTATATAATTTAGTTTAATTGATGCAGGTAAATTAATAAGCAAAACCTCTTAACCCTATAGTTTTGCTGCACTTAAGTGGCATTTTAAAATATATTGTCAGACATAACACTATTGAACGTCACTCCAGCTAATATCTGAGAGTCCTGTTTTGGGCTATTTACCGAGCTTTAGCTATTATTGACTGGAAAATGTAACAGGATCTGGCACGTAAAGCTAAAAATCCATACATTTGAAGGGCAGGAGGACCATTAAGACCAGCCAGTCTGACCTCAGACGAAATGTGCATCCGGGGAAAGTGTGTTACTGCAAGGTCGGCTCTGAATATTATGGTGTAAATCCATGTCATTTCATTGAAGGCAATGGAACTAAGCTAACGGAGACTAGCTGAGAATCTGGCCACCATAGCGCTGTGTGTGGATATGTTTCACAGTTGAGGCCTGATCTGAATTTGTTTCCTTCCCAGGTGGTAATCCACCTAACTGATGGTGTAGATGGTGGAATGGCTCAGTTGGAAGCTGCATCTACCGCGCTGCAAAGAGAAGGTATTATACTAGAGTGCAACGACACACATTTCATTTTGCTTCATTTTGACCTGGGTTTCGAACAAATGAGATGTGCCCACCTTTTTGCTGAAAGGCGACTTCCATATTAAACTAAATTCCATAAACACGTGCTGTTTTTAAATGATTTAAATAATCCGAGGGAGGCGTTATGTTGACGGAGGATCTATGTATGTTATACGGTAGGCAGAGGCAAACCCATGCTGAAAGACTCAGAACTGAATCTGCACATCACAGAGTTTGGGGCAAAGGTGTTGTAGCGCAAGCAAAGATCCACCCGGTAAATTAGATTAACGCACCGCTCTTATCCAGTTTACATTAATTAATAGATTGAGACCTGTGACGACAGAGGGTTCCTGGGACGCTGATTGTGCCAAGTGAGGACAGTGCAGGACTGGAAATGGAATCATAGAATAGCGAGTCCTTCTGGTACAGAACAGGCACAGCACCACCAATAGGTCCTGAAGGGATCTTCCAAAGGATGAGATGGGAGTTGAATGTCCACACTCATTCATGGAGTGATTCTGCAAGCCCTCCATACACAGAACTCCCATTGTCTGCAGGGGAAGGACTGGACACATTGCCTTTGCTCCTTTCACTTGGGACTATATACAGGCTAGACTGTGCCCTTCAGGAACAACCCTGCACTGCCTCTGGAGACTTTCTGCCTCCTACTGCACTGTGGGGGGGTACAAACTGCTACACCCCTTTAAAGAGTTCAGCTTAGTCCCTGCCCTCACTCAGCATTGACCGTGGTTCTCTCCCCTTCCTGCCCCCTTCCGGGAATAGCGCTCATCCTGGGACAGCTCCGAGCAGAGAAGCTGCAAATCTGACCAAATCTTCTGCAGACTGCACAAGAGCGGTGCAATTCCTCGCTCCCTCCCTACTGCACCACCCATATTTGGGCCAGTTGGAATCTAGCCCCATGACAAGAATGTTGGTCATCTGGCCACCTGCCTCCCCTGGGCTGAGCTCACCAATTAGCTTTATAAGGAGAAATGCAGAGCCAACAGGTGTTTCAGCTATTAAATGAAGCAAATTGGATTCAGGCTAGTGAGCTAGATGTGAAAAGCCATGTGTGCAGCCCATCTACTAGCTACTGGCTAAACATGATGATGACTCACAAACCCAGAGAGAGGCAGAAGGATTGTTAATTCCTTGCCTTATCCAGACCCCTGAAATCATTCAAGTTAATGAACATGTGCCAATGTTTTTTTAGATTTGCAGTTGAACAGACAGGGACAATTCATTCTCTGATTTTTACACTATGCATGCTTTCAAGTGTTTACTCGCTCTTCCACAGAAATGCTTTCTGTTCCAATTCTCTAGGGGTAAAGGCTCTCATCTTTGTGGGGCTGGAGAGAACACCAAATATTGAGGATGTGATGCAGCTAGAGTTTGGTCGTGGCTTCACATATAACAGGCCTCTCAGAGTAAATCTACTGGATCTAGATTTCGAGTTGGCAGAGCAACTTGTAAGTAACTTTGAGCTGACAACCTAACTTGTACAGAGCAGAAACTTTACAAACACTCTGGCTGGATCCTCAGCCGGTGAAAATCCTCCATCCCTGAAGCTATGCTGATTTACACCAGCTGTGGATCTAGCTCTATAACCTCAGTTATGCATTTTTGTGGAGACTGCAGTGAATAAAAAAGAAATCCTGATTTTCTTGTGTGAACTGGTATTGCTCTATTGACTTTAATATCACCTGAGGATTCAGCCCAGTATTCTAGATCTGATGCCACTGAATGGGACTATTATTTCCCTGTTCCGAGAAGTTAGGCCTCTGTTTATGCAGTTTGCATTGGTCTTTCTTGGTGCCTTATGGCACTACAAACTCGTGGCTACTTTGCTCTCATTCCGTGTCACCATTAAATCTCTTTAGCAGTGCTGCTTTCTTGGTTCCTTCCTCTGCGTGGCTAGCTGACTTTCAGTACTATTTTCTGATCACGAACTAGCTTGCAATTTTATTATTGTACACCCATGTATGTAATCTCTCTAGGGACTCTTTGCGATACTTTTCTATCTTCGTTGGCATTTGCAGCTGCTCCCACTTTAGTATCTGCTGCCAGTTTTATTACTTGCCTCTTCCAGATCATTAATTAAAATGTTAAATAAGACCAGATTTCACCTGTGATACTTCCACTGGACACTTCTTCTGCCCCAGATCACTACATAGCCATTTAACTTACCCTTTGGCTTGTGTATTTGAGCTAGTTTTCAGTCTACCTCTGTACAATTCACTTTGAATGAATTTTCCTACTAAAATGCTGAGAAGAGATAGGTGAGACCTTTGTGACAAACAATTTATCTGGTAAAAACAACAAGAGTCCTGTGGCACCTTAAAGACTAATACATTTCTGCGGGCATAAGCTTTCGTGCATCTGACGAGGTGGGCTGCAGCCCACGAAAGCTTATGCCCATAGAAATTTGTTAGTCTTTAAGGTGCTACAGGACTCTCATTGTTTTTGCTGTATACAGACTAACACTGCTACCCCTCTGAAATTTATCTGGTGAATTTAGTTATCGGTTTCCTTTTAGTGAACTATCCAAAACCAGACTACCTTTTATTGATTTGTTCGCTCTATGAAATTGTTTTGGACAAATGACTTTCAGCCTGCGGAATGCCTGCAGGTTGCTTGCCGTGAGGAGTCTTTGGAGTAATCCGTGTCCATGATTTGACATTTCAGCACAGGGATTGGTCACCTAAAATCACATGGGCATTGTTTCTGGGTGAAACTGCGGCATACCAAGGCCAGCGCACCATTCCACTCTCACTCACCTCTGCACTGGGGTGAACTGAAATCCTCTATTCCCTGATTATGTGATCTAGACTTCCACTTCTGCCTGAAAAGGAGTTTGCTTGAATCTCATCTAGGAGCCTGGCTTTCACTTTCCATGAACATTTGTAAAAACACATCTTTGCTTGCATGGATGTTTGTGAAAAGGAAACAGAAAAGGTTGCACATATAATGGAGGCAAAATTCCATTTAAAAGTGGATAACATCCTTGTGAATATTTTTTCTCCATCCTTGCCTGGCTCTGTTTCCGTATCAAATCCACTAATATCTAGGTCCTTACCCTGCAATGCAATTTCTTCACACAACGCACAGTCAACCTGTGGAACTCCTTGCCACAGGATGTTGTGAAGGCCAAGACTATAATGGGGTTCAAAAAAGAATTAGATGAGTTCCTGGAGGATAGGTCCATCAGTGGCTACTAGCCAGGATGGGCAGGGACTGCTGTTTGCCAGAGGCTGGGAATGGCTGATGAGATGGATCACTTGATGATTGTGTTCTATTCCTTCCCTTGGAAGCATCTGGCGCTGGCCACTGTCCAAAGACAGGATGCTGGGCTAGATGGACCATTGGTCTGACCCAATATGTCGTTCTTATGTTCTTAATGAAACCTTGCTCAGCATGAATAGAGCCTGAACTCTATTAATTGCAGAGCTCATTGCAGGATTGGCGGATAAGCCTGAGCCCCTTAATCTACTAAATTACTCTTCCTGCATACGTACACATCAGGCAGCCAGATGAACGTTGCTTAGGGAGTTCATGTCCTTGCTGAGTTTTTAACCAGATTCTTTCATTATAGGACAATGTTGCTGAAAAAGCATGCTGCAAAGTACCATGCAAGTGTTCCGGACAGCGGGGAGATAGAGGAGTGCCGGGTACCATTGGACCAAAAGTATGTTGCTGCACCTAGTTTCATAATAACCGAGCTCAGGTCCCTTTCACAGAAATCATCTCCAGTTTTCAGACTTTTCCCTTAATAAAGAAATATAAACGTAGCATTCACTCACTCCAGCATCCTGCATTCCCACCTGAGAAGAAACTAGTTACCACGTTATTATTTTAAAGGCACTTTTTATTAAAAAGGTTTTGAACTGTAAAATTGTGCTTTAGAAAAAAAGATTGGCTTGTTTTAAAATTACGCTGCATCGGGAGGGTTGAATTTTAGAGACAATAATTTAAAGCAACACTAATGAAACTGCAGGGCTTCATGTTACATAGGTTCTGAGCCTGACTGGAGACTCCAGATGGAACTGTAATAAGAAATTCTGAATGAATACCATTACTGATTGTGCTAGGTAGTATACAAAAACATAGTAAGAGACAGAGCCTACCCCTAACAATTTATCATCTAATTTAAGACAACACACAAGAAGCAGGTGGAGCAATCAGATGGGAGAGTGTAGGGAAAATGGAGGCTCATAGAAATAGAAAATATGTGGTTACATCGACGAGCTATTCACGCAGCTAGATGGTTTGTGGAAGTTGTAATCAGATTATTCAATTTAAATAGTTTACTTTTAGGTTATATGACATGCACATCTGCTCAGTATTAAATCCAGGGGTATTTTGAACAGGGGTTTAAAGAGAGAGGACAGATTATTGAAAGTAAAACTCAGATGTTATGTGAAAAATGAACTTATCTGCGTTTGTTTTTAGGGTATTTCGGGCGAGAACGGCTACAGAGGCTATCCGGGTGATGAAGGCGGACCAGTAAGTAATGGTCTAAAGCTATATTGCATCATAGGGGAATGAAGGGTTGCTCATCATTGCTCAGATTGTTTCTGGCTGTGGAGGTGGTGGGGAGCTGGGATTTTCTGACCAACAGTCCCTCCTGCGAACAAGGGGGTGGGCCAGGCAGGGAGCAGGGTGAGCCCTGGTTCCAACCCCTACTAGTTGCTGGCCAGAGTAGCTGGCCTGACTCTCAGTGGGGAGTGAAAAGCATCAGGAAGTGTACTACCCCTTGGAGCAATGGGTAAGCTGGGGAAGGTTTGCCTCTCACTCTGTGGGCTGCTTCTGAGATGGTTCACCAATTCACCACACCTTATGCAGGGCAGGTTGTAAAGTACCGATCTGGTCCAGAACAGCTTTGACTGTATCTGAGTTACATAGAAAGCCAAGTAAACAGAGCAAGCACCCAGCCTATGTGTATATAGGGAACACCCAAAGAAATCGATATTGATGAAAAGAAATGTGGAGTGATTGTGTTGCCCTTTCCAGCCCAACATTTGGGATATCAGACAGTAACAGTGATGGTGAAGACAATGAATCCCATGATTTACATTTCTTATTAAAATCATCTCCTCTGAACAGTTACTTTACCAAAAACTAAGAAACAAACACCCCGTGGTGCATAGCACCAGATGGTGAGATGGAGGCCAAGTGGCTGGTTTTTCTCATCTGTCCAGCAACACAATAGATACTATCTGAATGCAGAATTTGGCTTCTATGTGTCATGGGAACTGTGTATGAATAGTTAAGAACAGATCTCATTATAGCCCCATCCAGAATGCATTTTATTCTAAGAGAACCTCATAAAACAATTGGGTCTTTGAGAGGCGAGAGACAGTTTGGAAAGAAGATACTTTTCAATTGCTTCCAAAGACTAGAGTTGGCCCCCACGTCATGACAAAGGTCACTGGCAGCATGCTGTGAGAAAACTCACACTGCAGCTGCCTGCCCCGTCAGTTGCTGATCTTTGGAAAGTACTCTTACATTTTATCATGTAAACATGCAGAGCCCTTATATACATTTTCAGTTTCTAGTCCAGTAAAACCACGATCCAGACATGTAGATAGACAAGGTTGGATGGAGCATGCTGTTTCGTAGACAATTACTAATGGCTCCATTCTTACAACAGGGTGAACGGGGTCCACCAGGTGTCAATGGAACTCAAGGATTCCAAGGTTGTCCTGGTCAGAGAGGAACTAAGGTATGTTTTTAATGAACCTCTAGAGAACACAACCAGATCCTAAGTGGATGTCAACCAGTGTAGATCCATTGCAGCTGTTTTACAGAAGCTAAGGTTCTTCTGTAAAATTAGGAAAGAGCTATTTTCCTAAAACAGCCTGGCAGAAATATGGTGCCTTCAACATACGTCACAGCATCAGTTTCTCATTGCATTGTAATGTGAAGGAACAATACCATGCAAAGTGCTTAAAACCAATATCACATAAACGCAGTCTGCAGACAAGATAATATTATCGTTGGGAGCCTTTGCAGCTGGACCAGAGGGGAGAAAGGACTTTGGTTTTCTTGACACCATCACCATGTGTGAATCTTGGCTCAGGACTGGGATTGTGTGTGGGCGGGAACCTGTAATTGCGAGAAATAGAGCAAAATGAGAAGATGACTACCATTTTAAATGGATGTATTCAATAATGGCTCAAAAAAGGGGACCAGAAAAGGAAAAACTTGGGGAGATTTGCTATTTCCCCAATAATACATTTTTATTATAAAGATTTATTATAAAGAAAGGACCATTCTGCCCATCTAGTCTGACGTCTACATAACACATGCCAGAGAATTTCTCCCAGGGTTTCCTGCATCACACCCATATCTTGTGGTTGAACTAGAACATATCTTTCAGAAAGATATAGAGTCTGGAACGTCTCTTGGATATAGATTTATTGCGACTCAGAAAAGTGATGAGGCATAATTAGACTGAGTAGAAGGGGATTTGTTTAAGGAGCAAACTATTTTTTTAGGCCACTGGCTAAAATGCACATTACTTTGTGATGCATCACGGGAACAGGGAAGAGTGCACAATCTCTGAAGCAACTTCATGGGCTAGATTGTGCCTTTGTCTTACTCAGGCAAATAAGGTAATAAAGGGCAGTAAAAGCCTCATTCCAAAATCCCGGGTAGGCTAAGACCTACCCAGGTCTTGGGTCTAGTGCGGATTGCAGACCCCAGTCTACAGATACTCCTGGCGTTGATTGAGTGTGTAGGGGAGGGGTCAGAAAGTGGGTGGAGCCTTGGATCTCCCCCACCATCACTCCTGGCTGGGCAGGGGAGTGGCCTGGTGCAAGGGGGAACTCTGTCAAAGGCTGCAGCTAGAGAGGGTTGTAAAATTCCTTCAGCTAGCTACATGTTGCCCCTTACTTAGAGGCACTAACAGCTCAGTCTGTCCTTCAGGAATGGCTCAATCCACACTTGGAAGTGTTCCTTCAAAAACAGTTGTTTGAATCAATAGAACTGCTGGCTCCCAAAATAGATTTTTCCAAACTCTTCATGCTTATCTACTGACTTAGAGCAGTGGTTCTCAAAAGTATTTGACTGCGCCTCCCTTCCTTGTGTCTGTAGTACTTTATGCCCACCCACTCCTGCTACACAAGTGCATATACCGATATATATAGCAGCGGTGCTTCATTTGAATCAGTTTTGTCTTCGTTTTTTACTTGGTTTTTTTTTCTGTTGCGTTGAGCCAATGATTCATCATCATAAGAGCAAAAGCAAAACTGTGATTGTGGTCCGTGCTTATCATTAAGTGTGCACACTACTTCATGGTGAATGGATTAATGTTCAGGTAGCAACAGTTTTGTATAATGTGGTGCAAGCTTAGCTGAAATCTCAAAATGCACAGCGCCCTCTGAGGACCTGATCGGTCTGGAGGAATCAGCTTTGCTAATTATACATTGCTGGGGGTAAAATGTGCACAGTAAGTTTTCCCCCCAAATCTTCTCATGCCCTCCACCCAGAATACATTCCGTGCCCCCCCAGTGGGGCCCGCCCCCCCAGTTTGAGAACCTCTGACTTAGAGCACAGTTCAGCTCCCATTGATGTCAGCTGAACGACTATAGGGATGCATGTAACCTTGCCGCAGCCTCCCCTTCTCATTTTGAATGGTGGAGGTTTTGGACCCTAGTTGGTCTGCCCCATCTCTCCCCATTCGCAGACCTCAGTGGGAAGTCTCTCAGGGAGAGTAACTGTCTACTTTCTGTTATCTTTAGGGCTTCCGTGGATTCCCAGGAGAAAAGGTACGTGAATGTTTTACACATCCCACAACAATGACAGAGTGTGTGTGTGTGTGTGTGTGTGAAATATTTCCCCCCCTCTACCTATGTGTGCATTTAATCATTTGCACCATGCTTCTTTTATTCTGCAGGGTGAACTGGGAGAAATCGGCCTGGATGGCATAGATGGAGAAGAAGTAAGTAATCTTAATTAGCTTTCTCTTAATGAGCTGCCTTGGGTACTATTCCCTAAAACAGCAGAAATTCTGCTAACGCGTTTGTCTTTCACAGGGGGATAGAGGCCTTCCAGGCTCTTCTGGGGAGCGGGGAGACGCCGGCAGAAGGGTATGTATTATTATATTCGTTGCTCCAGAATGATTACACTCAATGACCCCAATCCTTGGCTAGGTTTGAGGGAAGACCGCACAACTTGGGAGGGGGTTGATTTAAGCCACTTTCCCACTCTTCTGCTCCTGGGCTGGTGGTGCAACAGTCTGGTCCCATGGTATAAGAGCAGCCTGAAGGCTGCTCTAAATTACATCAGCTCCCTGTATTCTCATGGGTTTGTTGTACCAGCTAGGGATTACTGGGGCAGAGGAATCCCTGGCCGCACCCCTTATCTCAGCAGGCAGTTGGAGACCATAGGAGCCATTATACCAGCTGTACAGCAGCAAGGGACCCTCCTACACTGGGGAGATCCTCCCAGGACCAGCAACAGCAGCAGCAGGACTCCTGGGTGTATTGCCGTGGATCAAAGCCATTATGCTCCCTTCTTATGAGCGGCTGAATACTTTTTAATTCATTAGGATTTGCACCATACCAATAGCAGTGGGCAAATCCAGAGCTGAAGTGACTCTCACCGGCAGCGCTCAGTTTTATTCCATGAGTGAAATTCCCCAGACTCAGTTTGGTTCTGCATTCTGCACATCACCCATATGGGGAATTTCGCCTGAGAGAGCAAAGTGGGATTGCTGTGGACTGGGGGAATCCCACTACCCCACGTATGCAGGTGCGTGAACCCTTTCTGCAGTGTTTCTAATTTTCTGCCTATCTCCTGAAAGGGCGACAAAGGAGCTAAAGGAGTCAGAGGAGAACGAGGTGACCGAGGACTTCGAGGTGACCCGGTAACTATACTTTAAACTTCGTAAGGATTTACTCCTGCTAGGCCCTGCACTACACCTTCGGCATGGATTAGTTCTTCTCTTCACCAGCATTCCTGTTGCACCCAAAACGCCAGCTGACTGGGGGCTAGGTCCCTGACATGCTTGAGTGCCTTGTAGCCCACTGAAGTCACCTGTGGAGGATCTGCCCCGGCTGTGTGAGGAATGTACAATGAGGCCCAAAGTAGGATCAGATTGAACAAGATCTCTCTGTGCAGCTCCCCCACTTCCAGAGTAGAGGCACATCTTAAATTGCCGTTGCCAAATATATGTCAGTAATATGCCTATTTCCAGATGCCTGCCAGAAGGTGACCCATTGAACATACCAAGGATAGCTGCTCAATGAGTGGTGCAAGTAAATGTTTTAGTTATACAGGTTGCCTCGTAATTAAATGTGAGAAACACTCCTGTTTTGAAACCCAAAGGTACGGTCTAAAAATCTGAGTCTAAGACACAATAAGCAAATCAGAGTGAAACATGAGCCAGGCTATATTATATGGCTAACGAGAAGAGTCGTCTAAATAGACACATACAGCTTTCCAGGCCCTAGACATACTGCGAAGATGGTAAAGTAGTTGCACTATCAAGGCTCTATTGTACTGAATCATACCTATTATGTAAGTTACTGTATAATAAGGAAAGCCCCAATACAGTTGCTGCCAGGGTGGGATCAACATGTGGCTAGCACCTGCCTCTTTATATTGACTTAAGTTAAACTCGCCATTTATTTGCTTATTGAAAACGTTGTTTCATTATATGAAATCCTTTCCCCTGACATAGTGTATACAATTTATTTTTAAAAATGAAACGTGGATGCTGAAGTACAGTGGAGTATTTTATAGCATATGATGTCTGCCTCAGTATCCCACTTACACAAGTGCTTTTCATTGCTTCTGCTGCTTTCAGGGCGAGGCAGGCATTGATAACACACAGCGAGGACCCAGAGGTTCAAAGGGTGAAATCGGACCAATGGTAAAGTATTGAGATTTTTTTTAAAGTGTGACAGAACAAATAAAGCAAGAAAAAAGGGCATTGCAAACAATGTTTAGATATAGGATAGCTGGTCAAAATTTTTCAGAGGGTGTATTTTTCCATTGGAAAATGGTATTTTGTTCAAATTGAAACTTTCTGTGGAACATGTCATTTTTAGTAAATTTGATTTAAAAAAAATTGAAATGAAGCCTTATTGGAGCAGAGTCTTGCAATTTCACGTTGATACTACTCTTCATTTAGAAATGTGTTACTTATTTTAGATTCTTATGCATTGGAATATAAATTAATAAAAATGAATTATAAGATAATATATATCATATACATTATAATTTATAATATCAATATTTTAAAACTCAAGAATGGAATGAAACATTCTGATTTTTATCCATATGGAATGCTTCAATTAACCTGAAATGATTTTTTTAAAATTGTGTTTAACAAGAAATTACAAAAAAATATTTAGAAATGTTGGAATTTCCTGCAGAATGGGAAATTCTGAGGTCGACTGACACTCAGGGCTGGTTTACACTTACTTGCGATTTGGCGGCAGTCGACGGGAGTTATGCAAACTGTGCAGAGTAGTTTGCGTAACTCACGTCGACTGCTCTGCTTCCCTTCTGCGCACTGTCTCTACTGCGCTGCGCTTCTTGAGGGAGTGGATTTACTCAGTTGACTTCCTGATCAATTGAGTGGGTCTAAACTGACCGCTCAATCGATCCAGAAAGATCAATCTGGCGGCGGCAAATTTGCCTCCGTCAGTATAAACACAGTCTAAGATGTGTATCAAGGGCCTGATCCAAAGCCCACTCAAGTCAATGGAAAGATTTTCCATCAACCTCATTGGACTTTGGATCAGTCACTAATATAGTTGGTATGAATGTTTAATTTTTGAAAGCTAAACTGTCTTTTGCTTGCTGATTAATCTCAGGACTCTCATCTCCATCTTTCATTTATTTTAGGGAGAACCTGGATCAGAGGGGCCGGTGGGTTCTGCTGGTGGAGTTGGAAATAATGTGAGTATCCTTAGTTATCCTGGTATTGTAGACACCTCCTCCTCCTCAAAGAAGTATCTGGTGCTATGAAAAGGATCTTTAAGGGTCAATTAAAAGTCCAATAGAGCCTAAATGAAAGACACTGGCCTATCAGTGAAATTAGTGCTGCTTAATCATGCTGTCTTTTCTGTCCTTTTTGAATCAAAACTCCCAGCCTTCCAACTCAATGGGAATTTTGCCTGAGGAAGGGCTGAGTAGAGATTTCAGGATTTAAACATACACTTTTTCATTTGTTTGGACGGGTCTTAGCCATAATATTTAAACAGTGCCGTTATTTTACAGAATTAGGCTTGCATTTTTATTGGATCCAAAACCACCATTCTGAACATCCCAAATTTTGGGCAAGCTGAATAGCCAAATTGCGGATTAGGCCTCTCTCAACTTTTTATAGTCAACCTGCAAAGAGATGTAAAATTTTACCTATCAGTTAGAACAAAAAATCATGACCTAATTTTGAAACAAAATCAACGTGACAAGCATCACTTGGGAGTGTCTTGGATCTACCGCATGTATGTCAGACTGAATGGTGTCACCACTGAGTGGAGATGAAGTGCAGAATATGCCATGCAGCCCCCAAAACGAAGGCCTGATTCTGCTCACGCTTACAGTCTAGATCAGATTTGGGACCTATACCAATGTAAAATCAATTTGAGAGCAGATTAAAATTAAATCTCTCACCATATTCACAGCTCCATCCTGCTCCCAATTTAGCATGACAGAACTGAAAGACAGTTATTGCTTTGGGATGATCGTATTAGCTAGTAATTTGCATAAGAGCACCTGGAATATTTGACATGGCTCATGTTAACACCAATCAATTCCTTTTTTAAATGGATGTCTTGGGTCACAGAATCAGCACAGTTCTCTGTAGACTGTGGGCTCTATTCTAATCACAATGCGCATTTGTGCCTCTCTTCAGAAAATTGCAACCGCTCTTTAGATGCTTTAGTGGAGTTTTCAAGATGCATGGGCATGCTTATCTGTATGTTTGATATCAAAACTGAACCTTGAAAGTGTAACTAAGGGGCACTCAGACTCATTTGATCTAGGGTCTGCTATAGTTCCCCAGGCCACCTGCTATGGTTAGGGTGACCAGATGTCTCAGTTTTGTAAATACAGTCCCAGTATTCGGGGCTTTGTCTTATATAGGAGTCTATTACTCCCCACCCCCTTCCTGATTTTTCACACTTGCTATCTGGTCGCCCTAGTATGTGTTCATCTTCAGTGTGTATTTTAGGTATTTTCTTTGCAGGTGAGACAGTTGGCAATATTTAGGGCCAGATCCTCAACTGTGGTAAATCCAGTTCATTTACACCAGCCAAGGATCTGTCCCCAAGAGATCTGGAAAATATGAGGAACCTTGTTCACAGAAAGAACTTTCTTCATTCTGTGCCTTACCTAGGGTGACCAGATAGCAAGTGTGAAAAATCAGGACACTTTTTTTTCTGGAGGTGCATGGGTATAATTGTGTATATAAGACAAAACCCCTAATATTGGGAGAGTCCAGATAATATCAGGATGTCTGGTCATCCTAGCCTTACCTCATATTTTCCTTACAACTCTAAGAAGGAATTAAAAGAAAACCTCAAGAGGAAAAGGTCTTGTTTTAATACTTTTCATAGCGTTTTACGGTCAGACTCTGATCTCTTGGGGGTATCTCTGTTGATGTCTCTGGAGTCACACCTGATTTACACAATGTGAAAAACAGCAGAATAGGCCCTTCATTTTTCAAGGGCAAAAAAAGACATCATTGCTATTTCAGTTGGCAAGACAGAGTCTGTTGGAGACTCTTTTCTCTGTTGCTCTGGGATGTTGCTTCTATGCTGCGTACATAAGCACATGGCTAAAGGAATCCGAAAAGGACAAGCTCTGAGTATTAGATTCAGTTGCTTTGCATTAATATGTTTTGTTGTGATTTATTGATTCACAGGGTGCTTTTGGAAGAAGGGGGCCCCCAGGACCCAAAGTAAGTGCTCAGAGTGTTGTGTGGTAACTATAAAACTTGGCAATGTATCACAGGCAGTTTCTTTGCGCTGCAGACCACGTAAGTGTTGCAGAGTTGATGCGTTCCAGACAGAGAGTTGCAAGTGACTTGCACAGTGCTGACAGCAGATTTGGATTTCGTTTCTCCTTTTCTTCCTCATCTCCTCCAAATTTACCTCCTTCCTCACATTTCTCAGCTTCCACCTGTCCTGTTGCTGTTGTGAAATTAGACTCTACTCTCTCTGTCTGCACAGTCATCAGTAATTCCTGTTCTTCGTGACACGACGAGTAGGGGCCAAGGAGCAATCACATATTAAATAGAGCAGGAAAGAAACCCGCAAGGTTTATTTACCCTCTGGTCATGAGTTCTGAAAGTAAAGTAAAGGAAAACACTGAGACAGTCGGAAGTGAAAGATTTGAGGAAAAGAAGAGCTGAGAATACTTGACAAAATTTCCTATGATTAGCTGCTTGAAGAGAAGAATGGAATTGATTTCAGCTCCAGGGTCTCGTCCCTGTTCGTGTTTGTTACTATTGTGAATACATTTGTTAGCAGGATAGAAACAAATTTTAAGTGAATATCTGGGAAAATAAAAGGTTGTATTTCTCAGCCTGAGTATTCATATAGGAAACCTGAATCTCACCATTACATTCAACCAACCATAAAACAGAAACAAGTTCAGGTGACACATGTATCCGATCATAGTTAAGTAACGGAGCTCAGATTTTACTATTTACTATTGAATACTCACAGGGGTCTTGATTCTGCAACTCTCTTCCTGGACGTTCTACTTTCCTGCTTCTCTGAATCCAGGCTGGGTACTTTTCGGTATTTTGCTTTTTTCAAAAGGAGGTTGACTACTTTTAATGGAGGAAAAAAATAAAGTGTTGGGAATCAGAAATATAGTGACCTGGGTTCCTGATCTCCAGTGTGTAATAAGAAGGCAGTGCAGTTAGTTATTTAGCACATGACCATGTTTATAGCAAATTCATGTCTTCATTGTTTGGGTCTGTACTGCCCCGTGTTGTGTCCTCCATCCTAGAAGGTGCTGAGCCCCTCCTGAGAAACAGAAAGTACTCTCAACTCCATTTGAAGTGAATGGGCATTCAGAGGGTTCAGATATTTCAATGATAACGTGACAACTATTTATCATAACTGGGGTAACTGGGTGACATTCTCTAGCCTGTGTAATATAGGAGGTCAGACCAGAGGCAATAATGGTCCCTTCTGGCCTTGGATCTATGAATCAATTGTCCTATTGTACCACGCTGTGCAAAGCAAGGAACCCCCTCCTGGAGTCCTTACCCCAATGCTTTCATTGCAAGGTTTACCGAAGTAAGGTCTGCAAGATATGCCTTTGCTTTTGCACATGCTTTACCGGCTCTAAAGGGTTCATTTTCATTGTGCCTGATTCCCATTTATACAAAGGCCTCTTTACATTGCCAGAGTGGTGTAAAGGGGCCTTAATATACACTGTGATCAGACCCATTGTTTTTCCTAAAGAAGAAGACAAGCTAACAAGAGCTGGAATGACCCTTCATCAGTGATTCTCAACTGTAACCTTGTGTTACAAGAGAAAAAAATTATAACTCCCCTCTCCTCCAGCCATGAATAGAGGGAGGGTGGTTGTGACTCACTGGACATTGTTTGTGAGTCCATACCTGTCCCTTCTAATCTCCATCATATTGTACTGTATTTTAAGGGTGCCAAAGGTTCGCCAGGTCAACAAGGAACCGCAGGAGAACAGGGAACAAGAGGACCACAGGTTAGTATGGTTCACAGGCCATTTCTGAAAAGAATAAAAATGTTTTTCTTTGCTACCTTTACCTTGCTACTGAGATATGCTTCACCTTGTATGGTTCCATGTAAACATCTTTGAGACCTTTTTTGTAACTATTTTTTAATATTACAGCCAGCTGATGCCGGATTTTGATCTGTGGATTGCACTACGGCTGACTAGGGGCCCAACTGCCCCGCTCCATGAGTCACTCATTAAATTCCTGGTGTGTTAGTCACATCATGAAACAGACAAACTGGTCCATTGGTTTTAAAATTCTCTCTTGGTCTTGTAGCTTTTCTTGTTCTCCCTTACAGTCTCATTTTAACAGTGTTATCTTCATCCTTTAATCTTTTATACCCAATATAGCATTTATTTTTTTCATATGCAGGGTCCCCCTGGTCAGCTTGGAGCTCCAGGTCTAAGAGGAGAGCAAGGCATTCCCGGCCCCAGGGTAAATCTTTCTGGTTTTTCTCATTCTGAGAGACAAGAAGCAGCTTACTGGGCTTGATTTAAGTGAAATCAATGAGAATCTTTCCATTGACTACAGTGGGATTTTGGAAGCCCATTATTTGCTTCTCTCCCCAGCCTCACATACCTTGCAAAAATAATTCTATTTGCATCTCATGGTAATATTCCCTGAACTACTGGTTTAAACATGAATACAAGTTTTAAATTTATCAGATCACATCCTGACCAGGTTCCAATCTTTTCTCAGGCAAACTCCTGGTAATAGGGAGATGGAGGCCCAGGCGGCCCAGTGGTTGGAGTATTTGGCTCCTGGCCTCCAGTTTATGGCCATGGTGACTCAGTCTTTAAGGCAGGAAGAGTTACTGAGGAATTAAAACTTATTTAGACTACAGACAGTGTAGATTGATATTAACCATGCCACTGACTCTATTTTTCCACTCAGTTCCCATTATAATCAGTGAGAGTTGGGCATCTGAACCGCTAAGCCACTTTGATGGATCTCAGTCTTAATAGCTAATAGGTGATTTCCACTGTCGGGTAAAATCTCTTCATTGTTTGTTGTGGCTGACACACACATACACATACACACCCGCACACATGTGCACGCATTATTAATAAACATCTAGTTTCAATTTACTGAGCTTTCTTGACATGCTGCCAAACTTCAGCTCTTTTCTTTCAATTGTAGGGCAGTGGTGGGGCTGTCGGTCCGCCTGGGGATCGGGGCAGGATCGGTCCCCTGGGACAAAAGGTACAGCCTGAAAAATACTGAGCACCAGTATCTAAAATAATCATGAGAAGCTGCTGAATATGAGGGATTTTTTTTTGGTTTTAAACATACCGGCAATTATCGTCTTCGAGCAAAATTGTCATTTATTATCTTCAAGAGTTCGTGTAGCATGGAACAAAGCAGGGTAAAGGCTAAGCCCTGGGTGCTTTCACTGAAATCCTATTTCATTGAACTAGAAGACACAGGTTTTGGGTTTTTTTTAAAATAAAAACAGCTTTGAAATGGTTTGAAACTTTGAATAATTGATTTCATAAATAATTTTCTGGGCCAGATCCTCAGCTGGTGTAAATTGGTGTAGCTTCATTGACTTTGCTGATTTACACCAGAAATTGGTCCAACCTTGTCTTTTTCTCATGAACCTTATCACTGTTATGCCCTCTTCGTATATAGCCATTGGGCCGCCTACTCTGCTGTTGTAACTTTGCTGAGTTGTTTGATCAGCAGAACATCTGGCCCTTTGGATTTTGGGCCTAATGGTTGGTATGCTCATAAAAGACAAACAGTGGAACTTATAGAGAAGCTGCCAAATCCTACAGTATCACATGGTTTACGTTTCTGAAATCACTGGATGAGGCAAAAGAATAAACAGTGCTACTGTTATAGCCTCACGTTTTTAGTTGTATTAAAGTGGCCATGCATTTCTGCTTGTAAGGGATCATTACAGATGGATTTGTAGAAAAGAACTAGTACATAATTGGAGAGATATGGGCTTAAAGGAATACTCCCTTTTTCAGGGTGAACCTGGTGATCCTGGAACGAAAGGACAGCGTGGAGTTCTTGGGCCACGAGGCGAGACGGTAAGCATTGTCACATCTTAGGGATGCTGGGCTAAACCCTCTTCTGGTATAAATGTGCAAAATTCCATCAAAGCAGAAAATTTAGTCTTATTGTCCTCTCTATGGTCCTCATATCTGATATGGTGACATGGAAAGAAGACATATACATCAGAGCTTTACTCTTGTGTGAACATTTTTTTTTAAATGACAATCACTCTCACAGTAGCTGTGGGGATACTATTAGGTGATTTTTTTTCTCATATTCTCTACTTCTTAATACCTAAGAATTCTTCACAATGAGAAAGAACGAGTGTATAGACCAGTGCAAGAAATGTTATCATCGCTATGGGTGAAATTTATCCTGTTGCACTTAAGTGATACCTAGGTTCTTTCTGGCCCATTGCACAGCGCCTAGATGGACACCCTCGTTAGCAGTCACCATAGTTCCTATGATTCTCAACTTACTACATACTGTGGTCCTCAAAATCAATTGTAAGAGTCATCTCATAGGACCTGCCCTTCCTTATACCATGTAGGATTGGCCCATATGAGGGACTATGGGTGATAGTCTAAAATAAGGAGGAACAAATACAAATGCTGAGCCTGCAAACATGCACACACATATGTGAAGTTTAGCACGGACATAAGTACTGGTGAGCTCGGGGAAGTCATGCCCAATCCTGTTCCCACACTGAGGCAGGGACAAAATTTCCATTGACTTTTTACTGAGTGCTGGATTGGTTCCTCTAGGAATAGAATAGCTATCCGCTGTACTGGTTCAGAGAGACTTCTGGTTTCTTCTGAGAAATGTAACAAACAAACAGGGTAAAATCCTGGCACCATTGAAGTCAACAGCTAAATTCCCATGGACTTCAACAGGGCCAGATTTCATCCAGAGTGCATATGCACCAAGCATGTTTTTCATTTTATCTCTTTGCTTTTTACTTCTCTCTAAAGTAACTAATTCTAAAAGCTCCTGTTTCAGAAGCCTCTTTCCATTGACTTCTATGGGTTTTGTCTCTGGATTAAATGTATTTTTGAGAAGCTTACATTGCACCAATAAGCCTATTGTACAGTACATGTGACACCTATTAATGCTTTCATCTTTACCGATTTTAGGGAGAAGATGGGCGAGATGGAGTCGGCAGGCCAGGAACTACAGGCAAAAAAGTAAGTGTATCCACAGTGTGTCTAACATTATGAAGGACTGTAAAAAACGACCCTTGGAGCTAACAAGGACCTCCATCCTACAATTGGATCCACACGCAAGGAGCCCTATGGGTGTCAAGTTGAAGTCAGTGGGGTTGCGCATAGGAACAAGGATCTATTCTAGTGCATCTGATTATTGAATCACAGCAAGATGCCTGGCAAGCCCCTCCTCTTTCATGTGTGTTGTGTGCCTGTTAGCTCCCCAGTGGAGCATGTCTTCATGCAGCCCATGTCTAGAAAGCCTCATGCATACTTATGGAACTTCAGAAATAACCGCACACGCTGTCATTTCAGTCTTGTTTGATATGAACAGTATAGTACCAAGCAGATTTTTAAACCAGCTGCCACTTATTCGCTCTTGATCATACAAATGTTCTGAGTCTGCAGCTTCATTCACTTTTCCCTTCACTGTTTCTTTTCTTTCTTACACTTGTTTCGGACCTGTCTTCAGAAGCAAGATTTTTTTTTTGAAACCCTAAATTAGAATAAACTTTTCTGTTATTACAGGGAGAAACAGGCTTCCCAGGATACCCAGGGCCAAAGGTACCGTTGAGCTTATGTACCTTTCCTTCATTTTCTTACAGCATAGCAAATTTCTGCTTTATACTGCCTACAACTACTTTTATGCTGTTCTCTAAACAGGGCACCTCTGGAGCGCGAGGTGGTGTTGGAGGTCCTGGCCCTAAAGGAAACAGAGGCCGCAGGGTAAGCTTTACCATGACACAATTTCTCATGCAGTCCTTTATGCAAGGTGGAGTGATGCAGTGCTGCTCAGATAGTCCATTCTGCCCATGGGGAGGGGACTTACACCGGTTGTATTTCAGAAACCTACTTTGCTGTTTCTGTGGGACTGTATGCTACAGTTAGCACTTATGTACCTCCAGCGATGGACTCAGCTTTCCTTGAAGAGCCTTGGGGACATTCTCCTAGTCTTGTGTTTAGCCATATAGAATGTGGAGCAGTGACCTTTACTCTACTGTTTTCTAGGGGAATTCAGGAGAACCTGGAGGACCAGGCCAGAATGGAGAGATCGGGCATCCAGGACCATCTGTAAGTGTGCATTGTATTTACAGGAGGTCTAGTAGGCTGGTTTCACTGTCCCCGGAGAACTTGCTAATTTCCCTTTCCATTAGTATTTAGCATGTGTGCCAACAATTCCCTATTTTCCCTCCATTTATCTTACAACAGGGCAAATTCATCCTCCATTATCTTGAACATGTTGCATGTTTCCTTTGGGAATAGTGAGGATAATGGGACCCTGATTTCATTGTGCTTGCTTTATAAATTTTTCGCTTGTTATCATCACTGGAAAATATTCAGACATGCTCTAGGTTCAGTGAGTGATGCAATAGAGACATCATGTTGAGTAGGATAGACTCTCCCTAAGGAAATGTGCCAAATAAAGGCCTTATCAAGAACTTTCTCAAATATTTGGTGCTTACTACCACATATAAGAAGTATGTTGTACATAGGGGTGAAATCTGGCCCTTTGCCCAACCTATGGGCTTGATGCAAGAAATATTGGGTAAAATCCTTTGGCCTGTGTTATGCAGAAGCTCAGACTAAATGATCATAATGGTCTCTTCTGGCCTTGAAACCTGTGCTGAAAATAAGGTGTCATTGTCAGGGCACTAATTAAATGGACTCTCTGTGTGTCCATTTCTGGCCACGGCTGGGATTAGAGAGGTAGTGGGAAATGTGTCTTTCTTCCTTCCTCTGCATGCAGAACATTTTGCTCCAATCACGAGACCTAAGACTGGGTCCTTCCTCTCCCCAAATATGGGGCCAGTAGTAAAGGGCTGATACACATGGAGAAGTTTGTCAATGCCCATTTCTTTGACAATCTGCTTTTAGTTGTTCCATGCGGGAAATGATCTTCTCAGCATTTGGTCAAATGGAAACCAGCCAAAAATAACAGCTAAATCCAACCCCCCCTAGTATCATAAGTACTTGGGAACTTCTCCCGCACCGCTCATGGAGATAGGTTGCCAAACCTGCTGTGGCGGGGAACCTGCGTGGGAGGTGGAGCTTGTGTGGCTGCTTGTTTTCAAAGTGACAGGAGGTCACCCATCTGCTAAATCTGCAGGGCTCCCCTGAGCCGCTCGGCACGGACCCGGGTTGTCCTTTTGTGAGTTTAAAGAACAAGTCTTCCACAGTTTGGCCAGGATTTTTTCCTAGCATCTACTGCTGGGAGGCCATTTCTTTCTGCTGTGGAAAAGAGATGAATCCAGAGGGTCTCAAGATGGCTGTGGGGCAGTTGTTTGGGTTGAGAATAATGCTGAGTTGTGTTGTCTTTCCTTACCCAACATGCCATTTTTCCTTCTGTGCAGGCTGCCTGCAACTGAGCAAGTCTTGTGCAACCTGGAATAGCAACTGTTCCACTGCACTGCCCAGTAACACTCACCAAAAGTGGTGTGCAAATTGCTTACTCCTGAGCATGCACATAGAGTAGTCTACATACCCAAGACTGGGCCCTAAAAAAATACATCCTGAGTTTCCAACACCCAGGAACCTAATATGTTGGGAGATATTCAGTTCCGTTGAATTAATTACATGCTATTTATACTGGCTGGGAATGCCTATTAGCCATGGTTTTACAGTCATTGAAATGCATTGCCCTGAATCAATTTTCTGGCAATTGTTGCAGTGAAGGACTGTCAAGCTGTGTAGCAAGCAGGGCCACCTGGTGCATCCCGCCATAACAACAACAATAATTCCTGGTGGAAAGGAGCCTGGAGCTCTTGGGGAAGAGGGTAGTTCAGCCTCTAGCACTTCTTCAGCCTGGGGCTGCCCTCCGGAGGCTGTGGAGCATATTATTAGTGAGGGGCAGGGAGGCTGGGTGGGGGTACTTCTTGTGGTTTCTCAGAGCTCTGTACAGCTCTTAGGTGCCCCTAACATCCACAGGTGATGGGGCTCCTTCTTCCAAAGCCCCTCAGTAACTGAGGATTCAAATCCGGGGTCTGTCAGTGTCATGCCCCCTCCCTGGCAACAAAGAGTGACGGGGATTGTGAAATAAAGTGAACCAGGGAAAGGATTCCTCCTCTTTTGTGGCCCTGACCTGAGGTAAAAATCCTCAGTGAGAGCAGCGGGTGGAGAAGCTAATACCCCCGCTGCCTCTCCACCACCTGGCTGGCGGTGTCAGAGATTCTGGTGTTACTGCCATGGGAGCCTGGGCTGCGTTGCCAAGAGTCCAATAGCCTCACCTCCTGGCTCCGAGATCCAAAGTGCTCACACCCTGCTCTGCTGCCCAGATCCCTGCCCATACCCTCCTCTTCGCCCTCTCTGCTATTTGGCTCAACTGCGGGGGGGCGGAGGAACATTTGGGTGGGATGGGGCCAGGCTCGAGTCAGCCCCGCACATTCCATTTTCAGTTTATGGAAATATGGTCACCCTACTTCTGACTGCCATAGCCCCAGCCTGCACACTCATTCCAGACAAGGCATTAGGTAAAGCTAACACTCATATGGGTGAAATTCACCAGCACGAAGTCTGTGTCACACTTAATTCCCACGTAAGCCTCATGCGGAGATCCTAAGGTATGTTCATCCTCTGCAAAGGGGTGAATTTCAGCACATGCTTAACAGTTATTGCTCATCTAAATCATTGGAGTAAGAGCCCTGCATGACTGTAATACAAGGGAACCTTGATTTTACTAACTCCTCGATTTCAAAGTTATTTGTAAAATAGGGATTCTACTGTACAACACTGGAAAGGACAAAAGGACAGAAAGAATAGATCTCTTCCTGGAGATGGAAATTAAAATATACAGACTTTTGTTCTTAGTTCTGCACGCTCAATGGCTGAATAACAATGTTAAGTGACCTCAGCATAACAATGTGTAAATATGTATTGTAATACAATCTTTTTTTATACTCTAACAGGGGCTTAAGGGTGACAAAGGAGAATCCAGAGATGTAAGTTGAATATTACTTCCATATTCTTCTAAAATATCTTTTGTTTGATGGCATGTTTACCTCTCTCTCTTATTCTTTTCCTCTTTTTTATAGCAATGTGCACTTGTCCGGAACATCAAAGATAAATGTCGTAAGTATCTCTGTATCTGCTATCACGTTTCTGTAGCTCACCTTGCACGCTGATTATGTTTTACAAACTGACCTAACTAAATCATTTTCTTTTTGTTATTCACAGCTTGCTGCTATGGTAAGTCACTTTCAATTGCTTAATTTCTGGTAGTAACTTCTATATTAGTATTTATTCAGGGTAAAATCCTCAGGTGATATAAAACCCTTCATTGACTTCAATGAAGATAAGTTGATTTATGCCAGCTGAGAATCTGGTCCTTGCTATTCAATAATAATATCTAATATTAATTATTTTAAACCCACATTTCCGGTAGGCCCCAAGGAATGCCCTGTGTACCCAACAGAACTGGCCTTTGCTATAGATACCTCCTCAGGTGTCAGTAATGATGTTTTCAACCGAATGAAGCAGACAGTGCTGAGAGTGGTTAACAACCTAACCATTGCTGAGAGCAACTGCCCCCGGGGTGCCCGTGTGGCCGTCGTGACCTACAACAGTGACGTCACCACGGAGATCCGTTTTGCTGATGCCCGGAAGAAATCCAATCTCTTGCAACAGCTGCAGGACCTCCAAATCATCCAGACCACAAAGCAGCGTAGCCTGGAAACCGCCATGTCCTTTATAGCCAGAAATACATACAAGCGTGCGCGCAGTGGCTTTCTGATGAGGAAGGTGGCGGTGTTCTTCAGCGGTGGCGTAACCAGAGCATCGTCACAACTCAACGATGCCGTGCTAAAGTTGTACGATGCTGGAGTCATACCGGTGTTCCTTACTAGCAGGGAAGATCGAGCTCTCATAAATGCATTGCAGGTTTGGATCATTCACTCCTACTCTTTCCTTTCTGTTCAATGGACTCCATCCAGCGACAAGGGAAGTCAATGGGCACGTTTTTATTGACGTATATAGGCATTGGATCAAGCCTTACACATGTTTAGTTCTGAGAAACATTGTCAGGGCGAACAGCAGACTCCATGCATGTTCCAAAATTCTTTCCCAATGCAATGCATGCATGCTGTAGAACGATAATATTTATTATTTTTATTTTGGTAGCTCCTAGAAGCTCTGGTCATGGACCCAAACCCTCATGTGTCAGGCACTGTACAAACACAGAACAAAAATATACTGGCGTGTATGAATATCATTTTGTGAATGAATTGGGTGAGGCCTAACACATAGAGAATAAGAAGTCTCTGTGCTGTATGTTGAAATACAGAGGAACAAATTTAATGAACTCTTTGCACTTAAACTTAGAGTAAGCGCCAAAGAATGCATTGTTATGCATTAGTATCCCAGTAGCACTTAAAAGCCCCAATGACCCATTGTGCTGGGTGCTATACAAAGACAAGAGACAGCCCCTGCTTTAAAAATCTTACAACCTAAACAGACAGTACAAAGGGGAAGGGGGGGATGGGAAAAAGGAAGTATCATATTATCATCCCCATTTTACCCATGGGGAGCTGAGGCAGGGAGAGATTAAATAACTTGTCCAAGGTCACCCAGGGAATGTATGGCAGATCAGGGAACTGACTCCAGCTCTCTAAAGCCCAAGGCCACTCCAACCTTAAGAAGTTTCTGTATGTAAAATTTAAAAATATTGTGTTATGAACTCTATGCTTTTTGCTTTTGTCTAAACCAGATGAATAACACTGACATGGGACGAGCTATTGTTCTTCCTCCTGGTGCGGCTCAGCTTAATCAAACCATTAGCAGACTATTGACATGTCACATTTGTTTGGGTAAGGCACTGGATTTCTCTTCTTTATTATTCTGTTTCGTTAGGGCCTTGTCTTACTTATGTGAGTAGCCCTATGACAGCCAATGGAAGTTCTTACGTGATGGAGACACAATCAGGAGTTGGCCTTTCTGCAGTAGAAGTTGGGATACGTTCACATTTATATTTTTTTGCTGAATTGTTATGTTTGAGAGAGAACATTCAGCAGAAAGTTCACATACTAGGCTAGCTGTTCAGCATGGTGGTTCTCTAGCTATTGAATTCTGCAGATCATGTCATAAGTTTATATTCCTTTCATGGGCCATTTCCCCTCCCAATGTCTCAATCCCCCGATTCAGAGTGCTCAAAATATTGCCTTCTGTAGTTGGCTAGAAAGAGCTTGCTGGACTACACAGTGTGAGATTCATTGATATGGTAGACGTATTCAACTAACTGAGGATGCGTTGGGATGAAATCCTCTATATATCATATAATCAACTGATTTCTGCTCAAACCTTGGTAGCATTTTATATTATGAGGGAATTAGACTGTAATAGCTATATAACACATATGCGCAGTAGATATGAATAAATACAATTTGATGTTATCAATACATAACTACATGATGTAATTAAGCAATATGATGATTGATTCAGTTTCATCTACTGGAACTAATGGCTAATTCATGCCAACAGTGTGGAATCATGCAAAACTATTTGATTTGCCTTTATAGCAAAACTACATTAATTCTTCAGGGATATTACACACCAAAGTATTCAATGGGAGACCACATCTGTGTCATTGTTTGATCTCATCAGAAAATAGTTGTAACCTATGTCAAGAAATGATCATCTTAAGGACTTGCAAGTGAAACAGGATGTATTTCTCTTTTAGATTCATGTGATCCTGATCCCATTTGTGGCTATACTTCTCAAAGGCCTTTCTTCAGAGACAGAAGGGCAGCCCCCACAGATGTAGACATTGACATGGCATTCCTCATGGATAGCTCTGAGACTACCACTCCTTTACAGTTCAGCGAGATGAAGAAGTATATTTCCTTCATAGTAAATCAATTGGAGATCAGCTCCAATCCAAAATCATCCCAGCACCACGCAAGAGTGGCAGTTCTCCAGCATGCTCCTTATGAATACCAAAGCAACTCAAATTCATTGCCAGTAAAAGTAGAGTTGTCCCTAACAGATTATGGGTCCAAAGACAAGATGGTGGATTTCATTCAAAGCCAAATGACCCAGCTATACGGCACGAGGGCCATGGGAAGTGCAATTAAATACACAATGGCACATGTTTTCGAAAGTGCACCAAACCCCAGGGATCTGAAAGTCATGGTTTTGATGATGACTGGAGAAGTTACAAAGCACGAGTTTGAGCACCTTGAAAGAGTTATCGTAGATGCCAAATGCAAAGGCTACTTCTTTGTTATACTTGGCATTGGCAAGAATGTGAACGTCAAGAATATCTACAGCTTGGCTAGTGAGCCAAATGACGTGTTCTTCAAATTAGTCGAGAAGCCGTCTGAGCTGCATGATGAGCCTTTACTGCGCTTTGGGAAATTGTTACCATCATTTATCAGCAGTAAGTATAACACTGCAGCACAGGAGTGGGGGAAGTGGATGAATAAAAATGTTAATATTATAGTGCAGCCTGGAGATGGAGACAGCATGAAAGTACAAAAAATTAGCAGCTGTTGGCACAGCTTATTTGTCTTATCTAATTTTAACTAGAGACGGGCTGAAAGCCCAAACCTCAGATCTGACCACCTAAGGATGTTAGGAAAGTTTGGCTCTGGAACTAATCAGGATGGCTGGCTCCTAGGTTCATAAATGAAAACTCTGGATCTAGGTAGTCCAGAGCTTTGGGGAAGTTTAGCTCTAGATATGAGTTTTGCAGCTTAGAGTCAGCCCTAATTATAATATTTTTAAAATCCTTTTATCTTGTAGATGCACAATTGTAGATGCACAAAAAGTGTGTTCTGTGCTGACTGCTTTCTGCAGTGCAATATCTTAATTCATACTAAATCTTTGGTGGCACAATGAACCACAGAGATTGCAGAAATCCTCAGGGATGTAGTTCCATGGTGCCTTATTTCTTGCCGTCCAATAGCACGCTGGAAACTCACGAAGCATGAGTTTCTTTATTCCAGCACAATGCCCTGGTGTTATTTGAACAGGTCAAACTAGGAATTACTGTTCTCTGAGCTTAATATTCAGGATCTTAGTGATCTAATTTATGCTAGCCAAAGATTCAGATCCTGACAGTTTTCTCAGCTCTTTGTCATTCAGAGGCAGTAAACTTGAGTTCCATGCAGCTTACTGTTTATGGTTCCTTTAGATGGTGCCTTGAAAACTAAATCTCTGTCTGCCTGTTAGCAAATATAAAGTTACTGGGCCAGATCTTCAGCTGGCAAAACTGGTTATAACTCTCCACTGACTTCAGTTTATGCAAGTTGAGGATTTGGCCCACTTAGAGGAGAATTGAGCCCTTTGCTGGGGCCACCAGCTCTTCTGTTAGTACATTAATTCTTCCAGGGTTCTTCACAATGCTGCCTTTCATACAATACACAATCTGCCTTCTGCAATACCAAGAGCAACCCATTGGGCTAACATAAAGCTTCAGTGTTGGGATTTTCCCCAGTCGAATCCACAGCTACCACCACCATCATACAGTTTTAGCATCTGCGAATAAAACATATGTTTAGAACTCTAAAGGAAGGGAGAAGGCCTGGATACTTTAAATTATTTTAAAAAATCAGGCATTCAATTGAGCCTTTATTATGGGAACACATGGGTTTTGTTTAAATGCAGCAGGGTTTAGACATTAACTAATATGCTCATCTATGTATTCTCATGATTTATCCTGAAATAAATCTAAAACTTACAATCACTGTGGAAATGCTGATGTCTTGAAACAATAAATACACTTTTTTAAGCAGCAGCTTAATTTTTTGTAGTGATCAAATGGAACTAGTACCAAATATGCTATAATAATACTGCTAACACAACATTCCAGTCTCAAACAGGTCTGCTGTCTTTTGTGGTCAAAGTGAGATCAATGTGGTTTAATTAGCATGAAATAATTATAATGCTGAGTTGATGAGTACTTAAAAAAAAAAAAAAAAAATTACCATTATTTAAAAAAAATCCAGCATTTCACATTGAGTTGTTTCTCTTTCTAGGTGAAAATTCTTTTTACCTGTCTCCAGACATAAGGAAACAATGCGATTGGTTCCAAGGTGATCAGTCAGCAAAGAGCTCTTCTAAGTTTGGCCAAAAATCATTGTAAGTATTAGATTTTCTGCAAGAGAATGGGTTTTGGAAGCAAAATCTTTGAGGGACAAGCGCTGTCTTCATATTCCTTGCAATAGTCAGTTAAACTGAATACCAGATCTTCCCACCTGTCATCTAAGCTTTCATGCAGCCTGTTGTCCTTAGTATTGTAGCAAAGGGGCAGCACGTCTATATCCTTAGATAATTTTGATCCTCTGTGTAGAGTATAAAACTATTTTCATTATTTGGACCAAGGTTTCCAAAAGTGATTGGTGGTTTTGGGTACTCAACTTGAGCCACTGTAAAAGGCCTTCATTTACAGAAACCAGTTGTTCAGCCCTATTTAAAGACCTTCTTAGGTAGCGTTTCCCACATTTTTGAAAGCTGAGCACCTGTTTCAGGAAAATGAAGCCAGTCACACTCTCCTTCAACCTGGTCATGTGTTGTTAAAAGCTGCCCCTTCTCAATTTATACATCTTCTGCTCCTGTCTTACAGCTAGTCCTTTGCACCCCCTTAGGGGGTGTGCCGCACACACGGCTTTAAAGGGTCTCAAGATGGACACTCCAAAATTAAGACACTCACTCTGACTAGCATCTTTGGAAATTCTTGGTCCTATATTTTAGTAAGCAGATTTTTTTTGATGCTAAGTTTACAAGTCATGTCAGGGGATCCAGTCCTCCGGGTTCTCTCTTCATCAGATCCCGGTAACTTGATGAGAGCAAGCAGGACTGAGCTTAGTACACCTACTTATTCATCTGTTAGCTGTCTATCTTTCGCTGACTTCACTTGTGTCATTGTAAACCACCACTAAAATGATTCTGCAATCATGGGTCGCTGTGTAGGGTAAGGGTTGGTGCCCATTCGCAGATCACAATCATGCCATGAAGCATGGTCTAGGTATACTTTGTCCTGCTTCAGCATGGGGGATGGGGTAGATGATTGCTGGAGGTCCCTTCCAGCCTTACATTGCTATGATTCTACATCTCTCAAGATGATTCAGCATGTGTGGTGATAGGCATGATACAAAAACCAGGACAGATATGTTTGAAAATGAGAGAAATGAATTTATTTTTCAAAGTTTATCATATTGGATCCCTATATTGCTACCTAATTAACTGCCTACTTACCAACAGAATTTGTAATGTGCTTGCCACTACTGTATTTTGGGGTAGTGGCAGGCAAGCTAGCTATTTGACAGAAATCTCCCAGCTTTTCATTTCTCTTTGGGCAGAGTCTACAGCTCATGAAAATGGATAGAAAGATTCCCATTGACTTTGGTGGACTGTAGACTAGTCCTTCTATCTCCAGAATTCTAGCTAACACTAATAAAGATGTTATTGCCTGGCACAGCTACACTTTATGATACTGCCAGGTATATTTTTCTAGGTAACAATTGTTTTTGTTTAACCAGATATGTTGCAAATAATGTGACTACAAGTGCACGTACAACTACATCTGCAAGCACGACTACAAGTGCACGTACAACTACAACTGCAAGCACAACTACAAGTGCACGTACAACTACAACCGCAAGCATGACTACAAGTGCACGTACAACTACAACCGCAAGCACGACTACAAGTGCACGTACAACTACAACCGCAAGCACGACTACAACTGCAAGCAAAAATACAACTACAACTGCAAGCAAAAATACAACTACAACTGCAAGCAAAAATACAACTCCCAGTGCACATGCCATTGCTACAGACAAACCTGCAGGTATATACAATATTCCCCATTCCTCCCATTTTTAGAAGCTGCTCTGTGATTTAGGATGTGAGCAGTAAAATTCAGTGCTCACTTTTTAATATATTGTGAAATAAAAAGTCAATGCTTTCTGTTTCAGTAAGGAACATATTCATTAAAGAGTGTCTAGGGCCAAATCCTCTACTGGTACATACTAGTATAATTCCATTGACTTCAATGGAGCTTTGCTGATTTACACCAGAGAGAGATCTGCCCGTCTAGCTTCTGTGCCTGGAAACTCCTACAAAGATTTTGTGGGATTGCGTGGCTGTGAATCAGACACTAGACAGAATTTATACTAAACCTGGCCTTAAATAAAAGATGTTTCTTCATTCAAATGCATTGTTGATTCCCAGTGGTTTTGATAGAATAAATATAGTAAACAACTTATCCACAGTCCAGCCCAGTACTACTGGGGCATAGGTGTAATGCCATTGGCTTCAGTGTCTTTAATAGCATTACACCTGAGCTGAATTTGGCCCATTGTGTATAGGATCATTTGACTTCTCAGTCAGATAAATGGAAATTTGTCACAGTTTGTGCAGACAGAACCAGTGCTGGCACTGTATATGGGAAAATAAAGCCTCTTATTTGAGCAATGCTATATGCTTTTGTCAGGCAGTTGCATAAGTCTTTACTTTTCAATGCGACAAGGAACAAAGCACATATGGGTCATGTACACTAAATGTTTGCAGAGAAACATGCTCTATGTAAATATATGATTACACTCTCATTAGGAGTCAGCTCTTTCATCAGCTTGCAGAGGATAAGCAGTTTCTGTAGAAGCCTCATGACTCACTGGAGTTTCCAGCCAGGATTTCTAAAGTTACTGAGTCCAAACCTTTGGTAGTGCAAACTGACCTCAGCAGAGGAATCCATTTCCATAGGTTTCTAATTATGGAATAATTCTCTCCTACCCTTTATAGATATAAACTGGCCATCAGGAAGTTTAGACTTCAAATTAGAAGAAGGTTTCTAACCATCAAGAAATGGTGTTCTGGAACAGCCTTCCAAGGGGAGCGGTGGGGGCAAGAAACCTAGCTGGATTCAAGACTGAGCTTGATAAGTTTATGGAGGGGATGGTATGATGGGACAGGCTAATTTAACAAATGACTGATCTTTGACTATTAGCGGTAAATATGCCCAATGGTCTGGGATGGGATGTTAAATGCTGTGGGTTCTGAGTTACTACAGAGAATTCTTTCTGGGTGTCTGGGTGGTGAATCTGGTCCACATGCTCAGGGTTTAGCTGATCGCCATATTTGGGGTCAGGAAGGAATTTTCCCCCAGATTGGCAAAGGCCCTGAGGGTTTTTTGCCTTCCTCCACAGCATGGGGCACGGGTCACTTGCTGGTGGATTCTCTGTACCTTGAAGTCTTTAAATCATTATTTGAGGACTTCAATAACCCAGTCTTAGGTTAGGGATCTATTACAGGAGTGGGTGGGTGAAGTTGTACAGAAAGTCAGACTAGATGATCATAATGGTCCCTTCTGACCTTATAGTTTATGAGTCAGAGTAAGCCCTCTCATTGCACATCCGTTTTGGTCTCCAGGGGCTCCTCAAACCATGCCCCTTTCTGAGCAGTCAACCATCGTGGTTGCACTATCCATCGATCTTTTCCGGTCTCATGATGGAGTGGGTTAGGATCAAGATTTCTTCCTTAATGAATAAACATGAGATACTTGAGAAACACTGACTAAAACTGTTTCCAAGTGTGAATTAAAGAGCATGGTTCGTTTTTTCTGGAGCAAATACAGTTCAACATTCAGTTCAAAACCATGGTACTATACAACACATGGTATTTAGACCAAGATTTCCAAAAGTGACCAGTGATTTTGGGCGTCTCAGTTTTTGGGCACCCAACTTGACACTCCTTGAAGGGTCCTGGAAGTGCAACGCATCCACCCTCTGAAACTCATCCATTTAATGTGTCTCAGGTTGAGCATCTATAAACAGAGGCACCCAAAATCACAAGTCACTTTTGAAAATATTGGCCTTACTATTCTATAATCTGTTATATATAGTGATAGTCAAAGCCTTGGTTAACTTTCCCACCCTCCTCCTCAGCAACTGCTAATTGGGACAGAATTCCTTATGCACCAGACCATCACTGCAGCTTTTCTCTTCGTAACCTCTTACTTTCGTTTGTGTTGAACAGCAGTTAAAGCAAAGAGTGAAATCCAGATCACTGACATCAGTGAGAACAGTGTTAAGCTACGCTGGGCGAACCCTGAGCCCCAAAACCCCTACTTCTTTGATATCACCATCACATCAGCACATGACCATTCTCTAATCCTGAAGCAAAACTTAACCAGCACTGAACGGGTCATCGGAGGCCTCAGAAGTGGGCAGAAATATCACGTAGTAATTACCGGTTACCACAAATCACAAGCCAAAGTAACCTACACGGGAACGTTCAGCACAAGTAAGTGTGCTTTCTGGGCATGTGGGATGAAATAAACATTTTTTTCCCCAGTGAAGGTGTTGAAAGCATTACATGGAAAAATCACGTAAACAACGGAGAGAAAATTGGTGGTAACGATGACGATTCATGCCCTGATAATGCTCAGTTTGTAACCTGTCAATACATCTTACTTCTCAGTGCAGCAGCCTGGTCTGGAGTGCAATGGCAATTAGAAATGGCTTGCAACAGCAAATACAAGTTGGCATTTCAACTCAGTTAAACTGATGATGATTTCAATGGAATTAGTCCCTTCCCCAAACAGGTCTTTGTTTCTTCCTGTGAGTGTGTGTAGCCGCTAGCACAATGGGGCGCTGATCTTTGAATCAGGCCTTCAGTATCAAAATAGTTCAGCCTCCCACTGTCTTAGTAAACCCTATTATACAGGTCCATTCAGAAGGGATTAAACAGCAGGTTGGTTCTCTGGAGACTCAAGTTCAAATTCACGTGTACGTAACTCATGAAAACACCAAACGCTTTGGGGCAGTTGGCACTCAGGATAAGCCCACGTTTTCTCTGAGGTGCGTTGGCAGAGTGGTGTGGGAATGTTTGCCCAGTGCCTGCGTAGCTCCTTGACCGGCTCACTCTAGTACCATTAGAGCCTCGTCCAACATCCGGTGAAGTCAGTTGGAGGTTTTCCACTGAGCTGGATCACGCTCGTATCGCTTATCTTTGTGAGCAATAAATTCACCCTTGAAAATGTCCAGAAAAGATGTTAGCCTGAAGAAGAGATGTCTGCCTGAACTGAATTAGAACCTAGGGTGCCCAGTAAAAATATTCCCCCATCATTGATGCCTGCATACACCCATAATTTGAAAAGCAATCCTTCCCCCAAAACCCATTTTGGTGGAACCTCCCATTGCAATGTGATGAAAGGGGCATTTCCAGCAGCGTTTGTGCTTGACTAGATCTAGGTATCACTAATTACATTCAGCACAAAGGTTGCCATCAAAACAGCTGGATAACTGTCACCACATTCTGGGAACTGCAAATTGCACTGAGGGGGTGGCCCTCTCCGCTGTTGTACATTCGTCTAGCTCCATTGAAAGTGATGAGGTGGCACTGATTTACAGCCACTGAGTATTTGGTCCACTGGGTGGGGTCATCCTTCCGCTCTTCCCAAATCCACATATGGCTTGTCCTTTGTAGAAAGGCTCAGTGTTAGCTACTTTTTAGCACCATCCTCTTCCTATGTGAAAGGTGGGCTTGGGGCCTGTACTGGGGGCGAGGGGACTAGATGGGCAGGGAGAAGAAGTAGGGATGTGTAGGGCAGCGTGCCTGGTGGACATTGCTCTGCCCTCCACTCCAAGAGTCTGGTGACTACAGGTGGTGGATATACCAATGGCCTGTGAATGGACGTTAGATGTGGTGGGTCTGAGTTATTACAGCGAATTCTTTCGTGGGTGTCTGGCTAGTCAGTCTTGCCCACATGCTCAGGGTTTAACTGATCACCATATTTGGGGTTCGGAAGGAATTTTCCCCCAGGACAGATTGCAAAGACTCTGGGGGTATTTCGCCTTCCTCTGTAGCATGGGTACGGCTCACTTGCTGGTGGATTTTCTGTACCTTAAAGTCTTTAAACCACGATTTGTATGCTTTAATAACTCAGTCATAGGTTAAAGGTTTATCACAGGAGTGGATGGGTGAGGCTCTGTGGCCTGCGTTGTGCAGTAGGTCAGACTAGATGATCATATTGGTCCCCTCTGACCTTAAAGTCTATGAGTCTTGGGAGCGGTAGTATCCAGGAGAATTCTTGGTAGTGATCAGACTGCATTACCAGCAACTGTGTAGTGGGCGTATTGGGGACCAGAGAAGATCCCAGGGGATCCTGGAGTTTGAGAGCAGGTTCCATGGCCCTTTCTAGGGGTTTCCAAACTCCCCATTAGAACCATCATGGGGAATCTCCATTAAAAGATCTTTATGGAGACTTCTTTCCAGAAGTCCCCTCCAGCAGGATTTTTTCCCTGGAGTGTAAGCACTGATGAGTGTACATTGTCTCCATTCCAATAAAGAATAAAGCAGCCAATCCTGTTAGCATAGTTGCCAGAGTGAGTAAAATTAATCCCTGACATGGTTAAGGTGACACCAATTACTCATTGTCTCAGCTGTAACCAATACACATTTCTAGAGTTCATGTACTTATGTAAACAAATCCAGCTCTGAACATCTTTCCCTCCCCAAACTAGCACTTGGGCCAAAGATTTTGTTTACCAATTTTTATTCCATTCCTTCCATATTCAATATGATCCAGTTAGTTTCCAGTTGAAAAGCATGGTTCCTGGTATAAATTGTACACTTCGAGTAGGCAAGAAATATAAGACAAGTTGTTGGGGGGGAAGTGGTGGATTTCCTTTAGCTCCATGTGTTGCTATAGGTTTTTTTTTTCCCTTTGACTGATCATTCCATTTGGTTTTGCTCTTCCAGAAAGTATGCCAGTGCTCAAGTCACCTTCAATAGCGACTGCTAATCTGATGGTGAACACTGAGCCTTTGGAACGGCCAGAAACCGGTGAGTAGCAATGCTACCTAGAAGCACTGGAGCAGTAAGTTCCATAATTACCTGCATTGGGACTATCTTAGGTTCTCAGCAAGGGTCTCATCTAGCTCCAATTATGTCAACAGGAGTCATGTTGTTGACTTCCGTGGGCCGTGGATCAGACCTTAGTGTAATCTCCACGCAAGTCGGTGAAACGATGATGATTTCCTCCAGCAGAAGATCTGGCCCTTTATTTCTGTTATGAATTAAATTATGTCCTCAGTCAGTTAAGGTGCAAAGAGCTGGAAAAGTTCTAGGACCAGACTCTGCTGGCCTGACCCTGAACAGGAGCTGACTTTGCAGGAAGTCAAAGCCTGTTGAAGTCAATGGACTCTTTCCATCAGTTTCAGTGGTCTTTGGATCAGGCCCCATATTGGTAAGGCTGGCAGAATCCGGCTCTTAGGTAGACATCAGGCGTAGCTCTATTAGCGGTTCTATACCATTCTCCTAACAACCTGCTTCCTGATCTGAAGCTGTAAACAGTGCAGTCTGCCCCATGGCATCCCTCATTGTGCCGGTGTGTCGGATTGGGGAGGGAATGAACTGTCCATCAGGGACTGAGCTGAGAACTGTTCTTGGGGGTTCTTGGTTCCCTCGGCTCCTTGGTGTAACACAGAGCTTTACCCAAGAGCCTGTGGACTCCTGGGGGCCAACAGTGAAAGATTTCCGAGGGAGCCTATGAAGAATGGTCATGTGACCTTTTGAGACACATACAGTCGCTGAGCTGATATAATAGGCTTCCCTCACACTGTAAGTCCTACCGCCTGCCCATCCTCCTCCTCGTGTCTTCCACCATGACATCAATGGTTTATTGTAATAAACCATTAATGAGCAAAAAGTCAGATCCTATTAGCTGATTAACAGTGTGTTTATTGTTAACATTTGTTATTAACATATAACCATTGTATCGATTAATATCCATAAGGGCTCCTCCACTTTGTTCTAAATGACCTTAAGGCCACACACACCAAAAGAGTATGTTAAACACCCCATTGCAGCTAATGTGATCAGTTACACCTCAGTCAGCACTGATCTTGGCCACCTGGGGGTAACATCTGATTCACGAATTAAGGAGTTCTGGATGGGCATCCGGGCCCTCCACTCATGGAAAGCAGCACAGTCTCATTGCAGTCACTGGAGTGGTGCTGCTTTCCATTGGCTCAGGATCTGGCTCCCAGTTTGAATGGTAATCCTGAATTTTGTAACTTTCATCTCGTTAAGACCTTATTGCTACTTTAACAGTGTTTTCTTTGGAAATAGGTTCCGTGGACTTGAGTTAAAAATATAGGCCTGGAGAGTGAGATTTTCCAGAACTGACTAGGGGATTTGGGCACCAGATTCTCATTAATTTCTAATGGGAATGATGAAGTTCTTGGCCAGCCCACACAACCCCACTGATGTCTATGGGGTTTGCCTGGATGTGGCTGCAATATGGTCCCTGTTCTTTAAACCCATCTGAGTTTATTCAAGTGACATGCACACACAAGTAGTGAACCTTATCTCTCCCCGAATCCCAGGGTGCGGTGAAGGACTGGGATGCCTAGGCACTTCTGAAAAATCTTTGCTAGCTTTCCTACAGTTAACACAGGCATGTGTGTGTGTGTGGGGGGGAATCTTACCATGGGTGCAGTATCGTTGCATTTAGACAGTACATTTCTCTGTTCACTTGCTATGTTTCACCGTTTCCATTGTCTGCGTGTGACTCATTTGCATTTACTTTCCCCACCCGCCATGGTCTTTCATCTGGAGTGACACCGCTGGTTTGGACTGCACAGCTACTCACAGCGCTGGCCCTTGTCTATGCATTTAACCCTTTGTTTGTCATTCATTCCAAAAGCAGCGTCACAAGATGTATGGTATACTATACTCAGAACTCAGTGCTTCAAATTAGCCAAATTAGCAATCGACATTACCCAAAAAAGCCACAGTAGCGTGAATTCATGGCTTCATTTACTGTAGGACTATATATATATATTATTCTCATGGCAAATAAGTTAATAACTTAGTGCAAGTTGATAACTGAATTGGTTAATAGCACAGTAAAAGCATCTTGATTGGTTAATAATTTAGACCGGTTAATAATTAAATCACACACTGTTTTAATCTCATGTGCTGCAGAAAGCCACAGGAGACACATTAAAAAGCCTCTGTCTGAGTATCACTGCTATACATCTATTTGTCCACGTGTGATTGTATAGGACATACAGTGTACCAGGGGATGCTTAAAGGTCACTATAAGGAATGAAACAGCATCAAAATACATAAATTATACACAGTACAATAGCTAATCAGGCACATGTGCTTGTGGAATTGATACAGGCTCAGAGGACTAGGAAATTTGTTGCAGAGAGTGTCATGGTGCCAGAAGAGCCAGAGCTTCTAGTAGCTAGCAATCTGGAGGAAACATGCTGTTTGATAAAAAGTTCAGTAGTTCATAAAATTGCATCGCTTATCTGGATTCCATCCATGTGCTTAAGACAGTAACTAGGATAGCATACTGGAAATGGGTTACTTAATCTAAACCTACATTCAAGCTTTAGTGTCAGCTACCTGGCATGGAAAAGAGGCATGTGTTCAAAGGTGCTAATGTGTTAAGCAGTAAGGGCCAAACTCCTATTAAAGTGAATGGGACTTTTGCCTGAGCAAGAACTGCAGGATTTAGCCCTAAACAATCACTTCCGGGCTCCAAGTAAAATACTTTAGTCGTCATTTATATAAGTCAGGCCGTCTGAAATCAGTGAGTTAAAAAAAAAAAAAAAAGTACTTGAAAACCAACACTCATGCCAAAGAAAATACGTTTTTAAATACACACTTCAGAGCTCAGTACTCTGCTCCCATTAAAATCAACAGCAAATTCCCATTGATGTAAACTGGAGCAAGCCTGGACCACCACACACAAACAATCATCATCTGGAGATCTGAGAGAACCCCGGAGTAAATCTGAAATTCCTGAGTCTTTCATCCATTTCTTTCCCAAGAAAATCCAATGACCAGTAGCTCATATAAATACAACAAATTCTGAGCACTTGAAAATTACAGCTTTCTCCTGGAATTTTCCATTTAAGGAGCTCAGATTTTAAGTTAATATTCCCTTTGAAATTCCAGTTTACAATGTTGTCTGAGGAGCTTATGGGAATTAGCCTCACTACTCCCACTGACTTTCCCGGAGAGTTGGAAAGGTGGCTTGTTTAGCCTCCTTCGACCTCCTTGACTTGGTATCTTAGTGGATTCATAGGATTTTATCTTACCTGGAGTGCTGAGGAATTTCTTGCTACTGTGCTTAAGCCCACACTGCATTTCATTCTTTCTGCCAAGTTAGAAAACCTCAGCAATCTCTAAATGGACCCCATTACCCCATGATTCCTGCAATAGAAACATTTCCAACTCACACGAAAGGCCCAATCATTCTTCAAAGTGCACGGGACGGGGGTGTATTATCCATGGAGAGGTGTGTGGGAAACACCATAACTGTATAAGGCATAATGCCATCGGGGACTGCTTTCCAAAGCGATATTTACTAGGTCGGTTGAAAAGATGTAGGGTGTGCTTCCTGTTGCCAGTGGCTGGAGGTGGTGGTGATCAGCTCTCATTCCCATCCAGGCGTCTTTGGGCTGCCCAGCTTTGCCATTAGTGTTGATGTCACTGATTTCATTTGGGCCGTGAAACATTTTGCACTGTTCTGGCACTTTCTCCATGCTCTGCTATGCCATGACTACTTCCCGTTGCATTGATTTGGTGCTTATGCCTTAGGCTAGGTAGAAGCATGCACAAGCATAAGTGCATTCACAGCAAACCTATGCAAAAAAAAAAAAAAAATCTGAGGTGCATGCATCCGCTACATGGCATGTTTGATCTAGGCGGATTCGTGCAAGATTATGTGCGGATATGAAGAGAGACAGGGCACAGACAGAGTTCAGTCCAGGCCCAGTTCTAGTAACGACTTTTTAAAATGCTTGATTTTTTCTTTTTTTGCTCTCTTTGCCTTTTCAGCTTTTAACCCTTTCAGAGTCATTTAACGTTTGCACATTTTGAAATTCAGATTTGACAGATCCTTGCTTGCTGGATTTTGACATGGGCACACAGTGCAAGGAGTATCAGGTTATGTGGTTCTTTGACTACAAAAACAAGATCTGCACCCAGATTTGGTATGGTGGGTGTGGCGGTAATGCCAATAGATTTGAGACAGAAGCTGATTGTATTAGCAGATGCTTGAAGCCATGTAAGTACCACCTGGGGTTTAACCATTTTGCATTTTTACAATATTGTCAAATAAAATTTTAGATTGGCAAGAAATTTTGGTTTAAAAACAAAACCCCCCACACTTTTTCCCTCTACAGCAGCTGAGAAAGCCATGCAGCAACCGCCCCTTGAGAAAAGATTATTGTCAGGTAAAAGCACAAATGGAGCAGATCCTGCATTTAACCTCACAGTTCTGTCGCTGCTCTGGGCACTTCTGTTGCAAGCTTTGCCACTGTGGGATTAGGACAAATAGAACCAGAAAGTATGGGGTTTTTTTTTCACTTGTCCACTTGACCAGCTAAGAAGGTCCCATCCTGTGCTTTGCATGGACACGCTGTCGTCATGCCTCATGTTGCATCCAGAAACACAATGTTGACACGAGTTAATTACAGACTGTAGTTACAGCAAAACGGCTGCTTCATTTCCTGATAAGTATGTGGTCACTGAACGGGAGAGAATTGCAATCACAAGGAAACTCGTGTTAGCACTGTTTCGTTGTCCCCTGGCAATTTGTGTCCCTAATTTTTGTCATCACTCTGCTGTATGCATTTGCTTTTGTGCAAGTAGTGCTGATCTGTACACTTTTCTTTAACTGAAATACTTAATTGAAAAATATTCCTTACTGCTTGGGTCTTGAGTCCAGATGTTCCCCTTATGTGGAAAAACCCACAAGAAAGGGGGGGGGGGGGGGGGTTAAAAAAACCACACTAGAAAACAGCAACGTTCTCCTTAAGGAATTTCCTCTGCTCTATGTTGGGGGTTTGCAGCGTTGTAGACTGGACAGAGGGTGTGGCCTGCAATTGCCCGATCAGATCAATTGAAGATCAGTGCAGAGCAGGCTTCCTCCTCCATGGGGATGGTCACAGGAGAAGAACCTGAATAGAACAGAATCCTGCCAGCATTATGAAGCCTTATCCTCCGGCAATGGCTGGGTGCCAGCCGGAGCTCTGAGAGTGGAGGGACAAGCCCAGGAAAGAAGCCAATGCCAGAGAATCGTAGCAGTGTAGGACTGGAAGGGACAGTGAGAAGTCATCTAGTCCAGAGGTTGTCAAGTTATGGGGCGGGCCTGCCCCGGTAGGCATGGGAATGTGTCAAGGGAGGCATGAACTGTGTGCTTTTTTTTGGAAGAGCTCTGGCTGTCGGCCCCGGGTGGCTGGGGCTCCGTGCACACCCGGGAGGTGGGGATAAGAGAGACAGCCAGAGCCCCGCCGCCCAGGTGCAGGCTCTTTTTTTCCCCCACCCTGTATTCCCTCCCCAGGAGGCAGCCTCAGGCTTGGGCTCCCTTTCCCCAGACCCCATCCCTTCCCTGCAGAAGTCAGGGTGCTAAGTCTGCTGTGAAAAGCGATATTGATCAATATCGCTTTTCACACTGCCACCCTTACTTCTGCACTGATACTGGTGATGGCACGGCCTTCAGAGCTGGATGTTGGCATATGTACTTGTGTGTGTGTGTGGGGTAAACAACTACAGACACAAAAAAGGTGGGGCCCGATCAAATAAGTTTGAGAACCACAGATCTAGCCCACATGCAAGAGGCGATGTCAGTGTCACCCATAGAGCTGTCTGGGAAATGAGATTCTTCTTCAAGTGATGGTCCCTACGTGTATCCCGTACACAGGAACCGCACATCTCGAAGAACCTCCAGTTACAGATAAGTAACCTCCTCTTTCAATTTGAAAAAAAAATGGTCATCCCAAATCAAGATTCATTTTCTAGGAGACATTTTCAATTCTGAGGAAACTGAATTGCCCAACAGAAAATCGTTCCGCTGGAGAACTTCTGACTACCTCTAGGTACCAACTCTCATGATTTTAGTGGAAGTCTCATGTAATTTGGTACTTTGCTTAATAGCACAATTATATGACTACATGGGAATCTCGGCTTTCGTATTTTCTTTTTAAAAAGCACATTTCTAGCCCTTGTGATTGCAGAGAAATGGTTCCAAATATGATCCCAGTGCCCGTTAAAGACTCAAAACCCAAAGAGCAAGTAAAAAGAACTCCCTCATGTATTTACTTATTTTAAAATCTTACACTGTTTCAGCCACTCTCATTGGTACATTCATGATTTTTGACCGCTTGGGATTGGTAAGGGGAGTCTTGATCACAGTCTGTAAGTACCTACAGGGGGAACAGAAATTTGGTATTGGACTCTTCATTCTAACAGACAAAGGTATGTCAAGGTCCAATGACTGGACCCTGAAGCTAGACAAATTCAGATGGGAAATAAGGTGTAAACGTTTAACAGTGAGAGTCGTTAACCACTGGAACAACTCACCAAGGGTTGGGTGGATTCCATATCACTGGCAATTTTAAAATCAAGACTGGCTGTTTTTCTAAAAGAACGATTCTAGTTCAGACAGGAATTAATTCAGGCAAGTCCCTGGTCTGTGTTATGCAGGAGTCAGACGAGATGATCATAGTGGTCTTTTTGGACTTGGAATCGGTTATTGTTAACTCCCATGTTAATTTCCCAGTGGAAATACACCAGAGGAGCAGACCCCAGAGAGCTCCAGACATGCCTAGATCAACAGTTTGTTGATCGGGATGAGATTACAGAGTCCTTCACATTAGAATTAGGTTGTGTCCTGTGACCAATAAGCTCTGGAGAGAAACAGCGGTTCATGGGCCACGGTCTGAGAATGCTGAGCCAAAGAAAGCATTTTGCTAGTGTGGAAAGCTTTTCTGGCTTTGATTCAGCTAGGCATGTCAGCATATCCTTAAGTCCATTCCTGCTCAGCAGAGCACTTAAACTCTCACTTAACTTTAAGCAAGTACTGAAATCCCATTGACTTCAAAAGTTAAGTATGTGCTTAAGGACTTTTCTGAATAGAAAGGCCTTGCTCAATCAGGGCCCAAGTGAATAGATTTGCCAAATGATATATATTTCTACGTTTTATCGGTTATGCATTGATTGGGTGTCTCATGTACCTCGCTGATGTTTCCAGTGAATTTGGTTGCTTAGGCTAATGCGATATTTCCTAAACTAGGCATTGTTACTCTGCAGGCTGTGCATAGCAGATTGACAAGAAAAGCAATGAAGGGGTCCTTTATGACTGACAGACATTTATGTTCATGGCCTCTCCAGGAGATTTCTTGTTTTTATTTGCAAGTTCTTAGTTAGACTCTCTTTCTTCTGAAAATGTCAGCTTGACTCTTTGGGAAAAAAAGAGATGGGTCTGAAAAAAATTCAGCAGCAGCAGCTTTCAGACACTGATTTTTGGGGGGTTGGATTGGGGAGTTTGGGGTAGAGAGATAAAGAACAGCTGCAAAATTAGGATAAAGTTTGGGATTCCAAACCCAACCAAAGTTTAGGATTCTATGAATACAGAGCTCTCCTTCAGGACCATCTCAAATTAAAAATGTTTTAAGCACTAGGTGATCTTTAAGTTTACTATTGAATAAACACATTTAAACAGTGGCAGTCAAGGCTAGCATTCCAGTCCCACATTTGTGTGTGTGATGGGCTCAATTAAAGCCATGACTCACAGTGGCTGCCTCCTGGCTTTCAGTTATGTGCTTTACAGCCATAGCTTCAAGCACATTTCAGTTAATTAGTCGTTCTGAACAAAATTCAGAACACAACAACATGATTAGAGCCAGCCTGTCTGGGAATTTTTTGGCTATTGAAAGCTTTAGACACAAATCTTCTTCTTGGCATATGTGCAACGTGCCTCAGGTGGCATGTGACCAGTACTCATCACCGCATTCGGTCCACGGGTAGCATCGTTAGCTTTCCCGACTTGTGCTGTGTACAGTCGGGGAGTGTGACGTGAACACAAATCAGATGCACTGAAACTAGTCAGGGTCCTGATGCCTAAACAACTAAGAAGAATTCAGTCAATTGTCTGAATGATTTGCCCATTAATAGACCAGTTCTCCCACACTTGAAATTCACACGGTAGACACACGAGAAATCATAGTGAGCCAAAAGAATCGCTCCTTATTCAAGCAGATCTCCCTTTGACCACGATAGGAGTTGAGACTGCCCAGTGTCTCAGAGGAATGTTTAGTATACTGCACAATTGACCCCTTAATCACACTGACATAAAAAAAATTCAAAGATTAGCCAGAGAGAGACCCCCGAAGGCAATCTGTTGTGTGAGATGGGCGAATGGAGTTTGAAAAAGGTTCAGAATAGAGCTGATGTTACTTACATAACATCTCTTATCCAGGAATAGCAATGTACTTTACGAAAGTGAGTGTAAGCCCTATTTTAGAGAAAGGGTAAATTACTTGCTCAAAATTACATCAGATGAGTAGCATATTTTGGATTAAACCAAAGTCCCCTGGTGCTCAGTCCCTTGAACTAACAACTAGTCGGCATAGCCTCCCTATAAAATAACTACACCTCAATGGCCATTCTGAGAGAGCCACTAAAATAACACAGTTGATGAACCACCATCAACTACCCAAGATGCAAAGAAGATAGTCTTCTCAGTTAGCCTCTAACACACAGTGCATCCTTCCCACTGATACTGCAATAAAAATTCACTCACAATAAAGGTAGAAATGGAGAAGAAGAGAGTCAAATTGGTCAGGAACTAATTTAACAAGAGAGATGAATGTTAGAAGCAGACGGTGTGGTTGCTTAGGATCTGTGCTTGTTATTAAGGCTCTATATCACATAATCAAAGGAGAGGCAAGAGGGTGGGCAGGAAAACATTACATACATCCTGATTTCAAAAAGCAGAGCGCTCAAGAGAGTTATAACAAAAGGTGGTAGAAGACAAAACCTCTTGGCCAAACACTGAGGCTGAGCAGGCAAGTTTGTGTGTCTGTACAAAGTACAACATCAAAAGAGGACTTCTCATTTACAATACAAAAAAAGGACTCATTTTTATCACCTGTACCAATTAAAGCTCCGATCCTCCAGGCTGATATGTGTCTGCATGGCATCTGATTGAAACCACTGCCCTCAATGGGAGCTGCTGAGTTCCTTTGAAAACCAGGTCCTTTATTCTTTCCAAAACCGTTAAGATTCCCCTGTATTTTTTTGGTCCACGTAATAACTATCATTATTCTAAATTATTAACATACACAGTTTTGTAAATCTTCAGCTACTGTCCAGCAGAAACAACCTGGAAGTTGAATTTGAAATGTTATGTGCACCAGCATTAAACAGTTGTTGAATTTTACTGTACATCAACTGATCTGGAATACTAGCAAACGCGGTGTTATTCTTAAAGCGGTGGAGAGGGTGCAACCTAAGTATGTAGAATCTGGGTTGTTACTATTACCCACACATACCATGATCATTAGCTGGATTCCATAACGGAGCCCCCAAACTTGGAGTAGATTGATTTTTGTATGTGCAAGTGCTGGCTTTTTATATTTGACATTGGCCAACTGGAATGCAAAAAGCAGTGAGCTGGACTGTTGTTTTTTTAAGACAACACCCTCCTCTCCCAAAGGCCTGGAGAAGCTTTTGGCTGTGGGAGTCCATCAACAAAGCTGAACTGAAATATCTGTATTGATTGCAGATTCCTACAGAGAATGGATATAAAGCTTTCTTTCTGCAAAAGACTGTATTTATAATGGAAGAACAGGGAAATTATGACAAGGGCTAGAAAAGTGCTTTTGAAACTTTCTCCTATCTCAGAATTACAGTTCATATGGTCTGTGGATTATATAGCACAATAAACTGTTAACCACATATAACTGTTAAGCAAAGCAGCCAAAATATTTCCAATATGATTTCAGTACAGAGGATGGACAGTTTGAGGTTGAACTAATGGACTCATTGGAATTTCTTTTAGCAAAGATATGCTCAGATATATGTAATCATAAAACAGAGTGGCTCTCAATATGGCTTAAAACATCACAGCAGGAAAAAAGAAAATATAATTCAAATGAAAAGTAGATTGGATTATATGTATGCCAGTTTCTGAACCAGAAGTATAATCATGTGAGATACACACATACACCCCCCCCTCCGCATATGTGTGCAGGTAATGACAATGTGATAAATTGCACCGGTATTTGATAAAGATACTGATATTTATCACACACTTATGACTGCATCGCCACATCTTTAATCTATCTCCTGGGATTTATTCTAACATTCTAAACCCCTGAGTAGCTTCCAGGACCTACCAATATTATTATTATTTTTTATTATTTTAGATCAACATGCCACTGAAATCTTTTTTTTCTGGAGTTCTTTGCTGGACCTGTTTTCTAATCAGAGTTTCAGGAACATAATTCCAGGCCATTCCCCAAAACAGAGCTTAGGGAGTATTAAGCTTCGTTCTTTAGGATCTGTCTCATCTTAAGACACTTGCTTGCAAATGTACTTTCATTCTTCTCATCTGTTAGGTTGGAACCCTGGTGTTATCAAAGGCCCCAATCCTAGAAAAAACAAGCAAACAAAAAACCCACCAAAAAAGAGAAAAAAAGGCAGTGATGAACTCTCTCATTATTTAAAAATAACTGGAAGAGAAACTATACTCAGCCACTAACAGATTTCTCTCAATTTTAATGAGAAAAAAAGTCTTTTATCATCAACGTTAATGTTAAATTACCATTACAGGAATCTGGGGCTTGATCTCACAACCCTTTATTCCCTTGATTATTCCTTACTTGTAGTCCCGTTAAATTCAGTGGGACTCTTTGTGGAAAGAATGATTATTCTTTGGATCCTCTGTGCTTCGTTAACATTGACTAAAATTTGTAACTAGGGTGAGGAGTGCAGAAAGCACTGTAGCTGTAATGCATGTCGGCTGAGATTTCGGAAAATGACAAGTCAGTTGAATAGCTCAAGTTTTCGATGCCCAAGTTGCAACACCTTACAAAGGTCCTTATTTTAAGGGGTCTCAAGCTGGGGAGTCCCGGTGCTGAATTACTTCAAATCACTAATCACTTTTGAAAGTCCTATTTATATATGGAACTGTATTCTACGGAAGCCTAGGCCAAATTTCATACAGGAAAAGGAAGGCAAAGGTTTTGAAATTAAAATGAGTGTTCTTGATATGATTCAAAATCAAGCTATTTAGGAAGCAGTTATTTCCACTTTCATGTCCTGTGAATGTCTTGCAAAACTAAATGCAAATGTTGCCAGCCATGAAAGGTGTTTATTAGCTTTAGTGTGCTTTTCCCCCTTGCAGCGGTTTATGAATTACATAAACACATGATGCATTTGTTACCAAAGAAGCTTTTTCTCAAGCTATGGGGAAAATATTGCAACAATTAGAACATCAGACTTTCCTCTCTCTGCCCCCTGCAATTCATTGATTTTATTTTCAGGGGGTTTTTTGGGTGCTGTATGTGATTTTTAATCTCATGGAACCTGGAAAATGTCTGTATGAAACAAAAGAAAACAAGCAAATAGAAATATCAAGGATGACACTTCGGTCCCTCTGATCCATGTGTGGCACAGGACTCAGGGGGTGTCAAAGATGGTTGTTTAAATTTCCCCCTGGATCTGGAAGCCAATTAGAACCCCCTGATTAGGGCATCTTCAGAAGGATTACATTCCTTGGTAACGGCTTCCAAGTGGCTGCTATGCCAGACCGAGATTAACAGGCAGCACCCCAGCCACAACGCCTGCCCCCTAATTCGCCTCCTTACACCAGAGCCTGCAAATCATAGAATCATAGAATGTTAGGGTGAGACGGGACCTCAGGAGGTCATTTAGTCCAACCCTCTGCTCATAGCAGGACCAGACCCAACTGCAAAATGGGGGTGCGTCCGGCTCTATGTCCCTCTGCTTTGCTGCACTGGAGCAGTACAAAGGGACTGAGTAGGGGGCCAGGATTTCATCCATTGCTCACAAATAACTGGAAGAGAAACTATTCTTTAATAAATAGATAAAGAAATGACCAAAGGCCATATTTTAAAAGTACTTAGGTGCTTAACTCCAACTGATTTCAATGGGCATTACAAATCCACTTATATGATGACCATTGATTCTGCTACTGTAAAGCTGCAGGTCCCCATAGAGCTCTGTCCCTATAGACCGAGGAAATATACATACCGGGAAATTCAGCAGCAGTCGACAGGAGTTACCCAAGCTATGCAGAGTAGCTTGCGTAACTTACGTTCACTTCCCAAATCCTCTTCTGTGCACCGTCCCTGCTACGCTGAGCTGACGGGAAATGCATACCCATCAACGCAGCGCTACGCTTTTTCTGGAGGTGGTTTTATTGAATCAGCTTCGGGACTGATTGAGAGGGTCTTCACTTCTGCTCAATCAATCCGAGTAAATCGATCTGATGGTGGCGAATTTGCCACCATTAACGAAAACATATCCCGAGTATAGCTACTATGTGACCTTATTTTTATCTGTACCTAATCAATCAACCACTGCAGTTAAACTCCATGGGATGTATTTAGAGAGCTGAGATCCACATTAGCCTTCATTTTGCACTTGGATCAGTGCAGAAAACCAGGGCCAAGTCTTCTCACTGGAGAATCTGCCTGCCACACACATTGCCATTTAAGGCCTGTATTTTTTCTTGGCAGTGAGCGGATCAGAAAGAGGCAGTGCTTTTTACATGGCAGTCTATTTAAATGCTATAAATTGTGGTTCTGTGAAAGGCTGTAGTTTTATAATTCCGATTCCATGGTTTGGGACGTGAATCTCGTTGGCTAATACATCATTTCTCCTTGGGTCAGGCAGCGTGCTCTGGTATGTGCTCATATGGAAAAACCTCAGCTCAGAAATTTGTATAGTGACAAAAACTGGACCCTTTTAAACCTCTTTATACTCCAGGTAGTGCAGCACACATTGTAGTGCAGCACACAACAAACAATCACTCTGATGATGGCCCTCCATATATTTTGTAGAACATGTTAGCAATTATTTATCATCTGTATTCTAGTAGATCCTGGGGGCCCAATCAAAGGCCCCCATTGTGCTAGGCACTGTGCAATCAAGTCCCTGCTCCAGAGAGCTCACAACGTAGGTTTACGACAAGATGTGGCATGTGGATGAATGGACTGATGGGGCAATGGGGTGAAGAGGGGAAACAAGGGAACACCAAAATGAGCACAGTTTGCATAGTAGGTAGTAATTTGCACTGAATTTTTTACTGGTTGATTAAGAGATCATGTCACTGAAGAGGGACAGGGAAATGTAAATTTTAAGCTATATGCTAAAGCTACAAATCCTGTATGCTTTCCCCTCCAACTCCTATGGATTTCTCTGCCCTATTTTACATCCCCTGCACCAGGAGGGTGTATTGAGTCCACGCTCTTTGAGACTTGGGGCACTCAGTCACCAAAGATCATGCTGTGAACTGAAGGGCACTAGGTCACCAAGAATCATGAATGCATACTAATATCCCATCGGGTCCCACAGAGAACTGTGTGAATAAATGATTTTGTGGTTCAGTTGCAGAACTAAATATATATTTCAAAGCAACCCAAAATGTTTCTAGTGAAACAAAAATATTGAAACAAAATTGTTTTGGGTCAAAGGAACTATTTTGTTAGCTTTTCAAGTATTTTTTTAAATATAAAAAAAAAAATTGTATAAAATTAAGTGAAATTCCAAAAGGAAAAGTCAAAATGTTTTTGGTTCAGAAATGCCAGAACAAATCATTTTGACATTTCTGAATTTTTTTTCTTTATTTGACCAAAACAATTTGCCACAGTCTGCCTGAATTTGCAAATTATTTTGGTCAACCCAAATCTGCATTTTTTAGCCAAAAACTGATTTGCACAAAAAATTTTGCCTGACTATTGTTGCGTGGAGCAGCCCTTCAGCTGAGTTAAATCCTGAGTCTGATTTACACCAACTGCTTCTATTTACACCACCTCTAGATCATAGGCACTGACTGTGGCTCAAGTTGAAGATACGTTTGTCATTAAAAAAAACCCCAACCCACATGCTCTGTGTGTGTGCAGATTGCAGATCTCCAATAACGTATCCATGAGGAAAAGCATCTTGACCCTGACATACCATGTGCAGATATTTAGGTCAGACTGGTTTCAGTGAACCAGGCTGATCTAATATCAGGTACATTCAGTGAATAAATTAACTAAGTATAGTAAGTTCTATTCAGCCTACACCATCTAAGAACCGTATCCTTAAAGTGAGAGTAGATGGATTATGCCCCAAATTACCTCAGTTCATAGGGCCTGTTTAGCATTCACAAATTTTGTACATCTGAGAAGAATATAATACTTTAGGGCAGAAATGGGGTAACTCAGGTGGATAGCTCCACAGACTGCTGTCAGTCCTTTTCACGAAAGGTTCCCCAGTGCATGCTTGGGAATGAGAATTCAGCAGGCTGATATGATCAGGGGTGGGGTTGAGTCTAGCCAGGAGGTGTCATCTTTAATCATGGCACCATCTGACCTTGGGAAGCCTTCACGGTGGTAAACGCACGGTGGAGTCCTGAATTGGCTGAGCTACGCTGGACTTCAGTGAGGCAGGCTCTAGTTCCCAATCTTCAACATTTGACTAGGCATGCCTGTTACTGTGAGGAAGGTACATATCTAGGCGGAGCGCATAGTAACAGCTATTTAAGGTTGCCTGCGTGTTTCCATATCTATCTATCATACATACATATATAACATAGATACTCTAATAAAATCAGATACAGAAATATATTCACCTTATTTTGAAATTTACTCTCAGTCATTTCACACCCAGGCCAAACCCAGCCATAGCTAATGTTAATGAACAATGTTTTACATTGCCCCCCATACACAATCACACCCATCCCCTGGCCAAGGACTCCTTTTTGACATTCTTGATGAGGTCCCACTATCTGCAGCCTGAACAGCCTGGTGCCAGGGAAACTGGAGGAAAGAAATGTAAATGTCAACTTGTCAGTTGGAGCGCAAATATTGTCCCTTGGGAGGAGAAGAGAGAGGTCATTGGGCAGAGGCAATTTGGCTTTTTGATTTCAGTCACTGGAGATGATCTAGCAGCACTCCATTGCTGGGCTGTCCCTTGTCACTAGATACAAATTTAATCCCAATACAGGACTGAGGAGGGAGAAAGTTTTCACTCCCACACCTGAGCTGGTCTATGTGGACTGAACTAGAACTGGGGTTTTTTTTTGGTCATATATTTGTAGCCAATGACTGGCTTCCTTGGTCGTGGTTAGGCATGTGAGAGTGGAGAGCAGACAGGCCACACAACCGCTGGCGTTTTCTGCCCTCTCTGGCACTGGTGGGCCGCATGCACTGAAGACAGTGCAGTCTACTCCCACTTCTACACCTGGCCGATTCCACTGGCTGGTGCAGAAGGGAATATAGACACAGCCCTGCCCTCACCTCATCCGCTTCCAGGCACCTAGCACTCCTGGGGATACTCGGAAAAAGCAGGGACTATACTCCCATAAAGCTTCTGCCGAGCCCACGAGTAGTGAAACATGAGGGGCTGGCCAGAATCTGACTGAGATCTTGTGCTTCAGAGCTTCAAGTGATCATTTGCAGGGGCCAGGAAGGAATTTTGTCTTTCCTGGTAAACATTGTACAGTTGGCTAGATGCATTGTGGGTTGGGAGATGGTGGTTCTGCCTTAATCTGAAGCAGTGGGTGCTCATGGCAGGACTCTGGAATGATGAGCCAATAGTCTGATCAACTGGTAATTTCTTTTAATTGTTTCTTTTAATCTTGCATGCCACGTGTACCCAATGATCCATCTGTCTCAGTCTTCTAAGCATGCACCCTCTGAGTGGACATGTCTGACTTTGCGTCAAATAGTATCTGTGAAATGATGGAAGTGCAGGAAACTGTCCGAAAATGTGGTGGTGGTGTTTGCATTTATTGGTTGCTAAGTCTTTCTATTTCTCTATTTATTTGTAGTCACAGATATCTGTAGGTTGCAAAAAGAAGAAGGAACCTGCAGGGATTTTGTGCTCAAATGGTACTATGACTCAGAAACCAAAAGCTGTGCAAGATTCTGGTATGGTGGCTGCGGTGGAAACGAAAACAGATTTAACACACAGAAAGAATGTGAAAAAGTTTGCATTCCTGGTAAGTGGAGTTCCTTCTTCCACTACATGTCTCCTTTAGGGTACAATATGTGGAGAGTTGCAATGGAACTGTTGGCAGTTAATCGTAATCTAAGGTCATGGAGTCAGCTCCTCAACTAGTGTACACTGGTGTAACTCCAGACTTCAATAGAGCTACTCTGATTTATACCAGTTGTGGGTCTGGTCCATAATAGTTATGGCATCAGGAAACTGCCAGTTCCAGCGTGATTCCAAAACACTGGCTTCTGATTCCAGAAGGCTCCAAAACCTGCGTCATGAAGACATTCCAGAAATTGACCATAAAGGAGTTCTGATAAAAATACCAGTTCTAATGGTGACTACAATCTCCTTTTCCATACAAGACCTGATCTAAACCCCATTCAAGTCAATGGGAACCTTTCCATTGACTTTAGGGTGCTTTGGATTAAGGCACTGGTGCACAGAATTATCCTTCTTGAAGCCTCTCTTCCAAGAAGGGCCTTGCTCCAAATTTCTGTGATTTCAAGTGTAGCTTAGTGGAAGGACTTCCTCCCTATGAGGAGGACACCAGACCCCAGCACATTAGCAGGCAGCCCAGGTGGGGTTTTGCTGTGCTCACCTGCCTTCCTATAGATTAAACGTGTGTGTGCAAGGGATCTGTGGGCACAGGTGGACAGCAGAGAATGGGCAGGCCAAATAGCACCCTATGTTATGTGAGCTGTCTTAGCTCATTCATTTAGAAGAGGGGTCAGTCATTTCCAGGAACTGGGATGACAGCCCACCCTTGATGTGTTCCACACCTCCATAGCCATGGGTACATATTTGGGGCGTGGCCAGAGGTGACCAGGACATATCCTGGTTACAGTGGTCAGGTAACCCTTGTATAAATTGCCTCATGAGAGGCCCCTGGCGATGACCTTGAGGAACAGCGTCTTCAGGGCTATGGTTTCTACTTGCACATGGCCTTAGTAAGGGCCAGCACATCTACACCCTGTCCTGGGGCCCGTAGCTGAGGCATTGTGCTTCAGAAACTATTTCCCCCAGCGTGTTCCCCTGGGTGGTTTTCCTGGGAAATAACTCTTCAAGGTGCAGTGCACCACCCCAGGACCACCTGCTTACTCCACTGGCCCAAGTGATGGTGGTAGTCAGGGTTCCAGGGATGGCCTGCCCACTCCCTATCCACCAGTCTCTGGGAGTGAACACCTAGCCCTGTCTTCTCCTGAACACAGATTGTGGAAGAGGGATTTTCAGTGTTTAAACATCGCCTTGTTTGGTGCCGTACGAGCAGGGTCTCCTGCTTGCAAGCTAATGTTGCTTTTTTTTCCTCTTCATTCAAATTTCAGCTCACATTAATCCTGGGGTTGTCACGACAATAGGAACCTAAAGATGGCAAAATATCAACACATACCTCTAAGAGAACCAGGAGTCAGCCATTGCCAACTTACCCCTTTAGAAGCTAAGGGTATAGACTACCTTGCACTGTACTATTTCATGCTTTAAATTCCAAGCAAACCTTGAAGAAAGTGTTTTGTTGCATGACCTATCAATATGGTGCTAAATTGTTTGTGGACTGAGTACTACATGTGTCCGGGTCATAGTGTATACCTTCAACATTATGTAATAGTTACCCACTGCACATTATTTTGTTTGAACATGTCTACAAATTACCATTTCCTTCAGAGTCCGGCATTATGCCTGTTTAAGGCAATTGTAAATTCTAGAAAATAAGGGACAAAATAATTTCACTGCAACTGTTATGTACTTGCTTTTATCATTTTCATAACTGAGCATAACTTTAGATGGAAAGCCTACGTGTAAGAGAGTAGTTAATTCTGATAAACAGGCAGTTCAGTTTTTCATTCTGTTTTTACTCTTGCTGGATTCAACTTCAAACTGATTCTCTTTTATGCATTTGTGACATATGTGATCAAGCAAACTAGTAAAGGAAAAAAGAAAAAAGAAAGCAAGATTTCTAAATACAGATGCACTGCTGGGACCAACACCTCAGTTAAAGAAGTTTTAAATGATGGTGTAGAATGTTTTTGGCATTCCTCTAATGTTGTGTGTTTTATCTTTTTTTTTTTTTTTGAAGGGTGGGGGATTTTGTTTTTATTGTGGTTTTTGTTTTTTAGGAAGTCTATACAAAAGAACTTTTAAATAAAATCTAATGGAGGTTTTGAGAGTCTCATGGTGTTTTGCTGTGTTTTACAATTATGGATGGTTTCTTAACTTCAGTGGAACTAGTCATGTGACCAACGCTAGCACATAGAGTCAGAGAGATTAAGGACAGAAGGGAACCACCAGATCTTCTAGTCTGACCTCCGCGTATCACATCCATAGGTCTTTGCAGGGTCAGGACGTCATTCACTGACCAAAATAAAGAGAAACAAGGAACTTAAAGTGGATTTTAGTGACAGAACAATAAAGATACTTAGCTCTTCTCTAGTAATTCTCACCCATAAATTTCAAATCACTTGACAAAGGAGGTCAGTGTCATTATCCCCATTTTATAGATGAGGAAACTGAGACATGGGGGGGCAAGTGACTTGCCCAAGGTCACCTAGTAGGGCAGTGACAGAGCTACAGAGGAATAGAACCCTGCTCTGCTGATCTGCCATCCAAAGGCGTAACTACTGGACCATGCTGCCTTGTAAAAGGCCATAAAACACTGACTTCTTATGTGGTTCAGTAGACAGGACCCTGGTTTGGGATTTGAGGCTACACCCATTGAAGCCAATGCCAACACGCCCATTGACTTCAAAGGAACACACCTTAGAAAGCATCCATGGTAAAAAATTGAGCTGGCACACACCACAGCAGGCAGGCTAGGAATAGAAACCTTGGTTTCAGTGGGCAGCCTCCAGGTGTGCACATGCAACGTTGCACGCACAGCTGTGATTTGCATGTCCGGGTTACAATGGGCCCCTCCCAGGGCAGGGACTGCTCATGTACCTGATGGTGATGCGAGGGGTGTCAGGAGGTGGGAGAAGGCTCTGTGAACCAATGCTGCACTCTCAGAAGGCCCAACACCCACTGGACTCCATGCGCCAAGTCAAACCAGAACTGAGGAGGCCTTTTATTTAAATGAGAGGAAATCTTCCAGCATGGGATGCTCCACCCACAGGAATCTGCTGGCCAGGCCAGATGGCGTCAAAGTTGGGAGTCAGGATTTGGATTCTTATCTGAGGTCAAACAGATTCCCAGCTCTGATTCTGAACTGAAATGGTGGAAGTCACATTGTTTATGGCTCCCCGGCTCCCAGCAAAACTCACACTGCACTCCCCTGGTCTCCCACTTACCCTAGCTGTCATCAGGTTTGCATGCCTTCAACTCCCTTGTTAAGCTCTGCAGGGGTGATGGCGCTGATGGCCTACTACACCCAGAGGTATTGATAGAGAGGTGAGATAGCAACCCTGCCAACGCACACGGGGCAGAGGAGCATAACACTGCCCCTCCACATTGACTTGTATATCCAGTAACTACCCTAGAGCCCCCTTTTTTAGGAGCTGGGTTCACTTGGATTCAGGCCCCAGAAGATGGATCAGGATCCTTCTGTTATACAGGAAGTCAGACTAGTTGATCACAACGGTCCCACCTTGCCTTAAAAGAATCTATGAATCTATCCAGTAGGAGAATTCTGTTACAATCACAAATGTCAGCAAGAACCAGCTGATATCTTTGGGTTTTTCCTCCCTATTCAGTCTGGAACAAGTCTGCAGAAAAGAAGGGAGCTAAAGCTGGAATTCTGGATATTTCCTGTGGTTCCCAAGGCCATTATAATATTTTAGCACCTATTGTTCCCAGATTTAGTCAAGACTGCCCTAGAAAGCCAATGTCCAAGGCAATGCTTTGAAAGTGGATGGTGCCACCTTTGCTTGCGTGATCAGTGAAGATGCGTGTTGATCACATTAGGAATTCATATTAGGCAAACTAGTATCATCATCTTGAGTCATACCCAATCAAAGGACATCCATCACCTTTGAAAAGCTCCCAAAAGCATATCAGGTTAATCCAGGAAAAGAGATCCAGCAAATCTCGCTAGGATCAGAATTAGCATTTCTTTCCATGGGGAAAAAAGCTGGTACAGATTCATAGCACTAAACGGTGTGAAAAACTGATGCACAAATCATGACTGTCCCTTCCGGATTCTGTGTGATCTACACAACTTCTTCTGATGCCCCTAAATGCTATTAACACTACGGCTGTGATGCCAAAGAGCCAGAATCATCCCCGTAGCACAAAGAATTACCAGTTTGAGCTCAATGCACCAACAAGGACTATGCAAGTATGGTTATGTCGACAGTACCTGTCTCTAGGGCTCTGCCAGGAACGGTCAGCTTTAAATTCTACCAGGAGCCCTGGTGAATGAAGCTGCAATTCAGGTGTCCCTTAGCAAACTTTAGTCTGCAAAGGGCCCAGCAACAAAGGGTATGCCTATTCGAACTTGCATAGTGAATGTTAGTGGAATCTGGCCAGAGACCCTAACTGGGGATCTCATATTGGTCACTTTGTATATTTTCCTGGATGGGCAGAAGGCCAATACTGTTGTCTCACAATAGCTTTTTATTCATTGGCTGCAGGACGATTTAATATCTGTTTATCATGAGAGTTCTTGGAGAAGAGCAGCAGGATTATATTTTCCATCTGATCCAAAATATTTTACATGTTGGAAAAACCAGGTTAGAAGGAGAATGACTCAGACAAAAATACAAGTGAAAAAACCCCCCACTTCATAGGAGGATTAACCATTGGAATGGTCAAGTGAAATGCCGGCATGGGATGGAAGCAGATGGGATTAGAAAAAAAAACTCTGTCTTTTGCTGGGCCTTTATAGGAAGAAAAAATAGAGCTAGTTTTCCAGCTTGGACTCGAGTCATTGATGTGACTCAGTCTAATATGGAACATGTACATTAATCAGTAAACATCATTTAAAAGCTGCCTTCAGCAAAGGAAATGATCTGTAATTAACTCAGCCATATTAAAAGACTGTATTGTATTATTTATGTTACAATGGCACTGGAGGAGCCAACTGAAATTGGCCCCATTCTGGTAGGCATTGTACGTGAACATAGTAAGAGACAGTCCCTGCCCTGAAGAGTTCACAATGTAAATAGACAAGACAGATACAGGTTTGGAGGAAAATGGAAGAGATTTGCTCAAGATCACACGGCAAGTCAGTTGGCAGAGCTAGGAGTAGCTCCCATGTATACCATCTCCCGGTCCACTGCCCAATGCGCAGCACCTTGTTGTCTAACAAGAAAGTCTGGAGTGGGTGTGTCTTGAATATCAGCCATGGGACTGAGTCTCAGAAGTAGAACTGGGTGAAATTTTTCTTACAAAGCCTTTCTGCACCAAACAATGCAGATCGGGAGTCAACCAAAACAATTCACAAATTCCGCTTGATTTCGGCAAATTGTGTTGGCGGGAAAAAAAGCGTTTTCTGGAATCGTGAAATGCTTTATTTTGGCGTTTCCAAAACTAAACATTTTGCTTCAGAAAGATGTGTCATTTGGGATTCTCTCTAAATTTTATTTTAATTAAATACAAATAAACCTTTTAAAAAATCCTTCAGACCTGAAACAAAGAGTTTTGGTTTGGTTGATGTGAAACATTTTTTTTGTGATCAATTTGGCTGGTGAGAGGGGCCATAGAAGTACACACAAAGAAAGAGCACTGGAATATGGTACCAACATTTTCTGTCTTGTGAAAAAACATTGCCAAGAACTTTGCAAGATTCAAAGAGGACTGTACATTTATATGCATTATAAGGAGAGTTATAATAATTTACACTAAAAAAAATTGCACAAGAGATAAAACTTTATATTTCAGGGCTTAAGCTAACCACTAACTATTAGGAATCAGGATGAGACCTTCACAGAGATAGGTTATCCAATAACTGCCTGCTGCAGGGTTTCTTGCATCGTTTTAAAGAGAAGCTACTACTGGCCATTTTCAGAAACAAGATACAGGAATAGATGGACCACACAAGTGATCCAGTCTGGCAGTTCCTATATGCCTATAATGGTCTGACGCTTATTCTTTTGACCCAACTTTTCCAGCATTAAAATTTGTCCTCTATGACATCATCATTCTTTTAATCACCATAGAAAGGAGATTGAATAGCAAAAATTGTAAGCCTCCAATTTAAACACTCCACATCGTCCACAGAGGATCAAGATGTTTGCCTCATCAGTTTTCAGTAGATTTATGATTTGGCTCTGAAATCAAACGTGGGTGTCGGAGGGCACAACCTAACTTATTCAGGCCAGGTATTGCTCATTGTGCAGAAGTGGTTTTCATTATTCTTCCAACAAATACCAACTGAATATGTGGAGAAGTCAGTCAGTGATTTCTAGGGTAGCTTAGTGTCTGGCTTCTAGTGCAGTATGAAACATATCACTGTGAAGAACAAAGCGAAAAAGAGTCCATTTTACCAGTTTGACTAAAATCAGAGATAAGGATCTGGGTGAATAGTGTGTGTATTGGGGTGATTTGATATTTGAAGCAGTATGACAACAAGGAAAAAAATCTAACTGAAGAAGCCCTTAGACAATGCACTTTCTAAAAATAAAAGCCATGTAAGAGAAGCCATAATTTCTCATCTACTGTACAACAAATTCTGTTTTATTATCCACATGGTATATGAGAAAACTCCATCTCCATTTCACCCTAAAAGTGGTTACATCTCAGTATATAATAGCAATATAATGCCTATGTAGTGAAATGTGTTCCCATTGTGCTACACACTATAGAAGCACATGGTAAGACGCAGTCCCTGCCCTGAAGATCTAACCAAAAATTTCACAGGATAGGATTTAAAAAAAAAAAAGTTTTGTGATTCTTCAAATGTACCTTTTTTGACATTTTTGGAATGGAAAGTTTTGCTTTTCGGTTCTAAATGAATATTTGTTTAGTTTAACGTCATTTTTAGTTAAAAAGAGTCCACATTGAAATGAAACATTTTGAAAGGATCAAACAAAAGGTTTTGATTGATCTGATAAGTTTTTATTTTTTTGTTTGGAATTCTTTGGAATTCTGGTTCACAAAAAATTTCAAGATTTTGACTTTTCATCCTGATTTAGGATGGGAAAATGTTTTAATATGTCAAGAAGTCTTATAGGATGGGAAAAACCTTTTCTGCCCAGCTCTTTTTACAAGCAAAAAGATGTTTTCTTTGGGTTCATAGATCTATATAGTTTAAGACCAGAAGGGACTATTCTGATCAGCGAGTGTGATCAATTGATTGAAAAAACATGATGGGATTTCCCCCCCAAAATTAATCAACATTTTACTCAATTTTTTTCAAATTAAAAAATTTGGAATCTCAAAATGATGTCAACATTTTGTAATTTGAGAAGTTGTGGCCAACTCTAACAAAAACAGAAAATATTTGAAAAAAATATGGAAAGTGCAGAGACTCCTGTGTACAAAGTAGATACAACCCCAGTTGCCAACCCTCATGGCTTTGTCATGAGTCTTGAAATATTTGGATGGCTTTCTTAATGCCCCAGCTCCTGGAAACAAGTGAAATTCCTGTGGAAGTGTCAGCTTTCATTAAAATTATAAGACTCTAGCACTTTTGGATGCAGAGAACAGCTTGAAAACATAATCTGTGTTCTCTAAAAACTCAAAAACCAGGAGAGAAATAAATAAATAAAACCTCTCTCTGTTTATTTTTATTTAAGAAACCATGATTTTTATGCCAATCTCATGATTTTGGTGATGATTCAGAGGAAGGTGCAAGGAATTCCCCTTAGGGGAAATTTCTCCTTCATCTGAGTCGGTGAGAGTTTGGCTCATGCCCTGACACATGAGGCTTTATATCTCATGCATTTTCTTTTTTATCCTACCTAGTGTAACTGTGGAAGTTTTCCTTACCCAGATAACTCAGCCTTTGTTGAATTCTACTACACTTGTGTATAAAGGAGTGTGTTCTAGCCAACAGTGCTTCTTAACTTCCAGATACCAAATGCTGCTCATTTTCCATGTGATTCACAACAAATTCCTACCTCTCCTCTCAGATATGCTCCGTATTGTAGGTGCATCAATTTCAACACTAGATCCCCATCTGTTCTCCCCAGACAGCTCCCCCACCCAGAGTGGATCGTCACTCAGTCCATAGTAGGCTCTTTTTTACTTTCAGTGGTTCACGTTCAATGTGGATTTTCCTTTTTTTTCTCTCCCTCTTTTATTGTGTTCCTCTGTTGGTGCACGGAGCTGTTATGGCTGGGGCATCGGCGTGGAAGAGCTGGCAAGAGGCAGAGGTCTTGCACAGTCGGTGGGAGGTGCCAATCTCTTCCTGCCAAGCTATTCGAACATTTATTTGGCCTTGCTCCTAGCATATTTCAAACACTTAATAAGAAAAGGAGGTGGTGGTGAAGGGTGGTTGGTTTGAGGATTTATTTATTTTTTTGCGCAATGCTCCCGTTTCATTGTGGCTCATTAATTTAGATAAAAATAAGGGCCTGGTTCTCATTCATACAAAGGCCCCTTTCTGGTGTAAAAGAGCCTGCAAAGGTCTTTTCTGTCTCCTTTGTCCTCCCAGAGGAATGCTCCAAAAGCACCTCACTGTAAACGCAGATCAGGACCTGACTATTGCATGCTGTCTGAATAATCTAACCTAAGGATTATTTGCAGTTGGAAGCAGAGAGGTTAAAAAGGCCAGTGAGTCATCTCTCACACAGGCCAGTATTTCCTGATGCATCTGCCTGAGGTAGAGGCGGGATTCCATGGAGGATGGTTTCAGATGATTAGTTATTTGTGATGGGAATGCACATACAGACTCTTAACTGGTTCATTGCTGAAAAGAGCTTGTCTTGAAAGTGATCACCTAACCTCCATTTTCACTCCCAGCAAATCAGGCATCAGAGCTAAGCTGTCTCAGGCCTTTTAAGGAAGCACATCATGTCATTGGAATCTGTCCAACAGTTGCATTCCGGCTTGCACACATGGAAGCGATTGCTGTTCAGCTGGGAGAACATCTGCCAGCGTGGTAGAGGATGCAGACCAAAAATAACTTGGTGCAGTTCATCAGAGGCCTTTGCAGAAGCAGCTCGGTCCTGTCTGTAACTGGTAAGCATTTGCTTCAATGTGCAGACAGCCAACCTGAACTCGTGGATACATTAATTATCTCTAGCCATCACATTCTTCCTCCTTGTGCTTCCCCAGTCTCCAAGTGAAGCTGCCCAGTTTAGAGCAAAGTCTTCTTACCAAGCCACACAACGTGGCTCATACTTTTCAGTTATTACTGAGCCTTATCCATAATGCTTATTGAAGCCATCAGCTTTTACAAAACACCGCTGTATAGATATTGGTCTTCCCTGATTCCTAGCTAGCTGGTCAGCTGTGGCTAGACTGGAAAAGAGCATGGGAACATCATCAGCTTCCCCTGATGGAAAAATTCTCGATGTCTCACTAATCTGTCCTTTCTGCACCAGAAATGGGGAAAACCTCTCAGGGGCTCATTTTTATATGTCCCATTATTGAGACAAGGATACAGTATGTCTCACTATCGCCCATTAAAAACAAACAAATCCACTCAGGGCAGACTTGGGAGTAGAATTGTGTTGTTGTTTGTGAAGGATGCTTTTGTGGATAGGATACTGGATTGGGCCTCAGAGGAAGTGGGTGCAATTCCTGACTCTGGCACAGACTTCCTGTGTGGCCTTGGGCAAATCATGCTGTCTCTCTTTGCCTCAGTTTCCCCCTCTGTAAAATGGGAATAATAATACTTCCTTGTCTTGTCTATTTAGACTGCAAGTTCTTTGAGGGCAGGAACCATCTCTTATGTGTCTGTACAGTGCCTAGCACCATGGGGTCCTGATCACCTTTGAGCCCTATGGTACTGAGCACAATGCAAATGTTAAAAAAATGTTATCAGTGCAAAAATTGTGATTAGAGCACAAAACAACATCATGCCATCAACCAATTTAAGAGGCATGATGTACAAACATAGCGGTGAGACCTTTGCCAAATACATGATTTCTAGCCTTTTCCCTAGTCCTAGAATGGAACTGGGCCACTATGCCATAGGCAGACAAGAGGCTGTCTGTTTGTTTTCTAAATATCTGCAAAGAACTAGGATGAGGATGTTGGACACAAACTATTCACCCCAGAAGAATGTCTTCACTTTCAGAACAATTAATACCCATTTTCTTCTTTTTCCGGGTCATCTTCTGGCTTGTTTCTTGTCATATGCTTCCCTCTTACCGTAATTGAATAAACATGCAGCACTTTCTCTCTTTTCATTTTCTTCCCGGGAAAAGACAAAAACCCTTCCAAGGAGCTGCAGCCACTGTGTTCTTACTTAGAATTTCCATTCCAATTCAGAAGTTCTCCTGTGTTCAGTCATGACATGTAATTTGTCCCTCACGTGACTATAGGGTCATATTTTCTATTGCCTTCTTACTGCAATTACAGCACACCAAACCCCTAGGGTGCCAGGAGCATGCCAGGTGCCCCACAACTTGAAGGCAAACACTGTAGTTGCTTCAGCAGCTAGGTTTTGTAGGCGCTAGCCCAGATGTGTCCCAACAACCACTCAGAGACATGGCTAAGGAGAAGAATTGGGCTGGCAGGAAAGGACATGGTTGCAAATACCGTAGTTACAACCGAGGCTTAAATATTTTAGTTCAAAGTGAATAATAGCAGCTCTTGTCTGGGTCCATGGGGCAGCCCCAACGAGCATCAGGGATCTTCAAGCCCTAGTGCCAGGGGTGCCCTCTCCTGTCCAGTTTCTATTCCAGCAAATAGACAAACTGCTTTTCAGGTAGGACATTCACATTATGGCTCAGACAGGGGTGCTCAGAGAATTGGGTGCTAGACAACTGGTAATGCTACTAAAGGTTTTCACCATCTGGAGGCTATTCATTGACATGAGTTGATGAATTTAGCCAGCTCTAATGGACAAGTGTCAGTAATGTCCTATCACCTTTACAACCGGCTCCCTTATTGGCAGCTCAGAAGCTAGGTCAAAGATTGAAAGAGTGCAGAGACTGAAAAATAGAAATGACTTCTTCAGTTCAAAATGGAGGTAGGGTAATGCAAAGAAGTTTACAATGTCCAGGCAGCACCTTTTCTATTGCTTTACCCATGCAAAATACTGTAACTGCCAGCAGAGGAAATGGGAGTACTCCCTAAACAGACCAAGAAGAAACAGAAAGAGCAACTTTTCTAGCCATCATCTGGTGTGTGCGGTGGGTGCAGGGACAAAGGATGTCAGTGCTGGGCCACATTCCTGGAGGGACTGGGAGTGCAGGGACAAAGGATGTCAGTGCTGGGCCACATTCCTGGAGGGACTGTTGAAAAAGACAGGGACAGAGGGAGCAAATCAGGGCAACTTTATAGCAGTGGCTGGAGCAGGGCAGACCTACCCAATAGGTACCATGGTAACAAGGGCATAATATGAGTTGGCTATGTTCTCCCGACCGTTCCTCCCCTCACCACCTGGACAAAGAATGTGGTAAAGGGTGTTATCTCTTCTTTCCCAGGCAGCATGTCTGTTAGGGAAGGCTCGGGATCTCTCCCCCTAGTTCTTCCCTCATTGCTAGTTTGTTAAGGGACTTCATGGTCATTCCTGCTGTTAAGATAAATGTATATACTACGCAAGTTTTGTGGGAAATAACAAACAGGGGCAGGTATAATTGTATGCCTCCCAGAGCCATTAATATTCATTTTATAACAACTTATATCACCAAATAGGGATTTTATGGGGCGTTATAGAAGTGTGTGTATTTACATATTAGTTTAGATAAAAAGTTGTAAAGTAGTGAACTCGGAGCTTACTTTGTTGGTCACGAGGCAAAGGGGAACGAGTGGACTAGAAGCTGTAACCGAATAAACGCTCCTTATCACTCCACCCGGCTCTATCACTCTCTCTCTCTTCAACTGACCCTGCAACATGTGCTAGTCTTTTCCTTAAGATTTACAGTAGCTGATGTTCCCCACCCACCTTTGGTATGGAGGAAACAAAGATAAACATTAAACTTAAGTGAGATCAAAGCCAACATCTATCAGTATGTGGAAGCCAATATTATGGAGTGGAAAATGCTTCAGTTTAAAAACAGCATCATCGTGAAGTGTTATTCATGGACTCAACATAATTCAGTTACATACATTTGTGTGTATCTGCTAGGAAGTAGCATAGATTCTGAGCACAGAACAGGAGAGATCTTCTGAAATGTATTACTAATTATGGAGACAACTCATCAAAGAATCAGAACTTCTATTCATGGCGAACATGACCCGACATCATTGTTCAACTCTGGATCTATTCCCTCCTTAGTTTTTTCCTTTTTTATGGGCTTTTATGGTAAGATAGGTGGATGCTTAATGGACTGATCCAGATTCCACTGAAGTCAATGGGAGTCTTCCTAGTGACTTTAACAGAAGATGGATTGGGTCCTAAATACTTAAGTGCAGTGGAAGTATAAAGTGATTTCTTAAAGTACTGAGACTTTGATCAATGATCGGGAACATTTAAAAAAATCTCTCCACCTCCAAGACCCTGCTCCTCTTCCCAGTAATGGATATTTTTAGCCAGAATAGCTGATGTACCCAAACTAAATCAGCGCTCTGACTATGCTCACAATATACACGGTATTTGCCATTTGTTCAGCATGAAATGCATCCATCTCTGTAAACGTCTATAGATGGAAAGTGTTGCATTAATCCTAAGCACTATTATTATTCTAATAAAGCATTTACATGGAGTAGTGATTGGCTGGAAGAGAAGAGCACTGTTAACTCTGGTATTAAGCTTTTTTTGTTTCATCTCATTGTGTCATTTTTTATAGAGATACTCACAGTATCAGCCGAAGCCCTTTATTCTGCTTTCCTAGAAAAGGGCAAGAAGTTAGTTGAAAAATCAGTATGCTGATTCTCTGGCTACTGGAGAATGTTCATGTATGTATTTTTTGTTAATGGAGAACAAAATTGGTCAAACTGTTCTTCACTAAAAGTTTACCCTGGTTGCACATTTTGAACAGAACTAGCTTGAGAAATCACTGCAATGAGACAGTGAGAGCAAAAGCTTGGCACAATTCAAAAGAGGGTTAGACATTTGTATAGACATATAAGAATAACCATTTATATTAGTGCATATAAAAATAAGTGTGTAATAAGCCCTCATGCTCAATGGAATAAGCCAAACAGTAAGTGTAATTATGGCTAAATTATTCTATAATGGACCAGTATGGAGTTCCCTGTACTTTCCTCTAAAAACATCTTAGCATAGCTACTATCAGATGGCATACTTGACTAGATGGATCACCGGTCTGAACAGGACTAGGAACTCCTGTGTCTGTGACAGAACTGGGAATCAATTTCATAACTCTTGAGGGCCAATCCATGGCCTAGAGCACAAGACTATCTTGGTTTCAGTAGTGCTGATTTTGGTGTACAAAACCCTGTCTATATACAGCAATGGGTTGATTCTCTCCTCATGCAATCACAATGGCTGAGATCAGCTTGCGACTTAGATTTTAATGAATGCTGGTGTCAGGGTATTTTGTTAGGAGGCCCTTGGCTCTTCAATGCCTCATTGGTCTAAAAAGAATTGAGGTCTTCAGATCTTCAGGGAAAGGTGCAAGGTTGATCTAACGTTTTAGGCATTTGCAGGAGGGGATTATCTGGATGGCCTTAATTTATTTTGGAATGAAGATCTCACATTGTTTAGTAAGTCTTGTAATCTGACAAAGCTGGTAGAGTTTGTAAACTCCTAAAATCAAGCCTGCAAGGTCAGTTGAGGACAAATGAGCTAAGGATTGCTTTGTTAGAACCACTAGGACCATGGACTTTATACGCTGCACAGAGACCAGAGAGCTCTTCACGTATACAAAAGACAATGGAATGCACAAACTCCATTGGTGAAGCTGCTGATACTCGCAAATTCTCCTAGCTAATTAACTCTGAATTTTTTATTATGTACTATTGATATTATTGTAGGACCTGGGAGTCCCAGTCAAAGACTAGGACCCCATTGTGCTAGGCACTGTACAAACAGAGAACAAAACAATGGTCCCTGCCCCCAAAAGCCTACAATCGAAACGTAAGGCATGGGACAATAGATGGATAGACGCACAGACAGGGAGTATAAAGAAACAATAAGACTATATTAGTTAGCGTGACAGGCTGTTGTCTCCTGGATATTTTCACCCTGCCTTTTTCTTTTTATTTCTTCTCTATCCAAACACATGCAGGTAAATGAAATGCAGTGTTGCCTGGTAAAGTCAAAATATCAAGCATTCAACAGTTAGGAAATTGCAAGAGTTAAGGTTGTTCCTGCTATGTCTAACTCTGCTAGATGGTAAATAATAGCATCACAGAACATTTTGTACTGCTGCTTCCTGTGTAAAATATCCTTTTTCATTTCATTCCTAAGTTATTTATGTATACCAAAAACATTTCAAATGTGAAATGGAACAGAGCTAACCACTGTGGCAGCAATTTTTGGAATTTGCTATCTTTTGAGCACTTGATGTAGCTGCCTTTATGTTGCATTAATGCTAGAGTTTGGCCTTTAATTATATCCACCCTTGGAAGCTTTTATAAGAAAATTTATAGTGGTTCTGAAATACTTTATTAGCTAGTATGAAGTTTATAGCAACTGTAAATGAAGTCAGTCTAAGCATGCAGCACTTAACATACATATCGAATCCTTCATCTCAAAAAAGTAATATATACTGCTGTTGAAATGTCATATACTACAGATTTTGATTCTTGAAGGCCAAGCTTTTCAAAAAGCGAGTGTCTAAAATGCTCAATAATTCTGAAAATCAGGACACTTATTCGGGTACCGAAATATGGATTTCGACGCCTAGATGGACAGGATGGTCCAGTAGTTAGAATATTAAGCTAGGACTTAAAAAAAAAACCTGGGTTCAAATCCTCTCTCTACAACATCCTGTGGAATCTTGGCCAAGTCAATGAGGCCCAGATCCACAGAAGTAATTGGGCTCCTAATTTCCCTTGAAAATTGGGAGGTTAAGTACCTGTGTGGCTCTGGGCCTATTCTGCCGGGGCTCAATTCTCTATCTGTACAACGGGGATAAGAGCACTTTCCTATCTCACAAAGTTTAGAGGAGGCTAAATACATTAAAAATTCTCAGGTCTCAGATACCCCAATAAGGGGGGTCATGTAACTACCATAAAAGGGTAAATCTTAATTTGGAATGATTAATTATTTGGCCAGCTCTCTCTCTCTCTCTTATGCTTGTTATGTTAAATATAAAGCTCTCTCTTTGTATGTATTTGCTTTTTTCCCCTTTCTGAACTGATATGTGATATCTGAAGAAATTCTGTATATTTCACTTATCTGGGAGGCATACTCATGGATTGGCTGTTGTACCGGGACTTTGCTCCAAAAATGCATTTAGTCCAGTGAAAGTGAGTGGCAAGGAGATGGCTTAATTGTCAGAACAGGATACTTAAATGAGATGTACTTGGATGGTGCCTAGGGATGAAATATGAAGTTCTGATTTTTTTAATACAGGCGTTGCCAAAAAAAAAAAGATAAAAGGAGGAGGAATAAAAATTATATAAAGACCGCTCCTGCAGTGAATGTGATTCCTAGTCATCCATTTTTATTTAAACATAATATTTTAATCTCTATCTCAGCTGTTATGCTTGCATCCTATATCCTTTACATACATATTTCTGTTTAGACTGCAAGCTCTTTGGGACAGCAATTTTGTCTGTGATACTTTGGAGTAATTGGTAAATAATCATCAACATAATGTTCCTTTCCCTTTAATCAGAGCACTCAGTTCAATATGCTGTTTACTTAATAGTCTATAATGGGAAATTGAAAAGCTGAGATTTTGCTCTCCTTCTCATTAGTCTGCTCCCGTTTGAGAAGAAGAAACTGACAGGAAATAAACGCAATTTAATTAAAAAAAAAAAAAAAAATCAGGAGGAAAATAGCCTATTGCCCACTGTAAGGGAATTTGGACAATGGAGGAACGCAAGATTTGTTTGCTTTGTGGCCTGCCTGGATTCAGTGTCTCTCTGGTCCATTCAATGTCACTTCCATGTTTACATGCAGGATATTATTTAGCCATTAGATGTCTCACAGTGCACTCTACAGTGTTCCAGGGAGGGCATGGTGCTTGCCAGAAAAGGGAGACAAAGCCGGTACTCAAGCTGTGTGGACACCTGCTTGTTTGGGTCTGTAGCTGTTTTCCTTCATAAGGACCTCCTCCTTGTGAAGGACCATGGTTCCATATATCATGACATGCCCGCAGTAATGGTCCCTGTCTCATACATGGTCCAAAGCCCTGAATTTTTGGAAGCAACCTTACAGCCTAAGAAATCCTCTGAAAGGCTGAATCTCAGGCCAAAATTCTGAGAGAAGGGGTGTATGAACCCTGAGTGTCCTGGGTTAGAGGATTTGGAGATATTTAATGTTATATTTGAATTTTGGGGAAAATGATGGAGAGAGTCAGCTGTTTGGGGCAGGGACAGTCTTTCTGTTCTGTATACAGTGCCTAGCACAATGGAGTCCTGGTCCATGGCTGGAGCTGCTAGTCACTACCACAATACAAACAATAAAGAAGACAATGACTGATTCTGGGATGGGCTGAATGCAAAGTGACACTAAAAGCTCTGTTTGTGTCTAGCAGAACTGAGCAGACACATCCCGGGTTCATTCCTGTCCTGGGACAATAACTGAAAAAAGATGGGACTTGGGGACCCCTTCTGCTGCATAGGGTGGAGGAAAACAAAGATGTGCAAATTCAAGCCACAGGCGGCCTGGAGCGGAGAAAAAGAGAAAAAGAGAGGCTAACTGTCAATGTACCGGCTGTGGGTAGTCGAGGCCAGAAGCTGTGGTCTGAACTGGTGCCATGCCAGTGGGTCAGACTATAGTCGCTGAGCCATGCTGAGTTCAAAGGCAACTGGATCGGTCGAGGTTAAGCTAGTGGAGCAGAGGCAGGCTGAGTAATGAGGAGCTGGGCAGAGGGCCCTGGGAACCTGGAATGGGGCAAAGTATCAGGAACAGAGCAGGGGCTGTTTGTAGCAGCAAGCCAGTCGCATCTAGTTGCACAGGCAACCTCCAGGTGTTTCCCCAGGCCTTAAATAGCATGCCTGAGCCAATCAGGGAAATGCAGAAGGTACCACCAATCAGGGGCCTCAGTGGGAAGGCAGCCAGTGAAGTCTGAGCCCACGGAGCTTATAGGCTGCTCTTCCATGCTCCGCCAGAGCTGTCGAACAGCGGTGTGGACACAGAAGCCACCCAGGAGCCAGCAGACCCATATTCCTGACCCACAGATTCTCACGGGGTACTTCTCTCTCCCTACTCTTGAGCTGGTATTGGCAACTGCCTCTCCCTGGCATCCGTGCCATGTGTGTTATGGGGTGTGTGGCTGTCTGGGAAAGTTAGAAGCCTGGCAGTTGCTGCTTTGGGGAGTTGCTTTCCCGAGGCGGGGTCTTTGCCTTTTGAGGTGGGTCCTTGGAGAGGGCAATCTGGTGATGGCTTTGTATTTTCTCCTCCTTGGTGATGAAGGGACGATACACCCCGTGGTGATGATCCTGCTTTTTTTTTTTTTAAATTGGACTCTGTCCAAGGAAAAGGGAGCTGCTGTCTCTTGGTTTTTCTGTGCGCCTCTGAATTGGAGATAGACACAATTTTGTCAGGTCTTGGATGCCCACAAGACATAGGAATAGCCAGGCTGCTTCAGACCAATGGCCCAATTAGTCCCGTGTCCTGTCCCCAACAGCGGCCAGTACCAGCTGCTTCAGAGGAAAGTGCAAATGGGAGGCAGTTATGGGATAACCTGGTGAGTTGACTCCTGATCCCCCTTAGTTAGAAACCAACTTGTGCCATAAAGAACTAGCGCCCATAGTCCATCAAAAATGTCTAGGTATTATTATTATTATTATTATTTCACATTTAATCTTTTTGCTTCTGGGTGTTCTTGTCCTCCATGTTACTGTCCAATCTTTTTTTACTAAGCTCTTGGCTTCCAGGGTATCTTGTGGCAGTGAATTCCACAGGCTAATTTATGCCATGGAAAAACTTCTTTCCACATGCATCTTCCCTCACATTGATTTGGATGGCACATAATGATAAATGATTGATGTAAATGTATTACACGAGAAGTGGCGTCCCCCTGGTTCTGTAGTTTAAGTTCTATGGCAGTTTCAATCCTAAGGAATTTTTCCCCCTCCCTGACCTCAGTGAATCGTAAGGCAAAAAACCAAAAGACTGTCAAATGGCAGAACACAACTAGCTGGAAGTGAAGTCACTCCTTTTAAAATTAGATGTAGTGGGGTAAACAGTCCCAGCGATTAGCTGTGACTGCGTTCCAGATGCACAGTGATTTACAAGACAGGGAGAGTGTCTCTCTTAGCCTAAGTTAAACAATGTGGGTAGATCCAAAACAGATGTCTAACCTTTATCTCAATTTCTGTAGAGACAATGGGTTAGAATGCCAGAGAAAGCGGCAGCTAATGGAAACTAAAAAGATCTTCCAAAGTCAGCTCATAAAAGAATATGAAATGAAGACCATCGGCCAGGAAACTTGGCCTTAGCTAAGGCTATATGTTTTGTTTGGGCATTTGCTACTATAGTAACCACCGTAAGAAAAAGTGCAAGCATGTGATGATTTCAACATATTGAAGTATTAAAACCTTATATTAAAAGCTATGTCTTGGGGAGATTTTATCTTACTATTCACTCACAGGAAGTGGTTTTGGTGGACAATCAAGTCCCAGGAAAGAGGAAGAACAGATTGAGAAAGATAACAAATAGAATCTGAGACCACATGCTCAGCTGATGTACCCTGCACAGTTCCGTGGAGGTCAGCAGAGCTACTGCTGATTTACACCAGCTGAGGAGTCTGTCTGCACAGATGGCAGCACAGAAGAAGTACAGAGGCATACAGGACTCAGCTCATTTGAATCTGGTATAAGCATTTACACCAATGCAATCCAATTTGTCCACCTCTTTCTTAAAGTGTGGCTCCCAGATTTGGACACTGTTCTCCAGCTGTCACCTCACCAGTGCCAAATAGAACAGGACAGTTACATTCCAGGTCCCTGTTAATAAACCCCAGAATGATATTAGCCCCTTTTTGCAACTGCATCACATTGTTGACGCCTATTTAATTTGCAATCCACTATAACTCTCAGATCCTTTTCTGTGGTACTACCACCTAGCCAATTGTTTCCCCATTTTGTAATTGTGCATTTGACTGTCTCTTCCTAAATGTAGTACTTTGCATTTGTCTTTATTTAATTTCATCTTGTTAACAATACTCCAATTTGTCAAGGTCATTTTGAATTCTAATCCTGTCCTCTAAAGTGCTGGCAACCCCTCCCAATTTGGTGACCTCTGCAAATTTTATAAGCATATTCTTCATTCCATTATCCACTCATTAATGAAAATATTGATTATCAGACCCAGAACAGATCCCTGTGTGACCCATCTAGATACATCCTCCCAGTTTGACAGTGAACTACCGATAACTACTCTGAATATGCTCTTTCAACAAGTTTTGCACCCACCTTTCAGTAATTTAATATAGACCATATTTCCCTAACTTGTTTATGAGACTGTCACATGGGATTATGTCAAAGGCTTTACAAGTGAAGATTTATCATTTGTACAGCATAGGAGTATTCAGCAGGCCAGTAACCCATCAAAGAAGGAAATTAGGTTGGTTTGGCATGATTTATTCTTGACAATTCCATGCTGGTTATTCCTTATAACCCTATTATCCTGTAGGTGTTTACAACAGAATTATTTAATAATTTGTTCCAGTATTTTTCCAGATATTGAAGTTTGGCTGGTTGGTCTATAATTCCCCAGATCCTCTTTGTTCCTCCTTTTTAAAAGATAGGTACTATATTTGCCCTTCTTCAGTCCTCTAGGATTCCATCCGTTCTCCAGGAGTTCTCAAAGATAATTGGTAATGGTTTCAAGATTGCTTCAGCTGCTTCCTTAAGTACCCTAGAGTGAATTTTATCAGGACCAGCTGTCTTGAATACATCCAACTTGTCTAAATGTTCTTTAACCTGTTTTCCCTATTTTGCCTTGCAGTCCTTTCCCCTTGCTGTTAATAATAATTGTGTTGAATATCTGGTCAGAATTAACCTATTTAGTAAAGACTGAAGCAAAATAGGCATTTAACATTTCAGCCTTCTTGATGTCATCCGTTATGAGCTCCCATTCCCCACTAAGTAGGGGACCTACACTTCCCTTCATTTTTCTCTTGCTCCTAATGTATTTATAGACTTCTTCTTATTGTCTTTCATGTCCCTTGCTAGGTGTAACTCATTTTGTGCCTTTGCCTTTCCGATTTTGTCCCTACATGCCTGTGCTTTTCTTTTGATCGCCTCCATAGCAATCTGGCCATGATTCCACTTTTCATAGGAGTCCTTTGGTCTTGCTTTGTAAATAACTGCAGAAGGTGCAGGACAAGGGGGAATCAAGCCTATAAGGCTCTGAAGGAAACGGATGGTAGCAGACAGATTGAGTGGAATGGAAAGAACAGTGATTAGGAAATAAGCAAAGGACGCAGACCAAAATTGACAGAAGGAAAAGAGGGGATACATTTCCAAAGACCATTAAAGCCTGGTCTACACTATCAAAAGTTTGGCTCATAATTCGTCATTCATGCTACTCCACTTGATAGCAATGGCGAAAGTGCTGGTTTGTGCCACTGTGTTGGAGACCAGCCACACATCCCAATCGGAGGGCTGCATTGCGCAAACGTTACTCACTTTTGTGAGTGGCTTTTCTCCTGAATAGTGTCATTGATATCCTGCAAGTCAATGGTCACCCAGGGGAAGGATTGCACAGGACTACTTGCTAAGTGCATACCAGCATGAATAAGGGATGCACAGCCTAGACTTCTGACAGCCTTGTGGTAGCAACACCTCAGTTCTATGTACGCCAGCACTGCCACCCTTGCTATGCCCAGCAGTGAATGGGAGCCCTGAGGTCTGCTAGCATAAATGCACGTTTGGTTTCATAAGAAAGGCAGAGAAGCAGCAGGCTAGACTCTCCTAAGGAGCTATGAAAGAACATTAAGAGAAGTGCATACTGATGAAGAGATGGAAGTGTAGCAGGGCAAAAGGAAACCACAAGTTCCAGTGGCAAAATTTAGTATAAGTGAACTCAGATGCTCAGAGGTTCTGGCGGCAGGAGGGAAAGCAAGGTCTGCATTAACTAGAACTAAATGGGTAAAATAGAAATGGCCATGGATGGAAATAGACTGGGTTCTTAGAGACCTCCTGGAAACAGATTAAATTAGGAAAGTGCCAAGCATGTAACAAAAAGAAGAAGGCAGCTTTGAGCTGACACCAACACTGGGTAGGAGAGGGGACCAACACTGGACTAGAGAGCATTCGCTGTAACACTTCAGGCCAAAATTGTTTGTCACCCTCTTCTAAAAGCAATAATGTGGCATGTTAGAAAACACGCATTCCCAGAAAAATGCATGGGAACCTGCTCAGAGAAGGAAATCTTGAATCCCACATGTTGACTGGAACCTACTGTGTACACATGATTTCCATGTGCAAATGTTGGCTCGAGCTATGCTGAACTCTGACACTTAAGTCCATCAAAGAAGCTGTCAGAAGGCACCAGAGGACGGAAAGTGGTGAAGAGTTATAGCACGGTGAAATCCACAAGATCTGCTGGAACCCAGAATGCTCTGGACGAGCAGATCCCACCTTCCAGGCCCAACTCTGAGTTGATGAACATCCTCACGTCCTACTGAAGCGCATGAGATCTAGGACAGCTGAACACTTAGCAATGGGGATACTCAGTATGGCCAACCCCCAAAGTTATGAGTCTGCAACATCCCCAACATCATAAGATTTTTTTTTTAAATAAAATCCTAGGGTGTTTTGTTCTGTCTTCTGATTTTTGAACTCTCTCTCCCACTCTGTATGTGTGCATGCGGGGATTAGAGTGTTGCTAGCTGTGAAGTTTATAGTAGATTAGAGTATTTTGGCCCCTGCTTCAGGAACTCCATTAGAGGAACCAACTTGAGATCAGAGTCCCATTGTGCTAGGCACAGTATGAAAACATAGCGAGAGGCAGCACTGCTGGGCAGCAATGGAATTTTCCATTAGATGGGACATTCTGCAAATTCAATTTTTTTTCACTTCAAAGGGGAAAGAAAACCAACAACAACAACAACAAAATCAAAATTTCCCGAAAAACAAAATAACAACGATGGGTCAATTGATACATTTTGCTCTGATTTTGACCTTCTCCAAATGTTAGTTATTTTAAAATATAAAACAATTAATTTTGTTTCAAAAACTTGTTTCGAGACAAAACTGAAATGTACTTTCCAAAAATGTTGAAGCAAGATGTTTGACGTTATCAAACAGCTTCATTTTGATTTTGTCTAAACAAAACTGCGTTACAATCAACGTTTTCCTATGTGTTTGGGTTTCAACAAAACCAGTATTTTTTTTTCCAATAGCTGTTGAGATGTAAAATTTTTGATCATCTCAAAGGGACATTGTCTGCTCTGAAGGGTTTACAATCTAATGCAAAGCATGGTGGGGAGTTTGTGGAGTGTGAGCTGGAACTGAGACCTACTAAAGTCATCTCATACACAGGCTACCAAACATCTATTAGATAGGAACAATTTTAAATCCCTAATGAATTCAGAATCCAAACCTGTGTCCTACAGACAAAAGCTCATTAGTAACACAATTAGGCATTTAGGGCCACTAAGCACTAATATTACTAATATTAGCACTGTTATTAATAATACTAGCACAATATTAATAAATACTTATGCTAGTAATAACAATAACACTAGCACAATATACAATATTAATAATACTACCACTAATATTTGGTCCTGCTTTGATCAGGAGATTGGACTAGCTGACCTCCTGAGGTCCCTTCCAACCCTAATTTTCTATGATTCTATGATACACCTTGCAGACTGAGTCTGCTTTCTGGAAAGAAAAGTTTGTTAAATCAAGTTCTGACCTTTTTAGAGCTCATAGAGGCATAACATAATATAAAAACTGACATACTGTGTCAGATCAATGGTTCATTTAGCCCACTATCCTGTCTCTGACAGTTGCCAATGACAGATGCTTCAGAACAAGTAACAGAATGGGGCAATTTTGAGTGATCCATCCCATCATTCAGTCACTGCTTCTGGCATTTGGAGGTTAGGGACACCTGGAGCATGGGCTGCATCCCTGACCATCTTGGCTAATAACCATTGATGGGCCTATCCTCCATGAACTTAGCTAAATCTTTTTTGAACCCTGTTATGCTTTTGGCTTTCACAACATCCCCTGACAATAAGTTCCACATGTTAACTGTGTTGTGTGAAAAAATACTTCATTTTATTTGTTTTAAACTTGCTACCTATTGATTTTATGGGGTGAACCCTAGTTCTTATGATATGTGAAGGGAAAATAATACTTCCCTATTCACTTTCTCCACACCATTCATGGTTTTATAAACTTCTATCATCTCCCCTCTTAGCTTTTCTAAAATGAACAATCCCAGTCTCTTTAATTTCTCTTCATATGGAAGCTGTTCCATACCCCTACTCATTTTTGTGGCCCTTCTCTGCACCTTTTCCAATTAAAATATATCTTTTTTGTGATGGGGTGACAAGAACTGCATGCAATATTCAAGGTGTGGGCATAACATGGTGTAGGAAGGCGCTGTGGCCTTCCCTGGAGTCTGGACCCGAGGAAGGGCCGCAACAGTCTGGCTGGACAGAAACAGGCCCAGCAGACAAGTCTGCCCAGCAACAGAAAGGCTGGGCTGTGTTAGGGCCGCCCGGCCCACCGAATCGGCGACAGCGGAGCAGAGACCCTACTGGAAGGGGCAGTATAAAAGACAGGCCCCAGAGCTCAGTCTGGGAGAGATTGCTGCCAGAGGCAGACATGCTGCCCCACCGGCTGAGGCCTAGGCTGGAGTGGAGACGAGCCGATACCAGGGAAGCTCGCTTCCCGGAGCAGAGACTCTGACCGGGCCTGGAGACGGGTAGAGCCTTCATGTAGCTAGACCAGGCCACCCGGCCAGAGGGACTGGCCCGAGGTGCTGGAACCCCAGGACTGGACCGAGGTACCAGAACTCCGGGACTGGACTGAGCCCTCTGAGCAACCTGGGTGGAAGATACCCCCAGAGGCTGGACGGGACCTGGAGGAGCTGCCGGATGCCGAGCCCCCAGAGATGGGACAGAACCTGGACGAGCTGCCTGAGCCCGAGCCATCCCCTGAGCCCTGTGACCTAGAGGAGCTACCCCTCGCAGAGGAGCTCCCCGCCTTGCCACCTGTGGACGAGGAGGGACTGTTGGGCCTACCCCGGATCGAGCACCTCAACAATCCCGAGGACCCTGACGAGCCAGGTACCTAGGATTACGGGGAGGAAGTGGCCCAGGGACAGCCATATTCAGTGGCTGGGACAGGGGCAAGCCCCATCAGCATGTTGTGGCAGGAGCCCCGCCAACTGAATGGCAATGCCTTTGCCACTACTAGGGCCCTGGGCTGGGACGCAGTGGAGACAGGTGGGCCTGCGTCCCCCTCCCCTCTTCCCTAACCACCCCAGGAGAGCCTCCTCCTCTCTACCGCTCCCGAGAGCGGACCCACTGCTCGCCCGCCCTGCCTGAGGGACGGGGTGATAGACTGCTTGCTCGCCCGCCCTGCCTGAGAGCCGGGCTAAGACCCCCACAAGAGGGCTAACTGTTCCCCCTTTAGGAAGGCACTGTGGCCTTCCCTGGAGTCTGGACCCAAGGAAGGGCTCCAGTGACCGGGCCGGAGAGTACGGCCCTATAACACATGGTGGAGAATGCGGGCACTCACCCCTGACAGAGAGGGGACCTGCTTGAACCAGCACTCCCACAACCACCAGACCCCGCCTTTCGCCGACGATGGAGGCCAACACACTGATCAGGTGGTGGGCAGAAGCCCAGCAGCACTAGCAAGCGGCCCAGCTGCAACAGCAGCAGTTGCTGGTGCAGACGTGGTGCACTCAGCGACAACAGCTGATACGGGACCTGGGGGCCCAGCAGATGGAGCTACAGCGACAGTTGATATGTCAGCTGGGTGCCTTGTGGGTCCAACCCGCAGGGCCGGACAAACCCTGGGAGAGCCCCGGGGGCCCAGGCCCTGGCATCACCGGCGGCCAACTGGGGCAGCTACCAAGTCAGGGCCCGACCCTGTCGTGCACCTATTGCACAGTATACGCCGGAGAAGGGCAGGCCGGGAGCCAGTCCGGGCCCATGATGACCGTCATGGTTGGCCTAGCCGGGCAGCACCTTGAGGCCTTAGTGGACTCTGGGTGCGGACAGACCCTTATCCTGCGGGGCCTAGTTCCCGAGAACGGGAAGACCCAAGGCCAAGTCGGCCTCTGCTGCATCCACAGGGACCTGAGGTTCTATCCGACCTTGGCGGTCCCCCTGACCATTAGACCAGAGACCCGGGTCCTGATGGTAGGACTAGCCCCACGGCAACCCTACCTGGTGATCCTTGGCCGGGACTGGCCTGACTTTGCCAGAATCCTCCAGTGGACAGAAGACCAACCGCCCCTCGGAGCCGGAGACCCGGGGGAGGACACCCAAGGGCCCCAGGACCCACAAAGAGATGAGGACATGCCGGGCCCCACCACGGAACCGGCCAATGAGACTGAAGAGATGGAGGATGATACACCGCCGACCTAGAGAGGCACGCCACCCTCCGACGAGATGCTAGCTGATTTTTTCTGTGACCAGCAGGAGGACCCCACCCTCGGCTGGGCCTACAAGCAGCTGTCCGCCATGGATAGGGTGATAATCGACCCCCAATGAGCAGCCCAGTGGCCGCAGTTCAAATTATGTCGGGACCAGCTCTACTGGCTAGAGCAGGACCCCCAGACGCAAGAACCCCGCGCCCAGCTCATGGTACCGCAGCCCCACCGAAGGGCAGTCATGAAGCTGGCCCACGATATTCCGGCCGCAGGACATCTCGGCATCGATAAAACTCTTGCCCGAGTCCTTGCCCGGTTTTACCGGTTTTACTGGCCAAGAGTACACCGGGAAGTCCGGGACTATTGCACCTCCTGTCCCGAGTGCCAGCAAGTGGCTCCAGCCAGAGTTCCACGAGCCCCCCTTGTGCCCCTCCCCATGGTGGGGAGTCCATTCGACCACGTGGCCATAGACCTGGTTGGGCCGTTGGAGAGGAGTGTGGCTGGCTTCCAGTACCTCCTCGTTATGGTGGATTACACCATCCACTACCCCGAGGCCATCCCCCTAAAGAACACCACCGCCCGCACGGTGGTGGGCGAACTGGTCAAGGTGTTCGTTCAGATGGGCCTGCCCCGGGAGCTATTGACGGACCAAGGGATGAACTTTACCTTGCGGTTCCTGAAGGAAGTGTGTACCATCCTTGGGGTTAAGCAACTCCGTACCTTGGTGTACCACCCCCAGACTGATGGCCTTGTGGAGCGCTTTAATCGGACCATTAAGCACATGTTGCGGAAGTTTCCCCCCTCCGAGGATCTGCGGCAGTGGGACCAGTTGATCCCACCATTGCCCCTGGCTGTCCGGGAAGTCCCCCAGGCCTCCACACAGTTCCCCCTTTTGGAATTGCTGTATGGCCAGCAACCCCGAGGAATCCTGGACCTGATAAGGGAGCAATGGGAGCAAACTACATCCCCAGCCAAGGGAATGCTCCAATACATCCTTGGGAACTCTGGCCCAGGACAATCTCCAGGTTGCCCAGAAAAACCAGGCTCAGACATACAACAAGGGAGCCCGGGCCCATTCCTTCAAACCCGGGGACCGGGTCTTACTATTATTACCCTTAACCGAATCAAAGTTGTTGGCCAAATGGCAGGGGCCCTGCGAGGTCCTCCGACCGGTGGGGCCCATGCACTACGTGATCCACCAGCCTGACCGAAGGAAAAGAAGCAAGTCTACCATATCAACTTGCTGAAACCCTGAAAGGAGTGAGAGGGGTTACTAATCAACCCTCACCCCCCGGACCCCAAATTGGGCCCATTGATCCCCGAACCAGAGGAAGTGGGGACTCCCCAGCTCGGGGAGGTCTTGACAGACACCCAGCAGTGGCAGGACTGTCATCTGGTCGAGACCTTCACCGCCACCTTTACCACGACCCCCAGGAAGACCACGCAAGTCCACCATGTTATTGACACTCAGCCGGGGGAGGTCGTGTGGATGGGCGCCCGCTCGCAACCCTGCCACCTACAAGCAGCCATGGAGGAGGAGGTCCAGGCCATGCTACGACTGGGCGTGATCAAGCGCTCGACGAGTGAGTGGCGGAGTCCTGTCGTGTTCATCCCCAAGCCCGATGGATCGCGTCAGTTCTGCATCGACTTCCAAAGGGTTAACAGAATCTCAAAATTCAATGCATACCCCATGCCTGCATTGATGAGCTGCTGAATCGGCTTGGGAAGGCACGCTACTTCTCCACCTTGGACCTCACGAAGGGATACTGGCAGATCCCCCTGGAAGCCCGGTCCCCGGAGAAGACGGCCTTCGTCACCCCCGGTGGCCTTTACCTCTTCGTACGAATGCCTTTCAGACTCCACGAGGCCCCCGCAACCTTCCAGCGCCTCATGGACCAACTCCTGGCACCCCACTTACATTACGACAACGCCTATCTCAACTATGCTGTCATCTACAGCTGGGACTGGGACAAGCATCTCAACCAGGTGGCAGCGGTACTGCAAACACTCCAAGACGCAGGGCTAACTGCCAACCCCCGAAAATGTTGCATTGGGTGGCGAGAGACTACTTACCTAGGGTATACGTTGGGCCAGGGGACCCTTCAACCCCTGATTGGAAAAGTACAGGTCCTGAAAGAGTACCCCATACCAGCCATCAAGAAACAGGTGCGACAGTTCCTGGGCCTGGCAGGGTATTACCGATGGTTTGTTCTGAACTTCACCACTCTTGCCACCTCACTGGAGACCCTATGCTGAGAACCCGTCCTGTACAGTCCAGACTTCAGCCGGCCCTTCGTGGTACAGACCGACGCTTCGGCCGTCGGACTAGGGGTTGTACTGACCCAAGTCATCGATGGAGAAGAACACCCAATCCTCTACCTCAGGCGCAGGCTGTTCACCTGTGAAGAGCGGTATGCAACCGTGGAGAAGGAAGCCATGGCCGTAAAATGGACCTTTGAGGCATTACGCTACTACCTCCTAGGAAGCCCCTTTACTTTTGTTACCGACCATGCCCCCCTCCGCTGGCTTCAGACCATGAAGGACACCAACACCCAGGTCATGAGATGGTACCTTGCCCTGAAACCGTTTGTGTTTACCATCCGGCACCGTGCGGGGCGAGACCATGCCAATGCGGATGCTCTGTCCCGGATAGAGGGGGCGAGACCTGCTGGCCCTGGAATCCGGGAGCTGGACTTGAGGTGGGGGGATGTAGAAAGGTGCTGTGGCCTTCCCTGGAGTCTGGATCCGAGGGAGGGCTCCAGCGACCGGGCCAGAGAGGACGGCCCTGTAACACATGGATTTATTTAGGAGCATTATATTTTCGGTTTTATCATTTGTCCCTTTCCTAATGGTTCCTAAGATTGTTAGCTTTTTTGATTGCCACTGCACATTGAGTGGATGTTTTTGGAGAACTATCCATGTGGATTCCAATATCTTTTTCTTGAGTGGTAACAGCTAATTTAGACCCCATCATGTTGTATGTATAGTTGGGCTTATTTTTTCCAATTTACATTATTTTGCACTTATCAACATTCCATTTCATCTACCATTTTGTTGTCCAGTCACCCAGTTTTGTGAGATCCCTTTGTAGCTCTTCATAGTCAGCTTTGGATTTAACTATTTTGAGTAATTTTGTATGATCTATGAAATTTGTCATCTCACTCTTCACCCTCTTTTCAAGCTCCTTAATGAATATGTTGAACAGCACATGGCCCAGTACAGATCCTCGGGGACTCCATTATTTACCTCTCTCTGTCGTGAAAACTGACCGTTTATTCCTATCCTTCGTTTCCTGTCTTTTAAACACTTACTGATCCAGGAGTGGACCTTCCCTCTTATCCCATGACTACTTACTTTGCTTAAGAGCCTTTGGTGAGGGACCTTGTCAAGGGCTTTTTGGAAGTCCAAGTACACTATATCCACCGGTTCACCGTTCTCCACATGCGTGTTGACCCCCTTAAAGAACTCTAACAAATTGTGGTTATGATTTCCCTTTACAGAAGCTCTCCTCCAAAACGTAGTGTTTAGCTATGTCTCTGATAATTCTATTCTTTACTATGGTTCAAACACTTTGCCCAAAAGACAAGTTAGCCTTATCGGCCTCTAATTGACAGGATCGCCTCTGGAACTTTTTAAAAAAATAGATGTTATGTTAGCTTTTTTCCAGTCATCAGATACAGAGGCTGATTTAATCGATAGGTTACATACAACAGTTAGTGGTTCTGCAATTTCATATCTGAGTTCCTTCACAACTCTTGGTCACATACCATCTGGTCCTGGTGACTTATTACTGTTTAATTTATCAATTTGTTCCAATCCTCCTCTGTTGACACCTGAATCTAGGACAGTTCCTCTTATTTTTCACCTAGAAAGAATGGCTGTGGTGTGGGATTCTCCCTCATATCCTTCATTTAGTTTCTCCTCAATCATCTTTGAGTGCTTCTTTAGCACCTGGATTGTCTACTGATTATTGGGCAGACTTTCTGCTTCTGATGTGCTTAAAAAACATTTGTGCTGTTAGGTTTTGTGTCTTTTGCTAGTTGCTCTTCAAATTCTTTCTTGGACTGTGTTGTTACACTTTTACACTTGACTTGCCAGAGTTTATGTTTTTTTCTATTTTTCTCACTAAGATCTGACTTTCAGTTTTTAAAAGATGTCTTTTGGCCTCCAACTGCCTCTTTTACTCCACTGTTTAGCCATAGTGGCATTTTTTTGGGTCCTCTGAATGCTTTCTTTATTATTATTATTTGGGGCATACATTTAGTTTGAGCCTCTATTATGATATTTTTAATTCTCTCCATGCAGGCAGACTGCAGGCATTTCAGCTCTGGGACTGTTCCTTTTAATTTCTATTTAACAAGCCTCCTCATTTTTGTGTGGCTCCCCTTTTTGAAGTTAAATACTTCTGTGGTGTGTTTCTTTGGTATTTTCTCCCTCTGCAAGAATGTTAAATTTAATTATAATATGGTCACTATTACTGAACAGTTCACCTATATTCTCCTCTTGGATCAGATTCTGTGCTCCACTTAAATTAAAATCAAGACTTGCCTAACCCCTTGTTCGTTCCAGGACTAGCCGCTCCAAGAAGCAGTCGTTTGTGGTGTCTGGAAGCTTTATCTCTGCATCCCTACCTCAGGTGACATATTCCCAGTTAGTACGAGGATAGTTGAAATCCCCTATTATTATTGCATTTCATGCCTTCGTAGCTTCAAATAATCTCCCTGGGCATTTCAATCACCATTACCATGCTGGTCAGGTAGTCGGTAATATACTCCTACTGCTATTCTCTTATTGTTCAAGACTGGAATTTCTATCCATAAAGGTTCTATGATATAGTTTGATTCATTTAAGATTTTTACCTTATTTGACTCTGTTTTCTTCCACATATAGTGAAGAGAGGGTCTTCAACTCTCTGAACACACAGGCAAATCTCCCACATGCTGCCCTAAGACTCAAACACAAAGACAGCCGCTGCATTCTAATCTTAAAGTGACACCACCCATTAACCCAAAAAAGTAATACCAATACAACAATAAAACAAAAATCAGCCCTGCATCCACATTCTTGTCAATGTTTTGCAATGTCAGATCATTCTAGCAATTACTCTAAGGTCTTTCACTAACACATCTACATATGTCTTTATTCGCCGCCTCTGGAAAAGAGAGAAAAAAGACCCTACTGTACAAGTTTTTTCATCGTTTGTTTTATAATTTAAAAACTGAGTTTTGTTTAGCAAAAGTTAAAATGTCCTGGAAAAAATTTATTATGGCGTTAAAAACTATTATTTATAACGAATAAAGGTTTTGATGGAAAATTTTAGATCAGCTCTACCTCAAAAAAAACTGGTCAGCTGTTTCCTTCAGCACCAATGGACTTGTAAACATCTTAGTCCCCAACTAAGTGACTGGTTGCATTTACAGAGCTTGATTCTGGGGTCCAATGGAGGACTTGATGTGGAGGAAGGGAAAGTTTGCTATAGTCTACCTTCATGCTCTCTTGGCCTGTGGAATGGATAGTATCCCCCCCAAGCCTCAAGATCTCAAGGGGTCTACTATGGAATCAGGTGCCATAATTTGCCCCTTATTTCACTAATAGTCTCATAGACCGGCTACGCTCTATACCATGTCATCAATAAAGCTCTCCTATTGGGGCAACCTTCTAAGGATGCTAGATCAGTAGCTAGTGAAGTGAATTTCCCTGGCAATGTATTATGCTTTATGCAGAGGTTCCTTTTTCTATTCCCAGCAGTTTTATAGCTATCTAGACTACTCTAAATCTGTTTAACATGGCCTTAAGTCACTTTGTTCTACACTCTGGGACCCAACACTTTATCTGCATCTTTCCATCAAGTCTAGCAACTGCTTTAACACCAGCAGGATAGGCATCAAAGCAGTTGCTAGACTAAATCAGTAGTTTATCCTTGTAGAAAATGTTGGTCCAGTTTTCCAGCACAGAGATCGATACAACAGATGTGTGAGATTGGGTTGGGGGTTAATGAAAACAATGAACATTAGACCACGTTGGCTGTAACATCACAGCTGAGAAGATCAGAGACTAAAGACTATGTAATCATGGCCAGACATGGATTTTTGAAATCATCAAACTTCTTCCTCTGTTTCTTTTCTTCAGAAAAGATTGTACATTTGACTTAACTCTGCAAAAGTGTCAACTGACTTGTCTCTTCCCTGTTGCTCATCAAGTACCGCTATCTGTGGCAGATGTGCACATTTTTATTGATGGTAGAACTGCAATATTTGTAAATCTCATATGACAGTGTTATCACCTACAATAGATCAGCTGACAGTTTAAACAGAAGGCAGTTGGGAGGTGAAGAAAAACAAGAATGCACTTGTTTAATTTGGTGTGCTTTTACTGCAGTTGCAATTGGGGAAGAGAACTTTTGGAATGACAGACTGTGGCAGCCTGTCCAGAGTAGGATGCCTTGTGCATTGAGCCTGGCACCAGTCTTTAAATGGTTAATTAAAAAAAACCCTCAAAATTTGGCTACCTGCCGTTAAATTGGTAAGCAAACACAAATGGCATCTGCTTGTTTGCAGGGTTTTAAATAAGGGGCCTGGCCTGGCAGTTCTGAAGAGCACCTCTCCTATCACAGCTTCAACCTCCTGGCTTTACTACACCCCTGAAGGACTAAGGCCTGGTCTACACTTACCTTGCAATTCAGCGGCAGTCGATGGGAGTTACGCAAGCTATACAGCTAACTTGCGTAAATCCCGTTGACTTCGTAACTCCTCTTCTATGCGGTGTCTTCACTGTGCTGCGCTGATGGAAAATGCGTTCCCGTCGATGCAGCTCTATGCCACTTGAGGGGGTGGTTTTAATGTGTCGCCTTCCGGATCGATTGAGAGGGTCTTCACAGACTGCTCAATTGATCCAGATAGATTGATCTGACAGCGGTGATTTTGCCATCATCAGTGAAGACATACCCTAAGTTTTGTTGGGAGTCTGGCCTGAGTGGGTTTTTCCTGAGCAGGAGGTATCAGGATGATACCTCCAGCAGGGGACAGAAAAAACCTGATAGACACTTGTTCTTAATGTGCATTATATATAGCATATGATCTATACGTAGATCTACCAGACCTAAATATCATGGAGATTTTTTAGTATTCCAAAGAAGCTGAAAAACCCAAACAGTTACAGTTGCTAAATAACAATAATATCATTAACTATCATACCACTCATAAAACACAAGTCCTTAAACAAACAGTTAAATCTGACTCTGCCCACATAGTAAATCAGCACTGTATTCTCAGAACTCAATGACCTTAACTCTGATTTAAACATATTTTTTGTTTTATTTCTTATTTGTAAAACTCTTATAATTCTTGTTTGATAGTAATGTAGTATACACAGTTTATAGTAGTAGTAAACGTCAAATCTATTGGCAGTAAAATTATGTTTTGATGTGGACTTGCAGTTGAGGTTTGCTATTATAGATCATTGATAGGTAAACATTTTATGTTTCTGTTTCATAAGAAATGTTAAGTTGTTTTATATTTTGAGCTTGCCGTGCCATTCGGGTCAGAGTTAAGGTTATTACATTGCAAAATAAGCCATTCTTGAAAAAAAGGAAAACAAAAATATTAAGGAAAAGGCAAAATTTCAAATCAGGTTAATTATTTTGGTGATCTATAACTGAAAACAATTTGATGAATTTTCTTCTCTTTTTGCCTTGCCTTGTGTGTAAATCTGGAAATGTTATTACCAAACCAATTTTCTAAGCTAAAATTATAGAAGTTTAAAAAGGGGGTTGCAAAACAAAGTGGTTGCAACATTAAATATGGCATGTTCTAATGCTTCTCTATGCCAAACCCATTTCATTTTGCTCCAGTTTATACTCCAAATTCACTCTAATTTGTGCTTTGATTTCCTCTAATTTCATTCCAATTCATTTTCTGAGTACATTTGTCCTAGTGTTTTTTTGTTTGTCTGGAAACCAAATCCCTCATGAATTTTCATAAGAATGATTTTGCATCAAGGTTCACGCCAAAAGCCTTGCTGAAGCCTCTGAGTTTCCTTTTCCTGCTTAAAAAGGCTTCTACCATAAAGCCAGGGAGCAGAAAAACTGTTATGTGACTTAAGTAATGAATCACAAACCACCAATTAAAAAAATAAATAGCATAAAAGTCAAGACAAAGGAAATGAGTGGCACCTGAAATATTTTCACATAACACATTTGTCAATCAGTTGTGAATAATAAACAAACTCAATCAAAGTCAGGTTGAAAGAGCTCCATTAGTTGAATGAATTACTTGCTCAGCAGTATCATGGCATTCTGTAATTGTATTATTAATTATATGACAGCATTGCCCGAAGGTTCCAGCCAAGATCAGGATGCAAGGTGCATACACACACACAATCCCTGCATCAAAGAGCTTAGAGTGTAATCCCTGCATCAAAGAGCTTAGAGTGTAACCAGACAAAACAAAGCCTGGGAGGTTTCTCTACAATTCCAGAATTTGCTTGCAATTCATCTATCATCATCAGGGCGAGAAATCACAAACTTTATTAGGAACAGCTTTAAAATGTCCCATCAGAGGGGAGGAGATATTTTTTAGAGAGGAAGGATAATCTTTTGTTAAGCCATTAAGCTAAAGCTCAAGAAGTCTGTGCAGGGGCACAGGAATGCGAGGGTCAGGAGGCCATGGACCCATCACTTTTAAAAAAGATTTTAAAATCGTTTCCCGTCGTAAGGGTGAGCAACGGGAAGGGGAGTGGTAGAGAGAAGTGAGCAGCAGGTGGGCCTTGGGGGAAGAGACAGGGGGAGGCCGGGAGGAGGCGGAGCAAAGGCAAGACCTTGGGGGTAGAGGCTGAGTGAGCGCGGGGTCTTGGGGTGGAGTGGGGGCGGGGTCTTGGGGTGAAGTGGGGGCGGGGTCACAGTCCGGGTGCTGGTGGCCCCCTCTCTTCTAGGAAGCTTCCGGAGCTCCTGAGTCTGTGGTGAATTTCCAGCACTGCATGGCCGTGGGCAAGTCACAAGTAAAACAGGGATAATAATTCTTCTATTGTCTCTCTTCTCTACTTACATGTAAGGATGGTTGCTCAGGCTTGGTCTACACTACTCAGTTAGGTCGACATAGATCATGTTGACCTAACTCTGTAAGCGTCTACAGTAAATGGTCGCTCCCACTGACATAACTCGCCCGCTACCCCGACTGAATAAATCCACCTCCACGAGAGGCATAGCGCTTAGGTCGACACAGTGTCAGTGTAGAGATGGGGTTGTTTACATTGACTGTAAACAGAAGCCATCCCACAATGCCCCACACTGGCAATTCAATCGTCCTGGTGAGGACCCACACCCACTGACACAAGGCGCGCAGCGTGCATATGTAAAACTAATTCAATTGCCATGGTGGCGGTACGTTGATGTAAATTAGGTTGACTTAATTTTGGAGTGGAGACTGGCCCTTAGTATGTGTATGTGGAGCACCTAACACAATGGGACCTCAGTCTCAGTTGGAGCCTATCAATATAACCATAATACAAACGACAACAGCAGTGCTAAGTTGCAAGATGTTAATGGCAACCATCAAATAGGTCTTTGATCTGTAGACAATTACAGATAGGGTGAAAGTTGTTGGGTGTGCTAAACACCCTTCATTCAGGCTAAATGGAAGGAGTAATTAAATGCCCCTTTATGTGATGGTAACTGGAAACAATCAGAGGCATCCAAGGCATTACACCACATGGCAAAGCTTGAACAAAATCAAGACATGCAGATCTGAGGCTTTCCCTGGGACGGGTTGTGAATGCATAGACTCAGGGATTGATTGGTTGCAGCTGTATGCATCTGTGTGTGAGGGAGGCAGAAAGCAGGAGAAATCCAGCCCAGCACAAAACAATGCCAGCAGTGGTGAGTATGGCCCGGAGAGAGAGTGGAGGTTCAGAGCTCCTTGGGGAACAGGACTGGCTGGAGAGGCAGGCTTGGCAATTGTGAGCAAGGAAACAGCCGGCTTTTCCTTTGTCCCTACTGTGTTAAAGGACAATGGCTCCATGCTTTATAAATAAACAAGGTTGCACCAGAGCAATAAGGGACATCTCTTCAATTTATCCTCAGAGATACAACCCAAGAAGGCCCCAAATACTGGCTACTGATGAAAGGCTGTACAATATCCTTCAAATAAGAAATAAATTCCTATAAGCAAACTGCCTTAAAAAGGGAGGATTACAGTATATTCCCAACAGCAATCCTGGCAACAACCACAAGGCACTGGTTGGTTTTTGGCTTGAGAAGCCACTCTGAGTAATGTAAACCCTGAGGCAGCACAATCAAAGAAAACCTGTCATTTGCAGCAGTTATCGCGGCTGAAGGGCTAGATGCTAGTGTGGCTTTTTGGTTTAACAAAACTATGTGGGTTTTGAGATGTGAAGATTCATTGCTTGGTGACAGTTGGGACTTTTTATGAGCCAAGCTGGAAGGACCAGCAGACGATCGTTTGACACATAACAAGCAGTCGCCAAATTCAGAGCGCGTTCCCCAAAGTAATGTCTCGGAATCCCTCACAGACCTGGGCTTCGTTTTTAATTCTCTTGCTGTCAAGCCCATCCCTTACGCATTCTTTCATTCAACTCCTCTTTTTGAAGTTTTCACTGAAAAAATTCAGCAGTTGATGACACAATAAAATCGCGGCAATAATCAAGTCTGCTGAAATGAATTTTGCTGGTTTCTCTTATCCATCTGCTTTCTTAATTAAACAAATTGGCAGTGACTATTCATTATCCTTCCATCCCAAGCTCCATATAGCTCCTCTGTGTCATTGCCTACATGGCTGGCACTGCGAGTCTGATGAGTTTTGGATGTAAATCTTTCCCTTAGCAAAGTTACTTGGAAAACATATAGGTCAAGATTCATCTGTGATCCAATTCAGCTGACTAATGCATACAGGAAGGTGGAATTTGTGCTTAAAGCAATAAACTAGTTAGGGTATATCTACAGTGCAAAACAACAACAACAAAATAGGAGCAAGTCTCAGATCCTGGGTCTACAGACTTGGGTTTGTATGTCTCATGCTACGAAACTAAAAAGAGCCATGTAGACATTCGGTCTCAGGCTGGAATTCGGGCTCTGATACCCACCCTCTCTCTGGGCTTCAGAGGCCACGCTCCAGCCAGAGACAAAACATCTAACATGGCTATTTTTAGTGCTATAGGATGAGTCCAAGTCTGTAGTCCCAGGATTTGAGACTTGTTGCCCTAGTTTTTTTGTGGATTTTTTTTGTTTTGCAGTGTAGACATACTCTTAGGCTTCTGAATCCAGATTCAAAATCCAGATTAAGGTCTGATTAAAGACAGGTTAAGGCAACTTGCTCAGCACTTTTGAAAATCTGGCTACTTGTTTAGGCGTCTAAGTACGGGTTTAGCAGCCTAGCTTTAGGCTCCAGCGTTTGAAACCCTCGTTGCAGTTGTGTGATTAAATTTCAGTTGGAATTCTCAGTTCAAAGGCTTTAATGTCAGAAAAGAAATTCTGAAAACTGCACCTTGTTTGTCTTACTTATCTGGCTCCTTAAACTGGACCATCCCTTCCATGGAGTTGCTCAGTTTATTGGGAAACAAGTTATTTTTGTTTGTGCTCCACTGATAATGCAAACGCAAAAGAGCAAGCTGTATTCTATTCAGCCTTTCGCACCCTCTGTCCAATTGCCAGCTATGTGCCATATCTGGACGCGATAGTCAGTGATTATGGGAAAAGTAGAAAGAATACAGCTTGGCTCTCAGACACCCGCTCGACTTTTGGAGTGCTAATGGCTAAAGGAATGCTGCTTTGTATGGGAAACTACACCCATTTTGTGTGAAAGTCACTGCTGTTGAAAAATTACGAAAGATCAGAATGGCTCTTTAAGAGAATCACTTTTCTGACCATAACCACACTTTGAACTGCACAGGGGTGTGCAATGGAAGCCCAAAGGACTCATGGTGCCCTTTGTGATGATTTTTAGCTCTATCCCATGCTCACGGGATTACAGAGAATTTCGGAAAAGAGCATGTGCTTTTGCACAGAGTGGGATGAAATTGCCCAAGCTCTCTGCAAGAACTCAGAAAGTCCTTCAGAGCCCCAGGGAGCTCATAGATATGAGCCGCGCGGGAAGAAAGATTTAGCAGAAAGATGAGAGCTGATTGCCCACTGTGTGAGGGTGAGACTCTGTGGGGAATGGTGGTTTTGGGGTTAAAAGCATTGACCAGGACTCAGGAGATGTAGCTCAGCTCTCAGACAAGCCATAGGCTTTGTGTGTCTCAGTTCCACATCTGTGGATGAGGATGATAATAAAACATCCCTTCTGCAGGGCCCTGTGATGTGCTCACATCTTATAGTGACAAGGGACCATACAACCATCTAGACAGATTTTACCGCAGTCTCTCTGCGCTGGTCCCTCTCGCCCCAGCAGTACAGTTTCCACAGAAGCTGTGCGGCCATTGGTGGCTCCCATGCAGCTTCACAAAGGAACAGGCAGAAGCCACGGTAAATGGGATGACCCAGGCATAAACGAGGACAGAACGCGACCCTTTACCTTTCATTTCCTGAACAAGTTCACTCCCAATTTGAAGGGGCTGCATAATTCCACACATGGTATATAAAGCGTTCTCTCGTGTGCATAGACAACCTGGATCATTTAGTGATGGGTAAACTCTCTTCCCTTACATGCCATGTAGTGGCATCAGTTAGGATTACACATTACCAGTTCATAGAAGGCCACAGAGTGGCCATCAGATTCTCTGCCAGGACAGAGGCAAGTCATCCCATACACCAAGATACCTACCCTTGTGAGCCCTGAGGGTGTAAAATGTGATCAGATGAGGACAACCCACTTTGAACAGATACTAAAAGCTATCCAAGGTGCAAAGCTGTCTTACATGTAGGCTATAAGCTGTTTGGGATGGAGACCATCATTCTGCCCTATGTAGGTATAGTGTCTTGTACACAGTAATACAAATAATTAATATTAACCGTACTGATATGAGGGAGACAAGATGGGGGAGAAAATATCTCCTGTTGGGCCCGCTTGCGTTGGTGAGAGAGAGAAGCTTCCGAGCTGACGCAGTGCTCTAATGTCCTGGGACTGACACGGCTACACCACCACTTCATACAGCCATATTAATGAGCAGTAGAGACTTGGAACCTGATTTCCCACTGTCTTATACTTTGAGCACTCGTCTGCACTAGGTTGTTCTTAGTTCTCTGGCTTCTTTTCAGAGCAGAGGGCTGTAATGGCTAGAGCAGGGGTTCCCAACCTTTTTCAGCTCGAGGGCCACAAATATAATATAATATAAAATACAACCCTGAAGGGCCACCAGTCTCTGCCAGCAGGTCCCCCACCACTGCAGCCAGATGGAAGGAGTTCAGCGAGGAGGATCTCCCATCCCCCTGGCTGCAGCAGGGAAACCGTGTACTCCATCTGGGTACCTAGGCAGTGGCTCTCTTCTGCAGACAGGGGGACAGAAGATCAGTGTTCCCCTCCCTCTGGCTCCAGCAGGGACCCCAGTGCCTAGGGACCCAGGCGGAGCTCTTTGCCATGCTCCGTGCTACAGCCTGGGGAGGGGAGTGCTGATATCCCATCCCCTTGGCTGCAGCAAGGAGCCTGCACCGGCAACGTGCTCCGCCTGGGTACTTACGCTACGGTTCCCTTCTGCAACCAGCAAGAGGGGAGCCGCGGAACACTTTGAAAGACCCCGCGGGTCACTTTTGGCCACGGGCTGGGAACCACTGGGCTAGAGCATCAGACTGGGAGAGCTGGGTTCTATTCCTGGCTCTGCACTGGCCTGCTGAGTGACCTCAGGCAAGGCACTTCATCTCTCTCTGAGCCTCTGTAAAAGGGAGGGAATGACACTGAGCTCCTTTGTAAAGCACCTTGAGACCTATAGGTGAAAAGCGCTGTCTAGAAGCTAGGGATTACTTTGCATGGGTGTAAGAGATCTCAACACTGCATGGTATTTCCTAGTTGCTTGCTAACTAATCCAAGCTCATGCTGTAACTGGTGGCGGAAGCCATTTTGTGCTGATATAGCATTTAAATAGAGATCCACAATTTACACTCCTAAGTGGCTTGTTGGTTTAGGGTGATGCGTTTTGCTTCTGGTGCAAGAGGTCATATGTTTAAATGCCAAGGAAGCCCTTGCAGTGGATAAGACTTTTTTGTTCTGTGTTTGTACAGCGCCTAGCACAATGGGGTCCTGGTCCATGACTAGGATTCCTAGGCACTATGGAAATATCGCTACTCACATGGTACCTTTGGAGCCTTCTTAGTTCAACAGTCTCAATCTGAGGGTCCTAAATTCACTCCTCAGAGATGGCAACGTGAGCCTTTAATCAACCGGTCCTTGGTGCAGCAGTATGATTCAGGTGCAGGTCAACCTGGGACCACATCCCCACCCACACCTGCCCAGTGGACAGTATGTGTTATACAGGAGATCAGACTAGAGGCCCATACTGCTCCTTTCTGGCCTCCGAGTCCGCTGATGAAGGCAAAAGTAAAAGCACGGCCAGAAACTCCTCTCACTTCCTTCTTCTAGACTAAGCCCTGCTGGTCAGAAGAGGGATAGGAAGGAAAGCTAGAGGCGACAGGACGCGACACTGGTTTTGAAGCCTGCAATTAAGAATCCTGAGAGAGCCCCAACGTCTGTATTCAATTGGGCTGCTCTGTGATTCAACCGGGGGGACAATTCTGTGCAGGGCTTATTAATATCAGCCCCATGGTGAATCTCCCAGTAGCCAAAAATAATTCATCAGCCCTGCAGTCCCCTGGGTGCATTTCCCCTCTCCACCAAAGAGGTCCCCTTATCCACATGAAGCAGCCTGGCAGCTGCATTTATTATGGCCTATAAAAAGAGCTCCTGGGCCATGCATCTTGGGTCTCATCCCGAAGGCTCTATTCACACACCGAGTCCAGGGGCCATGGCTATGTCTTGCTCAGAGCACAAGCACCTTGCACAACATCTGCCCTTTTGCTTTGGCTTGGGTAGTTCCAGGTGCACCCAGAGGAGGTGGGAACATTGGCCTGGCAAAGTGGAGTAACACGCCAACCCCTACTGGCAGTGCAGTAGGGTGTATCCCCGGGTATGCTGAGCAGCTGTGTCAGCCAGAGACACAAGCTTTCTTTGTTGCCTTTCTGGATGGGACCGAGACGCTGTACTCCCCCCATATCCCCGCCTCTCCGGCAGGTTTCAATGCCGCAGTCTAGCCCCAGGCCGAGCGGGAGGACGGGTTAAGCCCCTCACATGCCTGCGCCAAAGGGCAAAGTGGCATCTGTTACTGTTAATGGTTAGGGGCAAAATTGTTCCCTGGCCTGGATAAGGCTTCATGAGCAGTTAGAAGAGCCAGATGGAATTGGCCCGGCGGTCTGCCCTCGTGCACAAAAAGGGGGGGGGGGGGGGCAGGGGGAACATGGCCTCCAAAGTTCCCAGAGTCAGAGGAGGTGTGGGGAAATCTGGCACCAGGGCAGTGCCGTTCTCGGAACATCCTAATGGAGAGGCCATCTGCCGATCACTTGGGAGCCTCCTGCTCTTGGTCCCTGATGCAGCGGTCAGGTCTGGGCCACTGGAAAAGACACTTCACAGCAGTCCCAGCTCAGGCAAAGCGACAAAACGAGAAATCGTGGCTGGGGGAGGCAGGACTGTCAATCTACCACAGCGACTCTAAAGGTTCATTTCAGCTACCCTAGTTGTCTCTAGAAACAGGGCAGATCTTGTGTTTTCAAAGCTCCCTGTCCCGGTGTGTGCTCAAGAAACCTTCACCTGCCCCCTGTCAGGATGGTAGCTCAACCCAACTCAGCTTGGACTCTGAAGCGCTCTGGTGGGAGTTCAAGCAAAAACCATGGTCTGGCTCCTCCTAAGGGGACCCCGGGGTGAAGTGCCACAGTGCCACTCATGTGTCCTGCCAGAGTCTTCCTCCTCGGCCTGTGCCTACGTCCCTGCACACTATGCCATCCCTCCCCCTGAATGGGAGGGCCGGGGGAGCAGTCAGATCTTCCACCAGCACCATTAACGCATTCTGGCCCTTCTATCAATATTTCCCCTGGGTTGCCAGGAGACCACGCTATGTAGAGCGGCCGCTCCCTCCAGCCAAGAATGGAGCCCAGGAGTTTTGAGTGCTAGACCACACTCCACCTTAAAAACGATGCTTACTCAGGCTGAAGACGGGACATGCTGGCAGGTAACCTCTGATGTACATCCCAGATGTCTAGGGCTCTCTCTTTATACAGCCGCTTTCTTCTGCTGGCGTACCGCGTGCCGACGCCTTCCGGTGCTCGTAGGCGCCATCAGACTTAATAAAATGCTTTCATCCAAAACAAAAGTCTTTTTGCAGGACTCACTCCATTTGGTATTTTCCTCTGTTTCAGCAATGATGCTGCATAGCCTTTGTGTAGAAAAAGGGAGTGTTTTTATTGCCCTAAACATGCTTGTTCTAAAATCTCTCACTCCAAGGAGAGGAGACAAAGGCTGCTCTGTAAATCACACCACCTTGCTCTTCTACAGTATTTTCAGTCAGTAGAACTCAAAATGCTTCAAAGCAGTGCCATTCTCTCCATTTTACAGATGGGGAAACTGACACACTGAGAAGCAAAGTGACTTGTTCAAAGTCCCCCCAGCAGGCCAGTGGCAGAATCAGGTAAAGAATCCAGGTTTCCTGAGTGCCAGCCTAGTGCTCTATTTGCTAAGTCCCACTGCCTCTCGTTTATTTATTTAGGTAGCAGGTGGGAACAGTGATCAAGGATTAGGGCTCCGTTGTGCTAGGTGCTGTACATTGTAACGAGGTAACAACTGATTTTTTTTAAGAGCTCTAACATCCACATCCACATTCAGGTTGTCCTGAGAATTAGTGCATCTTATGCAGGTTCAGGGGAGGTTTAGTCACCCAAATTTGAAGTCATTTGAGCAAGGGGTTCTTGAGATGCAGAGCCCCTAAAAACAACACGCCATCATACTACGGTCTGGTTTGTATAGCTATTTTTGCGCTCATCTTGCAGGGATCAATCCTGCAGAGATATCACTCAATCAGGTTTGATCTCAGCTACTTTCCAGCAGCAAGAGTCACTTCAGGGGAGCAATATTTATCAAATACACACAGTAAGAGAGTTACTGCCCCAAACAGCTTACAATCTACATAACAAGCCTGGGAGTGGAAAAAATACAAGGCCACCCAGCAAGTCAGTGGCAGGGATGGGACTAAACCCTAGCTCTCCTGGCCAGAGGTAGGCACTGCATAGACACGTAACAAAGAGGACAGTCCCTGCCCCGGAGAGCATTCAGTCTACATGCCAGGAGACACAGCCGGTAGAAGAAACAGATCAGTGAAGTCGGGGTCAGGTGGGAGGACTGTGTTTAGCAGAAAAGTAGACATTTCTGCCAGTACCTTGCCTGACTAGTTCCAGAGGAGAGGGATTTGGGGCTTCATAGCAGAGCGGATATCAGTCACTGTGGAAAGGTGGATAATGGGCCTGGTAGTTTGAAATGCATTTGCGTTAAGGGAGAGGTTTGAAGGGTAAGTGGCCCAGGATGACACGTGTAAGTGTCCCAGCACCTCATCGTTTTTGCAGAAGAGCAAACCCTTAGGGCCAGATCCTTAGTGGGTCCAAACAGGCTTTGCTCTGCTGATTTACACCAGCTGAGGATCTGGCCCATGAAAAAAGCGAACAATCAAGAGATAAACTCGAAACGCTTAATCTTTGATTGAAAATTTCAGGTACTGAGCAGAGCGTCAGCAATACAAATTGTCGCCTGCTTTGCTGCAATATTCCTTAGCTCCTCTTTGCCCTTGAAGCTGCAATTAAGGTAAGTGATTCTCTCCAAGACTCTTCCTGTGTCTCGGTGACTTAGCCAAAAAGCAGATGATACTATAGCTGAGCCAGGCTCTTTTTTCTTCCCTAGTAACATTGCCAGTCAAGTCTGGGGACCATGCCAGCATGCCCTGGAAAATACATTGCAGTGCCTGTCCCACATCCCTTAGTTGGCAGCACAATGGGACGTGCTTCTGAAGTGTGAGAAATAAAAATGACTCCCTTGACTTCTACAGAAAAAAAAAAATCAGATTGAACACTGAGATGACAGTCAGCTAGCTGCAAAAGCCAGGACACAAATCAGCCCAAACCTCACAATTTTGATAAACCAATTTTTTTTTTAGGGAAAGATGGGGGGGGGGGGGGTTGTCTTAATAAAAAAAAATGTTATTTGCAGAACAACACTGCCAGTATCGCAAAACATTTCACTGGAGGCACTGAAAGCCCATGACAAGCCTGATCCAAAGTCCACCAAAGGCAACAGAAAGACTCCCACAGGTATCAAGAGGTGTTGGATCAGGCCGTAAACCATTTAGAATCAAAGAATCATAAGAAGATGAGGGTTGGAAGGTACCTCAGGAGGTCATCTAGTCCAACCCCTGCTCAAAGCAGGACTAACCTCAGCTAAATCTAGCTCCATCCTCCCTGGAGCCCTCTTTCAGGTAGTTGAAGGTCGCTATCAAATCCCCTGTCACTCTTCTCTTCTGCAGACTAAACAAGCCCAGTTCCCTCAGCCTCTCCTCATAAGTCTTATGCTTCATCTTCCGCATGGTTACTCTTACTCTCTCTTTGGCGGGGATTTTTATTATTATTGTTTTTTTCTCCGGTAATTGTAACTGAGCAAAGAATGGGAGAGCTTGCGATATTCTGCTTGCTGGTTTGTAATATAGGATCGCCCCCCAACTGGCTGTCAAGGGACTAAAAACACCCACCTGAGGAAGATGGAGTGAAACTCTAGGCTTATGAGTTCATTGGGGTATTTCCTTTGTTTGGTATTGCTCACTCGGCCACCTTTCTGGTGACATTTCGCTGGCCACTCTTTCCTTGCTGTCCTTCATTAAGGGTGAAATCCACTGTACAGAATGCCTGCTTCAGGAAAGCACTTGCTTAACTTTAAGCACAGGTGTACACGTTTCCCCGACTCATGGGCATGGAGCTGGAGTACTTCAGGCTCCAGAGGTCTGACTCAATGCTTGCTGAAGCCCATGGGAGTCTCTGACGTCAGTGAGCTACGGAGCAGGCCCTGTGCATGGTGAGCTCAAGCATTTTGGAGCAGTGAAATTCAGCCCCTCGCTCCCCAGAACACAGCCCGCCTGCCGCTGCTGTGCCCAGCCTCTGAGCTGGAAGGGCGGCCCCCCGCAGTTGTATAGAGTTGTGATGCTACAGGTGGATCTGCAGCCTCTTCCCTGACTCTGGTCTTCCTAACCAGCCAGTGAGGAGTCAGCCTGGAGACCGTTTCCATGGAACCAAGGCGTTGGCAGCTGCCCTGTGCAGCACAATTTCACGGTGGTGTAACAGATCCAAAGGAGGGAGGGGTTGCAAGGCTATTGTGTGTGTGTGTGTTGGGGGGGGCGGACTTGGGATTGCAACCCTTCCTTCTGTGCTGCTGCTGGCAGGGTGCCTTTAAAGCTCCAAAGCCAGCACCAACAGCAGTGCAGAAGGGGTCCAGCTCAGCGGAGTTGGGTCTGACCCGGCTCTGGGAGCAGCCCCTGCAGGGGAAGAGGAAGTCCCATCAGAGTAGCAGCTGGAGTCTGGCGTGTGATAGGAGCCCCCCACCCCAGCCCCGGTGTGTTTCCAGCCCTGCTTCTCCCCTGCAGCAGCCAGATTTCATGGGGGGAGGGGGAGGAAGAGGTGATGCAGTAAAGAAATAGGAGTGACCATTTATAATATTGATACCAATGTGACAAAATTGCAATGCATCTTACATGCAAGGTACCAATGGAAAAGTTACCATGTGCTAAAGTATGATAAGCTTATCTATATGCATGTATCATCTTTGTATTGTAAGTTATGAATGTGTGATGTCTAACTTGTGCTGGGTTACTGGGTGACATCCCCAGACAGATTAGCAGCAGCATATTGAGCCTGCTTGAGAGCCATCAAGGGCAATGAGCTATACAATGCACACAGGGAGAGAAGCCAGGGGCTACACCTATGAATCAGCAGGACATGTAGGGATGTGCCTGTGAACAGAGGACTTCAAGTGCTTTTCCATGCCCATGTGCTGTGTACTTGTGTTTGGGACAAAGGATGCACAGGCCACATGACAAAAGGTATAAAAGGCAGCTACACCATCTCCATCTTGTCTTCATTCCTGCTTCTGACCTCTGGATCAACTTCTCTACAACTGAAACTTTAAACACAGGACTGACAGACCCATCCAGGTACTGGATTTGCTCTAGAGGAATTTTACAAACCAGCAAACTCACCAATACTGCTAAGGATCTAATATATATGGACTCTGAAGTCATATGTATGTATCGGATTACTTTGATCATTTATCATCTCTCTTCTTGTTTGTTTCTTTTCTTTTATAATAAGTCTTTCGTTTTAGAAACTAAAGTATTGACTGGCAGCGGGGTAAGATCCAAACTAATATTGATCTAGCAATGTGGCTGACCCTTTGGGGGATCGGAAGAACATTTTACGCAGTGCGCAGAGTTTTAAATAACTTCTCACTTTACTGGACCTATTGGCTGATTGGCAGCCAGAAACGGAAATGCGATAACACCTGGGGTGTATTACACTCACTCTGTGACAGCTGGGAAATTTCAGATCCATGTGAGACAAAGAACTGTGAACAATCACCACCTGAATTAGATGCTTCCAACACAACTGGACTATATATGATGTATTTAAAACAAAACAACAGGAAACTGTGCACTAATTATACTGGCAAGTACATTACAGGGAATGCCCCTGGAATCCAATAGAAAGGTGTGTCGTAGTATCCTTCACGTGCTTCTTGGGAAGCCAGTTCTGAACATACAGTTTAAGGCAGAAAATCTTCAGGTCCTAAGGCCCAGAATCTCAAAGATATTTAGGCACCTAGGTCCCACTGAAATCAATGGGGGTTAGCCATCTAAAGCTCTTGGAGGATCTGGGCCTAAATCTCTGAATTTGGAGAACCATCACCAAATGGAAAAGCAAATGGAGATGTTGCTGCAGTGACCCTAACAGGCAGGGATCTTTTTAAAGTGTTCTGCTAACTGCAGAGTACGTGGCATGCAAGATAGAGGAATATGTGGTGCCAACATAATTTGATCCACATTTCAAAGCCCAGGTTGAAACCCTTTTGCTTCCCTGTGGCACAGTCAGAGTATGTTCTCACAAACACTGTCTTCTGAGCTGTTCCCCTTCCCCAGTCCAAGCCAAGTACGTGTCTGGAAATACATGAGATTTTTTGGTCCAGACACTGCACCAGACTCAGGAAATCTCTGTGTTTTTCTCAGATGTGCTTTTGAAGTGACACCCGTTGCACAATTGGCAGTGCTGCCCTAGAGAGTCTGCACAGTAGGGAGGGCAGAACTCAAAGAAGTTAGAAGAGTTGGCTTGGACAAAGCATTCAAAAGTTTGAAGCGTATCCAGACCACTTTGGGCTGGAACTCAGGCTGGAAATCTTGTGACTTCAGGCTCTCTCATGAGATTTCTGCTATTTCTCAGCTGTAATGTCATGGGAAAATCTCCAGATTCCTGTCCTGGACGTTGGAATAACCAGAAAGAGGACCACCCCAAAGAATCCAGCCTATGGCTTTACGCAACTGCATGCTAGGATAAGACTTTGGGAGTTTAGTCAGGCCTGGGTTGAGAGATCCATATAATGCAGACATTATTATTAACTATTTGTATTATGGTAATGTCTAGTCCTGTTCCACCGTGCTGTACAAACCCAGATCAAAAGGACACTCCCTGCCCCTGAGCAGGGCACCCACATGGGTATGTGTGTGGGAGGTGGCCCGTGTTACAAGTTTGCACTGGGCCCGAAAATGTTATGCTAGGGCCCTGCCCCTTGGAGCATCTGTTTGATATACAGTTATGGTCCTCAGTGCTTTGGTTCAAAGTGCTTTGGCCAAAATGCCCCTTGCAGGCTGTGGGCGGCCAGGGTCTGACTGAAGCTGCCCAAGTTTTTGCCAAGGGCTGGTTGCTAAAGTGACTGTTCTAGTGAAGCTGAGCAGCTGGCCCAACACGTCTGGGGATCCTTTGGTGTGTCCCCTTACAACAGGAAGTTGTACAACAAGGGTGGCCGTCTGCCGAGATTACAAGGAGTCTATCCCCATTTCACAGATTTGGGGAGCGTACTGTGAGCCAGATTCAGGCCCAGTGCAGGGGAGCACAGAGAAGTTCAAGCCAACATCTGCAAAGATGATCACTAATGTGGGTGGCCTCAGCCTCTGAGTGCCCAGTCTGAAAGGCTTGGGGGGGGGGCTCATGGTCAGACATACTTGTGTGAGAGCTTCCTGCATCTGGAGGAAGTTCCCAAAGGTGGGTCTGACCGAGCCCCGGGAGCAGCCCGTGCAGGGGAAACCTGGTTGGGACTAACAACTGGGACGCCTCTAGCTCTGCCCCCTTCCTGGCTTTGGGGCGAACGCACAGGGGTTAAACAGGCCTGGGGCTGACTAGGGGGGCAGGTGCAACAAAGGAATGGCAGTATCTGATCTTTTGGTGTCCAGTCAATACTTCTGATCTGAGACTGTACAAGTCCCCTTAAAACCGGACTTTCTGGTCATAAACCAGAAACCTGGCAACCCTATGAGCTGGAGCTGCAGGTGCACAGCACTTCTGGAAGGTCGCTCAGTGCAAATCCCAAGGCCACACACTGAGTTAGTGTCAAACTCCTGAACAGAAAGTTGGTGGTCCTGGCTCCTAGCCCCGTTCAGACCATGACTTCACACCCGGCTCGTACCTCTTGTACCTCTCCAGCTTCGTTCATTTAGTTCACCAAATACTGAGACCCTCCACTTTTGTAAAGGCAAATCTGAGGAACCGTCCAGCACATCTTCATCCGGGAACTGGGATGGAGCAGAGACAGCATCGAAAAGTGGGCAAAACACACAATGCAGTGTAACCTCCGGGTGACATCCCCGAGGATGGCTCTAGGGCATGCTTTGTACAATCAACAGCTATGCACAGTTCCACGTGCTCTAGGTAAGGCCGACCAGAATGCCCAAGTGTGCACTCTGCATGGATTTGAGGCAATATAAAAGGGCGCCAGAATGTGTCTTGCTGCTGTCCTTCTCTTGCCTTTTATTTTTTTTAACGCGTGCATTTCTGTGCCTATATATTCATACATGGTGAAATTCAGCCCTATGCAAAAGACCTCTGTAGGAGCTATAACATGTACCAGAAGCAATGCATGGGGAGGCGGTCTCATGGGGTCACGTGCCCTGCCTATTCCAGATTTCTTGGGCTGCCTTTCGCTGGGATGCCCAGCAATGAGGTGGCAATGGCTCCCCCTGGCAGCAGCGCTCGCCATGTGTCCATGCAGCGCGGGGAGAGAGGAAGCAGCAGGGCGCGGCTGGTTGTGGGCTGAGTCTGCCACCGCTGCATGGGGCTGCTTCGCCCTTCCCGCTGCCTGCTTTGCAGACCGCCCACTGAGGTGAATCGGGGATGGGAGGGGGCACCTTCTAGATCAGGAAGAGGAGCTGTGATGTGGGGGCTCAGTGCCAGGCAGCTCAGGCAGAGTCCCATCCAGCCCGAGAGCCCTGGTAATCAGTGTGGGGAGCAGGCTAAGGGGAGTCAGTGGGAAAAGGGGTGGACCCCCAGCAGCTTCCATTGAAACAGCCACAGCCTCCGATGTGCCTATCCAGGAGAAGGCAATTTGGGGGCATCATCCCCCCCCTCCCCCCCCCAAAAAAACCCAACAGATAATTCTCCAGATTCTTGTTAACGGAGATGATCCAGCCCCGTGCACCATCCCACCCTGGTTGCTCCCTTCGTTGGTCTTGTTTTGAACACTTGCTAAATCGATTGAGGCTAGTTAGGCAGGGGGGGACGCCTGCAAGCTCAGTGAGGGGCTGTGACGCCACTGCGCTGACAGCAGCAGGAGGAGGAGGTGGTAGTTGCAAATGTACGTTGTCCACACATTTATCAAGTTTCAGGGGGGTGGAGGCAGAAGCAACATGGATGGGTGTGCGGTAAAATGCCTTTCAGTTATGCCCCTCCACTATACACGGTTACATGTCGTCTCTGTTTAAGCTCTTCAGAGCTGAGATGAATAGAACTACATCAATTAAAACCAGCTGAGGATCTAACCCAATAGGTTTAAATGTTTGTCCCTTCAGCCTGTTACTTAATCAGAACTTAGAAACTCATATGAATGGGGCCCGGTCACGATTTGGATTGGCAGCTTCAGAGAAGATCCTGTGTTATAGGATGGGGTAGATGGGTTCCTGGCCTCTCTGACAAGGTGACGAGGAGTAGAAGGAAGTGTGCTGGTAGGGCAACCTCCTTCAGATGAGATGTAAATAGGGCTGGTAAGCGTGCATCAGACATGCGCACCCACCTCAACTGGTGCTGGATAACCAGGACCCCAGCACTGAAGATGTGCCTCCATGAGAGCACTGGACAGTAATGTGGTGACCTTCTCAATTTATATTGAGAATTTTCTGGAGAAAGTACGGGTGCTGGCATTCCAGTTTCCAGGTGGTTTCTGTAGGTTGCCTAAGTAATGCAGCCATAGAGGAGAGTTGGGATTACCACCGCTTTATAAACTAAAAGTCTTGTGTGTGTTCTGATGCCATGGTTGTTGAACACCCAGTGGGATAGTCTGCTGAAGGCAAGGCTGACACAGAGGATGCTGTGCTGAATCTTGACGTCTATATTTGCCGTCTGTGAGAGATGACTGCCAAAGTAGGCAAAGTGTTCTACATTTTTCCAGTTCCTCTCTGTCAATGTAGATCTTCCTTGCAGGGTCTCATGATTGGCTGGGAACAGACTGGTGGAGGACTTTTGTTTTGCCATGTCAGGGTTAGCCCTAGGCTTTTGTAAGCTTCAGAGAAGCAGTTAAGCAAAACAATTGCTGTACACCCAACTCACCAAAGGAGAAAGGAAACAGGGAAGCCAAAAGAAATGCTTGAACGACATCCTCAAGACAAACATCAAGATATGTGACATGGACACCACACACTCGGAGACAGTTGCCAAAGACAAAGCTAACAGGTGAAGACTTGTCAGAGAAGGAACGACCACTTTTGAGGAAAATCGCCAGAAAAGAGAAGACAGACAACTGTCATGCAGTAATCGTGCAGTTTCAGTTGGATCTGATTAGTTCTCTTTTCTTTCTGCCCTAATTATTATGCAATGTTTGCTGAGATGTTAATCAGCTGAGCTATTCTATGCCAGAGGGGCCCACTTCAGTGGTGGGGGAGACAGTTACTTATCTAGTTGGGAAATTGCCTTGGGATCCTTCAGCATGAAAGTCTCTTGCTGTTTCCTTTTACTATATGATATTTTCAAATAGATATTATAAAGGAAAAGATCCTGTTTATGTATTTGGGGCTTATCATAAGTAGGGCAATGAGAAAACCCCATTCTTTACAGCATTTTAGAGCCATTTCAATATGTATTTTAAATCAATTTCACAGGGGTGTTAGTGCAATCCAAAATCTGCCACCTCTTGCATCTTGCAGGAACAAATCAAATGACAATCTGTAGGCTCTAGCAAAGATGCAAGTTGAAAATGGAAATGGAAATTGAAGTAAGTGGGTTGCAGTTGATCCTGCTCGGTGTCAAATTGTGCGTTTCTAAGATGCGCTAGACATGGGGCTACATCAGCTTAACAGGAGACCAGGGTTTAGACACAGATTGTGGGCTCTTGTTCTCTGAATTAGTAGAGTTGATGTACTGGAAGGGGGTATGGAAATAAATGACAATGACTTTCTCTGACATCCTGTGGCATCCTAGCTCCAGAATGACAGATGAGATCGCTGGTAGCAAAGTACCCTTGGAGGGCCAGATCCTCAGCTGGTGTAAATTGGCATTGCTCCATTGACTTCATGCCAGAAAGGAAGAAAGAGGATAAGGAAATAGCGCCCGCCAAACTATTCCTGTGGGGTGACACTAAACGGATAGAGGGCCAGCGCAAGGCTGATACACCACTTAACTCTTGATTAAGCCTTATTTTGAAGACTTAACTGGAAGCTGAGTTGTTCTTAGGCATTATACTGGCTTGGGGAACTGGGCTGACCGCCAGCACAAAAGAGAAACAAAAGTTGTAACAATGAAACCCAAAATGTTAACAGAGATTTAAGGATAATAGAGTTCCCGGTTTCAAGATATATCTGTCTCGGTCTCTTGCTATCTAGGGTTCACTGTTTCTCCACTGTAAGGATGTCCTATGTTTTATTTAACTGGACCCTCCTTGAAAGGAGACAGAGTGTGGCACTGGGCAACATCACGGGGACCCTTTTTGGGAATATCACTAGCCAGGCAACGGACATAGTTAGCTATAAAGAAAAACCCAACAACACAGCAGGATGTTGTTTCAAATGCCTTTGTACAGTTAGTTTATTTGTAGAAATAGTCCCAGGCCATACAGTTCTTAGTGGGATCTGAACTTCCTCACAAATTCAAGGCGTTTAGAGGTGAGGTTTCAGTCTGGGCCCATTTCCATTTATTTCAGTTTTTTAAGCAGACTCAGACAGAGTCTTTTAATTGCTTTGGCCTTGCGTTTTTCTTCCATTTCTTTTACAAAGCATTTTGCAAACCAACAAATGTCAGCTCAACCCATTGAGGGGGTTCAGTCTGAGGAGCGCAGGGAGTGTGCTTTGAAAGTATCTGGTTGAGAACCTGGTGGAGTGGGAGCCTGGCAATTCCACTTCATTACTGCTGCAGTGAGTGCCCTTGGAAAGTTCTTTCCGCATTTAGAGATATTACTTGTTCCAGTGACGGTCGGTATTCCCAGAGCTGGCAATATCTCTAGAAGCAGAGTGAACCAATGCACTAAAATCCTCAACTGGTGACATAAATGGAATTAGCTCATTGTACACCCACTCTACCAGAGCATGACAAGCAATAGCTGTCACTATCATATTCTCCAAGATCTGTCTAAAATTCCAATAGTATCCATGGCACAACAGGGATATTGATGTGTTTGATTCCCATGGATCTATGCACGGGAACCTTGCATCCTGCCTGCATCAATTGTAGTAAGTCTAATGATTCGATCTAGTTCCCATTGAAGTCCATGGCAGCGCCCACGCTGACTTCAATGAGTGCAGGCTGTAAGTAATAGTGTAATGTACATCTCAACCATTCTGTGTCCCATTTGACTATGCAATGTTAATGGTATGGCAAAGCAATCAAGGTCTGACCTGTAAAGTGCTGGGTGTCTCTTGTACAATGGTGCGCTCCCACAAAATCCCATGAACTTTGCTGAGAGTTGACCACACTCAACAGTGTCAAACCTTTAATCCCCCGTGCAGCCACAATATCTCCTTTCCATATCATCCTGAACATAGCCTCTGTCCAGCTCAGATCATGAAGTTTGATTTCTCTAAGAAGGAAAACTGTTACAATTGCACAGATCTTAACTTTGTCTGTGTTGGGTGAAGAAAAAGGCTTTAGCAACGAATGTTCATTTGTCACATAAAGGACAGTTTACAAGGAAAAGAGTACATTCCCAAATGAGCAGAGTGGTTTAAGCAATACCCCTTTCAGACAGTTTAAACTCACTAGCTTCCCAGACCCTCATGCTGAGTCTCTTCCCTCTCTTGTTTAACTTTTTCCAAAGATTCGCGTGGGCTGCCTTCTCTTCCAGAAGCCTATGGCCTTTGCTGTACATTACTGTACCTGGCAGGACAGAGAACCGACATGTGTCCATTCGAAGGAAAGCTGCTTTAATTACAGTCCATTTCTTCTTTTTGCTCTGGGAGGGATAACTCAGAGATGGGTCTGAGCCAAAACACTGGAGCCCAAACATCCTCCTAGCTTGGGAGAAGTCCGGAACATGGTCCTGTTCTGAAATTTGCAACCAGCCCCTGCCTTCACCGTGACATGAATCTGCCTTCTCCCTCCACCCACCTGCAATCTGAACACGCCCATGCTTCAAATCTGGATCTAAACTAAATGGAAGCCGATCACTTTACTCTTTTATGTTGGCTTGACTGCCTGTCAATGTCTGCTTCGAGGGGTGTGTGGCTGTGGCTGATCCCCCATGATCATTAAGAGACATCACCTCCATACTTCCCTAGGGACTGGAGACCAGCTTATTTTATTGCCTGGTTCTGGAAATAATAACAGACAGAGGGATGCTAGGAAATCTCTGGTGTTTGGCTACTTTAATAGACAAGGCAGCGATAGACAGGAAGACGAGAAAAACCATAGGCTGAATCTTGAATGGGACTAACACAGGGAATGTCCACAGGGCCTGGGGCATGATGAACCCTCCAGTGTGCAGAGCATAATGCAACCAACTCCACAGCCATCACTACAGATTAGCAGCTGCATTGGGTAAGTATGCCGTGCCATCTATGGACACGGTCCATTTCTCCATACCTCATGTGCCCCCATGTCCCTGCCCTACCTTGGAGAGTTGCCATTGAGTACAACTGCTCGGCGTACAGGGGTTGTGAAGTACAGTGTTCTTTTGCAATTGCTTAGTAGCCTGGGCCCCCTGCCTCTGAGTATGGAATTGCAGCAGTTTCATTGCATCACGGTGACCCTTCTGTGCATATATGTGGGCACACACTCTCTTGCTGCTCTCCAGTTGCAATAGTAAACAAAGCTGTTTGGGATTTTACCTCCATATTTTTGGACTTGTTTTCTCCTTTGACTGTGAAGCTTTGAACAAAATTGTTACCTGGATCTCCAGTGGTTTGACCCAATATCATAAATTATTTAGTAAACGTGCCATCTGGAGAAGGAGTCTGTTTTTAAGACACTGGATAAGGTCCCCTCCAAGCCTGCTAAGGCACAGGGATGATCGGTGAACATAGAGCCCTTTGTCATAATTGGAAAATGTTGCCTATTAAAGTTACATTTGTCTGCTTTTAAAAGAAGAATACAAGGCCAGGCCAATGAGGACAAAAATACTTATTCCTCAGTGCTTGGAACTAGAGTCACTTCAAACATTCCTGTGCAAAGTATTCACTGCAATACAATCTTCTCTAAATCAATGGTGCTTTATCATGGAGCCTAAATGCATGCAAGTTATTTATGCATGCTTTCCAAAAGCCATCTGGGGAAGTACTCTTTTGCCCTTAAATTATAGTTCCAAGTAAAAGGATTGATTGCTCTCGCAGTCTGAGCTTTTTGCAGAATTGTTGAATTCTGCTTTGTGATTTCTGGAAGTAAATCCTCTTCAGGGATCCATGTGGCTATCAAATGGGAAAGGAATGATTCCCTTTGCAATGCAAGGTGAGCTCTCTCTTCTAGCGAAGCGCTTCGAAGACATGATCCAAGAGACAGTGTTCTGTTCCAGAATGGGATTAAAAACAGGGTCTGAGTTCACCCCCAAATAACAGGGAGCTGTTCTGATCAGATTCAGCCCAAAATGCTGAACGTGTGATATCAGCTGGCCTATCATATCCGACTTTGTAAAGATAGCACAACTAATACTAAAGCTTCTTTCTTCCACAACCGCACAGACTGGTAAAAGTTCTATAGCAATGTCACATGTTATTGCTTTCCTTGCTCAAATTTTATGGCTTCCTCTGTCTCTGTTTTTAATAGTGAGGTCTCCCAGACTGTGGATAAGTTTCTCAGAGGAAGAAAGAGGAAGCATCATCATCTGAATAATTCAAAACTGGACTATGCTAAGCACTGAAGACAATCCTGCACTGTTAGAGGAATGGAAGACAATCTGTTATTGGACTAATTTTTGCCGGTGAGAGAGACAAGCTTTCGAGCTCTTCTTCAAATCTGGGAAATGTACTCAGAGTGTCACAGCTAAATACGAGGTGGAACAGATTGTTTACCTGTAGTTACCTGTACTCATTCCTGGGAACCATGCAAGGTGATAGGAAGAACACGGTATTTGACAATAAAATTCCTTATTTCTGAATTGAATTTCTTCAGATATTATCCATACTACAGGGATTCCCACATCAAAACCTACATAAGTTTCATCTTCTACCGCTTTTAAGTTATCAGTGTATAACCACCATCTTGATCACCACAGGGAATTTAACCTGTGACCTTCACAGCAAATGGCATAAGTCTCTCTGCAGCATAGACTAAAAAGCAACCTCTTCTTAGAATCATAGAAGATGAGGGTTGTAAGGGACCTCAAGAAGTCATCTAAGTCCAGCCTCCTGCTCCAAGCTGGGCCAACCCCAGCTAAATCTTCCCAGCCAGGGCTTTGTCAAGCCACACCTTAAAAACCTCTAAGGATGGAGATTCCACCACCTCCCTAGGTGCATGCATTTTGTATTCATCTGTAGCAGAGTTGTATTCTCTGTGGCTTGGCCAGAGAGTGGAAAGCATAACCCACTGGACAGTGGATTGCACAAGCGCATTTTTCTTTCCTAAGCACACTACACACACCATTGTTCGCACTAGGATAACACAAAGAATGGATTTTGACCAAATTCTCCTCATCTCCCTGACCCACTTTAGAGATGAAGAAAAGCATGAGACATTTCAGTCCAGATGGTATTTTTTCTCCTGGGAAGTTGTAAGTATCTGACAAAGAAGGGCTAATAGCAATAGCATTTCCAATCCGTAGCTAGAAATTTTATATCCTTGGCACAGTGATGTTAAAAACTATGTGGTATTTTTACAAAAACAAATCTCTGATAATGTGATATGTTCATAGATATGTTCAGGGGTCACCCAATGAAATTAATAGTCAGCAGATTTAAAACAAACATAAGGAAGTACTTCTTCATACAACATATAATTAACGTGTGGAACCAAGAAAGCTGGCTAGATCTTTGGGCTCAAAGGCTTGATGTCTAGTTGGCAGTCGGTATCAAGCGGCGTTCCCCTGGGGTCGGTCCGGGGGCCGCTTTTATTCAACATCTTCGTTAATGATCTGGATGATGGCGTGGATTGCACTCTCAGCAAGTTTGCAGATGACACTAAGCTGGGGGGAATGGTAGATACGCTGGAGGTTAGGGATAGGATACAGAGAGACCTAGACAAATTGGAGGATTGGGCCAAAAGAAATCTGATGAGGTTCAACAAGGACAGGTGCAGAGTTGTGCACTTAGGATGAAAGAATCCCATGCACTGCTGCAGACTGGGGACCGACTGGCTAAGCAGCAGTTCTGCAGAAAAGGACCTGCGGGTTACAGTGGACAAGAAGCTGGATATGAGTCAACAGCGTACCCTTGTTGCCAAGAAGGCTAATGGCTGCATTAGTAGGAGCATTGCCAGCAGGTTGAAGGAAGTGATTATTCCCTTCTATTTGGCACTCATGAGGCCACATTTGGAGTAGTGTGTCCAGTTTTGGGCCACCCACTACAGGAAGGATGTGGATAAGTTGGAAAGATTCAGCGGAGGGTAATGAAAATGATTAGGGAGCTGGAGCACAAGACTTATGAGGAGAGTGAGGGAATTGGGCTTATTTATTCTGCAGAAGAGAAGTGTGAGGCGAGTTTTGATAGCAGCCTTCAACTGTCTGAAGGGAAGTTCCAGGGAGGATGGAGCTAGGCTGTTCTCAATTGTGGCAGATGACAGAACAAGGAGCAATGGTCTCAAGTTGCAGTGGGGGAGGTCTAGGTTAGATATTGGGAAAAGGTTTTTTCACTAGGAGGGTGGTGAAGCACTGGAATGGGTTACCTAGGGAGGTGGTGGAAACTCCATCTTTAGCGGTTTTTAAGGTGCAGCTTGACAAAGCCCTGGCCGGGGTGATTTAGTTGAGGTTGGTCCTGCTTTGAGCAGGGGGTTGGACTAGATGACCTCCAGAGGTTCCTTCCAACCCTAATGTTCTATGATTCTATGATGTAACCCCATGCTTTAAGAGTCCCTAAATTTCTGATTGCCAGAAGCTCAAACGGGACAACAGGGGATGGATCTCTTGATAAATTGCACTAAGTTGTTCATTCCCTCTGAAGCAGCTGGTGCTGGCCACTGTTGGAAGACAGGATATAAGGCTAGATGAACCGTTGATCTGATCCAGTATGGCCATTCTTATGTTCTTATGAATTATATCAAAGTTATAAATATTATATCTGATTCATCAAGACTCTTATGAGTGACCCACTGAAGTCATATGCTTTAAATACATTATTGAATCAAGATCTAGGGCTGGACCAGGGCAGTTTAATGTAGTAAGGTGATTTTAGGAAACAAACTATTTATTTCAGCACTTTGTTTGGTATTGTTTATATTGGCTGGACACAGTATTCTTCCTTTAGCCTTTCAATAAATTGCTGGCAAGTTCTCTTGACTACCCTTTGGGAGCTGTAAGCTTGTCTAGAAACAGCATTTCATTTGATTTGTACTTGTCTGAACCAATGTACATACAACCAAGTGGAATTTACCATCATTCTCCACAGTTACACCTACTGTTATTTTAATTTTCACTATACTAACCTGTCATAAAAATGTGATAGGGGAAAGACCTGGTCAGTCATTTCTGATTAAAGCAATCTGGAGTTAAAGTGCCACTTAATATACAGTTTTATCAAGTGATTATACCCATAAATTTTATCAAGTGATTATACCCATAAATTTCTACACACCAAAATAATGCAAAATACGTCATTTCACATTGTGCAGTGAAGTTAAAGAATAATCCAGGATGGGACAGGCACATTCTATTTACAGAGAAAACAAAGCAATAACATAACACAAACCAAGAAAGGTTAAGAAACACAGGAGCCATAAGGGATCACTGAAGCCAGGAGCTTGACATAATGCAAAGAAACAGGAGTGGATATTTATATGGGCAATGAGTTTTGGAAGAGATATAAACTCTCATGCTTCAGTGGTTAAACCAAGTATTAATGAATGGGAGACAGGAAGACATATCCCCTTTGGGGACGTTCTCCCATAATTGCTTATTGCAGGATTTCTTGCACCTTCAACTGAAGCAGCTCGTACTGGCTATGCTGGGGAAGCAGGATATTGGCCCTGGTCTGATCCAATCTGGCAGTTCCTATGCTTCTATTAATCAGGGCGTGTTACTAGGGAAAAAATAAATAAGTGACCTCACAGAGTGAATTAAATAGAGAGCTAACTCCCACCCTTTGCTGCACTGGTACATAGTGTACTTATATAAGAATGGCCATACTGGGTCAGACCAATGGTCCATCCTAGCCCAGCATTCTGTCTTCCAAAAGTGGCCAATGCCAGGTGCTTCAGAGGAAATGAACAGAGCAGGCAATCATCCAGTGATCCTCCCCTGTTGTCCAAGGTTGCATCCCTGATCATCTTGGCTAATAGCCATTGATGGACCCATCTTCCATAAATTTATCTAAATCTATTTTGAACCCAGTTATAGTTTTGGCCTTCACAGCATCCACTGTGGCAATGAATTCCACAGGTTGACTCTGCATTGTGGGAAGAAATACTTCCTTGTGTTTGTTTTAAAACTGTTACCTATTGATTTCCTGAGGTGGCTCCTAGTTCTTGTGTTATGTGAAGGAATAAACAACACTTCCTTATTCACTTTTTTCACACCATTCATGATTTTATAGTCCTCTATCATATCCCCCCCCTTAATCATCTCTTTTCCAGGCTGGAAAGTCCTAGTCTTTTTAATCTCTCCTCAAATGGAAGCTGTTCTATACACTTAAGTCATTTTTGTTGCCCTTCTTTGTATCATTTCCAATTCTAATGCATTTTTTTTTAAGATGGGGTGACCAGAATTGCATGCTGTATTCAAGGTCTGGGTGTACCATGGATTTATATAGTAGCATTATATTATTTTCTGTTGTCTAATGATTTATCCATTTCCTAATGGCTCCTAACATTCTGTTAGTGTTTTTGATTGGTGCTGCACATTGAGAAGATGTTTTCAGAGAACTATCCACAATGACTCTAAGATCTCTTTCTTGAGTGGTAACAGCTAAACTAGAGCCCATAATTTTGAATGTATAGTTGGGATTATGCTTTCCAACATGCATTACTTACTATTTATCAACAATGAATTTCATTTCCCATTTTGTTGCCCACCCACCTACTTTTATGAGATCCCTTTGTAACTCTTTGCAGTCTGCTTTGGACTTCACTATCTTGAGTTGCATTTTATAACTGGGATACCCTGGATCCATGAGATTCTAGCGCTTTCCTTAAATGCATTATCTTATTCAAATCAATGTTTCTACATTGGGGAATTGTGAGGTTCCCTTTGGGGGACCTGACACTTACTTAGATTGTTCTGTTCCCCTTACCCACACACACTCACACGCATACACAGGAATGGCTTATTGAGGGATCCACACCGCTTCAATTCAGCCCGCAATGCAGCTGGGGTGAAATGAACCCGATGATGGAACGCTTATTTAGCGGGAGGGGTTAGGAAAGGAGACAAGACACAGAAGGGGTCTTCCAAAGTCACAGGAGTCCATTTGGACAACGGATCTAAGGAAGCTCATGAATTGAAGGGGAAAGGGATAGCCTCTTCGGCTGCAAAACACTCCGCCTGTCCGTTGGGTCACTAGGTTCAGGCAAGCCCCCCTTGCAATTGACTCACACCGGTTAGCGCCAACAAGGCTTGCAGTGGAATCAGGGCGACTAGAACTTGCCTTAGTCCAAGACCTGGTCAACGTCTCATTTAGCTAAGCACAATCATTTGGGTCATATCCACACATTACTTTCCCACCCTCTGATGTTTCCTGGGTGTAATGCTTAAACTTGTTGGGGTGAGGATTTTAGTCCTTAACCCTGCGGTAAAATTTGCTGAGGTGGGGGGACAGCCCACTGCTTGCAAAGAAAAAGAAAAAACTAAACCTGCCAAGGTAAAGATTTCCATCTTCAACTTGCAGTAAAAAAATCCCTAAATCTGCAGAAAAAAAATCCTTAAATCTGCCGAGGTGTGAATTTGATCCACAGCCCTCATTCAATACTGCCGAGGTGTGAATTTGATCCACAGCCCACAGTAAGCCTGTTGGGGAGCGTCAACCCACAATACTGTCGAGGTAAGGACTTAACGTCCCTAGCCCACAGTAAAACTGTCGAGGTGTGAATTTGATCCACAGCCCGCAGTTAGCTCTGCCAAGGTGGGAATTTGATTCGCAGCCTGCAAATCCCTGGCGCGCCTTCCAGTGACAGACAAGACAGACAGACACAGACAATTTAAAGCTCACCTCGATCCTTAACAAGGTTCGGATCTCGCTTGGCTGTTCTCAAATAGGAAGCCTATGGACAGCCCTCCTTCAAGACCCCAAATAGAGATTTAAAAGGTCTCTTACCTTTGAGTGGCACCGAGGGGTTGAAGGGGAGCGATCCACGGTCCTTCCTGGGCACTTGGAGATCCGAGTCACGGCACCAAATTGTCATGGAAAAGAATCACACTGCTACATTTTAGAGTTGGATCAGGTGCAGCTTTAATTGTGACACACACAATCACATAACCATAGCTATGGGGAATACTATAGCCATAGGGAAAACCCAGGTGGCTATAGGGAAGTCAAGCAGCATGTCTGGATGCTGGGCAAATGTACTTCACCTGGCTACCAGATACAAAAGACTTATATAGGGGTTGCTTAGGTTTGTTTACATGTTGATCGTATAGTGGAATTCATTAACAGTTTATACTTAACAGAAAAGACAATCATAATGCACAGTGGGGCACACCAGATGCCCTCACAGGAATGCCCAATGAGTCACTTGAGTATACAATGTAGTTTTCAGGGACCCTGGTTAACTCCCGAAGATGGGTGGTGACACAATACTTGTTCAAATGCTAATTTGTATGGAGTAAGTTTCTATGGGGCCAGTAAGACACAGGGGGGCAGGTACTGGTACTTATCAAAACAGGTGAAGTCTGTTCAGACTTCAATAAGGCTTAAGGCTCATAACAGAGACTTGCCTCTCGGGTGTGGTTCAGAGACCTCTTGTGTGACTTTAACATCTTTATCCTAATTTCAGTTGAGGCATTCTGTTAATGGCTTAGCCTGGGCCTTCTGTTTCAGTTTCAGGCTACAACTTCAGGCCAGGCCTTCTATGACCAGTTTCAGACCAGGCATTCTATTAATCAATTTTATGATTAATTCTTTGATTCCACACATTTAAATTGTCCTCTTTAGGTTGCAATGTTAACAACCCCACTGAGCAGAACGAGGCAGCTGCCACTTCTCATAGTTAGTGTTTCAAGCTATCTGCAGACTCAGGAAGGCATCACTGCACCATTTTAAGGTTTGTTTTGCAACCATGAGGGCTTTACAACGAAAATTGAGATTTTTGACATATCCATTTCACCTCCCCACAATCTTATAAGAGAAATGCTTATGACTGTTAGGATGACTAAATACAAGATTAACACCTCAGTAAATGTAGAAGTGGCCTATCACTTAGATTCCTACAAGCTAGAAGAGTCAGTTTTCAAATCTCAAAAATCAGGAATTTTTTTGCTAAAAGGGATCTGAGCCCCTAGGTCTCCCAAACACTCTTTTCCCAAAGAGTTCATTTATAAATGTCTGTATATTGTAAGGTCCATTCCCCATCCCTCTCTGCGAAGCAGTGGAGAATACCAGGCATAGTGTAGCTGCTCTGTCTACAACATCTGTAGTTGTGAAGCTCAGAAGCCATGCAAGTGAGTGTGGGGGTGTCTTATTCTCTTTTCTTCCTCTGCATTGCTGCAAAGAGAAAGTTCGTGATCTGGCCCATTTAAATCAGCGGCAGTACTAGCAGGAAGGCTATACTCAACGTGAATAAGAATTTGGCCCATATTTCCTATCTGAAATCACGGCAAGCTCATCTTGAGACAGTCAGTCAGTGCATACAGAAATAACACAGGTATTTTCTTGTCATATGAGATGATTTTCATGCTTAAAAGTTTAATACAATATTACTCGAAGAACTGCTTCTCCAGTGCTGTGCCGTCCCATCCAGAATGCAGTGCAGGTTGACTTCTCACCACTTCCCACGCACCGACATGGACATTAATAACAGAGATGAAGGTGGCCTGTAATGTAAAATAAACCCAAATTGGAGCTGGAGAATGGAATTTCAATATTTATCGCTGTGCACATGCTGGCACGTTCCTGTGCTCTCACTTTCTGACCTAACACTGTAATCTTTAACTTACAGAAAAACTTTACAGGAAAATTGTATCTTAATTTATTTGAATAATGATTATAGAATCATAGAATATTAGAGTTGGAAGGGACCTCCGGAGGTCATCTAGTCCAACCCCCTGCTCAAAGCAGGACTAATCTCAGCTAAATCATCCCAGCCAGGGCTTTGATAGCATAAACCAAACTCTCTGTCAGGGAGCCAGAGAGGTTATTGGAAAGTAACGTACCAGTGATTTTTCAACAACTTCTTTTATCAGAATGCATATGGTGTCTGTTACAATCATGACATTCACCCAGAGAAGTTAGATAAAGACATAAAATACTCTTTCAGGAAGGCTGCAATGTAACACTACTTTATTTCTTAGAATTCAGAGCCCAAAAGAGAGAGAGACACAAAGCAGGCTCTTCCTAAAACAGCAAGACACAACTCATCTGCCTTGCTGTAGGCAAAGTCTCTGCAGACTGTCTATTCAGGACACAGATCACATGTTTCCTCTAGAGCCCTTGAGACTGCAAGGAGGACCAGGAAACCTCTAAGGATTTAAAGTGACGTCTTGTAATTTTTACTGTTTTCTGCTCAATACAATGTCTTTCCCAGAAGCACATGCCTGAGATTTTCAAAGAAGCCTAACTCTCATAGGGATGCTTTCATGAAGCAAGCTACCAGATGAAATTGAACTTTAGTAAAGGCTGACAGATTTTACCACACACTAATAGCCCCTTCTCCTACTATAGCTTGCTCACAATAACCAAAGACGTTTAACGAAAAACCCAATCCCAACATTGCATTCTACAATTTATGCAAAGTCTTTCTAAATGACCCTGGTGTGACCAAGACCTGGAATCTTTCATTCAATTCTAGACGTCCTCAAGACATTGACAAACTGGAAGACTTTACAGAATACCCATAGCATTGATTAGGCAGCTGGAGTAGGCATGAGCTAAATTCAGTATGTGATGGAGAGAAAACTAAGGGTTATCCGTGATAACAGTATTTGAAGGGTGTTAACTTTAAGAAAAGAGAAATTAGTGTGGTTTGAGGGAGTTTAATGCAGAGTAATACCATAATGTACCAGTTTTTAATAAGGGTAATGAGTATCTGAGAGATAGTGGCAGGGTGGCTAATGGGAACGAGGATATGGAAGTAGAAATTACCACATCCGAGATGGAAACCAAACACAAGCATCTTAATGGGACTAAATTGGGGGCGAGTGGGGAGTCAGATAATCTCCATCCGAGAATATTAAAGAATATTAAACTGGCACATGAAATTGCAAGCCCAATAACAAGGATTTTTAATGAATATGTAAACTCGGGGGTCGTACTCTATGACTGGAGTATTGTTAATAGAGTACCTATTTTTAAGAAAGGGAAAAATGTGATCTGGGAAACTACAGGGCTGTTAGTTTGACCTTAACTGTTGGCAAGGTCTTCGAACAAATTTTGAAAGAGAAAGCAGTTAAGGACATAGAGTTAAATGGTAATTGGGATAAAATACAACATGGTTTTACAAAGTGTAGATCGTGCCAGACCAACCTGATCTCTTTTTTTGAGAAGATAACAGATTTTTTAGGCAAAGGAAATGCAAAAGATCTAATGTACCTGGATTTCAGAAAGGCATTTGATACAGTTCCACATTGGAAATTATTAGTTCAATTCGAAAAGATGGGGATTAACATGAGAATCAAAAGGTGGATAAGGAACTGGTTAAAGGGGAGACTACAACAGATCATATTGAAAGGTGAGTTATCAGGCTGGAGGAAGGTTACTAGCGGAGTTCCTAAAGGACTGGTCATGGGACCAGATTTAACATTTTTATTAATGACGTTGGCACAAAAAAGAGTGGGAGTGTGCTAATAAAATGCGCAGATGACACATAGTTGGGAGGTATTGCCAATACAGAAGAGGACCAAAATATCACACAAGAAGATCTGAATGACTTTGAAAACTGGAGTAATAGAAATGGAATGAAATTTAATAATGCAAAGTGCAAGGTTGTGCACTTAGGGACTAACAAGAATTTATGCTATAAACTGGGGATGTATCAGTTGGAAGTGAAAGAGGAGGAGAAAGACTTGGGTGTATTAGTTGATCACTGGATGACTATGAGCTGCCAATGTGATGTGGCCGTGAAAAGGGCTAATGCAATCCTAGGATGCATCAGGCGAGATATTTCCAATAGATATAAAGAAGCATTAGTACTGTTATACAAGGCACTGGTGAGACCTCATCTGGAATACTGTGTGCAATTCTGGTCTCCCATGTTTACAAAAGATGGGCTCAAACTAGAACAGGTGCAGAGAAGGGCTACTAGGATCATCAGAGGAATGGAAACCTACCTTATGAGAGGAGACTCAAAGAGCTTGGTTTGTTTAACCTAACCTAACGAAGGCTGATGGGAGATATGATTTCTCTCTACAAATACATCAGAGGAATAAATACCAGGGAGGGAGAAGAGTTATTTAAGTTAAGCACCAATGTGGACTCATGAACAAATGGATATAAACTGGCCATCAACAAGTTTAGGCTTGAAATTAGATGAAGGTTTCTAACCACCAGATGAGTAAAGTTCTGGAACAACCTTCCAATTGGAGCAGTGGGGCAAAACAACATAATTAGCTTGGAGACTGAGCTTGATACATTTATGGTGGAAATGGTCTGATGAGACTGCCAAAAATGGCCTGTAGTTGATCTGTGACTGCTAGCAGCAAATATCCTCAATGGCTGGTGATGGAACACTCGATGGGAGGGCTCTGAGTTACTACAGAGAATTCTTTCCTAGGTGGCTGGCTGGTGGGTCTTGCTGAAATGCTTATGGTCCAACTGATCACCATATTTGAAGTCAGGAAGATAAGTGAAGAAACCCTAACCTCTGCAGCATGGGGCATGGGTCACTTGTACTTTCAACTCAAGTAAATGGTAGATTTTCTGTAACCTGAATTCTTTAAATCGTGATTTGAGGACTTCAGTAACTCAGCCTGACATTCTGGGTCTATTACAGGAGTGGGTGGGTGAGGTTCTGTGGCCTCCAGTGTGCAGGAGGTCAGACTAGATGGTCATGATGGTCCCCTCTGACCTTAAAGTCTACGAGTAACTTTAAGAAAGGGAAATTTTAGGCTGAATAACAGGAACAAAAGATACATTGAAATAGTCATTGAAATGCATCAGGCCAATCCCTTGGACATGTGAAACTGATCTGAAAAGTCATTAGAAAAGATAATGGAGGGAAAAACCTTGCACTGGCAAGGTAAAAGGTCAGTTATCCTGAGGCCTTTTTCCATTGCTAGTTTTTAGAATTCTATCATACACTTAATCCTTACACTGAGGTTCCAAGTCTCTGAAAAGCATCACATTTACTGCTCCAATTTTGTTTTGCTTGCATGAGTTTAAGATTTGTTCTCCACCTTTGAAATCAGGCCACTGGTGAAAAATATAAGAGCCAAGGAAGTCTTTTCCACCCGAGTACCATCCCTGAATGTATAAAACCACATAATTAAACTGCCTGAGCAGGGGTAACTACATTCCCCACTTTAAAATGAGCCTTTATAGGACTTTGGCACCTGGCTAGGTGTCTCTGCACCCGGAAACCATCTTGTTTCCTGGAGCATCTCTGTTTGTGAGATTCTCCTCAATTAACTGCCCTTCAGCTCAAGCACTGGAGTAGCATCTGCATGGGGGAGGATGATGCATTGAAACTCATTCATTTGAAATTTGGAAAACATGAGCTCTATCTTGGGTGCTTTACCCACTTGCCGTAGGCCAAATTCTCTGTTGGTGTTAATATACACAGTTCCATTGACTTTAAGGTTCCCCCTTTCATTTGCCCATGACATCATACAGAATCAACCATACTTCATAGATGGACATGAGGAGCTGAAAGGGAGAGATATTCTGAAGCATCTCCAAATCTGGAGTTATCTTTTATATTAAAATCTACCTTGGGGTCGCACCCGCCAGCCCCATTTAAGAGATGCTGAGAGCCTTCGACTCTCAGTGAAATCATGCATGTTGTGCCTCTTAATAGGTGGTCAGTATATAATAGGGTTGGGCCTTGTATGAGTTTATTCCCATGTAAAGAAAAAAGAATCAACCAATCCATGAGAAAACAACATGAAGACAACGGCACTAGCATCTTTTAGCTCTTCCCTGGCGATGGAGATAAAAATCTTCTAAAACACACAAATCCCACAGGCTCAGACTACAAATAAGGTCATGTGAACTGGCCATAGTTTATACTGTGGCTGAGTTTTGGAGTTAATCTGGGGGAAACCAAAGTTAAACAGGCCATGTACACTATGTCTTAAAATAACCTGTGACACTATTTAATAATGCGCAGCGGTAGGTCTGAACTTTTGTTTGTTGCAGCATTTCCTGAGAGATTTGATTTGTCTTCTGTGGATAGCTATGCAATGAAGCTTCCTTCTGCAGTGGTAAAATACAGTTTGCTTAAAGCATTAAAGGGAAAAAAAAGGTGTGATAAACAGTACACATCCCCCTAAACCTTAAAAGAGGCCAAAGCCTAGCTATGAAATCCTTCCAAGTGGGGCTCAAGATGGATTTGGTTCTCTGTCTCATTTGTCCTTTGCAGGCCACTTTGGTTCTTGCCAAGTGAATTAGTAGCAAGATGTATGAGTTAACATTCTCCATGCCAGTTCCAAAGCATTATTTGGGATGGGACTCACTTCCTCTTTTCAACTTCCTCCTATCGCTAATTTATTTTTGTTCAGTGCTCACATATCCTAAGGTTAGAGATCTTTAAAAATAACTATTTTTTGAAAAATTCAGTATAAAATGTGGATGGAAAGTTAGCTGCTGTTATGCTGAATTCCTTTTAATTGTTTGTATTCAGAGAGAGGAATCAGCGCAGGATCACAGAGAGATGCAACACAGGGAGTGTCTTTATTGAACTAACACTAAAACCAGCCAGGACTGGCTGAGTTATCCCCTAATAGTCTAACTCTATTGCTATGGCAACAAGCTAAGCTCTGTTGCTATGGCAATCTAGGCAATTAGGCAAGACACAAAATACACAACAGCCACTGAAAGCAAATTGATCAGAAATAACTTCTGGCTCATTAGCCAAAGTTGATCCAATGGTCAATTACAGTCTGTCAAAACATGGTGCTGATCATGTCTTGGCTTTATATGAAACAGTAAGTTATTAAGGTAGTATGTAGCCTATGTTATGAACAGAGAATAAGAAATAGCTCAGAAGCCTTCACTGATATGCAGGAGTACTCCAGTCTCTTGGCCTCTGAATTGCTGCGGTCCAGGAATTCTGTTAAGCCAGCAATTTTCAGCCCCAGAGAAATAGTGGGTATTACAAGCGTTGTGATGACTCCTGTGTGTTTTTGTGTGCGCGCTGTTCTGATGGTAGCCACAGGATGAGCTCTTGAGTTTGCTGTGTTGTAATTCCTTAGAAAATATTATTGCACTCAAAACATACATGCATTTAGTCTTGTCAAGTTCCATTCCATACCATGCTGCAGCATAACCCAAGAAAGCAGATTTCATAGGTTATGTTGTACCAGGCACAGCAATGTGATTGGGGTCCTGACCCTAGTTTGGCATTCAGACATGTGCCTAACTTTAAGGACATGAATAGTGTAGACTTTTAACATCAATAGTTTCACTCACACGTTTAAAGTTAAGCACATGCCTAAGTATCATGTTGATTCAGGGTCTTAATTTGGTCTGTAGAACCTCTGTGACTGGTGATGATGCAAGAGAAGGAAAGAACCTAACTTGATTTTCAGATTCTAGTCTGATTTTGTGGGACTAGCAACTAGGGGAAGTAGTTTTACTTGCAAACAGAGCAGTTTTGAAATGGAGCCACTGAAAGACAAACACAGAGCCCTGTGTTGCCATTTTAAATCACATTTCAAAAGAATTTCACTTTCACACTATTTTTAAGATGGCATATTCAAACACACTGTTAATTGTGCCCATTTTCCGAAAGTGCTTTGGATTGGCATCACACTGGAAAAGCCTTGCAGAAATATAGTTCGATTTTAAGCCACTGTGGTTCTAACACAGTGCATTGGTGGTATCCAGAGCTTACACACATGGCTGTTAAAAGTGGATGTTTTTCTAAAAGATATGCAGCTTGGAAATATTTGGGGGGGGGGGGGGAGGGAGGGGGAGGAGATCTATGGCCTGTGTTATAGAGGAGGTCAGACTAGCTGATCATACGGGTCCCTTCTGGCCTTGGAATCTATGATATGGAGGTTCTGATTTGGCAAAGTTCTTGAGTAATGCTTCAGTTCCAGAGAGGTCAGACAAAAGGTCACCTGGGATTTAAGGATGAACTAAAGTATTTTGCTGAATTGCAAGGGATTTAAGCACCGGCTTCAGGTTTTGCTGAATCAGGGCCATAATCATGCTTCTCTATGAATCCACCATTAGATCTAAAGAAGTGAAAAAGGTAAAGTAGTAGGAGGACAAGATGATGAAAACTGTGTTTCTAAACAGGGTATCACAACCCTGCAGACTCCCAGACATATTCTAAACAAGATAAAAATAGTCCTTTTGGGATGTTTTATGCATATGTATTAGACAAACACATATTGTATTCTCATAGATGACCTTTTAGAAAGAAACAGCAGCTGCTAAGCTCCAGCACCCTTCATTTTGAATTGTATCTATTCTTTCCACAGCTATTGGCAGAGCAGGCTGTTTCTTCAAATATATAAAAAAGCAGGAGCAGAGGAGAGAGAATCCTCCGAAAGCCAGAGAGAGCAACCAAGACACGGCAGCCTAAACACCAGTGTGACTCACCCAAGCATCTATAAATTTTAACGGTAACTTTCTCCCACTCTGGGTTTGAGACACGCCAAGTACTCTGACAAGACTCACTATTTCCAGGGAAGCTTTAAAAGCTCTTTGAAAAGAACAGCATGTATTACATTGGACTTGTTTAAAAAAAAATGATTCAAGTAGGTACTACTTATTTTACCCAATAGTCTTGAATTTCTGGTCCCAAACCACCTTTCAGGAAGCTGCTCGTAAAAATGACAGGCAGTCTCCTTTTTCTCATGCCACATTTATATGATCTTAATCATTAACCAAACTGTTTAACTAGCTTCATTACAATTATGAACTGAGCATTAGTTGTAGTCTTACCAATGTGGTTAATACCAAGGAAACTGATAAAAACAAGACAGTAAACAGTCCAACACTCCAAGTCTTTGGTATGTGCTATTTTCCAGATATTTAGGGACTGATAAAGGCTATTCAAGGAGTTGCAGAAAGCAGCAGTTATTAGAATGTCTTCCAGTGATTACTTTTTTCCTCCCCACTTCCTTTATAAAGTTTTTTTTTAAATTTTAAAATGTCATATCAAACATCTAGCATTTATGAACATGCAGGAAAATATTTAACACAGAGTTTGAAAGAATCTCCTTTCTTAAGATCACATTTTGTTCCCATTTTGGTCCCGATTCAGAATAGCATTTGGGCACATGCATAAGTCTATCCTAAAGATTTAAGCACATGCTTAAAGTTAAACATATATTTTCTGAACATGGATAGATGACTCCAGGGCGTCTTGGTAGATAAAGCGAAGAGGTGGCTCACCATACAAAGGTGTAGATGTTTTCTGTCTCAGCTAATGAACAAGAAACCAAAATTACCGGCCATCGACCCCCATCAACTCCCTTCTTGTATCTCTGGCAGCCCTGAAGAGACAGTGGAACCGGCTCTTCCATCTCCCTGCCTCCAGCCTCCATAGAGGGGGCAAAGGCTAGAGGACAATGCTGCTGTAAGAGAATGCAGCTACACATAATCCAGGATTTTCAAAGGAAACTAGGGGTGTTAGGTGCTGAACACCCATCAAATTTCAAATGGGATTTGGTGATTTAATCCCACCCGTACCATCCTCTTACGCCAGGTTTGAATTTGGGCTGATTTGTCTTGTGTTGAGTGCTGTGAACGGAGGGCCAGCCTCCCAATCACACAACCAGGTAAAGGCCTTATTTGCACCGGTACAAATGACTGCCCAAGGTGCAAGGCAATCATGCCTCTAAGATTATAGGATAGCTTCCATTAAAATCTGCCCAACAGCTGACATCATGGATGACACAGTAAGTGTTAATTAAGGAGTGAGCAAATGACTCTAAAGGTTTTAAAGACGATTACTGATTCACTCAGTTTTACATCAGTAAATCTGCATTAATTTTAATGGAACCCCCTCCAGTGTAAGTCTGGAATGATGCAATAATGAACGAGGAATATTATTTCTATTTGCTATTCAAATGTTAAAACTAACTTCTGCAAAAGATTTGTAACTAAGTAGATGGATCCCCTCATAATACCCTGAAGGGCCATTAAATGCTCAAAGTACTTCTTGTACATTCTAGTTTTATTAAATACATGAAAAAAACCCCAATTCGTTAATTGATTCCAGGTTTTTTGTTTTAAACTAACCCACACAATTCTTTGCTTGCTGTTTTCTTTTGTAATACCTCCTGTGATCTATTTTATATTTGTTAAAGCCACATCAATCTTTAATTAGCAGCTGCAATCATAAATTAATTAGATGAAAGTCTTTGCACTCAGAACAGGCAGGAAACAAAGCACCTGGATGACAACGTATTTGAGACTTTTTCCATCCATTTTTCTGGTTTTAGTTGTTTCTTGAATAATATTACCAAAAATAGTTTTTCTTTTTCTGGTTCTTTTCCAGAACACTCATTAATATACATTCATTTTCAAAGGAATTATTTCATTAGAATTGGACAATATTTTTCAGCCAACTTTGCTTCTATGCAGCATGTGTTGGCCATTTGGCCAAATGTATGTCCTTAAGAGCTTCATTGTATGGCTGTTTTCCTTTTTAGCTGAAATATTCAAGTGTTTTTCAGCAAATCTAAGTTAGGTATAAGAGTCCAAATTTCCTGGCAGCAGTTTTGGGTGTGAAGTTGGCTGGTGACAGTGTGGAGTTTGATAGCATTGGAAAAATTTCACAGTCCCACTTCTGAAAAATTTCCATTGTAACCTTTACACACAAGATTTTTTCCCCTTGATTTAACAGAAAAGCCTTTCCTCTAAAAATACTTGATAGCAAAAGTAAATTGATAAGTTTTATGATCAAGAATGCTGTGTCTCCTCTCTAAAGTAACATTGCTCCTCTGCTGACTGATAACAGGTATGCGGGACCTATCAGGCAGCTTTCTATTGGAGCAGAAATCAGTGATGTGGTGTCAGGTGATTTTCCTAGTACAACTCATGTATTTATGCTTATGTCCACCAGTTCTCAAACAGCAGTAGTCACTAACTGCTCACAGGCAAACCCCGCTTACAGAAATCTCAGCCAAATACTGACCCGGGGTTCCCTGGAAGCAACTCTGCCCCAAGGATTGACTATGGATTTCCTTTCCTTAGCAGCCAACGCGACCCACAGAACATAGAGAGTAAAGTGATCTATTTCCTTAGCCTCCAGGTGGGCTTGAGTTGAGCTCATTGCAAGACTGGGGTTCTAGTGACTATCCAATCCATTTATCTACCTATCTAGGGTTTTAGACTAGGGCCCACCCATCATAGTGTCTGAGTGCTTTCTGCATAAAATAGAAAGAAATCTCAAAGTCTCGAATAAACTTCATGGAGTCTTTGGAACGTCTCCCGTTGTGGAGTAGAAACTTGGGTTGGGGTAGTGTTTGTGTTTTAAATGTTATTCATTTACTTTCGGTAGGTTTTGATTCATTTCAGGGTCATCTTTATTTGGTCAGTTGGTATTTATGAAGTAGACGGGTGTGTGCTATAATTGCCAATGCAGCTAGTACTTATAAACAAGAGAACTGTATATGAAGGAGTGGCAAAACCAGTCTATGCTACTACTGTACTGCGCTGGTATGTATATTTTCCACATTTATTTACCGTTCAAAGAAGGAATGTACTAACACCCTGGTCTAAAGCCCACTGAAGTCACTGGGAGTCTCTGCACTGATTCCAATGGGCTTTGGGTCAGGACCCCTACAGTGTAAAAGATGTCCTCACACTCTTTCAACACAGCACTTAATTTATTGGGTTGTGCCCCATGCTACCGGCAAACCTGCTTTTTCCACAGCTTTGGAAACACAGTAGGTGGTATCAGAAGTTTTGACTCACTTAATCCTCATAAACAAGTTGCTGAAACAGGTTTTCCCCCTCCCCTCCCTTCAGTAGTCTGCCTTGCAAATTTTCTGTATCCACCACCAGATAAAGCTAGTTTTCAGCATTATGTGGTACCAGAAATAGTCCTCAAACTGTATGGAAACTGTGGCAAAGGAGGCTGTGCCAGTGTTGGTAGCTGCATTCCATTCCTGAAGCCTCAAATGGGTTAGGGGTAGATAAACAACATATCCTGCTTTGAGATTGCTCCAGCTTCTCCTATTAAGTTTTATTTTCACTGATGGCCAAGTCTAGTTTCCGAGAGTTGTGAGCCAGTTCCCATGGTATTGTTGTTTTCTTTTCTAATTGTGGTGAAGTTCAGGCTCAAGCCCATATCAGATTGAACTGAAGTGGAGTATTGATGCCCTTGGAAAGTCTCACTAATTCTGTTCTTTTTATACACTAACAGTCATTCAGAGTCACTCCCGTTTGCTCAAATGACTCATGGCTTCCCTCCCACCCGCCCTGTGCCAGTGTCAACACTGCCTGTGCAGAGGTGGTGCTCCTGATTTTATAAATATCTGAAAATACATGCACAAGTCAGCCGTGTACGCGGCAGGAAGGAAGGGAGCGAATCAGGGAGCCCTTCATTAGGTTGGCTGTGTTTCCAAGCCCCGTGCAACTGCAGATTTGACACAATCATCAGAAATGCAGTCCTCCCCAGGAAACTGGTAGATTCTACACATTCACCTTGGTCAAGAGTGCCCTTGGGAAATCCCTTTCTCAGCTTGATTAGCATGGACTCTGGTAGCATAGGAAGTCCCGAGTGGTCTTCGCTGCTGTCAGAGTCTGGGGGTCAATGTGAGAATTCTGTCATCAGCCCCTGACAAAGAGAATCAAGCATGGCATAAAACTAAAATGGCCAATCCCATAATGAGGCCTCTAGGTCCTATTGCAATACAAATCATCATCATGCTGCTGTTGCCACTTTGCTAATGAAACTAACTGCAGAGAAAAAAGAGTAGCTCTTGTAACTCTCTATCATATGGAGCTAAATTGGCCATCCTGACAGCAGCCTAGTACATACCACACTCTGGGAGGTTGTCTCTACTGTTTGGGTGGCAAAGTGGGTTGATCTTCTTAGGGAAAAGAAGTCAGGCTTCCCCTTCTACCTGTTCTCTGGGGATAGACTGCCAGAGATTGGATTGGTTTGGGTTGATTTCAATGCAATTTAAGCAGGTGCTTAGGTGCTTTCTTTAAATAGGTTCTTAAAGGGATCTCCAGACAGAAAGAAAGACATAACACAATACATTATCCAGGAGCAAAGAAGCCCATGTTCACATGTCTCCTAGTTCAAGGGAACTAATTCAGTGTTAAAGCGGAATGGCTTAGCAGTATTAAGAGCTGTGGCCATTCCAGACATCCCTTCAGAGAGAAACCTTATTGATCACTGTACAATACTGCCACCAATGTGCCCAAATGACAAGCAACTCATTGCAGTTAGGAACATTGAGCAGATCCCTCAGACAAACCTTACCTAAAAAACACAATCTAATTAAATGCAGAAAGTTAAGCATACAAATGTAATCATAAAACTAGCAGGGAATTCAAATACTATGGTTCTTATAATATGAAAGTATGAACCTTGGAGATATGTATGACATGTGGGAAATTTTCAAAAGTACAGCTGGCAGTCAGGCACCCATTACGCGCTTTTGAAAACCGCAGCCTAAATTTTTATTACTGCGTAGATTCCTTAATGTATCTTTCTGTGTAAGCAAGGTGGATGAGTTCATGTTACCATGAGAACTCTTAGATTCTCCATTTCCTGATTCTTGTTTGTTTAAACACATAATATTCATGTAGAGTTTTTTACATTTAGTCTCTTTCAGTGCTTTACAGCTTCAGTTAATAGAAAAGAGTAATTATTGCCTGGAAATTGCAGTAAGATGTGCTTGTGAACCAAGATTTTCAGAAGTGATCAGTAATTTTTAGTGCCTGCCTTTCTGGGTGCTTTATTGGAGATGTCCCTAAGACTTCTGATGGCCAGAAAGTTCTGAGCACTCAAAGTGTCTTTAAGGTGTTTCAAGCTGAACAATCAAAAATGAAGGCACTTGTCATTTTTTAAAATCTTGTTCATTTAGTCTATGTTCATGCTTCATGACAACTAAATGAACTTGAAACCTAAGAGAACAAGACCGTTGTCCTAGGAATACATTTTTCAAGTTACACAAAATAGTGATTTGATCCAAGATCAACATCTTCACTAACCAGCAAAGTATTCTTTAAAACATATAGCTCTAGCTAAGGAAAGAAAAACACCTACCAGCTTCAATATTATTATGTGTGAAACATAGCACAATAAAGTATTCATGAAATTTTTCAAAATTACTATATTTATTTATAAAAACAGAATCCAGACTAATGGTTTAGGAGTTTCATGTGGATTCAGATTAGTATAGCTGTTATAATTTGCTCTGGATCTAATTTTTAGGACCTTTTTTACAACCTTTCTAGTAATTTTGCATTTTAGACAATTGACAAATCTGATATTTGTTATGTGTGTATCAAGTAATGGATGACGAACTTTAGGATTTGCACCAAAGCCCAATTAAAATCAATGAGAGCCTTTCCGTTGACTTCAGTGGACTTTGGATCAGGTTCTTAATAAAATACACTGTTCTCCTTTCTGTATTTCCAATTGTTGGATCTGCTCTGATTCCAAGAGATGTGCCTTAAGTCTTCACATATCAAAGGGCATTGATAATAAAAAGTTTGCTTTTAACAGGGTTTATTTAAAAGGATGATTTTAATTTGCAGTGAGAATCACTAGAAAATAATGCATGAATGTAATCCAGTTATTTATTGAAGAGCAGGCAGGGTCTGTGTCACTTTGGACTTTGGCGTTCTTAGAGCTGAGCAAGGCACAAATGTTAAATGCCTCCCAGTGCGATGAGAAATACTACTAGAACATTGCCGCGTGCTGGGCTGCGTTTATAAAATGTCGCCCCTTCAAATAGAATTCAATTCTTCGTATTTAAAATACAGCTTTAATTTTTTTTAAAAAAAACCTAAAATGTAATAAAAATGTAAAAAACAATTAAGAATTAAGGCATATTTATCGGACAGTTTGCCTGAGCAAAACTATTGACTTCAGTGGAAGTCTGCGTGAGTAAGGGCTGAGTGCAAACAGCAGGCCAGATTCTGTGGGGGAATTCCCCTCTGGACTATAGTTACAATCTCTTTGAGGCAAAACCTGTGGGCTCAGGAGACCTCCTCTAGGGGCAGCAGAGCTGCTTCTATACCCACCCCCACCCCAGCAAGAGACACTGGTGCAGGGGCAATGCTGAGGTGGGCTGCGAGTGGGCAGGAGAGGGGCCAGGGCAGTCCTTCCCTCTGGCTGTCTACACTGCTGTAATGGCCCGTAGAAGGTGCAAATTAAAACTGTCCTCACATCCATTTGCTGAGAGCCGAACCAGCCCCTTAATAGGGGAGTGTGAGCTGCTTCTCCTCTGTACCAGCCTTGGGTCCAGAAATCTGGTCTTACACACCCATGGAGAAATACCTTCACCTATGTAGACATTTCCATTTTTGATACATTATTCACTTTGAGGGGATCTCAATTACAACCCCCCCAAAAATCCCTCTCTCCTCAGTCCCTGCACCCCATGATCTTTCCCCGCTATGGCTCACCCACACAGCCATGACTAGATTTTAAAATTCTGAGACAAGAGCTAGATTCGAATCTCAGGTACACGAGCTCATCTCTCTATGGTTCTTGAGGTTACCCAGCAAACCACATGGCTCTAAATCTGTCTCCATAGTAGTAGAAAGGACCATCAAGTCTATGTATGGAGGTGAAATGATATTAATAAGCACAGACACGTGGATACACAGTTTCATTCATTTTAAGGCCAGAGGGGGAAAATAGATCATTTAGTCTGACCTCCTGTAAAACACAGGCCACAAGACTTCACCCAGTTCCCCCTGTATTGAGATGAATAATTTGTATTTGATTAAAGCATTATTCCAGAAAGGCATCCGGTTTGAATTTGATAATTCAAGAGCTGGAGACTCCAGGGTTGCATTTCCTGAGTACCATTTAATTGTTGTTTCCCACCCCCTCCCTTTTCTATACTCATACACACTCTAGGCCTCTTCCTGTCCTTCTGCCTCAGACAAAACTCCTGTTGACTTCCTTGGAGCTCTGCCTGAAGATAGAATTCAGCATCGGACAAGGGCAATTTATTTAGTGCTGCATTGTGGCTTGTTTGGCACAGACATGCCAGGGAATAAGGCACAGGAAGAGCTCCTTCACGATTCTGTGTAGCCTCTCCAGTTCTTAAGTGAGCATAATGCACCTATTGTTCTCACCCACTAAGCAAGCAGGGGAGTAGGGAGGGACAAGGTGGAGTCTTGGCTCTGCCCCTTTCTAAGGAAATGAGTCACATGCAGGGGGAGAGGGGTGAGGTGGTAGCTGTATGGACCAATATCAGATTGCTATCCCCCTAGAGTATGGAAGAAGGTGCGCTCAACCCGGAAACACTTCCTCTGATACAGGATTCTTCCCCCTGCACTGCTTTTCTGGGGAACTATTTTGTTGGAGTGATTTAATGTATGTGACTCAGCTCACTATATAGAGGAACTAGTCCCAGCTAGTGATGTCATCAAGTCTATCTGCCAATCAGATCACTGAAAATGTTAATATCCATATATTATGTATTTTAATTGCTTGAAGAAATTGCTGGTTCCTCTCCCAAGCAGCCAATAAATACTTTGTGTAGTGTCCAAGGAACAAGTTTGCAAGGGAAAAGGTTTAATTCCTCAGGACTATGAAAATTGACAGGTTCTGCCAGAGAAAACAGAAGTAAAATACTGAGTAGGAGAGAGGGAAGAAATTGGATGACCTTTTGAGTTACACGCTGGATGAATACAATTCCCTGGAGATGGGTTTAATTTAAGAACTTTAACAAACAGTTTGTCTGATTCACTAACGGTAAGCGTGGTACTCGCAACGTAGTTGTCCTTCTGCATTTTCATAGCTTGGTTTTAACCTTGTCTTTAGACGGCCACAAATTTTCCAGACTCTGATGGCACATGGTCATTCTTTTGTGTAAGAAAAGAAAAAAGAAAGGAGTGGAAAGCAAAATTCATAGCCCAGGCTGATCTAGTCAGTAACAGTGTGTTGCTGGCTGAGAAGCAGGCATTGATTATATCCAAAACACAAACAGTCACCTCTGAGTCGTCTTCCACATGGTTCCATGTGCAGGGTATGACTCCCCTGCCCCTATCCTGTCTATATTAAGCACTTTAAATAAACACAGTGCATGTAATTGATCTATATAAAAATCCTTGGTTATGGTTTACCTTCCCTCTAGCATGCTGTAGTAGCTTGTGAAAATTAGGTCCTAACTACACAGCTACTCTGTTGGAAACAACAGTGATCAAATGGTTTAATGAATTCACCTCAGTTATCTCTTGCAATTAACTCATACTTGTATTATCTCAACATTTATTTCCCAAGAACTGGCTATTTGCCCAAACCTAAGTGTTTCCTCTATTTATTTTCTATTAAAAAAAAAGAAAAGAAAAGAAAAAAAACTGTTTGTTGCATCAGATTATAGTCTCAGCTGAACAGAGCAAAGACTGTCTTTTGGGTTCTGTGTTTGTACCATAACTGGGGCTCCTAGGAGGGACCGCAAAACAAAAAAAGTAAATAATAAAGCCTCCAAAGGTAGTGTTTAATATATCAGGTAAGGGCGTTGTAAAGACCTAATATCAGTGTCAATATTAAGCATATACAACATCAGTAAGAATCCTAAGGGAACAGCTGGGCCAGGGCAGCAAAACTCAGTTAATTTGTTCCCTATAGTTAGAGCAGAGAATTTAGAGTTACCACCCTGTGTGTATTCTAGGTTTTACGTTTAATGGCGCCACTCAGTCAGCGATGTCAGCCTTTAACACCCGTTTGTTAAATTTTCAACCAAGCACCTTTGTGCTTTCTCCCATGGTACCCCTAACTTGTGGGGGGTGTTCCCTGGAAACACCCACATTGTCCGCTTTCCCCCTCCTCAAAACTCTTCCTGGTTACAATGCCTACAAAAACTTAACTGTTAGACCGTTGATGTTCTGAGATCACTACCCACCATGCTGACCAGTATTTTCTCATTGTTTCCTTGTCCTCCCTTGTCAGTATCTGTTGTCTCTTATCTTACCCTTACATTGTAAGGTTGTGCAGTGGGAACTGTCTTTTTAGTCTATTGGTACAGCACCTAGCTCAGGTCCTGGTCTATCACTACCACCCCCAGGCACTACAGCAATGCAAATAAATAATAGCAACCTATAGTGAGCTGTTTGGATGGCTGGATTAACTATTATTGAAAATAATCTGAAATGACACCAGCTGCTGAAGGTTAAAAGTTTAGGAGATGGGTAGCAGAAGCAGTGTGCTCCAGTGGGACAGGGCAGCAGACAGAGTTAGGAGGCCTGAGTGTTTTCTTGGCTCTGCTACTGACTCACTATGTGGCCTCAAGCAAGTCACCTGTTTGCCAGACAAAAAGTCAGGGGATAAAATCCTAGCCCCCCTCTGAAGTCCTGGTGAGTTTTGCTGTTGATATGTGGCAAGGATTTCACCCAGTGTTTTCCAAGTGGACGTTTGCTCTCCCCCAAGTATATGTAGGGTGTTAGCCAGAGGCAGGCTCTTGGATGGAATGGAGAGGCTGAGACCTTTGAAATGAGGGCTGCATTTTTATTGGCATTTCTTCAGGAAAATATGATGAGAAGGCGGAGATAGGCAATCTCAGGGCCTGGACATGAGTTAATTGTGACTAGTATGCATCCCATGTTCTCCTGGCCATTCCAGAGAGACAGCACATGCTTTTGGAAAGCCATAGCGGAACAGAGCCTGGTCTTCATGGCACTAAGTGATCAGTTAGACAGTATCAGAATACTGAGACTATGTCCTTCTTAGAATACACAAAAAAAACCTAATGCTACATTTCTGAGGGCTGTTCCAAGATGTGTGTACATGTTGCCCAGGGAATCTTATGGCAGGGGGACTTTATTGTTTAAAATATGTGGCAGGGCTTGTCAGCGTAAGGTGCCACGTCAGAGCAGCTTGTGCCTTTTTGACAGTTTGCTTATGCATAAACAGTTGGTTATCTGTAGATTTTGCAGCAAAAGTATATACATCTACTTAGATTGCAAACTCTTCTGGGAAATGGCTCTCTTTCTGTTCAGGTGTTCGTACAGTGACCTAGCACAATGGATCCCTGGTCTGTGACTGGGGATCCTAGGTGCTACTGCACTACAGTTAAGAAATAATAACACTGGGAGATGTTCTGAGGTAAAAAGGAACCTGGGGAATTAGTGAAGTTATACCAGTGGATCAAATATTTACAACAGCAAATCTGTGTGTGACTTGTCCTGTTTAGGAGCCCTACCATCACATAGGTTAACAGCCACAACTGTGAAATGTAAAAGGGTGGGCTGTGTACTTATTAGTCATGCAAGACTGTGTCTAGCTGTTGGACTGGCGCTGAATTACTCATGTAAGTTTGTCTTTGTATTTGCTGTTGCAATTCATTCACTGTTCATTTCTGTTACAGTGCCACCTGGAGGTTCTTTTTGTAGCAGTCCCTTTTTTGGTGTGTAATTCTGGTGTCAACCAATATGTGACCTATGAAATTGGTTTGGCCATGTACCATATAGCCCGTAGGTCATTTCTGCCACATCTTGAAGTACAGTATGGAAGAGAAGTTTAAACCCAGATGGGAATAATCCAGGGTTCTGTGGGACTGAAGCTAGTGGGTTAGACTCCCAGACCCAAAGACACGTTTACAGAAGTCAGCACAACTGTCCTTACATGGAAACAGCAACAGTAAAATGTTGTCCCTTAAAATTGGAAGTCAAAACCTACTGAGGAAAACAGAGAGAAGCATAAACTCTGGCAAGTCAGGTGTAAAAGTATAATTAAGCAGGCCAAAAAAGAATTTGAAGACCAACTAACAAGAACATAAAAACCCACAGCAAATTTTTTTTAATTATGTCCGAAGCAGGAAGCCTACCAAACCATTAGTGGGGCTAAAGGAGCACTAGACATGCAAGGCTATTGCAGAGAAGCTAAGTGAATGCTCTGCACTGGTCTTCACTGCAGAGGATATGCCTAACACATTCTTTTCGGGTAACAAAACAGAGGTACTTTGTCCTACATTGAGATGTCAGAGGAAGTTTGGAACATATTGATAAATTAAACAGTAATAAGTCACTAGGGCCAGATGGCATCACCCAAGAGTTCTGAAGGAACTCAGATATGAAATTTCAGAACTACTAACTTTGGTATGTAACCGATCATTTATATCTGCTTCTGTACCAGATGACTGGATGATAGCTAATGTAACTCTGATTATTAGAAAAGGCTCCAGAGGCAATTCTGGCAATTACAGGCTGGTAGCCTAACTGCAGTACCAGGCAAATTGGTTAAGGAACAGAATTATCAGACACATATATAAACATGATTTGTTGGGGAAGAGTCAACATGGCTTTTGTAAAAGGAAACCATGCTTCACTAATCTATTAGAATAATTTAAGGAGGTCAACAAACATGTGGACAGGGTGATCCACTGAATATACTGTATTTGGACTTTTAGAAATCCTTTGAAAAGGTCCCTCATCAAAGGCTCTTAAGCAAAGTAAGTGGTCTTGGGCTAAGAGGGAAGGTCCTCTTGTGGATGAGAAACTGCTAAAAAATAGGAAACAAAGCCAAAGTGATTGAGCGGTGCAGGAATACATGGTCAGTTTTCACAGTGGAGAGAAGTAAATAATGGGGTCCCCCAAAGATCTGTACTGGGACCAGTGCTGTTCAACATATTCATTAATGATCTGGAAAAAGGGGTAAACAGTGAGGTGGCAAAGTTTATAGACAAAAATGACTCAAGATAGTGAAGTCCAAAGCAGACTGTGAAGAGTTACAAAGGGATCTCACAAAACTGGGTGATTTGGCAACAAAATAGCAAATGAAATTTAATGTTCGTAAATGCAAAGTAATGAACATTGGAAAAGAATCCCAACTATACATACAAAATGATGACATCTAACTTAGCTGTTACCACTCAAGAAAGATCTTGGAGTCATTGTGGATAGTTCTCTGGAAATATCTGCTCAATGTGCAGTATCACTCAAAAAACCTAACAGAATGTTAGGAAACATTAGAAAAGGTTTAAATAATAAGACAGAAAATATCATAATGCCACTATATAAATCTGTGGTACACCTACACCTTGAAAACTGCATGCAGTTCTAGTTGCCCCATCTCAAAAGAGATATACTAGAATTAGAAAACGTATAGAGAAGGGCAACAAAAGTGATTAGTGGTATGGAATAGCTTCCATATGAGGAGAGATTAAAAAGACTGGCACTGTTCAATTTAGAAAAGAGACAGCTAAGTGGGGAGATGATAGAGGTCTATAAAATCATGAATGGTGTGGAGAAGAAGTGTTATTCACCCCTTCATAACACAAGAATCAGAGGTCGCTCAATGACATTAATAGGCAGAAAGTTTAAAAAACAAACAATGAAGTACTTCACACAATGCAGAGTTAATCTGTGGAACTCATTGCCAGGGGATGTTATAAAGGCCAAAAGTTTATATGGGTGCAAAAACAAATTAGATAAGTTCATGGAGGATAGGTCCATTAATGGCTATTAGCCAAGGCGGTCATAGACACAACCCCATGTTCTCGGTGTCCCTAAACCTCTGACTGACAGAATCTGGGATTGGATGACAGGGGATGGATCACTCAATTGCCCTGGTCTGTTCTTTCCCTTCGAATGGGGTCACTGTTGGCAGACATGATAATGGGTTAGAGGGACCATTGGCTTGACTGAGTAGGGCCATTCTTATGTAAGGTTTAATTCATGAATGTTGGTAATATGCCTTGAGATCTTTGAATGAAGGGCGCTAGATAAATCAAGTTACAAGTGCACTTCTTCATGAGGGCTGAAAGCCCTCGCTCTTCTTCAGGGTAGAAGAATAAAGTAGGTAACAGAATGCCAAATAAACAATCTAAAATAACTCTACACAACAGTCACGAAGCTTCGAAGACACATGCTCAGCTGCACCACTCAATCACTTCGACTTTTTAATGCACCCAGTTCCCCCGTCCTTCACCTGTACATGTGACCTCTTCAGTGCCTGGATCTTTTTATTTACTTGCTTGTAAAGCCCCTTGCATATTATGCATTGTGGACACTATATAAATAATAATAGACTATAATATTATCCCTTGAAAAGACCCACAAATGGAAAATAAACTTAACTGGGACATCTCCCAGGGACCTGTTTTAGTCTACAGTAAATGGCAACAACTATTGCTTATAGTTTTAGCATACATTTTGGCTGCTGGGTTACAAGTTGGCCAGTACCAATTAGTTAACAAGGTGTTAAATAGATGTAAAATCCTTGAGTTCTGACCTATTACACAAGTTGCTAAATAAAGACTATAAGCAAGCTGAAATGCAGGAAATCGCTATTTTATTCAGTCCACCAATATTTTGCATCAATTGAAGTCTTCTCTTACATGAGTTGTTAAATCAGAATGACAAACTAAGTTTTTGCTGTATTATAAAGGTGGTCCTCAAAAAGCTTGTGTGCTGAACTAAGTTTTTTTGGTTTAGTTTTTAGAGCCAATGTGCATTTGAGCAATGCAACTCTCCAAAAAAAAAAAAAAAAAAAAAAAAAAAAAAAAAGAGACTTTTAATAGCAACGTTCTGTCTCTGCAGAACAGTCTAACCCCCAAGACATGTATTTTATCTCTAGCCAAAATGGTCCTCTCACCCATCCCACTGGAAACAGGAAATTCACCATCTGTATGTTTTCTCCCTCTCTCTCTCGTGACAGTTAACAAGCCATCTGCACTGTAAATTGCCATATGAAGAATGTCATTTTAAGTATCTAATTAGGACAGGGACTTGTTTACTGCTAAAGCAGCTTAAATAAACTGTGCAGTCAGCAGCACAGTGGGGTAAGAGAAGAGGTTGCAGTCTATCAAAGCAGTTTTAGGGATAAGGGATGGGGGGGCACGCCTTGCTTTATTTATGAATGTGGTGGTATTGGCAGCACAGAACAGCACATTTACATATGTACTTGAAAACCCCTTCTATTTTCCCAGCCTCTCCTATTGAAGAGAAGTCAATAAAAGTGAACATTATATGGAAAGATGCACTCCTTACAAAGCCTCGTTCAAGCAACTGAGCTAGCAACAGGTATGCAGACAAAACCCAGTAGACATACAGCAAAGCTATTATTTGGCTAGAGAGCCACTTCTTCCCTACACATTCAACAGCTGACTATTATAAACCCATTACTCATTTCTTACTGTGCTAATATGAACAACACCACACACTTGACTCAACTCCAGCAGTATATAATCAGCCATGCGGAGAGAAAGCCTTAGCTGCCCCTATTCACTTTGTTTAAGAAAGCAATTAATTTCACCTTTGATTGCAAAAGCAAGGGCCTGTCTCAAATAGCCTACAGCACTGCTAAGCAGTAGATCTAGCCTCCCTCCCCCAGCTCACAGAAAAACCAACTGAGCCTACTTCTTCCTGCTGTATTTATGCATCCTTGCCTGCTGGGAACACAGCAGCTTGCTGGCAATTTACCTTTGAGACAGGTTCACCCAATCAGCCTCCCTTCAGCACAGGAGTTTCCTCAGGGTAATACTGACAAAGTTTAATTGCCAGCAGCTGAGGCATCTGCAGCTGCTTGAGGGAAACTTTTAACCCCTGTCTTGCCCCGTCCCATGCAGACAGGACAAAGGTGCTGGGGTTGGGATGGGGAAAGTGTCCTGGATTTGCTCGTAAAAGCTCTGTATTTGTGGCAGCCTCTGGCCAGCAACAGAGAAGCAGCTGGTAGGTGCAGCATTTAGGCAGAGAGATACCCAGCAGGGAGCTCATCCTCAACAATACAACTAGCACAAACTGCGCACAGCTCATGTAATGGCCACAGCCCCAATTTTCCATAAAAAAAAAAAGTGTTGAGGTTAAAATTTTCTAAACATGAGCTCAATCAGCAGCAGAACCACATCTGTTTATTACTGGAAGAGGGCACCCGCAAACAAGTTTTGCTTTCTGCCCATCCTGAAAGCCAAGAAACACCCACTCACCCAGCCAGCTCAGTAATTCTGTGACACTACATCTGCAGATATCTGCTTCCACTAGTGACCAAAACACACTTTCAGACCTACACTCCCTGCAAAGCCAATACAGCCAGGTAGGCGCAGAGGCAGTAGAATGAGCTGGGTTCCCTCAGGCCTCATGCACTAGCAGCAGAACTGTCAGCTAAATTCTGATTACATAGGACTAGCGTGTGCACATCTTACACAAAACAGGGGAGGAAGGGGGAATAAAGCCTCCATCTCACTCAGCCACATAAGGCCTACTTAGATCTTTGTCCTGGGTCTGGTGCATAGTGCAGTCCCTTCTCTATAAATACTTGGGTGGGAAGTAGAAGGAACCTGGGCTCCTCCTCCCAGTCTGTGGCCAGATTAGCTTGCCAGTTGCAGAGGGGAAGAAAACTGAACGTCATCAAGTGCTGCAGCCGTTTTCTCCTTCCTGACCCCAAATTAAGAGAAATGGTAACTTAAACGGATGTGAACACAGATAGATTTCCAAATATCAGGTTGAGCTTGCAGAACTGGCAGGTAGAAAACCATTAAAAGAACAAAAGAAATCCCCTACAGGATCAGACCAGGGATCTACCTAGTCCATTGTCCTGTTTGCAATGGTACCAATCCCAGCTACAAAAAGAGGAAGATGCAATAAACCCTGCAGCAGGTGCGTATGGGATAGTCTGCCTCCAATAACCATTAAATCAATCAGGTCTAACTGGACCTCTTTGACAAGGAGTCATTGAGTGAAAATATGGAATCCCATAGTCATTCTAGGGAGTCACTTTTCTGGCTACAACGGCCCATCGCGGTGTACACCACCACAGCCTAGAGACTGTCTGTTGATGTTAGTGAATGAGAACTGGGCCGCAAAGCAGCATTTTAATGTGGGAGAAGAAATGCACAATGGTCAAACTAGTAACCTTCTATGTTGGTGATAGTGAAGGATTGATCCTGTCCTTAGGAAAAATTGCTGCTAGAATAATCTGCCAGATGTTCCACACCAGAGCACACGTGAGGCTTGTTGACACATAAGCACATCAGAAAACGGAGGATGGGGAAACACAAGCAAGGCACTGGCTGTTTGTGGCACCCACAAAATTCTGACCATACTTCACTCTGATTGTAAAAATAGCAACCCTAACTTCCCTGAGTCCAGCGGAACTGAGGCTGAGTGAAATTTTTCATATGAATTTTTTTTTCTGGCAAAAAATGTGGATTCAGTGACACTGAAATAATTTGCAAATTCATGTCAGTTTCACCAAATTGTTTTGGTAAAAAAAAAAAATATCCCCTAAAATTGAAACATTTTGTTTTTTTATTTTGAAGTGCCATTTTGTTTCAATATTTCATTTCATTTTATTTTTAAAACATCAGACACATTTAAAAATGCTTGAAATTGTACTGAAGTGTTTTGTTCCACCCAAAATGATTTTTCTTAATTATTCATTATTATTGTTATGATGAGATTTGCCAAAAACGAGAAAAGTTTCCTTTTTGCGTCAACCTGGAACAACTTTGATTCCAATTTCTCAGAATGCCGGCAAACCAAAAAAATCTGTTATTCGCCTAAATGGAATGCTTTCAAGGAACTTTGTATCATATGGTTCAGCTATTTAATGCAGCTCTGCTATTTCACAGACACAAGTGCAATGGACTCTGAGCCAGGTTTTCAGGGGTCTTCAAGCATGTAATGGGATGCAGAAAGGCACATAGTGGGATTTTCAAAAGCACCGAAGCAAGTTCGGTGCCCAACTCTCCATGATTTCAACCAACCTATAAGCATCATGCAGGTGAAAGAGGTGGTGCCAGGACCTCAGACTCTCAGGGTGAGGGGGGAAGATTACATTGGTATAGCGCTTGTTTAAATTTTAAAACTGGATTCTATTTTTGTGCCTGTCATGGGGTACTTACTCACCATGCGGGGCACCTCCTCCTGGCTGATCTGGGGATTAGTATTCTTCCAGGTCCGACACCTCCCCTTGCTGTGTCTCCACCTGTTGTCTTCTCTCTCACCCTGCAGCCCCTCTTTTGCTCCAAGAGCTGTAGCTGCCTCTTTGTGACTCAGCCCCCAACTAAACACTAAAAAGTTTCCTCTTCTGGGGTATCAAGTCTCACTGGATCTACTGTCCAGGCAACACCACTCTATCAGTGACTGATAGGGGAACCCAGGCCCACCCACTACTCTGGATTCCAGCCCAGGGACCCTACAACACACAGCCAAGGTCTGCTCAGTGCCCAGCCTTGCTGTTTTCCCTGTACTTCCTACTGCACCTCCCACAGGCTTTCTTCTCCACTCTCTCTCTCTTCTGGGAATACCCTCCCCTCAGGGCCAGGCTCCCAGACTGTGGCTTCCCTCCTTCTCTCTCTAACACACAGAAGGTGGCTGCAGCCTTTCTCATGGCCCCCATTTCTGTTTCCAGCTTCCTGGCTTTATACTAGCCCATACCCCACCTACTCAACTAAGCTTCACCTTCCAATCAATGGTTTCTTCTCCAGCCTAATGCCCTCGTGGAACCCATTATACTAATTGACCCTTTCTAAGCTTCCTCAGTCCTTTCAGGGGTGATGTGGGGTGAACACCCTGTCACAGTCCCATATACAAGGGATTGCATTACTAAAAGGGAGACACCAAGGGCCCTAATTCTCTGATATAATATACTAGTTATACTTCTGAATCATGTTTGACTCAGCCTAACACTGTTTAGACTGGCTACCATGTAAGGTCTCTTTTTGGATCTCAGCTCGACTTGGCACATCAATTTTTCAGTCATGTGCAAAAGCTCAGAAACTTTCTTTTCACATGTGATTTTTCTACATCTCGTTAGTCTCTTATATAATGCAATTGGCAGGGAAAGCAGAAATATGTAGTCATGGTGTACCTCCTTTCAATGACAAGAAGACAAGAAAACAAAACATGATATATCTTCTATGCTCAGCCTCCCTCTTCACTAGAGTTTTGTGTGGTGTCAGTTGTGATAGTTTAGAGCCACAGTTCTTGCATTCTCCCAGTCATGGCATCCTAAATCTCTGTAATCTCTACAGTTTATGCTACATTTTGGGAAGCACTGTTGTAATCCCAATATTGCTAACCCCAACCATTCAAAAATATTGAGTCAAGCCTCAGAAAATCATGACATTGGCTTAAACATCATGGGGGTCTCAATAACAATCAGTGCTGGGTGTTCTGTAAACGCCTTCTGGTTTTTGAACTTTTAGGGTGCACTTTTCTTTTAAACCAGGAGGGCTGGAGCTGTCCTTTTAAAAAAATTATTATTATGACATGAAAGCTAAGATTCCCATGTAATCTCAGGGCTCCAAGAGCTTGGATTTTAGTATTGTAAGAATCCTGATAAACTGGCAGCACTGTAATCCAAGTAATTTCCAAGATTTTACTCTCTTGTTTTTCATGCAAAAGTGATTGAAATAAAAATTTTTGAGGTAAGTCTTGAGCTTCATGTTGAATCACATTGTCTCCTGTTGTTAACCCAATGCTTAAAACTGACTGCACTGTTGGAATTGATTTCCGAAAGCAATTATTGTTGGTGCTCATGAAAGGTGCTAGATTGACAGCATGGGTGTGACAAAATGTGCCCCCTGTATTCACACTCTACACACTATTGTAATAATGCGTGTAATTATCTTTGTACAAATTATGTCTTGTAAGGTATCATTCAAAAACTCATAATTTGCTGATCAGTATCATCCTGATAAAATAAGTGTGGAAGCATTGTATGTGAAGTTATAAGATTCCACTGTATGGCGTTCTTAACACGTTTCAAATTGAGGTTGGCAAACAGGTCTGTCCTAAACAAAGGAAGGTGTGCTCTATTTAGTTTACATTTAAGCAGTAAACAGAGTCATCAAACAGGAAGGGAAACAAAGGATGTTCAAACAGATAAGAAAAAAGTAGCAGGAAACAGCCTTTTCCATAGACTTTTTGTCTCCTGAATCTCAGCTGGATATGTTTTTCAAGAGGGGGACTGAAACTATAAAAAGGAGGGAATAACAACTCAAGGATCCCCCCCCCCCCCTTGTCCATCTTATTCATGGCATCTGAAGTGACAAAGGAAGCATTTATTGAACTCTGGGAAAAGGGGTCCTAACCTGAGAAATTTGGTCAGTAAGACTGCTGAAAGCATGTGGTGAGAAAACTTTGCTTTGAATTTAACATAGTTTGTTAAGTTAGGCTCCAGTGCATTTTATCTTTATTTTTCTTGTAACCATATCTGATTTTTATGCTCCATGACTTGTACTCACTTAAAATCTCTCTCTTTGTAGTTAATTAACTTGTTTTATCTAAGCCAGTGTGTTTAAATTGAAGTGACTGGGAAACTCCAATGGGGGTGGTAAGTTGTGTGCATATTATTTCTATTAAAGCAATAATGGCCTTTATACAAACTTGTATTGTCCAGGAAAGGGCTGGGCAGTACAGAACATACATATCTAGGGGAAAGATCTAAGACTAGGAATGTGTTGGCGTCACCCTGCTGTATAACCAAGGCGGGTAAGAGACCACATTGTGACTGGCTGGCTGTAGCACACACACAGACATAGCTGACTTGCCTGCTGGCGGCTGTTTGTGAACAGTCCAGGCTGGAGTCTACAGCAGCAAAGCAGTGTAAAGGGCACCCTGGATTAGAGGGCAGGGGTGGCACAGGTACTCATTAGTCTGGATTGTACCCTGGTATGTCACAATGGGATAAAGACATTTGCCCTCAGAGCAGACACAGCAAAAGTGCAAGTGTCCTTACGCTGCTCCCCTCCTCCCCAAGTGCCATAATCTGGATCTGGAAATCCCTCTGGTAAATGAGGAGTTCAGTCCCCATGCTATTGAATGCCTAGCCTCCTGCTGAGACCAGCAATCAGTATTGATGGGGGGATTTCTGACAATTGTTAGAGCTCCCTTGCCCTGTCCCCTCTCAGTTCCAAGATGCAGTTCGCTGGAAAGCAACAGTCCAGAGTCCAATCTGCAAGCACTCTGAGATGGATTTATTGGGGTGTTACACTGACAAGCTTAAAACCATAACTGTACCTCCAAGCCCTTCACAGCAGTTGGACTTATTTCTCTATATGCTGACAGAGTTCCCTTCCCCACAACAATAATTCTATATGCCCACTGAACTCCATCTTCCCCTGACCATAATTCCGTATACTGGTGAAACCCCATCTCCCCTTCCTTCTTCGGGGTAGTCTTAATTATACCTCTAGCCTCTCCTCACTCAGTACCACCCCTTCCAATATATGGTCACATTCCATTTTGGGGGTCTAGGCCTGGGTCTTTAGTACAACCTTTTTTGTACCTTGAGGGAGAAGCATGGAGAGGGGTCACATCTTGGCCACAGTCAATTTATGGCCCTATGTTCACGTTCCTTTTTAACACCTCCCTTCACCCCCCTTGCTTTCCCAGCCGGTTGCTTGGCCTTGCTCTAGCATCTGTCTTGAAGAGGAGTCAGAGCTTTCCCTCATTTGTTCATTCATATATCACACCTCCACTACACCTTGAAACATTTTAACCACATCCCTTATCTTTCTCACAGTAATAAAGAAAACCCCTTTGGCTGTGGATAGGCAAGGGGGACACACCATGTCTTTGATCTTTGCTTACATGTGTATCCTAAAGATCTTAACTCTCAGGCAGGCACACAAGTCCAAAGTAGGCCCATAACGCCATCTCAGGCAGACACACAGGCCTAAATACTTATACAAACCAAAATTACATACTTATACTCTAATAGTGATAACAGTTTGCCATTTTGGGACCTCACCCCTTTAAAATCAGTGGAAAGACTCCCTACTGCCTTCAATGGCTTTGGATCAGGTCCATGTGGCAGCCAATAACGTGCAGAATTCAGGAGCATAATGTGTTCTTGGTCAGAGGATGGGCCAAGAGCACTCCTGTAGAGTACATGCTGGGGCTCTAAGCTTTGGTTGCAGGATTTCTGGAGCAGAAGACACACTTGCCAACATTCATGTCCCCATACTCCCTGAGCTGATCAGGGCAGGATGTCACCCTTACTCACTGGTAAAGTGTTGTCACAAATGTAAATGTTCTCTCTGTCTGTGTATATGATTTTCTTTCATCCATGGATTAGCTCAGATAATCAGGGTCAGACGTAAATGATGACTCCATTCATTATGTTTGGACCAAGTGTTTCTCTTTGAGAGTCTTGGGTCTTAAAAACATAAAACAATAAAGTTTAAACTATCATATGTTTGCATTTATACTACCGTCTTCTAATCTGGACATGGCTTCTTCGTGTATTTTCCTTTGCTATGGTAGCAGGAGAGAAGCCTTGGAGTAAAGCAGGGGTGAATGGGCATTTCATCAACTGAACCCATGCGGGGAGGGTATAACGGTACTTGCCTTGACTCATTCTCTGACTCATATTAGTGCATACTTTCTCCATGCCAGCTGAGCATGGCTTTCCACACTGCCAAAACACATGTCAGCTCCATATGAGGAAAGACACCCATGGTTCTGGAGTACCAAAGCTTTAATGTTCACTTTCAATGACCACAAAAAGAGGCTTAAGCAATACTTGGAAAAATCCCCCTCTGGTTTGTGGGGATAGAAGGAACTGAAACTCTTTATACACATCAAGAATAAGTGTGGTTGGAGCAATGGCAGTATACTTCCATTAGTTCCTGGGAGTAGAATTTTTCATTCATTTTCATTTTACAAGGATTTAGTTCCCTTCAACCTCAGAACCAATAATTAGCACTTAGTGCTGGTTTTCCTTGTACTAAGAAATTGCTCTTGATCATCTCTGGTTTCATATTTTATTCATATATCTATGTTATTAAATACACAGCGCACAGCTTCCACATCTGGTGTTAATTGCAATGCCCTTTACTGACAAGGGCCTATTGCACGCGTATATAAGTGCTTCCATTAGTGAAGGATCAATCTCAAAAGATTCAGAAGTTGAGTTTGGATAAGTTCAGAGCTTGCTGATGGAATTTCTGAATCCTAGTATGATCCAGCCTTCTAGCATGATCTCCCCGTCTCCTGGGTTTCACCCGCTCCAGAAATGCAGTGAAAACAGCATGTTCTCATACTATTTCATGGTTTCCATTTCCCATCTAAAATGGCCCTTATGGAAAAGTCCAGTTGAATTGAATAGGGATGAAACCAATTGGAGTCTATAAACATTTAACAGGGTTCTATAAAAATTACTCTAACAATATATTGATCCCAATTCCTGAGTCTGGCTCGGGACCACTGGGTGCAGAACCTGAAGGGAAGAGGACAAAAATGGCTCAAAGTTATCGTTATGTCTCCCTATTTCTGGGGCTGGCTCGGAGGTTCATCTGGTCCCAATCAAAAGTTAGAGCAGCCGGAAGGTTTCTCTATTTTACACCCAACTTCCCATGGCGCCAAAGGGCTGTTTTGGTAGCTGAGAATAGACAGAGCACAGCAGAGCTGTAGCAATGCCCCCTTTCTCTCAGCTCTGCCACCTATGGCCAGGGCTGCAAGTGTGTGTATGGGGGAGGGGGGCGATTTCCTCAGACTATATTTGATTGTCAGGTTCTGAGCCCTATGCTTGTTCTCTGTCACAAGGCTTCTCAGCTGCCATATTGCTTGTTACTATCTACAACCTTAAATATATTTCAGTCTCTATATCTCGTCTTGTGACAATAGGGCCATGTCGCTACAAAGAGCTGGGGTCACAGTGTTAGACTTGAAGCCGTTTTCAGCCCAACCGAAACACACAATAATTAACAGGCATGCATAACAAAACCTCAAGGTCTGCCTTTCCATGAGAACAGCACATTTCTTACACCACTGCTCCACCCCTCCTTGTGATGTACCCTCTTATCTGTAAAGATTTCACCCATTTCCCCCCCCGCAAGGGTAGTTAAAAATCCTGTTCTGTCTCTGTCTTTATCACCCCTGTTCTTCCTGAGAAGAACAAGGTCTGTATTTGTAAGTAAACAGATAAGAGAAATGTAAATGAATCGTATAAGTGAGATAAAACCGTATATAAGTGATCTTTGTAACACCATGAAGTTGAAGCTGATTTATCAGACTTCCCAATATCGTAAATAAACCCCTTCAGTATAGTCTGTGCTGTCTGATTCTTGGAGAAAAAATCCTTCATGCTTTACAATTTGGTGCAGTGAGCAGGGTGCAACTGGGATCCTTGGAGTGTTTCCCACAACCAAGGACAGAGGTGAGTACATTTTATACTTACCACCTCTGGCGCGCACCTTTGTCTGGGACTCCCTGAGATACCCCTTTGCGCCCTTTTTTTATAAAACGAACCATGCATAAGGCACATAGACAAGAGAACTGAACAGGGATTGTGTTTTGGGGGTGTAGTTTTGGCCACGTCTTCGGGGTCTAGGGATCACTTCGGTGAAGGCTGCATTGCCAAGTACTGAGCACCAGTGTGTGGTTTAGTAGGATCTCCGGGGTGCAGGATCGCTTCGGCGAAGGCTGCACTGCCAAGTGCTGAGCACCAGAGTGTGCTTTAGTAAGTGCTGAGTACAAGGGTGTGCTTGGCTGATTCCCCTGAAACACCATTTAAGTGGGTTTTAGGAAGCTGGGTGACAATGTCGTACGAATTGCCCCAGGGTGCTTCAATGACATCCTCAACGGGAGGAAAAATCATTGAATTTCTAAAAGAAAAACATGCAAAGGTTCAAAAATCTGTGGTAAAAGATGGCTGGACCGGTATAAGTGTGAAAGACAGTTTGTTATGATGGTCTGGTCAGACAAAAGGAAAGCTAGAGAAAGGATTTGTAATACCTTACTGTGAATATGCAAGAAAGGTAAAGGAGTTAGAGGAACTTCAAGAGGCTTTCACATCAGTGAAGAGCCAAAAGGCAGATCTGAATCATAAATTAAATGAAAGAATGTAACTCCTCTGCACATCATATTACTGCTATCATGCAACAGGAAGATTACAACGATTTTGGTTCAGACAATAATAATAAAATAACCAAAAAGAAATTAATTGGAAACAGCTCACAAAACAAATACAAAAATGGAAGCTGGCACACCCGGAGGGAACTCAGGATAATTGGCCTCTTCCTTCTCCTCCATTTAACCCAGAACCTGATGCCAGCGCTCCCTTGGCCCTATTCCAATTAACCACGTGATGGACGGGACAGGGAGAGAACAGAACAGCTCTGCATACTTATAAGCATACTCCTCTCAGTATCGGGGAAATGAGGGGCTTATTAAAGGATCCCCCAGATCTAAAGCCCAAAACCCTAGTCAGGGACGGGACTACGACCAATTGAACCCCCGCAGTACTCTGCCTTTTCAGTCCAGTCCTGGCCCCGCTCCTACGCCCCCCACTCCCACTTTGCCATGTTTTATCTGTGGGGGCACTGGACACTGGGCAGCTGGATGCCCAATACGGACGGCCCCGGGTGACCAACCCCAGGCGGCAGCTCAGCCCACTGCCAATCCCTATTCACACCTGAGCAGAAAAGAAATGGCTAGACTTTTGAACTCCATGACCCGCTAGGATTCAGTGGCCCCCTTATCCGTCAGTGCTATGAAGGCGAATATAAACCTCTCGAGACCACATTTGCAAGCATGGATAAGGGGCCGGCTATGCACAATTCTTGTGGACATGGGAGTGTCCGTTTCCCTTACTGACCTCCCCATTACTAAACAATATATTACTATTTCAAGGGTAGAAGGCACACGCATCACTGACTACAGGAGCCACCCCAGAGCAACAAGGAAAAAAAGATTAAGAAAACATGTTGTGAGCCCAGAGGGGCATTGTGGCAGGAGCAAGGAGAGGAGTAAGTGCAGGCCCTGCGGATTCAGATCCCTGGGACAGTACTTAGAATAATAATATCTGGGCTAATAAAAATGTTGTTGGAAAATAAAAATAATTCTTGGTTTCTTTGCAGCCATTCTAAAGGAAAAATGGGCCCTTTCCCCCAAAGGAATGGTCTGTAAATAATCCTGACTAAAATAATTAGAGCAGGGCAAGAAAAAAATAAATAAAAAATGTGTGTGTGCAAATATATTGTATAAATCTGTATGGTTTTAAAAATCTAAACCAACACTCTTGGTTTGTAAAAACCCTGTTTTGTAGGTTTCAGATGAATTGGTTTGGTTAGCATTTAACCCTTTGGATACGTTCATGTTTTATAAAGTTCAGCATCTTCTAAGACCAAAATTGTGGCTGTGGGAGAGACAGCCAGAACCAGAAGAATGGGGAAATATTCTGGATCCTTTTTTTTTTGGTAATAAAGTAGCACAAAGGAACTGCAAATAATGGACATATCTAGGCAATAAACAAACTACTTGAAACCAAAAAGCTCAAAATTCAACCATCCCAGAAAGAAGAAGTATTTTAAGCAATAATCTGCCACCCCCAAAAGGGGGTAAAAATGTTCTTTTTCTCTTTCAGAACTTCAAGAAAAGCGGGTGCCAGCAAAACAGCTAAATAACAACACCATGAATTTATTATTGCAACAAAGATTGTTTTGTGCTGTTTGTCCTGTTACTAACATTGTGTGGTATACTATATTAAGCAAAAAAAAAAAAAAAAATCAATGAGCACTGGAAACAAATATATATATATATATCAAATAGGAGGGTTCAGATCAAATGCAGGAGTGACGAGCACAAAAACGGCGGGTGGTAGAGAAAAGCTTGCCAGGAAATGAGGCTTTCTAATAAAAACAAATGTCGTAAGACACACAGGGTATGTCTATACTGATGGCAGCAAAGTCACTGCCATCAGATCGATCTTTCTGGATAGATTGAGCAGTCAGTGAAGACCCGCTCAATCGATCCAGAAGTCGACACAGTAAATCCACCCCATCAAGTGGTGTAGCGCTGTGTCGATGGGAACGCGGTTCCGGACGGCGCAGGGCAGTGAAGACAGTGCGCAGAAAGGAAGCACAGCAGTTGACTGCCACTGAATTTCCAGGTAAGTGTAGACCAGGGAACAGACTGAACAGAGCATAGAGATCAAATACCCTCAGTGGGTGATGAAGTACAATGCACAGCGTGATGGATCTGCAGAAACATGCTGGTGTAGTTGGAAGTGGGAAATGGTGCATCACAAATAAAATCAACAGGTTGCAGTATCAGGCTCCCCCACCATATTGCCGGGCTGCCATTGGGCCTTGTTCCACATTGCCCGGCCCATTGTGTGGTCAATGCACCGTGGGTTTAAAAGTTTACCATTCTGGTGTGGAAGTTGTTTTATACCTACTTTGAACTAGTATAATAAACCACAACACCAGGTGTGGGGCAATATTGAATCAAGCCCATTGACTCCATGGGCAGGGGATTGGTTCGTTGCCTTTACAAACTAAAACAATTCTAGCTGCACAAACCATCAGCCAGTGCTTAAATCCTGGGTGAAAGCAAAATGCCTGTGTGCAGTTTTGTTTGCAAGGATTTCAAACAATGCTCTGAAGTCAAGATGAAGATGAAGATGATGAGGATTATTCAGTACAGCCCCATGGCACATGCACAGACCCTCTACTGTAATCTTCATGCCATGTCATAATATTGGTTGGTTGCCTAAAGAAGCACATGGCAGTTCATCTTATTGTGACAGACTAAGCCCAAACTGAAAAGGTGTTTTCATTTGACACAAGTGGTTAAAGAGCAATTGAGATTTGGCCCTGTTTTCAATTAATTATCTCAGAGTCATGCTGTGGAAAAACTACAGTTGCTTGAATCATTCTTTGTTGTAAAAAAGCCACTGATCTAGTAAAACTCAATTTGATCAGGGGGTGCAAATTCACTAGACTTTTCTGTTTCAGATTGTTCTATTTAGTCTTGATCAAAATAAAAATACTGGCTTGGAAGGCTTGGGGAAACTATTTTCAGAGCTGAAATGAAATGAAACTCGACATACAAGGGACAATAAGATATACTGATTTCACGTGGTGATTAGTCAGTCATTCACCTACAAAAGTTCAGATCAAATGTAGCATCTGATTTTCAGTGAAGATGGCTCCAGCTGACACTTGGGTTGACTAGTACATGGAGGCCCAGATTTTCAAATGATAACTGATGGTTAGGTAAGGGCAACTGGGCCTTATTTTAGTCAAACAGGCTTCCTCAGGCCATTAAAAATATGTATTTATCCTAGATCTATTCATATTGTATACAGTAAATGGAGGGATACAACATTTAATTGTTACACAGTTATGTTGTGGTAATGCTTAAAGGCCACACTCAGGTTGCACCCCATTAGGCCGGACACTGTACAAACAAATAATAAGTGACAGCCGTACACCAAAGAGCTCACACTGTAAAAGGCGAGACATAACAGGTAGATGAGACAAATGATCAGCCCAAGGTGGGGCTGGGGAGAAGGCGTAACAAACATAATAGGACATGTGCAATGCTTAGCTGGTCAGTAGTAGCAATCAGATTGCACTTTATAGTGTGTATTATGGAAGAGACGGATTTTGAGGAGGAACTTGAATGAGGACAACGTGATGGCTTTGTAGGTTTTTGACTGGGTGCTTTGGAGAGAAGCATGGAGAAAGTGCTTGGCAGAGAAGTGGAGAATTGGGCAATCAAGTTGCATCATTGGTGGAGTCGTCGTCTTTGTGCTAGGAGTTGGATAATGTGGGGCTGAACTGTGGAGGGCTTTGTGTCAGTAAGGACAAGAAATCTGAGTTGATGCAATGGCAGAGATCAATTTGTCATACAGCTACAGTAGTTGTGAGGTCACTGTGCAATCTGCGTCTCAGTTTACACATTACAGATGCAAACCTTTGAGACACATGCAGATACTAATCTCAGGAGGGATATATTCAAGACCTTATCCTCTACAAAATGCTCAGTTTAGCTGGACTCAGTGGTGAGTCAAATTGCATCATTCATGCCAAAGCAAGCCAGACCATTGCATTATTGATAGCCAGTCACGTGACAGACATAGTGACAACTGCAAAGAGATCAAGTGCCATCGCTGCTGCTCAACAAATACTTTTTCCAGCTAAACAAGAGAATTGTGCTGCAACCAGCCAAGGAGCACAAGAGGGAGGAAAACTGTGATGACAGAAAAATGGCAGGTTAATAAGGCATGGGTCAGTGACAGCCCATGTGAACCCTTAGGACAGGGATTTTTTCCTCTGTATTAAAAATGTTTAATTCCGTGGTTAAGCGTAACAAAAAATACAAAGGTCTGAGAGAAACAAATAGCAATGGCTTGCTTACCCAGCTTGAAGCAGGGAGCTCCGGGTAGACAGTCAGGGACTATTTATGGCTCCCCGATGCTCTGCCTGGCCCCAGGCACAGGTTAGAGCAGTGTAGGGGTGGCTCTAAACTGTGTCAACTGGCTAGTTGGCTAGTTCCCAAGGTAGCACCTGCCAGTGGGGGATTGTCAGAGAGCATTGTACTCTGGCAACACCCCTCACCAGCCCCTCTCCATCCCCTGCACTGAGCAGCACAGAGGGTGCGGAATGGAATCAGAAAATGTGCCTGGCAATTTACAAGAAATAGCCCAAGGAGCAATTCTCAACTCTTTAGGAACAGGCTCCCACTGTGAATTGTCTCTGTTCATCTTTTACATACATTATCAGGGTTGAAGAGATCAGCAGCTCATAAGATTGTAGCTCACCTCCCCAATGAGCTTTGATGAGGTTTAGGGTGAAGATCTAAACAAGGCAGTGCTAAGACTGTACAAAAGATATCGGTTAACCCTAAGGGATACGAAGAAAAGTGCCTATTGACAGAGTGATGGGCCAGAATCGGATGACAGAGAACAGTTGCCTTGCTCTCGAGGGATATGTTAGGGTAGAGTGAAGTATATGTTTTTATCAGTTGCAGTTAAACCGAGTGGATTTTTATAGTTTGTACATTCCTGGATTATTTGTCATGAGATTTGTTGCACTGAGATACATTACCTCCCTGGAGCATTATGATGTATTGCTGTGGTGAAGGGCTTACTGCAAAGGCTACTGTTGCCTCACTAATCTGGCCCCTGGGAATAGTAATGGTGCCAGCTGCAACATCTTGGGATATTTCCATTTTGGGAGAACACCGGTGCGCAATCACTTTATTTTTTGGCCAACGCCAGCTCAAACAATGAAGAGGAAAATAGAGGACAGAACAGATTGCATTTTTCTTCATGTTACTTTTTGCTTTCAGCAGCTCAGAACTCGCCGATCTACAGCAGAGTGGTGTCTGGTTGCACAAAAAGGACAGCTTGTTGGAATATTTTAAACAAAGATCAAATGCCTGAGAGTTTATGTTAACCACGATGAAGCTGATTAAACAGAATGAACTTGAGCATTGTTTCACTGAAATTAATGTAAAAACCCACCTTGTAGATTAATTATTATTATTGTTCCTGTTATTATTTACATTACAGTATCTCTTAGAGGACTCAGACAAAATCAGGTCCCATTGTGTTAGGTGCTGTACATACAAATAGTAAAAGACAACTCTTGCTCCAAAAAGTTTGTGATCTAAATATACAGGACAAGATTACTATCCTCATTTTTAGGCTATGAGATGGGATAGGCAATTGAGGCATAGAGAGATTATAGTCCAATGGGAGTTAGGTGCCTAAATTAATTTGGGGAACTGGTCTTAAGTAACCAGTTGTCACATAGGAAGCCTATAGCAAAGCCAGGAACTGAATCCATTCTTCTGGTCCCCATCCAATTACTTAACCACAAGACCATCTTTCTTCATGATCCAGCCTTCTTTCCCTCGAAGATGACTAGAGTCAACTTTTATTTTATGAATTTGCTGGCTTTTCATTATCTTCAATGAATTCAAATATTTCCACAAGAGAATTTTGAAACAATAAACTGAATACTGTTAATTTTGTAATTGAATATAAGGATTGGTTGTGTTCCAGAACACCTAAGCCAATAAACATGGATAATATTCCACTTTATTACTTCTGACTTTAATATTTTTTCTAAATGGCTTGTATTTGTTTTTTTGTCTTGAATCAGATTGCTGTCAACATGGGACTGGATCCAACACCCAATGAAGTCAAAGAAAAGAGTCCATTGACTTCAGTGGGCTTTGGATGAGGGCCTTTAGAGAATAAACTAGATCAGGGCAAAATTTATGAATACTCAAGACAAATTTGAAATATTGTTTCTTCTAAAAATCATGTAATATTTTCTTCTTTTTGTGTGCATGAGAGTTATGTTCACAGCATACAAAAGAGAAGTTAGATATAAACATAAAATACTCTTGCTGGAAGATTGTAACATAACACTACTTTCTTAGGATCCAGAACAATAGCACACAAGAACCCCAAAGCAGAGAGTGACAAATCAGGCTGCTCTCCGAGGTGGAGAGGCACAACTCACCCACCTTGCTCTAGGCAAACTGATTGCTGAAGTTCCAGATCACACACCTCCCTACTTCCATCTTGCCTGCAAGCAGGACCAAAAAACGTCTGGGAATTTAAAGTGATAATTTATAATTTTAATACAGTTTTCAAGAGACCACAATCATTTTTTCTTCATTTTAAGATTAAAGCAGGTAAGATCATGTGCTGTGAATAATAATCACTGTAAAGGCAACTCTTTAACTGTTCATGAATCAATCCTGATTTCTGTCAACCTAATCTTAACTTTTCTATAAATAGTCTGGATGAATACTTGCAGATTAGTTGCCAGCAGATTGGTTACTTGCTCAGTTAAATGGCAAACCATTTATTATTAGTTCTTTGTGGAGTGATTGGTCACTTATCATAAGTCACATGGTGCTGTTTCATCTCCCTGATTGGATAACTGAAATCTTTTGACTAGAAGATAACTAATTATGAATAATTGTAGTTGTACTCTCACATCTGCCTGTATCTATCTGTAGTCTGTTGTCTCATACTTAGGTTATGTCTACACCTAAAATGCTACAGTGACACAGTTGCAGCACTGTAGCTGCACCACTATAGCGCTTCAGTGTAGACACTCATTACAGTGACGGGAAAGGTTCTCCCATCACTTCAGTTAATCCACCTCCCCAACAGTCAGCAGGTAGGTTGACGGAAGAATTCTTCCATCGACCTAGCACTGTCTACACCGGGCGGTCGGTCAGCATAGCTATGTCTCTTAGGGGTGTGGATTTTACATGCACCAGAGAACATAGCTATGCCAATGTAAGTTTTCAGTGTAGACCAGACCTTCGATTATAAGTCCCATGGGATAAGGACCCTCTTTGTGTTCTGTTTTTGTACAGCACCTAGCACAATGGGGTTCTGGTTTATGATTGGGTGTCCCAGATGCTACTGCAAACACAAATAATAAATAAATAAACAAACAACAATAGATATGTACTGTTATATGCTACTTTGAAAACATCTACGCTGATCTAGGACAGTGGTTCCCAACCTTTCAGGGGCACTGTTCCAGTTTATAAGACTAAGAACTCCAATGCGCCACTCTGTGCCAGCCACTTCCCATTCAGCTGTGTGTTCTTGGACCTGCAGCTGACATTGGGTTGAGATTTGGAGCCTTCATACACCATTGTGAGATTGAATGATTGAAAATGAATGAGTGATGAACAGCATTAGTGTACTGGGATGCAGCCCAGAATCTCATCATTAGTATAAGTAAGGGGAGACTAAAATACTATTTGCCTTTCACTTACAAACAGGTTTAGATAGCCAATGCCTGGCTTGCACACAATGTATTGGGAACCATTCAGATGAGCTTTAATAACTAATAAATCAAACCCAAATGGTCAATATGTCACCAGTCCCTCTCCATCGTGTTAGATTTACGCCCACACAAGTTAAAATAATCTACAATTGACCATAAGCTAGCTCTAATGATCCGCTTCTATTTTCCTTTTAAACATATCAGAGTAACATGAATACGCAGAATGAAAATAACTGCCATCGCCTGGCTGGGACAATGTTCAGTAAGGCTGGGGAGAACCAAGGGAGGTTTGAGGTTTTGCTGAATGTTTTAGAATACTTCTGAAAAAAAGTTCTTTTTCCCATGGAAAATGACTAACACGGGTGATGTGATAATCGTGGGTGAGGGCTGTAAGTAAAGTAAATAGATATTTTTAGCAGCGGGAAGAACCATCAAAAAATAGCTTTGTCCATTAAATGAGTCTATTCATATTGACCAAAGGGGAGAATAGATTTTTAAGGGCCATATTTTGCCTTCCGATACATGTGGCTTCCACTGATGTTTGAATGGGAAGCATTTGTGTGATTTAGCATGGCTCTAAATCTATAAAGCTTGTAACAAGCTGTGTCCCTCTCAAATTGGACCCGTCAGGCATAAGCAGACCTATCAGGCACCTGACTCACTAGACCTGTTACACATATGTTAAAAGGTGTGCATATTGAGCTCATGGTTGATGAGTTTGTAAAAAACCTAGCAGCTGTCAAGAAGAAGGGTTGTATTAGTACAATTAATGTATCAAACCCACCCAAAAGGAAAAAAATGTCTTCATGAAGTAGCCAGAGCCAGCCAATCCATCCTGCAGGTGAATTCTTGACTTCAAGAAGTAGTTATCATACTTTCTACCACTACCATGGTGTTGCTGCATGATATTTTTATTTTCTCATATACATGCATGTGGTTTTTTTTGATAAAAAATGTAAAGCCATTCTAATACCGCAATGTGAATCTTAAACAAAAGAATTGTCCCATGGATTTTTGTCCGACAGGTGGGTTGGAGATAATTGTGTGCTATCCGTTTCATGGAGAGGCAACCTCCACATCCCTATTCCTACGCCTCATTGTATATTTCCATTTTTTCTGGAGTATTTTGAGTGACCTTTGCCCTCTTCTGGATGTTTCCATGGGCTGGTCTTCAGTTAGTAAATCAGAATGTACAGTGGCTTTGGATGCCTTCTGAAAGAAAGGCTTTCTATGACTGTTAGTCATAATTCATTTGAAAAAATGAGACACCTTTGGAAGCTGGCGAGGCAAGAGAAGTTTAATTTTGTTCTTCAGCATTAAAAATAATGGTTTGTGCATGTAAGGGCAGAAGTTCACCAATTAGTCTGAAAGCAACGGGTGGTCTGGAATTGATTATCCTGTTTAACTTAATTTAACTGTTTAACATCACCTTGTGGCTGTTGCAGATTGTTGCCATATCCATATTTTGTCAGGTGTATTTCATTTACACTTACCAAAAGTTGTTCGAAACATCTCAGGAGACATTCAACATGCTTAGAGGTGGAATCCCCTAGCTCAGTGTTATTAACTCAGTGGTACTGCTAGTCAGAAAATAAGCGCTTTTCCCATGGCAAATTTTGACAAAGTTTTTTTTTTAATTTTTTCTTGAAATATTCACAGAAAAGTTTGACTTTTTCACCACTATGTTTTGTCTAAAAATGGAACTATTTTGATTCACACTGGTACCCTGTGCCTCATAGGAGTTTGGGTGTCTTTGCTCCCATTCTCTTCTGTGGGCTAGGCTCTCTGGTTAGACTACAGCTCCCATGATGCACCACTTTTATCCCATCTTTGAGAGGACAGAGGAGGTGGTTCATAATGGAGTCACTGGCCCTGGTACATCATGGGAGATGTAGTCAGACCAGACATGCCAGCTCATAGAGAAGAACAGGAGAAGATGGGACCCAAACTACAACACTTCTGGAGACACCACAGTACCTTTTTGAAATGCCACATTTCAGGTTTTCAATGAAATATCAACATTTTCTGCAGAGAGCCGACACTTTTTGCATAAAAAAATTGTTCCGTCAAAAAACAAATGTTCTCTTGAAAAATTGTTTTGATGGAAAGTTTTCAACCAGCCCTACTCAGTGACTGTAATTTCAAGTGATCAGGTATTGAGGCATAAAAGCACTGGCTTGTAGGACAGTCTCCTCAGTAATGTTCTGTAAACCCTGTGCATACATATCCTTTTCCCTCTCTGCAAGACAAAGTAGCATATGGAGACAGTTACTTTTAATAGTGATATTCGAGATCTCTGTCTTGCATCATAACTCCTATAAGTGAAACAGGCTGTTCAGAGTCTTAGAAGAATGACTCAACTGATTAGTGTTTACAGCAGTAGTTGGAACCATATGATACCTGTCATTTATTTTCCAGAGACCTTTAAACCACCACACAAACCTGTGTGTCTGCACAGCAGACCACAGGAAATATTATACCACCGTTTCCTAGTGCCTTGGGGATGTGGGCCTTTCATTCTAGCTCCTGTGAAAAAAGTCCCGCTTTCAGGTATCATTTTAGGTCTAATCAAATCAAGTTCAGCATAGTTCAAATATTTCAAGGATAACATTGCCATTTCCACTGCTGAGGGTGGCTGAAGACAAAGAAAGCCAATGAGTGCTGCATACATCTTCACCGGGCTAGCACCGCAGGTGCTCTGGGACAGGAGCTGTGCCAAGCCTGAGAAGAGCAGGGAGCATGGGTGAGACAGATAGGAGGGAAGTGGCACTTCAAGGAAACTCGGAAACCCTCTAGAAAACATTGTTCACATTCCTCGGTGGTGGGACTCAGCTCCCCACCCACCACTGCACTACATCAGCACTGCATGACACTGGGGCCAGAGCCGCGAACCTCCTAAGGTCACTTTTCTCCACCAGAGAAGCACCTGTTACTTTAAAGCTGCAGATTCCACCAGTGTGGGCCATCCTGGAAGGACAGTCCATCTTAGCTCCCTCACCCCCCAGTGCAGGGGCTGTAAAGGGGCCAGTGAGGGGAGTGATGTGGCAGGACATGATGAGGGCGGAGCAGCAGTATAATGATCTTAGCCAAACCCTGGCTGGTCAAATAGTCCCTAGGCTTCCTGTGCGGCTCTTATTTCCATTGGAAGCCGGTTTGGAACTCAGCCGGTCCAGGACTGAAAGAGGCATAAAGGCGGCTTAGCATCAGTCTTAGTTGTGCTGAGTGTGAGCTCGGTGCATCTGAGGATCTGCCTTTGGTCTTTATCCTGGCTCTACAGCAAAGCTAAGAGCAGGCCACAAACATCCCCATGACACTAAAGTGCTACTGTCACAGTGAAGGGGGCTATTGGAGAGAACAGGAAAATGGATGAAGTATATCCATCTATATCTCCCTATATATCAATACTGTATAGATTTATACATTTCACACTCATTTGCCAGACTAGGTTTTGGAAGATGTTCTTTTATGCATGATATATACCACAGGCTTTTCTTTTTCAAAATTTAGAAAAAATATGGGTTTAAGTTAAATGGAAAAATGGCTCACAGACCACAACTTGCTTAGCAAACTCTACGCACGATATTTTGCAAGGCTCATAGAAATCCAGACTCCATGAGGTTGTCCCATCGCCCACTCCTATTCATGAGAGGCTTGGAAATGAAGCCAAATCTGAAAGCTTATATTTTGTTAGGGAAACTTGGTTAAAATTCTCTCTTCTCTAACCCAGTAAAATCTTGCTGAAGGCACCAAAACCTATAATAAAGTTGGTTCTGGCATCCAAGTGATTATTTCTAGACTTCAGGAAGAGGAAGCGCTGTAATTCTGGAGCCTCTAGTATAAGACAGCAATAGGTGCTAGAAGTATGTTCTGTATATTTGTATATACATAAATAGACAAGGTGCCAGTAGATGGCAATCAAGAATATGTACAGTAGAACTTCAGAATTACGAATTGACCAGTCAACCACACACCTCGTTTGGAACCGGAAGTACGGAATCAGGCAGCAGCAGAGATTAAAAAAAAAAAAAAGCAAATACAATACAGTACGGTGTTATTCGTAAACTACAAAAAAAAAAAAAAAAGGAAAAAAAGGGGAAAAGCAGCATTTTTCTTCTGCTTAGTAAAGTTTCAAAGCTGTATTAAGTCAATGTTCAGTTGTAAACTTTTGAAAAATCACCAAAACATTTTGTTCAGAGTTATGAACATTTCAGAGTTACGAACAACTTCCATTCCCGAGGTGTTCGTAACTCTGAGGTTCTACTGTAGTACAGGCCTTGGGTTTGTAGGACCAATAACACCAGTTGTTTCACACTACAAATGGTTTTCTCTGTGCAGCTTTTTCCATCAGCTCCGAACAACAGGCACAATAAACATAGATTCCCAGTCTGGTGTCACAGCTCTCAAACCCTGCACAGTGACACGGCAGATGTTGATCTTATAGAACATAAGGATAAGAATAATAAAGCCCGGTGTGTAAAATACATTGGGCAGATTCGCAGAGAGGAGATGACACGATTGTCACATAGTTTAAATGAGAAGCACAGTGCATCATATAAAAAGTTATGGGGAATAAATACCCTGTCAGGCATCCAATCTTGTGCATCCCAAAGACATTTCCAGTCATATGAGGCGGTGGGGCGTGCCTCCTACATGAAGGTGGAAAATATGCTGAACGTACTGGATCTTGGGCAAAAGAACAAGTTAAGTCATGTAGTCTCCGATTCTCCCCTGGAAAAAAAAATTAAGCAGTTTAAAAATAGAGGTTTCCTCACGAACAATGACCCTAGTCAGCTATAGCCCACTATAATCTAAAAATATCACCATCACGTACTCATCATGCCCCCATGACTCAGGTACCTACAGTTAGATATTCTCAGTGCTCATCTGTAAAAGGCTCATTTCTTTCTATCACTGTGACTCTGCGAATCAGAAGTAATTTGTCATGCATGTGGATCACTCTGTTTATAGCAATGTAGAGGGAAAGTCCTGAAACGTTTCAATGCTCAGCAAGGAACAAAGTGCAATCATGATTAGAGTGCACCTCTGTTCATATTACAGTTATTCTGGTTTAAAATACTGTGGACAGAAGTCTGATTATTCTCCAGAATCTCAGCATGCCTTATAAAAAAGCCAGTCGCTAGCTCTTCTGGTTGTGAAAAAAAACCTTCAAAATATGGAGCGAGAGTAACCAAAGCAGAGACACCTGCCTGAGTTTTCCGAGAGCCTGAAATCATAGCTCTGAAGTGTGAATTGCCCCTTCATTCCAATGGGTGCTCACTCAGATGCTAATGATATCATCAAATGTCAACACGGTCCACTATTTCACTGCTTACCAAAGCAGAGCCAAAGGGAGAAAAAGCATCGCATTATGAAGTACGTGTGTGGGGGAAGGGGACTAAGGGCTAACTGCAGAGGAAACACGGAAGATGTATACACTGAGGCATAAGCCTGTCAACAACATATTGCAGAATTGCAGAGGGCACAATTGTTTTCATTTTCCTGAGGGGAGGGGGCTGAGATTTCAAAGCTTGGGAAACACCGCTGTTTATGTTATTTTATTTAACAGATGAGAGGTGGGAAAAGAACTGTTTCCCCTAGGACATATCAACAAGGACTTTGGGCTTGTTCTCCTTTATCTGTCACAGTGAACAGGGACCGTGCATTATGATCTGCTGGATTCATCCCATCAATCAATTTCAGCATCACTGATTTAATGACATTAGGTATGCTGGCAGAAGGACTCTTTTGCCAATAGAACTCTGTCTACACTAGGGCTTTGCCATTGTAGCTATGTCAATTGGGGTGTGTGATTTTTTTTTTATTACACTCCTAGCTGACATGGCTGTAGTGGTCAAACTTTGTAGTGTAGACTAGCCCTAAAAGAACTTTATTGTTGAAAAGTCATTCAGTGAGAAATTAGGAAATGCCAGGATTGAGGTTGCCTTTGCAAACTTAATTCAGCCTCTTTGCATTATCATAGTCTTTAATTACATGATTCCCATAGTATTTTATCACAGGATCCCTGCCTCATTCAGCACACAGGATGGATGATGCTAATCACTAACGTTTATGGACAGATGCCAATTTACACCAGCTGAGAAGCTGGCCCTCCGTATTTATTCTGCACTGTTCTTCCTCTTTTCAGAAGTTATCAGATGCTCAGCAGCATCTGCATTACCTTTTGGTTTGCATTCAAGAAAGATCATTGCTCCTTTTCCCATTCTTAGAAACAAAAAAAGTAAAGCAAATCCCCCAGGGGAGACATTAATGTTACAGCGTGTCAGATCGCTACCCAAAGACAAGGAGCATATGGAATAGCTTCCATTTTAAAAAAATGACGTGAGAACAATCTTTGAGAAAAGTGAGATGAGGTCAACTTAACAATGTTCCAATGTTGCAAGAACTTCTAGACAAAGACTCAGCCTCAAGATTCCTAGAAAGCTGCCGTTCTCAACAGTTATTTCATGATTATGCAGTAGCACCGAGAGGTCTCAGCGGAGATTGGAGCCCCATTTTGCCAGGCTTTGTACATACACAGCCTACACACAGACAAATGAGAGAAATATGTAAATACTCTTGCTGGAAGGTAACATGACTTTATTTCTTAGAATTCAGAACAATTACAAATTAGAATCCTTCAAGCTGGCTTTTTCCATAACTAATTCTGCTCACATGCTTTCCTACTGAGCCTCCCAGCTTGCGAACATAACCAGGAATATCTCCCCTTCCTCCCCCGCACATACGCTCTTAGGCTACAGCTACACTGCACACCTCTTGTGACAGCATGCAGGGTATGCGTAGCTACCTGCTGCAGTGAAAAAGCAGGTTGCATCCACAGCCACATGCGTCAGTGAAAGGCTCTGGCTGGGAGGAGGCACCAGGGGAAGACTCTGCAGTGGGGAGCTGCTGGAGCCTTTTCCCACTGCCAGAGTCTTTCCCTGTGGCAGGAAAAGGCTCCGGCAGTGGGGAGGCAGCATGACACTACACTGCTAAAAATAGCTGTATAGATAGGGATGCACAGCTGTGTAGGGCACGTTCTTGGGTACATATCTACATGGTTCAGAAGTGTCTTTACTATTCGAAGCAGGGCCTCACAGTTTACACTGCTATTTATACCTGTGCTGGGCAGGTCTGCAGTTTATGGATGCTACACGCTGCCAAAAGGAGCGTGCAGTGTAGTGATACCTGATAGCTTGCAGTTCCAACACAGACCTCAATGCATCACATACATATAGTAAACCAGTGGTTCCCAACTTTTTGGCTCAAGGGCCATACAAATAATTTTGACAACCCTGAAGGGCCATCACTCTCCACCAGCAGGGCCCACCCCAGCACTGCAGCCAGATGGAAGGAGTTCAGCAAGGAGGATGCCCTGTTCCCCAAATGCAGCAGGGAAACCGGCACGCACCATCTGAGTCCCTAGGCAGTGGCTCCCTTCTGCAGCCAGGGGGATGGGAGATCAGTGCTCTCCTCCCTCTGACTCCAGCAGGGACTCCAGCGCCTAGGGACCCAGGTGGAGCGCTTTGTTGTGCTCCCTGCTATGGCCAGGGGGAGGGGAGTGCTGATCTCCTATCCCCTTGGCTGCAGCAAGGAGCTTGCACCGGCAAGGCACTCTGTCTGGATCCCTAAGCAGTGGCTCCTTTCTGCAGCCAGCAGGAGGAGAGCCACAGGTCTCTCTGAAAGACCCCGTGGGCCACATTTGGCCCTCGGGTTGGGAACCACTGTAGTAAAAGATAGGTCCTGAAGGATCTGCACTCTAACTAAACCAGACCCAAAAAAAAGGGTGGGAGGGGGAACAGAGACAAACTGACAAAATCACACAGCAGTTCAGTGGAAGAGCCCAGGAACAGAACCCACGTTTCCTGACGCTCAGTTTTGTGCCAATACACTGGCCCCAGTTGCCTCCATCTGCCATCCAGCGAAGCACTGACTCTCTGTCTCTAGTTCTCAGTGCTCACTCCTTCTTGCCTTGTGCAACATTGTAGTTGCATCTCGTAACAAAATGAAGGGCTCGGGGAATGGAGCATTTCTGCAGTGCAATTCAGCTCTTACTGGCAATGAAACTGGTCACTCTGGTGGGTGTAAGGATCGCACATGCCTGGCTGGCTCGCCAAGGCTGTTCATGTACCCTCTCATTGATGCTGCTGACCATTCCTGGTTGTGGAAAGAATTTCCCTTTCTAATGGGCCAAAAGGTGCTTTAAGAATCTTGGGCTAAACTCAGAAGCGATGTGTGAATCTAAGGGAAGTCAAACGGAGACGAAGGGTCTATACAGCCAACAACACCACCACCACACCCTGTGGCAGCAAGTCTCAGAGCCCAAGTCAGCTCACTCAGGCTGATAGGGCTTATGGTATGAGGCTACAAACAGCAGTGTAAACGTTCCCTCTTGGGATGGAACCTGGACTCCAACAGCCAGTGAGGAGGGAGGGTCTCAGAGCCCAAACTCCAGCCCAAGTAGGAATGTCAACGCTGCTATTTTCGCCCCCATTGTGTGAGCCCTGTACGCCTGAGTCAGTTGACCCATGCTCTGAAACTTGCTGCTGCTAAGTCAGTCAACTAACCAGTCAACCACACACCTCACTTGGAACCAGAAGTACACAATCAGGCAGCAGCAGAGATTTAAAAAAATGCAAATACAGTACAGTACAGTACAGTGTGATACGTAAACCACAAAAAAATAAAAGGAAAGCAGCATTTTTCTTCTGCATAGTAAAGTTTCAAAGCTGTATTAAGTCAATATTCAGGTGTAAACTTTTCAAAGAACCACCATAACATTTTGTTCAGAGTTACGAAGATTTCAGAGTTATGAACAACCTCCATTCCCGAGGTGTTTGTAACTCTGAGGTTCTACTATATTTTTTGCTTTGTAGATGTATCCTCAGACTAAGGGTCTGAGGGCCAAATTCATCCCTGGTATAACTCCATTGATCCTCTGTAAGACAATGCTGGACATACATCAGACATCTGGGCTCTGGGAGGAAAAAAGCAGAATTCCAGTGGAATCAATGGAGTTACCCAAAAGATGACGTTGCCTGAGAGCTCTGGAAAAAAGTGTAATTTATGTCAATTTAGATTCTCTTAGATTCACTTTGCCTCACCCCTGAATTTGTCCTGGAGTGTGCAGTTGAGAGTTTATATTACTACATTCTTCCCTGACACTGTGCAATTAACTCCTGGTTAAGTCATGTGAAAAACATAAACATTTCGGAGGCTGGTTGAAGTTACTTAATGAAAACGATCCTGCTATTTATGCATTACAAATGTCATTCCGGATGTAAAAAGGAAGGGACAGTAAACATTTTAATAAATTTGTATATTTCTTCAGATGGAAAGGACTCCAAAAACTGGCCCCTCAATGAATCCTGAAGTTTCAGAGAAGCCTGGAGTCCTGTTTCTCTGACGGTCTGTAGCCCCAAAATATTTCTTTTCAGCTCAAACGTCTGTCCATGAAATCTAAGAAATTAGTGCTGGCATTTTGCAAAGGATATTTTGAAGTTAAGTATCCATCTCCCCTTGACTTTCAATGGGAGATGTTCACTTTAAGTCCCATGGAAAATCTTTTCAGAAGGATTATTCACAGCTCTTATATCACTTGGAGTCATGTCCCTGTGAGTTTCATTAAAAGGAACCTACTTCTCTGGATTCTGTCTTGGATACTATATTGAAGCTTTTTATTAAAAAAAAAAAGTCAACAAATATTAAATTGGAACACTGTCCCTTTCAATAGAACACAGTCTTCTAGAAAGCTCACTGAATTCTGAGAGTGAACCTAAAAGAATGTGGCTGAGCCCATCCTGAACATTTGGTGGGATGAGACTTGAAAAAGACAAAAAGAACTATTATGATCCATCTCCTTTAATGCTAGCTCTCTTTACCGTAAGGTAACTGTTTATATGAAGCCTGGTTTGTTGTAATGCTGGAGACTTGATGTATTTTTAATCTGAGAAACAGAATTAAAGGTGAAACCTCTCCTAAATTGTTTTACTTTCCCTGTAATTCACATCCCGAGACAAACCTCAAGAAGTCCTAATGCATGATCGGTTAGCTTTAAACCCGCACATTTTCCTGTGCTTCCAACAGATGGTAATCTGGAATTTATACTGGGAAAGTCTGGGGGAGATTTCCTAAAATGAAGGAACAGAAGTTTGAGAGACTCTTAACAGAGTTAGTAACAAATATGAAGTCCCATCCAAACAACATATTCAAGTCTGGCCTCCGTCACCATGTGTAACTTTCTTCTAAAGCAATAGCAATTACATGCACCCATTGATAGCCCATACGTAATAATCTCCTCCAATCTAATCAGAGTTCATATCTTCAGGCTAGGCAGCATTTGCAATTTGTATTAGAAACCAAATCTTCACAAATGTGCATCCATTGCACTGGGTTTCTACTTGGACATACCACACATATTGAGACTCCTGCCTCTGCTTTGTAATTATATTGTACGATCCTGTATATTTAATATAGTTTCATCATGATTTTAAACATTGTTGGCAATGAAATTTAGGACATCCTTGGATGAACTGTAAAAGATGCTCCTACTCGCTTGAGTTAGCCCATCATAGTGCAAACATTTGATTAGGTGTTTTATTCTTCCTACGATGGTCTTCAGGCAGATGACTTCAGTGCAAAGCCAAACTGAGTACTTATTAACACTGCTGTTCAGAGTGTCCATGGATCATAAAACTCTTGGGAACAGATTAAGAAATTAATCGAACACTTTGTGCAAGAATAAATCGATCATTCTTCTCTGCACTTTTATTTGAGGATATGCAATTCTCAAGAGAAGGAGGAAAGGCTCATTGTAACTAGCTCCATTTTGTTGGTGAAGAAGTGTATTTTGTAATCAAATTGACTGAAATGGATGCTCCTTGAGGATTTTTTGACCCACTTACAGAACTCAAATTTTGGATTTGGAGAACATAGGAAAAGAAAAAAGAAGTACAGATGTGTAGTTTGGAATTCCATCATCGAAATGTTATTGAAGGGAAAGATGGCCTTGAGGCTAAGGCGTGGAACTGCAATTCATGAGATCAGAGTTAAGTCTTGGCTCTGCCACAGACTCTAGATGTCACCCGCAGCAAATCTTTTAATCTCTCCGTGCCTAAATTCCCCAACTGTAATATGAGGATGATGATAATACATCCTTTGTCTGTTTTATCTTCTTAAACTAAACAATCTGGGGCAGGGTCTGTCTCTTACTCTTTGTGTGTCTAAATGATGAAGTCAAGCAAAATATTTTTACCATGTAGACTGAAACGTTTTGACATCGAGACAAAACAAGAAAGCTGAAACAATTCATTTTGACTTTCTCCCATCAAAAATTTTGTCAAAATCGACATGTTCTCATGAAATATTTTGATGAAACTTCATTTTCCCATGGAAAACTGTTCTGTTGAGAAAATTTTAACCAACTCTAAGCAATTTTAATTTATATATATTGTTTCTTCTATTGTTTGTTATTATTGAATCAAGTTTATGAGTATCCTATATTTTTCTCTTATGTGACACTCTGCCATGTGACATAGCAGGCTGCTCCGTCCTATAGAAATAAAGTAATGGGCCAGATACTTAGTTGCTGTAAATTGGTGCAGTACCAAAGAAATCAAATCAATAAATCAATAAACCCAAATATTGCTTAGGCCTGGAGATAGATTGGAAATTCTTATTTGTACTAAATTTTCTAGGGAGCGTTGGATGATTGAGAGAAACAGGGGTTATCTTGTCTTCAACTCATTCACCTGGTGCATGCTAAAGTACAACTTGCCTTGTGTACCCTAGTGTTTGAAACAAGTGAAAACATGCTAGCTTGGCCCCTCTATAAAAGCCAACCTTTTATATTAGGCAAACAAAACCCTTAGAGCTTGTGCAGAGTAAGATAAATTGTGTATTTCTAAAACGTGTTAGTTAGCACACTCTAGCTAGCATTTTTTAAACACTAGTGTTAACAGGGCAAGTTGTATTTTAACATGTTATTTATTGCTCTTTCTTAGGGTTGACTTGACCAGCTAGCACATGTTAAAATATAACTTACCCTTTCTACACTAGGGTTTTAAAAGTTATAGAATAGGTTTTAGCCTGGTCTAGACTAGCCTTAAGATGCGCTGGAACACCATCCCATCATTTCACCATGCTCTCATGCTCATACCTGCATGGCATAGGACCTAAAGATTAAAGCCAGAATCAAGAAATCATGACTGAGACCCATCTTTATTACAGTGACTGGTTGTGTGCCCTTAAACAAGTAGTTTGCTCTCCCTGCACTTGCACTGAGTTGACAATATATATCTACTTCACCAAGGCAGAGTAAATTGTTTTGAGATCTTCAGATGGAAGCTGCTATTGAAATGCAAGATGCTATTATTATTAAATCACAGCATGCTTTGCAGAGGTAACAATACAGGAGAAGGGCATTCTAGAACAGAATGAAATCTGGCTCTGCTCTACAGACTGATGAGAATTATTTATTTTTCATAAAAACCATTATTTGTTGATACTGACTCAGTGTTCAGCTCTTCACAGACTCATGGAATACATGAGTAGGTACAAAGACTCCTCCTTCACAATTTGTGTTCTTTGGCCTTTTTTCAAGCAGTCTGCACTCTTTGATACATTTCTCTGGAATAAATTTCCGAGATGACCACAAACCTTAAAACCCCTGATCCAAATCTAGGTGGAGATCCAAGATCATAGTTTGACTTTGTCTCAATAATGGGCTGAAGCCAAACTTCAGGAAAGTTTGGATTGGGATTTCAAACCCATTAGGGTCAGATCCCACCCATTATGGAAATACCATAGGCAGCTGGATTGTGATCTCCCTTATACCACTTCTGCACCAATGTCATATCACTGAGTTCAAGGGCTAAAGTGCTAAAAAACTAAGAGCTAAATTCTGCTATTGCACCCACAATACAGATAACGATAAGCACAAGAGCATCTTTCCACCAGTCATGCTGAGTCAGTAGACTGAGACTCAGGAGAGCTAGTCCCATTCCCATCTTTGCCACAGCCTTCCTGTGTGATCTTAGAAAAACCTTCCAATCTTTCTGGGGCATATCCCTCAACTGATGTAAATTGTCTTGGTTTTGCAGCGGCTCCGGATGGCCTGAGGGGCCCCTGGGGCTGACGGTGAGGCTAGGGACTTCAATGGAAGTTGAATTAATTAACCCTTGGAACAACATACCAAGGCAAGTGGTGGATTCTCCATTACTGATGTCTTCAAATCAAGACCAGATGCCTTTCCAGAAAGTATGTTTTAGTCAAACACAAGTTATTTACAAGTTACAGGGGTAACTGGGTTAAATGTACAGTCTATGACGTATACTATGTCAGATTAGATCACCTAATTGTTCTTTCTGGCCTTAAATGTTACAAATCTATGAATTTACACCAGTTGAGGATTTGCCCTGCAGGACTCCTTTTGGTGATAACAGTCCTTCTTTTCTTCTGCTCTCTGTCTGTCTTGTCTCTAGATTGCAAACTGTTTGGGGCAGGGACTGTCTCTTTCTATGTGTTTGTATAGTGCCTAGCAAAACGGGGCCTTCAGTTTGGCTGGGCCCTGTAGTTGCTACTGTGCGACAAATAAATAATAAAAATAACTTGCATTTCAATCACTGGGCTAAACTGCCACTGATGTCAATGGGGGTTCTTGGAGTCAGAATGCAAAATAGCCATGAGACATCTGCACTGTGAGAAGAGAGCAGAATTTTGCCCAGATGCCTAACTCATTATTAATCTCCAATTCCTTGCTGTCACATTTAATTTCAAATATGTCAGAATGAGAGAAAAGTAGATTATATATAATGTTAAATGTATAAAATGCACCCCTGTACCAAAGCCTCTTGAGGCACGGGCAATATTTGAAAGGGACATACAGCTGTAACAAGGAAAGTCAAAAAAGCAAGATGACCTGTGCCCAGGATAACCTAAATGCAAACCTCACACCCCATCCTGCTTCAAGCTAAATGCCCGAGCAAAGAGATGGGCCTTACACTTTGCCTTAATGGTCAGACTCAGAACAGTCAAACTCTGTTAGACCACAGAGGGAAGCAAGTTCCAGAACTAAAGGGTGTCCCCTGAGAACTCCCTGGCTCCAACTGAAAGAAATTGCAACATAGAGACTTCACACAGGTCTGTCATTTGCTGTCAACAAAGAATGTAAGTCATAGTCACAGGAACGGGGACTCTCGCCTGGGAGCAGATACTCTGAAAAAAGACTTTGGGGGGGAGGGGAGGGGAGGTCATGGTGGATAATCAGCTGAACATGGGTTCCCAATGTCATACTGTAACCGAAAGGGCTAATGTGATCATTGGATGCATAAATATGGGGACTCTTCCATCGTTGGCATTGGTGTGACTTCCATCTTTGGCATTGATCCAAATCTAGGTGGAGATCCAAGATCATAGTTTGACTTCCATCTTTGGCTTTGGTGTGACTGCTGCTGGATTGCTGTGTCCAGTTCCAGTGTCCACAATTCAGGAAGGAGGTTGATAAACTGGAGTGGGTTCAGAGAAGAGCCACAAGGATGGTTAAAGGATTGGGAAACATGCCCTGTCACGACAGACTCAAGGAGCTCAATCTACTTAGCTTAACGTCCAGAAGGTAAAGGCAGACTTGATCACAGTTTATAAGTATCTACTTAGGGAACAAATATTTGATAATGGGCTCTTCAATCTAGCTGACAAAGGTCTAACAAGATCCAGTGGCTAGACATTGAAGATAGACAAATTAAGACTATAAATAAAGTGTAAATTTTTAACAGTGTGGGTAATGAACAATTGAAACAACTTGCCATACGTGGTGATAGATTCTCCATCAAGGGCAATTTTGAAATCAATATTGGATGTTTTTCTAAAATATTGGCTTTAGTTGAAACTGAAATTATTTTGGGGAAGGTCTACAACCTGTGTTATACAGGCGATAAGCCTGGATGATCACATTGACTTTTTCTGGCCTTAGAATCTGTGAATCTGTGAGCTGTGAACAGAGGCAGCTAACAGGCTAACTCCAAGGGAGTTGGGACAGGGAGCATGAGAAGCTTTTCTTCCAGGCTCAGCACTACATGTGATATCAAAATCCTGGTGGGTTTTCACCTTCCTCTGTAGCATGAAGCACAGGTCACTTTTGGGTTTAAACTAGTGTAAATGGGGGATTCTCTGCAACTTGAAGTCTTTAAACCATGATTTGAGGATTTCAGTAACTCAAACAGTTATTAGAGGTCTTTTAGTGGATGGGTGAGGTTCTGTGACCTGCAATGTGCAGAAGGTCAGACTAGATGATCATGATGGTCCCTTCTGACCTTAAAGTCAATGAGTCTCAGATGACCAGTGATGGAACAGCGGTGGTAAACTGCAATGGATGTGCCTTGTTCTCTTTCCTGTCTGGAACTAGAAGAAGATTTCCTGTGCATGAAATGCATGTGGATGCTGTGCTAGAGGAAAAGTAACTTGTAATGGAGGGACAAGTTGAGATACTACTAAGAATCAGAGAAGCTGAGGTGTTGCTGGACAGCCAGGTTCAGGAAACACTTGTACCCCAGGTGCAAGGAAGAATGGAGCTGGCCACAAAGGAACTGGAGAGAAAGAAAGTCCGAGAGGAGGCCTGGTAGTTCATAACCACTAGAGGCAGGAGGTCACAGTGGCATTCTAAAAAGCTGGAGAAAGATGAAGATAGGCAGGTTGCGGCTGCCATAGAGAAGAGGAGCAGGAGGAATTCCACCGAGCCAGAGGTTTTAAATCAATATCAAGTTCTCAGTGTGGAAACTATGGAAGATACCTCTCAAAATTCACCAGGTTCAAGGGAATTGAGAGATGTATGGGATAGACGTCATGGCAGCTAGACCCAAACCACTAAGAAAAAATCAAGTTTGCCTGAAAAGAGTTTTCCGACTGTCCAAGGAAGACAGATTATGCTTGTCGGAGATTCAATACTCAGAAGACTGAAAAGAACATTCTGCAAGGGACAGGTGAAGAGCAGGAAAGTGTGCAGAACCAACACACAAGACATCACTCTTAGATTAGATAGACAGGCAAGGATCTATTGGACACTGCGTGTATCTCACAGATAATAGATGATTTCAGAGAAGGGACAGAATATAATCTGAAGTCCTTCCTGTCCCACGGGTGAAGGACAGAATATTCTGGGAGTGAACCTCTGGCTAGGTAAGTAGTGTAGGGTGTTGGTTCTGTGGAACATTGGTCCACCTTCTATGGGAAGAGGGAGATGAAGAGTTTGAATAGTCTCCACCTCAGTAGAAGGGGAACCCATCTCCTCAGTGATGAGCTCAAGTAGTGGATGTTGATAGCAAAAGAGGAGGTGTCAGCGGCTGCCTAGGTGCTCCAGGCTGGCAATTCCACCTAGTGGCAAGTGTCCAGGGCCACTTTGCCTAACAGCTACAGATCAGAGCAGTGTAGCCCAAGATTGATAGCTCCTTAACCCTCACATCACCAGCATGGGCTTAATACACCCCCTCACAGGAGGGTAAAAAGATATGAGCACTCTGCACTTTCTGAAGTGTGGTGCCCAGAGTTGGACACAGTACTCTAGCTGAGGCTCACCAGTTCTGAGTAGACTGGGACAATTACCTCCTGTGTCTTACATATAACACTCCTGTTAATATGCCCCAGAATGATTTAGCTTTTTTTGCAGCTGCATTACATTGTTGACTCATTCAATTTGTGACCCACTATAACCCCCAGATCCTTTTTTCAGCTGTACTACCACATAGCTAGTTATTCACCATTTTATAGTTGTGAATTTGATTTTTCCTTCCAAAGCATAGTACTTTGCACTTGTCTTCATTGAATTTCATCTTATTGATTTCAGACCAATTTCTCCAATTTGTCAAGGTCATTTTGAATTCTAACCCATCTTCTGAAGTGCTAGAAACCCTCTCAATTTGATGTTATCTGCAAATTTTATAAGCATACTCTTCATTCCATTATCCAAGTCATTAATGAAAATATTGACTAGAACAGACCCAGAACAGACCCCTGCAGGATCTCACTAGAGACATCTTTCCAGTTTGACAACAAACCATTCATAAGTACTGTTATGTTGATTCCTTGTTATTGCTTGTATTCAGAGAAAGGAATCAGCACAGGATCACAGAGAGATGCAACACAGGGAGCATCTTTATTGAACTAACACTAAAACCAGCCAGGACTGGCTGAGCTATCCCCTAATAGTCTAACTATTGCTATGGTAACAAGCTATGCTCTGTTGTTACAGCAACCTAGGCAATTAGGCAAAACACAAAATACACTATAACTACTCTTTGAGTAAGGTCTGGACTGGAATTCTGGAGATATAAGTTAAATTCCCAGCTTTTCCACGGAGTTCCTCTGTGACCTTCCGTACAACATTTAGACCGACATTTTCAAAAAAGTGATTGACTTTGGTTGACTCAGGACTTGTCTTCATGGTGGGGTAATGATTTCTAAAATGCACTAACATGTTGCACATTAATTGGTTGTGTTGGTCCTCGCTTAGTGGAGGTGGGGGTTAATTGGTAGGGAAGCGTTACCTAGTGGTCAGGGCTTAGGTCCATAACTTGTAAGGGAGGGGTGTTGGTAGGGGAGCCTGGGACCTCCCACTCCACTGGGCTCCAACCCAGGGCCCTTTGAGGGCTACCAGTGATTGGACATACAGGGCTACCCTTCCTGGGCCACTTCTATCACCCCCCAACCAACCCGCCCCGTGAGTGACCCAAAGTCGCCATCTGGATTATGCCTGCATGAAGGGTCTCCACTCACCACAAGGCATCTCCTGGCACCTGCGTGTAGCAGGAGAGCGCTCTTCCTCTCTTGAGCAGCAACTGCTTCCTTCTGTGGTATGGCCACCCTCCTGGGCCAGCTCATTTGTAGGCTTTCACCTGTGGGGATAGTCCAAACCAAAGAAAGCAGATTACCCAAGTCTGGAGTTCATATGAGTGGTAGAGGGGGATGTTTCCCTCTCCAGGTGTCTCTGTGGCAGGGCCTCCCTTCCCTCAGGGAGGAGAAGCTTTGGGCAGTTGTCTTAGTGAGAGATTCTGCTCTGCCTCAGCTCTTCTCCATTGGAGCTGCAGGGCGCAGGCCTGCCCTCTTCCCTGGTCTGCCCCCAAGTGAGCTGCTCCCTGGCCTTTTAACTCCTCCCCGGTGTGGGGTTTGTACACCCCATCACATGAGTCTTTGTAGACCAAGCCGGTGCACACGACAGGTTCCCTAGAGCACTTTAACATAGTACTTCCACAACACTATGCGAAAGCCCACTAGGGATCCTTTAGTTCGCACCGGCATAGCCAGCATGGACTAATTTATGTTCCACATGGGTGCGTTTTAGAAATCAGACCTCTGCAGGGCCCCACCATGTAGAGAAGAAATCTGTTATTTGATGTTCAACTTGAGGCAGGTTACATTTTCAGAAAGTGCTGACTGAGCATGCTGGCCCTCTGAAGAAAAGACCTCTTTTGGGGGTCTCCGTCAGGCACCCAAATAATGGAGACATCCAAAAATTGCTAGACATTTTAGGAAATGTGAATCTTCATCTCTCTGTAGCATAGTTAATGGTTCTTCTGTAGCCTGTCTTGTCTGTTTTGCTTGCAAACTCTAGAGGTCTCAATGTGGGTCTGAACAGCACCTAGCACAATGGGGCTTCTCTAGGTACTACTGTAATACAAAGAACAAATAACTGAAAACCCACTGAGATACTCAGGAGAAGAAGAAAAGAGGTTTGACATATCAAGGGATAATAAAATGGTGCACTGGAATAATTCAGGGCTCAGTCCTTCTCCCATTGGCTACTGAAGGACCAATCCTGTGAGCTCAGGCCCCAGCCCAATGGGCATTGAAGTCGGTGAGATTCATTCATTGGGTCAGGCTTGCAATGAGCAAATGAGGCGGGATACAAAACCCATTGCCCTTGGTGGAAAGTTTCCCAGGGACATCAAACTTGTGATCAGCCTCATGGGCCACACCCCAAAAATCCATTTAGAAAGTTTTCCCAGGGGGCTGAGCAGTAAGATGACACTCCGGCGAGCTGCACTGCGCTTCCCCAGCCCCTGGCTGCAGGCAGGAGCATTGCAACCCCCCACCTGAATGAAACAGTGGGGAATAAATCCAGTGTACTGCTGCATGAACGAAGAGGTAATGCAGAAGCTATGTTGTTTTTCCTTTTATCATGCAAATTCAGATCATATCCCCAAATGTTTGACAGCTCATAACATCTGTGCAGCTTCCTAATGAGAAACCTCTGGAAACCACTTAGCTGTAAAGTGTATTAAATATTGCACCCTCTTGTAATATTTTTTTTGTTTTGTTCAACCTCTACACACTAAAGCTCCTGAGCGGCAGAAATAGACACTGTTTCCTGGCAAGTGGAGATCATTAGTGACTTCAGAGCCAAGGGAGCTGACAGGCCAGATGTTCTTGTCCTGCTTATAAAAAGCAGCAAAATTTGCAACACCTGTGCTCAATTCTATGCCCAGTTCCATTAGCAAGAGCCCCAGAGGTCCAGCGGGACCCAGCTGCACAGTGAATATGCAGCGCACGTCTCTGCTTTGGTTACAGGCTGCAGCGTGACATTAGGGAATCTCTCTCACAGCATCCAGCTGTCCCACGTGGTCTGGGAGAGCTTCTCGCTTTGCAGTGACACCAGCATTTTGCCTTACCACGCAGCGCCCACCGTGTTCCTGTAAGAGTGAAGGCAGAGGCACACTTTAGGCACTGCCTTACCAAAGCAGTTGCACCCAGATGATGAAAGACACCACTTTTTCAAACCACATTAAGCATTTGAAGCACAATGGTTGGAGTCAAGCTGCATTATGGTCCCCATTCAGCACAATTTAATCAGTTTAATCACTTTAATCAGTTGTTTTGATAGAGGATTTAATAGAGGACATGCTTAAAATGGAGCTTTTCCCTTAAATGATTTACTGAACTAGGAGCTATGCAATTTAGGGCCAAATCCTGGACTCATCAATCACGGGCAGCGCATAGCCACATGGCCAGGTTCCCTCAGGTGGGGCCGCAATACATTTGGTGAAGGCAAACCTCACATCATCTCAGGGCTGCTGTCACCCCAGTTACCTCAGTCGCTGGAGGCTCTGAGCTCTCTTTGGCAGTCTTCCTTGGCTGGGAGACAGTACATGCTCCTTGGTGACCGCCTTGGCTGGCAGGCTAGTGATCCTTCCTTTCCGATAGGGCATTACTAACTGCTGCCTCTTTGCCAGTCAGGTCTGAAGTGGGCCCGGCTCTCTCCTTCTCTACCCCCTGCAGGTCTGTCATTGCCTGCAAATACAAGAGGGTAGGGCTAGCTGGGTTCAAAGGCTCTCCTTAACCCCTGCCGTGCTGATGGGTAGTTTTTTCTCATCATCACAGGTCCATAGACCAGGCACGTTCTGTTAACCTATTGTATCTGCCTGACATGTTTTCAAAGGGGATTGATTTCAAGCATAACTTCACTTAGAGCTTTCCCTTGCACTCAGTTTGCTGAGCTGACCTCCATTTCCATGGAACTGGGAACAGAAAGGAGCCAGAGACAGGGAGTTAGATGCCTGAGTTATCAATTCCAGCTGCTGCCTGTCAGTGCGGACCTGAAAACAAGTTTCCAAAACAGCTAAAATCTTTAGAAACCACCAGTCTCCGATGCTTAAAAGTCTTTAATACCTGTGTTATGGGCTGGAAAGAGAGAGAGATTTTTTAAAAATATTAAAAACACTTGAAATGAAAAATAACATGCTGCTAAAATATCAAGGAGCTGTTTTATTTTACAGGTCCCAATATTCCCAGTGTGTCTCATCTTGCAGGGCCAAAATGTTCAAACCAGGAGATGTAAAATTAGGCTCCTCGATTGCTATTTAGGCACATATCTTTGAGAGCTAATGAGCACCCACTAATTCCATTGAAGTCCACCTGTGACAATCAGGGACTTTTAATAAGGTGCCTGAATATGGAGTTATGGATCTGATGTTTAGGGATTGATCCAAGCTCTCTCGTCCCTGGCAAACACCCATCCCACCTTTCCTTTCAATGCCCCCTCCCTTCCCTTTTCTTTCCATTTAGCTGATCTCCTTTTAACTATCCTATCCTGCCCAACCCACCAAAAACATGATGCTAACATGCCATTTGCTGACTCCATGTGGTTGGCTTTGCTTGTGTGTTAGACCCCTCCGCCTTCCCTGCTAGGTCTGTCGGGTCCATTTGGATTGTCAGCTCTTGGAAGCAGGGATGGTCTGCTACTCTGCAGAGTGCCTAACACAGCGGGTCCCCATTCTGGGTTAGTCCTTAAGCCCGATTGTAATAAACATGATTAATAACAAAACCCCTCCACCAGCAACACCGTTCCCATCTGAGGTGCACCGCCATTCACCAAGTGTCTCACCCCGAAGGCCGGCCTGCTGCCCTGCCACCCACCCAAGACGACACACAGCTGATGCTATTGCTCCTCAGACCAGCAATAACTTGATGGTGTCCATCACATCCTAACTTGCGCTGCAGCAGGAAGGAAACGGGCTGGGTAGAGCAACTCGTCTCTAACTCCTCCCCAATCCCGTGCCCGTGGCCACCGTCACTGGCTTCATAGAGCAAAGCTCACATGTAGCAGCCACTGAGATAGCTGAGCAGATTGTATGTGAGTGTGTGTGTGAGGGGGGGGAGGGACTGTTCCCTGGTCATCTTTCCCACCCAAGTTCCATCCATCTGCATTGGCTCTTCTCCACATTACACATCAGAGGGATACAAAGATCCTTGAGTCCATTCCTGGCCATTTTCATTTCAGCAAAGCAAACCAAGCCGGGTGCCATTATTACTAAGCACCTCCGGGCAGTAAATAAATCCCACTGTTGATTTGTCGTCTGCAAGTGGCATTAGTTATATTAGTTTTAGCATCGTTCTATTTTTCATCTTCCTCTCTATTTTCCAGCATTAATAATCCTTCAGCTCGTTTCAACAGAGACCAGAGAGAGAGGGAAATACATTCATTTTGGAGTGATCACGGCTTGCTTTTCCTACCCCTCTCCCATGCCAACTGTCAAATCTTTAAGAGCACGTTTTTTTTTCCTTGTCCCCACTCGCCTTTTCAGCAGTGCTTGCCGTTGGATCTGGTCCACTCAGCCCACGAGAAATGTGCTGTTGCTTATGCTATGTGCATTCCCTCATCCAGGTTCACTTGCTGCAATTCTCATGATGACCGATGTCAAAAATTGCATCTGGGCTGCTGATAGGCGTTTGCTTCCCATCAGGCTTCCACGGCCGATCCCCCAAGAATGCTCTTCTGCGCTTCAAGGTTTGAAAACGGATACCAATAGCAAACACTATAAGCAGACAGGAAATCAAATGCAATTGCTATAAAAAGATTCTCCTGAAACAAGCTGAGATGAGCAGAAGAGGTGGCCCTTTCCAAGATTTTACTGTGGAAAAAAGAAATCTTAGATGCTAATTTTTACTGCCTTTCATTTCCCTCCCCAGGATTCTGTATTTAGAACTACTATGGATCTTTTTAATAGAGACCAAAACAGAGCGAGATCAATGAATCTTGAACGTGCATTACCTGCTTCGCTTGCCTCATGTTTTCAGCAGACGCCACAGCAAGCTTAAGGTTTTACCCATGTACCTCAGGAAAGCCAGCTTTTTTGCTTAGCACCTTTCTAGGTGTCATGGTTTTTCTGGCCGTTGTAGACGGGGCCCTTACAGTGCTATGAAAACAGATCCTTTTTCATTTTAAGAACAGTTTATTTGAGAAGAACGGAGACACATTTTTATTTATAGGCAATACGGAGCCCTTTAAAAAACGTCTGGTTTGTAGAGTTGATTTTCATACCCTAAATAGGGTCATCAGAACCTCCTGTCTACATATAGGCCTTATTATCCCCCTTCAGTGATTCTGAACCACATGCCACAAGAAGTACTAAACCCATAAACATTTAGGACTGGCATCTCTGGCTGCCAAAGCCACTTTATGCTGGCAAAGTGGCTGCACTCTGGCTGTCAGATGCCAGTGAAGAATTCCCTTTGCGGAGGGGAATTGCCTGCGAAGGTAAAGCCAGCTCCCACATCAGCCAGCTCTATCCAGAACACAGGAGTCATGGTGGGGGAAGGACGGAGCATTCTTGAGGGGGCAAGGGAGTGAGCAAACTCTGCGAGGCACGACAGTAACGCAAATAATAAAGAATCTGCTCCATCTAATCCTCTACTGGGATTAGTTTCCATAGGGGTGTAAACTAGAGCAACCCCTAAGCTGCTTTAACTACTACCAGGCCTGGGTGGTGCAAGATCAGGGAGCTGCAACCAATTGCCTTATACCCCTCCACACTGTGCCAAGTGGAGCTCAGATACACCAGACAATTGAGCCCTTAATATTACAATAGGGTTAACATCATAAAATATGAATATAGACGTATGCAACATGCAGGCCTATGGGGACATACCCAAGGCTTATACACAAACAAGGAAAATCTTCTCCTCTGCTTTAAATGTCGAGATCAGTATCTAGCTATAATGCCATTCCCGTAAACAAGGGACTTGAAATCAGAGATGTAAAAGCCTTTTAAAAGCAAAATACATAGTAAGGCAAAAGTTTCCAGGAACTTGGGAAGTAGAAAGGCGAAAAAGCCCCAGTGTTAAGAATCTTTACTTTAATGGAGGCCCACACAGCTGTGCATATGTGTCTGAGCATCAAAACAGATGGGGAAACATAATATACTTTTATTGCCTTCAAATCAAGTCCCCAGTTCAGCAAACTATCCCTATTCAGCAAAAGATTTAAACACATACTTCAATTTCACTGACTTTAATGGGACCTAAGCACAGGCTCAAGTGCTTTGCTGAATCAAAGGCAACCTATTTTTACCAACTGGGAAATAAAGCCACGTTTTTTGGTTTTTTTTGGTATATGAGGAGTACCTGAGACTCCCAGCTGTTGGGCTGTCTGTGTCCATAATTGGGGGAGGCAATAGTGTTTAATTAGGGTTCTATCTTCTTTCTAGAGCTGGTCAGATAGCATCAAAATACTGATTGGTAGCTAAAAGCTACATTTGAGGGAATCTTTGGCTGCCCACGTAGGACAACCGCCCACTTACACTGACCTGAGTATGGCCCTTTAGGAAGGTAAAATGATGATAAAATCACTTTGGGGCAAATGCCACTCTTCATTGGTATTGGATTCCTTTCCAGGAGAGCTTTAGGAGTACATGCAATGTGGATGCAAGAGGATACAAAGGAAAAAATTGTCCTTTTGTGGTAGAAAGTATCATTTGCAAACAGTAAGCCAAATTCAGTCATGATGTAGTTCAACTAAAGCCAATGGAGTAACACCAGGGCTCAACTGTTCCCAGCAACTTTTAAGACTGCCCATGCAATGGCCATAAACTGAGTTAGGGGGGTTGGATTAAAAACAGAGTGATAGCCCCCACTGGATCTGAAGACCACAAAAACATATCCACTTGGCATTGCTTCTAAGAGTGCAGGATTCCCGAGATTTCCTCTGCTAGGCCTCGGGAATTGTCTCTGCTAAATGTATTGTGGTGGGAGACTCCTTGCATCAACATGGCCATGAAATGCAACTCTAGCCCTTCAGACATGCATTTCAGGTCAGACACTCGGGGTAGGGAGGTACGGGCTTTCCCAGACCAGAGCACAGTTTTTTAGCCTTCCTGCTATTGCCAAGGGCTGTTTTGACCTGAACAGGCTGAAAATCTCTACCAGGACCAAATCTTATTCCCATTTAAGTCAATGGCAAAAATCCATTAACTGTAATGGGAGAGGATCCAACCTCCTGTGAGCAGAACAGGGGCTGACTCAAAAGGCATGAAATTTTCAATCTCATAAAACTACGTACCTTTGCTAGTAGATAGGGCACTGGGCTAGGACTCAGCTGCTAGCTCTGTCACTGACCCGTTGTGTGACCTCAGGCAAATCACTTCCCTTTTCTGCGCCTCAGTTTCCCCTCTCACCCTTTGTCCATCTTGTCTACCTAGATTGTCAGTTCTTTGGGGCAGGGACTGCCTATCCCGCCAATACCTAGAACCATGGAGACCCAATTCCAGGCTATAATCTAAAATGAAATAAACAAACAAAAATGAAAAATGAAAAATATAATACAATTATGTTATGATGGAGAATCCACCCTGTCCCTAAGTAATTCACTGTCTGTGATGGTTAATGCTGCTTATTTCCAAAGCTGAGTGCTTCAGAAAAAACCCTTGTCACAATATCAGGGTATCTGCAATAGAATTCCCCCTCTGTGTTCCACTCCAGGAGTGTCAAGACAGGTCTCCCTCTGTCACCTATCTTTGAGCAGGGACCCTTATCCCATTCCCTTCTGATGGGGGATTTTAACGCTGCACCCTACCCTGCCTAACAGCCAGGATACATGCTTTGCTTTCTTTCTGAGGGCTAAGAATAGAGTATTGCCAGCAGCTGCAAGTTACCACTCAGCTCTTCCAAAGCAAAGCACATTTATTCACAGGGCAAAAGCAACACAGAGAAAACAGAAAAAACAATACAAGTTCCTACACACTTACTAAACATATCAGAAATCGCCCATCTTTCACATGGGGAGTCTGGTCGACTAACATCCCTTCCAACCCTTCAGCCTGGGTTGGGGTCCTCTTAGGACCAAAGGTCCTGTCCTTTTACTGAATCAAAAGGAAGATCCTGACTCTTTTGTTAAACTCAGTCTTTGTATATCCCAAGTTCTTTGTCTCTTGTTTTCTGGAAAACCCAGTTTGAACAGGTATATGTAATCCACTCCAGGAGGCGGTACCTCTCTGGAATTGTTTACAGTCTTAGTGACTCGCCCTACTCATCCCCTACTGACTTTTAGTTCCTGGAGAAGTTATAATAACCCATCCCCACGGCACAAAACACAATTTTACACAAACCATTCAGACATTTAATATAATTGTCCCCAAAGACATTGCATGAGGTTGCAGTATCAGTCCCCCCTCCTCTGTGTCACAGCTGCTGGGTGCTGAGCGCTTTTTGTCCAGCTTTGCTTGTGGGTGCTGTACACTTGAAAAAATGGGTGCCATGTGATTTGGGTATGGAGTTGGAGACAGCCTTGTGATTAAAACTCAGGAGGTCCTGGTCCCCAGTGCTGTATTCAGGCCACTACTCACAGCACTAACTTGCCTAGTGGATCAGGGGGCTGAATTGAGGTAATCAAGTGGGATACTAGAATGTATCTTTGCTATGCGGAACAGCTATGAGAAATGCCCTCCAAAACTCTAACCAACCTAGTAAGCAGAGATGAATCAACCAGGTGTGTGTGTCAGATGCTGCATGTACTAGGGCAGGATGAACAAAGAGCTGATCCCAATGAATCTCTGATCCCGCCAAACTGAACCCAAACATTTTCCAGGCTGGTTTGGCAGAAAGAGCAATGAACAGACGGTTGTGTTGTTGCGTTGCAAGGCAAACTTCACCAGGCCACAATGCAGTTGGGGGCCAGGCTTGACTTCACCCAACAGTGTGTCTTGAACCAGCACCCAAAGCCAACCTCCACAGCATTTAAAGCTGGGCTCATTTCTGTTGATGCCTAAACAATGAGACATGACACACACTATCTGCATTTTACATACCATGGGACTAGAGAGGGAGCCATTTTGCTGGCTGTGGCATGGTTTGATTGATAAGGCACTATAGAGGGAGTAAAGACACTCGGGTTCTATGGTTGTTGTGCCATTAGTCTGGTGTGTGCTCCTTGGCCAAGTAGCCCAGTCTCTCTGTGCCTCAGTTTTCCTGTCTGTTAAATGGGGGGTGATGATGCTCACACACCTTTGTAAAGTGCTTTAAGATGAATGGATCAAAAGCACTATAAAGTGGCAAAATGCAATGCACAGGGCTTGCACACTTTCGTGGTGAGCTGTAGCAAAAGTGGGCGTGGTTTTCCACAACAGGGATGTGAGCAGAATCAAATCTCTCACTCAGAACTATCCCCTCTGTCAGCTGCCACAGCCTCTGTGCTATATAGCAAGTATCTTTCACATACAGATTCACAGATTCAAAGTGTTTATGGTGAGAAGGGAGCATTAGATCATCTAGTCTGACTACTTGTATATCACAGGCCATTACATTTCACCCAGTTACCCCTACGTTAAGCCCAATAACTTATGTTTGAGTAAGCATCCGGCATACAAAATGGATGAAAGGTTGGGAAAAGGAAACCAGTCTTGATCTGAAGACATCAAGAGACAGAATCCCCCATCTAGAGTCAAATGCACAGCGTTATCTGAGGACATGGTCTGTCTGGAGGAATCAGCGTTGTCACTTATTCATTGCTGTGGATAAGATGTGCACAGTACGTTTTTTCCCTCATGCCCTCCCAAGGGTGTGCACCCCCAGTTTGAAAACCTCTGCCTTATAGCATGGGATACACACATTACAAGTGAGATTAATGCATACAGCAATTTACAAGCATTTTATAGAGTCTAAACACTAAATATATTCTTACAAATCTAATCCCTGCCTCGAACAATACTAACACACAGGTGAGCTGATCTGGTTTCCAGCTATGAATTTGTCAGTGCTCAGCTGATGCCTACAGCCTTGGCAAGAGCTGGCATCCAGTCTGCCAGCATCACAACACGAAGCTGATTCTGGGGGATTCAGAATCCTCGTCCAGTCTTTAGTTGGCTTAAGTTTCAGGCATGTGGTCTTGGGAAGCATCCCCAGTTATTTCTTGTCTTGCAGCAAGGAGCTCATCTCCTCTTGACTCACTTCAGCTTCACTTATCCTAGGTCCACCCACCCAGGAGCATAGCTGAGGTCACCATTTTTATAACATTATGTGTTGTAACTGGGAGGCAGGAAATCAGAACGTGGTAAAGATGCTTGTGAGCTGCTTGTACAGAGCGTGCAACATGCATCTTTCCTCAGAAGCAAAGGCAGGAAACCTTGAGTGAGTATTCTGGAACTCTGCTTGCTACTAAACAGTACCTTCATTGATTGGTAGTTCTGGCAAAACAGGCCCAGAAATGAATGAGAATGGAGATTATTTCAGGGCCATATCCTCTGCTGGTGAAAATCAGTGCCGCTATGCTGATTTATATCAGCTGAGAATCTGGTTCTAAGCCACTGTGTTGAAGCCACAACGTTTAGCATGTGCAAGGAACGAGGGGCTGGACCAATTGACTTTACAGCTGTTTGTAACAAAAACTGCCCAATAAAATGACCATGTCTACTCTCTAGCTTAAGTAATACTTTTTCTGGAAATTGCCATTTACATTCCCACTTTCTTCTACTGTAAGGTAATAGTGCTGTAAGAGAGTTTGAGATACATGTTAGAACTATCACATTCTTGTTTTGTTGCATCAGACCACAAGAAGTTCTTCCCAGAGCCCTTCCCCTGGACATACAGGGCAGAAGTTACATTCCACTATGGCCAGAGCAGCTGTGTCCCCGCTAGCTGCACAAACTGGAGTGTGTTTGAGTCATGTGACTCAAAGCCTAGTTGAACCCCTGTCTCATAAGCCCGGAAGCATGCACGCCTCCAGTCTGATCTGTAGCGTCTACTAACCATCGCAGACTGAGTCAGAAGATGAGTGTAACCCTTCTGCCAGGCAGTCGGCAGTAAAAAGGGCTGGGTTCAATTTTATAGGGTTTCCTTCTGAGAACTTAAATAACACTGGCTTGAAGCCCACCCAGAAATCTGGGAAACTATATATGCTGCTCTGGGCGTCGTTGATGGTCAATATCTCCTAACTCGCAAGCACTGTGTCCAGGGGTTTAAAACAAACTTTGGGAACATGGGCAAGGGGAAGGGGAGACGACAACAGAATAAACATGAGAAAGCCAGCAATTAGTAAATCAACAGTCTCTATTAGTTAAGACTGTCCTCCGTCCCCCCACCAAGGATGTCTAAACAATACTCCTAACCTCAGTCTTCCTTTGGCTACTGCATTCTAACCACTTCCGTCCTCCACAGCTCCCCATTTACAGTTTGTTTTCCTGGACTGATGGAGTCCAAGCCTTCTAACAGATCAATCACCTGAAACTAAGGGCAGAGATAAACCTCCTGTTCCTACAGCACTTTTACTAGTGTCATTAAGAGGGGTGTTAAAATGTTTTTGGACAGAAAATTGGGCTTTCAACTAAATTACACTTTTCAAGGAAAGTGTGTGGCAAAATGTTGACTTTTCATTGGAGAACTGAAAACTGATTATTTTTTGGCCAAATAGCAGTAACTCTTCAGTTTTGGGGTTCTCATAAGAACATAGGAATGGTCATACTGGGTCAGATCAATGGTCCATCTGGCTCAATATGCTGTCTCTGACAATGGCCAGCTGCTTCAGAGGCAATGAACAGAACAGGGCAATTCTGAGTGATCCACCCTGTCATCTAGCCCTCGCTTCTCACAGTTGGAAGTTTAGGGACAATTGGAGAATGGAGTTGCCTCCCTGACCATCTTGGTTAATAGCCACTGTTGTACCTATCCTCCATGAAATTATCTAATTCTCTTTTGAATTCAGTTATGCTTTTGGCCTTCACAACATCCCCTGGCAATAAGTTCCATAGGTTGACTGTGCGTTGTGTGAAGAAGTCCTTCCTTATGTTTGTTTTAAACCTGTTGCCTAATTTTATCAGATGGTCTCTAGTTCTTTTGTTATATGAAGGGGTAAATAAAACTTCCCTATTCTCTTTCATCATACCAGTCATGATTTTATAGACCTTTATCATATCCCCTCATAGCATTATCTTTTCTAAGATGAATAGTCCCTGCTTTTTTAATCTCTTTCTGGTTGGAAGCCGTTCCATACCTTAATCATTTTTGTTGTCCTTCTTAGCACCTTTTCCAATTCTAACGTATCATTTTTGATACTCCACACAGTATACAAGGTGTGGGGTATTATGGATTTAAAATAGTGGCATTATGATATTTTCTGTTTTATCATCTTTCCCTTTTTAATGGTTCCTAACATTCTGTTAACTTGTTTGACTACTGCTGCACACTGAGTAAGTGTTTTCAGAGAACTATCCACAATGACTCCAAGATTTCTTTCTTGAGAAGTAACAGCTAATTTAGAGCCCATCATTTTGTATTTATAGTTGGCATTATGTGTTTCCAAAGTGTTACTTTGCATTTAACAACATTGAATTTCATCTGCCATTTTGTTGTCCAGGCACCCAGTTCCATGAGACCCCTTTGTAATTCTTTATAGTCAGCTTTGGACTTTACTATTTCGAGTACTTTGTATCATCTACAAATTTTGCCACCTCTCTGAATATGCCACCTCTTTATGAATATGTTGATCAGCACAGGTCCCAATTCAGATCCTTGGGGGTACCCCACTATTTACCTCTCTCTGTTGTGAAAATTGACCATTTATTGCTACTCTTTGTGTCCTATCTTTTAACCAGTTACTAATCTTTGAGAAGCCATTCTCTCATCCCATGAATGATTCATTTGTTTAAGAGCCTTTGGTGAGGGACCTTGTCAAAGGCTTTCAGAAAGTCCAAGTATACGCTATCCACTGGATCACCCTTGTCCACATGCCTATTCAGTTTTCCAAAGAAGTCTAAAAAATTGATGGGGCATGATTTTCTCTTTACCAAAGCCATGTTGACTCTTTGCCAACATATCGTGTTTATATATGTGCCTGATAATTCTGTTTACTATAGTTTCAACCAATTTACCTGGCACTGAAGTTAGACTTATCGGCCTGTAATTTCCAGGATCGCCTCTGGAAACTTTTTAAAGAATAGGTGCTACATTAGCTACCCTCCAGTCATCTGGTACAGAGGCTGATTTAAGCCAGTGGATCTCCAACCAGTGGTATGCATACCCTAGGGGGTACTCATATCTTCCAGTGGTACATCAGTTTATCTAGATTAGTGTTTCTCAACCATGATGGGACAGAGTAGTTTATTGCAATCAGAGATGGCCAGGAAGTAATTCTGCCCCTTCCTCCCCAAATGATTTCAGTGAGAGCAATTTTTTCCCATTTCCGTAGAAATTTTTCTTTAACATTTTCAGATTTTGGTAGCCAAACACTTTAAAGTGGATGTTAAAAAATGTGTGCAACATTTTTTTGTCGTTGTTTATGTGGCTTTTTTTTTAATGATAACCTGAACACTTTCAGTGAAAAGGGACATTTTTTGGCGAAAAGGTTTGTTTTGTCAGAAAAGTGATTTTCAATGGAAAAAATGTTTTGTTGGAAAAGTTTTGACCCATTCTAACTGCAGTACTTCATCATCAACAGCAAATAGTCACTCTGAAAGAAAGAGCTCATTTGAACATTCGGTCTATTAAAAGCATCTGTTTTCCTGTACATCAAAAGCATAGACTAGCATAGCTTACGAAACATGAGATCAGAGCTGAATGGGTACAGCTGCCATGTATCTGCTGACTTGTCTCCTCACCATGTTATCTCCAAGACATTATGTAAATTTAAAGACTCACAAGCAGAGAGGCCTGCACCGTGGGGAGAGAGAGGACTTTGAGAATAAGCATTAATTAAAAGGCAAAGAAAAAACGTAAGAGTAAATGACACATAACTTTAAGGAGCTAATGCGGGGTTAGCAACAAAAGAAAACCAAACCTGAGAAATCATAACCACAAAACAAGAGATTAATTTGAAGGAATGAAACTCATAAACAAACTATCTGTTCATACACAACACTGCTGCAATTTTCCATTTCTCCCTCTTCACTCTCAGATGATCATCAGCAAACAGTTCCCTAGTAAGAGAGAGGAAGGATGGTCTTGTGGTTAAGGCATTTGACTGGGATGCCAAACATCTGGATTGCATTCTTGGCTCTGTCACAGCCTTCCCAGAAATCATTTGGGCTCCAATTCTGCAATTGCTCTATGCAGGTCTGACCAAAGTAGTTTATAATATAATGGCCTGGATCTCTTTGTGTCCCAGTTCCCCATGTATGTAATGAGGATGATGATGATACCTCCCTACCTCACGGGGTGCTGTGAGGACACACTGTTTAATATTTGTGAGGGGCCATGGAGATAGGTGCTATTGGCCTGATTCATTAATGCAAGTCTATCCATTGACTGAAGTGGGCAAGGGATCAGCCTGTACATAATGTGGCGAGGGTGGCTTATTCGGCCCTCTGCGCTTCCTATGGCTACACTGGTGGTGTGGCTGGCTGGAAGCGGGAGGCAGTCCCGCCCTCTACCCTGGGCCCTGACCCAGGCACCCTGCGAGGAGTAGCCTCAAGCGGCTAAGTTCATGAGCTACTACCTTCCCTGGGTCGCTTGTCCGTGGCCCCCCTGCTTGCAGTCCATTTCCTGGAATCGGGTAGGCGGGTTTCCCCCTTCCTCGCTTGAGTCTCTCCATCCAGTTGTTTGAGCGGCACTGATCCTCCTTCAGGCCTTTAGGGCCTGCGTCCCCCGGCCCTGCCTGGACTGGCTTCTCCCTAAATCCCGTGGCTTGGTGCTGTGATAGCAACAACACTAGCTCCAAGCCTTGTAGCAGCTCTACTCCACTCTCCTCCGCTCCTTCATGCAACTTCCTCTCAGCTGCCCCGTCTGCCTGAAACGGAGGCTTTTACCTGCTGTGGCAAGCTCCTTAATTGCCTTCAGGTGATCCAACTGACCTGGAGTAACCCAGTCTGTGTTACCCAGGGAACAGGGATTTGTTAAGCCTGGGGCTGATATATATGCCTTCCAGCACCCTCCTATAGCCGTCAGGGCTGGCCCTGTCACAATAAGCATTTAGATACTAGGGATATGTCTTCACTGACAGCGGCAAATTTGCCAGCAAATTTGATCGATCCGGAAGTCGATTTAATAAATCCACCCCTGGAAAAAGAGTAACGCTGTGCTGACAGAAGCACATTTCCTGTTGGCGCAGCGAAGTGAAGACACTGCGGTGAGTAGAAGTTAGGAAGTCGACGGGAGATATGCAAACTACCGAATTTCCCATTTAGTGTAGACCAGGCCTAGATAATTAATGGGAGTGGAAGAGTGAGGGACAGTTTAGTGTCACAGAAATGATCACTTCAAATGATGTGGCTTTTTAACCTTTTAAAGAAGTTTTAAACTTGCTTAGTCTGGAAAAGACCATTCAGGTTGTTGGGATGTATTTATCTTTGGCACCATTCTGCAGATATGGTCAGTTGACATAATTCTGAGTAGCTGGGAGAGATCACACTAACACTACAGCCAAACTGCGTTACAGAGGGATGAATAATATATTCAAACCATAAATAAAATCCCACAATTTAAACTGCTGGACAATATTTTATGGTGGTTAAGATAAGCATAATGAATGGTCTCCATTTTCAGCTGCTACAATGCTTTATGCTTTTGGTGTACAGGAAAACAGATGCTTTTAATAGACCGAATGTTCAAATGAGCTTTTTCTTTCAGAGTGACTATTTGCTGTTGATGATGAAGTACTGCAGTTAGAACGGGTCAAAAATTTTCCAACAAAACATTTTTTCCAATGAAAATCACTTTTCTGACAAAACAAACCTTTTCGCCAAAAAATGTCCCTTTTCACTGAAAGTGTTCAGGTTATCATTAAAAAAAAGCCCTATAAACAACGACAAAAAAATGTTGCACACATTTTTTAACATCCACTTTAAAGTATTTGGCTACCAAAATCTGAAAAAGTTTAAAGAAAAATGTCTACAGAAATAGGGAAAAAAATTGCTCTCACTGAAATGGTTTGGGGAAGAAGGGGGGGAATTACTTCCTGGCCATCTCTGATTGCAATAGACCACTCTGTCCCCTCATGCTAAGAGGAGGAAATTTCTAACTGGCTCTCTGTAACTATAATTGATAAACATCAAGCTTCCCACTTGCATGTGCATCCCAGCATCTCATCCCTATCTGCCGGCCATGATCCAAGGTGCTGATTCACATTTTCCACAGCTCTTTTTGTGAACTGGGAAAAGAAAAATCAGTCAATAATCCCCCATCAACTCCCACTGCATGGCTCTCTTTGGACTCGCTGCTAATTAGAACAGATGTCACATCAGAGTTCACTGCATGTACAGAACCACGTCTGGTTGAGCTGACATGTGAGACGTTACAAAACCTCTAAGTCCCAAAGAACCACTAAGCCACAAGATGCCGATTGCTTCTTCATTTCCTTTGGAGGAACTGCGTGGTACTTCAGTTCCCAAGGATTTTTGCTTTGTTTGTTTTTAAGTTCTTTTTTTGTTTTGTTTGCAGGCCTTTCATTAATAATCCCCATAATAACAGGTTTTATTTATTGTTTGCAAATGTGCTCTTTCACTGTCTCATTTCACTGTAGCAGGGGCGGCCAGGGATTTTTACAGTGTGTGTCTCCTGTTTGAAACAGACGTATTTAAAACAAGTCGTGTGGTTGAGATTCTCCCATTTAGTTCAGGATACAAGACGAACTGTTAGAGCATATTTTTGAAGTGACAGGGCCCCATTAGCACAGTCCCACATCAATACAGTTCGATCCGCTGCCTAAATCACCACAAAAAAATTAAAGTAAAATTACTCATAATAAGCCATGTTCTGAACCTCTTACTCACTTTGGAATGTATTTGCTTTTGTTCCATGGGAGCCAATAAGGTGATTCATGTGGGTAACTGCCCATCAGTATGAGTATGGAATTCACGCTCCAACCCTAAGTCCTTTCTATTGATAGTTCAGCTTTTTGTCGCTACCACTTCTTCCATTCGAGGATCTCAAAGCACTTTACAAGCATTCGCTAATGCTGTGAAATAGTATTCACTTCACGGATGAGTAAACCACAGCAGAGAGAGATTAACGTAGCTGAGCTCCATTGACTGCAAGCAGGGTTTTGCATAGCCAGCAACTCTAGATTTGCTTGCCTGATATCACTCTGTAGACGGAAGAGAACCCAAGGTTCTGCCCGATCCTCAACCTACCACTGAATAACGCTGCCTCATCTCACAAAACAACGTAGATGCCAAGCCAAGAGCCAGACCCCAGGCAAGTCCTTTGCACGTTCATGGGTTTAGTTGTGATCTGTGTGGAAACCTTAGAAGAAGAGTGGGAGTCTAGAAAATGCAGGACTCTGGGAAAGATCACATCAGCGATAGCCAAGAGATTCCAGTCCCTTCCGTTCTCATGAGTTTGTCATCAGTGGGACTTGAGGCAAACCACTGTGGACCTAGAATCATCTGTTCAGGAAACAGCGACATAGGAAACTTTTAAAGTGAGTTTTCACTTTCCCAGTGATTTGCAAGGAGACTGGATGACTAGTTTCTCCATACCAGACACATGGGCTAGGCTATATCAGAAACCATATTTACACTGGCACCTTTAACACTGACATATTTCTTTATTGACTGCCAAAGAAAGTCATTGGTGCAGCCTTAATACAGAACAAGAGTGACATCTAGTGAACTCTGGAGAATATGCCAGGGGGACTCTTCTCTGGGGCTACCCCTATCTGTGTTTAAGCCATGCTGAATACCGTTTAAATCAGTGCAACTCTAGTTTGCACTGGAATTTGTGAAACAGTTGTGAAAATCCATGAGATTTAGAGGCTGATCTGCAGCCCTTGTGCCCCCAGCGGAGCCTGTTTGCATCCTGCCTGGTGGAAGTGTCACCTTCCACAGCAAGTAGTGCTCTCAGCCACTATGGGTCACATACACTTGCTTGGATTTTCCCTCTCAGGGACTTGAGAAAGCAGGGAGCCCCTGCTCACATTTGCCTCCCAGTTCTCTCCCCTTCCTCCTCCCTGAATTCACAAAAGCCATGGGGACCTTGGAGCTACCATCATGAGCAGAAGCAGCTGCATAGAGACCCAGGGCCTCCACACAGCTCCCTAGCCCCATGGTGACATGCTTCCATGTGGCCCTGGTATGGGTAAAACAAAACCCTGCAGAGTGGGTCACAGCCATATATGGAGGAATTGCTGCTGATCTAAGCAGCAATAACTTGGGTGAAAACTGATGCTTGGAAACCCTTCCCAGTGGAAGATGGTGTATCCAGTGGTGGGCCCCTCCTTTTCCTATTCCAGCCATCATGGTATCCACCTCCTCACAGTTTGGGGACCAGGAGTCAAACACAGTGGAGCTGATGCTCTCCTCTGCCAGTCGTTTGCACCTTAAATGACAGTATTTTATTATCGCCCACCTTCTGTAGAAGAGTTCACATTTGGACAAATGTGTAGGTGCCCTAGCAGAGCTCCATCAGCTCCATTTACCTTGGCAAGCTCCTTTTGGAATATGGCCATACTGCTTCCCGGGCTTCACCCGTGGGGAGGAAAAAAGGTTACACTTTTCTGGGGCCTGGAGACCGTGAGGGGGCCCGACCCAGGCTGCAAGCCCCATTACCATCAGGAAAAAAATTTTCATGGCTCATGAGATTGTATGTACGGGATGAGGGATTGTGGTATGTGTGCGGGAGGGGGCCCATGTTACAGGTTTGTACTGGGCCTGAAAAAATTATGCTTGGGCCCTGATTGCTTCCTATTTATTTAAGATGTATAGGACCTAATAAGTAAGCAGTAAACCACTGGAAAATCAAGGACAATATAATCTGCTATTCAAGTTGCTCTTCCATTCCCCAGAATTCACACTTCCAGGTAAGTTACACATACTATTTTGCATGATTGATAAATAGAAAAGGCTGAGGGAAGCGGCCAAATAGTTCTGCTCCTACTGATATAACATCATCTCCATGGAATCACAATTCGGTAGCAAACCCGTTGACAGTATTCAGCTGAGATACTTCCATTTCTGTTTGGACGTATCTCAGCTGAATAAAACACGGAGAATCCTATGGTGAACAATGGCTTGACTAGTAGAAAATACAAGTTGAGTATTAACATGTAATGCACATGTTTGTCCACAAGATGAAATGCCCTCATGTGAACATGGGGCAGCCTTTGGAACCATTGCTTGGTTATTAATCTTTGAACCCATGGCCTTAGATAACATGGACCATCCTGCCAGTGAGGTATTAGATAGCATCAGACATTTGGGGAGGGAGGATCAGAAAATGCCAATTTGGCAAAACTGAAATATTTTGTGGGGAAGGATCTGTTTTGACAAATTTCTCACGTGTACAAAAAATGTTAACAAAACATCCCATTTTGACATTTTTTAAATTAAAAGGTTCCATTTTTCAGGTCAAGACAACTTTTTCTTTCAAAATTTAAGTTTCTTTTAGATTAAAAAAAAAAAAAAAAAAAAAAGTAAAAAGGTCAAAATCAAAATGATATATTTTGGAATAGTGAAAATGAAATGTTTCAACTGCCCTGATCAGATTTTTTTTTTTTGGGGGGGTTGAGATTTGGTTGAGATTTTCGATTTGCAAAAATTGTGATATTGACTTTGTCCCAAATTGCAAAAAATGTTTGAAATCTCAAAAGATCTTGCAGGACAGGAAAAGCATTTCCTAGCCAGCTCTAATCATACTACGCCCACTTTCATCTCTAATGTCTGCCTGGAGAACAGTTGGCTTTGAACACCCACAATTTTTTCAGCCCAGGAGTTTTGAGGATCAAGGTAACAGCTAATGAACTGCTAGTTTAGTTTAGCAAAATCCCACACTTCTTTAGAAGTGAGCATTCCCTCATGACCCACCCAAGTATCTTTCCACTGGCTCTGCTCTTGAGAAGCCTCCAGCGCTGATCATGAGATGATGTACAAACTCAAAGCCCTTACTTTAATGGTAGCCATTAAGTGAAGGCATTACATCCCACATCCAATATAAACACTCACTGTATGGTTCAAGTCACTGCCAATGCCATGACTCAGATGTTCTGCACCCACAGTGCTTGAGCAGAGTTAGATTTCTGATCTGTTCACAACATCCAGCTTCATCGCAGGCAACCTCTGTAGAGATTCTCATGAATAAGAAACTCAGATTCCCACAGTTCTTTCTGAGAACCTGGATAGAATAGAATATCTGCCTCACCTTTCCTCATGCAGCCAGGGAATAATGAAGTGCTCAGAAAAGGAGGATTGTCAGATGTTTAAGGCACTGGGGCCAGGAGATCTGGGTTCTGTTTCCAACTCTGCCAGAAACTACCTGGGTGTTTTTAGTCAAGAAACTTACAGCCAGAGTCTGACATCCTTACTCATGCTGAGCAATATGTTATTCTGCAAGTAACCCACTGATTTCAGTGGATGTAAGGGAAGCAGGATCTGGCCCCCTATCTCTCTCTGCCTCAGTTCCCCATCTGTATAATGGGAATAATAATACTCCCTTTTCCCCCCTCTTTGTCTATTGAGCCTATAAACTCATTGGGGCAGGACTGTCTCTCACTATGTGTATGTACAGCACCTAGCACAATGAGGCCTGACCTCAGCTAAGGCCTCTCGATACTACTGAAATACAAATAATAATACGCAAAGCATGATCACTGCTGGCTGATGTCCTTTCTCTCAGTCTTTGCAAAGACAGTTAAATCTGAGAGGAAGTCATTTTTCTGTTTCTTTAATAAATTGCAAAGCCTTCTATCTGAATATAAGTGCAAGGCGCTCTCAGTGTGATGTTTTTAAACTTTCCAAAAATACTGCCTCAAGTCTCAGCCAGCGTTAATGCCGCTGGAATGTACACGTAAAACATTAGTAGGAGGGAGGGGACCAGGGTGGAGGACCTTCACTTGTCACAGTTGTGGGGGGACAACTCCTGCCTGACTTTACCACCTCAGGCTGACTCATTTGATTTATAGACTGAATTTACAGTGCATGCCAGCGTAGCCATAGCACCAACTCAGGGGGCACTGAACAATTATCAGCTAGTTCATTTTCTCAAATGCATCCTCTGAGATAGGTGGATAAGTCACATCACCCGCAGAGTAGGAAACATACAGAAAAGGGAAGACACTTATCAACACAGCTTTCAGTGGCAGGATTAGAACCAAGGACCTTCCGATGGCCAGCCTTCCAGCACTTTAAATTATAACTGTAAGTCTTTCCCTTCCACACAGAGCATTAAAAGAATGAGATGGGAGAAATGAACATGTACCAGCCAACCCCCAGCACAAAGTTGCTACAAGAGAGGCTGAGGGAGAGAGACTTCTGCACAGCAAAAGATCTCCAGCTGATGAAAAAGGTTCTATACGAGCTAGATCATTACCATCACAAGTATTATAAGAGGATTCCCTTGTGTATCACTATTCACACCTGAAGCAGGAACCCGTATTTCCCTTTCAGTCAAAGGAATAAGATCACAAGTGTGTCTCAATTTGCCTCCCATTTCCTTTCTTAAAATCGGTTGCCCTTTTAGGGACACTACTGCTCATCTTATGACCGAACAGTTAAGACCAAAGTTTTAAAAAATGACTAGTACTAGGAATTTGGGGAGCCTAGCTGGATGCACCTTATTTTCAGAAAAGGCTCTCTATAAATATATGAGAGAGATAAATACCAGGGAGGGAGAAGAGTTGTTTAAATAAAGGCCAGTGTGAACACAAGAACAAATAGATATCAACTGCCCATCAACAAGTTTAGGCTTGAAATTAGATGAAGGTTTCTAACCATCAGAAGAATGAAGTTCTGAAACAACCTTCCAAGGGGCGCAGTGAGAGCCAAAAACCTAACCAGTTTCAAGACTGAGCTTGATAAATTCATGGAGGGGGTGGTAAGATGAGACTGTCTACACTGGCATGTAGCCGATCTGCTACTGCTAACAGCAAACATCTCCAATGGCTGGTGATGGGACACGAGATGCGGAGGGCTCTGAGATAGAACAGAGAATTCTTTCCCAGGTGTCTGGTTGGTGGGTCTTGCCCACATGCTCAGGGTCTAACTGATCACCAGATTTGGGGTTGGGAAAGAATTTTTCCCCAGGTCAGATTGGGAAAGACCGTGGTGGTTTTTTACCTTCCTCTGCAGCATGGGGCACGTTTAAACTAATATAAATGGTGGATTCTCTGTAACTTGAATTCTTTAAATCATGATTTGAGGACTCCAATAATTCAGCCATGGGTTAGACGTCTATTACATGAGTGGGTGGGTGAGGTTCCTTGGCCTGAAATGTGCAGGAGGTCAGACTAAATGATCACGATGGTCCCTTGTGACCTTAAAGTCTATGAATCTATGAGCACTCTCTCTGAAGGCTCTGGGTTTAAACCCAACTAATAGAGCATAATTTGGGGTTTGTTACAGTTGTACAGAACAGAATTTGTTTTAATGGGTAAAATTCTACAGCCTGTGATATACAGGAAGTCAGAGTAAATGATTTATTGGTCCCTTCTGGTCTATAAATCTATTTCAATTTCCCTTTAATGTGTTTTATGTTGCAAAAATGACTAGTGATTTTAAGTGCCTCAATAGTTGGCTGTAGAATTTTCCCACAGATTTCACCACCTGTTTTCATTGCACAACTGAAATCGGAGGGGTAAATGACCATTAAAAAGTACAATATACCCAAGAGAATGTCTGCGGAATCCCATGGAGTGAAATGGCACAGGGACAGTGGATGAAAGCATTGATTGGTATTCTTTGTCAAAATTGGTAATGTGTCCTGATAAATGTTATAAAGCCAGACCCATAGGTCTTCCTCTTTCTCGCTCGCTAGTTGCACCTAATGTGTGATCACATTATCCTCCCCGTCATGAATCCTGGACATCCATACAGGATGAGCTGGGAGAAGTGGATTGATTGGGGTGTTTGCACTCGTGGCTGCCACCCTGACTCATGCTGAGTAGCACCTTACTCCATGAGATGGATGGCTCTGCTGAGGTGCAGTCCAACATGAGTAAGGGTGGAAGAATTTGGCCCAAAGTGTGTGGGCACATTAGGGGTGGGATTTGTGTGACTCATTAAAATCGACCCTTCACAGATCACGCCCAAAGATCTGCACTGATGCTCCATCTCACAGAAAGTGAAAAGAGGAAATTGTAAAAAGGCCATATCGGGGACTTGGCAGAAACTTTTAGGGCATTGGCAGAAGTGTTTTCGTGTAAAAGCCAGACCCTTTGTTTGCAGTCACTAAGAATCATTCCTCACACCCACCTGATTGATCCTGACGAAACATCACCAAGAATCACCTCTCCCGGCAGCGGAGGAAACACTAGGGAATGGGATAACCAATTCTGCACCTGATTCAAAGCCCATTGAATTCACTGGGAGTCTTTCCACATTGGATCAGGCCTTTTAATTCTTAGATTCCAAATAAAGGAAGAAGAGGCAGTGTGTCTGATACAGCTACATTAACTGTGCCTGAGGAATGATTTTAATGTAGCAGTTGTGGCCGACAGCAGATGTCAGTCACAAATTACAGAGGTGCAGACCCTCAGTTGATCAATGCAGCTATGGCAATTTATACCAGCTGACAATCTGCCCCAGAGACACTGAACAGTCACATCAATATGTGTATGTTGTGCTTGGCTCAAGGGCAGTGTATGGTCAGAAGGAATCTTTCCCGAGCATAGTAATGCCCTAATTTGCATTTAATCTGTTCAGTCAACCCCTTTAAATGGGTTTATCATTTCTGAGCACATCAGACACTGCCATTGGCTATATAAGGCTTATCTTTTCAACAGTAGCCAGCCAAGACAAATTACTCCTTTGCCTCTTAAATTTTGGATGCAACTTGCTAAGCAGACCAAAAATTCCATGTGGTTTTTGAGCTTCTGCTGAGTGATATCTAATAGAAGTGAAAATTTGGGATTGTGAATAGGGCAGGAAAAACCTAACCTGTACCACACGCAGATAACCTCTGTCTTTTCAACTCTTGTAGCTCTTGGTGTTTTTCTTAAAGCCCCAGCTCCCTGGATTTGTGAGAATCTGAGATTTTATTTTTTAAATAATATTTCTATCCCTCAGGGTTGCAAAGTAAAGCTTGAAAATGTGAACCAAGGGCCCCTGAAGATTAAAAAAACAGAAGGCAAAGAAAAAGAACCCAAAATATAATCCTTTTTTAAAAAACTTCATGATTTTTGAAGATGATTCCATGATTTTTGAACCCCTGCAGTTGGCAATATTGAAAATACTGAAATACTTGAAAGCATCAAGTGAAGTGCCAGTGTTATATCATCAGAACTCTGCTTTCATTTTCTCATATGTGAAATTTAAAGAAATGGCTTCGAGTAGACCAAAATGGAATTATTTCTGGGGTTTTTTTTTGACAAAACAAAAATCCAAAAAATGTTTTGTTCCGTGTGGACGTGCCCCTGCAACCGGGGAGCAGCGTCCGGGTCTGGCTCCCTCTCTGGGTCCTCCTCAGAGGGGGACCAGCCCTCCCAGCTACCCCTCACTGGGGCCGCCTTGCGCCTCTCTTAAGGTACGCAGTCTGTGGCCAGGCCCTCAGGCAGGGCTGGCGAGGCAAGCAGTCTAAAGCCAGGCCCTCAGGCAGGGCTGGCGAGGCAAGCAGTCTATGGCCAGGCCCTCGAGCAGGGCTGGCGAGGCAAACAGTCTATGGCCAGGCCCTCGAGCAGGGCTGGCGAGGCAAACAGTCTATGGCCAGGCCCTCGAGCAGGGCTGGCGAGGCAAACAGTCTATGGCCAGGCCCTCGAGCAGGGCTGGCGAGGCAAACAGTCTATGGCCAGGCCCTCGAGCAGGGCTGGCGAGGCAAACAGTCTATGGCCAGGCCCTCGAGCAGGGCTGGCGAGGCAAACAGTCTATGGCCAGGCCCTCGAGCAGGGCTGGCGAGGCAAACAGTCTATGGCCAGGCCCTCGAGCAGGGCTGGCGAGGCAAACAGTCTATGGCCAGGCCCTCGAGCAGGGCTGGCGAGGCAGCAGTTTATAGCCAGGCCCTCAAGCAGGGCTGGCTGGTACAAGCCGCTCTCTGGAGCGGCACGGCGGGGAAGGCTTCCTCACGGAGGGTAGGGAAGGGGGGAGGGGGACGCAGGCCCGCCCGTCTCCACTGCGTCCCAGCCCAGGGCCCTGATAGCGGCAACAGCGTTTGCCGCTGGGTCGGTGGGGCTCCAGCCGCAACACACCGCCCAGGTTGCCCCTGACTCAGCCACTATCGTGCAGCTATCCCTGGGCTTCTTCCTCCCCGAAACCCCCGGTACCTGTCTCCTCTGGGTCGCTGAGGTAGGGTAGACCGGCTAGGCCCTCATTGTCCACAGGCGGCAGATCGGGTAGCTCCATGGGCTCGTCTTCGGGGGGTAGCTCCTCCAGGTCCTGCGGCCCCCAGGCCTCGGGCAGAGCCGGCAGATCCTCGGGGTCCCAGGCTCGGCCCTGCTCTGGCAGGTCTGGTTCTGTCTCCCAAGCCCCGGGTGTCTCCGGGGGGTTCTCCTCCGGCTCGTAGTCCGCTGGGAGCCCCGACGGGCCTTCTTCCGGCTCCCAGGCCGAGGGGGTCTCTGGCGGTCCCTCCAACTCCCAGGCCGTAGGGTACCTGGGAGAGGCCTCAGTCGATCCCCAGGCTGGGTTTAAGGCCGGCCACTCCCTCTCAGCCCGGCTCCCCGGCCCGGCCTTGGCTAGGAGCTCCGGAGGAGATGCGTCCTTCCCCTTCGGCCGCCTCCTCCCAACTGAGCTCGCCGGCCGGGCTCTTAAAGGCCTAGCTCCGCCCCCTGCTTCCGGTCAGGTGGGGCCACTGGGGCCTTTAAAGGCCTAGACCCGCCCCCTTGCTTCCGGTCAGGTGTTTCCCTGGGGCAGGCTTCTGTCAGCCAGGGTGGGTCTGTGTCCCTCTCTGGGTCCTCCTCAGAGGGGGACCAGCCCTCCCGGCTACATTCGGTCTGAAACAATGTTCTTTTGTTTCATTTTCAGATTTTTTTTTTTGCCCTTTCTTTAAAAAATATAAATTTAGTTACATTTCAAAATGAAATGTTATTTCAAAATGAAAAGTCAAAACATTTAGTTTAGAGACCATCAAAACAAACTGATTTGACCCTCTCTGGCCCCCTTTTTTTTTTTAAGGAATTTTTTTTTCAGCCAAAACTATTCACCAAACTTGACCCAAATTAGTGGATAGTTTTGGTTTGAACTGAAGCAGTGTTTTCTGGCAAACAAACTAGTCATCTGAAAAACGTTGCCTAGCTCTAGGCATGATCTGCTTTAGCCTGTTGTCTGTAAAGGAAGGGAAAGTGAGGCCATGCAGCTGGACTATGGAAAGAGACATGAAATACGGGACTTGGCATGCTGTTAGTTGAGATACGGCCAACCAGCCCTCCATACTCAAGTGATTGTAAACATCAAAGGCCTCAGTCTCATGCTTCCTTGTCATCAGAAGCAACTATTTATTGTCCCTTGAAGAAAAAAAGTTTTTTAGGACAACACAAATCTGAACCAGGCTGGTAAAAGAGGCATTCCACATCAAATCATCCAGCTCCAAACCAACATTCTCCTTAACTTGTGCCCATCTGAGCATGGGACATTCCTGTGATTTGCACATGCACACACCTGGCTCTGTCTGAGTTTAAGGAGAGGGCCAATGCTGCGGGGGTTCTTAGCAATCACAGCCTCATTATGGGATGTGTGGGATTCACTTCTGAGGAGGGAAGGGAAGAATCTGGAGAAACGCTTATCTAAATAGACGCAGGGAGAGAGAACACCTGGGAACTTCCATCGTGAGAATGGGGTGCACAGAGAGAGAGGGGAGACAAGATGTCACACACAGGCACGGGGGAGAAGATCTTTCGATAACCCATAAACATCACACTTAGGGATATATGCTGCCCTCAATTCATGGCAGAATGGCTATAGATATAATTGAGAAGTCCATGCACAGATCACCCCCAGGTGCTACATCAGGACCGGCACATCTAACGGTTCTGCTCACAGAAAGAAGCCATTGGAGGGAACACTGATCCCAATCCCATTCAGGAGACACCATTAAATCAACAGTTGGCCCTACCCTATTCTCTGGGCTGCTGCTGCTCTTTCCCCAGGGAAAGGGCTGGAAGAGAGTGAGAGTGACAATGAACTCATCTCAGCTTCTCAGCCAACTCATTAGGAAACCTGGGCCGGTAACGAGATGCTGTTATGGTATTTGGAAATCTGCTTTATGGGCACAGGATTTCGTCACCTTCACTTTGAAGAAGTTGGCTGGAAATGCTACTCAACTTGCCCAAAATAAGGTTATCTACTCTCCAGGCTGAGAAGCTGGCTCTTCCACATTATACTGCTGATCCACAAGTAAAGCAGAAGATGAAGGTGGAGCCAAACACTTCACTTCAATTGATTTACCACACTGTGAAATCAGAAGGTTTGAAGCAACTGTTAACGGCTTCCAGTCAATATAGAGCTTCCTTGCTTGACTCGGAAAACTTTGCCATTACTTACACATACTGTGCTGCTCACTTCTGCAGGGCCATGCAAGGTTCCAAAATGATCAACAGGATCTTTGTTTATGCATCTCAATCAGTAGTTAGATCCAAGTATTCAGAGGTAACCAGTAATTAACATGTCTTAAGTGGAGCACTCTAAAAGGGTCCTGATTTTCAGGAAGTGCTTAGCATTTACCCAGCAAACATCAGAATTCTGTAAGGTGTCTCACACTGGACACCCAGAATCCCTGCTCACTTTTCACAATCTTGGCCTCTGTGTAAATTGTACTTTTCCAGGCAAAGAGTATATATTTTATTCACCATAAGAATGTCCTGGCTCTGAGAGATTGCCACAATTTGCTAATCTCAACTCAACTCCTTCATGCAAGTCTCCAAGCTATAACAGCTAGGATTATGTGTGGGTTGAGTGCCTGAGTGGTAACAGATGTTGGCGCTATACTGTAGCTCTCAGGTTTCATATATTCCCATATAAATTGCTACTTCTGTACTGGTCCTTTTCTAGTAATAAGAATAATCATAAACCATATTTATATAGTGCCTCTCATCCTAAAATCCCAAAGTGCTCAATAAATTTAACAAACCAATAATAATACTTAACACTTATAGTGCTTTGCATCTTTTAAAGGACTGTAACAAATATGAACTAGTCCTCAAGACACCCAAAGAATGGCAAGTACTGTAATGATCATCATCCTCATTTTACAGATAGAGAAATAGAAACAAAGTTCAGTCATTTGCCAAAGGCCACAGAGCAAATTAACAGCAGTAGTGGGATTATAACTCAGATGTTCACGGCTCTTAGCCCCATTCCCATTGCAATAGAGCACTGTGGCTCCTAAAATCTATGTACAGGGATAATTTCAATATCAATACATTCAGATACCCTAAATGAGAAGCACCACCTTTTCCCCAGCAGAACACAGCAAAGCTACCCAATTCTTCAGGAAGAAATGTTAAGAATATAGCTACCCAGACAGAATTTAAACATGACACCGGACTTGACGCTTCCTACTCCTGCAAAAAGTGAAAGGGGAATTTAATGATCACCAATAGACGGAATCTCAGTTATTCCTCTCATCTGAAGGATAGATGCTGCTGTGCTTTGCTGCTGTGAGTGCTAGGACCACAGGGGCCATTGCTGTGGCACAGAAGCACCATACAAGTTCTTCTCAAACTGATCCAAACTAATTTAGAATATGGCCTATGGAGGTCAGACTAGAGTATCACAGTGGTCCCCTTTGCCTTATGAATCGATAAAATGCCAAGAAGGTGCCTGGGTTATTGGTGAAAATGCCACCACAATAAAATGAACCAAGACCTGGCTCACACCGATCCACACATAACTGCCAAGATTCGCTAAATGCTGATGTATTCAGACCGGGTAGTAAGGATGAACTTCACTTCACCTACATAAAGCCCAAGTACTCAGGTTTTTTACAAGTGAAGTGAAGGGGCAGGGAGGTGAGATCTACCCCCTCTGCCTGAGGCCAGGGTACAGGTTGACTTCCTGTGTCCATTACTCCAGGCTATGGGATGCAGTAACCCCTTTGAGTCATTTGCATGTGTGCTAGGAAGATTGGAGCGGTGTAGTGATGGATCCCACTCACCCCAAGAGTAGCCTCTGTGGTGGGGTTTACTTGATGCAGACAGTTTTGGTTTGGCCTTCCAATCCGGGGTGAAATCCACCGGGTAGCATACCGCAGCTGGCTTTCAAGCGGATGCTCGAAACCCAGTTAACTGTGCCATATGAGGTCATACTTTCAGCCTCCAAATACTGTTACTAGACAGTAGTACACTCTAGTTGCACCATGTGGGGTCTGATACATCATTGGCCCTGCACCTTGCATTGTTACCGGACCTTTGCAAAGTGATTGCAGAGTGCTGCCATTATGGTCTGGTGGCATTTCACACCCACTTCATAAATGACAACCCAAGGGGCAAGGCGGTGGAGAACCAGGCCCAAATGCATTCAACACTCGGGACATGGCAATAGTCCTCTAGTCTTCTAAACTCTTTTTTTTCAGTTGCCTATTTCCTTTGCTGTTCCACATTCTGCACTCCTGCCTTCCCCTCGGCATGTGGAAGAAAGAGTGGGAGAGATGGACATTGGAAGCATTTACAACTATCTGATTTCTAACAAGCATACCTTGGACAACTCAGCAGGGAGGTGTTCGGGCTGGCAATGTGGATCAGAGAAAGGTAAGATTTCCAAGCTGTTTGCGGAGGGATCCAAACAGCCGCAAATAGATAAATAAATAATGTGAGCTGTAACGTCAAAAGGAAACCTTTTCTGAGATTGGGGCTCAGGGAGTAGGGAGAAGAAATCTCCTCCAGCTTGATGCATTTTAGCTGAAGAAAAGCATCTGTCTATTGTGGCGAGCCAGGTTTCATAACCTATCCCAGGGAAAGTGCTCACTGGAGAGCTGGAGGGGAGAGAGAGACTGTAAGAGAGGCTAGGGATGGTTTTTTTCATCACTGAGAAATGTAACAGCTTTTATTTCCTTTTATGACTCAGTGTTCCCAGATGGAAAGAGCACACACACATCATGGGTTTGGCAAGAAACCCCACTCTTATTTCCCACCAGCCCCATCCTGAGATGACTCGAATACAACTGTTTGTTTAACCACTTCAAGTCACGGAGTTTCATTCCAACATCTTCCTCAGGCAGCAGGAGGGGTGTAAAGCAGAGGCCACAGGGAGGTTGGGTGGGGGGGGGGCATCTCTTTAGCTGCAATCTATAAAGCATAAGAAATGCACCTAAATAAAAACAAATAGGACCCCCAGCAAGAGCAATGCTATTGAAGTTAACAGGGGTGTGCCAATTTGAACAAGCTGAGGATCTGGTCTAGCTACTTCTTTTTTAAACCTATGCCATCATCACTGCTTTCTCCTTCTTTCCTGTGTCTCTCTACCCCAGTAGCAAGACTCTAAATCACCAGTGCGCTCCTGGGCTGTGCTGGCACAAGCATTTTAAATAGATGTTTGAATGGGCAGGCACAACGGTGATCTGTTCCCTTCTCTGGTTGTCACCAATCCCTCATAGTCTGGACTGCACACTGAGGGCTGGTTTTAAACCATTAGCCCTCCTTTCTAAGATAAGGGTAGTGGGTAGGACAGTGGCTCCCTTCAGGTTACAAGCAAAGGACAACAACAGACTCAGCAGAGAAGGGAAAATATTCCCCAAACGATGGTGAAGGCGGATGAGCTACAACCTCAGAACCATCTGCTTCATGAAGAAGGGCTTCTCGGAAGGGGACTAGTGTCCCCAAACACAATCTTCACACTACATCTCCCCGGCCTCAAGAAAATAGATGTGGTGGTGCTGTAGCTGTGTCAGTCCCAGGATATTAGAGGAACAAGGTGGGTGAGGTAATATCTTTTTTTGGACCAACTACTGTTGGTGAGAGAGACTAGCTTTTGAGCCACACAGAGCTCTTCTTCAGAAGAAGCTTGAAAGCTTGTCTCTCTCATCAACAGAAGTTGGTCCAATACAAGATATTACATTATTCACCTTGTCTCTCAAAGGAGACAGAGTGAATCTGATAAAACAGGGTCCACACTTTAGACCAAACTCGATAATGCTTACGGCTCTGCTACTGATTTGCGAAAATCCACCAGATTTGCTTCCAGGAATGTACTATCCCTAAAAGAGGTCAGGTACTGGGTTTCATTAGTCCAAGAACTGAAAAACACAATGTTGCCATTGCTGGGATAACCGAGGTGAGACTCATGAAGAATGGTCAACATTCTGTGGAGGATGCAAGTTTGTTGTACTTTAGTAGAACCTGCCACTCTCCGTCTGCCTTTCATAAGTCACTCACAATGTGGCACCCAATATCTGATCAACTGCTGTATGCCATCTTAATATATCACCATGAACAGCTTTAGATCACCATAGCCTATTCTAATAAAGATTACTTCTAACAACAGCTAGCAGCAGTAATGTAATCTGTTCCACTGCATGATGAACTCATTATATTTGGAGATATGAATGCCAAACCAAGTTGTCCCAGAAATGGCTTTGAGACTCTTCTTGGGCCATTCTGTTCTGGAACAATAAGTGACAAATCTGTGTGATTTCTCTCCTTTTGTGCATCTCATAATATTAGCATCACTGGTAGCTGGTTCAGATGCTTAGATGTCCATCAGGAAACCTCGATATCCAGTGATAGCTGGACGAGGAAGAAGATGGACTGTATATTGGTCCAGAATCATAGTATAGTAAGGTCATATAGGATCTACAGAGGTGCAGAAGCTCTGGCAAATACAGACTATTATCTCCTTCTTGCAGAAATGGCAATTGCCCTCTAATTTCAACACAAGAATGCACCTTTCATGACACATAAGGCACAATGCATCTGTGAAAATTCAGCACTCGCTAACTGCCCTTAACCATCCTGAAGTGATTCCATGCCCAGATCTGGACATACTAGTAGTAGATGCAATCCCTGACCCTGAAACATGTGTAGATGTATCTATATTGGAAGAGGTGCTCTGCCATAAAGAAACAGTAAAGTGGGAGTACTTCTGAACTTCTCAAGTGCGCCATAGAACTCATAAGTGTAGCATAACACCAACTTTTTGCCTGGATTTGGACTACGGGGAAGGGTAACAGCAAAGTGCAAAGAAGTGATCATCATCCTGCTTTATAAGGGGAAAGGCAGCACGGAGTGCAGCAATAACTCTGCTTTTTGTTCCTAGAAAAGTTTTTACACATGCCCTACTTGCTCAGCTTCAGCCTTTCCTTGTGAAATGCCATCGTGCAGAGCAATCAGGATTTACTGCTGGTGATCTACAATGGCTGCTATACTTGCGCTACATCTTTTACCTGAGATCCATTGCAAATTCAATTGTCCTTGGACAGTGGCATATGTAGACCCAAAACCAAGTAATTGGGCTCACAAAGATGTCTGGCAAAGAGGTATTAGTATTTGCAATCCTTATAAGTTTGGTATATGATTTTTTTCTGCCTATACAACCAATCATCTGTTTTAACCAGAGAGTTACTCAGTGTAAGATCTTGTATTGTACCAAGCCCATAGCCCAAGTATAGTACATAGAAGAGAATTTTCTGAAATGATTGTGCTGGAGAGACTTTGGACAGTTGAGCTCTGTGACTCACCTATTACACAACAGTACAAAAGTTAATTGACATCTTCTTGTCCGAATCCATCTTAAATTAATCTTTTATATTTTCTCCTACATTACCCTTCGTGGGGGTTGACAATCAGTCTAAGCTTTATTAGAGTGTATTGCTATCTTTTTCTATGCAGTGTTGTTGTAGCCATGTTGGTCCCAAGATATTAGAGAGACAAAGTGGGTGAGGTAATACCTTTTATTGGACCAACTTCTGTTGATGAGAGAGACAAGCTTTCGAGTTTACACAGAGCTCTTCTTCAGGTTTGGGAAATTTACTCAGCCCCGGTCTGCACTACAGAGTTAGGTCGATGAGAGGCAGCTTACATTGACCTAACTCTGTAAGGATCTATACTAAAATTTCACTCCCACAAGTGTGACACTGACTTAATAACTCCACCTCCATGAGAGGCATAGCATCAATGTTGATGTAGTTGGATTGACACATTGTCAGTGCAGACACTTGCTTACATTGACTGTTGCTGTCTTTCAGAAGCCATCCAACAATGACACACTCTGACAGTTCAATTGGTGCAAGCCCTTCTGGTGAGGATGTACACCAACACAAAGAACACAGTGTTAGGGGCCTATTACAGGAGTGGATGGGAGAAGTTCTTTGGCCTGCATTGTGCAGGAGGCCAGACTAGATGATCATAATGGTCCCTTTTGACCTTATATACTGTGAGTCTATGAGTGTAGCGATGTAATTACTAAGTTAGTCGACTTAATTTTTATATTATAGACATGCCTTCAGAGCGTCTCACCTAAATACAAGATGGAACAGATTATTTAGCATAAGTAGTTAACACATATTTCAAGGGACCATTCAAGATGAAGTGGCCCATTAAAACCTCCCCACCTCCTCCCCCGCAGTCATAGAGAGGAAAGGAAGGCGGGAAGTAGCTGCGGGGGGGGGGGGGGAAGGGGAATGGCGGCAGTGGGTAACTATTTATGTTAAACAATCTGTTTCACCTTGTATTTAGCTGTGACACTCTGAGTAAGCCCTGGTGAACTTATGTAGTTTAGGAGTGTGGAAAGTCCCACACCACTGAGTGATGTAGTTATATGGACTGAACTCCCAGTGTAGACAGAGCTATGACGACGGAAGGGCTTCGCCCGATGACATAACTATCGCCTCTTGGGGAGGTGGAGTATTTATTCTGATGGGAGACGCTCTCCCATCAGTAGGTAGTGTCTTCACTGAGTGCTACATGGTAAGTGTAGACAAGCACTGTAAACATAGACAAGCTCCATGTTTCCCAAACCTGGAGAAGAGCTCTGTGTAAGCTTTGAAAGCTTGTCTCTCTCACCAACAGAAGCTGGTCCAATAAAAGATATTACTTCACCCACCTTGCCTCACTTTTACCACCTTTTTGTTATTCTGAGCAGCTTGGATCACCATTGCTGTTAACTTGAGAAAGACTAGTCCTCCTACACTGGGCAGATAGTTTACAAAAATCTGGGAAGGCTTAGCCATGGAAAAAATGACCAGTCTTCAGAGTGACTCATCTGATAGATATGAGTTCATGATTCCCCTTTATTACCAATGCTGAAAGAAGCTGTGTCAGAAAAAAAAACAAACCCACCAAATGTCCAACACAGTTTTCCTTGTGCTTTATATATTCCCATCTGCTCTACTTGACTTACTCACTGCTAATTTTTTTAAAATCAATGTATATTTTATAATTGTCCTTAATTACTTTTATACATCTTTTATGGGCTGTAGCCCATATATTCATTGGTACTCTTCAGACCCTTAGCCAGATCCTCAGGTTGTATGATTCATAACAGCTCAATTACAATTCAATACTGCGATGTTGATTTACATTATCTGAGGATCTGTTTCTTTGGTATTGTTGTCCCTCCTTCTGAAACTAGCATCACTCTTTTACTGACGCAACAGGTGCAATTAGTTTCATTGTGGAGGAAAAGTCAGAGATGTGGAGTCTGGGTGTCTTCCAAGTGTAAATTACTTTATTTACCCATATACACCAGCCCCTGAACAGAGATGCTCAAACAGCACACAGGGCAATCCTGTCTTTCAGGAATCACAGCCCAACTCCAATCTCTGGCTGCCAGGGTGTAAGTCTGCATCAAGAATCAATTCCAATCGGACCCCAAGGCAGACAGCACTCTCTCCTCCTGTTCACACTACTCCTTCTTCAAGAACTGCTGCCTCTACAAAGAACTTTGCGTAATAGCAACAATAACACAACATATCTTTCTAAAACTGAACAATTCCTCACATGCTAAGAAAGAACTTGGAAGACTATGTGCCACTGAAGCACCTGGTGATACCTGACATAACAGCAGGACGGTGACTGATTTTTTTTCCTAAATATTTTTATTTCACATATATATTAAATCTATTAATATAAAAATTGAAAGCAATCACTTTTAAATTTTTTTTAATAAACAACAAATCATTTAACTAGCCAATGCTGGGGATTTCTTCACCCTATTCATTGGCTGTGTGTACTATATCCCCATCTCTATCCCTTCATTTGTGTAATGTCTTTTAGATCACCAGACCACAGGGACTGTGATTGTCTCTTATCTGTGTTTGTACAGTGCACAACACAATAGGTCTCCAATATCTATTGGGACCTTTGGAACCTTCGATATTATAAGTGTCCATTGCTACTAATAATAGGAACTATTTTCTTAGGACTGGACTGAGAGTCATTCCCTGTGAGTAAATCCCCCACCGACCCACCTGCCAACATGATTCAGCAAGATCTACTCAGATCTCGAGAGCTTTCAAGAGCTCCTCTTGGATTGGCACAGCTACCCATTGCCCATAGGGGCAAACTCAATCTGCTCTTTAACAAATGAGCTTACCAAATATCTCCTATCATACTTCTAAAGGTTTTCCTGATCCTTCTGGGGTGGCTAATGGGACAGTTAACTATATAGAGTCTGACAGACATTTTTACTTCTCAGTATACGTAATTTTCCCTGGGCTCAACTGAAAATGTTCTCCAATATTTTTTTTGCGAGGTGGGGGGGGGGGGGGGGCGGGAGGTGGAAAATAACTTTTTGATCAAATGGAAGTTTTGGTAGAAAAATTTCTGTTTTTAATTGAGAATTTTTAAGTGTTTGTCAAAAAAAACAAAAAAAGTCAATCTTTAACAAAAACCTGAAAATTTGATTAAGAAGATGTTTGTTTTCAATAAAATTTCCCATGATGAATAAAACATTCCTGATCAGCTGTAACCAAGAATTAGCCATTAGCTTCCCTGCTTCCTCACCCAGACTACCATTCAAACACAGTTTATCCCCTGTCAGTTTGTCAGTAGGAAAATATCCCAGTGTTATTATTACAACACATTAAAAATGTAGCACTATATTAATATGCTCATATTTAAAAAAAAAAAAAAAGCCAGAAAAAGCCTTAATTTGCACATGGATGTGAGACTATCATTGTGTCGCCAATCTCCTCACTTGGGGTTAGATCTACAGATGGCAACTGAAGTTAATATCACCGCTCAGTTTTTACATCAGACGAGTTACAACTCCATTATACGCCCCAGGCCTGACATGGAGGCGGCCACATGGCTCTCATTTTTATGAGTTAATTATATTCGACTCCTCCACCTTTTTCAGTTTTATATCCTGATCCAAGTGCACATTTTATCATTTTATGAACCTGCGCCAGCTCACACTGAAGTCAATGTCACTGACTTCAGTGGGAATTGGACCTGACCCTTAGAAGATAAACAACCTGACTGGAAAACAATTTAAAAAAAAATCCATTACTCCCAAAGTTTGACAGTCCTAGAAAAGCCACAGAAACACATTGTTCTCTCTCCACTTTCTGCTTGCCTCGGAGGCCAAAACATTTAGCAAACACTTATTTGAAGCAGCAAAAATCTTCCTCCTCACCCAGACATTAGCTCAGCTGAGAGATCCTATTGGCTTTCAGCTATTTTTTTTTTTCTTTCTTTCAACCCTTTGTTGTTACTGAGTAGGCTGGAAATTCTTTCCTAGTATTTCAATGTGAGCATTAAATCCTTTCCCCCGCAGTGTGTGAGATGTTCAGAAAAAGGGTTTCAAATCCGCTTTCTTAACTGTCTATCGTCCACATGCATTGCATAGTGAGGAACTATTCTTAGTTTTGGAAAATGTTATAATGAATGACTAAAAAAATCAAGTAATGAAAAACAGATACAAATGAATAATTAATGTAGCAGATTGAGACTAAAGGGTTTCTAAGCAAATACCATGGGAACACTCAAAACGGAAGGGAAAACTAGGTCAGTGTCCAGAATCTGATAATTTAAAACTTTCACATTTCCTATGGTTAACAAATGTCAAACATATTATCTCTGCAAAGAATTCTAAGTTCAGCACAAATGCTCATGTATCCCAGTCTGTTAGAGAAGGGGAAAGATGGACCACTTGAACAAATGAAGTCTGAATTATGCTGAAATTTGAAAGATAGAAAAATTCTTACCTAAAGAACAGCAGAGCTGCCTGGAAGGTCCCAAATGCATCATCGGTGTCTCATTGGTAAAGTGCAAAAAGAACTTATGGAATCCAGCTCTCTGCACTGCTGCCATGTAAATGACACTGGTTTACTATTCAAACTTCTCCCCCTCTGTACATAAGTTTTCACTTCTTGTTTAAGACCAGATTCTGTTCCCTTGCTCTTCCTGGGCTGGGCTTGAGTCTCATTTACACTAAGGCCCCTTTACACTACTCTGGCAGTGCAAAGGGGTGCCCTACAGAGGTACCTCACTACATGGATTCCAGGGGACTGCTTGCATATGAGGTACTACTCAATGTAAGAATGGCAGGATCACATCCTTAGAAATCACAAATATGCACTACTTTAAACAGGAACAAAAGGGGCCATCCAAGATGGAGCATCCCTAGCAATTTGCTGTAAGTCACACCTACTCAACAATATAGTGTACACACGGTTCAGAAAATAAGAGGGTATTTGACTGACTGCAAACCCAGACTTCTGGGTCTTTCAGTTTGGGGACCCAGTTCTTCCCCACTGTTAAATCAGTGCAGTCTGGTTCACTTTACAAGGTTGCACAGGTATATCTGTAGGCAGAATTTGGCCTCTTGTGTTTTGTATACAAAGTTTACATGCTCATTCCCTATTCTTTCAAAGTAAATAAAAATACAGAATTGTTATAATTTTTCCAGGGCTTTCAGAGCCAATTCTAACCTTGACTTTCCCATTGTGCTTTTGTGGTGGCAGAATGGAAACGTTGAAATCCTTATCACAGATGATTAAGGTTAAGATTTTTTCACGGTTATTTTTTTAGTAAAAGTCCAGGACAGGTCCTGGGCAATTAACAAAAATGCATGGAAGCCCGTGACCTCTCCTAGACTTTTACTAAAAATAACTGTGATAAAATGGGACTGACGGAGGGGTGAGGAGGAGTGAGAAATGAGAGCCTGGGCCCTGCTGTGGGAGGTGGGGGATCCAGCATTCACTGCCACTACAGTTGGCTACCCTGTGGTCCCCCTGCTGCCTGGGGTCCCCCGGCTATCCCCTCGGAAGCTGGGAGCTGCAGGGACTCACTGGCTGACAGCTCTGGCCCTGCTTCCCTGGGGCTGAGGTGGAAAATGTCACGAGTTCTCTGACAGTCACGGAATCCATTATAAAATCTTATCCTTAGAGATGACTCTAACGTTCTGATCACAATCCTACTCCATCACCACCACCAAACTCCAAATCTCTACTTGGCTCTTATGCTTTGGGGAGGCTCTGTCCAGAACCTTATTAACTTGTAACTGCACCTCGGGCCTCTTTTGTACTTCATCTGTGTCCAAGGACATGGCTCATGCATTTGTGAGCTTCCTCTTTTCCAACTGTGCATCAGTTCACATATATTAAAACAGATTGTCCATAAATAAATGGAGGCAAGAGAGCAGTTTGAGCAACACTCAGAGCATGTGCACAACAGCCTTTTGTGTCCAAATTTACAGACCAAACCTGGATGCTGGGAGCTCAGTTTTGAAGCCATAGCAAAATCTTTGCCTTGTGACATTTACACTGTAACACTGGCATAGTGGCAGCATGATCACAGAGAATTGTAAGGTAGGAAGGGACCTCAGGAGGTCATCTAATCCAACCCCCTGCTCAAAGCAGGATGGCCCCAACTAAATCATCCCAGCCAGGGCTTTGTTAAGCCAGTCCTTAAAAACCTCTAAAGATGGAGATTCCACCACCTCCCTAGGTAACCCATTCCAGTGCTTCACCACCCTCCTAGTGAAAAACGTTTTCCTAATATCCAACCTAGATCTCCCCCACTGCAACTTGAGACCATTGCTCTTTGTTCTGTCATCTGCCACCATTGAGAACAGCCTAGCTCCATCCTCCTTGGAACCTCCCTTCTGGTAGTACAAGGCCACTATCAAATTCCCCCTCACACTTCTCTTCTGCAGACTAAACAAGTCTAGTTCCCTCAGCCTCGCCTCATAAGTCATCTGCCCCCGCCCTCTGATCATTTTCGTTGCCCTCTGCTGGACCCTCTCCAATTTGTCCACATCCTTCCTGTAGTGGGAGGCCCAAAACTGGAGAAAGTACTCCAGACATGGCCCCACCAGCGCTGAATAGAGGGGAATAATCACTTCCCTCGATCCCACATCATGCCACCAAAGGAAACAATTGATCAGGAAGAGCACTGCTCTCCAGTGGCCTGGTTGAGCACTGGTGGAATGAACAAGTTGGCTGTTCCTTATGACTAGAAGGGACTATATGTATGGACAGTGCCTCCATAACATAGGTTGTCATATGAGGAAGCAACCAGCCCAGAGCTACACATGAGAGCTCATCTTTGAAGCACGAGGAGAACAATGCTATCACTACAATGGAACCTGAACCCAAATGCCACCAACGAAAAGATTCAAGCTGATTGCTGCCAGAGGCAAGATTTTTGTGAACAGCTCATGTCCACAAACAGGTGGATGGCGGTCCAATACAGATCTGCCTGCTAAGGAGGCAGAATTACACATAACAGTGCAGGCATAAAATCTTCAAAGGATGAAAGTGCCTGCCACTGGCAAATTTTAGTGTAAGACCTGATCTTCTAAACAGTACAACTGTCTGAGACAGTAGCTGTTTGTGATCATGGTAACACCTAGGTAAAAAAGCATACTAACTGAAGCATCTTTGTACAAGAATGATATTTGCATAAGCAGAAGAACTAGAATGCTACTTGCCCATCACCGAGAACTTCTACTGAATAGACACACACCAACCTGTTCATAGCTTTTAAGGTCAGAGGGAGCACTAAGATCAGTCTCACTTGGTGTAACCTGTCATAGTCCCATTAACTTCAATGGAGCGACAACCAATTTACCCCGGCTGAGGATCTGTCTCCTAGTCTGCCTTCTTGCATAACACAGGCCATAGAATATTGCTCAGTAATTCCTGCATCAAACCCATAACTCCAGTCTGAGCTAGAGCATAACTGTTAAAGGGATACCACATTTTGATTAAGAGACTTCAAGTGAGGGAGAGCGCACCATAACAGGAGGCAAGATGTGCCAATGATTAATTATCCTCACTGTGAAAAAATAAATTGCACCTGTTTTCTAGTCCAAATTCATCTAGCTTCAGCTTCCAGCCATTGGATATTGTTTAGCCTTTGTTTGCAAGATTAAAGAGCTCTCTAGTATCAAATCTTCTCCTCACATAGGTACTTATAGACTGATCAATTCACCTCTTAATTTTCTCTAAGTTAAGTTGAATATATTCAGCTTAAGACATTTAAACTCAAGATTCCAGGTGCCCCTCAACAGATTCCCAACAATGTTGGGCATTGATGTTTCTTTTGATTAATCAAGGGTATGGAACGGCTTCCAGATGAGGAGAGATTATAAAGATTAGGGCTGTTAATATTAGAAGAGAGACAATTAAAGGGGGATTTGATAGAGGTCTATAAAATCATGAATGGTGTGGAAAAAGTTGAATAGAAAAGTGTTATTTACCCATTCCCACAATACAAAAATCACCCTATGAAATTAATGGGCAGCATGTTTAACATAAACAAGAGGAAGGTTTTCCTTCACACCATGCACAGTTACTCTGTGAAATCCATTGCCATGGGACGTTATGATAGCCAAAAGTATAAGTGGGTTCAAAATAGAACTGGATATGTTGATGGAGGATAGGTCCTTCAATGGCTATTAGCCAGGATGGTCAGGGATTCAACCCCTAGCTCGGGGTAACCCTAAACCTCTGACTGCCAGAAACTGGGAGGGGAAGACAGTAATGGATCATTCCTGCTGCCCTGTTCTAGTACATTCCCTAAAGCTTTGATACTAGCCATTGTCGGAAGACAGGACATCGGGCTAGAGGGACCATTGGTCTGACCCAGTACGTCAGCTCTTATGTTCTGAAGTAACATTTCTCTACAGCTGGTGAGTACCAGAGGCTGAATCCTGGTTCCAACTCTCCCTCCGCACCAAAGGAAATGGGTTTCAGGCATGCTGTAAGCCGTAATGCTTTGCACCATCAGATCACCTCTCGTTCCATATGTACCTCATCTCATCATAGCTTAAAATAACCCACTGCCGCTCCATTGCTTCTGTTTACACGCTCATAAAGCTCACTGTAATACTGTTTATAAGGGATGTTGACCCCTGGAAACTACAATATAGATAAGCTGATTTTTTTACAGTGCTTTACGTTACAGCCTGCCTGCTGTAATCTTCTGCAAGTAGGGAGGGAATGCTCTGCAAAGGGTAGTTCATTTCAGAAGGCCACAAGAAAGCAGCACCACGCAAAACTTGACATTCATTTGGTTTATATACTAGAGCAGATGCGCTGAGTCCATAAGGTCATCTGGAAGCAATCTGTCAAGGAGAAAGTGGCAGGTGGCTAGCCACTTCGCAGCGAGGCTTTTCGCTAGAAGGAAGTAACACATTCTCCCCCTGACAAAGTCAACCAGTGTTTAAGCCTTGAGAATGTGTTCAGAATGTGGGTAATACCACACACCACTCACCCCTTGAGAGACCTGTAGATTTATCTGCAGCTACATTAGTCTGTGAAAGGTTGTTCCAATTCTCTTTCCACCTTGCATCATTGTCCTGGAATCTGACAGGGGTAATTTGAAGGAATGTTGTCAAGTGCTATTTGACTATGTTTTACTTCACTGCAACCAAGAGCTGAAGCACTCTGAGTCTGTCACAACAAAAGCTCAAGCACGTTTGGTATCCAGTTTCATTACAAACTCAGGCCAGGTTTGCCGAGTTCTGCAAGTCTGTCAGCAACCTGGGCTGAGTTACAGCTTTTGGGTGGAAACCATGGAAAGTCAGTTGCTTTGCATGGTTTTACTCTGAACCCAGGCAAAATTTAGCTGCTCTGGACGCTTGGCTTTGAGATTTTAGATTTGTTCCAACCTGAGAAATCTGTATGAAAAAATCAGGGGTGAAAAGTCACCCAAAGTGAAGCTGGCAAACAAGGTGTGCATGAATCTCCGGGAACTGAAACCAAAAAGTTTCACGCAGATTTTGGCTCCAAGCCACCGGTGCATTGGGGCAATATGGCTGGCCATTGGAGGACTCCCTTATCATAGGGGAATGGCAGAGTAGCACATAATTACTATGGTTGTTTCTATCCCATTCCCCAATTGGTAGGGGGGCAGGGACAAAGGCTGGGCTTTCTTGAGCCCTGGAGAACCACAAGTGGCTGCATAAATTAGGACAAAGCTTTCAGGCCAAGCCCATCATTGTTTTGTATCAGACTGTGATACAAACATTCCTCCACCAGGCCTCAGACTTACAGCAACAGAAGTAATGAGTAGGCCGGTGGCAAGATGTGAGTACCGCTGAGGATTGGTTGGTGCATCAATGAATTGAGCACTCTGCTAGTCTATGCATAAGCCTGCTCGTTTTATTGTTCCCCTTGTCCTCACTGTCCAACAGCCTAGTGGTGTCACCCACATCCTGACCTTGACACTAAGGCTGGGACTATCAAAGGAGCTAAAAGGTGGATTAGGAGGTCAAAAATCAAGGGAAGCTGGGCACCTAACTCCCATAGGGGCTGTTGAAAGTCTTCCCTAAGCATTTTGGGGCAGGAACTATCCTTTACATTATGTCTGGACAGTGCCTAGCACTGTGGTTACCAATGAAGAATTCTAGTGCCCTAGTGTCTAGGCACTAGTGCATTACTATCAAATAAGACTATCACTCTGTTTACGCAGTCAGGTCTAGAAACCCCGGGCATAACACTGAAACTGTCCTCAAACTAATAGCTTCCAATATCATAATCCTGTAGTGCCACCTATTCCTCTCTACTGCAGAAAAAAAGTCATCATTTTCAGGATGAGGGTGCCATCTGCCTCAAGGCAGCAAAACATCCCTGCATTTCTGGCCCAGGAGGAATTAACCCTTAGTCAGCTGTCTCTCTTTCAAGAACTGATGGTCCATCTCCCCCTACAGGCACCAAATATACATGAAATAACCTGGATCATGGTGCAATATTGGAATGGGTGCCAGTAATTCCCCTGCTTTATAAGATGGCACAAATAACTCAGCTCCTCAACCTTTAATTTATTTACCCCAGTATATAACGTAGATCCTAAAGACCCCAGGCACCAACAACATTTGCTGTAATATAATTCTCCATTAAGAGATGCGTATGGCCATTGCTAGCAACTTAATTATTCTCCCCAGCTTTTCAGCAAGTCTTAAAATTTCCCTCTCATTTCTGATATTGTTGGTGGTCCCAGAAGTTTTCCTGGAACATGCCAAAGGCAGTAAGACAGATCTTGTTTCCACTGAAGTTGAAGGCAAATTTTCCTATTGATTTCAATTGGAGCAAGATCAGGCCCTGTGTTCTCTTACTTCAGCAGCCCTTCAGGAGGCCTGGGACTACCGGCTATTGGGAACACTAGTTGCAACCACTATGTCATATCTTTGTCTTTGTCTTTCTTTCTCAAGTCATCCTGCTTTTAGTCTCCCGACTAACAGTCACCGAGAAGCCATCCTGCCAATCCTCAGTCATTTAAATCCTTTCCTTTCCTGTTCCCAGACAAAGGTGCTCAGCTCTAGCAGCCAAGCAAATATCGTTAAAGTCAATTATCTAATAGCCCAGCTGTGCTCTATTCAGCCCTTTGCACCAGCTGGAACTATGCAGGCAGCCAAAGACCTGAAAGACACAGCTTGGATAAACCCCACAGGTGGCTAGAGGTTTCAAAAAAGGGCATTCGGTTCACATTTTGAAAAGTAATTTTATAAAATATTGCAAAACCAATAGCTATGCGCAACACATGGTTAGATGAGTCATTTCAGCCCATATAAGAACTGATTCGAAGCTTTGGAATGTCTGGCAAATTGTTTTTCCTATTTCCATACTCCTCTGTATTTAGAACGATTACTGATTATAATTACTACAAGAGTATCCAGAGGCGCCAACCCCAGTTGTGGCCCCATTGTGCTAGGCACTGTCCACATACAAAGTACGACCATCCCTGCCCCAAACTGCTTATGGTCTAAATAAAAAACAACAACAAGAAAGGATGAGAGAAAGGAAGTAGTATATTTCCCATTGCACAGAGAGGGAATTGAGGCATAGAATGGATTTAGTGACATTCCCACGAGCACACAAGGAGTAGAAGTCACTGCTGGGAATTGAAACCAGAACTCTTGAATCACACCTTTCCTCTTGACTCCCCACCAGAAGCAGAAGCATCAAAATGTTGTAAGAAAGGCTATTCTCGCACTATTTCCAATCTGACTAGAAACAGGAAGTTTCACCATAAAACCTGTTTCCATGAAATTGGGTTGGAAATCTCAAGCCTGAAGAAGTTCTAGAATGAAGGAATTCAGACACAAGTTCTCTAATCTAGTTAAACCATTACTAAATAGAGGGATCTCCCCTCATAAATGAAAGGGCTTTCCCCATTGTTAAAAATATTAGCTGAATTTATACAGTGTAATTCTCTTCTCTGAGCCTCCTGGTAGCACAGGACTTTGATACCACACTCTTCCTTCCTTGATGTTAGCAGGAGAGCGGGAACATATAGCAAGGAGAGCAAAATGCCGGTGATGAGGTGCACCTTGTGGATCTGAGAGGAGAATTTTGCCTTTGAAGTCTGAAAACGTTTTGAACTGATTTTCATCTTTTAATCTCTCGATAGGTGAAGCAACAGTCTTTGTGGCTTTCAAACTCTTCGAAAACTATCCTTTGGTTAGAAAACAAAGGAGCCCCTCAAATCGGTCACTGTACAAATACTTTACTACAGCGCATTAGACGTTCACAGCTTCTTGTTATGTGTTGCCTGAACTCCTGCTCTGCAACATCTGTCCTGAAAATTGCACTGGCCATTGTGAATAAAGCAGCTTAACCTGATAGCCAATTCTCCATGAACTTGATGGTAGATGTATACATTATCATGTGCAGGTCTTCCCTGTCACGTAGCTAGACGTGTGACACAACTGGTTTTATTTTCTTGAAGGAGGAGTCAGATCTCAACGGTTTGAGAAACTGATATATATGGCATGGGCCAGATTCAGAGACCATTGAAGTAAATGGAAAGGCTCCCATTCCCTTCAATGGGGTTTGAACCTGTCCCTATATACCCAATAAAACCCCAGAAAAATGACATTAATAGAAGTTTACAAAGTCAAGCGCTCCACCGTTAGGAAATACCAGAATTAAGATGGCCAGCGCAACATTAATTTGCCCCTCTTGTGTGTAGGAATTATGTGACAGTCTTTAATTCCGTGATCACATACTATTTTTTCAAAAAGTCCCCCTGCCTCATTCAGTGCACTGGAGGGAAGGTGCTCATGGAATGGGAAGCTATTTGATATTTCTTTTTTATCCTCATTATTCAATATGTAGCCTTATGGATTATTCACTGCAAACCATCCAATCCTTGAACTGAAGATTTAATTATTAATTTCCTCTGGGGCTTCTCATCACAGTATCTTAGTGGCTTACAAACATTTATGAATGTCTTTTCACATCACACCTGTGAGGTGGGGCAATATCATCCCCATTTTACACCAGGAGAACAGAGGCAGAGAGAGTAAGGCCAAGATTCTGAGAACATGTCCACTAATTTTGGGTACTAAATACCAAATGCTTAAAGCCTAGTTTTTTGAAGTATTTAGCATTATACAGAATTTAATATGTCCAGAGCACCAAGTATTTTAACAAGCAAACTGCAAAATCAGGATTGACCTGCCATATGGGTCATCAGCAAGGTTGGTCTCTTTCGAGCCACATCACTGTTCACTATCACTTGTAATTATGGAGTAACTGGTATCAGTAGAAGACTGTTATCTTCTATGAGGACCTGCCTCTAGAATGGGAATGGGCTTCACAGCTATTTGCTATGTGCAGTGTTCTTGTAGCTGTGCTGGTCCCAGCATATTAGAAAGACCAAGTGAGTGAAGTTATATCTTTTATTGAACTAACTTTTTGGCAAGAGAGACAAGTTTTTGACAAACACAGCTCCTCTTTAGGTGATCTGTCTAAGCTTGAAAGCTTGTCTCTCACCAACAGAAGTTGGTCCAATAAAAGATATGACCTCACCCACCTTGTCTAGCTATTTGCTAGACATCTGTCAAGATTCCAGAATCCTGGGTTCAGTTCCAGGTTCTGTGTCTCTTGTCCACTTTTGCTCCTATTACAACTCTCCCAAACTCCGGCCCATCATCTCCTTCATCTGCTGCTATTCCCACTCTCTGTCCCTGGATCCCTCATGTGTAACCCCTGCTTATGCTCCCACCCTTCCCTTCTATCCCTGTCACCTTTCCTTTCACCTCACCAGCCCACATCCTCTTTCTCCCTGGGGCCTGGGCACTTGCAGAGGGAGCATTAAGAGCACAGGGGAGAGTGGGATTGAAAGTATCGACCGTGCCTTGTCCCACAGCAGCCCCCAAGAGGAAGGATTGCAGCTCCTGCAGTCCTAGCCCTAGCATGGAGCATGCTCCGTACAGATGGAGTTTCCAGAGAATTTATCCACCAAACTAACCATTCTCTACTGAGCATGTGTGAACTGATGATTTTTCAGAGACTCATAACTTGGACAAATGTTCACAGGGCCGGCAGAAACCTGTCATGGAAAAATGGTTTAAGTTTGGCACAATTATAAGCAACTGAAGGCAGGGTCTTTATAATGGGAAGTGTCAAGTAATCTTACTTCTAGATGTCACTATCTGTGCTGCCAATAATACCCATAATAGGTACAAACTCATACAAGCCTTGCTAATTGTTCTTCTTATTTACAAGAGATTTTTGTTAGCAGCAGCAGCTCACTGTGTAGCAGGCCAGATAGGTAGTTCATTGCTCCAATTTTTGCAAACTCTTTAGAACTATGTACTGCTTACATGCTTAACTCAAAATGTAATTGTAAACCAGTGCTTAAAATGTAAGTATTAAAATACCAAGCAGATCAGCTGCAGATATTTTTTTCAAGCACAATAAATACCATAAAAGCTCATTTTAAAGGCTGGCTTATCCAAGATAGATCTCTTTATAAAGGCATGTTGCAATTAGGCTAGGTGATGTATGTGGTGCGCAGTGTCATTTTGAATTTGGGAACTCTAAAAATAAAAAAGAATGGATCCGATTCCCCACTGCTATGGCCAGTGTTTAGTCATTTATGCCTTTGCAACGTGAGCGTAAAATACTACCATTCAGATCTGCTACTCTTTTACACTTACTTCACACAGATGTGAATGACAACAGAACGTGTAAGGCAATGGAGGAGGATAGGGCCCATCGTTTATTTTCATGCCCCAACTGCCTGCTGCATTAAAGACTTTTAAATTGATGTAATGGTTAGACTGAGACTCAAGGAGAGCAGTGTGGACATCAGCCACTGCTGTAATTACATATGTTAAGTCGTCTTATTTTTTTAGTGTAGACAAGGCCTGAGCTCAGTCTCTAAGGGCCACTCCAATACAAGCAAACAGTAAGATACTAGACCTCATTCCCCACTGTTATTCCAGTCAGAGTTATGACTGGAGGGGTGTTAAGGGGCCACTTCACTTAGAATGGTCCCCTGAAATATGTGTTAACTATGTATGCTAAACAATCTGTTCCACCTTGTACTTAGCTGTGACATACTCAGTACATTTCCCAGACCTGTAGCAGAGCTCTATGTAAGCTTGAAAGCTTGTGTCTCTCACCAACAGAAGTTGGTCCAATAAAAGATATCCCCTCACCCACCATTGTCTCGCTAGCATAACACTAAGATTAATTGGTGGTGAATTATGCACACAATCATTTTTTAATCTGTCTCTGCCCAACCTTATAGTTTTACGCAGATTGATGGCATCTTCCATTATGGTATTTTCCATTGGCATAAAAACAAGTCTTCACTGCAATTCTTCTGAATCTAGAAGCCTGATCAACAATACTGGATGCATAGGGATGCAATACTGGATGCACTGTGCAGTGCCGTACACTATGCATGGCTTCAGTGATATAAATGGGGACATTTGCGAAGTATAGAATTACGCAAATAAAAGAGTGGCAGAATCTAGCCCTTATCCATTGTCTGAGAGATGGGAACTAAGATGAAAAGCCTCACCCCCCTCCTTACCCAACACAGACTGAAACCAACAATTTGTCATAAAAGTTAATGAGTCAAAAGAATGTCTCTCTCACTCTCTTTCTCTGAGCCAAGGGCAAAATGTGCCAACACACACTGAGCCAAAATTGGGGTTTAGTTTTTTTTAAAAAAAAGATCTTAACCAGTTGGGGCCTAATCCTGAAAGGTGCAATCTTTCCCAGTCTTGAATCCGAGGAGAGGGTCCCAGCACCTCTCAGGGCCAAGACATTTGTTCTTATTACAAAATGGACAGTGAAAATGAGGATTTCAGTCATTATGGTTCCACGAAGAGATTCTGGAATCCGCTCGCTTACCCCAAACTCTGTGCACTGTAATTATTTATTATTTGAATTACAGTTGTGCCTTAAGGCCTGCATGGAGATCAGGGTCCCATTATGGTAGGCACCATGGAAACTAACAGTGAGAGAGAGTCCCTGCTTGAAACAGCTTACTATCGAAACAGAGAAGACGAAAGATGGGACGCGACGGGACATAGAAACACAGAGGTGAAATGACTTGCTCAAGGCAGACAGAGTAACTCAATGGCAGAGCTGGGAATGGAAACAAGGCCTCTCAGTCCAGTGCCCTATCCAGCACAGTTGGCATCACTTTGGAGCCAAGAGAAGCATTTCTGTTTCTGCATGTAGCATTTTGTAAAGCAGTAATACACGGCTCTTAATAATTAATTCACTTGAACTGGTGGTAGTAAGGCTTTCAAAGTCCATTCATCTAGAAATAGCCATGCTCCCTGTGGGCCCAAAGATGCAGTGTTCAGACCCAGATCCTAAAATGGAGAGATTGCTCAGCTCCCAGGTGTGTTTTTTAAACATCATTATTTAGCTAAGATTCAGACACAGTTTGGATCCAGACCTTAAATTGCCCTCAAGGCCCCAGGGTGTTCAGGACCAGGGTTTGGTTTTAGAGCAATCTCTAATCCAAATGCCTACTTTGAACAGCTCTCAGAACCATACCGAAAAGAGGATTCTAACAACACATTTAAGCTTGAGAAACCTATAATATTTACCGAAGATTTTCCTTGTCGTAGCCAACCAGCAACCTCTCGAAGTATGGAAGCAGTTCCATAGCTCTTCCATTTCAATCTGCTGTGAACGGATGTTATAGCAGTTAAAAATCCCTTGTCTTGTACACTGTCTGGTGATGGGGTATACATACATGATTCTGCAATCAATGGTGGACCTTTTGTGCACCCAATATAAATGTCAGAGAAGCTATGAAAATCTGCTGTACTGAAGTTCTAAACAGTTCCAGAAGCCTGACCATACCCCATTTCCTGATATACCTAATCCATCCTATAAAAACATTTGGCTCATCACGAGTTGAAGATGAACTAATAGTATTAAGAGGTGCTAACAGCTCTCAGTATTGGAGATGGATGGTGTCAAAGGGAACAGTATGCTATTACCTCTATATTTCGGCAGTTTTAGACAACTCAGCAGAACATCTGGTTGTACTTACTGTTTCCATTCCTTCTGACACAGTCAGGCCATGAAACATACTGAACTGTAACAAAAACAAATTAAATGAATTTCTAATCCTACTTTCAGAAGCTATTCCCTGGAGAAAGCTTATAAGTTGTTTACTGTAATAACGTATGAAAAGGGTTCCATTTCAGGCACACTGCATTTAAATATTCAGGGTAACTTGGAATATGTCACTGTGGCACCAAAGATGGACCTGAGTGTCAGTTTCTACAAAGCTCAGGAAGATTATTATTGTGGACTGAGGTAATTGCTAAAAGCTGTAGGTTTTGTGGGGCTACCCCTAGGCAAAATAAAGCATGGGGCCTTGACTGTTCTTGCCACTAGGTTTTGGCAGTTAGTTTGGGCGTGATTATTACTGTTTATGCCCTTCCCTATCAATATTGGCACATCCTTTCCCCAACCATCTGCTGGCAGATGTTCTCAACAACAAGTCACGATCCTTTCCCAGCTCCTCCCTATTTTACTGCATGTGGTTCCAGCACCCCTATATATCGGTAGTCTGCTTTTCCTGCCCACATTCCCACAATGGTTCATGGATTGTGGGCTATTTTCTGCTGACTGGAAAATGTTTACCTTGATGCTGCACTCCTTAGATGAGCTCCCAGTCTACAAGTATTTTGTTTCTGAAGAAACTTTTTTCTGTCCGGCTATTTACCTAGGCAGAATGTCTCCTCACATCCTTGGGTAGCCTTTGACACTTTCTGCTGTCATACAGCTGAGGGAGGAAGTTGAGGGTGGTTGAATGGGATTCCAAAAACACGAGGCCTCTTTTAGATTCACATATAGCACGTGGCTTGGGCCTGCTTTTTCACTGTTAGCAATCATTTGACTAAAGCTAAACTACGATTTAGTGCTTCCTTTTAAATTGTACATAACATAGAACCTAGACCAAATCAGTTTAAAATTCATTTAATCTAAAGGGAGCTTTACTCATAAATAGAAGAGATTGATATAGCACAGGTGATGGTGTGCACTACTGGGGAAGCTTTCATTAGCAAGAACCATGGGCCTTCAGTTCTGGTCTGTGGTCCTGGCAGTTCGGGAATTAGACAAATATCTGATAGTCAAGTCAAGTTCTCCTGTACTATGTGTGGAGTTTAAGAGATTAACCTGACTAAACTCATAGATCAAAACACTGCCACCCTTGTAGAAGTTTAGATCCAGATTTGTACATTTAAACTTGGGTCTCTCTTTTGTACAGGGTCGGATTTCCAGTTAGACACAGTAGGCACGTACCTAGGGATGGCAGCGTTCTAGGGGTGCCTAAAAAAGTGTCAGATTACCACATAGGTCAACAGGGCCCATGCCCAGGGGCTCCAGTCAATATGGGGGCCCCACCAACGCACCAGAACTCTGGTCCCACCCCCTGCTCCTCCACTTCCCACTGAGGTCCCGCCCCCTGGCTAGGCCAGAAGCCTAGGCTAGGCCAGGGTGAGCATACTCCTCCTGCCCAGCAGTGGCTGAGATGTTGGCCCAGGCCCTCTTCCCCACCCTGCACAGAGCTGGCCTGGCCAGCCCCTCTCTTCCCTGTGGCCACCATCCCCCTTCCCACACACAGAAAATACGAAGTTCAGCTGCAGGAGGGGGAGAGGCACTGAAGATGCTGTGCCTAAGTGTGCATAAGATGTAAATCCGGCCCTGCTTTTATAGCTGAGATGATATTAAACATCCCTTAATGGCTGAATTTATGCCATTAGACATGCTGGGACAAATTAAGCCCTAGTGTAAGCAGAGCTCTACAGGAAAAGCCTTTGCTGTACCCACCTCTTTTTTCTAATCCCACAAATAGAAGACAACATTTTCACAAAGCATGTTGGAGCTGCAGTTAAATGACCAGCATTAACCTATAACTTGTAACAAGATTTGTACTATGCAGAAAAACTGCATGTTGAATCGCATGTGGGATGTGGAGAAAGAAATGGAAAACAACCTCAAATGGTTGCTGTTTTTTTCCCCAAATCCTGCAAGTATCTTTGTTCCCAAGCAAATTCTTAGTGGTTTCTTAATCCAAAAAGCCTCCCACTTCACAGTTCCAGCACTGAGGTCTGCAAAGAAAATGCTTTGTTTGGAAGAACTCCAACCCCCACATTTCCCGATTCAATTAAACAGCAAATAAAATTAGCAAATGTTATTTTTCCTTTTCTCATTGCGGAGCTGAAAGCATAGAGTTAAACCAGTCTAGGAAGATATTTAAGTAGCAGCAGATTCCACCTTAGGAAAGCATTAATCAGAATAAGCTTTCACCAGAACAGTTTTGTTTTGAAGAGGGAAACATACAGCGGGTGTTTGACTGACTTGATCACTGGAGACAAATGTAAAGTGGAGTATGTGAACGGAAACCAATAGGATGTTCATTTCAAGTGAATAATAGACTAATGTTCCATTCAACAGCAACTAGCCAATGTTGTATTCTCCCTTTAGAGATCAACTTGTTACACTGCCAAGCTTCTGACTTTTCTTGCCCAGATTCTCCATCTTCTGAACCAAGGAAAGCTAAAATGTTATCGTCATCTCTTGAAGACATAAGAATGAAATATTTAGCCTACAAATAAAGACTTCATTATATTGGATAATTGATTCTGACTTTAGGAATAATGTTTGCATAATTAAACTGTACTTTCACTATAAACCAGTGCTATATACTCAATAGCAAAATAAAATTACCCCCAAATGGATTATTCAATTCTCATACTCATTAAAAGATCATCTTAAAATTTGGGACATATTTGATTTTTGTTTCCTTTAAGCCAGCCTAGGTGATCATTCCACATCTTTAGAGATGACTATCAAATCTACCCTGAAGGTTATTGGATAGTCTAGACATGACATCCACCCATAAAAGATGGATGGCTTAGTCATCATGAAGTCACTATTGCCATGATGCAAGAAGAATAGACCAGAGGAATTACTGAAATTCCTCAATCAAATCCAAATTATTCCCTGAATTGGAGCTTTTCCAATTTCTGATTAGCAATATTAATTCAGTGACAACATGTATGGATATTATCTCTCTCCTTAATGTTTAATATGTTTTATCATGCCCAACTACCTGGACACCACATAAAACACATTTAATAGATTATTGCCTGAAGATCTTAATTGCTGATAACATACACACCCCTGAAAAAGAACTCTGTGTGGTTCGAAAACATCTCTCTCTCACCAACAGAAACTGATCCAATAAAAGATATTACCTCACCAACCTTCTCTTTCTAATACACAAATTTATTTAAATAACTGCTTACCTTATTCCTAACTAGGAAGTGGAAGCATAGCCTCACAGTTCAAGCACAGGACCAGGAGTTCAGGGAACTGAATTCCATTTCTAGCTTGGCTGTGTGTCCTTGGGTATATTCTACTCTGTCCGTGCTTCCATGTTCCTCAGCTGTAAAATAGGCCTAACATTTCCTTACATCACAGGACTGTTGCAAGGAACAGCATGTGAGTGCCTGTAAAGAACTTGGGACTTCTATAGCTCTTTCTACCCAAGCATTTCAAAGCAGCATAAAAGTATAAAGTTGTATTTGACACTGCAAAATATCACTGCTCCAGTTGGAATTCATGTAGTGTTCTCACATGGATTTGTATCGTGCAGTTTCCCATGCATAGAAAATAACTTCCTAACATCAAGGACATTTTGATGGGACAGATGTAAATCCTTTCACAGATGGATAAGGGCAGACTCCTGGTACGCCTAGTAGTGTGGCTTTTGGATATACAACAGGAACTAGTACATAAAGGGTTAAATCATGAGTTAGTTATCTTCATCAGCAAGTACACAAAGTCTGCATGTGGGATTTCTGCATATTCCACAGAATTAGGGTCACCTCATCCATTTATTATCTGCAGAATGTATATTAAAAAAAAACTAGCCCCTTTGGTTGAAGCTAATAGTCCAAATAAGAACTAATAGAGTTATAATTGCAGAGACAATAGACTATAGAAGTGTTAGCTCTCTTCATCACCGGTGTTAATTCAGAATTCTAACAATTTATATGTGATAGCTATTTGATAAAGTAAGATAAAACTATTCCATTGTAAAAGCAGGTTTTTGTGTATCTGCATGACCATATCTTTCCACATGTTGAATAAGGACACCCCGAGCAATAGTTAAGGACAAACTAGAACAGGGGTGGCCAACCAGTGAGAGACAAAGAGCCGCAGCTACCTTGCTCTCAGACAGCGTGTCAATTTCACTCCCTCTGGTCTCTCTACCCACCACTGACAGTTCGCACTGATCTGCCAATTTCGGCAGCAGCTCCTCAGTTTCACTCCCCCTCTTCTCCTGAGTGCCGCATTTGTCTGAGCAGAGAGCCGCATGCGGCTCGTGAACCGCGGGTTGGCCACCCCTGAACTAGAAGATTCAACAGACAGAACAATAATTGCACCCACAACTATTCAAATGAATAGCTTTCATCATGAACAGGTACAATTCGTGAAACTACTGAACTCAGACTGAAATTGAAGAGATTTTAAGATTAATCAATGAAACATCAATAGACCATTAGACCAATGAGTTATGAATCACACCAGCGGATGCCTACATTCTTCCTCTCCTGAATGTAATACCACTGAAGAACTAGAGATGGCTATTCCCAATCAAGTCTGATCTTCATTGTTGCAAGCAACATCTGTTCGGTGTGCCACAAGAAAAATAAAGGAATTGCAGATTTGCAGATCACATAACGTCATCTAATCACGTATGCAGCAAGAGGATTTTTACCTTCAGACATCTTCAATCTCATTATGTTCTTGGCATGTCTTGTAAAATATTTACTAGAACTAGAAATACTAGTGAACAATCACATTTGCGATATAATTGGCATCACAGAGACTTGGTGGGATAATTCACATGACTAGAATATTGACATGGAAAGGTACAACTTGTTCAGGAAGGACAGGCAGAGAAAAAAAAGGTGGAAGTGTTGCCTTGTATATCAAAGATGTATACACTTGCACTAAAATAGAGATAGACGTGAGAGACATCTGTTGAAAGTCTCTGGGTAAGGATAAAAGGAATAAAAAACCAAGGGTGATGACATGGCAGAGCTCTACTGTAAACCACCTAACCAGGGAGAAGAGATGGATGAACAACTAACAATCATCCAAAACACAGACTTCTTGGCTATGGGGGACTCAACTTCCCAGACATCTTTTGGGAGTATAATACAGCAGGGAACAGATTATCCAACAAGTTCTTGGAATGCATTGGAGACAACATTTTATTACAAAAGGTGGAGAAAGTGAGTAGGGAAGAGGCTGTTCTAGATTTGATTCTGACAAATGGGGGGAACTGGTTGAAGGTGGAAGGCAGCTTGGATGAAAGTGATCATGAAGTGGTAAAAGTTCATGACTCTAAGGAACGGTAGGAGGGAAAAAACAAGGTTACTTATCAGTAACTGTTGTTCTTCGAGATGTGTTGCTCATATCCATTCCACTATAGGTGTGTGCGCGCCCCGTGCACAGATTCCCGGAACTTTTTTCCCTAGCAAGCCCCGCAGGGCCAGCCCAGGAGCCCCCTGGAGTGCCGCACTCATATCGCGGTATAAAGGGTGCTGCTGGCCCCGCGGGCCCCCAGTCCCTTCTTTCTGCCGACTCCGATAGTGGGGACGGAGGGTGGGTTTGGAATGGATATGAGCAACACATCTCGAAGAACAACAGTAAGTAACAGTAAGTAACCTTGTTTTCTATCTTGGAGTGATTGCTCATATGCATTCCAATATAGGTGATTAATTAGCCATACCTTGGAGGTGGGTAGGAGTTTTCAGTGACCTGCTCTTGTCAGCACGGCTCTGCTGAAACCCGCGTCTTCTCTCGCCTGCTCCACGATAGCGTAGTGCGACGTGAAGGTGTGGACCGACGACCAGGTCGCTGCTCTGCAGATGTCCTGCAGGGGCACTCACTCCAGGAAGGCCGTGGATGAGGCCTGGGATCTGGCTGAGTACGCCTTCACAGCACCCAGAAGGGGCACCCCCGCCTGCTCGTAGCAGGCTCTGATGCAGGCGGTAATCCAGTTGGAGATTCGCTGGGTGGAGACCGGTGAGCCTTTCATCTGGTCAGCCACTGCTACAAACAGCTGCGATGGCTTCCGGAAGGGCCTGGTTCGCTAGATGTAGTAGGCCAAGGCTCATCTGACACCCAGCAAATGCCACCTCCGCTCCTCCTCTGAACCGTGTGGTTTAGGGAAAAACACTGGGAGGAAGATATCTTGATTACAGTGGAACTGAGACACCACCTTTGGCAGGAAAGTCGGGTGGGGCCTCAGCCGGACCTTATCCTTATAGAAAACCATGTAGGGGGGCTCCGAGGTCAAAGCTCTTATCTCGGAGACCCTCCTAGCTGATGTAATGGCCACCAGGAAGGCTACCTTCCAAGACAGGAGGAGTAGGGAGCATGTGGCCATGGGCTCGAAGTGGTGTCTCATCAACATGGTAAGGACCAGGTTGAGATCCCAGGGTGGCACCAGGTCCCGGTCCTCTCCACCCCCTTAAGGAACCTAACTGACATGGGGTGGGAAAACAGGGACCGCCCCTCCATCGGCTGGTGGAAGGCCGAGATGGCCGCCAGGTGCACCTTCAGGGAAGCCAGAGCTAGGCCCTGAGGCTTAAGGTGCAACAGGTATTTCAAGATTGCCTGTATAGGTGAGAAACTTGGCGGTATACCCCTAGACTCCACCCAACAGGAAAAACGCCTCCACTTGGCCCTGTACGTAACCTGTGTGGACGATTTCCTGCTACCCAGCAGAACCTGTTGGACCTGTAAGGAGCAGGCTCTCTCTCCCTCCGTCAGCCACAGAGTCTCCATGTTGTCAGGTGCAGGGAGTCCAGGTCCGGGTGCAGCAGGCGCCCCTGGTCCTGGGAGAGCAAGTCGTAGCGCCTGGGTAGCGGAATCGACGCAGTGATGGAGAGGTCGAGCAGCATGCTGTACCAATGCTGCCTCAGCCATGCTGGGGCGATCAGAATGATGTCCGCTCTGTACCTCTTGATTTTGAGAAGGACTTGGGGCAGGAGCGGGATGGGGGGAAATGCATACATCAGGCCCCCTGTCCAGTCTATAAGGAACGCATCAGACAGGGAGCCCAGCTCGCGATCCCAGAGCGAGCAAAACCTCGGGCATTTCCTGTTCCAGGCCGACGCGAACAGGTCTAGTTGGGGAACACCTCACTCTTGGAAAATTGAAGTCACTATATCCTGGTGCAGTGACCAGTCGTAGCGGGGTGAGAACGACCTGCTGTGGTGGTCCGCCTCATCGTTCCTGACCCCGGGGAAGTGAGAGGCCAATAAATGAAAATCGTGCCTCACTACAAAGTCCCAGAGTCGGATAGCCTCCTGGCAAAGAGCCGAGGAGCGAACTCCCCCCTGCCTGTTCACGTAAAACATGGCCACTGTATTTTCCGTGAGGACATGGACCACCCTGCCCCTCAGGAATCTGAGGAAGGCCTTGCAGGCCAACCAGACTGCTCTGAGCTCGCGTACATTGATGTGCAGAGCTCTCTCCTCCGGTGACCATAGCCCTTGGGTGCCCAGGTCGCGACTGATGTGGGCTCCCCATCCCACATCGGATGCATCTGTGATGAGAGTCATTGATGGGGCCAAGTCTCTGAACAGGACTCCCTTCATCACTTCCCTTGGGTCCCTCCACCAACTGAGGGATGACAGCACCTGTGGGGCTACCATGACCACTCTAGTCAGTGAATGTCTGTTTGGCACATACACTGAGGCCAACCACACCTGGAGAGGCCTAAGCCTGAGGCGAGCCAGCCTCACCACATACGTAGAGGATGCCATGTGTCCCAACAGCTGCAGACAGTGTCTGGCCGTAGTCATGGGGGACCTGTGGAGATCGGCTATTATGGCTGCCATTGCCTCGAATCGAGGCTGTGGGAGGAAGGCTCTGGCCTGTATAGCGTCCAGTGTGGCCCCAATAAAATCTATACGCTGCACCAGGGTAAGCGTGGACTTTTGCTCATTGATGAGCAGCCCCAGTCTAGTGCATGTTGCGCAAGTAAGCCCCAGGCTGTTCCTCACATGGGCCCTGGACTTGCTCCGGATCAGCCAGTCATCCAGGTAGGGGAAAATTTGTACCCCTCTGTGGCGCAGGTGGGCCGCTATCACCGCCATGCATTTTGCAAAGACCCTGGGTGCTGAGGAAAGACCAAAGGGCAGGGCCCCAAACTGATAGTGGTGCCCCGCTACCACGAACCTTAGTAACCTCCTATGGGTAGGTAAAATAGAGATGTGAAAATACGCATCTTTTAGATCGAGGGCAGCGTACCAGTCCCCTGGATCTAGGACAGGAATGATGGAGGAGAGGGAGACCATGCAGAACCTGATGCGTCTGATATACTTGTTCAGATGGTGTAGGTCTAAGATGGGTCTAAGTCCCCCCGTGGCCTTGGGAATCAGGAAATACCTGGAATAGAATCCCCTCCCCCTCTCAGTCACTGGGACTTCTTCCACCGCCCCGAGCGCTAGAAGGGAATTAACCTCCTGTACAAGGAGTTGCTCGTGGGCAGGGTCCCCGAGGGAGAATAACCTGGTGGGGGGAGTCTGGGGGAAAGGCCGTGAGTTGAAGGGCATATCCCTTGAGAACCACCTCCAGGACCCAACGGTCCATAGTAATGGCCTCCCACTCTGCATAGAATGGTCTAAGCCTTTCTGCAAGCGGTCGGGTAAGATCCAGGGGAAAAGGAAGAGTGCCACCCTCATGCACACTATCAAAACTGTTTATTGGGATTACCCCCTTTAGGAGGCCCTTGCTGGGCCCCAGCAGAGGACCCTTGCCAGCCTCCTCTGTTTGGTCCCCGGTAGCGATCCCAACCTCTCCTTGGCTGGGCGGGTCGGGGAGCCGGTCTCGGCGGGGGGGAGGGGGCGGTCGCCTCTGGGCCTGAGGCCGGGACTGACGTCTCAAGGCCTGGGGGGTATACAGCCTTAGGGACTTCAGGGTAGCCCGAGAGTCTTTTAAGGCATGTAATTTCTCATCTGATTTTTCGGAGAATAGCCTGGTGCCGTCGAAAGGGAGGTCCTGTATGGCCTGCTGGACCTCTTGTGACAGGCCTGACACCTGGAGCCAGGAGCAACGACGCATGACGACAGCCGATGCCATGGCTTTGCTAGCTGTGTCCACTGCATCACTGGTGGACTGCAGGGCCGCATTCGCCACAACTTCTCTCTCTTGGGTCACCATGGCAAAATCAGCCGCTTGGTCAGGTGGTAACGCCGATGCAAATCTCTGTAGCGATGACCAGAGGTTGAGATTATATTTCCCCAACAGAGCCTGGTGATTCGCTACTCTGAACTGCAATGTTGCAGTGGAGTAGACCTTTCTCCCAAAGAGGTCTAGTTTCCTCCCATCCTTATCTTTGGGGGTATTCCCTTGGTTCCCCTGGCAGTCTCTCTGATTGGCCACGTCAACCACTAGAGACCCGGGCGTCGGGTGATTATAGAGGAACTCAAAGGGCTCCTTAGGGACATAATATTTCCTTTCTGCCCCCTTGGACGTAGGAGGTACAGAGGACAGGGTTTGCCAGAGGTTTTTGGCAATTTTCATAACCCTGTCGTGTACAGGGAGGGCTGCTCTTTAAGGGCCCACTGACCCTGATGGCCCAAAGAGGGGGTCTTCTTCCTCGGACATGATCTTTAGTTCCATGCCCAAGTTCTCAGCGGCCCTTTTTAGAAGGTCCTGATGGGCCCGGAAGTCAAATAGGGGAGCCCTGTGATCCCTGGCCGCTACATCCTCCGGAGACGAGGAGGAGGATTGAGGAAGGGGCCCTGCAGAGGGGCCTTCCTCAGGGTCTGAGTCTTCCCCTGTATCATGCCCCTGGGTTGGCTTAAGCGGCAGGGGTGCTGGCGGGGCCGCCAAGGAGTGTAGCGAAGCAGTGCCCTGGGCCACTTGTGTGCTCCAATGGCCCCAGTAAGGCCATTGCCATGGCCCTTGGCCCCATCCTGGTACCGGTATGGGGTGCGGCTGGTGCGCTGTAGCGTGCCGGCCACCTGAGCCGCCAGAGCGTCGCTTGCCACCATGGTACGGTGAATGGCTCCGCGAAGACGAAGATGTCGACCAGTGCCGACGCCTTCAGTGCCGGCAGGTAGCTGAAGCCAAAGAAGAGGTCGAGGACCTGCCCCTGCGCCGAGATGTCTTGTGACGCCGTTTGCCTCCTCGAGATCAGGACCGGCATCGGTGATGGCTGCGTGGAGCAGATCTGGACTGCCCAGCTATCGGTGCCGAGGCTGTCGGTGGCGGCAGGTGGTGGGACCAGGAAGGATGGTGTTGCCGCAACGTCTGGGACCAGTGCGGAGGCCGGTACCTGGACCCTCGGTGCCCTCGGTGCCGGTGGTGATGCCTGGACCGGCAACAGTGGGCTGCTGTCCCTGGATCGGCTGCGGCTGCAGGACAGGGATCTGGAACGGCGCCGTGACGGACTCCGCACCGGAGTTTGTGAGCCCGAACTGCGGTCCCTGCCGGGGTCGGAGCTGGATCTCTGACGACCCCGGTGCCAGCCTCGCGACCGCCCATGGTGCTGCGGTGCCGAGGAGCTCAATGACCTAGAGTCGGAGCTCGGAGGGGAGCCGATGCTCTCCGCGCTCCGTGACCGTCTGGGAGGAGACTTAGATTGTGGACGTCTCCACCCACCGGGGCCACCCAGCGTGGGTTTGCCCCGAGACGCAGGTCCATGAGCCCTTGGCTGAGGGGGGGACGGAGGCATGGGCATGGCCATGAGGGCGCATGCCGCAGTGAATGCCTCCGGCATCGACGGCCCTTGCAGGGGCGCTCCCCCACCCCCAGGAGTCGGAGGAGGTTCCCTGCGTGGAGATGCCGGTGCTGGAGTAACCTCCATGGCACGTGGCTGGGGCGTCTCCTTGATCTCTCCCTGCTGTCCCGGTCGCAGGGAGGAGTCCATAGGTGCGGCCTCGGGCCGCGTTTTCTTCTTGGGCACCTTCAGCCTCGGTGCTGGTGTCGGTGCCGCAATGGTTCAGACGCTGGTTGGCGCGCGGACTCCATCAAGATGGCCTTTAGCCTGGCGTCCCTCTCTTTTTGCTTCAGGGGCTTAAAGGCCTTACAGATCCGGCACTTGTCTCTCCTATGCTGCTCCCCGAGGCATCGGAGGCAGCAGTCGTGAGGATCACTCATGGGAAAGGCTTTAGTGCAGAGATCACAGCTTTTAAAGCCCCTAGAGCCAGGCATGGCTCAGCAGGAACCCCTAAGGATACTTCCTCTAACTACTTAACTAACTATAAACAACTACTTAACACTCTAACACTAGAACTTCAAAGAATAGTCGAACAAACAAGCTAAGGTAACGAATGCTACTTGCAGACAGCAAGAGGCAGCAGTTCCAGCAACCGTCACAGGCGGAAAGAAGGAACTGGGGGCCCACGGGGCCAGCAGCACCCTTTATACCGCGATATGAGTGTGGCACTCCAGGGGGCTCCTGGGCTGGCCCTGCTGGGCTTGCTAGGGAAAAAAGTTCCGGGAATCTGTGCACGGGGCGCGCACACACCTACATTGGAATGCATATGAGCAATCACTCGAAGATAGACCAGCAGAATAAAGACAATGAACTTCAAGAAGGCAGATTTTAGCAAACTCGAGAGTGGTAGGCAAGATCTCATGTGAAGGAAAGTTAACAAGGGCATGTCTACATTACAAAATTATGCAGACCTAAACTATGTCAGCCTACAGCCACTGCAGTTATTACACCCATTGTGCGTGTCTACACTTTTCTCCTTGTGTTGGTAGTGAGTGTCTTCACCAGGAGCGCTTGTATCAGTACAGAGTTCAGTGCACCATGGGTAGGTATCAGACTGCACAACTTGCCACCATCTGGTTCAGGGTATTTTGGGAAATCTTTGCAATGCCTGATGGAGCTGAAATGAGTCACGCTGGAGTGACTGGGAGCATGGGGTCAACTTCCCATAATGCAATGTTCTCCATCCTATCATTTCATTTGCATCCCAGAATATTTTACACCTTTTCAAAATCCACACAAACCCATGCATCCCTCCTTGCTGTCCACCATCTCTGACAGAAGCATGGAGCCTGCACAGCTCTGTACTATTATCATGAGCGTTGAAACCACAGGGTGTATGATCCTCCTGTTTGCAATGCAGCAAAAGGAGCTGCAGGGAACAAGATGTTTCCTTGGATGCTAGATTGCCGTGGGACATAGAAACATTTCAGGTCTGTTGGTGGTGTTCACGGAGCAGCTGGAGATGGTGGAGTGCCAGTACTGTGCCTGAGAAACAAGCACTGACAGGTGAGAGTGCATTGTCATATAGGTTTGGATGACGAGCAGTGGGCTGGAGAACTTTCGGATGCCCAAGGCCACATTTCTGAATCTGTGCCCTGCACTCACCCCAGCCCTCCAGTGCAGGGACACCCAAATGAAAGCCACACTGACAGTGGAAAAATCAAGTGGCGATTGCACCATGGAAACTTGCAATGCCAGATTGCTACCGATCAGTCAGAATTATGTTGAAGTCAGGAAATCCACCGTAGGGGTATTGTGATGCAAATGTGCAGGGCCATTAATCGCCTTCTGCTGTGCAGGACACAGTGGATGGTTTTGCAGCAATGGACTTCCCAAACTACGGTGGGGCAATAAATGGAGTGCAGATCCCTATTTTGGCATCAGAACACATTGCCACAAAGTACATCAACAGAAATGGCTACTTTTCAATGGTAATACAGGGACTATTAGATCAAAGGGGAAGCTTTACTGACATCAATGTGAGCTAGTTAGGGAAGGTGTCTGATGTGCATATCTTTAAGAACACAGGACTGTTCAGAAAGCTGCAAGCAGGGACTTTCTTTCCCAGGGACTGGCAGATTACCATTGGGAATATTGAAATGCCAGTGGTGAGCTGGGGAGACCCAGCCTACCTCTTGCTCCCATTGTTCATGAAACCATTCACCAGCGACCTCGACAGCATCAAGGAGCATTTCAACTACAGGCACAACAGCTGCAGAATGACAGTTGAATGTGTCTTTGGTCATTTGAAGGGTCGCTGGTGCTGTTTACTCACAAGATTAGACCTCAATGAGAAAAATATCCCAATGGTTGTAGCTGCCGCATCCTACATAATATCTGTGAAGCAAAGGGGGAAAAGTTTGTGCCAGGTTGGGGGGTGGAGATGGAGCGATTGTCTGTAGAATTTAAACAGCCAGATACCAGGGCTATTAGAAGAGCTCAACACGGAACCATACAGCTCAGAGAGGCTTTGAAAGACCATTTTAATAGTGAGCCAGAGTAGTGTGTGTTGCTGTAGTGTGCTCTACCTGGCCTTGCTCTTTTGCAGCCTGATATGAATCTTGTAACGATTGCCCCATATGCAGGAATATAACATTGTCAATGCACCTGTCAACATGGTCTGTGAATGATACCATGTGTTCTGCGACAAAGTGAAGTAACAGGAAAATGGTGCACATCAAACCTGCCCAGTAACAGACATCCTATGTTGTGAACTAATAAAGATGAATTTTGTTCCAAAACATAGAATTTTATTCTGTAACATAAACCAGGTAATTAAAAAAACATTTAAAATTTAATACATTATGAGAATAGAACTTACAAAGAGGAAAGAATGTTAGGGCTTCCCCGCCCTGTTCCCTCTCAGTTCCCAGACACAGTTCACCGGAAAGCAACAGTCCAGAGTCCAATCTGCAAACACTTTGCAAAGTGTTTATTGGGGGTTACACTGACAAGCTTCAAAGCATAACTGTATCTCTAGCCCTTCACATCAGTCAGACTTATTTCTCTATATGCCCATAGAGTTCCCTTCCCCCCCCTCAATCCTAGTTCTATATACCCATAGAACTCCCTCTTCCCCGGACCATAGTTCTGTACGCCAATGAAACCCCTTTTCCCCCTCCTTCTTCTTAATAGTCTTAATTATACCTGTAGGCCTCCCCCTCCCCTGGTGCCACCCCTTCCAATATATGGTTATGTGTTTTGGGAGGGTCTGGGTCTGGAGGATTTAGTACAACCCCTTTTGCATCCCATGGGAGGGGTAGGGAGCAGTGTCACATCTTGGCCATGGTCAGTTTATGGCCCTTTGTTTATGTTTCTTTTTAACACCTCCTTTGCTTTCCTAGCCAGTTGCTTGGCTTTGCGCTGGCATCTATCTTGAAGAGGAGTCAGAGCTTTCCCTCATTTGTGCATTCACATATTACATCTTAACTGAGCCTTGAAACATTTTAACTGGATCCCTTATCTTTTCCATGGTAATAAAGAAAACCTATCTAATTGCAGACAGGCAAGAGGAACACACTCTGTCTTTGTTCTTTGTTAACAGGTTTAGCTCAGAAACTTAACTTTTAGGCAAGCCCAGAGGCCCAGCATCCCATCTCAGGCAGATATACAGGTCTAAATACTTATATGAACGTACATTCTATACTTACACCCCAACAAAGAACACTCCATTTCAGGTACATATATACCAACTGTGGGTTTCACTGGTCAATGTATGTGAAGCTGTGATGGTCTTTAATACCCCCCCAGAGGGAGTGGTAAGGGCAGTGCACCAACGCTTGATGCCATGTGGAATGTACAGTGTGGATACATCAGAGGTAAGTATTACTTGCCAGCAAGTTACAGAAGTATGGATTGGGTGAATGGACTATAAGGAATATGGAAAACACAGGGATTTATAGATCAGTCAGTATAACCTGGTGCTTAGAAAGATAACGGAGCAAATAATCAATTTGAATACAGCTAGAAGATAATGTGATAAGTAACAGACAACAAGAACAAATCATGTCAAACCAACCTACTATCTTTCTTTGATAGGGTAACAAACCTTGTAGATAGGAGGGAAAGCAGTAGAAGGGATATATCTCAACTTTAGTGCTTTTGATATTGTCTCATATGACCTTCTCATAAACAAACTAGGAAAATACAGCCTAGATGAACCTGCTATAAGATGAATGCACAACAGGTTGGAAAACTTGTCAAGCTGGAAGGGCATACCATGGGGAGTCCTCCAAAGGTCTAGCCTGGGTCCAGTTCTATTCAAAATATCTTCATAAAAGAATTGGATAATAGCACAGAAAGTACATTTATAAAATTTGTCAACAATACTAAGATGGGATTGCAAATGCTTTGAAGGACAGGATTAGAATTCAAGATGATCTTGACAAACTGGAGAAATGGTCTGAAATAAAAATAGTGAAATTCAATATGGACAAATGCAAGGTACTACATTTTAAGAAGGAATAATCAATTGCACAAATACAAAATGGAAAAGGACTACCCAGGAAGGAGTACTGCAGAAAAGGATGTGGGGGGAATCGTGGATCACAAATTAAATATGAGTCAACAGTGCAATACTGTTGCAAAAAAAAGCAAACATAAAAAAATTCTGAGATTTATTATCAGGAGTGTTGTAAGCAAGACAAAAGAAGTAATTCTTCTACTCTACTTATCACTGACACAGCATCAACTAAAGTACTGTGTCCAGTTCTGGGCACCATGCCTCAGGAAAGATAGAAACAAACTGGAGAAAGTCCAGTGGAGAGCAACAAAAATAATTGAATGTTTAAGAAAACATGACCTACAAGGAAAGATTTAAAAAAGTGCGTTTGTTTAGTCTGGGGAAAAGATGACTGAGGGGTGATATGGTATCAATAACAGTCTTCAAGTATGACCTAAAGAAGAGTTCTCTGTAAGCCCGAAAGCTTGTCTCGTTTCATCAACAGAAGTTGGTCCAATAAAAGATATTACCTCACCTGTCTTGTCTCACTAATATCCTGGGACTGACACAACTACTACACTACATTCAAGTATGAAGGTTGTTACAAAGAGGAAGATAATAAACTGTTCTTCTTATTCTCTTATGACAAGGCAAGAAGTATCACTGGCTGCAATTGAAGTCAGCAATATTTAGGTTTGACATTAGGAAAAACTTCCTAACTGTACAGGTAATTAAGCACTGGAACAAATTGTAGGGAGGCTGTAGAATCTTGTCGTCAGAGATTTCTAAAGCAAGTTAGACAAACACCTGTTAGGGATTGTCTAGATAATATTTAGTCCTGCGTTAGTGCAAGAGACTGGACCAGAAAAATCTATCGAGATCACTTTCAGTCCTACGTTTCTATGACTTAATGTCTCAAACGGTCTCTGTACGAAAAAAATGAAGGTTACTTACCTGTAACCATGGTTCTTTGACATGCACTCTGCATATTCATACTCATGGGATGCTCTGAACAGTGCAGCTGGATCGCTAGAATTCTAGCAAGCAGTAGCTGTTGGAGTGCTCACATGTCACCCTCATCCCTTCCTTCAGTGAACCTTGAGCATTCCAGGATAAGGGTATAAAAGGGCATGGCGCTCCAACCGCCTCAGTTCCTTCCTCCTTCCCCTTAAGACCTTTTGGTAAGTAGGACTTTGAGGTAGTGGAGAAAGGCAGGCAGAGAATGTCAACAAGCGGAGTCTCTCTCAGAGAACTTTGGTTACAGGTAAGAAACATTCATTTCTCCTTCAAAGGTCCTCTATATAATATTAATATGGTCAGACAACAGAGTTCCAATTCAATAAGAACTGTAGGATTTCTTTGCCAAATCTTGCATCAGATCTAGATTCTAAATCTAAAGAATAGTCTTTAGTAAAAGCATGAACAGAATTTGTTGCTGCTCTACATTTTTCTAGTAGAGGAATGTGTCTAGAAAAAGCCATAGAAACAGTTTTTAATCTAGTAGAATGTGTTTTAATTTCTTGGGGAAGGGAAAACACTTCCAATTCATAAGCTATTTTAATACACAATCTACCCTATCTTAAAAGAGTTTGTACAGAAACATCTTTACCCTTGTTCTTTCTTTCATAAGCAATAAATAATTTTGGCGATTGTCTACATTATTTAGCCCTGTCTAAACATCCAGAGTATGTTACATAGCTTCGCCCTGGGGTCGGGGAAAAAAGTCCAGTAAAATTATAGACTGGTTTATATGAGAGTCTGACCACTTTTGGTAAAAACTTTGGGTATGTATGAAGAACTACCTTTTCTTTATGAAAAACAGCAAATGGCAGATCAATCATTAATGAATATAGTTCATTTACATGTCTCACAGAAATTATGGCTATTAAGAACATTATTTTAATAGACAAATGAAATAAATTACAGCTTCCTAAACACTCAAAGAGAGGTCTCATCAATTGTGAGAACACTATGTTTAAATCCCAAGATGGCATAGGGTCTTACTGGAGGGTATAAATTATTTTGGCCCTTTATGAACCTGTCTACTAACTGCATCCTTAGTGAACATTGATTCCGTCCCCCCCCCCCCACCACAGTTACATTATATGCCGTTGTGACTGACAGATGAACCCTTTACTGAAGATAGTGAAAGAGCTACTTTTTTAGCTACATAGCTAATTGGTGCTGTGTATGTATATATATCATACATGGAAATTCACAATAAAAATCTTTTCCACATATGGCTATAACTGTCATAGGAACTCTTTCCTGGAATACAACATTACATTCTGTGCCTGGAATGCACAACTTTTTTCTAACATTCCCCGATATGCTGTTAGACGGTGAGACTGAGGATCCAGGTGATAAACCAGCCCGTGTCACTGTTACAAGAAGTCTGGTGCCAGTGGTAGAGGCTCCATTAGCTGGTGAATTAAGTCTGGACAACCTCACTGTCTGGGCTATAGCGGCACTATTAAAATTACTTTGGTTTTGTCCTGTCTTATCATTTTCTGCATGAGAATAAATGAAAGGAAATCACCCACTAAGCCTGGATCCCAATGTGTTACAAAGGCATCTAATATGGATTCCCCATCTCTGCCTGCTCTCAAGCAAAATTTCTGACACTTCCTCTTGCAGCTGGACACAAAGAGGTCTATTGTCAGAGTCCCCCATAAACCGAAGAAGTGTTTTACTATTTCATCCTTCAAAGACCACTTGTGCATCTGACATGTCGACTTGCCTCAATCAACTGCAAGCATGTTTCACTATACACGATTGCTATTTGATGAACATCTTGATCTATTCACCAGTTCCAAAGGCTCTTTGCCTCCATACATAACTGTAAGGAATAAGCCCCATCTTGCTTGTTTAGATAATACAACAGTCATGTTGTCTGTTACCAACTGAACTACCTTGTGTTTGACCAGAGGTAGAAATGACTTTAAAGCCAAACTGATTGGTCTCAGCTCTAACACTTTGATGTGAAAAATCATTTTCTTTGTGTGACCAATGAACTCTAACAAGCTATTTGTACAGTTTGGATGCATCAAGGTAAGCATTACTTGCCAGCAAGTTACAAAAGTATGTATTGGATGGACTATAAGGAGGATAAAAAGTTGGCTAGATCATCGGGCTCAACAGGTAGTGATCAAAGTCTCAATGTGGGGTTGGTAGCTGGTAGCAAGCAGAGAGCCCCAGGGGTCGGTCCCAGGGCAGGTTTTGTTCAACATCTTCATTAATGATTTGGAGGATGGGGTGGATTGCACCCTAAGCAAGTTTGTGGATGACACTAAGCTTGGGGTAATGGTAGATATGCGGGACAATAGGGACAGGACACAGTGACCTAGGCAAATTGGAGAATTGGGCCAAAAGAAATCTGATGAGGTTCAACAAAGACAAGGGCAGAGTCCTGCACTTAGGATGGAAGAATCCCATGCACTGCTACACACTGTGGATTTTCTGGCTAAGCAGCAGTTTTACAGAAAAGGACTTAGGGCTTACAGTAGATAAGAAGCTGGATATGAGTCAACAGTGTGCCCTTGTTGCCAAAGAAGGCTAACAGCATATTGGGCTGTATTAGTAGGAGCATTGTCAGCAGATTGAGGGAAGTGATTACTCTATTCAGCACAGGCCACATTTGGAGTATTGCATCCAGTTTTGAGGCACCACTACAGAAAGGATGTGGACAAACTGAAGTCCAGCAGAGAGCAATGAAATTGAGTAGGGGGTTGGGGCAAATGACTTATGAGGAGAGGCTGAAGGAACTGGGCTTATTTAGTCTGCAGAAGAGAAAAGTGAGAGGCGATTTGATACCAGCCTTCAATAACCTGTTCTCAGAGGTGGCATATGACAGAACAAGGAGCAATGGTCTCAAAGTTGCAGTGTGGGAGATCTAGGTTAGATATTAGGAAAAAAATTTTCACTAGGGCAGTGAAGCAATGGAATGAGTTACCTAGGGAGGTGATGGAATCTCCATCCTTAGAGGTTTTTAAGGCCTGGCTTGACAAAAGCCTGGTTGGGATGATTTAATTGAGGTTGGCCCTGCTTTGAGCAGGGAGTTGGACTAGATGACAGTGTGGTCCCTTCCAACCCTAAGCTATGATTCTATGATCACTGACACAGCTGACACCAATAGACCCAGAAACCATAGAAAAACAAAAATCAGTTATTGTGGAGAGTGAAAAAAGTTAGTTACAGACTTTATCTTTATAAATCTCTCCTCAGGAAGCATTTGCCATGGTTGAATCTAGCATTGCCCTAATAAAGAGGATCCTTTGCGAGAGGATTAAATATAACTTCTCCCGATTTATTTGTAATTCCAGACTCGCAGAGGAAACATTTGTTTTACATAAAGTAGAACATCTTCCATAGACAACACACTTATTAGCCAATTATTGAGATCATCCCCTGCCTTCTGAAGAACACTGCTATTACAGATAGATATTTTGTAAACACCCTAGCTGTAGCAGACAATCCAAAAGTGAGAACCTTGTACTGAAAATGGTCCTCTGCCACCATAAAGTTCATGTATATCTAGTGACATGGTCTTGATATATGGAAATATGCATCTTTTAAATCCAGAGTTGCAAGTCAATCCTAAAGGGAGAGAATGGATTACAGAAATTAGAGACAACATGCTAAATTCTGCTAAATCCAAAATAGGGCAAAGGCCCCCATTCTAGAAAATAAATACTAAAAAACCTTTTCCTCTCTGATCAAGTGCTACCACCTCTACCAAACCTAACTCCGCTACAGACTGAACCTCTACATTTAATAATTTGTGTAAACCCAATCCCTGGCCAGGGATGAAAGAGGTGGGTTATTTTAGGAGGAGGTAGCGAGGAAGAAGAGTCTTGAACTGAATTGCATAACTACATGCAATAATGTGCAGGATTAATGTGTCCGATGTTATTAAATGCCATCTGTGGTAAACAGGGACAAACAGTCCCCAAACTGTGGGTGAACCATGTCCAACTGAGCTAGTTTCTAACCCCAAATCCTTATGTCAAATCTGAGACCTTGTAGGAATCACAATTGACAAAAGATGTGGAATTTTTCCTCTTACTATTGTGAGGCTTATAAGATGACTTCTTCTGAAGTTAATGTTGAGAGATGTGATGCTGAGGATAAATCTCTTTGGTATTAGTAAAGTATCAATTTGGAAGACGACATTGTCCACATCTCCAAAACTTTAGATATCAAAGACAATCTCTTACTCATAGCAAAAAGACGACCAGAGATCTAGCTGTAGATCTCACATTTTCCATCTTTGTACTGCTTCATCCGTCCGTACACTAAACAGACCTTCCCCTTCAAAAGGTCTTCAATCCTCATCTTTGTAGTAGTAGGCCTGCTGATCTGAGCCTGGCATGACTTCTTAAAGTGATGGCTGCATAATCTGAAGAGTCAAATGCACATCAATTGATATTTAGCAACGTGCTGCTCCTCCAAAAGCAAAGCATTTGCTAATAGTTACTGATGATAACATTTTTCCCTATAGATGGTACTGGTACCCTGTCACGACAACCTTAATTTGAAACACACATGGCTAAAGTGGTAGAAGAAAACATTTTCCTACCAATGACATCTAGTCTTTTCCCTTCTTTGTCAGAGGTAATGGAGTGCAGTTGAGCACCTTTGGATCCTTGTTATGGCTTCTACAACCAATGAATTGGGACATGAGTAGATGTGAAACGTGGCCAAACATTACCAAGAAATTGGTACAATTTGTCAGCCTTCTTTGATTGTTCTGCCTTGATTGTTCCCTTCCAATAAAAGGAACTGTAGCCCTTTCTCTAGTTGCTGCTCCCAATATATGAAAACGGGACTAGATGATTCCTCAATTCAAAATGAGGGAATATCCAATGTCTGACATATCATCCACTAACTCGTGATTGCTACCACATCTTCTGAAGATGACAAGGCTGACTTGTCCCCTATGTTTTCATCTGGGGATGTCATTCCTCTAGAGTCAGATCTGACTCTCATCACTCTATTAATTCCTCCTTCTCTGATAATTCTCTCTCTGCTTTAGGAGACATAGTAGGGTTTATAGGTTCTATTGGCTCTGTATCCTTAAGGTCCTGTAATTGTACCTCCTCTTTGAACCTAACTGGAGAAAAAAGTTAGTCCCATACATAGCAAATTCTTGGTAAGCTGCTTGAGATAGCCATTGTTGCCATCAAATCCAAGATGGTATTTGCTAGTCAGGCTGGAAACCGATAGTCTGATCTGACTGTATATATCTTTGCCCAGATGGATCCAAGGTATATAGGTATCTCTGTCCATAATAGTTCCTCTACCAATCCTTTCCATGATCCATACTTTTCCTCCAATCTGAGGTTATCCTTGGTTCAGACGTAACCAGACACAGTAACACTCTTGGCTGACGTACTTATGTTAACATACCATGGCATCTTCACAGCACTGCGTCGACATGAGGCGCCCTCCCATTGATGCATTTACTCCTTTTGGGGACAGACTAGTTGAGTTGACCAGAGACCACTCTCCAATCGACTGAGTGGGTCTTCAGAGATCCACTCAATCGATCCAGCTGCATTGATGCTTGCTACCGCAGCAGTGTAAACATACCCTGAGTCTGTTATAGTACATCCTCTTCTTGCTCCTTTACTATAATTGACCCTCTCTGGCTGAACTGAGAATGGATCCAATCTATGAACCTGTGCCTCAATTAGTATCTGCTGCAGTGTCATACTATCGCCAGCCTCTGGTGACACACTACCTCCTTGTTTCACTGATTCCTCAAGCCTCATTTTTGGAACTGGCTCATCTGGACCCAAGAGCATCGGAAACATCTTTTAAAACTGTGTTTCTTCTTCAGTTCCCCTCAAATAACTATATTACTACAACTAACACACACTTAACTACTTCACAACTAAGATCTAAAGTTCGCCAGCTAATCACGAATCTGGAAGGATTCTTCAGCTCCACACAAATCCATTCAGCTGGTCGGGGTTAGAAGGAACTGAGATGATTGGAGCACTCTACCCCCTGTTATATCCTTGCCTGGAACACACAACATTCAGTGAAGATTGGGGCAAAGGAGGCAAGTGAGCACTCCAACAGCTACTGCTAGCTAGACTGCTACCATTCAGGCTACACCAGTCAGAGCATCTCATGAATGAGAATATGCAAAGGATACTGTATGCTGTGTATAGATCTTCATTAAATAACTGTGTAAGCATAATGTACTATATTAATCTTCGTACAGCTTTACCATTCAAACTGACCAGTCAAACAGACTATACCAATCCTCGGTAGCCAACATAGTTGAACATTTACTCTTTGAAGAAGGAAATCAAATCAGGTACACAAGCTTAGTGTAAACATATTTTAATATCACTGAAATTATATTTGCATCAATATTTATAGGGATCCAAGACGTAGATGGGCTTCAAATAAATAATCTTTTGAAAGTAAATGGTTATATGTAAAAGGGGGTCTAAAAGCAACAGTGCACCGTTTAGAACCCCTCCCCCTCATAGACCCAAAACAAAAGAATGTACAGTAGGTAGCACAAACTGGGAGAAAGTGCCACTACAGATAACAGGAACCTGCCATCTTCAAGTGACAAACCACTGAATATGTCGACAACAACCAAATGAAGAGAAGAGAGGAAGGTAAAGGCATGCACTGCCCTTTAAAGCACCACTACTTGCCCTGAGTCCCATTTTTCAAACGTAAGGATCAGAGGCATGGGAATGTAAGTTGTTTCTTTTCCAATTCTGAAGTTCAGTTTGAATTCGAGGATTAATATAGCAGTGCTCTGGTACCAGAACTATACTACTCGAACTGAAGTTACAGTATACTCTATCCCATCCTCCAGAGATTTGTTTTATTCAAGGGCATCTAATTTTGAAATTCCTCTCTAATGACAAGAGTAGCCCAGAAAGCTAAAAAGGGAGACAAAAAACTGCTTCCTGTGAAGCCATCACCAGCCTATGACATGAGTAGATTCAGGCTTTAGAGTAGTATTGAGAATCATGGCATAACTTTCTAACAAGTTACAAGGCAAAATATTGGTCTGAGTGTCCTAAGAGTGGCTGCTCTTAAAAGCTAAGCGTTCCAAAACCAAATGATTTTTCAGAGCAAAGTGAAGTGAACATTTGCCTTCCCCCCCGAAACAATTTTCTGAAATTTATACTCTAGATGCCCCAGGTATATTAAAAATATCACTCTGCAGTAAAAAAACATAAGTCTACAAACAGTTCTCACAGAGCACTCCAAACTAACCATGGGGGAAAAAAAAGACAACTCGGAAATAGGTAAGCAATAGGATGTAAGAGTGACCAGTTTTAAAAACCTCACTATAAATGGAAGAATCTTGCAGGAAAGTAATAGTTATTGTACCTTAGAGTTCTCTCTGTGTATGTTACTTATGGTTCACAACTAAATATTTTACATTGCAATGCTTCCCCTTTATAGATGCAGGTAGAATAACCTTCCCCTCTTTACACTTAATCCAATTGTGACTGATTTTCACGGTAAGTATTCCATTGCCGGCAATGGAAGCATCAGAGGATCTAACGATTACATTAATTTGCTTCGCTGATGAAAACTCTTCTTTCCTTCTGTGTTCACTGCTTTGCAATAGTCTATATCAGTACAGATGAAGAGATATGCCCTTTCCCACTATGAGTCATATTAGAATAAAACTTTTAACATGTAATACTGCTGTGTACCTAATGGATAAATATTATGGGAGTTAAGGACTATTTCAACTATTAACTTGCTTTGGCAAAACACATATAGGAACAAAATATATACTATATATATTTTATCAACACATTCCAGTAGGGGGATGCTCCAACATTTAACAAACAGGATAAAAGTAAATTTTAGATAGAAGAACTGCCAGGTCACAGGATTTCCAGGTTCTGTCTTGAACACAGGATTAGGGTAATTAATTTTCAAGAAAAGCCACATAGTCAGTCAATCTGGCCAACTGTTGTTCATTAGGAATTGGTGGAACTGGAGCAGGTTCTATAAAGAACACAAACACACACAGCATTAATAAAATTAAGGAGGCAAATCAGATTCCAACACCACCCATCCCTGCTCCCTTGATATTAAGAAAAAAGGGAAACTAAATTTCTCAGATTGTTTCCTCGTTAGCCATATAGCAAATGACACTCCTACTCACGATATCCCCATATACATCCTTATGTTGTGCTGTGGGGGAGGAGTTACCTCTACGGCCCGTAACACACCACAATTACAATAAAAGTTACAAATAGCTAAGATACACCTATCACTACTTCCAGACCGCCTCACTCTTCAGGAGTTATTTGCATATATTGGAGGATGGCCAAGTTTCCAGCATGTAATGGCTGTTTGCTAACCCTGGAAAGGACTCCTGCCACATGTTCACCTACAGTAAAGTTCTTAAAGGCATTTTGCCTTCCTCTAGAAGTTGCAACAGTCATCATATCTGCTGAGTCATCTGTCTCTAAGGTAATGTGAGATATACCTAATCAAGACATAGTAGAAAAAGCACTATTGCTGGCAAGAGAAGGCAGCCACAGTACATGTACATGTGAGGAATCTACAAGAATGCTGAGTTATCCGGTGAAAGGGTGAAGTGCAGGTTAGGAGGAGGAGGACTGAAAATGGAAGGGAAAATTAGACAAATAGAATGATGTTTAGTGACAAGAGAAAAGCAGGAGTGGAGTGAGAATAAAGAAAGGACTGTCAAGAATAGAAGCAACAGATAACTAGGTGGAGAAATGAAAAATTGTGCAGGGTAAAGAAAGGAAAATGGAACATAAGGAGTTAAAACTGAGAAAAGCGAAGGCAGAGAAACACTGTGTTATATAGAACTGATTCCTCCTCAAAAGCCGCCTCAGTTGTAAAAGTATGCTTGGGAGATATTCATCTAGTGTACCATATAAAAAGGAATCCGCAACCCCAACTATGAGAAGCACCCCACTTCCAAGTGGAGGAAAACAGAAAGCTGTCATTTAAAAAAAATGCTTTCAGAAAGAGAAAGAGAGCGAGAAAGAGAGCGAGAGCGAGCTCACACTGGCTTGGAAAAACAAACTTCCAGTAAATTTAAGTTCACTTGGACTCTAATATACATGAGGAAAACTATCAAATCAGATTTATTCTGACTATACTTTGTTGTAGGATATGGAGAACAGAGTTTTAGGTGCCAGCATTACTAATGAAAATTGTACAGCTTAATCTAAAATGTAGCCTTCAGTTTAATTTAAAAAATAAAATGAGAGGTGGAAGCAGAAAGATCCACTTCAAAGTTTTCTTCTAAAGAAAAATTTAAGAAAATACATTCTTTGCATTACAGAGACTATAAGTCATTTATATATTTGTGACTTGCTTACTTGAGAGATAACTCTCTTTATGACAGCCACAGCTGAGATGTTTGAACTGGATCCTTCTCAATTTAAGAGGGGACTGGTAGTTCTCGGAGGATGTTTCTATTTTGGAATCAGCTCTCTACATAGTCTAAAATAGCCTGGGTTTTACTGGCCTCCTGGATGTGCTACAAGGCTCACCGAAACTCAGATGTTTGATGGAAGAAGGGATGGGCTAAGGAGGGGAGGGGTTAGTTTTGTCTGGTTAATGAGTGAACTGTTAGGGCTTGTTTGTTTCATTTGACATTGCTAGGAAGATGGTGCTGGTTAGCTATTTGTTTTGTTTACACATGTGAAGGGCACAGAGTTTGGGCAAATCGTGTTTATATATACCTATACATACATTATATATTCTCTCTCTCACACACACACACTTTTTAAAATAAATCAAAATGAGTAAATACCTGATAAAGGAATAAATCTGTTAAATGAAGCTTCCAGTGCACCTAAAGGAAAAATATAATGGAAATATTAATCCATTAAGGGACCCATTTTGCTAAAAATACAATTCTTTTGTACTAAGCCAAAATTGTCTAAAACCCTATAATCCTTAGAAACAAACCTGTTAATTATTTTCCTTCGTGGAAATTTTTACTGCATTGTATAAAATAAGTACATTTAAAACCTTAGGCACAGTGAATGAGACACTGAAAGTGACGACTGCCCTCCTGTTGATTTCATTTGTAACACAATGGCAGTTCAGCTCCGCACAGCACTTTGGAAGAGAGCATACACAATTAACTACATGCACTTGTAAGCACAGTGTGGGCTGCAAATAGTTTTGCTGTAAACACCAACACGTGGCAAGGGGGGGGAAAATGGAGGATTTGCCTGTTAAACTGAGTCTGAAGGTGTGTTCCTGCCTCAGGTCAGTCAATACACCAAGGATAAGTGAATTTCATCACCTTGTCTGGAATGCATTAAATCATTATTTTTTGTTTGGGTGGGCAGGATTTTAGTTGTTCAGGAGCCAGACACAGTAGGATTTTTTCCTAGCTTGTTAAATGCAACAGTACATTTCGGGAGCAGGATCTATTCTGGCAGATTTAAACAGCACCATAAAAAAAGGAAGAGGGGTGATGAGAATTAGTATTTAAGAAATTTAGAACAGCAGTCTCTGCCCGCCACAACATTTTACTCAACTTTTTAAATAAACAGAAATTAATTAGCATTGCTTTTGTTAAAGACAAGCATCTCTCAGTGTGTTCTTTGCAAAAACTTGGTTTATCTTTTCAATACTATATCACAATTACAGTTTAAAAAGTTGTAGTGGAGTCTATAATCTACTCTCAAAACACGCAGACATGTAAATACGTGATCATGCTGAACTACACTACAGCACTGACTGCCTCCTTACACATTTGAAGGATCTGCACAGAATGTTTGCTTTCCTTTTTTACACACTAAGCCTTGGACACACTGCACATACTTCATTTTACACACAGTAGATTCTGCTTACTAGCAACCCAACTATGAACAACTTCTGGTGAATTGCAACTATTTGTGAGGAACCAATCCTGTCCAGTTGACTTTAACATTAATGGGATTTGGATACCGGCAACAGCATGCTGCTTATTCAGAATATTTTTTGGAAGAAAGACCCCAGCTGCAGGCAGGTTTGTAAGACTGCAGCCAGGCAGGGAGATGCTGGAATGGTTCTTCCCTGGCTGCAGCACTGCAAACCTTCCTGTGGCCTGTGCACAGCACTTCCAAGTGCTTCTTCTTGGGCTGCAGCCACATAAACCTGTCTGTGCACCTGAACTGCACAAGAGGTGAGGTGCTGCAGGCTGGGAGGGGAGGTTGTGGGCAGAGCAGTAGCGGGAGGGGAGGGACTTCTTGTGTTGTGAAACAATGAAACAGCAGGTTCAGACAATTATTAAGTTAGCTGCTTGCACTAGATGTTTTCAGCAGGCTCAGCTCCACATGAGTTCCAGCAATTTAATCACAAGGCAAGGAAGGCAGATCCTCTAAGTCCCACCAGTAAAGAACTTTAGTTTCTTCTTAAAAAAATCTGTTCCAGACACAGAGTGTTTCAAAATTATAAGTTTTAACTAACCTTTATTAGATTAAGAAATTTTGCTTGAGGTCATGCAACACATGTTCCACTGAGTCACCAGAACCAACAGTAAACAGAAGGGGAGTAGGAGAAATTAAAGCATATTCTGTTTCCTTTTGTTTCAAAAAGGTTCGTTTTCTTTTAGTTTAATCAAAACTGCTTGTGCTGACGTTAAAGCCCCCGATTCATATTTCGAACATTTTGAGCATCTTGTGTTATGTTGCGGCATTAAGCCTGGTTATGCAATCATCTCCACCTTTGCCTTGTCCTGTCAATCAGGGTCAGTGGCTCTTGTTCTGTCTCCAAGCGTTTTTATCAAGTGCATATTCCAAGCTGACACCAGCTTCCATGTCCTCCTTCAGCATCTTGAACCACCTTTTTCCAGGTCTTCCTCATCATCTTTGTTCCATAATTACTAACTCTTGCACTCCCTGGCCAAAGTAACCCACATCATCTCACAGGACTAAGCCATCTCATTCGATACTCCCTCAGCTTTTCCATGATGGAGGCTATTTGCCTTATGGTTCATACCATTTCATTATGCAGCGTATCAGCTCTCATCTTACCCAAATGTTCCCCTGAGCACTCTCATTTCCACAGTGTGAGGTACTAGAAGTTCTCTTTTCCTTATTGGCCAGCATTCTGACCCATATATCATGGTTGGCCTAATCATGATCTTATACCCTTTTCTCTGTAGTTTACCTGGAATATTCTTATCGCACAGAATTTCCATTAACTCCCTTCATTTATCCCAAGCGCTTTTCAAGAGGTTCCTAACATCTGCATCCACATTTTCAGAATGGCTCAACACCAAACCAAGGTATTTCAACTGTTGCACAGACTAACTCTACATCATCTAATTTTACTGGCCTCTTGTTGTCCCTCTCTATGAAGCATTGCATGTATTCTATCTTTTATTGGCCGATTTGTAAGCCATATTTTTTCCAATGTAACCCTCCAAAGTTCTAGGCCCCTTTCCAGTTAGTATTTTATCTTCACGGCACAACAATGTCATTGGCAAAAAGTATGCTCCATGGAGCCTCTCCCCTAATCTCCTGTGTCAAGATGCCCTTTATGCAATACAAACGCAAATTATATTAGGCATCATTTTAATTACACTAAAGGAAAGAATACTAGAAATATCAAGCCAGATCCAAAATGCACCATGGAATAACAGCTCCACCTACCTGGCTTTTTAGGCATTACCATACGAGTTGTGGAGTCTGCTTGCCATCCTTGTTCTAATACACCTGAAAATGCATTATAAAAATGCATAAGAAGAAAACAATTATATGTATTACCATAGCAGCTAAGAACCCCAGCCATGGACCAGGGCCCCATTGTACTAGGCACTGTATAAACACAACAGAGAGATGGTCCCTCCTCTGAAGAGCTTACAATCTAAATAGACAATACAGACACAGTGTGCAAGAAAGGGTTAGAAGCAGAGTGAATCATGTGATGACAGCTAGTGTCATGTTAGATCCACTTTTTGGGGGTGGGGGGAAGGGCGAGGAACTGGGTTCATTTATGAGGCAATCAGCTAAGGGAAGTGGGTGGGCACACTGAAGGGAAAGGAGTGAGGTAGAAATGATACCCGGTGTGTATAACTCCAGTATCAAATAGCCAGAGTTCCCACCCACTGGAAAAAGTCTGAATATCCTTTTACCATGCTATCCAACATCCAACTGAGATGTATATCTCAGAAGAGCTCATGACAAGATGCACTGCTAGAGACCCATTTGTTATACAAACACATGATCTTTGTAGAAGTAATGGTATCCTGGGACTTATTCAGTCAGACCTGATGCAAAGCTTTACTTTCATTTTTTGTTCTAGAGAGTGGACTTCTCACACTCTTAAAAAACCATGGAATTCCTCTGCTATTTGAAAGGAGGAAGGTTTATTGTGGCTTCTCAACTAGTAAGTGGTGGTAACTGGAGAGAACTAGTAAGCGGTGGTAACTGGAGAGAGACAAATACACTTCAACTTCAGGTCAACTTTATCTCCAGTTTTCCTTCAATTTATTTGAAACATTTTCACCAAAATCTGTTAAGTCTACAATGATGAATTCTCTAACAACAGAGGGTCCACTGGCCTTTTTTGACTCAGTGTAAGGAGGGGAAAGTGTTCTTAAACCCCTTCTATTTTATAATAGGATTCTTTAGTTTGTCAATTTCATTCTGGTCTGTGCCTTAAAACAAAATGGTCTGTGTAAGACAACAATCCAAAAAGTAAAACAGTAAGCTACCTTTCACAGCTTCTTCTACAGGAAGACCAACAAAGGCTGCAAAATCATCTGCAATTATTGAGGTATATGCCTGAGAAACCAGTCCAAAAGCTCGCCTCCTAGTTGCATCTATTAAGAGGAATAAATTTTAAAGACACAATTGTAACACTGTCCAAAACACATAGCCAGTCCCGTTTTTTGTATCCTTACATAACAATGGAGACACACATTTCTGAAAATCTTTTGTGCTTAATACCAATACTTCATATTTACACAGTTATGTTCCATTGAGTACAAGGCCCAAAAAAGGCTTTGTAAATATTAACTGAACTTCAACATCTCTGTGAAGCAAGTAGTAAGCATCATGACTTACAGATAGAGAAAATGAAGCAAAGAGATTACGAAAGCTTGCCCAACTCTGTGGTAGAGCTAGGTGATCTAGGTTCTGTTCCTACATCCCAGACCTGTTCTTTAACAGTTAATGTTTAAGCATAAAGAGCATGGGATACAGTCTAGTCACTAGGCTCATTCATAAGGTTTTGAGAATGACAGAATCTGGATAAAATGTTTTGGAAATCAGAATATTCAGCTCAGTATGTTAAAACATTTTTGGTGTAACGCCAGAAAGTGCTAAAATGGTTCCAATTTTATTTTTAATTTACTATATTTAATATTATAATTAGCTATAAAATGTTATTTCCACAAAATTATAAAAAATCCATTATTAGTTTAAGTTTAAATTTAATTATTCAATAAGGGAATGTTTAGATAAATGACAGATTCATATCTTAAATTTCTATAACACTTTAATCCCAATAGGTCTCCAAAGTAACACTGAGTTAGGACAGTGAAATAGCCTGCAATTTTTTTTCCACAGACTCTAGTGCCCTCTTGCAGTGAAAAGCTATTAGCACATCAGTGTTAAGGAGAATGTTGCAACTCAGAAACATCTGCGCTTAGCCTCTTTAATTTTCAAAAACAAAAAAAAGTGGACTCTTTGCCCATAACTGTTTACATTAGGCAAATTTCAAATAAAATTCCTTAGAAACTTGCTAGCTGCAAGACTAATTTTAAAGGGACATTGTCAAGCTTGTGTAAGCCAATAAAAGGGACTTATTTTAAAAGTTGTATCATATCAAAAGCTTAATCATAAGTATTCCATGTATGCAATTAAAACTTGACTATAATGTAAGAGCAAAAAAGCCCTTCATTCTACTTACAGTAGTATTTATAAGAAGAAATCATTTAAATCTAGTTTTGAAACTGATGTGTTCCAGTAAAGGTTTTTTACTGATGTTTCATACCTGAAATCCGTCAGGTAAGATCTCTGAAAGCTATCGGACAATCTTCAAGGTTGATTTTTATTTTTCACAAGTTGGCTGTATTCTTTCTACACAATGTGGTGTTACTATGAACTGGTAATATCCTTTGTATAGACTTCAATTATTCAGTTAGAGGGATATTCAAAAAGTTTAGACCAAAAATTGTTCTTAATCAACAATATCTTAAAGCGTTAGATGTTTAGGACAGTAAAATATTGCTCTAGCCCCTCTGTTCCACATATTATTAAGCATTTACATTGTGGTAGCACCTACAGGTCAAACCAGCCAGGCTGATTACCATTGTGGTAGGTGCTGAAATATGGTTACACTCCAGGTTAGAATATCTGCTTAGTTTCTGAATGTGGAAGAAACACTCCATCTACCCCCAATGTTAATATACTTTTAATATGGGGATAGCTAAGGGAAAGCCAATGTAATAGTATATTCCCAAAACAATGAAGCACACAGACTTATAAGGGCCCAGTCCTGCAAGGAGTACTACAGGAGCAGAGGATTTACCTGCACAGAACACATCACAGGATTGGGGCCTAACTTTGTTTTCAGGTGAAATATTGATCAGTACTATAAACATACTGATAGAATACTTTGTGTGTACAAAACCTACTGGTTTCATAAAAAACTGTATTTGCTCAGTTACTGCCAAAAGCACAAGTCGGTTAACAAAACCTATTTCTATTTATCAAGAACTGTCAAAGTGCCTGGTCCTTGTCCCAAGGACTTTACAATCTAAGCAAACCTGTTCTGACAGCAAATAAGCAGATACCAAAAAGCCAAGCCAAAATACAACCTCCTACAACTCACAGTGAGTCTTGAGCAAGGGTTAATGGTAGCATAATGGCCCTATGTTGCCAACAAAACAAATTCAAATTAAACTTCTCTGCCGAGTTAGTCGGTGTTAATTTTTCAAACAAGTATTTTTTTGTACCTCTAAGTGCTTCCATAATTGGTTGAATAGTCTCAGACCACTGATGTGCGCTGATTGTTGTGTAGATTCCTGGAAAGTCTCTCTGCCAAATTCTCTGTCCTACTGACCAAATCCCACCAAGTTCAGAATTTGCCTATAGTGACAAAGCAAGCAACCAATCAAACAGAACATATGTATTATTCCCAGCCATGACCATTTCACTCCCAATTGCATTTTGCTGAAAATTTATTTTTCCCTTTCTGAACAAGTAGACATCACAATAACTATTAGAGTGAAATACCACAGTAATTTTGATATTAAGATTCAAACAGTAGGATACCACGTCACTTATACTGGTATAAGAGTGATTATCCAGTTCAAACAATTATTTTTTTACATTAACAAAGCAGCTAATGCTGCAAAAGACAAGCCACAAACAGCAAAACAACTTTCTAAACCACCACCCACTTCACCACCCAAAAATCATAGTGCAGAAGGGAGCAGGAAACATACACATCAGAATTATATCACACTTTTTTTTAAAGCAGAGTAATCTTGGATGATTAGGGGTACAAAGGAATAAATATGCTAACAAATATAAACAGAAAGCAATCAGATGGACAAGTTAAAAAGCAACTGTATAAACACAGGAAGCAATTAATAGAGATTCTTCTATATAGCCAAGAAAGTGGATTTTGTTAACTAGTCTCCAAAGCAACATGACACTAATAACTACGTATTAGAATAGTAATGAGCAGCAGCCTGGGTGATCAGATAAGGAAAAACCTCCAGCATGAAAGATGTCTCTGACATGTCCAACAGGAATGAGGACCAATTCTCTTTCAACCCACAAAAGGGTATGCAGATAATGGAAACCACTTCCCCCAAGTTTTTTTCAGAGGAGGATGCAAAGGCTGCAGTGTGCATTACTAGTAACTCCTTGCTAACAGGTGTGGCAAGATATGTTACAAGTGTAATGCAAAAAAAAAAAAAAAAGAAGAAGAATTTGATCCAGCAATATTACTGAGAACACTAGTTGACTTTTATCTCAAATGGCTCAGCCTGATTGAATTTTCCTTCACTGCTAGAAAAGTGGCACACAGAAGTTTATCATGAGATATTGTCCAGACTCAGGCAGCAAGGAATTCTTGGCAGAGGACTGCAGATCCACTTCCTCCCTGTTTCCTGATGTAAAGCTTTCTGACCCAATCGTGTCTATAGAAACCCAATTTCTAAAGACAAATCCTACAAACAGGAAAGCACTTTTGATATTAGAGATATATAGAGATATTAGAGAAGGTGGTTCTGATTCAAGCACAGCATGACAGTAAACCCACACTATGGATTCAGTAGTTCACCACAGAGCCATCAGTATTATTTTATAATTTGGAAACCCAGAAACTGGAATTTACCATCATACTCTGGAAGGATGTATCAGCCTGGCCTGTGACCACATCTCTCATATCTTTGAGAGTGCTTTATATGAAAGCATTCTATCGTTTACGGTACTTACACATCACTGCAGCCAAGAGACCCAAAATGTAGTTTGGTTCCTGTGTATGCCAGTTGGATCTGTTTTATTTTCAGTCCTCTAGCCATTATATTAACAATGCTAAGAGGTGCGAGGAGGAGGAGGAGAAAGACTTTTTTCTGAGATGCGTCTCTTAGGAGTATCATGCATTCCTCTTGTATCGTAGGGAGAACTGTAATTTACATGGAACGCTAGTGTCTCCAAAGACCAAGGTAGTAAGTCAGACAGAACTTTCTGAAATTCATGCCAAGAAGAGGATACAATCACATGCAAATATAATTATTATTAAGATCCAGTGATGTTACCAGCGCCTCTTTCCAACAGAGGCAAAAGTATTCCGAGAGACACCATTTTGACCTTTTCAAAAGTTGGCTGAGGTGGTGTATGAACCGCAGGATGTATCTGCCTAACTTTGGTGTCTGATAGTACTCAGAACAGGACCCTTTCCTTCTTTCTGCTGGTGGCAATTTTTGGTGTGAGGAACTAGGTTTCCAGCAACAACTACTGCTGATTTGCTGAACTCCAATGTGTTTTGGGCAAGTGGCCTGAAAGCCTACTTATTTTAGGAAGGAAAAGAGACAGAAGAGAGCACTCTGCAGTAGCAAACAGAGGGAGATGATCCCTATCTGTTGAGGGAACAGGCTGGTATGTTTTGTCAGTGCCATCTGTTGGCAAAGTGATTGAAGAGCTCAAAACTTCAAGCCTGGGTCATTCATCAACCACACAGTGCAGACCAAACCGAAGATTTATTTTAAAAGCCACCTAGGAAAAATCTTTATCTCTAAACATGTAGAATGGAGCTCAATACCATCTCCAGTCTTAAACTGCACTGAAGGAAGTACTTACAGATTTAATAGCAGGAGGAATTCTTTTCCAAAGATATCGTGCATTATTCCTAACAAACAAAATAAAGCTCAGTTAAAAATATTTTTAACAATCACAATTGTCAAATCTTTACTGCTAGAAACCTATGAAAAGACAGTGATATTAAAGATGTCTTCAGATGTAAGTATTACAATCAATAGGGGTGAACAAACCAAGCATCTAGTTATAGTATAACACTGTTTTATGCTATACACAATGTCATCTTAATGCTTAAAAATCTGCAATGCATTGGCTTTATATCAAGTGAGATAGAAAAATCCAACTATGAAAGGCATTTTGAAACAGATGCAGTAAGAGAGGTATAACAAATTAATGATGGAAAACAAAAAGCTGTAAATTTGCAGCCCAATGGACAACTAATATTTTCTAAGTATTTACATTAAGTATTTATCTCTAACTTCTACAATTCCAAGTGACATCACAGGAAAGTTATGTTACTTGATATGATATTTCAGTATTTCAAGACACGTGGATTTTAACTGAGCACATGTAAAATCACATTTTACAGCTGGAGTGAAAACTTGATATACCTTATGCTAATTTCAATGTTTAAATTTATAGGAAACTTGTTATGAAGATTATGATGTTTAAACCATTTTAATACATCACCTCTGTTAATGACGTACATATATTACAATGCAAGGGAAGTTTCCAGCAGTATGTCTGAAAGTTAACTCCTGAGCATGTGCAGAGTTCAGTAATTTTTAACGTACATAAAAGGCTTGCTTGTTTTAATTCATATGTAAATCACAGGATTAGATAAATAACTTGGGTCCAAACCAGAGATTTAGTTTAACACGATCTATATTAAAACTAAGGATCAACAACAGGAAGTAAATTCACAGAATCAACAAAACATCAGAGTTGTGTGGACATATTGCAAGACAATGTTCAGGGATTCCCTGAAGATCATATGAAGTTTATATTTTGGCCTTAAAAACAAAAGTTTTGACATTTATCATATAGCAATAACTGAGAAAAAATTTCCAATATATTAATTTTTAAAGGAAACGACAAGGTTCATACAAGGATGTTGTTGGAATCCATGAGCCTACATTTAAAAGAATACTACTTAGTTCAGATGCAATTTAAGACATGCAGGTTTTAGCAATCCCAGATTGAGAGAATGTCACGACACTGAAGTTTAATGAAAACATCCCCCTGCAATATTTTGAACACAAACAGCAGCACGTGATAGCACTAAAGAGAAATCAGTCTATGTTCATTAGCCAGCCTAGTGAATTGCAAGTAACAAGAAGTAAATTAGGTGTAAAATGCTCATCTTAAATGATCCGAGATGCTATTTAGTAATATAGGTAAAGATTTTTCCTTATCTTTAGAGTGTATGTTGAAACTTACAAGACTGTTGACTGAAAAGTTTGTGCTGACCCTCTTCTCCTATGAGCAGCCAGAATATTGGTATCGGTTGGTCACCCTTTAACAGTCACTACACAATGATTTGAGATATTTCTCTGGCCTTCCATTGTAAGTACAGGAAAACACTGTTATTTCTGTTCACTCTGTGGCATCCATAGGTAGATGCTGACTTCTTGAAACACTAATCCCTGCTTATGTGACTTGCTTCAGAAACCTGAAAGCAGGATTTTTTATTCTTCTTATACACCCTCAAGAGCAATGCAGATCAACCTAGTGATACAATGTATGCACATACTGTAAGGTTGACAAGCAAAGACTTCTGAATTTTATCTATATCGCTGCTCATTTGAAAAAGTTCACAGGATTTTCCAGGAGCAATAGGAAAATGTTACGTATGACTGAAATGCAACCTACAGTGACAATCTTAGGCTATGCCTTCACTGACGGCGGCAAATTCACCGCCGTCAGATCAACTTATCTGGATCAACTGAGCAGTCAGTGAAGACCCGCTCAGTCGATCAAGAAATCGACGTATTAAGACCACATTCTCAAGTGGTGTAGCATTGCGTCGATGGGAACGCGGTTCCCGTTGGCACAGTGCAGTGAAGACGGCACGCAGAACAGAAGCACAGAAGTTGACAGGAGTTATGCAAGTTTTTTGCGTAGTTTGTGTAACTCCGGTCAACTGCCGCCAAATCTCCGAGGTAAGTGAAGACAAGCCCTGAATATTGTCTTTCAAGTTTCAGACTATGGTTAAGCAATTCACCCAGTGTTTTTTTAGATTGAGACTTGAATTGGGGCTAGCTGGTTGGCAAATACAGAGAAGACCAAAAGTAACTGTTTGATGACTGGATGTCAAAGCAATCAGAACTGATAGAGGTTTTCAGCTTCTATAATTGCCCACCAGCTGCAACATGCTCTGCAGTCAGTGGGGGATCTCATTAGCTCCAATTGCCTCTGATATCTAGGTAGCCAGTAGTGGCCAAAAATGTTTTTTCATCCATGGTTGTCTAGAAGGTTGAGACCTTTTCTTCATTATGTGGACATTGTCAGCTGTCCACTGTCATCACCAGAAAGGATCACAGTAATTCACACAACACTGAGCTAAGCTGGAATACTATTTGGAAGCTTCAGCTAGTGCAGAATACAGTCTCTTGCAGAAGGAGGAAAATGACAAGCTGTGCTTCATGATCTGCACTTGCTGACAAATTGTTTCCAAGTATAACATAAAGCCTTAACTGGATTGGGTTATGTCTGCTTGAGAAATTGCCCCTCTCTCTCCTGCATGAGACCATGCCTAGAGTACTTGAGAAGATAAGCCCCGTGGTCTAATTGCAAGGAATATGAATACAGGACATTTCAATGGAGATCTGGCCATCAACTCTGGAAAGCGACCAACCAGGAGCCACGAGAGCTGAGTAAGCCGAACATTGTAAGGCCCATCTGTTTTCCCAGCGTTTCAAGAAGAGACAGGTGAAAGACGACAAAATAATGTACAGGGAAGTAGCATTTATTATTCCTGACAAGTTGAAAAGGAAGGAAATAATTATGAGATCTATAACTTGCCACTGGTTTATCTGTAAATTTACTATTGTTTTCACATGTATGTGCCCAGCGCACTGGATAAATACATTTTTATAAGACAAATAATTAACAAACAGTTTTTATATAAACAATTCTGATAATTACAGGTCAAGTTCTAATTATGATACTGAATTTCTGTTATTGTCACCCTAAAAATTTAAAAAATATGCAATAGCTACTTACATGTCATTGTGCAGCAGGTATAGGGCTAGAAGCTGACCATAAACTGGGGGTGTTGCAATTCCTCCAGGAGCCTTAAAAAATAAATCCGACTCACTTAACTGGATTGCACATCTTAAACAGTTAAGAAAGTAAACTGAAGTAATTTTTTTAACTAAATACATCTGATTCCAACCGATAATTCTAACAGAACACATAAGATTAGCTGTTTTCCACACCACAGAATGGCTGTGAACAGATGCTCTGTTTGGCTTTGTGATAATTATATCAAAGAGACTACATCAATATCAAGGCCAAGATTTTAATTCCAACAAGTCAGAAAAGTACTAAATTAGCTTTCTGTGGAACCCTTAATCCTACACCCCAGCATGAGTAGATGTGTAATGAAAGATTTTATTGCAAAGCATCAACTAGAAAAGGGGTTGTCAACAGGCAGACTGCCAGATGCTTTTGAACAGATGCTGAAATCTTTTTACTTACTTATTATCATTATTGTTATTTTTAAAATTATTTTCTCTGTAGATAATTTACAACCACCTTGAAGTGCCTGTAAATTATGCTGGTTTGTAAAAGCTCCCAACCCCACGGGCCCATAGAACTCCAGCACCCTCCATGCTCCCCTGACATATAACCAGAGAGCTAAGAGGGGAGGGCACAGAGCTTTCTCAAGTTGCAGTAGAACAAAAGTCAGCCTGCCTTTTCAGCTTCCGCCATTCAGAAAATTAGGTGCAGAAGTGAAATTGCCCTGACACTCACATGGTTATAAACAGGCACAAAATACACGCTGAGCAAGACCCAAAAACCAAGCAGAGATGGGTATACCAGTGGAAACCACCACCCTTTTTGCTGTAGCCAGGGGACTCTGGGATGTGAGGGATGGGGAAGAGAATATTCCTTCTTCTAAGCAGCCAGAGTGGGATGTGTGGACTTCAAGTTTATTAGACACTTTCTAGCAGGAAGCTACGGAACATTTCTCCAAAAAAGGAGACAGGGATAAAACGCCGGTAGGAATCATTATTATTATTATTAGCAGCAGCAGCAGCGGTATTATGGGAAGGTACAGAAGGCCCAAGGGCGATTGGGCCCCACTCGTAGGAGCCACACAAACGAGAGACGAGACAGACCGAGGGGGTAACGGGCATAGAGAGACACCAGCGAGGCGGTGGCAGGGCCCGGGGCAGCCCCAGGAACAGCAGCCAGCTCTCCTGAGCCTCCACCCAGCCTCCAAGCCACTAGGCCACGCTGCCTCCAGGCCCCAGTTTCCCTTGCACCAGTCGGGGCAGGGGAGAGGAGGCGGGGCGAGCCGCTGCCCCAGACGCGCCGGCCCCTGGCTTTAGGCCGCTGGGGTGCCCCGGCCACCGACCGAGCTCGTGCAGCCCCGCGCGCCCGCCGGCCGAACCCGCTCCCCGCCCCGCTACCTCCAGCTCCTGGGCCTCGCACTGCTCCAAGAGCTTCTTGAAGCTGAAAGAGGTTTCCGCCATCACCGCCACTGGCATCTTCCTGCCCGGCCTCGGCCTCCCTCCGAGCCGCCCCGCTCCACCTCCCGGCCCGCTCGGTGCCAGCAGCCCCCCTCACGCCAGGCGGCGGCGGCGACACACGACACGCGACACCCACCCCTTCCGGCTCAGCCCGACTACGCACTTCCGCCTACACGGGGTGGGGAAGGCAGGGGCTGCTCTGTCCCACCCGTCTCGTATGCACTGGAGGATTCGAGGGGAGGGGGCTTCTGGTGGGCGGGGCTCGGTCGTTTGAAACGAGACAGTGGCAGGCGTTCGGGCGGGATTGGGGGGCGGAGGCAGTATTGGGGTCGCTGTAAGGTGGAGGCGGGGGGGGGGGGGGGGTTGCTATGAGGGGAGGGGGTGTTGTGGGATTGCTGTGAGGGGAAGGATTTGGGGGCAGCAGGGTAGGGGGGGTTGCTGTGTGGGAGGGGGTATTGGGGGGTCACTGTGGGGGAAGGGAGATTTGGGGGCAGCAGGGTAGGGGGGTTGCTGTATGGGAGGGGGTATTGGAGGGTCACTGTGGGAGGCAGAAGGGATGTTTTTGGGGGAAGGATACAATGCTATGTTTAGACAATCCCAGCATTTTACAAACATATTTAACATTAAAGTCTCTAGTACACAGATCTCCATTTCTCCATACTGAAAAATAATATGCAAGGAAGAGATCCTCTCCTCTCACTAACTGCCTCCCACTCCACCCTAGAGCCCTAATCACCCTGTTGCGCTGTAGGCTAATTCCACCACAGCATGTATATTTTTATTCTGAGTTTTTCCTTTACAATTTATAAAGAAGGCCTTCATTTTGTTAAGAGTTCTTCCCACCCCCACCTCTCCGTCTTGTTTCTAATTACATTAGAAATTCATGTCTTGTCTACCCTGGGAATCTCAACAATGAGAATGAGTGACATTACGATATCTCAAGAGACTGAAAGCCTCGTCTGCACACTCCCTTGTATGAAGGGCTCGTGCTAACTCCACAGTCTAGCCTCACACAGATAGACCTTATACCAGTGATACTCATTTAGATCTATCCGCAGGCCAATTTGAGAATTTTATCACAAGAGGCAGGCCATTTGCACAGAAGGCAGACAAAATAAAATTAAAAAAAACTTCAGCTGCCAATAGAGAAAGACCTTGACTACAATGTAAGTATTAGTGTTTCTATCCTTTAACAAAGTTTATAAATCAACATTATTACCTGTGTTTATCGCAAACTAATGGGAAAGGTGACATTGATGATCTCTGGCAAGCTTTGTGAAGAGTGGTTTGTGGGAGGTCTGGGCAAGGCCCATTCATTGGTGAAGATGCTCATCTGTCGGGCAGTTGGTTTTTTATAATCTTCATAGTAGAACACCCACATTTGCAGAGGTATGTTGATCCGAACATCATTAAAAGATAGATGGCTAGATTCTAGCTATTCTGAAACTGGTCAGCATATTGAGTCTAGAAATCATAAATTCTCACTTCTCTGAATTTTACATCGGTGCTCTGGAGCCTTACAATTTCTAATTGAAAGGCACTTTCATCAATTGAATCAAGAATGTCCTTTGCTTCAAAAGGGCAAGGTCCATTGGCAGAGACTACAAACAGCTCACAAATAAAAGCAAATCCTTTGGCATTTTAAAATTCTCAAATCACATTTTAAAATTTTTGATCAGATTGTTTAGGAATTTTTGCATAATTTTCATTGAAATTTCATCTGGAGCAACAACACGCAATGTAAGAAAGTGCAACATCTTTCCTGTTAAGTCTGTGTGACAGACTTCAAGATTCCTTTGAAAGGCACCCACTTTATCAAACAGATCCCTGACACTGCTTGCACGGCGTAGGAGCTGCAAGTTGAAAGAATTAAAGTGACCAGTAATATTGCACAGAAAAGCTACCTGTGACATAGAGGGGACATCATTCATAAATTCAAGGAACTCGCAAGCCTTGTTGGTCTTGTGGTTTGAAAGAAATTCTATTATTTCTTGTTGAAGTGCACAAAACCTCTCTAACATGTGCCTCCTACTTAATCGGCAAATGTCATGCTGCAACAGGTCATTGTGTTGGCTGAAATGTCATGTAAAAGAGCTTTAAAATAATGATGTTCAAAGTTAGAAGTTGAGCATATGTAGTTCACTAATCTCATCACAATACCCATTGTTTTATTCAAGTCCTCAGACAACTTACCACACAGGACAGTCTGGTGGATGATGTAGTGAAGTGTATTTAATGAAGGGTGTATTGCTGACAAATGTGAAGTAAAGCCCTTCTCTTTCCCTGTCATGGAAGGACTTCTGTCTGTAACAAGCAAGTTTACTTTTTGCAGATCTAAACCTTTTTTTTTCTTTCAAAAAAGCCTTTTACCTTTGCAAAAATGATCTCTGCTGTGGTGTAGGTTTCTAATTGGTATTAAACAAAAAAGTTCTTCCTTGAAAATTTCACCATCATAAAATCTAACAAAGAGGGACAGTTGGGCAGTGTCACTTAAATCACTTGATGTGGCCACTGCAAGAGACATGTATTTGGCATTTTTAAATCAGAAAGTAATGCTGACAACAATCCTCATAACTTACCTCCAGTCTTTCCACTACTGTGGAATCGGATGAGGAACTTGCTTCACAAAGTTCACAATGTCATCTTTGTTTTTATATCTGGCAAAAAGCTCCTCCGGCATTTCCACTGTGCACTCCTTCACAAGCTCGGCAACCAGGAAAGGCTTTTTCTTTTTAGTTAGTACTGTACCAACATTATCTGAACAGAACCAGCTGTTACTTTTTCCTGTACAGTCACTGATGTTGTGAGAATGACATTTGAAGTCTTCAGTTTTTCAATTTCAAATACTTCAGTTTTTCAATTTCGTCACATCTTGGAACACTGCCAGAAGGATAGGCCATGTTGAATTTACTGTGCTTTGATTCAAAGTGGCACCGCACGTTGATGACCTTACAGACGGATACAGTGGTTTGGCATATTAAACACAAAGGTTTTGTATTTAAATGAGGTGGCATAATAAAAAGTTTGGGTTAAAAGCTCAGTTTTCACTGTCCACTTTGCAATGTTTACGCAACATTTTTGGCTCCATTTCCATCACTAATGAAAAGATGGGCACCATCCTAGCTCAATCGTAGCCAATGCTATCATGAGAACTTAAGATTCAGTAAGCAGTGCTTAATTTATGCCAGAGCTTCCTGGGGTTGAGCCCTGGAACCTCTCGGCTTAGCAGTTCCCGGCCAGTAGCTGCTGCTCTGTGGTGGCCCTGCTCTGAAGGCAGTGCCGCCGCCAGCAGCAGCACAGAAGTAAGGGTGGTAATACCATTCCATGCCATCCTTACTTCTGCCATGCTGCTGGCGGTGGCGCTGCCTCAGAGCTGGGCACCCAGCCAGCAGCCGCTGCTCTCCAGTCGCCCAGCCAGTGCTTAATTTTTGCCAGGGCTGATCTTACAAATTAAGCACTGCAAATAAGTTACTAAGGAATTCATAGGCAAATGGTAAGCTGTGCATTACTGTTTGTGAATTTAATTATAAACATTTTTTTAAGATGAGCTAGCGGACCATGGGCCACCTATCACTGCGGTACAGGTACCCAGTGAAGTCACTGGGGCTCCATCCAGCACAGGGACCTGCTTGCCGGGATCAGATTTCAGGGTAGGAGAAGATAGATCATAAGATGCTAGGAGCCATATTCCACAGTGTTTTATACTGCACCCCTGTGCTGGGAATATATTCACAGCTCCATTGTTCCAAGCTTCCTTGCTCATCTCCTTCACGTATCCCCTCTCCTCCCCCCCACTGTTCTGCTTCTTTCAACTACCGTTAATTTCTACTTCTGCTCCACTGCCAAGGAAACAAACATAAAATACAGTTCACCCACATTATTAACTTTGGGACTGATACTGAGAGATTCTGAGTGTCCTGAATTCTCATCAGTTTCCAAATGACACAGCTCTGGGCCCTTAGACCCTGATCCTACCAAGACGTAAGCATGTGTGCAACTCTTTGCGAGATTGGAGCCTATGACTAACTTTTGCAGCGGCCACATCTATGTCTGGAAGCACCATGCAGTATTATAGTGCTGTATTAAAAACACTAATAGAACATAAAACACTGGAGAGATGTGACATTTGGCTGCTACTTTGTCCATGTCTTTAATATATTATTATGCATAATACTTATACGACAGTAGTCTCTATGCAGTATTAGAAATGAGGAACATTTGAGGGAGCAATTTTCTGTAGGAGAGCTGTTTCCATGTAGGGATATTTGAATTTCTACCCATCAATTGCTGCATTTGCTTAGTGAGAAAATTGGAACCAAACTGGGATTTCTGCTTAGAATTTTATTGACTGGCTTCTTCTCATCTTTCCCTCAGGTGATGGCGCTGCTGCACTATCTATTATCATCTGCCCCGGCTTGTGTATCGCTCCGCAGTATTCCTAAGCAAATGCTGACCTTCCCTTCACGCTCTGCATCCCCAGCATTTGTATTGATCTGGCTTGCTCTTTGTTTTCCTCAGCTCAGTGCAGTTGGTGCCCCTCCTGCAGAAGCTGCTTGGACATTCAAACATATGGAAGCAAGGTCTTTTAATATCTTTCGTTAGAATTTTCAGTTATGCACCAGTTTTTCAGGTCAGCTCACTCAGAGCCTGATCCCACTCCCATTTAAATCAGTGGGAGTCTTTCTATGAACGTCAGTGGGATTTGGGTCAGGGGCTCATACTTTGCCTCATGCCTTGCTCAGTCACGACTCCAAAACTTTCTTTTTGCTCTGATTCTGGAAAGCAGATAAGCATGTGCCCAGATCCCATTGACTTCACATGCTTAAATGCTTTCCTGAATAGGGGTGATTTACTGAATCAAGACCTCTGACAACTTGCTATTGTTTCACCAGGATAGATTATGAATTCTCGGTTGGTGTAAATCAACACAGCACCTTTGATTTCAGGGCAGATTAGATGAGATCTGTGTGTTGGGATGAGATTGGCAGTGGGTGGTCCAGCAGAGGAACCCCATAATTGCCCTTCACATGGGGATTCTATTCTAAGGAAGCTCCCAGCATATCCAGCATATGCGTAGGCAGGAGCCCAACCACTATGGCATTGCTGGAGTCTCATCACCAGTGTGATGGTTGGCGTCTTAGAACCAGCATAGATGCGTCGTGTCCTCGTGGAAAAGCTTGGCCTAACTGATGTCCAGCTGTCCAAACCCAAACCAGGTTAAATCTCAGCCAAGAACATCTCATGGTAACTTTCTCTTCACCCCCCTCCTGCGGGAGGAGGTAGCCTGACCAAGTATTATTAAAGAGCAGCTAGTGTGGCCATATGAGGCAGCTTGTCACTGACTGTGTTAGACTAGACTGACCCTCCACAATAAATTTACATACTAGGGGTAAAGTTTTCTGAATGCCAGGGTGGTGGATAAACTTGTCAATATGAGGCAGTTGATCCATAATGCTATATGACCACACCTAGGGCCCTGCAAATCCGCGGATATCTGCTTTCTATCTTTTCCATTTCTTATGCCATTTCCTGCTGAGTGCAGTGGGATGGTCACAGAGGACAGGACCTCTGTGACTTCTGGGGCAGGGCTGGAGCAGCTGCCAGTCAGGGGTGCAGCAAACAGCTAATCAGCTGTTAGGTTGGTGGGGCTCATCAACTGTTTGGCGTGGTAGGGGTTCAACAACTGATGGAGGTCTGCTGGCTCCAAAACAGTTGATGCGTGAATGCGGGTCAATCTAAAAGAGGGAGGGTGGATTGCAGGTTGGATAAAAGTTTATTCCTGAGGATGCAGATCTGTTGCAGATCCACATATTTGTATCCCCGCAGGGCCATGCCTGCTTGATTGCTGTCATGTGGTTTGGATAGACCAAATTGCTCCAGGAAGGCCACAGAGCATGGTAGAATTATACACAGCATTATTGGGCGATGATTATTTTGCTCAGCTGTGAAATCTGCTTTCTGGGTACAGAATTGAAACATATGAGCCTAATGCGTGCAAGAGTATCTCATTTACCTGAGTGCATGCCACTGTATGAGAACAGCGCACCTCTGCATCTGCTGTGCAGCAGCTATTTCTGCTTGTTTAAACTCACTGCTTATCATACACATCTCTGACCCCACTGTAATTGTGGCAGTCAGAGAAATGCAGAACGTGATCACTTTTCCCCGTAGATGTTGCTTCATGTATAGTGTTATGGAACAATAAAGTTTGCTAGAGAGCGTGTTTTACTGTGCCTAGGGATGGAGAAACTTGGGGGAATTATGCTCACTGACTTCAAGTGGAATTTGGTGTTAGTTGACTACTTGCCAAATGCAGGCGGTGTGCTCTGTTCTCTACAAAATGTTACTACATGCTGGGAGGTTAACCAGGTGCTACTGTCACAGCTCCAAAATCAATCAGCAGAGATGTCCACAGGATTTCTCATACCATGCTCTGCTCATGCAGCTAACGCTGCTCTGGCACAGTCACATCCACATGGTTTCCTTACAGGACTGTATTAACTGATGTCTAGTGTTTTCCCCAGAGCTGGTTCTTTCGGGAGACATATCAAACCATCATGCCTTATGAGCCTGATCCAAAGAAATCAAAGGGATTCTTTCCATTGACTTCTGTGGGTTTTGGATCGAGCCCTTGGTTCTGAACAAAATGTATCATGGGCCAAACTCACCAAATGGGGAGAGAATTGTGCCCTCTTCTGCCAGCTGTGAATCAGGTCATGGGGGCTAGAGGGAAATACCTTCTCATACTGGGCATCTGGTCAGCAAGAAGAATGAGAACATTTCTTTTAAAAACAATTCACTAAAATAATTCCTTTCTCAATTGGAAACAATAAAGGTCAGAACGAGTTCTTGAGTGTCTGCAGCATGTATTTATGCTCTATTTATCTCTCTTATTCACTTTAAAATAGGAAAGTGGAAAAAAAATAATGTAAACTGACCACAAGAGGGTAGTGGTTGCAAGATAATTTTACAAAGTAGATAAAGAAAGTAAGGGGTCTGATTCTCTTTTCATGTATTCCCGTTTTACACTCGCGAAACTCACTTGAGTTAGTCCTTCTCTACCCTGCTGTGAAAGGAGATTCAAACCCAGGGCTACATTGTGTCCTTATTGAAGCCTAATATTAAATATATATTGCCCCTTCGATGTATGAAGAAAGAGGCTTTCTGTCTCTTTGGTGCACTGTCCTCTTTTCAGTATAACCTGGGGAGTAAGGATCTTGCTTTGGGTGGGTTCATTTCCAAGGCATTGGCTGAACATTGGCTCTGGTCATCCCAAATAGTGAGGAAAAGGATGTAACTCTCCAACACACTGGAAAGTGTCCCATCCTCTATGTTAGAAATGGCCCTGAGCTTCTAGTTTAGTTCTAGATCTGAACCTCCCCAGAGATCAGGGTGTTTGGTTCAGCTTATTTTACAAATGGAAGAGGCCAACCGGTGACTCTGGATCTAAACTTCAAAAACTAGCAGTGTTTGGGCCTGGGGTTTTGGTTTAGGCCCATCTCCAACCTATATGGAATTAGATGATATTGGTAATTAAATGTCCCCCGATCACATCAATCATGGAGTCCAGCTTTAATGTAGAAACTGATTATGGAACAAAGTGTGTGATAATATTAATGAATCAGCAATACAGTAGCTCAGAAAGACACTGATGCTGGCTCTGCACCAGAACCGCCTCCCCAAGGGAAAGATCAGCAAACCACATAAGCCTAAAGCAAGCAAACAGATTGCGGTTCCACAGCAGGGAATTCCCAAACTGAACTGGTCCAGGGAACGGGGTTTAAGCAAATGAGCTCACGGCTTCCCTGCTGTTCTGCAGCTCCTGACTGTTGGGCTAGCGTGTCTCTTCACTTATGATTCACAGCCCGTGGAGCCATAGCAGACTTAGGGTGGTGGGAACAAACTGTGTTACGCCCTGTGAGGAGATGGATGAACTGCTGCCCAACTCTTCTCTGGCTGTGATCAGATTTTTTTGAGGGGGTTGGCTCTTCCTCACCACTGATTTCTGAGGAAGATTTCTCCATTAATGGTGGTATTCTGGCAATGCCATTTGCATCAAGGGCTAAGGAAGTAATCATAGCACTGAATGGAACTCTCAGTTAAAGAGAGCCTGCTTTGAGCTAAATCTCCTTCAAATTTCTTCCCTGGCCTACTGACTGTCAGTCAGCTAGAGAGAAACCTGCTCCTACATAGGCACTGAGGACTCATAGGACAGCTCAGTCTCACAATGTAATTCCTATATGGTACCTGAGCTAGGTACCCTGCCACCAGCAAAAGGGTGTCAACCAGTAAACATCTAATGTGGCACTTCTCCCATGGAACCTAAACTAGCTTCTGCCAACCCACAGCTCATGAAGATCACTGACATTAGAGTCAGCTGCCATGGGCTCGTGTTCTGCTAGACAGAGCCAGAAAAGACAGGAATAAAAAACGATATAAAATGTTGGAACTATGGAAAAGCGAATGGAGGTTGATAGTGCATTTGATTTGGAATAATCTCACAGAATATCTTGATTTTAGTGAGGCTTCTAAGACAGTTCCACATGATAGTCTCATGAGCAAACTAGGGAAATGTGATCTAAATGAAAATACTATAAGATTGAAATACTGAACTCAAAGAGTAGTTATCAATGGTTTGCTGTCAAACTGGGAGGCTGTATCTAGTGGAGTCCCGCCAGGGTAGGTTCTGGGTCCAACACTATTCAATATTTCATTAATGACTTGGATAATGAAATGGACGGTACGCTTATCAAATTTGCTGATGAGTGCTGGGAGTGTTTGCTAGCACTTTGGAGGACAGGTTTACAATTCAAAGTGACTTTGAAAAATTGCAGAAATTGAACTGAAATCAGCAAGATGAAATTTAATAAAGACAAGAGCAAAGTACTACACTTAGAATCATAGAATTATAGAATATTAGAGTTGGAAGAGACCTCAGGATGTATCTAGTCCAACCCCCTGCTTAAAGCAGGACTAACCTCAGCTAAATCATCCCAGCCAGGGCTTTGTCAAGCCAAAGCTTAAAAACCTCTAAAGATGGAGATTCCACCATCTCCCTAGGTAACCCATTCCAGTGCTTCACCACCCTCCTAGTGAAAAACTTTTTCCTAATATCCAGCCTAGACCACCCCCCCTGCAACTTGAGACCATTGCTCCTTGTTCTGTCATCTACTACTATTGAGAACAGCCTCGCTCCATCCTCCCTGGAACTCCCTTTCAGGTAGTTAAAGGCTGCTATCAAATCCCCCCTCATTCTTCTCTTTTGCAGACTAAACAAGCCTAGTTCCCTCAGCCTCTCCTCATAAGTCTTGTGCTCCAACCCCCTAATCATTTTCATTGCCCTCCACTGGACTCTCTCCAACTTGTCCACATCCTTTTTGTAGTGGGGGGCCCAAAACTGGACACAATACTCCAAATGCAGACTCACCAGTGCTGAATAGAGGGGAATAATCACTTTCTTCAATCTGCTGGCAATGCTCCTACTAATGCAGCCAAATATGTTTTAGCCTTCTTGGCACACTGCTGACTCATATCCAGCTTCTTATCCACTGTAACTCCCAGGTCCTTTTTCGCAGAATTGCTGCCTAGCCCATCGGTCCCCAGTCTGTAGCTGTGCATGGGATTCTTCTGTCCTAAGTGCACAACTCTGCACTTGTCCTTGTTGAACCTCATCAGATTTATTTTGGCCCAATCCTCCAATTTGTCTAGGTCAGTCTATATCCTATCCCTACCTTCCAGGGTATCTACTGCTCCCCCCAGCTTAGTGTCATCTGCAAACTTGCTGAGGGTGCAATCTACCCCATCTTCCAGATCATTAATGAAGACATTGAACAAAACCATTCCCAGGACTGACCCCTGGGGCACTCTGCTTGTTACCAGCTGCCAGCTAAACATGCAGCCATTAATCACTACCTGTTGAGCCCGATGATCTAGCCAACTCTCTATCCATTTTATAGTCCATTCATCCAACCCATACTTCTTTAACTTGCTGATAAGAATACTGTGGGAGACCGAATCAAAAGCTTTGCTAAAGTCAAGGTATATCACGTCCACAACTTTCCCCACATCCACAGAGCCAGTCACCTCTTCATAGAAGGCAATCAGGTTGGTCAGGCATGACTTTCCCTTGGTGAATCCATGTTGACTGTTCCTGATTACCTTCCTCTCTTCCAAGTGCCTTAAAATGGATTCCTTGAGGACATGTTCCATGACTTTTCCAGGGATTGAGGTGAGGCTGACCGGTCTGTAGTTCTCTGGATTCTCTTTCCTCCCTTTTTTGAAGATGGGCACTATATTTGCCTTTTTTCAATCATCAGGGACCTTCCCCAATTGCCACAAACTTTCAAAGATAATAGCCAATGGCTCTGAAATCACATCAGCCAACTCTTTCAGCACCCTTGGGTGCATTGCATCTGGCCCCATGGACTTGTGTATGTCCAATCTTTTTAAATACCCCTGAACCTGTTCCTTCAGCACTGAGGGATGTTCACCTCCTCCCCATTCTGTGCTGCCTAGTGCAGTAGTCTGAGAGCTGACCTTGTCTGTGAAGACAGAGGCAAAAAAGGCAATAAGGACCTCAACTTTCTCCACATCCTCTGTCACTAGGTTGCCTGCCCCATTCTGTAAGGGGCCCACACTTTCCCTAATCTTCCTCTTGTTGGTAACATACCTGTAGAAAACCTTCCCACTTCAGAAGGAAAAATCAAATGCACAGTTACAAAATTGTTAATAACTCGCTAGGTGGTAGTGCTGCTGAAAAGGGTTTCAGGGGTTATAGTGGATCACAAATTGAAAATGAATCAACGATATGCAGTTGCAAAAAAGGCTAATATTCTGAGGTGTATTGACAGGATGAGGGTAATTGTCTTGCTGTACTTGGCACGGGTGAGGCCTTAGCTGGAGTATTGTGTCCAGTTCTGGGTACCACACTTTAGAAAAGATGTAGACAAATTGAAGACAGTCCAGAGCAGAGCAACAAAAATGACAAAAGGTTTAGAAAACCTGACCTCTGAGGAAAGGCTTTAAAAACGGGGCATGTTTAGTCTTAAGAAAAAAGAACTAATAAAGACCTTTAAATATGTGAAGAATAACAGAGAACAGGGATCAATTGTTCTCCATGTCCACTGAAAGTAGAACTAGAAGTAATCTGCTTAATCTGCAGCAAGATACATTTAGGTTAGATATTAGGAAAAACTTATAAACTATAAGGGAGGTTATGGAATCCCCATCACTAGAGGTTTTTAACAATTGGTTGTACAAACACCTGTCACAGATGTTCAGACTCCAGGGTTACTTGGTACTGTCTCAGCGCAGGAGGCTGGACTTGCTAACTCTTTGAGATCCTTTCTAGCCCTCCATTTCTTTGATTCTATGTTCCTTTAGGACGGAAATTTGCAGAGTTAATTGAAATCGACACTAAAGGCCATTGCCACTTCCCTGTCTTAATCAACAACTATTTCCACTATGATTTCCACCCAGCTTTTGGGTAATGATTGATAACAGAGAGCAACACGTTTTAGCTGGGTCTCTTGATGGTAGATTAAAAGCATGTTCTTTTAGAATGAGACATGTTTTAAAATAATGATATCCTACCTAAATGATCCAAAACTATTTTGTTTGGGGGAGTGTGACAGAGTGCTGGCACCTAGGAGGTGAACCAGCATTCTGGTTACTTAGAGTATGTGTACACAGCAATTAAACACACTTAACCAGCCCAGGTTAGCTGACTTGGGCTACTGACTCAGATTGGAGTCCCAGCTCTGGGACCCGGTGAGGGGGCAGGTCTCAGGCACCGGGCTCTAGCCCAAGCCCAAACGTCTACACAGTAATTTTCAATTCTGCAGCCAGATCCTGTGAGCTCAAGTCAGCTGACCCGGGCCAGCTGCAGCCATGCCATGGGTCTTTTATTCCAGTGCAGAAATAACCAGCTCCCCTGGAGAAGGCTGAGTGGGGATGTTCAAGCTAATTGAGTGATCAGGCTGGATGAGCCAATTAGCCCACCAGCTGAGGGGTTGAAACAGGACAGGAGGGAAGTACCAATGGGAGAAACCATAGCTAGTTGAGCCCAGTGTGTGCTCATCTCTGTACCTCCCAGGGCTAAAAGAAGAGAAGCACCATATATACTATTGCTGCATGGGACTGTGTTGGTGCTGGTGATGGGAAGGTAGAGAAATAACACAAAGTTGCCAAACATAAGTACATAAGAAGGCCCATAGTGGGTAAGAGCAATGGTCCATCTAGCCCAGTATCCTGTCTGCAGATAGCGGCCAGTGCCAGCTGCTTCAGAGGGAATGAACAGAACAGGTCAATTATCAAGTGATCCCTCCTCTGTTGTCCAGTCCCAGTTTCTGGTAGTCAGGTTTAGGGACATGCAGAGCATGGGGCTGTACCCCGAACATCATGGCTAATAGCCATTGATGAGCCTATCCTCCACAAACTTATCTAATTCTTTTTTGAACTCTGTTTATACTTTTAGCCTTCACAACATCCTCTTGCAATGAGTTCCACAGGTTGACTGTGTGTTGTATGAAGAAGTACTTCCTTATGTTTATTTTAAACCCGATGCCTATTAACTTCATTGGGTGACCCCGTGTTCATTTGTGTTATGTGAAGGGCTAAGTAACACTTCCCTCTTCTCTTTCACCATATCATTCATGATTTTATAGACCTATATCATATCCCCTGGTAGTAGTCTCTTTTCTAAGCTGAACAGTCTCTCCTTGTATATAACTGTTCCATACCCCTAATCACTTTTGTTGCCCTTCTCTGTACTTTTTCCAATTCTAAGATATCTATTTTGAGATGGAGTGGCTAAAATGGCTACAACGCAGTATTCAAGGTGTAGGCACATCATGGATGTATAGAGTTGCACTATATTTTCTGTCTTATTATCTAATCCTTTCCTAATGGGTCCTGACATTCCATTAGCTTTTTTGACTGCCACGGCACATTGAGCAGATATTTTCAGAGAGCTATCCACAATGACTCCAAGATCTTTTCTTATGACTTACTTGAGTCACACAGGCTAATTTAAAAAACCCCCAACAAAATGAGAGTCCTGTAGCACTTTAAAGACTAACAAATTTAATTTCTGCAGGCATAAGCTTTTGTGAGCTGCAACCCACTTTGTCAGATGCAAGAAATAGAAATCAGATAGGGGGTATATATATACATCCAAGTATGCATAGTTGGCATTGTTTTCCAGTGTGCATTAACTCGCACTGATCAACATTGAATTTCATCTGCCATTTTCTTGGCCAACAAACCAGTTTTGCGTGATCTCTTTGTAACTTTTTGCAGTCAGCAGAGCCGTCCCTTGGGTATGGTGATTCGAGGCAACTGCCCCGGGCCCTGCACTTTGGGGGGCCCCGCCAGTGGTGTACCGAGAAGGGGATAGGAGGGGGCCAAGCCCCCAGGTGCCGGCCTGGCCCTCAAAGGAGGAGCCGCCTCCTGCTGTTGCAGATGGCCAGGGACTGCTGGGCTTTACTGGCAACCGTGCTGACCCCGGCCTGCTGGTGGCTGAGAGCTCCTGCTGTGGGGGTAGCAAGCTCCTCCCAGCCGCTCTGCCCCTGTGCTTGGCACAAGGCGGGAGCCACGGGGACCCCGGCCGCACAGGGGTCAGGAAGCCAAAGGCGGGGCTCAGGGGCAGAGCCCGTCATGTCTCTCCCCCCGTATCAGGTGGCTCAGGGGCATCTGCCCCTGTCACTCCCACTCCCCATCACACCCACAGCAGGAGGGGAGTAGGGAAGAGTGGGAAATGAGCCTGCAGAACCCCTCCCCATAGGGGGCTGCGTGGGGACTGCTGGGCAGGCTTGTCCCCAAGAACGTGAGCTCAGCTTTGCCCCGGGCCCCGCACCTCCTAGGGACACCTTTGGCAGTCAGCTTTGGTCTTAACTACCCTGAGTAATTTTGTACTGTCTGCAAGCTTTGCCACCTCACTGTTTATCTCTTTTTCAGATCGTTTATGAATATGTTGAACCACACAGGTCCCAGTACAGCTACTGGGGGAATCCTGCTCTATATTTGCCTCCACTGTGAAAATGGCCATTTATTCCTACCCTTGGTTTCCTATTTTTTAACCAGTTATGATCCATGAGAGACCTTCCCTCTTATCCCATGACTGTTTACTATGCTTAAGAGCCTTTAGTGTAGGATGTTGTCAAAGATTTTCTGAAAGTCCAAGTATACTATATCAACGGGATCACCCTTGTTCACATACTCATTGACACCCACAAAGAATTCTGATAGATTGGCGAGGCATGATTTCCCTTTACATAAGCCATGTAGACTCTTTCCCAATGCATCGTGTTCATTTATGTGTCTGATAATATTGTTCTTTTCTATGGTTTCAACCAATTTGCCTGACAACAAAGTTAGGCTTAGTGGCCTGTAATTGCCAGGATTGCCTCTGGAGCCTTTTTAAAAATATCAGCGTTACATTAGCTGTCCTCCAGTCACCTGGTATAGAGGTTGATTTAAGTGATAAGTTACACATCAGTTCGTAGTTCTGCAATTTCATATTTGAGTTCCTTCAGAACTCTTGGGTGAATCCCATCTGGTCCTGGTGACTTTGTACTGTTTATTTTATCAGCTTGTTCCAAATCCTCCTTTATTGACACCTCAGTCTGGGATAGTTCCTCAGAGTATGTCTATACTGATGGCAGCAAAGTCGCCGCCACCAGATAGATCTTTCTGGATCGATTGAGTGGTCAGTGTAGACCTGCTCAATCGATCAGGAAGTCGACGCTGGTAAACCACCCCCTCAAGTGGCGCAGTGCAATAAAGACTCCTGTTGACTGCTGCTGAATCGCCGGGTAAGTTTAGACCAGGGCTCAGATTTGTAACTTAAAAAAAAAGACTCAGGTATGGAATCTTCCTTACATCCTCTGCAGTGAAAACCAAGGCAAAGAATTAATTTAGCTTCTCTGCAATGTCCTTGTCTTCCTTGAGTGCTCCTTTAGCACCTCGATCATCCAGTGGCCTCACTGAATGCTTGTTGAAGTGAGTTTGGGAGGTTCCTGGGGCATCTAATGATGGGGACAGAGCACGTCCCATTATGGGGAGCTAAGCATGGCTAATAGAATTACAATGGGCCAGATCGTCAGCTGGTGTAAATTGGCATAATTCCACTGATGTTAATGGAATTACATGGATTTGGCCCAATGGCCCCAGTTTGTCTTTTGTTGTTAAAGGTGAACAGAAAAAATGACACACACAAATGGAAACCAGGAATTAGTCATCCCAATCCTGCAGTCCCTTTTTCATTCAGGAATTCAGCTGGATCCATTTTTGAACACTTCGAAAACTCTATTTCTTTCAGAAAAAGTACATTCCAGTTTTTTTCACCTGTTCTGTGCCAATCCAGGCAGTGAATCAGGTGTTTTGCCCAAATAGGGACTGCAGGGTTGGATTGGTCTGACTGCTGCTGTACAATGAGCTGATAAATGAGCCAGTTAAGGAAAATTACATTCTGACCTAATGAAAAGGCAGAAGAGTGTCAGGAAGTTTGTATTCTATAAAGTAATATTGTAGGACACTATGGGCCTAATGTTCAGCTTCTGCCTGCCAACACAACTCCATTGACTTCAGTGGAACTATGCTGAGTAACAGCTGAGCATCTGGGCCTGTTTTTTCTGTGCAAGTGCTTTAACTCTTCCCATTCTGAGAGCCTCATATTTTGGGTGTATATAGAGGGCTACAGCTTCAGTTGGTGCAAATTGGTGTAATGCCTTGAAGTCACCAGATGAGGATCTGGCCCATAATGTACTATCATATTAAATATTTATTGTGATTATTTTGGTCTGCTTTGAAAATAAAAAAAGAGTGGGGCGGAAGAGACTGTCGTTTGTTTTACAAACATTTTAAATGTATCCAACAACCAGCTGTACTCCAGAAAGGACAGTATATCCGGGAGAATTGGATGGTGTTCCTGGCACCGGTTAGGAATACATAGTTCAGCAGTTACCCTGCCAAAAGTCTTAACATAGTTCAGTTTAATGAGTCCAATGCACTTTACCTTTTGTCCTTCTTTGTCATGTGTCACTTCTGACTCACATTTGTGTGCTAGCTTTCGGCTTCATCCAATGATCTTAGAGTCTATGGATGTCTTTCCATTGACCATTATGTGTTTTCAATCAGGTTCTTTTTCAGTTGTAGCCCAAGGTGCAAAGTTTAAGGGGTGATCAGATCAGTTTATTTTGTTTTGTCCCCCAACCGATTATCATGATAGGGGCCAGCTGTGATGTGTGGAGCAACATTTAGAGCACATTTCCCCTAAATTTGGGGATGTCTCTTTCTGGTGAGGGAGGGCTTGTTTGGACCATTTGAAAGGTTGGCTTTTATGTAGGTTGAAAGTGAGAATATGTCCTCTCTTTATCAGTGGTACATGCTGAGTGTAAGGGTCGTACTGGCCCTATATGACCAGCGAGGGAAGTCTGGGAGGCCAGGCTATCCATTCCAGGAATTGTAGAGCAGATGTGGGCCTAAGGAATGGCAGAAGCAGGTGCTGGGTGGGAGGAATGGTCCCAGAGGCCTAGTAAGTAGCTGGGAAAAGCCAGGCTACTTTTTCTTTAAGGGCCTGAGGTCAGGAATCTTGTGTTGTAGGGTAGGACGAGGCTCCCTTCTCTCTTAGCCAATCAGGATAAGTTCTGGGAAAGACAGCAGCATATAAACTGCCTCTTCCCTCATGCTAGGAGGGACGGTAGCAGGGGAAGGATGGCTGACCTATCCCCACCAAGGGGAGAAAGGACTGAGGTGGTGTGAGCTGGCCGTCAAGCCATAGACAAAGGCTGGAAGACTTCATCCCTGCTGGGATGCCTGAGAGAAAAGGACTTTGTCATGAAGGTTTTGAGATTGTGTTCAGATTGGTTTTTGAAAGACTGGGTTGCCAGCCTAAGTGGAAGTGGCTGTGGGCAATTTAAAGGGGCCAGCTGGGTGAAGCTTCCTTCAGGGCGGCAGCTGCTACAGTAGGTATACAGCAGTTTAAACGACATCCCTTAGGCTGCAGGAGCTCCGGCTTTGCTGAGACATCTGACTGGCTCTTAGCTCACATCTGTCTACTGTGGTGCAGAATAGCAAATGTCTTCTGTTCTCATGCTGTGTCCTACAGAGCCTTCAGACTCCCATTCCCATGGGAACCATGGGGTTCTCTGAGCCTCCTCATAAGCATTTCATCACTGCATGGCTATGGGGTGTTGGGGAGATTGTCTGTGGCCAACAAATAAATGTTATAGTGGGGGGGGTAGTGAACATCTGAGTGAGACAGGCTGTGGGTGTATTTAAGGGGGGTGAATGCATGTCTGGGAAGGGGCTCAAAGGGAGGAGACATCTGTGAGGGTTTCTTTGTGAAGCTCTCTTTCCAACAGTCCCATCAGAAGGGTGGGATTTGCTTCCCTGCAGAACAGGCCTGGGACTGGCTTACAAAATGTTTGGCACTCCTGAGATACCGTGAAGGATTCCAGGGCACCTATGCACAGGTCCTGTGCCTTTATGTCCTTTCCTAGCAGGCTTTCTACAACTGGGGGCTGTCTGGTTCCCCAGCCACATACAGAGAGCTACCAAAAGATGTTGTTGCCTTGGAGGGGCTGTGTTTAGAGGGGAACCTAGGCTCCTCTTCCCAGGCCCAACAACTGCCCAGCACTTATCCAGCATGGATTTGCACATTGGATACTGGGCGCTTTGGAAAATCTGGTGCTCTGTGTGCGTGCTAAGCTCATGAAAAGAGTCACTGCAATCTGAACTCAACAGGAAAACTCCCATTGACTTGAATGGAGCCACGATTTCACCTCTGCTCCAGAATGCTTGTAAAGCACTTTCAGACTAGATGTAGAAGTATTTTATGGGATATTAGATCTAGTCATATTACGTGCTGACTTCCTTTAGGGCAATCACCCTGCGAGAATGTCGCAAACTCATTTGTGCCATGTGTGCTTTATATTTGACTTTAACAATAAAAATGGATTCTACTACTGCAATAGTGAAAAAATAAGACTTCCAGCCTTTTGTTTTCAAGGTCATATCATAGAATCATAGAGTTGGAAGGGACCTGAGGAGGTCATCTAGTCCAATCCACTGCTCAGAGCAGGACCAACCTCAGCTAAATAATCCCAGCAAGAGTTTTGTCAAGCCGCAACTTAAAAACCTCCAAAGATGGAGACTCCACCACCTCCCCAGGCAACCCATTCCAGTGCTTCACCACCCTCCTAGTGAAAAACTTTTTCCTAATGTCCAACCTAGACCTCCCCCCCTGCAACTTGAGACCGTTGCTCCTTGTTCTGTCATCTGCCACCACTGAGAACAGCCTAGCTCCATCCTCCCTGGAACCCCCTTTCAGGTAGTTAAAGGCTGCTATCAAATCCCCCTCATTCTTCTCTTCTGTAGACTGAACAAGCCTAGTTCCTTCAGCCTCTCCTCATAAGTCTTGTGCTCCAACCCCCTAATCATTTTTCTAGCCCCCAACTGGACTCTCTCTAACTTCTCCACATCCTTGTTGTAGTGGGGGGCCCAAAACGACACAATACTCCAAATGCGGCCTCACCAATGCCAAATAGAGGGGAATGATCACTTCCCTCGATCTGCTGGCAATGCTCCTACTAATGCAGCCCAATATGCTATTAGCCTTCTTGGCAACCAGGGCACACTGCTGACTCATATCCAGCTTCTTATCCACTGTTACCCCCAGGTCCTTTTCTGCAGAACTGCTGCCTAGCTCATCGGTCCCCAGTATGTAGCTGTGCATGGGATTCTTCCTTCCTAAGTGCAGGACTCTGCACTTGTCCTTGTTGAACCTCATCAGATTTCTTTTGGCCCAATCCTCCAGTTTGTTTAGGTCCTTCTGTATCCTATCCCTATCTTCCAGGGTATCTACCACTCCCCCCAGCTTAGTGTCATCTGCAAACTTGCTGAGGGTGCAATCTACCCCATCCTCCAGATCATTGATGAAGATGTTGAACAAAACCGGCCCCAGGACCGACCCCTGGGGCACTCCGCTTGTGACTGGCTGCCAGCTAGACATGGAGCCATTGATCACTACTCGTTGAGCCCTATGCTCTAGCCAGTTCTCTATTCATTTTATAGTCCATTCATCCAACCCATACTTCCTTAACTTGCTGATAAGAATACTGTGAGAGAGCGTATCAAAAGCTTTGCTAAAGTCAAGGTATATCACGTCCACCGCTTTCCTCACATCCATAGAGCCAGTCACCTCTTCATAGAAGGCAATCAGGTTGGTCAGGCATGACTTGCCCTTGGTGAATCCATGTTGACTGTTCCTGATTACCTTCCTCTCTTCCAAGTGCCTTAAAATGGATTCCTTGAGGACATGCTCCATGATTTTTCCAGGGATTGAGGTGAGGCTGATCGGTCTGTAGTTCCCCGGATTCTCTTTCCTCCCTTGCTTGAAGATGGGCACTATATTTGCTTTTTTTCAATCATCAGGGACCTCCCCCAATTGCCACGAGCTTTCAAAGATAATAGCCAATGGCTCTGAAATCACCTCAGCCAACTCCCTCAGCACCCTCGGGTGCATTGCATCTGGCCCCATGGACTTGTGTATGTCCAATCTTTCTAAATAGTCTTGGACCTGTTCCTTCAGCACTGAGGGATGTTCACCTTCTCCTCATTCTGTGCTGCCCAGTGCAGCAGTCTGAGAGCTGACCTTGTCTGTGAAGACAGAGGCAAAAAAGGCATTGAGTACTTCAGCTTTCTCCACATCCTCTGTCACTAGGTTGCCTCCCCCATTCTGTAAGGGACCCAAACTTTCTCTAATCTTCCTCTTGTTGGTAACCTGTAGAAACCCTTCTTGTTCCCCTTCACGTCCCTTGCTAGCTGCAACTCTAATTGTGCTTTGGCCTTCCTGATTTCATTCCTGCACGTTCAAGCAGTATTTTTATAATCCTCCCTAGTCATCTGACCAAGCTTCCACTTCTTGTAAGCTTCTTTTTTGTGTTTAAGTTCACCAAAGACTTCTTTGTTAAGCCAAGCTGGATGCCTACCATATTTGCTATTCTTTCTGCACATCGGGATGGTTTGTTCCTGTGCCCTCAATAAGGTTTCTTTAAAATACAGCCAGCTCTCTTGGGTTCCTTTCCCCCTCATATTAGCCTCCCAAGGGATCCTGCCCATCAGCTCCCTGAGAGAGTCGAAGTCTGCTTTTTTGAAGTCCAGGGTCTGTATCCTGCTGTTCTCCTTTCTTCCTTTTGTCAGGATCTTGAATTCGATCATCTCATGGTCACTGCTGCCTAGGTTGCCACCCACTTCTACTTCCCCTACCAAATCTTCCCTGTTTGTGAGCAGCAGGTCAAGAGAAGCATGGCCCCTAGTTGGCTGCTCATATCAAACCATTCATTTTGGGAAAGATGACCATGGGGTTGGGGAGGTGTTCTCTTCTAGTACATTGTCTTTGATTTGAATTTATTTTCTAGAAAATTGATTACAAGAGGTTTCTCACTTTCATTTCCTTCAAAAGCCTTCAAAGGGAACTAAAATCACTACAGAGAAAAACAAGATTTAGTTCAATGATAATAATTGGAAAGTTAACAATATAAAAATTAAACAGACTGTTGATATGAAGCCAAGGTTAAATCTCCCCACACCCTTCCCTATCTCCTGGTTTATATTAGTTGTGTCTGTGCTGCATCAAGGACATAAATAAATTATTTCCTTCCACTGCATCAAAGCTTGTTTTGTATAAGCCACTGCAATCAAAGTGGACAAATGTTTATTTTTTTACTGGTTGTATACGACAGAAAAGAAAGGATGGAACTCTCACATGAATGCAGTACGAGCAAAACCAAGAAGACCAATCGTCCTGGCAATCCAGTCCTGATTGTATGAAGTAAGCTGCGGAATGTAATGGATTTCCTGTGCCTGTGCTATTGTGATATCATACAAAAACCTTTGGTTCCTTAGTCAGATCCACAATATCCAAATCAACAAGACTTAGACCCTGATTCAGGAACATACTTAACCATGAGCCTAATATTAATCATGTGAGTTGTCCCATCGACTACAATGAAATGACTTGTGCGCTTAAAGTTAGGCATGTGCTCAGATATCTTGTCCTCCATTATGTATCCACAGAATAGAAAAGCACAGGATATACTTTAGAAATCAGAGGTAATTGGGAGGCTATTTAAAAATTCCAGGGTTGTTTTTTTTTTAATAAAACCCACAAACCAGAGGTTTTATTTTATTTTATTTTTTCAATAGAAACCCAAACATTTTCAACAAGGGGAAATTTTCACCAAGAAACTGTCCCCTCTTCTCCCCCCCCCCCTCCCTCCAGTTTCACAAAGCTTGTTTTAATTTAAAAAAATTGAACTACACCCTTTGGAACAGCTCTATTACATTTGCACTGGTGAATTATATTATTGTAAGAGTATTCTGCATTTTCAAAGCATCTTTCACAAAAGAGCTAAAAGCCCTGTACAGGCATGATTATGTAAGAAAAGATATTATCATGCATATGCACAAGGGGGCCAAACTAAGATAGTACAGGCAGCTTTTCATTCTGGCATTTCCTAACTATTGAGGATTTGTTTTTTTCAACCTTAATATTTTTAGCATATTTTTGGTAGGGAATATGTATATATAAATTATTAATAGTGTTATGGTAGTTCCTTGCTGCCAGGACCCCATCTCTTGGTCACTGGATTAACATACGACTGCTCCAAACTGCTTACAGTTTATATATATATATGTGGATGAATATGCTGTGAACACTATATGAATATATATTGAATGTTTTTTTTTTTTTTTTATCATGTTCTGGGGTCGGAAGGATTTCCAGAAACAGTTGGGTTTTATCACGGTATGTTTCTCCTGCAGGTTTAGTGCTCAGTTCAGCTGAGATTTTGGTTGTCAGGATCTGGTAAATGTGTATATTGGCAAAAGTGCTGGCCATAGTGGGAGAAAACTCCAGTCTTTTCTGTGTGTCACGCAGTGATTCCAAGTTGAACATGACCTTGGTGCGCAGAATCTGGTGGCTGTTTTGGTTATTTGCCAAGCTTTTCAGAGTTTCTGCTTTAGAACCAACAAACTCAGGATGATCTAGGAAATGCATTAGCACAGTCCAGGCGTTATTTACAAGACAGACAGAGAAGTACAAACTCATCCACTGATGTGACCCGACAGGGGGTAGGTAATCAGCAGTTGGCTCCGCACTCATCTCGCCCTGTGTAAAACAAAGCCTTCAACTTGTCCGCATGCTTGAAAACGGCCCTGAATCCAACGATGCAAGATTTCACATCTTTCATTTCTTCTGTAGCAGTAGCTGCTGACAGCACAACGTTAATCAGATGACCAGGACAGGTAGCAGCTCCAGTTTCTGACTGAGTTAAATCTCCCATGCAAACTTAGCCACATAAGAAGAAAAATCTGTGTTAGTTGTGGCTACATTTTCCAAGTTAATTGGTACATCTCAAGCACGTCAGTTATTGCTCTGTTGACAAAACGGATGAATGTCAGCAGCGAGGTTGAATGTCACATCAGCACAAAACAATGCAGGTTTATTTGCTTTGAAATAAAAAAAAACAAAAATAAAAGGCCAAGAATCGGATGGTCCAAAGCACCAGGAGACTCATCAAAAATCAGGCTAGTCACAAGATTTCCATCAATTCATTCCATCAGTTTAGATACTAAAGCATCATCGTTTTCTTTCAGATACTTATGAGTGAGGTTGTCTGCATCAGGAAGGGGTTTTCCTGCTGGACAGTGTTGTTGCCCAAAGTCATCAGGAGGCCCCTCGGCAATTAACAGCAATTGTCCGGTGAAACAAAGAGCATGCACAAATGCGTTGACACAATTGTGATGTGTCCTCTTTCATTAAAGCCCTGGTGAAAGCTCCTGATTATCCCAAAGCTCACTTTCTTCTTTAAGCTTCTTGAGTCACTTGGTTTCAGCATGCTCCTTTATTCTTTCAGCACAAGCACGGGCCTCAGTGCTGCAGTACTTGCAGTGCAATGCATCCTCTTCACTCCCGTCTTTATTTTTCTTGAAAATTTCTAAGCACTGATTTTTCTTGTGGGTATCAGGCATAGATTGTCATTTTCCCCATGTTTACCTTTTTACTGTATCTATCTTTATCTGTGGCAGATAGATCATTTAAATTCAGTGTCGCACTAACCAGACACAAAGAAACAGGTGGGCAGCATCTCCTTGTGAGCCAATCATGGCGCGACATTAACATTGTTTAACTTTCCAAACTCCACCGTGTGTGTTCTGTGTTTCACACTGTGGAACTGCTTCGATCTCAGAGCTGCAGGACACAACAATCGTGTGAAGCGATAGTGTTTAACAAAAATAAGTACCTGAAAAAAAATATTGAGTGGATTGATAAACGGTTGTAAATCAGTACAAACCGAACTCCTTTAATAAAAAAAATCCTTGGTAATTTATCAGTGAAAAGTGATAAAAATTGAAAATGCGGAACACTAGACATTGTGCCACTGATCAGTTTAATAGCTCTTCTCTTTGCAGAGCCTTCTCCTGAACTACTCAGTCTCTTCAAAGGTGCTGAAGCCTGTTTGTTATACCCAAGTTGGATCACATCCTGGCCTGTACAATAGCGTGATAATTCCCTTTTCCTTGTACAGTCTAGGATGCTATTGGCTAGAGGTGACCAGAGGATAACAATTCTATTTTGGAGCAGCTTTAGAGGTTTATAATGTTCCCCCCATATCAGAACATAAACAAAACCTTTTGAAGGCTTTTGTGAAAATGCAGTTGTATCAAAATATCTGGTTTTGGACCAAAACTGGAGCTTTTCCATTCAGGAAGAAGATGGGGTCCCTGCTGTTGATGACTCAGGAGGGAGTTTTTCATCATAGGTCACTGAATGAGGCAGAGTAGGGACTAGAATCAGGGTCTTCCACATCCTAAGGGAGGACCCCCCCAACCACCAGGCTCTCCCTGTTCTTATCCCTTCCTAACATCCTCCCCTTCCTGATACAATTTTGCAAATCACTTTATCGTAAAGGAAACTACATACTTTGGTGCAATTCACTTAGTCAAAAGTGTTCCAACCAGCTCTACTATTGGCCTTCTCTGGTGCAACTTAATAATGTCCCCATCAATGGGCCACAATGAATTCCTGCATGCCTTTCACTGGGCCTCACTCAATACCTATTAAGGTCAGACTTCCACTGACTTCAGGGGGCCTTGGATCAGGGCTGTTAGTACACGGCAATCAGCTGAATTAGAGGGCTCTGCTTTTGGTTCCACCCGTGAGGATTCCCAGCTGTATTAGGATAGGTCCCTGCCTCAGGGAATGGCTTCTTCCTGGGCAGAAACAGAATCCGTTCCCAGAGTGATAACAACTTGCAGGTCATTAGCCACCTGGAATTCAGGTCACACCCTGTGAAGGGGTTGACTCACCACTAGCATCTCCTTGTGGCCAAGAGTAGCATAGCAGCTCTCCCCCCTTCAGATATCTCCAACTAACAGTCATTCTGGTGCTGAGATAGTCTGCCTCTCCTTGTGATGTGGGCCTCCGCCCAAGTTGCTTTAAAGTCTCTCCCTTTCCAAGGTAGTCAGTGAACAGAAACAAGGGAAATTAAAACAAATAATCTGAGTTCCCAGGTAATAGAGGGGAATGGTTCCCACTCGAGGTCCATCAGTATCTGGTCCCCCTTTTCCTCAGGAAGGAGCCAGGGGTCAGCTCACTCTTCAGGAGGAAGACACTGACAGCCTGCTCTCCTCCCTAGGCTACCATGAACTGAACTGGAGATCTCCTTAAATTCTTTCCCTCCAAGCCTGACGCTTCTCACAGGTGTGCTGGGGCAGAACCAGCTGAGCCTACATTAGCTCATTAACCCCATGTTGCCCAGTGTGGGGTTTGTATATCCCATCACACACCCTTATCAGGCATTGATACATCACTTTAGTGGATTCTAGGAGTTGAAGAGATAAGTGAATCTCTGTGAAGGGGTCCACTTCTGTGATAATCCACCAAGGCAAATTCCAGATAATTGACTGGGTTTTAGTTAATAGGGGGATAATGAGGAGTAAAAGAGGCAGGACTGCTGAAGTGGAAGTTGCGAAATGGAAGATCTTTGGCCAAACTCAGACCTGGTATAAGTAAGTTACAAGTTATAAGTAAGTAAGTTATAAGTAAGTTACATACCACTTCCTAACAGGAATATAACACATAGCCCATGTCTCAAAGGACTCATTTTAAAATCTGCTAATCTCATGTAATTGCAGGCGTGTTATAAACACCTGTCCATCCCACAGAGCCACACAGCTATTATAGGCATATTTGAGCAAGTGTAACAATAAATGGAATTAGAAAGTCAGGCTTTGATCCATAGGTGGTAAGAAGTTCAGACAGCTGTGTGTAAACCTCTTTTACACTAATTTTTTTTCACTGAGGTAACCTCAAAACAATGAAGATTTTATATTTGTATCATCTTCCCATGGAATGCTCTTTCAGTGACCTATCATCTGTCTGTTCACATAGCTAACTGAGTTTTGAGTTAATGGTAAATTTCACATTACTATTACCAGGGGCTTGTGAATCAAATTTCATGCCTCTAACACTTTCTAACTGCTGCTAGGCTTTCTTCTCAATTACTTGAATTCTTTGGAGTAATGACTTCTTTGTCCTTACACCTTTTCCTGCCAACAGCTGGCTTTTCCATTCAGTTTTGTTTTTCTCATGAATTGTGGTATACAGAAGACAGAATGGTATACAGAATTCCTTCTAGAGACAGGGGAGAATCCAGAGCCCATGATATAAAAGAACCTTTTTAGAACAACATGATCCTCACCTGGTATAGATGCCTATTTATTATTCATATCATGGTAGCAGCTAGTGATCCCAACAGAAATCAGGGTCCCAGTGTGCAAGGAGCTGTACAAAAAGAACAGTCCAATGAGTGTACAGTCTAAATAACATTTTACTCCAGCTGAGGCTCTGGTCCATGGATGTGCTAAAATGTAGACCATGTTATATCAAGTTGAGTTGTGAGTTAGTGGGGCTGTGACCCGGCACTTACCCTCCCCCCGACTTTTACTATAATCATTGAACCATCAGAAGACTCCCCAGGCTTCCCAGAAGGTCTGACTGCACCTCCCTTTCCTTGGTTGAGAACCTTTGTTCTGGGGAGGCTGGAGCAGGGGTGGCACACTGAATTTTTGCCTAGGGCAGCCCATTGTCTCGAATAGCCTCTGTGTCAAGCAGTCGTTGCAGGTTAATGAAAGCAATTGGTGAGCTGTACATGGGGTCTAACCCAATGTTCACCGACGCCAATGAGAGTCAGTAGCCATGGATCAGGCCCTGGAAGTTTGGTGAACATATTTAGCGCGTGTGTTTTTCCCTGCCTGGAGTCCCTATTCCCCACTTGCATTAGAACCCCGCTAAAGTCCTTCGGTCACACCTAGCGAAGGCACTGGGTGTTTTGACTAAGGAGTGCAGGATTGAGCACAAGGTTTGCAAGCGCTTTGGGCCTGCACTGGCTACAAGGGCAAGTGACAATACTTTAGATCACATCCTCTCCAATGCAGGGCCAGTGTGCCCAGCTCCTGGTGTGGAGAGCAGATCCTCCTGTGGCTCTGTTCAATCAGAGAATAGAGCTAAGGGACCCAGATGGCAGTTGCAGCTTTTCAATGTGGGGATTCAAATAGGCTCAATGATAGCGAGATGTGGCAATAGGGGAAAGGACACCAGAAGAGCCTTCCCTCCCCTTCTCCTTCAGACGTATATTGTTATAGAATTATCCAACGTTTTGCTAGTTCAAAGTACAAGGCGCCTGTTTTCTCTGACTTAAATACAAGCCAAGTAATAACTTGAGTGGAAGCTGCTGTCTTCATCAAGTCTGTTCACTGCTGCGAGCAGAGCCTGGTGACCACATGAGGTAAATATTTGGAGTAAATGCTGGCCCCAGATCCTGTGTTTCCCTCCTTGTTCATCTGCAAGGGACTGAGGTCAGCTTAGCTAAGAACACACAGACCATGTAAAGAAGCCGAGCAATCACGGAGCTGAACCGATGAAGAAGGGAAAGGTGAAGAAAACCCTGAGCTCTGATGTTGGAAAAAGGGGAGATCCTGCTTACTGAGGATATGTTCTGGCATTGACATCAGGAGAGCTCTGACAATTTATACTAGCTGAAGAGCTGCTCCCGTTACTGAGGGCCAGCCGCTGAAACTCCCCCATATTTACTTATTTATAACTGTTTGCATTGCAGAAATGGCTAGAGGCCCCAGGCAGGGATCAGGGCCTCACTATGTCAGTAGCTGCATACACATATAACGCTCAGATGTTGTCTGGCTAAAGAGCTTATGTACCAATGGGTTAATTGAATGTAGAGGATTACTGAACCAACTCAGATCAAAAGAGAACCTGAGTCTCCATCTGGAACTTGAATTGAATTAGTCCAGGACCTATCTGGAGGCTCCAATGTTCAGCTAACATTAAAATATTCACACCCCTTTGCACTTCCTAGTATTTAAGTAGCAATGGAAGCACCAAAGTAATTATTCCCATGGTATTTCTAGGCTTGTATCAAGGAAGCCTCACAGTTTTCCCCTGTAAAGCTCTTCTCTGATTGGGGCATATGTCTAGGGAAGGGTCTATGGAAGTCCACAGATAGGTGGACATCCACAGAAATGTGATACATGTTCTTAGTGGGCTTCAAAGTCTCTGGGCCAGATCCTCAACTGCGGCTCCCTGATAACTAAATAGCATGGCTCTATTGACTGCAGCAGCGCTAGGCCGAATTAGACAAGCTAAGGACTTGTTTTGTGGACCTGGCGGAAGGAGGTTCATACCGCCGGGAAACCCACAAACTATTTTCCCACCAACTAACTGGTTGGCTACCCTCTCTCTCTGCTAATGGCCATCCTCCCATTTCCCTTTCTGCTGCTTCTTAGCTGCTCCCGCCAGGGTGCTCCGTGGTCACCATCTCTGCATTACATGCCCCTTCTCCCATGGCACCCAGCTCTGCTCCAAGCCCCAGGGACAGGTCGCACACTAAAAGGCTTAGCACGGTCATCATGCAACCTTCCTGGATTCCCTAAGAGCGACACCCTCAGAACTGCGGGCTTTGCTTACTAATGTGTGGGGTAGTGCTAGGGAACCATTGTGAGCCCTGCATTCACCCAGTCGCTGTTATTCCATGGCTAATAATACTTTGTTTGTTTATTCCCTAACAATTCAATTTTGGAGTGGGAGGAGTTGGACCCCTTTGCACTGGCCGTGCACAGGATACATGGCTGATCAAAGAGGCCTTTGCTTCCATTGAGACAGGGGACTCAGCTGCATCCCTATAAACCTACAGTTAGCCTAGTATTATTACTGTGAATTTGTACTGCCACAGCATTAGGGGGATCAGAGCCCCGTTTTGCCAAGTGCTGTACAGTCTTTGTCCCAAAGAGCTTACTGTCTTAGCCTCTGACAAGGAACAACAAGTGGAGAGAACAAACAGCAGGAGGGGAGGAAGGCAAGGTAACAGGAGAATAATTGTTTGGTATAATAAGCAATAATTTTAGCATGCCCATTACCTAGCAGTTGGCAAGTGTTCTGTCAGATGTGAGTCTTAAAAGGGATTTGATGAAGACAATGTTGTGTTTTTCTGGATATTTACGGGCTGGTCCTGACATGCAAAGTCAATGATGTTACTCTGGATTTACACGGGTGTAAATGAAAGCAGAATTTAGCCCTATGTGAGGGTCCTGGGCTTTTTACCCACACTTTGTCAGCCCTGTTGTGGCCCCTTTGTGCGGCTTTGGCGGCACAGCTGGTTCCAAGGGAGCTGTGCACCCAGCTAGAAGGCTATGCGTAGTCCCACATATCTCTGTAAGCACAGAGCAATGTCTGTGACTGCGGCTCCCTGATAACTAAAGGTGTGACAGTCCAAAATCAGCCCGGATTTCCAGCAGGAACAGGTGTCTCAAAAGTTGCTTCCATAACTCCATGTGAACAGTGCCACTTTCCACTCTTGGTGATCCGGTTCCATGAAACCGAAACTGCTTGTCTGGAATAGCAGTGTATTTGGGACACTTAAAACTGGAATATCCAAAGCTCTTGAGATTACATTGTAGGGGAAAATCTTGCTTTGGTAGGGTCATGGAAAAATAACCTAACAGGTCCTTTCAATCTCTAATTTCCAGGAGCCTTGGTAGATAGGACTGTGAAAGGAAGAACAAATTTTTAAAAAATAGCTTCTGGTCTGTTGCCTCATAGTTTCTGAAAGTACTAGAATAAGGAGGGTTGAAAAGGAAGTGAGATGGACATAAAATAAGAGAAACTTGGGGAAAGAAATTTAACTCAGCCAAGCACACCACATGGAATAAATATTCCAGAAAGAAGCCAGGCACAGCCCCTAGCTTTCTATTAACATTCCCTATTATAACAATTCAGCCTTCGCCTCCTATCTCTTGATCACTTCCTGTGTTTGGACGCAAGGATGTCCCACGCACACCCTTCCCAGCATAACCAGGACATGACCCTGGCAAGCAGGACTTCAGAGACTGACCTTCAGTGAAATATTGACTTCAACAAAGGGGAAAGGTTCAACATTCCAGAGGAAACACCTTACAACAGCTGGCTCAGGGTCAATTTTCCACTGAGAAGCAGGATTTAAAAACCATGAAATTGCCATATTTCTTAGGGAACCCCACCCCTTAGAACAGAGTTAAAACAAGAGAGGGTCTGCTTCTCCATTGCCCGGCACTTTGTGTGGTCAATTTCACCAGTGCAAAATTGATGCAAAACTCTGTCAACATTAGAGTGGCAGAGTCTTATGTCCACTTAGCACAGCTGTCAGTGACTGGAGAAAGTGCAGGACAATGAAGAATTATACCTATAACATTTAGAACAGCAAGTGGGTGATGCAACTGGAAAATTTTATAACTTGGCCAAACTTTTATAATAGTAAATATAGGTAAACAAACAGGCAGGAAGCCAATACAGATTTTTATTATTTGTTAATACAATTAAAATGATTTCCCTTTGGTACAGTTCATTTTCCCCTCTCATGGCTGATTGAACTGTCCTCTGTGTATCTATGCAAAACCTTTCCAAGTCACTGTGTACAATTTCTTTTATTAGCTTGTCCATAACAATGTACCTCCAGCTGGAACTCCTCAGATCCCACTTACGGTATTAAATAGGCCATTGCTGAGCGTCTGACTTCATCTACAAATAGAAAAATGTGAAGGTCCCACTCTTCTGATGAAAAAGAATGATGACCAACGCGTCTGCTGGCCTTAGTTATAGTAAGGAAATGCTGAGCACGCAACTATGTGGTAGGAGAACTAGGTCTGTTCCTGCCTTACTTTGACCTTTAGTAAGTCACTATCTCTCTCTGCTTCATTTCCCCCCATTTGTCACTTGTGGATAGGGACAGGGGGTGGTGGAGCTGGGCCCAACTTTTTTGACAGAACAAATTTTTCTTTGAATTTTTTTAGTCAAAGTTTTCTGGGGTTTCACTGAAAAAATAAATGTTTTTGTTTTGGAGTCCTCCTATTTTCGCTCTTATTATGGAAGAAGGTGAGGAAATCCCAATAATGGATGGGTTATGGCTTTTATCTGTGACAGTGGATGGCACGCCTTAGACAAGTTTAGGTGTGAATCTCTTTGTTTAAAACAAGTCCCTGAAAGGCCCAAAGCTGGGAACAGGGTGCTACTTCCATGATTCTGTTGTAAATAGAGTTGGCTGGAAATGTAGATGAAAACAAAACAAAGTTCATTTTCGTTGACACTCAGTGGAAAATTGTAACTTTTCATCAAAAAATTGAAAAGGTGTTCGGGTTTTTTTTGTTTTTTTTTAACAAATTTTTTAACAATTGTTTTTTTCAAGGAAAGCAGTTGCTTTCTGCAAAATTCATTTAGTCAAAAATCCAGTTTTCCATCAAAAACAAGCATGAGTGGAAAATTTTTGGCCAGTCCTAGTGGTAATGTTTGGAGGTTGGGCTGCACCAGAGGGCATGGAGAATGAGCACAGACACTCCCTCAAATTATCTGTTCTTCTTCCTCTGTCCTCTTTCTTTGAAGCTGAGTTTCTCTTCACTGCCTCCTTTATTCTTTGAATCTGTGTATTGGTAGTTACCTTTCAAGTGGAACAGTGACAAATTAATAAGGGCTGGATCCAAAGCCCACTCAAGTCAATGGAAGTCTTTCCACTGGTCTGAATGAGCTTCAGATCAGACATAGAGCATAGGACTCGACTCCTACTAGACAAAGATTGCCCAACACAGCTCAGTTTCTCCTCTGAACACTGCTCCTAACTCTTGCTAAAACCTTCCGAGAGTTTACTCAAATGTCCCTTTGATTCCTTTAAAGTATACTATGCCTTTTCTCATGCCAGCAGTGGGTGTAGACCCTTAAAACTGACAAGACTTCTGACTTGTATAGGAACTTCTTAAATGCAGTACAGTCTTCTTTCAGCCAGCTGCTCCTATTCAGATCTTGACTCTGTGTAAAGAGAAATTCTGTGGAACAGATTCTTCAGCTCATTGGGTCCCATCCTGTGAAGTGGTGAATACCCTCAACTCCCATCGAAATCCGCCATTTCAAAACCATTTTCATAATTGGCTTGAGAAGAGTAAAGTTCAACATCTCAGCGTCCTGCTCAAGTCAGGAACATGATACAAACTTTTCTCACTGGGAAAGTACCCTTGGCTGATTGACCTATTTCACCTCAATTTTCTGAGTCTTAACTCATGGACTTATCACCTGACTTATGCTTTAGAGCCTTAGTGAGTGGGTCTGTTCAAACCAGTGTTGAGTCTGAAAACACTGGGGAAAAGTGTTGGGGGATTCAGCTGACACCAGAGTTCATTTCTCCTGTGACCTGTACAAGGCCTGGGATCAAGACTTGCAGAAGTGAGAGGCCTACTAAATGAATCCACTGTGATGCTTAGCCAACGCAGATTGGATTAGAACATGGAGTTTAAATACCAAGATAACTGATATCTTAGAAATACCACAGATGGAGAGGTAAATATGCTAGCTTTGGGTGCCTAAAATTAAATGCCTAATTCTATATTTAGACAGTAGCGTACTGTGGGTCTCCGGTGCCCAGGGGCCATTGCTTGCATTTGCGCCCCCCCACCTCACGTGCCCCCTGCGCAAGGCAGGAGGGGTCACTAGCTCTCATCAGACTGCGCCATCCCCAGCTGTCCCTGGGAGGAGGGGGTCTGTACCTGCGGGAGGGACATGCTGCTTTCCTTCTCCTGTGCCCTAGGGGCTTTCTCGCACTTATGGTGGTGGCTCCCACGGCTCTGGCTGGGCTCTGCCGCTGCCCCACCCCCCCTCGCATTTACCCACTGCGCGGCACCTGCCTCTCCCACTCCAGCCCCGCAGCCTGGTGCCAGCTCCCCCTATCGGGTGTGGGGCAGGTAACAGTGGGGGGAGTTCCTCCTTCTGGTCACCCACAGCTCCCTGCCTCCTGCCTACCCCTGGATGCCTCAGAGCCTCCTCTGCCCCCCACTCCCTGCACATTGTGAAGGGCCTAGCCGGGGCCCCCCTGGGCCGGCTCCCAGGGATCTGGCCCTCTCCCATCCCCCCCGGTGGTACACCACTCTATTTAGACAAATGCCTGGCTTTTCCACAGGTAATGAGCACCTACAATTCCCACTAAAATCTCTCCCTTCACTCCAGCTTTGCACAGGTGTAAATTGGGAATAGAATCTGGTCAAGTGTGTGCTAAATATCTGCACATACATTATTAGATTGAATTGATTTAAAAGATTCAAAAGTTTGGCCTTTCAAGGGCCTGGCATTTTCCTGTTCTTCATTTATGTATGACCAAGGTATTAAATGGATGAAATTCAGCAATAGAAAATACAGACGGAATAGCAGACAAAGTGCAGTCCAAGTAAGGTGTACAAGACTGCAGTATAGTTTCCCAGTTAAGCGATTTGAAGTCCCATTTTAAAGGCATTTTAAACTACAGTGCACAAAGCTATAGTGCCTCTGTAGTAGGGAACAGTTCCACATTGGCAAGGGTAGGACAGATGAACTAATAGGTCCTTTTAATATGTAAAATGATATAAGAGGTCACTTAAATAACTTGCAGCACAAAAGAACCAACCAAAAGAATCAAATAGGGCTGACTCTTGCAAACACATAGACAGCTGTTCCTGTGCGTAAGTGTTTTAGAATTGGGACCATATTAACCATGTTACGTGATAAAGGGTGAGGATTCTCCAAGGAAGCCAGGAACCCAAATCCTATTGAATTACCTCATTAAATTTTGTATTGATTTTATAAACTTTGGATGGTATCTTCAGAGTCCACTAGTCCTGTACTATCTATTATTCCAGCTACAGCTGTTTGCTGAGTTCATTGTTGTCCTTGAGATAATGCAGTATTAGTATGGCACATTGCTGCAGCCAAAATAATTACTCACAATAGTGTAACTCCCTTGAGAAGATATTGCTGCCTTGGACAGGGTGAAGCAAAGGGCAAGCAGCAGGTATCAGGAATCTAAGGCTCTGTCTACACTAGAGAGAGCTTACTCATATAGCTATACCAGTGTAGCTATACTGGCAAACCCTTCTATGGATGCAACTTATACCAGTAAGAGTTCCCTGAAAAATAAGTCAGTATAACTGTGCCTATGCTAGGGCTTTTGCTGGCCCAGGTATATCAGTTAGGGAGGTGATTTTTCCCCCACACTCCTCACTGACACAGTTGTGCTGGCAAAAAACTTGTAACTATACAGCAGCCCTTAGTTTATGAAAGAAGAAAAGGAGGCAGCTCTAAATGACAGTAACTAAAGTTATGGTTTGTGTAACTCAGAAAGGGAGTGAGAACATAGATTTAATTGCTGTTGTGTGGGGGGCAATGTAACCTAGTGGCTAGAGCACTGGTGTGGTACATTAGACTTGGGTTCTATTCCTGACTCTGCCACTGGGTGACCTAGGGCAAATCACTTTACTGCCCCGTGCCTCAGTTTCCCTATCTGTAAAATGGGGATAATGATACTGACCACCTTTGTAAAATACTTGAGATCTGTGTATCTTCTGGCATATGGCTTCTGATGGTACAAGCAATGAATTAGAGAGTGGATAAGCGATGTAGCCACTCTATCATGGTAGCATCATCTGGAGGCATCAAGCTCATCCATCCACCATCAAGGTGATACAGAGGGCAATGGGGAATGAGATGGCTAGCTGTTTGTTTGTGAGTGGCACAGGGGCAGGATGGGATGTTCGAGAAGCCCCAGCAGTAAAGATGTAAGTTAAATCACCCAGGGCCACAATGTACCCTGTTGTAATGAAGAAGAATCTTTTGGTTCATTGGTTCTGAGGTGCATGAGCGGGCTGATCTAGAGAGACTGAGGGACGCAGGACTGAATTGTCTAACCACCAAGAAATGCACCTTTGGTCCAAAATATAGTCCCGCACCACCTGTTGCTGCTGTTCCTTAGAAAGGTTATGCTTGATGTATTGTCTGAGAGGCTCAACTATTTCAGAGAAGGAGTGTTTTGACTCAAGCCAGCATTTTTCATGTGGCTTTGAGATGGAATTGTGAAGTCAGCTATCATGAGAAGTGCCTGTGCTTAGTAATGAGGCCAGGGCCCTGCCTTCATGCCTAACCACCGGGGGAGCAAAGCCTGCCAGGACAGGAAGGTTACAGGCCAGCACTGTCTGGGTCGCACCAGTGTTGATACGAAAGGCAGAGTGGATCACCGAGTCCAACTTGCCACCGTGATGACTGGAGCCTCAATCTCCTGCACAGTGTGCTGCAGGTGCAATAATTAGGGAATTGGTAGATGCCCACAAGGTTGCAGCGCTAGCATCCCATGCACTGCTGGCAAGCCTGTGGAAGGGTGCAACTCAGCTGGATCGTAGCAAGTGTCTTCTCAAAAAGACGGAGTGGTCAAGCTTTTCCCCCCCAGATTAGCAGGTGTGATTGAGAAACCATTGGCTGATTGTTCAGAAGAACCTTCAGCTGTTGACGAGCTAACTGGTTGGTGAGATGGAAACAAGATGACACTGTTCTTAGTGTGTTTAGTTTATCCCTATTTGGCCAAGGTGTTAGGGTCAGATGACAGGCAGGATTCCAACTCATCAGAGCTCCTTCTGGCTATGGGCAGGCAAATGTCATCAGCATCCATGAATTTAGTTGCTGAGGTGTATGGCAGGTCAACTATGGGTGCGGACATGTGCATGGGTGTGGGAGGGGGACTTGAACTATCTCCTCACTTGGCGATAACTGTTCTGTTAAAAATAAGCTGCTTAATGAACTTCACAAGTTTCTTGCCTGGCTGAGAAGGTAAAAACGGTTATATTTGTTGTATTTGTTTCTGGAGAAACATATTTTTTAAAATAGTGTAAATCTTGGAAGGAAGAACTGAGATTATCACCAAACCCAGCACATATTTTGGGCCAGGTGGCTTTTTCTAGGGTCTGTGATTTTGTCAGGGGTGGCAACATTGGATGTACCTATCAATAAATAGACCCTCCTATAGTATTTTTTTAAAAAGGCAAAATGATCAATACGGATCATAACACTTCACATTTATAAAGCATCTTATGTGTCCAAATAGCCTACTTTATTATCCCCATTTTACAGATAGGGAAACTGAGGCACAGAAAAGTAAAGTGGCTTGCCCATGGTCAAATAGTGAGTCGGGGCAGAAGTGGATTAAAATGCAGGTGTGACTCAGAGCTTATTCCTTGAAAACATGCTGACATCTGTATCAATTTATTTCTACCAAGGTGAGCTCTTAACTTTTTAGCAGTTTCTCAATCAGCCTGATGGGAAGAAATGCCTAAAGGATTTTGGAAATACAGATACAGTTTTATAGGGTCAGATGCCATTCTTAGCTTTTTATTGGATTGCATCAGTTTTGAATTGGTAGTATGGCATCAGTGTGACCATTTGGGGAGATGGGATTTTATCACAGGCTATACTATGAACTTAAATGAAATAAAATATTTTAATGAATAAAGGAAAGTTGGGGTTTTCCCCCTTCATTTTTAAATGCTTGATGCAATAGCATTTGGCATTAAAATAATAATGTCATGTGCTTTCACCAGAAATCAGCATGAGCTAGAAAAATTTATATAACAGTCAGAGGTTGCAAATGATAATAGTTTGATCACATTTTCCTCTACAATTTTTAGATTAGTGGTTAGAGAAGAAGACTTACAGAGAAGATTCCTAAATTCTAGTCTCAATTCTGCGATTGACATGGGTTACTTAGAGTGAAACTTTCCAAGTTCTAAGGGTGATTTGGTGGGAGTCTGGTGTCTATCACTCTTTGAAAATCCAAGCATCTGTCTGAGTTTTTCCATCTATAAAATGGAGATAATTCTTAGCATAAATGGTTGGAAAGTTAGATATTTTTCCTGTGAAAAAATGACTTCATATGGATATTTTGCAAAAAAAAAAAAAAAAGTGGCAATTTTGTATTAAAATCTTGTAACATGAAAATATTTTGATTTTGTTTATAATTGACATTTCCATCTTGTTTTGGTTTTCAAAAATCAAAATTAAACAAAAATGTCAATTCAAAATGAAACATTGTCTTGTTGCATTTTGAATAGTTTTTATGGAAAATTCCATCGAAATTGAACTGTCTTTTGCAAAACATTTTGATGAAATTGCATTTATCCTGTAAAAATAATTGTTGAAAAATGCTGACCAGCACTAATTCTTATCAACTTCAGAATGTCTGTGTAAAATTAATGTTCCTAAAGTGCTTTGAAACCTTTAGATGAAAAGTGAATGCAAAAGTACAATTTTAGCTTAATTGTGATGGGGAGGACCAGGCCCAGAGGCCCCTGGCTGGAGGGCTCACGCTCCTACCAGACCAGGTTCCAGAAAGGAGCAGTAGAGAGGTCCTCCAAGCAGTCTAGAGTGACTGTGGGGAAGCAGCCAATCAGAGTCCATGAGAACCATATAAAAGACTCTGCAGAGGCACAGTCACCTAACTGCTGCCTGGAATTGAGGAGTGTGAGTTGTAATCCTGGTGGAGGGTACTACAGGACTGTGGGCAGAACAGGTGCTGGTGGGGACTGGGGTAGTGAGAAGGTGCTCCTGGCTAGCTGCTGGGACTAAGTGCAAGACTTCAGTCCTATGGTAAGGATAAAGCATTGATGAAGATGCTGGGACTGTGGGGAAGTGGCCCAGGGAACTGGAGCAGCATAGTGAAGAGTTAAAGGGGATACAATGTCACATGACAGTTATTCATAGGGTCCCTAGGCTGGGACTTGGAGTATTGGGTGGGCCCAGGTTCCTCTCATCATTAGCCACTGGGGAAGTGGCTTGAATACTGAACTGAGATACATGCCTAGAAGGGGAATTGAGCTGCGTAGTGGCCCAGATAGAGACCTGGGGTGAAGAGTCTCCAGGGAGGAAGCCCTGGGAGCATGGCACCATGCCAGAGCTGGAACTCTTTAAATACTGAGCCTGGGTTGGGCTACATAGATAGCAAGAGGGGTACTGGGATAGGCCATCTGTTGGACTGGAGACCCTAGAAGGGGTCTGTTTCACATACAGACTGTGTGTGAGATTTGGCCGGAGGGCTGAGGGAAAGAGGTCACCACAGATTAAGAGTGCAGGCATGTGCACCTGGATGGGGGTGGGGGCGGGGGTTCGTGAGAGTTGGGTGCCACCCTGTTACGTTAATGAATTAAAAAGGATCCCCTCGCTTTCTTTGAAATTGATGCACTAGCAAAAGTCTCCTTCATTCAGATTATCTCTATCTCCATCATATTTTGGTTCATGTCTACCACAGCCTTTTCCAAGATCGCAGTAAAACAACCACAGTCAGTGATGACATTCATGCTTACATGGGGCAGTGTCTGGCCTAGTGCACGTTAAACCATGGTAACGTCTAATGACATCAATGGCTGCAGAGTCTGGCCCGGTCTGGAGTTTGTCTTGGCTGTGTCCTACTTTATTCTGCGGCTGGATGTTTGGAAGGGCTGAGCATGGGAAGCAATACATATCTAGTGTCCACTACCTATGACCATAGGGGACAAACTTTTCAAAATAATTTTAAAATATGATCTCTAAATTGACTTGAAAAAACCAATGTGCACAGAAATCAGGCAGATACCCCTCTACCTGATTTACTTCTGGATATTTTTTTAAATGTCCAAATAATTATATTGCAAAAGAGAGGATGTAAAAGCTGGTTTGAGTCACTGGAGTAATGTCTATATTCAACAGCTGAAAATGTGACCCTGTGTTGACAGACAACTGTGGCTGAGATTTAAAGCTAAAAAAGAATCACAGCAACCGTACATATACCATAGCACACACAGATAATATTTGAAGTCACTAAAGATAGGTACAGCCTCCGTAGCTGCTTAGATCAGGAGTCTCATGGTCCTTTATGGAGCTGATCTGTCAGACAGATTTGGGTGTGTAAAGCCTTTGTATGTTTCGTCACCTGTGCATTTATACAGACTTAAGTGTCTTATTTAGTCTGGTTAGCTATTTATTCCAGTAATAACTATCCTTTCACAGCTATTTATTTACAGTGACTGAGCTACTCCCCTAAACATACATGCTCATAAGCATGTAAGGAAGATAATTATAATAGGGCCTAGTACATTTGAGTCCAAGATGCACTAACAAAGGATCAGGGGACCTATAAAGAAACTGGTACATAGGATACAGCAGTGCTATAGTTAAGGCTTTGATGGCATTGCCATTATAACCCCCTTTTTGTAGCTCTTCCATAAAAGTTCTATCTTGGATGGAGCTTGGCATAGGAGGGCAGAGTTGGGAGCAAATTGGTGCTTTTTTTATATGAAGTGCACAAACAAAGGTATATTTATTCAAATTGAATACATTTTGTGTGTGCCTTAACGCAGCATTGTTTTGTGAAGGAGGTTTTACAAGCCATTAGTTTCTGAATTAAACAAGGCCTCTTTGTATTTCCAAACTAGATTTAGGCTGCTACTTTTAAAGGTGGCTGAGGGATGTAAGCACCTACCACCCGTCGACCTTCAGTGAAAATTGGGCTACTCGCTGCCTTAGGTATATTTGCTAGGTTAGTGAGGTTTAGAAAGCAGTCGATACACACATGCAGTGATGCCATGGGGGTTTTTACTATAAGCCAGATCTTGGGCCTCCTTCCAGTCTTTTTGCATTACTCTGGGGGTGGAAAGGTGATGGGCATGGGCCACCTAGGATACCCCGAGCTGGGGAAATTCCTTGCTTGGTGAAGAGCTGGCCTCGTTGGGTCTTGCACCACCCCCTCCTGGCCGTCAGCATGTTGGGGGCATAGTTGGGATGAAGGAGGTGTGACCAGATTATCACTGCATGCAGGTGATCTCCAGCTCATGGATTGGCACATTGGGGCCATAGCCAACCAGCATAGTTTAGAGCAGCCTCCGGGTCCCTATAAACCTACACTGAGATCTGGGCCAATGTAGAATGGGCTCCAAGACCAGAAAGCAATGCAGGGCTCCCCCTCAGCAAAGTTGAGCATTTACTTGACGCTGCTAAGGATTGAACCCTATGTTTTGGGCATCATGGATCCCATATTACACGCATTCATTAGTCTACAATCTGCTGTTATGCACCTAATCCACATCTGAATTCACACCAGACCCCTGGAAAGGATCCACTGGAACTCTTTTAGGCTGCACAAAATGTGTGCGATGACATCCAAAACCAAGGCTGCTGCTGAAGTGTGTAGTCAAACACTCAAAACGTGGGAGGTTTTTTTTTAACAACTTTTATTGGCTTCAGGCCAAGTTTTCTGGGCTGATTTTTATGGCTGGGAATGGAAAGAGAAATGCAGGCGGTGCAACCTGGAGCTGTGCAAAATGTTAACAGCAGACCTTAAAATCATTTAACAAGGGCCTTGCAATGGGCTACAGTTAAACACTCAATACATTCACTTAGAAGCTGCTCCATAGCCTGCTGAAGTCACTGCAAAAACTACACCACCATTGAACAGCCCCATAGCCCAAGCCCTGTGGGCCTGAGTCAGCTGGCACAGCCCAGCCGCAGGTGTCTAATTGCCAAGTAGACATACGCTAAGACTGACATGGCTGCTCCGCCCCACACAGAAAAAAACATAGGTGGCAGCCTTCAGCTTCATGTATTTATGCTATGAACTTTCTGGAGCCCTCGTCCCTCTTGCCTACTTAATGCAGGGGTTGCCAATTAGTAGATGGATTTGCAAATGATGGGCCAAATGCACACATCCAATATACCCAGGAAGGAGGTGAGCCATAGGGGTACAACTACAGCTCCCCACTTCTAGCTCTTCCCAAACCTGTGAATTTGTTTTGCAGGCCCTCTGTTTGTCCTGCGTGCACTCGGCCACAGGCGGCTGTTCCAGGGTGGTGCTAAGGCGCCGTAAACCACCGTCACATGTTTTAGCATGGGTTAACCCTGGATGACTCTCCATTGCTCAGACATTCTGCTGGAATGAGTAATCTAGGTGATTCCTGAATAACATGTTTTATTCATTATTAACCAATTTAGTGAATACTGTTCTCTGTCCTATCCCCACCTCCTCCCTGTGGTGTTAGTGAAGGGCTGTTTTAACGTATTCCAGTTGTTTCCCATGTTTCTGGAGAGTTTTAGCTTTGGTGGGCTTTTAGCTGCTCCATTCTTACACTCAGATCTTTTGTTAGGTTCTTGTTACGCCTGGTACCCAGGTGGTGTTCAATGATCACTCAGTGTTTAGGGTGTTTGCAACAGCTCTGCTTTATTCTGTGTCTCCTTCCAACTGGCTCCACAGCGCCCTGCCCAGACTGTGTGGGAAGCTTAGGCCTTAAAGACATAGTCCCTGATAACCACATTTCCCAGGATGCCATGACAATAGCAATATGGGCTAGCTGATAGGGCATTGGACTAGGCCTCGAGAGACCTGGGTTCTTTTTCTGTCTTTGGTTGGTGGGGTCACCGTGGGGAAGTCATTATTCCACCCTGTGTTTGTTTCCCCATCTGTAGAATGGCAGTAATGATACTTTCTCTTCTTTGTAAAGTGCTTTGAGATCTGTGGATGAAATATGCTATATAAGAGCCGTGTATCATCACTGCTGTTAACAGGGAGTTGCCCACAGATCTTATAGTGAGCCTCAAGCTGGAAGTGTTCTCGTCACCGAGACCTCATGTTTCACCCCCATTTGCAAGCGCTCTGTTTTGCGTCTAATGAGGAAAAGAGTTAGACTTAATAATTGCAGCGAAGGATTCCTTTGCCGATGTGGTACTGCTTATGTCCTTAGGGAATTCTGAAATATAGAACAGCTGGGTACAATAGGAAATAATAAAAAACAATAAGGTTTCCATTGCTTGGCATCCTTTTATAGCCTGTCCAAGGATTTTAAAGTCTGGATTAAAAAAAAAATGAAAATTTCAAACCACAAACTCCACTCACTTTTACATACACTAAATGTCATTGCTATTGGTAACAGGGACACTGAAGTTAATGAAATTCCTGCCTGAACAAGACTGTTATTATGCTACCTTGTAAAATGCTTAATGCACTATATAAAAGACACCATTCATTCTGTTAAAACGTGTCTCGCGTAGATTAAAGTAAGCATCAGGAGCAGGAAGTAAGTGTGTGTGTGTGTGTGTGTGTGTGTGTGTGTGTGTGTGTGAAACCATAAATAACTGGAAAAAAAGAAAGTATGTCTTTCAATATGTCATTGAGTTATTGGAGGACACTGATTATAAAACTTCAAGGTGATTAGAACTTGATCAGATACATTAAAAATAATGGAAATGGGCTCAGAAACAAAACCATAACTGAAAGCCACTGAAACTTGGAGGGATCAAAACGCACATTTTACAGCTTGGTGTTATCGCAACAAAATTATGTTTTTAACTTCTTGGTTACAATTAGAGGTGATTGGAAAAAAATCCAAATATTTTTCATGGGAAATTTTCAAATGATCAAGACCAAGCAGGGGGTTGGACTAGATGACCTCCTGAGGTCCTTTCCAACCCTAATCTTCTATGATTCTCTCGATGTTCAGTTTGGCCAAACAGTTTCCAGGAAAAACAAATTTGGTTTTGAAAACAAAAACCAGAAAATGTTTACCAAAAACTTAGACAAGGTGGATGAGGTAATATATTTTATTGGACCAAATTCTGTTGGTGAGATAGACAAGTGTCCAAGCCCCACAGCGTTCTTCTTCAGGTCTAGGAAAGATACTTCCAGCATTGCAGCAAAATGCAAGGTGGAACAGATTGTTTAGCACATGTAGCTAGCACATATATTGTGAGGGCCCATTCAAGGAAAGTAGAGTGGCCTATTAACTCCTCTGCAGCCATTTAAGCTTGTCTCTCTCACCAACAGAAGCTGGTCCAATAAAAGATAATACCTCCCACATCTTTGTTCTATAATATCCTGGGACAGATAGGGCTACCACTACACTGCATACCACAAACTCAACATTTTCCAGTTTACAATTTCTGTTCTTTTGTCCTAAAAATAGAACATTTCTATCAAAATTTTCATTTTGGTTGAACATCCATTTCATTGAAAAAACACTTAAATGCAAAAAAATTTGGCCAGTTCCAATTACACCCTTTGGCCTGATGAATGTTGTTAGGGTGTGGTTTTCAAAAGCACTCAGCACTGCTGTAATTCTGGTTCATTTGAAACCAAGGGCAAAATGACCATTGACTTCAATGGGAGAAAGGTTAGGCCACTATTATGTGCCTTTGAAAATTCTATACCTTTAAGTGTCTGACTAATGAATTTTTATCAGCTGTATTCAGCATAGCTTCTCCACTGCAGAGGAGTGAAGTTCCCGAACAGCCTTTCAATAGGAATATTTGGGGCAAACAACCCAAATGGTTTTAAAATAAGCTTGATATATTTATAAATGGGATTCTATGATGGTGTTGCCTGTGGTGGCGGATAGCAGGTTGCCTGTGGTAGCAGGCAACTGGGCTTGATGACCCAAAAGATTCATAAGTACTTGTTTAATAGAAGACATACAGTCTATATTTCCAATTTTCTAGTGAGTCATGCAAAGATGAGGCTCTGAGAAAACAGGAAGTAAAGATTTTTAGGGTCAGGTATTGCTGATTTCCTTCACTTATTTCCCTTTTCCATGTTTTTAAGAATTTACTTGGCATTTATTTTAAGATAATTTACAAAGATAATAATTTTTCTGCGCAATGATTGTTAATCATACTCTGTTATGCTGTGGATGGATAAACGGTGGCATTTTTTTTTTTTTTTTTTTGCTATTTTTACTGTTTTATTTTATTTATGGCTTTGAAGTTAGTTTAAAAGTCAACAGGCTAAATTCTCTCCTGAAGTCAATGGGTCTCCCCACTTTATACTAGCAGGGAATTTGACTAACAATCTGTCTGTGATGTTTCACATTTTTCTTTGTTGGTTTGAAAACAGAAGATTTTGCAGATAGCCATATACAACTGTACTGTTACTGGGATGCAGAATTTCAACTGAGCGTGAGGGAAAGTTAAGGCATTTCATGAAGGACCTGATCCAACACCCCCCCTCTCCCCCCCCCCGCGAAGTTCAATGAGAAGCAAAACGGTATTTATTCAGAAGAGCTGAACGGTGCGGAAATTTAGACTCCTATCCAGGAAACACATAAATACATGCTTAACTCCTGTTGTACTGAATGGAATTTAAGCACATGCTTAAGTGCTTTCCTGAATCAGGGCTTTAGACAGGAGAGGTCTAAAGTGTGCAGGTGCACAAGAGCTTAGAGAAGGTTCAAAGAAGCCTTCATTCCATTCTCCCTAATTGTATTGCTGTGCTGGGAGCCTGTATTCATTGGGACCAGTATTTTGCCAGAGGCATGTGTGGATTTGGATTTGGCCCAGGAAATGGAAAACCTTTCTCATGTGTAACTTGATGGCATTCTAGTGCATCGCTGTGAGGCATGTAAAACATTCATGACATCATGTCCTTGAGTTCTGAACAGCAAACAAGGGTCCTTCTGTACAGAAGAACATGTTCTATTTTGCTGCCACTGTAAATTTTGAGGCACTGAGTGGATTTCCACATATTCTAAGTTTCTGAGGGGTTTCCTCTTTTCACAAACTGATTCTCCTGGAATTGAACTAATCAGCCAATCAATTGTTTGTAAGTGTCTGCTCCAAAAGCCTGGACATTTGATCCTTGAGTTCAAAGTAGCAGAACAATAAAAATGGTAAATACAACACAAGATTGAAGGGTAGATTAGTGATACCGTGATTCATGCTGAATAGAGCCTTATTCCCCAAGCTGTCTCACTGACATCAAAATTAGTAAGGTATCAAAATCTGGCCCTAAACTGATACCTTAACATTATTTTACCACACTTATCTTGGCTTAAATAATTATTTAGTTATTTGTATTACCATAGCGCCTTGGAGCTCTAGTCAGGGACCATTCTGCTAGATGCTGTACAGAGAACAAAAAGAAGATCCCAGCCCCAAAGAGCTTATAAACCAAGTATAAGACAAGAGATAACAGATGGATACAGACAGACAAATGGAGGAGTACAAGGAAACAATATGACAATATTGGTCAGCAGGCAAGACCATGGTCTCAGCACACCAGTGGCCGAACTGTTAAGTTCTTCGGGTTTTTTTGTTTTTTTGTAGGCATCATAGAAAAGGAGAGTTTAATGAGTGGTTACGGGCAGGTGTAAAGTAGCATGGGTATACCTCCTCAAGCTGGCATTTATACCTCCCTCTCACACTCTAAACATGGCCTTTGACCATGTCCCACCTCTCTTCGCATACCTTTACTGGCTCTGCCCTTCTATGACTTCCTTTGGCTTGTCTATGACAATAGACCAGTCAAATGGATGGAGACCTCCAACCCAACTCACAGGGAGGTTCAAGCCAATATAAACAGGGAGATGCAAAAAGAGGTTAAGTGACTCGCCCAAGGTCAGATTAGACCCAGACTAGAGCCCATGCTTCTTGATACCTGCTGCTATGCCTGAGTAATTACATCACAGTGTCCTCCAGCTAAATCAAAGGCGTCCTGTATGTACTTGTAAGATGTTGTAGAGCTCCTGGCAAGCTCCCTTATAAGAGATACTCCTAGGACTCTCTGATAGATTTCCCAGGGCTTGTCTGCACTGCACATTCTGTTATAGGAGACAGGACCCAACTACCACCCTAAAAATGTGAGGTGTTGGCTCCAGACAGGTGGGAAAGTACCAACTCCCTTACCACTTCTCCAGGTGGGATTCTGGTATTTGCACAGAGGAATCAGCTTTGCAGACTGCCCCAGGAACTAATCTGTAGAGTGGTAGTGCAGGGCAAGTAGGGAAATGTCTGTCTAAGGTAATATGAATGTCATCTCCTTGGAAATACTGCACACACAGGAAAGCTATCCACACGTGTCTCCACAACACATCATATTTCTTGCTGCTGGCTGCGTAAACCTCTGGAAAGACTTGTACAGACTTCTCTGTCACCTCCCAAACTACCTGAGGGTGAGACGGAGCAGCCCTCTTTATAAAGCAAACTGCTGTCCCTTTGCATCAGAGGAAGATCTCACTGATGGCATGCACATTTGGAGAACAAAAGGGCAGGGAGAAACCTCTACTATTATCTGATAAACAGCCATCCTTAGCACTTCCAACCTGTAATACAAGACTTAATAAAGGGGCTCTAAAGAAAAGAAACAGACAGCTTATATTCATCCTAGTACAGGCTGCATTCCTTGGAAGAACAGACAGCTGAAAAGGCTTGTATTCAAGGACTGGAGTTGCTGTGTTCAGGCCAGATTGTCAAGCCCTTGTGTAAGATACCACAATGTTTGTAAACCCCCTAAGAGCTTGGTAAAAGAGGCTGGAGGTGTGCAAAATATTGTGGTGGTGTTAGTATATGTACTGTGCTGTTTTATGTTGGTTGGGACGCCTCAAGAGTGGACAACGGGGCAGGGAGTTGTTTGATTCTTCTCCCCAGTGGTCTGAATTATCCATGACATTCATACTGCATCCCATTACAGGAATGCCTCTACTTGCACTGACCAGAGGATGTTTTGATTCTGCTGTCAGCCCAGTTCTGCTGATAGGAATCAGTAGTGTTCCCAGTGTAAACACAGAATTCTTTGCAGCCAAGCTAAGGTGTATTTTGTTAACTGGAACTGGTGCAGCAAAACAAATGGGGGAGAAAAAAAGCCTTATTTTCCAGCTTTGTGGGTGAAAGAGCTGTTTAAAAGTGAAGATTATAATGACTGACAGTGACGGCTTTAAACAACTGCCTCAGGAATCTGTCAAGAACTTTGCTGAAAATATGTGTTCCTCGTCTGAGCAAGGAAGCCCTGTATTTACTCAGGACAGGTATGGAGTACAGCAGAGATGAACTTTCTTGTCAGATAAAAACCTGGCACCTTTCTAGTCAGATAAGGGTGAGTATGAAAATAAATGCCGAATGGGGGATACTTAAAATGGCTGCCACCACCAGTTGGTTTCAGAGACGGTAGATTCCCAAATTCCCTTCCCACCCACTCTTACCGTGACTTCCTTCTGCCACCCTGATCCCCATGTTGACTTATCCACCTTTTTTTTTTTTTTTTCTTTTTGCCCATAGCATGTAGACTTGGAATTTGCATCCCAGCCACTCAAAGGCCCCCAAATCTGTGCTAGATCCACCCACAACCCCACGGCCAAACATTTGGTACCCCACACAAATTTGAAGAAATCATTTATCTCCCCATGACGTGAAAGGAAAGCACTGAGACATTAGACTGCAGCTTTATTCTGCGTGCAGTCATGAATTTCAGTTAGGTCACTCTGTCGTGGTTTTCACCCCTCTCCCTTCCCCCCATTTTTGGCAAGAGAAGCAGTGCACCCTCTGCTCCACTTTATGGTCTTGTGGTGCGTGTCAGTGGTTGCAGCTGGGACACACAACCCTGCAATTTGGATCTAGATAGAATAAGGGACTGGGAACTGCTTTAAAATGTAAATGCAGCTGTAATTTTATCCATAGAAAGTGTCCAGAAGCCATTTCTCCTGCGCGGAGCAGGATGTGTTCATGGGAAGGAGACAACAAACCCTACAGGATTCCCTACTGCTGCTCCCAGCATCTGTTCCCCTAGGAACGGCAGCTGACAGCAGCATGGGCACAGTGGTGTCTGGGCCATCTTTAAGCTTGATGACCATGCCTCTAAGAAGCCCTTGGACAGGCTAGCTAGCTCCCACTTACCCACCACTTAGCACTGTAAGGAATGTTAAGGCCATATGCTGTCCTATTCCAGGGCTGGTGTGTTAGGAAAGAAAGAATCACAGAAGATTAGGGTGGGAAAGGACCTCAGGAGGTCATCTAGTCCAACCCCGTGCTCAAAGCAGAACCAATCTCAACTAAATCATCCCAGCCAGGGCTTTGTCAAGCTGCACCTTAAAACTCTAAGGATGGAGGTTCCACCACCCCTCTAAATAACCCATTCCAGTGCTTCACCACCCTCCTAGTGAAAAAGTTTTTCCTAATATCCAAATAGTTTACCTGTACCTCCTTTTCCCCAAAGGCACCTTTGCCCCTTTTTGTTTCCGGTGACCCTGCTGGACTCTTGAAGTGGTTCCAGCACAAGTGAAAAGACTGAGAGTACCCTCTCCCCTGAACTGTATGTTCTTAGGATCACAGTGATTGTTCCAGCCTGGAACAGTTTCTGAAGGCGGATCCTGGAGGTGAAGGCCAGCTCAGAAAACAGCTGAACTTCTTTGTTCCAAATGAGCGCAGCTGCCGAATATTTTATTTGTTAAACTGCGACCGTCCCAAAGTTATTAAAGGCACATTGAAGGCGTTGTTTCTCACTCAGGCAACACCACTGAAAAGGAGTAAAAATCAAAGCATGGGGCAGGCTGTGCTTAAAGCTGGAAAGAAGTGCTGGCTCATGCGAGACCTATGAGGTTTCTTAACAGGAGCCACTGGAAAGTATATAGTCACTTCACACTGGCTACTGAAAATCCTGGGATATCTGATTTCTTCCAGCAGTCCATGGGCTGGGTGACCCAATACCCTTTCTCCTCATTTTATAGTATGGTGTTATCTAAGAACTAGTGGTTAACAGAGGTGCCTGATCTTAATACCTCATCAAACAGCTGTCCTTCTCTTTGGTCACAGTGTGGTCACCACGTCCTTTCCCAGGGAAAAGACGGAGCCCAACAAACGTTAAGGTCACTGAGTCAGAGATATTGTTAACAATCCCTGGAAAAGTCATTCTAGGAAATTTCCCCTGTGTCATTTGAATCCCAGCACCAGAATGCACAGGCCACCAGATTAAAATCTCACATAAGGCTTGTATTAACGTAACTCAATTCCAACAAGCTCCGGTAAGTCCGAGGAAACAATCTCCTCCCTTTTCCTCTGTTACTCTTCCAATAAAATGATTTACAGTAAATTGAGCTCATGACCAAACTTGAGCCAGTGTTTAGTACAAGGGATGTTGTCCATGTCTATTTCCACTCCGGCAGAGAAGCAGAATATTTCACCCTGGGTTTCAGCTGGACCTCAGTCCCGGGTAACAACTGTTACCTCATTAATTATCTCCATTCTATAAAAAAGAGGCTTCTAGCTGTGCCTTAGATTGGTTCAGACCTCTTCAATGGACAGGTATCATCGAAGACAGTGAAAGATGCATAAACATTTATGGAGGCACATGAGTGCTGCTGTAATAAGAATGAGTTGAATTTTTCACTTTAAGGCCGGGCTTCACCATCTGTTCAGTGTGAAATAAAACACCAAGACTTTCCCAAACTTACAGGACAGTCTGAATTTTCTGTGGATTTTCTTTCAGCTACATTTGTTTTTCACTGAGTTGAAATGTAATTAAAAACGGGAGCCCTGTTCTCTTCTTTTGGGGACTCCTTTTGCTAACAATTGACTGATTTCTCATTAGTCAAACTAAATATTTAATGACATCCTCCCTCTTGCCCTCACACTACATTCTTAACCTGTGTCCATGTGTCGACCCTGGATATTTGCTGAGATTGTCATTAAAGTTTTGTATTCATTATGCTGTAAGAGAGATTAATATGATGTTTATTATGAGTTTCCTTATCAGTTGGAGGCAGAAGGAAGTTCTCCGTGAAGATTTAAATTTTGTAAGTAAAATCGCTGTGGATGACATTTGCGGTTAAGTTAAGAGGAGCCCCATAATTTGGCATTTCCTTGCTTTTAAGGATCTATGATTGGGGGACATCACACTGACCCAACCTGAATTCCTCTCAAAGCAAGGTGTTTATGGAATTTAATGTAAACCCCAGAGGTTTTTATATAAGCCATCCTGGAAACTGCCCATAGACACACAAGCCTCTTCCTTAGGCTTACATCTCTAGTTTTGTTAATTAAAAATATACTAAAGGTTTTGTATAATGTAAAATAGCAGCAATGTGGGGTGGGGTCAGAATCCCTAGCTGGCCAATCATCTGCCTTTTATGGTACAACCTATTTGATCATATGTAATAGATCCACCTATTGGGCCACATAAATCTCTGGAGCGACACCATGGATTTAAGTGGAGTAACACCAGAAATAAATTTGGCCCATTATCTTCACAGCATGCAGCCCTATGGAAATCAATGGCCCAGGCATCCAATTCATTTCACTTTATAGAGTGAAAATAGGGTAGATTAATAGCAGCAAGCTGAAAATATACTACATGATGCTACTACTGGCAAAACAGCACACAAAGTCCTGCTTTCCATATTCATTCTTCATGCACTTAGAGCTGGGTGAAATTTTTCAAGTGACTAGTTGAGTCACCAAAAAATGCAGTTTCAGATGACCCAAAACTATTTGTAAATTCGACACAAGTTTGTCAAATGGTTTTGGCCCAACATTTTGACACAAATTTACGAAGCAGTTTCAGCCCAAAGCTTGTGGGGGGGTGTATTCACAAGAGGACTTAGGAATCTGGCACAAAACAACTGGAGGAGGAGGAGGTGCTAGTGTGGGTTGTGGTTGTAATAAAAATATATATTTTTTTCCAAAACAATAATTATAAGTACCTTACCAAAGAAATTTTACCGTCAGTTGATAAAAATATTTGCCAATAATAGCAGCAGCCTTCCTTCATGTGAAATACTTCATACTCAAACTGACAAAAATAATACATTAAAAACAACAAAAGCCCACAGGCCAGAGTTAAAGTTGCTGTGCTGCAATATGCATTTCTTTATAGTTAATAGCAACAATGGTTGAAAATCCTGCCCTGATTGAGGTGAATGGCAAAATTCCCATAGCCCTCAATCGGACCAGATCCTACCCAAGGTGTTTGTTTATTATTGGGGCAGAAGAAGATTTATAATGTTGTTAACTATTCATTTCCTCACTTTTAAGTGCTTGGGGACAAGCCAGAATGTTGTTGGCAACCTTGGCTGGGTTTTGAAACAGTTTTAAGCTTTGCGGCTAAATGATCCTTCTTCTGCTTCCACTGTGTCTTTCCTCCAGAACATTTCTGTGCCAAACAATATGTCCCTTCAGCCTCTAGCACTGCAGGATGGCAGAGTGTCAGTTTGCAAAGGCGTATTTCTCCAGGGATATTTATCTGACAAGCAAAACATATTCCCCGCCCCCATGTTTGGAGGGAAAGGTTGGTACCATGAAGGAACATCCAGAGAATATGATGACTAGTATGAACACATGCGCCACTTGGAAATACCTGCCCATACATGAAACGCTCATTCTTGGCTAAATGCTGCTGTAAGAAAAGCAGATAAGAGACATAAGTTATGCTAAAACAACGAGAGTTCTGTAGCACTTTAAAGACTAACAAATTTAATTTCAGCAGGCATAAGCTTTCGTGAGCTTCAGCTCACTTCTTCAGATGCAGTTATGCTGAAGACCATTACCTTTTAAAGGGAAGGGGATGGAGTGATTCCTCCATAAAATATCTACCAGTAAATGGAACTCAATAACTGTTTTCTTTTGTTGTTGACATGTTACGCCTGGGGCCCAGTCTGCAGTTCCTCCTCCCATTGGACCAAGGGCATGGTCCCCTGGCTGTGATGGGATGTGTCAGATACCCTAGAGAAACAAGCCTCCACTCTTCTCCTGACTGCATCAAAGGTTCTGGTTGAGATTCTCCTTCTTTTGCAACTGCTTATCATAGTGCCATAGTGCCACATTGCTCCACCCCTCTACACTCGAGGTAATACCTCCTGGTGCCAGAAGTCCCATTGGAGATAGTGGACTATTCACAGGGTAAGCTGCTACTTGATATGAGTGTAGATGGCCCAATGTGGCTTGCAATAACTGAAGACACGGGCCCAGATTCTTCAGTCCACTAAGGCTACTTTGTTCTACGTCTTTTATGGCAGCAGGAGGCCAAAGGAGAATCCGTCCTGTGCAGGAATCTTTCCACTGATGGAGGCTGTTCTGCTCTTCCCTGCACCAGCCACCCGCATCCCTGGTTTAAAGGGAAAGAGGGCATGCTGGGAATATGGTGAAGAGCTCCGTTCTGCCTGATCCCATGCTGCTATTAGCTAGGGATGCCCCTGTTAGCAGCTTCGCGCTGTGAGACCTCATTGCTGGACAGCGGGTATAAAGTAAAGCAGCTGCAGGTCCATGGTTATTCTGATGTCCGTGACTAAGTGACGGGCTTCTACATCAGACATGCACATATCCAGAGAGGAGATCCTTTGGATCCAGAGAGGAGAGGAGATCCTGCTACTGTGCTTCCCAACATAACTCCCTCCTTCTCTGTTCACATAGGTACTGTAATCCTTGAACTGAGCCTGTCATGGGCTCTGGGAGAATTTGGAGATATCCCACCACCACCACCCAGAAAGGTATAAAGAATGTCAGCTGGCCAGATATGAAGAGGGGCATAAGCAGTTGCTAGGGCAAATCCGGAATAAATCTGGAGGGGGAAAAGCACTGACTGCCACATCCCAGCCACTGTAGGTGCCCCAAAGTCTGTGCTGGTGCAATACTCAGGTATTAGGCTGCAAAGAGCCTTGTCCACTCCTGAGAAGCATAGGCTGGATGTAGAGGAGACCCACCACACCCAACAATTACTTGGACACTTTGCCTCTTTATCCTCTCATCTGTCTCCCCACATCCTGAGTGGCTCTCATTCTGCATCCCTGCAGACGGGCTCTGTGAGCCGAATCCTCCACGCTGCACAAAAGCAAACGGGCTGTGATCTCTGTGGCCCAAATGCGAGGTAGTAATGGTTTATAAAAAGGCCACGCACTAGGGAAGGGAGTGGGGGAGGACACAAGAAAAGAGACGCGCGTCTTGCTGGGGGATATTTACAAAGGGGCAGACGTGCAGCATGGCGATGTCTGACATTGCGACTAATAGGGATCCCTGTACAACAGCTTTGCATAAATGAGTTTAAAGTAGCCTCAGGGCTGTGCTGGTTCACATCAGCCAGTTATTCTAACTTTACCGAGATGGAGAATGAACGTAGTGTAAGCTCTCACTAGCCATGCCCCTTTTACACACGAAACACTAATAAGGGAGGCCAGGAGTTGAACATGAGAGCTCGGAAGGAAGTGGTTTTCCCATCCCATGAAAATATTTGAGATTTTGAATTAATTTCCTATCCTGAATCAGGATGACAAGTTAAAATCTTGAAAATTTTCATGGATTGAAAATTTAAAAAAAAAAAAAAAAGAGAGAAAACCATCCAAGTCAATGGAAACATTTTGTTTAGATTTTTTTTACCATTTTTACTTCAATTATTTTTCACTCTAGTTAGCCTAAATATAAAAAATAAACGTCATTTTGAACTGGCAAATGGGAATTTTTCATTTAAAAATGTTCAAACGGGAGGTTTTGACATCTTCAAATCTTTTTTCAAAAAATGTTCAAGATGAGAAACTTGTCCAAACCCACCTATTATCCCAGAATGTTTGGTTTTGATGAGCCGGCATTCTTTGACAGAAAATCATTTGATCAAAAAATTCCCAATCAGTTCCACTGAAGACGAAAGTGGCTGGAGGCAGCCCAAACTGTGAAGTTGGGATCTAGATTCAAACCTTGTCTAGACGCAGAATTCTGCTGGTGTAGCTTTAAATGGGTTTTTAAAAATAGCATAAGGTGGTGCAGGGTACTCTAAAGTATAGATTTGTGCATTGGGCCTGGGAGTGGCGCTTAGGGGTCCAGGATTCAATTCCTGCCTCTGCCACTGCTTCGGGGTGTGACCTTGAGCAAGTCATTTCTCCCTCTGTAAAATGGCAATAATGACAGTGGCCTCCTGTGAGATCTGTGAGTGAGAAGAGGTAGATATTGTTAGATTGACTTAGCTGAATCCATTTGAAATCACAGCTTTAGTTCAAGTGGTGCAACTCCAATTCTCAGTCCCCCAGAGGTAAGGGCATTCAACTTGCAGCCTTTGGCTTTAGCCCATCTCTACAAGTGAGCTTAGGGAAGACGTGAACAAATTCCTTTAAACAAAATTAAATTAAAACACCATGTTTGAGTAAATCCCTGGCAGAGATGAATTTACCTTTTGAATGTGTCTTTTCCCTTGTGTCTCCTTTATGGCTTTATTTTAATATGACGCCAGTAAAACCCTTTGAAAAGTGAATCGAAACACTTTGGACCAGGGCTATATTAGATTTTCTCTCATTAACACTGCAGGCTATTTTTTCAGTTGTTAGCAGACAGCTGCCTTGCACGTGCAGTCTCAAAACAAGTCCAAAACATTACACCCATTCCCAGATCATTTTAACTAGGTTTGTCTTGTGATGGGGCAAAGAAACACAGGAAGAAAGATCACATCAAATCCTCAGCTAGTGTAAATCAATAATGACTCAAATGGAGTGATGCAGATTCAAATCAGCCAAGGAGCTGGCCCTTATGAGTTTAGAAACTCATATAAGCACCTATCTATTTCTTCTGGCTAAAAATAGTGTTATATCCTTTAACGAACAGACTGTAAAGACACAGTGAGAGGTTGTGCATGATAAAAGGGGATTCCCAGACAGTAAAAATATTAACTATAACTTTGATGTCTCCAAATTACAGCTTCCTGCTTATAGCCAAGTCTCTACACCAGTGGGGAAACTTTATTTCACATTTATGTTATTGTTGGCTGCCATGATGTCATTTCAGGGAATTTTATTTTGGGAAGCCTGAACTGGCTGCTCACGCTGATTGGAATTTCCCATTTCTTGGTGAAACCACAGGAGCTTTGCCTTAGCTGTGATAAGACTGGCATATGGCTGAAGCCAAAGAGGGGAACAAAGTAGAAGAGAACAAAGAGAAGAATGAGGGGGGATTTGATAGCAGCCTTTAACTACCTGAAAGGGGGTTCCAGGGAGGATGGAGCTAGTCTGTTCTCAGTGGTAGTAGATGACAGAACAAGGAACAATGGTCTCAAGTTGCAATGGGGGAGGTCTAGGCTGGATATTAGGAAAAAGGTTTTTCACTAGGAGGATGGTGAAGCACTGGAATGGGTTACCTAGGGAGATGGTGGAATCTTCATCCTTAGAGGTTTTTAAGGCCTAGCGTGACAAAGCTCTGGCTGGGATGATTTAGCTGAGGTTAGTCGGGCTTTGAGCTGGGGTTTGGACTAGATACCTCCTGAGGTCCCTTCCAACCCTCACCTTCTATGAAAGTATTGATCAACGGAAAGTGTATAAGCAGACTGTGCCACATGGAGACTGACCTCGCTAAGGCCCTGCACGCCCTGCCCTTGAAATGAATTAGCTTTGTCATCTGACCCACAGTAGGGGAGTCTGGGAGATGGGACTGGGATTTGTTGACACTGTTCACACAAAACCAAAAATCTATTTTATTTGGATCCTACATCTCAGAATAAGTGAAGGAAAGAATGGGTGACTCATAAAGAAAGAAGGAGTGGAGGAGGCTCTGAGATGCCTAAAAAGGGGGAAAGAGGGCAGAGAATGATCAAGCAAGTCTCCTTCACCTTCTATAGGTCCCAGTTCAGGAAAACACTTACTCTTAAGCCTAAATATGAGCTCACGTGGTAGCCTGATGCTTTCCTGAATCAAGGCCATGGCACTTTTCACCCTAAAAGATCCCAAAGTACCTCACAAACTGGATGCACACAGCACCTCTGAGATGTAGCATCCCTGGGGCTGGGATGTGCAAACCAGGGCATGCCTCCCTGCACAGTACTGGAGTGTATGTAGTGTAATGAGTTTGCTGTGGTGATGATCAAAGCGAAAGCCTGTCCTCTGCAGCTTTAGAGGGAAAGAACTCTCTGCTGCCATCTATTGGTGAATTGGAGGAAGAAACAATGAGCCAGACTTCATTTGCATGTTGGTTACCCAGCCTCCCAGTATGGGCATGTTGTCTATTTTGCTTAAAAATCATTTAAGCGTGGGTGTAGGGTAACAAAATGTTCCTGTCCATATTGTGTGACAAGGGAGCAACAGAACTTTGCTGAATATGCCCTAAGGGGTCACCCTAAACAAAGCCCAAGTCTTGCACTGTTGGGTAGAGGAGATTGGTCATCACAGCTTTGAAGAGCTTCTTTTAAGGGGGGGACACACTGGCTAGGAGGGCTTCTTCTGTGCTCTTTTTACTGACGATTCTGAGAAGAAAAATGGAAAGTGTATGGAAACTAAAGGACGACAACAGAACTGATGGAACACTGGGCAATAGCACCTCCACTATCCAGCACTGACAGCTGATTTCACTATAGCTGGACTACATGCTGGAACCTCCATGCCAGACCAGGCAGACTTACTCTGCAGACTGGAGATGGACGTGCCTGAATGCACTCCTAGACCTGGGGACTTTGCTAACTACTGACAACAAACTGTGAGTGGGGTTCAGGAGAAGGGGGAGGGGGAAAGTAATGTGTTAAAGGGACATTTCTTCATCAGTTGTTCGCTGTGATGGGGGGAACAGCGGTGAGGATAACTGCCAAAGATACGGGCGGGTGTGTGTTTTACAATTGTTTGAATGAATACATTGTTGCTGCGTTCTTCCAAACTGATGCAGTATTCCTTTGTTTCATACGCAAACTACGTGCTAACAAGAGCGGGAAGTATTGCCTCGTAAGGGTGCAATGGAAAATTAATTTCCCAGGTTTCTGGAGCATGAGCTGGTGTGTTTGTTAATTTTAAAAGGAACCCATATATGATTGAAACGGGCCTCTTTTGCTGCTGACAGGAGGGTCTTTACAGGAAATCATGTCAGTGACATGAGGTCTTTGCACCTCAGGGTGTGAGGCCACTTTGCTTGACATACTCCAGCTGGATACCCCTACATGGTCCGGAACTTGGCTAGTATTTGCATTTCCCTGCTCTCCCATCATGGCAACTGCATGTGGCTGGAAGCTTCTTGATTAACTTAACTTAAGCTTTCCTTAACTTGAACTCCAGAGTGGTAGTGAGTGCTAGGCGGAGGGCCCTCAGCTCTGGAACTTACTTTCTCCGACCATCCCCCATAGCCCAAGTCTGATGACGTTTAGGACGCCCTACAAGATGGGTCCGGTCAGTCTGTCTTTTCTTTAGCAAGGAATGGGCTTGATCCAGGAATTGCACCCGAGATTCTATGGCCTGGTTTATGTGCGAGGTCATGTCACAACGGTCCCGTCTAGCCTTGGACTACAAATGAACAATATGGCCCCACAGCCAGAAGGGATAAAATAGAGGGAGGTGATAGAGGCAGGGGTGGGCAGCAGTTATTCATTTAAATTCCTGCCTTGCTCCCAGTTATCACCACGAAGGGTGCAAAGCTCTCTAGGGCAGGGACTGTGTTGTTCTATATTTTTGTTTGGCACCTGGAACAATCGGGCACTGGTCCTGACTCCAGGCTTTGGGTGTTACTGTAATATATTTCATTATTAATTAAGTATAAATATAAACTAGAGGGTCACACATTTTGTGGTTCACATAGGCCAATCTCTGTGTTTTAGCTGGCTTTTTTTAAGTGCAAATAGCTTTTCAGGTTTTTTAAAAAATCATATACAATGAGATTCTGTGGTTGCTCTGTTTAGACGATAACCTCTAGCAATTCGACATGGTACTGCCACTAAACCTACATTTGACTGTTGTCTAAGCTGCTCCTTTTCTTCTCTGTGTCATTTTAGCAGTTTCATATTTTTTAAAAGGTTATATCTGTTGGTGATTGAACCCAGAGTCAAATATTATCCACTCAGATGTGCGAGCCCTTGAAAGGACTGTGTACATGCAAACTGATTGCAAATTTGCCATTGTCAACCACAGCCTTAGATAATGGCTTCTATAGTAACCTATACGGGCCTTTCAGCAGCGGGTCATTTATGGCATGGTACTACGTGTTTGAAATTCAGTCCTGTGTATTTATCAAACTACTGCGGGCATGTCTCCTCTCTCCTCTCTCCCTGCTAGCTAAGCAACTACCCCACATCTGTCTGGCAGCTCTCAGCGGGCAAAGCAAGGAGCAGATTTTAAGCTCTAATTGTTTTTAGTCAGGTCAGGGGCTGTGTGTCTCCTCTCACACCCCCTTCTCCATGCCAGGGGCTTTATGTACCCTAATTTCCCCAATGCCATACTCCCCGTTTAACTCTTCCTCCATCCCCGTTATTATTTTTTCTTTCTGTCTGGGAGATAAATCATTCAAGGTGTCAAGATGTTAAACTCTTATTGAGAGGACGGGCGCAGCTGAGATGGGGACGGAGGGTATTGTTATTCTGGAGAGTGTTAATGGCCTGCAGTGGCACTAATTAGGCTTTTGCACTTGCTCAATCTTCCCTAGGCTGAGGAAGGGGCATGGTCTGCAGTCTGGAGTGTTGCTCTGGTGGCGTGGTGGCAACGCCACTGAAATTTGACAGAGGGGTGACCGGGCCTAATGGTGGTGTGACTTGGCACACAAGGAGTCCCTTCCTGTACGGAGGTGTGCCAGGGAGTCCTTCAAGACCTTGGCTTTTGATGGAACAGACTCACGTTCTGGATGGGTGAGAGACAGGGGAGACACCCTGGCCGAAGGAGACCCAGGGTTCGTGGAAGAGGGGATGAACAACGACTGGAGAGTGTAGAAACTCCAATTCTCTCCTACTCCCACCCACCAAGAAGTATCTGAACTGGCGCCACTGAATGGCTGTCATCAACCATTTCTTTGATCTACAAACACTTACAGCCCTGGCTGAAGCTGCTGGGTTTGCCAACCAGATGCCAGAGTGGCGTCTCCCAATTCCCCCTTTCATTTTTCCTGAATTTTCCCCCAAATCAATAAGGTGCTTCTTACTGAGGCCTAGAATGTTCCCTGGAGTTTAGGAATGAATCAGATGCTGCATTCAAAAGTTATCATGTTACACCCAGACAGAGAGATGCCTCAAGCTGAGTGTAGAGCACCGCCTCGCTTTGGTTGGCAGAGTATAAGTAAAGTATAAATAAATCCAGTGACCATGAATCAGGTGTCATATGCAGAGCATTGGGAACCACTGTGCAGCTCACTTACATTTTTACTCTGCCATCTCATCGTGGCCTAAATTTTCCAAAGTGACTCATGGCTTTGGGTGCCCAAAGAGATTTCAGAGGGATCTGATTTTCAGAAAGCACTGAGCCTCTGCCCCCTGAAAATGGGGCTCCTTTAAGGTGTGGCCCCCAAAGATCGAGACACCAAAAATCTCTAGTCACTTCAGGCAATTTAGGCCTGTTTTCAGACACTGATTTCAATTAACCCAAACCAGAGGCTATTTTTTAAACAGCTTCCTTTGTTTGGCCCTAGTGTATTATAGACTAATTGCCATTGCATTTCTGAATGGTGGGTGGGGGGGAGGGTAGGTCAAACAGGATTTTGCAGTGTGGAGTTTTAAAAATGATTTGCTGAGCCAGTGCTGTGTGTGGATTTCATATAATTTTTAATAAGAATTTTTATTGTTGATTCACATTGTAAATATGTCTTTGTGTGACATGACTGATGGAGTCTCTTCACGTCGACTTGGTAATTTACTATCTGAGAAGTAGGTGCAGTAACTTCATTAATCGACATTAAGGAATTTTGGAAAAAAGTACTGGAAGCAATCTGGAATGTTTGGGCATTACAGGGTCTCAGTTGCATTAATATTTTTCTACTGCACCATGCTGAGCAAAAATATTAAAGCTTTAGGGCCCAATCCTAGAATATGCTAAGCAGCCCTAATGAACTTGATGACCCTGATCCAAAGTTCATGGAAAGTCTCCCACTGATTTTAATGAGCTTTGGATCAGACTCTGAGAGGCTGCTAGGCTCAGTAAAGATTGCTCATGTGAGTAGGATTATAGGATCAGATATTTAAACTATGTATTTCCATGCGTTTGCAGTATTGTCTCAGATGCCTAATATTTTAAGGCAGCTGTCATCCAAGTAAGCTTATGAGAATTATTCCTTAGTCATGAGTGAACAATGCAACTATATTAGTCTGCCCAAAGTGAGCTCTGAGGCCTATCAGAAGGCATATATCTACCATGAAGAACTTATACGGAAATCAATTTTTGCCGATAGTTTAGTTGACTATTTCCCAGTCTACACATAAACTTGCATCAAAATAACTTAGCTGTGGAGCTGGTCAGGAATCTTCCAACTAAATGACTTTTTTATATACAGAAAATGCAGTTTCTGCCACACTGAAATTTTCTACAGGAAAATTTCGATTTTGCTGAGATTTTTTTTTCCCCTTCAGAAAAATTAAGCCATGATATTTCATTTCAGTCCTAGACAAATTGACCCCAAACATTTCAGGTTTTGAGCTGAATCAAAATTTTTGTTTTGAGTCAGTTCTGTGTTAACTAGAATCTTCCTGTGGAGCCTCAGGGGAGTTCTAATTTACCTCATGCCCCATTCTCTCTGATGGGCCAGGCTTCTTCATTGTACTACATTTCCCATGATGCACTGCAGTTTCCTGTCTCTCTGAGCTGCATAGTGCATCCAGGGAGTCACATGACTGTGGTGCATCATAGAGAGGCCAGGTCAGTGAGGTAATATTGTTTACTGGACCAACTCCTGTTGGTGAGGGAGACGAGTTTTCTAGCTACACAGAACTCTGCTTCAGGTCAGGTGGTGGATGGAGCCAAAAGGGGCAATCTCATTGATTTCATGGCAACCTCAGTAAAGGCCTTGCACCTGCAAGTCCTTGTGCAGTGCACAGTTTGGAGAGCAAAGTCATCACAAGCTCAAGTTTGAGTAGAGGATACCTGTGAACACAAAACATGTTAAGCTGTAATCCTGGCCCTCTACCCAAAGTCAAGTCCCAGCTCCCCTTACTCTTGAGTGTTTAGTGGAATAAAGAGGCAACCGGGGAAGATATTGGGCATGTCAGGGGGGACCAGGGCATAAACATGATCATGAGCACACAGATGATGCGATTAGCTGTGTGCTCCCCTCTTTGGCCTTTAGCATTAGCATTAGCAGTTCATACTTAGACGTGGAAGTCCCAGAGCAGATCCTTTTCATTTTGTTTGGAACGCAGTCCATCTCTTTCTTTCCCTGTCTCACCACTGATTACTGGTTCCAAAGAAATTATATGTTCTACTCTCATCCAGGTTATACTATTCATAGTTCCTATGGACTCCAGGAGACAGAGTTGCTAGCTCCCATGATTTTATCACAAGTCTCACAATGTTTGGTAAAGCCCCAGATTCCTGGAGTCAGGTGGGTACATGAGAATCTAAGCTTTCAATAAAAAAAGGAAGTTTCTAGCCCTCCTGTTTGTGGAGAAAGCCTGAAAAGACTTGCAAATCAAAGTCTCCAGCATCAGAAAACAAGCAGATTTCCACATTTATAATTAAAAAAAAAAAAAAAAAAATCTCATGATTTTTAATCCAGTCTTGTGATTTTTCAGGGCCTGCCTCATGAGTAAGGGGGGAGGATACAACATAAGGAACAGCCATAGAGTTTAAGACCAGAAGGGACTGCCAAATCATTTAGTCTGACCTTCTGCATGTCACAGGCCATTAAACCCCACCCAGCTGCCTGCTCACCAAGTCCAAAAACCAGAATTAGACCTCAGTATTACAGCTCTCAGGAGACTCAGCTATTGTGTGACACAGGCAGAGAACAGGAGGGGCCAACGTGCACCAATGCCTGAGTCTTCAGCAATGACAGGAAACTGGTCTAGTGAGAGATACCCAGCTGATCCTGATGCCACAAAGGAAAGTGGGGAAAAAACCTCAAGCCTCTGCCAGAGGAAAATTCCTTCCCAACACCAATATGGAAGGCACAATGTAAACTGATTATACAATCTTTTAGTGCGTGTCTTTTACTATTTAATCAATATCCTAGCCTTAGACATCCTAAGTCTGATGACAGGAATTTCACAGGAATCATATACCAAGACAACAAGAGCCACAAGCAGGGTCCACTCTAGCTACAGACAAACAAGGCAGCTGCTGGTGTGGCAGATTTCTTGGAGAAGCATTTTTTTTATGGCTGGTCTGGTCAGCCTGGTCTCCGGGGATGTGACTTACAGAGAGCTCTACTGTGTAGCGCTCTAACGGGCCTGTGTTAGCAGCATTTGCTGGCAGAAGTGGGGGAAGGATAGTTTGCCTCCAGGGATTGTCTGGTGTAAGTAACAGCAACCTGGAGCTGCCCAGATGGATAATAGCATTGTCTGTTATAAGTCCAATGCTCATACACTCTCTCCCACCCCAGGCCCCACTCCTGGCAAGCCTCCTATTTCGAGGCTTGTGAAGGAGCCTGTGCAGAGCAGCCTATAGCCACTATGTGCAGTGCCCTGTGCTGGAGGAATTCTCATCCTGCTGGCTCAGGAGACGTCATGGCTCCTGTATAGTGTTCTAGCAGCATACTGGGCCTGTAGCAGAGGGGGGATCCTCTCTCAGGTTTCACATAAAACCTGATACTAGTTAATGATCATTATTGATTGACTGACTAATTGATTAGGGTCTCCCTGAGTTCCCAGTCAGTATCAGGGTGCCCTTGTGCAAGGCATTGTACAAACACATAGTCCCTGATCCTCAAAGGTGTCTAACCCCCAGTGAAACACCCATGGGAGCTAGGTTCTTATACCTTTGAGAATCTGTGACTCCCTGTGCTAAAGAGCCTACAAGCCAATGCATCATTTATTATATTAATTAATATTAATTATCTATTAAAATGGAATGAAAGTCATTCTTCCAAGTTATGGCGCTAAGCAATGACAATAAACAAACTCATAATTCAGTTCTTGCATATTGTGGTATAGCAGCAATGACAGAATCAGCAGCTCCCATATTGACGGAGTGTTCAAGTATATGAATGAATATATGAATGAAAACATCTTTAGGTGGTAGTTTCACAGTGGGTTGTTTTTGGTCCCTTGCAAGAAGATAGCTCCTACCTGCCAAAGCCAGCTCATCAAATGGCAACCGTAATGACTCGCAGGATTATTTAGGATATTCAATCTTTCTGCAGTCTGTCATAACAGAAACAAGGTGGGTGTCTTTAATTGGACCAACTTCTGTTGGTGAGAGAGACAGGCTTTCGAGTTTACAGAGCTCTTCTTCAGCTCTTCCTCAAGAAGAGCTCTGTGTGAGCTCGAAAGCTTGTCTCTCTCACCAGTAGAAGTTGGCCCAATAAGAGACATTACCTCACCTGCCTTGTCTCTCTAGTATCCTGGGATTGACACGGCTGTAAGAACACAGCATACCACAGAATCAGTTGTACCGTGTTATTCCATTTAAAAGAGAGGAACCATGTCTGCTCTTCTCCTGCTTTCCACACAATGATCTAATAGCTCAGTGTGGGTGTTCTTCTTGCTGTGCAATGTTTACAAACTCTGATTCTCTCTTCAATGAGCAGACTTGAAAACTGGCTTGGATAAAACCTGCAATCAGACAAGCTGGCTGCCATCGCCACATAACTAACTCCTGATGAACGCACATGCTGGAACTATGAAACTGCTTCACGAATAGAGATCATTGAGCCACACCATACAATAGGGAGCTTTAAAAAGCCATTTTGTTACCTAGTCAGTTTTAGAGAGAGAAGTTAGTTCACAGCCACCTACAGGAACATCAGCAAGAGAACTGAAGTTACCCAAAGAACCTAAAGATTTTCCACTCCTGAAATTCCTAAGGGGGTATCTCAACCTATGGACTGGACAGGGGGCATAGCCCCACTGATGTCCTGGGATCTGCAGGACTGCATATGTGTGATATTGCCACCACAATCCTGACAGAGCTGGTCACACACCTTTAGCTGCCTAACCTGCACTCTTATATAATCTATACTTATACTAATATATCTCAGATTCCCACTTTGGGGACTTATTCTGCCATGCTAAACCTCTGAGCAGCATTCAGATAGTTACAATTTAAAAATAATAATAAAATCCTTCAGAGAAATGTTTCTGTCTCTGCTCCTCAAATGTCACATCCCACCGGCCACCCCACAATGACTCTGGCTCAAAGCCCAGGAAGGGCAAGACTCAATTCTGTGCTAGTGTCTGGTCTAAACTCTGTTATCTTGCAAGCCATCAGAGTTAGAAACAGGTGCTATACACCAGCTTTCTGATAGGATTAAGCTCTGGCTCCTGTGGGTTCAGAGGTATTTGATTCTAAACTGCTTACATTGTGACATATGGAAAGGAAAAGATTCTAGGTCATTTTTAGAGGATTCTAAAATGTATCAATTATAACTTTCCCTCCCTCTGAGTCCTGTGCAGTAGGATCCATGGTAACGAAGGCACCAGACTTTACAGTCAGAAGGATTTTAAAAGATGTATTACAATTTTTATAGCGCTAAACCATCTAGCTTTTCAGTCAAATATGTGGCATATGCAGAATACATGATAATGGGGTGTGGTGTAAAGGTTTTATTGGCACGGGCTTGGACTGACTTGTATAATTCAGTGCTGCCAACTTGAAAATTAGTTTTGTTATTTCATTTTGAGGTCTCTCAGGCCATCTGTAATCTGACTGAGAGCAGTTCATTGCCTTTTATTGCTAGGTCCATATGTTTAGTTTACGGCAAAGTGTCTTGGGCATATACTAAATGCACATCTTTTTATCAAGATAGATGAGGTAATATTTATTGGAATCAATTCTGTTGGTGAAAGGTACAAGCTTTCAAGCTCTACAGCTCTTCCTCAGGTCTGGGGAAGGTAACCAGAACATCACCTATACCTTCCGCTGACAGAGGTTGGTCCAATACAAGATATTACTTCACCTACCTCGTCTCTCTCATAGCCTGCGGCCCACTGCAAACAATCTTGATGTCAAATTAACCTTCTATAGTAGATAGTCAGATACTGAACTAGCAGGACAGTGGATTATGCATAACACATATCAATTGATGGGCTGTTCTGCAAAGCAGTTCAGCTGGAGATCCTGCGGGGTTTATGCTGACTCCCCAAACAAGAGCGTTCTCCGAGAGCTGGCTCAGCATGGCGACATTTGCCAGATGTGCAGATCTCTCTAATGTGTTACCAGGCTGCTCAAATATTCAGCTTACTTGTCAGCAAGAACGTGCTCCTTTTGGAGTGGGTGCATGCCCTGCCTAATCATTTCACTTATGAAAGCAATGCCTGAGAGTGACAAAGTCTGCTTTGAGACAGAATCCCTCCCAGAGCTTCCCTGCACTGCTCCCAACTCCTGTCTTAAAGGATAGTTCAGTTTAATTAAAAGGCACTGTGGCCCAGTGGAAAATATCATCATTATGTCCTGTTTCTGGTCAGGCTGGGAATATCCCAAGAGCCGTATTTCTTACAGTACACTGACAGTTTCACTGCTGGAGCTGGAGAGAGCACAAATAAAACCAGTAATGGGAGAAACAGTGAGGCGATTTTACTTAACTTTAGGAGAAGGATGGATCATATTGGATTAGAGGATGGGGTGAAGCCTTGTGTTGGCTCATTCTATGAACCAGTTCCCATGTTCCTGATTTTTGCCCCACATTGTGTCAGGTGGTGTCTGTATTTTGGACCATTCTGCAGGATAAACAAGAATAACCTTTGTCCATATCTAGTCTGTCCCAGTATCATGAGGAAAGTGTTCTTGAGTGGGCATTCTCCTTACTGCCCTGTAGAGTTATGGTCTAGTGGGTAAGACATGAGCTAAAAGCAGTAGGTTCTAGTCTCGCTGCTGGCACTGATCTGCCATGAGATCTTAGGCAAGAAATCACTTTGTCCCTTTTTTCCTCCTCTCCTACGCTTTGTCTGTTGCCTGTGTAAATGCTTTAGAGCAGGGACAATCTCTATGTGTGTACAGTTCTAGCACAATGGGGGTTCAGCCTAGATTGGATCCTCTTGGCTATACCATAAGATAAATAATAGACCTGGAATTTTCATCCCATGGGCAATTCCAGGATTTCATAATCTGATTTATTCTCAAATTGGAATGAAAATACGAACTCTCAGAATTTGTCACAAAATGAAATATTCCAAAATATTTTTGTTTCAGCCTGACTGAAACAATGACTGTTATAATATGCATAAATCAAAATACAACATTTTGACCTTATTGAAATAAAACATTGTGGTGATTTTCCCAGTCAAAAATGTTAATTTACATCGGTAGGGTCCTGTGACACGTTTTGTTTTATGTCGAATTGGCATTGTGCATGGAAAACCATTTGATCAGCTGTAATGAATAATTCTAATCATGGTTTGGTTTAGACTATACCATCTAGTAGATACAAGAAAGAAACTCTATAGAGTTGCTATGAATTATTTCCCAAATCATCTGGAAAAATAATCCCCGTAAGAATAGGAGAGCAACAAGCACGCAGAGTGATGAAGACAATGATAGAGTTGTGGAAGCTGCACAAAATCTACTGCTCTGGAATTTGAACATTCCTTGCAGCATCTCATGTGTTGTTCCTCCCCCAGCGATCATGACTGACAGCCTATACTTTATCTTGTTCTGTTCTCCGAGGTATAGATGTACCTCATTGATAACGTGCAGATAGAGCTAGAACTCCTCACGTGACCCTACTAATCTTGTCCACCAGCTGCAGATGTTTGAATCAGACCCATCCATCTCTGCCAAAGAGCAAGTGCTGGCTGGTGAATGTTCCTGTCTCATCTGAAGGGTGGATCCTCCCCAGAGGGTTACGCCTCCGGAGCACCTGACTGGGACTCCAGCGAGAAGCTTAACCTTGTGTGGGGGAATGACAGGCTGTCAAGGAAGCTATACTGACATACAGTATGTGTGATACAGTTGAAATTAGCCATAGGCACCTCCTTGACTTCACTTTACAAAGATACTTCCCAATCATCTTTGAGTGGTGGTGATCTGGAATTTTTATACAACCGACTGTCAGCAGCATATCTCAAAACGCTTCGCAACGGAGATCAGAATCATTTTCACTGTTTTACAGATGGGGAAACTGAGGCACAGAGCGGGGAAGTAACTTGCCTAAGCAAACCAGTGGCAAAGCCAGGAACAGAGCCCCTATCTCCTGAGTCCCAGTCTCATGCCCTATCCACCAGGCCACACTGCTTCCCTTTAGGTAACATAACTACAGATACTACATCCTTGCCTTCACTAGTCTAATAATAATACCTAGCTCTTATATAGCGCTAACCTGATTTTGGTCCCCTTATCTCATGCTGAGTAGTACCTGACTGCACAAGTGCTGAAGTCATGGGGACTATTTGAGGAGTATAATACTAATAAGTGTGGCTAAGGATGTCAGAAGTGTCCCTCTTGTGCTGGCTTCATCAGGGACTCTATTCAGAGCAGTACTTCACTTTCCCAGCAAAATTAATAGTCAATACAATGTGATTTCTTTCTGGCTTTGTGAACCCCATCTATTACAGAGATGATGGCTTCTTCTGAGAGTGACCCTACACGTGCCGACTCATTCACTCCTAACCAATCCTCCAAAGTGTGTGTGTCTGGAGAGGGTGAGCTTTTGGACAGCTTTGGAAATGGCAAAGGTTGGGTGTTCCCCCTTTTCCCAAGCATGGTGTTGTCACAGGGAAGCTCACCCTTTAAATGAAGCAAGCCAAGAGCCTCTTTGCCAGTCTAAGTGCTCCCAGTTTGGCCAGCCAAGAGGCAGAGCTGTGCCTGGGGCTATAGAGGATCAGAGTGGGGGAGGTTCACAAAGGAAGCTGTAGGAAGTTGCTGGGGGAAGATTGAAGGAAGAAGAGCAGTAGAGGAGGTTTACCTGCTGATTTCTAAGCTGGAGCTGAAGGCCAGAGAGGGTTGAGGGCCTGGGGAACTGTGAAAGGATCTACCTGCTGGCTTGTCTAACATGAGATCTTAGTGCAGCAGGGGGAGTGAGGGATGAACTCCCAGTACAGAAGCTAAAGGGTTCCTCCTGGGAAGATTGGAGCTGCACTCCAGCTAGAAGGCTTGGGATGGCTGTCCTGGCAGAAGGACAGAAGAGGACCGTAGAAGAGTCCATATGTGGTCGAAGATGTCAGCGCATGGTATGTGCTACGCTGATGGACTAGATGCCATGACATTTTAAGGACTATGCACAATGGGAGTGATGAATGGACAATATATGTTTTGGGACATTTGTTATGGATTATTTGCAATATGTTTTTATAATAAACCAGTTCCAAAGGCCCCTAAGAACTCCACAACAGCAAGTAGGCATGATGGTGCCCAACCACAAGGGGGTGCTTGGGGCCAAGGGCGAATTGTTCACAAGTATATACCACAATTCACAATACCACAATATTCACAAATATTCACAAGGCAGCTGATAGGATGGGCTTCCGCAACTCACTCTGGATTTAAAAAAAAAAAGGCTAAAGTATTTATCAACTTTTTCCACCTTTCAAAGCTGGCTGATGATAATTGGTTCACTGTGTTCTCAAATTTGCACTTGCAAATCAGTGTAAAATGTGAGCAATGTCAGTGTGCCACATTCTAGTGACAATAGAATTTGTATTACACTAGTATCTAGAGGTGCCAACCAACATCCGTTGTGGCAGGTACTGTACATACACCTCGGAATAAAGAGACCCTGCCTGAAAGACAGACAAAGCATGAGAGAAAATAAGTATTACGTGCATTATTCAGATACGGAACTGAGTTGCACAGAGCTGAATTGAGGAAGGGAATCTGTAGCAGAGCTGGCACTGAAGAGGCTGTGTGGCCTAGTAGCTAGCATCTTGGACTGGAGACCTGGGTTCTATTCCCAGCTCTGCTGCTGGGTGACCTCAGACAAGTCACTTTACCTGTCCATGCCTCAGCTTCTCCATCTGTAAATTGGGGATAGCGATACTGACCTCCTTTGTAAAGTGCTTGGAGATCAACTGAGGAAAAGGGCTATATAAGTGCTCATTATTAACCCATATCTCCTGAGTTCCCATTCGCTGTATGAGCTACAAGATCAGCCTTCCTGAAGTTATGCATTTAAACTTCTTATTAACCAAACTTTAAAATTCAAAATAAAATTTGTGTTGGGAGTAACTCATTAGAGTAAATTTCACCCCTGCCTACTGTGCTGGATTGCCACCCTTGGAGAAAGGATCAGCATGGCAAACTTTCCCTCTCAGCAATGCTCTGCAACTCTGAAGTGGAGTGACCATCTCTTAGGACGAGGTTAACTTCATTTCCATGCTTATTCAGCCTTTAACCTCTCTGCTGATATCACCAGCAAGGGACCTGATTGTGATTGCTTTACTCCTTCTCTGTTCTACAAACCAATGGAGAAAAGAGGTTTTTTAGCTTGTGGTGTAAACTGTACCTTGGTGCAGCACTTGTAATGGAAGTCAGTCTTCCCACAACACTCTTTGATCAGGAGTCAAAGTGGATACAGTTCGTATTGCACAGGAGGAAAAAGGATTTCTTCTTAAAGGATACTTACCCTCATTTTACAAAACCAGGACATTCTCCCACCTGCTGTTTCTTAACTAGCCACATCTAGATTTAAGTAAAATGTCCTTCTCACGCGGTGCATCTTCATTAAGAAAAAAGGGTTTTCTTTACGCATGTTAGCTAACGTATGGTAACAAGGGAGGTTGAAATTTTAACATGAGTTAGCATGACAAGGTAAAGAATAAGGTTTTCCAACTTGGTGCCCCCTCCCTCCTCCAAGTCTACATTTCTAGCTAAATGAAACTTTGGGACTTTATTGTTTTGTTTTTGGATTAATCAAAATTTCAGTAAAATAAAAATATTTCTGATTTTGACTTTTAAAAAGTTCTGCAATCTTATCAGTATGAAAATAGAACGTAGTCTGAAAATATAATGTATTAACATACTAGATAAAGTCTATAATATAAATAAACTTCAAAATGAAATTGTTCTGAAATGAAAAACCAAAATGCTTTTTGATTTTTTTTTTCTGAACAAAATTTTGTCAAAATCAAGCCTTGCCTGTCGAAAGTTTCCATCATGCCAAAATGGTATAAAAATATGCCATCGGAAAATTTTCATCCATTGCTCAGTATAGACTTTTGAGCCCTTGAGTTTAGGGGCTGTCATCTCTACATGTGTGGGTAGTGTGCACCATGTCGTGGGTGCTACACATGTGTTGGTTTTCATGTGTGTTTCTTTTTTATTTGAAATCCACGATTAAGTGCAATTCAAGGTAAACATTCCTTTCAAGCCAGAACAGGCAAGAGTGACAGTTGGTTATCGTCCTAGGGCATTTCTCTTTTGCGTGTCATTAGGATGATATGCTACAAGATAAGAGGGGGAGGCAAGAGTTCAAGTCTGATAGCGTTAATGGATGGATTACTTTCATTCCAATGGAACATAATTAAAAGGAATTCACTGAACAGACACACATGAGGAAATTCTTTACAGCATGGAAGGGCAGCTCATAAAAGAGAGACATTCCCTCTGTTTTTCTTGGGAGCACAGACAAGGTCTATAAAAGGGGCGTCAGTGCCGAGCAGAATACCCGAACAAGAGGGTTGTTACCCTTTCCTAAGCAAACAGCCCTGATATTCCTGCCATCTCAGCACTTCCCAACGCTGCCCTTCAAGCTGCTTTCCGGGACCAAACCAAAAATAGCTTTGGGTAAAGCTCTGTGGCATGGCTGGAAGTATGTGGAAGTATCAGTGGCAGGGGCTAGTTGTGCAGTTGTGGTGCAGTGATGCTGCACTGCAGAGCAAGAACTCCATTTTTGTGCCCTCGGTTCAAGTCCCAGGCTGGGTGTATGTCCAATGCCGTGCTCAGCCTCTACAGAGGAGAGGGGATGGTGCACGGTTCTCAAGGATTCCCTTTGCTTGAGCAAAGGATGATCCCACTGGGGAACAAATCCCCAGCCCTCCTCAACCACAGTGATCTTATTAGGGTGCAGAGAGTCCTACCTAGCCCTCCTCAATCAGAGGGAGAGCATGCAATATGCTTGAAGGAAGCAGAACCAGCTGCCCTGTGTGGATGAGCACCGTAAAAACACCTGACTGAATAGTGCACCATCAGCTGTGTGAACCTCTGCTCAATTCCCACACCGGTGTTTGGACCAACCCAGTTCCTGCTGCTTTGTGCTATTTCTCACTAACAGCCGTACAGACTTTTTTTCTTCACACCACTGATTGGGGAATGGCTGTTCTCCTTCCAAAAACCCAGTATTGACAAGGGTATTCTTGCCCCAATAAGACTATTTGTTACTCTTTGTTCCCCTGTTTACAAAGTTTCAGTCCTCCAACCAGGGATGCAAAACAATATCATGTGACCTAAGTGGCCAATCACATGCTATGTATTTAAATAGTCAACACATGTCCATTTCACCAACTAATTATCAGGTTTGAATTCCTTGCAGGAACTGTCTTTTTTACTAATTCATTTGCCATGGACAATTATTCAGAGTCTTTCACTGCTTATTGTCTAGGACTTCAGAGGTTCATCCAATTGTTACAGATCTAGTCTTGATGCGCCTTCATCAAACAAACTTCAGTGGCAGTTTTGCCTGAGTGAGGACTTCAGGATGGGTCTTATAACAGTTGCCCTCTCTCAGCGCTACTTACATGTGCACCTGCGCTATGTCAGAGGTCCTACCCTGCTGTTATAGACTCAACCAATCTACATGTCTGATGCCATGAGGGTCTTTTATTTGTCTCAAGCTAGGATTGCTTCCCAGGCAGTGTGGCCTAGTAGGTAGAGGACTCAACTGAAATCAGGAGACCTATATTTTGTTCCTAGCTGTGCCACTGACCTGCTGGATGATCTCTCCAAGCAAGTCATTTCAGCTTCCTGTGCCTCAGTTTCCTTATCTGAAAAAATGGGAATAATCATCCTGATCTCCTTTATAAAGCACTTTGGGCTCTACAGGTGAAAAGCGCTGTGTACGAGCTAGGTATTAGCATTATTCCCATTATTTTGTCTGATTTTTCTGCTTTGTGAGTCAGAGAAACACCCATACTGTTAAATTTTAGCTTTTACTTTGTGCATTTCTTTCAAAATAAGCAGCAGCATTTCTTCCAAATGAGGCAAAACATGTTCATTTCTTAGGAGGAAACTTTGAAAGTAGAGCAAATGAAAAACGAAATATTAATGCAAAAAAGCAATGTTCTTTTGGCATTCATCTTGATATTAGTGCAGGTTTTTGTGTCTGAGCTTTATTCTTCATAGCTTGACTTCTCTTTTTGCCAGCTCTCTTCCTTGAAGTCATTAGCCTATGTTTATATAACAAACCTAGTGTCCTAGAAATGTTTAATTGTCACAGAATCATCAAAGCACTTCATTTCCGTGGCACTAGAAGATGGCTTCAATGGGATGTGAAGACAATGGGTGTGAAGCCCCCTGCTTAAAGTTCAGTGAGAGGGCTTAAGGCCCTGTTTTAGCAGTCCAGCCCTGTTCAAAAAGCAAATTAAACATGTCGTACAGGGGCATCTGCCCAACACCTGTTTGGAAGGGGTTAAGATGCCAGGCAGGCCAATTAACTTCCCCAGGTGCACTTGGAGGAAGAGATGGGGAGCTGGCCACTAATTAGGAGTAGGCTCAGCTGTGCTGGAGCATAGACAGGTGGTAGCTGGTTACAGATAGGGATTGCAGGAAGGCAGTGCAGTCACCCCCTGAGTGGAGGGAGGCAAACCCAGAGAGGGGAGAAGCTGGTAAGATTGAAAGAAACCCAGGGAAACTGTAGAGAGGACTGAGGAGATATAGGCCTTGGCCTTGGCCTTGGCCTTGGCCTCATGTTACAGGGTCCATTGATTGGAACCTGTGTAGAAGTGGGCCTGGGTTCCCTTGCCAGCCACTGGATAATGGTACAGTGGCACACTAGCCAGACAGCAGGGTCTGGAAGGCCTTTGAATTCCCTGGAACCGGAGGACTTTAGTTAGCTGGCCAGAGGACCACGGTGTGAAGAAGAAGCTGCAGATCCAGGAGTGAGCGGCGTAGCAGACTGATCCAGGATGGGGGAAGACCCCACCAGAGGAAGAGTGCAGGCTGGCAGAGCTAATCCACAGGATGGCCAGAAGGAGGTGCAGTGAAGGAAGAATGGAAGAAGAAGAAGGGAGGAAGGAGCTGTGAAGGGAGCAAAGACTTGTTTAAATACATAGGATGAAACCCTAGCCCCATTGAAGTCCATGGCAGAACTGTAGCCTGGATTTCACCTGGATTTGGGAAGCAGCTGAGATGCTGGAAAAATTATCTCCCTCTAACTCAAGGTGCAATTTCAATGCAAAATCTTGGTCACTTTTGAATGCCCATGACACTGCCTTTTAAAGAGAAGGAACCACCTTATGCAAAAAGTAGCGGTGGTGCTCTAAGAATAGCCATGTCTATTATGGAATTAAAATGGTCTTCCGCTTCCTAAAATTGAAGGGAGGGGGCTGTAGACTTAGTTTAAGTGCTTCACAATCCCATAAGTCTGTGTGTGTTTGGGGTGGCGGGGGATGTTACAGTACTAATGGTGCAATTTAAAAAAAGAGGTTGGACAGTGGAATTGTGTCTTGAACAGTTGGGATGCCTGTGACATGTTTCCATGATAAACAAGCAAACAAACAAACCTTGAAAGGCTTGTGGGCTGGTGCTGTTACTCCAAGAACAGTCATTAATCTTTTCCATTGAACTGACACATGCAAACCTCAACTGCAGAACAGGGTCTTGTGCCAGGCGCTGTTCTCATGCATGTTACAAAAGAGAGGCTCTGTCCCAAAAACCTTGCAATCTAAACAATTGACTCAGGCTGCGGGGCTAAAAATAGCAGTTTAGACACTTGGGCTCCAGTGTGAACCCAGCCTTCCTCACACATCAGGTCTCGGAGCCCGAGGTCAGGCTGGAGGACGATTGTCTACACTGCTATTTTTAGCCTCATGGCCAGAGCCCCATGAATCTCAGTCTGTTGACCCAGGCTCTGAGACTCAGTGATGCTGGCCTGTTGTTGCAGTGTAGACGTACGCTGTTGCTCCATGCCTCAGTTTCTCATTTGTATGATGAGAGTAATAGCCCCATGTTGCCTCATGTGGTATTATGAAGATAAACTCTACAGCTGGTCTGAAAAAAATCTCCCCTCCCCCAAATATGTTTTAGTGGGAATTTCCAATTCAGCAAAACTGAGATGTTTCATGGTGACGGTTCAATTTCCCTGAAATTCCAGCAGAACCCAAGGGGGTGTCCTGCCAACCCAGAAGCCTGGATTTCCGGGCTTTGTGGTAGCCCGCTAGGGGGACTGCTCTGAGGCTGGGAAATCATTCCTTTCACAGAGAATTTCAAAATATTGGGGTGTTGTTCCCAGCTGGTACAAAACCAAACTTTGAAATCCTGTATGAAAAGGTGCTCCCTCTCGTTCTCTACTGCTAATAAAAAATGAAGCTTGTGAGAGGCTCATCTACTAAATAAGAACCGACCATCACAACAAATATTTTTCCATCCTGTGTGGATTTTCCATGGGGAAAGTAAGAACAAGGTATGAGAGTATATAAAACAGGATGGATTCTCTTGTACCAGAAGGAAAACTCTATCAGGCCATAGCTGTTTGACTAATCAATGTGAAGCCAATTCTGTCCCTAAACCAAAACCCTGGATTTGAGCAATCGCTACAATGCTTGAAACTCAGATCCAGGTCTAGATCCAATTTTTATAGTTTGTCTCACAGAGAGATGGGCACATTCTTTAGTAGTGAGGGAAAGAATGAAATATCCACAACAATCCTTTCATTGCAGAACTATGTGAAACTCAGTCATAATAGTTAGCAGACGTTCATGCAAACCTTTGGCACCCATTTCAAAGTGTACAGGTCTTATCCCTAAGTTTTTCATTCAAAGAAATATACCAAAACTTGATTGAAGCTCACAGCTGGAAAAGTAAAGCTCAGCCAAAACAGTTAAAAGTTGCCTGATTTCAGGTTGGAACGCTATTTTCCCATGGGTTCCACTCAAAACCCCAAACTAGCACAGGTTTGATCAAAACTTAGATCAGGTTTTCCAACAGGGTTACGGGATCCCTGTGGATCATCCAGTTGATACAGTTTCAATTTCAGCTTTGTAGCAGAATCTGAAAATGAGTTTCATTGTGTAAATTATACAAAGCAGCTCCACTTTGTTGTATAGCCTGCTGAGTTTGATCAATTTGTAATATTCCAATTTGGGGGATTTTAGTCATGCGTCCTTTCCTCGTGTCAGTTTTGCCCTCTGGACAAACTGGGAATGAATGAGTTGGATCTAGCAGATCAAAAATAGGAGTGTGCCTCCTTTTTTTGACTTGCCTTTGTGATGAGTATCCCACTGGTAATAAGAATGATTGATTGTGACAAGGATTTCACCACATTCTGTTATATCCAGGGTTGTAGATCACATTCACCATAACTCTGGGCCTACTTGTAAGTGGGTGTATCTTACAAGGAAGTTCTTGTACCACCTGCATCATCATAACGGTCAAGCGCCTTCCAGTGGTACATTCAGTAACATCTGTCATGAGTGGATCATTCTCTCTATCCTCTCCTCAGAGGGAAAATTATATGTGCAAGACAGCATTTTGTTCTGGTAGGTTCTTCTTTTTTTTTTTTTTTTAATATGTGTATGCCAATCTGTGTTTTATATTCGAGTGGTCAGGTCAGAGAAGGGCACCTTGCACTTGGAGTAGAAGGTGATGAGGTTTGTGATGGTGCTTTCATTCTTGGCGAAGTTCTTTCCACAGTCTGGGACCAGCCTCCTGCACAGACAAGCTTTAGCCTTATTGTAGACAGTTTCATTGTACCTGAGATGTGGAATTATCAACCATGGGCCTTAACCATGGAGTTTCAGATAAAATTTTTTTTTCCAGGCCACTGAGCACCAGAAAGATAAGGCCCAAGGCCTTGATATTGCATGAGAAGCCAGTAGTAGGCCCTGCTTAGTCATGAAATCTAGAACAGTGTAACCCACATGGGGAGTGGATGGAATGTGGTCGCACAATGGATGCAAGCAGAAAAAGGCTGTAACTAGAAGAAGTCTGGCACTGTTGTATGGCTGGATTTTCAGCATCTCATTCACCTTGCTTTGCTCCCGTTAGCAGTTTTGCTATTGACTTCTTGTGCTCAACTCTGCTCCCAGTGCAGAATGCTTCTGCAAATCCTACCCTTGGTTTCTAATTCTCCTCCTGGCTTGGGGTTGCAGGTATAACCAATTACATTTGGGCAATCATACTGTTTTCTAGCAGAGTGTGGAGGATTTCTCACCAGTGTAATATATGTAATTCTGCAGCTCATCACAAAAATTTCAATGAAACCTATTTTTTTTGTCAAAATTTGCTGACTTCTTGAAATCAAACTGTTCCTGGGGACATGTCTAGATTGACAAAATTCAGATGGCACTCAGGCTAGCAGATGGGGATCTGTCAGGTGAGTTAGCAGGAAGTCAGGCAGATTTCTGTCTGACCCTTTGGCAGGCTGCCCCTGAGTCGGGGCTCCCATTCCATTTCATGGAGAATTTAGAAATATTTGGACATGGATGAATCTGAATGAAACCACATTTCAAAGTATCAATCTTCTGCACAATGAAATTGCTGTTCTCTGCCCATCTTTATTTAATCCTATCTCCTAGAAACCCCTAAAAGCATCAGACTAGGATTAGTCTCTATTCACAATGGCAGTCATCAATTCTATAATTTTAGGCCTGCACCAATTCAGGAAAGCTTCCCTATTCAGGACAGAATTTAAGTGCTTAAATCCCAGTGAAGTCAATAAGATTTAAGCATATGCTTAAGTGCTTTCCTGGATCAGGGCTTTAAAAAAGGAGAAACTTGTATAAGAGATTGTGCAGGGTCTATGTTCAGACAATGATGTCATTCCTGTAAGTTTAAATGTTGACAGAGGTCAAAGAAATGGTGAGAAAAAGAAAATATCTGGTCATTGAATGAAGAATGAGGAAACAAAAACATCCATAAATTAGAAGAGTAAAGATAAAGAATTGTACCAGAAACAGAAATGTTGATCACTCAGTGTTTAGTTTTGCAAAAGCAAGATGTGGTGAATGTTCTTTTTTTTTTCTATCAAGAGCTGCCAATTTTTTTACTTGAGGTTATACATTTACACTGTTCTGAAATTAACAAGGATGTTTTGCAGATTCAGGGCCATATGTCTTTACTAACAGAAATATGTTTTGGAAAAATGGGAAACATGATGATGATGATTCAAATAAACCAAACCATTATAGCAAGTCTTAACACACGGCTAAAATGAAACTGACAGCCAGGGATAAAACCCAAATCTGCCCAGCCCCGAGGCCTCAGCCCCTGGACCACTGGGATAAGCAGCATGGCATTCAGTGACATAGCAATGGAGGGGGAAGATTAATTGCCAATAAATTACTCCAGTTCTGTTTTATAAGCAACATAGTCCTGCCTAATTTTTAATTATTTTCCAAAGAAATCTTTAAGAAAAGAGAAAGGTGGGACGTATACACACACCACCTTCTAACATGTAACTCAAATAATCCATCTGGTGAAGGATATGCTCCTTTGACATATATGACTTATTCACAAAGAGGGATTAGAAATGCTTCAGATCCACTGTTTAAACCATCTTTGCCAGTCAGTCTTCACTATAAACGCTGTTTGTAACTCAGACTAAACACATTGGATTTAACTGAAAGACGTCACCCACATGGGCAAGTGTTCAGTGATTTAGCTAGCCTCTTTTATTGAACTCTGATGACATGTCCCAGCGCTTTGCTGGTAGAGATTGGTAGAGATCCAATCGTAATGCAAATTCAAAGCGCCATGCAGGGTAATGGGTTAAAAGGGTTATCATTGTTTGTTTTAGATGTCAACAAACTGTAATAAATAGTTCCAACAAACAGCATGTGTTAGTGCTGAGACTGGAACATTGGTGAAATATATAATCTTGCTGTTCAAGGGAAGCTAATCAAGGTTATTGTATTGGTTCCATGACAGCCTGATTCCGAGGGGGCTGCTCCCACTGGAATCAAGGGCAAAGCTTTGCAAAGTTATGACAACAAAACGTTTCACTTCTTGACCCAATGTGAATTTTGTCTTTTTTTAATTTTTTTATTTTATTTTATTTTTTGTTCATGAAAATTTGTGAGATGGACTTTTTTTGTCCTGAATAAGAATAGGAATATTTTGTCTTTTAATCTTGAGAATTCCCACAGGACAAGAAACCAGGTTCCCAACCCAGCTCTAGTACTGAGTGAAGTCTGCGCCAATTGCATACTCCAGCATAATGGTTGCCTTGCTGTACTGTGAAATGTTGGGCTTTACTCAAGAGAACACTCAGTTCTCTAAGATGCTGACTGCCCTCTACTCCCACCAGCTCCAATGGGAGCAGTGCCAACCCCTATGGGGAGGGCCCAGGAAGCCTGCTGTGATGGTATATGTGGGGAAACTCTGGCTCCAGTCCTATAGAGCCCTACTAACAGTGTGGAGGGATTCCCTCGGTGTTCCTCTAAGGGCAGCCCATAGCAGTGGCAGGAAACCACATCCCTGCTATGCTGTCATCAGCTTCAGGCCAGCTCCTGAGCTCTGTGGCCCCCGAATAAGCCATGAAGAAGGCTGATCAGTGCTGCTTTGTGCACTATTTAGTAATAACCTATTTTTAGGTGGACTTTAGTCTACTTTGAAGCACAAACATCCTGCAGTTCACCAGCTTCTCCCCTTCCCTGGCCACCTGCTTTCCCCAGGCAGCCCCTGAGCTGTGTGGTGTTCTGAGGGACCAAACAGAAGGGAACAGAACAGCCCAGGCAGCTTCCTTTCCCAGACAGCCACCTCATCAGGAAAATACAACATTGCTGGAAACAAAGAAGTCCTGTGAAATGTTTCCTTAGCAAATCTACAGTGATTGCATAAGGCACAAAGCCATAACTGCATAACCAAGTAACATTAGCTAGAAAACCCCTCCTGTAGATGAGCCGTAACTCTTTTGTTCTCAGTCCCCTGGGGAGTGGTATCTAAAGCCCCTCCTGCGTGGTAAAGCCTTAGAAAACAGCAGATTGCATTTTATGGCAGGGGGTGAGAAATACCAAATGTCATCGCTCCAAGAGAATAGCCATAAATATGCATGCACAGGAGAGCCAAGGAGTGTAACAACTTCCTTGTGCTCTTTTTGAGGGGCAGGAGTCTTGTGTCAGGTTAGGTATCTTTATTTATTTGCTTGCTTGCTTTGTAAAAATGTACGTGTGAGTCGGGGGAAATTTATTTTTTATAACTTTAAAATAAGACACATTGGAAACAAAAGTGCAACATAACCGATAGGAAAAAAACCCCATCTTTCCACTTTCTCTTTTTTTATTGCGGTTTTCATTTTAAATCTAGTCCATTTAGACATCATCAGGAACTTCTTTTTAGAAAGACCTCCTTACAAAACTGTTACGTGGCTGAGAGAGCTCATAACAACCAAAATGTTTGGTGTTTTTTTGCTTAATAGGAAGATGAGTAAGGAGGTAGATCAGGTTTGACATGCTGAGGAGTAGCCTGGCAATAGGTTTGTGCTAAACCAGTCTCATTGTGAGTAATCCTATAGACTGATATTAAAATGCAGATATTGCAAGTTGGCTCCTCAGCTGGTGTCAATTGATATAGACTTCAATAAAGCCCCAGTCATTTACAATAGCTGTGGGTCTATCCCTATATTTTTTTTTAATTTCAGACTGTGTGTGTGTGTGTGTGTGTGTGTGTGTGTGTGTGTGTGTGTGTAATGCCCACTTGGTTTAGCAATAGCTGCCCCATTTTTTGTGCTTACCATGGGCAAAACGCTGAATTTTTTAAGAAAGATCCTTTTTTTAGTATTTCATTTAACGTCCTAATTACGGGAACTTGACTACATTGGAAGAAGGGGATTTGGCTGGAAGACGGGGATTTGGCTATAACAACAGTTTCAGAGCTATGTGTGGTAGGGTTGTGTCCCTGTGTCCTTTTCTTAAGGAAGGAGGTGTGGTGTAGTAAAACCCTTCTCCGTCCTATCAAACAAGTGTATTGTCTTCACATAAGAAGGGCCATACTGGGTCGGACCCATGGTCCATCTTGCCTCATGTCTTGTCTTCCAACAGTGGCCAATGCCAGTTGCTTCAGAGGAAATTAACAGAATAGGGCAGTTATCACGTGATCCATCCTCTGTCATCCAGTCCCAGCATTTGGCAGTCAGAGGTTTAGGGACACCCAGAGCATGGGGTTGCATCCCTGAGCATCTTAGTTAATAGCCATTGATGCACCTATCCTCCATGAACTTATATAATTCTCTTTTTAACCCATTTATACTTTTGGCCTTCACAATATCCCCTGGCAAAGAGGTTGATTGTGCGTTATGTTTTAAATCTGTTGCTGATTAATTTCATTGGGTGATCCTGGTTCTTGTGTTGTGTGAACGATAAAAACTCTTCCTTATGCACCCTTTAGGACCTTCACAACTTAGCCTCTCCCTATCTATGTCCTCTTGTATCTTCCCATGTCGCACCCTGCCACCTTGACTCTTTCAACAATGCCAGCCTCCATTATCCATTTGTCTACTACTTCCACAAGCACCTTCTTTCTTTTGTCCATGCCTCCCCTTATCCAGAGAATTTCTCTATGAAATAGCCTGTAATGCAACTAACTTGTTCTCCTTCAAGTTCCAACCCAAGACACTATTTCACTGGGACGGCTATGATAAATTGATTACAGGCGGTCAGGAATCTTCCAACGAAAATGTTTTTTATCTGAAAATGCTGATTGTTTGGAATTGTTCTCTAGAGGGTTTCAGTGGATCTCCCAATATGAGGAGGGGCGGGGGGAGGAAGTGGAAAATTCAAAACTGTCAGTGTCTTGATTCAAACTTTTTTTAGAGCTTTGGGTTTTTTTTTATCAAAAGCCATTTTCATTTTGAAATTTTAGCTAACTTATACTAAAAAAGGTTAAACTTAAAGTACATTAAAACCCAAGCTATAGACTGAGCCAATCCAAATTTTTTCAGATTATTGACTTGCAAAAATTTTCAAGATCAAAATCTTAAGGAAGAGCGGTAACAGGGGCATCTAGTCTACTTATTTGCTTAGTTGTAGCTTATTTAAAAAATGGACTCGAAGCTACCTAGTTGTACAGATGATCATTCTAGGTCACTATGTATTTCCTATCCCTGTTACTCATGTTTATCCTCTATTTCTTCCAGTTGTTTGCTAGACTCACCTGATGCACCTTGTATTAAATTAGACTGTGCATTCTTTGAAGTCAGACGCAGGTAAATGTATCAGCAGTACCCGAGTCTCTTGGAATTTCTAGAATACCAATGATAAGTAGGTCCTTTGGACAATTCAAGGAGAAAAAGCACCGTTTGTTTTTTGTTTTGTTTTTTGTTTTTTTTTGCTTGTATTGCAGTAGCACCCAATCGCTGCAGACAGGATCAGGACTCCATTGTTGTAAGAGCACACCTAGTAACACGCTGCCCAGAGGAGCTCACTTGTGTATAAGTTATTGATAACAATCCTGTAGCAACTAAGCAATTAAGAAGGGATCAAACTGTGTTACTCTGTAACATGGTTTCATAAGTGCCATGGTTCAGGTTTGGTGGACCTGTTATGCAGCCTTCGTTATCTGACAAGAAAAAGTGATTATAGTTGACTTTGTGATCCTGCCACATGCTTTCTTCTTGCCCCGTTAAACATCTTATAGGTTTGTTAATAACTAGATTAATTCAAAATGAGCTGGACAAACTGGAGAACTGGCCTGAAGTAAAGAGGATGAAATTAAATAAGGACAAATGCAAAGTACTCCACTTAGGAAGGCACAATCAGGTGCACGGAGGGGTTTGTGCAGAAATTTAAGTTTGACCTCTTGGGGGCAGGGGAGGGCACGTTTTGTTCCCGACACCTGAGCCCCAGCAGGTGCTTGTTCTTTCTTCACCACCACCACTGCAGTCCCGGGGCCGGGAGGAATTCACTATCTCCTCCCCTCTGCCTTTTCAGTCCTGGGGCCGGAGGAGTTTTCTGCCCCTGATGAGTGGGGGGGGGGGGCGGGACTGTGCCTGGGCCCCTGCTTACGCCCCTTTGTGCATGCCCCTGGTTGCACACATACAAAACGGGAAATGATTGCCTAGGAAGGAGTACTATGAAAAGGGATCTGGTGGGGGGGAGATGTCTTAGTGGATCACAAGCTAAATATGAGTCAATAGTATCACACTGTTGTGCCAAAAAAACTCCAAACCCTCCCCCATCATTCTGAACTGTATTAGCAGGAGTGCTGTAAGCAAGACTTTAGAAGTCTTGTGCTCTACTCCACACTGATAAGGCCTCAACTGGGGTATTGTGTCAAGTTCTGGGCACCACATTTCAAGAAAGATGTGGACAAATTGGAGAAAGTTCCGAGAAGAGCAAGAAAAATGATTAAAGGTCTTGAAAGCATGACCTGTGAGGGAAGACTGGGGGAGGGGGACGTGTTCGTTTAGTCTGAAGAAGAGAGGACTGAGAGGGGACATAAAGTTTTCAAGTACATAAAAGGTTGTTACGAGGAGGAAGGAAAAATTGTTTTCCTTAACCTCTATGGATAGGACAGGAAGCAATGGGCTTAAATTGCAGCAAGGGTGGTTTAGGTTGGACATTAGGAAAAACTTTGTAACTGTCAGAGTAGTTAAGCACTGGCATAAATTGCCTAGGGGGATTGTGGAATCTCTTTTTAAGAATAGGTTAGACAGAGCAGGTTTGACAAACACCTATCAGGGATGGTCTAGATAATACTTAGTCCTGCCTTGAGTGCAGGGGACTGGACTAGTTTTCTTTTATTTATTTTCTCTTATTTTCTCTTTTATTGTAAAAGAACACCGCCCTAAAGAAAGGGAGACCAAGGACAGATCATTATTAAATTGCTCTCCCCGTAAATCCTCCAGATATACGATTGCACCCTCATTCAGGAAATAGAAATAATATATATCTCAGTTTCTGCCAATACACTGTCCGTGGCATGTGTGTGTCACACAGATTCTTGGAGAGACTGAAATCAAACATGGCGTCTCAGACCCAGAATCTAGCATGAGCTATTGTAACTCTTTAGTGCAGCCCATGTACAGAAAGAAGGGAACGGGAGGTCTGAAATTGAACTACACTTACACCACCGTTGGCAAGACAAACTGTATGGTTTGACCCTAATACAGATTACCTACCACAAACTACTTCAAACAAGCCACTGTAACGCTTTAAATGGAGAAAAGAATTAATCTGAAATACACTCAAACACAATCAATGTCTATCATTGGGAAACCCACAAAGACGTGTTTTAGCTGAAAATACACCCCACTTCTTCCTCGCAATGAATCCAAGGGACAAATATACTTCAGTTTATCTACCACTCTTTCCCCTGAGAACGGCAAATAAGATGAAATGAACCAGCAGTCCTCCAGTTTCTTCATGGTACGGTCACCTTCCTACTGCCGAGATCCTCTGATGAATACTTCACCTTCCTACCAATTTCCCACCTTCCCTGCAGCAACTATAGTGCTTGGCTGGTATAATGAAATAGTAAAATTAAAACCATATTGGAGAGCCAAGAGAGAATTTGGGAAATGTGGCTGCTGTTTGGTGGTCTCCCACCATTTTGATCTGTGCTGCTTATTTCTCTCTGGGTTTATAGGACTGTATATTTATTTGTAATGAAACTCTTACTGCCTATAGTTCTACTCCTCTAATTTCTCCCTTGCAATTTGGCTCTGTCCTCCTGAATGTTTGCTGCCTGTCCTATTTTAGCGTGATCTAGGAGTGTAGTAACAACTGAATTCAAAACAAAAAAACCATGACGTGACCATATAGGCGCTTTTAAAAAAAACAGTCAGTCAAAAATAGTTTCTAAAAACTCTAAAAATAATTCTGGACTTGGGCTACAGCTAGCAGGAAGCATCACTGCTCGAAGACTGGTGGATGTTTGCTACTGGGGAAGTCGTGGCTTCGTGGACTCAGAAGTTCTCCATAAACCATCAGTGGCTCATGGGCCAGAGATTAAAAACCAGAGAAATAAACCCAGAAGATTATAGGAACAAGGAGGTTGTATGCATCTCCATCTCACTTCCACAAAGGTTATTCTTACAACATTCTCCCAGTCACATCTCAAATATTCTTTTGTTTTTGATATTCTTTGTCCAAGGGTCTGTATTGCCCCCCACTTGAGTTATTTACCTATATCAAAGGGATTTGGGCATATGCTTAGTTAGGCATATGTTCAAATGCTTTACTGGGACAAGGTAGACTGCTGAATCAAGACCCAAACATCGAGAACAAAAAAAGAACCCTGAGGAACAAACAGGAAAGGTTCATAGAAAACAAAATCATACTAAACAAGCCAGTTTCAGTTTTTAATAGTAGCATAAACTGATGAATGAAGGGAACGCGATGTAGCATGTAGCAGATCCTTTTTAATTCATGCCAACACCAGGGAGAGTCATTGCAAATGCCTGACAACTGTGAATCGGCAATTAAGCAAACATATCAAAACAAAAAAGCAGAGATAATGCATCACAATCACACTTTTTTCATTACACAGTTGTAGTTTAGTTTTAATTATTATATTTACTGCAGAAGACTGATAAACGTAATGAAATCTTAGTAAGATGAGTCACTACAGAGCTCTGCTATTAAATCTTTCCTAAGTATGGAGGAGACATCAGCAGTTTTGGGGTTGAAAATATGTACTGGTGTGTTTGTGCATGAGCTTGTCAAAAACTTCCCAATGGAATAGTTTTCCATCAAAAAACATCAATTCATGAAAATCAAAATGTTCTTCTGTCACATGTCAATTTTCATGAAGTTTCTCTTCATTTAATCATTTCAAGCTTTTTATTTTGTATCATGACTTACAATATAACTTAAGGTCAAAATTGAAACAAAATATTTTGCTTAATCTGAAATGACATTTTTTTTTCACAATTTTCATTTCAAAGTTTTAAATGTGATGTCTTGTTCAGATTTGGAATGAAAGTAAAATTCAAAATTGTAGAATTTCCCAGAAAATGGAAATTCAGATTCCCGCACAGCTGTAATTTCTACTGTTTTTAAAAACTATTGTAAAGCCTTTGATAGTCACTTAATGTCTTATCCAAGATAATTTAAATTAATTGAGTATAAACAATGCAATGCAGGCTGAAAACTAGGGGACAAAGCAGAAAACTATGCTAACCAGTAGACTGTTGAATTGCTAGAGCTGGGAGGTCAGTGTTAGGTCTAGTTTTATTTAACTTCATTAATGACATGACCATGCAACATGATAGGCAGCAAAAAAGAGGCCAATGTATTTTTGGGAACTTCACCTGCAGTCACAGAGCAGAGAAGCAATAGCCCCATGGTAGGATTCTGAGAGAACACCTGGAATATTATGTTCACCTCTGGGTACTTAAACACCACAAAGTGCTAGAAGTTCAGAGAAGGGCCACAAAAATGAGGGAAGTGGAGGAATTGAACTTGGCTAATGGAAAGGATAGACAGGACAACAGTCTACAAGTATTTAAAGAAAATAAACATGAAGGACGAAACCCTGGCCTTATTTAAATTAATGACAAGTGACTTCAGTGGGGCCAGGATTTTACCCTAAGGAAGAAAAGGAATTATTTAAGGTGATGGAGGAAGATAGAAGTAGCAATGGGATGAAATTAGATAAAGCAAAATGTAGGCTGAATATCAAAACAAATTAAGCAAGAGATTTGGGTTTGGTTTAAAAGCAGTAAAGTTCATTGCCAGCAAACAGATGCCAAAGAGAGAGAACTGCAATTTTGTAACCCTTTAATTAAAAGAGGGTTAAATAAAAACTACAGTTAAAACTGCAACTCTGAAGAGCCAGCTTACAATTTTGTTAGCGGCTATGCTAACCCCCGTCTGTGCAACCAAGCTCCCAACTGCAGCGAAGAAACAGATTCTTCCCAGTTAAAGCACAGATGGTTTTATATGGGAAATGTAAATAAGATGTTGCCATCTGGTTAATAAACTTGCAGCTAGCTGGATTTGGCTACGTGTCCCCAGATGTTTAAAAATAACCTCTATTTACTTATGCATTTAGGGCTTGATCTATTGCCCAATGAAGTCCATAAAAAGTCTCCTGGTGACTTCAATGGGCATTGACGAGGGCCACAAAATGACTCATGTGCCTGCCTTATGAAACTAATAAATGTATATCCAGACACGTTTCAGTCAAACTCTCTATTCTCTGTGCAGAAATATAACCGGATTTTTCCAGCAAGGATGCACATTCCTCAGTCTTTGCAAAAGCTTGGGAAATGAAGAGACAAGGAAGAAATTGGCTTCTGAAATCTTCAGAATCCAGGAATAGCAGCTTTATGGCTGGCAGTGTCACTAATAGGTGAGCGGCTACTGTTCCTGAAATGATCCGATATGCTGCACTCGTTCACTCTGCCTGGGTGAGAAAATGATTAATAGGGTGAATATTTGAGGTGAAAGATGGACGACTTCAATAAAAGAAAATAGTTATGGGTTAGACCCAATGTCCTCTGAAGTCAATGGAAAGATTCACATGGACTTCAATAGGACCCAGGTCCAGCCCAATGCTACCAAATATAGGTGGTACGTGTTTAAAGTCAGAATTTCATAGACTTTAAGACCAGAATGGACCCTCTTTAACTGATCGCCTACATAACACAGGCCATAGACTGTCACCAGATGGATCCTGCATCTAGCCCACTAATTGTGGTTGAACTACTCCTTCAAAATATCTAGTCTTGATTTAAACTCTTCGAATGACAGAAAAATAGCTGCCAGATTCTGACCCCAGTCCAGGGCATTCGACTGAGCTGCCAGAGTGAATCTTGAGGGCTGAGGAAGCCAAAGCACAGCCAGAATGAGGAAAAGGGAGCTAGGATTACTTTTCTTTCATTTTCCAGCTGTTTGAAAAGAAAAAATAATGCAGCAGCAATACAAAAACTTGCCAATTTTACATAAGGTAAAGAGATGAGATTACTGCATTATTTTCTTGCACTTCCCTATATTTGCTATCGGAAAAAGCCTGTATGCCAAAAATACCAATGTTGTTTAATTGAAAATATTTCTTACCTAAGTCCGTCTGTATGTTCATAAGGGCCACCACTATATGTGACTGGTTTGGGACTCTCTTCATCTACAGGGTTAAACCAGCTCATTTTATCCAGAGAGCTCAATGCACTTTAACAAGCCTCATCAGCCCTGTTTTACAGAGGGAGGAACTGAGATGCAGAGAGGGAAGTGATTTGCCTAAGACCCGCCAGCAGAGCCAGGATAAGAATCCAGGTCTCCTGTTCATGTGCCCAGGATCTGGAAGATTTGACTGCCAAATTCCTAGGATAGCAATAGCATAGAACAGAGTCACCTGCTAGATAACCATGGGGACAAAGCAGGTGAGATAATATCTTTTATTGGACCGACTTCTGTTGGCGAGAGAGAAGCTTTTGAACCACCCCGAACTCCTCTTCAGGTCTGGGAAAGGTACGTGGGTGTCACATCTAAATATAAGATGGAATGGATAGTTTAGCATAAGCCATGAGTACATATTCTCAGGCACTGTTTGGGTGAAGTGGGCCCGTTAATGCTCATTATGAAGAAGAGCTGTGTGTCGCTCAAGCCTGGGCAAGGCAACACTAGAGAGTTTACAGCGGTGCTTCCATCAGCTTTACTACTGCAGCCACTGCAAGCAGCAGTAGCTGCCTTGGCGAGAGAAGCTCTCCTACTGACACAGCATTGTTCACCCGGTGCTTGTGTTGGCATAACTTACATAACTCAGGGGGTGACTTCTTCACCCAACGTAAGTTACGCCAACATAAGCTGTAGTGTAAACATAGCCTTTGCCTCTCTCACTGACAGAAGTTGGTCCAATAAAAGATATTGCCTCACCCACCTTGTCTGTCTAATATCCTAGGACTGATATGGCTATGGCACTGCAGATGACCATAGAGACATTTATCAAAGGGAAAATGTACCCAGCCTAGACATTTTTCTATATTTCCAAAGCGGAAGGCATTGATCCTGAAGCAGGTCTGTTTTGTTGCTGTTGTTTTTCTTAAATAAGCTATTTCTTAAACTAAGAATAACATACAATCATCCAGTCAGATGCTATTAGCTGCAGGTTTAACATGGCCTGAAACCGGAGTCAGTCAGAAAGCCGTCACCAACTAAACGTTCAACGTTCCTTTTTAAGCACACCTGGGAGAGCTCCCATCAATCCCTGAATCAGGATATGCCCCCTCACCTGGGGATAGGGTCAGTATTCTGTGTTAAATTCACTCCCTGATTTACAAATTTATTTAGACAGTTGGATTCCAGGAGTACATCCTTAATTAATCCATCCTACCACACGGGCCATGAGTTAGTTGGGTAAAGCTCTTTCTTGAGGCAGGAGAATAAAGCATAGAGTGAACCAGGAGGTAGAGATGGGGGATGGAGACAAGGAAAGAACAAAATAACACCCAACTTTTATGCCCTGATTCTTTAAGGTACTTCACCACGTACCTAACTTTAAGAACATGAATTCTCTGGTTGAAGTGAACAGGACTACTCACATGCTTAAGCTGAATCAGGGCTTTAGAGATGGTGGATCTATTGGTTGCAAAAGAATTTATTTGTTGAATATGGGCTTTTTACTCTTTGTGACTTGTACATAGATCGAGCATGACTTTACGGATTGGTTCGTTATATGTAACTGTTCTCCCCTTTCCTCAAACTGAGATTGCATTTCTTTTTTGAGAAAGCCAGCAGTTTTCAAATGGTCTGTTACTCTGCAAACTTGACTCCAAACACACACAGCCAGTGTGCGTGTACGTGCGCACACAGTGGCAGGATGACCACTTCCCATGCAAACACATGTGTGCAAAGGTGAATACACTCATCTACGTGGGAACGAGTGTCCATGCACATATAGTTGTGCCGATACAATTAAAAGCTTCTCTGCAAACCTGTGTACAAGTTTTCATGGGAAAAGAACACAAGAAGGCAAATCACAGTTTAGAATTAATGACCATGTAAAAATTATTCATTTCATGTCCAACAACTCTTCTCCCAACATCACTGAACCAGTGCCAGTTGTCCTAGCTCTATTGTAGTAATTCTCTATCTAGTAATTCTTTTCCACCTCTAACTTCAATGGCTGTGTTTACAGGAAGATCTCAGTGTGTGATGACGATGAGAGGCAAAACCCAACAATGATCTATGAAGCAGCATATCTGTCACACCGTTTACCCACAGAAGACTACCTGCTTGATAGAGCCTGGCTGTGTTCAAATCCAGGACACCCAAACTTTGCCTGACTGGGGGCTGCACTGGCAACTTGCAGATACATATTGTATCTTGCAGTCCCTCTCCATCTTGAATGCAGAGGTGAAGACTCCAGAAGATCATGTTCTTGTTCTTTGTAACATGGTATTGCTCATAGATCCCAACTGACATCAGAGTCCCAGTGCACTGGCTGCTGTACAAATCCAGAGTGAGAGAGAGTCCCTGCCCCAAAGAGTTTATGGTCTAAATAGATGAGACAGATAAAGGGGAGGAAGGTCAGTGGTAGAGCCAGGAACAGAAGTTATGTCTCCTGATTCCCAGACTCTATGCCCTGGACCACATGATCTGGTGGGGCAGCTAAACCGCAAGGCAAGGAGACGGGATCTCTTTCCTGGATCGACTTCTAGCTCTGCGTAGGACCTTCTGTGTGACCTTGAGCAAGTCACTTCCCCACTCTGTGCCTCAGTTTCCGCCATCTGTAAAGTGGAGGTGAGGCTGCTCCTCAGTTGCATTAGAAGGGTTAATTCATTGTTGTCTGTTAAGTGTTTGGAGATCCTATCTAATGCCGTCTAGCAGGAGTGCAAAGTATTAATACAGGGACAAGTTTGCTTGGCTCAGGAAGTCCCTGCATGCTGTTGGCTCTGTTAGGCGGGCCCCCTCTCTATATAAAATAGAGTGTGGCTCTGGGCTGCATTTCAGAACCGCCAACCTTGGCTTGAACCCTGCGTTTTCACAGCACCTTCTTGTACAGTTTGACCTGCTCACCCTGAATGGGAAACACAGATAGTTCAAAGTTATGCCTTTTAAGATAATCCTATGCTTCCTCCACCATATGACTCTTTTGGTTGTTACCTGCAGAGAACAAAGAGGGGAAAAAACCCTCAAACAGTGAGTCAGAGAAGAATAATTATAACCATGAGCAGAGGAGGGAAAGGAAATGGGCTGTTGCGCCTGATGAAGAAGAAAGGGAGAGTTTGTATGAATTCATGTGGAACACTCCTTTGCATGTGCAAGTGAGTGAAAGGGGCCCTATGCTTTATCCGTGTGGCTAGCTTTGCAGTGCCTAGGCCTGAATCATCCAAAGAGGTCTCTTGGAATGTGCTTATAGGGAAGCGATGAACGTTTCCAGGGTTGTAGCTTGTGTTTTAAATAGCCGGGGGTGGGGCTAAAAATAAAGAAAATGGGGCCTTCGGCTAACTTTTGGGACATTTAAGGGGGAAATGGACTGTTCTTTCTTTTGTTGGAGAAAGTGTGACCGTGTGAGGAATGATTAGTCCACCCACTGGGAATGCAACCGTGACTAAATCTGTCGCTTGGCAAATCTTCTCATCGCAACCAGCCCAGAAATTATCATGAGCTGATGGCACAAAGAACATTCTGAGGGAAGGGCTTCACCGCACCTTCAGAGCAGGACGGCAAGCGCACGTTGCCTGCAGCTAGCTGCTCTGCCCCCTACCAAAGACTCGGGCTTGGGAAGAGGTGTGGCTGTCTCCTTCGGTGTGAAGATTGGGTTGTGGTTCAGAGTTACAAAAGGCTTTGGAGCAGAGATGGGGGAAGGGCTGTTCGCTGCCCAGCATGCATCTGGTGGCCAGCGCTTTGGGAGAACCACAGCCTGTGCTTCTAGAGAGAGCTCCCCATCTGCCTTCCAGCACCAGGGTGGTTCTGAAGGGTAAAGAATATGCATTTTGAAAACTGTTTACTAAGTTTGTGTTCCAGTAGCACGCAGAGGGTGCTCTGTACTAGGTGCTGGGCATACATGGTAATATGCCTGCCCTGGAAAGCATATCGTCTGTGTAGACAAGACTGGCAAATGCTGGGAGAAAGGAAGGATTTTCTTATTTGATGGATGGGGAACTGATGTGCAGAGAGATTGACTTGTCCAAGATCAGAGAGGGAGTTTCTGGCAGAGTCAGGCATAGAACCCGTCTCCCCTGTGCGTTAAGCACAAGACCATCCTCCACTGGGAATTTTGCCTTGAGTGGGGTCTGCATGATTCAACACACAGGCCCAAAAAACTGACCCTAAGTCAGAAAAGCAGCATCCTTCACTTGTCTAACTGTGTCTCTGTACTGTGGGGAAACTGGGCCTCGGACTAGCAAGCCTTCTGTCCCAAGCAAACTACAATAGACACACTGGTACAGTAAGAGCCTCATGTGCCATTGGCGTCTTAACTCTGGCCCCAAACCAGCCCCCAAATATTGCTTTAACACAGTTTCTTGTGTATAAATATTTATAGAGGGCCTGTTTCAAATACCCTTTTCTCAAAAAGCCTACCATGTCTTATTGCATCTTTAGGAAAATATTTTTTTAACCTCTCCTATCTTTAGGAACCTTCGTTAACCATGCAAAATTCTGTCTCCCCATGTGGGGAATGGATTTATTTATTTTCTTGGGGGCTAGTAGGGAAATTGCATAAGGCCTTCGGAATGTCAAGGTTTAGGCGGGGGATAGGAAGCTTTTCAGATGTTCATGCTTATTCCAGGCACATGAGGCTAGGTCCTACTCCCTGAAGTCAATGGGAGCAGTTTCACAGAGCAAAATTCCTTCAGTGGAGTTACAGCAGGGATGCATTTGGCCCACAAAGGCTTATAAACCGCATTGGAAGGCAAAGACAACCCCCCTTCTCGCTCTCCCCAGCGAAATTAGTGTGACTCACAGTTTAATGTAACTCAGATTGCACAGCCAAGTTATTGGACGGCTTGGTGCTTTGGACATGATAGTCAAAAAGTCTGACTGATTTATTGCTTGTAAAGTCATTTGCAGTCACATGCCGAGCTGGTCAAAACATTTTTGACAGACCATTTTATTCCCCCCGTCTTTCCCCCCAGTGAAAAATGGCTTTTTGACCGAATTGAAAATTTTCACTTTAGTTGAAATTTTCCAGTGTTTTGGATGGAAACCAAAAAGTGTTTGGTTTTCCTTGTTGAGTACTCTCCCTTACTTTCCCTGCTGTCTTCCCACCCCTTTCCCAGTGTGTGTGTGTGTGTGTGTGTGTGTGTGGGGTGGGGTGGGGTGGGAGGGGGAGAATGGGTGGAGATGGGGGATGAAAAAGATTAGAACCTAAAATACTTTGGGGTATGAACACAAATTTTTTTCCAGGTTTCATTTAATTAAAAAACATCAGAAAATTCTGCAAAAAAATTTCAAACTGAATGAAAATTGTAAGTAGAAGACATTTTTTAACTAGATCTAGTCTGCCCAGAATGTCATAACTGTCATAATGCTTTTGAAGATATCTTGAGAGAATGGGTTGCTGAAAACTGTCCTAAAACAGGATTGTTTTTTTAAAAGAAAATACAGATAGGGAAAATACAAATTAGGTAGGTCGCAGTGTGAAGGAAACACTCACCACCAGCACAGCCTAGCAACTGAGCAAGGATGGGGCAAGTTGTCTTCCTCCTAGGCATTCCTCCTTTCTTACTATCACTAAAAAACAGGCAGAGATTCATACATAATGTGACTCCAGCAGCTGGGATTTTAAGAAAAACACACCTAATATCACAAGGCTCTGAGTGAAATTGCAAGAGAAGGCAGAAGCACATTGCAGAGAAATAACGCCAAGATCCCAGTCCAAACTTTCCCAGTGTTTCAGTTTCAGGAGAGTGCCCCGCACTAGGATTTATTTGACCTGATTTAGTGGGCTCAAAAACGTTTGCTCCAAAGACTTAAAATAGTTAAACGAAGCAATCCGGGTTTAAATCATCAATACAGGGGGTAGCTGCAAGGAGGATCCCTGGAACCAAGCCCCAGTCTGGGTAAGGTCCAGGGCTCCCCAGAGACTGGACGCAAGGATCTACAGTGGGCCCATGAGCAAAGAACTCGGAAATGGAGAAGCATGCGGGCATGTTGGCAGGACCAGATATCCAAGATACTCAAGTACAGGTGGAGCCAGACTTGACGCCCACCTCTCCTCCCATCTGACCCTGAAGTGTCCTGGTGGTTCGAAGGCCCAGGGGAAGGAATGAGGCCCCATGCTGCAGGTGACCGACTTCAGCGTGTCGCTCGCCGCACAGCTGTGGGCTGCCATCGGTGCCATCTGATTCCTGGATGCGGCCAGGGTGGGGAGCCTCACCCATCCTCCTGTGTGTGCCAGCCCCACCCAGGGCCCCACCACATGGCATCCTCAAAGCACAGTCCCAGTCCGGAGCAGCACACAGGATGCTGAGGCCGAGGAGGGGCTGGACGGGCCCCAGAGCTTTCACAAGGGCAGAGAGTCAGTGGGGCTGGAAACAGGGCTCTCTGGGCTTAGCCGGGAGGGGGGAAAGAAGGACCTTCAGGGACTGAGGAGAAGGAGGAAAGACTTCCAGGGGTCAGATGAGGAGCCAGGAGCCCTTAAGGAGAGGGGATGTTGGTGTAGGTCACTGGGGTTTCATATGGGAATGGGGAAGGCTATTACTTTCTCAGGGGTTACAGGGTGTTTCTGTGGGGGTGCTGATGCTGGGCACTGGGGGTGTGGTGTGCAGAGCGGGGTTGCAAGGGTGCTGGGCTCTGGGGGTGCGGTGTGCGGAGGAGGGGTATCAGGCTATGGTTATACTAGCACTTTTGTCGGCAAAACATTTGTTGGTCAAGGGTGTGGAAAAACCACACATTCCTGACTGTCATAAGTTTCACCCCACAGAAGCGCCGGTATGGACAGCGCTGTGTCATTTGGAGACGCTTTCCCACTGACATAGCTACCGCCGCTCCTTGGGGGTAGTTTAATTATGCTGGCGGGAGAGTTCTTTCCCGTTGGCATAGAGCTGCTACATCAGAGTCCTTGCAGCTGCAGTGGTACAGGTGTGCCGTTGTAAGGACTGTAGTGTGGACACAGCCTGAGTAGTAAAACATTCTTCTCTCTTACACTGGCCATCCATACCCTTCTGTAAACTCACTTTTAGTAACTGAACAATGAACCCTGCCTCTCACGCAAAGAGCCTTTGGAGTTGGGAAGAGAAGGGGTCACCTAGAGCTGGCTGGGCCCTTTCCTTGCTGTCAGGGAGGGGAAAACCAGGGTGGGCACAAGGTGAGAGGGGTAGAAAATTATGCGGTGGGTTATTTGTTACTCTAGCATCTTTCCCTTCGTTTTTGGGAGGATTTTATAAGAGCATTGAAGCCCTCTGTTCTTAAACGGCAGCATTCTTCTTGCAGACAACAGTGTACGTAGCTAATTCTGCTTAGAGCTTCTGGCTGGGAGCCAAATAACTGGGTTTCAAGTGCCTGTGGCTTTTTTTTTGTTTTTAAGAGACACATGCAGACCTTCATCTCCACTCTGGCTGACACTGGTTTGTTTGCAAGAATGGGTGCCCTGGAGGCGCTGGTTCTGCAGCTTTGGCTCCTGTTTACACGACCTGATCGCTTGCTGCTGGAGACACACACAAGCAATTCCTTGCAATGGACCCCTGCTATCCCAGCATGCAAAAGGGGAGCCAAGATCAGCCATGCAAAAGGAGGAGCCTGTCTTAATCTGAAACAGCAGCCCCTCCTGTGCTTAGATCACTACACCAGCTCTCTGTCTATAGGTTAAGCCTTCCATAACAAGCAATGTTGGTTTTCCACCCAGAATCGTAATGTTCGATTTCCTTGAAAACCCTAGCCTCACTGGGGAACGTATCGGTGATGCTCTGTGACTCAAGCCCTCTTTACGCCATCAGCGTTTTGCTTGTTCTCATTCTTGCTTCACTCACACTTGACCCCATGTTTTGTTTCCAGAGCCCTAAAGTCACCTCCAGTGCTGTTGAGTCTCCCTTTGTATTTGGCATGTGTCTCCACACGAGCCCTGATCCTTCAAACACTTACTCTAGTGCATAGCTCTAGACAAATGTGTGGGGGAGGGTCCCGTTTAAATCAGTGAGATTACTCACCTGAGTGAAATTAAACTCAGGTGTAAATATTGACCGGATTGAGGCCAGAGGCTACAATACTTGACATTTCCCCAGCTGTCTTTAAGACATCTGCCTGGGTGGTAGCATATCAAATTTTCTTTGAGGGCCCTGCCTGTTCTTTTCACTACAGAGTCCTAGATTGAGATCGCTTTTTTTCTTGAGTGGTTACTTTTCAGCATTTGTCTCAGACTCTAGCTTAGCTAATGCCCTCCTCTCATTCTGGTCACCCTTCTAACTTGTCAAGGGCGGAATATCTACTGCCTGTGTCTGTCTTGACCTAGTAAAGAAATGAGCATGTGCTACTTTGTCATCCTGATTTTGTTTAACGGTCACCTTATTAGGAGTCTCTCTAACTCAGTGAACGTCTATAGTCTTTGGGCCCTTTTGATCCTAAAAGATCTGGTTAGCAAGTCCCAAGATAGAGCTGTCAGTCTGCCCCACAATCAGCTCATTCATTATACATGAACATTGGGTGACTCATGTTGAAGTATTCCTGGATGAGAATGACCTACTTTTTTATGGTTGCAGTATTGTTCATTATGAATGCCTAATGATTTCATTGCACCATTAAACTAAGATTGCCACCTGTCCCAAAAATTGTAGAACTAGCTGGAGATGAACATATCTGGTGTCTGATTTCTACTTTTAAGGAAACCTTAGTGAAGAGCTGTTAACATATTTAATGTCGTTACAGCTGAGCCATTCGTTTATAATCAGCCAGTTCCATGAACCAGTTAGAAATCAACTGGGAAACCTACCAGACCTGTTTTTAAGAGGTGCTGAGCACCAGTAACTTCCATTGGCTACCACTGGAGTACAGGGGTGCATAGCATTTCTGAAAATTAGGCCCATAATATTGAGATGAAAATCTACCCTGGTGGATCATGTTAGAAAAAAATTCCAATGCCATAAATAATGTATTAGAGTAATAAACTTAAAAGGAATTGCTTAAGGCAACTAAACCTTTCCAGTTAATAAGGGTGTAGGCAGCTTCAGCCTTTTAAATCATTTTGTATTGCCTAGTTATCCTGGGTCCCAAAAAAGATGGTAACAAACACGCAGATTAGTGATTGTTCATTAACTGTAGCAAAACTCCCAAATGTCACCCAGGTTTTCATTTACCAAGAGTTGTGAGGGAGCACAAGAAAGATGTACCATCCTGAGTCTTATTTGAGACAAGAAAAGATGTGGCACAGTGACAGATGAGTATATTGATGAATTCATGGGATTAGCCCAAATAAAGGCACATCTGCACCGATAGGTCTCGGATGTTTCCACTTTTGGTGCGACATCGCCTTTCAAGGATTAGATAATATGGCAATAAGGAGATTTGAGCCCTGTCTATTGCTAATACTTCCACTATTGCTGTTACCAGTGGGACCAGGACTAATGCAAAGTAGCTTGTATGTATGAGAGAAAACTAGGCCCAGGTCCTCAAAGGTATTTAGCTACCCAATTCCCAAAGGTGATGGATTTGGCCCTGGATCGCCTGAATTCGGGAAGATAAGGAAGCACAGACTTATTTGGAGGACCACCCATCTCATTTTTAGCTTCCCTATGACAGAAACATTCCACTAGCTGGGATTAGATAGAGGCGAGGTGTTATGAGTTTCCGCTGCATTCTTCTCTCTTTTTCCTATTCTGCAAGAACAAAATTGATTAGAACGACTTTGCCTCTAATAGTGAAGAGGTGAATTTGCAGTTAACTACCCCAGAGGATGAAAATTGCTGCATGACTCATATAGGCTAAATTGCTCTAAAGAAGTCTGGAGTTAGAGAAGGTTTAGCTATGCTCTGAAAACTACTCAGAAACCTGTGACCTCTCAGTGATCAGACACACCCATGAACCGGGGCTTTTTCGGCAGCAATGGGGAAAGATTTGATGGTGCTTATCCGATAATCTCCGGAGCGTGCCTTGAAATCCATTAGTGATAATCAGTACACATAGATATGCATATTTATATATGCAAAAAGCACTATATTTTAAAATGAACTAATCCTGTTATCGGGGCAGTGATGCAGACAATTTCTCAGTCTTCCATTAGATGGGAAAGGAACTAAGGAAATAAGTAAGACTGAGAACAAAGCAAAATTGGACTAAATTCCTCTGTGGCTGTGACTACATGAGGGAATTTTAGCAGGAAATTACCACTGGTGCTACTACCACTTCAGCAGCACCAGCAGTAGCGTTGGCGGGAGCTCTAGTGTAGACACAGCTGCTGCAGCTTTGGCGTTTCTACCGCCATCTCAATTGATCCAGCTCTAGATAGCGGTAAAAATGGCTGCAGCCAATCTACACTGCTGTTTTTGCCATTGGCAGCACCGGTGCTAGTGCAACTATAGGAGAATTCCCTGCAAACGTCAGTCTAGTTGAGTTCGAGGAGGGATCTATTGTTTTAAACCAAGATAGGAGTACCCTTATCAATGTATTTGTGAGCTACTGCCTCCTACTGTTGGAGTGTGATGCTACTCTACAGCTAAGCCCACAGAGGCGAAGGCTCAATACCACACGAAATAAAACAGATTTTCCTTTAGCTATGTACGAGGAGTAGAACGTCTCTCCCCAGTGCTGCAGGTGCATGCTCTCCAGCTGGAGAAAGATATGTGTGTGCACGCAGTCGTGGATCTGTTTCAGACCTCCCCAGAACAATTCCTGTAGGTAAGAGGCTGAAAATGCTTGAGAGAGGCAGGTTAGAAGCATGAGCAGATGTAAAGTAGACTGAATAAAAGTCATCAACAAAGGGGAATAAATTCCCGTGGACAAGCTCAATGAACGCTGTTGCAGCCAAATGACCTCATGCTACCTTTTCCTTCTCTTGTGTTAAGACAGCAGAAATACAGCTGCATTTTTCATAAATAGGAACTCCCTCACGTGATGTTTTTTAAAGCTGTCTAGACAGTGGAGCAGACCTTTTTTCAAGTCACATAATCACTTTCCCATTTTCCTTTGTACTGGAGGACATTTTCCAAGATTAGATAGAAGCTGGTGGAGCAGCATGTTATTAACCTTGGGTGTGTCTCTGCTCTTCGGCTCTGCTTGCCAAGTCATAGGTGCCTTTCTGTCTGATCACGTCTTCCCTTTTTCATGCTTTCCCCTTTATGGAAAGGCTTCTTTTCCTCGTTAGCTGGGAAAGGTTTGATTAAATTATGCACAGGTTATACAAATCTAGGCATTGCAAGAGAAGTGTGAAAGGAATGTTGGCTCCTGTTAGTGAAAAGCAAATATTGTTTTGTGCTTTAGATGATCCTCTTAGACTTACCAGAATTTAAAAGGTGTCAGAACACTCCCCCACCCCCCGACAATCGCTTTAGACAAACTGGTTTGCAGGTGATCTTGATGAAGCAAATTGACCAGGGTTGGGAGCACCTTAGTCCTAACTGATAATCGCAGAGGGGTTACAAACTGTAGAAATTGTGGGTGCCACTGTTCTCTCACCCAGAGCTTCACATGGGAGAACCATAATACCCTGGGATGCTTCCATTTATAATAGGAGATCCCCAGGGAAACATCATCATAGTTCAACAGGCATAACCCTGCTGCTGCGGCAATACAAATGAAATAACAATACATCCTGCCACCCTGTGCTGTTCTTTATTTTCTTTGTGATCTTCAGACCTTTTACTAGCCCTGTTGGAGCTGTTTGCGTAGCTGTGCTTATGGGCATGTTGTGTGTGATGTGACACCTCTGCCTGGGGACATGATGAACCTACAGTGGATGGAGTTGGAGAGGAGAGTAATAGATCAGCCAGCTTTGCCTGACTCCTTCCCTGTAACAGGGAAGCTTACACCATGGGCTGGAGAGCCTACGGCTAAGCCAGCCTTGATTACAGCATGAGCAGGACCTGGGTTGTGACCAATCTCAGGATAACACAAGCAGGCAGTTGGCTGGGGGAGAAAAGTCTGTAGACAAGGCAGGGAGCAAGAAGGCTTTTTAGTCAGCTGGGGAAAAAAGCAGGAGCGACTGGGAGAAGGCTGTCCAGCCAGGGACACCTGTGGGAGATCCTGCCCAAGCGGAGCAGAAACTGTGAAGGCTAACTGGGATGAAGGCTGTATGAGTTTGTGTCTTATGTTACTCTGGATTAATCAAGAGGGAGACACTGAGCTGGCTGGGGCCGAGAGGGCCAGTAGGTATCAGAGGAATAAATAAATGGCACCCCTTGTGGGGATTGTTTGGACCATTTTGAAATGCGAGCTCTTAAAGGGCCCCAAAGAGGGAGAAACTGAGACAATGGACTAATGTGTGACCTGGCCACGAGGGGGTGCTTGGGAAGCAGCTGCGTAATATTATGCTCCCTCATCCCAGTCACCAGGGCAGCTGGAGTGCGGATAATGAACACAATCTTGTCCTCCACCTCTGTAGGTCAGCACAGCAGAAATGCTGCATTTCTACTGCCCAAGGGTAGGCGCATGTTGCAGAGACCCTGCCCCAGGAACTTCAGTGTTCTGCAGAGCACCGTTCTGTGTGGGCCAGGGAGATGGTGTCACCAAGGGAGTGATGGGGTGTGACTTGCATGCTGTACCCTGCACAGGGCCCCGGGTCCAAAACCGGCAGGCTGTGGGTTCTAAGTTGTCCTAGGCAACAAAAGTCCAACTCAGTCTGTTACATAACATGGATTATGCAAGTCAGCACAGGTTGAAAGACATAGAGGCTGGTGGAAACTGGATTGTTTTGGTTTAATGAACTGTGCTAAGGGGCCTTCAAGGTGCCTGGTAAAGTCACAGATCAACATGACAATGGGCTAAAACAAATTTAGAAATGGGAAGAAAGGGTCAGGAGGTTGGTTAGTGTATAGAAGATGAGGGTGCCCCCTCTTCTTGGATGTTGTTTATCAGGCGGGAGGGGTTCCCTCAGTGACAGTGGGGATACACGTGGACTGGAAGGTGTGAGTTTTATTATCATGGCTACCAAGCCCACCATCTCCTGGCACCTGGCAATCCCCCAGGACACAGGTGGAGACTTCCTCTTCCTGGTAGTGCAAGGGAACCCTACCAGATCAGGGCAGGGCAAGGGAACCAATGACATCACTTCGTCCACTGCTTCGGCTAACTCCTGAATGGCACCTGGACAGTGAGAATTGGATTCCTGCTCTCCCCGGCACCCTCATGGGTCATCATCCTTCCTCACCTTCTTTCTCCTCTTTCGTGTCTCTCTCTTTGTTTTCTGTCTAATAAGAATTTGGCGGAGCTGGCCAAGACAACACCACCTTTGTAAAACTGCTGTGGGCCGGTGTCCAGAAAAAAAGGCAGCTAAAAGCAATACCTCGAACAGCGCCAAGCTTTTACAAGTTTGCTAGGTCACCAAGCAGCTGATAAGACTGTATGTTGTCTCTTTTTCTCCAGCAGCAAGGCTGCAAGTGAAAGTCAGCACCAAAGAGAGAACAATAATCCCTAGGTTTTCTCTTGTGCCCATATCGGCAGATCTCAAAGCGCTTTACAAAGGAGGTCAGGATCATTATCCCCTTTTTACAGAAGGGGAAACTGAGGCACAGAGAAGGGAAGTAACTTGTCCGAGGTCACCCAGCAGGGCAAGCAGGGAATTGAATCCAGATCTCCTGAGACCCAGTCCAGTACTCTCTCTCAGTGAAGCTGCATTCTGTATATTTGCTGTTCTTTTCTCTCCACATGTGTGTATTTCTCTTGTTTTATCATAAAAGAAACAGAATTTGACTTCAACAGTTCCAGGCCATCTAAACTAACTTTTTCGCTTTTTCCCTAAAAAACTGTTGAACAAAGTTAAGTTTCCTTATAGAAACTCTACACCTAAAGGGAATAAGGGATATTGTTAAAATGAAAGCTTTACTTAATACTTTTTACATTTCAAATGCTTTAACTGTTCCCTTTTTTCTATATCTTTAATAGGAGGTTTAAAAGATTTGTAATGGTGGTTGTCACAATAAGAGCAAGTCAGTGATAACACACCACAAAACGCCAGAGCAAGCTTAATGGTTTAATCTTCCAAGAGTGGATGAGGGTTTCTTGTTGGGCCCCAGACAGACCTTTTTTCAACACCGCAGGGCACAGTAGGCTGCTGATGCTATTTCAGCTCAGAAACTGAAATAATAACCATGCGGTACTGTCCAGGTCCCATATCTGTAAGGTTGGGAGAATATTTTTGAAAAATAATTTTGATGGCTAATATTGATATTTAAGCTTTTTTTCAATTTTTATTTATTTAAATTTTCACAGGTGTGGGAAGCTATGGGAGGTTCAGACAATACTTATTTAATTACAGTCGGCATTGGGATTAAAAAATTTAGAGCTTTATAAGCCAGCTGTTATGCAGCATTCATTATAACACATTTTATACCCATTAAGTTCTCAAGCAGCATTTTTCTTACTTTGCCTATCTGTACACTTCAACTATTATTGATGGAAATATTTTGTTGTAGGGGAGTGTATGTACGGTGAAATCAACATTTACAGATATTTATGATTTTTTAAAAATCCTTCCAAGTCTACATATGTGTTACCTTTGGGTTTGAAGGGAAGGATTCAACTCACAGCCCCTAGGCAGGTATCCTGTGGAAACCTTATCTATCCAAGCTTTGAGTGGTGGCTGAGTTTCACCCTCATGTAAGTAAAGAGATTCAGAACTGGAAGAAAACTATAGAGCAGTCTTGTATCACCTTTTCCGTCAGAACATAGCAAGCAAGTTCTCTATGACACTTTTTGATTTAGGGGTTAGGGGCTCAAAGGATCAGAATTTTCTTCCCAGTGGAGCCACCGACTTCTTAGGTGACTCTGGCCAAACTACTTTATCTTTGAACTCATAGACTTTAAGGTCAGAAGGGACCATTATGATCATCTAGTCTGCCTCTTGCACAACACAGGCCACAGAACCTCACCCACCCACTCCTGTATTAGACCCCTGACCTATGACTGAGTTATTGAAGTCCTCAAATAATGGTTTAAAGACTTCACAGTACAGAGAACCCACCAGCAAGTGACTTGTGCCCCATGCTGCAGAGGAAGGTGAAAACTCTCTGGGCCTCTGCAAATCTGCCCTGGGGGAAAATTCCTTCCCAACCCCAGATATGGCGATCAGTTAAACCCTGAGCATGTTGGCAAGACTCACCAGCCAGACATCTGGAAATAGTCCTCTGTAGTAACTCAGAACCCACCCCATCTAACATCCCATCACAGGCCATTGAGCATATTTACCACTAGTAATCAAAGATCAGTTAATTGTAATCCTCCACTGTAAAGTGTGGGTTATGCTTTCCCACCGCAGAGGAATCTCCAAAGGGTGAATTTATTAGTGACTGTGAGGTGCTGTCAAGACCATAGGGAAAAAAAATTGTAAGTATTGCAAGAGAACATACTTGTGACCTATGACGAGTTTTGAACCCGTGTCTGCATAAATGATAGCCTGGCCCACTAACCCTTGAGGAAACTATAGCGTAACTCCTATGCGGTGTCCTTCTTTTCAGGGTTACACACTAATTTACTAAAATAACTATACCAGGTATTTCCCCTTTAATTATTTGGTATAGTCTCTTCTATCCAGTAGTCAGAATGAATTACACAGTTGGCTATTTGTGCCCAATTTAAAACTGTGCAAAAAAAAAAAAAAAAAAAATTAGAGTTAGAGAGGTGGCAATGAAATTTTAATGAAGAAAAACCATTAGTAACACAACAGGTTGTTATAAGACCCATCACAGTTTCAGGTCTTCTCCTCTGCTTTGATATTATCACAAGAAATATCCTTTTAGTCTCCGACAGAAGTTCATTTTGAAAAACGAAGTAACAGAATGAAAAACAGCATTCTTGTCTGCCCGTTCTCTGGAGCTCAGAGACAAAAAGACACTTTCATGTATTTAGTATAGTTAAATGAGGAGATGAAAGGACTTCTCATGGCTGAATCCATTCAGCAGTGACTGGACTTTTCCCTCCTTGTTCTGTTCTTTGATCAAGTCCATACAAGTGTGTGCGCCAGCTGGTGTGCTTGCCATTACATGCAAGTGGATGTCACGTGCAGGTAGATTCGGTACGGTTAATGATGATTTGATCTGTTGGTGCACCAGTAGCCGGTGTTTTGATGCAGCAAAGTTCCCTCATCAGAGTATGCAGAGCCTAGGTCACACTGGGCCCACAGAAGGCTGGGGTTAAATTGTATAAATTATGGTTGCAGTTGTTCTGCTCATAAAATATATTGGGAGCCTTCGCAATATACTTATTGGCATGGAATGTCTGACCCCCCCACCCCCACCTCTTGAGAGGACAAGATTTATTTCCCCTACCCATTGGTTCTCGAGGGTTATAATATTTATAAATTCATATGCGATGTGGTATATGTACAAACCCCACACTGGAAAGAAAGGGGTTAAAGAGCTGTTCTGGGCCCCACTGGCCCCGCCCCTCTGCACTTGTAAAGCATGCATAGACTGGGGAAGGAGCTTGTGATGCAGAGGGATTGTCTGTAAATATTTGGTATGAGTTCGGTGTGCCTCTGTTTTCCCCCTGTGCTGCATTGTCACCCAGGGGTTGGAGAAGGGCTGTTTGCTCTCAGGCCGGTTGCCATGCAGGTGCAGCTGGTGCCTGGCTGTCTCCAGTGTGGGATCCATGTCACTGGAGAGTCCATGAAGACAATGGGAACGCAACCCCCGGGATGCTTGCCTACTTAGCAATGAATCAGTCCCTCTGCCAGAAGCCAGTCTGTTTGACCAGCTGGACAACAAAGGAGCAAGGAGGGGCAAGGTGGGACTGTTCTGGGAACTTGAAGAAAGAGGGCACAGAGGGGACGGAGTGGGAGCTAACGAGCAGACCCGTCTGGCTGGGGATATGGGATATTCAGAAAGGACCCTAACGTAACTTCCTTTTCTCTACGCTAACCAAGGATGTTCTGCGCCGTGCTCCAGACAACTAATAAACCCGACTGTTGTCACAGCACTGGCTGAGTGTCATCGCAGATGCTGAAAGTGGAGTTGCATCACTCTTTTGGGGTGTGCAAGTCTCTCTCCAGTGGACTCTCTGAAGGGAGATCGCGGTGTGAAGCAGGGGTGCTGAGGGCTCAGAGGGTCAGTCCAAGGAAGTGGAGAGGGTGGACCCAGGCTCCCGTACCAACCCATATCAAGGGACAAATACGAAAGTCTATCCCTTGGTTAGGAACCTTGGAGGAAGACCCTGAAGATCAAGGGTCTGGACGATCAGGTCTGACCCATGGAGGAAGCCCTGAGTCCCTTGCTTAATTCCAAAGACTTCCCCATTATTGGACTTTCTCTATATAGATATACCTGAAAGGAGTGCATTTGAATATGAGATCAGGTCAGCAGACTGAGCCACTGAAAGGACAGGACCATTGCAGAGTGGCGTGGTAGTAAGAAAGGGGAATGCATAGGAGGAAGACAGCCTGTGTGATTGAATATGACCATTTGTATAATTGTTGCTACCACAGTCATACAATTGCAACAAATCTTGTACAAAGAATGTCATGTAAAGTGTCGGTGGAAAAGTTATGATCTATCAAATGTGATTATCCTGGTTAAATCCATGTATCATTTTTGTGTCTAAAGTTATGAATATTGGCTATAGACTTATATCTTATACATGTGTTGTAAGCCTGGGAACACCCGCCACATAAGATTTCCATCAAGGCTAGACAGCTGTGTGTTGATGGCCCATTAAGAACACTTCACCATAACCATGGGCCATAGAAGAAACTCATCCGGCCCCATTGGTCTTCCTGCCGATGCCTCAGAAAGAATATGGCCAATAGCTGTCCCTGTGAGTCATCAAAGCATCCAAGGACATGATATGCTCATGTGACCCTGGACTCCATCTTGGGCCAGTAATTTTCCACAAACGGGCTGTGGGCTTTATTTGAGACAGTAAAATTCCATGCACGTGGGAAAGGATATAAAAAGGCACCTGAGACATCTCCATTTTGCCTTCATTTCCTGCTTCGTTTCTCTCTGGACTGGATTTCTAACAAGGAAGCTTTGGACAAGGACTGATGACCTCCAATATGTTTGGAAAACTCCAGATAGACTTTTGCAAGCTAGCAGTTTATTCCATCACTGCTATGATCCTGACCTATGAACACTGAAAAATCACCTCTATGTATATGATTTATTAGCTCTCTTTTCTTTTCTGTTATTATTAAACCTTTAGATTTTAGTTACTAATGGATTGGCAGCAGCGTGATTATTGGGTAAAATCTGAGTTCTATATTGACCTGGCTAAGCGGCTGATCCCTTGGGATTAGAAGGACCCTGTATTTGATTACATAAATTTTCTGTAACCACTTATCCCGAAGTCTAGTGTCTGGGTGGTGAGCCAAGGGTTGGAATGCCTAAGGAGACTGCATTTTTTACTTCTTGTTACCCAGGGTGGTGATACAGGAGTTCACTTTTGTTACTGGCTTGGTATAATGCTAGAATAACCACCCATTTGGGGTGAGTCTATCCCATTTCTCTGCTTTGTGGGAGAACTCTCAACTCTTACACGTGACTCCAACCACCTTGGCAATTAAATTGTATTAACAACAAACAGGTTTTAAATAGTTTTTTGAAATTTGTGTCCTAATTTGGTTATTTTCGTAATGTAGACAGGTCCTCAGGGATGGTGGATCCGGTCTGGATAAATTTACCCACTTTCCATCCTGTGCAAATCTTCTTGCAAGACACAGAGTGGTTGAGAATGGGGGTGAGGTTTGAGGTTCAACAAAGTGCAGTTAATTGACTGGGGGAGAATCGTTTATTTTCCATGTCCAGACAGCTCTGTGCTTCCAGGTTCCATCTGGTGCAGGATATAGAGGGATCAAAACATCCCAGTGAAGGCAGTTAACAGTCTCCTAGTATTCCCAGTTTTGCAGCCATAAGGAGATTCAATACAAACTTTGGGTACTTCTGTAAATTAAACAACCTCCAAACCTGTTGAAGCCCACCCACCATTCACCTGAATTTGACACCTTTGGGGGCAGGGCCATAATATGCCTCTGATTGATTTTATTTTTTTAATTTGGATTGCCCAAATTTGGATTGGGCCAGGAGGATTTACATTTGCTAGGGTGATCTGGCTGTGGGTTAGTATTTCTGGGACATGCACATCAATCAAAAAGCAGCTGGATCCTAATCCCGTAACGTGTAGCCCATCAGCAGATGTCTGCCCCTGTGGAAAGCCCCATTGAACCAGCTTGCTCAGTGCCAACACAGCAATCTGCCTCTGCGCACGTAGGACTGGTAGGGGCCTTGTGGGTCATTGAGTCCAGTCCCTGCTATGCTGTGGCATAAGGGCCGTATACATCAAGAAAGGATCACACACGTCATAAATTGACGTTCTAGAGCAGTGTTTCTTAACCTGGGGTTTTAGAGGGGTCGCAAGTGCAGAGCTGGTATTGGGGGTGGCAAGAAAGGCAATTGCCTGGAGCCACAGGGGCGCCATGAAACTAAGTTACATGCCTCAGCCCCGTGTGGGTGGGACTCAGGCTTCAGGGGTACAGTAGTTTGGAAAGGTTAAGAACCACTGTTCTAGAGAATCCAAAGCGTGCTTAGATTTAGGTTCTGTAAACAGAGTCCTGCAGAATGTAATAGGAGGTTGTTCTCCACCCAGTGTGCATGCCCAGGTTCCAGTAACCCTGCTAGAGATTACACGTACGCAGACATCAGCCAGATCGGCGCAGACCTCTGGGCTTACATAGTCCAAACACAATGTCTCTGTTACTTTTGGTTGGGAACTTGGCCATCACCTCATAAATCAACACCCTGCTATCTTGTTTGTCCTGCATGTGGACAGTTTGAATTGAAACAATACAGCACCAGAGACTTGAGTTGCCTCTAGTTATCGTAGTGCAGAGTTCACTTCAAAACCTTGTTTTGGCCCCTTAAAATGATTATACTTCTAAGATAGCTTGGGCAGCACTGAAACAGCCCTGTTCAAATCTTTGGAAGTTAGTTATAAATATGTTCTACTTTTCACCTACAGTACAATGGGAGCTTTCTAAAAAAAAAAAAAAAAATTTCTAAGCACACTTTCATCTCAATTTCTTGATCTCGCAAAGACTGATCCGTGTACTTAACTTTAATCATATGTATAGTACCACTGATTTCCTCCCATGTGCTTAGTCAAGCACATGCATCACTCTTTGCAGTTTTGGGGTAGTAAGTTACCACTTCACTGTTTAGATGGAATTTGGATAGTCATAGAGCGTTTTTGTGTCCACCCTTCTCAAGTGTTTCAGATGTTTGTTTGCATTCCTGACAAGTATGCCTCCCACACCAATTATAAGGTGGCCTTGTTTTAAGCAGAAAATGTTAATGTCCTGCAGAGAGCCCACGCACTTCACAGAGAAGTAAAACCTGTCAATTTTGCCATAATTTTTTCTTGTCCATGGGCAGAAAGTAAAGTTCGGGTGATCTCATTCCACACTGATCAGCAATGAAGGGTAAGAAAATATAAAGGAAAATGGTTCATTTGACGTGCTCTGAACTGATGGTAAATGGAAAAAGAAATACTTAAGAAATGGAAAATACATGGGTCGGCCTCTTGAATGGCAAACAAATTCAATATTCAGTGTGGCCACAATGAATGGCCAGACTGCAGAATTTTAAAGCTGTCCAGTCATGTACCTTCAGTTAGGTTTGAGAGCTGACTATGCCGCTAACAGACATTTACATGAAAAAGGCTGCAGGCCTATGCTTTGTGTTGCTTGTCGTTGGAATGCTGACATTGAGAGACTGGAATATTTTACTTACACTGCAGCTGGGTTAGTAGCAAAAATAGCTCCAGCTTGACAAATTAACATAACATATGCCAAACAAAAGAGTGTCCTTTCAACTTCAGTCTTACAGATGCAGCACACGCCGGCCACAGTTTAATTCATAGCACTGCTCTGGCCTTTTATTGCTGCCCCAGCTATTCCACATAGCTTCACACAGTACACGGGGACTCTGGTGCTGCATGAGGTGAAAGAGGTAGGCCCGACAGCAATCCACAGAGGTTCTGCAGAATCTCCATTCACACACAGACTTAGTGCTCTGGGAAAGGTCTTTTAGCAGCATTAGCTTGTCAAGCTGCTACGCTTCCTAGGATGACACCCCATGCTATTGACAAAAGTCTTTCCCTCTTCGTTAATGAGAAATTCTGTTGAAATGTGAATCATTTCGACCTGCACCGTCTGTATTCCAAGTACTTTTTCCTCTGCTTTGGGTTCTGATGTCACCTCTTGCATCCACTCTAGTGATACCAAGAAGTCACCTAACCCTTCTCCTGCTGAGAGGTGGTGGGATTCTTCCTTTACTGAATGTAGTGAATGTTTTGCCTTAGTAAGGACTATAGGACTGTGCCCAAGTGTTGCGATATCTGGGGCCAGAAGAGAAACAAGACCTGGCAACAATGAATATCTACAAAAATCACTTTGGTGAAGATTTCTTAGGCAGGGTTTCTACCTCCAGAGTACAAAATGATCAAGGTTGATGCTTCCACACAAAAAAAAATTACATGTCTTTGTCCAGATATGGATGCTGGTGTAGTAGGAAGTACAGCAGACAGCCACACAGCCATATATGTGTCCATGAATGATGGACATTTATGGCAGTCCCATAAGGTATTCGGGAAATTATTGGAAACTGTCTTTCTTCCTGGAAATGGAAGAAAATGTTTCTTATTTCTTGTACTTTGTATTGAAATGCTAGTCAAGTCCCTTCAAAGAGAAACAAATAAAATAGGCTTTGTATGCCACTAAACTAGAAATGGAATCCGCATTAGACTGGCACCGTTTAACAAATGAACACATCATGATTCAAATGAAAGGCTCCTATAAATCTTGCTTTGAGTTAATTTTGACAATATTTAAGTCAGTTTATTACCAATTTCCTTCCCCCCCCACCATTTCTTTGAAATAAAATTATTAAAGCTGAATCAAGGCAAAATTCCTCATCCACAGATCACCAAATGTTGTGGGACTTTAGACCTGCTCCAAAGTTTGTGGCTTGCCTCACCTCGGTGCTGACTGACCCTCATATCTGAACACCACCAAATTCTGCAGAAATTTAGACCTAGACCAGGTTTCAAATGCAGCCCATCTCTCAATGTTAGAAAAGGGCCTAAGTGACAACCTCTACATTTCTATTTTACATGGTTTGTTACTATGGGCTTCCTGGTGAGATTCGCTGTACATGAACATCTTTTTATTTAGTTCAACTTAAATAGTTTGCCCATTTTCTAGACAGTAAAAATTAAATAAGATTAGGACCCTAAATTTTGCCCATGGCTATGTAGAGACAGTGGTGAGTGATTGCCTTGGCTTTCTCCTGTCAAACATGTCAAAGGGCACACTAGAAGTATTAGTATCCTGAAGGAGGTTAATTACATATGCTAAGTTTGTACATGTTGATCCCATCAGCCAACACAAGATAAGGAGGCTTCGTATTGCAAACTGTTACAGATAATAATGCAGAAGGCCCCATAAACAGCTTTGTACATATGTTCCCAGGTATTCCTCAGAGAGTCTTGTCATCAGATGTCTAATGGTAAATTATAAAGCTAAATACAATTAATTTTCTCTATTTTCCAGGCAAGTCTATGGCCCGTCCTCTCTCCTTTAGGCTTTTCTCAATATGTTTAATGATTTTAAAGCCTAGTAAGCGGTGAACCCATTATGGGACCCAGGAATCTGAATTGCACCCAAAGGCTGCCTGCTAGCTAATTAAATCCGGGGAAAGATGAGACGTGTATATTTTTGACAGTTTTGCTTTCTATGGGTACCATGTTATGAAATGAGGGAGAGTGCATGTATTTGATGCACTGAGGCCAGAGCCATCTGTTGAATAAAGCAGAAGAAATCTTTGTTTCCATGAAGTATTATTCCCAGCTACTTCCATCCTCCAGTGTGTCCAAAGAGCCAAATTCTCACCAGGGCTGTCCAAGGGTGGAATTCACTGCTGTGCAGAGGTCAAGCCAAAGTCTTATACACTGCTTGAGCTCTCAAAATAAGTGGATTTAAGCGGTACATGGATCTTTTGCTAGCTCTTTACATGGGGCAAATTTTGCAACTAGCCACCCCCTTCTGTCAGAACCTATAGAAGGAACTAGACTTGCCAACAATTCAGTTACAAGACAGGCTTGTGTTGTCTGTGCCATGGTCTGAACAAAGGCTGTGGAGGAGGTGCTGGGCAGGGAAGACACAGTGAAAGCCTCATGCCAGGACTGCTGCATGAAAGGTTTGAATGTCCATGCTACTTTTAACTCTAAAAATAGGATAAACTGCAGGCGCCTATTGCAATGCTCTTTTGTTGTGACAATCCTTTTTACAAGGCATACATAAACAGGAAGCTATGGCCACACAGCAGGGTTCTGAAAAAATAGTCTAGCGTAAGCCAAGATTATCTTCTAAAGTGTGCTGATAAAAAAAAAAAAATCAAACCATATTGACAGCCCTTTGTTTATTCATTGTTTTGTTAACACTTGTTTATCCTGTAAAGTTTGGATGGTTTCTTGGTCTGATATTAAAAAAACACTCTGCTTTTCAGCCCGTTTAATAGCTTGTTTGTCTTCCGCCGAACACTGTCATTTCAGGTTTGTTTAAGAAATGAGCAATGCCCATTCTTTCCTCCTCAGCATCCGCCACTTTTAAAGGCAAGCTACCTTAAAAAATGTTCCAAACTACAGTGGAACTTCTATAGCATTGCAAAATGCAGCTACAAGAATAGTAGCAGAATGTATTCGGTCATGAACATGTTGACTAGTCCTGTGGGAACAGGACCTTCCCTTTGTCTAGCTGCAGATGTTTGCCGTGTTGTCTTATCCTTATGAAATATTAGGAACATGAAGTGGAAGACTCTGATACCACTGTGTGGCATTTAATGGTCACTGCTCTCTCTGAAATGTACTACAGTATTTACTTACAGAAGGTATTCCATTATTTCATAAAAGTAACCTCACTCCAATCTGAGAATCAGAGCACTTTCAAAAAATAGGATCTGACACAGACAGGTTAGGGCGAAATGATGTTACCAATGAATCCAAAAGGAAAGCAGGAGCGTGTAGGGACAAAATCAGGAAAGCCAAGGTAAAGAATGAGTTACAACTGGCAAGAAATGTTCAAGAAAACAAGAAGGGATTCTTCAAATATGTCAGACAAAAAAGAAAGATCAAGGAGGGTGGAGATCTGCTGCTCAATGGAGAAGACGAGCTGGTAACAGAAGATGATAGGAAGGCCTTTCCCTGCTGTCCCATCGTGGCAACTGCATGTGGCTGGAAGCTTCTTGCTTAACTTAACTTACCTTAAGCTTTCCTTAACTTGAACTCCAGAGTGGTAGTGAGTGCTAGGCGGAGGGCCCTCAGCTCTGGAACTTACTTTCTCCGACCATCTCCCATAGCCCAAGTCTGATGACGTTTAGGACGCCCTACAAGATGGGTCCGGTCAGTCTGTCTTTTCTTTAGGAAGGAATGGGTTGATCCAGGAATTGCACCCGAGATTCTATGGCCTGGTTTATGTGCGAGGTCAGGTCACAACGGTCCCGTCTAGCCTTGGACTACAAATGAACAATATGGCCCCACAGCCAGAAGGGATAAAATAGAGGGAGGTGATAGAGGCAGGGGTGGGCAGCAGTTATTCATTTAAATTCCTGCCTTGCTCCCAGTTATCACCACGAAGGGTGCAAAGCTCTCTAGGGCAGGGACTGTGTTGTTCTATATTTTTGTTTGGCACCTGGAACAATCGGGCACTGGTCCTGACTCCAGGCTTTGGGTGTTACTGTAATATATTTCATTATTAATTAAGTATAAATATAAACTAGAGGGTCACACATTTTGTGGCTCACGTAGGCCAATCTCTGTGTTTTAGCTGGCTTTTTTTAAGTGCAAATAGCTTTTCAGGTTTTTTAAAAAATCATATACAATGAGATTCTGTGGATGCTCTGTTTAGACGATAACCTCTAGCAATTTGACATGGTACTGCCACTAAACCTACATTTGACTGTTGTCTAAGCTGCTCCTTTTCTTCTCCGTGTCATTTTAGCAGTTTCATATTTTTTAAAAGGTTATATCTCTTGGTGATTGAACCCAGAGTCGCACTCAGATGTGCGAGCCCTTGAAAGGACTGTGTACATGCAAACTGATTGCAAATTTGCCATTGTCAACCACAGCCTTAGATAATGGCTTCTATAGTAACCTATACGGGCCTTCCAGCAGCGGGTCATTTATGGCATGGTACTACGTGTTTGAAATTCAGTCCTGTGTATTTATCAAACTACTGCGGGCATGTCTCCTCTCTCTCTGGCTTCCCCTGCTAGCTAAGCAACTACCCCACATCTGTCTGGCAGCTCTCAGCGGGCAAAGTAAGGAGCAGATTTTAAGCTCTAATTGTTTTTAGTCAGGTCAGGGGCTGTGTGTCTCCCCACACACCCCCTTCTCCACGCCAGGGGCTTTATGTACCCTAATTTCCCCAATGCCATACTCCCCGTTTAACTCTTCCTCCGTCCCCGTTATTATTTTTTCTTTCTGTCTGGGAGATAAATCATTCAGGGTGTCAAGATGTTAAACTCTTATTGAGAGGACGGGCGCAGCTGAGATGGGGACGGAGGGTATTGTTATGCTGGAGAGTGTTAATGGCCTGCAGTGGCACTAATTAGGGAGGAAATGTCCCCCTTCCCCCCCCAAGGCTTTTGCACTTGCTCAGTCTTCCCTAGGCTGAGGAAGGGGCATGGTCTGCAGTCTGGAGTGTTGCTCTGGTGGCGTGGTGGTAACGCCACTGAAATTTGACAGAGGGGTGACCGGGTCTAATGGTGGTGTGACTTGGCACACAATGAGTCCCTTCCTGTATGGAGGTGTGCCAGGGAGTCCTTCAAGACCTTGGCTTTTGATGGAACAGACTCACGTTCTGGACGGGTGAGAGACAGGGGAGACACCCTGGCCGAGGGAGACCCAGGGTTCGTGGAAGAGGGGATGAACAATGACTGGAGAGTGTAGAAACTCCAATTCTCTCCTACTCCCATCCACCAAGAAGTATCTGAACTGGCACCACTGAATGGCTGTCATCAACCGTTTCTTTGATCTACAAACACTTACAGCCCTGGCTGAAGCTGCTAGGTTTGCCAACCAGATGCCAGAGTGGCGTCTCCCAATTCCCCCTTTCATTTTTCCTGAATTTTCCCCCAAATCAATAAGTTGTGGTGAATCACAATCTCAACATGAGTCAGCAATGCGATTCTGATGCTAAAAAAGCAAATGTAGTTTTAGGTTGCATTAGCAGAGGCATAGCAGGCAAGTCATGGGAGGTGATAGCACTGCTCTACTCAGTGCTGGTTAGGCCTCCGCTGGAGTGCTGTGTCCAATTTTGGTCACCAATATCTAGAAAGGATGTAGAGAAACTGGAAAGGATCCAGAGGCGAGCAACAAAGATGGTCTAAGGGATGGAATGGAAACCATATGAGCAAAGGCAGAAGGAACTGGATATGTTTAGTTTGGAAAAGAGGAGATTAAGGGGGGATATGATAGAAGTCTTCAGATAGTTGAAAGGCTGCCATAAAAAAGAAAGAGAAAAGTTCTCTTTTCCACAAAAGGCAGGACAGGAGGTAATGGTTTCAAACTATGGCATAGGGGATTTAGAATAAATCTCAGAAAAAAAACTTCCAAACTGCAAGAACAGTAGGACAATGGAGCAGACTGCTTTGGGAGGCTGTGGAAGTTTGTTCACCTGGAGGTTTTCAAAAGAAGGCTGGATAGCTATCTGTCTTGGATGGTTTAGACAAAACAAATCCTGCATCTTGGCAGGGGGTTAGACTAGATGACCCCTGCGGTCCCTTCTGACCCTATGGTTCTATTAATATAATGTGACTCATTATAAAGTGGTGGTCTTTCCCTTTATGCAACCCAGTTGGGCCACATTCATCCCTGGTAAATCTCCATTGGCTTCAGTGTAGTTACACCAGGGATAGAAAGTGGAAATGCTAGACTGAATCTGAACCATGGACCATTTAGGCCAGTATGCTGTCTCCAACGGCGGTCAGTACCAGCGCTTCAGAGAGAGGGGCAAGAAACCCTACAGTAGGCAGTTATGGGACACCCTGACCTCCAGGGAAAGTGTCCACCAGACCCCCATTAGCTAGGGGTTGGTTCATCTCTGTTATAAAACTTTATCTATTGTTTTAATGTTTATTATAACTCTGAATAATCTAATTATCCATATAACTGATCCATCCTTTTTTAAAAATCATGCTAAAGTCTTGCTCTCAATAGCATCTAGTAGCAATGAGTTCTACAGGCTAATTTGCCCTGTGCAAAACAGTTTTGGGCGAACTTGGCTCAGGGTTTTTCTCTAAGATCTCTGCCTTGTAGTTGGTTCTAAGAATGTATTAATCTCAATGGAATGAGATGATTGAATGTTGGAAACTTCTTTTCATTTTCTTAACGCCAACATCTGTGCTATAGAAAACTTGATCTAATTCATCTGCAATGTTTGGTATTTTTTTTCCTCCAGTTACGTCTGTTCATAACATTTTACTTTCCATTCCAAATATACTGTAGTATACCAGAGTTAGCTTTTTAGTCATAGCCTTATGCTATTGTTCTCACTTTTTAGTTCTGAAGCTTTCCTGTCATCCATTTTTGATGCAACATCCTTTTGTGCTCTATGAATTCCTACCAGAAAACCCCAGCACTTTCAGTTTTATGGGATTCTTTCAGGTCCCACAATAGGTCACAGGATTGTGCTAGCTGCTTTCATGCTTGCTTTCACATGCCATTTGGTCTTAAAAGAAGAAGAAATACTGGTTGTGAAAGCCACAGCTTCACTAAGGTTATTGCAAATCACTTGAGCCAGACCCCCGCTGGGGTAAATGGTCATTGTCCCATTGTCATACCTTCAGTGACTTTAATGGAGCTATGGCAGTTTACACCGGGTAAGGATCTGCCCCCTTGTTCCTACTGCATTATGCTAACATTTATTCTGCACCTACCCTTGCAATCTAGGCTGGTTTTGATTTTAAGCAGTATCTCTGTAATGTGAGTCTTCATTAAACCCACAGCAGGTATGATTTTTCCTTTTGCCACAGTTTGACTGTATGCTGCAAATGTCCTTTATAATCTGATCTTGTCTTTGGTGATGACCTCTTTCAGCAATAAGCTAGTTTAGGTTCCGATTCTGCAAAGGGATTTACCCGCGTGGATCCTCTCTGGGCAGAATTGGGGCAATAGGTCATCTGTTGTATGTTAGCAGACTGTTGTCACTGCCATTAATTGGGTTCTTACGAAAGCACAGCAGTCCACAAATTGTAGGATCAGGGCCATGGTTTGTAACTGAGATTAGCTCAACTATCCCAAAAGTTTTAGTGGTTTTTTTATTTGGTTTGGTTTTGCGGGGGCATGGGGATGAGGATATTTTGGATACCAGTCTTTGTGCTCTGGAAAAAGTTTGAAGTTCAGAACCATTTTTTCCTCTGTCAGCCTTGAAGAATTCAACCAAAAGTAAGGGGAAGAAAGAAGCACAAAAGCCTGCATGCCAGAACAATGTTTTCTCAATCAACAGTGAAAATGCTTATTCTAACTCCAATCAGTGATGGAGCAGGCTTCTTCAAATTCTGTTGGACAATTATACAAGCAAAAGTATTTCAGATGGTCACAACAAACTGATGTGAACACTGTTGAACTCACCAGGCATATTCTCTAAGGAAACTGGGGCTTGAGAGATGTCCTTAAAAGGTGCTGCTAGCGACACAGGATAGGTTTTATTTTCATTTCTTGTAGTGGTACTGGCAAGATTTACTTTGCAAATGCTGAGGAATTCCATGAACATCCATAACCTCCTGACATCAGCCACCATAAACAGGATTCTAACAAACGCAAGACATATACTTGAAATAGACTTGTCCGACTATGGTTTTATCATCAGAAAACATTGGCAATGGCTACGCCTCTGGATAGGAGTTTTGTTTTTACAGGGCAGAGTTTCATCTTCCCCAAAATTTGCCTGTGGGATCCAAATGGAATTTTTTCCTATTTCTCTGCCAGGTGGGAAAATACTTGTTGTTGTTTATACTGGAGAGATTATACTGGTTTATATTTAGATATTTTTTTAATCTCGCTGCCCAGATAACAAGAAGAAAAAAATTGCGTGCAATCCTTGTTTTGTTTATTCCCTTAAGGGATTCCGTTCTTTTCCTTAGTTTTATTTTTCTATCCCATTCCAATTTAGATTTCTTTTTGTCTCCCTCATTAAGAACCAAAGTGCTCTGTGCAGAATTGCTAATCTTGCCCCTTTTCCACCACACATAACCAAATCGGCCATGTACTCCAAATGCAGTTGAACCACAAGAGTATGAAGCAAATTTAAATCACTGAGCCAGCTAGACTTTTTGACCCCCACGGTGGCTTGAGAGAGAATTGGTGCACTTTATCTATTAACTGCCTTCTCAATTTCTGAACAGAAAATCTTGATCAGAACTGGACATATTTGCAGAAAACAGTTTGAGAGCATCCCAGACAGTGGAATATGTTCACGTAAAACATTAGTGAAGTAATTGAAAGCAAATTCATGAACTCTTTACTCACAATTTGAGACCGGGGGGCACTTACATTTAACTACAAACTTCTTTCTGTACATCATTCACACTAGTTAACTGAGAATCTGTTTTTGAGCATTGTACTTCTGATCTAGCTGTCTCAGATAAATACATGTTTTGACGCACTGTTTATGTATGTCCTTACTTTGCCCCTGCATAATGCTAGATAGAGCTAATGACTTTTGTTCTCCTTTGTATTAAGAGCCATGACTTGGTACTAGAACGAGATAATGGGAAATAGTTGCTCACGTGAAACTGCTCTGATTTATTAATTAATAATCTCTTCTGCAAGGAGTCTTTGACCTCTAGTTACTGGTTCCGTTACAACCCAGGTTGGTAGATAGTTGTCTAGCAACTTATTTTCAGCTATCTAGTGGGGCTGATTGCATTCTGGGACCTATAATCTCAACAGGATGCCTATCTATATTCAATATAAATGTAGCTGCACAGGGAGGAATATTTCTTAACTCCGTGGGCAATATTGGTTTTGTGCAATGTAATTTTCTCACCATGTCTTAATTTGTTTAAGTTAGCACTGTAGTCCCCGATGCTGCATGTGAGTATTCTCATTGATTTCCAGTTAAGCATTTGCATGGAGTCAGCAAGACTACTCATGTGCTTAAATTTGAGCCTGTGCAGACTTGCTTGCAGGAGCAGAGCCCTAAAAAGCACTTTTTGTAAAGTTCACAATTCCAGCCCTTGAATCCAAGCAGCAGAGGTTGAGCTGTTGGGATCTGGGATCTGTTGTTGCCCAAGCCCATTTCCGATCTTGACATACTTAATAGTGTTTTACTGATTTGTTGTCAGCAGACACAGTACTGCTTTGGAGAGAAGTGCATGAGGATATTTGACCAGTATTTTTAAAGAGAGATCAAATAAGCATTGAGATTTATAGGTGATGGGGTGATATTTTTTTTAATTCATTCACTATTTTTCTTCATGGAAAAATGTTTTAAACATTAATAATGAGTTATTAAAATAAAAGAGAGAGTTTAACTTCAGGAAACAGAAGCTTTAAGTACAAGTTCATTGTCTCTTTTGGCACGTGAAAACATAAGAGAGGTAGTCAGATGTGAACTGGGTAGATTTCAGACATACGAACAACATCATGGGTTCTGTCTGCACAGATGTCCTGTCCTAGCAGCATTGTTAAAGATGGGCTGGGGGGGGGGGGGGGGAAACTATATCCTTTTCTCTTGCTGTTCTAATCCTGTTTTCCTTACTCCACTATCAGTCAGTTACATTCTATCCCTGTTATTTCCATTACATACTTTTCCATTTCCAAATATTATCTGAATAATAGTAATACAAATACATCTGAATACAAAGCTCATTATCCAGATATGTGGCTCAGACTGTCCATCTGGCCCTATCGTGTGCTGCTGCAGCCCCTGTGGAAGCGATGTTTCAGATAGCTGCCACCTAAAGAAGTGAATGTCAGCTGGCATGTAATTCTAGATATTTGTAGCTGGATGTTTTTCTACTTTAAGAATAAATCATTCCATCAGGAAGGCTTATTCTGTTTGCTGGCCGCACCTTGTTCCACTTGGGTCCCCATAACTGGTGCACATGTAGTTTCTTCTTCCCAATATTTCCCTTACGCATGTTGTAGGCCTGATTCCCCATGCCTAACCCTTATATAGTCATTTATTCCTATGCAAAGTGGTTGTAATACAGTACCAAAATTAGACCAGAAGCATTTTATGCCCATCTGGTACAGGTGAGTAAATGAGAAAGGCAGTGGAGAATCTCGCTTGACGGTAGACCTGTCACTCTACAGCAGTTGTCTTTGGAGTTGGCCAATCCTTGGGGAAATAGGATTTGGACATCTGATTGAAACAAAAACTAGATTGGGACGATCCAGTGGAAAACCAAATAACTTGATAGAACATCGCTGTTCTTCTGGGGAAGGCCACCAGCTCTCAAACCATGAGGGTCAGTTGTCTGAGCTAAAGTACCAGATTTTATTAGCTTAGGGGCAGTGGCAAATGGATAAAGTTCTCTTCATAGTCCAGCCACATTATATAGGAGCAGAGATCTGTCCTACGTTAGTGTGGGTTATATGGACAGAGGTATTTTCCCACCAGGACTGATTTACAGTCAAATTGAAATAATCAAATCCATTTCAGTTCCCACCTTTTGTTATTGCAATGGTGCGATGTATTGGAAAGGGTTACAATTTAAAGTGAGAGCTTGTAATGTGATGGGGTTTCACACTCCTGCTTGCAAGCTAGGGGTTTTCTTAGGGAAGCTGTGTGATCTGGGTCCTCAGTGTATGTGCAAAGGGCCAGCCACCTGAAGCGAGGTGGGTAGACCTGTGTGCATGCCGTGAACATAACATGTAGAAGTGCATGTTATTTTAGAATATAAGTGTCCTAGCTTAAGTCATTAGCGAAACTGAAACAACTCACTTCTATTCTGAAGTAAGTGACTCCACACACAAACTTGCACCAAAATACGGGAGGGTGTCAATTAAAAACAATGTTCTTTCTTTGGTGCAAGTTTGTGTAGAAACAAGGACCCAGGGTCCTTGCATTGATGTAGTTATACTGGTCTACAATTGTAAATGATACCAGTATAACTAGGTCTATTAGGGGATGAGAATTGTTATGCTGGAATAATTATAACAGTATTGCTATACTGGTGTAATTATTCCCCTTCCCATAAGGGAAGCATGTTTATATCAACACAACTAGGTCCACTCTTTAACTATACCAGTATAGATAAAATAGTATCACTTTCTAGTGTAGGCAAGACTTAAGTTCCTTAGCTAGAAGATTCCTGTTTTTTGGTTTTGGTTTTTAAAACCCCACTTCATTTTGAAAGTCATTCTTCACATACAATGTACAAACCAACCTATGCCCAAACCAAACCCTGCTGCCATTTATCCCCTCTCCTGGCTTGCCATCAGCTCTGACTTTGCTGCCAAAATAAGCAAACCTGCCTAGCATTTCCTCATCTTTCATTTCTGCCTTTCTGGCTTGCCCCTAACCATCACCACCATCATCGAAAGTGACTGAATACAAGTAAATCAGCCTTCACCACTTGGCGTGCTTTCAATCAAAGTGTCTGCTGGGCTGCTACAGTACGGGACATCTTATTAACAATCTTTCACCTTCAGAAAAAGGTGTTATCCTTTTAATCATAGCTTTGCTTAATGTCAACATATTGTGTGCTGCCCACGGATCTGGGGTGCACCTTTCTGAGACAAGTTTTATTTTGGTGAGAACAAAAAAAGTGTTACTTGACTGAAAGGGTTTAGAAATCTGCAGCAGTGTATTTGCCAAAGAAGGGACTGCCTATTGGAGATTAGAGCCTAATTAAATTTGTCTTTGTGTCTGTGTGTCTGTTTCTTTTTTGCTCTTTGTAAAAAGCCAGGCTTATTAAAATTCAGGGAGAACCCAACACAAAAGACACTTCTTAAGGTCCAAAGGCGTGCTTATTAATGCAGAGTTTTTTATTCAAATTGTACAGACTGTGTCACTTTCAGAAAATTTTCGGCATTGTTTGGGGGAAAAGAGACTCACTGATCACTTTCTTTTCCTGTTTTAATCGCAGCAGCTGAAGCAAGCAGATGCTGTGATTCAGAATCACTCCTAGAAGCAGTTGGGCATTGGAAGGAAGAGAAACACCATTGGTAAAGGCCAATCTGCATGACAGATTTTATCATTTGGGGTCACCAAGTTATAACACTTGTAGTCATAAATGTGCAGGTGGTGGTGGGCCCTTAGCTTTGAAGCAAATCCAATAGAACCACACAATCAAAACAGGTTTTGATTGCATATACACTGCAAGATGAAGCTGTGGTTTAACAGGAACAGACAGTGATATATAGCCAGTAATTTTAACAAGGGGCCACCACAAATATTTTGTCATATGTCTGCGACAAAACCCAGGTACCGATGGTGAAGGGAGAGGGGAATCTGACAGAAAGGATGGGTGAAAGATTGGGGAAACTAGTTTATTTGTTTTATCATTTAAAGATAAGGTCTTCCAATCCATACCGCAGCACTTCCTGGCAAGAAACTAGTATTAAAGTTGCACTTTGATGGAGATCTTTATATTTTGTTCCTGAAAAAAACTCTCTAGATAGTAAAGCATTGTGTGGAATCCAAAGAGAGGGCAGGGGGTAAAAACTCTATAGAAATACCTGGTGATCGCCTCCTGGGAATCTTTTTTAAATGTCCTGTAGTGATTTCTCAACCTTTTCCACGTAGGGACCCTTTCATCTAGCCGGACCTCCTTTCCATGGGAAAAGCACGGTGATCGTGACCTCTTGACACCCCTTAGTGATTCCCAACATTAAGAACTCCTGATTTAGTGCAGTCCGTTCCAAAATCAAGCAAATTTGCTCTAGAGAAGCATTTTCACCAACCCTACAGAGAAGTTCTATCCATTAGGTATGATTTTAAAGTACCAGAAAAAATGCTGAACTCGGGTAGTGGCAAGGAAGTATGGTGGCAGAATTTTAACAGATGGGGATAAACTGGTCATGAGTAAATTTAGGCACAAAAATTAGGTTTCTAACCATCAAAGGAATGAGGTAGTGGAACGTCCTTCCAATAGCAGTAGTGTGAGCAAGAAACTTAACTGGTTTTAAGATAGACCTTGATAAATTTATGAAAGGAATTATATAATGTCATTGCCTGTGATAGCAAGGGACTGGACCCTATGGAGGTTGCTTCCAGTCCTATGCTGTCATGATCTGTCTACATTGAGATCAACATCCTGATAGCAATGATTGTGTTTAAACACTTGTGAGCAGAGTTATAGTTTGGTTTCCCTAACCAATGTGGATGGATGGATTGTTTCATCTGAGCATTGTGATAGAACCATAAAATATGCTAACCGCCTTATCTACTGAGGTCTTATAAATGTTTAGCAGCTGTGGCTGAACTGGGTCCTAATGTGTTGGGGGCAACCAGAATAGATTTTTAAAACTATGTCCAAACAAAATATCTTCCCTTACCCAGAGACAGAGCACAGATTTTGAGCATAGTTTGTCCCCATTGCTGCTGGCCAGCTAAACCACGTTAAACCTAGAGCTGAGAAGAAAATGGTTTTCACATCCATGAAAATTTGAGGCTTAAAAAAAAAAAATCTGTCCCGAATACAAAAAGGTGAAATCTTGAGAATTTTCACATGCTGAAAATCCATCAAAATTTTAAATTTTGGGTTAGTGAAAATACTTTGGTTAGATCATTTCAAAAACTTCATTTTCATTTTGATCACTTATTTTTTTTATTCTAACTTAAAATTCAAAACAAAAAATCTTGAAATGCAAAAACAATGAGAGTCCTGTAGCACTTTAAAGACTAACACATTTAATTTGTGCAGGCATAAACTTTCGAGGGCTGTAACCATCTGACGAAGTGTGTTACAGCCCTCGAAAGCTTATGCCTGCAGAAATTAAATGTGTTAGTCTTTAAAGTGCTATAGGGTTCACGTTGTTTTTGCTGTATACAGGCTAACACAGCTACCCCTCTGGAACTTTTCATCTTGAAATGGAAAATCTGAAGTTTTCATTCAAAAAAGTCAGACTTTCTGACAATTTTAAAACTTAAAAAAACAAACAAACAAACAAAAACAATAAAAAAAATTTGCCCAAACCTGTAAAACTTTGGTTTCAATGAATCTTCATTTTTTCAACAACAACAACAACAAAAAGTTTTATAAAATGTTATTAAAAAAATTTCTAATAAAGTTTAGTTAGAATTTGGCTTATCCGCAACCAAATCTTTATATAAACCTTATACTCTGTTCTCAGCCCTGTATAGATTAACTAAGGTGGTAGCCTGCAGCACCATTTGTGAATACAATTCTTCAAAAGAGAAATCCCTCTTAACCCTTGTTAGGAAAAGTGCCCTAGAGCACTGCTAGCACCAAATGTGTTTAAATGTGATTGTAGCTAGCATGGCTCCCCCACCGTGTCAATGGTGGCTTTTGGCCTGTCTACATTACAGATGTAAGGGGCCTATTAGCCCCTTACTGAAACTTAGTGGGTCTTTTTGATTGGCCATCTCTGGAGGAAGCAGGACCCTGGAACGGACAGCCCCCAGGGCCAGTGGAGAGAGGCCAACTCAGGTCAGCCTGATTGACAGGGCGGGCAGGCTAATGAGAGAGCCAGGAGGGTGGGGGGAGCCCAGCCCTCCCTGTGAGCTGGGGCTGCTTGCTGGGGCGTGCAGGGGCAGAACTGACCGAGCTAAGGACAAAGCAGCCAGCAGCTGGAAGAGGTGCACAGAAAGCTGAATGGAGCCAAGCTGACCCAACCTACAGCAGCAGAGCAGAGGGGCATCCCAGAAAGCGAAGCACAGCTGCATGGAGCAGAGCGAGCTGGGACAGGAGCCGTTTGGAGCTGGGTGTGGTGAGCAGCTGGGGAGAACAAAAGGGACTTTGGGAGTGTGTGGCTACTGGCAGAGCAGGGGGCTGACTCTGCATTCCTGCAGCATAGCCAGGACCTGGACAGTGGGCCTGCAACATGTGACAGACTGTGAACCCCAGAGACACTGTGCGTGGTGCCCTGTGCCAGGGGCAGTGTTGGGATGTTTGCCTTTAACCTTTTTACTCTTTTCTTAATTTTTTAATTGATTTGATTGCTGTTTGTGTAATAAATTGTATTGCTTTGTATTGTATGCACTGATCAGTGGGTCAGGGAAGTGCCCAGTGCAGAGTTAGTACCCCGGAGTGGGGACACCCTAGCCCCTGCCCTAAGGGACCACGGCAAGATTGGGGGTTGAGCCCCAGAAATCCTGGGCCCAGCCTTGTCGGGGTTACAGGCACCCCACTACACAGGAGAGTGGGAGGGGAGCCCTCGAGGTCAAGTGGGGCCTCTGGGTAAAGGGAGTGGGAGCAGGGACTCAGATCCTTTTGCTAACCAACTCTACCGGGGTATTGTACAAGCAAGGAAAGTTCCCCACAATAGCGGGCCCATTCCCCCGCTTACATAATTGGCGTCACGAACCAGGATCCTATCCAGAGGATCCACCCCATTGGTTAACTGGTTGAGTTTTGGTAGCACGGCCCAAGTCTGTTTGAGAGCCCTACCATGGCTGGAATCGAAGAACTACGGGCCCAGGTTGCTGAACTCCAACGCAGATTTTCAGACCAAGCTGAGGCATTACAACGAGCCAGAGATGAACAGAGAGAAGCCTTATCACTGGCTAAGGCAGTAATAGACCAGCAGACAGCAGAAGCTAAGAAGCCTCCTACCATTTATGTCCCATGGGAACAGAAGGTCGCAGAATTCAGCGGCTTCCCGACTAGACCAGGAGACATTACAGTAGAGGAATGGATCAAGTCTGCAAAGGCAGCTATGCGTGTACTACGAGTACCGGAAGAAGAGCGTGTGGACTTCATTGAGGAACACCTTAAGGGCCAGGCCAAGGCCACAGTGAAGTTCATGGCACAGACAGACAAAGCAGATGTGGAAAAAGTGTTTGAACTCCTCATAGAAGTGTACGGAGATAAGATACCTATTGGAACCCGACTAAAGGAGTTCTTCGAGAGAAAACAGGAGCCCGGTGAAACTGTCCGGGCATACGCGTATGATCTCCGGGAGAAAATGAGCAAAATGGAGCAACGAGACCCTCAACGAGTTCCAAATCCGGATCTGGTTCTGAAAGAGCAGTTAGTGCTGGGGCTCCAAGATGACTCCCTCCGCCGGGAAATGAAAAGGAAATTCAAGGAAGAACCAGGTAAGAAGTTCCATGAACTAATGCAGGCTGCTATTACATGGTCCGAAGAAGAGGAAGTCCTGGTGGAAAAGACAGCCAAGCCTGACACCCGCACACGAAGTGGGGGCCTAGTGAATGCAACTGCTGGGGAAAAGTTAACACTAGAGAGTTTAAGTGAAGCGGTCCAGAAACTGACAGTCCAGCAGGGGGAGATGCTGAAAGTGATCACCGAAGTAATGAAAGGACAGCCTCCCACTAGCATACCAAAGCATCCCAAGGCCTCAGGGCCCCGAAGATCCCCACTGAAGGACGAGTTGGGAAGGTACATTTGTTACACTTGTGAAATGCCAGGACATACTAGCCAGGGATGTCCACTGAGAAAGAGACCGGGGCCCCCGGCAACTGAAACCCAAGGGACACCAGGAGCAAGTAACCCACGGCCAGGGGAAGGCCGAGTGGGGACAGAAGGGTTTCTACGGCTGTCCCTAGGAGAAGGGCAACGTGCCAGCAGGCAGGAAGAAGACCCTGATGACGCTAGTGTGTCCAGTGACTTCTGTGGCCGAGCATTTGGAGACTGCTTGACAATGGAGATAACCATAGCAGGAGTGAGGACCCGCTGCTTGATAGACACTGGGTCTGAAGTCACCACTATTTCTGAATCCTACTTCCAACGCTACCTAAAGGAGAGAGATCTGACCATGCACAATACCCGATTTGTACAGTTGACGGCAGCTAATGGACTAGCCATCCCTGTCGTGGGGTGCCTTGAAGCTGACGTAGGGTACATGGGTCGACTGATTCCTGGGAAATGTATCTTTATCCTCAAGGACACAGCTTCAGAAAAGACCTTAATGGAAGACAGGGTACCGGGAATTCTCGGGATGAATATTATCAGAGAGTTGAAAGAATTATTACTGATAGGAGGAGGGACCCAGGAGATGAATCATCATGGGCAACCTAAAAAGGATGCTACACTGAAGCGGGTACTAGCCCAAGTGGAGAGACAGGGCCGTTTCCCAGGTCCCACGGGACAAATAGGCTATGTTAAGGTGGCAGGGAGACAGAAGGTGGTTATACCTCCCTGGAGTGAGAAGATTATTGATGGACGCTGTCGGGTACCAAGTGACTTTGCCAAGTACCAAGTGATTGTTGAGCCAACACCAGGGGCCCATCTCCCTAATGGACTCTTGGTTGCGAACATACTTGCTAATGCCAGCAAAGGAAAGGTGCCAGTCAGGCTGTTAAACTCAAGTGAGAAGACCATAAAATTGTGTCCCCGGACCAGAGTGGCAGAGGTACACCGACCTGAAGGAGTTGTCCCCCCAGTGAGGGTGGCTGTGGAAGAAGACGGGGATGAGCTGCGGGTGACAAAAGTAGAAAAGAGAGCACAGTCCATGTCACTGCAAGTGGCACCTGATGGGGAGCTACCCATTGCAGTTCAAGTGGACCTCCAAAGCCTAACCCCTACACAAGCTAGCCGCTTGCGGGCACTACTAGAGAAACATCAAGATGTCTTTTCCAAAGATGAGCGAGACTTTGGTTACACCACCACGGTGACACATCAAATACCCACTGGAGATGCTGTCCCCATAAAGCAGAGACACCGGAGGATCTCACCACAAGTGTTCCAGGAGGTAAAAAGACATATCCAAGATCTAGTGGCCCAAGGTGTTCTTAAAGAAAGTCACAACCCCTGGGCATCACCTGCAGTTATCGTAATAAAAAAAGATGGTGGGGTGCGGTTCTGCTGTGACTACAGGAAACTGAACGAGGTGACGTGCAAGGATGCCTATCCACTACCCCGTGTGGAAGAGTCACTGGATGCATTAGGAAGTGCAAGAGTGTTTTCAACCCTCGATCTAACTGCTGGTTACTTCCAGGTGGCAGTAGAAGAACAAGACCAGGGAAAGACAGCGGTGACGACTCCATTTGGGCTGTTCGAATGGACCCGTATGCCTTTTGGCTTGTGCAATGCACCTGCTACGTTCCAGAGGCTAATGGAGGGGGTGTTGGGAGACTATATCCTGGACACTTTGCTGATATACCTGGATGATGTCATTGTGTTTTCCAAAGATTTTGAGAGTCATATGGAAAAATTGGACTTGGTTTTCACACGGCTGAAGGAACACGGGTTGAAGCTGAAGCCAAGTAAGTGTTGCCTCTTCCGTGAAAAAGTCAAATTCTTGGGCCATGTGATTTCAAAGGATGGAATCCAGGTGGATGAGGAGAAGACCAAAGTGCTGGAAAATTGGCCAGCCCCCAAAAATACGAAGCAAGTGCGACAGGCTCTAGGTTTCATGAGCTATTACAGACGATTCGTCCCAAAGTTTGCGCACGTTGCTGCCCCCCTATATGGACTAGTGGGCCAACCAGCTCAGAGGAAAGGAAAAGACCAAAGCTTTGTATGGGATGATGCCTGTCAGGCAGCTTTTGATGAGTTAAGACACCGGCTAATGTCACCACCTGTACTCGCATACCCCGACTTTAGCCTGCCATTTATAGTGACAACTGATGGAAGCCTGCAAGGCCTGGGAGCAGTGCTCAGCCAGAGGCAAGAGGGGGCTGAACGTGTGATTGCATATGCAAGCCGAGGACTGAGAAGGTCAGAAAGAAACGACAAAAACTACAGCGCGTTTAAACTAGAATTGCTGGCCTTGAAATGGGCTGTCACTGAAAAATTTAAGGATTATTTAATGTACTCTAAATTCACGGTAATCTCGGACCACAATCCACTTCGATACCTTGCAACAGCTAACTTGGGTGCAGTTGAACACCGGTGGGTAGCCCAACTTGCTGAATTCACTTTTGAAGTACAGTATAAACCGGGAAAGCAGAATGTCAACGCAGACACCTTGTCTAGATTGACCATGGAGGAGGAACCAGAAGAAGGCAAAGACCTGGAGAAAGATTTCCTTGTCATTCCTGCAGATGTGGTGCAGACCTGTCTGTGGCTAGAGCATCCAAGGCCTGAGGATGAAGTGCTGGTACAGGATGCAGCACAAAACCTAGTAAAAGGGGATAGCGCGATAATCTCAGGGTACTCATGGGAGGAGATTCGAACTCTGCAACGGGAAGGTGACGTCGGACCTGTTTTAGCGGCAGTCACAAACCGAATGAAACCAGACCGAGCATTTAGGGTCAGGTACCCCCAGTCTAAGAAGCTGGCTAGAGAGTGGGTACGACTTAGATTACACCATGGAGTGCTGTTCCGGCTGACATACCATCCCCGAGATGGTGAAGAAGTGTGGCAGTTAGTGGTGCCTGTGTCGCTACGCCAGCAAGTTTATGAAGCCAGGCATGATCATGGGGGGCATTTTGGAGACCGAAGCACTCTTGAGGTGATGAGGAGGAACTACTACTGGCCCACGATGAGTAGCGATGTGCAATCGTGGATCCGTCAGTGCAAACGGTGTGCCCTAGCCAAGGATGTGTTTCCTGCCACCCGAGCCCCTTTGACCTGTACTAATGTGACTGCCCCAATGGAGGTCTTAGCCATGGACTACACACGACTAGAGAGATCTTCAGAGGGATATGAGAACGTATTGGTTCTCACGGACATGTTTACCAGATTCACTGTTGCAGTTCCAACTAAAAACCAGACGGCGCGGACAACGGCTGAAGCCCTCATAAAACACTGGTTTGTGTACTATGGTTGTCCAGCACGGTTACATTCAGACCAGGGGAGAAATTTTGAATCCGAGGTAATATCTGAATTGTGCAAACTGTATGCTATAGCCAAAAGCCGAACAACACCCTATCACCCACAAGGAAACGCTCAATGCGAAAGATTTAATCGTATGATGCATGACATGCTAAGAACACTCCCGCCTGAAAAGAAGCGGGCCTGGCAGGAACATCTCCCTGAACTGGTGTTGGCTTATAACAGCCATGTTCATTCATCGACGGGTTATGCTCCTTTTTATCTCATGTTCGGGAGAGATCCCAGATTGCCGTTAGATATTTTGGGCAGAGAAGGCCCTGAGGAGGATGAGGTGACTAATTTGGACGACTGGGTCAAAGGTCACCATGACAGACTGAAATCTGCCTGTGAAGTTGCTCTCGATATAGCTAAAGACGCAGCCCAAAGTAGGAAAAGGACTTATGATCGCAAGTCCAGTGGGGCTCTCATCAGGCCTGGCGACCGTGTACTGGTTCGTAACCATAGACACAGGGGGCGCAATAAAATACAGGACAAGTGGGAGTCAAATCCCTACATTGTAGTTGCTCACAACAACCCTGAGTTGCCAGTGTATACTATCCGGCCTGAACGAGGAGGCCCTGAGAGAGTAGTACATAGGGACCAACTAAAACATTGCACCCTTAGTCCGATTAGGGACCATAGGAGACGTAGGCCGGCATGCCCTGAGGAGACTGAAACCAATGGGGGGATGGTGCTAGTCCCACAAACCGAATACCAAGGGGAACAGATTGGAGCAACCCTGAACCACAACGAACATGGCCAGACCCCTCAAACTGACCCAGTGTTATCTGAGGACAGGAGTGTAGGGAATATGGGTGATGAACCACCAGTCTTAAGAAGATCCCAGAGGACTAATAAGGGTGTACCACCCCTTAAACTTAGGGATGATTATGTTATGAACTCTATGGAGTGTTGATGAATATTATCATGATTAACATAGAGAAGTGAACATGAAGTGGGAAATACGTTAAATGTTCTTTTTGTTAATTGTTAATGGAGTTTTTTTGTATGTAACATGATGCTGGTAAATGTTGTTAATATGGGACCTGGGTGTGCTGTTGTGAACATCCTGGGTGTGGCAGAATTTTAGCAGGGGGGAATGTAAGGGGCCTATTAGCCCCTTACTGAAACTTAGTGGGTCTTTTTGATTGGCCATCTCTGGAGGAAGCAGGACCCTGGAACGGACAGCCCCCAGGGCCAGTGGAGAGAGGCCAACTCAGGTCAGCCTGATTGACAGGGCGGGCAGGCTAATGAGAGAGCCAGGAGGGTGGGGGGAGCCCAGCCCTCCCTGTGAGCTGGGGCTGCCTGCTGGGGCGTGCAGGGGCAGAACTGACCGAGCTAAGGACAAAGCAGCCAGCAGCTGGAAGAGGTGCACAGAAAGCTGAATGGAGCCAAGCTGACCCAACCTACAGCAGCAGAGCAGAGGGGCATCCCAGAAAGCGAAGCACAGCTGCATGGAGCAGAGCGAGCTGGGACAGGAGCCGTTTGGAGCTGGGTGTGGTGAGCAGCTGGGGAGAACAAAAGGGACTTTGGGAGTGTGTGGCTACTGGCAGAGCAGGGGGCTGACTCTGCATTCCTGCAGCATAGCCAGGACCTGGACAGTGGGCCTGCAACATGTGACAGACTGTGAACCCCAGAGACACTGTGCGTGGTGCCCTGTGCCAGGGGCAGTGTTGGGATGTTTGCCTTTAACCTTTTTACTCTTTTCTTAATTTTTTAATTGATTTGATTGCTGTTTGTGTAATAAATTGTATTGCTTTGTATTGTATGCACTGATCAGTGGGTCAGGGAAGTGCCCAGTGCAGAGTTAGTACCCCGGAGTGGGGACACCCTAGCCCCTGCCCTAAGGGACCACGGCAAGATTGGGGGTTGAGCCCCAGAAATCCTGGGCCCAGCCTTGTCGGGGTTACAGGCACCCCACTACACAGGAGAGTGGGAGGGGAGCCCTCGAGGTCAAGTGGGGCCTCTGGGTAAAGGGAGTGGGAGCAGGGACTCAGATCCTTTTGCTAACCAACTCTACCGGGGTATTGTACAAGCAAGGAAAGTTCCCCACAATAGCGGGCCCATTCCCCCGCTTACACAGAGGCAATGGTGTTTCTGTAACTAGTTTGTGACACTTTATCAGATGTGGCAGTTATGTCTACACAGATGTGTTTTTTTCCCCCACAAACACAACTGCTTGTCAACCGTAATTGTGTGCCTACACCTACTATGCTGCCAAAGAATGTTTGTATCAATGTACACTGACAAAGTCTGGACAACTATTCCATACTGCCTCAGCAAGAGATGGAGTGCCCAGGTGACATGTGCATAGAACAGCACCAGCGGCAGATGGAACAAAGCACTCTGGGATGTCCTAGAGCAGGAAGAACTGAACTAACTGATTACATAGGCATGACACCTACATAGGCACTAAAACAAACAAACAAACAAAACCAAACACACACTTCTGTACCAAACCAGTTACAAAGAGTTAAACTAGTAGTTATGGACACAGACTGTGTTTAGAGCAAACCATATCATTAAATTGATACAAGTTTGGGTCCCACCTCAGGAAAATATCCCTATACAGGACAAAATTTAAGCACATTCTTAGTTTTATTCATATGCTTAACTGCCTTTGAAGTCAAGAGGACTTAAGCACATGCTTAAAGTGAAGCACATACTTAAGTGCTATCTTAAATAGGGGTAGACTTAATTAAGTGCTTAAGTCCTTTCCTAAATAAGGGATATCAATGCAGGTTGTAGAGTGTTGAGGTCCCTAGAGTTGTAATCAGGGCTTGGTAATAGAACCAAAAATCATCCACAGTTGTTTTTTTCTTTCATAATTTCTAGCAATGGCATGCCTTTCTGTGGAGGCAACCAGTGTGGTTGGTTAAAGACTAAATTAAAGTGTAACATAAAAATGCAAATAGAAATGCTGAAGTTCTGCCAACATGTGCAAAAACATGTACCTCATCCTTTAATCCCAGATAAATAGGCCTTGCTGCCTGTTGTGGATGCCAAGAAAACATTCGACGGAGTTGAGTGGCCCTACTTGCATGACAGATCTAGCAAATAGGGGCTGGGGGGGGGGGGGGTGTCAATTTATTAAACAGCTGATGATAATGCACTATAAACCAGTGTCTATTATTGCATTTAAGGTAGTGTGTAGATGCCCCAATCAGGTCTCCATTGTGCTCGGCGCTGTACAAACAGATGTGTTAACAACCTAAATAGACAATAAGTTAATTTGTTAATATGAAATAACTTGAAAGTTATATTTTTCCTGCCCCCATTATCAATTTCTCTCATTAAAGTTTCATCTATTCACCCTGTCCACTCCACAAAAACATTTTCAAGATGTTCGGGTGGGGGAGATGGGAAAATGAAGCATGGGGAGACAGAAAGATAGAGAAGATAGAAACTTGGAACCCCGGAGGTGAAAGAGAATAAGGGGGGAAAATTGAGGGAGGAGAAAGTTAAAGGAATTTCCTTTTATCCATTTTTTACAAAACCCATGGTTAATTTATTGCCACAAGATAATCAGCAGTACCAAAATAAAAAGATGGGACACTTATATGGATGAGATCATCTAGAGTTAGATGAGTCAGAAACCAATATCTAGTGACTGGCAGTCAGGAAGAAACTTTATTTCACCACTGTCCCACATGCACCTTGGTCTGAAGTGGTTGGTGCTGGCCTCTGTTGGGAAGACGGGATACTGGAGTAGATAGACCATTGGTCTGATCTAGCATGGCAATTCCTACGTCCCTACCATGTTGCATTGCAGCCAAGACACAATAAAAATGTCATTGACTCAGGTTAGGAGCAATACCAGCTATTCCTACAGTCCAGCAGATGGTGCTCTCTGTATTAACTAACTATCTTCATACACAACATATATTGCTTTTGTATTGTAATTTTGAAACAGGTGGGATTTCAGGCCATGCTATGAATAGGAGCAGGTCCTTGTGTTGCTAGCCAATTCCTTGGGTAACACTAGAACAGCTGAACCTCACCACTGTTCGCCCTGAACTTATTTAAGTATGAGCCAAGATTCTAATAGAGGTGACCTGTAGATGATGAACTGGAAATGTACTTTTGCCACTAGAGGGCTCCATTGATCACCCATGCGGTTATAAACAGAGGTTACGCCATAGGACTGAACCAAAGGGGAAAGCCTTGTAAAATGCTTTAAATAAATGTGGTGAGACACCTTTCTACTGTAAACTAGGCAGGCTTAGGTTATCCCTGGGATCGCGTGAGCCACTGTGAGGGCAGCGGGACTGTACATCAGCTGAGCTATATTGTGCCACAAGAAGCCAGCAGAAGCATTCTGAGTGACAGCCCTTCACTTTGTCCATGAAAAAGCTGTGGACATTAGGTAGAATATAGGAGGGGACAGGACTGATGCACCAGAAACCTTGCTGCCAGGGCACAGAACAGACAGCGATCCACAACTACAGCGTGAGTGATTTTTCTTTTCTCAATCTCCCAAACTATTTGAGGTTGGGTCCAAATGGGTTGGGGAGTGTGAAGGCACTAACCGTCTAAGATCACCTGATGGTGATGTGGGAGCATCTTCCATCTTTCCCCCAGATGATCTCAAACATCTAAGAGGTGGGGTGAAAGTGCCTGAGGCCCTTAATAGCCATACAATCTTTGTTCAAGAAAAGAATGACCACCTTGGGTCAAGAATCAGGCCGGGACACCCTGCCTGTAAATGAGGATCTCCTTGGATCTGGTAGGGACATTCAGGTCAGTAGAGTACGTCTGCACTGCAGGACTATAAAATTGCAGTATAGCCATTCAGGATCGGGCTGGCGCCTGGATTATGGCACCCTCCTCCCTTGCAGGGTCTCAGAGCCCAGGATCTAGCTCAAGCCCGAACATCTACACTGCAATTTTATAGCCCCACAAGCCCAAGTCTGTAAGCCAGGTGAACCACGGGTCTTGTACTGCAGTGTAGACATACCATAGAGGTAAGCAGTTATGTTTGTTAATAACAAGTGTGACTAGTATTCAGCAAGTTACTCAAGTCATGGTGGATCTTACTTGGTGTTTATAACTTATTTTAAAAGATTTGCAAAATGTTATGCCTTTGCTTACAAATTTACCATTGATTAAACTGAATATTTTAGATTATCATGTAGTTTCATGAGATTGGAGTGTGACTAACTGCTGCTATAAGTATTATTGGTATAATTACTAGAATGTTTGTTTGACTAATTCTTTTTCCTAGGATTATAACTGAGTGAAATAATTTATCACTTGAAATTCTTAATTGTTCTTTTGCGATTGGTTGAATAGCTATTTACTGTATCCTTTTTTCTGGGTGGCCACTGCCGCTGGCATTCACTTGCTATTAAAACTGAAGAAAGGTTTGTGGTGTACATAAAATAAATTACACAAAACCTAGCAAATGCGACATATTGGTTGAACGCCGAAAGAGACTTGTTTTGTTTTATTTTTTGCTCGAATACTAGTCAATAAGATATTAGAATGGTAAAATCATAGAAATGTTGGGCTGGAAGGGACCTCAAGTGGTCATCTAGGCCGTCCCCTGTGCTGATGCAGGATTAAGTAAACCTAGACCATCCCTGACCAGGTGATTGTCTAATCTGTACTTAAAAACCTCAAGGGATGGCAATTCCACAAACTTCCTTGGTAGCCTGTTCCAATGCTTACCTGCTCTTCTAGTGAGAACGTTTTTCCTATTTATGAAAAGTTGTTGTTGCCATTCTAAACATTGATATATTATATTTCATAGAGTAAAGATCTGATCTGTGCATCCACACCCTTTCCACAAACCGGCTTGCTCTTTTCTCAGAATGCTATCAACTGCCTCTGATATACACTGGACTATGATTTTACACAATGCCTTACTTGGCACAGATAAAATTGTTATACCATGCCTGTTATTACAATCACTGAGAGCTCCTTTCTTTGGTAACTTCACTGTAAGCCCATTGGTCCACTCATCTGGCACGTTTTTTAAAGATTTGATGGCTTGAATGATCTTTTCCTTTGTTGGGGTACCTGTGTAGATATCAAGATCTTCTTCCACCTCCCAAATGTTTGCCTCTTCTGTAGGTGGCTCCCTGTTCAGCAATTCTTTGAAATGCTCCATCCAGAACGTTTCCTGTTCTTTTTCTGTTGTCAACAGGTGGACTTGTTTGTCCCTGATGCGTGTGTTTGTTGGTATCTGCCATTTGCCAATAATAAGCCTCGTCATTTTATAGACGGTTCTTTGTTTACCATGGAACAGAGCTGCATCCTCTGCTTTTATTCCCAGATTATCAATATAATGTCATTTATCTGCTCTCACAAGGCAACTGACCTTATGAGCTGTCTTATTATAGTGCTCATGGTATTTCTCCATTAGCCTCTGAGATTTGGTGTCTAAAACTTTTTTCTTCAGGACTCATCTGGTTTCTATGGTGTTCCATGTGGTGGGTGTAATCCACTCCTGTCTTTTCTTCTGCCTGTAGCCTAGACAGGCTTCACTACTCTGTTTATAAATTGTCGTTACTTTGTCTCGCTTCTTGTTGATCTCCTCATCTGGGTTCCGCTCCTCTTCATCAAGATCTGCAAGTGCCTGAAACCTGTTCTTTAACTGCAGAACAAAGACTTTGTGCATATCAGGTGACTTTAGCTTATCAATGTCATAACGTCCATCTCTCTTGTTTGATGGACCCACGCTTCTCAGTTTTAGCTTGATATGGAGGCTGTCAGAAGGTGATGGTCACTACCAACATCTGCTCCCCTTCTCACTTTCCCATCTGTCAATGAGCATCACCATTTACCACTAATTACAAATGTAGATTTTTTTTGTTTTTGTTACATAACTGCACTCAAAAACAAAACCATGTAAAACTTTAGAGCCTCTAAAGTTGGTCACAAGTCCATTCAGTCCTACTTCTTGTTCAGCTAAACACTAAGACAAACAAGTTTGTTTACATTTATGGGAGATAATGCTGCCCACTTATTAATTACAGTGTCTCATGAAAGTGAGAACAGGCATTCGCATGGCACTGTTGTAGTCGGCATTGCAAAATATTTATGAGCCGGATATGCTAAGAGTTTGCATGCCTCTTCATGCTTCGGCCACCATTCCAGATGACTTGCTTCTGTGCTAAGTTGCACTTTCACAATAAATAGAGTGCACTACAGTTCTTGTCTGAGGTGAATTGAAGAATACTATCTCTTTTGTTTATCTTTTTCACAGTGCAAATATTTGTAATAAAAAGTAATATAAAGTGAGCATGGTACACTTTGTATCTTGTGTTGTAATTGAAATCAATATATTCGAAAATGTAGAAAACATACAAAATATTAAGTAAATGGTATTCTATTATTGTTTAACAGTGCAATTTAAAACTGCGATCAATCACGATTATTACTTTTAATTTCGTGATTAATGGTGATTACTTTTTAAAATCATTTGACAGCCCTAGTTTTCACGTAACCATCTCTTACAGTCCAATCCTCCTCCTGAAGGAGAAAGTCAGCAAAGACCTGAGCCTGAGAGTGGAGCATCTTCCTCATAGATACCCTGTGCTCCATCAGTCCAGTACTTTCTGCCTTCATCCCATGCTTTGGAGGTCTAGGCACAAGCGAAATCTTGTTCCTGCTTTTCTCTCACGCTGTTTGCCAGCTTCCTCTACTGGCAGGTGGCAGGTACTGCAAACACAGAGGCTGAAGAAAAGCTCCATGTAGCTCCAAAGCTTGTCCCTGTCACCAACAGAAGATGGTCCAATAAAAGATATTGCCTCACCCATCCTGCTTCAGTGCAAGGCAGACAGAGGTGGGCTCGCTCTGGACTCTTCTTTCCAGGCGTCAGGAGTTTTGGTGCTTTTCCTTCCCCCTCCAGCACGGGGGAGTTGGAGGGAATCTGGTGGCTTCCCTTGTCTCAGCATGTCCATATTGCAGCCAATGATTGAAGCAGGGCCCCATCCTCCTTTTAAAGGCGCCTCCTTTCCCAGTGCCATACAGCTCCGCTCATCAGCAGTCCTGGAAATGGCTGTTGGGGTCAGTTTTCCAGACCAGGATGCAATTTCACTAACTTATATCCTCAGCCATTTTTATTGCTGCTCATGCTGCAATGCATGGTTGCAGGGTCCAAGGCCCAGATAGGCAGGAAATGTCCAAGGTGTGGGGCCGACTGGGGATTCGCTTCCCAAGAAGAGCTCTGAGCTTCACCCAGGTGATTCTCTACGTAATTAGTCTCTTTGATGCAGCTAAGGTGACACTCCAGCAAATGGCTGCTTGTCCCCCACATGGGACATGGCTTTCCCTCACAGCACAGGGGGTGCCTTTCCCAGTAGCAGCACTATACAAAGGCAGCATGCCCGTGTATGGTAAATAACCTCTCTGTTCTCAGACATTTTTTTTCTCTTCATTACAGACTCAGAATAGCCATGATCTTAGAAATAGCAGTGCACTCTGTTTAAGCCTGGATATCTTCACTGGGTTTAGAATGGATGTGGCTGGAAATAGCCCGTTGATGACCATTATAAACTCATTTGGCTTCTCTCTCATTTGAGATTTGCAATAGCTGTGGGCCCAGCAGTCATAGGCCAAATACTCAGCTATATTAGTGCAGCTTTCCCAGAGAATTGTTCCTGCCTAGGGGATCTTCATGTGCCCTAGGGCAGTGGTTCTCAAACTTATTCGATCGCATGCCCCGTTCTTTGTGTCTGTAGTCATTAACGCCCCTCTCATCCCCCACTACATAAGTACATATACTGCTAACAAAATCAGCATACAACTCTCATTCAAACCAGTAAGGCATGGATTCAACCAGAGCCATTTAAGCATATGGCAAGTTACATTTTGAGTGAGATATAGCTTACTAGCATCATGCCGTTCTTACCAGTGCGATGGTCGCGCCTGTTTTTGGAGCGGAGCAATTCCACGAATTGCACGAATGAGCCAACGATCCATTGCAACAAGAGCAAAAGCAAAACTGCGATGATGGTTGATGCCAAGAATGAAATGTGCACTCTGTGTCACAGCAAACAGGTGAATGTATAGGTGGCAATGACTTTGTATAAGGCTAGGCAAGCTTAACAGAAATCTGTCAAAAGGCACAGCGCCCTCTAAAGTTAAATGCGCAAAGTGCCATAAGAGGATCTGACATGACTGGAGGAAGCAGCTTTGCTAGTTATTCACCGCTGTGGGTAAAATGTGTACAGTATAGGTTTTTTTTCTCCTAAAGCTTCTCATGCCCGCTCCCTCCCCGCTAGAATATATTCTGCAGTTTGAGAACCTCTGACCGAGGGGACAGAGCAATGTAGAAAGAACCTGCATAGGTAACAATTTGGCCATTGCACCTCATCTGGTAGCAGAGACCTCTTTGTGGCACTTACTCTGTCTCTGTTTAAAAACTGCCAGAGTTTCAATTTTTATAATGGGGGAGCTGAGAGCCATTGAACCAAACTGTAAACCCGGTATATAATGGAAACCACTTCAAGCTGGGAGGTGTAGCAGCACCCCCAGCATCCCTCGTTCCAGCACCTATGCTACAGACATTGAGGGAGCAGAAATAAAGTTGGTGGTTTAAGTTAAACTGCGGTTTCCTGTGGGTTTTCCCTGCAGCCAGCTTGGAAGATTCCTGGCCATCGTGGTTGAGCTTTGCTGCTCTTTCTCTTCTGAACTGGCAGGATGATAGATTCTCAGAACAGGGACACAGCAGCTCACTGGAAATGTTTTGTGCCTGCTGGAATGCAATAAAGGCACAGGGAGAAGTTTGCAAGGGCCCGTGGGGTTTATTGGCGTGTTTATTTTTCAGAACGTTGCAGCATTTTTTCAAATATTTTTTTAATTGATGTAAGTAGCAAACTGCAGATGGTGCTTCCAGCTTGTGACTTGTGTTCCCTTCAGCTGTTGTCTCTGGTCTTAGATTGGAAGCGTCTCAGGCCAAGGACTGCCTTTTTGTTACGACTCCAAGCAGATTTGAATGGTGATCTGCAATTTGAGCAGCACAACGGCGCATTGACACTTGGTTGGGACACTGGGCAAATCTGTTTTTTAGCTCTTAATTTGTCTGACCCATTACACTTCTAACATCTGTTCCACAGCTAGCTGCCCATCTCCCTAACATCAGACATTTCATACAATCCTCTGACAGTTTTTTAGTGCTGTTTAAGCCTCCACCCTGTTAGCATCTATAAACACAAGACTGAAGGGAACATACTGTTCCAGCAAAGACACTCCCAACAATTTCATCACCTTGCAATGCTGAGGTTCGTTCAGTTTTTATTTTGGAATGTAAATTAGCCTGGAAGGGTTTACTATGCTTTTCACAGCAGCGTTAGCTCCCTGGCACTCAGCCACGTAAGAACTGAGGGTCAGATTTTCTGCTGAAGAGAAGTGGTAGAGCTGCACTGACTTTACGCAAGCTGCACCAATTTCCAGGAGCAGAGAATTTCCCCACCCCACTCCTGCCTGAGACCCAGGGCAGCAAAGTTGTCTTGTCACAAGCCTGGCATTTATGGGAGTGCACAGGGGAGCAAGAGGTGCCGAGGAATCTTCCCCCACTTTCCTTGGGCAGCCCCGGCTTCCAGGAGGTGTGTCTGACACACAGAGACATGCACTTACTGCACATGCGCTACCTTGAGAGCTGGGGAGCTGGTCAGGATCCCACCCTCCCTTCCCGTGTTCTCCCTGGAGCAGGGCGACTTCGCTGGCCTGTTCCTAACAGACGAGATTTACTCACAGCGGCCGAGATTTTTCCAAAGGGCTGGGTTCCTCTGCAAAATCCCACCCTAGGATGCTCCTTAGGAGAAGTGATCCATACCAGCTCAACAAAGGCCAAATTCATGGAACAGGAACATCAGGAAGGGGAATTTCATGGAGAGCCCACGGACAAGGGCAGGGATTCTGATAACCACCCGCCCATTGAACTCGGTGTTCTCCATCACTTGCATAAGGACGACTGCAACCACTATTGCAGCTCGTAGCCTTGCCTTGCCTGTGGCCGGATCTTACCTTTCCAGCCCCTCCGTAGCCCACCCCCGAATACCTGACAATTTATGGTGGGAGGTGGGTGAATTTCATCCTATCCAGGCGACTGAATTAGTTGAAGTTAAAATGAACTGAGCTCCTGTTAACTAACACTGGGTTAACCTAAGGTTAGTGATGCTTCCCCTGGAGTTGCAATGACAGTCTCCAGTCCTGAGGTGCTCCTAAGACAGACAGACAAACACAATTGGCTGGATTGCTGGTGTAAGCACGCTCAGCCCCCCTCAACGTCACAGAGAGCTGGGAGCGCTCAGTGCCCCCTGACAATCTAGTCATTAATATGGATAAAAGTCTATGTTGTCTTGTCCCAGGCTCTCTCTAGGGTCAAGCCTGTTTTTAAAGGCGTTAGACCTTGTCCACAGTAGGTGGTGTTTAAAACAGGCTCAATAAAACACAGCGACCAATACGTTTAATTAAAACCACTGCCTAGTTTCTCCGAGTATGTCTACATTCCAGCTGAGAGTGTGATGCACCGTTGGTGTGGACACACCCATGTTAGCTGTACTCTAGCTAGCTTGCTAAAAGTAGACAACGTTCCCAGCCTCCGGCTGTGTACTCACTCGTGCAGCCACACCACACCATGCTCACCGGTATATGTAGCAAACTAGCTACAGTGCAGCTAGAGCTGGTGCGTCTACCCGAGGTGCCTTTCACACCCCTGGCTGAATCGTGGGTGTACCCTTAGTCTAGGCAGGGCTTGCATGACAGGAAAAGGAGTGTGGGTTGGGGGGAGACGTAACAGGAAGGTGTGAAAACCTCTTAAACAACAATGGAAGTCAAGTCATCACTTTTGCCTTCACTGCCAGAAAGGCTTTTTCAAGTAAGATAGCCAAGATCTGATCTATATCTCACTTTAAAATCCTAGCTGATGAAGTGCAGCTGTAGTTTGTTCTGCGAGGTAGCAAGGTGAGGTTAGCACTTATATCTCCTGCCTTGGTAAAACCACAGTGTCTTGTGACTGGGATGTTACAGTGGGATGGCTATTTATCCTGTGGTAAAAACAAAGTCAAAGAGAAAGTAATGTAGAGTAATTGTGCACTAAAAGGCCGCCGGCTACCCTATCCGGAGACATTCCAAGCAGACAAGAAAAGACTTTTGCTGTCTGCTTTAGGTAGGTTAGAGAAGAATCCTCATAACTGGCACCGTTTCAGGGATAACAATGTTTTAGAAAGGATTAAAAACAGTGGGAGATAAAATAGCAGCAGACCCAGGACAGACAGTGTCATTTCAAAGAGCAGCAGGCCATCGCAGATTTCCTAGACTTTATTAGTCTAAGCCAACATCTTCCTGAGCGGTGTCATGTGCCAGTTCAGGGACTGCATTATACTCTATTATAAAAAGTTTAACTAGTTGTTGTGCGCCGATCGGGGCACCACATGATACTAGATTGAGTGTCGGAGCCTCCACAACTGTTCACTTGACTCACCCAATGGCAGAGGCTACTTCTGTGTGGCCTCTGGTCTAATTGAGCAGGAACATGCTGTTTACACCATAGATGTAATGCATAAACATTTAGATACGTTGCCGGAAAATCTGATTCCTGTTGATGAGGAGAATCTCTACCCCGGTTCAAGGACGTGATTCACAAGTAAACCAGTCCCAAGGATACTGAAGCAGGAAGTGAGGTGCTTTTTACATGCAAGTTATTTAAATGCAAGTTCAAGATTCTCAGCTGGTGTAAATCAGTGTCGCTCCTTTTTAGCCAGTGGAACTATAGTGTTCACCAGCCACTGAGAATCTGGCTGAAATAATTAGAGGATGGGGTTTTCAAAAGCACTCAGCTTTGGCCAAAAGTCAGCAGCACCCACCAATTTCAGCGGGAGTGGAGCATGACCAATGCTGAGCATTTTTTAAAATACCACCTGGAATATCCAACGTATATTTAATCAGTTTTAAAATAAAAATCAGATGCATTGGACTCTCAAGCAGACTTCCTGAACAGGGTCCTCCTACACATGATTGACTGTAAAGAGCTTATACAATTTTAGGGCCTGATGGCAAAATACTACCTGATTAGGAGATGTGTGCTGGGTCCAGTGTGGGCATGTTAGCGCCTAGTCCACCTTCTCTTTTCTCTTAGTCACTTTCTCTTTTCTCAAGGATTGCCTTTAAATCAAGATTGGATTTCTTTCTAGAGGAGAGGCTGGAGCTCAATCCTACGTTATGGGTTTGATACAGGAATCATGGGATGAAAGTCTATGCCCTAGTTTATGCACCAGGTCAGTCTCGATGACCAGAATAGTTCCTTCTGGCCTCCAAAATCTCTGATTACCCTCAGTACTCCCCTTTCCCAAAGTGTTGGCCTCTGTTTATGGAGTATTATTTTTTTTGTAATGCTTGATTTATACAATGGCTCATGTGGTTTAATTTGTTTGTTTCCATATTTAATTTGTTTTATTTCCAAATTTAATTTGTTTCCATATTTCATTGCCTCTGAGTTCAATAAAATAGAGAAAAACGTGTTTTGTAAAAGTGCCTATCCAGAACTGTAGGTCCTAGATCCTCAAAGGTATTTAGGTGCCTAACTCCCATTGAAATGAATGGGAGTTAGGCACCTAAAACACCTAGTCACCTTTATCATAAATTTATGATATGATAATAAACACAACAACCTCACCTGAAAGATGGAAGAAAAGAAGGGCAGTTCGGGTACAGATCTGAGCCCTCAGGTGCATGCACAGAGATCAGGCTTGTCATGCACTCTGGAGGTCAGAGTTTGAGTTATTTCAGACCAAGCTGGGGAATTAATTTCAAAGTCCAGGGTCCCTCATCGGACGCACCCTTCTGGCAGCTCTATTTATTAATCCAAAGGGGCCCAAGCTCCTCCGATGACTGCCATATGCCCAAATGGATTTTGGTACTTGCATTGCCTTCTCTCTGTGCATGTCTTAGAGAGGAGAGAACAGGTTTCTTTTACCTTCTGGTTTTCTCTTTTCCTTTCTTCTCCTTCACCGTCATTTATTAGCATGATTCCTATTCCCCGGGGAGTGGGGGGGCAATGTTGTTGTGACACAGGGTTGCAAGAAGATAGGTCTCACTTTTGCTTCTGAAGGTGGCAAAAGTCATTGTGGTTCTACTGTTAGGACAGAGTCATGTGGCCACAAGCATTGCCTTCTGCTTACCCACCCCTTCTTTGGTTACCAAGGAGCACTGCTCTTGGGGTAGGTTGGTTGGAGTGGGTTAACAAAATTGAGGGAATAGTTTGTCAGAAAGTGCCATTTCTTCTAGTTGTTTCATGGGAATGTGTTGCTTTTAGAAGGAAAAATGTTGCCATGATTCAAAACTGAAATGGAGTACTCCAGTTAGATAGTCACTTCATTCCAACTTAATATATTAAATGTTTCAATATTAAATATTAATATATAGTGTATAATATTATATAATATATTAACATATTAAATAAGTACATAAATGGTATAAATAAATAATAATAAACAAATACATTTAAATATATTCAATTCTATAATAATATATTAAGTATGTTTCAACTTTAGTGAAGTGAAATGTCTTGATAGCAGTAGCTTGATGCTTCTGAAATTAAATTTTTCAAAATGTCCATTCTGCAAGCGGTTTTGACTTTGCATCCTGATTCTGGGCAAAAATAAGTTTAGAAATGTCATAATTTTCCATAGGACAAGAATTCTGTTTTCCAACCCACTGCCGTTATGTTCATGAAGACGGGCAGTAGCTGAAATAGCTGGGGGATTTTTTTTAAGGCCTTGGGGGGGGGGAGGGGGGGGAAAATAATCCATCCTAGGTACTTGAAACTTGGCACGGCATGATGAAAAGAAGCATGGAAATATTAAAACCGGAAAATAGGGATGTCTGTTGCTGTTTTAAGAATTTGTTTTCAGTGCATGTATACTTACTATTGAAAATGCTCATTGAGCCATTTATAGCATTGTAACAAATCACTGTGGGTTTCCTTTTAACCCCAGATGGATAGTTGGCCCCTATGCATAAGGCCATGCCTTTAAAAAAAAAATTAGATGGTGGAGGAGCAAGCAGACCTACTGGATGGCTGCATCTGATTCCCACATGTAAGTCTTTGCTTCCAGAAAGCCTTCTGACAAAGACAAACTGCATAATATGGTTCCAGGCAACTTTTTAAATTTCACTTCTTTCACCTCTGATTTGTTTCTTTCTCAACAGTGAGATAAGAATATATACAACACATGCAAAACATTAAGGAGCTGCTGCTGTATTTTGTAACAACAGCATGATGTCTTTGGATCCACGATTAGATGGTAAATGGTCAGCATGAAAGTCCACCTCCGGAGAACAGCGATGGGCCTAACCCAACCCCTGAACATCCGCAAACTTTGAGGTGGGAAGACAGGGGCTCAAAATCCAAAGTTCAGATCTGACTCTGAGTTTGGCAACTGATCTGTGTTTATCCTTGGGCTGGACACCCCAACTGTCAAAGCTTTTTCATTCTGGGTACAGATGACTATTGTGCAAATAGCTCCCCATCTCTGTAATTGGAAACCTGGGATCCATACATATACCCTGGATCCATACACTCACTGCCGTTGCTATCTACCCGGACTTATGGCAGCTGTTCAACTGAGTGTATTAACACTGACCTGAACTGTGCTCTGTAGGACAGAGGCTGCTTCTCAAAGAAAGCATACAGCCCAATTAAAAAATGTCTTTAGTAAATAGATCCTTTTTTATCACTCACTCTGTTCATTAATGTACTCCTACCTGTGGCAGGCAGTAAAGATTAAGTCCTGGTTCTATTAAGTAAACACTGTTCCATGCCTCTAGCTGGAATTCACTAACAACATGGACAAATCCCTCTTTCCTATCTTCAGTACAGCTCAGTTTTATCAACACCTGCCACCCTCATCTACTACCTGTAACTTCTGAAGACTTCCAGAGGGCCCTTGTTATGTGCGGTCCTCAGCCAGGCTCCTGGCACAATGACTTCCCTCCTGATGTCTTAAATTCCTGCAGAGCTGCCACAAACACTTGGGCCTAGACTGGGACTTGGACCTGCAAGCCTGTGCAGGGGAATGAGAGGGAATCCGACCTCCCCTTGCACCAACTATCTGGCTTTTGGTCAGGGCGGGTAGGAGGAAGCGGGGTTATCGCTGCCTTGCGCCGACCGCAGGTGGAGCCTTGGCCCCACACACCTTCCACTCCCTGGCCAGAGTAGCTGAGGCAATGCAAGGTAGGTTGCAACTTACCTCCTGGCACAGGCCAGCAATAAATGATGATCCTCCCCAGCAATGATGGGGGAAGCAGGGAGGGGCTGGTGTCTCAGAGTGGGGCTGCTGAGGAGCAATGACTTTCAGCCTGTGCTTGACCCCTTGCTTAGGGTGGTGACTAAAGTCACAATCTAACCCTTCGCAGGGACGAAGCTCTGTATCCCGCTAAGAATTCCCTTTAGGCCCACTATTTGCTCCTCACATTAGCAAACTGCCCTTCTGAGAACAGGAGCGGTCTGAGGCGGGGGCCGTCTTGTCTTCTGGGTTTGTACAGTGGGGTCACGGTCCGCTCCTGGTCACTCCGATCATACAAACAATAGTGGAGAATTTGCCTCCGGTCTTTCCCAGAAACCTTTGCGCAATTTAACAGCAGACAATGGACAAGATAACAAACCCTTTTTTGTCTTACCAAACCATCCAGCCTTTTTCTTTGATGGCAGCATTACAAAAGCTGTCATTTTTTATTTGAAATCATCATTAGCCATCATTTTTAGTTTGAAATCCAGCCTGCTCTGCTCTATATAAAAGGAAAGGATTGGAAAAGATTTTGATTTCTGCTAAAAACACCAGTACTGATTTCTGCACATATTTCTTTAAACTCTAAACTGTTGCTTTTCATTTACTTGTTACTTTCCTGGTTGGTTTTTTCCACTCACTTCTGTTTTTTTAACTCATGCTAATATAGCTGGGAAGTACACAAAGAGCCAGGCTATTTAGTTTTCCCCACCAGTTTTCTTACATTGCACTATCTTTCTTAGATCTTAAGCTCTTTTTCTGTTAACTTTTTAGGGCAAGGATCATGTCTTCCTTTCCTAGCACACTAGGGCCCCAATCCTGACTGGGCCGGTATCACAACTGAAATAAATATTACAGTGCTATTTTGGCTAAATGACAGAATGTTTTCAGGAGCCTATTTTGAGATATTTTAATGGGACCTGATTTTCAGAAAGTCCTGAGCCCCCATACTGTGAAAATCAGGCTATGTTTAGGTGTCTCAAGTTAGTTGCCTTTGAAAATGTTTATTATTTAAAATAAAAAATAAAAAGTGTTTAAGGGCATGGAAATTCTCAAACCTTTTCAATAAATCCCCAACATTTCCCTGTAACATGCACAGAGCATTTTATTTAAACTTTAACAAGTCATCTCATTCACAATGTAAAATATGGTTTAATGTATTTTGTGGGATCTATTTATATTTAATATGCTGTTTAAATAAGCCTGTCCCAGCTTGTAACTGTGCAATATGTATTAATCATTGCTGACTCTTTTCTGGGACAAGAGACATGAGACCATATAAGTTAGCACAAAAGCATTTAATTAATCATTCCGAGTAGTCACTCTTTTATAATACAGGACATTAAATACGTTATAAAAATCTGTAATTGATAAGTTACAGAAGTATGGCATTTTCCTTTCTTTGGATCACAATGTAACTAACAACAGGAAGAAATTTCTGTGGCTAAAAATGACAATCAAAACCAGGGTTGAATCAATGGTATTCACGCTCCTCTTATGCATCTTTGTTTGCAACAGTCTCTGAGCAATGTACGCAGGAATTAGGTACTTGTACAGGCAACTGGTAGGAGAAGACAGGCTTGCTGTAGGCAGGTTTTCATTTACACGCAGCTTGCTTTGTATTTGGAAGGACACATTCATCTTTGTCTACTTTTCCCTGGTGGTAAATTTGACTCATCTGAAAGCAGGATGAATTTATTTATGCAGAACACACATAGCTGTTTAAAATGTTTAATTTATTTTCTCTTTTTACACCACGCACATTTCTAAAGATCTGAGTTTTGCAGGACAGAATCCTGGTGCGAGTCCAGCATGAAGACCATTTCCTTATTACAGATGGACCAAAACCAGAACTGCAAATCCAAACTCCTTTAGCATTTTGATCTGGGATTTGGAGTTGAATCTTCGCATCTGAATCATTTCCTACTGTTCCACTTCCACATTGGTCTAAATCTAGATAATTTTTTCTAGTTTGTCTATACGTGACTAAACTCTCATGAGAACAACCGAGCTCATAACTTTTCCACCAGGCGAGAGAGCACAAATTCCATTGTGAGCTAAAAGCCCATGAGCTCTGCTAGCAACATTTGGCACCATCATATCTAAATAATATTGACGCCTGATACAACCTTGAACCCACACCTTCTCTGAAATGTAACTTGTATCCAATCCTCACCTCACCAACCCTTCTGTAATGACCTTCCTTTGGTAGCTACATGAGGCACAATGCCTGTGTGCTATTTTGGAAGTGGGGTGTAAAGAGGGATTGTTTCTGAGGCAATACATTTTCTTTTATTTCCTATTCTCTGACAATAACTGCTGTTAATTTTAATCTCTTGTGCGATTTTGTAAGCAGCAAAACCATTCCTTCTGGCAAACTGAGTAATTCTAGTACACTTTTCTTAATTGGACCTAAACTTCTTCCTTAAAAGGAAGATGCAACCATATCTAGGGAGGTGGGGGAATCTCCATCTTTAGCGGTTTTTAAGTTGTGGCTCGACAAAGCCCTGGCTGGGATGATTTAGCTAAGGTTAGTCCTGCTTTGAGCAGGGGGTTGGACTAGATGACCTCCTGAGGTCCCTTCCATCCCTCATCTTCTATGATTAATGATCAGGTAGAACTTGTTCCAAATCCATTCATATGAGGGTCACAATAATATTAATAAGGGGTGGAGCTATACTGATCTGCTGCTCCTCCCTTCAATTATTCCCAAAAACTTAAATCAGATCAGGAATAATTCCCCCCTCCCGCCCCCCCCCCCCCCCCACTGAAAAACATCAGTGAAAATAAATGTTTTTAGTTTTTGTCCAAAAAATGACACTATTGTTGAGGTTTTTGATAGAAAAACTTGAAAACCAATTTTTTTTTTTTTAGATTCAAACCAACAGATCTGGATTTGGGTGGGGACCTCCTCCAAAGATTTAAATGAAAATTGACATTTTGGTTAAAATAGCCATTTTCTGTCCCCAAACCCTCCATTTCAATGGAAGATTTTCAACCAGTTCTAACTCAGATTTTGAGTTATACCTATATATATGCTGGAATTTTTCCCTTACAGGCATAAGGGTTAGGGCCACATTTTTAAAGGTATTTAGGCACCTAAAGATGCAGAGTGAACTGTGAGCATCCCTTTTAGGTGCTTAACTCCCATTGATTTCAATAGGAGTTAGGTATGTAGGTGCTTTTGAAATTCCCATTAGGTGCCTCTCTTTGCTTCTTTAGTAGTTTTTAGTAGTTTTCCAACAGTGGATCTCAAAGCACTTTTCAGAAGTGTTCAGTATCATTATCTTCATTTTACATCTGGGGAAACCGAGGCACAGAGAGGTGACAAGACTTGACCAAGGTCACCAGCAGGCCGGCAGCAAGGCCAGGAATAAAACCCAGGTGTCCTGAGTCCCAGTCTGGTTTGCTGTCAATTAGGCAACACTGCCTTCCTGGAATGGGATTTGGGAGCCCAAGCTCCTTCGCAAAGCCCAGCCATAGGTAGAATTTAAATGGCGAGTGTCAAAACTAGAGCTCAGTGCATTTCTCTTCTCAGTCTTGCTCTTTTTATGAGTATGGGCCAAACTCTACATCTATGCATTTTTTTTGGTGACACCAAACTCTGTCCTCAAGTACATATGCATTTTCCCAGTGAAGTCCTTAATAAGTATCTGAGGATCAAACTCAATATATTTATGGTTTTGGATTTATGGCTTTAATGGGGAAATTTTTTCCACATTCCCTTCAATTTTCTACTGTAAACTCAGGGTCCTACCAGGAATATGTTGATCATTATGATAAGTGATTTCTTTATCAAGGATAAAGAGGGCTGTGTGTCCTACATTCGCTTATAAGGTTAAAATCCGTCTGACCAATAAATAAAAAGTATAGAAGGCTAAACACTGAAATGCGCTGCTTGGAACAGTTCCGTCATATCTGCAATGTTCTCTGAGTTGAGCCAAAATTGGCAGGTACATGAAACCAAAGTGAAATATGGGAATCAATTTGAAAGTGCCTTTTGCTTTAAGGAAACACTGAGGAAAAATTTGGAAAGGATACACTATGCTTTAGAGTGATGAAAACTGGCCTCAAGCTAATCTGTTGAAGGGATAAGAAAAATCCTCGCTTGATATCTGTGGAATACTGTAAGGCAGACCAATTGGCAGAATCTTGGAATGAATGGGCTGTCATTGTTTTGTTTCAGTGATTGTTTGATCAGGTCATGGAAGAGACACATTAGGCACAATCTTAGTTAAATTATAGTCTGTATCCAGTTCATACTGCTCACAAATATGCACTGTAGTTGGATCTCAGTTATGGCGCTCAAAATATACTATATTGATTTTGTTGACGAATAACATTTTCTGCCACTGCAGTTTCTGATAAAACACATAATCATTTACAGTAAGTGGGATAGCAACAATTTTGTAAAAGATGGAGCTGATGACAAATTGAATTATTTACTTTCTGTATTATATTAAGTGAACTATTGGGAAGATGGGCCTAGATGGATGAACTAGATATAGCAAAGATTTCTCATTAGGTTGTATGTTTGGTCTTCTTTATTTTCTATACCTGAAAACCTCTTTGTACTAATATGGATAAAGCTCAGATAAATTGGGTACTTATCCAAAGTAAGCCTTTTAACCTTCTGAAATCTGCTAATCGCTAACACATACAATATGGGACCAACTAATATATGTGCCTGCAACATTTGCTCATGCATCTTTTTAATGAACAAATCTTACATCTAACAGCACATGCAAAGTTCTCTTGCACAAACAGTTGTTTGTCCTTTAGCACGCATTGGTACCCACAGTTCCCTATCTTGAATATGTAAATAGAAGTCCATAGTTTAGTTTCTAATTTAAGCTGCAAGCTTTGAAAATATGGTCTTTACTGATATATTGGCTGCAGAAAATTAAGCAAGTGAATGAGCTGTTAAACCTGAATCAGAGAAGAAATAAATCTCCTACAGGCAGACCAATGGTCCATCTAGTCCAGTATCCTGTTTTGAAGTGGTCGGCACCAGATGCTTTAGAGGGAGTGAACAGTACAGGACAATTATTGAGTGACCCATCCCCTGTCATCCAGTCCCATCTTCTAGCAGTCAGAGGCTTAGGGCCACTCAGAGCATGGGGTTGCATCCCTGACCATTTTGGCTATTGATGGACCTATCCTCCATGAACTAATCTAATTATTTTTTTAACCCTGTTATATTTTTGGCCTTCACAATATCCCTTGGCAATGAGTTCCACAGGTTGACAGTGCATTTTGTGAAGTACTTCCTTTTGTTTGTTTTAAATCTGCTGCCTATTAATTTCATTTAGTGACACCTGGTTCCTGTGTTACGTGAAGGGGTAAATAACACTTCTCTATTCACTTTCTCGACACCATTCATGATTTTATAGATCTCTATCATATACCTCTTAGTCATCTCTTTCTAAACTGAGTAGCCCCAGTCTTTTTAATCTCTCTCCATCTGGAAGTTGTTCCATACCCCTAATCATTTCTCTGTACTTTTTCTACTTCAAATATCTTTTTTGAAATGGGGCAACCAGAACTGCATGCAGTATTCAAGGTCTGGGTGTACCATGGATTTATATAGTGGCATTACAATATTTTCTGTTTTATTATCTATCCCTTTCCTAATTGTTCCTAACATCCTGTTAGATTTTTTGACTGCCACAGCACATTGAGCAGATGTTTTCAGAGAGCTATCCACAATGACTCCGAGATCTCTTTCTTGAGTGGTAACAGCTAATTTAGACCCCTCCCCCCACACACAGTCATTTTGTGTGTATAGTTTGGATTACGTTTTCCAATAAGCATTACTTTGCACTTATCAACTTTCAATTTCATCTGCCATTTTGTTGCCCAGTCACCAAGTTTTGTGAGATCCCTTTGTAACTCTTCACAGTCTGCTTTGGACTTCACTATCTTGAGTAATTCAGATATAGTGCCACTCCTCCACCAGCACCACTTTCTCTGTCGTTCCTAAATATTTTCTACCTAGTATTACTGTGTCCCATTGGTTATCTTCATTCTGCCAAGTTTCTATGATGATATCAATATCCTCATTTAATACTAGGCACTCAAGCTCCCACATCTTAGTATTTAGACTTCTAGCATTTGTATAATGGCACTTATAAAATTTGTCACTATGTAGTTGTCTGCCTTCATGTGATGTAACTAAATGGGACTCTTTTTCATATGACTATTTCTCTTCAGTCCTACCTGTATTTATCAATTTCTAACCTCAACCCTTTACTAGGATATAGATCGCCCCATTTAATAAACCCTCCCCTAAGAGATATCTCTGTCAGAACCCTGTGCTCCTCCGCCCCTGTCGGCTTCCCTCCAGCTTCTACGACCTTTTGAATTTTGTATGCCAGCAGTCTGGTTCTGTTTTGGTTTAGGTGGAGCCCATCCTTCCTGTGTAGGCTCCTCCTTTCCCGAAAGGTTCCCCAGTTCCTAATAAATCTAAAAAATTCCTCCCTACACTATCACCTCATTGAGACTCTGCAGCTCTGCCTGTCTAATTGGCCCATGGAACTGGAAGTGTTTCACTGAATGCTACCAGTCCTAGACTTTAATCTCTTACCTAACAGCCTAAATTTGGCCTCCATGACCTCTCTTCTTCCTTCCCTATGTCATTGGCACCTACATGTACCACGACCACCGGCTTCTCCCCAGCACCGCACATAAGTCTATCTAGAGGTGTTGAGAGGTCCATAACATTCACACCCAACATGCAATTCTCCTAGTCATCACAAACACAACTATCTATATTTCTAATAATGAAATCCCCCATTACTATTACCTGTCTTTTCCTAATAACTGGTGTCCACTCCCCTGCAGGGGTATCCTCAGTGCTAAAGGACATCATCTGGAAGGAGAGGTCCTAGCTATGGGATTGTTTCCCTCTGCTCCAGCTTGATGTTCTCCTTCCCCAGGATTTTTATCTTCCTGAATAGCGCAGAAGGGGGGTGGGACTGCTCTCCTGTGTCTCACCTATGTACCTATCGGTCTCCCTAAGCTCCCCTAGTTCAGCTACTCTGGTCTCAAGAGTCGTCCTCGGTCTCTGTGGGCCAAGAGTTGCTTGTATTGGTTGCACGTATACGCCCCCTGATCACAAGGCATTCAGTGCAATAACCTGGATAGCCCCCAGTCTGCTGCTGGACATCTGCCTGCATTATTTTTACTCTTGCGGAGTTTTTTTATTTGTGTGTTCTTTGGGGGTTTCTTTTTGTTTGTTTGTTTGTTTTTTGAGGGGACGCATTTTATTGACCTATGTTTCGAGTATGTTTGTTGTATGTGATGTTGTGCCAGATGTACGTGGCTCTCACGCTTCCTCGCTAAGATCCCTTGCAAAACTCCCCTGTTCGCTAGCTTCTCTGGTCACCTAGAATCTGGCTTTTTAAACCCCCTGTTCTCCCTGAGTTAGCCCCGCCTCCTCGTCAAGGGATCTTAAAGGGATTAGGGACCAAAGGATGGCTGGCTACAGTCTCCTTTGGAAGCTCTCAGCCTGACCTAGTGGGACGCTAAGTTCAGCACATGGCCCTCCCAAATGGATGACGCTATAAATTTCAATGAGGGAGGCACTCGGCCGGCAAGCAAGCACTCAAACAAACAACAACCTCACCCCAAGAATCACACAGTTGCTCCTTCTCCATGTGAACTCCCTCGCAAAACTCCCCTGCTTGCTGCTCCTGTTTGCTAGCTCAAAAGGAACCGTCCCATCTGAGAGCATGACGGCAGTAGAATGTGGCTTCTTCGCTATTGGCTTTGGAAGAAAGAAAATGCTAAGCAGGAGGAATTTATCAGCATTGATACTGATTGCTTCTTCAGTGAAGACAAGTTAAGGTACCTACAACAGTGGTGATTTGTACATTTGCAAAACAGCTCAAAGGGCGGCACAAGGGCCAATATGCTTTGGTGCCATGTTTGACTTCACAGTAACCATTTGCATAATGCAACTGTGCTTAATCCAGTTTTGAGTAACTGTGCCCAGAGATCACAGGAATTCATTCTTGTGGTACAGTCTGAGATGATGCTAGGTTTTGTGCTTGCAAACTGAAACCTCTCATAATGAGGTCAGGTGAAAGGGTGGTGAAAAATAAAGTTTATAAAGTACTGGAGATAGATTCATCTGGGGAATGATCACTATAAATCAAAATGAATTTGACACATCTTTAATGGAGCGTTATTTATTCCATAGAATGCTATTAAGAGACGTGTTATAAAGCCAGAGAGGCTTTTATACCCATTCACCAGGCAAATATTTAAATATCAGACCTGTTTATCATTTATCAGATGTTTGCCAAGTCAGTGGGAGCAATAGTAAAGCTAGAAAATGGGGTAAAGCTTTTTAAAAGTCACCTGTATCTCTTTTCAGGAGGATAGTGCTAAAATTTAAGCTGTTCATACTTAGCTAAGCAAATGCCGAATAATGGGTTAGTGAAACAGAATAAAGAATAGAAACTTACATTTTTGCATCTGGGATTTTCTGATTTACTTTGTTTTAAAAAGTTTCAGGTACCCAGCTGCATTAGAGCTAAAAATATTGGCTGAGCTTTTGAGTTACTATCTCTTTCTCCTTCAGGGTAAGAACTTATTCACAGGTGCTCTGGGAACTTCAGCCCTATGCAAAAGACAGAGCCTTAGCTCCCACTCGTAATGTACCTACCAGATAGATGTCAAAAGTTCACACTTCCCGTATCTGGCTAATAAAGGTGCCCAGGTCTGTGCTGTTTGATAAGCGTTTCAGTGTTTCTCTGTAAAGGAAACTGCAGAGCAAAATAAGATTGAGCCAGCACTGGGATGAGACTCAGAGTTAATGCTGAAGTGCTATCCTTATCTCACACCATTTGCAGTATTGGGAACTGTACCTTTAAGAGGTTTCGCTTCCTGCTTTGTGATGCAGAGGCAGTTGGAACTGCAGCACTGAATAAGAAGTAGCTATGTCCATCACTGACAGCACATGGTACTGGGGGAAAAGAGAAGTTACAGAAAATAACCTGACTGGAAGAATGGAGCAACTAAAAGCTGATGGTCTCTGGAAATATGGAAGAAGTTATTCCAGAGAGCTCTTCACTCTATATGTACAGGCAACAGGTGCCAGTGAAAAAGAAGGCAATCAGAAGGTTGCCTTATTTCTGACAGTAGCAGGTTCGGATGCGCTTGATGTGTTTAACGGTTTTCAGTTAACACAGGCAGAGAAGGCTAACTATGGAAGTTTAGGACAGAAATCTGGGGACTACTGCACTCCATATAAAAATGAAACACATAAGAGATGTTTTTAATCTGAGGGTGCAAAAAAGTGAAACTGTGGAGGTCTGTAACTGATCTGAGGATGATGAGCCAGTTTTGCACTTTTGGGGGGCTAACAGAGTCCCTGATAAGAGATCAGATTGGTGATCGGGATCTGGAACAAAAAACTCAGCAAGAGACTACTGGAAGATACAGTATTATCCCTTGACAAGGCAATTGGGATTTGCCAAGGAGCAGAAGTCACTCAGTGCAGAATGAAGCTTATGGAGGGTGGACAGTTCTCTGACACTGTAGACATGATTGAGAATCTAAAATACCACAAGCAAGGACACCTGAAGCAGAAAAGCATGTGGAGCTCAAGGTCAGAGCCAAGCCAGAACAATACTGGCAACTGCATATGCTGTGACAATCAGCACAAACTGGGACAATGCCCAGCGTATGAGAAAAAATGCAAGAAATGCAATGGATTATCACTTTGCAAGAGAGTTTGCATCCGCACCAGTCGAGTGTGCTTAGGGCGGATGAATAGGACAATGACAGCACCACTAATTCAGATAAGGGCGTTGCAAAGACTTGTTGCACGTGCCAAAAATGTAGACCAAGTCAAGCAAAAGAATCCAAGTTGGTGGCACCGGAAAAATTGTCCCCCTGGAGCAAAGTAGGCATAGATTCATTTACACTGACTGGAAAAAAGGATATACTCCTCTACATTATTATTCTCACTACCCTTCACTAGAAGACACCACAGTTACACAGATGATTGTGCATGTCAAGTCAATTTTTGCTAGGCATGATGTACCTGACCTAGTAATGTCTGACAATATGCAGCAGTTTAGTGGGCATGAGTTTAAGCAGTTTGCAGTGAAGTTTGGGTTTAAACCCTAGTCCCCCATTAGCTCCAGTCCAATGGGTTGATGGAAAATCACATTCAAATAACAAGTTGGCTTCTGAAAAAGGCTGCAGAGTCCCTGTTAAATGACAGGACAGCAGCAATTAAAGGTGGTTTGTCATGGGCAGATATTTTGTTTAACAGAAAATAAACTAGGATGTCTGTAGTGCTAGAAGCTAATGTCAGGAATTGGGGGTTTGCAGAAGTATGAAGAGACAGATAAAGGGAAGCGAACAAAAAAGCAGTATTCTGTAGGGTTCTAGGAGCTTCCACCACTTCAGGAAAATAAGGCAGTGCACATCTCTGAGAGGAAATCAGACGTCACGAACAGCACTGCTGTCATCTGAGGTTGCAAAACAATCATATGATGTCACTCCAGGCAGATACTTACTGAGGAGGAATAAGCCATGCCTTCTCCAGTGTCTAGAAGCAATGGAGGTACGGCGCACTGTCTCTGCCATTTTGCCTGAGAAGGTGTCAGTTAGGTAACAACTACAGACAAATGAGCTCCAGGCCACAACACTGAAAAAACAAATGAATTCACCACTTTCCTAGCAGTACTGCTATTGTCAGGGAAACCCAGGAACCGAAGTGACCGCATAGGGTACCTCACGGATGAATTGGTCGTAATCTTGGTGAGTAGGTTGGTTACACATATTTGGCATCGCATGTGTGATAGAAATGTTGTGTGGTGGGCTTTATCAGTAAGTTTTAGGTGAGAAAAGAAGAGGTGCAATTGGGAACTGTATCTTTAAGTGGTTTAGCTTCAGCAGAAGCTGAGTGATGCAGAGGTAGGTGGGAGCTCATTACTGAATAAAGAGGATCCCTTTCAAGTGCCTAGTGATTGCTGAACGCCATGCCATTACCCAAAGTGCTACTGTTTACTTCGGGCTCTGTTGGGACTGTGAACCACAGCTTGCATTGAGGGCAGTGCAGAGTTACATAGGGACCCCAATGTCCATCCCCCTAACAAGATGCACCATTATCCTTTCCTGTGTGGTCAACTCCTTCTGCTGATCAGTGGAGGTAAGAGGAAACAGAGGGGCCTGCCCCCTTCCAGGTCCCTAGCACCCCAGGAGGTGCTAGCAGGGAATTGTCTGTGCACACAAGAGAACGGGTGTCACAACTCTAGTTTGTAGTTCCGTGGGGTGGAGGTGGGGTAAAAGGAAGGGGGGCAGCTTCTTTCACACTCACACTTCCTTGATGTCCTGCATAGGAGCCAGCTATGGAGTTGCCCAGCATATAAGATTATACCCTCAGGTTATTCTCCACTTGTCACCCTGTCAGAAGACAGAGGCAGCTGCAATTCATGGGCGTTACACGGCGACTTCCAAGAGAAGGCCAAACATTTGAAAGCCCAACTCCATTCTCATTTTCTTTTTTCCACAGCCATAAAAATGACTGAACCGAAACTCAGGTCTTAAAACTTGAAGGCAGACAGGAACAATTGCGAAGGGGCTCTGACCTTGCATGCTAGGTTTCACCGTGAATCGTGTTTTTACGAATGAATTACAATAAGGAGTTTATAATGGCAACAGTGACAATGGCCTGAAAAATCATTATGATGGGATGACCACATGAATGCTGATGCTGTGAGATAAATCTGACCTTACTGGTGACTCTAAGGCTCCCTGGACGCTGCAGAACTGACTGTGCTCAGAAGCCATTTAACTAAACCGATCTTAAGAAGGCATTCACTTAATGTGGTTTTGATCCCTGTCTAGTTGGGGGCCCTTGAACATTTGTTTTAAGTTTATGCCTGGGCTAAAACATTTCAGCATAAACTCTTCCTGAGAGCGATGTTTCAAAAACCTTTCTGATCTTGGTCAGGTTTGCAAAGTTTTACATGAAACCTTGGGAACCTGGAGAAAAGGGCTTGGTAAATGAGCTCCCAAAGGGTGAAATTCCACTCTGTGCATAATACCTGTATAACTTACATCCGACTTAATGCCTCCAAATAGAACTTGTGCTGGCTTCATCCACGCAGAGATGCAAGAGGGGGGCCTTAATAAAGCCAACGATGACACTACAAGGATAAAAGCATAGAAGCACTTTAAATGTGTCCTGCCATGTCTATCTCTCTCTCTCTGATGTACAATACAACAGCCCTTATTTGCGTGTGATCCGCTCTATGTATTGGCTCATATCTAGTCCTTTAAAACTATAGCCTTTTAAAAAAATTCTCTCTATAATACAGAGACGTCTCTTATGCCACGATTACCTCCTCTCAACTCCAATAAGTTGAGTGCAGTAGAAAAGTCGATTTTTATTTTTTATTTTTATTTTTATTTGGAGAACTTAGACATTGTAGTGGCGTCTTTCTGTGTTACATCTTGCCGCAAGGGTGAAGGGCTGAACAATAAGTTCTTGAATGTGCTGGGGACAACTTTTTGTTTCAGAAGTTGAATGAAGTAACCAGGGGGTAAGCCATTTTAGACTTGATTCTGACCAACAGGAAGGAACAGGTTGCGAAACAAAGTGGAAGGCAATTTGGGTGAAAGTGATTGATTTCATGATTCTAAGGAAAGGAAGGAGAGAGAGCAGCAGAATGAGGTCAATGGACTTCAAAAACTCAGAAAACTGGTAGGAAAGGTTCCCCTGGGAAGAAAAATTTAAGGGAAAAAGGAGTTCAGGAGAACTCGCAGCTTCTCAAGGAGACAATATTAAAAGCACATATGCAAACGCTCCCAGTGTGAAGAACAGATAGGAAGGCTCATAAGAAGCCAATATGATTCCACCAGGAGCTCTTTAATGACCTGAAAATCAAAAAGGAATCTTACAAAAAGTGGAAACATGGATGAATTGTTAAGGAGGCATAAAAAAAATAGCACGAGCATGTAGGGACAAAATCAGAAAAGCGAAGGCACAAAATGAGTTACACCTATCAAAGGTCATAAAAGGCAATATGAAGAAGTTCTTTAAATACATTAAAAGCAAGAAAATGGTAAAGGAAAGTGCAGGTCCTCTGTTTAGTGGGGAAGAAAGCTAATAACTGATGACATCAAAAAAGCTGATTTCATACCTATTTTGCTTCAGACTTCACTAAAAAGGTTCATGGTGACCAGATACACAACACAATTAACAAAGGGGAAGGAACACAAGCCAAAATAGGGAAAGAACAGATAAAAGAGTATTTAGATAAGTTAGATGTATTCAAATCATCAGGGCCTGATGAAATTGCCCCTATGCTACTTAAGGAACTAGCTGAAGCAACCTGGGAACTGTTAGCAATTATCTTTGAGAACTCATGGAGGATGGGTGAAGTTCCAAGGACTGGAGAAGGGCAAACATAGTATTTATCTTTAACAAGAGGAACCAAGAGGACCTGGGGATTATAGACCAGTCAGCCAAACTTCAATATCTGAAAAGATACTGGAATAAATTACTGAACATTCAATTTGTTAAGCACCTAGAGGATAACAGGGCCATAAGGAATAGCCAACATGAATTTGTCAAGAACAAATCAAGCCAAACCAATCTAATCTCCTTCTTTTACAGGATTACTGGCCTACTGGATGGGAGGGAAGATATAAATATGATGTATCTTGATTTTAGTAAGGCTTCTGACACAGTCCCACATGATATTCTTATAAGTAAACTAGGTAAATATGGGCTAAATGAAATTACTGTAAGGTGATTGCAAAACTGGTTGGAAGACCGTACTCAAAGAGTAGTTATCAACAGGTCAGTGTCAAATTGGGAGTGGGTATCTAGTGGAGTCCTGCAGGAGTCAGTCCTGGGTCCAACACTATTCAATATTTTCATTAGTGGCTTGGATAATGGAATGGACGGCTTTATAAAAGCTGCAGATGAAAATCGGTCTGAATTCAATAAGATGAAATTCAGTAAAGATAAAGTATTTCACTTAGGAGGGAAAAATCAAGTGCCCAACTACCTACGTGGTAGCACTGCCGAAAAGGATCTGGGGTTTATCGTAGATCACAAATTAAATATGAGTAAAAAATGTGATGCAGTCGTGCAAATGGCTAATATTCTGAAGTGTATTAACAGCAGTATCATATGTAAGATATGGGAGGTAACTGTATTGCTGTATTCAGCACTGGTGGGTCCTCAGCTGCAGTACTGTGTCCAATTCTGGGTGCCGCACCTTAGGAAAGATGTGGACAACCTGGAGAGGATCCAATGAAGAGCAACAAAAATTATTTAGAAAACCAGACCTATGAGTAAAGGTTAAAGAAATGGGGAATTGCTGAGGCTTGAGAAAGGAAGACTGAAGGGGGACTTGATAACAATCTTCAAATATGTTAGGGGCAGTTATAAAGGGGATGGTGATCACTTGTTCTCCGAGTCCATTGAAGGCAGGATTAGAACTAATGCACTTAATCTGCAGCAAGGGAGATTTAGGATAGATACTAGAAAACACTTTCTAGCTATCAGGGTAGTTACATTTTGAAATAGGCTTCCAAGGGAGAATGTGGGATCCCCAGCACTGGAGGGTTTTAAGAACAGATTGGCCAAACACCTGTCAGGATAGTCTAAATTGATTTGCTCCGGCCACAGCTGGACTTGATGACTTTGAGGTCCTATCTCACCCTCCGTCGCTTTGACTCTGTCCCACTTGCACAGCTAGGAGGGAGGGCTCTCTGGTTTGCGGGCCAGGCCTCACTGTGGCTGCCATAGTGGATACCAGGAGCCAACTTGCACAAGTTTTCACAACTGAACTCTTTTTGTTTATTACTACTTTTATTACAGTAGTGCTGGACGTCTCCAGCCAAGGGCAGGGTCGTACTGGACTAGAGTTCGTATAGACCGCTAGCAGGAGACGGTCTCTGCCCCAAGGAGCTTACAACCTACATAGACAGGCAAGACCACCTAAGGTGTTGCCCGAGGTCACACAGCAGCTCAATGGTAGTGCTGGAATTGGAGGCCAGGTCTGACTCTCAGGCCAGTGTCCTATCTACCAGACCACAAGGCCCATGCGTTTGAGTGCAAGGATCACTCGAGTGGAGCACCCTTCCCGTCTCTCTTGCCATCTCCAAATGGCTGGGAAGAGGTCGCACCATGGCCTTCCCCTCTCTCTGCACCAGCTCACACCCCCTCCTGGCACTCTCAGGGTGGCAGCTCCCTCCCTACAAGGGCCAGTGCCTAATCCGCATATCTGGCCACCAGCAAACGCTTCCTGCAGCTGTGCTTTTGGATCCAGCCTTTGGCAGGAGGATTGGGTGAGCCAAGTTCGATAAAAAAGCATACGCTCTCCCACCCAGCCAGTCTCCAACCCTCACCCACGTCCAGAACTGAACTTTTGCTGAGGTTCAGAAGTGTTCTCATAAGTGGGGTGCTTTCTCCCCCCTGGTTTACAGCTGGCATCTGTTGGGCCAAATACTGAGAAGCTCTTACTGGCGGGAAATCCATCCCACTGCAGCAGTTCAGCGTGAGACCTGTGCACCATGGAAGTACTCAATATGGAGCTGAAGTGGGTCTTCAGCAATGCAGAGGGCTAGAAGAACAAGCTCTACAGCCCTTCGAAAGCTGTCTGGCCCAATTGATCAAGGCTCGTGTGGTTCAGATACGCTGCAGGTAAACCTCCCCGCTCTTCAGTACTGATCCAAACCCAGCCTGAGCTCTGCTTGTTTTCAGGTTCACCTTTTGGTGGCACTGGAAGAGCGTTTACACTCTCCCTTCCTGCCCCTTCCCTGGGCAGCCGCAATCTGCAATGTGCCAACAAACGACTTCATTGAAGAACGTCTGTTTGTTCTTCGTTTTAATTGTCTCCCCCTACCCCGCCCCACCACCCCCAGGGAGCATGCGGAGACACACCTCAGTCTGCATCTTAGTGCGCTGGGCCACTCAAGCCTTTGCAAATGGACTAAGGAAACCTGCCTTTTATTCACAGGCTAATGAGCTGCTACAGAACAGACGGGGAGCTGCCTATGGAAAGCATTCATTTCAAGATCAAAACAAACAGGAGTACAGCAGAGTTTCCCCAAAGTTGCCAGGGAAACGGGAAGGGCTTAGGCCTCAGAAAACAGCTGGATCGTTAGCTGGCAGAGGCTGCACCGGTGGCATGACAGGGCCAAAAAGAGAGAGCCCGTCCAAACCTAGTGAAGTCGGCAGTGAGATGAGAGTGCAGCTGTCAGCACCTAATGACTCCGATGCAGGCAGGAATGGAGGGTGCAATGCTGGCAGAAGAGAGAGCCAGGAAACTAAGCACCGGCCTTATGCAAAGGATCTGGGGCTGAAGAGTGAAAGTGTGATTTAGGTCTAAGAGCTGCTTCATCAGATGAATAGCATTTGCAGTTGTAGGCAGCAGAAATGCTAGTGGGTCGCCTCCCTCCTTTAGTCTTCTCTTGCCACAGAAATGCCTAAAGTTCCTTCCTAACCTGGCCTACATCATTCTCTGATCTCCTTTCCCTTCTTTTCATCTCCTCCTCCAGCTTTCATGCCTTCCACAATGGCTGCCCCTCAGATGGAGCAATCGCCCTCCCCCCCTTCCTCCATGAGCTCTCTCCCCATCCCTTCAACCACACCCCTTCTGGGAATCTTTTCTCACCTTTAGCCACCTCTAGGCCCTCCCTAGCTTGTGTCTTGTGCTCATTACAGAACATGAAGGAAACACAGGGGCATGCTGGGATCCAAATAACCCTGTTTACTAACTACATAGGACATGCGAGGCCTAGATACGTACAAACACTGCCACTCTGCAGGGTTCCGGTGGCTTCGGGAACATATTAAACAGCAAGGGCTCCTGAAGTGCTCGCCAAATTCAGCAAGGACTAACTCCTCTAGCTAGTAGCTGAAGTAGATATGGATAGGTGGACAGGAAGAATGCATAATGCACATTGAGCATTGCCAATTCTTGAGACTTTATCACGATGACTCTCACAATATTTGGTGTTTTTCTTATAGTCCCACCTCCTGGAGTCGTGATTATGTGAGACTTTGATCTTGCATTATAAAAACGTCTCTAATTCTCAAGGTTGCAAAGAGGAGCTGGAGGGTGTGGGGGAGGGGAAAAAGATCCCCTAAAGACTCAAACACCAGACAGCAAATAAAAAAAGAACCCAGCATTTGCCATTTAAAAAAAAAATCTCATGATTTTGGAATTTTGGAATGCTCGGGATAAGAAATACCGGTTATATAACACTCTGGGCAGGGAACATGGATTCTGTATTGGTTAGAAAGTGCCACATAAATTTATGGCGCCGTATGTTTTATTATTGTTGTTGTGTTGTAATACTGAACCCTTGAGAAGAAGAAGTTTCCTTATAAGATAATTTGAGGTAGACAAATATTGTCTGAGGCAAATTTGTTTCATACACTATTACAGCAGTAATGGTACAGCAGTAGTGGTGAGAGCACTTAAAATAGTTCAGATTTCTTTGCTGTAGGGACATATTGTATGATTTCCCTCTTCTATACTGCTGATGTAAACATATCGGCAGATCCTTAGCTGATATGAATCGAGGGAGCTCAGTTAAAGTCACTACGTTGATTTACATGAGCTGAGATCTGGCCCTAAATGTGTCTGGTCTCTTCCCAGTATAGCAACCTCAAGCAACACTTGACACAAAACAGATTTTCTGTCTTTAAACTCCATGGAATCAAGGCAGTAATTTAGCGGATGTACTGTATTCTATCTACAGCTGAGCAAGTTCTTCAGAACAACTAACAAATGGACAAATTTCACCTCAGTTTTGCTTGAGGAATTGTCTGCAAACATACCGTTGTTTTATCTAATTCACGTTATTCCATATTCACCAACCCATTCTCGGTCAGGAGTTTGTCGGCGAGCAATTCTTTGCGAGGAGTCACTATTCAACATTCAAGCTCTTTAGAGTGGACTCAGGAAGAGGAAAATCTCTTCCTCATCCAAGGCAGTAATATGGCCTCAGGGCATATAAACAGTTTGACACATGCCTAAATCTCATCCCTATTAATCAAAGCATTTACAATGTGGTTTTCAAATAAATCTAAGGGAGTTAGACACCCAATTCCCATTGAATTTCAGGAGCCTAACATCATTTGAAAATACCAGCCTTAGGCAAGTGCTTAAATCCTACTGGCTTTGCTGAAGCCCTTGAAGCCCAAAGCATGAGGGTTTAAATCCCTTGCAGATTTTTATCCTGTCACTTGTAACTGCAGCTGATGGAATTAAACTGGAGATGATATTAACCCCCCTTTGTAGATAATAATAATACCTAGCTCTTATCTAGCACTTTTCATCAAAGTGTTTTAACTGGTCTTTTTGGTGATCTTTGGCAAAACACGTCCCCTCACTGTGCCTCAGTTTCCCCATCAGTTCAATGAAGATGTTGCTCTCCTTTGTAAGTGCTTTGAAATTTAAAGATATTTATACAACTATTATTATTATTATTTATACAACTGTTCATGTACTAAGTCCTTTGCCTCCATAGCATCCATAGCAGTGAAATGTATTCACAAAGCTCTTGTTTTTATCAGGAATGAATTTCCTGTTCATCATTTTAAGCGTGTCCCCTTTCAGTATCACTGGGTGTATTGTAAAATATATGAACAGGTCAGCAGGCGTGGTTGAATGACCTTCTCTGTACCATTACTATATCATGTACCTCCATCATGTCACCTCCTAGTCATTTCCTCGCTAAATTAAGCAGTCCTAATCCTTTTTAACCTCTCCTCCTACGGAAATATTTCCAGGCACCTAATCATTTTTGCTGCCCTTCTCTGGCCCTGTTCCATTTCTGCTCTGGCCATTTAAGATGGGCTGAAAAGCGTACAAAGTCTATGCAAGATGAGGATGTTCCATTGATATATACAATGGCATAATATTCTCAGGATTGTTCTCTATCCCTTCCTTAAAATAGATGATCATCTTTGTTTCTTTTAACCTCTGCTGCGCATTTTGCAGGTGACTCGCTTCACTCACACAATGGCTGTAGAACCATTTTTAATCCATTTCATAAAGAGTTCCTTCAGTTCCAGCACGATTAAAATCAGTTTTGCCCCACCTTTGTAGACAATGCATGATCTTTAAAACCCCTTTGCCAACCTGCATTCTCAGGGGTTTGTAATTTGTTTTTTTTTTTTAAAGGATTGTGCTATTGTCCTCTCTGCAGCAAGCTGGAACTGAATTCTGCATGGAGATTTCTTGTTTCTGTGATACCTTGGTACATCAGACTAGAAATTCTGCAGCAAGGTCAGCTGAATTTTAAAAAATGGAGGTTTTCAATTACATTAGTCCTTTTTATATTTAATTCAATGAGGGATGTATTTATTTGGGGGCTGGGGGATAAGCAAGTAAGCTAGATCCTTCGGCCAAAAGAGTCAGCTGTGAAATAGTTAATTTTGACTGAACTTGTCATCTTTAGGTTTTAGAGTTAACAACCCCTTCAGGATGGATGAAGTAGTGCCTTCCTGGCTCAAGTTCTCTATAGTGTCAGACAAAGGTTGCTAAATCATTTTACACTCAACTCACTTTCAAGCTTATCTTTGCAACCACAAGAATTAGAAAAGTGTTTTAAAAAAAAATAAAATTTAGATTCTGGAGCACAGTTTTGTAAGAAAGGTGAATTCTGCAGCTTGAGAACGCACAGGCCCCAGGTAGTACTAAATGAGGAAACTGTTGCAGGGACTTCAAACCTATGAAATAGATAGATGCCTCATTTGTCTCTGTAACAGATTAATGTTGCTGATCCTCAACACTGTTTTCTTGTCCAAACTATTTTGTCACTTCCACACACAACATGTCGTAAAACTAGAGCTGGTTGAAAAATTGTAATTGTTTTTCTTGGATTCTTTAAAATAACTAATTAAAAATAGCAAAATACTTTGGCAGATATGTAAAGTGAGTTTATATGACTCTTAAGTTATATAAAGTTGGTATTAATAATGATTAAATACATGATTAACTTATAATAATGAATGCATTATTTAACGTATGCCACTAAAAATCAGGGTTTTGTTGTTTTGTTTTTGTTTTTTGCTTTTGGTTTCAGTTCTTCATCAAAAAAGTTTGTTGTGAGAGGTTTCCTTCCCCTTCCCCCTCTTTTTTCAATGGCAAAATGGGGGGAAGGGAGGAGAGAAGTGGGAAAAATAATTTTTAAAAATTGCTTTTTCATCCCCTAATTCAGTATTTTCCCTTTTTTTAATGAAAAGTCCCCCCCGCCCCCCAAAAAAAGTCCATACCAAAATTTTGTTTAGAAAAGTGCCATTTTCTCAACAAAAGAATGTATTTGAACTAAAAAATTTCCCAGGCTCTAGTACAACCAGAGTGGTAAGCAACGCATGTACTGGGTCTCCTGAAGCACCTAGTCTACAGCCTGCAGCGTCGTCACGGGAGATGAGTTTTTTGGGGTAGTTTCCAAACACAATGAACTGCAATGCAGGGTGGAATCAGGACTGACTGAGCTGGGGCAGATGCAGTGCTTGTGGCAACTTGTCCACAATGATGAAAAACAAAGCTTTTGAAGACATCTGGCTGAGTTGTTGCAAGGGGGTATAAGGTATATTGTTTGCAAGCTATAGACATTCCAGGGAATGGTGCTCTCCATCACCTAATGTTCATAGGGCCGTGAAGAAGCTGAAAAACATATATTACTTAGTTACAGAGCCACTTTGTTGGGTGGTAGTGTGACCTGGTGGTTTGCATGGCATTGTCCCAGGCATGTGGTGTGTTGGCTTCTATTCCTAGATCTAGTATGTCACTTGGCTTGTCTGTGTCTCTTGTTTTCCCTTCGCCCTTCATCTCTTGTCTGTTTAGACTGTAATCTCCTTGCTGCTGAGACTCCCATTCACAATGTGTTTGTACAATTTGACCGAATGCACCCTTGAATTCCTACCCTACACACAATTGTGATAATCTTTATACAAAATATGGCTTGTGAAGTATCATTTGAAAACTAATAACTTACCAGTCAATAATACCAGGGTGAAACGTTTTAGCAACATTATGTGTGAAGTTATGAAATCCTCCTTGTATGATGTTAAAAGCACCTGTTCAAACTCACATAGCCCCAGTTAGGTGGAACTGGTCAGACAAGCCTGTCTTAAACAAAGATTAAATTACCTCAATTTGGATATAAGTTGTAACCAAAATCCTCAGACAGCGAGAGAATGAAAAAGAAAATAAATAAAATTGACATTTCAGCATACACTGGTGAAAAGAAACAGCATAACACCTCTTCCCCAGCAGACCCCATGTCTCCTTGCACTCAGCTTGAAATAACTTCATCTAGGGGCTCACTCTCAGGAAAATGTATTTCCAAGGGTGACTGAACTATAAAAACAAGGGGCAAAACCCCCTGATTTCTCTCTCCCTATCCATTTCTCCTGAAGCTAGGAAAACAAAAGAATCCAGCTCTTTGACTTTTGGGAAGGATCCTGACCTGGAAATTAAAGCATGTAATAAGAATTCTACCTTGCACCAAGCTTAGTTTGTAAATTTCTAGTACTAGGAATAGTTTTCTCTTTGATTTTCATGTAACCATGTCTGGCTTTAATGCCTTAGGACATTCACTTAAAATCTATCATCTCTTTGTAGTTAAATAAACTTTTTTTTTTTGGTTCTTTAATCAAAATTAATCCAATGCTGTGAACTATTTGGGTAACTCCATTTAAAAGGTGGTAAGTTGTTGTATATTGTTCCCTTACAGGGACAAGGGACCTAAAACATCTGGACTGGCCAGGAGAACATTGAACAGTGCAGAATACACATTTTCTGGAGGGAAATTCAGGACTGGGCGTGGGGATTGGGGTCACCTGCAAGTAGTAACCAAGACTGATGGGAGCAGAATGTGGCTGGTGTTTGCTGACAGACGGCTGGGTTCAGAGTTGCTGGTAAGGGCTGTGGCTATACACAGACGCTCAGGGCGTGACCTTCATGCTGTTTGACAGGAGCCCCCGTTGGGAGCTACAGCAGCAAAGCATTGTGGGGCATCCCACGTTGCAGGGCAGGTGGTGATGCAGCACCTCTCTGATCTGGATTGCACCCCAGAATGTCAGAACACTGATTCGCCTATCACCTCCTGATCAAACATATTCTAACCGGGATTATAGCTGGTTGGTGTTAAACAGATGGAAGATGGGGGTGGGAGGAAGAGTGTTTGCCATCCTTCAGAATAAGGGACCGAATGCCTCAAAGAATGGAGACTGTGATGGTGACGGTGATATTCATTACCATCTGACAGCTGGAACATGGGCTGTGTGAATGAATGAGTGGTCTCAGTCCACATTGTAAAATCTACCACCACAAATGGATAGCGAGTTGTCAAGACTTCCTGGCCGCCTCCATGGAATGGGCATGGAGCCTGAACCCATGGAAGGGCGCCTTCGGGGCCAAAATTGAACCGCAGTGGTGGCGTGGCATGTAGAGAGCATGCACTGCCAATATCCATGCTGTTCTGTAAGTAAACAGCCGCAGTCTTTGACACTGACACCCCAGCAAGTCACTTTAACGCTTCCATGTTTTTAAATGGTAATGTACAGTCTGAAGAAAGGAGCAAGCAAAACGAATTAAGGATTGCTTCCAAGACAACAAAGGATCCAAAACACTCTTGTTTCAATCCTAATGTCACATCTGTTTAGGCACCAACTCAAGAACGGATGCAAGAGAAGAGTGAGTTAACATGCCACATGTCAATATGGCATGCGCCAGGATGTTCTGTGTCAGACAAAACAATATCCCTGCTGACTCAGACTGCTAGCAGCCAAGCTGAATTTGCAGTGGCAGATAGCCACCAAGCTAACAGGAAAGCAGATGCCGTATCCGTCAGCGGGCAAGTATGGCAATTCATTGGCTAACGACTGGAATTTTCTCATGCCTGTGCCAATGTTTTTCTTGGTATACAGGGATTTCCATAACATTGGACGTACATGGAGATTTTGTTTTCAGTTTTTGAAATGACATTAACTGCTGTACCTGCTGTACATTCATTACCTGTACCTGTAATGAAATGATGTATTACCATTTACCACTTCTGTGGGATGTTGTGAATCTTAATGGGTTGTTTGTAAAGCACCTTGAGTACTGGGGGGAAAAATACCATTCACTTCCTGAACATAATTTTTACCCCATCTAGTTCTCAGTTCCCTCCTCAGGAAATGCCTGGGGAAACAATAGTCCTTGCAGCATGGTCCAAAGGTCACCATGTCTAGGATCTGGCAAACCAAGCTGGGAAGGATCCTTCACTGAGAGAACCCTGCTGCTTGCCCCATCCTGCCTATACCAAGAGGTGGCTATCAATTCAAACACCCCAGAAGTTCATAACTCCACTGTTCCTCATGACAAAAAAAGCCCGTCCTCCATATAATCAGGATGGGAAACATCTACCATTTTATAGATCAAAAGCAACAAATTTGCCTGGAAACCAGCTAGCAGCCAGGGCAGATCTTGGAGTGACGGTGTAATGTGCTCTCAGCACTCAGTGCATCTTACAGGTCCCCTTGGGGGGTGAGTTGCTGCCTGTTGTACAAGAGCCTCAAGCTCTACTAGTTCATGCTTTTGGTTTTGGAGGTCCCTGGTTCAATCCCGGGCACTGACCAAGATGGCGACTGTCACATTGTGAAGTAAACTAACCTCAAGATGATAAAGGCTCAGATCATGATAGTAAGTCCTGGAAGGAAAAGGAGACGGCCTTCTTATCACTCCAGATGAGAGGCACAGCTACCTGCCCATCAAGGAGCAATGGGGATCCAGCCTGATCCCCAAATTACAAATCTTAGAAAGCAATAGTAGACATTCTGCATTCATCGAGTGCGTCGATATAACTTTCACCAACTACTTCAGGTGTTTCCCCATCCAGTAAGTCTAGCTCAGTCTTACCTTAGTTGATCCTCAGTCAGCTAACCCAAGTTGTGTAAGCAACTCCACCACCCCAGTAGGATCAGGAGAAACAGAAATGGATAGCTGGCTGTCATCTTATAGCGCTATATGTTAATGGCCTGTGTTATGCAGGAGTTCAGGCTAGATGGCCCAATGATCTTAAAAATCTATGAAACTCTGTAAAGGCTGAACTAGAATGGCTTGAAAACAATGTTGTGCAATGTTTGCAATAAAGAGTCCTCAGTTTTCAGTCAGTTCTATGTACAGTAGTATATGCAATGGCTAATTTAATAAGGAATTACAGAAATAAATATCCATTCAAAAGGCCTTAACAGGTTTTTTTTTAAAGTGCGGCAGAAGGGCTTGAAGTGATGCCTGCAGCACATGGAGTTCTGCGGATGAATTGTCCCAGCCTTTTTAACTTCTCCCCATATGGAAGCCGTTCCAGGCCCCTAATCATTTCCGTCGCTCTTTTCTGTAGCTTTTCCATTTCAAATATATCCTGTTTGAGATGTGGCAACCAGAACTGCGTGTTGTATTCCAGATGTGTGCGTACCATGGATTGATATAGTGGCATTATGATATAGACTATCTTCTTATCTATCTCTTTTCTAATGGTTCCTCACATTTTGCTGGCTTTTTTGACTGCCACAGCATACTGAGCAAATGTTTTCAGAGAACTATCCACAATGACCTCAGGATCTCTTTCTTCAGAGCTAACAGCTTATTTAGACCTCACGTTTTGTAAATATAGTTGGGACTGTGTTTTCCAATAGGCAGTACTTTGAATATATTAACATTAAATTTCATCTGCCATTTTGTTGCCCAGTCACCCAGTTCATTAGCTCTCCTCTGGTCACCTGGTACAGAAGCTGGTTTAACTGATAGGTTACTTACCACAGTTAATAGTTCTGCAATTTCACTTTTGAGTGCCTCAGAACTCTTGGGTGGATCCCATCGGGTGCTGGTGACTTAGCAAGACAGCATCTCTACTTCACCTCAGATAAATCGTTTGAGAAGAATGCTGTGCAGCCTTGCACTGCCCCTAATCTCCACCACTGAACAAGCAGCATTCAAGGAATTAGACTCGTCTCATGGTTTCCATTTCTTCAGTGATACTACAGCTCAGGTTTCCAACACAGCTTACAATTGTATATGGTGTCTTTAAGACCACCCAGCTTGATCAGTAAAACATGCTTAGATGGATAAAAACAACAATTGTATCTTAAAGGCTAAATCCCATGCCAAAAGATTAGCACTGAAAAAATACTTTCCTAAGATGCTTTATACTCAACCCTGGCCCTTAGAGTTCATGACCAGCAGAATGTTGTATGTATACATAAAGGCTATGAATAAAAAGGGGGAGAACTATAAGTATAGTGACTTCCATTAAGTCTTGTCTTATCCTCATTCCTCAAGGGGGATTGTGGTAAAACCAGTGATCCTCGCATGATGTGAGTCAAACAGCAGAGAGATTACATTTATCAAAGTGCTTATGGAAGGAGACCAGAAAGGAGCCAGGAGGCCAGAAACTTTACAAAGAGTTTGAGATTTTATTTTATCTCCCTTCCACATCCTTGTTTCAACAGTTGGAAAAGAGTGGGGACTAAATCCTCTTAGTCATGGTATGGATTTCCATTGCTCCTTCTGAATTCAGTGCTCTATCCATGACATCCATGACAGTTCCATGCCTAGTGTAAGTGCGTAATGGAGAGCCATGGAGTGCATAGGAGATCTGCACTGTGGATTAGATAGGAGAGTTTTGCCCCTAGGGTGAGGAATGGAAGAGTTTCACATTTGTCTTTTTAACTGTTTTCCACCACAGACTTCACTGGAACTCCACTGATTGCAGCGGAATTCATTCCAAGATTTCCAAATGATTTGTTTGACAGAAGCAGCCTCCACAAAATCCCATTGCCAGTCTTGAAGTGTGTGATAAATTTACTTCCTCCACTCTTAAGAAGGAATTTGATTCAGCTTCTACAGATTTCATGGCACTAGGTAAAACTGCTGGGAGCTATTACAAGCTAAATCTGCTCTTTCACAGGGGAACGTCTGCTCCCAGATAAATGTGTAGATTGACTACACTGGTGGTTCATTGTGAAAAGTGTTCACGAGACCAAAGTTATTGTCTAACAACAAAGGAGTACAATACAAAAAAGAGACATACATATCCTCCTTCCAGGAAAGAACGCTTAACTTGCAACATGTTCACCTTACACAGAAGGTGTGCTTTCAATCTGCAAAACCACTGAGATTTAATATCATAGAATCACAGGGTTAGAAAGGACTGCATGGGTCATCTCATCCCCTGCCAACATGCAGGATTCATGGCTGTTTACAAGTTTAAAAACACTTTATACTTCACCCAAGATCTAACCAAGTAGTTCTTTAATTTCTTGTTGTGCACCTTTTCTTAGCTCTGTTTCAGATACCACAGTATAAGCCCGTTGGGCATAGAGGTGCATCCGAACCTGTGCTAGGACTCAGCATTCATGAATCTTGGCTTTGACAGGCTTCATATTTTCTAATGCCAAAGCTGACTCCAGCTGTGCAATGTGTTGTGAGGTACTGGACATGAATAAACAGACCGGTGGGAAGGTCATAATACATTCAGTTATCATAACATCCCAACATTTATGTAATGTACATTATATTAATAGCATGTGCATGATATGTATTAATACGGTGCATACTTCGCCTAACATATGTGCTGCTTAACACATGTCAATGACTCATTTAAATCAATGTGGGGTTATATATAGGTTTGTATATGCTGGGGCCTTTGCATTCATGTATAGGACTAGCTTTGTTCAGTGTCTCTTTCTTTTAAATCACACCTATCTTTCATACCCCACTAACAAGACTGATTGTGTGCTTCAACGGGGGAAGAACAGGATAGGGATTCAGGCAGCCCTGAATTCTAGGCCCAAGTCTGACACTAACTCCCTGTGTGCCCGTAGGCAAATGTCTTCCCCTTGCTATGTCATTTTCCCCACCCTCCCAGCTATAAAATGGGTATAATTAATCTTAGCCACTTGCCTCACAGCAGTATTGTGAGGGTTAGTTAGGCCAGGTCTACACTTACCTGAAAATTCAGTCGCAGTAGATGGGAGTGACACAAGCTACACAGGGTAACTTGTGTCATTCCCGTCGACTTCTTAACTTCCGTTGTGCGCAGCGGCTTTACTGCGTTGCGCCACTTGAGGGGGTGATTTTAGTGCATCGACTTCCAGATCGATTGAGCGGGTCTACACTGACAGCGAATTTGCCGCCGTCAGTGTGTACATAGCTTTAGTGTCTGGAGAGTGCTTTGAACATGAGAGGAAGCATAATCCAGTGGATAGGGCACTAGCCCTACACTTGCCCTCAGAAGCCCCACCTTCTAGTCCTGGTTCTGCCCCTGGCTTAGGGCACATCCCCTAACACTATTTGAATTTCAAATTCTTCAGGGCAGGCGCTCTCTTATTACATGTTGCATAGCACTGACCCACAAGAGGCTCCGATTCTTGACTGTGACATCAGGGAACTACTGGAATAGAAACAACAATGTATAGACGGTAAGTATTATTATTGAGGTTTTAGTTATTTCAGCATCATTTCTCTATGTTAAAGCAAATTTTGTATTTTATTGCATGTAGGCCTACAATTGTTTTTATGATGTTTATAGCCTCAATAAGCTGCTAAATATTAAAAAGGCATGCTGGTGGAGATCACAGAATTAGCAGTTTCAGTATGAGGCTTAGGAATTCTTACAACACACGAGCATCAGATCACACGTGACTTTGCCTGATGCACTAAACCCAGGATTTCTCCTTGCATTGGGAGGGAGAGGAAAAACCACTCCCCTTTTTCCACCTCTGGCCAGTTTAATTCCCGGCTCAGACCGATGGCATTTCTATAGGCCCGTCTACATGCAGAATTGCACCAATCCAACTTAAAGGGCTGTCTTAAACAGATGTAGTTAAGTCAGTGTGAAAGGCTCTCTTAAGTCAAACTAAGACTTGTTTAAACAGACGGTCGTTAAGTCAAGTAGGAAAAAGTTTAAGCAAAACTGGTAAAAACCACTCAAACCAAAATAAGTGCCCACAGGGGATGGCACTGAATTTGGGAGCAGACAAGCCTCCTACACTACTCGTTCCAAAAAACAGACCCCAGAGCTTTGTCCTGAGGATCCTGTACCTCAGCTTTTATGATGCAAGTATGTTATTTATCACAGAACTTCTTATCACCTGGCATGTGCGTGAATTAATAGAGCTCCCATTTGACTTTCTCTGCATTCTGCAGTTGGGATTTGCAGATTAAGCCATCCATCTATCAGATGTTTGCAAGCTTTAAAGCAGACATGCAGCTTTTTTACTGGAAAAGAATCTTTTGGGAATGTAAACTGTGTGCATGGAGACAAATGCATGTTCTTTCAATGTTTATAAACATATAGAGCATGATTCTTTTCCCACAGAGGGTTAGATCAGCATAGAATTTATCAATTTCAGAGGAGCTACTCCTGATTTATACCAAAGTAAGTGAGAGGAGTCTGGGGAGAAAGATAGATTGGACAACCAATCACTAAATCACATTTAAAAGGTTAGAATACATCACGGTATTTAGACTATGTGCAACAAACAAACCTCCTTAAATACCCACAAAAGCAAAAACAGAATTCCACAACGAAGGCTGTAGATATAATAGTCCATTCAGTTTTAAAGAGAAGTTCCTCATCCAGGGCCATTGAATGTCCTGATTTTTGCAGTTTTAATCTGCTCTGCACTGTTAATCCAGTTTCATGGATTTCATTTTCTTTATTAGGCAACATGGCTACACATATGGGACTTTTATATACTCCCAGTGACAAAGCTACACTCTTACTGAGAATTCCCTGTTTCCTTTCTGGCACTTCTATCTCCTCCTTTGCTCAGAGATCCTCTATTTTCTTCCATCACTCTCACTTTCCCAAACATCTTTGTTCTGCCCCACTCTGCTCCAATCTCATCCTCATCCTCCTCCACTGATTCATGGTTTTATCCATCCCCTGGGAACCAATCAAGACAGGTCCCTACATTATATTTTCTTATTAATATTATTGATCAGCAAATTATAAGGTTTTAAATGACATCTCACAAGGCATATTTTGCACAAAGTTTATAACAATAGTGTGTAGGTGTGGACATAGGGGTACATTCTATCACAGCGTTAGAGAGTGTCAGAAAAATGGAACGTCTCCTAGGAAAACTTGAGCCAAGTCTAAGCAAAAAAGTTTGCTTTGAATGAATATTTCAAAATGAACACTGTTTTGTTTTTAAATTAGAAATGAAACACTAATTTCATTCTGTTTCCAGATATCTATTTGAAACAAAAAGCTTGGTTTCAACGTTTCCTGCAGGGAAATCACAACATGTCCTTTGGAACTGACATTTTTCCACAGTAAAGATATTGGTTTTGACTGATGTGTATTTTTGGCGGGAAAACTTTCCTGCATGAAAAACATCAACCAGAATTTTGCTGAAGTGGGTGTAGAATACTACCAGACCAGAGTTCTCAATTAGCATTTTCTTACGTTCCTGGCCTACAAACTGAAGTTTGAGTATTTTATGATTTTATCTTTCTGGAAGGTTGCAATGTAAAACTACTTTATTTTTTTAAATCCAGACCCCTACCATGCAAGAACCAAAAACAGAGAGAGGCTGCTTCCTAAAGATGAGGCACAACTCACCTCACTTTGTCCTAGGCTGGGTCTTTGCAGGGTAACTGAAGAAGCCTACATAGCTTCCTAGCCTGCAAGCAGAACTAGGAAAACTCTTATAACTTACAGTGAAAGCTTGTAATTTTAAACACAGATTTCAATACATCACTCATTTCACAACCACTTTGCACAGATGCAATTGAGGCTGCAGAATGCAAGGCAATGAAGTGTCAAGCTCTAAGGGACAGATCCTGTAAATATTCATACATATGAGTAACTTTACAAAGTACGTGAGTACTCACATTGAAGTTAAAGAGGCTACTCGTGAATAAAGCTACTCGCCCATGTAGATCTCTGCAAGATCAGGCCGTTACTTAGGACACTGCTTTAAAAATGTGGCTTTGTTCTCTGTAACGATCGCTGCTACCACCACTGGACCTGTTAACAGTTTCCTTATTTCCTGTTTCCTGGAGCTGGTGAAGGACTCAATCTTCTTAACGACTATCCAAGGAAACCCTAAAGCCTTGTACAAATGAATACCAAAGGTATTTTTTGTGTTCAGTTTTTCCTGTCAGACACTTGAAACTAGTCTGGAATGGCTAGTTAATTCCAACAGGGCCATTTTTACCAAACAAAACCATTTAAATTTCCAGGCATTTTTGTGCTTGCTCATGGAGAGCCTTACTAGGAAAGAAAATAAAAGCGGGGTTGGGGAAAGGTAAATAGATATGAAACTTCCCCTCTCCCCAAACCCCTCTTTTTTTAACATTGTAAAGAGCCATGAAATGGGACCTTAGGATGCACTATCTGCTTTCAGTAGGAAACTGACAGATATATCAGTACATTATATAGATATAATATGTACTTAGAGAAATCTGTATGGGGCTAAAAAAGCAGACCAAACCTCCCATCTTGAGAGGGGGGTTCAGAAGATTATTGTATAAACACAAAAAAGTTGGCTGAAATCACTTTTCAGTAGTCACTGCAGTTATTTATCAATTGGTCATTTGCATGATTAGTAGCTATTCATTATTTATATCCCACTAATGCCTAGAGATACCAGTTAGGGATCAGGGCCCCATTATGCTAAACACTGAATTTAAACACAGCAATATACAGTTTCTGAAGAATTTATAATCTAAACCGACAAGGAGTGAGAGAAAGGAAATTTTATCCTCATTTTGTAAATGGGAAATTGAGGCATAGAGAGATTAAATGACTTGTCCATGGTCAAGGAAGTCTGTGGCAGTGGGAATGATTCTGATGCTATTGTCTTAATCACAAGACCTTCCTTCCTCTTTTTCAGTGGTCTTTCCAAGTATGTTTCTTCATTCTGGTTCCTGTGAGATACAGAATACTCAGTGCTTTGGCCACCTTGCTTAGGTGCCTGAATATGGAGTTAGAAGCCTACATTGTACACACCTATTTTTGAGCATCTGAGTCCTAAATTGGTATATTCCATGTCTACTTTAGGAGAGAGGTCAACATCATTCAGATTTATGGCATCATTTCTTCCATAGATTCGGTACTCAGGGCAGTCAGTCACATCACCTGGCAGCAAAAGATTAATATCAAACATCTTTCCCAGCTGTGGGATATTCCTGCATGAAGGTATTACTGAGTCACGTGGAATTGGCCTGTTCTGGCATGTCAAACCATGCCAGGTAGGATTGTTGGTGATTCTCCATGGGATTATGAACCTATGAATTCTACCTAGTAAAATGTTTGCAATTTAAATGCCTTAATTAGCCCTGCATACAATGGAAAACATGGACCATTTCCATACAAATTCATTCAAACGAGGCCCCATCCCTCTGCCGCTGTCCTTCCCTGTGGTGTATGACAAGATACCTAAGTAGGGGCTGAGCAGGATATGTGGTAGAACAAGCTAAGAGCCAGCACACTCCATCCACTGATTTACCAGGCATCTGGTCTATGGGTTCTCTCCCTGAGGGCTTGCCTTCAACTCAGAGTTCTCTAGGGTTATACCTCAAGCAGTGCCCCTAGCTAGAGGGCGTCCCAACTAGACACACACACACACACAAACCCTAATCTTAGCGCTGTGGTAATCACAGGGCAGATCAATTTACCACAGCAAAAAGAAGCAAGGGATGTGTGTACAAGTCCTAGCAACGCACACAGAGGAGCACAGTGCCTGTGTGGACACAGCGGCTTGATATTTATTTTGCCGCGTGACCACTCTCGCCCAAGTAGACTAACTCGAGAGGAGTAACTAGAATGTAGATAATTCAAGTGAACTCTGCAGGGAAGATAGATCGTCAGATACTGTTCTCATTAGGGTGTTTGCCAAAGCCAGGGGTCACTTGCAAATACTTTTTCTGCAACATACACACTCTCTGAACCTGTAAATTATTTCACTCTTTGAACCCGTAAATTATTCATTTAGCACATAACAGGCCAGATTTTAATCCCATCCTAAGGCCCTTCTGCACTACTCCAGCAGTCTGAAGGAGACTGCAAGCATAAGTATAACACGTCTCCCAATTCCATTATATAACTATTCCCAATTTATTTACTGTAACTCTCCTTTCTTCAAATGCTTTACACTGTTACACTGGCAAACATTAAAGAAAAACAGAACAATTTGATTAGTTTCATCTCTGATTGATGGGAAAGAGGTAGGGTTTTCAAAAGCCCCCCAGCTTCTCAGCTTCTGAGCCAACCAAAATATTGTTTTGTTTTTAATGAAATGAAAAAATTTTAAGAAAAAAAATCATTTGCATCAAACAATTTTGCATGAAAAATATCCCATTTCCTGACCAGCTCAAGCTGAGGTATAGTTTGTCAATTTAAGGACGCTCAGCTAGCTGATCAAAGTGAACAGCAAAAAGACAATGCGGTAAAGCTTCTAGGCCTAAACCCAGCTTCATTATCAAGAGAAATAAGAATAAGAACTAAATGCCTGGAAAAAAGCATATTTTTTTAAATTAGAAGGGTGATTAATCAATGAAACAAACTGCCAAGGGAAAAAGTGGATTCTCCATCTCTTGATGTCTTTAGATGAGGACCAGGTGTCTTTCTAGAAGGTGTGCTAAACACAAATTTTTGTGCTCAATACAGGGGTAACTGATGAAATTCTCTGGCCTGTATTATGCAGGAGGTCCCTTCTGACTTTAAAATCTAGGAAAAAATTATGAGTCACAGAGAAAAAGCAGAGAAGTTGGGAAAAAAAGAAAAGACAATTCTTTTCATGTGACCTGATGACCTGGTTTGGGGACTACTCCCATTAAAGTCAATGGGAATTTTTGCTCTCGACTCCGGATGGATAAGACCGACCATAGGACTCTACGTGACTCGCTCAAGCGATCCCACTGCATCGATTGCCGCAATGTAGACAAGCTCTTAGAGACTGTAATCAAGTCAGGCCTAGTATGCTTGTTAGTAAACACTGTTATTTGAAACCCAACTGTGTCATATTCTTAATGTTTTGTAAAGAGCAAAGACACCAAGTGCCTACCAAGTGGTCCCACTGAACAAGATCTACTCATGGTAGTAAGCATTGCATTCAGTACAAGTGCCTGCAGGGTTGAGTGCTTAGTTTGATTCATTAGGGAAGAACAAACCCTTTGAAAGATCAAAGAGGTACTGACTACTGTTATAAATAATAATAATACCCAGCTCTTACCTAGTGCTTCTCACCCGTAGACTTCAAGGCACTTTCCCAAACGAGGTCAGCATCGCTGCCCCCGTTTTACAGATGGGAAACCGAGGCTTAGAGAGGAGAAGTGACTTGCCCAAGGTCATCCAGCAGGCCAGAGGTAGAGCCAGGAATAGAATCCAGGTCTGAAGCCTATTTGTGTGTTCTACCCACTAGGCCATGCTGTATTAATTTAAGAACCTATGTCTATAGTGCTAACCTATTCCATGCAAAAGTAATCTCCAAAGGGTCAACTGACACAGGGTTGTAGAAATTTCTCTTAGCTGTTGGTACATTCTGAATTGTGAAATTTATCTAAGCCAAGCAAGGTTCCTGAAGGGAAACAGAAGTCTGGCTCCAGCTCAGATAAAGCAAGTTTTTTATTTTGAGGGGCAGAGGGGGGTTAAGAAAAAGTTAATATTTCAGACAGGCGACATTTAAGAAAATAGCTAGAGAGCCAGTTGAATATCTGCATTTGGTATCTATGTATTAGAACAATCTTCTAGTTCCATGTGCAAATCACATCCCTCCAAGCCGCCGCCGCCTTAAAAAAATACAACCAACCCACTTCACTACATCTTGTCCAATGACCTCGCTGATGACTAAGAATTTATGATTATAGGCATGGATTGGGACAGGGAAGACATGGGTTCAGTTTAATTCCTTGTCCTGCCACAGACCTTCTGTGCCATTTCAGTCTCTTGCTATGCTTCAGATCCCCGTCTGTAAAATGGGAACAGTAATATTCCCCCTCCCTCCTTCTTTGTCTTCTATTTAGATGGATGTTCTTTGGAGCAGGGAGCGTTTATACGGTGCCAGCTCAATTGGGGTCTCTAGACATTACCTTCACATATATATAGTAAGAACATGACTCCTTGCCCTTGAGCTATGCTGTATACTATATAGGTGTGGGTGAATTTTACTGTTCTTCAGGAGAAGCCCCATATCTTTTAGCTTGGTGTGTGAGTTCTGGGTACACCAATGGTTCTCTTCAATATTAAATTATTAATATTTAATTCAATGTTAACAACACCTTTACTATAGTTCTCTCAGGTACCAGATTTTTTTCTTTGTTTGTAATGTATATGTTCCCGCCTATGGTTCTGAAAGGTATTCTGTGCAATGAACCTTAAAGCAGTCATTGTTATTGGAAGAGGCCAATGGGGACCGTAACATTTAAAATCCTTGTTGTGGCTAATAGGCTGCTCATACAATAGCTAATTTAGTGTTTATTTCAGTTTAGCTCTAGCAAGAAATCTTGCTGTTTAGTGGCCCATTGTGGTACGGTCAATTGTTCCCATGTGGCTTTGTGGAAGTGCATTCAGTAGATCACAATTTTTAACAGAAACGGTATTGCTTGTTCCTCATTGCCTTTGAAAACGCAGTGAATTTGGCCTAGAGGAATTGACTGCACTCGTATGAAATAGGCGTAGGGCAGATAGGTGCCATGCGTTCTTCCCATCATCACCAAACTGGTCTGCCAAATTGATGGTGTATTTGCTTCTCTTCGGGTCTGTCTACACTGCAGTCAGAAGTGTGAGGTCAGCATGTGTAGATACACACGAGCTAGTTTTGATCTGTCTGGCTAGAGTGAAGTTGCTCCAGCCTGGGCTCTACAATCCTGCTTGGGACCCTGGCTATGTGCTCGAGTGGCTAGCTCTGTAGCTTCAGTTTCACTGCTACTGCTCTTGGAGCTAGTTAGCTCAGGATGTCTACACAGGCTGCAGGCACAACTCTGACTGCAATGCAAACATACCTTCTGCCGTTGGATATGTATGCACAGCTCTCACTAGGAACTGGGCACACAGAGAACAGATGCAAACCTTAGCTCTTTGTATAGATTTAATAAGTACGCTTTGCACTAGGGGTTCTTATAAGGGGATTGGTATACTCCAGTCTGGGCCACACAGCACAAGCGCAGTTGCATTATGTGTTCTCACAGGCAGGTTTCTGATACTATCAATTGGAATTTCAAGCCAGGTAGCCAGGGGAAAGGTGGAAAGCTAATCTCTTCACCCATTTTAGAGCAGATACCATTATTGTCCTGAGTTCCTGTTTATGGAATTACAATCAGTATGACAGAGAATTAGATAAAATTGGTTGAAATGGGAAAGAACCATTTTTTAAAAAGCCATTTAAGCTGATCTGATTCTGGAGTATTCACAATAGCATCCCCTGTCTGGGTTTTTTGGAGTTTTGTGTCACTGCTGAAGACATGGAGACGTAGTGTATTCCCTGAAGTTAATCTGAATTATGCCAGAAAACAGATGTGCTCCCTGGTGCACAAACAACTTTCTTGTTATAATTTCAAAGCTGCTGCCACTGCATCAGATCAGAGCCTATTAATAAACACAGCGCTGGCTGACATGCCATAATGAGTTAGGACACGATCATATATCATCGAGGGTCACGGTGGTAACTCTAATCAAGTTAGGAAGCACAATACCGCTGCTCTACCCAGGAGCAGACTTGACGGGGAATTAGGGATATTGTCTTGACAATACAAAGCATTCTTTAAGGGTGAGATTCCCTCCCAACGAAGAGGGACGGCATGAGGCCTATTCACCACTTAAGATCTCAAAATTAAGAGGTGCACGGGACTTAGGGTGGAATTAATTGGGGCACAGCAAGGAATTTTCCCTTTGGGCCAGATTCCCAGCTTGTATAAAACAGCATGGCTTTATTCATAGATTCTAAAGCCAGAATGGGACGATTGTGGTCATCTCCGTTTGGCCTCCTGTGTAACAGAGGATGTAGATTTCACCCACTAATTCCTGCATCCAATCCAACAGCTTGTGGTCTAGTTCAACCGTATCCCTTGGTTATCTGTTCCAATGGTTAATTACTTTCACTGTTAAACATCTGCATTTTATATCCCTTGTACATTTTTCTGACAAACTTTTCGCCACTGGAAGTCGTTATGCCTTTTTTCTGCTAGATCAAAGGGCCTCTATTTTCAACTCTTTTCTCCCTATGTAGCTACTTATAGATGGAGCAAAGTCACATCTGAACTTTCTTTTCGGTAAGTTTCCACAAATAGGCTCATCATCAGACATGCTTTCCAAACACAAACCGTTCTTGTGGCTCCTCCTTAAACCCTCTTTAATTCTGAGGGTTCCCTTTTTTGAAATGCAAACACCAGACCGCAGTTCAATATTCCAGTAATGGTCTCATGAGAAGGTTAATATCATCTGCTTCCCTACTCCTATTCAAAACTACCCAGATATACACCTGGTGAATATCTGGGTCTTTGTGGTGTTGCACAGCAGTGCTCACTGTATCACGTACCAAAAAAGAGCCATTTATTGGAGCCCTAATTATGGAGAAACTGCTAGTTAGAATGTATAGTAAAAACTTTTTATTGAAGTCAAAATATACAGTAAATTAAGTCACAAAACTAGCATCAGTAAAGTTTGCATCCCCATATTCCTGGGGGCTAGGGAACAGATTTAGGATTTAGTAGCTCTTATATCCAATTGTTTGTTCCTCTTTTTCCTTGCACTTCTCAAAATCTTTTATTGCATTCAGGAAGCACTGGTCACAATGGTACATCCTGGCCTTGGATCATATGCATCATTATGAGAACATATGCATCATTATGCGTCATCTCTTCCTTACTTTCTAGGAAATACTGTTGATTTCTAATACAAAGACTTCATTAGTCTATTAAAGCTGGTAGAACAGAACCAAGTACTTTTTATTGACAAATATAGTCACCAGTTGTTTTTTCTTTGGTTTGCTGTGATGGTCAAGCTTCCATTACTCATTGTTTGGCTATTCAGCCAGGTTTTTGTTCAGCTAAACACGGAGCCCAGAAGTTTCGTGAATTTTAATGCAGATAACTATTCAGGTGAAACGTTGTACCTGAGGTGCCTTATTCACCTTGATATCTCATTGTTTAAAATGTTTTATCCAGCCAGGGCAAAGAAAAAGCCGTGCGACTTAGCTGATCAACCACACAATGTGATTAATGAGTATCAAGAAGCTGGAGAAAACAGCCCATTGACTGAATGATTTTTAGACAAAGTATCTGGCAACTACTTACAAGTAATGAATGCATTAAAGGAAAATCAGGATGGGCAGAATGAGTAATAAATATCAGTACTGAACAGATCAGGCAGGCTCTATAGTTTATTATTGATTCATTTAAACTTATTGGAGGGCGCTAGGCACTGCACAATTAGCATACACATGGAGAAGTCAGATATAAACATCCCACAGAATTTACTCTTTACCCAGCAGAATAAACTACTTCTCCCTCCACTTCAAAACCTCAGTTCAGCCCCCACCTGCCTGGGGAAATATTGCCAGGTGCCCAAAAGGCTGCTCCATCTAGGCTTTGTTAGACCAACAGAAAGTGAAATCTGCAATCAAAGTCCCTTCATGAAGATGGCCCTGCCCTCAGTCTCCGTCTGTTTGAATCTCTGCAGTTCAGCTGGGTTCAGACTTGAAAGAAGGAATGTCGAGAATGGTGGTTGATTGATTATTAAGGCAATAATAGAAGAAATGCACGCACTGTGCAGTTTGGAAAGCACTTTTATACTGTTCACTTAGCCAAAAGAGGGAGCCCATATTGTTCTCAATATTTCATATAAAGGAACTGGAATGCTAAGTGATTCCAGAAACCACCATTGCACAAAATTTCATGAAAAGCACATGTAACCCCAAATACAGTTTTTGGCTCGTTTAATCAAAGCAGTTGAAATATTTTCATTGGCTGCAGGACATTTCTGAATGATAAAACTAGTTAAATTGTGGAGGGAAATACAGTGCAGCTGAGGGAGAGGAAGAAAGAAAGGAAGATACTGTCACCGACCTTAGCACTTAGCTCTCAAGAAGTAAGCTCAGATCCAGACTTTTGACTCAGGCAAACAAGCTGGTCGATGTGTAGCTTTCCTAGAAACTGTGAGTTATCCTCTATTCAAAGACTGGTAAAAAAGCAAGGAGCAGGTGATCATAATACAAACTCATGTTGATTCGGTCTGTTTGAATCGGTTTATTATCTTCTGTGAGTTGCTATACACAGAGATGAAAAGCTTGATTGCTTAACAACATCATAAATGGGTTCAGTTTTCAGAAAACCCGTTCTGAATCTATTTCTGAATCCATCTGCTTGCTTAGAGCCAGCATTGCCAAGAGAAATGTATGCATTAATGTTTTTAATGGGAGAGCCAGGAAAGTCAGCTGGGAGCTAATCTTCAAGAATCATCCAATTATCCCTTAAAAGCATTTTAATTTGCAGCCGTTTTTGTTCTTCAGTACCTGGCGTCTAATTTATGGGGTAATGTTTCTTTAAGATTGCCATTAAAGTGCACAAGTTACAATTTAAGGTTAAGAAGGTTAGGTATTACAGCCAGATTAGATTTATCAGATGACCTGAAGCAGAGGTTATATTAAAAAAATGCCTTAATTAAAACAGGTCAAAACCAGTCTAAACTCTCAACTTCCAGTTATATTCACTCATTGGATGGCTGGTGCCTGCCACAGGGTGACGGATGATTTTTATCTGCATCATAACATCACGTGAAGAGATGTCACTTTGTCAGCAGTACTCTAGATATTCTGCTTCAGGACTTAACGTGTATCCTTCAGGATTTCACTGTTTTCACCTGTGTTTTAATCCACTTCTAATTATTCTCAAAATATTAACAGACGGAGAGCCTTTACTCTTCCGTGCTAATCCTCTAAGTGCCAACTCCATGGGTGCGCCAGGGTTCAAGCACCCATGGGGAGCTCAGCACCCTCAAACCATAGCAGGGGCGATGAGTATAAGAGGCTTGGGAAGGCTAAGCCTCCCCAAATGGGGCAAGAAATGCCGGATGCAGCATACCTCCTTTTGGAGGTGCGTCAGCCTGCTGCCTTTGGAGCGCCGCCGATGGAGGGTCCTGAGAAGTGGGGAGGGGCCACTGGCGCCCGGACCATGACCCCCATCCAAGCTCCACCCCCTTACCCTAAGTCCCTCCCCACCTGCCGCTCGCTCCTCTCCACCCCTCCCCCATGCCTGTCACTCGCCCTTAAGGCAGCAAGGAGTGAGCTGTGGGTAGGCGGTGCCTCAGGGAAGGGAGCGGACAGGAGCACCCACCGGCAAAAGCAAAGGTCAGCAAGTGAATGTTGAGGACCCAGTTCAACTCTCTGCTGGGTCTGTGTTGAGTCTGGACACCGTGTGTTCAGTTCAGTCTTCCAAAGTCTCGTCTGATTTAGAGGTCTCAGTCCAGCCCGGCACTCACCCACAAGCTTATCTTTCAGCAAGTTAAGAATTCCACTGACTTGAATCGGAGAGTTCAGAGGTACTTCTAGTGTGATACTGTGGCCAAAAGGGCTAATGCAATTCTGGGAGGAATAAACAGAGAGTAGGAGCAGAGAGGTTATTCGACCTCTGTATTTGACACTGGTGTGACCGCTGCTCGAACACTGCGTTCAGTTTGGGTTCTCACAATTCAAGAAAAATGGTGAAAAAATGGTTCAGAGAAGATCCTTGAGAATGATTAAAGGATTAGAAAACATGCCTTATAGTGAGTGACTCAGGAAGCTCAATCTATTTACCTTAACAAAGGTTACGGGGTGACTTGATTACAGTGTAGAAGTACCTACAGAGGGAACAACTATTTAATAATGCGTTCTTCAATCTAGCAGAGAAAGGTATAACCTGATCCAATGGCTGGAAGTTGTAGTTAGACAAATTCTGCCTGGAAATAAGGCATAAATTCTTAACAGTGAAAGTAATTAACCATTGGAACCATTTACTAAGGGTTGTGGTGGATTCTCCATCACTGACAATTTGCAAATCAAGCTTGGATGTTTTTCTAGATGATCTGCGCTAGGAGTTATTTTGGGGCATCTCTATGGCCTGTGTCATACAGGAGGGCAAACTAGATGAGCACAATGGTCCCTGCTGGCCTGGGAATCTATTAGTGAAGCATCTGCCTATGTCTTTTAGCAGGTTTGGGGCCAGAAGCTTTTCTTTACTTTCCCAGTGTCTGATTCAGGAGGGCTCCCTGTGCTAAGATAACTTAGTGCTTGTCAGGATTTGTATTTTCCTCAGGAGTATCTCCTTCCATTGCTGCTCCTCAGCAAACTGGGTATAGGACACAGCATCACTCCACGTGCACATATAATCATTCTACTGGCACATTCACTTCCTGCAAGATTTGCTGCATTTCCCCAAACTGTAACCATGTGTTGGATGCAATATTTTACCCTTACTAATGACCTCTCCAAAACGCTTGGGTCCCAGCTTCACCTCCCCAAGCTACACGCGCCCTCTTTGCACCACCCAATCACAAAAGTAGCAAGCTTTTGGTGATGTAAAGTGATCCTTTCAAAATAGAGCAGCGAAACAGTCCAGTGGTTAGGGCGGTAGCCTGGGATTCCAGTTTACTTCCTCGCTCCGCCACCAACTTCCTGTAGGACCTTGGGCAAGTCATGTAGGGTCAGTTTTTTACAGATACAGAGAGGCACCTAGTGGGATTTTCAAAAGAGGCTGACTCCCATTGATTCCCTGCCATCCAGCCCACTGCAATCATCAAGATTTGACCTGGATCCTTGCTACTGTGCCAAGGACTCTGGATTTCCCAACTCAGGACCCCATCTTGAAGAGGCCAGGCAAACTTTTAGCTGCCTAGAGAGTTCCATTGACATGTAGTACAAAGAAGAGGAGACGCACAAGGAGCAGTGTGTGGCGTTGAAGAAACCTAACACCAGAGCTAGGGAGCGGGTTGGAGGGATTAAATAAGACAATCAGAATGAGACAGGTACAGTGTGTCAACTCGTTTTCCAGGCTGAACAGTAACAGCTGTGGTCTGGTTTTTATGTTAAAGATGTGGGCACAGGAAGACATGCATATGCACCCATTAAGAAGCTTATAAAAAAAACCTCCAGCTTTTTCCATTAAGGTTTATTATAAGTCATTGAAAAATGCAAACATCTTGCCTACTTCATTTATTTATCTTCCTCCTAAATAAATATCTACTGCTTAGCATGTAATCCCCTTTGGAAACCAAATTAGTAATCTGATCGAGGAAGCTATAGACTGGAGAAGGATTTGTGTGATTCAGATGAGGGTCTTTTCTTGCAAAACAGTTTACCACACTGCTTTGTTCTGCAAACAGATTCAGTAAGCTGGGCTGCAGATTGTTCCAGGCAGCAAAAACAGCTCACAAAAGCAATTGATTTGTATTAGTTCCACTATTCCCCATCCCCACATTTCTTTATTAAACAGCATTAATCCTGCCTCTGTGTTTTGTTACACAATGAAACTATAGCTCTTTCCTAATAAGCTTCTGGGCTCCATCGCTCCTTATGTTCAGAGCTGCAGTAACCCCACAGAGCTGCGATAGCGGCAGAAAGAGGACGCTGAATGGTTTTGAGGTTTTTTAAGTCCATGTTGGCGTGCAGGGGATGCCTGTGTCCTCCCCTTAATCTCCACCTGGAGGAGGTTGCTTTGCCCAGGTAGGTTCCATCGTCTTACAGTAAAAAGCTTCTGTTCAGAGTTGTCAGTCAGTACATCCCTCTTCTGCCCTGCAACCCCACTTGATTAGTAGCCAGGAAGGAAGCCCGGGGTTGAAAAACCAGTGTGCAAGTTGCAGCTCTCTCCCAGTGCCCTTTCGTGGGTGAGTGTGTCCGAGCAACGGGCTCACAACGGAGGTAATTGCTCAGCAAACACACAGGGCTTTGGAGAGTCAGAGGCCAGCTCAGCCACACAGCTCCAGGGACCCCATGTGCAAGCGGGGAAGGCCTCACAGTTTGGTACCTAAGTTAGGCCATGTCGACACTACAGGAGCTTTGCTGGAATAGCTGGTACACTACCAGGAAACCATTCCTAGTGTGGACACCGCTTACAGGATCAAGGCTGTGCATTTCCTCACGCCTCGCTTATTCCACCACCCCCAAAACAAAAGACATTCTACCAGTTGAAGTGCTGTTTTGCCGGTACAGCTGTATTTACACTCGGGGCTTCTGTCGAGCATAGTGATGTTGATCGGATCACATCTCTTCAATCCCCTGGCTGAGACAGCTATACCAGGAGAAAACTCTAGTGTAGACAGAGCTGAGTCAAGAGACGATCTGAGAGAACTCCCCTGTCCTCACCCTTCATAGATGCCCTTTGTATTATTCTAGATCTAAAGGACATGAGAAGTTATGTTCTCATTGTGCCTGTAGCATAGTATATAGCACACTGCTGGCTGACTGCATAACACCTATGCTCTAAGGGGACGATTCTTCCAATGATGCTAAGTAGCCCCTTACTAAGCAAGTTGGGCTTTTGATTCTAAGAGCCTAGTCAATGGAAGTAAAGGTGGCAGAACCTAGCCTTGCATGAGTTAAGGCCCTAAAATGAACTAATTAAGTTGTCTGGAGCAGGGAACTGGCTTCTTTGTGATGTGTCTGTAGCACGATCGTGGCCCCGATCCCCATCATAACGTACACATTTATGATCTGCATAGCTTTGATAATGGAATGATTCACCAATGCCGATTTTCTACTGTAGATCAGCTTGATCCTCAACTCAGTATCCAAGGATTTCCATGCGTAACTGCCCGTGCATGAAGATGAGAATACACTGCTGACAAGAATGTCCTTCTATTGCCGTTCACACAATAGTCATGAAAAGCTTCACTTGTGGAGAGCCTGTCAAGTCAATTGCGTCTTTTAGCCAGGACAATTGTGGAACATAAACCTTTCAAGAAGTTTCAAAGAAAAATATTTATAGGCAAATCTTTTTAAAATACAATTTCTGCAGATGTTCAGTTCATTTTCTATTTGAAGGGTGTCATGCAAAGACATGAAAAGAGAAGAATAGCATAGGCATTCCTCGGCTAAATTTATTACTAGACAGTAACCCTGTTGGCAAGCCTGAGGGATTCCTCCCCCCCGACCTCCAAACTGCCTGTCTTCACATATTGCGTAAATCCACAACCATGGCAAGAAGATGAAAGCATCAGGGTATTAGAGGAATTATAGACAGTAAAAGCAGACTCCTACCCTAACATCCACTCTGTGCAATCTCCATTAATTTGTGTATCAGGGCAGACACCAGCCCTTAGGACATAGCTTTCATTTATGGCATGTCAAACACAGATGAGCCAGGGGGGTCAGATCTTCAGCTGGTGAAAACCATGTAGCTCCTTTGAAGACAATGGAGCTATGTCATTTGCACCAGCTGAGTCTCATATGCTTAAATTCTGACAGGGATTATCCACATCTCACACCTAGAAGACACACATTGCCTTACAAATGATAGAGTTTAGCATATGGGTGCAATTCAAGTGGTAAGAAGGCAACCCTGGCAGATAACCACAGGAGGAAATGAGCTATACCAAACGCAGAGAAATCCCACCTTCCCTTGACTTTAGTTTTAGTGAAAGCTGATATGCTGGAGCACAAAATAGCAGCCACCAGAAAGTGTACCAGAGATGTCATGAGAAGTGGAACTACTACTCCCATGAATCTCAGCAGCAGCATATCCAGATTGAAGTTTTTCTGTTTGCAGCCAAAGTATTTTGATTTTTTGATTAAAAAAATATCAAGATGCATCTCTGCAGAAAGTAGACACTGTTCATGAACTGATTTTGATGGAAAGCTTTTGAGCAGCCCTTGCCCTAAACAAAGCCAGCTCTATCTCAGAGCACAATAGCTCTAGCAATTGGGTACGCTGAACAGAAGTAGACGTGAGGAGCTCGTGGAGCCTTGAATTTGATCTTGTAGGCTGATAATCAGTCACTTGATCCCCAGACGTTCAGCTTCATTTAGAATTTCCTAGCTTTCAAATATATATTTAAATAACTGTCACATTCTAAGCGCTTAGTCTAATAAACTTACCTGCGACATCAGAAATAAATATTCAAGAAGAAAGAATGACAACATGCAACACTCTGCTTTCAGAGAGTTTATAGCGTCAGGCCTCGATCCAACAAAACACTTTAGCATGTGCTTAACTTTAAGCACATGAGTGAGTCCCATTGCAGTCAAGGGGACTACTCACAGGCTTACGGTTAATCGTGTGCTAAAGTGCTTTGTTGGATCAGGATCTGTCAGGCAGCTGTTCTGACTGTATTTCCATGCTGGTAAAATTTGTAAGATTTGCAGAAATGTCAGCCCCAGCATCTCTACTTGCACCTGGCAGATTTTATAAATTTGGCAAATACTCCAGCCATGATGGGTGCAACTGTGTTCCTGCGATGCTTATCAGCTTAAATTCCCCATGGCATTTTCCAGTTCTGTGAAGTTTCTAATGTATCATTCTCCCTTGGACCTGGTAAGTCTTCTTGTCCATGAGGAGCTTATAAATTCTGTAGAAGTCAGCCCAAGCAGCTCTGTGCTCTTGCTGGTTATACATGGTTACATACACAATGGGAAATGACTGCCCAGGAAAGAGTACTGCAGAAAGGGATCCGGGGGTCATAGTGGATCACAAGCTGAATGAGTCAACAGTGTCACACTGTTGCAAAAAAAGCAAACTTTATTCTGGGATGTATTAACAGGAGTGTTGTAAGCAAGACATGAGAAGTAATTCTTCCACTCTACTCCATGCTGATAAGGTCTCAGCTGGAGTAGCGTTTCCAGTTCTGGAAAGATGTGGACAAATTGGAGAAAGTCCAGGGAAGAGCAGCAAAAATGACTAAAGCTCTAAAAAACATGACCTATGAGGGAAGATTGAAAAAAACTAGGTTTGTTTTGTCTGGAGAAGAGAAGACTGGGGGGGATATGATAACAGTTTTCAAGTACATAAAAGATTGTTACAAGGAAAAGAACATGAGAACAGCCTTACTGGGTCAGACCAATGGTCCATCTAGCTCAGTACCCTGTCTTCCAACAGAGGCCAATGCCAGGTGCTTCTTAGGGAATGAACAGAACAGGTAATCATCAAGTGATCCACCGCGTCGCCCTTTCCCAGCTTCTGGCAAACAGAGTCCAGGGACACTTCAGAGCATGGTTTTGCATCCCTGCCCATTCTGGCTAATAGGCATTGAAGGACCTATCCTCCATGAACTTATCTAGTTCCTTTTTGAACACTGTTGTAGTTTTGGCCTTCACAACATCTGGCAATGAGTTCCACAGGTTGATTGTGCATTGTGTGAAGAAATACTTCCTTCTGTTTTTTTCAAAGCTGCTGCCTATTAATTTCATTTGGTGACACCTAGTTCTTGTGTTATGAGGAGTAAATAACACTGCCTTATTTACTTTCTCCGCATCAGTTATGATTTTATAGACTTCTATCATATCCCCCTTAGTCTGTCTTCTTATCTATCCCTTTCCTAATGATTTCCAGCATTCAGTTAGCTTTTTTGACTGCCACTGCACATTGAGTGGATGTTTTCAGAGAACTATCCACAATGACTCCAGGATCTTTCTTGAGTGGTAGCTGCTAATTTAGACCCCATTATTTTATATGTATAATTGGGATTACGTTTTCCAGTGTGCATTACTTTGCAATTATCAACACTGAATTTCATCCACCATTTTGTTGCCCAGTCACCCAGTTTCGTGAGATCCCTTTGTAACCCTTCACAGTCTGCTTTGGATGTAACTATCCTGGGTCGTTTTGTACTATCTGCAAATGTTGCCACCTCACTGTTTACCCTTTTTTCTAGATCATTTATGAATACGTTGAACAGAACTGGTCCTAGTACAGACCCCTGTGGGATACTACTATTTACCTCTTTCCATCAGAGAACTGATCATTTAGTCCTACCCTTTGTTTCCTATCTTTTAACCAGTGACTGATCCATGAGAGGACCTTCTAATCTTACTGCATGACAGTTTACTTTGCTTAAGAGCTTTTGGTGAGGGACTTTAGCGAAGCAGTGTGGCCTCCCTCTGAGGCTGACACCGAGGGGCTGACACACGCCACCTCGTGGGCAGGCCTGGGTACCACACCACTTCCAAACCAGAGGTGCAGCGGTGGGACAGGGAGTATAAAAGCAGGCCCTGTAGTTCAGTCAGGGGAAAGCCGCCAGAGGAGAAGGAAGCCTCTCCCGCAGGGCTGGGACTTGAACCTGGCCCCGTTAAAGGGCCACCCAAGCTATCCATGGGCAGAAGCCTAGAAGGCCTGCTTGAGCTATCGGGCCCCAGCGACTGGGAAGGGCTGCCTTTGGCCCATGGATGGGGAGAGTGGCCTTCTGCCCATGGTTTGGAGGAGCTACCTGCTGTCTGCGACTTGCCTGAGCTGCCTGCCCCGAACAACTTGGAGGAACTGCCACATGCTAGTGACCCCAAGGGCCTCCTGGGGCTGAGTCCTCACCACCTACCCCCAGGAGCTGGACTATGACATGGGCTACAAGTGCCTGGGTACAGGGGTGGAAGAAGTGGCCCAGGGATAACTGGCCTCAGTCCAGCTCTACCAACACCGTGCCACTAGTCAGCGTGTTTTGGCGGGAGCCCCATTGACCCAGTGGTGGGACACCCCATCAGTGGTAGGGCCCTGGGCTGGGACAAAGTTGAGTCGGGTGGGCCTGCGTCCCCCTCACCCTGGCCACCCCAACCCTGGGGTGACTGCCACCTCAGCCTGCTAGGCCTCGATAGGCTGTAGCTGGTTGCTCTGTTTGTTTTGCCTGCCCCACTCCAGCCTGAGGACCTGGGCATATAAACTGTGTATTTTGCCTGCTCCGCTCTGTCGGAAGGGCCAGGGCTAAAAAGTCATTGCCTGCCCTGCCCTGACCGTGGGACAAGGTTACTGACTCTTCGCCTGCCCATAGCAAAGCGGTGTGGTGTCCCTCCGAGACCGACACCCCAGGCCCACCCCAAACTATTACATGGACCTTGTCAAAGGCTTTCTGAAAATCCAAGTATACTATAGCCACTGGATCACCCTTGTCCACGTTTGTTGACCCCCTCAAAGAACTCTAGTAAATTGGTGAGGCATGATTTCCCTTTACAAAAGCCATGTTGACTCTTCCCCAACAAACCGTGTTCATCAATGTCTCTGATAATTCTGTTCCGCCAGGAGGGAGAAAAATTGTTCTTATTAACCTATGAGGATAGGACAAGAGGAAATGGCTTAAGCAGCAGCAAGGGCAGTTTAGATTGGACATTAGGAAAAGCTTCCTAACTGTCAGGGTAGTTAAGCACTGGAATAAATTGCCTAGGGAGGTGCTGGACCCTCTGTCACTGGAGATTATTAAGAGCAGGTTGGACAGACTCTTGTCAAGGATAGCCTAGATAATGCTTGGTCCTGCCTTGAGTGCAGGAGACTGGACTAGATGACCTTTTAAGGTCCCTTCCAGTCCTATGAGTCTATATTCCCTAGCCTACCTACCAGTCTCCACTCCTGAGTTTATGAACTCTGCTAAAGAGCCTTTAGAATTAGAGGACCAGCTCCCCTTGTGTACATTGGCATCTCCCCAAGTTGCAATAGCTGAGACCTTGTGGAGTTTATAAACTCTTCCAGTGGCCCTGCAGAATTGATCATCTCTGCTAGCCTCCAGGCATAGTTCACAGAGATTTGGGGGGGCGTGGAATAGCAAATAACTTCAAAATCAGTGTTGAAACTCATGATTATATTGCAGGTCTTGTGATATGTTTGGTGTTTCCTGAAACCCCAGCTTCAAAAGTCTTGTGGAGATCTGAGAATCTCAGCTTTCATTATAAAAGATAAAGTGTCTACACCTCAGAGCTGCAGAGAGAGTTTTGAAAATGTGACCTCTAAAGACTCACCAAACAGAACAGAGAGCTGAAAATTATTTTTAAAAGCTCATGGTTTTCAAACCAAGCTCATAATTTTTGGGGGGGCCAGACTCATGATTTTTCACTTCTTGGCATTGGCAATACTACAAAATCAATCATTCAGAGTTATGAGGAATACTCCAAGGCACCACTTCTGATTGAGGAAAAAACTGAGTAAATCAAAGATGGAGTTTGTAGAGCAAGATTTTTTTAGATGGAACAAACAAAAAACCCATGACCAAAGCTCTCTTGTTCAAGGGAATCTAGCTGGAAGGAGATTTGGCAAATGTAGAGCTTGGGTCTTTAGGAAATGCTGCAAAACCTTCCTTTGTGAAGAGGCCTTTCCACCCAAAAATGACTCACTAACACCACCCACACCAAAAAACCCACCTTGCTGTAAGACGAGTTGACTCTGAAAAGGAAGGAGTGCCATATACTCCCTGGACTCCTCCTCTAGGGATTTAGCTACTGACTTTATGTGGGAGGTGCCCACATAAACGTAAGATGATGAGGCAGCAGTATAAAATCCTAAAGTAGATATGATACTGCAAAGATTTGTATGTAAAATTAAAAAGCACACTTTTGTAAAAGTGAAGTACCACTAATTATCCAAACACTCATACCTCAAGTGCCTTTTCTGATAATTCACAAGCTCTCTTAGAAAATAATCCTCTAGCAGAACACCAACCAGGAGACATTTCACACAAAGGTTTTGTCCAAACAGAGTTAGAAGGGGATTAAAATTAGTTTTATAATGGAAATCTGGTTAAAACATAAACTATGGGCACAGTGCAGAGACTCACAAAAGTTGGAGACAGTATAGAATTCCACCTTTTGGAAGCTTCTCAAGTTCCCAAATAGAATACATGAAAATAAAAAATCGTCCAATGTGACAGATCATTCCATGATGTAGTACATAATAATCTGTTAGACTGAATGCCAAGCTAATCTCTTTTTTAAAATAACTTTAAGCAAAGAATCCGTAAATGCCAGCTCAGAAACTACAGTACATGTGGTGTAACTGGAAAATTTTATGTAACCAAGTAAGGGAAAGTTTATTCTGTATGCTACTAGAGTGCAAGGGTTTGTTTCAAAACCCTTCAGTGACAATGGGAGTCTTTCTACTAACTTTCAGTCATTTCTGGATTAGGTCCTAAATATTTATCTGTTTATATAGTCTGTGCTAAAGCAAAAAATAGTCACCTTTTGCCTGATACACTCTTGCAAATTTTCTGGTAAGAAAAGCAAACTAAAACTTGTATATCACAGCTGTGGTGGTCTCTGAACAGGTCAAAGGTTAAATTCCACTTGCTGCTGTATGTTTTCATCATCTGGAGTTTACTAGATTGAAGGGAAAACTGAAAGAGCTCAGTTAATCCTCAGAATTGGATTTTAAAAATGTAGAGGTGTCACCCAAAGTATCAGACTCTTTGGTTCTTAACTACAGTTCTGGAAATTTCAGATACAGGATCTTGCACTTCCTCCCTCCATCTTGCAGAGATACGGTGGTGCCTGATATGAGAAGCTGAATGGAACAAAAAGGAGGAATAACTTCTTTTTTTTCAGTCCATCATTTCCACATTGGCCCATGGTTAGACCCAAAAGTAAATGAAGATAGCAAGGGAAATATTAAAAATGTTACTGCCTTCAGAACCATTTCGGTTGAGGTTCATCTGAAATTCTGGGTGTGGGGTTTGGTGGTACAGCAGCTCTTAGCCAATTTATCCAGCCCCAGGTTTTTCTTCTGGGATGAGTACATTTTCTGATGTACTGAGCTCTCAACAGAGAGATTAGAAAGATGGATCCTGCTACACAGTGGAATCCAAGGTCATCCATGGGGCTAGGAGAACAAGAGGGTACATGGGTAGTGTTGAGGTCTGGTGGGTGTCTTTGAGATCTTTGGAGGATAAGAGGATAGGTCCTTCAGTAGCATTAGCCAGAATGGGCAGGGATCTTTGAAATGTCTTTGAGATCTTTGCAGATCCCGGGACACTTCCCATACCAAAGAGACACAAGTGCCATGGGGTGGAACTCAGGGTCACCTGAAACTTACACAGGTTTTTCCTTGGGGGTAGCTCATGTTTGTCCTTAATTAGGGCCTGCTTCACAACTCCTGCCTTAGGAGGGATATCTTGGGAGATGGCATTATTCCTTATGGTGCCTTTTACTCCTATCTTGGGACCACACTAGCACTCAACATTGCCTCCCTCGTGGCTTAGTCAGGCTGCTGCCATGCTGTTAAACATCTTATCATTTTCCTTTAAAAAGCACAGCCTAACTCTCAGTAGAGTTTCAGACTATAAGCTTGCTGAATATAACCAAAAGTTCACTGCTCTTGCATAATATCTTGGAGTGAGTCAGCTCGGCAGTCCCCACAACTAATGTCTTGGAATGTTTCTTTTCAACTAGTCAGCACAACAAAACCACGGACCCACCAGAAAAACAAATAGGAGGATTAATATGAACTAGCTCCAGAACATACCTCATGAGTCATGCACAATGTTTTGTTGAAACAGAAGAGGAATGGGCTCAAAAGAATACCTATGTTTTAAAACATACCCAAGCTTGCTTTCTAAACCCTGATACCATTTGCCAATCAGATAAAGGAAAATGCTGTATTAAAGGAAATAACCTAACAACATCACGGTTTATCACTTTGGTGAATTAAACGCTAGGGTTTGAAAAATAGGCTTTTCGTTCAGATTGTGCTAAGCCATCAGTATGTTCACTGGATCTTTCTAGCAGAATTATTTTGGTGAAAGGTAGGCCAGGACAGAACCTTTTGAATGCTTCTAGATGGAGGATTATGCATGTATACACAATAGCTGGATTTTATTTCCTGTATTTAATCCGGGTAAAAGAGTGGGCAGCATGACTCATAGACTGTCGTTGTTTAGAAATGGGATACAGGTGTTTCATATTCAGTGCCTCTCTAATATTTTTTACTGACTGTGCTTTGAAGGCCAATCTTGTCAAATCTTAACAGACAATTTAAACTCACCATTGTGCTTTGATTGCCATTCTCCTAACATACATTCCTTACTGGTACTTTTAGATGCAGGGTTATTAAAACTCAATATTTTTAAATGAAGGAAAAAATTGGCCAGAGAAATTTTGATGGGTATCACTTTTGAAAGGGAAGGAATGAAGAACAATCATTGAAGTAGATGCCTATGTTATTGATCTTATAAACAGCACTATTGTTGCTAGATGCAGCCACTCTGTACTCATCTTTTTTACTAGACATCAATCTCTATAGGTTTTAATGCTGCTTCTTCTCATGGAGTATAGATCAGAAACTGACATCAGAATGGATGGCTTTGTAGCCCTTTACATTTTATCCCAGATCTTCAAAGACTTTATTAACTTCAGTTTCCCCTCCCAGTCTTTGTTGGTCATGACCTCAATGGAAGTTAAGAACCTAAGAGAAGCAAAGATGTAAATTAGGACCTCAATCCTGCAACTCTCTCACAGTATGGAGTTCCCGTTAATGGGACAGCATCAACATGACCTCTAACAAGTACGGTTTTTTCAAGAAGTCATTTCAGAGTCTATGCCTGCCTCCTGCCAATTATTTTTGTAGTTTTACAATCACATTTTCCTACTTTTAAAGAAGATTTCTCAACTGTGCCTTGGGGGAAAGCCACACCCGCCCACAAATAAGGAACTGATAGACTAGATACAGGGAAAACAGAAACAACCTACAGACAAAATACTGTCCTATATTGTCAGGTGCATAAAATAAATAAAGCAGAGGAAAATGCTTTCTTGAAATCTTTCAGTTCTAGGAATCTTAGATGTTGATACTTGTCACTAGATTTTTAAAAACAAACAAAAACAAAACCCAGAAAGGCAGCATAGGCCACTGATTAGGAGTTCTAAGCCCTGGTTCTATTCCTGGCTTTGCCACTAACCTGCTGTGACTTGGTCAAGTCAGTTTTACCCTTTGCTGGTCTTGTCAATTTCGATTGTAAACTCTTTGGGAGCAGGGACTGTCTTAGTGTGTTTGTACAGCACAAAGCACCAGTGCAGGGTGCTCAATGCTCAACATACACTTATAACTATAAAGAATGAGTTCTACAAGCAGAGAATTTGCAGGATTTGGATCCTTTAAACCGTAAGTGCCTTCAGTTAAGGACTTGTCTTCTAGGATGTTTCAAATAGTACCAAAGGCACTTAAACAACATACATAATAATGACCAAACCGTATTTTCTCCCCTAAATCTCATCTGATCCTACCCACAGCTGTTCACAAAACCATAAAGGGCTTCTGACACATTTTCTGGCTGAAGAAGAAGGATTACATTAATAGTAAACATTTCAAAGCAGTGTCTACGGCTTTAGTTCACTCTCCTGGGACTAGTGTCAATGACAGCTGCGTGACCAAAGCCTCACACTTAAAAATCTTGGGATAAAGTCTGTCGCTGAGCACAGAGAGTTCTAAGTAGAACAGCTCTCTCTTAATATATTACCTTTGGAGTTAATGTGCCCCACTCTCACTGATGCTAACAGAAGTTCATGTTTGCACTGACAGTAAATGAGAGACCATCGGTGCTCTGAAGGAAGAGAAATTAGTTCAGGATACACAGCGGTAAGATTGTCATTTATTGGTAGAGTTAAAAGCATACGTCGGTCACCCTTTCAGATTTTAAGTGTGTTTTCTGATGATACAAACTTATGCAAAGGTATAAAAACCAGACACTGAGCCAAAGTCAGTGTCAACATTTTGGGGCAGATTATTTGCCCAGTTCCTTTGCACCACTCGGGTAGAGATCCCGACTGGATCCTCTGAGTCCATCATAACCCTTTTGGGAAAAGCTCTGACATACATAGCTTAGTGTTCCCCCCCACCCCATTCTTTCTTACCTATGCAAGGTACTGTACAAACCTATTAATTCTTTGAACATGTCAAGAGACTAGAAGAGCTGCTCAAAAGTCTTCTTTTGTAAAAAATGGCCTTACAATTTTTTTCCAAAAATTGTCAATATTATCAACGCTTTCCGTTTGCGGGAGGTGGGGGAGAAAGAGGTAAATTGTTAGATATTTTAATCAAAATTGTTAACGTTATCTAGTTCTTTCATTTACCAAAACTAAAAACAAGCTTTTTGCTAAACAAAAGTGTAGATAATAATTTCAAATATGATAAAAATATTGTTTAAAAAAAACCTATAAAAATTGGGTCCATTTCAGACCCCGCTTAATGGAAACACCTCTCTGGGGATCGTCACCTTGTAGTGGTGAAGAGGCTTGTGTGTTCCAATGATCTGAGACCAAGACCCTCTGGAGCTTCATGCTCCTGGTAGGGTCACTCATGGTGGTAAGGTCGAAGGGAAGGTTCCTGACTAAGAGCGATCCAAGAAGACCTCAACTGCGGACCAGACAGAAGAAAAGTGGAACTCCCTTCCCAACGGTTGTGAAGGCAGATGAAGGCTGCAACAGATTAAGGGTCTCCAATCATCTTGGATTCCATGCTATTAGACTCAGATCCCTCATCTGTCAAGGACCGTGTGTTTGTTGGTGTGTAACAACATCCCCACCCTAAAAGAAGTCACACACAGGTGTCTTCCAAATAGGAATTAACATCTTCTCTGCACAACAGGAAAGTCCTACAGCAATTGGCAAGTGGCTACAGGGACAGGATTGTAAGATCTGGAAGTTCCTAGTCATGGACTGACACATTTTGCTGACATCTGTGACACTCGTGGCTTCTTCTGTGTTACCAAAGCTGTCTACGGCCCTAGCACTCAAGGCCTCAATCCTCTAAGATCAAAGGATGGAACAATACTCCTGAAGGACAGGGAATCCATCAATGCTCGCTAGAAAGAACATTTCCAGGATCTCCTGAACTGTGACTCAACTGTCGATGAAGATAAGATAAATTGCAACCCACAAAAAGCAGAGACGACCTTGGTTTGCTGCCTACCCTGGCAGAAATCGGGAGTGCCATCAGGAAAATGAAGAACAATAAGGCAGCCGATGTTGACAGAATTCCTGCAGAGATTTTCAAAAAAGGAGGAGAACAACTTATTGTCAGCTTCATGTCCTCATCCTTAAAATTTGGATCAAGGAAGAAATCCCAGCCAACCCAACGGATGCCTTGATTGTTATTATTTTTAAGAAGGGGGACAGAGCTGATTGCGGAAACTACTGAGACATGTCCTTGTTGGCCACTTCTGGGAAGCTCATTACCCTTATCCTCACCTGACCGCCTCTTTCCACTTGTGGAAGAAATTCTTCCAGAATCTCAAAGTGGTTTCAGACCATCTCGAGGAACCATGGACATGATCTTTACAGCATGTCAAATTCAGGAGAAGTGTTGTGAGCAAAATCAACCTCTTTACATGACATTTATCAACCTCTCAAAAGCCTTCAACTCTATAAACTGTGAAGCCCTATGGAAAATCCTGTCCAGAAGTGGCTGCCCAAACAAGTTCCTGAGTGTTCTGAGAGTTCTTCATGACAACATGTCAGCAATGGTTGTTAGCAATGGAAACCAAACAGAACCATTTGAGGTGAAAACTGGAGTGAAGCAGGCTGCATCATCGCTCCAACACTGTTTTCCAGCTTCATCTCCACCATAACACACCACGTTGACAGAAAGCTCCCTCCTGGAATTGAAATTGTGTGTAGATGGACAGAAGACTCTTTAATCTCAACAGACTCAAGTCCAAAATGAAGTCTACAATAACATCCCTAATGGAGCTCCAGTATGTGAATGACAATGAGATTGTTGCTCAGTCTGAAATGGATCTCCAAACCATTCTCAATGCATTTTCAGAAGCCTACGAGAGTATTGGCCTAACTTTTGTGGCAGAGTGCGCCTGTCCTGCCCTGTGGATCCTGCGCTTCAGCGGCTATGCCAGTGGTGCAGCGGGAAGGGGAATGCGGGGGGGGGGACCCGGTCCCGCCCTCTTCCCCGGGCCCCCGACCCAGGGACCCTGCGAGGAGTGGTCTCGCCCTGCTTAGTCCTGGAGACCTACTACCTTCCCTGGGTCGCCTGTCCGTGGCCCCCCGGCCTGTAGACTGCTCCCTCGTACCAGCGTGAAGGGTTGTGGTGTCTTCCCCGGCTGGAGCCTCTCTGTCTCAGTATGGTAGCGGCAGTGGATGATAGTCCCAAGCCCTGCAGCTACAGTGGCGGCAGGGCAGGGCAGGGCAGGGCAGGGCAGGGCAGGGCAGCTCCGCTTTGCTTTGCTTCACTTCACTCCTCTTTGCTCTGCGTTGCTCGCTTTGCTCTGCCTCCTCTCCTCCGGCTGTTAACTCCCTTTCAGCCTACTTGGCCTGCCTGAAATGGAGGCTTTTAACTGCTGGGGCAGCTTCTTTGATAGGCTCCAGGTGGCCTAATTGGCCCAACTGTCTTCAATTAGCCCCAGCTGGGTTACCCAGGGAAGAGGGCTTTATGGAGCCTGGGGCTAATATACATGCCTTCCAGTACCCTTTCATAGCCCTGCGGTCTGGCCCTGTCACACTTTAAACAACAAGAAAATGCAAGTTCTTTATCAACTTGCTCCAAATGGAGAAATAAACCCTCCCTCCATTCAAACCAATGGAGAAATGCTTGAAAATGTTGATCATTTCGCCTATCTTGGAAGCTATCTTTCATCAAAGGTAGACATCGATATGAAAATACAACACCGCTTGAAATGTGTGAGCACAGCCTTTGGATGTCTGAGTAAGAGAGTCTTCTTAAATCATGCCATCCTTGCTGCAACTAAGTTCTGTTCTACTGTGTCATTGTTATCCCAACTCTGCTGTATGGTTCAGAAACCTGGACCACATACAGGAGAATCTCAAGAGCTTGGAAAAGTACCACCAACGGTGCCTTCGCAAGATCCTTCTGATTAGTTGGGAGGCTAGACGTAGAAACATCAGCGCCATGGCTGAAACAAATTCTACCAGCACTGAGGCCATGATTATCCAAAGCCAACTTCGCTGGATAGGTCATGTTGTTCGCATGCCTGACTCCCACCTCCCTAAGAGAATCCTTTTTCACAGCTGAAAGAAGATCAGCGATGTCACGGAGGGCAAAGAAAGCGTTTCAAAGACACCTTGAAGGCAAACATGAAGAGGTACAACATTGACATCAATACTTGGGAGACCCTCGCTCAGGACCATCCAAAATGGAGGAAGGCTCTGTCAGAGGGATCTCAACACTTTGAAACAGCTCGTTGACAGGTAGGAGAGGAAAAGAGGAACAGGCAGAAAAAACATCAGAACATTCAATGCAGCAACACTGTGCCTATCTCTCCTGGAAACACCTGTCCTTATTGTGACAAGACATGTGGGTCTAGGATTGGGCTATGGAGCCAACTGCAGACCCACTACTGAGATCCCAGGAAGACAATCTTGCTCATTCAGGAGTGATCGCCATCACTTACTCATATGGAAACAACTTCAAAAATTTCAAAATTTTCTCTTCATTAAGTTGTTTTTCCTAATTTTTCAGCCAGCTCTATAATAGTGGATATAGGACAGTTGAAATAATGGTATCCACAAATTCATCCTAATTGTGAGCTCAGCTGTAAAAAGTATGTGAAAGTTCATAAGATGTCACAATAATGTATAACAATAACTGTCAATGGGAAAAGGTACGAAAGGGAGACAGAAGGCCTTTTTGTTGGGACTCATTCAGTATTCCTGCTATAAGTCAAGGACTTTGCTAAGATCATGCTTGGTAAACTTGACTGTTCAGAAATCAGTGAACTAAAAGTCAAGGAAACGAGGTCTGATGGGTGAGCAAAATAGTGAGGGGGATGGGCTATTCTGCCCGCCATTCCCTTTGTGGATCCTTAAAGAAAAGTTTTTGGAAGAAAAATTAGGTACTGGGGTGAGCTTCACCCTCGTGGCTACCACCCCCACCATCTCTTGGCACTCTGGGCCTTCATCAGTCTGATCGTGAGAGAAATCCTGACCAGACCGAGCCAGAAAGAGGGACCCAGATGACCTCATCACCCTTCCCGGCTCCAGCTGAATCCCCACCACTACCTGGAATGAAACTGAATTGGACTTTAACAACAGCAACAGCCCCCTCCCCCCCAACTCAACTCACTTCTTCTCTTTCCCCCAAAAAGGATAGTTATTGCTGTCTTTGGTACCATCTAAGAGACCGTCATATAAGGGCTTTTTCCTCCTAAAAATGCTCCCCAACTAAAGGGAAAGGGAACAAGGGACGTTAAAATGCAAACCTTATTCAGTGCTTTGCATTTCAAATGCTTTATCTTTAAGGAAAGGTTAAAAGGATTATTAATAGTTTGGTTGTCATGGTACTAAGCAGGCTGAGGTCTCTGTATATGGTGCCCTGGGCCTTGTTTAACACTGTTTAATGTTGGACAGCGACTGGGTTATGTTAACAGTTTTAGCCCATATATTCCATCTAAATCAATACACTAGGACAGTGGTACCCAAACATTTTAGGTCGTGCCCCCACTTACCCCTGTCTGTGCCCCCTCCAAGACCCCCCCATCAGGGGCTAGGAGCAGGGCCACGATTGGGTCCGGAGGCTATGGTAGGAGTGGGGCCACGGTGGCCGGGGCCAAGTCGCGAATGGTGGCTGGGGGCAAAGGCTGTGGACAGCCAGGGGCCGAGCGGGGCCGCAGCAACCAAAGCTGGGAACAGGTCTGGAGGCCGGGGCTGAAGCACAGCTCAGGTAGAGCAGGACGGGGTGGCGCTCCATTCCTGTCCCCCTGGGAGGCTGACCCAGACCCTGCCACACCCCCACTAACATTCCTCCACACCCCTTTAAGGGGATGCCCACCACAGTGTGAGGACCTCTGCAATAAGACAACCAGTTGACAATCCATTTAGGCTTTTAAAAACTTTCACTAGAGAAGGTAATCGTATTTTGAGAAGGCAGAGCACTGTCAGTCAAAAACTGGCTGAGACGAAAAAGCAGGAATAGGGGGCAAATTTAAGGCTCAAACATTTTTAAACACACAGTGTATATTCAGTTTGAGGAACTCATTGCTTCAGGATATTGAAACCAAGAGCTTAGTAGGATTCAAAAAAAGAATTATATGGAGAACAAGAATATCCAGTAATTATAACAGTAATTTTTTAAAAAACAAAAAAACAGAGTTTTTACAGGGATATAAACCCTCAAACTTTACGGCTTAAGTCAATCTCTCTACTAACTGAGAATTAGGAGGAAGCGTTTTCTTGGTGGAAAAAGTAATCCCACAACTGCCTGCTGCAGGGTTCTCCTTACACCTTCTTCTGAAAACAAACATCTAACACCAGCCCTTCTCAGTTACTGGATGCAAGACTAAATCCACCACAGGTTGATACCCTCCAATGAACTACATAGCTTCCGAGTAAAATGAGTATCTCCCTATATTAGTAGTTATATGGTAACAGCCACCATGGAATATTTGCCAAGTATAGGAGGTTTGGAATGGGGTTATATTATAACTAGGCTCTGGAATTAGCAAAGGGTGGGAGAGGAAGACTAGGGAGTATGTGCTGTTTAATTCTCTTTTGGATTGAATGCACATTGCAGAAACCATCCAAGTTCCCTGCATTAATTCATATAATAAAACGTAGGCCGCAGAATGCTAATGCAGAACACATGTAGGGCTGAAATCTGTCCTTAGTTTTAGCTGTATAAGCCCGCTGGTGGGTGGAGCCATCTACACCTGCAGAGACCTCTGGGTATTGGGAGGAAGTACATCAAGCCCAGTGCCACTACAGTGTGTCCTGGGGCCGAGGGCGTGACTTCTCCCCCCGAAGAGTGATGCTGGGGAAGGATATAGAAAACATTATATGAGGAAGAACTAACAGAAGTTGACATCTCAGGAAGTAAATTAACCAGCACATGAGATTTCTCGCCAGTCTCACCGCCTTTCGAGCCAGCGTCTGTCCTGCTAGTCTAGCACACCTGGGCAAGTGCAGCAAGCCCTTGTCCATCCACAAGGGGGGGCTCAGAATCTCGGTGCTCAATCTGCGGGGGATCGTCATTCCATGCTAGGGCTGCCACCCATCCGGGTTTTGGTCTCTGTGTCCAGGTGCCCTTTCAGGTTGCCAGATGCCCAGTTTTCAACCAGGAAGTCGGGTCAAAAAGAGGCCCTGGCGGTGTCCGGTCAGACATACTGACCTGATGACAAAAGTCCAGTTACCGCAGAGCAGGAGGAAGCACTAGGTTGTTAACCCGCCCCAGCCCCTGCTCAGCCCTGGAACAGAGAGAGCTCAGCTGTGGGCGTGGGGAAAGAAGGAGGTGGAGACAATCCAGCAAGCAACGAGGGGAGGGAAAGGAGTGAGTTACAGGGGGTGTAGCCTTGGGGGAAGAGGTCGTGCAGGGGGCAGGACCTTAGGGGTCCAGTTACAAGCAATTAGAAAAGAGGCAACCCTATTCCACTCTAGCCGGACCATGGGCCTTCACCTCAATTTGGCACTGCATGAAGCTTGGGACGGGGAAAGACACACTGCAGCCTATTTCAGGATGTCACAGTGGCTAGTCCTCTGGGCACTTAGTCCCAGCAGCACGCTGCTGGCATGTTTCATCTGTAGCCAGAGGGCAAAATTTCTGTTCCTACTTATACTTGAGTGACTTGTGTGTGGTTGCACAGAGTACAAGTCAGTGTCAGATCTAGTTCTCTATACCCCCGCCCCCACTATGCTACTGGGGAGGTGTCCTTCTGCGATAACTACTGCTGCCATAGTCTAGTCCATGGTGTTTCCCTTTAATCCTTCTCTGCATTTTCTCCTCTCTCTACACCCTTAGGCTTCATCTACATGCAGACATGATTTAAAGTGAGGCAAATCCCCATGTGGACACTCAGGTCGGGTACAAACTGCCTTATGGCAGTTTAGCTTACATGGGTACGTTCACAGGCACCAGCTAAACAGATATAGACAAACTGAGCATCCTCATGAAGTTGGCCTGCTTTAAATAAATCATTATAAAGGCAAAACTGGCGCAACTTAGCTTAGTGTGATGAGGTCTTGTCTGATCACAATTTAAACAGATTTTTAAATGTCACAAGGTTTTGCACCAATCGGTTTTTAAGCAGGTGCGACTTCTGTATTTAGACTGGCCTGTAGACAAAACTGATATAAGCTACCTGTGCTAGAGAAGTTAATATTTTGATCTCATCTCACAGGTAGATTGTTTTACCATTGTTTCAGACGAGGCACCTCTGTATGGGCTTATACTGAAAGATCATTATGTGGTCACGGATCACTGAGAGGTCATGGCTTCCTCAAGAAATGTGACGATGGAGACCACAGTTCTAAGAAAGACCAGCCAATCCAGAGTCATTTCCCCAATTCATAGTATTTCTTCAGTGTTTGGCTGCGTGACATGAATCCTGTGGTCGGGGTGGTGAACTTTACAATTAGCACAGCACATGGGGAAGTTATTTGTGTTTTGAAAACCAAGCAACTATCCAGATGTGATTGAGACTGAAGGCCTAGCCTAAACAGAGCTGGTGGGGGGGAAAAGAGCACAAGATATTAAAATAGATATCCAGGTTTCCAATATCAGCTGCAGCATGTTAAAACACAGGCCTCAGACTTGAACAACTTCACTGGATGAATGGTCCATGTTGGCAGATTGGGAGGGGGCCGGGGGAGGGGACAAGTACTCAGCTGCTGTAACATCAGCATAGCTCTGTTGAAATCAGAGCCTCACTCATTGATGCCATTTGAGAAACTAGTCCTCTGTTTACACTGTGGTGTTCTGTAACTTTGTCAGTGTTCTAGTTCCTCTAGCACAATTGAAATCTCAGCAGGGCGGCTGGCTTCTGCTCGGTATAAACAATCAGTTGTGAGTTTCCAGTGCCATTTACTCAGGGATCACATTCCTTCATTAAGAGCTATAGCTATTGGAATCTCTGCTCATGTTGAATAGTGTATTATTAAAGGAATATTTAAATAAAGCATTGTTTTTCTCTTTGGAATCTGCTGTGAGTAATACAGAAGACGATCTAAATTCTTCCATATAGCCTCATGGCTGGGGTTGAAACTAAAGGCACACAGTGCAGTGGGAACTGTGGATAGCCTCCATGCAGCCGTGCACAAGTTGTTAGCTTCATTTTGACCATGTAGGGCCAGATCCTCAGCTGGTGTAAGTCAGCAGTGAGGATTTGGCCCCTCTTTCCCTCCCTCCCCGCCCCCCCAATAAGACTAATGGACATTTGAAAAGCTAGACCAGCCTGCCACTGTTTAGCCAGATGGGAGAGAGTGAGAGGATTATGTTCCTCACCCTAATGCCCTGCGTTGGCAGGAATAGTCTTAGGACACACCCAAGCTTAGCTACCATTCTAAACTGCTGCCTCTGAAGGTTAGCCCGATGGCTGCATTTACATCTTAAATATGCATCCTAACCTTCCAGGCTGTAGCCTGAAGAGTTCTTTTTTCCTCTTAATACTGCTGGGTATTGGCGTGTGAATTACAGCCAGTAATAATAGTGACCTGAACACCTTGTGAGATGGTATCTCTTGGGAGAAAGCAAGGAAGCACAGTGCAATTGCTGTCTGGATAAAGAAGCTCTTGCCAGCCAGATAACAGCATATTTAACAAGGGATTTTCATAGTGGAAAAGCCTTGAATTCACTCAGACTGGCTGCTGGCACATCAATCCATTTACCTTTCATATGCTTTTCCCCATGATTTCTACATGCCATAATTTCCAGAGTTATTTGCACAGTCTGCTCCACTTAATGGGTAAGCATTTAATCAGGACAGTCATTTTACTGGGATGTCTCCCTGGGAGCAGATTTAGACAAATGATAGCAAGTGGTAATTTCAGCTGCTTCATCTGGATAGAGTTAGAGTATATTCTGTTTAATATTCTTCTTAGCAGGGATACCATGTAGCAAAGGCTAAGAGATTTCATGGCCTTTAGTCAGGTTTTAACGGGTCTTAAATATTAAGCATCAGTCGCTTAATATAGAAGTTACCTAGTAATGATTGAGAGGCAAGGAGAGTCTGAAATGTGAAGTCAATATCACTTTTCTTTTTAAGGTTGCCATCTCATGATTTGATCTTGGGCTATGTGGGGCTTTTCTTAAAACCCCAGTTCACAGAGTCATGGGATCACAGGATAAAGTCATCCTTTGTTTTTTTTTAAAAAAGGAGGTGAGGTTACTAGCACTCCTGGCTGCAAAGAAAAGCTTGAAGTTATTACCTCTGGAGGCTCCAAGATCAGAAGGCAAATTCAGGGCTATTTTAATAAAAAAAGACTCATGGTCGGTTGAGCCTGACTGATAACGTTTGAAAGCCTGGGGCTGGCACTACTGCATTTTCACTTACAGATCCCATAAGTCACACCATGCAGGCACTGCTTCACGCAGATGTAGAATGCATCTATACTGGAAGTTTGCATCCTGACTTTGGAGAGACTTTGAACACAGCACTGGAATATTGGAGGAGAGGGTTTTGCCCTGACATGAAAATGCTCTTGGTACATTCCAACAATCTCAACTCTGACCCATACATGTTAGATTTCAGCACTAATACGTATAGCTTGGACTAGTATAAGATCGAATTAGTCACGTACATGGTGAAAGTACACACAGTACATTTTGTGGCTCACAAGTTAAAGCAAGTATTGGAATTTTCACATGCCAGTAATGAATGAAAGGAGCAACCATTACGTCCACAAAAACATTAAAAGAAGGTTAGTTGCAAAGTCAAAAACTCTGAAGTTAGGAAATGCCAGAGTTAAGGTTGTCTGTGAACGTGACTTTATCTCCGTTGTGTGTATGCATTACATGACAGTCTTTAATTACAGGGTCAGAAAAGCCCTGCCACAGCGAGTATCCTAATGTCCAAAAGCGAGTTTTGTTCTTCTGCACCTTGGAGGGCAGCCACAACTAATACCTCCATAATAGCTGGCTATGGTTACCAGTGCCTTGTCCAATGTTCGAGGCCCACTTTTGCCAACCCTTCTGATTTTTATTGCTCTTGTGTTTTTCTTAAACCTCCAGCTCCTGGAGTCATGAGAAAAAAAAGTAAAAGGCAAATAAAAAGCTCTGCCCCTCCCTTACATTTTTTTTAACCACAGACATTTTAAATCAGTCTGATGATTTGGGGGGAGGAGGCCGATTCAGCAGTTTTGAATACTTGAGGATGGTGATGCTAAAAAGCTCTTGAGCCTGAACCGGTTCATGAGGTAGGAGTAGAAGTTTATAATCAAATAATCCTCTCTAATCGAGAGACTATGGGTACTAGAGAACATTACTACCCAGTGACACTTTTCTTCCTGGCCTAACCTATTTTGTTAGGGTGGAAGCGTAAATAGTAGCTACTTTTCAAGTTATGTTCACTTCCCTGTTGCCTCACTGACATTACAGCCTGCCCTATGCAGGAAGATGACTCCCACCGCATAGGTGACATGGCTTCCATATCCACAGCAACACATCTCTGAAAGGTAAGGACACAATTTTGCGCACACAGTAGTTTGTGCAAGTGCAACTCACATTAAGCCCAATGTGGCCCTCTGTCGCCATCTATTGGCTGTCCTATGTACTATTGTCGTCAAGCTCAGGGAGGCAGGCCTTTAGCTTAAGCACTAGAAGCTAATGCTTTTTAGATCCACAGATCCTGGGTTTGATCCCCACAGCCAGCCTAACCAGGGTCACTGTTACACAGTCAGTGAAGCAGGTGAGGCATTTTTCATGAATGGTGAAACATATATGAAAGGTCATCATTAACCTGGAAGCTAGAAGGATGCTAAAACCCAGGACTATTTTATCTGAACCGCCTTGAACTTTTCAAGTGGAAATATAAGAAGATTTGAATCGGAACCACCTAATCTTTTTAAGGGAAGTGAGGACAGAGAAGGTTGCAGAACCAAAACCCAGTTGACAGGGTTCAGCTCACAGTCCAAGAAAAGACGCCCATAAAATGTTTGAAGTCTAAATCAGTCTAACTCCATTGAAGTTAGCGGAGCTGCATGAATTTATAGCAGTGAGGGATCTTTACTTTAAAGTATATCGCTGTTGTGCATTGTAGTGGTTTGCACTCATCTTTTTGAGCCCTTGTGTCAGGTGTGCTGCTACTGCCCTCTTCATCTCCCAGCGCCCCCTGCAGGCTGCCTCTGCCTTGGTCACACAGTCCAAACAATAAAACGGAAGGAGTTCCTGTCCCTTTGGGGCCAGTTAACAAAACAGTTGCTTACCTTATTAGACTAAATTCCCTCTCTGGGTTTGGGTCAGCAGGGTTCCCGCTGACCTCCTGCCAGCAATGGGCCTGGGCCAGTGCCCAGCCTGATTTCTTCTTTTATTTCAACCTGCTGGGCCTTGATAGGCTGTCGCTGGTCCCTGGCCCTTCTGGATGCTGGTGGACCAGATCTCATTGGTTTCCCCAAAATGGCTGCCCTTTTTCTCACTGAGAACTATTTCCTAGGGAGTGGTGCAGCAGACCACTAGGGCCTTAAGCAGGGAATGGAAAAAAAGAGGATAGTCCAATTCCTGCAAATCATTGAGTAAACTTGTTCCTAAGTATCCGTTTCCTGAATGAGTACAAAGGTCTTTAAGAAGTCCAAGTTGGACAGCTAAAGTATCAGCCACGTGTCTGACTTGGGTCTGAGGTTTGGGCAACACATCAAGAACTTCCCATAGGAGTCTATCCAAACCCTCCTCGCTTCTGAGGCAGAATAATTTAGAAATGGTTTTTATGCTGCTGTCTGGGATAAGACAAGGGCTATTGGCAACACACCTGCAGCCAATCAATGAGGCTCAGACCCACATGAATGTAGGCATGCACTCATGTAAACAACCAAGTACATATCCCTGTTTATTTTAAGAAAAACAAATAATGGAAATTCAATATTCAAACCGACTCAGTAACTGAGCTGGTTAAAAAAAAAACAAAAAAGCCAGTGACCAATTTTCACGACTTTTCAAAGTTTGTGAAAAGAGTTAGACATTTCAACCAGCTCTAATAAATAAGATGTATTATAGGAAAATGGGGGCCATTCGTGAACAGGGCCACAGTGGATTAAGGGATAGCCACATGGCTGTAGCTTGGGCTCTTGGAGTCATGTGATGACACAATTTCCGCATTCATTCAAAGATAAGCTGCATTGCTAGCCTGCATAGTCACAAAGGAAAGATTGAAAGTATGATCAGAGTGCAGCCGATGTAGTGATGTGTGTCTAAATTTGCAGAGAGCCTGACACTATAGCTAAAAGATGTTAACTGCCCCAGTTATCTCAGTGGAGTGAGAACTCTAGCCACCACTGCTCTGGGCATTCGTATCAAAAACTACTGCAGCAGAGGGTTGTGCGGAAGGGCCCTCACTGCTGCTCTGTTATCATGGTTCTCCTTGGTAGGAGCCACTACAATACAGAGCTGTCTGCTCAGGTCAGTGGGCACCATAGCCTCTCTCCTCTGGGAGGGACTCCAGCTTGCCTGAAGAGACCAATGATCTGGGGCAGAGGAGAGGCCCAGCCTGCCCAAAAGAGAGCTAGTGTGACTCCACCAGCTCAGCAGATGGGTGGCCTCTGCCAACACCACCCAAAGGATGGATACAATTTGGGAGTATGGCCAAGGTCTGGGATAAGGCTAAGTAGGGCCTATATGTGAATTCTCCTAGTCTGGCTCTGATAGTGTGGCTCTCACATCCATATTTCCTCCCTTTACTATTCCCTTCAGTCTCTTCACCTACCTCCGATGTTCTGTTCACCACCTTAACAGACAACTGACCTAGACAAGCAAGTGAGCAGTGAGGCTAGCAGCAGGAATGCAGACCATTGCTAAACGGAAAAGGTTCCACTCCTACCTGACTAAGACCTTCTCAGCTCCCACTGCCACTGGTAGGGGCCAGATGGCAGCACATCAAAGTTCCCCTTTCCTCCTGCTGCCTCTTCTGTGAGGCTACTTAATATTTGCAGCAAACAGCTAAATAGATCCACTCCCATTCACCATGCACTCCAGTGTCCCGGGCTAAGCTTGGACTCAGGAGGTCACCATGCTCCATACATCTAGGTGCCTTCTGCTCAGCATTCTCTTGAATATGGAACAGATCCAAAGCCCACTGAAGTCAATGGAGAAACTCACTGACTTTAATGGGGTTTGGATTAAGCACTATATGAAATTCCTTCCTTTCAACCTGTGTGTTGTGGGGCTGATATCTGGGGGAAACATTTTTAGTTATAGTATTTGAGTACCGCTCAGAGGTTCCAATCAGGCCCATTATGCTGAGTATTGTATAAACATGGAGGAAGAGTCCCCAAAGTAAATTATGTATGATCTACTTTAAGAGAAGATACTAAAGTAGGTGTAACAAATGAGCAGAAGCAGTGGAGAGAGGGTGAGGACAACAGCCTTATGAACATGGATTTGCACAGCCTAGTTATGGGCACAAATTAGGAAGTTATAATGGACATACCAGGTCAGACCAATGGTCCATCTAACCCAGTATCCTGTCTTCTGACAGTGGACAGTGCCAGATGCTCCAGCAGGAATGAACAGAGCAGGACAATTTAGAGTGATCCATCCCGTGTCCTCCAGTCCCAGCTTCTGGCAGTCAGAGTCTCAGGGACACCCAGAGCATGGGGTTGCATCCCTGACCGCGTTGGCTATTAGCCATTGATGGACATATTCTCCATGAATTTACCTAATTATTTTTTGAACCCAGTTATGTTTTTGGCCTTCACAACATCCCCTGGCAAGTTTATTTAACATCTAAACAAGCATCTGTTGGCCCCGCTCCAGCAGACACCTGTCACAACCCCTCCAGCATGGGCTTTGCCTTAAAAGCCCTACTCCGGCCCTCAGTGCTGCCGTCTCTGAGCCTATTCAATAATAGCCCAAAATGCTGTTTGTTTGATGAGTCAGGCTCAGATGAGGAGGAAGCATTAGGAAGCGCCCACAATATGATTCAAAGTGAGGCACTGTCAGAACCATCTCAGCAAGAAGAGCGAGAGAGCCCCATTCAGGCCCCTTAAGCCTCCATTTACCTGGGATGCACTCACCCCCCCCCTCGGGTGAGACATCTGCAGGGACTGAACCTAGACCTCAAAAATCCAAAAACATGAGAGGAGCATGAGAGGAGCATGAGATCACTCCGTTTGAAGACAGTAACAGAATTTGAACTCTCTATGTGGTCCAGGTTACGTGTCGTTTGATACATCTCTTAGCTGATTACAACTTGTAACAGCAGGAGTTTGACCCTTCACATCTGTTTGGCACAGGGAAACCCCTCCACTCTGAATAGTTCTGGCATCATTTGGAAGATTTTCAGCAGCAGGGGTTAACATCTCACTCCACGTACCCAGTTTTCTCCAGGATAAAGTCAGTGTTAAAGAAAAACCTCCTAATCGGCTTCGCTGGGACGGAGAGAAGCTTGACTAGTTTTGTATTGTGATTCAGATTGGTGGCTATAATGACTAGCCAACTCCAGTAAGAATTCTAGCTCCTGATTTTGGAAATCAGCAGTGTGTGGCCCTAAGGTTTTTGTTTAAATTGTAGCTGGCATAGTTTGCAGAGCTGTTTGTAATGCACACAGTGCCAGGTGGGGAATAGCTCAGGGCAGGACATGGACACCTAGGAGCTGTAGCCTTCAAATGATATTTACAGTGACATGACAACTGCTGTAGAAAAGGAGAAAGCAAACCCAAGTGAGAAGGGGATGAAAAGCCAGCAGGTTGATAATAGGAGAAGCAATTAGAGGTAATTACTTCAGCACATCGTATCAAGTTTCCTAATGCAAATAAAATGTGGGGCGGGGGAGAGAGAGAATTAGTGACACAGTCTCCTGACTGGCTTACTTTCAGATTGGAAACACTTGTAACTTACAAAGAGTCTATTATCACTGTCCAAGGGAAGACAGAACTCTGATTTAACTGAAAGTTCATGAAAAATGGATAAATTTTAAAATGATTTAACGCAATCCCAGTTTTAAGATTTAAAAAAAAAAAAAAGAGCGAGAGAGAGAAAAGGCGACACCTATCTCAGGGCTCATGGTTTCTCTTTGGCTGGCAAAGTTGCCCCAAAACAATCTCATGGCCTGGAAGAAATTAAGGATATTTATTTTCTTTAGGAAATCCAAGATCGTCCATAGCTTTGACATTTAATAGGATAAGGTATTTTGTGACACAGACACTCCCCCTTCCTCCCCTCCGCCCTCAAAAAAAAGCAAGGGGAATGTCAAGATTGCATCATGATTCATGTGTATTTGAGGTCAAATCATTCCATAGAGTTCAGTAACATCATGTTATAATCAACCATGACCGTTCTAATCAAAACACACGCACTATAAGTAAGCACGCAGTGATCTAAATCCTGCTCATGGCTTGACCGTGATAAAAAGAAGTGCAGCAACAATTTAGTACGTGCTTTGCAGTACGTAATTATGTCAGCACAGTGCATGAGTCAGAGCATAGTGCCTCAGACATCCGCTACAGTGGATTAGAATAGCTCTTCATTAGGCGGGCCCTCCGAGCCTCTCTAAACAAGAATTTAAAGCTGTGTTGGGAGAATATGTTAGCAAACACATTAACACCACGGCTTTTAACCTAGATTAAGCAGGTTAGTTCAGCACGCTTCCCTAAAATATCCCAGGTTCAGTTCCCCAGCCCAGCCTCTCATTCTGTGCTAATGGTGTCATAACCTCTCTGACTAACAGGCTCCAAAGAAAATTCTATTTAACCCTGCTTAGTCAAGGCATCTCAGAACATTAAGACCTGCCTCATCTGCCTGTCAATTTGTGATGCACACCAGCATACCAATTTATAATTAACTATAGAGCGGAGGACAGGAGATGCAAATTGATGCTGTTTTGATCCCTGTGCACAGGAATGAGATAGCCATCTCTATTTTGCCTTTGTCCTCAATTCAAAATACAGAGGATGCTTAGGTTAGCTACTCCTGTGCATTGGGTGTCGATAGATCTTGTTGAAACCAAATCCACCTTGAACAAATGTTCTAGTAACACTGGTAGAAGACTCAGTTCTCAACCTATCTACAGAGTGCAGGGATACTGGTATAGCAGCAAGGGCTTAGCTTGGGTCTTGGAAGACCAGGGTTCCAATTCCCTCCTCTGCCACCGACTTCCTGTATGACCTTGGGCAAGTCACTTAGTCTTTGTGCCTCAATTCACCATCTGAAAGCTGGAAATTATAGTACTTCTCTACCACACAGGGCTGTTGTGAGACTAACTATAGTAAAAGATTGTGTGGCACCAATGGGTGCCATATAAGGACTTGAAATACATACAGATATGACACATTTTATTGTGCATATTTATACTATTCCAGAGATGTGGAGATTCAGACCCAACATCTCAAAGAAAGATAATAGTACAGAAGAACAGCGGGTTATTTTCTTTGCTGCACTGCACCGAGGGGTTAATATTTGTCTTTAAAAGTCTCATTCTGAAGTTTTCAACTGATTCAGAGCACATTTCCCGCAGCTACCCAATGGTGACCTTACTAACACCACATATTAGCTGCTGTGATGCCAGTAGATGGAGAGGTTAGAAGAATCACTGCTGACAGGACAAGATTACAGAAGGTCAAACTGACTCATAGGAATGCAGAAACTAGCCTACAGTGGAATCTGCCAAAGAACACGCCTTGGATGAACATAAGAAAGGGATATCTTTGTGTCTGAATCTGTCAGTCTATTTGATACATTCAACTCAGAGGAGAAGTGCTTTAATGGTGTTGGCAAAAATAACATCCCTAACTTTTCTAGCAACAGGCTCACTGAACGTGTCATCAGTTTAGGGAAGCTGGTCCAAAGGGAACACTCTCTGTAGTTACTTTCCTTTTGTTATAAAGTTGCAATAGCAAGCCATATAGGAGAGTCATGCTGTGATACTGTTATGTCAGTTGCAGGAGATATAGAGGGAGTCCATATAGATAACTGGCTGTGGAGTCAAATAATAAACATGCCAAGGTGGGATATAGCATCTTTTTAGAAATTAGATGAAGAGGTGATTGGAAATATTATGCTTTGATGCTTTGACACTAGTCTCATAATCAATTGCATCAAATAAGTTGATTATTTACATGCATTATTTATGAGCTATTTAAAGGAAGTCAAGCTTAAAGGCCTGTTATAGGGCAAGTTCATCTACGGTGTTACTGCCTGGTGTAACTCCAGTGAAGACAGTGAATTCATTTGTCCCTATGGTGAAAGGGAAAAAAAAAATCACAGCTATTGGTCCAAGATACAGAGCACTGGAACACTGTGTGTTATTTTAATAGCTGATTGAAAAAAAAATCGGAATTTCCATTCTGCTGAAATTTCCTGTATTTCACGAATGGTTTTTATCTCAAACTGGGACTTCCAGTAGTTCAGCCAGAGGGGAGGCTGCAGTGCATCATAGGAGATGTAGCACAGGCAGCCAGGCCAGCATATAGAAAAGACTGGGGGCATGAGTCACCCAGACTACAACTCCCAGGAGGCACTGGGATGAATGTAGACCTGAGCCAAAAGAAGAAGTTAAGGTTCAGTTCAACAAACCCAGACATTTCGTTTTGGGATGACCCAAAACAAATCAATTTTGATTTGATTTTCCTGATGGAAAACCTGAAAAGTTCGGGAACGGGGGGAGGGAATCAAAGTTTTTCGCAGAAGAAGTTTGATTTTGAGGAAGCCACATGTTCCGTCAAAAACATTAACAGAAAATTCCTGACCAACTCAAATTGGTTTTAGTCCAGTAAGTAAGGGCCCAATGGAAAGATTCCTATTGACTGCAGTTTAGCCCATGCACATGTACTGAGAGAGAAATATTCTTTTGGTGCCTGATCCAGCTCCCATTGAAGTCAAGAGGAGTTTTCCCATTGACTTCAAGAGGTTTAGGGATCTGAGCACTGCTGGCCATATGCAGATTTTGAGTCCTGACCCCACTACCATCTCCCACAGGATAAAGGGGAGCAAATTCTGCAAGTACAAACTCATTTCAAAGCCCCAGCAGTGGGGAAAAATCTACAGAAGGAGAAGCATATGGCCTAGCAATATGAAAACAGAATGCACCAGCTTCAATCTTCCATCTTCCATATTTTTCAGTGCAAGTCCTCAGTCACTAAGTAAAACAGGCATCCTCTGGAGCGAGAAGCCAGAGCCATAGTGAAACTCATTTTACCAAGATACAATCTGAAAATAACATCTTTTGCATTGTCAGCAAACCCGTAGCTGCATTCGTTCCAGCTCCAAACTAGAACACTGTCACATGGGGAGACAGTAATGCAGATTTATCCAGCTAAACATAAGGGTTGACAATCTCAGCCAAGATTTTTTATGAGGAGAAATCAGTTGAAGAAATTCAGGGGATGAATCAATGACCCAGAGTTTCAGTGAGAACATGAGCAGCGGTGAATAACAGAGAAGTCAGTATCCTCAGGAAATACCTTAGTGGTTATTAGAAATTGACATAATATTCCAATTAGTTAATTGGTACCCATCATCATGGTGTCTGGGTCTGAAATTTTCAGAAGGGCCATGGGGAGTTGATCATTCAATTCCCATTGGCTTTTGTAAAAGTTCCTTCCTGGGTTCCTCTATCAAGCCTGGACTTCAAGATCTTGAAAGGAGACTAACCCCCATGTTCCCTTGCAGCCTGGTTATAAATCACCTAGAAACCAGGATTTATTCACAAGGGAAGGCCTTGGTGCAACATGCAGCTCTTTCTAGAAGTAGCCAGGTTGGTGCTGTGTCTTTTGCCGGGACCACGTTCCAGAGGCATGATGACAATTTGGTAGTTAACAGCAAAGCAGTTGACCTAACACCCAGCCCACCCCAGCAACAAAAGTTATCCAGATGGCCAGATTTGTGACAGCCTACGTCTGCAAGAGTGACTAGAGATTTTAGGTACCCAGCCTGACACCTTGCTCCCCATTGTCTGAAAACCCTTTAAGGGGTATCGTGTTGAGCACCCAAACACTGAAGCATCCAAAACCACTAGTCCACTCTGAACATTTAGGCCTCTGCATCTTAAACTAATTCACAGCTGGCCAGAGCAAAACAGACACTCTATTGAATCAAAGGTTGCCTGAGACCCTAATCACAGACACATAGGAACACAATAATTTGAATACATGGTGAAAGGATTTACGCATAAGTATTTTACAAGAAATGCAACGAGCAACACAAAAATCATACCCACTGGGAAGCTGCCTGCCATGAGGAACCATACAGAACAACAAATTAGAACCGCCCATGCTGTGCTGAGTGGTCTCTCAGCCAGAAGTGTGCACAGGAATTTAAATTTGACCCATTTTGGAGGGGTACATTCTGTGTCCCCCCCCTCCCTGCCACTTGCCCCTCTGTGCACGCCCCTGCTCTCAATTCCCTTACAACCTGCAAAGCCAAATCATATGACCATGCTGGGATCGCCTGGAAGAAATTTCCAAATTCAATGGCAGAAATGAATCAAAATGTAGCCCTTGACTTCTTCTTGTACAGTAATCACCAGTGCAAGGGGTTTAAGTATGTGGCTTGGCCTTTCATTTCTAGAAACCTGGGGTCAAATTCTGCTTCTGGTCACAAGTTTTTGGTGAGTGCTTGTAGATCTTCATCTCCCTCACAAAGCCAAGCAATAACTCAACCCAAGAGGTAGTCTCTGCTGGCCATGATGGCGTGGCCGAAATGCTGAAATGCAGCATATTAGGGAATCATGGACAATGCGTGGTTTTAAGCAACTGCCATCAGTACTCCAAAGCAAGACAGCACAGCGTCCCATCAAAACCAGCCCTGAGCTGCTGCACAGAGAGCGTGCGGGAGAATGAAGTTCTTTATTTATCCAGAGAATGCATACAGCATGGGGATAGCAAACAGCAGCTACCCTGTATGTCCCTACACCTCATACTTCTGGATAGATTACAACAGGGGAATGGGAGGGGCGGGAGCTGTCTCTATCCTCCTCCATGCCAAACGGGAAGATCTCTATGTCAAGTGCCCCTTTCATAGAATCATAGAATATTAGAGTTGGAAGGGACCTCAGGAGGTCATCTAGTCCAACCCCCTGCTCAAAGCAGGACTAACCTCAGCTATATCATCCCAACCAGGGCTTTGTCAAGCCTCACCTTAAAAACCTCTAAGGATGGAGATTCCACCACCTCCCTAGGTAACCCATTCCAGTGCTTCACCACCCTCCTAGTAAAAAACATTTTCCTAATGTCCAACTTAGACCTCCCGCCCTGCAACTTGAGACCGTTGCTCCTTGTTCGGTCACCTGCCACCACCGAGAACAGCCTAGCCCCATCCTCCCTGGAACCCCCTTTCAGGTAGTTAAAGGCCGCTATCAAATCCCCCCTCACTCTTCTCTTTTGCAGACTAAACAAGCCCAGTTCCCTCAGCCTCTCCTCATAAGTCCTGTGCTCCAGCCCCCTAATCATTTTGGTTGCCCTCCGCTGGACTCTCTCCAACTTGTCCACATCCTTTTTGTAGTGGGGGGCCCAAAACTGGACACAATATTCTAAATGCGGCCTCACCAATGCCGAATAGAGGGGAATAATCACTTCCCATGACCTGCTGGCAATGCCCCTCCTAATGCAGCCCAATATGCCATTAGCCTTCTTGACAACCAGGGCACACTGCTGACTCATATCCAGCTTTTTATCCACCGTTACCCCCAGGTCCTTTTCTGCAGAGCTGCTGCCCAGCTCGTCGGTCCCCAGTCTATAGCTGTGCATGGGATTCTTCCTTCCTAAGTGGAGGACTCTGCACTTGTCCTTGTTGAACCTCATTAGATTTCTTTTGGCCCAATCCTCCAGTTTGTTTAGGTCACTCTGTATCCTATCCCTACCCTCCAGGGTATCTACCACTCCCCCCAGCTTAGTGTCGTCCGCAAACTTGCTGAGGGTGCAATCTACCCCATCCTCCAGATCATTAATAAAGATGTTGAACAAAACCGGCCCCAGGACTGACCCCTGGGGCACTCCGCTTGTGACCGGTTGCCAGCTAGACATGGAGCCATTGATCACTACTCGTTGAGCCCTATGCTCTAGCCAGTTCTCTATCCATTTTATAGTCCATTCATCCAACCCATACTTCTTTAACTTGCTGATAAGAATACTGTGTGAGACAGTATCAAAAGCTTTGCTAAAGTCAAGGTATATCACATCCACGGCCTTCCCTACATCCACAGAGCCAGTCACCTCATCATAGAAAGCAATCAGGTTGATCAGGCATGACTTTCCCTTGGTGAATCCGTGTTGACTGTTCCTGATCACCTTCCTCTCCTCCAAGTGCCTTAAAATGGATTCCTTAAGGACCTGCTCCATGATTTTTCCAGGGATTGAGGTGAGGCTGACCGGTCTGTAGTTCCCTGGATCCTCTTTCCTCCCTTTTTTGAAGATGGGCACTATATTTGCTTTTTTCCAGTTGTCAGGGACCTCCCCCTGTTCCCACGAGCTTTCAAAGATAATAGCCAACGGCTCTGAAATCACCTCAGCCAACTCCCTCAGCACCCTCGGGTGCATTGCATCCGGCCCCATGGACTTGTGAATGTCCAATCCTTCTAAATAGTCTTGGACCCGTTCCTTCAGCACTGTGGGATGTTCGCCTCCTTCCCATTCTGTGGCACCCAGTGCAGCAGTCTGAGAGCTGATCTTGTCTGTGAAGACAGAGGCAAAAAAGACATTGAGTACCTCAGCTTTCTCCACATCCTCCGTCACTAGGTCGCCTCCCTCATTCTCTAAGGGGCCCACACTTTCTCTAATCTTCCTCTTGTAGGCAGGTCACACATGTATATGGGGACACAATCTGGCATTGGATTGGGGCACAATCCTGCAACCCTAACTCACAGGTGTTGTGTCTATTGAAGCTTCTGGGTCTTAGAAGAAGTCTAACAAATGCAGATTTGAAGGATCAGTCCTTTAATGAAGAAAAAAGCAAATTGAAAGAGAAACCAGCTGTCCAGACATCTACTCTCTATTCGCTTTGCTTGTGTTTTGGCCAGCTATATTCCATGGAATGAACACTAACAATAAGCAACGACATAGTAACAAGGGACTCAATGGCTAGCAGTGAAAATGAATGCCTTGAATACCACAAAGCTGCACTATGCTGCACTTCACCAGCTACAGCAGGCCATATCACCGTGCTCTCCAGAGCAGGAGTCTGACCCCTCAGCAATGATAAGGGTTGTCAGACAGTATCTGCTTTTGTCAGACATTCATCTCATCCCTCAGGGACTCCTTTACTTCCTGTAAATCTGGCAAAACAAGTCCTACTGCACAAAGAGTTATATGGAATTACATCGAGTTCTCCTCTTCTTCCTCCTCTTCTCCGCTTACACAGTAGAGTCCAATTCACAAGGGTGTATAATCAATTCTGCATGATCACGCCCAAAAAATCCATTATTTGATTGAGGCATTTGCTGCAGGAGTTTGAATGGATTCTAAGTTGCAAAAACATGAAGGTAAGCACAAAAATGGATGTTACCAACTCTTGCATTTCTTGGTGTTTTCCTTAAAACCCAAGCTCCCGTAATTATATGGGAACATGAGAATCTCAGCTTTCAACTCTCTAGCCCTTACATTTGCAGAAAAGCGGTGCTTGAAGATGTCTTGACATCTAAAGCCTCAAAAACTAGAAGCCTGAAAATAAAATCTCATGATTTTTAGCCAGACTTTGAACACTTCGTATTACTAAATATTGATAAGTTCATAAAAGGAGCAAATTGTCCATTTTTGTTCCTCAAATCTTAGTCTTATACTTCTGAGTAAGAAAGGATGCACTGTCACTGTATTAATTAATAAAGAACACGGCTCACTTTGAGTTTATGAGTTAGCTTATTTCTTACAAACATTAATCCCAGATTCCCATTTAAAAGTGACCAGTCAAGTAGCTGATGTCACCTGTCACAAGAGCCCTGGGACCTTATGCTAGAAAGCGTCTTGCCATGATCTGTGAGATCATTTTGACACTTAGGCTGAAGGCACGTAAACCAAGCTCTGGAAAAATTACATGCGTGTATGAAGAGACACCTAAGATTTCCATATTGATGATGCATGACTAGGAGATTAGTAATAGAAAGAGAATGATGACACTAGGACAGATAAATCATAATATATTTGCCATAATTTAAGGGGGTAAAGGGGCAAGAGTATGGGAAGTTACATAACCTGCCACATTTACAATGCCACAGCTGATTTCTGTGGAGATTGGGGATACTGGAGGACTATTATACAGAGGTTTATATTTAAGAGGGTTGTATAAGAGCACCCTGCTTTTACTGAACATTAATGGCAGAAGTTTCCATTTTTCATGAGTGACAGAAGCAGGCAACAGGATGGCTCAAGATTGGTAACAGGCTAGGAAGCCTTTTCCCATTTGGAAGCTTGTTTGTTGACATCTGGCCCCATTTACTAGTGACTGGAATTGGATATTAGCTCATTGTTGTTTTTAATTGTGAGAAAATTACTATTGGCTATGATGACATTTTAAAGCCAAAAAGCCTAAACAGTTCATAGGGACTTAAATCCAGTATGATACCCTGTCAAGAAACACAAAACCCTACAGTATAAGTGACTTTAAGAAGTATGCTTGCATATTTTGGTCCTAGTCCTGCAAACGCTTATGAACATGCTTTGAGTTTGTAACATAGGGGCCATAAAAATCACTATATATATATTCTATATATCTTCTTCCACTTAAAATAAATGCATGAAATATATTCCCCAAGCAGGCAAAATACCTGCTGCAGTTAAAAGGCGTCTTTTACAGGATCCACACTCATACACAAAGATTAAAGCCAAGGCCCTCAGGCTGGAAATTTTACCAATACAAATTGTTCAGGAGAATATTGTTCTCCAGTAATTATTCTGTGCAAATTTCTTCCTGGCTGGGCCCTTCCCAACGCTATCTCATTGTCCTGTAAACTTTTCAGTGTCTAATTCTGGATCTTCAGAACCACTTGAAATATATGGATTCTCTCACTCAAGAGCTTCGTTAGCCACTTCTATAACATGTTTTTTTCTTAAACAAAAAATACACTCTAATTCAAACAGGAATTCATTCAGGAAAGTCCTATGGCCTCTAAGATCAGGCTCAATGATCAGTGGTTCCTTCTGACTTTATAATCTATGAACTTGAGAAATCCAACATCACCAAGTATAGAAGAAAGGAAGCAGAAGCTATAACAGGCAAGAAGGTAGTGACGCAAATGGCACTTCCACACTCCAGACTCCCCAGTCCCTGGTCTTAGAACCCTTATTTGGTTGTTGAAATCCTCAAAATCCTTATAGAAGTCTAAATACGTGATGTAAGTAGTACACAAGTGGCTGTCAAGGGGAAAACAAAGCAAGAAAAGAAGAGGAAACAGTGAGTAGTAGACCACCATTGGTGGGCACTTGAATAGGAGTGCTGTGTTTGACTCAGCTGTGACTTTGAACAAAACCGGAGTCATACAGCTATTTGTCAAGTATAAAAATGCACAAAAGTTGTGAGAACATGGCCCTTCTGTAAAAATGTGTCAAGGACTTGCTGTAGGGCTGAGCTGAGACCCCTGATGGATTGTTGTACTATGAGTGCACCATTGTATATGGTAATAAAGAGACATCTGGTCAGTTCTCTTTCTGAAAGAATATTCTGGCTCAACTAGAGTCACACGATCAATTCCACGTATTATGCATAGACTAGACTGCCTTTATTTCCACAGGATTTCCAGTACCCATTTTTTTTCCTGTACTGATCTGTTATTTACTAGTTGTAACATAGAGCTACCGTGCTTTCCAAATAAAGCAAAGCCAGCTTTCAGTCCGCCCTCAAAGTGTTTTTATCCGGACATTAGGTTTAATATTTCAATATCCACAACAGCCAGCCACTGAAATTTTTCCTTGAGTGTCTTAAAGACAGTAATGTCTCTTTAAAAGAGTATTTGTATTTTTACAGAACAAATGCATATTGTTATGTTTGGAGAAGAGGTAATAGACTAATGTCAGTTACTTACTTATGTCACTTCTCCAGATGAAGTGCATAACATCTAACAAAAGGATTCAGATGAACAGCTGAAAAGGGATACAAGACATGATAAAAACTGAAAGATCAGGCTTCCTGCAGAGCCTGTTAGCCACTTGAGAGCTGAATTCTTTGCTACCATGTGCAAAATGAACAATCCTCACCCTCCTTTTCTTTCTGGAGACAGAACACCACTGGCCATCACCTACAGCCCCCAACTAAAATCTCTCCAACACATCATTAAGAATCTACAACCTATCCTAGCAGATGATCCCTCACTCGCTCAAACCATGGGAGGCAGACCTATCCTTGCTTACAGACAGCCCTCCAACCTGAAGCAAATACTCACCAGCAACTGTACACCATACAACAAGAACACTAACCCAGAAACCTATCCCTGCAACAAACCCCATTGCCAGCTCTGCCCGTACATCGACACTAGTGACACCATCACTGGCCCTAATCACATCAGCCACACCATCAGGAGCTCATTCACCTGCACATCTACTAATGTAATATATGTCATCATATGCCAGCAATGCCCCTCTGCCATTTACATTGGCCAAATCGAACTGTCACTACACAAAAGAATAAATGGACACAAATCAGACATAAAAAATGGTAACATCCATAAACCAGTCGGAGAGCACTTCAGTCTCCCAGGACACTCTGTAGCTGACTTGAAAGTTGCCATACTTCAACAAAAAACCTTCAAAAACAGACTTCAGCGAGAAACTGCAGAGCTGGAACTCATATGCAAACTTGACACAATCAGACTGGGTCTGAATAGGGACTTGGAATGGTTCTCTCATTACAGGAAGTAATTGTTACTGTCCACACATTCTCACCTTCTAATCCATGGTTGTGAATAGGCCTCATCTACTCTAACTGAATGGACTTTGCTAACACCTACCCTCCCCATTGTTGTTCCTTACCCTTGGATGTACATATATACCCCCTATCTGATTTCTATTTCTTGCATCTGACAAAGTGGGTTGCAGCCCATGAATGCTTATGCCTGCAGAAATTAAATTTGTTAGTCTTTAAAGTGCTACAGGACTCTCTCGTTGTTTTGGCTGTATACGGACTAACACGGCCATAGGCGTGCGCACGGGGTGTGCCGGCTGTGCCCAGGCACACCCTAATGCAAGGCTCGACAAAACCGTAATGCGACGCAAGCTGCCACCGAAAAGAAAGACCCCAGCATTTTTTCCCGGCGGCGGGCAAGATGTTGCAAGCCGCCGCCGCAAAGAAGGACCCCGGTAGTTTTTTCAGTGGCGGGTAAGACGTCGCTAGCTGCTGCCGAAACAGTTGATGCAGCGAGATTTTTTGGCGGAGAGTAAAGTAGTGAGGGTAAGTCAATTTCAATCCACCGTTGCCCGAAAATTCCCTGGGTGCACACCCTAATGTAATGTGCTGCACACACCTATGAACACGGCTACCCCTCTGGAACTTTTTAACTATGGGAACATTTTTCTCTCTCCAGGCCTTATATGGGCTCCATTACTAGAGCCTCTGAAAGTTTCACAGAACACCCCTCATGGTGTCAAAACGTACTATTAACCCCATTTGCCAGATGGGGAACTGAGGCACTGACTTATGGCAGATCAGAATCTTGAACCCATGCTTCTGGCTAGTGTGCTAACCACTGGACAATCTTGCCTCTTTGAAAGCCCACCTATTACACACACGTCTAATACAGTCTGAAATGGTGATTTAGATGTTTACAGACGGGATCATAAAATAATTCTAACGTATGAAAGCAACTCATTGTTATAGCAATTGCTACTTATTCCTTACAGAGATTTTAAAACTTCAGGTTTTCAAAGAAAACATAGGCTTGGCCCTCTAGATGACGTAGTTCCATTGTTCACAGTCCATGTTCATTGCCTCAACTTAATCTTCAAAGATGGCAGGCATGCCTGACCTGGTTCAGGGGCGGGACATTTCTCTTCTCTGGATGCAACTGACGTCTGTGGTTGACTCAAGGAGCTATATTGATAAGCTCAGGTCTCTAGCAGGAGCCACATTGAGCCCTCCTGACCTAGAGACCACAGTATACTGGGAGGAATAAGGGAGGGGCTGCCATGGGTTGAGGGGTAGAATGGGGGAAGCAAAGAAAACAGGGGGAGCAAAAAATCAAGAGATTAAAATATACATGGAAGACAAAAACCAAAATGAATAAGTAGAGGAAAAAGAAATAAAATGATAAATAGACCAGAGCTAACCAAAAACCACCAATTTTTTGTGGTTTGGGTTTTTTTTGGTTGGTTGTTTTTTTTTTTAAATGAGAGTTTCCAGAATTTCCGGTGAACAGTTCAGTTTTTGGTTAAAAAGCTGTGTCTTCCTATTTTATTACTGTAATTCCAACTCTCCTGTATTATGTCTGTTTTGTCTGGTCCTGCATCTTTGACAAGTTGTCAAATTGCATTATTCTACTGGCGATGCCATGAAGTGTACAGTATTTGAGAACCTATACGAGGTGTACATCAGTTACCTCTTTGTACTTTTCCTTGTCTAGTTCTTTATGAAAATTAATAAAGAGGAAATCCACAATCCCTGCCTACCCCCCAAATGAAGATTTTTATCAAAAAAAGTTTAAATCAGAACATTTTGCTCCAAATAAATTTGTTTGACTCACAAAGATTTTTTTTTATTTACCAAAAAAAAAAAAAAAAAAAAAATCTTCCCAAAGGGTTTCAAAAGTCTCTAAAGGAGACACCCATGTGCCAGGAGCTAGCATGGCAAGTTAAGGGTAAAGAATAGTCCATCCACGAATACACAGATATGCTCTAGGAATTATTTTGAGGAAGTTTTCTGGCCTGTGTGGTAAAAGAAACCAGACTAGATGATCAGGGTTGGTGAGGCTCCAGCTTCAGCCCTACAGTGGCAGGGTGGCATGCTCCATCCCCAGCTTTGGGCTCCGTCCCCCGCTGCCTCCCTTCCCAGTGCCCCATCCAGGGCTTAATTTGTCCCGGGGCTTGCTGGGGCTGAGTAAGCAGACATAGTAGCTAATTAAATCTTAGTAGTAGTAGGTAGCTAGCTACTAAGTCTGCTGTGAAAAGTGATATTAACAAACATACAGTTCTCACTTTTCACAGCAGACTTAGTAGCTAGCTACCTACTAGCTACCAAATCTAAAAAAAAAAAAAAAAAAAAGCAAAAGAAACAACAACAGACGAGTGTGCAAAACACCTTATTTGTGTTTCTATTCTGTTTAGGTTCAGTAAAGAATAGAGACAACTGTACATTATTTTTATTATTGAATCTGGAAAAAAAAAACCCGTACGTAAATAAATTAGAATGATTTGGGCATGTCTATGTGCATATTTATTTGTTTTTCCTAACGTTAATTAAACATTTTAGGAAAAATTGTCAGAGTGGCCACCGGCAAGAGTTGATGGTCTTACTTTGAGGCCAGCAAAAAAATTTGCTGTGTGAACCTCTGTTCTGAGGGACCATTCAAAGTAGAGAGAGACCTGTTAATACCGCTGCAATCATAAAAAATAAAGGGGTGTAGTGGCCGACAGACTGCTGTAATAAGCCATAAATCCAATGCCTTTGTTCAGACCATGATTTTTAGTGTATAGCAGAGATCTGAATTTAAGCTCCCAGGCTTATCTTTTGAAAGTGTGCAGGTTTCCTTTGACGATGAGGTCTGATAGGTCAGATACAGAGTGACTGCTTTGTGAAACGTTCACCCACAGCTGATAGGGTGACTTTGATTTATTTTCCTGGTGAGTTCATTCATGAGGCTAGTGTTTGTCTGGTTTTCAGAGTTGGGACATTTAGCACACTGAATGAGGTACGCCATGTACTGTGATAGGCATGTGTAGGATCCATGGATCTTGAAGGATGTGTTGTGGGGGATATGGATCTAGTAGAAGTAGAGATGGGTCTGCAGGTTTTGCATCTATTGCTCTGGTAGGGTCTGGTGCCACTTTGAGTTGGTGTGTCTTAGTCTGTGGGGAACTTGCTTCTGATGATGAGCTCGGAGAGGCTGGGGCGTTGTTTGAAGGCCAGAAGTGGGGGTTCAGGAAAGATTTTTCAGATGGGGTCCCCATCGAGTATGGGTTGTTGTTGTTTGATGATACCCCCTATGGGTTCCATTGTGGGATGATAGGTGACAACTAAGGGTGTCCGGTTGGAGGGGGTTTTATTTCTGTACTGAAGCAAGTTCTCAGAGCATTTGGGTGGCCCGTTCCATGAACTACTTCTCTGGTAAAGTGTCCTTGTTTCATGAAGGCTGTTTTGAGTGTGTTAAGGTGTATACCCTGAACTTTCTCATCATCTCATCTGTAGTATCTGAGTGTCTGGCTGTCGATTAAACAGATTTCTTGATGTGTTTGAATACATGAAAGTAGGTGTGGTGATCTTTGGGTTTCTTGCATATAGTTGTCTGTAGAGTTCTATTGTTGAAGCTGATTGTGATGTCCAGGAAGTTGATAGTGTGGGAGTGTTCCAGAAAGAGTTTAATGGACAGGTGGTGGTTGTTGAAGTTGTGGTGGAAATACATTAGGGAGTTTAAGCTGTCTATGCAAAGAATGAAAATATGATAGATATACCTCAGGTATATCATTGGTTTTGTGGTGCATTTGTCCAGAAATTCAGAGGTAGCCCATGAAGAGGTTGGCCTATTGGGGAGCAATCATGGCTGTTCCCATGGTTTGAGCAGCGTGTTTATTGTTCAATGTAAAATTGTGACGGGTGAGGATGAAATAGATAAATTCAGCGATGTGTTTGGGGTGGCGATATGAGGGTTGTCCATTGGCTTCTAAATATTTGAGGCCAGGAACTATGCCGTCATTGTGAGGGACTTTGGTGTATAGGGACGTGATATCCATGGTGGCAAGGATGGGATTTTCTAAGGGAGGTTGTTAATGTTGCAGTCTGTGGAGGAAATCCATTGTGTCCTTGAGGAAGCTGGCCCTTTGTGTGATGGGTGGTTTGAGGATGGTTTCTATGAGTCCCAATATTCCTTCAGTAAGTGTGCCATTGCCAGACATGATGGGTCTGCCTGGGTTCCCTTGTTTTGTATATGTTGAGCAGCATGTAGAAGGTCTCTGGAATGAGTTTGCGGAGGATGAGTTTGTACAGTTTCTTTTGGGGCAATATTTGATGATATTCTTAAATTCCTGGGTAAACTGTGGTGTGGGGTCTTCTTTGAATTCTTTATAGTAAGTGGTATTGGAGAGTTGTCGGTTGGCCTCCATGTAGTCATCACGGTTGAGGACTACAATGGCGCTCCCTTTTTCTGTTGATTTGATCACTACATGGTGAGACTGTATGGCTGTCTCTCAGCAGTGGAGAGATTATGGTGGATGAAATGTTTATTAAGGATTTTGCTGTCAGTTTTTTTTTCCTGAAGCAATCAATGTAATGAGCAAGAGTATGGTTTCGTCCACTCTGTCATGTCCAGTCATATGATTCTTTTTTCTTATGATTGTCAGTGGAGATGTGGTAGTTGTGAGTGGTGTTATCACTGTTGTGAAAGACTTCCTTGAGGTAGAGACAATGGAAGAATTCTTCTAGTTCTCCACATGTTAGTGTAGTATCTGGTTCTGTGGCGGGGCATAAATTCCGTTTCTTAGAGAGTACAGAAAATCCAGGGAGGGGTAGTCCTAATAAATTGATGAGGTTTGGGTGTCGTGTAGTGTGCATTTAGTGGCTACTCCTTCCAGGGCCGGGAGCTGGTATTTGGTGAGTTATGGAATAGTTGTAGTTGGTTCCACTTTTTGTTTTTGTGTTGGATGGCTGTCATCATGTTTTTTGGTGGTAGTTTTGGAATGCTTCCATGATTTCCAGGTACATTTCCTGGGTGTTTTGCTCCAGTGTGTGAAAATATGTGATGATTTCTTGTCTGAGATGGTCCCTTCTGGAGTAGGAGAGGTGCGTAAGTGGTTCATCAGTTTCACTGAAGTCCATCTGCAGAGCTGTGCAGCATATTTGAAGTTGTACGTAGTGGTCAGAGAGTTATAGACAGTGAAACTTGAAGAAGTGCTCTGTGTAGCTCGAAAGCTTGTCTCACTCACCAACAGAAGTTGACCCAACAAAAGGTATTACCTCACTGTGACAGAATACACCTCTGTATTCACACCCTGCACACTACTGTGATAATCTTTGTATAAAGTATGCCTTGAAAGATATCCTCTTAAAATTCATTAATTGGCTAGTCAGTATTGTCCTGGTAAAATACGTGTGGCAACTTTGACCGTGAAGTTATAAGATTCCCCGGCATGGTGTCATTAACACATGTTCCAGCCCCACAGCCCTGCCCAAACAAAAGTTGGAAACAAATCTGTCCTAAACAAAGGAATGTGTGCTCTGCTTAATTTGCACTTAAGCAGTAAACAAAGTCATCAAGCATAAAGGAAGTTCAAACTGCTGGAAAAAAACCCGTAAGCAGCAGGGAACATTCTTCCACATAGACTCTATTTCCTGGTTCTCAGCTGGATGTGTTTTTCAAGAGGGGGACTAGTGAAACTATAAAAAGGAGGGACAAACACCCTAAGGCACCCTTCCCTGTCTTTCTTTCTCTGCCTACTGCATTTACTGCCCCTGAAGATAAAAGGAAGCAGTTGTTTGACTTGCGGGGAGGGCCTCTGACCTGAGAGTTTGGTCAGTAATCTACTGGCTCATATGGTGAGAAACTTTGCTTGAATCTAATAGTTAAGTTAGGCATTAGTAATTAGTAAGCATTTTATCTTTGTTTTTCATGTAATCATTTCTGACTTTTATGTCTCATTACTTTTACTCACTTAAATCAATAAAAGAAGTCAGATATTATCTAATCCACTGTGTTCAAGTAGAAGTGTCTGGGTAACGCCATTTGGGATAACAAGTTGTGTGCATGTTATTCCCTTAACTGAATAAGAGTCTCAGTATATTTGTACTGTCCAGGAGAGGGCTGGGCAGTACAGGACACATATTTCTGTAGGGAAATCTGAGACTGGGAGTGTGTTGCGGTCACCCTGTGGTAAGCTTTAAGGTTGGTGAGAGGGCAGGGGGTGACACAGCTACTCATTAGTTTGGATTGCACCCTGGTATGTCACACTCACCCATCTTGTCTCTCCAATATTCTGGGACTGACTCAGCTATAACTACATTGCATACTGAAGTTACCTGTTTAAGCATGCACTTTGCCCATTTAAGCATGCACTTTGCCAAGCGTAAGGAAGACATATGGCTTTGCTCTGCTTCTAGAGTTGTTTCAATCTTAGCATTGCCACACATGAACTTCCCAAGAGGCACCATGTTCCAGCCAACTCCCCACACGCCTTCTCTTTCGTGCTGCTCACCATTAGCCTAACATCAGCTCTGTCTTCATTCAGCAGGCAGAAAAAGCTGCACCCCCTTAGAATGGGGCAAGACTAAACAGCAATGATTTAATGTTCACGAAAGCCATTATTTGGGCTACCAGCCCATACACATAGTCATCACAGAGAGAGAGGCAGATTCTTGAAATAACCCAAATGGACAAAGTAGCAACCTTTGATGAGGCTAACACAGACCAGCCTGCAAGCAATTCTCATTCCAGAGTCTGCTGCATAGCGTTTTGTTACTAGTAAAATACTTCAAAGAGGGAAACCAACACAACTGTGCTGTGGGAATGATGAGATAAATTTGCTAAGAATGTGTGAGGGTGCTAAATTGTGCCCTTGATAAAGCTGCTGAAATGTTCATAACTGCAAGCACCATATCTTTCCTGCGTCATTAGTTTTATCAGAGGAAAAGAAAAAAAAAAAAGACTCCAATTCTCTTTTTATGTGTTTTTCAAAACTTTTCCTAAAGGACCAGCAGGGTCCTGGGATTTGTAGATAGTAGTGGATAATCTGGGTGTTTTAATATTAACAGCAAGAAAGATCTGTTCCGTGTCTTTAATCGTGGCAAGGAAGTACCCTGTGAACTTCTGAATTTGAAGGGGACGGCATTGCCCCACTCTGACCTTGAAAGTTGAGGAGCTGATAGCTTTTATTGCTGATAATTGCAGTAAATCTCTAGCTACCTCAGACTCCATTGTCATCACTCTGCTGCACAGCACAGTGCAAGCCTCACAGCCGCAGGGAGGAGAGAACTCAGAGCCTTCTGTGGTGTATCCTGACAGAGTGGTTGGGGAAGGGGCTGGGACATCTGTGCTTGGTAGCTAGATTGAGCATGGAAGCTGACCAGCAGCTAGCTCTGAGAGGCTCCCAACTCTCATCAAACCGCGGGCCACTGCTTGATTCATCAGCCAAAAAATATCAGTTTCAGGTACCTGAAGCCATTAAACTTTTGAGGGGACATTTTCTTGTAGTTGCTGAGATCAAAGCCATCCCCAACGATGGAAACCTTTGTTTGCAGCTGCGAGGCTTATGGGCGGACTCTTTCAGAACTACCCGAGGGAAACAAATGCCCATTTCCCCCCCACCACATACACCCTCTACCCCATCGATTTTAAAGAATGCCAGTGCTGTCCTTTAATTTCGCAGTGCACACACCTGGTTCCAAGTAGCACAACATTAACAGCATGAGCACAGCACAGAGGCAAGTGTACCAGACCCAATTCCACCTCGCCTGGTCCCATGTGTAATCCTTTACCCCAGTGCACCCTGCTCTGCCAGAGTTTTGCACTGATGCAAATGTCTGTAACAAGCTGCAAGATAATGGAAAACAATGAAGTCCATTGTTTGGCGCTTTTTTCCCCCTGTTATACGTTCCTCCTGTCGGGTAGCTTCAGAACAACTGGTTTGGGGGAAGATTTCTGTGTTTGTTCAGTGAGTTCCTCCCCTGTCATTTCTTCCAAATGCTCCCATCTTTTCCTTCTCATGCCTGCTTTGGTCAGTCTCTTTCCAGGCCCCGATGCAGAACTTCCCGCAGGGCTACACTAGTAGTTGCACTGGATTTGCCAGGGGGAATGAAATTGCATTATGGCCCCCTACGGGAAGGGCTTTGGGTCCTGGTGAATTGCGCACAGCCTGCAAGAGGAGCAGGTGCAAAGGTCTCACAGGGAAAGTGAACATGGACAGCTCACTCCCCACCCATGGATGTCTTTCCCTTCCGCACTGCTACCTGGGCCCCACCCTATGACAGCCAGGCTCTATTGGGGCGTTGATAAGATCCCCTCTCTGACGGATGTAAACGCCTCACTGGAGATATATTGTTGCATGCATTCAAGAGTATAGACTTTAGACTGGACATTGGCCATGAGCTGAGGGCTCCATGCCACAAAGAGACCCTCCCACATCCAAATACCTCCTTCCCTACAGAGCTCAAGCCCCCCGGTATGCCTGGAACAGGGGTTCCATGGCTCCCAGCAGGGTGGGAAGTACAACTGACCAGAGGACGACAATCCCCATTTTGTTGCACTTTTGGAGTCATTGAAAATTGCTTTTGTTGCACATTGGAACAAAACCCACAGCTTTCAAGAACGTTGGTGAAAGCACAGTTGTGACACCATGTCCATTTCTGGACCATAACCTGCACTTCTCAATTCAAGATGGTGGGTACATGTGTGGACTGCTGATTAGGGCACTCCCTGGGGAGGTAGGAGACCCAGGTTCAAGCCCCTGTTCTGCCTGATTCAGAGCAGAGTTTTTCCTCTCGGATCACAGACTTGAATCTGGCTCTCCTGCCTCTCAGCCCAGGGCTCTGAATACCAGTCTAGAGAGTCACTTCTCCTCCTCCACCTTCAGCTGAAGTGTTCCAGTCAGCTCTAGTGGCCACAGATCAGCTGCCGATCCTCTGCAGCGCACAGAAGAGCAGTGGAGTGCTTGGCTTTTGATCACTCTCCCCCACATATATTTCTCCCTCTCTCTCTACTCACCTCCCATGTGGACTGGACACATTTTACATCCTCCCCCCCACACCACCCCACATCCCATCAGCCCCAGTCCCAACATCAAATTGAATTCTGTCCTCATTTGTAAGAGATAAGGATCTGGAAACTGTCACAACAGTTGCCAGGGCCAACGACCCCCCACATCCTTTTAATTGTATTTGGTAGGAAATTGGCCCCAGTGTCATGAACTAAAGTTACAGTTTCACTTGACAGCGCCTGCAACTCAGAGTGTAATAACAGAAACCCCAAAGAGATGCTGGCTTGCTGTCATTAAAGTGAATGGTAGCAGAGCCTAGGATTCACCCCAGGCTCCTGCGTCCAATCCTGGAAACCTCCTCCGAGGGCTCACAGATGGATCATTAGCTACACATGTGCCATAAACACAGCAGCAGCTGAGTGACCTCCCTGCAGTATAACAATAGAGTAGGCCCCCGTTGTCGTCCATCAGGTTCAGGGCTTCTATTACGCTTCCAGAGCTCAAACAGAGCTGTTACAGAAGGGCTTTAAGAGAAAGGAAGGAGGAAGTGGGTCACAGCTGCTGTTTGTTTCAAGCTCTAAAGGGCAGAGAAGAGTAGAAATGGGCCAAGCCACAAAATTTGGAGCTGGATCCAGTTTTGCAGCACCCTAGAGTTAGGGTCACAAGTTCTGGTTTGGGCTTAGACCTAACCATTAAGGCCACAAATGTTCCCCGCCTAGGCCTTCCATATACAGAGCAACAGACTCCACGAGAAGGGGCGTGTGAGACTTACAACTGGTTGTTTCCACTGGGGTCAGGGTTTTCCCCAGTAAAGCAAGAAAATATTTCAACCCATGGAGTTTATGACAGTCACCAGCCCCTAGAGACCCCATATAGAGATGTTTGGGGTATGTGTGCTCTGCCTTGCAGAGCACCGACGATCACCAGCCCTAACGAAGAGTCAGGAAGAAGAGGCAGCATAGACAAGTACTGAGATGAAGCAGCGCTATTTAAAAACAAAACCAGGATGGTTATTACTTCCACAGACACTAGACTGCACAAAAAACTAACTCCCACAAAGTAGTCACACCCCTAAAGCCATTCTATATACAGCTAGAGTCTACCAGGCTCCTACTTGTATTTCCCTTTTCAGGGCTCACCGGCTAATCTTCTTCCCAGCACTGCAACCATCCTCTCCCTCCTCAGCAACATCCTGCCTATCAGTGACAGAAGGCTACAAGGCCTGTATTATAAAGAGCCCAGGCTCCGCCCATTCCCAGCATGCTTTGCTAAAGAAGATTGAAAGCAGGCTTCCCTGCTTTGACTCTTTCTTTCCCCGGGCTGTAGCAACGCCTTGCGTCCACTCTCCAGATAAAGATAAACTTCCCAGAGGCCTTTTTCCTGGTCTTTATCCCGAAACCAAACAATCCCAGTCTGGTGACGCTGGGGTGCCAGGGAGCCCTGACCCACGCTTCTCTGATGAACAAACAGGGCTCTCCCTGCTAATTCTTGTCAACCTCTCCCTTGTCACAGGCTCCCATGGTAGCTTGCCTTCTGAAAGACTTGATCTCCTACCTCAGTGTCTCCGTTACCAGTTGCCCTCAGACTCACTCGCAGGGACTTTTCACATCACGACAGGGGAACCAGGCTAAAATGGGGGCTGACAGGTGCTCTTTGGGGTGTGTTTGTTTGCCTAGGCCCATCACTGTGGTATCTGACTGCCTGGCTGGGGACTGGGGATAAGGGCGGGGTGCTGTCACCTCCAGCCCCCTCACCTACAGGGGTTTGTGAATCCAGCCTCCAGAGCAGCCTCTGACTGTGGAACCATCATAGAGTCTTTGTCTGAAAGTGGTAAAAGTGCCCAGCATTATAGGTAACAAGCCAGTAGCTTGGAAAACACACTCATATTTCCCTCTCAATATTAAAGTCTGTGAGTAGTACAGCGAAAACTAGGTCTTTTATGTTGACTTGACTATGTCGGGTCCATGCTGCTGAATAAGCAAAGATCACTAGGAGAATGTGGTCTGATGGTTGTGCAGGCAAACCAAAAAAATGCATCCAAAATGGTTTCCTACACTACCACTGCACAACCACAGACAGAGCCTTAATTCATCCCTGTCTGCCACACAGCGGGTTCTGGGCACGCTGTACATTTTACACCATGTTTATTTTTCAGAGTTGGATAATTAAATGTGACGGGATCCGGCAGTTCTGGTGAGTAAACAAGGAGGAAAGACTGTCTGAACAGAGTCAAGGCACAGTGGAGATAGTCAGGGAAATAACTCATTGCAATATTTTCAGTGTCAGTTCCCTTTAATCATGCTCAAGAGTGGGGTTCTGCTTGGGGAGTGATGACATTATGCTGCCATCTTTCAAGGGAGCAGGGGAAAAAATTTGAAGGCGGGAGAGAAAGAAAAGTTCATGAATAATAATGCATCAGTTTACTGAGCTGTAACTTATTTCATGGCCTGCCTGAAATGAATCCTGCATGCTTTTGAAAGCCCTTGAGCCAGGACAGAGTTTTGTACACATGGTACTCAGCACAAACACAAGGATTTGCTGGTGTCGAGCACCTCTGAATTCAGGCCATAAAGCTCCAGCTAACCACACCCCACGCTCAGATTTTTTCATTATTATTTTATGTTTTCTGTAGTGGAGTGTCTCATAGTTCTCACTCCTTGAGTCTATCCAGTCTGCATCTCCCAAGGAGCCATCTGGACGGCACAATGACTGACCCTGAATTTGGCCTAATTCAAGCAGCCAGGAAAGCTGGTGTTGTGGTTAGGGACTGGGACTCAGGAGACTTCGGTTCAGTTCCTAGAGTTCCCACTGGCATAGCAGTCTGTGTCGCTAGTATACAGTCTCTCTTGCCATCCTTTGTCTGTCTTGGCTATTTAAATTGTAAGCTCTTCCAGGCAGGAACTGCTTCATACTTTGTATTTGTATAGCAGCCAGCTCAGTGGAGCGCTGCTTGCAACAAATAAATGGGGTTAAAATACGGGTCTGTTTCCGGCAGATGTTATTTTTCATCCTCTCCCTTTCCTAGCACCCATTCCACATGCCTGCTGGCCCATCCCCCGCTCTCCCTTGATCCAGTGAGTATTTACTTCTTCTTTCTGCACCTCTGTCCTTGTCCTCCCTTGCATTGTTATCTTGTACCAAAGGTGCATCAAGGTGTCAGTGCTTTTGCAAGTAACATATTATTCCTTCTCCTGGAAGCCTGCTGGCAGGTCAGAGGCTTTGCTGAGGAAGTAAGGAAAGTGATGTGACTGGAGAAAACAAGTTCCAATCGCTCTTTGCAGGATGTGAACATACAACTCTCCAGTGTCTTCTCCCCAAATCAGACTAAATTGGCATTCTGGTTTCCATCATGTCAGACTGCATGTAAATATGACGATTAAAGCTAATTGGAGGTAATGTCTTAATGCTTCTAAAAACATGGATCACAACCTAGAAGGACCAGCTCTTGATTCTAGCCCTGTGAGACTGGTTTTTCTCTACGAACCTGAGACCCTGTCTACACTTACCTCCGGGATTCGGCGGCAGTCAACGGGAGTTACGCAAGCTTCACTGACCCCTCAGTCGATCCAGAGAAATCGATCTGATGGCGGGGACTTTACCACCATCAGTGTAGCCGTAGCCTTAGATACTGCAATAGTCCTATTACCATAGTATCAGAGCACCTCACAATTTTTAATATATGTATTCTCATAACACCCCATTATTATCCCCATTTTACAAATGGCGAACCGAGGCACCAAAGTCTAAGTGACTTGCCTAAGGTCATACAGAAAGTCTGTGGAGAGGCAGGGCATTGAAACCAGGTTGGGAGGGGGGAGTGGAACGATTTTTATAGTGGGGCTACTGAGAGCCATTGAACCAAACTGTAAACCGGTATATAATAGAAACCACTTCAAGCCAGGGGGGTGCAGCAACACACACACACACACACCCTGCACCCATAGTTCCAGAACCTATCTCTCTGGCTCGTGTCCTAACCACCGGAACTTCTGTCCTCTCTATGATATAATTCTCTCCAGTGCTTCTTGTACCATACAGACAGGAAGCACTGGAAAGAATTGAGTCCTGGTTGGAAAAAGCAGAATGTCTTGCAGAGACAGGAAAAAACAGGAAGAAGGGGAGAGAAAAATCCCCAGATGAATGATTTTCCCCAAGATGAACAATGATGAACAAAAACAACGAGAGTCCTGTAGCACCTTGAAGACTAATAAATTTCTACAGGCATAAGCTTTCGTGGGCTGCAACCCACTTTGTCAGATGCATGAAGTGGATATCACAGATAAGAGGTATATATGTACTTCCAAGGGTAAGAAATGTAACAATGGGGAGGGCAAGTGCTAACAAAATCAGTTCAGTTAGGGTACATGAAGCCTATTCACAGCCTTTGATTAGAAGGTGTGAACAGTGACAATTACTTCTTGTAATGAGATAACCATTCCAAGTCCCTATTCAGACCCAGTCTGATTGTGTCAAGTTTGCATGAAACGAGGCTGTCCCTAGGGAGTCCTGTAAAATGAGCTGTTGCATTTCATGAGGCTGGCCTCACAAATACCAGTGCAAATCAATAATCTGGAGGCTGTAGCATGGCCATATTCTAATGCACCCTGTGTGTCTGAAAATACAGTTTTGCCTGGTGAACCAAGGCGTCAAAATAAGAGCGAACCAAATGATTTTCTGAAGAATGACTGAAAAAGCCTCTTTTTTTTCTATTCAGTTTGCAAAACCATATCAAGACAATGTACAAAGTTAACAATCACATAAGAATGCATAGGACAGATCTTAAATACTGTTATTCAGATCTCTCATCTGGTATCTATTAGATATCAATATTATTAAGCTGTAGGGGGTTAGGAAAGCACAAAGTCACTGGAGACATGAGGATACCTCCATCCACCATCAGGACAATGTCTTTCTTGAAAATACTGCACCAGCAGAGCAGCATTGCTGGCGAGGAAATGCCATTTGTGCAAGCACATCATCTCCTGGAAATACTGCTTTACAAACTGCTGTTGCAAATATGGAGGGAGCTCCCAACCTTCTGGCTTCTCAGCTGCAGACTCCTTGGTGCTATCACGGATAGAAAACACCTTTATTTTACCACAAATTGCAATGGACCAAATTCTTCCTTGGTGTCTCTCCACTGAAGTCAATAGAGTTAGCCCCAGGGATAAATTAGCCTTAAGCTGTTTGTTTTTTCTAGTTCCTTGGATTTCCTGGTAACTGTCTTCACGCTAGTAGTAAAAAGGTCAAGTTTGCGGCAAGCCATGAAGGTTTCCCAAACTTTCTGATGGGAATACTGCATAGAAACGTATCTTATCTGGTGTTTTGTACCATTATCATTTCCAGCTGCTCTCAAAGAATTTCCATGGGGGACTCAGCTGTAGTTTGCTTAATTAAACTCAATGATCTAAACCGCAGTAGAAAACCAATGATACTAAGATATTTCTGACATCTCTCTTGAGATAGATAGCAATTAAGTGGAACATGGAACTGAAGTCCCATCTTTTCCACCAGATTCCATGCTATCAGATTTCCTACATGACTGTGTGTATGTGTGTGTGTACTTTGGGAACGCAATAGTTTTATTCCAGTCATACCTCTTACAGCTCTGAAAAGAAGCAGATAGTTCCTTCTTTGGTAAGTTATTTACTAAGATCAGTGCTTGTCACGAGGGATTGATGGAACAAAACAAAAAATTGAACCTACTAGAAAGAATCCAAGTGGCTTTTGCGAACCACTCAGCAAAACTGTTGCGAACTCACCACCGCAATCAGCTATGATAAACACCCAGGATAGGGTTTCGGTCGTAAATGCTGTATGAGTGGACCACACATTTTAAGGCTGAGGGGAAAAACACATGTAGGGCTCATAGAAGTCTTGGGGCAAGTAAATTACTGTTAATTACAAAACCTTTGATTGTAAGAGGGTCCAGATGGCTTGCCAAATGTTTCTGATTATAAAATTAAACATGATTAATAAAAACAGGGTTTCCACAGCATTCTTCTAGCACTGGCTTGGAAATACTGTCTTAACGCCTTACTGGGCTGCACTATAATTACCATTTGGTGAGAGATGCTTTCCTAAACTGCCTGGGCCAAATTCTGTGCTGATTTACACTCTGCATTAGAAGCATGAAAAGATTTTCGAAGAGGAGAGATTGAAAAGCTTGAGACTGTTTAATATAAGGGATGACTATTAAGAGGGGCTGTTTCAAAAGGATAAAAATAACTAGGGCGCTCCTATTTACTGTCTCACAACATAAAATTAAGGGGAATACTTACTGAAATTTAAAGGCTGCTATTGGAAATCGGGTGAAGGAGAATATTTTGAGACAATGCATAACTGCAGCACTCCTTGCCACGTCATGACCCTGAGACTAAGTGCTTGACAGGATGTTTAAAAGGATTCCTCCCTAGAGGCGGCTATAGTTCACCAGTTGGTGAGAGGATTGTTTTAGCTACTAAAGACACCAGTTGAGAAAGTTACTTAAGCTAGGGAGGTGAAAATGCCAAGTGGCTAGAGCAGTGGACTGGGCCTCAGGAGATCCGGGTTGCATTCCCAGCTCTGCCTCTGGCCTGCTGAGTGACCTTAGAAAAGTCGCTTCCTGGCTCTGTGCCTCAGTTGCCCCATTTACAAAACGGGGATCATGCTACTGTCCTCCTGTGTAAAGTGCTTTTGAGAGCTGATGATGAAAAAGTGCTATGGGTTATTGTTATGAAGCACATGTCTAACTTTAAGCAGGGGAGTGGTGTCACTGCTTTAAAGGTGTAAGGTGAGGCACAGGCATTGCTGAATTGTGGGCAAAGTTTCTAAGGAGATTTCTCAATGGAAAGTGCTCTATAAACACGTTACTCCATGAGATTAGCTATCACAAACACACAGCATGCCAGGTTTGCTCATGCAAGGTGCTGATCACCCTCAACTCCAGTTGGCTTGTGTCAATGCAGGAGCTTGCAGAATTGGGCCCATGGCTTGCTACCAAAGAATAAGCCTGATCTTGGTGAGTTCTGCCTCCCTATTAAGAATGGCTGGATTGAGCCCAGTAAATGGAGGATTATTACATCCACTCCCAAATCTGCTACTGTATTCAGCTGCCATTCATGCTTTACCTGCAAGCTGGAGTGCAGCCAAAAGCCCCTGCTGGACTCCCTGCTATTATCATATGTACACACCCATTATCACATCATAACTCAGAGCTCAAATTGGGAAGACACTTGTCTATTTACAAACCTTTCTCATGCAGATTACTCATTTATTTAAAACCAATGAATCAGAAACTGAAAATAAATACGTATTATGCTACCATGCTTTGCATACATGGTATACCGTGCCGTGCTTTCAACTGGGTGCTGAATTTATCAATAACCATCCCACCCCACCTAGCCTTTCTTATCATTCCCAGCCAGCCAGCTCTCCCAAACAGCTAGGGGAATAATATTGTATCCAGTTACAAACAATGGGCCAGTTTTGCAAGTCACGTAAACTGGAATAATAGTTTTGTTTTAGCCTTTAATGTCTGTGCTTTCAGAATTTGTTTAGACTTTAAAATACCTTTGTCTTCTACCAGAGTGTCTTCTCATCAGAGAGACCACTCACTGACCCTTGTCCCACACCAGGGGTTTTGTTTGCTTCCTTTTTTCTTTTTATAGAAAGCAGAGGGGCTTAGGCTAGGAGCAAGAGCTAGGAATGGGAGCAGAGAGGGACAAGAACAGCGGCTAGAGGTAGAGGAAAACAGAGAGAGGCTCGGAGGGAGAAGGATTTATTGCCATTAAAGAACAGTCCTCTCCAGAGGCTGGAATTGAACCTGGGATTCCGACATCTCATTATGCCTCTGCTATTAGCACATAGTTGTGAAACCTACAGGTAAAGTGTGTGACTTAGCTGTCTAGTGGCTGAGTCTCCTACAGCTTAATAGCCTACTACTGCTACCAGTGTCTCTGTTACTTCAAGTGGTAGAAGTCTGTCTTGTGGATCTTAAGGTCCCAACCCTGTTGTTGGGGGGCTCAATATGGTTCCATGTATTGGAATTTGGTTTTTTTCAGTTTGCTTTTTTATTTGATATTTTTTAATTTAGGAAATTACGTCCAATGTTAACAGGATGTTGAGGTTGCAAAGTGGAGCAACGTAAAGTCAGGAAATGCCAGAACTAACATTGCCCATGCAACCTTAATTGTGTGTGTGTGTATGCTTTATGATAAAGTCTTCCACTACATCATCATACACCAATTTTTTTCCATAGGAACCCTGCCTCTCATCACAGCAATCTAATATAGGACCTGATCCTCCTTGCACACTGGCAGTAAGTGTTACTCATTTAGCTTCAAAAGAATTATTCTGGATTTACACCAGCATGAGCAGAGAATCTGCCCCTGGAGTATCTAACCCCATTTTTACAGTGTCTATCACCTTTGCCTGCAGGACCTACCTCTCAGGATAATATACTCTGATGCCTTCCGTCAGTATGGACTGGTATTTAGAGCAGGGGGGACAGGGAGACAGCCCCTAGGTTCTGCAGAGAGCTCTAGCATTGATTTGCTGTGTCACAAAACAGTTAGCACCTCTATGGCTCAGTTAATGCCTATGTAAAATGGGGATAAAATAACATCCCCCTCCAGGGATGGGTGGGGAAGATGATTTTGCTCCTGTTTGTAAAATTCTTTGCGATCATCCAATGAAAAGCATTATTATGAGCAGCCGTGGTAGGAGTTGGTGCGATGGGATGCAAGATTCCCACAGCAACCTCTTCGCTGAGTAGTATGATCGGGGAGGATGGGGTGTGTTGCTCATCTAGAGCCTCAGCTGATGCTCATCGCAGTTAGTGGGAGCTTTTCCACTGCTTGCAATGGGTATCAAGCGGCAGTAGAGGCGCCATTCCAAAGGGATAACGCCAGCAACGCGGAGACAATTCCAGACCGGCTTGGACTAAGTGGTCATCGGCATTTTGGGGAGCAGCTGTAAGCAGGTTTGCATGTATCAAATGTCTTCTGTCATTATATTTTACAGAGTTACCCGGAAAACAATTCCCAGAGGGGTGGGTTGGAAGGAGGTTGCACTCATCCCCTCCGTTCCCAAGCCACATCTCCCTGCTGGTGGCCGCTGCAGAGGAGGAATTTCTTGACACTCCTCCCTGTCCCCACCCTCCCCAACTGCAGTGAGATCCTAACTCTAGCAGTTCCCTTTCAGTTCTGAGGCTATTCACGTGTATGTCAATGGACATTCACGATCCAATCCTCAGCTGGTGTATCATAGAATCATAGAATTGGAAGGGACCTCAGGATGTATCTAGTCCAACCCCCTGCTTAAAGCAGGACTAACCTCAGCTAAATCATCCCAGCCAGGGCTTTGTCAAGCCACAGCTTAAAAACCTCTAAAGATGGTGATTCCAACATCTCCCTAGGTAACCCATTCCAGTGCTTCACCACCTTCCTAGTGAAATTTTTTTCCTAATATCCAACCTAGACCTCCCCCACTGCAACTTGAGACCATTGCTCCTTGTTCTGTCATCTACTACCATTGAGAACAGCCTAGCTCCATCCTCCCTGAACCCCCTTTCAGGTAGTTGAAGGATGCTATCAAATCCCCCCTCATTCTTCTCTTTTGCAGACTAAGCAAACCTAGTTCCCTCAGCCTCTCCTCATAAGTCTTGTGCTTCAGCCCCCTAATCATTTTTGTTGCCCTCTGCTGGATTCTTTCCAACTTGTCTACATCCTTTTTGTAGTGGGGGGCCCAAAACTAGACACAATACTCCAAATGTGGCCTCACCAATGCCGAATAGAGGGGAATAATCACTGCCCTCGATCTGCTGGCAATGCTCCTACTAATGCAGCCCAATATGCTATTAGCCTTCTTGGCAACCAGGGCACAATTCTGACTTATATCCAGCTTCTTATCCACTGTAACCCACAGATCCTTTTCTTCAGAACTGCCACCTAGCTGGTTGGTCCCCAGTCTGTAGCTGTGCATGGGATTCTTCTGTCCTAAGTGCAGGACTCTGCACTTGTCCTTGTTGAACCTTATCAGATTTCTTTTGGCCCAATCCTCCAGTTTGTCTAGGTCACACTGTATCCTATCCCTACCTTCCAGGGTATCTACCGCTCCCCCTAGTTTAGTGTCATCTGCAAACTTGCTGAGGGTGCAATCTACCCCATCCTCCAGATCATGAATAAAGATGTTGAACAAAACCATCCCCAGGACTGACCCCTGGGGCACTCTGCTTGTTACCAGCTGCCAGCTACACATGGAGCCATTGATCACTACCCATTGAGCTCGATGATCTAGCCATCTCTCTATCCATTTTATAGTCCATTCATCTTTAACTTGCTGATAAGAATACTGTAAGAGACTGTATCAAAAGCTTTGCTAAAGTCAAGATATATTACGTCCACCACTTTCTCCACATCCACAGAGCCAGTCACCTCTTCATAGAAGGCAATCAGGTTGGTCAGGCATGACTTGCCCTTGGTGAATCCATACTGACTGTTCCTGATCACCTTCCTCACTTCCAAGTGCCTTACAATCGATTTCCTTGAGGGCATGCTCCATGATTTTTCTAGTGATCCAGGTGAGGCTGACTGGTCTCTAGTTCTCTGGATCCTCTTTCTTGAAGATGGGCACTATATTTGCCTTTTTCCAATCATCAGAGACCTCCCCCAATTGCCACAAGCTTTCAAAGATAATAGCCAATGGTTCGGAAATCACATCAGCCAATTCCCTCAGCACCCTCGGATGCATTGCATCTGGCCCCATGGACTTGTGTATGTCCAATCTTTCTAAATAGTCTTGGACCCGTTCCTTCAGCACTGAGGGATGTTCACCTCCTCCCCATTCTGTACCGCCCAGTGCAGCAGTCTGGGAGCTGACCTTGTCTGTGAAGACAGAGGCAAAAAAGGCAATAAGGACCTCAGCTTTCTCCACATCCTCTGTCACTAGGTTGCCTCCCCCATTCTGTAAGGGGCCCACACTTTCCCTAATCTTCCTCTTGTTGGCAACATACCTGTAGAAACCCTTCTTGTTCCCTTTCATGTCCCTTGCTAGCTGCAACTCCAATTGCTCTTTGGCTTTCCTGATTTCATTCCTGCATATTCAGGCAGTATTTTTATAATCCTCCCTAGTCATCTGATGAAGCTTCCACTTCTTGTAAGCTTCTTTTTTGTGTTTAAGCTCACCAAAAAGTTCTGCCCAAAAACCTCTCCCCAGCCTCCCAACCCAGCCTGACACTGCCACCTGCCCCCATTCACTAGCCGCCACAGCTCATGGCGCGCAGGCAGCTCTGGCCAAGCCAGGATGGGCCCCAGAGCTGGCATGCACCAGGTGAGCAGGGGCTGTGCTGACGGACCAGCTGGGGCGTTGTGGCCTTGCTCTGCACACCCACCCGCATCAGCCACTTCCTCTCCCCCCAACCCCCACTGGTGAGCAGGGATCCGGCCAGCAGGACCCACTGCAGTGTCACAGCCGCCCCCTTGTGGGCCCCTTCTGAGTGTGAGCCTGTCCTTTGGCACCGTCGTAAAGCCGGTACTGATCAGGAGGCAGAAAACACGGGATAATTTGCCAATTTTTAAGAAAGAGTCAGGACACTTGGGAGAGGGCTTAAATACGGGGCCTGTCCCTTTAAAAACAGGACGTGAGGTTACCCTGGGGAGACAGCAATGAGAGACTTCGAAGGAGAAAGCTATTGAGGCTGCTGTAAATGACAGAGTGAAGACAGGGGCTAAGGGCTTGATAAGCTTGTACAATCAAACCTCAGTGGTAGGAACACCAGTGTTACACACTGACCGGTCAGCCCTTCACCTCCTTTGGCACCAGAAGTACGCCATCAAGCAGCCACAGAGACCCAGGCCCAAACACCCAATCCAGTACAGTCCCGTGATAAACGTAAAAATAAAGGGAAAATTAAAAAAAAAAGATTTGACAAGGCAAGGAAACGCTTTCTGTACGTGTTTCATTTAAATTGTGATGGTTAAAAGCAGCATTTTTTTCTTCTGCGTAGCCAAGTTTCAAAGCTGTCGTAAGTCCGTGTTTCAGTTTGAAAGACCAGTGTAACGTTTTGTGCAGGGTTAGGAACAGCCTCTGTCCCCGCGATGCACGTCACTCTGAGGTGCTGCGGCAAAGCTGACGGATCCCCCCCATCAAACCCCAGACAAACCCCAGGGTCTCATGTTTCATGTAGTGGAGGGACACACAGAAAGAGATCCTAGCAGCACTAGAATTGACAGACAGCAGCAGCTCATTTCCCCAGCTCTCCAGCCTGGACTGCTCTCCTGCTCACCAAGTCACCCAGTTTCCCATCCTACGTGTCTGACTTCACCAACGCTTTGGCTACAAGCTGGACTCCATCTCCCTGTGACCTCCCAGGGAACCCTGCAAGGAGTGTGCCCTGCAAACCTATTATGAGTAGATTGACCATATTTCCCAAAGGGAAAATGGGACACCGCGTAGGGCTAGCCCAAGCCCTTCTCCCTCACTCCACACGGGGCTGGCCCAAGCTGCTTGCCCAAGCCCTGCCTCCTGGCCCCCCCCCCTCACTTTTGGGCATGTGTCCCATTTGCTCTTGCTAGAAAACAGGACAAATGCCCCCTTTTGCCAAAAAAGGGTGATGTACAGTCACCCTAAGAATTCCAGCGAGTACATCCTGCAGCTGACCTTGAACCAGGATCTTGCTCTCTACCAGGTGAGCCCAAGTGAGTCGCCAGGTGGCTCTGTGCTAAGCTTGTCTCAGCTGTAAAGGGCTGTTACAAAAACCTGTTTCTAACAGAGACAAGCTCAGCTCAAATCCTAACTCAATAGATTCACCTGGTCATGCCGCCACCTTTGAACAGCAAGAGCTCATGGTCTGTGCTCACTCGTGATAATGTGCAGAATGCACATACACTGAGGCCGGCCAGCAGATGAAGGACCATGCTAACCGGTTAAATCCACTCTAGAGTCTGACCATCAGCTAACAAAGACACTGACTGACCAGTTTCAGTTCCCTGCCTCTAACTACAGCTAGGCAAGAGCATCTCAAAGAAAAAGTTGCCAAAAAAATTAACATGGGCAAAACAATGCATTTTTCCTTAGCTTCAGTCTCAGAAACAACTGAGCCGTTTCAGATGAAATTTTCCAAAAATAATGCAGCCTGAGGCAAACAATCGGCATGGAAAATGTCAGCCCAGAGGTTTAAAGTTTGACAAAAATATAAGCAACTGAAAACAGGATCTTATATGGGAAGGGTCAGGAAACCTTAATAATAGTGGTGCTACCAGCCCCACTGATGATAACATTTAGTACTTGTGCAATACATCTGAAAAGGCAGTATCTAAACTAATGGAACAGATACTCTCCAAGGGACGTTGTGCAAAGGAATACAAACATTAGGTGGAGATTCAGCCTTCAAAGATAGCCAAGTTATTCTTATTGACAAATTAAAGTCAGAGGATTCTGTAACCAATTATTTCCTCTCTAACACATAGTTATAAAGCCAGACACAGATGGAGCACAGCTCCACTAACTTAAATGGTGCTACGCCCATTTACACCGACTGGGGACACAGCCCACGATATATAAGCAGAAAATCTAAGCAAAAAACCCTTTTTTAAAAAAAAAAAAGAGAGAGAGAGAGAGAAAAGCTTTTAAAGTGTGATTTATCTATGCTGGGTATTCCACTATCTCTCCAGATGTTTCCAAAAGTCTGACACCGGAGAAAAACCTTTAATTTTATCTTAATGATATATTACTAACCCACTTTGGACTTGCATAGATTCAACCACAGCTGCAGTAGACAGAACAAAAACAAAAAGACATAAAGAGTTATAGATTAAAACAACAGAGACTTGGACCATCTATGGTATATCTCTAGAGAGCTGAAGAAAGAGAAGGGCTTTGTGTTATTAGACATAAGAACATATGTATTGGGACTGGGCGGGTCCTACGCAGCTATGGTTCTTGGGCACATTATTCTGAAGCTGTATTGTAAAAGATGGTTTGTCGCCAACAGAGGAAGCCATTCGTGTCTTTCTGCAAGGACACCCTAACTACCTTTGAGGATCTTCGGGTCTGACCCAAAAGTCAATGGGAGTTTTTCCACATTGTCTTTAATGGGGTTTGGATCAGGCCCTTTTTACATAACAGCAGCAATATCCCACAGTGTAAGAAAGTCTGTGTAACAATAAGTTTATTATTAGTTATTATTTTTTCAGCATCATCTGGCTATGTGCAATGCACTGCACACGAGGGTATGTTCGCTTGAAACACACGTAGCTCTTGTTGCTTCTTTTTCAAGCTAACAAACAGCTTATGCCAAAGGAGAATCATCAGTATCACATGTGTGTTTGCCAAGGGAAACACAGAAATGAAGCGTTACAAATAGCTAATAGCATGACCCAACAGCAGTGGCTGTGAATACAATCCCATGATAAAGGAGCCCATCATTTTAAGTTGCAGTGTCTAGCTGTCTCTACCAAGCTTCTTCCAAATAAGCCTTTGCTTCTTCCATACTGTTTTACCCCCATAGTTAAGGGTTGCCACTGTTGATCAGGAAATGAAATTCTCTGATTCAAGACCGAGAATGCCATTAATGGCAGAATTTTAGAGTGATGACTGAGGTTACACAGGATAATGTCACCAAGAATATTAACTCCGCTTGACCTAAGTCAAAAGCCAGCCAGTCTCACACAGTGACCCATAATTCAGCATAATTCAACTTCCTACACGCCTGGCTACCTATTTCAGTCTGGGAAGCTATGCTTAAACCAATTAACCCTGCCCCTCTCTGCGCCATCTACCTGAACAACAATTGAAAAACGGGTCAACATTTAATGATTAACTCAGCACTTGACTTAGTTCAAAGGTTGGCCTAGCAGTGTGGAGCTGTAACTCTGACTAGTCTCTAGGGGCTGGAGTGATACAAATAATAAGCAATAATAATGAAAATCTGTGCGCTTGTCACTAGCCTGATTTCAAGTGTCTGCCTTGTTTCCAAAGGTGTGCCTGTTGCAATGCACACCGGAGGGCAATTTCATCCTCCAGGTAGATAGGCTGATTATCCAGGTGGATGGTAACTGGGCAGCAAAAGACTGTGGCCTATTCCTCCTCTGACTTTCTGGTGTAAATCAGAAATCACTCCACTGAAGTCAATGGAGTTACTGTGCTGTAATCAAGAAGAGAATCGGGCCCTGAGTATTTAAGTGGCAGGTAGACAGAAGAGGCAGGAGGGAAGAAAGTTGCATGGAGAAGGGGGTACGACAAAAAGCATATTTAGAGCTAAGCCCGACAAAGGCGTCAGCTGAGGCTAGCTATATCTCAATAACTACGGTCATCCTCAGCTGCGAGTGTGTGTAAATCACATAACAAGAGAACAGCAGCATTTCACCTCAGGATTTTTGGCCCATCAACAATAACACAAAGCGCTGCCAAGTGAGCTAACGTAACAACTCAACTGCCTCAGACTCGGGCCTGATAGAGCTCCCTTTACAGTCAGTGGGAGTTGGACTGGGCCCTTATGGTATTTCTACCTGGTAATTAGACACCTGCAGCTGACCCGTCCCAGGTGACTGGGGCTCCCAGGGTTTGGGCTAAGGATTTAATTGCACATTAGATGTTGGGTCTTGGGCTGCAGCCCAGCTCTGGGACCCTGCTACCGCCCCCTGTACTTTATGTTCGAGATGGTTGTTTCCTTCCATCATTGTATGATTGCCTTGCTTTTATTTTAACAATAAAAGGTGCCAATTTTAGCCAATGCTCTGAGTCTTTTGCCATTTTTATCTGTCTCCTCCTCCTCCTCCTCCTCCTCCTTCTTCTTGTATTGCAGTAACACCTAAAAACCCTAGTCATAGACCAGGACTCTATTGTGCTTGGTGCTGCCTTCTTCTCTTTCTTCTTTCGTATGGCTTGGGTAGGTAGCAAGGATAATTTATATCTAGGTTTGACAGCCAGCACATTGCACAGCATTGAGCTGGTGAATGTCCTTCAGACCCGTGGCCAAAGAATGAAGGGGGCAATAAGATACTATGTGCTCCAGCGTTTGTGCCTGGTGACCACAGCTGCATATAGGTGTTTGCCTCATTTTCCATTGAAAGAGGGTTTATCCACATCTCCCAGGAGATGTCCTGATGCGATTCAATCTGCACCAGTCTTTCTGATATAAATCAAAACCTGGTGGCTCCTCGGCAGGGTCAAACAAGCTATATAGTGCTAGGTGCTGTACAAACATAGGACAAAAAGACAGCTTCCCCACGTTCAAAATCTTACAATACTTCTCCATATGTCCTGGCTTCACTGTACCTCTGTGTGTTAAAAGCTGGCAGGAAACCCTGGGATTTTTGGTCCTTTGAGGGCAAGATCAGGCCGTAACATGTATATTCCCCGCTGAATGGCCTGCACACATCTCACTACAGGTTACTCACATGCCTCGAGTGGATAATGTGCCTCTCAATAGTCTGAGATTCAAACAGTGAAAAGCAGAGACATGAATGGCAGGAGAGTCAGGCGTGCACATCATTGGCCTAATTCTGCTCTCCATTGAAGTCTCTGGGAAACCTCTCTTGGATTTCAGTGGGAGCAGAGTTTGGCAAATGCTGAGGGTGAAATCTTGGCCCGATTGACGGTCGGCGTCAAATCTCTCCGGGATTTTGAAAATCCCACCCTAGAAACTGGAAGTTAATACTGAAACTCCCTCTTTCACAGACTCCTTGACCTGTACTGTCGGCAAACTTCTCCACCCACAGAGAAACAGGGCCTCACGGGAGAGTCCCACTCATCCTCGGGGCCGTTTGTGGAGCGAGGTGCTCTTCGACACGCATAACTGGCTCAGGATGAGTAACTTCATCGGGCATTGTCTTGCAGCTACAGGTCGCATCCTGCTACCATGAAATCAGCCGCAACGCTCCCAGGCAGGAAGCTACAGGATATGCCACAAATGACAAGAGCTTACAGTGGCAGAGGGCGCAGAGGCAAGCGGTCTAGCCATGAAGGTTTCTGCACTTTAAGTCAATCACCCAGGCCATATTTGCAAAGCCCCGGCCCTTGAACTAAATTAGAGGCGACATGAGGCAACTCTGATTATTCTGTCTTGTCAGGGCTCCCTTGTGGCCATTATGCCAGCAATAATCACCAGAGGACAGCACGCCCTCTGGGATGGAAGAGGTGACATACAGTTGACGACATCAGCTTGCAGAGCACGCCCCTACTTCCAGGGTTTCCCCATCTGTCTGTTTAGGGCAGTGTTTTGACCTATTTGGAGCACCCAAAGGAGCAGTAGCATGGTGCAGGATCTGGTTCCTAAAACTTATTTCAATGTTTTTGCCTTGGGTTTAATATCTTTTAATAACTGTTAAAGTTGGAGGATTTTCTTTTCCTGACACACCATATACCCTGCTCTAAACCAATAGCTTGACCCAGCTTGACTTGAACAGGAAACAAACATTAAAAGACCCCAGGGGGTCCTAAAAATACTTCAGGCAAAGAGCATGGCTGGGTAGCTGTCAGACAGGAGAGGGAGCACAACGCAGACTAGGTATACAAAACACTGGTGTCAGAGGCCTGAAACTGACCCTCTAAAATGTCAAGATCATGCATATACGGATTAAAATGGCTGAATCGCATTCCAAAAATATCATCACAGACCCAAGCATGTCTCAGCGTCTCACACAAGTAAGTACCAGTCACTTAAACTGAACTACTTGTGCCAGATCCTCTCTTAGTATAAATCAGCAGAGTTCCACTGAAGAGCTACTGTTGTTTACACCAGTACAGGATCAGAGCTCTTGAGAATGAAAAGCTAGCAGGATCTGGAGTGTGTATTTCATCCACAGGTGGGCAGATCTGCTGAGATAAAATAGGAGCCATTTCCCAGCCCACGAGAGAGTTGGTCTGAAATTCCAATTTCATCTTGGAATGGAACCTTTCTTGAGGTCTGTTTTTGTTCTTTATTAATGATTTTTCACGGACCTTTGCACTTCTGGATTTCAATCTGACCGGAGGCAGACAGGACTGGAGACCTCCTGAGATTTCCAACCTGATTTTAAAGACCCAAGAGATTTATAATGTTCAGATTCACCTCCAACCTTTCTGATGCTGAGCCAAAGAGATTCCTAATTCTCAGCCCCTTAGGAAGGTTACTTGTCAGTAACAGTTTTCAGCTAGAAACATGGGTTTCAGCCAAAAACATGTACTGGTATAAACAGAGGTACTGGAACAGTTTGTATAGCAGGAGTGCTGAGAGCCAGTGAACCAGACTGTAAACCCTGTATATGATGGAAACCACTTCACCATATTCCAGCACCTATGGGTGTAAATGAATGACAACAATGGAGTGTCACCCATTTACACTGGCAGAAATTTAGGCCCAAGGTTGCCCCACTAGTGTAGACAGAAAGCTAGACTCTGCTCAGTTAAACTGGTCTAAATGAGAGCAGGATCTGATACAGGGCCTGGAGGCCAACTTTTTTTTTAAAAAGGCTTCTCCTTCTATAATGTTTTCTCACAAAGTGTTTTCTTCTATGTGCTTTCCAAGCTTGGAACATTCCTTTCCCAAGAAACTCCTACGGATCCCAGTATTACCCCATGTTCTATCATTTCACTGTACAAATAGTGACTGGCATTTGGGTTTACAATGGGAAATGAGTGTCAAGCAAGTTTGAGAAAGTAACGAACAGTGCCCAGAATCAAAAGCTGTTGAGACCCACAACACAGACGGAGCCTTTTTTCAGCCCAGACATAGACAGGTAGTTAAAGTTAAAGGAAGAGTCGAGCTGGTATTTTACTATACAGATGTACTATGAGAAGCATTTTCTTCTGGAACAAGGAATCTGAAACATTTCCCTTTTAACGATTCACAGCAAAGGGAGAGAGAAGGGTATAAATTCAAATACTCCAACCGACTTGATCATTAAAGCAAAAACTTCAGGCTCATGGTGAAGCAGTCGAGCTGAAAGGAGGCAGCAGACAGTGATCCTGAAAGCTTGCAGAATCAACTTTTCCAAGTGACTGCCTTTCCTACCTCTGCAGAACTTTTCCACCCAAAATGTCACATTCCCTAGGCTAAAGAGGAGAGGATGGAGGAGAGGAAATTTCTTCCCGTCCCACTCTTTTTACAAATCTCTCAAACTGGGAGTAGCAGGGCAACCTTGAACTTCAAAGGGTTGTTCAACACAACCCACGAGGGCCAAATTTTGAAAGTGCTCAGGGCCAGATTTCACAGAACATCAGCATCCACAGCTGGGGCCAGAGTTTCAAATGTTTTCCTTTTTAATACTTTGGGTTATTTTGTACCCCGAGTTTTTTTTGTACACCTCCACAGTGTTAAAAAAAAACAGAGCAAAAAGATGGTCCTGGCCCCAACAAGCGTATAATCCAAGACCATTATTAATCATGATCCTATCAAACACAGCAGTATTATGAGCTACGGTTGTTTTGGTGTTTTTGGGGGCTATTTTAATAGACGTCTTTCATGTACAGCAGTGAAAGCAAATGAAATAATCTCCTCCACAATGTAGCTGTCCAGCCCTCATAGGCAAGTCCTAAAAGTGTCAGTTCACTTCATTCCAGGCTCTCCCACGAAAGGTGAAAGAAAACAATAACAGATCAGGGTTGCCTGTCTTGCTGTATTCATGTGAACAGAGCACGACAGAGGAGGCAACAAGGTATAGTGGGCAAAGTGCTGGCCTGGGAGTCCAGAGACCAGAATTCTATTCACAGCTCCACCTCTGATCTGGTGCAAGTTGCTTTCCTTTTGCCCTGCTTCTCTAGCTGGAATGGAAACTAGCAGGGCTTATCGCTCACTATATCCATCTACAGTGTCTAGTACAGTTGTGGCCCCTCGAGGCTGCTGCAATACAAATAATAATCAGATCTCCCAGGCAAGCTGTGTGATGGAAGTATCCCTGGGACTTCTGCAATGAACCAGTGTCATCTTGTCCCTCCAGCCAGGGGCAACAGAACCCAACTCGTCACCTGATGCCATTGGCTTCCTGAAGAGAACAAACATGGTTGACTGCGATCCCTGGATTTCTCTCACAGCAGTATGGCGGTTAGCAACAGCTGCACTCTGCTGGATCTATGTCAGTGGTATTAACTAGGAATTTCCCTTTTTCGTGGTTTTTGAGGTACCATCGTTTGAATGCAATTGCTGTAAGGCACTTAGCTCTTCCTTACAGCCTTTCATCCATGCATTTCAAAGGGAAACTGGTAAGGTAAAAGAGTCATTATCCCTATGTTAGAGGTGGGAAAACTGAGGCACAGAGAAGGCCGCTACCCGCCTACAGTCACCCAGCACATAAGTAGCAGGCCTCTACAATGAGGGTTCAACTCATCTGTGCGGTGATGAGTGAAGTATCAGAAGCTATCCAGAATAGGTGTCTTGATTACCACCCCAGCTCTCTAGTCACTGGAGACAACACTGTCTCCCTTCTTATTATAATGAAGATTATGACACAGATCCTTGAAGGGGAAAAAAACAAGGAGGAAATATCCCACCTATAAACATCAGTCCCAACACAAGTTCACCTCCCAGCCTTCCAACAAGGCATCAAAGGATAAATACTTATTTTGTCAGCTCTTTGCAGCAGGAACTGTTTCTCGCTATGTAGTTGTACAGCGCCTTGCACAATAAGGCCTTGAGCTTCATTGAATTCTCTTGATGTTACTGCAATACAAATAATAAATAATATTTTAGGGGGTGGAAATCTGCCTGATGAAAGGTCAAATTCTCTGCTGAGTGCAACTCCATCAAATCAATGGAGCTGTACCCATTTAGACCAGCAGCCTTGATAATCTGCATACTCACTTTGGGGGAAAAAATGAAGCTGTTTATCCCTGAGATCCAGCTTATCAAGTGGAATCACTCATACCCGTAATAAAGTCACTGACATGACCTACTTGCTTCTGCAATGACACCCTCAACAAGCATTGTATAATCCACATGCAACAGATGATTTTAAAATACACGGACAGATCCTCCTAGCTGGTGATCAGGGATCTATTTTGATGCAGACCAGCTGAGAACCTGGCTCATTATCTACCCAGATTTCCTGCTGCACAATCCATAAACGGGCCAACAGGTGGTCCAAAAATGCTGACTTGAAAGAAATCTGAATGCAGCCTCTGTGACCCTTTTGCAGAATTTGCAGGGTTTTTTCGTTTGTGCTTGTTTCCTAAGGATTTACACGTTTTCTCTTTTTAAGCGTCACTTGCTTTTCATGCATTTTGAGGCCTTTCAGTTTGCAATTCAAAACACTTGTCAGTCACATCAATCCTTCCCCACAAAATGTAGCTACCAGTTGAAGGGGTAAAACAAAACAAAACAAAACCCAGCTTCGATCAAGCTGTGACTTCTACACCCTGTTCAGTGCCATCAAGACACTGCCCAGAGGAAGCAAAATAGAAAGATCTAAGTTTTCATAGTTTTCGCTGGAACTAAATTGATTAAGGTCATTTCCTAGGTAGGTTCAAAAGCTTCTGTAGCAATTTTTGAGAAGAAAGAGAAAAGGCCCTCCCCCCCAAAAAAGAAAAAGTCAATTGCTGCAAAAGCATTAAATCTGCTTCGATAACTCAGAATATATGTTGGCAAGGCAACATATCTCAACTTGAAGAGTAATATGTCAGTGGCTCTGCTATGTATGAAAGAGAACTTGGGTTTCAATATATCACGCTGAATTTGCTTCTTTTCAGCCTTTCATGGCAAAGTATTTGATGTTAATCCTTGTGCTGTTCAAATCGATAGGGTGACCTTACTTAAACGTTCCCTGACCTTTGCTGTTCTTAGGTTTGCTGTTCAAGTGTAATTTAATTCTTTTGCTTTATTCTGAAAATAGTACAGTACAGGATGTTAGTATTTTTTCCCCTAGCTTGAAAAATAAAGGTAAAAAATCATCAGTCAGCTTTGAACTACCAGATAACAGGATCCAGCGTGATATAGAACATTATGGGCCAGATTCTCAGCTGGTGTAAATTAGTTTAGCTCAGTGGATTTCACACTTTGCAATGGTGTGACACTGATGTACACTGCCAGATGATCTAGCCCCTTGGTTTGTTTTAATTCTTATGTGTACATATTAGATAAGGTGACAATCCAGTGGGGCCTGGTTCTGGAGCCCTTACTCATGATGAATAGCATCTTCCAACAGGACCACTCTTGGAGTAAGGTGCTATGCAACATGAATGAGAACACCATGACCAGGCCTTAGCTCATTCAATAATGAATCGATAAGCTGGCCAGCACTGTAAGACTGGATGAACTGGAAGGCTTGACCAACAGAAATGTATGATTCCTGACAAAAGGAATTGACAAGACTCACTAAAAGAGGAGTTTACGCAAATGAGTTAGGATAGAATATCCACTGCAAAATATGAGAAGGATTTTCTTTCTTTTCTTGTGTGTGCATTTTTGTGGTTATTTTGTATTCTAAAGCCAACTCTTGACGTCTCCTTATTCCGGTCTCCCTTTAGACAAACTATCCGCTGAATGCAATCAGAGCGTTAACCTGGTGATAACTAGAGATTTGAGCCTCCAGCCCTTGCTCATGGAATTGACTCATTCAGTTTCACCATTGGCAGGACCATAAGAATGACTACTGTGAGTAATGTTTGCAGAATCCTTAAATAAGGACTTCAGGATCTGTCCCTAATGCATTTGTATGTGTTGTATAATCCTTGGAAATGTAATACACTTTCTGAACAGAAGCTACTGGTTAGCAGAAGAACAAAAACAGGCATCCTCGCAGAATAGCAAGCACTAAAAGGAAAGAGAGAAAGACTCAGTATAGCTATAACAACCCTGTGTTAGGGCAGCAACAGATACTATAAATATAGTGTCCATTCCTTATTGTTATAGCTGAGACATTCCATGACAATGTCTTTCAAACTCATTCTGCAACCATGGAATATGCACACATAACCTCAAACTATTTTGCAAAAACCAAACTCAGAAACAAATGCATGCAAGCTTTTCAGAATTGTTCCTGGGGTTGCAGAGGATAAAATCCTGCTCAGTTATGCCAGCGGAGATCCTAATTACCTCCAGGAAAATCAGTGGAGTTACTCCTGATTTATTCTGGGGGTGTAATTGAGAGCAGATCCTGGCCCAAAAGGTCCATAGCCACACACCGTATTAGCTCTGGGATTTTGTGTGTCACCTTACCAATGAGAATAGTGCTTTATACATCCCCCCCGGCAATCCCACCCACACGGGCCATTGCCTCTGCCCATGCAGAACTCCACTGACGTCACAGGCAGGCGTAGGGCTGACCCACAAGTTTCAAATCCTAAAATTCCACAACTCATCCCACCAAGTAGCTCTTTTAAATGGATTCAGATTTACCATCAGCAGAGCCACCATGGACACGTGCATAAAACTTTCTTCACAGTTGAGTTATTTCTTACCTCTAAAGAACTTAAAAATGGGTTTTATGCCCAGTGAACTCATTAAAGGCTGGTGTCTAAAGTCAGCAGCTTTAAACCAAAGAAGAACGGGGCCAGTTACTTAGGCACTTCTTACAATTCCTTATCTAGAAGGTTGCTACACCTGAATTTCATCTATGGCTCATAAAAAGAAATCTGTGTTTGAATCATAATAAAACAGACCTGTGCTCTGCAGGAAAAAATCTTTTAGCATACAGCAGATGGATTTTTTATTTGGTTAATCCTTGCCTTTAAGGAATGTGGAATCTTACTGCCCTTGAATTCTTTTGACCAGAAAGCAAACCAGCGAAGCAGAACAATGTGTTCCAAACATATGATAACAGGTTCTGTTTGATTTTTGCACATTTGGCCATTCAGCGCTTTTATACATAACCCAGCCCCTTGGTAACGGGCACCTGTAGCTCCCAATGAAGTCAATACGATTGCTGGCTGCTCAGCACATCTGGGAGCCAGGCCGTGAGTGATTTTCTGAGGCTATTGTCCCACAACTAGCCCTGTGCCGACGTGGGGCTCCCCCACACAAAGCAGGCCTGGAGCCTTCATTAATAGACAGCCACAACTCATAGTCACTATTCCATTCTGTAAGTCTGCTTCTAGAGCACTGCCTCGTGGCATGGTGGGGCTCTGCAGCATCTGTGCCTCAGTTTCCCCAGCCAAGGTAGGTCGCCTCAGACTTCCCCATGCAGGTCAGTGTGGATGATATGGCTTGGGTCTCTGGCCAAGCCACTAAACAATTTTGGGCTAACAAGAGTCCCAGTAAAAGTCCAAACAAATGGTTCCTCTGCCCTCTCTTCAGTTACTCTTCAGCCTGCTTTCTGGGCTCAGTTCTCGGCCCCTTCTGAGCTACCTCTAGGTCTTTCTCTGCCCTGCTACAGAGCACTGACTCCTGGGCTGTTTGCCCTGGAGTCTCTCTCACAGTCCACCACTCCTGGACATCCCTTACTTTTCACCCCTCCTCTCTGGCCCTGCGGAGTTCTCTCTTGCTCTCCTAGCAGAGCGCTGCCTCCTTAGGTTTTCTCCCCGTAGGCCCTTTTTCCTAGCAGATTCCCACTGCCTTCCCGCCCAGCAACCAGCTGCTCCTTGCAGAGCCCATATCAGGGCCTCCCCCAGGCACCTAACCTGCTCTCAGCCTTTTCTCTGAAGTCCATCTGTTCATCAGACTAGCACCTAACTCCCTTAATCCAGGCTGGGAGGCAGCTAATTATGATGCTGGCAGGGCCGGCCTCTTTTCCCCTTAAAGGGATGGGTCACCCTAGGACCCATTCCTGTTCCCTTCTCCACCCCCACCTTCAGTTGCTTGTGCGGGTCTGATAAACTCCCCTCTTCAAAGCGCCCCGCTCCTGCTCTGCAATAGCAGAGCCGACCCAGGTTGTGGAGTCACTCCATGTACACACCGGTGAGTACAGCGGGTTGACATTGTTTGGCCCAAGTTTTCTCCCCATCAATATCAAAACATTTCCCTGCACTTGTCTGAGTTCTCCACCAAAAAAACTTCTGAATGAAACATCTGTAAGAACAGCTGAATCTCACGTTCTTCCCCTTTCCTAACATTCGGCCTCCCCTAACCACCGCCCTCCCCCCCCCCCAGCCTTTTTCTTTGCTGTCATCCCATTCTGCATGATTGGTGGCAAGCCAAGTGAGGCGCACACCGCTCCCTCTTGCACCTCTGCATGTGGGCTACTCAAAATGGGGCTGGAAAGCCCAGGTTTTGCTCCCTTCTACTGCCTCTGTGGTGCTTTAACGGGATAGGGACATGAGCAACCTGGCCCCTGAGCTGGGCAGGCATGGAGGGGAACATACAGTGCACTTTCTCCAAGAGAGGAGCTGCCATTCTGGAGCGACACTGAATTAAAAAGATGCCTGAGGAGAGCAACATGCAAGTTCCACCTTTGTGCAGGAGTTTCCTGCAGACAGAGCAGACAAAAAGTGGCTTCGCTTCCCTTTCATAAAAACCTAGCAGGCTATTTTTCCGTGCAAGTCATTCCATCCATGTGATGGGACGGATGAGATCCAGGAGCCATCTTGGGTTCTCTCCCAACAGGCCATTGTCAGTATCATTAATTCAGACCTTAGTACAAAATGCAGCACTTTGGGGAAATGGTGTGTGAAGTTTGGGAGGTCATTTGGGTCTAAACACCAATGACTGGGTTTCATTTATCTCTATAGGTATTCATTCGTCTATAGATATTCCTGCCTCCCAATTGATGGCACTTTTAATGCAGGTGACATTCTTCCTGGATGAAGTCGTCCAAGTAGAGTGACCATCTCACGAATGAGTTCTGAACTGCTCTGTTTGATTTCACTGGCACAAGCTCATGGAACCGGGGGTTTACTCCCCTCCCCTCTCCTCCTCCTCAGACGCTTTCTGACATGGGAATGCTGAAAGGAAAGGCATGAACCTCGGTCTGTGCTCTGCCTGCCCGCCCACTGCCTGCCTAACAATTTTCTGAGATTCATCTCAGCAAAGGAAGAGGGGCCTGAGACTTGCTTATCTGTTTATTCTAAAAAAATAGGCGCCAGCAATTCTGAACTTGGACACTATTCTCCCCAGAACTCACATTCCATTGTTATATTACAAATTGCAAAAATTGACAGCTTTTGAAATTAGGCTGGAATTTGGCTCAATTTTGGTCCTAGGCACTGTGTTCTTGTCTACAGAGGAAAGTGATACCTGTTTAAAACTAAATTTAAATGTAAATTTAAACCGATATAGTTAAACAGGTATAACACCCAAGGTGGACTCTTATTCCAGTATGTGTGCCTTTTTCCAGTTGGTTTATGTATTTTTGGAAGCAGTTTAATCTAAACTGTTAAAAGCCATTCTTATGCTGGAATAAGTATGTCCGCATGGGAAGTTATATACTAGTTACCATATTGGTTTAGCAACACTGATATAACTGGTAAAACTTTCCCATGTAGACAAGTCCTTACCTAAGACAGTCCAGTAAACTAAGATTTATTTATCTCCTGCTTTTGGTTTTGTTTTTTCTTGCAAAGGGAAATTAAGACCACATTTTCACTACAAAGCTTTACCAGATTCAAAATTTAAACCAGAGCAGTGGATGCTGCCAGGATAAGGGCATTATGGGATTGTTCCTGGAGAACTATTGGAGCCAGTAATGGTAATGCAGCATTCACTTTGGCACTGTACCAGTGAAACAGTGCCAATCAAGGACTTCTGTCCTTTGGGGAGGCAGTTTAGTTTGACTGATGGAAAAACAGGTTTTGAGAACTCTATTTTGAGTGTGGATGCATGTAAGGATGTGCTAAAATAAGGCAACTTTTATCAGTAAAACTGCAGCATAGAGCAGGTGTAAGGAAAGTGTGGGCGAAGGGAGAGAAGATTTTTGAACTCTGAGATACTTTTTAGGGCAGCAGATTCAGGAACCCCATATCCAGATTTTGTAGGAAAACCCCAACCTACCAATTTCAAAATTGATTTTTTGAAGGGGACCAAAATTAGATTTGTAATGGAAGCTCAGCAGCAATCTTGACTGTGAAATAACTGCCATAGCTCCATCATTGAAGAGGCATGCAAAATAGTGAAAGTCACCCAGTCAGAACAGAAAGAGGTTACCCATATGGTCATACATTACCTGGCAAAGGAGTAACAAACTTTTGCGGTACAAGAAGCTTCAGTGGCTCTCCTTGGTTGGCTGAATTTGGCCCAATGGTCTGAAAATTTGATGTTGCAAGTACTTACATTGGAGCTGCTTGAGGCAAGGAGCATCTTTCCGTTCTGTGTTTGTACAGCACCTAGCACAATGAGGTCCTGGTCCATGACTAGGGCTCCTAGGTGCTAGGGTGATATAAATAATAATAAAGGAAGCCATAAAAGGAGTTAAAAATAGTTGGACTGTCAGAAGGAAACTTGCAAACCTCTGAATTCTAGAGCAATGAAATAAAAAGGCATTAAGCCTAGTTTATGTCAAATCCCATTGCTTTATTACACTCTCCAATTTTTATTTTGCATGTTTATTTATGCTCAGGATCTTGTCTTTCCCGGCAGCCTTTGTCTTAAAAGTCCAGCTAACTCAACCTTCTAAATAATGGACCATTGTAAACAGATTGTTCAAAAGCCCACTCCTATCCACCCCATTGTTTCCCCCACTTAGTTTTACCTTTAGCAAATCTCATTTGACATTCCTCTTCAAATTGTTTCTGTTTGCCATTAACATACCAAATATATGTATACACACACCAGTGACAGGGTCTGCTCTTGTAGAAAAGACAGGAAAAAAGAGGAAGAAAAAGAAAAAAAGTTAAACCACGGCTGGGTGTTTTTCCATATCTTTATTTTAAAAAAATAACTCACAAATAAAGAGGACTCTTAGAAATCAGGTCATTCATTCTGGGCATAAGGATACTGCTGGGTGAAACATGGCAACACGAGTTAACATGACTCTTACCTTACTGTTAATTTTAACATGATGTCGAACTATATTACAGTATATAGAGTTTATTTCCATACGTATAGGTGTAAACCACAACATAAAGCTATTGTAAATAAAGCGTGCCAGCCAAAGTAGACACAAGCGCACACACCAAATATATAATCTCCATACAACTATTAATGTCATCCTTAGTCCAATGACAGTCAAGAATGAATGGCAATCTAACATTCAGACTACAGCACTCTGGATACAATTGTCAGCAAGATACTTCAAATACATGATAAAAATATATTTAAACTTTCAAATACAATTGTATAAGGTACACCAACAGCCAGAAAATAAAGTCTTGGGTTTTTAAATACACACTATATATATCTATATCTATATAACACATATACATTGAAACCAAGAGAGGGTCTTCTTTACACATTGGAAAAAAAGACTATCCTGAAGATATGTGATATCCGTGGTACACAATGGCTTTGTTTACTACATATTCTCTTCTGTTTGCATAGAATTTGCACCCTGGTCTCTGGATTAGCTAGCAGTAGATAAAACAAAACACATTCAAATACATGCATGATTTTGGTACCACTTCTCATTTTGCTCCAAATTCTAAATTTAAATTATGGTTCTTCATTTCTCTCGCAAGCTGTGAATTGACGCCCCCATCAAAGACAAGCACATAAAGGTCCACAAGGAGTCTTTATGGAGTGGTGATCATTTGGCACTTTGTTCAAGAGCAGAGTACTCAGCTTCTGATACTCTGGAAGCATCAATGAGTTTGGTGAGGCCCGTTTTGGCTGAGTACTTGAAAATAAAGGCTTTCATGAGCTCGTATCTGTAATTTCGGTTGATGAAGCTGTAGAGTATGGGGTTGACACAGCAATGGATGAGGGAGAAACACTGGCTGATGTGAAGTGCCGCATACAGAAAGTTCTCCATTTGACAACTGAAGGGTATAAAATGAAGGACTGAGAAGATGTCAAGCAGGACAACTGCATGGTAGGGAAGCCAGCAGACAAGGAACACAACAACATAAGAGAAAATTATCTTCCCATTGCTCTTCCTTTCTTGGTCACTGGAGGCAGAGACAGTCCTTGCAAGGAGAAAATAAAAAAGAGCAATGATGGGAAAAGGGATGGCAAAGCCCAACACAACAGAGATGAGCTCCATGCCAACCAGCCACTCTTTGAAGCTCTCCTCTGGATAGAGGGGGCGGCAGTAAGTTTCATTGTTTGACGAGACAGTCTTCAGATAATAGGTGTCTGGGAGAGAGACACAGAAGGCGAGAAGCCACACAAAGATGCAGATGCAACGTCGGATGATCTTCTTCTTGCGGTTACTGGAGTTGGTGAAGTAGGCGACCGAGAGGTAGCGGTCTACACTCATACATGCCAGGAAGAAGATGCTCCCATACAAGTTGATGGAAAATATGAGGTGAGTGATCTTGCATGTGATTTCTCCCATGTGCCATTGGTTATGCTGGACAAGGGAGACCACCCAGACTGGAAGGGTGATGACAACGCACAGGTCAGCGATGGCTAAATTGAAGATGTAGAGGTGGGTTTCATAACCAGTCGTTTTGGCCTGGAGATTGACCCAGACAACCACCAAATTGGCCACCAAGCCTATCACAAAGATAAAGATGTAGAAGATAGAGAGGGTGTACAGTAAGACACTTTTGTGAAGCGTGCTAGGGCATGAGAGTGTGTCCACAGTGATGCAGTCTCCATTGTTGCACGTCCAGTTGATATCAGAGAAATTTCCCACTTCCAAAAGATCAAGGATGGAAGTCAAGTCAATTGCACTCATGGCTGGTCAATTTGGAATCAAAATAACCTAAAAACAAAATAAGAAGAAGAAAATAACTTGGTTAGCAAGGGTTAGAGTACTCTCGACTGTCCTTGTATCAAAACACTTGTGCTATCACCCTGCGAACACTTTGTTGTATGCTTTGGATGCTTTGTTTAAATTGTGTCATGTCCTTGTAAAATACTTTCAGTTAAAGAGAACAAGACAGCAAACTGGGACTGAGGAACAAACCAAACGCATCTGGTCTACAATAGAGAAACAGCATTGCCTTTTCGTGTGCTTTTTCATTACAGTCTGTGTATGACATCATCAGGTTGGCTATAGTCCCCGGGTGTGAAATCCACAAAGTACACCATGGCCAAATAAATGTCAGGCGAAAGAATCTGTCTTCTACAACATAAAAGATGATCCTATTGCTTTTAGCAGGGAAAGCTTTAAGCCATTTTATCTGCACTCCCTCAACCATAGTAGAATTGATCTGGCTGACACAGAATACTGTAAAACATTTACTGTAAGTTCTGTTGAGCAGCACATCAAGTACAGCTCCAGATGCATGAAACAAGAAGTGTAGACCTAAGGCCTTTGTGCTCTCCTCTCAATTTTAAATTTCAATCCAGGCTCCTGCATTACATCTAATGAAGTACCCCCCTGGGTCTCACAATTATTACGTAGCACTGAGAGAATTAGAGCCTTACTGCAGTGTAAGAGCTGCAGGCCTCATTTTTCCTTTTTGGAAGAGATCTTTGGTTAAGAACACTCCCTCACCCCAGCTGCTAAAGCTCAGCCTCTCTCCTTCTCTCAGCAACACACATTTTCTCTTTATGTGCTTTATTATTATTGCTTCAAGAGTTCCTCCATCGGCAGAGAGAGGAGAAAGAGGTGAGCTACTTGTCACATGCATAGCCAGCAGAAGGATGGGACCAACAGAATGTCACAGCTTCCCACAAAATCCAGGCCATGTTGCAGCAGTTACTGCCATGCATTGGGAGTGGTGAACTGCCATCCAGCCTGTAGAAGCTACAATACTACCCACAGCAGCAAGTCAGCCTGTCTAAGATCTTGTCTATGTGACAGCTGCCATCTCGGCTGACAATATCAGGGACTGAACCAGGGATCTCTGGAGCGAAGAGATTCTATAGCCTGGGCTAAAGGGCCAAGCACTGTAAATGGGGATATAACAGACTCACAAACTTCGTGAATCAACAGACAAAGACATGCAAAATTCACTGATCAGTGTGTTACATCTGCACTTAAATTAGTCCCAGTTTCAGCCAGGCATCAGTTTTGTTCCAGCAGTGCAACCCCTTATAGTGTCGACAGTCAAAGCCATGCTTTGCCCCAGTACACCTAATTCTGTTTCCACCTGCGGCTTTCTTGCTCCCTTGCACCAACACCAGTGGGTGAAATCGAGCCAATTCCAAGTGTAGACGAGATCTTTGGGAGGCTGATTTAGTGTGGCTGAATCCCTATATCACCATCCAGAATTACATCAACGTTCAGCCAGGAAATGAGTAGGGAAGGGTGGCCACAAGGAGCGAATAGGGATTTAATGAGAGGCCCCACATCTCTTAACTGCGCTACTGAGTATGCTAGCCCTCCCCATCTTTGGTGTAACCAGTAACAAAGGCAGAAAGTTTGAGGAGAAGTTCCTTGGAAACAAAGGCTTATGTAGGAACAGCTCAGAGCTCTCCAAAGTGCTTATAGATTCTTGCTCTGAGCGCCAGATTTTATTCAGGGCTTTTAAAAATGAAACCATTCCAGTTAGTTGCCCTGTGTGTGAACAAGACCAATAGCAGCAGCTCTTTCTGGGACCAGCCAGAAGGAGTGAGGAATTAAAGGCAATCAGGACGCAATTTTCCTCTCTCATTGTGGTTTCAGCCCACTGGGCCTGACTCCCCGGTGCCCGCAATTGTTTATAGTAGTACAAAGCAAGCATGAACCCCTAACACTGGTGAGAGGGAGCTTTGAGTCCTAATGTGGGGGCATCACATACGCATTCAGCACTGGAGTAAATGACAACAGAAGGTGTAGGGCAGTGGAGAATCAGGGCCACTGACTTCAGTGGAACCACTCCTGATTTCCAAACAGGTGGAATGGAGGACAGGACAAAGGTCTCCCCCTTCATTCATCTGACCGTGCTCTGAAATCAGAACGCTGCGCTGTCACGAGAGAACCCACCTTCCTCAAGCCCTAGGGATACAACATACTGGCTTGACAAGAGGACAATGCAACAACTCACTGGATGGCATATAAAGGCCATCCGAGTGTGCTGTCGCTACCACTCACTACCGGAGTAAAGCGGTGGGCAAAAATACCCCTGTGGGGTTATTGATAGAAGACGTGCAGCACAGGGCAGTAATGAAATGCCACAATTTGCCCAGACTGTATGAAAAGGAGGGTTGTTCTGCTGGTCCCTTTCTTCTGTTGCCTTCACCTTAATACGTAGCTCTTTATCCCCTCTGCCCACTGGGCCTGGCTTTACAAGCAAGCAGCCTAGGCAAGCCCAGAGAGGTGGTATGCAAGGGGTCAGCTGGATAAGACAATCCTCAATCTGCTTCACATCATGGTTTTATTTTATGTTTCCCTTCCTCTCCCCCTCTCCCCCTTTAGGATATAACTGTTTTCTGACATTTATCCGTCTTGGATTGTTGCCTGGCACAAGGGGATTTTTTTTAACTTTTTGTTTTGACACACACGCAGCCTATCCCATTAAAGGAAAAGGGTGGAACGATGATCCACTCCCTTCTGCTTTTTGCTGCTGCCTTTGGGGCCATGTTCATTTGATTCAATAAACTGTTCTGGTGCCAAGGCAAAGAAAGTATTTACACAGCCCTCTGCGTTTCTGAACAGTCCCTCCCTCTCTCCTCGTTAAAGCATCTTTCGATTACAATGGGCACTTCAGCAGGGTTTGTGAGGCCTGCTACGTTGCAAGAGCTAGCAAGGAAAATCAGCTACACTTGAGATAACGAATCAGCTCCTAGCCCTACTCCGTTGGAGACTGAAATTGCAAGGAGTGCACGAAGGCAGCCCTGACCTTGCAGAGAGGTAGTTGCTTTTGTACATAGCACCGATACAAGCAGAGGAAGAGAGAGGGGAGATAAGGGGAAACAATAAACAGGAGAGTATTAACGGCTCTATTGTCCCTTGGCTGGACACCCAGTGGTGATAATCTTGGGAGTGGCATGAACATATCAACGAGAGAGCAGACTACTATGCAAAGAGTAAACAGACTGTGATGAGATTATGAGCAACACTTTAAGTGCACATGGAGCTTCCTCTTTCTATGCCATTGACATTCTGAACGCAACGTTTTGGGAGCAAAATGGGCATTGGTAAATAAAAAAGTAACCCCGTGTTTTAATAAGGACAGCCTTGCTTCAGCGAAACAAAGCTGCTCCATCTATTTGTGGCTAGTTATAGAGAGGACAGGGTCTTATTTGAAAAACGGTCTTCCTCGACGCTTTCCATTCAGTTCTGGGCACGTGCCAAGCTGTAGTGTTTAAATACGAGCTCAGAGAGAAACCTCATCCGACTTATGCAGCGAGGAGGATTTTGTCTGCAAGACTAGTAATGATCTATAGCGACAGAAAAAAAAACAAACCCAAACCTGTCCACTGTGGAAATCAGCTTTTTCAGGTATCGTAGTAGCACTGCTACAGGCACTGTACAGAATGCAAAACCAAGCGTGAGTGCACTTCAGAGAGGCGGCTGGACCTGTACAAACACCTGAGCCCTAGCTATTAGTTAGGGAAAGTTAGGGGCATAGTTAGGACTCAGGTGTACTTCCCACTTCAAAAGGCATTAGCTCCACCAGGTGCCATCTGACTCCTGTAGTGTAACAGCTGCAACAAACAGAGAAGTTGGCAAAACACAGTGATCCCCATCCACCACGGAAATCAATACGCTACATCATTTTACCCCATCTGAGGATCTGGCCCAACAAGTACCACTCACTCTACAAGGCAGAACACATCTCATCTCACACGAAGAAAATTAAATTAATCAGCGAGCGGGAAGGGACTGAAGATGATTGAATTCAATGATTCTTCCTTCTCCTTCATGGGGAAAGACAGTCAGGCACTTGCCCAAATTCAATCCCCTGCCCAGCCACAGACTTCCGGTGTGTCCTGGCCAAATCTCTCTGTGCCTCAGTTCCCCATCTGTGTAATGGAGATAACAGCCCTGCTCTGCCTCACTGGGGTCTTCTCAGGACAAATGTGTTAACGATTGTGAGGTGCTTCAGGTACTACAGTGACGAGGGCCAGATAAGTACCATAGACAGGAACCTCTGGGGTCAATTTTTCCCAGGTGCTGAGCGACCATAGCTTCTACTGACTTCAGTGGGAACTTCCAGTTGCTCAGCAATTCTGAGAACAGGCCACCAGAGTTTTATAATAATCACTGTTGTTGGAGGAAAGGACAGGGAGAGAGTTCACGCCAACCTTTTGATTTATTCTGACACACAAGAGAGTACAAGACGGAGATTTCCCTGCACTTTGCAGTTCCGGCATCTCAGGAGAGGCCAGTCTCGGCTGAAGTAAATCAATCATTCTCATCCCATCTGCTTCAGAGATTTTGCTGAGGATTTTTCATCTACATCTGTCAAAATTATCCACCTGCATGCTGTGTGTTTATGAGCCAGCTGCAAAGATGGGCCAAATCCCTCTCTGGTGTTACGCTGTTGAGATCAGGGGAGTTTCAACAGCAATGTGTTTGATCCGAGGAAACTAGAGGATTCAGTTAAGACAACACAGGCTTAAAGGCACATGCCCCAATGTGTCCCCTGTGGAAAAAAATAAAGCCTACTAATAGAGAGCCTTGAGGGTTGTGTGAATGGTGTTGTTTGCTTAGGAAATAAAGTCACCAACAACATCTTAGCCAGGGGACATCTTGAGGGCAGGGCTATAAATAAAAAAGCAGCTTGTTTTAAGCTATTCATCATGCCAAGTCAAAATGTTTAAGTTGCAATCACCAGCGTGATTATGGGAGAATCTCTCTGCTTTCATTAAAAAAAAACAAAAACCCACATTTCAGGGCCTCATGGTTGTTAGAGGAAAGTTTGAAAATGCAACCCCTGTATGCCCTACCACCTCAAAACCCAGAAAGCAAACAGCACCCTGACTTTGTTTTTAAAATCTCATGATTGCTAAGCCAATCATGTGATTTTGGGGTCAGTCTGACTCACGGTTTTTGAACAGTGGGGACTGGTAATACAAAAGTATTTAGCTTTGGGTCACATTTACCCCTTTTGTAAAACTAGTCCTCCGCTGCTTTGGATGCCTAACATGATGCTAACGCAGACTGGAAGGACATCACCTGACCTAGGGAGATACATTAATAGTTGAATGAACTGTTGATTTCACAAAAAGAGAGACAATGATCCAAGTTAACTGTCAAGGTGAAGATCTCATCCTCAGACCAATAGGAAGCCGTTAATGTTACTTGTAAGCAAATGTTCTCTAAAATAACCTAGCACGATGCATAGTGTTAGGTCATCAGGGTCACAGCAAACATATAGCATAACTGTTCCCTGGTGAAATATATGCAAAAATGGGGCCATGATATCCCTTGAAAGCAGACAGTGTAAACTGATCTGAGGGCTCTGCAGCCACCTGCCAGCGCAAGGCTGTCTGGTCTGGTGAACCAGCTAAACTGAAAACAATGCAATCTTGACCACTCATTAATGAATGCCTCCTGTGATCTTACTGCATGCAAGTTAGGGGCATCCGGTATATGTGGTGAATTTTAGCAGGCCACTATCCCTTTGTGTGTTTGTGTGAGTACCTGCATGGGTGCATCTATATAAACCCATGTCCCCATTTAGTGACAAAAGAGCTCCATCCAGAAAGCGGATATGGCCCACTGTGCTCAAATGCACAACTGAGGAGGAGCTGCTGGAATTGAAGATCGTGACAGCTATATTCAGAGATTGCAGCAAGCAAAGGCCGGTCTATGTCTATAGTTTGGGATTGGCTGTGTAACCAGATCTTAATTCCCACCCAGATTAGTTTTGCGGGGGGTGCGGGGTGAGCACATCAGTCCCTCAGTAAGGCGGACTAAAGCCATTTGGCCTTTTACATATTCAGTTCTCTTTTTAGACATAATGGTGTCTTAGACTGGAAGCCTCATAACTGATGTAACCTTGCATTTAAAGGAACGACCAAGAGATATCAGCACAGGAGAAGAAAACAACTACCTGACCCATCCATATGCACTGGACCTCCTAACAAAGCGAGTTGTTCTGAGATTTCTCCAGCTAACCCCAGTCTGCAGTTCTGCAATCATTCCCACTATCTGTGTCTCAGTCAACCAATTCCAGACAGCTTTACATTCAGCTCCCTAGCCCCACCCATTCTTTCCTCTCTCTCTCTTTCTTTGGCCTGATAAGAACTATCTGCTATGAAGAAGCAAGTACTTTTTGCTGTCCCGCTTGATATGACAATTTATCATGAGGTGTTATTTAGTGAGTGAGCCACGGTGTCATTGAAAATCCTCAGCCATAACTGTGTGTGTGATGTAACTGCATTAATCCTTCTTGTGGCTTCCCAGTGGTTTCTCTAGTTTGGTTTTTAGGGCCCAATTCTGGGAACACTTACTGAGTCTGAAGAACTACTCGATAGCCAGCACCAGATTCAGTGGGAGGTGTGTGGAGGATCAAGCCCTTCACCTGTGAACGCTCAGTGCAGATGCCCTCTACATGGTGTCTCTTGGGAAGTGCCAGGCTTGCTGACAATGCTTAACAACCAGCCAAGCTGTTCCCAGTTCCACCAGTGCAAATCCAAAGGAGCTCCATTAGCTTCAATGGAGCTACTCTGGATTTACACCAGCATGCAACTGGAAACAGACCTGGTCTCAGAGCAAACAGGGGCAGAAAGGTATCATTGCAATCACCATCTCTTCAAAACCAGGTAAAGAGATTTGCTTCTTCTGCCAAATATTTGCACTGCACCGTCAATACGTCTGACCTTTAAAGTACATCTCAGGCAAGCGTGTGCAGTACTATCTATCCCCAGCCGTGCATAATACTTGTGAGAGAGATGCTGGAGCACATGTAATCATCTTCGATATAGTTATGTAATTGACTGCTGCTCCCTTTGTCTGCCCTGTTAACCTCTACTAAGCCTCTTCAATGTGTGCTTAACTCAAACAGCTCCCTCGTTTTCTCTCTGTGGATGAAAATGCTTTGACTTTATGCCCGAAACAGTGGCATAAAAAAGCTACTGTTCAGAATTTAAAGGCAATGCGAATCCAGAAAGTCAATGGGCCCCTGATTAGGAGATATTTATGGATCCTCTGAGGATTGCTGCTAAACTGGGCATTGTGTTTTAATGGGGCAGCTCCCTCTGAATCATGTGAAATATTTCATAGACCAACATAATTTATCTTTGGGTATGATCAGTTTGGCAGGGGGGAAAAATGCTTCTCATTCCACAGAAGTTTTTTTTTTTTTTTTGGGGGGGGGGGGGGGGAGGGGAGGACCCCTCCACGCCCCCAGGTTGGGAGGGAACAGTTGGGGTTTGCAACATCATTTTAAAATTTTACATCTAACATCTGATATCTTTACTCAAACGTTTCACCCCCCAGATGGGAAGAGAAGCGCTAACCGTGCTTTAGAAGCCCAGGGAAGGATTCTCCCTGGAAACGTCCCTAATGCGAAGGCTGAATTGCAAAAAGGATCATTTGCCCTCTTGGGGGACCCGATCCTGCTCCCCATTCATATTGGTGGAAGTTTTGCCCCGTGATTTCAATGGGAGCTGAATCGGGCCCCCTGCTGGTAGAAAGTTGCGAAGAGACGCCAGCAACTTTCTTTGCTATGCGTGCAAGTAAAACGCCTTGCACCCTTTAGTTGATCTCCACGTTTTTGCTTCCAGAAAAAGCACAGACACAAAGGCGACATCCGCGTCTGAGAAGGGACAAAAAAGTTCCCACCGCTACCCCTGAAACTTTGCGGAATGAAACTTTTAGGGAATGTCACCAAATGCCTTCGAAGGACCATAAACTGTTTAATGAGGCGCTGTCCCATTGTTAAGCCTAATTATTCTGCCTTTAACAACGCACTGGAATAACTTTACAGCTCCTCATTACCCCAGAAGTCACAAGGGCAACTGTTTATTGCGCATCCACCCCAGACTTCATTTAAAGGACTCTGCTATACAGCAATGTTCAACAAACTTTTCTAGCCCCTCTAAAATACGTAGCTCATTCAAACAACGACATAGCAAGGCATCTGCACGTAATTTCCTTCGCTCTCTCTCCTTTAAAGGGAGATCAGGTAAGGGGGGGGGGGGGGGGAAGGAAGGTGAAATTAGATTAGCCCTGATGTAATCAAGAAAAAGAAGACTCTATTTAACTTTGAGATTTGCAGCTTCCTGAACCCAGCCGGCAAACAGTCTATGAAAGCCCTGGATTGTATGGGAAGGTCATAGGTTATCATCAGTCACCCACCAATATGACTGCTAACAACCAAGGCGGAAATCTACACTTTGCAAATTTAAATCTCCCAGACCCCCAGCCAGTTCCATCAAAAGAGCGGCTGCTGCCCTTCTCGGCCGATGTTCAGAGCAAATCTTGGTATCTAGGTGCTAGCAGTTGGAGGAAACCATCAGCTGTGCCATGCTGCTTTCCTCCACCCGCTGGAATAGGCATTTCAGGGGGTCTGTCTGCATACAAATATTAGGCACCCCTCAGCGGCTGAAGAAGAGCCCAGGGGAAGGTGGTATGCACTGGAGCAAGATGTAGCTCTTTCAAAGAAAATATCCAAAACTGGGGGCTGACACTGCATCATCTCGACTTCAAAACAAAGAAACTTAGGGGAGATCGGTGCTCCTGAGAACTGGGTTTGCTTTCCGCCAGGAGAGGGCAAAGCCAGCCCTATTTCAAGGAGGCAGTCCGCGTTTTCAGCTTTTTAAACTCGCCTTTTAAGCCAGATCTCTAATGCTCCCCTTTGCCAGCCTTGGTGAATTTGCCCCCGGAGCAGACACGCGTTCTGCCCCAGCTTTGCTTTGCATTCCCATGCTCTCCCTTCCTCTCGCCCTACAGTGCTCGGTATTTCCTTACCTACTGGTTGAGCTTTTCCCCTCCTCCTGCGTTCAGAGACCCTGATTGCAGAGCAGTTTGCAAGAGACTGAGTGTTCTTTCCGAGCTGACTGGCTGTTATATACACTGCAGAAAAGCGCCTCTAGATGGCAGCTTAGTAAGTAGGTTGCTGCCCAAAATCTTTTTTAGGGGGGAGAGAGAGGAAGGGGGGGGGGGGACGAGAGAGAGAGGTGGAAAGTTTTTGCTGGATTGTTGTTTCCTGCTTGGGCAATTCGGCACAATCACCTCCCTGGGAATGCCCAGTACAGATGAAGCAGGGTCCCTCTGAATGGGATCTGTCACCTGCATCCTGTTAAAAGCTCCAAAGCCAACATTAGCCTGTCTACTTCAATTCTCAAATATTTATCTTGTCTTGGGTGTCTAGAGATCTTTGATCCCATTAACAAACACGCGCACACGAAAAGGTGTGCTTCCTAACTCTGCTGAAGACTTTGATCTCAAGGCCAATTTCTTGAAATCCTCAAAGCCCACTGTATTGTGTGGCTTTTTAATATCTATCTTTTTTAATGTGACTGTAGAGATGATCACTACTTTTGTAAAGTAGAAATCACAGTTTCGGTACAGCCTGAAACACACTTCAGGAAATGGCCTTATAAAATCTGAAAGACATTTGCATTCTTTCATCTGTAAAGAAGCCCAAATTCCCCATAAATCAAATCTAAATGCTAATGTTCTTTCCCTGGCTTATCTAAGAGAAATACTTGTGTTATTGTTGGATATTTGTTTTTCCTGTCCAGAAAATGAATTTTTTCACATTTTATTCAAAGACACTTCAGCTTAAAAAAACCCCACCTTTCCACCCATGGGAAGCAACAAGTTTGAGGAGTGGAGCCATAATTTCAAGCTTGAAAATATTCCAACAAGTGATTTTTTTTGTGCTCCAATTTTTGAATGCCCAATTAGAGACATTTCATTTTTAGAAAGTATTCAGTGACACTGAAATTCAGGTTCCCTTATGATATCCCAAACTGGGCAACCAAAATCATTAGTCACTTAAAAATTTTGACCATAGAATCTATAATTTAGTGTTTTTAAAAAAATCAGGCCATGGAAGCTCTTCTGACAAGATGATTGGGGATTTTTGAACATGAAGATAAAAATAAAATTCAGAGCAACTCAAAGCAATCTTCAACCTGAGATAATGTTTTGTAGCACTTTTCTGAAATAAACTGCCATCCAGTTCAATTTTGGCTCCTAACATACAAAAGTGCTCACGCACACACACACAAAATTCTTTTTATACATCCGCTAAAATTAGCAGAGATTGCAAGTTCAGAGATTGCAAGGAACAGGCATTATGTGACTAGAAAACCTCCAACATAAGAAAGCAGCAATGGAGAGAGAAAAGGTTTTGGTCAGGAAAAAAAAAAAGTTAAAAGTGTTCTCCTGATACCAGAAAATTGTGAACTGATTATACAGTAGGAGGCAGTAAACTTACACCCATTCTCCTGCACCGACTGCAAGAAAAGATAACACCAAAGTAAGATGAAAGTGAAACCAGATCATGAAAATGTCCCATTAGGCACCAAAGGCTGCATTTTGCAATGCCCAAATATAAGTATAAAAAGGGATTTGTATGGAATCAGTTCTGCAACTCACTTAAAAACACGGCCTGTTTTTTTCCTTCCTGGGGGAAGATGCTAGGACTAGACAGTAATCTACCGGCCAACAAAACAGTAATCCCCTTAAATGAAAACACAAATTGTGCAATGTGAGTACACATAACTGCTGAAGCTTGAAAATAGTGCTGACAGCTGACTCTTGTAGTCACACAGTCCTGTATATTCCTAATATATGGATGGCAAAATTATATATTTGAACTTCTTCACTTTTTCCCCTAATGCACCACACACCTCTGGGGAAAAGGAAAGTGAAGTTCAAAACCTCAGGGCTGTTGGAGGCCCAGTACAATTTGAGTTACGTGATCACTGTCCTACAGGCCTAGCATAGCTTCAGTTCCTTGCTTGGCTATTCTGACCCCTGTAGCATGACATCTTCCAGTTGGCAGAGACCGAATAACCTTATAGATGTCTCAGTTTCTGCATAGCAGGGCACATAATAAGATAAAACACAGATACTGTATGCTTGCAGCTGCACATAGATAACGGTGATGGGAACAAGAAATTTACCTTGAACGTCTGGGGTACACTGTTTTATTGCCAAGGGGCATATTTTTACTCCGCCCCGCCTATCACCAGATGTTGTTTTGATGACCCCAATTATTATGGTGAGAATGGAATGTAGTTAAGGGTGGAAACCCAATGTAGGTAATTAGCATATATGATGATGAGAAAGAGATAATTAGGTGAAGGTTGTTTATGGAAGGGTATAAGTAGTCACCACTTAGACAAAGGGGGGCTCTCCATCAACACATAACTCTGTGGGAGGTGCTGCAGGTTGGACCAGAGGATCCACTGACTCCCTGGCGGGGCCCCTGAAGAAAGCGGTTCCTGGATACAGCCTTCTGAGTAACTGCTTACTCTTCAGGCTTAGTGAGTATGACATATTGTAGTTAATTTTAGGCTTTGTTTCTAACTATTTATAGAAAACCTTGCACATTAAACCTTATTGATCTGCAAATCAGGCATACCGTGTCTCACTGCTATCCACACTGATCACTAAGTATCCAGAATCAACAAGGGCCAAATTCTCCTCTGCTACTCCAGTGGCACTGTACCTGAGCCCTTGTCTAGTGTAGCTAAAAAGGTTAGCTAACACATTTAACCGGTGCATTTTTAAAAAACACTAGTGTAGACAGGTTTTAGCACCCTCAAAACCCTGGAGTTGACCACCAGCAGTAAATATATGTTAAGGTGTTTTGCTCCGTCTACACTAGTGATTAAGAACATTAGCTAACCCCTGTTGGCTAACATATTCTTAAACCAGAATCCATTTTGCTGCTCAAGAAAGAGATTGAAGCCCTCCGGTTTTTAAGAGACTCTCTGGGGCCAGCAGCTACTCCTTCTGGTTACCCTACTTTGTGTGCTCTGATGTCCCGATTTTATAGGGACAATTCCGATATTTGGGGATTTTTAACTAGGCACCTATTACCCCGCACCCACTGTTCCAATTTTTCACACTTGCTATCTGGTCACCCTAACATGCAGTGAGAAAGGGACACTGCCAATTTATGTTATACCAGAAGGAGCCTTTAAGAAGAGTAAGAAGAGAAGGTCATGGAAAAGGAGAGCTTATTTACTGTTGTATATACAGGGTCTCTGGCTAGGAGAATCCCTATTAACCACCAGGACACCTTTGTTCTTAAAAAGTGTTTCTCTTTTAACTGGGCTTTTTACTGTCTCTTTCTTTCCCAGCAATCAGGAATCCATAGAGCCACTTTCTACTCTAAGCAAGAAGTGGAGTTACTCCAAATTTATACTCGCAGGGGAGCAAAATTTGCCCTGCCCACCCCCCTTCCAACTCTGGCCCGATTATCCTCTCCACCTCTGCATGTTTAAGGCAGCCAGTGTGGGTGGAGATGGGGAAGGGCCACATAATGTCATCTTGCCCATCTTCCAGTCCTGTGGAAGCCACTCCACAGGGCCCTGCAGATCAGAAGCGGGGATGCTGAGGAAAGACCAGAGTCCACAGACATTTGTTCCCTCTGGGGTGGGTTTGGGGGGGGACCGTGACAGCATAGAGTCTGAGGGATCCCTGCTGAAATGAGGCTGTGAGGAGCCAAGGGCGTAGGGTAGAGACCCCTGTTCTCTATGCAGATCTCCTTGGCCTTTGCTGGCCTCCCATTATTCCTGCAGAGTTGTCCCACACATGCAATACACCCATTGGATGAAGGTGCAACCCCGCCTCTGCTCCACAGATAGGACACGTCCGATTAAATTTCCTTCGTTTCCCTTTCCCTACATGGGCTGTTCCTGCTAATCTCCAAGGCTCCCCATGCAGCAAAGCATTTCAGCACCTGCTTAACTTGAAGCACGTACTTCTATCTGTTGACTTCAGCGTGCGATTAAGTGCTTCAGCGAATAGGGTGGGATTATTCACCTGCGTAAAGCTAAGCACATGCTTAAGTGCCTCGCCAAATAGGGGCCCGAAAGTATAACACAAAAAATGCCCTGGCAGGAATCCAGAGCCACTCAACAAAGAGCACAGATTCTCCTTGCCTGGACTGCCAGGAACCAGCCAAAGTTTCCGTCCGAATTACCATTCAGTGTTCGAGCCTTCTTCAGACACACTGGCCAACCCTAGCTGTGCCTAATTTTCCAGCCTCCTCCCTCAAGCGATCATTTTCAGGGACTGCATTCCTCGGGCAGGGGGAGGCAAACACGTCCCTTATAAAAGCCAGATTGTGCTTGGCACTCACAGACGAAGTGCTTGGCGGAAAACTTTAAAACCACCCAACATTAAATCACTCTCCGTCGCAGCAGGAAGAGTCAACGAGATGCCGGGGCCCAAACTTTGCTCAACTGGAGGAGGGAGGGACCGGCTGGCAATGTGCCACAAGACCAGAGGCCACATCTAAGTTGCATAAAAATTCCATCTGCCACCATTTAGAGACTAGTGGTGCTTGTGTGCAAGGCTGCCTCTTGATGCAGGCAGGTGGTTGTATAGCCACAGGCTCCATCTATACATGAAAGATGCAGGCAGCTGCAGGTTGTCTTCTAGAATACCCTGGTTCATATGGGACCCACAAGCCTTTTCCTGTCTGGCTTGTGAGATCCTTATGATCTCAGTAAACAAAACAGTCATTGCAAGGCCATTATTTTAACATGGAAAGTGCCTGGCCCATTGCAAGCACTACCGCTAACCGCCAGTCAATGGCAATAGCCGATAATCCCAACGGGGCCGTTTTCCCACAGTTCAGCCATCTCCCAGTTGACTATTGGTGGGCCTTTCAGGGGGGCTCTTTCATCCTGCCATCTTCAAACCGTCACCATCACTATTATGGAAACAGCTGTCTGAGATCATGGCTCCATTGTGCTAGGCACTGTACATAAAAATGACATAATAAGAGACAGTCCCTATCCCAAAGAGCTAACAGTATAAAGACATTCATTGGGCAAAGGGAATGTTATCCCTATTTTACCACCACTCAACCAACATCACATAGAGAGACCGTTGCAATGGTGGGAATTGATCTGAGGCATTTTAAGTGCTAGTCCAATGCCATTACTATAAGACCATCCGTACCCTTGACAGCATGAGCCGCTAACGCTTACACTAAAGGAACAAATCAGAAAACTCTGCCCCCCTTCCCAATCACCTACTGCTTGTATTAGAAACAAGGACTGGAAACTTTGCTTTCTATCTAAGTTTCCCTTTTTAATGGCCCAGTGTATGGACAGGCACGTAATCCCCAGTCCTGCTTAATCAGCTACAAAAATGTAATGTGGCAGCCACGAGTGCTGGAAAGATTTCTGGTCTGATAAAAATTAAGTAACAGGTGGGCAGGGGTTGTCCTTAGAGCACACGAATATTTAAAAGGGACACAGGGAAATATCTGTAATTTGCTCAGCAGGAGGGTTGTCACGAAGTAGCAGCAAGACTGATCAGTGTCACACATTTGTGAGAGTGTCTCTGAGAGAAAGACATCATCCCATATCCAGCGTCACATCATGGTAGATTGGCTAAGCATATACCCATCCAGCAACACACCCATGCCTCTCTCAGGCAAGAAAACAAAACAACAGCCTTTGCGAGCATCAGTACACAGAGTCAAGCTGCAAACTGCGTACCTGAGCTCTGCTTGGGGCCGGTATACAGAATTAATATAGCCTACTGTGATCTTCATAATGAGAACTGGAGGAGGGAAGGTACCAAATTAAAAAAATCAATATTAATTTCCTCCCTTTTACAATCCAACTAGATTTCTGGTCTCTCCCTGACCTAGGCATTATAATGTAATTGTGATCATGGATGGAAGAACCAGACAAATGACCAGACTAATAAAAATATCACTACTTAAAGAACCATTTCTGTGAAGCTCTTTGAAGATAGAAAGTAAAAAGGAATAAACTTTGAACAGTGCCACTGCCATGATTAGCCCAGATAGTTTGCCCTGACTCTACAATGGAAAATATTCATACTAAGCCTATATCTAAGTCAGATTAAGCAGCCACGAACAAAGGTCAGGAAATTCAAAGTTATTGCTGTTATTCTCTCTCACTCAGGTCATTCTGGGTAAAAAGAGGCACAAAAGCATGAAGCAAAGGCGGAGGGTCAGCTGTAAAAGTTAATTTCCTGGCTTTTGTTCATTTAGATGGAGACCTTACAAACTTGTTTGATGCCTCCTGGAAAATTTCAGGCACCTTCCTGTTCCATTCCAGGCTTTGTCCTCCGAAGTCCCTGCTGCTGCAATCGCCAACGCAGCTTCACAGCTGGCAGCAATTCTATCAAAGACCATCCAGCAGCCTTTATGGACTAACCCTGCCCTGAGCATGTCTATTATTATGACCATGTTTGGACTACGGCAGCACTTAGAGACCAAGGCCCCGTGGTGCTAGGTGCTGTATGTACTGAGAAATAGTCCCTGCCCCAAAGAGCCTGCAATGTAAGGAGACAAGAGGTGGGAAAGAGAGGCCTGGAGGTTTCCCACAGGTTGCACAGCGGCTTGGTAGCAGAGATAAGTGCATTTGACACCATCTGAGGTCCCATCCCCTGCACTACGCTGCTTAATTAGACAGTTAAAAGGTTGGTGGCCACCAGCGCCTTGTCAACACTGGCGTTGTTGCTGTTACCATTGGAGTAAGAAAAAGGGGAAGCAAGTCGAGTGGAAGGAAATAAGGCCTGATGGATCTTGTCCTGCTCCTGCTTCAATTGTCAATTGCAAAAGCTGCCAATTGGCAGGCCTGGGTCCCAACATGTTTATCACAGGGCATGTGCAGTCTATATTGCCCTTATTCTATTGATTTATAGATACTCTTGTGTGAAAACGGTGGGTCAGGCCATTAGGGAACACAGCCCCTTTAAGTCGATGGGATCAGGGCCTAGAAGCCTTCTGTGGGTTTTGGACCAGAACTCTGCCCCTCCCCCCCTCCCCACCGTCAGGGTCCGATTTTCAAAAGAGCTGACCACGCTGGGTGCACCTGCGTGAAAATCTTCCCATGGGCATCCCGACAAGGAACTAGTGAATGCCGAGGTCTTTTCCAAACCTAGCTCTTATTTAGGTTCTTCAGTGAGAGCCCAGCTCTTTTTAGAGAGTGTGGAGCACATGGAAGTGTGGCTTCCACGACTTCACCTGCTCCCAACACTTGGACCTCGCCTGATGGCATAATTCTTTGCTTGACATTTACATTATGTACAAGCAAAAGGATTTCTAAATGTTATTGTTAATTATTTGAATTGCAGAAGCAGCCAGGAGGACCCAGCAGGACCTAACATGGGACAAATGCCTGGTCCCTGTCCCAAAGAGCTGACAATCTAAGTAAAATGTTCCTCTAAGGTTGTTGCGAGGGTTTTTCCCCCTCCTCCCCTGCCATAAGCAGCTTTAAAAAAGAACACTCTTTTGTCATAATGTGCTAGCGTTAAATAGCTAATGGTAGTAATACTGGGCTTTTCCGTGCAACCCTCCCATGGAAGGTGCTAAAGGACCTTTAACAGAAAATGAACATTTAAACCACACAACCCTCTGTGTGGTAGGTATTAGTCCCGTTTTATAGATGGAGAAACTGAGGCATGGAGAAGTTAAAGCAAAACACCAAAGGTCACAAAAGAAGGGCCTGATTCCTTTTAAACAGGGAAAGTGAGTTTTACCTGAGAGGGAAATGCAGGTGCAGACTCCTTCTCTGTAGCGGAGCTGGGAACAGCACCCAGAGCCCCAAAGCCCAGTCCTGCGCTCAAATTGCTGGACAGTACCATAACCAAACCCAACCACTACAAATCATTCATCGGGTCTCACGAAACAACACTTGTGAGAAGGGTTTTATTTGAATTCTTGATCCAGAGTGCTTTGTGTGGGGGGGTCACATTTCAAGCATTTCTTAGCAATAAACAACCCAGAAACTTTCCTACAGTCTCATGTAATCACAGGACTCCAAGAACTAGGGCTTTCAGAAAAAATATACTGTGACACTTGTAAAAAGAAAGGTGTGGCAGTGAGGTCTGAATCTCCTGTTCAGGGATTAACTCCTCCCACTGTATTCAGCACTGGTCCTTTTAGGGTTAATGGTGAAAAGGGAACAACATGAATTTAATCATACCATGGAGTGTGTTACATGTATCGTCAAAATCAATGGAGCAGTCCAGTTTTTGGCTGCCCTTATCAGTTCTTCCATGATAATCTGACCATGCTTCCGCCCTGGGACTAGAATTCTATTCCCAGCTCTGCTACTGGCCTGATGGGTGGCTTTGTGCAAGTCACTTTATCACCCTGTGCCTCAGTTTCCTCATCTGTAATATGGGGACAATGATACTGAGCTCCTTGGTAAAGCTCTCAGATCTACAGATGAAAAGAGTTGTATAAGAATTAGATATTATTACATTAGCCACTGCACCATCACCACACTAGAGAGGTTAATATCTGTATCCAGCTTTCTCACAAGACAGTTTCTATCAATCACATAAGGAATTGCAACTATAACAATTTTTTAGCAAGTTTCCAGAAATCCCCAGACCAGGTGTAACTTGCATTCCAACTTGCTGCAGTAGGCCAAGAAGGAGGGGGAACCCAGAGAATTTGACATACCATTTTCAGTGCAAAGAGAGTTTTAAATAAAAATCTATTTCCAGCGTAATTAAGAATATTTCCCATGTAGCTAATAATTATCTGTGATGGCTCTCTCCTTCACAGTCCATTTCCCCATTCCCCCTCCTCCACTAAATAAAGGTGGCACGTGTATATGTTATTTGTGGCTTCATAATCTGCTGTCATAGAAATTATTGTAATTTGTTTGAAAAGGTACAAGAATGTGACCACATGGAAGATAAAATTGGATTCTGAGCAAGAAATCCTGCCTTCAGCAATTACTGCAAGCAGCACTGAAATTGCCAGATATATTGATTTTGATATAAACACTATTTTTAAAATCTTCCCCTGCATGCAGAATTGCCTCTGTGGGAACAATGGAATTAGCAATCTGGCAAATTTGCATCAATAGTATAGTAGATTCTGACAGAACCCTGCCTATAGAAAGCTGGGTTGTAACTTTCCATTAGCAACAAGTGTTACAAAAGGCACTTGGAAAAGGGAGTTTAAATTGAGATAGAAAGTGGGGTGGGGGAGATGGGCAAAAGGTGATGTAAGGTGGCAAATAACTAAGAAAAGAGATGCCTGCATGAAATTAAAATGCATGAAACCATAAATCATGCAGAAAGAGGATACATCATGAAAGAATATAGTCCTCTTTCATGGAGGTATTAATTCAATAGTGGCATATCATACTGTTCTCTGTGGAGGAAAAAGGCATTGTTTTAAAATATCCTACTTTAACAGTCCTCTAGGAAGGAAAGGCAATATACCCTTTGCAGGAAAAATGACAAAATTATAATTAAGTGATATTAGAAATAGAGCCTGATTCTCAGCTTCTGTAAATCAACACAGCTAGAAGTCAAAGGAACTAGCCTATTTACAGCAGCTGAGAATTAGGTTCATAATGTTCTAAATGTGACTTAATGAAACCAATAAACTCAAAACAAAGTAATTTTTCATTCCTAATCATGAACGCTATTTATTCGAGTTTGCTAATAAATGCTGTATATAGGTAAGGTTACAAAACTGTTCCACTTATCTCCCTACCAGTTTTATTTGATCATAATACTCTGAAGAATTTGCCTTTGCCATTTCAGCTGCAATGTGAGTTATTTTGCACAATGAGGAAAAACCTATGTTCTTGTTTCTGGGTTCAATCCCGCAAGGTGCTGGGCACTCTGTTCCCAGTCGAGCAAGACACTTGGCATGTGCTTACATACTTTGCTATGACAGCGCTCAGCACCTTGCTATTAAAGAGTCTGGGACAAAGTTTGGGAGGGGAAATATGTCACCCTCTGCAAAAGGGTAGGAGATATCACAGCCCTGCAGGTCAGCTTCCTGATGGAGAAGAAATCAGTGACATTAAGTCAGGGTATTTTTTTTTTTGTTTGTTTTTTTTTTGTGTAACTGGTTTATTTACCCACATACACCAGTCCTGGAACATAAATGGCACACAGACAACCCCTTCGTTCTCAAATCTCAGCTCAAAAAAACAATGCCCAATTCCCAAGAAGCAACTCTACATTAAGCATTGACTCCAGATGGAGAGATTAAGGCAGAGAACTGCTTTCTTGCTGTTTGCCACAGCTCCCCACCCACCCAACGAATCTGAATCACAAAACAAACTGACAATGACGCCTCATTTCTTCAAAGACTGAACTGTCCCTTCACAAACAATGGAAATTGTAAAACTAGGGAACAGCATTGTTTGGCAACTCCCACCTTAAAAATATTTCTCATAATGTAAAAAAATAAACATGCTTTTTCTACATAGCACTCAAACCCAGCAATGTCGTGATCTGTTTTCTCAAGGTCCTAAGCACCTCCTGCTCCCATTGACTTCAGTGCTTCAGTACAACCACATTTGAAAGGGAAAAGTACACTGGATTATATAGTTCCAAATCATCCTCTCCCATGGGGATTCATTGCAGGACCTGGGTCCTTAGACAGCAGCTCCCTTCTGCAGCCAGTAGACTGGGATCCGCGGGCCACTTTGAAAGCCCCCACGAGCCACTTTTGGCCCCCAGGCCACAGGTTGGGAACCACTGTTGAAATTCAACACCAAATCAGGACCATTTATTAAGTGCAGGTATTTTTTGTTAAACAAGAGATTAACTGTGAAAAACGTGTTTATCATGCACAACCAAAATAACAAAGGCAACAAATGCCAACACTAAGGTTCATAGAGCAATATTAAGTTGGTCCCATTGCACATCTTGTGTGTTGATGGTATATATTTAACAACTATATTTAGCAGCATATTTAACAAGAAAAATAGCAGTAGGAAAATATCCTACATTGGCCAGATTTTCAGTTGATGTACATTATCATAGCTCCAGAACTATGACAATTTACATCAGCTGAGACTTTGGGTTATGTGCAACAAGACCAAGTTAATTGTCGCTGCAAATACCTTTGCTTTCCAATTTCCTGACTTTGTCATGTTAACAGGCCAGCCTTTAATAATACACACCTAGTCTTTTTACACCAAGGAGAAGGTTGCCTTCTTTTAAGAAGGTTTCTCCTCTGAGATAAATTCATGAAGCCAAAATTTTGTGGTGTCTGTGTCCTGCAGTATTGGCACCTTACAACGCAACATCACTCCATAATGACATTGTGTGCGACGGTTTGTACAACAAGAGTCGTCCCCTTCTGCTTTTCTTATAAAAAAGGAGCACATGAGTAAAGATTGTTTTGTTACTTTCATTACACTCTAACACAGAGTGTCACAAAGCTGTCACACAGGGCCTCAGCCTATTTTCTACATAAATATGCATGTAAGAAACCATCTGCCACCTCCCCTCCAGACAGCAAATACAAAGAATGCAACTAATAATTCTATTTTATGGGGAGAAGTCACTGATAGGAGTAGGAACCTGTCCTTGAGAGTTTCTCCAAGTGAGGGCCCTGCTACAAGAGCAAAGGAACAGCTCTGCTGCCTTGCTCTATTCAACAGGGACTCCCTGTTGTACTGAGCTGAACCCATGAGCTCATTATATATGTCATTCTGTCTTCGAATCCGATACCCTGTGGGGGAATCTTCGGGGAATGTGTTTTAGTTAAGCCTTGGGTCAGGGAGAGTTGACTCAACCTTAAAACAAATCCAGGCGATCTCAGCTGACAACCCACTGACTACTGTTTGCACTACAATGAAGTAAGAGATCGAGCTCAGTTAAGGCCAGTGTTAACATAAATCCAAGGAGAAGGGCACAACAATATTCATTCACTATTGACAAAGGGAACATTTTTTGTGGGGGCAGAATTCTGAGAAAGATGCTTACCAAGTAGTATACTTAGTGTCCCATGTGGTAAAAGGATCTCAATCCTGTTTAACTGCACTGATGTCTTACGCAGGCTGGCAATAAAAGGTATGCATATGTGAAGGCTTTTTGTTACAAGTATTGGATGGAATTCCTTGGTTTGCATATCAGGTACCTTTCATGAGAGGTATTTTATATGGATCCCCATGGAAAAATCTTAGAGGACATGCTCTACGCTCAACTCTGCACATGAAAGCAATAACTCTCTGTGCATTATTTGTGGTTTACAGCTGAGGGAAACACAAGCTGCACTATTTGCAATTCTAGGGTGAAATCCTGCCCCCTATTGAAGTCAATGGGAGTTGTACCATCAACATCAATGGAGCCAGCATTTCCCCTCCTTCATTGTACTTTTTCTTTTCGTTGGATAAAGCTATTTGTAAATCATCCAGCACTGACCATTCCCATATTGCAAAAGGGGGGAAGAGGATGTATGCTGGAGACATAACGTAAAATTAAGAAAGGGGATTTTTTTTCCCTCCATTCTTCAGAACCTCAGAAAACTGGTGTCTCAAACCACTATTTTTGCATTCAGTTTGCTCAGAATGATGTGGATATTCATCTTATTGCTTCAGCTTCTATAAATTTGACAGAATCTAAAGGATCATTTAGCTCATGATCAAAAGCAGCATGCTCTAAAATCTTTTGCTTGCACAGGTGTAAGTCAGGAGTCATTTGTCTGAGGTTACTAAAGTTACACTGGTGTAAAACTGTCAGACTGGAGGAGACTCAAGTCCCAAATACACAAGGAAAGAAAAGCAGAGGATATCAAGGTTATGTCTTTGGTGCAGAGTTAACTTGGGCTCTTACCAGGGTGTTGCCCCAACCTCCCTCACATCCACTCAAAAAGCCCTCTCACTGGAGTTTAGTGGCACATTCACCCACGCTAGCTGGCTCATCTAGGCCAGGAGGCTAAAGCCCAATTGAGGCTTTCATTCAGGCTGCTAGCCTTCATCCTCACTTCAAAAGCTTGAGTTAAGTCACTCAAGTGCTGATCAACCTCCAATGCCTTTCCACAATTCCCCCCACCCTCCATCTGCCCAGAAGGACACAGGAGTTCTCCCACAATTCACTGGGAATCCTAGAGCAGCTCAGGTTACTGTAACACAAGGAACCCTGGGATATGTGCCCAGAATTCCTAGCAACACACACAGGCAAGTGCAGCACCCGTGAAGACTCAGTAACTCAAGTAAGGCTTTGCAGGATGATTGCTCACACCCAAATGCTGATCAACGGAGTTTACTTTGCAGTGAAGATCACATGGGCCCAATTCACTATTGCCCTGCCCCTAGTGTAGTCATTGTCACCAGTGCAAATAGGGCACAAACATTTTCACCAACATCTAATCTAACCCTCCTCAGGGTAGGTCTAAATGACATGGTTGTGTTCCATCTACGCTAGCGCTCCTGTTATTGTTATGATCTGTGGAACTGCACAATGCAATGGTGAGATGATTACTCTGAAAATGATAGCATAGATAAAGCCTGAGCATGCTGTCCTTTTACAAACTGTGCTAGTACCTAGTAACGTGGTTTGTAAAACTGGTTATTATAGATCTGGGTGAATTTTTTCAGAAAAACCTTTTTTTTGTGAGGGCAGGGGGCTAAAAAAATGCAGATTCAGATGGACCAAAATATTTTGTGAATTTGGGTTGAATTCATGCAATTGTTTCATTGGAGAGATGAGATTAGATAGATAGACAGATTCTGAAAAAGTCAAAATATTTCATTTTGATAATTCCAAAATGAAACATTTCGACCTTGGTCCAAAATGACATTGTTTCAAATTTTATTTTGATTTTATTGCATTTTTTTAAAAAGTAAAAAACCAAAAAGTTTCTTTTCAACTCAAACATTTGACCTAGATCTTTAAAAAAAAAAAAAAAAAAACAACTTTGAGGTCACTGAAAAATTTTAAAAACTTTTGTTCTGAGTCAATCCAAATCAATTTTTTTAAATGATTCGTCAGTTTAGCCACTGAACCAAAAAAAACCCCCAGTTATTTGCACAGCTCTTGTTTATAAACACAGATAGATAATTTTTATCCTGAGCAGGGAATCTGTATCAGCATTTTTTATTAAAATAAATTTCTGGTAATCCCATTCCACAGCAGTGCAGATGAGACCTTTGTTTAAAGAGTGAATTATTCCATTGTTTTTCCTCCATTGTATTTCATTGCATGATTTCTAGTTATACAATACAATGCTTGACCCTGAAATGTATAAATTAAGCTAAGCAGCAGAATTGAACATTGGCAGGATTTTACTTGTTAAATGAAAAAAGGTGGAATCGCCACAGTAACACCTCAGAGACTCTTGGAATCTTGCAGATGAGATAAAATATTTATAAGGGATGCAATATTCATACTCAGCATTTCAGAGGTCGGCATAATTTAAACTGTTGATAATGTCACTCCTGAATCAAGCTAAATCTTAGCTAATTGGGATTCTTTTACTACCAACGAGAAAACAGTGTGAGAATTAGCACATTAAATTGCAATTAACAGTGTTATGCAGTTCATGCTTCACTCCAGATGTACATTATGTACATTGCACATGAATATTCACAACCAATAAGGGCAATTTAACAACAGCTTTTCAGTAAAGAAATTCACAGAACAAATCTCGGCCCCAGGGATGGAGAGAACGGTGAAAGACTGCATCCTCCCTAGAGCCTCGCCAGTACCTCAGCGGGGCATTATTTTACTCTGAGGGAAGCAGTGCTACAAGTGCAAAGTGTTACTCTAAAACCCATTATGGAACACTGGTTATATCTGAGCTCTGTCTGTCACACTTGGCTCACACAGATTGCCAGTCCAGATCAGACTCACAGTTAGGGTGATCAGATAGCAAGTGTGAACAATGGGGACTGGACGACCTATATAAGTCAAAGCCCTGAATATCAGGACTGTCCCTATAAAATCTGGTCACTCTACCTATAGTCCATCTAAACTAGTATCTAGTCTCTGGCAGTATCCATTTCCAGCTGCTTCACAGGCAAGCTTCAAGAAACCCTGCAAGGGGCAATTATGGGATAACCTGCCCCCAGGGAATATATCTTCCCAATCCCCACAAAACTCTTTGATTTATCATCATAACTTGATAGTCTTATTACCTATGCATGCACCATTTTTTAAAAATCCTGCTGAGATCTTGGCCTCTTTGATCTCCTGTAGCAAAGAGTTCCATTGGCTAATTATGCCCTGAGTTAAAAAACATTTCCTTTGATCAGTTGTAACTTTGCTGCCTTCCAGTTGGATTTGGGTCCCTTTGCTCTTATAGCACGAGAACATTTTGCTGTACAAAATCTAACCTATACTAGTCGTGACCAAATGTTGCTGCAGCTGATTTCTGTTTGACCAACAGACCAGTTCCTAGTGGACAGGTATTCACATTACAAAAAGACTCAAAAAACACCACCACAGTTGGCATCCTTGTTGGCAGTCTCAAGTCAGTCTTTCCTGAGTCAGGAACCACGTTTGCAGAACCAATTTAAAATGCAGTTTCAAACAGGCTATAGCAAGACTAGGACAACTGGATCCTCCACCCAGGAGGAGGAAAAGGGCTTTCCTTGTAACCTTTAGCCCAGTGGTTAGGGGAGTCACTACCAGTGGAAAGAGAGGTATTTTTAGCCCTGTACCCTGAGCCCCACAATTTGGCACCCGAGTATCTCTTTGAAGTGTAGATGTAGCCCATAAAACCAGAAGTGCCCAAGTCCTGCTTGCAGTACATCATTGCTATCATCAGTGGAGCTGCATGGGTGGTGATAAGAGCCCCAATGTCCTAGTGTAGACAAGGCTCTAGAAGGGAGGGTTTAACAGTGCTCCTCAACTAGCAAACACTCTTCAAACTCAGCTAAAAGTAGTGTGGCCCTGCCCCCGCTGGCCAGCAAAATTATGTTTATGCCCAAGTTAGTCTGACTCTGAATCAGAGGAACAGGTGTAAGAAATATAGAGGAATTAAGTGCAGCTAATTTACAGGGACAAAAGAGAGTCACAGGCACAGGAAAAAAAATCCACACACAGGCCTGGTCTACACTGACCGCGGATTTCGGTGGCAGTTAACAGGAGATTTTGTATCTCCCCATCAACTTCCTAACATCTACTTACCACAGCGTCTCCACTGCGCTGAGCCGAAGGGAAATGCCCTACCATTGACGCAGCACTATGCTTCTTACCGGGGTGAATTTACAGAGTCGACTTCCAAGGTCGATTGAGCGAGTCTTCACTGCTGCTCAGTCGAACCCACAAAATTGATCCTGCCCAGCCGGTGCTGCCACCGGTAGTGTAGACATAGCCACAGACAGTATAGCGTCAGGGCCTCGACACAAATTTTCTTGCATTTCTCAATTTGCCTTGAAAGCAAAGCTTTCTTTAAAAAATAAAGTCACTAGTCCAGTTGTATGAATACAGCCTTCCCAATGCTAACAGACTCACTGCTGCCCAAGCGTTGGGAAAAAAAATCTGTCTACATCTAAAACCAATAGCCACTGCAAAAATGTGAAACCACCCATCCCCAAGTCACCCACAGACTGGTTAATGCCCAGAGTTTTTGTTGGCCTATATGGCTGTGTAAAGGAATTCACTCACCACAGGAGCACCTTCCCCTGGCCAGATATGGTATAGCAGCTCTCTCCCCATATGGCATCCCATGTTGACAGTTGCTCCATCACTGTCTCTTCTCATAACTCAGCCCTAGAGCCAGGTCGTGCTTCAGTCCACCCCTTCTGGGGCAACAGACCTTGTTAGTCCAATGACAGGTCTTCTGTCTGTCTCTGCGCTCCATGGTCATAAGAATGGGCCACACTGAGTCAAACAAATAAGCCATCTAGCCCAGTATCCTGGCTTCTGACAGTGGCCAGCACCAGATGCTTCAGAGGGAATGAACAGAACAGGGCAATTTATTGAGTGATCCATCTCCTGTCATCCAATCCCAGCTTCTGGCAAACAGAGGTTTAGGGACATCCAGAGCATGGGGTTGCATCTCTGACCATCTTGACCAATGTCCTTACAGCCCTTCCTCGGGGGGGTTCACCCCACCTTCCTTGGTGGCTGGTAGGTGAACCCAGACCCTCCCTCTACTCTGGTTCCAGACCAGGGACCCTGTAGCAGGCAAACAAGGTCTACTCCCTCAGCCTCCTTGCTGCCTCCCTGGACCCCCTGCTGCCTCCTGTTACAGCAAATGACTACAGACTCTCTCCCTGCTTCAAATTCCCTGGCTTTATAATCATCACCCAGCCCCTCCCCAGCTAGACTGCATTATCAATTAGGCCTGGCTTTCTCTCTCGCACAGGTGCTGCCAAGCATGTTAATTGGCTTCTCAGACCCATATTAACCCCCTCAAAGCCTCTGTGGGGATACACATGCCATCACAGGTTGCTATGTGGAGGAGAAGGATGGGCATGTAACCTATGGGAGGTGAAGCTGTGTCTCTTATCCGTACAACACACCAGGATGCAGAGGAGAACTAAAAAGAGAACCTGAAAGTATTCACCCCTTTTTATGTCAGCAGACTGGCTCCACCTTCTTCTGCTAGGAAATAGCTCCTCTCACAAGGGCTCTGTAAACAAATAGAATACTTCAGCTTCCCAGGGCTGCCAGTCTAGCACTTCTCAACTAAATTCACTTGGGAGGAAAGAAATAAAAATAAATGTAATTGTTTTCAAAATGAAATACTACTAATGCGTATCAAACAGGAGAGGAAGTTTCAACCAAGGGGCTCCATTTCCATCTTGTAGTAGCCAACTTGTTTTCCACCACTAGAAGGTATTAAAATAAAAGTCCAGAAGCATCTGATCCTGATCTCGGCTACACCAGAGGCATCTTTTTGTGTTCTTCAAGGTTAGGGAACAAAGCTAGCTGCTGGTGCTGATCTGTGTTTAGTTTGCAGGGATAATCCTTCCAAAATGAAAAGCTTCAGCAATTCCAGCCAAGTCAGTGAAGTTACAGTTGTGTCAGTCCGACTCAGGCCCATTGAAGATATTTCCTTAAAAGTTAAAACCAGACATTTGTACATTGGATAATGTTTCAAAGGAGACAGCAGCCTTTTGAGGAATGGGAGGGAAGGTTAGATTTACAGAGTTACAGGATGAATTTAAGAAGGCACTTTTGAAACAAATTCATCACTGATTAGGCATCCAAAATGAAACCACAAAGCACTTTATTAACTCTATTTTGGTCAGTTGAGCAAATGTGTTTTTTAAAACTAACAGCTAGCTAACAGCTTTGGAAATGCCTCCTCACTTTGCAGAGAATTTTACAGGTATGAATCAGGCTCTAAAGTTCTAGCCAGCAGGTTTTTGCTTGGCTGGCTAACAAAATAACCTTACATAGCTAAATGCAAACTACAGACCTAATCCTGGAAAAGTCCTTGGCCCAAAAAGTAGAACTGCTTAGGAATTTTCGAACAAAACATTTCTTCGGCAGAAAATGTTGTTTCTGAAACATGAACATTTTCCATAGGAAAATGTTAATTTTGTATAAATGTTTTTATTTTGCTTCAAGAAAATCACGGTCTGCCCTCTGGCTGAGCTGCCACAGTGCATTATGAGAAATGTAGAGCAGCTGTGGAGCCTACCTGCTTGAGGAGAATGGTGGAAGGAACCACCATTCCAGAACTACACCTCCCACAAGGTGGGAGAACCAGAACTACAACTCCCACAAGGCACTGCAGCAGCTCAGTTAGATGCCAAACCGACTCAAAATGAAACATTTCAACATTTCCAAATTGAAATTTTTCAGAACTTGGAGCTCAGTGGGACCTAGGTACATGTTTCAAGTTAAGCAAAACATTCACTCCGAAACATAGATCAGAACAACTGGGCACAGAACATTCTTAGTGTTGGTAAATGGTGGTGGAACTCTTTGCCATGGAACCCAAACCTCAGAGAGTTTGGATAATGGCATGAAACACACCCCTTCAACTGATACACAGTGATCTGGATTGCTTGGTAAACTGGGCTCAAGCAAACAATATGAGTTATAATACACCCTTCTGTAAAGTTATACATCGAGAAACAAAGGATATAGACCATATTTACAGGATGGTGGACTCTAGCCTGGGACACTGTGACTCTTAGAAGGACTTGCGAGTTATGGAAGATGATCAGCTGAACATGAGCTTCCAGTTCAACACTGTGGCCAAAAGGGCTAATGAGATCCTGGGATGCATAAACATGGGACTATTTAATAGGATTAGAGAGGTTGTATAAACCTTTGTGTTTGGCATGGATATGACCACTATTGGAATATTGTGTCTGTTCTGGTGTCCACAGTTCAAGAAGGATGTTGATAAACTGGAGAGGGCTCAGAGACGAACCACAGGAAGGATTAAAAGATTGGAAAACATGCCTTATAGTGATAGACTCAAGGAGCTCAATCTGTTTAGTTTAAAGAGAAGATCAAGTGGTGCCTTGATCACGGTATCTAAGTACCTGTATGGGAAACAGAAATATGATAATAGAGGGCTCTTCAATCTAGCATACAAAGTTATAACAAGAGCCAATGGCTGGAAGCTGAAGCTAGACAAATACAGACTAAACACAAGGTGCAGAGTTTTAACAGAGAAGGTAATTAACCATGGGAACAATTTAGGAAGGTTAGTGATGGATTCTCCATCACAGGCAATTTTTAAATCAGGAATGTGGGTTTTCCTAAAAAATCTGCACAATTCAAATAGGAAATTAATTCAGGGAAGTCCTATAGCCTGTGTTATTCAGGAGGGCAGGCTGGAATACAAAAGGGGGTGTTTTTTGTTTTGAGGGAGGTTGGCTTTATAATCTCTGAATAAAGTCATCCCTAACACACAATCACACTCCTCTGCCCTGGAGGAATGAAGAGAAACACCCACCCACACACTATTTATGTTCTCCAGTTTAGTTACCACGGAGATAGATGCCATATAAAAACAGCCCTATTTAGAAGAAGGTTGGCCCAGGCATCTACCGCTCTCCCAAGTGCAGTGCAGATCTCAGGAACACTCCAGAATTCAGAGCCATCAGTGTATAGCCCCCAGTAACTCCATACTAGTTACTAACCTACTCCCAGCCCCACAGCTACACTCCACCCTGCAAAGCCATAACCCCTTGTTATCTCCCCCAGCCACCAGCTCTCCAAACCCACCCCCGGAGCGTAGTTTCCTGGTTCAGCAAGAGAACCAAGCTGGCCCAGCATGGTATGAATTTACGTGGGTATTCCCTGTGGGACTGAAGGGTGGAAATGGTGTTGCTGAGAGTGGCTCTTCTCATGGTCCTGCCCCCTCATACCTGGCTATGATTCCTGTTCTACCTGAGGAGTCCCATTCACAATACCCAGAGAGGATCTTGCGCAAGGCAAATGCATTGCATGGCTGGTATCTTCTTCCGATGGCCCCACCTGGCTCTGATGCTCTTTGCTTATAGAAGCAGAGGAAGCACTGAATTCTCTGGCCAAATGCTGAAGCAGTTTTTATGAGTAGGCTTGAAATTCCTAGTGATATGGGTGTAAAGCATTAAAATGCTAACGTTAATTGTAGTGGTGTCACTGGTTTACACCCACGGACAGCTCCCAAAACCATCTGGGATTATTTATGAACATCTACATAAAGTCAAGGGACATCAAAGCAGCAAGCACTAGCAGGAGTATACAACAAGGCCAACTGCCATTTACGGTGTTTATCCTAAACCACCGTTGCTCCCCATTTGGATCCTTTATCAAACAATTAAGGGCTGGATGGATGAGTTCAAGGTCAAAAGTCAAATCCAAGTGGACTGAAAGAGATCCATTGAGTAATTAAGTGATCACTGAGGAGGCCTGCCCTTCAACTATTATTATTATTGCGGGAACTGCTTTTTTAAATGAGTTTTTTACATTTTCTAGGAAGGCATCTTTTTTATTCTTCAGGGTCTGTGAACAAAACTATTTGCTGGTACTGATTTGTGTTTGTTTACAGTGACAGTATTCCACAGATGAGAATTAGCCCTGGTTGGATAGGCATGTGGAGCCAATGACCAGTTAGTTTCATTATAACTTGTTATACCCGTGAAGCCCATGCTGGGATGTCAAAGACTACACCAGAGGGAATTTAGGGGAGTAAAAGAGACAAGTCTTATAACTTTTATTGAAAGTGTGAGCCATGTGTTTACACAGAGGCCAGGTACCACTTACTGAATCTATGCTGTATCTTGGAAATCAGCTAAACTATCAATAATGCATTTTGATTTACTGCAAGTTCAGGACAGGTCAATGTGCCATGAACAATTCCTGCATGAAGAAGATTAATGTTCTTCTGTGGCTGGTATTTACTTTATGCCATGAGCAATATAACCTTTGCCAGTTCTGCATGAGCTAATACAAGCAGACAGTGGTATGCTGATGATATCTCAACCCCTCGAGATCTGTTTTGTCAAAAGACCGCCATGCCATGCATTGCTACAAAAAAAATATATTGTTGGCATTAAGCATATACATCTGAAAGGGAAATTAACTAGAAATTCCAATACCAAGTGAGAGAGAAAAACCACTTCTATGTGTTTACTTACTCTGCAGCAATTCCTGGGCCTTCTCATTCAGGAAAAATATGTGCTTCTATGTTGTTTCAGTTTAGTCTTTGGTTTATTGTACTAAATCAGCATAGACCATTCCATAATTTCAACTAAGGAATGTAGCCAGATGAAGCAGTTACAAGACTGCCATGGCTCAAACTGTATAATATGGATTTTGAACAGAACTGGAAGGAAGAGTGGAGTCTTTGGAGGCCAAATCTGAAAATGAAACAGTGTGTTATAGGCCAACTTCCCTTAAGGTCCCAGTCATCAATAATTTATGGAGTCTTCACAGAGGAAGAGTGACCTTCATGAATCTGGCATAATAGGGTCACATAAGGTACCATTTCTTTCAAGTAATGTTCACATAACTGGTAAATTAGTCAGAGCACATGGCTGGTACCTGCTGGGAGCACAGCAAGGCATTCTAAAAGGGGAAAATGGTAAAGCCCCTGACATGAACTGAACTGAAAACTGATGATAGATCCCACCTTGACAGCTCTGGAGAACAAAGTCCTTCATTTAGTCATAGAACTGGTACTGTATGGTCAGCATTTCCCCCACACTCACAAATGTGCTTCAGCCATGTTGAGGAGGGAGTAGCTATGGGGACACAGACACTGCAGTCACCATGTATGTTTGGTCCTTGACTTCTTTGTTGAGCCTGCCTGAAATATGTATTGTTTGGGGTAGTCATTTCTGTGGTGTGTTCACCTGTTCACAAAGAACTGAACTGAGACCATTAGCTTCACGTCAAACAGCAGCCCACCAAATGGTTGTTAGTAAGTAGTACCTACATCATTATTGGGAATCACCAGATGGCACTGTTACAGCCAGCGACACAAGGTCTGTTTATCTGAATGTATTGGAGTTAGATCTTGGCAAAATACTTATTGCCAGTTATGAGGCAAATCTTTTTAGATGATACTGAGCATATCACCTCTGAAGTATGTTCTCCTGGCTGAACCTATTCTTCCCTTGTCTTTCTTTCTCTCAGAACCATTCTTAGGTGTAACAGCTGCCTATGGGTTATAAGCATGCAACTAAAACACCACACTCACATGGTGGTGGTGCCAAAACAACCTAACTACTTTGGACCATTATCTACCTACCTACCAGAGTAATGAAAAGAGGAAAATCACCATCTTGGCTTGTTAAAAAGGACAGTGAGGACTTCATTTTGGGAAGCCTTCTTTATGGAAATTCCTATCTTTTCCAGCAGAGGGCGGGAAAGATAGAAAGAGGGAACAACTGAAATCTGCCCAACAACACTAAGGTATAAATGAAAGCGAGACAGACAGCTTGGGGCTGTCCATCCCAGAGACAGGTGTACATGCATGCACACTGTCCATCCAAGTGGCAGTGTGAATCGCGACAACGACCCAGAAGAAGATAGAAGGACCCTGGGATGAGACTGAGGACAGCCCCTGCACTGACGCAGCTACTTAACTTCAAGAAGGACACTCCTGTTCCAGTGCCAAAGCCTTGAAGCCAAGGACATCTCTTCATTCCAGAAGGTCAAAGCCAACACCATGTGGAAGGGAGAAGAACAAATCTTAAATATTACATCTGGACTTGGCCTGGGTATATTGAGTTTTGGGGAGAACCTGGAGTATACCCCCACTGTATTGTAACCCCTCCAAGTGACCCCTATTATTGTTCATTTATTCTACAAATAAATGTGTTTAGGTTTACTTTACATAGTTTCCTGATTCATCCACTAATTACAGGGACCGGTGATGGATACGGTGGGGAACCCTTAAACACTACCTCTTGTATCTGCTGGTGGGTGGGTTTCAGAGTTTGCCCCTCTTTCCTGCTAACAACACAGTGTCAGAGCCATAGCTCCACAGAGTGGGGATGGACAGACTATCATGAGGTCCCATGCAACAAAATCATTGCCCCTCATTCCATCTTCACCTGTGTTAACTCCACATTGTCAGGGTAGTGGAGGGGCGCCTCAGCTTCATCACTGCTAGCCTGTCCCTGCAGGAGCTTCAGATGAGCCTTGTGGGTGTGGATGACATCTTTAGGGACCCAAACACCTGGACATTTACAAATGTTTTATTGCACTGTTAAAACATGAAAAGTAGTAAATTATGAACTGTCCTAAGTGATCACGCATTCCCACAATACACTTAAGGTATTTACGAGAATAATTTACGACTGTATTAACAGATTCCTTGTACCTTTAAATAATTTATTACCTCTGAAGAGAAATAAAAGCAAATGTAAATCAGTGCAGGAGAGCAGTTTCAGAGATGCTGGTACTCTGGGTTTATGAGCGGGTTATGATCTGCAGTTAAATCTGTGGGGTGCACACCTATCAATTTGAATGCATTCTTCAGTTCTGCTGGCTTTATGTTGTCATATCAACCACAGAAAACAGCCTATAAAGGGATAAAGAGATGTACACATACACCGGAGCCTGAGAACTTGTACATACTCTCACACCACGCTCCTCAACTGCTCTGGAAGGAAAAGGAAGCTTTGGAAATATAGGGTTCCAACTTCTGATGGCCATGAGTCCTTGGCAGCAGCTAACGTACTTATCCCAAGTCATCCTTTCAAAGCTACATGTTTCTGAAGTGGAACTCAACACCCACACTTAAAGTCCAGCCAGGGGACTCTCAGCATTATTGTCACTGAATAAGTGAGGAATGAGAGGGAAATGTTAGGAGGCACAGGTGTTGCATTGTATGGGAAGATGTCTAGGTAGGAAACATGCTGATCAGTTTATTTCTACCCACTAGAAGAGAAGGAAGGGGGGGCTGAAGGGAACTGGTAATGCAGTACTGAGCCTTTTACCTCTAGGTCACCAGTTCAAATCTGGCCCCCATCAGAGAGGCCAAGAATGTTCATGGAGACTGAATTATGGTCCCTCCACTGCAGCCCTGAGGCAGACTGGTGCGGTAGCATAGAGAGCTAGCCCTGCCGATGGATTTTTGTACTGGTTCTGTGGATGAACAGTTGACATCAGTTACATGTCAGGTCAGGCCAATAAACTCACTAAACTCATTTTAAAAATATAATTGTTAGGCTATGTACCTCGTGGTGATGGTGTTTAAAAACAAAGCCAACTAAATGGCAGTGAAGCTACTAGAGAAATGTATTCCGGAGTAAACTGTTTTAATACTGATTAATCTGATATATCTGTGCTGGTCAGGGATGCAAAGCAATTGAGAACTTTAACTACACATGGCAACACTCCTCCATTATTAACATCCTTTAGAAACAAGTCGCTCTTTATTGCTCCATAATATTAGATAAGACAATACAGTGATCTGCTAAGCTGTACCATTGGGTATTGGAGACTGAACGACCTGGATCTGCTTCAATTGCCCTTTTCCTTGCATGCTATATTACTAGCCCAGGAGACCTGTCAATAGGCACATGTCTTTCAAAAATGGCAGGCATAATTTTCCACAAAAAGATACCAAAAGCTTTTGTCTTCACTGAGAAATGGTGTTGTTTTACATTGAGATAACTATTTCAATGTAATATTCTAGTGGAAACAAGACACTATAGTTTTTTTTGGGGGGGGGGTTGTTGTTGTTTTTTTAAACTTTAGTGGCACTTGTCAAGGTAAACCCTGGTGGGTGATATAAGGATTAACCTTGATGTAGCTAGTCAAGAACTACCTATGGCCTTTAGAATTTTACATCAAGTCAGCTGTCTCAAGTTAACAATCTCAATGTAAAAAACACAACTCTTTTCACAGTGAAGGTAAAGCCAATATCACTTAGCTATAATGCTGCCATATATAATCAACACAGGGAAATGTAATGCACTTCTCAAACCTAGCACTCTCAATTTAACACCTCCCCCCCTCCCGATTGAAACATATATGTTTTAGTTATATGTATTATATATATATATTATATATTTGTTATATATTATATTACATATATAACAATCTTTGTTTGCACTAGAAGGCATCACTGTGATCGTGCAGTCTATGTAACACGAAGATAGGACTTCCCTGAATTAATTACTGTTTGAACTTGAGTTTTCTATGATACCTGGCACAACGAAAGAGATTTTTTAAATGTTAACTGCAAACTATGGGTCGCTCTTGTGCTCTTCTGGCCTTCAAGGTACATCTGTAATTGTTGATCTCACATAATGTTGGCAAAATGGATCAGGATAATATTTGTATGAAATGTATGTTTTTCTTGAGTGCACTTAGACCAACTGTGTAAGCAACTGGATGAGGAGAAGTGACGTCAGCAAAGCACAGCCATGTAGCATGAGGGCTGGCTGACAGCTTGAGAAGTGAAGTGGGATACCAGAAGAATGCATTTTAATAAGGCGGTGGATGCTTTTCTTTTTCCATCTTTATTCCATTTCTGAATGCTGTGATTCATGTGGTACCCAACTGAATTCCACTCAGAACTATCTCTGGCAGACCCAAGAATGCAGTCATAAAAAAAAAAATCTATGCACCAGCTGTTCTATTCACCTACACAGACATAAGTTAGTGGCCTGGTGAGGTCTGCTGTCTGAATCCAGATGTTTTCATGTAACGGTTGGTGTCTCTTCCTTAGCTAGCATTTAAACCACAGTGTGAAGATTAGGGGAAAGAGATGGCAAATCACATTGTAGCAAATGAAGATACTTACCCCCCATCTTCTCCCACAAGGCCTGAGGGTTCCCAGATTGCAATGGGACGTCACAGCCTTGTACATTTTAGAAAATAGATCTGAGCTGCTCAAGACATATAAAATGCAACTGGAAAACAAACATTTCCTATTTTAGTCCAGGGGGAAATTGCAATAAACCAGTTTTGGTTTTGGGGGCGATTATTACATTTCACTTTGTAGTTTATAAATGTCAGTCATGTAGACAAGTAAGTAGATTCCTTGTTTGTAGATCTGAAGATCTCTTTCCTCTTTGGCTTCCTCAACTGGCTCCCCATCCTGTTAAACTACTGGGGTGAAATCCTGGCATCTTTCAAATCAATGGCAAAACTTCCAAAAACTTCAATGGGGCAGGATTTCACCCATATTCACCTCCTTTAAGACTGCATAAATCTGTTTTCCTCTCTACTTCTCCTTCTCTGTTAAGTTTCACATTGCCTCCATCCCGTGCACTCTGCCAATACCCGCATTGCCTGTGTGTTCAAGACAAAGGCAAACAAGTGCTTCTGTGCCTTGTCCATGCAGCTGCCTATACATGATTGGCTATCCCAGAGTTCACCCATAAACCTCCTACCTTCTTCACTAAGTATTTCTTAAAAACCCACTTCTGCCCTGTTGCTTATAAGTTACTCCTGTTGATTTGTATGGAAAACCCCTTTTGTTGTCCCTTTCCCTGACCTCTATCTACCTGTATAAGTTTTTCAGGGGAAGGACCATTCCTTCTTGTATGCCCAGAAAATGGCTAACACATTATGGGTGCTACCACAGACAAGTAAATTATAGTAAAATAGTAATAATAATCAGATGGGACAGCTGCATGAGTTTTATTTCTTTTTGTGGTAACTCTTTCTATTATTTTCCTGTTGCAGCATATAGTTCATATGCCGCACAGTGGAGAATGCAGTGGTGGAATAAATGAAAATATACATAACAGTGTAAATACAAAGGCCTTAATAAATCACTTAGCTGTTGGAGAGAAATAGTGGGCCTGACCTGCAAGCCTTTTGCATGTGAAACTGCCACTTAAATCTCAGAGTTCTAGTCCATTTTATGAGATCAACTGCAGTTGCTAACATAGGATCCAAACCTTTATGATACTGAGCACCCTCAACTACCCTTGACGTCAGAAGGAATAAAGAGCATTCAGTTTCTTCCAGAATAGGGGCGTTAGGGATCACAGATGAACTTCTCTATCCATGCAAGGACACACCACCATTAAGCAACATACTGGAACTGCACTATGGGATCCAGCACTACACTGGATCCAATGGGAGTTTCACCTGAATAAGGACTGCTGGATTTGGTTTGGTCAGTCTTATAAAAAGCATCAACACTTACTAAGAACCAAGATGTTTCTAGTGGTGGGCAAAGTTCAAGAGATTTAAAGATTGATTTTATATTTCTCATTCAACAAAACTCCCACTGAAGTCAAGGGGAGTGGGAATTGCTAAGAGTCCCGGGGCTGATTCTTCACTTATGTCATTTTTACACCAGTGCAAACCAGTTGATTTCCGTGGCGTCACTCCTGATTCACACTGGTATAAATGAAAAGAATCAGATTCCATCACTGTAATCATGGATCCACTGAAGTCAATAGCAAAATTCCCATTGATTTCAGTGAGGCTAGGATTTCACCCTAGGTGTTTTATTTGAAGCTGAAATATCCAAACATCTTCACTTAGCAAAACTGGACTGGAAATTTTGCAACAGGTTTTTAAAAAAACATTTCTGGATTTTTGTTTCTGGGTACCTCAGAAACACCATGGGAGATGCCTTTTCTGTGGCTTCAATGTTTCCACTTCTGGGTGTAGTGGAAGGCAAAAAGTGCAAAGCGAGAATTTTGTTTAAAGTTAACTAAATTTTTATAAACTGCCAGCAAGTTTAGTTTTACTTGGGGGCAAAGGTGTTGGTTGGTGGATGGTTGGAGAATGATTATTTAACCCAACCTGTATAAAATCCTGTCCCTAGAGTCCTTATTTTCTGCTCTTTACTAGTTTTAATTATGTAGTCATTTTAAATACATTTTTTTCCAATATTTCAAATTTTGATTGACAAATGTTCAAGTTTAGAAGTCATCTGGCCTACTCCGATCTCTACCATTTTAGTGTCATTTTAGAGCAGGAATAATCAGAATACAAGGAGGAAAGCGAGAAACTGGTCCATGTATGAAGTTAGTTGTTTTGCCTAACAACTGTTGGAGAAAGGGTTAGACTTAAGTCAACTGTCTTCATGGGTTTTATTACATGGACTCATTTGATGCAATAATTTACATGGTACTTAGAGAACAAGTTAATGGATTTGTTTGGCTTTTATGCCCATTGTTTCTGCAATGTTTTTGCCTGGCAGAGGAGGGAGCGGAGGAAAAGTCAGGGTTTATTTTGCTTGCAGGAAAGATGTACCTGCTTATGCTGGGACAGATTCTACTACCATTACTCAGATGGATTAGTCCCTTATTCCTTGAGTAGTGCAGTGACAAACAGGATTATGTAGGGAAGTGAGGGACTATTCAGCATAACTAAAGGTAGCTAAAGCTGGCCCAAATGTGATTCAAAACTGTAGATTTGAGGTTTGTTTTTAATTTACTGCATGTGCCTTGAGTTTTGCTAATGGGGAGCATTTAATAAATCCATGGCCTCTGAGATACAGGAGGTGAAGTCAGATGACCTAATGGTGCCTTCTGGCTTTAAAGTCTATACATCTATGAATTTAAATTAAAATAAAATGCTGATTCTCCAGGCCACTTCGATAAACTGCAATCGCTTGGGTCAAAAGGTCATTAAGGGATTTTGCAGTCAATGAAATCAATGACAAAACAATTCACTTTAAATGGTGCAGAATCAGCGGCTAAATCCTAAAATAATATCAAAATTCTACTGGCACATGGCTGCCAATATGGCTATTGAAAAAACATTCAAAGTTGACAAGTTTGATGAAAACTTCTCTTTGAAATTTTGAACACTGATGGACAAAAAGAGTCAAAATTGTTTTCCCAGCACTGATCAAAATCAATTAGGGATGCAACTAGAGCTAAAAGATTGGGAAAGAATATTAAGAAATGCCCCAAAAAATCTGCTTACAGGAAAAGAATGGGACTCTGCGTTCCCTTTTTCTACAGGGTGTTTTATTCACAGTTCCCTGCCAAGTGCTGGAGAGGAGGAAGGACTGAGGTTCACACCTGGTGAGGATAGAGAGCATTCGAAGGTTTTTGGAAGGGAGTGGTCTCAATTATTTGCAGGGTAAGACGATCAGAGTAGATCAGTGGTTCCCAACCCATGGGGTCTTTCAAAGTGGCCCGTGGCTCCCTTTCTGCTGGCTGCAGAAGGGAGCTGCTGTCTAAGGAAGAGCGTTTTTTCCCGGGGCTAAAAGACCGGCACAGGCTCCTTGCTGCAGCCAAGGAGATGGAAGATCAGCGCTCCCCTCTCCCTGGCTGTAGCAGGGAGGACAGCAAAGCGCTCCGCCTGGGTCCTTAGGCACTGGGGTCCCTCCTGGAGCCAGAGGGAGGGGAGCACTGTCCCCCTGGCTGTAGAAGGGAGCCACTGCCTAGGTACCCAGGTGGAGTGCATAGGGCTACAGGACGCGTGCGGTTTCCCTGCTGCAGCCAGGGAGATGGGAGTTCAGCAAGGAGGCAGCCTCCCCACTGAACTCCTTCCATCTGGCTGCAGTGGGGGGAGGAGGAGACCTGCTGTCAGAGACTGGTGGCCCTTCAGGGTTGTAAAAATGATATCTGTGGCCCTAGAGTCAAACAGGTTGGGAACCACTGGACTAGATGCTCTGGTACTCATTTGGCACTGGACACCAGAGAAGAGCAGCTTTAAACCAGAGGTCTGAGGCTGATTCCCATTGATTTCACCAGGGTTTAGATTAGGTCCATATTCTCTCAATGATCCATGCCACAAGACATACAACTTCATTGTACTAGAATTGAATCTAGCACCAGAGCAATGATTACATCAACCGATAAGAACCGCAGAGCTAGAGATTGTAGTGCTGGAGACTGCTAATATTCATGGACAATGGGAGGATTGTGATCTCCGCCACACCCCATTCTGGGCTTGATTCTGCAAGGTGCTGAGCACTCTGGCCCTGATCCAGCAAAGCTCATAAACAAGGGCTTAACTTAAAACCCATGCCTAGTCCCATTAAAGGCAAGCCTGGGTTTAAATGGATCAGGGCCAAAGGGCTCAGCACGTGGCAGGATCAAGCTCTCAGTGACTACATTCGTTCCTGAAACACAGAAGCTGAAGAAGAGCATACAAAAGTCTATAACTGAACTGGCTAAAGAGAATATTCAAGGCTGCAGAAAAATCTCTTGGTAATAGTTTAGTGAGGTGTGATGTGTGTACCCTCCAGTACTGCTCAGTACAGCAATACACTTTGAAAGAAAAACAAAGAAAGAAGGAAAAAGCAAAAGAGCAGAGGAAGTTAGAACTTGTATAACTTTTTTTTTTTTTAATGTAGATGGATAGATAAACTCTAGCCTTGGTGCACTGGTTACATCAGCCGATAAATGCAGGGCTAGAAACTGTAGTGTTGGAGCCTGCTAATATTTGTGGAACATAGGAAGATTGTGATCTCCACCACACCCCAGTCTGGGCTTGAACCAAACCCCTGCAGCTAGATTCTGTGCTGCACCCCTGCTCCAGCATACCCCCCCCTGCTCTGGGAACATCTCATAAATCAGGGCCTTCGAGGGGGTCCTCAGCATGCAGCCTAATGGCTGTTTCCACACGATCTGAACCTGGAGAATCCTACCCTAGCCAGATGCTAGGCTTGTAGGACCCCTTCACACCATCCTGGCCCTTTGAACTGGCGTAAAGAGCCAGCGGGAGTGAGGATTTCACCCCTGAATCTCACATTCTTGAGGTTTGTGAGGCTGAAAGCTGGACTTGGATCCTAATTTTATAGCCTAATCCCATAACTACTTTAAAAAAAAAACTGCACTAAAGAATTAAGTGTTGAAAAGAGATCTGGAAGCACAAAACCATGTTTCTTCCATGGATGGAGATTCGCTTCATTTTAACTTTAACATATGACTTTTTTGACATAGCCAAAGGCATCAGGAATGCAAATTAAGGAGAAAGACATGGGAACGTTTAAAACAAAACAAACCATTAAGAGCGGAGGTTCTTAGCTTTATAAGCCTAATAAATGACATGCTTCTCTTAATTTTAATACATGAAAATGCACCAGATTGCAAAAACTGCTCCCAATGTTATTACTTCTTTCAGACACATTAAAATTATGCTGTACACAGTCTTCGTGAAGCACTGAAACAAGAAGGGTCACTGAAATCCCCTTACCCATGTGAACACCAGATTTAAATGTACTGTTGACATGCTAATGGCCTCCAGAAAGCAGCATTTGTTCAATACCCTAATAAGTATTTCCAAGGTTTTCCACATTGGTTTTGCAATGAAGTCATCTTTAGTGCATCATAAACAGTCAAGATATTCTACCAGCCTTCCTACATTTAGATCTTACCTTTACAAAGAAGTTGCACACAATAGTTTAATCTGGTTTGAAAACTGATTTAGTTAAACTGGTGTATCAAACCTATGTATGGACATTCAGATATTGGTTTAAAACTGGTTCTATTCTTGATTTCAGACTAGATCATGGTCTGTAAGTACCTACACAAGAAAGAGATTCTTAGTCTAGCACATAAAAGCATAACAAGATCCAGTTGCTGGAAGCTAAAGCTAGACAAATTCAGACTAGAAATAAGGCATACATTTTTACAGTGAGGGTAATTAACCATTGGAACAACTTACTAAGAGACGTGGTAGATTCTCCATCGCTTGAATACTTTAAATCAAGACTGAATGTCTTTCTAAAAGCTATGCTAAATAGAAGGTATGGGCACAATGGAAAAAATTCTGGGTGAGGCTCTGTTACCTGGGTTACGCAAGAGGTCCGAATAGATGATCAGAATGGTCCCTTCTGTCATTAGCATCTATGAATCAATGAATATTCAGTGCAGCTTGTGCCTGTACATTTACCAGCATGTGCTAAACTGCTGTAAGCCAGGCTTAAAACGATTTAAGGGCGTTCAAACACACAGTTGCACCAGTTTAACAAAACCAGTATAAAAATCAGAACATTAATTAAACTACTGCAACTCCATGTAGACCAGGCCTCAGAGTGATCATATAGCTGGGATTGGCTAGACCCAGGCCCTCAGCTGATGTAAACTGGTGTAACAACTTTGACGTCAGAAGAGCAATGCCAATTTAGAACAGCTGAGGATCTGGCCCTATATTATGGTTGCTTTCAACCAAGGCAGCTTTAATCTGATCTGGAAAAATGCTAGTCTTATTCAGTTCACGCCTGGGCTGTAAATAAGCCGAATACTTTAAGCATAGTTAATGCATGAGAACATCTCCAAAGAAGTCATTCTAACTTAAGATGGCTACCTTATATAAGCCTAAGGTGGGGAGACGTGCTTAGCACCATCAAGTTCTGAAATACTGAAGGTAAAAATAAGAGGAAAGCAATACACCGGGCCAGAGAGTAGCTGCCAAAGATCTGATACTTAAACAAAGGTTTGGTGCCAAGACAGAATGCAGCAAGGAATGGGAATTCATGTTTCTGAAGTATACATAGTAACAAATCCAACAATGGGAATCATTACAAACCAAATTGGGTTTAAAAAACTATCCCCTGAGAAACTTAATTGCATCTGTTTCAAATAATTTTAGCGTTGTGGAACCTACTACAACGGAAGTGGTTCTCATCACTCTGAACTTAGGGCATGCTGACACGTCTACTGGCCCATTCACCGACATGGCTTAGTGCAGGCCTCATCTCACTACCTTTTCATTTGCTTCTTGAAAACTGATCATTTCCTTTCCAGAATTTACTGATCCAATTTGTGAAAAAATCAATCTTCGTCAGATTTCACTCAACTAAATTCTAATTGCACCCTATGAAATTTTCTCATACCATCTAGGCACATTAGGTATGCTTGAGTTAGGAAGGAAATGAACACTTCCTATAACCAGAGAAGGGGCCAGAGGGAAGGGAGATTCATGATTCCACTCAACAGCCAGCAACAGCTGGTTACAAATTTAAGGTAATTTTAACAGACACAGGTCCGGTGCTTGGTGTTTTGTTTAACTTGAAGTAGGATCTTTATGTCTAAGGAAAGCATCCTGTATGTCCTGATTCTGCAAACATTTCAGCATGCGAGTAACTTTATGTTACTGTAAGTACGCCCATTGACCTCACCAACATAAAGTCACTCATGTGCATAAGTGTTTACAGGACTGATGTTCTAGTTGCCAGTCAGTTCTTTTAGTCCCCCCTAGAAAGATGATGACCCTTGATATTAAAAAGCTCAGCTTTCTGTTGACCCCTGAGGGCCAAGTCCTGATCAATGGGAGCTGAACCGGGTCTCGTATCACAATTTTTCAGAGAAGTCCAAGGATGGTAGCGACCCTGGTATTAGGAACATATATATGATCAGAACAGACCTGCATGGCAAAATCTGTCCAGTACAGGTTCATTCATGTCAGTTTTAAAGGTGAGTTCTTAAGATAAATTGAAGAAGTCAAGCCAGAATATGGGAGAGATTCAATCCTGATGTAAACTGGTGCAGTTTCAGTGCAGATTGCACTGGTCTACCCTATGGTTGAATTTGGTCCAGTGTTTCCCTCCATGCCCTCAAAAAGAGTGGAATTGGGTTTTATCATCTGAGATTTGAAGTTACAACGTACCACACTACAGCTGGTCAGAAAATGGTAGATATTGTCAAAAAGATTTCAAAGGCAGTTTTAAAAAAATGTATTTTTGTTTTAATTTTTCATGGGCATTTTCTTTTCTTTTTTCAATAGAAAAACTGAAATTTGCTAGGTTTGATTCTTCATAGAAAAAGGAAATTCTGAAACTAAGCTTTTTGCAGAAATGTTTTTTCCTAAAACAAAGCTGTTTTTCATTGCCAGCACTAATACAAATAAATAAAATAATAATAAAAAGGAGTTATGTGTGACAGTTTTATCAGTCTCATAAAAATAGCAGCAAGTGAGAAAATAAATCAGTTTTACTTTCACTTCAAAAATGCCCTCTTGCCCTTTTACCCAGTGGTCTCAGAGTGCTTTACAAAAGTGGATGGAATGCTGATGTGCCCATTTTACAGCCGAGTAAACTAAAGCACTGAGCAGTTCATCAGACTTGCCCTGGCAGACAGGGATCCCAGGCATAACCCATGTTTCTATGAGTTACTGTATCCCAAGTTAACCTAGCCAGTGGAAATAGAAGTTTTTAGGGTCAGGGGCTGTCATACAGTCATACCTGTATGGGTGGTACTGCAATATAAATATTTAATAGTCATCATGGTCATTTATTTATTGTTATTTAATTTTGCAGTTAATATTGTTATTAACAACTTGTGACCACTGTACATAAAGTATCAACCACTTGGATACGGCACTTGTGTGCAGTTACCATAGAGTACACTGAACTATATGATTGAAACACAGAGACCAATAAAAAATGGATCTTGAACAGCAGCAGTGCAGAGTTTCATGGATGACAATGGCTATTCCAGTATCCCTGGTCCTGCCAAAGTACCAATATGAACAACTAATTAAACAATAAGTGAAGGAATTTCTCTTCCCAATACAACTTTTTTTGTCCTCCCCAAATAGAGCAGAAAGGGTCTCTTTGAAGCTAAGGAAACTTCTATATGTTTGTGTCAAGTTCTTCACATTTATTTTAGGATTTGTCTTTCAAATTCTGAGCCCACTGACATATTTTGCTTCATTTTGTCAAGTATCTTTCATAAATACTGTATCCCAAATTGTTCCACAGAGCTAAATTATTATATTAAACCACAAGGAAAAAAAAACATTCAACTAACATCAAAGGTCTGACTTAAATCCACAAGAGTCAGGAAATTCAGAATTAAGGTTGAAACTCCATCCTTAACTCAACATATTGGATCAAATTCAACCCTGCTCTGAGCCCACTGTAAACAGCAGCTTGTTCCATGGATGAATTTGACTCATTTATGGCTAGATACTGCAGTCCATAACTGCATGTAAGATCACCCTTTGTTTGAACCTTGCAACAATTAACCTCAGTAAGGTGAGGTAAAGAATAGGGTTTCAAACTTTACTTGGAATTTCCTGGCTTTGTGGGCTTCTGAGAGACCTTTAATATTACTTTAATGTAGTTTTTTGCAGTTTAATTTCCTACATTTTTAATAGCCATCTTTAAAAAAGAAATAAAAATGGAAAGGAAAAACAATTCCATGGACTTGCACCCCACCGTACTCACCTCTTATGCTTCCAGAATGAGAAGAATCAGACCAATGGAGAGTGTGTAATGGTTTATTTGCCTTGCCTTTCTTTGGAATAGACCTCAGACTGAAAAACAATAGTTTTGAAAGTTTTAATGGAATAAAATAGAGAAGCCAATCCAGTTTTTGGGTTAAGTGGGGTAGGTGGGATTTGCAGTTTTATGGAGGTAATTCTATGATAATAGCAAATACATCTTTCATGCTACAGAAAGTCAACTCTTTACTGCCAAAGGTTATCGTGAGGAACTGAAGAGTATAAATTTGGGCTCTGAACTGCCTACTGATTTGAAAAGGCCAAGTCCTGAGATGGCTTAAACAGGTGCTATTAGTACAAAGTACGATGCTTTTTGGCTGCTCCAATGAGCAAAGCAGTAAGGCGCTGCACCTCCATGTGGATGTGAGTTACAAGAGAGTAATCCACCGGAGAATTTAGGGGAAATGAGGAGGTGTCACCCACAAACATTGGAAATGTGGACATGAGATGGGGGGCTGGCCAATGGAACACACACAGAACAAATCCACATGGTCCTAGATCAGGATAGGATGCCCACAGTCTGCTACTGATTTATCAGTAACAAGCAACTGGACAGCTCTGCCCTAGATCTCACCACCACATTGGGGCTGAGAGCGCCAGTCCTGAACTCCATTGCAGTTTCACCTGAGCACAGCCCTTTTAACCTTGGCTCTGCTTGCTTTTTTCAGAATCGGGCCTGGTCATTCCATCCCATCTGCTACACATCAATAGCAATAAAACATGGCTCTCCCTCTGCTGGGTAGGCCAGACTGAGCACAGCACATTCCCTTTTGCAGAATGACAGTGTTGTGTCTGCATGAGCTGAAAGCAGCCAGACTATAACTTAAACAAATCAAGAGCTAATCATTCTTATTATAAGCGTGATAGAATCTGCCGAACTGAGCAGGCTATAAAAATGCACAAATGGATATTTGGCAATGGGCAAGAAAGCTGGTGCTTCAGTAGAGTTGCTTTTCTAGATGGATTCCAGCCTGTAGAAAACATTAAGATGTGATGATGGATCAGTGTTTATACAGATTATTTTCTTTCTTCCATGGGCTCAAGTGTATGTCATTATTTCCCATATTTTACTTCTGGAAGAAAATTAGATAAGACCCACCAAAAAAAGCCATATTGTGGCCTCCTATATGCTGGGCTGAAAGTGCAAACCAGCCACAAAGCTGCCTCAGCTGTCTCCCCAAGAGCTCTCCCACCAGGCTTGTAGCATCCCAAGGAAAATGTGGGCACACTGGCCTCAAGCCAGTCTTGGAGGGTCAAATCCAGAAGATGGTGGTGGCTATGGTCAGCAATGGTTCAACTTTTGTTTATTAGCAAACAATTACCTGCTTGGGGAATAGATTCTTATTTTATTACAGAAGAAGGTGAGGGGACATCATGACCATTGCCACCGCTGAGAAGGCTGTTCAGAGATGCACAGGTGGCAGTAAAAGCCTGGAAACAATCAAGCCAGCTGTGACTACTGGGGAGCATGTGTATCTGCAGATTTGAGCCGCCGCTGTTTCCTGCCAGTTAATGGAAGCCTTCTTCAGTCTGCTTTGGGTGGGAGAATTGGTGGCAGACTCAGACAGCTGGGACCCTTTACGTGCAGCCAATAGAAGCCTCGCGCAACCTGGAGGGGAGCTGTTTCTAACCTTCCAGGATTGATCAGAAGAGTCAGAAGTCCATTAGCCTGGGGCTGAGCGGGCACAGATACATATGTTCATATCCTGGCTTTATGTGGCTAGTCAGCAGCTTTTTGTTAGGCCCAAAATCCTAGGATCGGACAGTTTCAGGTCACATTTCCGTCTTTTAAAGGAAACTGTTCATTCTGTGCATGGTTCCGGATTTATAGCTAGGCACACATTCTGAACTGGGGGCTGTGATGAGTCTGTGATGGTGGAGATGAAGGTCATCCTCACAGAGGAAGCCACTTACTGCCGCTTCACAGTAAAAGAGGATGAGTCAGTGGCCTGCATGTGCTGTATGACTCACCTTCCCATTGCGTACATGCTGGAGAAGGAGTTCCGGAAACAGCATCTGGAAGATGCGTGTTGTGTTAGTTAGTGGTGTTAGTTAGTAAACATACGGGCATTGAACTTCCTGAAACATCTTTACTGCATCAAAGCCATCACTTGGTCATTACAGCTGCCAAAGTCTCCATCTCTTCCCAAGTGAGCGTTACATTGCCTGAAATTTAACATATACTGAATTAGCAACCAATGCATCAGTAACATCAAGCAGCTCGTAAAAGATGGGAGCGGCACACCTCGCACATAACAGCCCAACTTTGCATAAGACTGGCTCTTCTCAGGCCTTGCTTAGTTTATCACCAGTGGGAGGCTAAAAGGCTACTCCCTGCTACAGAGAGACGCAAAACCTATGGATGGGGGCCACAGACCTTCTGCCAGGAAGTGCGGTGCCCCCGCAGGTCTGACGGGGACACAGGATGAGCTGGAAGAGACCATCTGTCCAGAATTATGATGTAATTTTGTAGTTAGAGTTGCAACACTTTTGTACGGGAGCCCAGAAGAGGAGGCCAACACCAGTCTAAACAAATATGTCCCCTTTAAGAAAGCCTCCAAACGGACCAGGCTGGCAGAGTTCCTAATTTCCTTCATGTTCTAGAAGGCTGGCTTTCTCCTTCTCCCTTAGCTGTCAGAGTGGGGGGAGAAGATGCTTAACCCACTTTGTAAGGCCCTTCCTTACCTCAGAGCAACCAAACTTAGTCAGAAAATAAAGTCTCTCGGGCCTAGGGTGACTAGATAACACGTGTGAAAAATTGGGATGGGGGTGGGGAGAAATAGGCACCCATATAAGAAAAAGCCCGGAATATCGGGACTGTCCCTATAAAATCAGGACATCTGGTTACCCTACTAGGACCTAGGTCAGGCTTCCGGCCTGGAACCTGCCACCTGTAGCAACCAGCATAGCTCCTAGTCTCTTACCCAATCCTCTTCCTTTCCTGTTTATACAGCCCACCCCAGAGTAGAGCAGGACTGCTTGATTGCACCCATGTTTTTTTAAACTGCAAACTGTCCGGTAAAGTGGTAGTACACCCTGCCACACACACAGGAACAGATCTTTACCTCTTAGTGTAGTTTAGCCTACACAGTTGCTTTCCCCTATAGTTGCCAACCCTCCAGGATTGTCCTGCAGTCTCCAGAAATTAAAGATTAATCTTTAATTAAAGATTATGTCATGTGATGAAACCAACAACCAAAACTGGCGACCCTACTAATGGAACTAGTCTGAGAGTAGTCCCAGGGAAAGAAATGCTAGACTCCCAGATGCAAGGGAGAGGATATTTCACAGGGTGTGTGATGAATGAGTTGTCTAGACACCATTTACACAGACATTTTAAAGCAATGCAAAGAAGGTGCTAATGCACAAATTGCAGTCAGCAGAATTTCTGTAAGAACCATCTGTGCAGCACATTGAAAATTCACCCCATAGGGCGCAGGTTTTTACAGATAATGTGTGGACCAGCAGAGAAAAATATATATAAAATAATACTGCAGACAGAAAGAAAGGGAGAAGAAGAAGAGAGAAAGGAGAACCAGGAAAAGCTTCTGTAGCATCTGCCTTCTCATTTACACTAAGGCCTTTTTACAACGATCTGTAAAGAGGCTTTCAATTACATTTCTGCCTACTTTAAGGCCCCATTACATTACCAGAATGGTGAAAAGGGGGCATAGTGTAAATAAGAATCAGGCCTGTAATTTTTTTTTTTTCCTAAGGACAAAATCACTAAACACAATGGGGCTGATTCTAAAAATGGCAAATCAGGCCCAACCTTCCTATGAGAGCAGCATACAAATCCTTTACAAACAAACAAACAAACAAACAACTCTACTCCATGATTTCCATCTGCTCTCCAGGATCCCCTTCCCTCGGTGCTTCCAAATTTCTCTCTCTTTGTCTGCCCTCGCAGGTGCTTCTCAATAACTTCCTCCAAACAGCTACGACATCAATTGCACTCAATTAATTGATCTACAGATCCCCAAAGACTCATCATTGGTGCAACGCAGCCAAGTAAGTTAGCGTTCAGTGATATCAATCAACAACTATTTGTAACATTCCACACTGACAGATCTAAAAGTAAAGATGAGCTCATAAGAAAGGCGGGGGGAGGGGGAGGTGATGCTAAACAAAAAGCATCCATTTAGAATATAATTATGACTAAGAAGCAAGAGACAGAAAAGACTAGGTCATATATCTCCCCCTTGCAAATGCAGGATCATTCTGCACAGTCTACTCAATTCCTCAGGAACTTGTAACTAAATAAAGTGATTCTTTCTTGCAATAAATAGCTGAAAAGCTACAATGAATAAATATGCAGCCGTCAGGGCCAGGGGATGAGTGGCCTGGTCTAGGGGATAGCACTAGGGGCAGGCTGATGGTCCGGTGTCCAGGAGCCAATTACCAAGAATCAGGCTGGGTTGGAATGCCAGGAGATCAGAATCAAGAGAAAAACCCGAGGGTAGTAATCAAAGAGTCAGACTGAACCAGGATACCATGAGGTCAGGATCAAAAGGCAAGACCAGGTAAACACCAGACCCACTTCCTGCTTCCTCCCCTGGCTTAAATAGGGGCGGCAGCCCTATCAGGAGCCTTGGAGCTCTCCCAATCAAAGCGTAGGGGCAGGCCTTGTGCCCCTAGTTGGGCTTCATGGATCTCAGCTGTTGTCTGTGAGCTGCCAGGTGGAAGATTGGAGTGTGCTGAATCCCAGGACACCTAAGTACCCATCTTCAAGACCCGTGGGGCCTGGCAGCAGCAGCAGAGAGAAAAGAAAAGAGAAATAACATAAAAATGATTCGGCCCCAATTAAGGAAAGCGCAGAAGCTTAAGTCTATCCTTATTCAGGAAAGCACTTTAGCACGTGCTTACATCCCATGCTTTCTCAAATCAAAACCCTAATAAAGAAAATGTTGCTGGTGCAGTTAAGATTGCATTCCTCTCCCCAACCACCCACTGGAGTATCTCAGGCTATGACTAAACTACAGTGCTTACACCCACGTAGCTTCCTAGTATAGAAGGAGTTTTTCTGCCAGTGTATGTACTCCACCTCCCCAAACAAAATTATCTAGGCAAACAAAAGAACTCTACACTGGAGGTTTTTTAAACATAGCTATGTCCCTAGGGGGTGTGGGCTTTTTACTTCCCTGATTGACATAGCTATGCAGGTGAAAGTTTTAAGTGTAAACTCACAGACTCTAAGGTCAGAGGGGACCAATATGATCATCTAGTCTGACCTCCTGCACAACGCAGGCCACAGAACCTCACCCATCCACTCTTGTAATAGACCCCTGACCTATGACTGAGTTAATAAAGTCTTCAAATCATGGTTTGAAGACTTTAAGGAACAGAGAATCCACCCAGCAAGTGAGCCGTGCCCCATGCTACAGAGGAAGGCGAAAAAAACCCCAGAGCCTTTGCCAATCTGCCCTGGGGGAAAATTCCTTCCTGACCCCTGATCAGTTAAACACTGAGCATGTGGGCAAGACTCACCAGCCAGACACCCACCCCACCCTCTGTAATAACTCAGAACCCACCCCATATAACATCCCTTCACAGGTTATTGGCATATCTATCACCCGTAGTCAAAGATCAGTCAATTGCCAAACTAGGCTGTCCATTCATACCATCCCTTCCATAAATTTATCAAGCTCAGTTTTGAAGCCAGCTAGGTTTTTTGCCCCCACTGCTCCCCTTGAAAGGCTATTCCAGAACTTCACTCATCTAATGGTTAGAAACTTGAGTCTAATTTCAAGTCTAAACTTTCTGATGGCCAGTTTATATCCATTAGTTCTTGTGTCCACATTGGCACTCAACTTAAATAATTCCTCTCCCTCCCTGATATTTGATGTATTTATAGTGAGCAATCATATCTCCCCTCAACCTTCTTTTGGTTAGGCTAAATAAGCCAAGCTCTTTGATATCCTCTCGTAAGGCAGGTTTTCCATTCCATGGATCATCCTAGTAGCCCTTCTCTGTACCTGTTCCAGTTTGAATTAATCTTTCTTAAACATGGGGGACCAGAACTGCACACAGTATTCCAGATGAGGTCTCACCAGCGCCTTGTATAATGGTACTAACACCTCCCTATCTCTACTGGAAATACCTCGTGTGATGCATCCAAGGACCACACTAGCTTTTTTCACGGCCACATCACATTGGCAGCTCATAGTCATCCTGTGATCAACCAATACACCCAGGTCCTTCTCCTCCTCTGTCATTTCCAACTGATGCCTCCCCGGCTTATAGAAGAAATTCTTGTTATTAGTCCCTAAATGCATGACCTTGCACGTTCCACTATTAAATTTCATCCTATTTCTATTACTCCAGTTTACAAGGTCATCCAGATCTTCCTGTATGATATCCGGATCCTTCTCTGAATTGGTAATACCTCCCAACTTTGTTGTCTGCAAACTTTATTAGCACACTCCCATTTTTTGTGCCAAGATCCGTAATAAAAAGGTTAAATAAGATTGGTCCCAAGATCTATCCCTGAGGAACTCCACTAACATTAGGCGTGGAGATTACCTGGGCATCTCCCAACCATCTCCCCCAACGCCCTAGTTTAAAGGTCTCTTAATCAGTTGTGCCAGCCTCCATCCTAGAAGTGTATTTCCCTCCCTACTCACATGAAGTCCATCCCAAGAGAACAGTGCTCTGTCCATGAATGCCTCCCAGTGACCATACATAGCAAAGCCCCCCTTATAGCACCACTGCATGAGCCATCTGTTGATCATCAGAATCTTGTCACTCCTTTGTTGTCCTTCTCTAGGGACAGGCAGAATCCCGCTGAAGATCACCTGAGCCTCGATTTCCTTAAGAGTCTTCCCCAGCCTGGCATAGTCTCCTTTGATACATTCCAGTGAGAATCTAGCTAGATCATTTGCATCCACATGAACGACAATCAGTGGATTCTTTCCCGCTCCCATTAGGATCCTCTTTAGCCTCAGGTCCACATCCCATATCTTAACACCCGGCAGACAACGCACCCTTCTGTTCTCTGGATCAGCACTGGTCACAGTCCTGTCTGTTCTTCTCAGCAGGGAGCCCCCAATCACAGAGACCTGCCTTTTCCTGGTAACGGTACAATTCTCCGGCCTCTCCCCTGTTCTTTCTGGCTTCAAGTCATCTCATCTACTATTCTCCTGTGCTACTCTGGAATAAACAGTGAGATAGCTAAGAATTTAATGATATTCAATTAAATTGTGCAGCCCTTACACACACAGCTGAGCATTTACTCATGTGAGTAACCCCATTGAAGCCACATGAGTCAATGCTCACCAATGGAACTGAGGTGTTTATATTCTGGCCCACCATGAGCATGGTGTAGAGCTGGTGACACTTTTTACATTGAAAAAATGCTCATGGAAAAAGAAGAGCTGAAAGTTTGCAACATGAACATGAAAAGACAAGAGGTGCAGAGTCCAGGGATTGACAGAATGTTTGCAATTCCTCTTCCCATTTTGCAGCCAACTAGAGAACTACTCAATTCTTGTTCATTTTTTGAATGGCAATAAAAAAAAGTGGGCAGTGGGGTGAGGAGATTGTGAAAAAAAAGTGAACTTTTTTTTTTTTATATTCATGTTCTCCAGCCACCTTTTGCAGTATAAACTCCAACTTCTGGAGCCATATTCAGCACTCATCTCACTCATTGCCAGATCTAGATCCGCAGCCCACTTACATCTAAGCTCTCATGGCAGTAACTGTCTTATTGTTTTGTGTTTGTACAGCACCTGGCACAGTGATTGGTCATCATGGGCCCTACTTCTGTACAAATGCTAAACAATAATAATTGAGGTCAGTGGAAAGACTGCCATTGTCTTCAATGACCTTCGGATAAGGAACTCACTTCAATGGGAGTTGGAAGGCTTGGTAAGGAGTGAAAATGGACTGCCAAATGGGGCCTTTAGGCTACACAGTTATAATGCTATTTAAGCTCCTCATTCAAGTGCCTGTACAGTCGTAGGTCCCAGACTGAGAAAGGTGCCACTAATTATTCTAGTGAAGGTGCAAGGAGACTATACATCTATAGACATGCATTAGTAGGAGCATTGCCAGCAGAGCGAGGGAAGTGATTATTCCCCTCTATTCAGCACTGGTGAAGCCTCATTTGGAGTATTGTGTCCAGTTTTGGGCCCCCCACTACAACAAGGATGTGGAGAAGTTAGAGAGAGTCCAGTGGAGGGCAACAAAAATGATTAGGAGGCTGGAGCACATAACTTATGAGGAGAGACTGAGGGAACTAGGCTTGTTTAGTCTGCAAAAGAGAAGAATGAGGGGGGATTTGATATCAGCCTTTAACTACCTGAAAGGGGGTTCCAGGGAGGACTGTTCTTACTAGTGGTAGGTGAGAGAACTAGGAGCAATGGTCTTGAGTTGCAGTGGGGGAGGTCTAGGTTGGATATTAGGAAAAACTTTTTCACTAGGAGGGTGGTGAAGCACTGGAATGGGTTACCTAGGGAAGTGGTGGAATCTCCATCCTTAGAGGTTTTTAAGGCCTGGCTTGACAAAGCCCTGGCTGGGGTGTTTAGTTGGGGTTGGTCTTGCTTTGAGCAGGGGGTTGGATTAGATGACCTCCTGAGGTCCCTTCCAACCTTAATCTTCTATGATATTATGATTCTTTCATCTAGAAGAGCCAAATACACATTTAAAAAATCACTGGTACAGCATCGTGCTGTCTCTGTATAGCCCCATGGAAATCCCTCAGCAACACTCCACTGGAAGTATGTAACCAGTACCCAGACAGCAGCTTGCATAGAAGCAGGTGTGAGAGGTCTCCTTCTTTGCACCATTGTATATTAAATAAATTTTTCCCACTGCACTACTGTAGCTCTGGGATGAGCCATGGCTAACCAAGAACCATGCTCCAAATGTTTTCACTGCAGTCCCAAGCCTAATTCTGAATCATTTGTATAGAAATATGAAACCTCCACGGTTATAAAGGGACCTGTTCTCAGTTCATCTTTTCACAGCCTCATGAAAGACAGGAATCCATTGCAGGGGCATCACCTTTTGGGGGAAAGGTTAGTTACTTGCCAAATTTGGTTCTGAAGAACAAGAACGTTTTGAGGTTAATAAACACCAAAATGTTTTTTTTTTAATTAGCCTTACATTTTGTTGGTTTCTTTCCATATTTAACCCTGAGAATTAGATTTGTGAATTTTCTTTTTCATGTTGACAGACACACAAACAGCAATGCTTTAACTGAAACAGCCCTTTGAGCACAAGATAAGTGTTTCAGCAAGGCAGTGTCATCTTAACATGCTACAGTCAGAAAAATATGAGCTCCAAATTAATCTCTCTTCTAATTTAGAACCCAAAAAAACTATGACATTTCATTTTATCTTGAAGTGCTGTGAACCACACAATGTATGAACACCATTACTAGTACTAGACCTGAAGAAGAGTTTTGCATAACTTTCAAGCTTGTCTCTTTCACCAACAGAAGTTGGTCCAATAAAAGATATGACCTCACCCAGTTGGTGTCTCTAATTACCAATACATACACTGTACCGTATAGCAGAGAGACGGTTGTGTCTCTGTATAGTTTAGGTTGTAGCCAGCTTCCATTGGGATACATTTTCAAAAGAGTTCAGTGTCAAATTTATATGCTCTGCATCCTCAATTGGCACCAGATTTTCAAAAGATCTCAAATCTTATTTAGACCCCCTAAATAATGGTCAGATTTTAAAAAGAGCTTAGCACCCAGACTAACTATGACACTTATGTCTAGCTTTTTAAAAGAATTCAGCAGAGTATATAGGAATATCCCTTTAAATAGATTGTGGGCCCTCTAGTGGTGCTTACTGTGTTCTGGGTTTTGAAGCCACTAGAAACAACCAGAGCAGCTGGACGTATGTATGTCTACACTACAGTAAAAAACTCATGTCACTGAGTCTCAACTGAGCCCACATCAATTGACTTGGGCTCGTAGGACTCAGACTGCAGAGCTAAAAATTGCAGCCTAGAGAGGTTCAAGGGTTGGGTTGGAGCCTGGGCTCTGATACCCTCCAGCCTCACTGGATTTCAGAGCCCAGGTTCCTGCCCAAGCCCAAATGTCTACACTGCAACTTTTAGCCCTGTAGCTTGAGCCCGCAAATCCAAGTCAGCCAACCCATGTCAGCTGTGGCCATGCCACAGGTATTTTATTGCAGTGTAGATTTACCCAGTTATGTTTCTGTATATTCAGTAAAATGTTATTGTCTGGGACCTAACTGTGCTGGTATAGTTTCTTCATATTATTTTTGTTATGTCCAGAGTAAAAGACACAACATGCAGTTTAACTCCGAGCTAGCATCCTTGGCTTTTGCTCTCTTTCACTGATTGAGCTGAAAATGGAATAAAAACTTTAAGGCCAACACAATTTCAGCTTGATAATACATTTTAAGACCAGTGCTCTTTCAGTCTCCAGGTGAGTGCAGCAAAATACTGATTTCCACATACTTTAAACAAGAAGGCCATATAATGTAGTTCTCTCATTTGATGTATTCACACTCAGAATTCTCCTGGGCAAGTCACATTACAGTTATGCAAAAAGGGTTCAGATTGCCCTAAATGTCCATAAATCAAGTGAAATAAGTTCAGATCTTTAGCTGATGTGAACTGGCATAACTCCATTGACTTCAGTGGAGCTGTGCAGCACGCATGCCCTCCCAGTTTGTCTGGAGAGTTAGCAAAATGTCATGGAGTTCTTGCAGGAGTGCAATGACTGCAATTGTGCCTGGCTCTCCTGCACAAGAGCACAAGGAAAGAAACTGCTTAGACACTTTCCTCACTTAGCCCTTGTCTGTATTGCAGCTGCGCCGCTGCGAACTTCAAGTGCAGATGAGGAAATCTGTGATTTGTGCTGGTTGCACTAACTCCTGCTGGAAACTGAGGTTAGCTCAAGCAGAAGAAATCACAACAACTTCCATATGTATATTTGGGGTTTGCACTGGGACAGTTACACTAGTTATTCGCTGCCAATTGCTGAATCCTAAGAACAGACAAAACCTTATACACTTGTACAGAGTTGCATATAATGTACACCATAATTAAATGGGGAAGCTAAATTTCATTTTCTATTTTTATTCATTTTCAGTGTTTACTGTTGGCCATTTTAGTTTCTTATAGTTACTTTTAAAAAAATCAGTTTGTAAAGATCTATTAGAACTGCAATTGCATACATTTAAGCAGAAATTAGCAGTGTGCTAAGTAAAGACTATTTTTAAAACCTTTCATTTCTTGTTTGCCTGCTGCTTTCCCACATTGCACGTAACCGCACAGAAAATGTGGCTAGGTGTGCCCAAGAAGTGAACCACAGAGAGCAGGGACAGGAAGTCAGACAGGTTGTAATTTATAGCAAGCCACTTGAACAAGGCGTCAGTTCTGCTAAGAATCCCTTGAAAGGAAACTTGCCTTTTTCTGGAGTTTATTTTTTTAAAAACAATTCTTGAAAAACAACATGCACTTAATTGTTTTCCTGAATAAAGAATTTCTGGTATCAGGGCCTGGATGTACAGTATAAAAGGTAATGCTGATGGTTCCTCAAGAATTTCTCTGTGGAAATGCTCGGCCACTTAAACCAGTTTCCAAAAGTAATCTATAGATTTTAAGGAACAGACAGAAAGAATATAGCCAAAGCACACACCCGATGATCCATGTAGAAAACAGTATAAATTGCACATGACTAAAAAGATCAGAAGAGGGCATTTGCCTCCTGTCTGGGACAAACATCTCAGACATAGTGTAATTACTGTGAAAGGTCATCAGGAACATCTAACTAGGCAAGACAAATTAATGCAGCAACCATTTCATGTGGTTAGCTTTCATTAGAAGCTTTCTTGGTAAATATCCTAGCAAAGCACTGATGTTTTAGCATAAAAGCGGATATGGGCAAAGGACATTTTTCTTAAAATACATGTAATAAGGAAAATAAGGGTGATATTCTGTCCAGTTTCTTTATCTTGTTTGTGAATGAGGCCAGGGAAAGAAAGTTTAAAGAAACTGCAAGACACTCAATAAAAAATATAAGCAGATCTAAGACTTCCCACTGACAATGTACACTAATAGTTTAAAAGGAGTCTAAAGGTATCAGGGTCTCCAAATTCAGTGGGATTTAGGCACTTAATTCCATTCATCTCCTTTGAAAATCCCAACTTTAATTTTATTTTTATTTTCATTTTAATTCTGTAAATATTTGTTTGTCACATGATTATATCCTCTGGTACCTATCTGCCCCTCTTCATGCATAGATAAATATTTTGCCATTGAGAAATGCCTACAAATATCTGAAGGGTACAAACACCAAAGAGAAAAGGGGATTGTTCTTCTCAACCCAAGGGGGTGTATCTAGAAGGAACGGGCTGAATGTGGATAAAATTTAAGCTTAACGGGCCTAATCCAAAGGTCAGTGAAGTCAACGAGAGCCTTTCCTTGCAACTTCAGTAGCAGGGAAAATGCCTAGAACTTTGAGGTCAGGAAGGAAGCTCCTGCACAACTGAGCGACCCTGTGCATCCCTTCAAATCCTAGTGCTTGCTTTGCACACAGGGTTCTACTGCCAGGAGGCTTTCTGCAAAGGGGACAGGATTTACCCCTCATTGTGTGGAGACTGAAGTCTCTACTTAGTCACAAATGAAGAGAAAAGTGATTATTTCAGGACTGTATTTCTTTGATTACAGCCCCAGTCTTCACTTCCAGGGAAGAAAACATTTGAAGTGACCCTGGGATGGAATCACAGCCAGCATCTGACTTCCTCTTCTTTTGGCAACAGCTGCAGGCTTCCTAGTGTGCCCATCTCCTTCCAGCCAGAGACACGGGTGGGAGGTGGAGAGGTATGCATTAGAGCAAGGAAGCTTGCTCCTGGAAGCAGTCCCAGATTGGGAAAAACTCATCCTTCTCCTGTTCTCAGTGGGAATGGTCCCCTGTCACAGGACTCTCACTGCCACATTCTACCATTTCATCTCTCTGTCTTCCATCCTTGGGGTTTGGTCCCCAAACACCAGTCAAAGGGGGGATTCTGCCCCCTCTCTATATCCACCAAGCTTTACAATGAGGAAAGAGTGGATTATGAGAGTACCCCAGCAGAGCTTCTCTGTTTAGAAACCTGTCAGGATACTGGTGGGAGGAGCACAGGTCGTAGGAGGAAAGACTTTGGAGGAGGCACCAGGATGTCAGTCTGTGTGCACATGGCTTTATAAATATTTCTCCAAAATGAAACTGCCTCTTTATTAAGTAACATAGAGTCCTCTCACGTTATTACCCATCACATGCCACAGTCCATTTCCCATCTTCCATCAGACGTGAATGCAGGAGCTGTGTAAACTAAGGCCTGATCTGCACACACAGTTGTACTGGTTTAACTAAAAGGACTGATTTTAGACCAATTTAGTTAAACCAGTGTAACTTTGTGCGCAGACGTTCATCCGTTTAAACGTGGTTTATATCGGTTACACTTGCCTCGGTAAATTTACAGGCAGAAGCTAAACCAATATAACCAGTTTTATACTGATATAAGAGAGTCCACATGTCAAAATTGCACTGGCTTAACTGAACCATTTTAAATTAAACTAGTGCAACAACTGTATGTGGACAAGCCCTAAGAAATGCAATCCTAAAATTAACTTCAACAATAAATATATACTGACTGTATCACTGATTTTACTCATAAGGTCTTAATTAAACATAAGTGTGTGATTAACATGCATAACAGCCCTATAAAGATCTCACAGAACAATGAAAAATTGACCTGATGTCCTTGATGTAACTTTCACCTCCTTCCCACAACACCTACGTGTCACTGGGTTCTCATGGTGCAACCCAGAGATGAACGGACTTTTATGGCGCTCTATGTATAGTGTGTAGTTTTCAAGGTGGTTTGAAAGGCTTCAGCACAAAACAGTCTATATAAAGGGAAATTATTGCTGTTATTTTTATTTTATGACATTGCAAAATAGATCCATAAGGAAGATGGTGGATGCGCCATTGCTTAAGTCATTTGAATTAGTCTGATCTAAATAAATGATACTGTAAGGAACAATCCTGTACTGGCAAGGGGATGGACAAGAGGAATTAACATAACGTCAAGTACATCCCTGGTGCAGTTGCAATGAAGTGGAATATTTTCCCTTGTTTACTCTCCTTAATATCAATGGGGGTTGCCAGGGTCGAATGTTGTAAACTGTGTTCATATGCATTTATCATATCATTTGGAAATAACATTTTCATTTTGTCTCAGCAGTAGGTCCAGTCCTGGAAAAAAATGCAACTGGTGGCTTCATTCATAAATTTGGCTGAAACCTTGCATAGTAAATATAGCTATTGTTTTTATTTCTCACAGTTCACCACCTTGAAGCCTGAAAGTATTGTTTGTATAACTATTGTGAGAACAAGGGAAGAAAAAAAAACAACAGGCTTCCCTTCTCCTCCCACCTCCCTAAATCAAATATAATGAAAATTAGGCGGATATTAGATTCTCAAGGGTTTTATCAAATTATTCATGATAGGTCAGTCGGCATTGCAGGTTTTTGAGTCTGAATTTTATCAATGGCTTATGGAAATCAGGTCCATTTTAAAGGACAGCAGGTGTTAAAACAATGAGCAACAGCCTCCTTTGCATCTGTGCTACAAAAGCTGTCTCAGTGTTTACAAGAAACAGGATAATCCAAAAACATCCTGCCACTGGCACATAGAAACTGCAGTTCCTTGTTATTCTTTTTTTTTTTTTCTCACACTGGACAGTTTTATTTATAGAACATAAAGTTGAACCAGGAGGAAGAAAGAAATTCAGACTCACTTCCATGTGGAAGTGACGCACGTGCAACGTAAAGAGGGGCACTTCATCAGGTAGTTAGTTTGTATTGTTCTTCCAACACTAGTTAAGATGTTAACCCTTTCACTTGTTATTTTAAATGTTTAACAAGTCAGGCATAGGGTTTTTTTCCACCATCCAAATGGACCTCGCAGACTGTAACTCACATTGGAATACTCTCACGAAAACTAAGAAGACGTTGCTGCATCTAACATTGTTCGTGCCTAGAAAACTAGAGGTTGGGCATTTTGTTAATATATTGCTAGGCAAGCACAACAAAGATACACCAATCAAGTTTTGGTATCACTGAAGCAGTAGCTCATACAAATTCAGTGCTTTTTAAATGAATTATTCTGTGATGAAATGGCTTGTTTGATTTTCTACTTTTTTCACCTATCTTTTCTGTTGGAACGGCTTAAGGAAAATATTTATCAATGGCGAGTTTAAAAAATGACTATTTGGAAATAATATGTTCTAATTTAAGATGCTCCCCAAATTGGATCTGTGGCCCCATCCTCCCTGGCCCCAAACAAAGCTTTGGGAAAGCTTTGAACTTTCCCTCAGTCTAGATCCAGACCAGATTTCATTACTCAGGCCCACCTCTGATTCGAACACTAGCTGGAAAAAAGAGTATTACCAAGTCCCCAACAATAGCTGATATTCATTCGAGATGCACAGTTTGTATGACAGTCAACTCTTAGCTGCAATTTAATCCCCAGTAGTAATAATTAGAGTTGATTGTAAGAATGTTTTATGCATTTTTTTTCATTTCTTAAAAAAACATGAGACTTCTGGAAATTGTCTGTGAAACGTTTGAAGGCTTCTAATTTTTCAATGAAAAAATAAAAACCCCAATAATTTTCTGGTTTTTAAACCAAAAGCCTTCCTCCCTCCCCCAAAACTAAAAGTGTGTGTTTGTTTTGGGGCTTGGGTGTCTCCGCTCCCATTTCCTGTTTTTATCTTTTGGCCACTAAAAGAAAGGTGGAAGGGAGTAAAAGAAATAGGATGGAGAAAAAACAAAAATTGAAAGTGAAAACTGAATACCAAACAATTGAATAATGCTTGCTACAGCATCTTTCATGTGTGGACCTCAAAGCCCTTTTACAAATATTTGCTAAGGGTTATATTCTGCCACTTTTCCTTACCTTAAATAATTGCTTACTCGGTGGATTATCCCACTGAAATCCATCAGGCTATTCATGGAACAAGTTACTATTGAGCCTGGTCTACAATACAAAATTTTGTGGGCACAGGTATGCCAGCTAAGAATCTTAAAAAAAAAAAAAAAAAAATCAATCCTCCTAGCTGACACAATATGTAGCAAATCCCCTCCCTCCCACCCCGTGTAGACATAAATATGCCAACAGAAGAATGCTTCTGTAGTGTAGACATGGCCTCAATGCAAGTATGTCTATTCTAGGAGTGCTTTACCACTGTAGGAATACCAGTATTCCACAACATTGGCAAAGATGCACTTTGCACCAGTATAGTAAAACCACCCCCCGCCACAAGAGAAGCAAGCTATACCAGTAAAAACAAACTGCTGACTTCCACCGGCACAGCAGTGTCAGTCAGGGATCATTCCTCTTTATACCCCTGACCGACACATGCCAGCGATAGTCTGTAGTGTAGATAAAGTCGAATGATATGTCAACACTGCAATCCCAGGGTGTGATCACAGCTCGTGTAGACATACCTGAACTAGGTGTAATCTATCTACTTGGATACATACTGGGGGTGACATACTCAAAGTGACAAATCTGGTCCTTAGTCCCACAACTTGCCCCAGGAGGTTGGGAAGAATCATTGCGCTAATGGATAAACTATGGCACACAATGGTTGTGATTCTCTCAAGATCACACAGCGAAAGCCAGATCCAGCCAAGTGCTGTGCACCTTCACATTTCATTGGCTTCATTGGGTGCCGAAAGGTATTCAGTACCTTGCAGGCTTTGGCAACGAGTCAATGGGTGATGATCTTTACCGTCCTTCCAACCCCTTTACACCGGGTAAAAGGAACAGAATGGCACAAAGGGGCCTTAAAAGTCCCGTATCCAGTTGGGGACAGATTCCTCCGCTGCAAGCACTGCAGTGGTAGGAGTAAGGATAGGCAGCATAGCTGGAGTAGAAGGGACATAGAGCGGTGGGACCATAGCACACATCACTGCTGAAATTCTAAGCAGCGCTGCTGCTAGACAGCCCTCCAAGACTACCTTAATTATGCCAAGAGCCTCTCTTGGAACAGCTCAGGATGAGGGGTGCGGAAAGATAGCTTAAAGCTGCCTTAGGCTTGGTCTACCCTACAAACTTGTGTTGGTATAACTACATCGCTCAGGGGATGGAAAATCCACACCCCTGAGTGACACAGTTATACTGACCTAACCCCTGGTGTAGACAGCACTCTGTCAATGTGAGCGCTTCTCTCGTCCACAGAGCTACTGCCTCTTGGGGAGGTGGAGAACCTGCATCAGTGGAAGCAGCTCTCCTCTCAGTGTAGGTAGCGTCTTCACTAAGCGGTGCAGCTGTGCCACTGCAGCGCTGTAAGTATAGACAAGCCCTAGGGCAGGTCTAGCCTTAAAAAGCTGCAGCGGCCCAGTGAAGATGCTACTATGTCAATGGGAGAGTTATTCCATCACCACAGGAGGCAGTAGCTATGTTGACGGGAGAAGCCTGCCTGTCCCGGGGGTTAAGTTGGTTATAACTGCATCGCTCAGGAGGATGGATTTTTCACACCCACCTTCCCACCCACTCCCAAGCGACATAGTTATACTGATGTAAGTTTATAGTGTAGACCTGGCCCGACACTCTTTCCCACTGGGCTATGTGTTCTGCGGTGCACCTTGAAGAGGTGCAGCTCAGAATCTCACCCAGTGTCAGCAGTCAGAAAGAGAGCCCCCACATTGTTTCAGAACTCCCCCAATTCTAACCATCAGGCAGCATGGATTCCCAGTAATGGTCACTGTAGTCTGGTAATAATAAGTAAAATGTTAATTCTTGCTGAATCTAGTTCCACCACACTTCATTCAGCTATACAGCATCTAATGCAATGCAGTTTATGCTTTGAGAGCTTACCCTAAAACAAACTGGACTTGTCTAATGCACCAAACACTGAGGACGACATATCTATCTCCAAAGTTCCCAGCAGCCTAGTAAGGACTATGGATTTTTCACATCCCTCTTCATCCCATTCCTGCCTCTTCTCAACTTCCCCATTGTGAACCATTCATGTTGAGTACAATGGGAGCTGCATCCACACGTCTGAGGATAGAATTTAGGTTATTTGTGTCCAAAGCCTCGCAGGGCATTTGAACAGCTTCAAAGAATGGCAGAATATGCTGCCCACAGAGCTCCCAAATCTGGATCTCACCTAAGACATGTCACAGCATGCACCTTTCAAAGTAGCAAAAATCTACTTCTTATTGGCAGCAACGCTATTGTAAGGCTGCTTCCAATAGTACGCTAATGTGAAATATATTGGACCAAATACTACCCTCAGTAACACCAGTGCAACTGGAGACAATGGAGTTGCACTAGCAGAATTTAGCCCGCTGAAACTTGTTTCTACTAACTTTCACAAATCCCAGAACAATGTAAATAGCTTTACTTCCTACTTCCTGCTCACAGAAGAGAGTCATTCTCCTTTCTCATCTGTTTTCTTCACCTTCAACCACCCCCAACCCCACCAAAAAGTGGGAGTGATATTTGCTAATATGATTCCAGAAAATAATCAATGTGAATTGGTAACTCAAAGACAGCAGGATTTCAAAACAATTGTTTTAAGAAGCAAGATTACAAGAGATATGATGTATGTGGAAATTTCAAATGATATGTTAGCTGATAATAAATTAAACTATATATATCTAGAGAGCTGAAATGACATTCTGGTACAATCACTTATCACTCAAATCAAGATGATTACTTGCAGAGTAAGGTAATCCTCAAATACGAGCAAGAGTGGCAGAATCTGGTCCTCTGTGTTGATAATTAGCATGAACACTAAAAAGAAAAGTATACAGTACTGCTATTCAGTGACTCTATTTAGAGCAAACAGATATATATAGTTTCTATTCATATTAAAAGAAATTGAAACATGACAGATTCCAAAAATGCTTTTTCATGGACTGTACGAAATAAATCTTTTGCACTGCCCATACTGAGCTAACACTATTTAGTTTCTAATTTTCTGATATTTCTTTTCCAGTATAATATAGAAGTGACCTTTATCCTCCTAAGTGATTAAACCCTGACACTTTGCTTGTGTTGATTTAGTATGAATATGCTGGCTCAAGCCAAATGTTGAAACCAAACAGTTTTCTAAAACCTCTGCTAGCAAATTATTTGGCTAATAGCCAGAAGTCTGGAATCAATTTCTAGTTCTATTTCTTTCTCACCAAAAAAAATCTGATATATGTAAATTACAATCTGTAGTGACTGTGAGATTTATGACTGCAGATATATTTTGGAGCAGCGTCTTAGATGAATGCTGGTAAGCGATAGTCAATACTGAATAAAAATCAATAGATGTTTCACTACCAGCTGTTTCCTAATGATAGGGAACAGAGAGTATATATACTATGAACTACATCTTTTAGAAGCTTTAATTTTATTGAGTAAATTATTTCATAAGCCATCATTTGGGGGTTTCATTTTTTAACAAAAAGTAGTAGAGTGTGGCATGGTATTTAATATCTGGCTGAGATTTAAAACTCGCACTCCTTATGAAGTATGACATTTTATACTTGAAACCGCAGGAACAGTTTCCCACATTTAAGTGCAGAGGAAAATTCTTCAAATTAAATTTGAACTTTATACCTTTTAACTCTCATCCAATCCTCCTCCTCCATGTACCGTGCCTGGGTCTGATGAACATGCTGGTACTGTATCAAAGTCAAATACACCTGGCTACTGACAAATCCCCTTCACTTAGCCTTGAAGTAAGCATCAATCCTACTGTAGATCACGGTAGTTAGTGTTAGCCACCAGCCACTCCCTGTGATGGACAACTAGCTTGAGGACTAAATAAACTGGTCACTTACCGCTTATTTGGCAGCGCTATTGCTTCTGGATACAGGGAAGTAGACTAGTACCTGAACTCAATGTCAGCTGATGCTGCTTAGACTTTAGTCCTCCAATGAGCACCCACCCAGAACTCATCCACTGACCTCAGTCTGGACCTATGTAAGTGTGTGGGGGCTGGTCTGTCTGCATGGAGCTTATTACCAGATGAGGCCATAGGAATAAACTGCACTGCTATAGGTGCTGTCATTCTAATGGGCTGTTACATGAAAGTCCCTCTGTTGAATGCTCAGAATGAGGAATAAGCATCCCTGGCACTTTCTGAAGTGTCTTGGGAATAACCCCTGTGTTCTGTGCAACACAGCCTCCTGTACAGTGCTGTTCTTGATTCCACCACCCTTGCTCATCCTGCCTAGTAATTTACTCCATGAGTTGGCCCATTGATTTCACTAAGGTACATGCCTTAAAGTAAGGCCACATGAGTAAGGGTAGAAGTATCAGGCCCTAAATCATTACACTGGGCTAGTTTCTGACTTGAATTGGGCCTGAGCAGTCAGGGGGGAAGACACTTCACCTCCCTATGTGGGCTGCCGGGTTTTAGGTCCCGCACACGAGGACCTGTTTACTTCCCGCGTGTGAGGTAAGGAAGTACTAGTATTCCCAGATAGGGAACTGAGACACTGATTCAGGCCCAGATTCTTGCAAGCACTTCGGTGTTGCTCTGCTCAGGGTTGCAGCACCTGGTCCCTAGGCCACCCAGTGGAATTTTCCACCCCCTGCTAGGCACCCAAGCTTGCATACAGTGAATGGAGAGTTAGTTGCTGAAGGAAAAAGTTTTCAGAAGCCGGCCAGCTGAGTGGGGAGCCACCTAAGCTACACAGTAATGAAATGCTGAGGATGGGGCAGGTGGAGGAGAGGAGCATAGGTATCTAAGCAGCTGACCTAGTGCACCTGGCTGACCGACCAGGGACAGGTGTCTTCCTCCGCTCAGGAGCCTCAGCTATGAACCATGTTCTCGAGTGAGGCACCTACCCCAAGTCAGCCACTTAGATAGTCCATGCCTCACCAGCCAAAACCATCTCTACCTGTCTCCTGCCCACATTCAATACTTCTCCCAGGCTCGCCCTACATTTCCCTGTGCCCCTGACTGCCTTGTGTGTGGGTGCTCTGCTGTCCCTCCATCTATTGGTGGCCTGCCTCTGGCCCTGCTGCTGTAGTAGTGGCAGGCAGGTAATAGGCGTTAGGCATGATCTGAGCATACTCACAGGATCAAGTTCACCTGGAGAGAGAGGCGATCCTCTGCCTAATTTGAGGATCTCATTTTGGGGGCTTCCGCTTGAGCTTGGGCTCCAAGCAGCTCATTAGCTGTGGGGAAGCATCAGTACTTAGGTAGCTTTGCAAATACCAATGGCTGTAAATCTGGGTGCCTATGGGACTTAGATGCCTACGTATATCATTAAGGCACCATTTTCAAATGCCATCGCTCAGCTACCTTCAAGGATCTGGGCCAAAATGTTACAAGAAAGATCTCACAGGAAGTCTGGGGCAGGGCAAGGAACTGAACTTCAGTCTCATAAGTGCCAAGCGAGCATCCTAACTGCTGGACCAGCCTTCCTTTCTAGGGGATGGTGGGGGATGGGAGAGAAAGGTCTCTAAGACACAGTACTTTCTGGGGCTGCTGCTAGAGTGGTGCAATTTACAAATCGCCCCTAAAGGCACAATCCAACCCTTTGTAAAATGCTTTGAAATCTGAACTGCAATGGCATAAAGGCATTTCCCTGGAGGGAAATTGGATTGAGCTGGAAGCAAAGAGACTGTGAAGGAAGGGGCAGAAATGAGTTGCAGCCATCAGCCACTCAAAGCAGTGGAGAAAGCATGTTGAGAGTAAAAATCGTAGAGATCAGTTTGATGAGATCATCAGTGTCCTGAATGACCCATGACAATCTGCACGGTTTCATTTATCCCTCAAATCTTGCATCAATCTCTAATTTTCAGAGTGAAAATATGTAAAAAACCACACATTTCCCTGGTTTTAGGGCAATAACCAGCTTTGCTGGGAAAATGTGCCATTTTTCACTCAAACAGCTTACCTATTTGTCCTTATGAGTATACTCATTTCCTCTGGAAAATCAGAATTGTTTTTTCAAGAAGAGTAATACCGAAGCATTTTCCATTCAACGGATTCCATTTTTTAATTTCATATCAAAATGATAAAAGAACTCTGGGCCTGAGCTCAGGTGGCTAAGCTAAGCCTCCACCAATGGCGCAAAATCCATTAGAGTGACCAGATAGAAAGTCTCAAAAATTGGGACAGGGAGTGGGAAGTAATAGGCGCCTAAATAAGACAAAGCCCCAAATATCAGGACGGTCCCTATAAAATCCATGCTGCTATTTTTAGTGCATTAATGCGAGTCTGTTTACCCAGTCTGGGAGGATCGTGCCTAACTGCAGTGTGGACATACCCTTTGTGCCTCAGTTTCCCATCTGTAAAATGGGGATAACAATACTTCCTTTCTCCTGCCCTTTGTCTGGTCTATTTAGGGGGTAAACCCTCCAGAGCCTGGGGTGTCTCATGAATACATACAGGCCCTAGTACAATGAGACCCACACCTCTGACAGAGCTGGCGCAGGGAAAGCAGATAGGGCCATGCCCAAGGGCTGGAGTCAACAGGGGACCGTGTCCATCAGGAGGCCAGTACTCAGGGGCACATCTTTCCACTCCCCTGCAGACCCAGCCCTGCAGCACTGCCCTGTTCACTTCCGGCGGCCCAGACTGCCTGACTGCTGTGTGGAGCGGAAGGTTTCCTCAACTGCCACACAGTTAGCCCCCCATGTGATACTGGGCACCCCACGCCTGCCTCCCGGAGGGCCAGGGTACTCCTCCCCCAGAGGGGTGCTAAGAAAACAGTCCCATGTTTTTGAAATACAATGTTGGCAACCCTAGCCTGCAGCACAAGGGTAAACCCAGGCACAGGCGGCAGCAGGAGGCCCACCGGCTTCCATAGCAACAGCTGGGGGGGAGGGATTGCTGGGAGGCTTGGCGTCCAGTTGCTAAGCGAAGGAGGGGAGGTTGACAACCACTGTAACTAGGTGCGCGGGGCACAACAAGCAGCCTCCAGCAACAGCTCCAAGGCCCAGCCAGTCTGACCTGCCAGGAGCAACATAAGCCACTGACGCTGGGGCAACCCATAGTGCGGAGCCAAACTGCCCCAAGAAGGGGCCCAAAATCATGGTGCTTCGGGGCCTCCCAAGCAGCTTCTGATTGGGGCCACTAGAGAGAGTTTGTGGCACCAGTTTTTTAATTTTTTAGTAAGAAGTAGGCAACCCCCCTCCATCACCATCATCACCCGCCTCCAGCAATAGACACAGCCATGGTATTTTGGATGGGAAAGTAGTGAAGCGAAGACAGGAGGAAAAACCAAAAGCATGTCGCACAGGTAAGTAAACATCTCACCCAGTCACCTGGGGAGATGTCGCAGGAGGGAGGGGGCGGAAGGGGTACTTTGTTTGAAAAGCAGCTTTGGAAAGAGCCAGGCTCAGAAAACTTAGTGCTGTGGAAAAACCTGGACGGGGTGGGAGGGTGGTTGTGTAAATTCACCCATTTGAAAAACCTAGGGGGGGTGTAAATGTGTGTGTGTAAATTAACCCAATTTCATTTACTGCTATGCAAGGATTCAGAAAAATGTTCATGTCCTCTTACTTCCTCAATGTTACTTTGCAGTATTCCCAGTACAAGAAAGACAGGGGGCCACACTGATGTAATGAGATGCTGTCAACTTGCAAATCATATTTACGGCTGATTTTTTTTTAAACCTACCATTGTTAAAAGTAACACCTAAAATTAACCTCAGAAGAATTAGAGAGGAAAACTTCCTCTGAGGTCCTCCCCCCCCCCCCCCCACCAGTTTGTTTACTTTGTGTATAGTCAGTTTCCCTGTTTATCCTCTACAATTAGTCACTTTCCCTTCCTGTTTGTGTGGGTTATCAACCAGCAATAGAGAAGAGAAAAATCATTTAAAAAAATTATAAACAAAAAAAGAAAAATTGAAATGGACTAGTTTCCAAGCTGGTGTACCTCTTTAAACAAAAATACCATTTTGCATTGTTTTGTAAAAGCAGTCCAGGCAATGTACTAATATAATATTACTAGCTCAATTTTCAAAAGTGACCAGTGATTTCAGATGCTGCAGTTTTTAGGTGTCCAAATTTAAGGGGCCTGGTTTACAGGGTATGCCTACACTGCAAGCTGGGGGGTTGATTGCCAACTCAAGGAGACATATTTACACTAGCCCAACCTTCACTCTAATAATAGAGTGTAGCCATGACAGCACAAGCAGCAGGAGGAGCTAGCTGCCCCAAGTATGTCTTTAATATTTGTGACAGGCACACACACAGGGCAGCGAGCCCCTTCTGCCCATGTTGCTGCGACTACTGTCTATTTTTAGCACACTAGCTCTCAAAAATCTAGCATGAGTATGTCTCCTTGAGCTTGGAATCACACCCCAACTCAAAATGAAGGCACACCCATAGAATGAGCCGAGCGCTCACTTCCTTTACAGGTCTCAGATTGGGCACCCAGAATCATTAATCATATTTGCAAATTTAGGCTAATATTACTATTATTTGTACTCTGCTATAACCCACAATGTACTAGGCTACTGTTCTTCCCACACAGGGGAAAGATTGTGTCTTTTGTTTTAACAGTTTACAGATACAGCAGTATATGTGTACTGAACTCTCATACTTACAATACATAACTTTAGAAGTTTATATTCTTGCAAAATCTATATGCTTGTGACAAGGAACAACATGGCACAGTATGAAAATGTCTGCCAGGTGTCATATTAATGTCTCTTAAAAAATTATTACTTTATTACACACACATTACATTAAAAGGAAAGGTTACATTACATCAAAAGTTGGGATATTCCAGAATTAAGATTGCTTGTGCAACATTGATTTGGCCTCTTGTGCGTATGCATTATGATACAATCTTTAATTACACTATCACACATGATTTCTTCCACTGGTTTTTTTCCCCCTATTTTTTCCATCCCGTCCCATCTATCCCTGTCGCAGTCCTGTCTCTTTTGCACCTCTGGTTCCTAGTCCCAATTCCATTCTCCACTCCTCAGGCTTCTCATTCTTGTTCCAGTCTCCTTGTCCAGCAAGTTTCAGTTCTCCCTATCCCAGCTCCTCAGGTGATCTGCCTCTCTCTGCCACCTGGCCTCCAGTCACACCCAACTATGTTCCCTATCCCCACTGGCTACCAGTCTTAATCACCTTTCTCATCCAACTCACAGTGTTCTCCCCACCACTAACCCTCGGCTCCTCATCCCAGATCTGGTGGCTGCAAAGGACAATCCATGATGTTCTTCCCAGGACTTTCAGCAGATGTCATGCTTCAGGGAAGAACAACGCCTCTCAGAGTTTTCCATGATGGGTTGGACTTCCAACCACCCAGTACTCAGGGCTGAGCCTTAATCAAGATTTAAAGAAAGGGGAATAGAAGAGAGTTCAACTCCTCCTCCTCTGCTAAAGGGAGATGGGAGTTCCCTTTCTGCTCCCCTGCTTGGGTAAGCAGGGCTCCCTCACAACTATCCCTTCATCTTTGGCTTCCCATCTTGTTTCAATCTACTTTAGCCACTGGCTATAATGGCACAGTCTGGCACTAATTAGACAATACAATTGGTATAGTATCTTTTAAATCACATTAGGGAAAGCATACCAATTAGTGAATACAATTTGTATTCAAACTCCAACTTTTAAAATAACTACCAGCCATATTAAAGAGCTAAGTTTGAACCCTTCTAGGAAGTAATCTTAAGGCTCATCTTCACTGCAGTTAATTTGAGTTATAACACAAACGTTGCCCCTAACTCAAGTCCCATCAATGCACAGAAACCATAAGCTGAGGGGAGGTGCTTTAAACTCAGGTTGACTGGCCTGTCAGAGGGTACAGGATACAGCTCAAATTAGTGCAACTCATCAGGTGCTACGACAATCCTTCTCTGTTACTAATTTAATTACTTTTTGCAGTTGGAATGTTATTTTGCACTATGACTGCTCTCACTCAAGTAAGGCTAACTGGAGAGGAGTTAACTCAAGTGTATATATTTTGCGTTAACTCTGCAATGAAGAAATAGCCTCAGACACAATTCTTTATTGAACCCTTAATTGAAGGGGCAGGGCATGGCAGGGTGTTAATCGGTTCTTCCAAAATGATACACAGTCCAGCTACCACAAGGTAAGAACTTGTACAGGTTTTATTCCAAACCAAGAAGTGAAGCTGGTGAGATACTCCAACTACATGCACCTTGGGTTAGTTGGCCCAGTCTGAGTGATTACTCCATTCAGATATAAATAGACATTCATAGCATGGGGATAATTGCAGTGTCCAATACAATTATTCACAAGTACACATCTGAATAATCTGCCACCTGTATAAAGCTGAATTAAGTAATTGCACAGGTTTTTGTAGTTAGATGATTGCACATCAGTAAATCAGTGTTGCAATAGGTGGTATTTTTTCCTAAAACTCCAGCTGCTGGAATTTGGTTATTACCTGAGAATCTTAGCTTCCATTTAAAAAAAACAAAACAGTTTCTAATCTTGGTGGCTGCAGAGAAAAGCTTGAAAATGTGATTCCTAAATGCTCCAAGATTAGCAGGCAAATAAAAAGACCCCAAAATGTATCATCTTTTAAATCTCCTGATGTTAAAACCAATCTCATCATTTTTAAGTACTTGGGCTTGGCAATACTGATAAATCTATGTACATTTATTTTAATGTATGATCACTTAGTACACTTTTAAAATGTTTTTGTAACTCCTCCCTGACGTGCTTGAAGGGCTGTGGGTGATGTCAGGAATCATGGGATAGGAGCATGCCTTACCTTGCCTTAGCTTTCTTATGTTTTTCACAGCACATCTGAACTGATTCTCAGTGGGTTAATGTGAATGCTCTTATATGGTTGTGAAATGGATTGAATTTAACAGTTATATAATGTAAATTGTATTTAAGTTAAAAAACATTTTGAAATGAGTTTAAAAGGCAATTAAGGGACCATCTAGCTAATTTATGCTATCCAGGAGGGACACAATCTTAGTTATCATTGAAAGATACAGGGCAAAATTATTTTGGGGGACCTGTCAACACAAGGAACCTGTCAATTCATAAGGTTGTCCCTCCTGAATGGAGACAGTTGGCCTGTATAGACATGTCACAGAGAGTGTTAGTCCAATCCTGCAAAGTGCTGAACACATCCTGAGAGGTGCTGACCATCCTCAACACCCACTGACTTCAATAGAGGCCTGATCCAAAACCCACTGAAGTTAAGTATTCCATTGATTTCAATGGGCTTTGAATCAGGTCCTGGGAGCTGAGAATGCCTTCAGGAGGCATTCAGTACCTTGCCAGTTCAGGCCATTTTCTTTCAACGGGAGAGAGAGTTGGCAAGTCTGGCTGGATATGTTCAACATTTTCTAAAGGACAGTTGTAGTTGGAACACTCTATAAAGGGTGCACAGTATTGTATTCACTTAGGGCTGCTTAGGAAATGCTCAACATATCACACTTTCTAAATTATTCTGATGGCTAACATTTGCATACAGATATACTTTTGTTCAACACACAACAGGAGATTTTCACAGATGTGTTTGCATTGCATATTTTCCTGCTGAGTGTTCTTCCACCTTTACCAGTTCCTCAACCTTTTATGTGGCTTTTAAGAGCTTGAGCAGTAACTTCTCAGCTTGTCCAAGCCTTGCTAAGTCAGGCCTAGTAAAAGCAGAGCCTGGGCCATTCTATGAATAGTACTAACTTCTTCTTTTATGGCATCCGCCATTGCCATGAAAAGAAAATAGTGAAGATCTTTTAAATATTCATCATGATTCAACATAATCCAGTTGTCAGAACTGAGAATACTGGATTTATATAAAGTAGATAATTGAACACCGAAAATAAGACCATCTTTGGTCTCTCCCCTTCCAATTCCGACAAAGCAGCTAAAAGAAACCAACCATTTATTTTATGTCATCGAAAATATTACATTAAAAGAACATTGTTAAAGGTTGCAAAGTCAAAGACTTAAAAATTAGGAAATACTACACTTAAGGATGCCTTTGCAACCTTAATTTGCCCCCCTTTTGTGTATTCATTTTAATGCAGTCTTTAATTACATGATCATATACTATTTGTGTTAGGGTAGCAAATTATTTTTCTTTATGTAGGAAGTTACTGCAATGGTGAATCAGATTAATTCATACATTATTTAAACTACCTTGACTATCCAATAATCTTTATTTTCTATTAGCCCTAATGTCATTACTCTGGCAATTCGGTAAACTTCAGGTTGTCTGGTCTAATGCAGACAATGGACTGTATTACAGAGGTTTTTTTAAGATGTTTGTATTTTATGAAAGGGAACAACAGTGCATTCTTTTTTTCTTTAGAATGACAATTGATATTTTATGAGACATGAACATACATTTATAATAAAATTTGGTGGCAGAGGTTTCACTATTTCTGTTCAGTATTTGGGAAAAAGCTAGATGTTGTATTCACATCAGATGTTGATGATGAAATGCTTTCAAGTCCAACAGCAGCTAAGGAGCATGTTAAACAGCAACTACTAAAGCTAGCCATTTTTAAATCAGTAGGTCTGGATAACTTGCATCAAAGAGTTTAAAAAGAATTGGTTGGGGAGCTCTCTTGACTTTTAATGTTAATTTTCAATAGGTCTTGGAACACTGGAGAAGTTCCAGAGAACGGAAGAAAGCTAGTGGTGTGCCTATATTTTAAAAGGGTGAACAGGGAAGAATGAGTAGTGATCAATGGCTCCATGTCTAGCTGGCAACCGGTCACAAGCGGAGTGCCCCAGGGGTCGGTCCTGGGGCCGGTTTTGTTCAACATCTTTATTAATGATCTGGAGGATGGGGTAGAAATTGCACCCTCAGCAAGTTTGCGGACGACACTAAGCTGGGGGGAGTGGTAGATACCCTGCAAGGTAGGGATAGGATACAGAGTGATCTAAACAAACTGGAGGATTGGGCCAAAAGAAATCTAATGAGGTTCAACAAAGAAAAGTGCAGAGTCCTCCACTTAGGAAGGAAGAATCCCATGCACAGCTATAGACTGGGGACCAAAGAGCTGGGCAGCAGCTCTGCAGAAAAGGACCTGGGGGTAACAGTGGATAAAAAGCTGGATATGAGTCAGCAGTGTGCCCTGGCTGCCAAGAAGGCGAATAGCATATTGGGCTGCATTAGGAGGGGCATTGCCAGCAGGTCACGGGAAGTGATTATTCCCCTCTATTCGGCATTGGTGAGGCCGCATTTAGAATATTGTGTCCAGTTTTGGGCCCCCCACTACAAAAAGGATGTGGACAAGTTGGAGAGAGTCCAGCGGAGGGCAACAAAAATGATTAGGGGCTGGAGCACAGGACTTATGAGGAGAGGCTGAGGGAACTGGGCTTGTTTAGTCTGCAAAAGAGAAGAATGAGGGGGATTTGATAGCGGCCTTTAACTACCTGAAAGGGAGTTCCCGGGAGGATTGGGCTAGGCTGTTCTCGGTGGTGGCAGATGATAGAACAAGGAGCAACGGTCTCAAGTTGCAGGGCAGGAGGTCTAGGTTGGACATTAGGAAAATGTTTTTCACTAGGAGGGTGGTGAAGCACTGGAATGGGTTACCTAGGGAGGTGGTGGAATCTCCATCTTTAGAGGTTTTTAAGCTGAGGCTTGACAAAGCCCTGGTTGGGATGATATAGCTGAGGTTAGTCCTGCTTTGAGCAGGGGGTTGGACTAGATGACCTCCTGAGGTCCCTTCCTACTCTAATATTCTATGATTCTATGACTAATCTATGACACTAATTAGAAAGTTTCAGGCTATCAAGGATAATGATTCTAACTAAAAGCTTAATATGATCTGATAATAGTAGTTTTAGATTTTCTTAAGTTTTCATAATGCTTATCTCTGTGCTTAGTTTTTGTGTTTGCCACCTGTAATCTAGGAGAACATGCTTGTTAAAACAAGTCTAAAGGAGGAACAGAGGTGTTTTGAATTAGTGAGATGACACTGTAGCTGCTAAATAAGCATTTTGGCTGACTGGGGGATTAGATTGTTTTATAAACACACATGAAGATATTCCTTGACCACATGTTTTTATTCAAGTATATTTCTTTCAAGAACTATCAAGTATACTTATCTGAGATAACAAAATCAACTTCATGTTGAAAATATTTTATCATGGAAAGACAATGTTTATTGCCATCCATCTTGTATTCTAAGACTGTCCTGTATAATTATTAGAATTACAGAATTTGAAAGAGTTTGCAGGTTCCATTTAGGAGAGAGTAATTGGATTAAGGGCCATGGTCTTCTGTTTTGGAAGAAAACAAAACATTGTCAGGGAGAAATTTACAATTACAGTTATGCTAGAAAACAGACCATATTCATGGAAAGGAGTTACAGTTGTATAGCTTTCTCCAGATATGAACCCTAAGGATTAATAGAGAATGTTGGCCCACTGAAGACTTCAGGACATCTGAGCAGAATGCTTGTCCTGTGTCTGCAGTCCTCCCCTCCCCTCACCAGCAATGGCAGTGCTGCCCGCCAGCGGTACAGCTGGACACTACTTCCCTCTCCAAGGGAGAAGAAGCTGTGTGGAGTGGAGTTAATGGTGTAATAAATCTCATTCCTGTGCACAATACAGTGCAGTGTAAATTAAGGAGTCTTAGAGCTGGAGCATACAGTAGAGAACAGCCACTCCCTGGTTCTGGATCCTGTCTGGCTAGCCACGTCCCACCCAGCCCTTCAACATATATAATGCAGTACAGGATCTTTGATGTGGAGAAGCTACTGGTGGTTATGTGATGGGGATGTAGTACTACTGTAAGACTGCAGAGCTGCCATTTATATACTTCTCCAGCCACAGACAACATAGGAACATTCTTCCAATTTTGCCAGGGAAAGCATGCGTTTGCTCCGCTCCTTGTCTCAAAGAAGAGGGCATCATATTGCCCTCAGACTGGATAAGCTGCAGTGGTTAGATAAAAGGCTGCTCTGTAGAGCATGGTACGGTAAAATTCAGCATATGGTAATCCCCTCCCCACCTAAACTGCGTGAATTGCTATTTCTGGCTGTTCTATTAAAATTCACCAGCACCATGCCCTTCTTTGAGTAAAGAAGTATCTTTTCATCAGCCTTGTGAGTTTGGGCAACAGCAGGTGCTTAAAAGCTGTTGAGATGCAGTGTTACAGCTGGTGTTTAGTGAAGCAGGCTTTCTGGCCTTTGCAGTGGTTTCCCATTACGTTTGTGCCAAACAGTCTTTTATCCTGTGTTCCTTCTCTGTTGTACTGCTGAAGAATGAAATTAGAGAAGGCAGAAGTGCATGGCTGTTTGTGTTAACAATGCCAGTGTGCTGTGTTTACTTACTGCAGTGATATCTAGAGTCTAGCCAACTTTATCCTTCTTTATGTTGCCCTTTTGCTACTGAATCTATAGAAAATCATTGGCTGGCCTGGAAATAGTCAAGGCAATTCATGTAGTTCCACTGTATGCTCCATCATCTTGAAATAGCTTGGGAAGAATTTTAAAACCAAGCTTAATTTTAGGGATACAGTGAGCAAGTTTGACCCAAAACTGGAATTGAAAGGTTTTGAACAGAACAGGTTTGGATAGCCTTTTTGGGAGACAGCTAACCTTTCATTCTCATGGGCCTCAGGAACCCCTGCTTTTTTCTGGGACCAAAAGCAAAAATATACCAAGAAAGAGAGTGATGTCCTTATAGTATTTCCAGCCCATCCAGTACCTGCGTGTCCAGCCCTGTGTGGATATGCAAAGCGGGATGAGAGCGCTTGAGGGAGCCTTTCTCCCTTGTACCCTGATGTAGAAGTCTCCCAATGGGAAGTCACATTTCTGTTTGTGTACACCAACCAGCAGACAGACACTGCACAGAGTGTGAGTTGCACCTTGAAGGGGAGTAACAGCTCAGCTGTTACAGTTCAGACACCTTTCTGTAAGCCAAAATACCTTCTGTGACTTCTGCTGGAGTACAACTCCCCTCTCTTCATCATCCCCACAGAGTGGCTTGAACTTCCAATCACTCGCCCAAAGTATTTTGATTTCCCTCTGCTAGCTCTGCAGCAGATGTCAACTAATTGTTGCTGGTTCACAAAAATTAATTGACATAAATCACTATAGCCCCAATCCAGCAAATAGTCAGAGGAACAACTCACATGCTTAATGTTAACCCTGCAAATATTTCAGCATGAATGTGGAAGAGGTGCAACAAAAATAAATGGATTAATTTCAGTTCTGTTGAAAAAAGCACATAAGTTAGTTTTTCCAAACTGAAAAAGAAATGCCAGATGGAAATGTATTGTCAGGCCAAAGAGAGGAATATTAAATAAGTGTCACAGATAACTTGACAGTGTTTTAAACAATTCTTGTATCAGTTTGACCACAAAAATGTATTTTTAAGCCTCACTTTTAAATGAGTAGGTCGTACTTTATTCTGAATAATAAAAGTGAAGTTCAATCTAGAAGAAGTCATACCATGGCACAAAGGCTGGATGATTAATAAAGTATTCTTGATTGACTAATAATATCTGGACTTTGTTTACTCTCTCTGGCAGCACAGAGAGTTGAAGGGATATATTGATCAGGAAGGCAGGACTCTCTTCTCCCCAAAGCCATAAGAGCTGCCAGAAAGTACTTTAGGGCCTCTGGAATTAAGTAAGCATATATATTTTTCTCATCCCATTACTCGATGTTGTTTATTTTCCCCTGTAACATTCCTTGCCTTTCAGCTGCTATGGCAATCAGCAGTACTGCTCATACTGTGTGTGTGCGCATGTGTAGATATCTACACACACACAGTACACAAGCAGAGGTTAACTTTAAGAACATGGACACAAAGAATGAAAAGTACACTCAGTTGCGTTAGTTCCCCCTACACCTCATATAGTGTAGGTTAGACCTCCAAATAACTCCTCCTTCCTGCATCCCCTCTTCTCTTGAATTACACTTTCAGAATTTGAATGCGGTCATTTACACTCTTTATAGTTAACTGCAATTGCTACTACTTCTGCTGCTTATTCCTATCACTGCTGAGTAAGCATGCTGGATGCCCCAGGCACAGTTACAGATCCTGAAAACACTCATGCACTCATTTAATTTTACCACCATGCATAGCCCAATTGAATTCAATGGGACTACCTATGCTAGAAATGTTAAGCATGTGCATGATTATTAGCAGGATCAGGGTCATAATTATGCTCTTCACCATAACTGGGTTAAATTCACTTCTTATGTAACTTCATGCACCAGTACTTGTGACCCACTGCCTAATAACGAAGGAAAGTGAGCATGATGTCTTGATGACAGCTCCTGGTGTACATCACAACTAGCAGAGATCTTCCTTTAAGATTAAAAGAAAAGTCAGTAGCCAGGATTTTGTTTTACTCTTTCCTTGGTGAATAGAAGCCATTTTTGCCCATAGGTCCCTCTTTCTCTAAAAGACAGGGGTGCAGTGCCCTTTAAACCTTGTGCGGGGGGAAAAACCTTAGCAAATGGGCAAAATGAACAGTGAGTTTAGGGCCATATGCTGCCTGGTTAGTAAGGTGGGGAGGGCTCAAAGGGCCTTACTCACCTCCTATAGTTCCAGGCTGTGGCCAAGCACTCCCCTGAGCACAGAGATTTCTCCTTCTAGCGCATAGAGTGCATTAATCACCCTGAAAGAGGAGGAGAGACCATAGAAACTAAGGGAGATTGCAGTGGGTGTGCTCCCTATGTGCCCCTACTAGCTCAGGAAGAGACTGTGCCTCATCTGAGCCCGAATGTTACTGTGCACATGGACCAGCCCTGCCTTAGTCACTGATTATTTACGTGAGGATTTGCATAAGCATGATCAGATCTGGCAACGTCTTCTGAGACTCAAAACACACTTCCTTCATCACAGCTGCGTAGTGCCCATTCTGGTTATGCGTCAGCTGGCTTATCATCTTAAACACTGGCAGGGTCAGATCCTTAAATGATGTAAGTCAGCATACACCATTTGAGGATCTTGCCTTGCTTGTTTTGATGTCTCTTTTCCCTCCTGTTTCTCTTCCTTGATGTTTTATTCTTTGTTTTTTCCGCCTTTCCTTTCCTTTATTTAGATTGAATGGTAATGCTGGAAAAACAGACAAATATGTCATGATCTCCACAGACATGAAACCAATCCATGAGAACATGCTTGCATTAATTTCTAATTATCTTACACTTATCAGATTCTTAATGCTTATGGTTTATACAATTATTTCCAGTGTGTTTTGCCTTATGTTAACATGCTTTAATTAAAAAAAAAAAAAAAAAAAAGCATTCAAAAATATAAAAAGAAACTGTGACTATCAGCTGGCACAATGGGAGAACACTTGGCACTCTCCCCAGTCTGGGGAGATAGAAAGAGGTTATTGTAAAATGGAGTGGACAGTTGTATGGGCAGTTTTGGTTGCACTGATGCCTATTGTCAGCTCTGAAACCACATGCATTTGAAATGTTCTAGCCTGAGGATACCCACTGTTCATAAATCAGGCCTGTAGTTGGAGTACAGTCTATAGGACCAGACATCCTCAAAGATTTATAACCGCCCCACTGCAAAATTGATTCTGGATACACATTGCTAGGAAAGTACAATACTGTATTGTGTTCATCTGTGCTGGAGTACCCCATGAGTCTCACTGGTTTCCATTCATCTGAGTCCCCAGTTCTAAGAAAGTGTACAAAACCCCCATTGATCAATTGGCTGAGCTGTCAGGGCACAACTAATGGTGCTCTTGTTTGTGCCAATCTTTCCTATGTTAGTGATTTTATTTTGTTTATCTCTTGCACCTGGGTTAATTGCTGCAATCTACTGATTCATTCGGTGCAATGGGACGTAAATGAAGTAGGAAGAAAGGAGGAAAGATGTGGGTGGGCTGTAAATACATTAAGAAGAGCAAGGCCAGCTGCAGCCTGAAAAAGCTGAGAAGTATAGTCTACACTTTAAAAAAATTAAATCATGTAAATTCAATAGCAGTGCTCAGATTGTTAATAGTTTTGCTGAGCATTCTCATGAGTCACAATATATCCATCAATAACCTTAAGAAATAAACAAATAGAGAGAGTTCAAGCCACTATGTCCAAGATGAGAAACCTGACTGCAATATTATTCTGTTATCACCATAGCCTCATTACAGCTGCAAGTGTATCATTCAGTATTATAAAATGCATAGACATGAGGGAACAATTGATTGGCTTACAAACATTCCAATCTATGCACAGGTTGCAGCTGCTTAGCCTCATCATCACAACAGAAAATGAATACACAACTGCACTCTCAGTCCCAATCAGACTAGCAAGATATCTGTTCCGAAATGGCTCTATGAAATGTAACAGATATAATTCTATTGCATCCCTGCCCTGTCCTCCTGCTTTACTCTGGAATGTAGGGTTAAGCATTATCTTTCTCCCAGGTGCCAATGACAGCAACAAAGGTTTGATTCAATGTATTTAGGGTCCTTCTCTAAGATAAATAGATATATGGCTCAAACCTCACCCAGAGCAGTACTCTTATTTCTGGCTCTCGGAAATAAAAATAAAGCTTTCCTAGTCACCCTTACGGGAAGCTTTTCCCCCCACCCACAAGCATTCGAAAGTCATTCAGAAACATGGAACACAGGAATGTTTAAGTTGGGGAGAAACAGTTATACAACCAAAAGAAACATGAAACAAAACTATGATATACATTTATATACAACAAACTGAGCAATCCAAATTATCACACCAAGAGTTTGATCATCTTCCAGTCCCAGATAATAAATCTCCAGTGTATGTAGCTCCGCAGCCCTGTATCACCACAAACTCCACCCACCAAAAACCGCACTCACAGTTGAGTTAGTGTCAGTGATAGCCAAAGGACATCGGGAGTGGTTCTCCTCTGCTTGTTAGTGCTAGACCTCAGAGAGCTATTCTGCCAGATCTGATGCCAATGAGCAGCAACCTAATCCAGTCCAGTGATTCCAGCTCTACCTCCACCGGTTGAGTGGGTTGGGACACTGTGAAGTCAGCTCACTATTACCACCGGTGGTCTAGTCAGGACTTCCCGTGGAACCCACTCTACTCCACTGCTGCCAGTGAGGCCTTTCCACAGAGCCAGCACTACTACTTCATCACTACTAATCCAGACAAACCTTTCTATGGAGTTCTTCACTCAGGTGAATTCCACATAGGGAGCACAGAGCAGAAGAGGACCCTAGGACAAATTTCTACTCTCTAGTTCAGAGTTCTTCAAGACAAAAGCCATTCCTCCTATCTCTTTGTTGAGGCCAAGCTTTGTTATTCAACCAAAGTCAGTCTCTTGTTCAGACAGGGTCATTCCTCACCCATGGTGGCATATCCTGCACAGTTCTATGTTCTTTCTTGAGCACAGTACTGGCAACAACCTATTATCACATTTACACATGAAAACATAAACCAGTTCCAACCAAAACAACAAAAACTCAATATGTGGAATTATGGGTAAACGACATCACAATTCATGTAAATGATGTTAGCCAGAGCTGGATTTTCCACTTCTCCCCAACAGAGGGAGCAGAGAGCTCCATCTCTATAAGTTTTCTAGCCAGGCTGCTTGCCTTAGTTTTTGGATGAAGTAAAACAGTACTTTCAGTAGACAGGAGCCTCGGCTGCAAAGCCAGTTTTGGATACAACCCTCTCCAGAATTCCGAGGGAGTCAGGTCTGGTTTTTTGATTGCAGCTTATATTTACATTACAGATTTAAACCTTGTTATTTATTTGTATTACAGTAGCGAAGAGGCCCCACTCTACTAGGTGCTGCACCATCCACATAGTAAGAGAAAGCTTCTGCCCTGAAGAAAACACAATCTAAATAGACAAGACAGATACAAACAGTATTATTAACCCCATTTTGCATATTGGGAACTGAAGCTTAAATGACTTGACCAAGTCAACACAGAAAGTTTATGACAGAGCCAGAAACAGACACATATCCCCTGAGTCCCAGCCCAGCATCTTAATCACAAAACTATACATTCTGTCCTCTGAGGTCCCTTCTCACATTGTTTTCCTACCTTACTAGCTGTTGTGCATCAGCATTTGAGAGACTGAGGGTACATGATGAAAGCAGAGTTCCAGCCCTTTGTGACATGCCCGTTCCTTTCACAGTTCAGGATTTCCAACACGGCTCTGAGACTGAATGCTCTTCTCAGTCACAATGCTGTATCTTCTAAGCCACACTACCTCCCTTGTTCCCTCACAGACATTGCTATTGCAGCCATCCTGAAAAGACTCAACTGTAAGAGAAGCCTGCTGATATTGCCACAGCCTGTGGAAATACCAGCAATTCCTTGCAGAATCTATAGTTCCCAAAATGCAGGTGATGTAAATTCCACATTTTCCATCCAATTTTCGACGAAAAAAACCATCACCCCCATTGTAACCTTTAAACTCCTTTTTGGTGCTGTTGCAGCCCAACACCCGACAAGAGAATTTTAAAAGGGAACCTAACATTTTATTTTTTTAAATTGCAGCCACTGGACATTGAATCACGCAATCAGGGTTGTGACGGCTGAAGTACATGCCTTGGATTCTGATCCGACATTGCCTTCCGTGGGGCTTCACATAGGCGCAGGGTCTGCCGAAGCAGACCTCATTGCTAGACTGGGGATGTAGTTACAACTATATTTTGTGATGAACTCCAACAATTTCTAACTTTTTTACATTATTAAAGCATAATTTTAAAATGCCTATTTCTAATACTGCTTTACTAGTAAAGACAATAAAAAGGAGCTATGGTTTAATTAAGTAACTCTCTGCTAAAATACATAAACTCTGCTTTAAAATACATTTTAGCTAAGTTATTAAAATCCTTTTAGAATTAAAATGCACTTCAGGACTTGCATTTATGCAACATCCACGCTTCTGGAGTCCTGGAGACACTCAACAACTGTGCATCCAGTTTGTGGTAATCAATGCTTATATCTGCAGCTAAGCTATTCTTTTCTCCTTTCAATCAGCACTTATAATAAGATGTGGGCAGAAGCCCAAGAAGCCCTCAACAGCCTGCTCCAGAGGGAGACAGAAGATAAGCCCCTAAAGCCACAGAAGGACCACATGACAGTGTTCCAGATGTTAGCCACCTTGTACATCAAATACGTGCAAATTTTCCGTAACTTGGAGATTGCCTACGACCAGATCGTTCACCCACAAAAACGGTTAGTGATTCGACAAGTGCTGGAGGGCGTGATGGGCCGTATCCTGGAGCTGAAGAACGAAATGGTGGAGCTGGAGAACGAAATGGTGGAGCTGGAGAACTCGGAGTTTCATTACTTTGATGATATCCTGCAAGATCTTAAGCTGTCCCCTGTAGGTATACTTTTATCATAAAAAAATTAGGAATATAGTCTATATTCTAATGTAAATCTAGCCTAGTATGTACCTGAAAGCCAATACTATTAAACTGTATTTTGGCTTGAAGTCAATGAAGCTGCACCAATTTACATCAGCAGAGAACTTGACATGCTATATGCTCACTAGTTTACTGTGTAGTTGTTACTTATGGTATTTCTGTTAAAAATAACTACACAAAATATATTCATTCTACAGTGAGCTTTTCACACTGGAGCAAACTTTTTAAAAATGAATCTGTTTGATCAATGTTATATTTGTGTATGTCTGTAATATTACCAAAGATGCTTTTAATAAAGGTGATGTCCCTCCATGTCTGACTTGTTCTACTCGGTCCTAAAGTGAAGTCATGATAGAATAAGTCAGCTTCTATGTTAATAATAGTAACATCACAAATCCAGCCAGATTTTCCTGTAGGATCACATAGGATGGGTCACTCAGAACCAAGCCACAGCCAATGTCAAACTTCAGTTTGGTTTGCCCTTTGCCTCAAGGTGAATCAATTTGACCTCATGGCCCTCTCAGAGGTTACAAATAAAACTAGATGGGGAATAGACTAGTCCTGTGGATAGTTCTCCAAACTGCCATCTGAGAAACTTCCGTCTGCTTTCTAATTACAAAACAGGCAGGGTCTGGGACCACATTCAATGTCTAGGGGAAAAGATTGCCTTGTAATAACCCTTCTATCCAATTTAGGTGCAGTTGTCTGAAAGACATCCTAACTAAACCTCAATCCCAGTGAGTATGGCCATTAAATGGAGCCTGGAAGGTTGAGGGTATAAAAAACATATGAGAAATAATGGTGATTTGATTGATAATTTCTTTTGTTTCTCACAAATATCTGTTGTCAAAGCTGGGTACTGTAGGTAACAGCTTTTCTAATGGAAAAGTAAACAGAGTTATTGTTTAAAGATTACTATTTTCTGGATCCTGGTTATAATCTGAAAGAAATTGTCTAGTGGTATCTTTACATATTATAGAATTAGTTCTTCAGTTTTTAGATATGAAACATGTTACAGCTTTTAACTGATTATTTTGCCATATAAATATGTATAGTACAGTGATTGAAATAAGTGGCAATCACCCATCTTTCTGCTATTTTATTCATAGTAGAGAACTCTTTTGACCATCAGACGACATACTAGAGAGTATAAAGGCATTATTCAGAAGCTGATAACTCAGAATGTATTATTAGATTTTTTTTAAAACTACTATTAGGAACATTACTGTATTTTCATGATTTATAGGTAAAACAACCAAGGGAGAAAAATTGGTGAGTTTGAAATGTAACATTTTTAACATCAGGTGTTAAAAAAATAAAGACAAATTCTCATCCCTCTGGCCCCACCTTAGGACTAACAAGGCATGGTGTAGCTTGTGGGGGAGGGGGGCTAGAACTGTTCTCAACATAGACTTGATTGTATTTTTGTCTAGCGCATTCATGGCTCCAGTACTAAGGTCCTGGACAATGGACACAAAAAACTCCAGTCCCTCCAGTGATATATCTACATGAGACTTCCCCATCTTTGCACCATGGCCCTTACTTTCATCAGCTGTTAAGAGTTTGTAGTCCAACATAGTGATAGTAACAGTGAGGAATATACAGAATTGCTAAGTCCCAGGCATGTTGCATCTCATGAATGATACTGAGGAGCATGGGTTTTATTTTTTGTATGTCACTCAAGAGTTTAAGTTTTATCTTTCTCTCATTCTCTGTGCATCACCTTTCTCCAGTTTGCTTTCAGACATGGAATCTGTCTATCTGTGGTAATTATATAGATACTTTTTAAAGTATTTATCCTCACAACATCTATGTGAAGTAGGAAATGGTTAAAAGGCTGCATCTATTACTTGATTTTTGTGGGCAAATGTCACAAGCCTGTTCTTTCTCAATGCTGTGTCCTACAAAGTGGTTAAGAACTAAGATTGTCCTTTTCCGGCAGCCTAATGCTTTAAGCTAGGCCTTTACATCCACGTGCTGGGTAGAAGTCAGTTAGGCTGTGAGATAGTCTTATAATCAATGATAAGGAGTCTTGCACCCTTGAATACTGTGAAAGAATTGATTTCTTGATCATTCTAGGAAGTAGCTCATCATTCCCTGCACAGAGATTGAGTGCACATCTCAATTTAGATTTTTACAACCAAAAATTGCTTCATGTCTGAAGCAGAAAGTTCCCCCTTAACTTAGGGTGACCAGATGTCCCGGTTTTATAGGGACAGTCCTGATATTCAGGGCTTTGTCTTATACAGGCACCTATTACCCTCCGCCCGGTCCCAACTTTTCACACTTATACAGGCACCTATTACCCTCCACCCTGTCCCAATTTTTCACACTTGCCGTCTGGTCATCCTACCTGAAACTGCTACACAATGGGGTCATCTCACCATTGCTGTGGCCATCAGAACAGAAATATGCAGACAAACTTGGAAACAAGAGAACATGTGATTCCCTTCTGTGGGGAAAAAAGGAGCATAAGTGAGATACTTGTATAAAAAAAGCTGAGAAAAATCAGAACAACTTGCAATACAGTATGCTACTAACAGCACTCAAAAATTACGATGGAAGAAGCAGAAAACTAGGCCAGAAGTACAATCAGAAAACTTCTCAGACCAGGCCTCTGCTGTGATAAGGACAATGATGTAAAAGGGGCAAAAACTCTTTGTGCCATGACACAAACCCACTCCACAACTTTCCCTTACATGCACTACCACAATGGGGGGGCATGGGCTCCACGACCAGAGCCACAAACTGCAAGGCAGGCAATAGATGGTATTGCCACTCATATCTGATAAGCTGTGAATTTACAGAAACTAGTTTTCCTTAACATTTGAGCTTTCCATCACACTCTCGCACAAAGCATAGAAACATAAATACATATCCCAGGGTCTTTAGCTAAACATTGGCACTATTTTTGTCACTATCCAGTTCCTTTTCACGTGGGTGCTTGTGTACCAGACTCTTGTCCATATCTGAAGTGACAGCCAGGGTTCTGTAAAAACAAAAACAGTCCATTGCTTAAGCAAATATTTTAGCCATTTCTTTAATAAAATCTTTGTTAATGGCATCATTATGTGCCAAGTCTATCAGGAGTCCAAAACAGACACAGCCATCAATGTGTTTTCATGTTTGCAGTGATTCCATAGTCATGTTAGTACCAGGATACCAGAGAGACAATGTGGATGAGATAATATCTTTTATTGGACCAACTTCTGTTGGTGAAAAAGTTAGGCTTTCAAGCTTATACAGTGCTCTTCTTCAGCTCTGTGTAAACTCGAAAGTCTGTCTCTCTCACCATAAAGAGTTGGTCTAATAAAAGATATCACCTTATCCGTCTTGTCTCTCTAATGCCTTTTCATTAAATTTGTGCTTGCCATTAAGGACTCCTAGTGATAGCGTACTCTTGGAAGAATCGACTCTATTCAGAGGCGAGGTTCTAACACTCAGTTGTGCTACTGTGTAGTGTCTTGGCTTCCATTAATTCACAGATCTTTTGGGGGTTCTTTCTTTGCATGTCTCTCAAAGAGACCCACTTCTTTCTCAGTATCAGTGAGTAATACTACAGGAAAACAATCAATGGAAATGTGAGACAGTTGTACCTTTTATGATACAAGTGAATAAAGGAAAACTCTTGGGTAGATATTACCAGTCATTCTTGATTCTGAGAGGTGGTTAGATACCACAGTGATAGGCACCTTAGAAATACTGAAGACACTAGATGAATAATCTGATATTAATGTCTTGTAATAACAACAATGTAATACAGCTGATTTGTTTTTCCAAGATGTTGAGTAAGTAAAGTGGGAGGATCATACTAATGAGTTTATTAAATTCAGTGAAGTCACTGTCTGTACATTTTTAAATTACCAGCAAACCCCAAAATGTTCAAAATAGGGTTTTCGTGATTCAGAAACTGAACTAATTTTTTGTTGTTGAATTAGACTCTGAGTGATTGCAAAGTAATAGAACAGTAGCTGATACACAGGTCATGTCACATAACGCTCCTCAGAAATTCAAGACTCTTTAGGCCAATTTAATTAGTCTGTAAAGGAAAGGTGTTAAGGTAATAAGCAACATAGTTTTAAACACAGCTCTAACAATGTCCCATGAATATTTCTCTCCCTTAGGAACACATAGAAATCCCTATCCCAAGGTATTTTATTAAGGAGAAGCTGAAGGTGCTGAGAGAGAGGGAGAAAATCCTTGCTCAGATTTTAATTAATGCTGGATTGCAAGACATCGAACCGGTCAGTATACCATGGGTACCTTAATTTCCCAATCATCTGCCGACCTGTTTTACCTTGTAATTGAACATGTTTTCACACATATGAGTGAAACAGATATATTTTTTCCATACCAATCTATAATGAGACATTGAAGTGAGAAATATTTTTATAGTATATATTTAATCAAACAACACTGATGTATGAATCACGACTGGAAAAGAAACATAATACACATTTCATTCCACCCCCAGGAAAGCATGTCTTCAATCTGAGCAAAATTAACAAGGGTAACTCTACAAAATAACTTGGCTTCATTTTATGCTATGAAAGTAATAGAAGGACAACATTATGGCCCCAGTTCAACAGGGTACTTGTGCACGTGGCTAACTTTAATCGCACGAGTAGTCCCAGTGAAGTCAAGTTAGGCACATACTTAAGTACTGTGCTGAATCAGGGCCCATAACAAGAACAGAAATGACAGTGAAGGTTGTATAACTATTAGCATTATAACCTCCCATTTTCAATTGTTTATTGCATTCTGAAAAATTTATGTGATCTTTTCTGTACAGCTATTCAGCAACAATAGCTAGGAGAAGAAAACTGAAATTTGGCATGAAGATAATCCGTAGAGAGGAGAAGTGTCTTTGAACAGTCTGCTGAAAACTGTAATCTGATGGAGTTAAGACTCATTGGCAGTACTCTTTGGAAGCTTTCCTCCCCACTAAACTCCTAAAGAGCACAGCTGTGCATGCATGTCAGGCTAACTTAGATTCATAGACTTTATGGCCATAAGAGATCACTATGATAATGTTGTCTGACTTCCTGCAACACCTAGGCCATAGAATTTCACCGAGTAATTTCTGCAGTGGAGGGAATTACTCTTCCCTACTATGTTTCTGAGATGATCAACCCCCATAACTTGTGGTTGAACTAATCGGGATAGTGAAAATAAGGAGTTGAGCGAGGGCTCCTGTGCATTTCATAATGAACGAACAGATCCTTTGTCTCAATCCCTGCACACCTACTTGTGCTCTGCCCGCCTCCCTCACCAGGAGCGATCTGTTAAGGATGAGTCTGCCTGGTATGGAGCCAGATTACATGGGAGTGAGGCCTTTACACATCCTGAACCATGGGGCAGTTCTCTCTTGACATGCTACCACCATGTGAGGCATGTAAAGCTGAATAAATAATCTTTTTTATTAAGACAATTTGTATATGCTGCTCTGTGCTCTACTTCCAATTAATTCTGTCTACTCATTTCCTATGCTCAACTGCTACCACTGAGATTGCGGTTGAGTCTTCTGCTTTTTAGTATGCATCATAGTGAGCCATATATATTCAGGAAATTCTGGCTGTCTGCTAACAGGCTGCTGTATTCCCATATGCATGTAACAAAAAACTGTTACAGAGCATGCATTCAAAATTAAATTTGTGAATTATGTATTTTTCCTTGTAGGGAAAACCAAGTTTAAAATTTAGTATAGTGAGCTCAACTCAGTCTTTGTATACAGAAGCATCAAATCTGAACTGTATCCAATTGGGGGTGTCAATAACAGGAGAGGAAAAATGTTCTGCCTCTCTGACCAGTGAACTCTAGGCCTCATGGGCATATCCAGAAGCTCCTATCTCCAAAACTTAGGCAGAAAATAAGAGGAAGTCAACATACAGCTAGGGAGGTCTGTTAATTTAATAGAATTTAACCATTCTAATATTTAGGCTTATTTCTCAAACAAAATAAAAATTAACAACTTCCTTGTTACATAATATCTACAGAAAAAACAATGAGAGTCCCGTAGCACCTTAAAGAGTAACAAATTTCTGCAGGCATAAGCTGACAAAGTGGGTTGCAGCCCACGAAAGCTAATGCCTGCAGAAATTTGTTAGTCTTTAAGGTGCTACGGGACTCTCGTTGTTTTTACTGTATACAGACTAACACGGCTACTCCTCTGAAAATATTGACAGAATGATTCTTATTTCTTACCTCTATATCATGAGGAACTCCTTGCCCCCTCAAAATCCTACCTTACTAAAGGGTATGATGTTTATAAAAGTGACATGTCTGGTTCACTTTCTCCTTAAAATGCTTTTCAAATTAAAATCCCAGGACAATTATCAAAATGCCAAATTAGGTGGTCCTGAGGTATGGGTTTCGCCCTCTCTGAAGTGGGGCTACTTTCATCTTTGACAGTTTCCACTAAAATATCAGTTATTCAATTTAAAATAGAGTTAACAAAAGACATCTGAATTTTCAAAATGATTCAAGACAATAACTCTTAGGTTCTACATGTTCTGATAACAGGCCTATAAACTGTTTGTTTTTCACTGTTCATAGAAGAAATATGTAAAGCCCTTGCCTCTCGAAGAAGTCATTAGAGTAATCCAGATTTCAGAGAGGGCTCGGCAGGGCCGTTTAAGGGCTACATTCATGAAGCAAATCTACCTTGAAGAAAAGAGAGAAAGACAAGCCAGACTTCAGGGTGGAAAAGGTCCAAATGTGAATGCCGCTGCACTTCGCATTCAAAAGGTGAATCTTGTTTCCGTCAGAACAGTGTTGGCAGAATGGACAATGTGTTTTGTTCACAAGAGCAGCATGAACAGAAATTAAGCTCATGATACAGAACATTGTGACTTGGCATGAACCTAGTTGTGTACCTAGTTGTAAACCCCCTCATGTGGGCCATTTCCAAACAAGATTGGACAAAGCACTAGAAATGAAACTGAAGGGAACAATCCTACAGTGGCAAGGGATGGGCTAGATGGTATAATCAGTCTTTCATCTCTGCTTTCTGTGGCCCACATTGTTCTCTGTGATCCTCCCCTCCCCCCAAGCTCCAAGTGTATTGTGGATGATTCATGTGTAAGGGATGTAAAGCCTGCTGCTCTCTCTGGGGCAAAAGAGAGAGTTTGTCGCTAAATAGAAAGAAGCAACTCCGCAAAAACTGAGACAGCATAGTCAATGAGGACTTGAGAGGAAGGCCATTGCTCACCTAGGTGTTTGCAGAATCTCAGAGTTCAGTAAGAGCAGGACCAGACCCTAAATCTAAACAAGTTTTCAACAGTTAGGCTTTTAGCATGTGTTGGGAGGAGGGGGAAGAGCAGACTTCAGCATGTGTTTTAAAAAAATACAGCACATGGCAACCTGTTTAGGAGTAATTGCTTCAATTGTATATTCTGTTTTTCCTTCCTTAATTTGTTTTTTCCTGTGCCTGCTGCAGTAAAGGAAGCTGTAACAAGGCCCATTTATCTCATTAGAGTCATGTTTACAATTCAGGTTTGGCGTAGATTTACCCAGTGGAAGAAAACAGAGAAAATGAGAGATGAGGAAATGATATTTCTGGGGATGGTAAGTTTTGCTTGCCAAAGAATATAAAATGCATTCAAGATTGTATTCTGTTTTCCCTTTGGATTTTTGTAATTTATCAGTAGGGGCAAAGAAGAAATTCATTTTCTAAAACTCTCTACATATTTTCAAGGAATCCTTAAGACCAAAGAACTCAAATGAAATAACTGATGGTGTGGCAGTAGGAAAATTTCACTTCTCATATAAACTCTTGTGCTATACATCGATGCCCTATCTACTGCAGATGCAAAAACAGACATGAACTTTGATACAGGCTTTGGGGAATATGATGCTGGCATCACAGAGCAAGGTGCTCATGTTAATTGGTCGTCTTATTCCTGAAGCGGAGTTGAAGCTGTCAAGTCTTCTCCTCACACCATTTTGCAGACCTCTTCCTATTGTGTGTGTGTGTGGTTGGAGGGGGGGGGGGTAAAGAAATTGCCAAATAAATATATCCCCTAGGCCCATGTGGGAGGGAAGAGGCAAAATAGCACCTCAGAGTACCTGGCAACAGGAAGCAAAAGAGGAAAACAGTGATCTTTTAGATCAGGGGTGGTGGGGAATAGAAGGAAAGCCCCTAGATTCACATGAGAGAGGGGAAAAAGGAGTTTCCCACTCTCCCACAATTAGGCAAGGTAAACCATCTCTTCCGTGCAGGAATAGGAAGGTGTATGTTTCCCGCAGCCTCTCCATGCCAAGGATATAGCGCTTCTTCCAGCAGCTAGCAGCTGCTGATTCTACACAAATCTGATCTGTGGGAAGATGGGAGGAGTCAGAGAAGGAGAGGGCAGGAAGAAAAGCCAAAGTACTTCACACCTTGGAAAATCAACAAACTTCCATATTGCAAATTTGATCTGTCCTTGGTAGCAGCAGCTGGTGCTTAGTAGCTTATGCATTTTGTTGGTGCAGAATATAAGTGTGGAGTAAATTATAGTGCTCCCAGCAGCTAGCTGGAAGAGGGGATAGAATCTTCCCATGCCTTTCCAACTGTCACTCATTCCTTCAAATGCATTAGTCCTGGCCTCACCACTCTGTAGTAATTCTTTTATATGACACTCTTTAGATGCCAAACCCTTCAGCTCCCCTTATCTATTACAGCAATGCTCTATCAGCACCGTGTTCAAATAACAGCCTTTTACAATACTTCCTCACAGTAATATGCATTCTCATCTTAGTATTTAAGTAGATGTATGCATGACTTTTTGCACTCTAGAGCTATTAAAATATAAATTTTAAAATATCAAAATCAATATTCCATAACTGAAACATTCCTTCTGCTTCCCCCAAATATCGGCTGGACAATTTTCTTATCCAACAGTGAGGTTATACTTAGCCAGGTCATTGCTTTATGAAAACTGATTCTACCCCAACAACATACAGAAAAAGAGCATTTCTTAAGGATGTTCTTCAAAACCTGACCTAGAGAAAGAAATTTAAATTGCCCTAAACTATATCAAGACGGATGGGAAATTCCTCTTTTATGGATTCTTTTCTTATCTTTCTCCTGTCCGTCCCATTATGGCAGATGAGGAGTAAGTGCTGATTCTGCTTTCTGTTGAAGTCAGTGAGAAAACTCCTCTAGACTTCAGGAGGGGTAGGATTAAAATGCTGGAACATTAGAATTTAGTGAATATAAATGTTTTAGAAATTATGCCCTTCAGGACACAAGGGATTGTTCTCTGGAAAATTCTGTATTGGTTACCTAAAAGTCTTGGAAAGGACTCTAGTCTCTAGAAGATGATGGAGGAATGGAGATCACAGGTGTGATTGGGTAACAGCTGCATCCTCTTTTCACTATGGCCTGCACACTGCTAATAGGTATGAAGACAGCAATGTATTGTACCGTATGGGGAAAAACTATACCTTCATGGGGATGAGAGGGCTTAAAACCTAGCACAAGAGAATGGATGTTTGCAACTCCGCACTGAGTAGTGCACTGAGTAGTGCCATTACTTGATATCAAATATCTAATAAAGGGATATGGTGAAAATGAGAGCTGCTTTTTCTTCCAATTTTTCCATATTTCAGATTGTGTTTTTCCTGTATTTTTAATGGCACGTTCCCACCTATGGCCTCTACAGGAAACAAGTGGCAAACAGGAATCAGTTCACATTGATGGATCAGCAGAGAGCTCCTTAGGTCAAGCCCCTTTGATGTATGATCATGTCAGCCCTCTAAAATATGACCATAGGTCTTCATGTGTAAACATGTTGAATTTGCTTTTCTAATTCTTTAAGACTTAGATAAATTAGAAGACATGATCATCCATTATTTTAAGCCCATCACAAAGGAGTCAGGACTTGTACTGCAAGAAATATAAATTCACTTTAAATTATTATTTTTAAATTATGTATAAAGCGCTATCATTTACATGGGGCTTTGAAAAAGGAGTTAGAAACCTTTAAATTATTAATAATGACTTCTGGACCATTCAGATATATTGACCTAACAAGAATATACACAAAGACGATAGTGCAAGAGCCATCGTATCTGCCTCTGAATTAACAGTGCTCCTGCAATTTTCTATCAGCATTTATGTCTCCTTGCTGACAGAAACACTTTTTGTCAATTTTCTGGAGGTTGATTCTATTTCTTATTTAACTTGATGATAGAGAAGAAGTCCATGCTCCAGAAATTGTTCTTGGCTCTAGTACAAAGTCTCGTTGTTATTATTATTATTATTTATTAGACCTTAATTACAGAAACAGCAAGATTCCCTCAGCACATTTTTCTAAATCTCAGATAAATCATAATCTGAAAAACCTGCTTCATTTGTAAAAAGAAGCAAGCCTGACCAGGAACATATATCTTTATAACTGTCTCCTGATCTGCTTCTTGGTCTTCCTCATATTCCTGCCATGGAACTCTGTACTAGCATCTCCACTGCTAATTCAGCAGCCAACGTTCCATTTGAAATTCTATATTTAACCCACTCTGACTTTGGCATGATAATCATGATAATTAGATTTTCAACAAAATGTGCATGCCTTGTCCAGAAGAAACCTTTATTTTCCTCCCCCTGCCATGTTAAAGTTATAGATCAGCCATATGCCATGTTTCCAATTTTTTTAAAAAATAGTATGTAACGTCTTTTGTTTACCTATAACTCAAGAACAACGTGGTGTTAAGACTTCCGTCATTAGAGGCCAGATTCACCAGTGTTCGTGGTTGGTTTGTGTTCGTCCAGTGACCCAAAGCAGCCATAAACCTAGCCTAGCTGGCTGGCTAACCTAGGTTTATAGTTACTTTGTTTCATTAGAGTGGTGCAAAGTAGCCGGAGCACAACGATGAACCTGGACTCAGTTATTTTGCTAACCCAGGTTCTCCTTCCATTTAAATCAAAGGGACCTGCGCTCAGAATAGAGCCAGGTCCTGTAAGGTGCTGAGTGTCTCTTAAAGTCAGTCAGAGTTGAGGGAATCCAGCACATCTGTGAAGATTCTCATCACCTAGTAGGACTGGTCCTTAAGTGAGAATAGTATTGGGCTCCCACTGTACTTAATAGTCTCAAGACACAAGCTAGCTTAGAGGAAAACCTTTTAACATAAACAATTATTAAAGATAATTTATTGCCTATTGACTGAGTCTACACAAGTCTGGCCCATGGGAAGAGGGGAGGAGTCAGAGAAAGAGAGGGCAGGAAATAAAGCCAAAGTATTTCACACCCTGGAAACTCAACAAACTTCCATGCTGAAAAATTTGATCTGTCCTTGGTAGCAGCAACTGTTGCTCAATAGCTTATGCATCTTGTTGATGCACAATATGTGGCAAGTAGCTGTATAGACACCCAGGGACTATTTGCTACCAGCATTGATGTGTGGGTTTCACTTTGGATTGCATGAACTGTAGGGCTCAATCCTGCAAAGTGCTGATCACTCTGGTCCCAATCTGGCAAAACTCTTCAACACATTTTTAACTTTAAGCATGAGGCGTCAGTCCCATTGCTTTTCACATGCTTAAGTGATTTACAGGACTGAGGCTTATTTGTTGGACATGTACATATTTATATGTACTGTTGTGCACTGCTAGGCAACTTTGATACTGTGCTTTTACACAATGATTTATGCTCCTATCCAAAGGAAGTCGAAGGCACAATATGTGCTAACACACAACTTTTCAATATCTTTTTTGGAAGATTTTTTTCCTCCATTCATATGGATTTCCAATTGAAAGACATCATGTGCTCTTCAATAAATAACCATGATCTCCCATCCTTACCTCTTCTAAACATATCCTAATTTAGGCATGTTTTCTTGGATAAGAGTTATATTTATATCTGAGGAGACAGTCTGGATTTGCCAAACATTTTTCCCTTTGAATTCCTAATAAATATATCACATTTCAGCAGTCCAAAAAAATTCAGTATTCCCCAGAACAGCATTCTGAATAAATATTCGAGGCTGTAGTTAAATAAATAATTAGACTGGATATAACAAACTGCAAACTCTGTAAATATGTAGAGCATAAAATAATTCTCTATCTCCTGAAGTGGGCAAACAGGATAGCTGAAGGGTGCCGAAAAGTCTGTTTTTATTAAACATAAATCTGAAATGCGATTTTGGCTTATTTATAGCCTACATTATATTTGAGAAGACGGCACAAAGAGGGTTTTGTATTATTTCCTCATAGGTATGTGTTTGCAAAATCTGAATAGTGTTAAATAATCTATCCTGTTTTTAATGTGATTTTTTATGTATTTAGTGACAAACTTGTAAAATATTGGAAAGTAATACAGAGTCATCTCCATTATTCTCCACTATTGCACCTTCTTTTTATGAAATTGTGCTAATATTTAAACAATTGTCTTTTACAATAAAAAACGTGCATTGCCATCTTTAGTAAAAGATGTGTGGCAGAATGTCCAGGATTAATACCTGAACTAAATACAAAGGACTGTAGAAAATATCATCATGAATAAAAATAAGGTTTTTTTAAATTTCACACCAAATTTAATGTTCCTTTTATCTTTTTCATAAGTTCTGTAAGTTTCATAATGATAGAAACTGAGCCATTTTCAATATTTTTCTACCAAAGCCTCCTACTACAAATAAATATCATTGTCTGAAAGCATGTGAGAGTGACTTTAATTGGCAAAGCTATTGGAGTGGATCATAGAGGGGAAAGCTTTAATTAATGTAATACATTTCACTTTGTGATTCCTTTTTGTACCTAATTTGGGACTTCAGTCATATCAATGTATATGGTGCATCAAAGCTACCACTATTTGTATTGTATTACAATGGAAGATATATGAACAGATGCTTCATAAGATAAGAGACTTGTTTAAAATCTATTTTCCATTCCCCCAAACAAAATATATTAAGAAATATAAAACACCCTAAATAACCAATGACACAGTAAGCTTGTTAAAAGAATTTCCAGACAATCAATGTTTAAAATTCAACAGAATAACTGACATGATAAAAGAATAGACTTCTAGAGGGCCAGATCATGAACTCCTTTACTTCAACTAGTAAGCAGTTACACATGTAGTCTCATTTACTCAGTGGAACTGCTCATGTGAGTAAAGGTATTTATAATCTGGCTCTGAATAAATATATATTCTGCTGAGCAATATATCTTCTGCTCCAGAAGTGTATTATAAAACACTGAAACAGACTTACTAGTTTAATGGATATTTGTTGTACATGGCTCCGTTTAAAGAATAAAATTTTGGAGAAAATTATCCAAAAGGGAATCTATATTACAGAAACCCCATTGAAATGTGTGGTTTGGGTTTGAGCTATGGGTCTGCAAAAAGAATCCAAGATATTTCATCCTAGGGTGACCAGATAGCAAGTGTGAAAAATCAGGACCTGGGGTGGGGAGTAATAGGTACCTATATAAGAAAAAGCCCCAAGTATCGGGACTGTCCCTATAAAATCAGGACATCTGGTCACCCTACTCTGTCCTGAGCAAAATACCTGACAATAAAAGTACAGTAAACTTACCTTTCAGGCACCATATGACTGTGTTAGTCCTAGAATATGAAATAAAATAAAATGTATTTATTTATTGAAATTAAAACTATTTTCCATCTTAAATGTGATCTTAATAGAACAATTGAAGAGCAGTTAGTTCCACAGCATGGGGTATCCTATATGCAGAACTATAGCCTCAGGCACGTTCAGGCCCCCTGCACACCTCTAAGTGCTTTATAATGAACAATAAACCAGTCTGTGCTGGAAAGAGCTGTTGAGCTGACTAAGCATAAAGACTGAGACTTTTCCACCTTGAGAGGGTGGTCTGTACAAGTGAGTTCTTAAGCGAAAACATAATGTTGGGGGAGCTTTCATCATGTTGGCTTACCTTGAAAAATGCCAGGAACTTCTGCTTCTTCTACTGCTAGGCTTTTTTCTTTCCATAAAACCTAAATACTTTTTAGAAAACACAAAGAACACAACAGCAAGCAGCTCTCTCAGTGTACTTGTGACTGATGAGTTGGAAAAACATGCTTTTAGACAAATGTCCATTTTGCCTTATTAATTTAAACAAGGATTTTAAAGACAAAGCCCATCAAACATTAGATAAGCATTTTAAGTTAATGGGCCATGTAGTCCTATTCTCCCACAAACTCAGGAAGCTTCATATTATGTCCTATTTTTACAGCAACATCAATTATTAATATGTATACTTTTGCTGACAGAGGACCTCGCTAAAAATGTGAGTTTCGTTATCCAGTTCTGGGTCATTAACTATGGAAAGCTTGTAAATATAATGGTTTATTCACATGGGAAGCCTTCATTAAGATGCATTATTCTATAGCTGATGTGGCGATGGTGCATTATTGAGTTCATTGTCTCTGTCTAATATTTGTAATTTGTTTTTAAATGAGTTGCTGTTTATAAGGCGAGTTAACAAATTTGAATTTTGCATGGCCAGAGAAATTTCTTTAAGATGGGGAAAATGCTTCTGCCCCCAAGGAAAAGCTATTTATTAATGTCTGACTGCAGAGTACCTCCCTCGGAGTCAAAACAGCTACATTAAAAGCATACAGAGAAAAAACATAGAAAAGAAATTGGCTTTTGTTTTTAACATGTGCATCAAGTATATAGATGATATCTATGAAAAAGTTCAATACAAAATAATGTGATGGGTACTGTTAAGAACTCTGGGCACTGTCCATGGAATATTGATCTGGACTATTGTTTGGTAGAATTCAAAGACGTGTCATCTGGTGGTAGCTGGAATTGGTTGAAGCCATGTTGTCATGGGGGACAGTCACCACCTTAGAGGGGCAACCCCTCCATCAGGTTACTGTTTACTTTCTTCCTGCACCATTGAATGCTCTAGGCATGTAGGTCATGCCTCATTATCTCCTTTGTAGTCCCCTGAACATCTCCCTCTTTGAAAGGCACATGCAAAGAAAACTCAGTGGGGTTCACCCTGCTGGGTTCTCTAGGTTCTGTGTCACAGTCAAAGATCAGAGAGGCCATGAAGGTGGGATTTAGGTGCCATATGTAGCCCCAAAGTTTGAAAATTGGGTTCTTAGCACTACCTCAAATACGTGAAATTTAAGATACCATTTTTATGTCAACTTTCAAAGAGAACAGCTTAAAGTCCACTGAAACAGAGCTCCAATAAGGTACCATCTTATTGGCTTTGTTCTTTTGTAAAACAAGAGGACAGCAAAATTATTGTCTAATTCACAACTGAACGTCACTGGCAATGTTCAACTCATTTTTCCTTATATTTCATTTAATTGACATTTCATTTCATTTAATTGACAAGGCTGGAGGTCCTATTTAAAGATTTTGTTTAAAAAGTACATTTCATTTCTTAACTATTATAAAAAAAATAACATACTTTTGTACACAACCAGCACTGTACTACTTTGTGTAGTTTGTCATTTTCCTCTGTTAATTGTCTGGGTCTTTCACAAAGCAAGAGTAGAAGAAAAACCTTTTTTAAGAAAGTAGGGAAATATGATTGTAAATGCACAAAAATTGGTAGTTGGATTCAGGAACCAGGATAGTATACAAAATTATAGCTGGTTTATTTTTTTTAAATTCACTAATATCAAGTTGACACTGTTCTTTTTTAACTGACCCAAGTGCTGAGGTTTCTAAAACTTCCCTTGGGAGACTATTTATAGCTTAATAAGTCTCGCTACCAGGAGTTTTTTCCTCCATGTTGAGCCTTAATTTTCTTCTTTTATTTCATCCCTTCATCGTTAGTTATGCCCTATCAACTAACTTCTTTTTTTCAGTGTTTATATCCTTCACATATCTATAAACTTATCATTGTCTCATTGTGATTAGTACTTAAACACCAAGATTAAATTAATATTTTAGATAGTTAGATTGTTTCAATTTTATTTGTTGCTTAGCCAAGGTGTATATAACAAACTCTTTCCACCTTTCCTTACATGTCAGTCCCTTTCCATGCCATCATCAACCTAAATTCATGTTTTCCTCTGTATGAATATTCTTTGTGGTCTTTCTGCTAGTTTCCATATTTAAGCCAATTTTAATTCATTTTGAAAGATCCTGAGAGACACTACTGGGCCTAATTCACCATGTACTTTTACCCCTTTTTTGTCAGTGTAATTCCATTGGTTTCAAGGGGAATAACCCAATGGTGAAACAGGTCTATTGTATGTATATTTGTAAATGTTTTACTAAAAGCCAAATATGCATCATATGATTTTTATACTGCAGTTCATCATTCTCCTTCTTTTCCTTGAGAACAGAAGCCAGCTTGTATTTCTTACATGTGTAAACCTTGTGGTCTTTTCTCACAAGCAGAATTGTAATGTGTGTTCCACATCAGATCGCTATGAATCCTTCAGTAGTCATTTATCACAGCCACTGCTGCTTCTAATTTCAAAATCTCTCTCCCACTCCTCTTCTCTAATTCTCTCTTATCTGGCCTGTCATATTTGAGCTAGCTCCATCTTTTCCATGATGGAAACAATCAAGCAGCAACATTTCATTTCAACAGCTGCCTCTTTCCCTATTTAAATACACTATTTCCACATGCATAATTACTGTAACTTAATTTAGAAAATATGAAAAGAATAAAGAAATCTGGGTTGATGGGCATAGAGTAAACCTTAAATCTAATGAAAGTAAGTTTTATAAATTTTTCCCTTTTCTCTTTCATTTATTATCGAGACATACAGAGGATGATCACACTCTCCTTACTATGTGGCACATATTGTTACTTTCTAATAAAATAGTACCCTAATAATTAACAAGAGAAAACATAGCATAGTTCCTGCAGCAAGAAGCAGCCAGAGCAGATCTCCCTGCCACTGGCTGCCCTTTGTATTAGTGAAGGAGGAGATTTCCACCTGTCTCTCTAGGCCAGTTCAAGGACTAACTTGGCCAGTGTGCCTACCAAGGCCTGACCAGCTGGTTTAGGCCATATGCTAATACACATTCCTTATAAAGAGAAACACTGAGTTGCCCCAAATCAGAAAAATTCATGTGTGATTCTCTTTCTCTCTCTCACCTCTCAATTCCTCTTGCTGAGAAGGATCAGAGGAATTCTAGGAATTCTTCCTAGAATTTCTTTAAATTCAAGCAAATAGAAAAGTTCTGAGACTGTTTAAGGGGTAATGGTGTCTATAGTCAGAGTAAGATCTGGGAATAGGTTCTCCATTGGTGCTGCAAATGGGCAAGTACCGAGAAAGTGGCATAATACCTACTGCAAAAGGGTACTCTCAGGGCCAGATTTCCAAGTGGGTCCAATAGGCATATGCTTAGTGGTGCTGACATTCTAGGGGTGCCCAAACAGTGGCGGATTACCACACGGGCCAATGGGACCTGTGCCCAGGGGCCCTGGCCAATTTAGAGGCCTTGCCCTGCTCCTCCTCCTCTTTCCTGGGGCCCTGGTGCCCTGCTCCTCCTCTTGCCCCTGAGGCTCTGCTCCCTGGCTAGGCTGGAAGCCAGAACCTGGGGTGAGCATATTCTTTCTTCCAGGAGCTGGCCAAGCCATTCGCCCCATCTCCTCTACTCCCCCCCCATCCCTCCCACAGAGCTGGCCCAGCCAGTCCCTCTGTCCCCCATCATGGCACTAGTGGGACGACATTGAAGATGCTGTGGGTAGGGGCCCTTTAGGTGTAAATCCGGCCCTGGATACTCTCATGTTTAATATTTCTAAGGGACATTGGGATTCTTAGGTGAAAAGATACAAGTGTAAATAATTGTTAATATTTATTGCAAAGTATTTTATGAGGCTTGCTGAATGTAGAATGGAGGGTCTTGGCTTCTATGGAAACTCTGAAAATTAACCCAAGGCAGTACGTTCTGGTAACAGGGTCAAGTACAGAATCTATAGAACTGCATCCCAAGAGCATACTGCTGCTCTAGTATTTTGTACATATTTGCTCATTGACTGGTCTTGTCCATTTCCTTTATGCATCATTTTGTTGTAAGCCGCCTGAGTATGGTCCAGATACAAGAAAAATTGTGAACTGCTTTCCTGAATCAGAGTCTAAGATGATCACACCTCTGATACAGCTGAAACTGAAGTTTACTTGACACTCTTTGGGCATCTTTTCTATTTGACACAGGCCAGTAATCACTGGAATCTAGTGCAAAACTTAAGAGAACCATATAAACGATCCTAAATAGAACTGACCAGTCCTTTAGTAAAGGCCTCACACTTTCTTTCTTGTAGGTATTCTCTAGTACAGTGACTGACAATGAAGTGATAATAGAAAATACCATGGTAGACCAAACAGAATGTAGAGCCTGATCCTAAAGCTCCACTAAGTCAACAAAAAGATTCCCATTCACTTCAGGTCAGATTGAGAGAGACCCTGGGTGGGTTGTTTGCCTTCTCCTAGAGAGTGGGGCACGGGTCACCTGCTGGTTTCAACTACAGTAAGTGGTGGATTCTTTGTGACTTAAGATTCTCTAGAGTAAGTGGTGGATTCTCTAATTTTAAATCATGACTTGAGAACATCAGTAACTCTGCCAGAGGTTATGAGCCTATTACAGCAGCGAGTGAGTGAGGTTCTATGGGCTGTGATGTGCAGGAGGTCAGGCTAGATGGTCATGAGGGTCCCTTCTGACCTTAAGTTTGGGTACAATTATAAATTATGTAAGGGGAAAGTACAGAATTTATATTTACTCTGACTTTCATAGTCACAGAATTAGTTGTCCATATGCTCTGCTGCCTTGTGTGAGGCAGTCACCTTAACCTAGGAGAATACAATTTATTGAATCCCAAGAAATTATCTTTTCTCCCACCCCCACCCCTCCACCCCCACTTTTCCATTCATTCTTCTGTTCAACCTTATTGGTAACCTTGGTATATAGGGAATTAAATACTTCCAATTTAGAAAATAAGATGAACTAAATCAATGAGTCAGTTTTAAATATATTGTTTTTATCCTCCAACTTGGGAAATACTTACTGACACAGTAGGAACATATTTTAAATTTATAAATGATCACAAAATGGAAAATACAGCATAGTAAAGTTGTAGCTCAACCACATCGGTGATGTTTTTCATATTTCTGTGATTGCCCACATAAAAAACACTCATCCTAAAATACGTACATAAAATCAGAAAGCTGAGTTTCTTTATTTATCTTTAACTTCTCAGCACCTAAAATTCCTCTTGGCAGGGTTTTCTAATCATGGGAAATTTGGGGAGCTCTTTTTTTATTACAATGGTTGGATTTTTATTTATTAATTTATGTTTTACTCAAGGGAAGTGGATTTCCTAAAGGAGTTTTACCAGCTGCAACAGAATACTAGGAAACAACTGACCAAGTAGTGCCTATAAAAAATTTTAACTGCACAAATTAAAACAATACTGTCTAATTAAAAAGAACCACTGGGAAATCCAAACATTTGAAAATTCAATTGAAAAAATATCTGGCACCCTTCTGACATGGATAAAGTTGGCATTGGCTGCACAGCAGTATTCTCACCTGTCTCCTTGAGATCCCAGGATCCCTGGCGGGAAGGATTGTTATTGTACATAGCAATTTTGTTAATTAAGGTTGAAATAGTAACAATAGACTATTGTGTGCATCCAGGCACTTTTTATGAGCAAGTTTTCTTTTTCCCATTTTTTTTAAATTTCTCACATGTAAAACAAAGCTTAGAGAATATGAGTAGCTACCCAGCATTCCAACATAAATTAAGTTTCTTTAATTTGAATCTCATTCTTCCTTTTCATTTTCAGAACCCACCTCCTCAGTTCCAGAGGATTAGTGCTTCATTAGCACGTGCCCAGAATGTGGAAGCCAAGAGGTGTGAAGTCCAGGGGAAGCATGAGACTGAGTACCAGAAAGCCCTGGTTTCCATCAAGACCCATCTGAGAGAAATGGAAGGTCCTGACATCAAGGAAAGTCTCCAGGAGCAGATCCGCCAATGGTTCATTGAGTGCCGGTGAGAGTAGAGAAAATACTTGCACTGTAGAAATTGCATTTGCCTTAGAGGGCCTGAATCTGCCAGCATTATTCTGAGTAGCACTTTTAGTTCCAATTGGACTACTCACAAAGGAAGGACCACTCAGAATGAGTAAAGATCACAGAATCAGGCAGAGATTAAAATTCAGGGGACACATAAATTCCACTTTAGTTTTTTGTCCTAGCTTTGTATCTACATCTGAATACTTATAAGCTGTGAGGTAATGCTTCCTATTAGAATGTACAGGTTTGGGGAGGTATCGTCAAGCCTCCTATCAGACAAAGAAACATGGATTTGCCATAGTGGATCAAATAACTGGTACGTAGGTCCCTTTTCCTGCCACTGGCCACATCCATTAGGTAGCCCTACATAGAGGCCCAATCCTCCAAACACTTAAGCACATATATAGATTTACTTGTGTGTATTTCTAGGGATTTCAATGCAACTTTGCATGTCAGTAAAGTTAAGCATCTATATAAGAGTATACAAGCTCAGACCACTGATGCATATGGACTTCTGAGCAAGTTCACCTTAGGCAAGTATTCTTTAGTTGAAGAAATTCTAGATTTTCAGCTCTAACATGGTATTATTGTTGTAAAGTAGCATAATAAGGAAGTACAGATTGTTTGTGAACTACTGCTAATCTCCAGTACCAACCTGTGAGATCGGTTATTAACTAAAAGAAAATGGAGATTCAGATGGCAAATCCAGTGATTTATCAGTCATGTATCAACTGCTTTGCACTACTGTTCATGATCACTGTATGTGTTTTGTCATTTTGGCTGGTTACCCAATTTACATGACAGATGATAGTTTGACTTCAGGAAGTGGGTCATCTACATTCCTCGTTCAGTTTTTGCTCTCTTGGTTGTACCTGCCTTCAATGTGCCTCCAAATGGTACTCAACTGTCACAAATATATGGACATAGAATCATAGAATTGGAAGGGACCTCAGGAAGTCATCTAGTCCAACCGCTGATCAAAGCAGGACAAACCTCAGCTAAATAATCCCAGTGAGGGTTTTGTCAAGCCACATCTTAAAAACCTCTAAAGATGGATAAAAACTTCTAAAGATGGAGTGACTCACTCCCAGTGAGTCTTCAGGTGTTTCTAAGATACACATTGTGATGAATCCTGCTCTGCTTGTGTCTACATGCTCCATGACTTCCTTTAGTTTCTGTCTAGTGCATACCAGTAAGCGTGAATATACATGAATTGTTGAAAGCCCAGAAGTCGTAGACAACCAGTGCCAATAATGATTGTGTTATAGTGTTGAGCATTCTTCCACCCTTACTTACAATAAGCAGTACTTTTGAGAACAATGGGGCTGCTGGTGGATTAAAGTATTACTCACTGATAACAAGAATGGTAGGGTATGACCATAAGAATGTGCAAGACTGAAGGCAAAAGTATTCAGATGATAGTCTTAAAAAAGACAGACCTAAAAAAATTGAGGTAGCGAGTATGTGGAATGTGAACAGTGAAACTAAATGGAAAACCTGGAAGACTTAAAGAACATTATTTTCTGCAGTTACACTGAATATTACCTGAGCAAAATAAAGTGCTAGGGGGCTGGTCCAAAACCCATTGAAGCTACAGTGAGATTTTACATAGACTTCAGTGGGCACTGAAGCAGGCCCTAAAAGACCTGTGTCTGTGTGGACAGACCTGCTGTGTTTTAAAGGTATGAAAAGGAAAAGGAAATAACATTAATTAGAGGAAAATAAATGATAAGGTCATTAAGGGGTCCATTACTGAACCAAGTTTGAGATGCATTAATGCCCAAAAACATATTCTATAGAAATAATAGGTGACATCCTAGCCCTACTGAAACAAATGGGAGTTTTGCCATAGACTTCAAGGGGGCCAGGATTTCACCCAATATTTTAGTTAATCTGAATCTGGCTCAGTGATATGGGGATTGCAGTAATGACTGATGCTGGTAGACCAGGTGCCAGCTCATGCCAAGTCCCCTGGGCTTCACTGAATACTGACATATGCAGAGCTGGAAACTACTCTGGCATGCATGTCTGTTCATACTGTTAAAATAGATATTAGAGTGATATGAATATCTTTAGTGTTTAGAATTTATGAAATGCTCGTAGGATGCTGCATGTATTCACCTTACTAATGTCTGTATCTCATGTTATAAGATAATATGTAAGTGTTTGCTCTGTAACTATAAGAACATCTGCTAAGACTGTAAACCCCCAAGGAAGGGAAAAGCATTACCAAGTATGAAATATTAGTTTACCACAAGAAGGTGTGACCTTCTCCTCAAAAAAAAAAAAAAAAGGGGCCTATAGATGCCAGACAAGCCATTGTGGAACATCACTGGACAAAAGACTTTGTTGATTGCTTCCCCCACATCTCTAAAGAGAGTATGTGTACAAGCCCTGGTCCCATCACAGCTTGAATGCTGGGGGAAGAGAATAAAAATCCCTGTTATGGAGAAATTGTATTCCTATGCTGCTTGAACTCTGAGGGGCAAAGCTTTCTAAGCATAAGCAAGGGATCCTCAGCTGTTTAGCTTAGGTTAGCCCCAAACATGTGGATTGCAAGAATGTATGAAAGGATCATGGCCACCCAAGCCCTGCCACCCAGGGGCTGAAGTAACAAAGATCAAGTAAAATCACAGAATCCATGACCTTCACGATCCACTCATAGTGTTACCAATTAGCCAACCAAATGCAATACGCAAAGAGTTATGGAGAAAGCATGTTCCATAAAACTTCCACTGAAGAGTTTGCATATTAATCATGAAGTAAATTTTTAGTCAGTGAAATGGATACATTTCAAAACTGTCCTGTTGCAACTGCAAGTACCAGTGATAGTAGGAATTCATCACAACCTGAGAAGAAAAGTAGTCGTAGGTACGACCCTGCTTACTTAAAGTTTGGGTTTTTATTTATTGAGGACCAACATGGTGATCCAGGCTGCAGTGCATCATCTGCAATGAACTGTTAGCAAATGAAAGCCTAAAACCATCAAAGTTACACAGGCATTTGGAGACAAAGCACTCTAGTTATAAAGACAAGCCTCTTGATTTTTTTTTTTAAACCAAAAAGCAAAGATTTGGAAACGTCACAAAAAACACTTGAATGTGTCCACCGTCTGAAATCAAGCATTGTGCACCTCTTACCTTGTTGCACACCGCATTGCGAAAACATGAAAAAGCTTACACCATCGCTGAGGAGTTAATTTTACCTTCTGCTATTGCCATGTGCTCTAATTGTTGGGCAAGTCAGGTGAAAAATAATTTTAAAAAATCCCTCTCTCCAATGATACAATACAGAGAAGAACCTGATATCTCAGAAGACATCAAGCTGCAAACAACTGATGGTCTTTCAGTAAGAAACTGTTTTGCTTTACAATTAGATGAATCTACAGATATATCAAACCATATTATCTCAGTGGTTTATTCCCATGAATGGGAGACTGATATCCATGAACAGTACTTGTTTGGTGCTGATTTGCCTATTTTTACTACTGCTGATGATATATTTGTTGCACTGGATAATTACTTGGAGTTGGTGGGATTGAGGTGGTCGAACTGATTGAGGTTGGTGTTACAACTGATGGAGCTGCTTCAATGACAGAACCATTCAGGAGTTGTTCAAAGAATCCTTTCAAATCACCCAATGCAATGTGGAACCATTGTTTCCTGCATAGGGAGACATTAGCAGCTAAAGACATGGTACCTGAGCTTCACAAAACTCAAAGATGTTGTCAAAATTATGATTACATCAAACAAAATGCCAAGAATTCACTATGCTTTCAAATTTTCTGTCAGGAAATGGGCAGTGTGCTTTACCATGCTGAAGTTTGTTGGTTGTCCCGTGGCAAAAATGTTGTCTCACGTATACAAACATAAAGTGAGTTGGTAGCTTTTCTTAAAGAAAAAAGTCTCATCTGGCAGAGCTTTTCAGTAACGACACATGGCTTGCTCATATTGCATATCTGGCAGATATATTCGATCAACTGAATGATTTGAATCTCTCTTTACAGGGCAGAGGACACAATCACATTAAGCAAACTGACAAAATTGCTGCACTAAAAAAAACATCTTTCTATGGAACAAACATGTTTCAAATGATAGGATGAATATGTTTCATAATGTGTTTGTAGAACTAAAACATTGGAAAGATTCTGCTTACCAGGAAACACTGAAGAAAACTAATCAGTAATCATTTAACTAAATTGCACACAAGATTCTGTGATTACTTTCCAGACAAGCATCTCACAAGTGAAGAATGGATACAGGATCCATTTGCAGTTGTACTGGAAAACGTGAGTCTACCTATGCAGGCAGAATCTCAGCTGGTTGAGTTATGTTGCAAGCGCAGTCTACAGAGAAAAAATCCTGAAATGAACCTTCAGTGCTGCTGAAGAATATCCTCCTTTTGATTGCCATGTTATTAGAGTCATTTTGCCTTTCAGTATAACATACTTGTGCGAAATTGGATTCTCTGCCTTGATTCAACTGAAGAAGAAGAGCAAGAATAGACTGGATGTTGAACACAACCTTCAAATTGCACTGACTACAATTACACTGAACTTTGATAAACTCGTCAAAGAGAAGAAAGCTCAAGGTTTCTCATTAATAAGAGTATAATATAATACATTCCATATAATGTGTTCCTCTTGATATTGATTTCTGCCTTTAACTTTCTGACTGATGAGCTGCTTTGACTTGTTATCATTATTAATTATTATTATTACATGCAGTGGGTAATAAGTATTTTGGGGCCAGAACTCTTGGTGTGTTTTCTACTTAAGCTATTTACTGGATTGGGACTGGCCTTCAGTGTTTACAAATGAGTCCTGGTCCAAAAAAGGTTGAGAACCCTAAAGGACACGTAAATCTTGCAGCTACTATCATCAGCTTCCAGATGATGGCGGCTACCACCATCTTTTGGAAGCTAAGGCTATATCTCAGTCAAGCGTTATTTACAAAGTTAAAGCAGGTAAAAATACACACTTTTTCCCCCCTGGTTAATAAACCTTTAGTTAATTTATTATAGGATTGGCTACAAGCGTTTGTCTTTGGTGAGAGATCTAGGATGCAATTGACCAGCAGTAAGTGAGTGGTCCTTTTGGACTGGCAATAACCTGAATACTGATGTGATGTGATTTTTGGTTAAAGGGACCATCTATCACAAAGGCAAGTTTATCTGGGTGGCAAGATTGACCAAAATGCCAAACGGGACTGTCTGTGACTCCATGTTAAGACTATTACAATGTTTGAGGAGTTCACACTTGATACTTGGATGGTGAAATCAAAGTATAGAACACACAACAAGTTTGGGATTTGTGCCCTGTTTCTTGACAGTCTGCTGTGAGGATGGCACTAACAGTCATGAGCCGCTCCAGACAGCCGGATAGTGACAAAGTCATAATGAATTATCTGCCCTCCTTTTTGCTTTCTGTAACTGGCCAAAACAAGCTTCCCACAGGTATCTATTCAGATAGAAATGAATGTAAGAAGAGAATCTACAGATTTCTGAATATGGAAGGGATGTGTAACATGTAAAGCTAAACTGTCAGCATGATGCATGAGGAATGATGTATGATGCAAGAAGAATTTCTGTGTCCTGTTCCCTGCATGCCTCACTGAACAGAGGCTGGACCATTTATGTGCCAAGATTTACATTTCTTATTACATGCAAGGATATATTTTAATCTCTTTAAAATTAAGAAACAAGATAAACTTTTAAATGTAGCTTATAAATTGTCCTTTAACTAGAACTTTTGATTAATTTTATGATCTTCCATAGTCTATTAAAATCCAATAACTGAAGAAGGTATACAAACTTCCTTTTCTCTCTGATAAGTTATGCTGCATATACTAAAAAAATAAAACCAACTTATTCGTTCCTCCCATACCTAATATTCCACTGGAAAAGGATGTGACAACAAATACAAATAGCAGATGTTGTCTTTCAAGACAGCTGTTATCGTACCATAAAAAACAATGGGCAGATATTGAATTTCCCCACTTGTAAAAGACAGTGCCGCTATAAATATTTATTCCCCTTTCTTTGCAGAAAAGACTAAGTATAACTACAGTTGTTCTTAAATCCAAGACTGTTTTTATGGAATAGGCGTTCTTAAAAACCCTTTCCCACAGAGTAAATTAAATGAAAAGGGTGACTATTTTGTTGTAGCCCTGTCACTGGAATTGCACTGGAGAATTCTACATTTGTATTTTTGTAACTCCCTCTTTTTTATGATCCTAGTTATAGCCGCACTATGCATCATTCTGGTTATCTGTGTGCTTATTTCCTGAATCTGTACCTATCTGCCTGGTGAATCATTTACTTGAACATTTCCAAGCTTCTATTTTGTTTGGTCTCTGAGCACCACCCTTGAAAATAAGGGTAATTGTTAAAAGCTTAAAATCAGTTAAAGAAATAGAGCCACTCACATTAGAGAATGCATTGTGCACAAAGGTCTCCTATTTATCACAAGTGCCCCTGTGAGTTGTAGAACAAGGATACAAACATTCCAAACTTAATAGCATCTGTAATTAAATACCTCCCAGTTGTTCCAGCTTTCAACCACACAACTCCCAGGGAAGCCCCCACACATCACTTTGACAATGCAGAGGTTTATGTTGTTGTATAAATTAGAAGTTACATAACTAGGGCTTAGGTTTTATTAAAGATGTAAGAGGCATTTTTCTGCAACTTGAGTCTTTTTGGGGTTTCATGTGTATATGCACTGTGAACTAACTGCCATTCTTCTCCTTCCCTTGAAATGCTTGTAAAAGGGTGTGGAGAGCAGAAGCAGCATGAAAAATAGTGTTTCTTATATGCTTTTTATTGTCGGCTTAAACCTAAAACCACAACCTTGAACACAATAGCAGCACTTGTTTGTAATTCTTCAAAGTAACTACCTCTTAGTATGCGATAACTATAAACCCAAGCTATAGTCAGCACTAAACAGTCAGAAGACATGAAAGTGCCCCTGTGTAAATTGAATAAAAAACCACCACCTGTGTCAAATTTCTTGGATGCATTTTGGACAGAAGTCAAGATGAAAAATCAGAAATCAAAATGAGGTTTTTACTACCTGAGATAGCCTCAAGAGTCACCAGCGAGAGCCTAAGGCCTGGTCTACACCAGAGAGTTTTGTCGACAAAAAGTGACTTTTGTCTACAAAACAAAACTGGCGTACATACTGCAGTGATCTTTTTGTTGACAAAAAACTGTCCTGTTTTGTCGACAAAATAAAACCACCTCAACAAGAGCTGTAGAGCCTTTTTCGGCAAAGTTTTTGCAAAAAGCACACGTGTAGCCACCGCCCTGAAAGTTATATCACTGAAAATAGCCTCCTGATTATCCTATCATGTCATACTGAGTGCCACTCTGGTAAGCAATTTGAGCTCAGCTGTCCTGCAGCCCTGTGCCTTAGACCCTCCCATTTCAAAGCCCCAGGAAGTTTTCAAAGTTAACTCACTTTGGAGAGCTCACTCCACAGCGCAGCGAAGGCAGTCCTGCCGTGCCTGCCCTAAACTACAGGGGAGGGTGTAACTCCTGTTGTGCAGTGCAGAGCCAGAGAGGAAGATGGGGGCTGCATCCCTCTCTCCACCCCCATCTCCGTGGGTGCACCAGACCAGTCTCTGCTGAGGAGCCTGGGGAAACGGGGAACGCCAGCTATGAGCTGTCTGCGTAGCAGCTTCTGCCTTGGGATTGGTTGCTTCTATCCAACACATTCACTGTCCCTCAACACACACTGTCTGTCTGTCTCTCTCAGTGTGTGTGTGTGTGTGTGTGTGTGTGTGTCTCTCTCTCTCACACACACACAAACACACACACACACACACACACACACACTCCTCCTTGCCCCCGTTTCTGTGAGCTTCTTATGTTTGTGTTCATCAGTGTTAGCTTGGCTGACAGAGCAGTTTAAAAGCGACTGTCAAACTAGTAGGATGTCCATGGAATGATGGCATTCAGAAACTTTCATGATGAGACGCTGTTCCTGTCCCATGAGGCATTGCAAATCCTTCCCAAAGCATCCTGCATGCAGTTGTACAGTGGGATAGCGACCCACCGTGCACTGCTCACTTTGTCAACAAAAAAGCTGATAGCGTGAATGCACTCCACGGACAGAAGGAGACAGTGAAGACACACAACAGCGATTTAATTACAGCAGTGGCTGTATGCCGGCAAAATTTTTGTCAACAAACCTTTCTAGTTTGTAGACAAGGCCTAATATACAGGATTTGCTGTAATGTATCTGATGCCCTCTTGCTGTAACAAACTTTGTGAATTTCTTGGAGGATGCTCAGAGCTCTAAGGAACATTGCTGACCTAATAACAGGGAATCTAAGTAACAGCAACTTTTATGTACGTTATGTGTTATTCCCAGAGATTTGGGGATTGGTTTTCTGGAGGGAGGAGGCAGCAAGAGATAAATGTGCTCTCATAATAGGCTTATACTTTACTGATTAGCTTTGAAAGATCCTCTTGCTCAGCCTGCTGACTTGAGCACTGTCAGAAAGAGTGAAAGATTAATTCTAAAGGAGGGGGTTCCTGTGTGTTACAGATTCATTTTAAGCATTCCTGTCTGCCAGCTCAGCCTTTGATCACGAGGGAAGTAGAAAAGAAATAGGGGGTGATCATGTTATATTTTCCTTTTTCATAAGACTGTTTTGTTGGGCTGAGATTAATGCCAAGATGCTTGTTCGCAGGTCTCCATGGAAAGCAGAAAGAAAGAGGTGGGAGGAAGATGAATGGATGAATAGTTTTTTCATACTGAAAGTCAACAGAATAGGGAAAGCATTTATTTGTGTAAGGCTGGGGCTACCATATTACATTTCACATTCTGTACTCATTACTCTTTCTGTTCAAGGAAGGTGCTGGGTGACAGCTTCAGCAACTGAAGTCCTGCCCACAGGACAGATCTAGCTTGAGCCATAGTAATAGTGAGTAGTGGCCCCTGCCACTGTATCTCCAGCCTTGCTTTGGAGGAACTGCTTCTGTGGGTCCAAGAGGACTTACATTTTTTCAAGCACGGTCTGAAAAAAGCCTGACTTTGTGGCATGTGTAACACACACACACACACACACACACACACACACACACACACACACACACACACACACACACACACACACACACACACACACACACACACACACACACACACACACCTTCAGTCCTGGAAGCAGCAGATATTAAAATAGCTTCTCCAATGACAGGCTGCAACCTGGAAATGGAAATCCTGGGGATGTCTTGCCATCATATAAAGTTGGAGGTCAGCCTGTTCACAATCCTCTGTCTGGGATTTTCTTTGAATCCCCATAGAAGCCACCATCTCCCTCTCTTCCATCTTATAAATATTCCCATTTGTCTTTCTGTCTATCTTATTGAGGCATACACTCACAAATCTTTGGTACCATATGCATGTGCCATCCCACACACAATCACAAATTCAGAGCAAGGGAATAGAAGAAGCCAGTGCCATATTCCCTCAGATCTGTTCAATCACTGCAGGTAATAAGGATAACTCCCTTAGTCCCTTCTATCAATTTGCAGAGAGACAAAGCTTGCTGTGTTGGCAGCCTGTGATGTCAGTTACTACAGCTGTATCAAGACAAAAGCAACAGCAATACAGAGATTGTTGTGGCTCCATAGTTATGATCTGTCACAGGAGGCTTATGGCAGAATTGAGGACCTTCCATTCAAGGCACTGGACCTGTTTAAGGAAAAGTTGGAAAATTCCTCATTGACTTTAGAACTGGATCAGATTTTTCTTGTAGGAAGGCTGGTACAGGAGCAACGCAACACTCATGGCAGAAGTCTTCAGATCATCCTCAGCAGCCTTTCCATGAACTGTCTGTTTTGTAGAAGTAAAGATCTACACATCAGAAGACAATGCCGATTCCCTGAACCAGGCACATCCTTTGCTTCTGCTTCAGGCACCCAGTGAGTTAGAAGATACACCTGGCAGCCTGCAACTCACCTCCTTGGTGGATTTATACTACTCTCCTTTGGTTTTGGGGAAATGTCTGGTTAATTTCTGAAACATATATACCTGTAATAATTCTATTCCATACAGCCCAGAAAAAACAAAGAGATTAGTTCATTTAGTTCCACTCTAGGTCACTCTCCAACCTCTTCCTCACCTTTTTTCAGGTATCCTTCACATTACAAAGTGCTGAGAGATTAAGTAAACTCCACTCTTCCCAATGGGATCTATAGAAGACATTCCTCATCAGTACGGAGCAAAGAGGCTTTACTCCTGCTACTTCTTTATTCACAAAAGACAAGGGGAATTAATTATATTTTTACTTGGTTAAACCTCAACAGATTCATGTTATTTTCAGATACAAAAGGGTAACAAACTAAGACTTTGCATTGGCAAGAAAAACTACTAGTACAAAGTGCTCTCCTTCGACCTTTCCATAGCACCATAAAATCATCAGCAGGTATCTGGCATATTTTCTTGAATTCAAATCAGGGGATCAGCTCAGTCACTTTGGGTGCCTTAAACCACTTCCTGCTTCAGGTCACTTCATCTCTGAATCAGACATTCATACCAAGCCATGCAGTAACTTCCACATGAGCCACCATCAACTCCATCAGAGGAATGGCCTTTCTACCACAGGACATATTTCTACAGATACTGAATACCACCAGGAGCAGGATTTGAAGGATCAGCTGTAATATATTTTCCAAATAAAGTTTGACAATTTATTTTTGGTATTAACTGCTTAATACTTGAGCTTGCAGACTGCTAAGCTGAAACATGCATGGAATTTTCCTTCATATAAGGAAGAGTAACACTTGTAATATTTTATAATAAGGGAAATCTAAACAATAATGGACAATGTTTTGGCCTTCCCTCATTTGTCTAATATGCTTCCATTGTGTATCTAGTTATCACATATACTAATTTTGGTAGAAATATTGAGGACTGGAAAGACCAAAAAGAATGGAGTACAAATGCATCACTTTCTCAGCCGATGAGAAGCCAAAATCAATAGCCCACCATCCAATATAGTGTTCCATTGAACAGAGGAAAAGCAACACCATGATAAATATATGTATTTGTTTTTGTGGGGCCAAAAAAAAAAAAAAAAAAGAATTATGAAAATGAAAAATGAAAAAAAAAAATGAAAATTAACAAGCAAGATGACTCTGAAGAACCATATGTTGAGGAGGCCCAACCTGTAGCCGTGATTCTAAAGGCTGTTTCCCACTGGTTGGAGTCAACACGCTAGATTTGTTAGCAATTTAAACAATGACAAATTTAGTTGTCTTCTCTGATTGCTCGGACACCCCTTCCCACCCTGTCCAATTTAAAAGTGTGAACCCCTCTATTTCCAAAAGGAGTGTCATGTGTAATTAAGGCCATGTGTAGTTAAACCTGTTTTATAGGGTGTTGCTGAATTTACAGGTGGCAGGGGACACTTTGGAAGCTTCTGTTCAGTGGCAAAAGTTGCCTACTTCAGTGCATTCTGGAAATTTATGAGTGTGCTGATATTAATGGAGGCGGCTTGATGGCTTTTTGGGAGATCAGCCAGAAGTCCCGTGGTTCATATATTTTTCATACTTGGTGAAACACAGATAAATCTTTGCGGCAAGAGTCTGAAACAGACCAGTTGAACCCCAGTGTCAGGCCTCCAGAGAGAAATTGATAATTTCACTAGCTTTGCTTTCTAAATCATTACTAATTCTGAAGTGTGTCACTTCCACATTCGCATAAGACTGAGTTCACACTTCAAATTAAAATGATTGCCAGTTCTACCAAGTGACTTAAAACATATGCAAAGGACGCTGCTACTATTCTTTAATTTCTTATTTTGTTTACTAAACTATCAAAACTTTGAAGTGATCAAGGAACATAAAGGCAGATTCATAAAATATATTTTAGTTGCAAATCAAGATTCCTACAGGGTTCCAGTATAACAAATAGCCCCTATTGAAAAAAAAATCCAACATTTTGCATCACTCTGCAGTTTACAGATACATAAGGGTGGCGATCTCAGAATTCCATTCTTTGATCCAGGGAAAAAGTTGATCTTTTCAATCTCCATGGTAGTGAGATTTCTGAAAGGCATTGTCCACCTGTGAAGGAAATGATCCCAATTTGGGACCTTAATATTGTATTGGCCGCCCACATGGGTCCTCCATTCGAGCTAATAGCAGCCAACTCATTGTCTCTCCAAAACACAGCCTTTCCTGTGGCTATAACATCTGCAAGAAGAGTCAGTGAATTCCAAGCCTTAATAGCAGGCCCTCCATACACATTATTACCACAGCATATAGGTCAGAGGCAAACTTTGAGAAGGCAGCTCTGCAATCATTGCTGAGGTAAACTCCAACCCCCACCATTGTGAGTCACCTGAGCAAAATACATATCTGCCATCATTTGAAGAAGAAAAGGCAGGTACTTATCTGTACTGCAATTCAGCAGTGGCTTTGCAAGGATGAGGATGAATACATTGTTTTCCCAGGAAATCCAGCCTCTTTGGCCTTGGGCATGGACTGGTATCTTCCTTGTCACAACCTCTCATTAATAGTTGTTGCAAGAGTGTTAGGGGCAGGATGAGAATAGAAACACTAAACCACTATATAGGAACATAATATTACTTGTTGGTATGTTTTGCTGAACATGACAAGCCTTCTACAAAGCCTTAGCAGGTTCTAAAAGTGCTTCACTAATAGGAAGAGCTACTCTTCCTGGGGCCAAAGACTGAAGAATGTCCACCAACTTGTGCATATTTTCTTGCACAAACTGAGCCTGAATACCCAAGGCTGAAGCCATTCATCTGAGGTGTTCCTGATGCACCTTAAAATCTTCAGGCACTGGAGGAGAAGACTCTGGTACCATAAAGTCATCCGGTGATGAGAAGGATGAAGGAAATGGAACCATTGGAACCTCCTGCTGCAGTACAAGTCTCTGTATAAGCCTCTCAGGCTGAACCTGTTCCAAGAAAGCAGCCTCCATCTGAGTCTGCAACTTAGGTGGCTGAAGAGGTAACACCATGGGCTGCTTGGGCGAGCTTGTCCTGGAGCGGGCCAAATGTCGGGATTTGACAGAATAAGGAACATTCTGTGGATTCCACAGAGACCACTGAGGATAGCGATATGGCATTGATGACCAGTAGGCACTGGGCCAAGAGCCCATCTCTACTGCATGAACAGTGCCGATCCCAATACTGATCAGGATCCATAGGAGGTCCCAACAATCTCCAAGACTGGTGTTTCAAAGATGAGGGAAAGGGGAAGGGAATCATCCAAAGGTAATGGCGGAGACACCCCAGGTGAAGCGAGCAAATGTCCACTCTGAAAATGCCCGTTTCATCGGCACCACAAACAGTAAAGAAGTCATCATCCGGAGGACTGGCAGGGGCATTGCCGTGCCGCTCAGTACCAAAAGCAAAGACAGGGTCAGAACTGAATCTCAAGATGAGGACTATACCGCAGTCCTTGTTCATACCAAAAGATAGCAACTGTGCCAATGGACCCCAGAAAGTGTTGCTTGATTCTCAAGTCTCTGCCATCTGCATTCTTTTCTCAAAAGATTTGCAAACGAAACACTTTCTTTAATGTGATCTTCTCCTAGGCACAATAAACACTGTGTATGGGGATCGCTAGAATAGCCACCCCACAGAACAGACAGTTTTTCAACCCTGGTGAGGTCATCGCACCAGGATAATTATTTAAACTAGCTACTTTGAACTAATACTGAGGGCACTACTAACTAACTAAAATATAAACTATTTACAGCAAAATCTCAGTCTGAGATTAAAAAGTCAGGATGTAAATACCACACAAACACTCCAACTCTAGCCCTGGGTGGTGAGAAGGAACTGAGATGGGATCAGGGCAGCACCACCACCCTTATATAGCCTTGGAAGGGGCTACAAGGGCCAGCAGGCATGGGCACTGTCCCAATAAATACTGCTAAGCAAAGTAGTCCAGATTCAGTGCGCTGGGCGCATGCACACCTGACTGGAAAATACCTCTGCAACCACTCAAAGAAGAATACAGCACAAGACAGGGATCAGTACCCCGATATCATAAAATCATAGAAAAGTTGGACTAAAAGGGACCTTAAGAAGTCATCTAGTCTATCCCCCTGTGCACAGGCAGTATTAAGTATACTTAGACCATCTCTGCAGAGGTTTGTTTAACCTGGTTTTAAAAACCTCTGAAGATGTATCACAGCAAGCAAAAAAAAAAAAAAAATTGGACTAAAATAAAGAAATGTTTGATTGCGTACAAATTATTTTGAGAAGTCAGAATATTTAAATGCAAAGGGTCTGAGAGCATGAAATATATGGTTGTGGACATGAGGTGGGAATGAGATCCTGTTTATTCTTATATATAGGAGGTAACTTGCTTTAGCAGGAAAACGGGAACATTTTTATTTAGAATAAAATTTAATCTTTTTTCCGCACAATGTGGATGCAGGGTTTTAGGGTGTTTTTATATTGTAGTATGGGTGGGTGGCTAGATATCTGTGTCTGATGGGAAATATTTTTAATTTGGGGAGGGCTGTGGTTTTGCTGTATGATTTTGATCATTTAACCAGCTCTGACAAGTCTTCCAGTACAAAATTTCAGATGAATACCATGTTCCACATATAGCATATAACATCTCTGGGTCACACTCTATCCTCAGACATGAGATAGAACCCACAGTGCTTCCAGTGGAATGTATGTGACAGCAGGAGTTGTTTCCAGGCTCAAATATGCAGGAAGTTAAACGTAGTATGTCAAACTGTTAAGAGACAGATCTTCCTCAGGCCTTGCATTTCAATTTCCCTGCTCTTGCTTTTACCTTGAATAAAATGCCTTGCCTCTTGGTTAAGATCAAATGACACATCATGCGATTAGTTTGTGGAATTCATTGCCACTGGATATTACAGTAAGGACAAGAGCACAGCTATACTTTAAAAAGCGATTCGGTATTTATATGGTTAATATGGTTATCCAGAGTGATAACTAAATATTAAAACAAGAAGAAGAGTTTGAGGCGGTGTATGAACCCTCATAGTCTGGGGCACAAGCCAATTCTATCAAGTTAACAGGAAATTTTCCCTGGGTGGGTAGGTTACTCCATTACTGAGTACTCTAGGGTCTCTTGCATTCTGCTATAGAACACTGGTACAGGCCTGGCACTGACAGGGCTCTGAACTAGACCCACCCCAGTGGTTGGCAAGGCTATTCTAGGCAAGGCAAAGCTATTTCTGCAAGAAGGCCATACCACCTTAGAACACCAGAAATACTCCCTTGCTGGATGAATGGTATGTTTCATGGCTCGGCAAGCATTTATGTAAACTTTTCTCAATGCAAAACTCACTTTAAAAGTTGATTCATATGAACCACACATTCAAGTTGAATCCAAGTTTACAAGAAAGGTCAGAGATTGTATTGCTATTGGTGGAACAAGAGCTTGGGTGAAAACCTGAGTCTCATCTACTCCTTTCAGAATCAGTTTGGAGTAGGTTAGTCAAACCCCATCAAGCAGGTTGTTTTTATTATCCAGGTCAGATTCCATGGTTTTTGAGTCACACTATTTCAGTGCTGTGCATATACAACCGAAAGTCTAATTATTTGTAATAATTTAGTTTAAACACACCCAGCCATTAGCATTCTTAAAGCAACTATGTTTTATCTGCGACTGAAATCATTGCTAGGATTTACACAGATGAAATGTTAAGAGTTAACACGTCAAGATAAAGTAGAGAGATTAACAATGAGCCTTTGTGAATTGCTAGTTCTTGTGGGCCTCTATTTGTGCAAATCATCGGCACAGTTAAGTCCCATGTAATAAGATACCTACAACATATGAAAAATAACTTCAACTGAAGCAAGAAGATTTGAAATGTAAAACGTTAAATATTTTTTCCAATATTTATATAGAATAAGAAAACTGCATCACTGACTAAAATACTTTAAAGTACCTGTTAAAGTACTTCTGTCTCCCACCTTAAAGAGTCTTACTCATACAATAATCCTTTGGTGGCTTGAAAAAGGGAATCTACTTCTTTATTATGTATTCCTGATCATACATGCCATCTGTCTCATTACTGGAGATTTTCTGGAAGTGTCTAATCCAGCATCTGATTTTGAAGGTATTAGGTCGTACTGTGGCTGAAAACCACAATCTGTACTAGGAGGAGAGGGTGAGAAGGGCCACACAGCAGTGGGTCAACCCCAAAAGCATCCTGATTCCTCAGAGAGCAAATGCCACAGCAGGAGCTCTGCCACCTTTTGTACTGCATGCTTATTATAGCTCAACCCTGTGGCCTGGTGCAGAGGGGACAGGGCTATGCACCGCCCCTCACCTCCCTTCTGGCGAGTCTAGCATCACAGACAGTTTTAGACGTGCACAGAGTGGGAGGCTTGAAACTCTGGGTGTCCTCAGTGCTGAGACTGCAATGTAATGGAGACGAAAGTTCATTGTAGCCTCTTCCCATGCACACATACACATTGCTGGTAATGCTTTCCACATCCAATCCTTACACTCTGCTCCCAGGAAAGTTTTTGGCGTGTTTGTGCTTCCCCATGGGAAGGATGCTCTAGAGAAATAATCTACTCTAGGTGCTGAGTGTAGATCTTTCCAAGTATTGAGACAGCGTGAAGCAATCTGATTATGATTTGAGAGCTACATAAGCAAGGACTGACTCCAGTGTCAGAGAAGACTTCCTTTACAGCTTTGGCTCAGCAGCCAAATATGCCTTGCCCTTCAAATATCATCACTCCCTAGCGACTGTAAAGAATTCTCTTCCACAGACACTCTGCAGAGAGAGAGCCTGAAGCCTAAAGCCCCCACCTCATGATGATGTCATCATAATTTTCTTGATAAAGAAGAAATAAGGCTGCATTGTTGTTCAGCAGATTAACAAATGATGACATCATGATGCATCCTCTCATATGGCTGGCTGTTGGAATGGGGAAGTTGGGTTTTGGAAGTTCATGGTGCTCAGCACTGCCCCTACCAACATCTAAATCACCTTTAGAGACTTCAAGACTCACAGCATCCAGATTCCATGTGGCAGACTCCAACCCAGGCAGTGTGAAGCAAATGTATTAGCCTTGCTCTATTTGAAAACCATAGTGGGTAGTTTTCAGTAATTCTCGAGAAATATCCAAGGCTCAGTTCACACACCCTGCACTAATCCAAAGGAAGTGATCTCTCCTATGACATAGTGCCTTACAAGATGTGTGAGAGGAGATTACCAGTGCATGGCCCATCTTCCACAAGAATTGACCACAGGTGCATTCCCAAATTACAGGAGGGCAGAGTCATCCCCACAGATACACAGTGTCTCGAATCTGACACTACCTCATTACCAGTAACTTAACCTGGCCACAGCTGCCCCCCAGTGGGTGAGTAAACCCCTGAAGTGGAGTTCTCCACTCCACACTCCATGGATAAGTTAATACCATCCCAAGTTCTCAGGTAGTCTCCAAGGGGCTGGTTGGGGAGATAAACATATCTTCCCAAGTCCTAATCCCCACCCGGTTCAGGAACCCTCACCCCACAGAGCTCTGTAACTGAGACCCTGGGAAAACGGGGGCACACACCATTAATCTTCTGCAAAGAGGAGGAAGATCTTTATGCAGTGGTTCTCAAAGGCATAACTAAGCTCTAAGTCGGGACATTTATTTCTACATGCAAGCTACTGTTTCATTTCTCTTTCTGTTGAGGAGAACTGCAGGGAACTAAAAAACAAGGTTACTTACCAGTAACTGATGTTCTTCGAGATGTGTTGCTCATGTCCATTCCAATATAGGTGAGTGCACGCCAACGTGCATGGTTCCTGGAACTTTTTTCCCCTTAGCAGACCCCGTAGGGTCGGCTCTGGAGCCCCGCGCACATGCCACAGTATGAGAGGCACTGCCGACCCTCCGGCCCCTCAGTCCCTTCTTTCTGCCAACTCCGACAGCGGGGACGTGGGGTGGGCTGTGGAATGGACATGAATAACACATCTCGAAGAACATCAGTTACTAGTAAGTAACCCTGTTTTCTCCTTCGAGTGATTGCTCATGTCCATTCCAATATAGATGATTAAAAAGCAATACCTTGGAAGTGGGTAGGAGTTACCGGTGAGCTGCCCTCAGCACGGCGCTGCCGAATCCCGCATCCTCTCTTGCCTGCTGAACGATGGCATAGTGGGACGTGAAGGTGTGCACCGACGACCAGGTAGCGGCTTCGCAGATGTCCTGCAGGGGCGCTGTCTCTAGGAAGGCCACAGAGGAGGCCTGAACTTAGGTTGAGTGTGCTGTGATGACACCCAGAAGCGGCACATTCGCCTGCTCATAGCAGCACTTGATGCAGGATGTGATCCACGTGGAGATGCGCTGGGTGGAGACGTGGGATCCTTTCATCCAATCCGCTACTGCGATGAAGAGCTGCGTCGACTTCCAGAACACCTTTGTCCTCTCGATGTAGTAGGCCAGGGCTCATCTCACATCCACCAAGTGCCATCTCCGCTCCTCCTCCGAATCGTGCAGTTTGGGAAAAGACACGGGGAGAAAGATATCTTGATTACAATGAATATTGGGAAACCACCTTGGGCAGGAAGACTGGATGCGGCCTCAACTGCACCTTATCCTTATAAAATACAGTGTAAGGAGGCTCCGAGGTCAAGGCCCTAATCTCAGATACCCTCCTAGCCGAGGTAATGGCCACCAGGAAGGCTACCTTCCCTGACAGGATGAGCAGAGGGCATGAAGCCATGCGTTCAAAGGGGGGCCCTGTGAGTCTCGAGAGGACCAGGTTGAGATCCCAGGGAAGCACCGGGTCACAGACCTGCGGATAAAGCCTCTCCACCCCCTGAGGCACCTGACCCACGTGGGATGGGAGAACAGGAATCTCCCCTCTAGCGGCTGATGGAAGGCCAAAATGGCCACCAGGTGAACCCTCTGGGAGGCCAATGCCAGGCCCTGGAGCTTTAGCTGGAGCAGATACTCCAGGATCGCCTGAATAGGAGAGAAACTTGGTGGAATACCCCGGGACTCTGCCCAGCAGGTAAACCGCTTCCGCTTAGCCCAATACACAACCTCTGTTGAAGGTTTTCTGCTGCCCAGCAGGACTTGCTGGATCTGCGCCGAGCAGGCTCTTTCTGCCTCCGTCAGCCACAGAGCTTCCAGGCCGTGAGATGCAGGGAGTCCAGGTCCGGGTGCAGCAGGTGATCGCAGTCCCGGGAGAGAAGGTCGTGCCATCTCAGGAGCTCCACAGACGGGGCGATCGACAGGTCCATCAGCATACTGAACCAGTGCTGTCTCAGCCAGGCTGGGGCGATGAGTATCACATCCACCCTGTCCCTCTTGATTTTCAAGAAAACTTTGGGTAGGAGCGGAATGGGCAGAAACGCATACGTGAGGGTCCCCATCCATTTGATGAGGAATGCGTCGGATATCAATCCTGGCTCGCGACCATGGAGCAAGCAGAACCTCGGACACTTCTTGTTCCAGGACAAAGTGAACAAGTCCAGTGGGGGATCACCCCACTTGTGGAAGATCAAAGTCACGGTCTCCGGGTGCAACGACCAGTCTTGGTGGGGTAGAAACGACCTGCTGAGGTGATCTGCCTTGTCATTCCTCACCCCATGGGAGGTGAGAGGCAGACAAGTGGAAGTTGTGCCTCACTGCAAAGTCCCACAGGTGGATGGCCTCCTGGCAAAGGGCCAAGGAGCGTGCTCCCCCCTGCCTGTTTATATAAAACATGGCTGCGGTGTTGTCCGTCAACACCTGCACCACCCTGCCCGTCAAGAATCGGAGGAACACCTTGCATGCTGGTCAAATGGCCCTGAGCTCTTTTACATTAATGTGCAGGTGCCTTTCCTCCCCCGTCCAGAGCCTCTGAGTGCCCAGGTTGGCACTGATGTGGGCTCCCCATCCCACATCCGAGGCATCGGAGATCAGGGTGACCGACGGGGCCAGATCTCTGAAAGGGACGCCCCACATCACTGTCTTAGAAGTCCATCACCATTTTAGGGATGCTAGGACTGGTGGGGGAACCGTAGACACCTGGTCCAAGGGTGTCTGCTCAGCACATATGCTGAGGCCAACCACGCCTGAAGCAGCCTGAGCCTCAGGTGAGGCCATGTGAGGCCATGTGGCCTAACAGCTGTAGGCAGTGCCTGGCTGTTGTCATGGGGCACCAGTGCAGCTGGGCGATAATCACTGCCATAGCCTCAAACCGAGGTTGTGGGAGGAAGGCTCTGGTCTGGGAAGTGTCCAGGGTGGCCCTAATGAATTCTATGCACTGCACCGGGGTTAGCGTGGACTTCTGCTCATTTATGAGCAGACCCAGCTTGTTGCACACAGAGCAGGTGAGGGCCACGCTGTTCTGTACATGGGACCTGGACCTGCCCTTGATTAACCAGTTGTCCAGGTATGGGAAGATCTGTACACCCCTTTGTCTTAGGTGGGCCGCCACTACTGCCATACATTTGGTGAACATCCTGGGGGCTGACGAGAGGCCAAAGGGCAGGGCTGTAAATTGTTAATGTGAAGCAGACACCATGAAACAGAGGAAGCACCTGTGGCTGGGTAGGATAGACACATGGAAGTATGCGTCCTTCAAGTCGAGGGCAGCATACCAGTCTCCTGGATCCAGAGAAGGGATAATGGAGGCTTGGGAGACCATGCGAAACCTGAGTCGTTTGACATATTTGTTTAGATGACGCAGGTCTAATATGGGACTCAGACTCCCCTTCGCCTTCGGGATGAGGAAGTACCTCGAATAAAACCCCTTTCCCCTTTGTCTTGGGGGACCATTTCCACTGCTCCCAGGTTGAGGAGGGTGACCACCTCCTGCAAGAGGAGTTGCTTGTGAGAGGGGTCCCTGAAGAGGGATGGAGGGGGAGAGTTGTTGGGGCGAGTAACGCAAATTGTAGGGCATAACCCCAAAGGACTACCCCAAGAACCCAATGGTCCGATGTAATGGATGCCCATTGTGCATAGAAGGGTCTTAATCTGTCCAGGAAGGGTTGGGGCAGATCCAGGGAGATGGTAGGGGTGCCACCCTTGGGCGCACCATCAAAATTGCCTCTTTCAATTACCCAACCCCTTGGGGAGTCCCTGCTGGGAGGCTGAGGACGAACTAAGGGGCCGATTTCACCTTCCAAACCCCCTATTTCTGTCCCTGCCCCTGTGGGGCTGGAAGACCCTAGGCGGGGGCCTTGGTTGCTGCTACACCTGTGTCCGTGACTGCCACCTAGAAACCTGGGGCGTGTACAGGCCCAGGGAGCGAAGCATGGCCCTAGAGTTTTTAAGGCCGTGCAGCTTCGCATCAGTCTTGTCTGAGAACAGGCCCAACCCATCTAAGAGGAGGTCCTGAATTGACTGCTGCAGCTCCTGTGACAGCCCCGAGGACTGCGGCCACAAGCACCACCTCATGGCAATGGCAGAGGCCATTGCCCTACTCACCGAGTCTGCGGCATCGCTGGATGTTTCCAGTGCCGCCCTAGCCACTGTGATCCCCTCATCCAGGACCATGGCAAAGTCTGCGGCCTGGTCTTGGGGCAAAACCTCAGCAAACCATCTCAGGGAGTCCTATAGATTAAAGTTATACCTGCCCAGCAGGGTCTGGTGGTTTGCAATCCTAAACTGCAGGGCTGCAAACCTTTCTCCCAAACAAGTCCAGTTTCTTGTTGTCCTTGTTTTTGGGAGTGGACCCCTGATGCCCTTGTCTGTCTCATTGGTTGACCGCATCCACCATCAGGGTTCCCGGAGCCAGGTGAGTGAACAGGAACTCAAACCTTTCAGCTGGGACATAGTTCTTCTTCTCATCCCCTTTAGAAGTAGGGGTGAGTGAGGCAGGGGTTTGCCACAAAGCCTTGGCAATTTTAAGGACCCTGTCATGGACGGGTAGGGCCACCCTTGCTGGGGCATCTGTCCCGAATACATTGAAGAGGGTATCCTCTTCCTCTTCTAACTCCTTGGCCTCTAGCCATAGATTAGAGGCCACCCTCTTAAGCAGCTCCTGGTGCGCCCTAAAATCTTTCAGGGGCACCATGTGGTCCCTGGAGGCTGCCTCGTCTGGGGAGGAGGAGGAGGACTGCCAAGGTGCGACCTGTGGCTGTTTCCCCCCCCGACAACCGGGTGCACCCATGGAGGGTCCCTCCCCTGGGTCCGATTCCTCATCCAAGGAATGGTCCTCACATCCCTTTTCCACAGCAGGGGGCATGGGCTGAACCCCCGACAGGGACTGTGGCCCCAGTCCCATCTGGAAGCCCCATGGGCTCCAATAAGGCCATTGCTGTGGCCATTGCCGCTGTGGCCAACCAGGGGCTGTCTGTGGCACCAGTTGAGGTGTGTCGTGGGGACATTGGCTGCCCCTACAGGAGTCCCAATGGCTACTCCCTTTGCGGGATCCTGAGCCTCTGGAGCAGTGGTGCCGAGCCCCTTTCCGGCCCTTGGTGCCGCTCCGTGCTGGAGACCGCCCTCTTGACATCCCCGACGCGGAAGATGATGAAGACAGCTGCCGTCTCCGCGACCAGTGCCAGCAGGTAGAGGAGTGCTCCGAGAAGCTCGATGAGGACGAACGCCGTCTCAGCACCAACGACTTTTGGTGCCGCTTGCCCTTCAGGGAACGCAAGCAGTGCCGCCGGGAGGTTCGCAGTACCGACCCCGAGTCTGGTGACCAGGCCCTGCATCCTCTGGAGGGTGACTGGGTTCTGCGCCATGCCGGTGCGGGCGAACTCTTCATTACCAGGCTCCTCGACAACGACCGAGTCCTGCGCTGCTTCGTTGCGACGACCTCCTCGGTACCGGGGATCGAGAACTTGAACTGTCCCCGTGCCGCGCTGCGAACCTCGAGCGGTGCCCCCTTGCGTGCTCTGCATCAGGAACTGGCTTCGGTGCCAAGGGGAGGGTCAGCTTGATGAGATAGACTCGGAGCGACTGCTGGGGGAGCATCCACGCTCTACCCCCGATGGCCGTCCAGTGGGAGACGATTCCACCCCTGCCAGGGGTCTCCATCGCCCTTCGGGGGACCCAATGCAGGCTTGCCCCAGGACACCAGCCCTCTCTCCCTCTCCAGGGGGGAGGGTGTAGGCGGTGTAGGCAAGGCCATCAGGGCTCTTGCCATCTGAAAGGCCTCCGGTGTCAACGGCATCAGCAGGGGTGCTCCCCCACTCCCAGGAGTCAGGGGAGACTCCCTGCTCGGAGATGCAGGCACTGGAGGGGACTCGATGGGCCAAGGCTGGTGCATCTCCACACTCGACCCTGCCCTTACTGGCGGTACAGGGGAGTGACTGCGACCCGTGCGCTGCCGCTTCTTCTTCTTCTTCCCCGGCACCGGGGATGCCTTTCTGCGCCAAGTCGATATCAGTGCCGGGGGTGCGCTCTGCACCGAGGAGACGCTCAGCACCGAGGTGGATTGGGGCAGCTCGGAGGCCAGGTGGAGCGTTGCCTCCATTAGTATGGCTTTTAACCTGATGTTTCGGTCTTTTTGGGTCCTTGGTTTAAAAGCCTTGCCTATTTTGCATTTGTCTTTTCTGTGCTGCTCCCCCAAGCACTTAAGGCAGAATTCGTGGGGGTCACTGATCAGGAAAGCCTTCCCGCAGGTGGCACCCGGCTTAAAGCCAGGTGACCCAGGCATGGCCCGGCCACCCTAAGCCCCTCCAGGCTTCTAAGGAATCTTTTAACTAACACTACTTAACAATACTTAACAACTTTCTAACTAAACTAAGGTAATAACAACAAAGTTCAAACAATGGGGAATGGTACTTGCAAAGAGCAAGAGTCGTTCCAGCAACCGTCACAGGGCCGAAAGAAGGAACTGAGGGGCCGTAGGGTAGGCAGTGCCTCATATAGCATGGCATGTGCGCGGGGCTACAGGGGGCACCAGAGCCGACCCTACGGGGTCTGCTAAGGGGAAAAAAATTCTGGGAACCGTGCATGCTGGCATGCACTCACCTATATTGGAATGGACATGAGCAATCACACAAAGGAGAATCTGTTATAGCCTCACCATCTTAAATACAAGTCTGAAAGGCACTTGATTAAACCATAGCATGTGAAGTCAAACTCCAGGTTCACTCTCTGCACTTCATTTGAAGGAAATCCCTCAGGATTCAACAAAGTCCCAATGAGAGTAGCATGTGCAGGAGAGTTAGCACCAGTCTATAAGACTATTTAGTTTACAGCAACCCAGGGTATAATTCTACTTTGCACTAACCTGGTGTGCACTAAGTGTCCGTGTGGACCCTGCCGTTATGTACTAAAAGTTCCCTAGTGTGTTCTCATCGACACACCTACTCTAAGGTCAGATGGGACCAATATGATCATCTAGTCTGACCTCCTGCACTACGCAGGCCACAGAACCTCACCCACTCCTGTAATAAACCTCTAACCTAGGACTGAGTTATTAAAGCCCTCAAATCATGGTTCAAAGACTTCAAGGTACAGAGAATCCACCAGCAAGTAAGCCGTGCCCCATGTTACAGATGAAGGCGAAAAAAAACCCAGAGCCTTTGCCAATCTGCCCTGAGGGAAAATTCCTCCCCAACTGCAAATATGGCCATCAGCTAAACCCTGAGCATGCGGGCAAGACTCACCACACCCACGAAAGTAACTCAGAACCCACCCCATCGAATGTCCCTTCACAGGCCATGGGCATATCTAGCACCTGTAGTCAAAGTTCTAATCTACTGTTTCAGAGCAGGTTAGAACAAAGCACACTACAGGACTTTTAGTGCACTGCAGGCTAGCGCAAGGTACATTTACATCCCAGCTTGCCACAAATTAAGTGTTCCTGTGCACAAGCCCTCGGACTGTTAGAGCAAGACTAAGGGGAGGGCCAGACTGCTCAAATATCTTATTGTCTTAGGTGTATGAAAATTGTCAGCTGGTTTCAGAAGAATATACAGCATATACCCCAGATAGGCCAAACACATGAAAATCTGGCACTGTTTTTCTTCCGCAAACAGAATGAAAGTGGGTTAATGAACTTGGCATCACAGAACTGTAGTGTGTTTCTTGGACTGCAAAGATGACAGTTTTTTAATTAGCAATGTTGATAAATGAGTTCTCTTAGTACTGCACTGAGACTGACTTTTAATTTAACTCATCTGGAATATTTCTCCCTATCTTATTTTACACTTTAGGGGTAGGTCTATACTGACAGCAGCAAAGTCGCTGCCGCCAGATCGATCTTTTTGGATGGATTGAGCAGTCAGTGTAGACCCGCTCAATCGATCAGGACGTCGACTGAGTAAAACCAGCCTCTCAAGTAACATAGCATGTGTCGATGGGAACCCGGTTCCTGTCGGCGCAGTGCAGTGAAGACAGCACGCAGAAGGGAAGCACAGTAGTCGACAGGAGTTACGCAAGCTACTCTGCGTAGTTTGCATAACTCCCATCGACTGCCGCCGAATTTCCAGGTAAGTGTAGACCAGCGCTAGGTATCACAAAACAAACCAGAGATTCCAGACAGTTTATATTGCTAAGGTTACATGTTAGTCACAATTAAAAAGCTAGGTATTTTGCAATTAGGACTGATCAACAGTCTATAAAACTCTCTCTCTAATCAACTGTTTCTACTGCCTCTCTTTAAAAATCATCAATATCAGTCTAAGGTTTTTTTCACCCTTTTCTATATTCTGTGTAATCTGATTATGATTTATTCAAATAGGGCCCCAAAAACCAATTGGAATGAACACTGAAATTCAATCACTGTGACTGTTTTCATATGCATGAAATTGCCTTAGATTTATGATACAATAGTTCATTTAAAAACTCAAGAAGACCACAGAGTGAACTAGATATCTGGAAGTGAAGTGGATGAGAATGTTAGTAATAGTAAAATACGAAGCATCATACCTTGATGGATTATTTAAAAATTAACAATAATATACTGTTCTTCTGCACTCTGGTGTTTTTAAATAGCTATAATTCTCATTCCCCAATCAAATTTTTTCTTGCATGTCACAAGTACTTCTAATGGAAGTGCCTTCTCAACCATAAATATAGTGTCATTAGTGCACTACTATGATAGTGGTCTAAAATGTAGCAATAAACCACTCTCCAGAGCAGTAGTGCGGTGCTTGACAGATGTTGACAGTATGTAGTCTTTTATAAAAATTTAGGGCCAGATCATGGGCACATGAGGGGTGAGAGGCAGAATAGGCCACACATGGGACAGCCAAAATTGGGTTGCTGATATGGGGAGCACAAGCCCCCATCCTGTTTTAACACCAAGGAGCCAGAAGATGACAAATGAGAGATACACCAATGTAGACCATCTTTCTTATTGGTAAAGTGTGTTGAAGTAGAGCTAAGAGAGCCTAAAAGTGTAAAGGGCTCTAGTTAGTGAAATGGAATGGTCTAACATCACCTTATGCATCGTCTGTGACTTTGGCCCTGGCCTGTAAGGAGACCTTCCTCACACAAACCAACTTTCAAACAATGTTAACAGTTAAAAATCAAATAAAAATCAAACTCATTTTAGAGTTTCTTTTGGTGCTATTGTGTTGCTTACATTGCAAACACAATGGGGTTGATTGTACTCTTGCTTACACTGATAGATTTATTCTGAGATTAATTTAAATGACTTTAGTTACAGGTGTAAATCTGATCCCACGTTACCTATCTAAGACAGCTGGAAATGTTATTTAGGATCATTATGACAGTAAAATTAATGTAAGTCATTTCACTGGCATAACCATTTTCATGAGACAAGTTTTTATCCCTATGTATTTAGAAATTTGTCAGCCCTCATGTACTTTACACCTCTCCCTACCCATTAGCATCTCCTTCCTGAGGTGAAATTTAGGGGATAAGACTATTAACTATGACACTAACTTAGCTGCAAGCTTTAGAGACCTGTGTATGACAAACATATTTGCACTGCATTTATTACTTTAGAACTACTAATGTTATGCAAGCATCATTTACTGTGTCTTAGAGCTGGACAAAAACTAGAATTGTTGTCCCAAAGAAGATCCTGAGATGTCAAAATTTTGTTTCTTCCCAATCAAGACAAAAAGTCAGAATCGTGGAATTTTTCATGAAACAAAATAATCCAAAAAGTTTTGTTCTGACAATGTCAGAGCGTTTCATTTTTACTTTTATAATAAAACAGAAGTAAAAACAAAGTTGAAACTGAATGTTCTAACACCATCAAAACATTTCAATAATTTCCCCTCATAAGTTTCAACAGAATTGTACATTCTCATGAAGTGCTTCAGTTTTGTTGAATCAGCTACTCCCACCCCCAACTGAAAACAGTTCCACTAAAACATTTTTGACCAGCTCTGAGTACAAAAATCCTTGTGCTTTGAGTTGAGTTCAAGCAGATCCAAGGATCAGGGCCATGATATTTATTACTAAAGCAACAAACTCATGAAATATCTGGAGTACTTTTTGCAGTCAGGTGTTTGTTGTGATCGATTCTGATACATTTGATTTCTTTCTCTATCAAAAAGGTATGCTAAAACATTTTATAGCAAGTGGAGGGTCACAGATTGAGAGTGCTGACAAAGTCAATGTGTGACTAGTGTCTGTATGATCCATATGTGTGGGTCTAGCAGGCTGCACTACTCAACCCTAAAGAAAATAATCCAGGTCAATGTGGAGGTCAGTGGCGGGTACAGTGATCAGATGTCCTGATTTTATAGGAACAGTCCAGATATTCGGGGATTTGTCTTATATAGGCACCCCTTCCCGATTTTGCACACTTGCTATCTGTGGTGGGGCTTTGCAGAGAGATACACTGCAGCTGCCTGTCTCTATCTGGCTTCTAGATTTTTTTTTAAGGTGTATTCATTTTCTATAGCTGACAACTTCTAGAAGCATAAATGATTACTCAAACTTCTCAGAGAGTCTTTACATCAATATATCCTTTATACTTCTTTCCACTGAAATCCCCCAAAGAATCTGATTTTAGGGGTAGCTTATTTCTTTTGGCAAACTTTGTTAAAAAAAATTGCATGCTTTATTTTCTTACAAAAAATATTGTGTTAAAAATTAGCCTGGTTTGGCTTTCCTTTGTCAGAATCTGTATTAAAAACTGTTCTTGCAGCTTCTAGTTTGAATTGAAGTAATCTTGCTTAAGACTTTAATTGTTTCATTCCCTGTCTTAAGTTTAGTAGCAACACAGAAATGTAACTAATCTACACAATCACGTATAATTGGGGATATCTGGCTTAGATAGGTCTGATTAAGGGTGAGAGGGCTTTTTAATTCAGGAAGTACAGGGGTATTTGGCCTGCCATTGCATGGAGCCAGTTTCTGCACTTTTGACCTCAGCCTGAAGAGTGAAGAGTAAAAGGTAAAAGTAAATCAGTTCAGATGAGAGTTTAAGGAGAATTTTGAGCTTCAACATACATGTTCCTCCAACAGAGCAGAGTTAGTCAGACATTTAAAGCCAGGTTCTGATAGGAGCTTTTCAACTTCAGTAAGGCTTGCGCTGCACACAGTCCCAATGAAATATGTCGGTCAGAGGTTGGCCCTTAGAAAGGACACAGACAATTTCCAGTATGAATAGTTTGAATTTAACTAAAAACAGTCTTGGGACAGAGTCCGATACTGTGAGAAAAGGTAAACAGCACCTCTCTTCATGAACAAGTGTATCAGGATCTGGCCCTTAAGGATCAGGCCAGTTTAGAAGGTCAGGGGTTGAAGTTAGTGTAAAGGTACCCAAGCAAATGACATGAAATGTGGTACATAGCAAGATATTGCTGGCTGAAGGTTTAGACCCAACAAGCAGAATTTCTGACACTATCATTAACCTGCACCAAAAACGGGACTAATTTCAAATCAGGTAAGTGATAGCATATGGACCCCATATAGTCTGTCTGTTCTTTATTTTAGTATATGTATATATTTTACTATTAGCTATCTTAAAACATCTCTGGAACATGATTTTTGTGGGTCTTAGTGTGGCAACCCAATAGAGGTCTTCTGCCTCTTCAGGGGTTCTTGCAAGGGAGTTCTCAGAAACGCACTTTCACAGAACCCCGAGACTGATGAGTACTTCACTGTCAAGGCAGTTACTGATTGGCTGACAATGAAACCACGGGAAACTACAGAGAGCCAACACAGCAGGATACTTGCTCCCGTCTCACAACCCCTCACCCAGATACAAAGGACAGGTGGGCTATCCCGCTGGCACTGACCAGTCCTGGGGTCCAGCATGTGAGGTTTTCACTGTCTGGAGTACAGAGAGTTACAATGTAGGTCTGTAGAAACCCAGGCACTGCAAAGACCCTTGTAACGTGCTTGATCTTGTACATCACTGGAGGTAATGGGATCAGGATTGGGGCAGAGACAACTTCGTATTTTTATGACAGAGCATGGGGAAGTGGAACACCCTGTCGGGGAAGAGGAAGGATTCTCTCAATTGATTTCATTTTATTTCTATTCTCTTGTTGGTAAAGTTAATATAGTTTTCTCCAGTTTTGTCTAGGTTTGCAGTGTGAGTTGGACCTTTTAGCCCTTGAAAGGGATTTAGGTCCTCTGGCCTGCTTAAGGCATTACAGGGGATGGGAAATCATTGTTTCCCAATCCTGGTGTGATTAGGATCCAGGGGAACCATGAATCCTGGCAGGGGAAAAGACAGGCTGGGAAACAAGACCACCATTGATAGGGGTTTGCCTGAAAGGGGATACAATGGCTCTTCTCATCTCTGATCTCCTAGCATCTTAGCTCCTGGCCCTAAAGGAGGATGGACTGGATCCAGAGCTACCTTTAAATGGAGAGTTCACATGGTGATGGCAGAGAATTGGAGGGACCACGAAAAATTCTAGGAAGTTTGCATCTATTAAAATGACGACAATTATTCACCACACGGTCCATTTGTGTCTATGACTCTCCCCCCCACACACACACACACCTTGTGACACTAGTTTATCTTTTTATTCCTGTTATGCTGGCCTGGTAACACTTCATTTTACATTTCTTTAAACATCACATTAATATACCAAAGTAAGCATAGGCCCTAGTGCTCCAAAACACACACACATGAATAGTCCCATTGAACTCAACTGAACTACTCACTTGCATCACATTACTCATGTAAGCATTTGGAGGAACAGGGCCTTGCATCATAAAGTGTGATGCTATTTACATTATACTCCTGTATTTTGTCATTAGAGATGGAACATACTGTGTGCAAATTCAGCATTATATGTGGTTAAAGCGACACTTGTATATGTGATTTATTTTAAAAGCAGCTCCCAAAGTTTTTAAAAAGATGAAAAAAAAATGCAGGAAAATACCATAGCTAAGAAAACTAAAATAAATCAACAGTACCATACAATGTTATACTGAATCGATAGCTGGTGAGATTTCAGAAACTGGCAGAATTCTAACAAAGAGGGTTTTATTTTTTTGGAGGATTGTTATTTGTATTTTGGCCTTTATTTGCTGTAGTCTGTACAGAACAGTGCTGAACTTCTGCCTCGAGTACACAGGCACCTGTTTAGAATGCACAGCAATTCTTCATGACCTTTCTTTTCTACAAATCCCACATGCTTTCTTGCCCTGAAAAGAATTAAATATTCTTTTTCCTCCAAAGAACTTTTTTTTTTAAATTTTCCTGGCAGGGCTTTTTACGCAAGTAGATAGAGAAGTCTTGGCCAAGACAAATGAAAAGAGAGTAGGTAGTAAGTTGTTGAGTTTTACAGGAAAAGGTTTAGGTTAATGTTGTGTTCTTATAAATCAACATCCATATTGGGCCTTTACTATAACCATTTGAACAATACAGAATAGAGAGGGAAAAATTAAAGTTCAGAATAAAATTGTAGTGCTCTTGCGACTGAAAGCAAGACTGAGTGACTTAAGCCAACCAGAGCAAAGGTTGCAGTATGCATCTTCCAGCTTTCTCAGCCTTACCTGGTAGGAATTTGTGGTAAGTCAGAATTGAGGTGCACTAACATTCAACGCTGAGCCCTATCTCGAGTGCAGATTTTCATTCACACTGATTTGTTCCAAGGCCACTGGTAATGTCAAAGAATCATTCAGACCTGGCTGAAAACCAAAACACATTTCACTTGTGTCCCCAAGACAAAAACTGAATCCAGTGGTGAAATCCTGGTTTTATTGAAGTCACAGATGAAAAGCTTATGTCCTTGGCCATAGAAAGTCATTCCTTTGCACTTCTAGTATGCCAGACCTAAGTAATAAAGAGAAATCATTTTTGGAAAGGGAAGACCACCACACCATGAAGCAGGCAGACGAGGACAAAAATGGGGCTATCTATAGTAGTGATGGATGAATCTCATAAGATCCTTCTTTTCCACATCTTATCCATGCTTTCAACTTTCTCATCCAGCTATTTTAATCTGTTGATTAATGATGCCTAACATTTATACTTGGAGCATGGGTCTGTAAGTCTATTCAGTGACATATGGATTGCCAAATGTACTACACCCCTCCTGAATGCATTTCACTGCTTTCTAGGAAGGCAATGGATTTCCTCAAGTGCTTTGGCTCGCTTACAGATTGCCATACCCTATTGTTTCATTTTCCAATGTCTCCTTTTCTCCACAGTCCCTGAGAAATGCACCCTGTTTTGCAGCAGAAATGCATGTAACAGTTCCTTGGGCCAGACTCACTAGTTTCATGGTGCTCTCTGGCTCATCGATTTGATCATCAGCAGTTTATTTATAAAAATAAATCCTTTTCATGTGGAGTTTCATTTTGCCCAGCCCTATGCAAGTGCACAGAGTGGAGGAAGGGGCTACTAGGTATCTTGCCTGTGTCCCTGCCTGGGGACTGGAAAGTGGCAATCTTTATGGTCTTGTGAGTAGAAGGGATTCTTTAGGTTCCGCAGCTGCAGGAACTAGTCTCTTTCGCTACGATGGACAGAGTGATTTCTTCCTAACCATGATCTGCTCTGTCTTCCATTTGGCTTCTGGTGGGGCCACTGTGACTGTACTAGGAAACTTTTCTTTGCAAACCAATGTCTCCTAATCATATTAATTTTCAACTGTTTTACTGAGAAATTATACCCTACATATAAAAATCTGATATCATGCAGTACCACTTGCCTCTGCCTTCTCTTACTTTCCTTGAGCTTTCTTTGATTCTCCCCTCATGATAAGATCACCAAGTTAAAATGAGTTGCTTCATCCAATTCTGGGGTTTTTACTTTTCTAGCAGATGATGTAAAGCAAGATTGGATTTTTGTGTGATGTAGAGAAAACAACAGTGCCAGATTTATTAAGTTTTGTCTTGACACTGAACCAGGTTTCTCTTCAAAGTCTTATATTTACACAGTATCTCTCCTGAGTACATTACACATTCTAGTAAAATCAGAATTTTATTCTTTTTACCCTCTACTATAAGCTTTCTATCCCAAGCCAGAGTATGCAACGGTTTCAGACTTACGTGACTACAGTGTTATATTTTGGACACTACTCCCCTTTCCTTGACAAACAAAAATACAAAAAGGCCACAAGGTCTATGCATTTTTTGAGTGATCTGTCATTCAGACGGAAAGACCATTATGGATGCAGAGAAAACGTTCAGGCGATATTTCTATGGGAACAGAGCTCTGAACAGACTAGAGGGAAACGGACCAGATACCTTTTTTTTCCCCTTGGAATTCTTAATGAAAACCGATCTTGCAGACAGCATGTAGTTTGAAGTTCTCAATTAATCCCCAGCACCCCACAAATGGGCTGTGGCTGTAATAAATGCTGTCGTACCCCAGCTCTCTGAGACAAAAACACCGAGTCAGAATGTTTTTAGTCACCACTCTGATTATCAGGTCTGTTGCTTATTAGAGGTGGCTGCTGCTATATCTTCTGAAATACTTATCTTACAATATAACCATGCCACTTGCACCGTGGAAGGGAAACTGAGAAGGATTCCCATTGTAAACCTTTTCATGTTAAATTCATAATATGGAGAAAATAAAACTTAATTCTGGGCTGAAATTTGACACAGTAGCTCATGCGTTCTAGTTTACTTGCTTTTAGTATTTAAAAAGCCTGTTATAGTCACGAATATTAAATAATTTCCAAGAATTTTCAGAGCAGGTGTCAATTTAGAATCAATCACACAGGAGCAGCAACTAAATAAAGCATATGTCTGTCAAAGTATTTACGCACATATGTATTTAAGTAACAGACCCAACTTCTTTGGAGTCACATTTGAAAACCTTCATCTGAACACGCAGTTATTGCGCCAAATGCCGTCCTATATACATTACATGGGTGCACTGGGGAATAGACGGAAGGGAGCCTCTTTCCTGCCAAGTACAGCTGCACAGAAGAAGGGCAGGGTTCCTACTTAGCATTTTAGCACATATTAGGCAGGCCAGTAGTCAGCAGTATATGTTCTTCAAGGATACAGGCTGCTCCATTCTGGATCAGTAAACGCTGTGTGCCCAGTAGAAGTTTTCCACTGCTCCCCAGGCCCATCAGGATGGCTATTGGACCATACATGCAGTGGGCACTGCAGTGGGCAGAATAAATCCCCTGTCAATACACTAGGGGTATGTCTGCGTAGGGATCAAAGGCACATAGAATGGCTGTGGCTGGCCTAGGTCAGCTGACTGAGGCTTACAGGGCTTGGGCTGCAGAGCTAAAACCTGAGGTTCATGACAGCTCAGAGATGGAAAAGGGTAACTCATAAGAACAAACAAAAGCAGCATACACAATTGCCATCAGACTGTGAGATACTGAACAATGTGTCTTACACTGAACGTATAAAGGTCCAAAAATAAAAACCAAGTGTCCTTGAATAGTTATTATTTCGAAGGCGTGCTGGCATTAAGCCTGGCACAGGTGGCCTACAACACTAAGAATAGAGATACCCTCAATGGAAGATCGGTACTGACTGATCACAGGACCACTGGCTCTGTTTCCAGCTGCTAAATTATATCAAGAAAGCTGACGCCACATTCAAGACATTCCCAATGTTATTTTTCAGTGTAAGCAATCGCTTGAGTTGCTACAAAGATGCCATAGGCTCATGAGTGGTAGAAAGGGTGGTGCACACAACTGCTTCTGGAAGTGGCACAAAATACCATCTCTATTAAACTGTAATACTAATACTACCAAAATTTGAGCACCCCGCTGCAGGATTTCCATGGTACACAATCAGTGATGATGATATATTTATAGACAAGATGGAAGTCTCAGACTCAATCCTCTATAAGGGACCTAGGTGCATTTTTTGTTAAAAGTTGGTAACAACTTTTCAAATAATTTGAACCTGCTGATTTCGAAAATCATTACTGCCAAGCTGAATTTTGACATTTAGACCCTCACACTTGCAAAGGAATCTGACTATCAAAATTCACCAGATATGTTTGAAATACCGACAGTATGTGCATGAACTTCTCAGCAAAATCAAACTGTTTGGCATAATTCTTTTTCAGTCTATTCAGTAAAGAAATGAGAGGGCACACATCATGGTTAACACCTATTGCACCCTAATATGCAACATTTATAGCATTTAGTCATCCATATACTGTAATTTAAGAAATAAGTCAAACACCAAAGTTATTTTCCCTGTAATGTGTGAAATGATTTTCTCGCATGCTTAGTATTTGTTTTATAGTACACAGTGCTTTATAGAATAGAATTAACATAGAAGTGATGGAGAGAATTTTTTTTTAAATACACAAATAGAGAGAACAACAGTATTTATATGAGGTGAGTGCAATAAACCACCATGTTGTTACAGTTGTAGTAAACCATGGAACTAGTATTGGCATCTGACAAAAGGGGTTTCTGCACACGAAAGCTTATGCCCAAATAAATTTGTTAGTCTTTAAGGTGCCACAGAACTCTCATTGTTTTACATGGAACTAGTACTAAGTCTCAAGAGATCCATACCAGTTTCCTACAGTTTCTCCATTATTTGCCAAGAATCAAGTAAAGAAGATGTGCATGAAACAGGTGAACAAGGACTGCAAAGAACGAGGAAGACACCACCCATGGGAAAGAAACTGCAAGATGTCAAATACAAAAAGGCCACTGACAGAACAGAGTCCATCTTTTATTCAAAACAGACATCAGCAGTCATGTGACACAGAAATTTCTATGCCCAATACACAGACAAAAGCAAAATCCAGAGATTACAGAAAGCAAAAGCATCTGCAACTGTTGTATCATGAGTGGCTAGTTGTAGTGATCCCAATAAAGAGCCCAGTGTCTGTAATAAAAGACAGTCCAGTTGTGTGAAAATTATGGACTGGAGATGCTGCATGTTTTGTCAAGAAGTGCGCCCTAAATAGAGACTTACCTCTAACTGCATTTGAGATGAGTGAGCAGATAACAAAGGCAGCTATATTTGACCACAAATGAGTGTGTTTGCTGGAGTAAATGACCCGATAGCTTCTGACAGCAAGTACCACCTGACTTGTTACATCCCATTTGTGGAGGTTGTGATGCAAGAAATGAGGGCACCAAAATTACAGACACAGCAAAGCTTTGGCTTCAAAATGAGCTTCTGCATGCAGTCCATCAAGGCCATATTTTGGGATTATTGGAGATTTGGCATCATGAGAGCAATCTGGCATTGAAATTCCACACTCCTACATCAGTCGTAAATCGTTACGCAAGGGAAAACCCCAAACTCATTTGGGGGGCTTATTTCACTTCCTTTCATTGCCTTGAACAGTCTCCTGCTGAGAGACCGACACTCTTCATTCCAGCTAAGTATAAATACATACCCATATCACAAATGAGAAATTCTTTCCAAGATGATGAGATGGCCATCCCTATTTACCTTCTCCAAGCCGACATATTTCTGTCACAGGTGGATCGTGCATTGAAAAGTTGGGGAGATACTTTGCCAAATCCTGGCTACAAAGGTTTTAATATCACTGAGGAGGATACAGTTGTTTACACTCCAGATGGCCTGCACATATTCCTTCACCTGCTGTATGAGGCCAAATTTTTTCTTGACTGTTTCAGAGGAGTAGCGGTGTTAGTCTGTTTTTAGCAAAACAGCAAGAGTCCTGTGGCACATTAAAGACTAACAAATGTATTTGGGTGTGAGCTTTCGTGGGCAGAATCCCACTTCATCGGATGCACTTCTTGACTGTGATACTGTTGAGAAACTTGAGAAACAACAATTAGGGAAATTCAAGATGCTTCATGTAGCTCAAAACATTGTATACAGTGTGAGTGGTGGAAAGAAATGGACACCAGAGCACATTCTCCTTGGGGTGAACCTCCCATCAGGCAATAAGGTCAAAACAACTTGTTCCACTTTTTCATAAGGCCTGTCCACAGTATTAGTTGTGAAGAAATCCTAAAGGTGGACACAGCCCTAGCACAGAAAACTATACAAACTACAGATGCTGAGAATGAGTCTGTTATTCAGCCCAACCTGGTTCCCAGCAAGTTTGTTCACTATAAAGCCAACTATTTTTCCATACATGATGCTTCTCTGGATGGCAAAAAGATGCAACCCAAGTTGCTGGTTGGCAAAGAGAACCTACCCCAATCTAATGTTGAATGATCTAAACAAATGCATGCTCAATGTTCCTGTTGCAGTCGACACAATCATGCCAGCGAAAATGAGAAATGGTAAAGCTAAATCAGTATTCAAGGACCGTGTCTGCAAAGAGTGGTACTCAGACTCTGAAGAAAACTGCTTCTGACATGACCTTTATATCACTAAGTATCAAAATGAGAACCCAAGATGTGGATGGACACATTTCAACCAGTTGCACACAACAGAAACCAGAAATAGTTACCATTGGATACTTGCCAATCATTCAAGCTAGACAGCCTCTATACTGCTGTATAGAGATACCAACATGTGCACATGTTGGTGCTTGGGCAGCAGTATGTGGGTCTACCTGTTGATGAAACTGTACTGTAAACTGATGGAACGAAGATATGGCAAAACCACTCTCTCTACTCTGGTGTGGCCTGATTAGAAGGAATGAACTTTCAAAATCTTACGGGCAAGCGCACACAGGCTCCAGAGCTAGCAAGTGCCTGGATTGAAAATGGAGTTCTTGGTCCAAACTCTACAGAGCAAGCTATGAATGGCAAGTCATATGTCAGGGCAACACAGGCCCACAAACTAACATTTCAGGCTACTGTGGTGCCTGCTTTTCCCACAACTCATGGACTTTATAGCAGTGCATGATCAAGAACTCAAAGAGGATATTGTCAAAGCCACACTCTTATGGTGAGTTCATGTCAGTTTGTACTTCCAAGAATTTGAAATCTCACATTCACATTTGTGAGCAGCAAAGGTGAAAGTAGTGTGAACTTCAGGTTTTGGTGGCAGTACATGGAAATGGTGGCCTTACTGCTCATGCTCAACCATGCCCAGAGAGAAGGAAACTGGCAACTGTATCTCTTCACCTTCAAATATATGCTGCCATTCTTCATGAGATATAGCTGCACAAACTAAGCAATGTGGGGTGCCATCTACATTGCAGACGTGCATCAACTACCAGCTGAAGTGCTTGAGGAGTTCTTGCAAGGGAACTTCGTTATGAAGAGATCATGTCAGAAGTTCAAACAAGTGGATCCTAATAAGAGTCAGGAGTAGCTAATTGGCACAGAAAAGAAAGGAGGTGGAATTGTAGGTATCAGCAAGACTCCATTCCTCAGCATATGGGTCTTTTCTGACAACCTGAGAGCCCCCTATCACAGCAGACACCAGAGCCATATACCATGTTGGTTTGGATGACCAATTTATTCATGAGTCTATGATGTGGTGTTCATCCCACACTAGCATAGGAAGGGTTAATGAGGCTGAGAAGGGGCCAATTAAGTGGATAGGCCACAGCTGAGGGAAATTAGGTGGCCTAAGTAACCTCAGATTGATGAAGCTGAGAAGAAACAGGAGTGGCTAATATAAAGCCAGGAAGCCCATGGCCAGTTTCTTGATGTCAAAGAGGGAAGGAAGGAAACTCAGGGGAGAGTAGAAACTCCAGGGGATCTAGGCCTGGAAGAAAGAGTTTATTCAGAAAGATGGTGGAGCAAAAGCCTGAGAAAGGCAGAGTAGGAAAAGGTTCAGGAAAATGGGAGCAAGGTGGGATACATGAAGTAGTGAAAGAACTCAAAGGATAAGCATGACTTGTTTGTAGAGGAGCATCCAAATGTAGAGAACTGGAACAAAGTTGTGTCAATGTATGTGATGGTGCACCAGGACAATATTATCAAATAAATAGCTGTGTCATAATAAGTGACCTATTAAGATATTGATTCAATATGCCACTGTCTACCAAAGTTTCTTGAAATAGTACATCATTAACATGTGTACTTAACTTGTGTGCATTAAAATGTTTGCTTACAGTTCAGAAAATAAATATTTTCAATTGTTTTAAACAGAAGTGTTTTCAGATTATAGGTTGTATTTCTGATAGTTAAAGCATTCAAGCTGATTTGTTTCAACGTGCAAATGCTCAAGTTATAAGAGCCATGCAAACATGATCTCTCTAACATAATATTTCTATCATCTCTTACAAATAAGAAACTGAAATTCAATAGCTTTATGAAAAGATTGTGCGTATTATTTGATCACTTTCGTTACACGCTGCTGCTCATTAAGATCCAACCGAAATATGCTAATCCTAGACAAAAAGGATATAAAGATTTACACTCCAGCAATTTCCATGTTACTTTGTTCCTGAGACCTTTATATACACAACATACAGCTTGGTAATAACCATATTTAGATTCAGTACACCCAAATTTTCTTAGAAAGACTTGGTACCACTTTTAACAAAACATGCCTCTTAGAGTTAACTTTTCCGAAAGCCTGACTAGTCTGTTACTCAGAAAGAAGTTGTGTCTCTCGGGAAAGTAACATCCATTTTTATCTATGAATTATTTTTAAATAAAAAGCAAACAAAAATACCAAATTAAAACTTTTGTAATATAGTGAATTAATTAAAGTGAAGAATCAGTCTGAACTCAACCCATTAGTTCACATTGTCATTTTTTCAACTAGTCAACTAGAAATAGAAGTAAAGTACTTGCCACCTCAATGTCAAATGCCCTGACTTTTGTCAGCTTTAAATCAAACTCTTAGCATTATTTAAACATAGGAGCTGTGTCTAATACAATATTAAACTATTTTACCCAAGTCAAGAATTTGAATGAGTCCTTACTTATCTTAGAGATAAAACATGTTTGTGAAATCAAACGTGGCCTAACATTAAACAGAACTGACAACCCATGCTTCTCTTTTGGTTCAAAGGGCCATTATTCAATTGGCCTCTAAAACCTGCTTGCAGTATAAATGAGCAAATCCTTTTCCACATGCATGTTATTTATTGCAAATGCAGTGATCCAATTTTTCCATCTGGTGCTATTAATGCATGTGCCAGTAGAAATGGTTCAGCATATAAGCCAAAGTGCCTGCAATTATAATGGATCTATTTTTATTTATTATGTTTACTGCAGTAGTACTTAGTGACTCCAATCATAGACAAGGTACTTTGCAAACATAATAAAAAGACAATGAATTTGAGTAATATCTGCCTTTGAAGGTGATGCCATTCCCTCAACACTGCGTATGATGTGATGGGATGCCTCCATAAAATATTTGTGTTATTAGATTAATAGGATTGGTAGGTATGGTATTTTAATTTCTTCTTTTGTTTTACCTACAGGCATATTACAGGCAAGTTTCCTGACTACCCTAATGAAGAGGAGGGCGGTTCAACTGCTATTTTTTCTCAAAAAACACCAGATCAGGTATTTTAATGCCTCTCCCCACTCAAAAAGGGATAAAATGCTTAGAAGTTGAAACAAAAAACAAACAAACGAAGTGTCCACACCTGCCCAAGTGAGTTTTTAGAGCAATGGAAGCCATAGCTCTAAAAACGTTTTGGTTAAACTTTTACTGGGATTGCAATGGCTGTGTACTCAAAGCAAGTACATTTAATGTTTCCATTACTCTTTTGTTTTTATAAGCAGAGATACATTCCCATGTAGTGTATATAGCTATTAAGCCACATTTGAAGGTGATAAATAAGATATGTAAATTACACATTGATAAGTGGGTGTAAGGGAATCTAAGGACAAAGAAGTCTCTTAGAAGAGTTACACCAATTTACCTAAATGGATTTTTTTTACATTAATTCAGTTAGACTGATGTAAACTCCTAATAAAGATACATTTCATCCAGTTTAACCCTATTTAAAGCAGTTTCGTTCACATCAGTAAATTACCAAATTAAGCTAAACAATTTTAAGTAAGGATTAAATTGGTGTTTCTCTACATTAGGTGTTTGCACTAGTCTAAATGTTTAGTTAAACCAGATAAATGTTTCTAATATAAACCAGGCCTAAGTTGCTTTAATTTATTGCCACTGGCTAATAAAATGATTTAAGTTAAAGTGAGGAAAGAGGCTTAGTTTAGTTTATCTTACACCTTTTTCAACCACTCTCAGTTGCTTTTCCTGTTAAAACCCTTTGCAAGATGCTTTTATTAGTCAGAGGGGCCAGAAATTTCTTTCCTTAACCATCAAGGTGTCATATGGAGAATGTGATTAAGCCCGGTTGGTGCAGCAAAGGCAGAGATTGGCACTTAGAGGCATTTCCTCTATCAAAAGTGACCTTAGCTGGATGATAAATCTGTTGAGGGAAATAACCCTTGGAAAGCTGGTACGTGATAGCAGAATTTGACCAACTGAGTGAACTAGATTGGCTGGCTACTAGTGGGCTGAGGGGGGAAAAAATACAAATTGATGTCTGGCTATTAAAATAAAAAGCTTCCCTGTTCAAGATTCTCTTCATTAACTGCATGCAATTGATTATCTTATTTAGTGAAACATCATTTTGAATTGAATAGTTCTCTGGAAAATCCTACATCAGAGTCTGAGATAGGTCAATGTTATAACTATTTCTGATTTTCACAAATGTAAATACTCAATAGTCTAGCATAAGGCAAAGTGCTCTCAAAGTCAGTTACTTTGCTCAGAATAAGGAAAAAACAACAAGAACTGGATCTCTATGCCTCACCAAAACTGAAGTTGGGCATACTCAAGCTCAGTTTGCTAGGGTCAGCCTACCAGCCTCTGTGTCTAAATCTCGTTGTTCAGTCCCAGACGGAACGAGGAAAAACAGTCCATTACATTTTTCAGGTTATAAAGTAGAAACATATGCTGGAGTCAAGAGGGCTTTGTAGGCTGTTCTAAGCAGCAGGGAAGCTGCCCAGCAGGTATTGCTTATTATTAGAGGTTGCTTCAGGGGCATGAGGATAATTAGAACTGCCCCTGCCAACAAAAAGAACAAACAAAATTCAAAAAGAAAATATGGAGAGGAATGGTACCAAACAATACCGATTTGCAGTAGATTTTGGAGTACATTCCCCTCCCTCACCTCTCCCCCAGCTTTTAATTCCTATCTTCATTTATTTTGCTATGTTTCTTGGACATCTGTTCTTCACTATATTATAAATATAGGCATTCTAAAACCTGGAACAGCAGCTTGAGAGATTGTTTTACTGTCTGCTTTCTCCCTGCACGAAAGGAACATACAGAAATAAATGCTACATTTTTTGTTCAAGTTTGGCATTCTGGGTAATGTAAGTGAATAGGAGTTTTGCCATTGACTTCATTGGAGGCAGGGACTTCACCTCTGGTGTGTATTACCTTCCATGAATGGCTTGGTTACTTTCAAGTTAAATGCCATGAGAAATCAAGACAGGATTGTGTTTAAAAGTGAACATCTGATAAGCCTTGAGTAAAAACACTTTGGGTAAAATAAGCAAAAAAAAAAAAAACCCATCATTTCACAAACCATTGCTACATTAGTATACGTTCAATATTTCTTTATCCTTTGACAACTATCACCTTATAATATAGCCTGGTATTTCTGCACCAACTAGGCGTTCATCCTTTAAGGATAATTTTGTGCATATATTTAACTAAGGTAAAATGTAAAAAATAATAATTAATAATTAAGTGTGTCAAAGGTATCCCAATAGGAACTTTTCTGGCTATTTATTTAGTGAAAAATAAAGCTGACAACAGGCTTTTGTGCCTTAAAAAAATAATTTAAGATTTTGGTGAAAATCAGTATAATCTTACTACATCTGTTTCAGATTTCTATTCCCTATGTCTTTCATATCCTTCTATGAAGACAATTTTTTGCCTTTGCTTTTATACTACTGCCAAAAAAATGACAGTTTGTTTCTGAAATAATCCTTTTTTAATAAATGACTTCACTAGAAATAACCCACCAGAGTTGCTGTCTAGAAATCACATCGTCCCTCCAATTATTTCCAACATTCAGAAGTTTAAGAAACCAAAGAATCTGCTTCCTGGGACTTTTGGTTGCAAATTAAATGTGTGTGTCAAGAACAGAAAGTCAATTCTGAATTACTGTAATTTCAGCTTTATAATGTGCCAGAAGTAAAAGGAGGGGGGAAATGATGTGCTGTCTGCTGTGCAAACACACGTGTCATCCTGACTGAGGACTCTTTGCAATACCACAATACAAGTTATCATCATTACCAATCAGCACCATGAAACTAAAGTAGTTCATTTATTCAGACAGTCAGTTTGTACAAGTATAAATGGCAATGCTTTAGATACTTCCATTATGCCTATGAAAGACTCAGTATGGAGAGCTGGATCAGATTTTACCAAGGTATCTTGAACCACTTTATTTGTGTGTGTTAATGTAATCATATGTCTCTCTCTCACACACACACACACACACACACACACACTCCACATACATATGTAATATTCTATTCACTTGTTGTTAATTAATACTTTGAACTGTAACAGCTAAAAAGTGAAAGACAAATTCTGGAGTCTCGGTAGAACAGTAGCTTCCCATAGCCAGCTCTGCAAATGCATTTAAATCCTGACCTGCAACACTCTGCTCACAAAAGGTTCAAGCGGTGAACACAGACAGACAATTGTGCCAAATTAGATAGACCCAGATTTTCTATATTTCCCACTAATTATGGCTGCCCAATTTAAGAAACCTTGGGAGATTTTCAGAGGTGCTGATCATGCAAAATTGAGGTCAGCAGGCGCTGCAGGTGATCAGCACCCCAGAATATCAGGACCTCGGTATCTCAAGTTAAGCACACAGAAACCAAGGCTCCTAAAGTTTCAAGTGTTTACAGGAGGATAGACAAAGCACTAAGATAGCTGCACTTGTGAGTTAAGCCAAATTTGACATGTCTGCAAAACTAAAGACTACTGGGTTAATCTGCCATTGATCACAAAGTGTGGCAGACCCTTAAAACAAACTAAGACTTGCAAGGTCCTGGGGGACCCACAAAATCCCACGCATCATCTTGGATCCATTCCCGTGAGGTACAAATCCCTTTGGCTGCTTTTAAAGGTTGAAAGGCTTAGGTTTTGTTTGTAAACTCACACTGGAATGTAAACGGTGTTCAAACATGCCTTACCAAGAGAAAACAAACTTAAAGGTAGCTAAGGGGATTCATTTCTCAAATGGAGTGAATCCAAAGTGTTAACTGCAAGTAGCATGATGGGATTTTGAGGCTTCCAATGTAATGGAAATATGATTATCCTAAGTACCATGAATAACTGACCAATGATGGCATCACCTTAACAGAAATATTCAGCATATAAAAAGGACCTGTAATTTAGTTTATTTAAGCAAAACAAAGCATTAACAGGATTCTGCACGTTACATACAACAAATACAAGGGTAAGAAAGGATGATCCTGTGGTAGGGCACTAACCTAGGCGTTAGAGTAGGGATTGAACCCAGATTGCCTATCAGACTTCCTGCATGAACCTTGGCAAGTCACTGAAGGTGGAATTCACAAGGGGTGTTAGGCACTGAAATCTCTCACTTTTAGGCACCCTGCGCCTATGGAATTCACAACCCGGAGTTCAGGCTCAGGGTCCCTGTACAATGCATGGTACCTCTCAATCTCTCCTGTAGGAGCAGTTCCACTGTGTAAACATAATTAAATTTTTATTGGGCCAGTGAGAGTGAGCAGGAGTTAGGCACTTTTGAAAGTCCCACTAGGCACCTATTGCATCTTTAGATGCCTAAATACCTTTGCAAATCTGTCTCCTCATTAAGCACTATAAATCTAAGCTCCAGGTCTAAAAGATTGGAAATAATGGCACCTTAGAGAGGCAATCTAACCCATTCTTTTCCTGGTTCATTGGTGGAATCAGTCAATGAAGGGATATCCAAGGCAGGTCAGGTCTTCTCATCAAGAAGGATGCCAAAAAGATTTACATTTTAGGGGAGGAAAGTCTACTCCAAGTACCTGGTTGCCAGTTACTGGGTCACCATGACCAGGTGCCAGTTTCACCTTCAAGAAAGATGCTTCCTTTAATCAACCAGTTTTCTGAGGATCTAGTGGTTTAGAAGCACATTAGCATCCAAGCAATTCCTACAGGTGGTTTAGGATTTTTGGACACCCTGACTCATACACTGGCGTCAGCAATTTGAATTGATACCCCTAGGTCAATTTAAGGAGTTTGCACCTATTTAAATATTGACTTTAATTCAAACTGATGCAGCCTGTGAATAGACAAGGCCTTAGGACCTCCTGTTGGAAAGGGAAGTTCTTTTCAGCCTCAAAATGGCCAAGAGGCCACAAAAAATGTGCCTCACTAAGTTTCTGGGACTACTTCAGTCTCCCTTTTCTGGCCTGATTTAGATCTGTTTCATCTACTCCCACCAATACAGGTTTTTCTTCTATCCAGCATCAGAAACCTTACCTGGTATTTTCAGGTTTCCAGTATCAATTCCAGATCAGGAGGCCTTGGCAATAGCAGAAGAGGATGGGCAATCTAAAACATGTCAAGAAAAGAACAGCTTTTTCCAACATGCTTTTCTTCAGAAGCAAGAGTGCAGATTGATGGGTTGCTTAGGAGCCCAATACCAGTTTTAACTTCCACTTCCTTTCTGGGATGGTTTATTCCATTTCCTTGTAGTCTACAGTGGAATTACTATGGACCCCTGGGTACCATAGATCATTCAACTTGAATATGCAATCCAGTTTCAGTCCATGCCGCATGCCATTATTCCCCTCCATTCTTTCCAGGAATCTCTCTCATGAAAAACTGCTCAAAGCAGAGTGGGGGTATGGCTGTAGAAGTAGCATCTCAGAAATACAGAGGGAAAGATTTCTATTCATGGCACTTCCTCATAGGGAAGAGGAAAGATGGCCATCATTAACCTCTGGAAACTGAACAGCTTCCTCAGAGAGTTCAGGTTCTACATACAGACAGTAATTTATTTCGCTGCTTCACAGTTTCAGTGCAATGACATGACACACTATACAAGTGATGCCAAAGTGTTAAGAAGAGACAACTGCATCAGGTGTCTATTAGAGGCAGGTAAATTTCACCCAGGATATGGGTACACTGTGTGTTGCGGTCTTGATACCCCATGTCTATTTGTCACCATTTTTCATACCACTGTCCCCTAAAGATTGATCTGAGAAGCTCAGTTTACACAGTGCCTATTTTCATAGCGCTGTCAGACTAGCTCATAGCAGAAACATCTGATCTTATGTAGTGGCTGACCATTAACAGCACAAGCCTTTTAGCTTTTTTTACTGCAACAACAGTATTTATCAATTGTCTGGCAGTGGTTAGTGTTCATCTCAGGCATCAGTGTATTCCCATATCTGGATGAGTAGCTGGTCTAGGCCCGTTCACACAAAGCATTAGAAGAGTCACACACTCAATGCAGAGTCCCTTGGTCTCAGGGTAAAGTAAGAGATGATCATTCTTGCACCATTAATTGTGTGACTAAATCCCCTATTCAGCTTTAAAAACCTCAACCAAGATTCTTATTTTTCACCTTTATAAAATTGGGCTAAACAAATCAGAACAGTAGAATTCAGTGCCATTACAGAGGGCTGATGAATACAGAAACTCTGTTCAATTTTTTTTCAATATCATATTATTCACCTTTATAAAACATAAATAAAAGCAAATAGCTATCTTTAATCATAGTCTGGAGACACTTTCCTTTTAAAATAATGTCAATAGAACTCAGAAGCGCTGCCTAAAATTAAAATCTTTGGTAAATTTCATGCAGTTACAGAAATTCCCATGAGTTAGACCTACGCCAGAGTTGTTTGTAAATGATTACAGTTATCCTTTAGTTAGCAGTCAAGAGGTTGGAGGTGGAGGTTAGTAGGCTGGACTTCTTCCTAACCAAAATGGTAGTATGATGCCAGAAGTTTTGAGTACCTCTGTTGGTTTTGAATACAACAGCCCAGCTGGGACAATAAAAATGCATTTTGAACTCTAGTCATTCTACTAATTTATCCAGAAGAATGAAATGCTTCATTGCTTATCACCGCAAGATATGACTGAATGGTGCTTGGGGTTTAAATTACCATACTTAATTAAATGTAAGATACTGAAATGCTTGGGGAAATCCACTAATGAAATTCCACTGACTGCAATGTATAGGCATTTTTTTTCTCCCTTTCTTTCCACTGTGAGATCTTTAATGCATCTTTAAAAAGCATTCTTGAGAAAACATATTTTTACTGTTGTAGGGTATGTTTGTTTTAACCTTAGAAATACTCTGTCTTTCCTGTTTTATTTTTTTCCTGTGTTTTCAGCATTTAAAAAATGTATTTTTTGCAATTCAACTTCAGTGTTACAGAGCTTGTATTTCATCATTACCACTAGTCTGACATGAGAATTAAATCTCCAACATTGTCTATAAATATTGTTCTAACATTCTATAAAGTTCCATCTATCAGAGACATTACCATTCATGATGGGAAATGTCATCTTCTACCTTTGAGTTTCATGCTAGTCTTGTTTAGGGTGACCAGATAGCAAGTGTGAAAAATCCAGACACTTTTTTTTCCCCTGGGGGAGAAAGGAGGAGGTGGGGGGAGGGAGGTATAGTTGCATATAGAAGACAAAGCCCCTAATATCAGGACAGTCAATAATATTGGGACATCTGGACACCCTAATCCTGTTATAAGGGACTATCTTATATTTCCTATGTTGCAACAGAAAAATAGCAAGACCACTGCAAATAAATGCTGGATTGTGATTAGTCATGTGTTAGGCCACTTTGAAATAACCTGCCTTTCCTTGGTAAATTTGACCCTTAATATCCTCTCTTGGAATGCCTTTGTGTATGAGCCTGTTTTTGATGCTTCTTATTAGGACTACTCTTTTATCTGGGTTTTCCCTTAAAATCATAGAACCACAGGGTTAGAAGGGACTGCAAGGGTGATCTAGTCTAACTCCCTGCCAAGATGCAGGATTTGCTGGCTATTCGGCCTCTTTTTGAAAAACCTCCAATGAAGGAGCTTCTACATCTTCCCGTGGCAGATCTGTTCCATTGTCCTACTGTTCTTATGGTTAGGAAGTTTTTCCCTGAGATTTCATCTAAATCTGCTATGCTGTAGTTCAAACCCGTTGCCTCTTGTCCTGCCCTCTGTGGCAAGAACGAACAGTTTTTCCTCAGACTTTTTATGGCAGCTTTTCAAGTATTTGAAGACTGCCATCATGTCCTCCCTTAATCTCCTCTTTTCCAAATTAAATATACCCAGTTCCTTCAGGCTTCGCTCATATGGCTTGCATTCCATCACCTTTGATCATCCTTGTTACTTGCTTCTGGATCCTTTCCAGTTTCTTAACATCCTTTCTAAACATTGATGACCAAAGCTGGGCACAGTACTCCAGCTGAGGCCTAACCAGCACAGAGTAAAGTGGTGCCATCATCTCCCATGACTTGCATGCTCTGCCTCTGTTAATGCAATCCAAAATTGCTTTTGCTTTTTTTGCAACAACGTATGGTTGACTCATGTTGAGATTGCGATCCAGCACAAATCCCAGACCCTTCTCAGCAGGGCTGCTGCCAACCCTATTACACCCCATTCTGTAGTAGCGAAGAAAAACCAAATGCACAAACTGTAGCACCTTACATTTCTCTTTGTTCTCCAATTTATCAAGATCCCTGGAATTTTAGCTCTATCTTCCAAAGTGTTTGCAACCCCCCCCAGCTTTGTGTCGTCTGCAAGTTTGATCAGTGTGCTCTCTAATCCTACATTCACGTCATTAACAAAAATGTTAATGAACACCGAACTCAGAACAGCTCCCTAAACCCCCACTTGAGACCTTCCCATCTGACATCATTGCATTAAGAGTTACGCAAATTGTGATTGCCCTCAATCTTTACCATATCCTACTCCTACTGTACATGTAAGGCAGTACCAAAATTTGGCTTTGCAAGTATTTTGTTGAATTTTGGCCAAATGGTTCTATTTAGATACAGCAAGTCAGTTTTTCAATACCTATTTCAAGCCAAAAAGTAGCTGCATCTGATGGAAGTCTAGGATTACACATTGCAAAATGCCTTGTAAGACACCTTCGAACAATGCATTTTTGGAATGAGCAGCAGTCCGAGATTTCAGCACACTGCAGAAGAGTTGTAACAGCCATATTAGAAAGCCATGAACTTCACCAATTCACACTGGATACTAGGAGCATTCTCAAAATGGAGGAAATAACCATTGTGATTGACTGGGGCCAGCCTGAGGCAAGGCCCTAACAATTCCTGGGGTCTCTGGGAAAGCAGGGCCCAGATGCCCCGTTTCCTCCTGAGAGTTCAAATAAGGGGAGGAAGGGAGTATGGAAGGGACTCTGAGCTAGTGAAGAAATAAATATAGGAAGGTTGGCGAGAGAAACTGAATTAAAAATGATAAACTTGGACAGATGTAAAAGAAAATATAAAGGGAGAGAAAAAATCATAGAAAGGATGATACAGAAAGCAAACAGTTGCATATAAAAAGGTATGCATGAGATTGGGAAATAAAAGGGGGCCCGAGGAGAAAGAATGGCATAAAGAAACAAAGAATTAAGACCCAGCACCTTTACAGCTAGTAAAATATAATGAGCTGACAGAAACTGGCTCTACTGATTTTAACAGAGTTACACCAGTTTACACCAGCTGACGAGCTGGACCTATGAGTTTATGTTCCTATGTAGTATTTGGCTTCAGACGTTTCTGAGGGTCCATTATTCATCCTGATATTGAAGTTGGAACATCCAATACATCCCTAAAGGAAACATCTCAGATCCATCTATATAAAAATCAATCTGCTTTGGAAACACTGGGACAAATTCTGAGGCAAGTTGAAGACTAGAAGGGGTCTAGGTTACGCATCTTTTCCTTGCTTCTGGACCCACTGATACATTATGGCTCTGCGTAGAGTTCAAGAGGGTGTTTCAGTCTATAAAGCCCTAAATGGTTTGGGATCTAGTTACCTCAGAAATCACCCTTCTTCCATGATATATGTCCAAAGCTGACAAACAGAAGTTCTTGAGTAGAGCTTCCTCAGTGTAAATGAAAGGAAGCTATAGGCAGGGTGTTCTCGGTGAGGGGTCCTGTACTTTGGAACGTGCTCTCCCAACCCTCTGGGTCTGCCAAAACCCACATTTGTTAGCCTTCTGGGCATACTACAAAGCCCATCTTTCATCTCTCTTCTACAAGGTGGTTGTAAAGGGAGTAGGTTGAGGTGGATACATTTATGGGAAATCCTTTGCTGATTTTGTAGTTTAAATCTATGAGGTGGGTGTCCAGAGCACAGACTGAGTACTTACAATTACATTTTAGACATGTAAAAATAAATAAAATCAGTCAATTTATACTCCCTGACAGCCAGTTAATAATGGGTAACTTTTTGAAAATAGAGATCAAATAATGCAAAAGCACAAGAATGTGAAACCAAAAGAGGGAGAGAAATATCTAATTATGACCCATTCTAAAAGTCAACATTTATTTCAAGTTGGCAGAAACATCCCTTCTCCTGATTCCCATACTTTAATGCATGTCTTTAATAGTCCTTCTATTTAAAAACATCAAGATAATGGTATGTGTTACTTTGACTCTCTCCCAGGTCGCTGCCGAGCTGGCTGCTAAAGAAGAAGAAGCAGCTCTTCAGAAAAAAACCAAAGAAAAGGGGAAAAAAGAAAAAGAGAAAAAGAAAAAGGACAAAAAAGGGAAAGAAAAAGGGAAAGGAAAAGAGAAAAAAGGAAAGAAGGATAACGTAAGACATTTTAAAAATATGATTTTGTTGAGTAGTTTGTTGACCCAGCAAAAGCTTCAGGCCTATGCAATCCCCGTGGGATCTGTGGACTCCATTCATTCACAGTTTCTGAGTGTAGACAAACTGACTTGCCACCTGTGCTCCAGTCCCTGTTAAAGGAGGGTTGGAAATGGACGAGGTCCTCACATATCTTGTTTCATCTAAGATGGAAATGGAGACTTTGGCAGTCTTAAAGCCAGAGCCTTGCTGGGGAGGGTGGGGGCGTTTGAAGCTGCCTGCTTCTGTGCCAATGGCTGGAGGCAGTCTGCCTGTGGAATGTTGATGCGGGAACATTAATAGGAGAGATGGATCTCCATGGATGGGAGAGAATAAGCTTGGAGGCTATTACACTGCTTTGGAAGTGTGGCGTGGGTTCACCAAGCAAGCCTCCTTTAGGTATGTCTATATTGCTATTAAAATCCTACAGCTGGTTAAGGGATTCTGGCTAAGGGGCTTTTTAATTTCAGTATAGGTGTTTGAGCTAGGTCCAGAGCCAGGGCTCTAGGATCTTATGAGGTAGGAGGTTCACAGAGCTCAGGCTCCAGTACAAACCCAAACATCTACACTGAAATTAAAGAGCCCCTTCACCCGCAAGCCTGAGTCAGCTGTCATGGGGCCAGCCTCACGTGTCTGAGTGTAGATATACCCTTGGTGTGCAGATGACAGAGTGCTGACTATCACCCTGCCCAAGGATTACCAAACAACTCTCTCCCTAGAGCTAATTAACATTTTGCCAGTCTGATCTGCACACTTGCTTATATTTCAGACTATTTTTTTTTAGAACAATTTACTATCTGCAAACCAATTTATTTTATCAAGTGAATAGATAGTGGCCACATTTTTTTCAATTCACTTACTTAAAACAGCCCTAAAATTTGAGCCCTTTTCAGCTCAAGTCGCTTATAGGCCAAACTTATGTTTTTACTAACAAAACAACTAGAATGCTATCCTCCCTGAAGGCTTTGAAAGATTGAGATTCTGTTGCTCCAAGATAACGTGAGTTCTGTGACACCTTAAAAACTAACAAATTTATTTGGGCATAAGCTTTCATGGGCAGAAACCCACTTTGTCAGATGCACCAAGATGTTGCTCCAAGATAACTCTCCAATTGGCTTTTTTCAATAACAGGTTCATAGAAGAATACATCTGACAAACGATATGCCAACCAGAAGGTTGTGATGGATTTTAACTGCATTGTCTTAATTCTAAATCATGCTGTACAGACAGAATTTTCTACTTTTGCTGTAACAGCAACTTTTGTTGCTCATGAATTTTCTGGAGTAAACAACATTAAATGATTTCATTTTTGTAGATACTATTAATCTTTAGCAACCATTATCACTGAGGGTTGGAGGAGGGGAACTCCTGGGGCCCAGACAGTCCCTCACTGTAAACTCTTCGGAAGAGAAGTTATATTTTTAGCTCTAACTGTGGGACACTCATAACATGAAGACTGGGATTTGTTAGACAATGTCCATCAAACTGGATGAAACAATAGTAACAGTTGGCCATGAGACTAAATTAAGAGAAATAAGTAAGTGTCAATCTTTCTAATTTAGAGGTTATCAGATTCTGACTAACTTGGAAGCATCCATTTACAGCATATTGTAGGTAGATGTTGTCAGGGTCTTCAGCTGCCAAAGATACTAAGTGGATGATCTGAAGAACTTTAGGTTAAGGTTATACAACATTTAAAGTAATTTTTCAAATCAATTTACTTTTTTTTTTGGAGCTGCAAGCCGCAACATGGGTACATTTTCTCAAACTCCTGTAGACTCATATTGAACAACTGTTTACAAAGGGATAGTGGCTGTGAGAGAGTATAAGTAATCTCCTCCAACTTCTGCACATCGCCACATCGCTTTACACAAGGACCAAGAGAACACAGCCTCAATAACTGCACTAGACTCTAAGACGTGAAGAGAGGATCTACGGCCCAGCCCCTTCTGCTCCAGCCAGGACTGCTGTGCCAGAAGGATACATATTGCATCCTGTGGCACCAAGCCAGAAGACCTTGATTCACACGGGTACAGAGTAAATCTGCACTGCCCGTCCACTCAATGCAGGACACAATATAGCCCTAACAGAAGAATCAACTAGAAGCTATTGTGTCTTTTTACCTAAGTGATGGTTTAAAGGAATTATTAGAATTACACTGTCTAAATGGGGAGGTCATACAGAGCCATGCAGTCTAGGATATTAAGCAGTTCTGTTCAACCTGGGAAGCATTTACCATCATGTCCTCGTACGATGAACAGAGGCCTCCTTGCTTCTATTCCTCCACTCTTCCTAACTGGCCTTCCCAAAACAAAGCCCCAGTATGTTTATTTCCTGTCCCTCAGCTAGTACAAGGGAGAGGATCCTCCCACATGTGCCGCAAAAGTGTATCCTAACAGCACTTCAGTTTTTAAGTCACCAAAGAAAAGGTCAGGAGGAAATAGCTTCAGACCCACTAAACATTCTGAACCAAATCTGAGCTTCAAAAGATTGCAGTGAAATTCACTCGACCCCCTCCCCCCGATTTAAAAACACAACTTCCCAATCTTTCATGAGGTAAGGTGATTGCTTTGCATCCCTCAGTGGATAAAAAACAAAAGCCAAAAATGTGTCCTTGTCCTCTCACAGCTCTGGTTGAGTCTTGGTATGACATTTTGAAGAAACAACAGTATAGAACTATGGGGGCTTTATAATTTTTTTTGTAGCTCTCCTCTCTTCTGATGCCCCAGTTTCTGTAAAGTAATAATCAAGCCCATTATACCAGGTGTTCTGTGGCTCATTGAGAAAGAACAAAGAAAACATTATTGCCAGGTTGTACGACTTAAAAAAAATAAATAAATCTTGGAACGGTTCAGAAGTATTCTTGAAAGTTCTATTAGAAGGACCCTTATTAAAATAAGCGTAGGCTATAAGTCATGGTAACGCAGTCAAACAAGGTCATGTTCCAAACTTCAGTTTAAGAAAACAAGATTAGGATCCCAGAAGGAGATTTAAATATTCCTTAAATCTGACAGTGATCTTTAGAAATATGCATTTGATATCAAAATAATCATTTTCTTCCCTATTAGGTGTTGATCTGATTTCCCATTAGGCACTAAAAAATAGATAACATAAACCTTAGCAAAGCATAATCCCTCTTCACAAGCATTTTATTTTTGTGACTTTTCAAGACATAGGTTGAACCATTTGGAACTACTTAACATAGTAATGTACTGACCTACTCATAATTAATATGGCGGTGGTCTCCCTATAAATTTCATCCATCTATACTGAGCTTAAAGCTATATTCTGCCACCAAGGAGATCCACAGGCAGAACCTCCTCATTGTGACCAGGAATCTATAGTCAAAAAAAATGGAAACCAACTCAGATTCTTCACAGCCTTACACTGTGGATTTCCCCATGCGGATCCATCTGTAGAGATTCAAGCACCTGCTTAAGTGTTTATCTGATTGTTAACCCCATATTTCTTGCTGGATTGGAACCGGTGTTACCGGTTCAAAGTGCCCCACCATAGTTAACACAACATTGGTTCTGCTATTCTATCACCTGAATGTACAAAGAATATCAAGAAAAGAATTCCTTTATCTTTCTAACGGTGCATGAAAAGTACTTTTACTGCTCATGCAGAATTTAGGCCTATATTCATTGTACCTGGTCTCTATATACTGAATTATTTTGAAAAATTTAAATATATTGTATATTAATATTTGAAATTTATTGGCATAGAAACATTCTGCACTTCAGAGTATACAGTCAGTGAAGCTAGCCATCAAAATGACTTATTTGCTTATTCCTAAGGATAAAATAAATAATTAATATATGTGCACTATGTTGTTCATTGGCTAACTAAATTAATGGACAGCAATAGAGTTTTCAGGCTTCACAGCCATTTGTGTCATTAACAAAATATAAAGTGTGTTATTAATGCAGCTTCTAATCATCTAAATGTAATTTTATGTAAAAAATTTTTTAAAATTTTAAAAAAGCAATGCAACAGGGCTGGTCTGATAGTGTAAATGCAGTATATTGCATGCTGCAGGAGATCCAGATAGGAATCACAAACATCTCAGGCCCTGAAGAAGGTGGGAGTGCAACAGAAGCAGCAGAGAATTTGAGTTTCATCCTTGAATCCTCATGCTTGCATTATTCTTCAGCACACCCCTCTAGCCAATCCTCTCCACCTCCTTGTCAAGTCATGCACTCTACTGATGCTTCCTCCATGTCTGTCCCCCACCCTCCAATCCCCTGCATGCCATCTCCCACACTGTTCCCTGTATCTGCAATGTCCTTTCTGATCCTTCACATCACACTTCTTTTCAAAATCCATCTTTTTGCCCCTCAAACAATAATCCTCTAATTCCCTAAAAACATCCCTTGTGTTTCATGACACCAAAGTGTTTAGCACATTGCAGCTACAACAAGAAGGAAGATTGGGAGGTAAATAGATTGCCATGCTTAAAAGCTCCATCTACACCACAAAAACAAGTAAGTTTAACAACTTTTAAATTCATGTGACCCACCTGGGTTTAAACATTAACTGCCCCAATCTCTGTGGATGAAGTCAAAACATATAATCAGTTTGAAAAATAGAGATTTAGTTCAGGTCTCATCCAACACTTTTCACCAAATAATTTATTGGTAATCACTTGTGAATTAAAACTACACTTGATCCCATTTTTCATTATGCCATGACCCTGTCTTTTTAATGGCTGTTTTATGAGTAATACAAATGATATTCTATATTTTCTTCACACAGGAAGAGGAGGAGGGCTGGAAAATGGGTCCTAGTAATTTCCTCCCTATAATGAAGGAAGGAAACAACCGATACAAAGGTCAGTAGACAGAGATAATAATCATAGCTGGAGCGTTCTTTTAACTAAGCTTAGACTGGATACCACTCATGTAACATTAAAATAACTGTGAAACATTACAGAAGTGTAAGCTTTAGACAAAGTAGAGATTCCTTCTGCACCTGTAATTTATTTTTTACCTTCTTGGTAGCATTGGGACATCATAAAGCAAGCACCAGATTCCAGTAACCTTACTCAGGTCTTTGGCACCGATCACACAGTTGACAATATGCAGTCACAGCAGTTGCTTATGGCTGTGCAAGATTAGAGCCGTACTCTGTGACTAGACACTTTGATTTCAAGGGGACAGTTAAAGTGAAGTGCTACTCAGTGTGAAGAAAGGCAGCAGAATGTGGCCCAAAGTATTTGTAATGCATCTCAGTGCTTTAATTGTGTTATTTTTATTATGTCCTCAGAAAAGACATCTGTGCTTATATATTAGTACTGACTGGCCACTAAATAGAAAGCACTATTAGTAGTTGAGGTTACAACCACATTCCTTAAATTTCTTTCTCTCATTCATTGATCGAGCTGTTGATATACACTCTTCCACACTAGAGTTGGTCACCATTTTCTGAATTGAAAGATTTGTTATAGAAAGATAGCCTTTCAAAATGGAGATTTTTTCCAAAAAGCAGTTGACTTGAACATTTATGCTTCCTGAAAAACATTTTTGCAACATTTTTTTAAAATCAAAACTATTATTCAAACAGACAGAATTTTTTTTTGTTTACAGAAACTTCAGCTTTTGGTAAATGAAAAAACTTTCAGCAACATTTTTAATAAAAAAACAAGTTTGAAATTTTCCAGGATTTAAAAAAAAATTTCAACCAGCTCTGTTCTAGCCCCTCCTCCACACTGTTCTTTTTTGCGCCTCTTCCCTGCCCAAAATTCTGCAATCCACACCATAACCAAAAGAAGCTACCAAGGGTATGTCTACACAGCAAAGAAAAACCCGCAGCTGGCCCATGCTAGCTGACTTGGGCTCAGGGCTTGGGCTGTGGGGTTGTTTCATTGCTGTGTAAGACTTTCCACCCCACAGGGTCCTACAGCCTAGGCTCCAGCCTGAACCTGTAAATCTACACAGCAATGAAATAGGCCTGCGGCCCAAGCCCTGTGAGCCCAAGTCGGTTAGCACAGGCCAGCTGCAGGTTTTTCTTTGCTGCGCAGGCATACCCCCAGACTCCCGCACCAAGAGGATCTACAGTCTCTGAGGTAAGAGGCGAAATAGGAAGTATGGCTCATGAGCCATAGTGCAAGGTCTCCAAGGTTCAAACAAGGTTAAAAGTATCTGACTTTGGAATGCTGGAGATCAAACTCTGAAGTAAAGGTTTGAGTTTTGCTGTCACTACTTTCCAGGCATACTTTCCTCCTCCTCCCAGATTTAAAAAAAAAAAAAAAAATCCCTCTTAAACACTCTACAGTGTTACTGACTTTCTAAATTCCTCATCTGAAATCCTTTGTTGTTCCCAATTGTTATGCACTCACATCAAGTTGCCTCCAGTCAGCCATGGGAAAAAGGTTTACAACTAATTTCCAAATTGATAGCAGCAGAGTACTGCCAGACTTCTACCTTGCTAGCATGTAGAATTTCTCTTGTACATTATAAAATCAGGGAGAGTTTCTGCATGCTCAAAGGAGCCCTTGGATGTGCACACATAGCTCCCACTGAAATCAACAGGAGATGAACAGATGTGAGGGCAGAATAAATTGCTCCTTAATTTGCAGGGAGCATTGTGTGTGCTGCTCAGCATGTTTGGGGCCACATTGCGTCTTGTCCTTGCATGAGCACAAAACAGAGGCAGATGGCACAAGTAGCATCTCCTCCTCCTGCAACAACAATGGGAATCCTTACACTCAGGGCTAGCAGCGTTGCCGACACCAGCCCCTGCGTAGGTGACAGGGAGAAGATGGGATGGCACTACCAGCCAGGCTTGTGGGAGACCAGGTATGGTAACCCGATTAAGGACCCCTGAGGGCCAGAAGGTCTCCTGGAACTCCTTCTGTGGCAACGCAGCTCCATGCTGCCCCCAATGCTACCTTTTAATCCCTCAGAACTTGTGTATATTGATTGTCTACAGCTGTATTGAAAAAAATTGCTCAACTACAAGTGTAAAAGATAGAAATATCACAATGGCATGCTTCATTCACATACTTTTGTTAGTGGTGTGTGCATCACTGAAGGGGTGGGAGTGGAGTTAAGTAATGTAAAATATTTGGATTAATATGCATGGTTGGACTAAGAGTACTGTCTCAGTGATCTGGATAGGATGGGGGAGAGAGACTTCCCAAATCTCACAGCTAGCCCTTTAAAAAAAAAAAGTCCATTTGTTATTACTTCTGTTTGAGAGCTGATGGGAGGGGGCAAGATAATTGTCAAAAGTGTAACTGAAAACAGATGTGTACATGTTGCCATAAATTGTATGTGTAACCAAGGTATGTTCTTTCTTAAATCCTCCCTAACAGGATACATTTGTAGGAGCTCCAAATATGCAGGTTTCGAGTCTTGATAAATTATATGACACATTGTGACTATGCTATGCATAGACAATGCCTCCAGGAGTATTTCCCAATGAGCTTGTGTGGGCTAGAGACACTGCTAGATTCCATTTGGGGTAAACTGAAGCTACAGCCTGGGATTCAGATTTAACCAATGTGCTTAACCTCTGTATGTAGCACATCCAGAAACCCTTAGAAGGGGAACAGTAACTCCCACAAGATTCAAAGAGTGGCTATGGGTATGCCCCAGCTCAGTCACAGAAAAGTAGCCAGAGTAGTTCAGCTTTGCCTCACTTCTTTTTATCTTTGCCATTTGTGGATTGAGATTATTTGAACCGATATTCTGTTTATGATCATGCACGTCACAGCTTTTCACTAAGTTACTACCTGCTGCACATCCCCCACCTCATTTACAACTCATCTTCAGTACAGTTTACTACACAGCTATGCAGAATGTACTCTACCTTCAATAGCATGCACCGCAATTGTCATTTAAATGACTGGTAGCCAAAAACGTACTGCTCATGTGTGAAGTGCAATTATTCAAAGTCTCAAAACTCAAATCAAAAGCAGCTCCTCACTAGAACATTCTGAGACACTTCTCCTGTTTAAAGTTTTAAACGTGCTGTTGTTTCAGTGGTAAAGTTAATTAGAAAAGGTCACCATTTTTTTTTTAATACTGGAAATTTTTTTCACTCTCCTTTCAAGTAAGTGCTTAACTATTGTCTAGAAATTTTGAGGAAAACTGACTTTTAGCAGCAAATAAGCCTAGAAGATTTCTATCTAGTAAGCAAGCATTATTCTGAGTGTCCAAAATCAGATGCTTACAATGGAAACGTTTAGGGACCCTTAACTGTAAGTGGCACCACATCCACTTAAAACACATTTATCACACACACACTCCCCTTATATGCTGTAGTAAAAGGAAAGAAACCTCTTCCAGAACACAGTGAATGTACTGCTTGTACAACTTCAAGTTGTGGCACAAGTAATAATTTATTTTTGTGATATTCTACCTACTAAAGGTACTTATATGGCCCCCCATCACTGAGCACCTCATATTTTAATGTATTTATCCTCACAAGACACTTGCAGGGCAGAGCTGTTACCTTCATTTTACAGAGAACAGACAGATTAAATGACTTGCCCAGGGTCACACATGATGTTTGTGGCAGAGCAGGATTGAGTCTGGATCTCCTACAGCCCAGCCCAGCCCTCTAACCATTGGACCATACTTCTTCTCTATGTGTTTGACAATGCTGTAAGATATGGTGACATGACTTCACATTTATCTTATATTGAAAGATCTCAAACCCTGTCACCAGGTGATTAAAAATTTCCATCAGACTTTGATAATTGAACATCCCTCTTTATTGATGACCAGGTGTTCTCTGCAATTAAAATATTAACACTAAATAATGTTTTCAACATTAAAAAAGACTGTTTCCTGACCGTGAGCAAGTGCACTGTAAGTGCTGATGTTGACAGCTGTGGTCACCCAAAGGGCAGCCTTCTAGCAGCCATGTGGAGATATAGAAAAAGTATGAACCTAGAGAAAAGTATATGCATTTCAAAAGGAAGTGATTGAACTGCATTTCACAACAACATACGCACACTCCCATAATTAAATGGCCCTATATGTGAGTGAACACTGTGCATTTTTGACTAGTCCATTAAAACAATGTCCTTAACCTTCTGACCTTGCTTTAAAAATAACTTAGAAACATTTTATTGATCTAGGAAAAAAACCAAAACATAATATCAAACACCTACAAGCTATTGATTTATCATCTAAAATTAGAGACTTCTAACCTAGTGTCTAATTGATCCCTCAGTGAGCCAGTTGGCATATAATATCAATAAAGCCTATTGGCTGAGATGCAGAAAGGAGGCTGTCACTGATTTGTCTGTAGAGCCTATTACCTATTCATCCATGTACAGAATGGCAACAATTATGAAAGATAAAAACTATGGTCAGCCTATGAAAAAAATAAATAAATAACTGAAGCTTAATACTCCTATGAAAACATAGCTTTGCAACCTGTTGACCCAGCCAGGAAAGTGTTTAAAAATTTCACCTCTCTCCTATGTAATATCCCCTTTCCCCAAGGCTGAAATTCCAAACAAGGATAACCCTGGAGGACGTGCCTTCTAACTAGGGCAAGTCAACCTTTCCTGTTGAAATATTATGTGGCATCTGTCATGTTATTTGACTGGCCTGGAGTCATTTAAAGGAATGAAGGTCTATACCTTTGTGTGTTCCTTTCCTCATTACCAAAAATCCATGTCCTCCTTAATCTTTACCATTTTTAGCTATAAAATTAAGACTCTTCACCTGCAAAAACTAGTTCCTTTGTGTAAAGCCACACAAACTTTGCACATAATTGGAATCCAAGAGAATTCTCACAAGTGGGAGATACCAGCCCATATTATATTAACTAGACAATCTTGCAGAATTTCCTGTGGGTACTATGAATATCTTTCTTAGTTTATATTGTCTTAGAAACTGTAGAGGATAGTGAAAAGATTAGCCCATGAAAACCAGCTTCACAAAAGGAGTCTATGTTTTAAGGTAGAAAACTGTCATTTTAAATCTGCTCCAGAGGGGTAGCCATGTTATTCTGAATAAAGCAAAAAGAACGAGAGTCCTGTAGCACCTTAAAGACTAACAAATTCCTGCAGGCATAAGCTTTCGTGGGCTGCAACCCACTTTGTCAGATGCATGACATGCCTGCATGAAGTGGGTAGCAGCCCACGAAAGCTTATGCCCGCAGGAATTTGTTAGTCTAAGGTGCTACAGGATTCTCGTTGTTTTGGGTTTTTTTAAATCTGGAAATTGAATCAATGCATACTGCTGAAGATCAGTTGTCATAATAAAGATACTATCAGGGTTTGGAATGTAGGGAAACTTGAGAGATGGAGTTGTCCTTTTAAAATTAATTCCATTGATATAGAAAGAAGAGATAAGGAGTTTCTCTTTGCTAATACCACAGAATTCAAACAAATACAGGGCTTTCCAAATTTCAATTTACTTTTCTGGAAAACAAAAGGCAGTTTTCATTTTAAAATAATGATATTTGCACAGTGAAATCATTAGGTACATTATCATAAACAGGAATTTTGCCATAGACTTGCAGTTCTCATTTTCCCTTCCTCAGATATAGTCGGCTTATTGCTGGTGTTTGGCCCATGCAACATGTAATATCAGCTGGACTATGTGACACTTTTCTGGAATCCCTCCACTATCTTCCCTTTGCCAACTATATAAAGTTTAAACTTCTTGCCCTCATCTTCAAAGTTCTGCACAGCTCTGCCCCACCTACACATGCTGAATCCTGTTTATCTTGTCCCCCTTTGCTCCACCAGCCTCACTTCCCTTCCCCCCCCCCCAAATCTCACACTCCCATCTTCATACCTTCTTCTCTGTGCTGTCCCTTATTTGCAGAATGGCCTCCCAAGCCAGTGACCCAGGCCCACACCTCATCTTCATTCAAATTACTCCCAAAACTCACTTCTTCTATGAGGCACAAATGCTATCCCACATCAGTCAAATGCCTTCTCCATCTCATTCTATTGTATATAATATAACTGGGCAAGAGAGAATGAGGACGATGAGACATTAATGTTCTAAATTAACCTGTGCCTCAGGTCTCTTCTTTTCTGTGTCAGTCTTTTAGATTGTATGCTCCTCAGGTAGGGGCTATTTTTGTGACTTCCCCATGTCTACAGTTTAAAAACTCGATACAATAAGCAAGAGGGAGTCGGAGGGATTCCAAAGAAGAGCGACATAGTCTAATTCATTTTAGAACATTACTCCTTAAGTTTGCAAATGCAAACCACAAAGCAGTGATGCTCTAGGGATTAGGGTTTGCAACCTGCAAGTGACAATCTCAATATCCATTACTATCCCCCTGAAATCCAACAGGAAACTACAATACAAGGCAAAGGTTAACCTGGAGTTTCACAGAGCCGAGCACAATGGTGCTCTGATCTTGCTTCAGGTCTCTCACATATGCTACTTTCATACAATTAATAATTTCAACTATCCCATGTTTTTCAACAACATCTAAAAAACCATTGTCTTCTGTAACTTTTTGCCCCTTTTCTTTGCTTTTGGATAACAGACGTTTGGCAGAACAGAGATGAGCAATGGAATTTCCCCCAGGAGTATGACCCAGAATTGATCAAAGAAGAGAAGCGGAAAGAAGTGGAGGAGGAGATCAGAGTGCAGGTATGCTTACAATAATATCAGGACATTTATAAGAATGGGTCTTGCCAGCATGGGTTTCTCTATGGTTGTAAGAACTGGCCCTGACACCTAGACCTTGCCTCATTCAAAGCTCCACTATCCGTTCTTTTCCTGAAATATTTGGCTGAATATTTGTCTGTAAAGTGACTTAGGGTGCATGGCTGCAGCATGGAAAAACTAAGACAAAAATTCAACTGTGCACCTGTCTGAATAGGTTGATGAACTGATGCGACAGGAATTGAAGAATCTGAAACTGGCAGTGGACAGAGAGAAGGACAAAAAACGGAAAAAAGGGAAAAAAGGTGGAAAGAAGGTGAGTGCAGCAAGGTATGGGAAGCCAGCGTGAATCACATTTCTCTACCCCTAAATACCGAGGGAGAAATCCTACCCCCATTAAAGTCAACAGCACAACTCCCTCCCTAAGTGTTTGGTGAATCTTAGGTCGCAAGAGTTCAAAACCACCTCACATGTAAGTGAATTTCTTAGGCATGTTATTTTGTTGTAGGGTTTTTTGTTTTTTTTTTAATTTCGGTATTGATCAACCTTTACAGTGATTTTATTTTATTTATTTATTTATTTTTGGACCAGGCAAGCCATTCTGAGGAACCACCACCACAATATTGATCTGATTTTCAAGGGTACTCTGAAACCACAGCTCCATCTGAAGCCAAGGGGGGTTGAGGGTGCTCTACACTTTTGAAAAATCAGGCCATATATTCTGAACCCCCTTGATTCAGATTAATATGACAGTCTTGTAGTTAAGGCATGGGATTGGGAGCTAGTAGATTTTCCATCCAAAAAGCAGGTCCCTTTAAGTTGTCTCCAAATGGACACACAAAAACCGATACACCCAAAATCACTAGTCACATTTTGGGGCAAGAAAAAAAAAATCGCAGTCTAATCGTTCAGATATCTGAACTGACTGACACACAGGAAGGTGTGCATTTTAGTAAATGTATTAAGTGTATTCTGCTCACCATTGAAGAATTTAATGCAATTAAACCAAATTTATTTGGTAAAAGGAAATAAGTTAGCAGCATAAATTACTTTAGTATATTTGACTCACTGAAACATGGCAAATATAGCAGTGCTGGAGTCCTGAAAAGAAGAAATGCTGGAATGGAGGCTAAACAAGGGAACAGAAGGGAGCTGGGGAGAGATTCCCTGCGGAGCCTGTCCTGTCCCTACCTTTCCTAGAGGTGCCTAACTCCCGCTCTCAGGACCACTCCGATACCCAGCTCCTGACATCTCCCACTCCACTCTATATGTCCTTTGCCTGCTCTTGGCTGTAGTGTCCCCAGTTCTCTCCACACTGACCCATCATCAAGCACCCCTTGCCTGGGCCTGCCACTGGCACCCAATGGCAGGACATGCTACAGCTGGGGAGGGAAAGGTGCTGCCTGGCCCAGATCACCATTCCAGCTCCTGAAAAGGTACCAGAACAGCATTCTGAAGTGTTCTAGCACAACTTGAGTGCTGACCTATAGTGTTTACATCTAGTTTCACAGGATTAAAGCATGTAGAGAACTTCAAAATCGCATGTGCACATTTTATCCAAGGATTTGAATTCCAAATAATGTTTGTACAACAGTCATTCAGCGTTTACATGTAGCATTTTAAATTGAAATGCTGATTCTAAGGGCAAATAGCAAACTCATTTTGTGCGTCAGTTTCACTTTTGCAATTGTTCCTGCATGCCAATACCTGCATTTGCAGTAGTTGTAGTTAGATCTTAATTCTTTTAGAAATTTTAGAATGCTCTTTGCACCTGACAAAAAAATTATTAGGGTAATTTAATAAAGCTAAGTTGAGGCATCTTTGAAAATTGATATATAAATAGTATATGGGCCCAGTTCAACAAATGTCAGTCGTTTTGAAGAGAAGGAAGGCATGAGATCAATGCACGTGCGGTTACAGTTACTGTGCACCTGAAATGGATAGTTGCATGGACACAGGATAGTTAAGACACTTCAGTTCTAGCGTGTGTTCACAATAGCGTGTGTTCCAGTTTATACACTCAGTCACTGGACAGATGCATATGGACATCAGAATACCTTTTTGAGCATTTGGATTTCAGTAATGGGCATAATGTAGACTGGCACCAGTTAGGAAGCAGCTTGCTAAGTCACTGATGAAGAATACTTATTTATTCAATAGTAACCCTTCTGTTTGATCAAGGACCAGTGTTGGCAGACCCTGGTCCCATCTAGTGCTTTCCCTAGGAGGAGCCAGGGCCTCTAAAGCAGACGATATGAACTGGGGAATGTTTATAGATTCTCATGGTACCAGTGAAGACTAAGTGATGCCAGATGTAAAAAAAAAAAAAAAATTCAAGAAGGTTAACCTGCCCTGCGAAGAGCATTCCCAAAAACAACTCCTATAGAGAGGCACCCTTGTGTCCATGTCCAATCAGTGAGTATACTGTCTGTCAAGTTGAACAGTGAAAAGTAGGGTTCATATTCTTTGGTTGGGGCATGCTCCATTTTCGTGAGCCACATTTCTTGAGAATCCTTACTGCAACTTTTAGAAAGAACTTTTTAATTTGCTTTGCAGCTACTGTTCAAAGCAGACTTGCAGATCTTAGTGCTATTCCTCTTTGGCACCAGCGACACTAGGAACTGTTATGCAGGTTGAAAGCACCAGTGCCCTTCTCTTATAGCACATTAGAATAAGAGGTCAGAGGTAAAACAAAATGCTAAGAAGGAGAAAAAAGAAAATTTCTCAGTCCATGAGGAAACATTCCTGACATGCATCCTTTTCAGAATTCCTCTTTCTGAGGCAGCTCAACTTTAAATGCACTGACGTGTAAGCACCCATGAGACTGGACTCTTTGGAAGTCCACTGTAAGGAAACTGGCTGTAAAACTTCCTCACTGTAAAACTTTTGGGAAGCATATCCTATTTACTTAGTTTTTATTACAGCAAAGATGCCCTTAAACAGGACCTTTGATTTTATAAGTTTGATTCTTGCAGACATCCTATTAAAATCCGGAAGAAAACTCTTAACACTTCTAGCTCATACAGGTTACCGACAAGCAGATACTTGCCTTTGACTTCAGGACCATAAATACCGTTTAGCATCCAAAGAGAAAAATCATCTTCACTTCTATTCCCCCCAGAAGATAACAAGCCATTTTATCCCTTTGTGGAGTTACACCAGGGTTGCATTTGGCCCAATAGTTGTAGAAGGACCCTAAATACTCACCTGCTACTCACAGCTGAAGGGCAGGCAGATTATTCCTATAGTGCTCGGATTTTGAAATATTAGCAATTAGGCTGCAATGCAAATACATAAGTCAGCTAGGCATGACAGGTAACAAGTCAAATCACCTACCATTCTGGGCCAGACTCAGGTACTCTCACTCAGGCTGAACAATTCCTTACTCCACAAGCAGTCCCATTAAAGTATTTTATTGCCACTTAATATTTATACTAAAGCAGAACCCAAAAGCTCTTATCAGGATTTGGGGCCCATTGTGCTGGATGCTAAACAAAACGCGGAAGAGAGATCACTCTTGAGCTCATGAAAGTCTTATAATCTAGAGATACAAAAAGGCTGAGGATAGGGGATGAGATTGCAATATTCAAGTGAATGAATCTTGTGAAGAATTGATCCAGCTTGGTAGTTACATGGACAAAGATTTTTTTTTAAATGGCTGTAGAGGTGGCAAGAAAGAGACAGAAAAGAGGCAGAGTTGCACCTTTTCACCTGTCTGACCATGAGCAGCAGGCTAGGTTTGTAAGCATCCTGGTAGAGGTGACTTTTAAGGATGGATTTAAAGGAAGATAGTGGCAGTTGTAACTTTATCAGGGAATTTGCCCCATGCACAGGGGGCAGCATGGGAGAAGCCATGGTGATGTTTTAGAAAGAAGCCGATTTGTGGATGGTGAAGGCTGGAAATGCTGGTAGAGCAAAGGCAAGAATCAACGTTATTAGGGTTATAATAACCCCACCCTATCTAGCTGCCCCAGTAACCTGAAGACCTTAACAAGAGTTAAAATGTTCAGTATCACCTAAGTGACTTATTGAAAATCCATTCTAAATAGACTTGAGGTGTGTAAGGTTGCAGTCAAACCCAGAAAAAAAGTTGCAGTAGTCCAGACTTGAAGTAAGGAGGGCTTTGGCTGCATGAGCAGAGAGGAAAGACAGGATTTTAGAAAGATGTTGCGTAAGGAAAATTGGCAAGATTTAGAAATTGCCTAGTTGTCCTTAGGACTACCATGGAAGAAGGTGCTATTCAATGTGAGTAAGAATATCAGAATCTGGCCCTCTACACCAACATAATGATCCTGCTGCTCACTCAAACCCTGGCTTTGCCTTCATTTGGCTCTCTTATTTCATGGACATTTATGCCTCACATGTTATGTTATCTAGGTACTGTTAGTCAATACTTACCATTATTTTTAAACATTTGTCACAAATTAATTGCTCAACAAATGGGAAAAGTGAGCCAGAAACTACTATAAACTTCAAGGAAAGAAAATGACTCAAAGGGTGGAGGTGTGCATACATCAAACAATTGTGTGTGCATGTTTTACTTGTATCATAGTTCAAACATAAAAGGGTTTCACACTTGATCTAGCACACTGGTGGGTAGCAGCACGCCACAGTAGCATTCGCTGAAAAGACTGGAGAGTCGTCGAAGGGCTTCTTTACACTGCCTCACAGTTCAGATTATAGGGGTGTGACTAGCAAAGGGGAACCAAAATGCTGCACTATAACTGCCCAGCATGATCATCGTAAGCACGACTGAAAGGTTCCTAGTTTCCATTAATGTAATCCTCCTTTCAAAAACAGGACTACAGAACACGAACTAGGAACCTTTCAGTTCGCACCCGCAGTGTCCACATGCCTGAGTGACCTCATTCTGGTGCGCAATCCTGTAAACCAAACTGCAAGGCAGCGTAGACATAGCCTTAGGATATTCAGGGCTTAGGTACAGTGCTATGGAGACATTTCCCTGCACTGCTTCAAAAAATGTGCAGTAGCACATTGCAGTATCATTTTAAATCTGTAGAGGAGATAAATTAGTTGCTGTGATTCGTTGCAGAATCTGCTTTTATCATTTTTAAAAGTTGCCTTATTCTCTAATGTCCCCAGAGAGTTAGTGTAATAGGATATGGTACAAACACATGCTGGTGAGCATGCAGCCAGAGCCCTCCTGGAGAAGAAAATGCTTCTTTGCCTGCCATCTAGAGACCAGTTGCAGTCCATGAAACACTTGCAAATGGTTCAGAGAGAGCTGGTTACATGGGGACGCTCCCCTCTTTTCCACGCCCTGAACCGTATTTAAAAGAGCTCAAATATGCATGAAGTATTGTCTCCGTGCTACTTGTCCACATAAGCAATTGATATAGCTGCTACAGGTATGTAATACAATTGCAAATGAAGGTCAGTGCAATTTTGACTTGGAGGGAAAGTGTCTACAAGACACTCTATTAAGATCTGCTCCACCTTTTGCTCTAGAATCCTGCTGCAAACTGATTCTGTGTATGCTTACAGCACCACTGGAACTGCTCAAAACCTGTTTAATGATCACACAAGGAGACAAGACTTTGTGCACAGCCCATTTAGTAATGGAGATGAAGCACCATTACTGATCAGCCACAACTAAATGCAGTTTTATTATACAGTAAAGGATATGTAAAAGTGGAAAATAACCATGAATAAACAGGACACCTATGAAATGGCTAGGGGATGAAAGATGGACACATTTAATGGCTGAATTGAATAGGTTTTCATAATTGATTAACCTGTTTGGATTTACTAGACAGTAAAAGCAGTTTCTGGTAAGATATATTTTGTCTGAAATTCACATTTTCTCTGATCTCAGAGCTTGCCAAATTTCCCAGAAACACTGATGTTAATTAGGAAAACACATTTTTTCCATATGACAATCTTTCTTTAAAAAAAAAAAAACAAAAAAAACTTGAGTTAGTTTACTGGTGAAAATGTCCTGAATAAACTACCGGTTGGCCAATATATTCAGCATATGTTCAGTGTCTTTATATAGAAAAAAAATATATTTTCTTCCCAATAATTCCCTGTGATGTTATAATGTGTTCCAACTTCCTAGAAAACACAAAGAAACAATGCTAGAAAAGCACAGACAATAACCCGCTAGAGCCAGTATCTTGCCAGTCTCCAAATTGCTGCTACAGTGTGATACATGCTTTTCTGATGGCATCACTGAAGATGTTCTGTAGATTACACAAACATATTCCTTGTTTTATAAAACGCACACTGCTAGGCCTATTTACATAAAGAAGTGTATGGTATAATTCTGCAGACTTAGACATGTTTGTATTATTCAAATGCAGGTCCAGTCAAAATATTGGTTTTCTCCAATTCTCTCATCTATATAGATCTGGGTTTGTCTAGATTATTTTCATTGTATTATGACAGGTGATTTGAGCAGTAGACTGTCTAAAGTATGATCAGGTCTTTGGAAAGTTATAATTGATTCATTCCTAATAATTGCTGATTTGCTCCAGGAACAATAGCATTTTCCATATAGCTTGATGGATTTTTTTTTTTTAAATGTGCAACCCCTGGAGCTCTGCATAAGGAGTTGTGAATAATTAAATAAAATATTACATAAATGCATGAGTAGGAGGCTATATAGTCTCTTCTTCCCAAATGCTGAGGAAGAAAATCATTTAAGCCCATGCCTGACTTGTCGAGTAATCCTATTGACCTCAACATGACTAATCACATGGTTTCCCATGGGGTTTTGCAATGTATGAGGAAGCCATTTACACAATATATAGTCTTTTCATAGTGCTTTATAGTCTTTTCATAGTGCTTCGGTTACTGTAGAGAAAATACCAGCGAGAAGACCCGCTCTAGTTAACCTGACCTCATACTGCTTCTTCCCTCAGGCATTAAAAAGAGTAGGTAGGAAAGAGTCTAGTGATTAGGGCACTAGACTGGGACTCAGGAGATTTGGATTCAATACCTGGCTAAGCCACAGGCATCCTATGGGACCTTAGGCAAGTCTCTTAGTCTCCCTTGTGCCTCAGTTCCCCATCTGTAAATGGGAATAGTACTTCCCTCCCTCAGAGTGCTGCAAGGATACAAATCTACTCCTCAGCTACTACAGTTGTGAGGGGCACATAAAAAAGTACATAGAACGATAGTGGAAAGAACAAAGACAAATACTGAAATACTTAGGTTGAGTGAAGTTGGATCAGCAAGTTTTGGCCTTCATGTCAGTTCCAATAGCACTCAAATACACAGCTTTGGTACTCATGTCATTAATTACTATCTACATTTGTGGTTCTCAGAAAAAGAAAAAGGGGAAGAAGGGTGGAAGGAAGAAAAAGAAGGAAAAAGATCTGACTCCCGACAGGTAAAAGAATGCACCTGTTCACACTGAGAGTAACGTGACTAAATTCTATAACCTTTATAATTGCCACACCGCCAAACCCTTTTAGTTTAGTTGAATTACAAAAAGGACAGTGTCAGAACTGGTAGGTTTACATTTCAACCTACCAATGCCAGCACCCTCACACTCATGAGGAACCCTACAAAAAATAAAGTCTCTTTATAACAGCCATAAATATCCATAGGAGCCTAGAAAATAAAACAAATCCCATATGAATTTGCAAAATGTCCATTTTAGTCTCTGAAATATTTCAAAGTAAAAATCATTTCTGCATGGTCAATAAATGCTACATCCCCCCTTGACAGATAGCTTGGTAGTGCCATACATTACAAGACAAATGCTGCTTTGACGGTGTACAATAAAGACCTGCATTGTGTGTTTTCCTCTAGTTATACTGTTTTCAGTAGTTTGTACAAGTCAAGGCCCTGATCTTTTAAAGACTTACATACGTACTTCCACAGCTAGACTTCATTGACACCAATAGGACTACTCACAGTGTATAAAGCTAAGCATGCACGTAAGTGTTTGCAGGATCTTGGGCCCAATACTTTAATGAAGACCCTTTTACTTTTATCCCCTCTGCACCTCACCAGCAAGTGCAGGAACAGCTGGCAGTCTCAGATGTCTATCAGATTTTCCATCCAATTTAAAAGTCCCTTAAAAGAGAGGCTATAGCTAGCCCTAGTGAAATACCGCAATAAAGCAGCCTTTGTTTCTCATGTAAAATGTACAAGTCATAAATCAGTCTTATTTTGCATATGATCAGTAAGAGTTCTTGAGGGCAATTTGTTACAATTTGTTAAATATTTCAGTTCCAAAAACAAAGTTTATTTTACTTGAAGGGTTCAAGCGAATTCCGTGTTTAGACACCTGCATTTTCAACATTCATGATACATCTGCTGATAATCTGCCCATTTTTCACCTGTGTAATACAGGAACCTATGCTGATTACAATTAGCCCCAGCTTATCTAGTAGCAATGTGAAACAAGGACAGATTGAGCTCCGAGGGCAGCAGGGCCCAAGAGCACAGCACAAACAAGTATGGTCAGCACTTGGTGGAAAGAAGTGCCTTGCATTGTGATCCAATCCTCTTCACTTGTATAGGATTTAGCACAACTGGGACCTCTGGGCAGCACTGCAATACAATCAATCAAGAATAATGAAGTCTTATTTTTGTTTCAAATGTAATACCTCTCAAGCCAAATTAATAAGTGTTGAAGAAATATTTCATGGACGTATATGGAAGATGATCTCTCATACCATAAAGCAGCTTGAGGGTCTATCAATTAAACACACATGTGCTTTTAAAATAATTATAAATAAATACTTACTTTATACACTCACATATATAAGCATACACTTAGACAGCTGTAATGCCGACACTGCTGGGTGGATCAGCAGCAGTAGGAATTGAACCTCGGACCTCAAGATTTTAATACATGAGGCTCTATTGCATGAATTAAAAACACCCATCTCTCTTAGCCAAGGCTATAGCAGGCATAACTGACCTCTATTTGATCTACCCACCTCTAGAAGGGGCTAGAGTGCCACACCAAACAGCCCTCGCTTACTCAGAAAATATGTAATTACATATTAGTTCAAATAAAATAGTTACACTATATTATAGGCTTTTTAGTAGCTAGCTTATAATGGTCTTTAAATGTCACACTTTGCTCCTGCTTGCTGTTCAGGAGGGTGGGGAGAGGGGGGTAAGATTTCAGAAATAGCTAAGAGGAGCGCATGTCTATCTTGTGTGTTTTTACAGGGTAGAGGAACACAGGGGCCTCAGTCAATAGAAGGGACTGAACAGGTCACACTTTTTATAGAGGAGACTCAGTTCATGCATCATTAAGTTTGCACAGTTAAAATAATAAGGCAGGAAATGCAGAAGTTATGGTTCTTAAAGGAGTGCTATCTTGGCCATATTATACCTTTTATACATTGGGATATACACTTACCATAAAAATCAAGTTATACATTCGGCTATGAAACCAAGAACCAGAGTGGCAGTGTTAATGTTGTAGGTACATAAAATTTCACATTTTCTTATTACTGCTTATGTATTAATTATGCACTATGTGGACATAAAATTTTTCAAATAAAATGTCTATTAGAAAACACACGAGACATGAAATTAAAGGTATATTGATTTTATTGGCCAACTGATACCTATTAATATTTGTATTCTTGTACTAGTACTGAAATGCCTAAGTTAGGATTGGTGACCAAAATGATTAGAGGCATGGAAAGACTTCCTTATGAGACATTGAACAGATTGGGACTGTTTAGCTTGGAGAGGAGATGAAGTTAAGGTATACAAAATAATGAAAGATCTAGAGAAGATCAAGTTAGGCATTCTTATTTACCTTCAAAATACAAGATAACCTTCAATATAACTGAAAAGCAATATACTCACACAGTGTGCAAAGAATTATTTGCTTAAAGCAATTTTAATTAATCTGTAGCTCTCATTGCCACAAAGTATCACTGAGGCCAAGAGTTTAGCAGGATACCAAAAAAAAATTAGGCAGTTACGTGGCTAATGAGAAATCCACAGTGAGAAATCCACATTTATCTTAGATATGATAAAAAAAATGCAAAGGATATAAATCCTCATTTATTAAGGCAAAAAGCCAACCACTAATTGACAGAAGATAGGAAGAAGCTTTCCTGGTGAGCAGCTTATTCCGTAATTGTCCACTGCATATTTTTTCCCCCATCTTCCTCTACAGCATTTGGCTCTGGCCTCCCATCAGGGAGGATACTGAACTAGGTTTTTAAAGGGGGGGATGTTGGTCTACTAAAGACAGAATACATCTCAGGAAGAATAATGAATTACTAATTGCAGAAGTTAAGTGAATATGTATAATGTTATGTGTGGTTATTAGGATTTAAAAATAAATTCTCAGTAACAGATGAATGAATGAATTAATTAATTAATTAATGGAGTACTGCAGGAGTCAGTGATTTTGCATCACCTGGAAACAGGTAGTCATGACCACTATAAGAAATCATGTGGTATAAAAAGGAAGTAAAAGTAGAGGACTATAACCTAACAGGGAAGGAAAGCAAATAACAAATGGCACAGAAAAGGTAATAACGATTAAATAGTGACAGAGAATCATTTTTACCTCCCAATAAAAAATTGCATATTATAAAACTAAGGATGTGTAAATGCTTCCATTTAGTTTTGTTACTGAAGGATTGGACTTTTGTTTGCAGATCTCTAGAATACAAATTATATATCTTGTCTGTAGGACTATTGATTCGCTGTACAAGGAATTAGTAGAAGAAGGATTACTAATAAAGCCCAAGACAGTGAAACTCTCTGATTATGTTGGTAATGTATACATTTTTAAACTTTATATGTATCCCAGCTAATGTACATCTTAAATATTACAAGAACACTTAATCCATAGTGCACTCCAGATACAGTAGTTTGGTTAGTAATGCTGCCGAGTAAAGATGGATGAAATAGATTGAATGAAACAGCTGACCAAAACTCAAGTCAGAATAAATTCAACCTTTAAAAAAAAAAAAGATTTGAAATGTGGGGTTTGTTTTCTTCATTTTTAAAAATGTTTGCATGCCACTACTTTGTCATTCCTGTACTTGCTGCATGCCAGAAAGAGAAGTACCAAAGTACCAGTCAGAAAGCTGTTCTCATGTTATTTACAGTCCAGACATAGGAAAAGGTTTTTCCTGAAATCTTGGCTAGGTGGTTTCCAGCCTGATTTCCAGTTCAAAGATACTTGACTTGGAACGTCTAAGTGTTCATATGTTTTAATCTCACCAAATATGCAAACCTTTCAAGGTTCATTAATCACTCTGATCATTCAAGTCAAGAATGAAATGAAGTACAGTTGCAATTTCAATAAGGTTCTGGGACAAAAAAAATTTAAACCTGAGTGTCTAAAGTTAGGCACCCAAATCAAAAGAGAGGACTGATTGTCAGAGCTGCTCAGTACCCACAATTTGAAGTGTTAAAGTCAGTGCCTATCTTTGGAGGCAAGCGCTTAGCTTTATGTACTCAAGTTTGAAAATTCTGAATTCTAGACTGTCACAAGTAGCTGTCAGATGTCAGCCAACAGTTACCTTTGAAGCAGCTGCAGGCAATATTGGCAAGACAATGGCGCCTGAAGGCATAGCGGTCTCGTGTTTTATGTTGTGTCCAAAATATTTTCCAGAAAATAAAATACGAGACATTATATGTCTATAGTTGAATACACAATAGGTAAAATTCATCTCTGTGCAGAGGAGCATCAAAGTCTACACACCACTCAAGTGTAAATCTTCAAATAGAGTTTAAGTAGCACATAGCTTTTGTACTGGTTTCTCTGCCTTGGAATGAATTTCACAGAGTCTAACTTCATTTTCTTTAGCCTTCTCCCCTATTGTTTCACAAACAGCAACGTTCAGATTCCAAGCAGCCTCACATCCACAGATGGAAAACCCCAAAATAAAACACTATAGAAAGATCTGAATGGGGCTAATGATGCAGAGAAGAAACACAATCCCACATATTGCCCAATGTCTCTGCGATTGTTTTTGGGAAACATGCACCAACACTAAGCAAGTTGCAATATATCAGAAAAAATCCACTAAAGGACCACAATTAAAGAGTTTTTCAGTACCTAGAACAAACGGTGCATCTGGCCATTAATATGGTACATATCCAAGCAAGAAAAACAGGAGTCTTTCATATAAGCTATAAGTGTCATGTTTTTATAAACTGCTAAAAGCAGCATTTATTGCTACCAGAGTCCTTGCCTCACTCTAGAGAAGGCTAAATTAGCTGCTATTGGTATTCTATTCATTACCTACTCATTAAAGTGCATAGAGTACTGTGGGCAGTAATGGAAACTTTTCATTATTATTGCACTGTCCCAACCACTACCAGCTGGGCTTCCCAAGGTTGCTTAAGTCTGACACACGCTTCAACCACAGACACTTTGAAAGATCATCTTAGCCAAGAGGATAATTAGTGGTTGGTAACATTTTAGAATTTTGTAAAAATCAAAACATTCTCTTGTGATCTTAAAAAACATTAAAGCACCAAATCCTCAAGTGCACCAGGTGGAGAGGTGGGTAGGGGGGCAATGATGACTTTGAGCCATCTTTGTAATCCTTTGATCCTGAAGCTGGCAGGGGTCAGTTTGTTACCTGTCATAGCTTAGCGTGGCCTCAGGGCTGCTCTAAGGTACGTAAAAGCAACACTGGCCTCCTAGAAGCCATTACACTGGGTGGGGGAAATCACTGGAGTACAGAATGCTCTGGCCATGTTCTCATGCTCCAGAGTGTTCCCACACAGCCCCTACTCTGGGCAGACCAAAGGGTGGGGAGAGAGGCATAGATGCTAAGCTGTCAAAGCCAACTCTGCCCCAGCACAGGATTCTCTCATGTTCAGGGAATCCTCATAGGTCCATTTAGGGCAGCTTTAAGTCCCACTAGCAATGCCAGAGTAACATAAATGGTATCTAAAGCTGGACCTAAAATTTTTGGCTTGATACCAAGTCAAAAGCAATATTTCAAGTTGCAAGGAGAGAGTTATGGCCCACAGAGAAATAAATAAGTGTCCATCAGCCCTGATTTCTGAAGTCATAGAAAGGTCGCTCACTTATAGTTCTTGGGGAGAGAGACAAAGGGTGGAACTGTGCAAGGAGCCACACAGTGAGTAAAGGTATTGAAACGTCCATTCCTATGACAAACTGACATTGCTGAACTAATTTTCTTGGTGACCTTCTCTAAATTAGTCAGAGAATATCCATCATGATTTATGGCCAGTTGCAATTAAACCCTGTGATGTCTTCTAATTAAATCTCTGAAGATTAATTTCTAGCCAGTTCTTTTGATTTCTCCTTAAATAAAAGATAAAACCTGAAATTAATTTTACCCTAAAAGGGGGAAGGGAGGCCATGCCAGTGCTTGTCCATCTCCTTGTCCAAACTATGACTGTAATGTGTCTCTCAACTGTCTCATTTTACATCTATCCCAGATAAGTTGGACGTTCTCCCTATTTGTAAGTTATCGAACTAGGAAATAGTATTAGTTACAGAACATATCATTTATGCTAAAAAAATTAATTCTTCTTAAATGTATTTTTCCTGAATTATTAGGATAGATCTACACTGGAGCTGACATTTCCAGCTTGCAGTGTAGTCTTGGCTTCACAAGTACAATCCTGTCTGATATCCTAGGTATGTACTAGGCGCAGCTAGCCCATCCCATTCCTACAGTGCTATTTTTAGCATGCTAGCGTAGACACACCTATGCAAGCTGGAAATTACTCCCTCAGATCCAGCGTAGACAGCCTTAATTTTCTTGCTTGTGTCCCATCCTTCTGAGTCTTTGTCTCATTATGTCCTATGTGTGATTACAGCTCTAACGAGATGAGGCGGGACGCTAGTTTTAGATTATTTCAGTCTGCAGCAGTGCATTTCACTTTTTTAAATAAAAAAGTGGTGAACTGCAATGCAGAAAACCAACATTGAACTGAACATAGCAGGGACACTCAGCACAGCAGTCTAACTACGATGCGGTGGGAGTTATGGGGCAGGCAGCATTCAGAAGAAAAAAATTAGGTAACCTTTGAAACAATATATTTTCCCTCTTTGAAATCCTTTAGATATATTCTTGGAATCACCAATGAACCAAGATGTGACATCTCAACTCCCCAAATTCTCTATTGATGTGATTTATGATGTCAGTAATGATTTTTTTGTGAACCACAAAGTTTCTTTAAGACTTATGTCTCTGCTGAATGCCCTCCACAAACTGCTTAGCAGGAAAATCAGCACAAGAATTTGTGCTTAACTTCATTTTCCTATTTAGACTTGTATTCTATGGCAATATTCCTCTACTTCAGTCCCTTTCCCATGACAGAACTGGGTTGGCTCAGAGCACGCTACATTTGTATTCTGGGAAGTTTTTCGTTATTTGAATTATGCATTTTATAACAACAGTGTCACATTTATTAATCCCATGCTTCCCCCCTGCAGGCGAGTACAGTTATCTGGGGACTACACTTCGTCAGGTAGATATAGAGCCAATGCCCTCTCTCATGGATGTCAGACAGCTAATAGCACTGTATGGAATATTGCCATTAGGTAAGAGCACAGCAAAAATTACTAAAGGGCAGAATATGATGGTTTGCTTCCTGTCAGTAACATACATTTTTACTAGCTTTGACAGTGCTTGATTGAGTGTCCTCTAAAGCATTTTGCAGTATAATTGTTTTTCAATTAAGCATTCTGAGTGAAAGCAGTCTCATTTTCATAGCGTATAAAAGAGCATGCACATGCTGTTGTCAGGTATTGCATTTCTATGCCATCTCTGTTTGCATTTTAACAGTTTGTGAATGGCAGCACATAAAGGAAATCACTTGGGAAAGATAATAGCTAAAACAAGCTCCAGTGATTAAATCAATCAAGTTAAGGGAAGGGCTAAGGTTGCAATTTACCTTTTACTAGCTGGCTAATGTTACTTGAAACTAAACAAGGTGAGCATTCAAGGAATTAGTCTGAGTAGATTTCAGATAGCTGAAAAAGAGCACTTTGAAATGTCCTTGTACTTTTAAATGCCAGCCATTATTAATATTAAATAAGACTTAGTTGGGTTTTTTGGTTTTGTTTTTTTTTTAAATAAACATACAGCCTGTCTCAATATTTTACTCAAGGATGACTGGATGACTAGGCCAATCTGGGGAAATACTTACTACAGAAAGAGGCTTTGTATGTGATATTTATTATTTTCTTTTATAATGTTCTCACTTTTGGGAGACCTCAGTCAGAGGACAGGCAAGTCCTCGCTCAGACAATTCAGTCCTACATAGCATTATTCTTGGCCACGCAGTCCACTTGTTCCATCTCATGGCCAGATTGTCCCGGGCTCCATTTTTGGTGTTGGGATGAAAAAGAGCAAGTCGACTTCCCTTCCCCTCCCTTTTGTGTGCCTTTAACAAAGACCAGGGACATACACAGTCCTTGCCCTTAGGCACTCTGTGTACACCCTGGAACACACCACATGTATTCCATGGTGCCAGCCCCCTCTGCAGGGGGGAGCAAGCCGCACCCTACAGAAGACCCTTTCCATCCTACAACAATGGGAATTTGGAAAAGAGGGAGTGAGAGCTTTCCCTCACGGGGCTTGTTCTTCAGTAGGAAGTTAGCCATGAAGAGTCAAGTTAACTAATTCAACCTGGAGTTCTAACTTTATGTTAAATGGGACTTTGCAGTCAGCACAGAGAGACATTCATGTTTAAGACCACATTAGCTGGTCATTGGTTAGCTCTACTGGAACCATAGATTTAACCACAACCCACTGATACAAAGATAAACATGACTCATCCCTGTCTACACTCCAAGGTCATGTTTTCACCTAATTTTCTAGGCTTGGTCTACACTTACCTCAGTGATTCGGCAGTAGTTGACGAGAGTTACACAAAGTACACAAAGAACTTGTGCAACTCCCATCGACTTCTGTGCTTCCCTTCTGTGCGCTGTCTTCACTGCACTGTGCCTTCGGGAACACAGAGCTACGCCACTTGAGGAGGTGGTTTTAGTACGTCAACTTCCAGATCGACTGAGTGGGTCTTCACTGACCGCTCAGTCGATCGAGATAGGTCGATCTGACGGTGGCAACTTCGCCGTCGTCAGTGTAGACATAGCCCTGGTATAATCAAGCCCAAAGAATGCTCCTGTCAAGGTAATAGGAGGCCCATAAACCTCCTCCCATTAAATAGGAGAGAAACTGTGAGGGAGGAAAATACCCTGAACAAATATAAACTAGATTTGCAACAGCAGTTTGAAAAATGTCTGTGTGTAAAAAAAATATATTGCCTGAAGCCAAAAAGGTCTCAGGAATGATTTCATCTTTAGGTGATATTTTATGGATGACATTTTACTTAACTGGCCTCAGAACAAGTTAATCATAGTATAAGTGTGCATGTGTAAGTAAATTTTTCCCAAATAGAAAAAATTTCAGCCCAAAAGAAATCTGAGAAAATTATAAGTGGCTGAAAGGAGACTTTCTAATGAAAGTTACATTGATTATAATGGGAGCAGTAGAAACCCCCTCTAGTGAAATGTGTAATAGTAAATTGGTATGAAAGGATCAGAAACAGTCATATAACTTCGGGGTTGATAACTTCACTACATGGTTCATGGTGCTGGAATAAAGGATTATGACGGCATTCATTTTAATACGTTGTTCATTGTTATTTGACTACTTTAAGTCATTAAACTGATGGATGGGCTTGTTTTCATTTTTAATAACATCATGAACTAAATAGTCACTTCTTCTGTGGTGGTTGTAGGAGGCAGAGTTTCTCTTGCTCTCAATAACTGGAATAGAACTTTCCAGGACTGACAAAGCTCTCCCAGAGGGCTATCACCTTTTGGTCTTTTCCCTACCAATTAGCTGGCAGACAAAGTTTGCAACCTCTCAGCACGTGTTGAAAGGCATAACTGACCAAGTTACTTTGGAGTGGTAATCACTACATCAAAATAAGGACAGGTTATGTGGCAAGTCGAGGGCATGGATTTTATTGGACCATCAAGGGAGAGGCAATTTATGTTTGCTTTTAAGTTTACCATCTAGATTCTATTATGAGGGATGCTGTAATATATTAAATATTTTTGTGGCTTTGTCCATGACAACACAGATGCTGGGTCCTGCCTACTCACTGACAGGCAAGATGGCAACTGCCATTCAGCATTTCCCAGCTCTCTAAGTCTCCTCTCTCCAATCCCTCCCTCACTAAGAGCAATGAACAATGCAGAGGAAGGTCATCTGTACCCACAGCATCTCGCACCTTTTGACTCTCAATGAGAGAAGATTAAAGAAAGTAATCTCACCTGCAACTCTTACAGCAGCACTTTCCCATAGGAGCATTAAGCACGGTTTCCTTTTCTCACTGAGTAAATCTCCAATCAGGCAATGGAGCAAGGCAGTGGCTGAAATAATGTCCAGAAGTACAGCAGAAAACAGCTGCTCAGGTTGTTTAGGAGGGAGAGAAACTTACCCACAGGAACAGAGATTCTCCTCAAAGAAGTGTCTAGGATGGCTACCAGCCCTTGACTAAGGAATCTGTGAAAGACAGATATTCTTGGCTCTTCCTTTTCATGCCTTCAGGCTCCTTCTTTTCATTCAGGCATCTGTCTCTTGTTCTCCCTCTCTAGGGTGGATTTCCATAGGATGCCACTATACAAAACTCAAACTGTGCAGCCAAAGCCACAAAAAGACGTGACATTGCCACTTACCAGCTAAATTGTTTTCTGTCGCTCTGTTAAGGCAGTGCAGACATCCACCCTCCCTGGGCTTTCCATCTCCAGACTTTGACAAAACTCGCTGGTCCAACTATCCAGGTAGAACAGGCTAGCTGATTGCTTTCAGATCAGAAGAGTTTGAACTGGAGAAGCCAAAGAGAGAGCCCTAGAAAGCAGTGAAATCTTGGATGGTGATTGGTCGTCACCCTCCCTGTCAGAGCAAGTGAAGAGGAGGAGTCCAGCATCTGAACTGTCAACCAAAAAAGCAAAGAGAACAAAAACAGAAAGCAGATTAGCCACTAAATGGGTCTACGACATGCCTCTACTCATAAATGAAAAAGCAAAGTTCTAGTTAGGGCTTAATCTTCCCTTGTCAACCCTCACAGCAACACCACTCCTGGGTGCGGTCATTGCCTAGCTCAGTCAGATAAATTCCATTCCTACAACCAAGTGATCAGACTCTCCTACTCTTACTAAAAGCAGAAATATAAAGAGAAAGTTTCCCCAAAAAAGGATTGTGAGGGAAGGAATGGGCGAAAGACAGATGACGACTTCTGGTTATAAAATCGCTAAAGAACACTGACCAGGAAAATATTCCAATTAGTTTGTTTTCTTATGGAAGTTGGAAAGGCTCAATTTGGCAAGGATAGGGGAATTCTGTTGTTTTAATATATGACAGGCATTTCCTCCTCTTTTCCAATAATATAGTGGGGAACAGCTATGAGGTAGAATGTTTGTCACCTCTTTTAAATTATGCCACAGGTATACATACAACTATACACCTGCCTGACAGCCAACAGAGAGTCAGTTAATAGCTTAAGTGCAATGGAAGGCAGATGTGTACTGTGCATAGTGTCAGGCTTGTCTTCTGCATGTAACTAGGTATCTTGTTTTCATTTCAACACTCAATCTGTTACAGCCCACATCCAATTTTAAGCAAAGTGAAACAGTCGCTCTGGACTTGAGAAGAATTTTGGTGAAAGTTGCAATTAAAATAAAGTTCAGTACTATTGGTTTTCCTGCCACAAACAGGGGCTAGCATATTCTACAGCTGTAAAGTGAATTCTACACCATTTGCTCGGTTAGTGAGACGAAGAGTTCACATTATGAAATATTTATCAGGAAGAAAAATTGAAGAATCATTCACCATTACATTTATGGCAGACTTAAATGAAAGCAATAATAGTGCCTTATTACTTTTTATAGGTTCTCAAGCAGTACATGAGAAGGCTCCTTTGGTGAAAGCCCTGCTGCTAGCTGGGCCCATGGGGGTAGGAAAGAAAATGCTGGTGCATGCCCTCTGCACAGAAACGGGAGCCAATCTCTTCAACTTGTCAGCCTCTAACATTGCTGGGAAATACCCAGGCAAGAGTGGTCTACAAATGATGCTCCATATGGTGTTCAAGGTACTGTATTTTTGACAGTCGATTCTCACTGAGTCTGTTGTGTTATTGGTTTATTTCCTTTCTAAAACTCCTGTGGAATCATATCATACTTTCTTTGAAAAAAAGTTCCACTTTTCAGATACTGGGCTCAACTCAGGGGTAACTGGATGAAATTAGATGGCTTGCATTTTATATTAAGGTGGACTAGGCTATCTAGTGGTCCCCTCTGGCCTTAAAACTCCATGAATCTATAAAAAGGTAAGTGTATGGTGCCCTTGAAATGTCCACATTTCATTCCACTTCCCTTTGTGCATGATGAAATCACCTTATGCCCATTTTCTCAACTTCAAAGAGTAGATCAAAAAAAAAAAAAACAGTTGCTCTAGGTTTAAAAGAGAGACAAGAACCAGAGTTGGAGTACAAAAAAAAGAAGGTACAACTCTCATAGGCCAAACAAGCCTCAGCCCAGATTTGAAACTCCCTTATGGCTTTCAAACTTCCTTAAAACAATTTGCTGACAACAATTATGTCTACCATTGTGGAGAATTTAATGTCCAGGGGCGAAATCATTTGTTGTAACAAGGTTTTGCCACGTCACCATTTGAATGATCTTTGAGTTACTTTGAGCATGAAAAGCATTATATAAAACAAAAGTCTGTTCTGTGTTTATGTTTACTTTAATCAGGAATATTTCTTTAAGATGCAGTGTGTAATCAAACAAGACTGGCTGTTGTTGGGTTTATATTTCTTACACAGGAGTCACTACAAACAGCTATACCCTACACAGCTGTTTGATTAGCTATCATCATCATTTTAAAAGAAGAATTCTAGCTTATATTTATAAGAACAAAAATGTAAGATAATATATGGTGGGCTTGGAAATGAATCCATGTGGCTTAATTATGAACACATCCAGAACCCTTAAATAGTGCCATACTATGCCCATGTGTCTTTCTTATTCCATGATCTACCCATTTCTGATGAGAAAGGGTGCAGGCCTACATTCCCAGGAGGAATCTTTAAAATGGAGGAAAAAATGAACAAGATCTCATCCCCAGCGCCAGAATCCCCAGGGAAGATTATGGATTCATAACATCTTTCTCCAGGATGGAAAAAGATCCACTAACCAGATTTGCCCCAGACTTTACAAAATATAAGACAGGCATGATAAGTTTGTACCAATTCTTGAGGGAGGTGGCTCAAACTCCAGGAAAGACAGTTTCAGAGCTTAAAGAAGAGCTGCTCCCAAGAATTCAGTTGTTCAGTTGACAGAACAGCACCTAAGTAAGGATTAAGATGCTTTGGCTGTGTTCTCCCTAATATCATATGTTATGTCTAGAGCTTCCATGTCATGAGTTCATGAGCCCATGGCATTACCTAAAAACCAAGAAACTAAGACCATCCAAGACCTTCCTCTGTCTCCTTTATGTATGTTGTATTGTGTGACAAACACCTTTTCTCCGGTCATTCTCTCTCTGACATTCAACAATGAGGCACAACATCTGGCTTCAGGCATAGTGCGCATATCTCAGTCCATTTCACTTGACCCCTTTGATGGCATCAATGACAAAACCAGTGGATGATCCTGCATGCACCCTACTTTTCTGCTTTCTGTCTGGGATCACAAGAAGTTCAACTCTGTATACGCCTCAGAGATCCTTCCTCTGGTGGCTACACCTATGGACTGCCATCATCAAAGACCCCTGTCAGCCCCTCCCCCCAAATCAGAAACACTACAACATGAGGGATGATCACAAGGGCACGAGCGTTTGGCAATACGCACTGATTAGCAAGGGAAATCTCATGCAATAGTCACCGTCCTGCCTCAGAAAATTTAACAAATGTAACAGAGGACGTCTGCCCTGTCTCACACTGGGAGCTCAATACTCAGGTGTGAAAATACTGAGAGATGATGAATTCACAGAACAAAGTCAGAGACATTTTCCCCTTATCCTCATTTTACATTAGGGAAAACAAGGCTTACAGAGGGGAATTTGCTGCTTAAGACACAGAAAGAGGCCTGTATGACTGAGGGAAAGTATAGAAAATAACACGTCAAGAAAAATGATGTAATAGGGTTGAACCCAGACAGCTCAAATGCAAATCTGCCAAGGCTAAATTGTGTATCCTCACTGGGGAAAGTGAGTCAGTGCTGAGTGAGTCGGTGGCCAAGAATCCAGTTGGGAACAGTGAGACACTGATACAGCTAGAAGGTGCTGTTGCCCAGAAGTCTGCTGGGAGCAGGAAAACTAGACACAGCTCACAAGTGCTAGGATTCAAAACTCTGCAGGGAAAGTGAAACTGAGGCATAACCGAATGGGGATTGGTGTCAGAGCTCCCCTGGAACAAGGTAGACAGAGTAGTAAAGAGTGCTACCAACCGCATGCTATCCAGCAGATGGGGGAAAAGCCGCAGAAGGGTGTGAGGCAATCACAGAGGGGGAGGAAAAGGGAAAGGTCAGATGTTAAGGAGTGTGAAAGGTGCCCATTAAACTATGGTTTCAGGGTGGTCAACTGAAGTGTAACTAAAATGGAGGTGGATTGGGGAGGGAAACATGAGAAATGACCTTGAGTGTGGTCAACTATTTTGGTATGATCACTGAAACTGTTTACTTACTGAATGTAGGCTGTTCAAACAGATAGGTAAAATAAAGCAGTCTGTCTAGAAGTAGGGTGCCAAAACACCCCTGAGGTACTTGTCGTGTACCTCTGCTCTGGTCTTTTTTGAAAGGGGGAGAAATGTGATGAATTGGAGGTTCTGTCTGTACCACTTCTGAATTTTGGATGATTTTATGGAAATGTATGATGAATTCACTGCATCACAGAAAGTTTCTACGTATATGGATCCCCAGTGAGTTAGCAGGGTTGTGTCCCATCTTGCCAGGCCAGAGACAATGGTGAATGGTCACGACTCAGCCATTGTCTATTCAAAGTAAAACACCTTGGGACAAAAGGTTTGATCTACCTAGGAGAAGACACTTTCTCCTCTTTGTCTAAGGCGGGTGGGGAGGTTGGGATTAATGGAACATTACCAAAAAGGAAGAACAAAAAGTAGCAAGTGACCCCAGTAGGAGTCTACGAAGGGACTCAAGGGGGAAGCTGCGGGGGAAGGGGGCAGAGAACCATCTTGCAGCAGTGTAAGAGGAGTCAGGCTGCTGTGGGAGCAGGGTAGACAACGAGGTGAAAGATCCTGTCTGCCTGCCAGTCAGAACACATTTCCCCCAAGGGAAGGGTGAGCTACTGAGGGATACTGCATTTCAGATGTTTTATTATTGTGTGATTGCTACTCTGCTGTGTTTTACATTATTAAATATGGAGCATAAAGTTGATAGACTGAACAAAGTGTGTGTGTGTGTGTGTAGACATTTCCACAACTATTGTGTGCTCAGGTGTGCACTTGTTGTGTGGAAATGTGGAAGAGGAGCGTGTTTAAGAATTGGGGATTCAGAGCTGTGCCCAGAGGGACCACGCAGCTGGACAGCAGGTTCCAATGTTCAGTAAAGTAGTGCCACAAAAGAAGGTCTGCGCCTTGAGTGTGCACCTAGGGATCGGGTTTGGAGCTCCAGGAGTTTGAAACACCCCTGGGAACCCATAGCACAGAGGTGTGGATTCCCCCTCACATCAGTACGGTGGGGGGCCAGGAAGGGGCGCTTGGCAGGATTTATGACAAATGCTTCCTCTTACAAGATAGTTGCTATACACAATTGTCATGGGCTAGGGCCATTAATCTTCGCTTCCATGATTCTCTCCTGGTATAAAACAATAACAGACTATCTTAACTTTAAAATACTCCTAAAGATGCACAGCTTTCCATCAAAGAGTCTTGACTGATTAAGAGTACCAAAATAGAGAGAAAGGCAAGAAAAATCTTTTTAAACCTTGGTTCATACATGGTTCTTTATCACTCCAAGCCAACGCTAATGCAAGAGGCACAAATACTGCTTAATGAATTCCCAACACATGAGGAGGGAAGCTTATTTGTTCCCACCTATGGTTTCTTCTTCTCGATGATAGACTGTTATAAATGTATCTGATCACTGCAAGAGTATATGCACTGTATATTTCTTGACATAAAAGACTACAGTATATGGCAGCATACATGTGGTATTTATATTCACAGCTCTCTGAATCTCGCTGTCTGACATACAATAGTTCACCTTGTTAAATTTTTCCTTGTGGGTAGATTCACAGGTCTCAGTAACAGATAGTTTCAATTACAAATTTTTCATGCAACAGCAACTGTTGCCCTAGTCAGACTGGCACAGAAGGCATTTGTATTGCCAAACTTCCTTATTTATAGTTAGCCAAACAAAATAAAAATTTGGGTACTTATAATTGTAAGTAAATGACAGGAAACATGGTAATAGTTCTTTCTCATGTTATTATATGATCCATGTAACTGTTACTAAACCATGAGATTTACTAAATATGGATTTATGGTGCCTTATGATGAAGGTGAAGTAACCGAGAACTCTTGATTACCAATCTCTTCTACAAACAAAGCAGTTTTGGTAACTAAATTAATCCCTAGAGAGCACAAAATGACCATTAGGAAACTTTTTATCCATAATTGAGCTGTTGGCTGATGGCAGTCATTTCATGGGAGACACCCTCAACAAGTGAATAGCGTTGGAAAAAATGAGGCTTTAATTTGTTTAATTTGTTTCAGATGCAAAAATCCAAATCTTTTTTTCATATAATTATTTTTGGGAGGGCTCTATTACAAGATACAAACCAGCTCTGATGAAAAAGGGACTTGAGTTATTAAAAGCTGTCACTTTTAATGGACTTTAGAGGAAATGACCTAATTTACCTTAGTGGGAAAACACTGAAATTTCACTCTGTCCTTCCAGAAAAAGAGGAACGATTAATATTCAAACAGCAAAATTACTGAAGGAAGCTGTGAGCGTCAAAGAATAAGCACATGTGTTCTCACAGAGAAGTCACATAGCACAGTGGTCTGTTTCAGAGTAAAGAGGAAAGGTCTCCATCTGATATTCAACAGTGTCCCATTAATGCCTGAAATGAATCTGATTCTTCAAGCATAAACCAGCACACATTGGAGTATTTTGCATATAAAAACATTTTCCATACATTGAGCCCAACTTAAGTCAATGGAACTCTGCCAGTTTATGCTGGCTGAGAATCTGGGCCTCAGTTGCTTCCCACTGATATTTTTTAAATACATGCGTGTCACTTCAGCAAACTGTACCTTATATAATTTTTTCCATGGGAGAAATAAGTCTGATGTATCTGACAAAATAAAAGGTTAGTGGAGGCAACCTAGAAATGATAGCAGCAAGTCCAAAGGGAAGGGAAAAAGCTATAAGGCATAACTCTTTCAGGCACGGAGGTGTAAAAATGTTGGTAGTTTGTAAGCCACAACTCTGAGACAAAAAATAGGACAACCACGGGCATTGCAACAACACCAAAGAGGGCAGCAATCAGGTTAATCACAAGCACAGACACACCTCACCTTACATCTTTCTCCATGGAAAGCAGCAACATACAGAAAAGGCTTTGTACAAGGAGCCACAGATGGGAAAGGGCTACTGGTACAGCCCTGATCAGACTAAGTTTGGGAAAGAGGTGGCCAGGTGGAAATACAGGCTGTGCATGTGTACATAAGCAACTTAGTTCAAGCACCTAGCCAGATAGACTGAACTGTGGATACAATAATCCTGTTGAAACATACTGCATTATATTTCAAACAGCATCACTGTTAGAAGATTGCGTAACAAGAGTATTGGTTAGGAATTTACCAAAACCAGAGGCAAAGGTAAATCGGTCCTTTTGTGTCATGTCTTTCTTCTGGAAATCTGATAAAGGTCAATAAGAAGTTACCCTAAAATGTTGGTAAAAAGCCCAGTGTGCTAAACATTTCGCTGTTGTAAAATATTCCCCTACTGTGATTGAAATACTGATCAGACTTTTATTCCAGCTGACAGAAGGTGTAATCTCTTTTATACAGTGCAATGAAGCCTGTGTAAAAGGAAAGCCTGCGAGAAGTTTATATTCATGAAAGGATGAATATTGCCAAATATCAAACAAAATAAACGTATAATATCATTTCAAAGGAAAGGAGCAGTTTTATCTCTTAAAGTTTAAATGTACTAAAATCCTCTAACAGATTGACTTTATTACTACACTTTCTCTACAGCAAGCCAAAATCTATTATCTATACAACCAATATCTGTTAAAGGAACTCAATTTTATGTTTTCTACGGTCACACTAAATTCTTGTTCTACTTGTCACTTGGTGTAGTCGCCTAACACATTTGGGACCAAATACTCATTTATGATTTTCATCAGTTTGATCTCACAAGTGCTTCATCTGGGCATGTGGTGTCAATATATCAACTGTAAATAATATAGTGTTCAGTGGATGGACTGAGCCGATTTTCAGTGACCATCAATTTCTGCAGAAATTTAACTTTGTTCTTTTATTTTAAATTTTGAGCATGGAATCTTTGAGTGTGGAGGAGCTATGCACACTCAGCAATTGTGAAAATCAGGCCATTTATTTGGGTGTTTACCATTAAGTGCTTAATTTATGCTTAATGGCTTACTGCCATGTGTGGCATTAAGTGTTTAATTTATAGGCGCCCAAGTTTGAAAAATTTTAGCATAAGTTCCTTGCCATTGCAGTTATATCATTCCTTCCAAACATGAACCAAAGCAGTCTGGAGACTAACTGAAATAATAGCTCTAAGACAAAATGTTGACAACAGAAGCCCAGAGCTGCAGAACTATAGGGTTGATCATCCATTAGACCCAACAATATCCACTTAGTAGTTATTTTCTGTTCTGCTTTAAGTCAGAAATGCAGGATAACCCAATCCTAATTGGGCACATGCAAAAGAATTTGCCATGAAAAACAGTCAGATCAGCACATGCAGATTATGTGCATCTTCGATTAATGGAGATGGACAGAAGGAGCTAGAGTTACAGGAAAAGAATATTTTTGTCATAAACCTACATCAGATTAGTAGCTGAAATGACAGTAAAGACCAATTTGTATCAAATATTGTTGCTAACTTAATGCAGTATTAGAAGGGCTAAGGAGCCATCTGCTGGTGACTTCAACAAATTGTTGAATGCAGCAATGCTAATAAAATTTCAATTATAAATTAATTATGTACAGTGCATTTAATTATCCATGGATTCAAACTACCCAGGGATAATTCAAATAAAGCACTTTCGGGGGACATAGCAGACTGTATGTATCTGCCAACCATTTAAATTAGATACCAATGGATTATGGGTGTCTGATTTCTTCCTTTTTTTTTTTTAATTAGCACAAAAGCAGTGTGTTGGATCATGTCATATTAGCATATATGTGGAATTCTGCTGCTCCATGCTGCACTCCTCTGTTCATTCACAGTTCATTGCTGTGAGTGAGAAATCAGAGATCATTAAAGTACCAGCTTTATTCAAGAGCTAATAGAAAGTGGGTTCAACTCACTACCTTGTTTTCAGTTAGCTTCAACGATGGGGAAAATGCAGGAGAGAAAACAGGAACAGGGATGCCAAAAGGGAGAAAAAGGGTAAATGTTACTTAGAATAAGAGCTGGCCTGTAGCCTAGTTAGCTGTATAAAGTGCTGCAACAGGTACAGCTCCATTAAACATCTCTTCTCCAAGACTAGCCGCAGTGCAGAAGCAATCCACTGAGCCATGTGAGGAATGGAGACAAGTGCCTCACACCCCTCTAACAATCCCACTGCTAGAACAATATTGAGGGGATCTAGAGGGCGCCTTCTTTGACAGAGGGAAAGGTATAGTGGGATCCTGCAGAATACCCACCAATAGAACAGGGTGTTGTATACAACTTCCATGAGCGTGTCCATATGCAACATACCATGTTTAGGGTGGGATGTTCAGAAGCACTCAGCATTAACCAAAATCTGTTCCCACGGATGTTTCACTTTTGACTCCGAAGGGAACAGAGTCACACCATTGCCAGATGCTTTTGGAAAGCCCCACCCTTGTTCCCCATGTGTCAAATTGCAGAGCGTTATCCACTATGTCAGGTAAAGAGGTATGGAGCATGTTTTTCCCTGAAAGGCTGAACTAATTACCAGCCTTAGTGCAACTGATTGACCTTGGAAAGACAAAAACACCCATAAGGGACTACTCCCCCTTCAATGTTCACATGCAGTGCTTCTTAGCACTAACATTAGCAATTAGTGTGAGCATTAAGGGGGAAGTGACCCATGACCAGCATGTGGTTGAACAACTAATGGAAGTCACATAAATACAGCGATGGAAGAACAGACCCCTAAAAGAAGCAAATATGGAAAACCCATTGTATATCAGGCAAAGTCTAGTCTGTAGGTTGTGCTGATGTGCATATGCATACCCTATAATTAGACTAAATTAACGGAAGTCTAAATTGTAGCAATTAGCCCCAGTCCTGAGTAGGTGACAGGGAGAGGCTCTTCCACTCCAGGGAAATCACAAGCCCTCTGCAAACTCCCATTGCCCTGTGCTCTCCCTAGCTCTCTACCCAGGGACGTATGGAAAGAGCACACCATATGCTCCTCTGTGCTTCAGAGCACAAGCAATCCCTGAGGTCACCATAAAGTGCTAGATGACAAATGGTGTTAGTTATGTAGCACTTGCTGAGAGTTTGGGGATCTCTGCTTGCATATAGCATTATTTAGCCAAGCAGAGTTCCCACATGTCTCTAAAGAGGAGAGAAGGAGCTGTACCATACTGTAGGAGCCCTTTAAGGAGCTTTGACTTTCTTAGTAACTTAAAATTTAGGCTGAAATCTAAAGTTCTTCCCCAAGCTTGGCTAAACCTAGGGTTTTCCCACAGGCCTTGATTCCCTCTGCTCCTGAGAGAGAACCCAAACCTCCTTTTACACTGATTGGAACTAAAAGAGTCTACCGGCTAGTATGACTAGTTATAGCTATCCTGTTGGTCTCAAACACCCGATAACAAGGATCATTCAGCAGAAGAGCCCTGCCTCCCCAAACCTACTATTCAGCCACAATACAATAAAGATCCAAGCCTGCCATTCTGCTACAACACAGAAAGACCAAATTTTCAAGAGTGCCTTCTAAATTTATCCCTATAGTCTGTGTGGAAGTTTCAGGGTGCCCAAAATATGGCTGAAAATGTAGAAACTACATTTGAAATTTAAGACCATGTGGCCTTATTGTTTTATAATTTTAGATCTTTAGCTATTCATCCAAATTATTTACTCCATATGCTATTTGATCACTCTTCACACTTGAACACCCTTCATCTCTCTAATTATACATACGGGTAAATAGACATGCAGATATCTGCATGCATGAAATTTTGGCAGAGTTTATATGTAATCATTTATCACCCAGTCTATTTTAAATAAATCTTTAGTATTATAATTCAATATTTTAGTTCATGCCTTCCAAAATGAGTGAAGATTTCCATTTCCTTAGTTAAAACGGTTCTATTCAAGTAACAAACTGAGGGATATCACTTGACATTTTTCAGAATTGATGGATTATTTTCACTGAAGTATTGCATGGTTCAAATTGCATCATTTCCTCTTGGAACCATCAACAGTGATAAAAGGCAAACACACGTTTAGAAATCCACTTGAACTGACTACTTTCCACTTTTTTTTTTTTTTTTTTTTTAAAGTGTCGCTGGAATGCCGAAACCCAAGCTAACATGCAGTACTTCCAAAAGCACGTTTATTTCTAAGGCTGGCTGAAAAACAATTCCATGTCACAAAAAAAATTTCAAGGTTTTGAAAATTGTTTTTGATGCAATGCAGAATGAAAATGAGACCTTTCGGGGAAAAAAATGTGTGAAAAAAGAAACCACAAGTAAAAAGAGACAGGCTGGATAGCTTCATCATTGGGGCACTCGCTTGAGGGATGGAAATCCCTGGTTCAAATCCCTGCTGTGGAACAGGGACTTGAACCTGGAGACCCAAGTGAATTTACATGGGCTGTAAATCTGGGAATCGACATTAATTATACATTAGCATGGTGTATACAAGCTTCTGATATTTACATCCCACTTTTCAGTAGGAACAGCTTCAGCTGAAGATGTGGAGCAGAACAAGACCATGGCAGAAAAGCTAAACCTAGTTACAATTTACTCATACAGATAGCATTTCTGTCACTGAGCAATCTAACATAGCCAGGATCGCAAAAACTGCAATGTGATTCATACTTGGCAGCAGAATTCCTGAACCCTGGGGCTTACTAGAGCAACAGGGAGACTGCAGTTATGAAAAAGCCTGTAGCATTGCCGCCATCTTGGTGTGAGCCAGAGGTATAGTGCATCCAAATTTTGATGTAGAAAGCACATTAATATGCACACCCAAAACTTAGTATATTGTCTTAGTTCTTAGGTTAGCGGCTAATTGCGCAATGTCTTGTGAAGGCTGACACTTCACATAAGCCTTTTTTTCTTAAATATATTTTCTGTAATGCTGCGGCAGAGACCTTTTTTTCTGCAGAAATAAAATAAATAGCATGTCATCACAATGTACTAGGAGTTTGGTATCAAATTTAAACCAGGAGATTGTAGCAATTAACAGGTGAGGTAAACATATTGGCCAAAAATTTTCAAACCAGGGCTGAGTCCATTAAGTTAGATTCCTAACTAAAAGACATGATTTGCCAAAAAGGGCTCAACAATAAAAGCCAATGGTAGCTGCGAGGACTCAGCACTTCTGGGAGGGAAATCAAAACAAAACAAAACAAAAAAGTCTACTCTAATTTAACTACCTAAATATGGGTGTAGAGTCAGAGTTCAATCAAATTATCCCTGATTTAGACAAAAGCAGTACAGCACTAGGAGACTAAACTACTGTGTGCAGGCAGAGAATAGGAGGGACCAAAGTGCACCAATGGCTGGGGCCCCTGCAATGGCAGGATACTGATTTGGTGAGATACAGCCATTATAAATAATAATAAGTGCAGGCAGGTTTGAAATTTTAGCCATTTTAATTAAACGTCATATATTTCTTCTAATTGCTCCTAGGTGGCTAAGCAACTACAGCCTTCAGTCATCTGGATTGGAGACACAGAAAAAACATTCTACAAAAAAGTGCCGAAGTCTGAGAAAGAGGTGAGGTGCTCCTGTTTGATTTTCAGACCTATGATAATTTCACATACTGCAGTAGCCCCGATCCAAAGGAACAGGTGCAGTTCCCCATTTAACATGTACCAGTACAACCAGACCTGCCAATGCTCACGTGATAATAGCTTGTCTCACTTTTACTCTTTAAAGAAAGTCTCATGACCTCTAATAAGCTCTTGAATAAGTCACATCTCTCTACACCTAAACCAATCTTATTTAAAAGTAATTTGGCCTGTTCTCATGGCATGGTAAAAGAAATTAGAATGAAAGAAATATGGAAAAGATATGGGAGACCTACAAAATACAAGAGGAACAAACTAAGACTTAAGACAAGCTTAAATTATTCAGGTTTATTTAATTTTAGGATTCTGATGAAGCTGGGGTCAATAATAAAAGAAACAAGGATAAATCTGTACTGTAAAAACCAGGAGTATAGAATAAACAGTTAAGTTACAGATTTTTTTAAAAAACCTCCTGGGATTCCTGTTAAATTACTTTCTTTCCTTCCCATAATCAGCTATTTCCCACCCGAAAGGAAAGCAAAAATGTGCAGAAATAAACTGTGCTTCATCTAGAGCAACTGGTACAACACCAAACAAGGTCACATGTGAAATACCCATTCAATTCACAAAGGTTTCAGAAGGACTTTAGCCACAATTGATTCTTTTGATTCTACGCCAAACAGAACCTTTTTTTTTTTTTTTTTTTTTTTTTTAAAGGTAATTTCTATTTTTTTGTGAGGACACCAATGTAACATTTTAAAGATACTGATGAAATACTGTCTTAGATTAGCCTGTCATTTCAGAAGCCGTTCAGATCGCTTATATGTGATTTACGTAGGTGGGGGCTGATGCCCTCTGGTGGCTGACATATCACACTGAAAGCAAATAATTCCCTAATTCACAAATCTTGGTTGCAACTACTATTGTAAAGAAGATTATGGGCCAAATACTGCCTCTTGTGTTCTTGGTCTTTGTCTGCTGGCTTCAATAGCAGCAGCGTGTGCGCATGGGTGGCCAGAATTTGGCCCAGAGATAACTTCCAGGATGCAATGCTAGGGACAGCTGTATAAATCACATTCAGGTCTTCTTCGCATGTAGTAGAAATTCACATTATTTCCTTGAGGGAAAGGGATGGGCTCCGTGGCTGAGTTGACTTGTCGCTAGTCCCACTGCTACACACATAGCACAAGTGATATCTGACATTCTGAACCAGATAAAGGAGTCTATATTCCTCCTATAAGCATTAACAAGCAGTTGGAGCAGCACTCAATAGGAGAGCCCCCAACAGTGACGACAGCATAGGGAAAGAGGAATCAGGGAAAATGAGTAACAGAAAGAAGTAAGGTAGCTGGAGATGGTCAGCTAAATTCTGCCTTTTGATACACATAGTTAATGAGAGCCAATTGCACACATCCCCAGGGAAGGAATTTGGCACAAAGGCTTAGATTCTGATAATAGAAAAACCTTACATTTTGTGGAAGGCCCATTATAAAACGGGCCTCCATTGCCCTCCCCTTTTCAGTGTCAGCTCTTTCCCACCTTCCCAGAACTGACAGCCAGACAGTAAAGTATCAAATCAGTTACGGGAAACCCATTGTGAAGGGGGCTGTGCAAGTAATACAGTCACTATCTTCTGGAATTGAGGCACCTTCACAATATACCCCACTTTCTCCAACCCAGATTTGCGAGACAGCTGAAACCCTGGATTCTCAGTTTAACACCTTCTTTTGCTACAGACATTTTTCTTTTAAAGTGAAGGGGGGTATTATTAGCTTTCAATATATATCCCTATAATACGATAGATGTACATTATTTTCAAATACAAAACCGGAGCTGTAGACATTAATGCTGTCTAGTCTTCATGTTCGAGTGGATGTGAATGTAGGCTCTGTTGGGGCGGGGGAAGGAGTTTGGCACTGGTACAGTCATTTAGTTTTAAAAAAATAAGATTCCTACATGTTGAGCCATGAGCACTCACTGTAACTGACTCGATATCAGTGGAAATACAGAAAGCTGCCGCCTCTACCAAAAAATGGATTGCACAAAATGTAATGGATGAATTAAGATTTATCACAAGGACTAGGAGAAAGAACAGAGAAGAATTTTTTTTGCTTAATTATCTGACAATTCCTGTTGCCAAGATACTCTTCCCAGTAGAAGGGATGTACTAGCGGCCTATAAACCAACGTCTCTAACAAGCAGCAACCGTTTAACCGCTCCCATTTATTTCAGTGAGTTGCCAGTTTCAGAGCCTAATTAGTGCCATTTAATAACAATAATTCTCTTAAACAGTTTTCATCTGCAAAACGCTTTACTCCCATAAAGGACTCCTTCCAGCACCCCTACAAAATAGACAAGTAAAAATTCACATCTCTCTTCTAGTGGCGAAAGCTCCCTAAATAGTGGGTAGTTGTGCAGCCAGCATAACTGGCTACAAACCCTTTCTAAACAGTGCTGTATGTGGCCAGTCCTCATTTAGTAGCTCAAAGTTTTATTTTAAGGGCTTTCAGTGACACTCTAGCTAATATGAACAGGGCCAGAGAAGTGAAATCTCTCACCAAAGGCTACTGAATTAGTCAGTGTCAAAACTGGGATAAAGACCACAGGAGGTTGTTGTTTGAAGTCCTTATTTCAGACCACTAAACTGTGTTGCCCACTACAACTTCAGTTCTAACATTATTAAGCAATTGGCAAACTCTGTGTGACTTTGAAAAATGACAATATATATATATATATATATTCTCTCTTTTTCTAACTAACTAAACTAGAAGAAAATGATGTTCTCTCTGCCTCTTGATTGTTTAGAGTTTTCTTTCATTTCCCTCTTTGTACTCTTTAATCCAAACAATACACACTTCCCTCCTGTTAGCAATTGCACGTACAAGCAGCTGCAAAAAATTTGCCCTGGCTAGAGTTCACTCACCAGAGCTGCGCCTCCTGCTGGTTGTCTCGGAGATTAGCTCTCTCAGATAGCATGCCCTCTCCTGGTGGTGCCTCTCCTGCCGCCTTCTCCGCCTGCAGTTCCATCTCAGCCCAGGAACTTCAATGTCTTTTTCATGACCCAGTCCTCAGGCCACGCCACTATCCGTGTCTTCCTCCTTTTGGGAGTGTGGGTTAAGAATCTCCCAGTTCTATTGTCCAGCCACTTCCCCAATGGCAAGTGGGGGGGTCCCACACCCACCAACTACTCCGCGTCCCAATCCAGAGATCCTGTAGATAGCAGCCTCCTGCTGCCACACCTTAACTTCTCTGCTAATACTACTCCAATTCTTGGGCCACTTTCCCACAGCCCCAGCACCTTCTTTGCTTCTCAGGATCACCAGCTCACAAGCTCTAGCAGCCAGCCAAGCTCCCCTGCCAGCAACTGCTCTGTCCAAGGTATTACCTTCCTGCATCATGCTAAGAACACAGTCCTCTCACCCTGGGCTCCCTGCAGCAACTGACTGCCCCTGGCCCTGCAACTCCTTTTTATGTGAGCCCGCTGGGCCCTTATTGGCTGCTCCGTGCAGCCTCTCTCGATTTGGTTGCTCCCTGCACAGCCTCGCTAGACTACTTTTAACCCCTTCCTTTCGAGTGTGGGGTGAACACCCCATCACACAAGGGCATTCGAAGGCAGGATGTGATCTATCCTTGAAATACAGACATCTCAGAGTGCATAGTCTCTCCTAAATTTGCACTATGGAAGGCCGAATCCAGAGCTAAGTTAAAGGCTGCCTGACATAGAGTAAAAACAAGGAGGACCACAGTAAAATTTTCAAAAGAGCCGAAAGTGACTTGGGAGCCTAAGATCCATTGACTTTCAATGAGACTTAGGTTCCTAAATGCGTAGAGACCAGATTTGTAAAGGTATTTAGGCACCTAATGGGATTTTCAAAAGCATCTAAGTACTAAATTCCCATTGATTTCAACAGGTGTTGTTAAACACCTAAGTGCTTTTGAAATCCCTTTGGTGCTTAAATCCCTTAAAAGATGTAGCCCTAAGTCTCTTTTGAGGCTCCCAAATCACGTAGGACCCTTTAAAATGTTTACACCAATCCATTGCTTTGCAGAACTGATTATTTTATCATCAGTATGTATCTGTTTATGAATTTTAAAGATATAACAACACCTCAGCAACTGAATTTAAATTTCTTTAAGCAGTGTGTGAATGAAATCACAGTGCTTTGAGAAACTAGCGGAAACTCTACAGGGCCCTGCTAATTAATGATAGAATATCGGTAATTAACTTGGACTGTAAACTATTTCAGATAAATGAGCATCTTTATACAGTTTATACAGGCACATATTTACGATTATGAACTTGGAGCCTTGCTCAGCTAAAACCATGGCAAAACGTGAGGAACCAACAGCTGCTTGTTTGTAAAGCTAGATCTCCAAGATACAGGAGTGTCACGCACATTGCAAACCCTAGCATGTTTTCTTGGTACTGAAATTAGCCAAGTACACACAACTCCAGCTGATATTAAAGGGATTTTTTTTAAAAAGAGCTAGTCGACAAAAGCTTAGTTTAGTCCCACTTATGCTGAGCATCTCTTCTCTTTATACTAAGTGTAAATGTAAGTGCACCTCTGAAAACAAGGACAAGTGCTAACATTTCAGGGTTTTTTTTCCATATGTATATATTCACTCCTGAAGATGGAACCTAAACGTCTCAAAAAGAATCTCCCCAAAATCCTGAAGAGTTTGAAAGTAGAAGACAGAGTCCTGGTTGTGGGGACTACCCAACGTCCCTTTGAGGCCGACCTCCGACCTTTCTGCAAAGTTTACAAAAAAATCATTCTGATTCCCAGGCCAGACTATGCTTCAAGATTTGGCAAGTATATTAAATCATCATGGCAGTTACTATTTACCAAGCTCTAAATCAGCTGTTTGTATGAAAACGTGCTAAAGAAATAACATGCCACAGAAGGGATGTCTTTATCTGGCTATTATCAATACATGATTTAAACCAAACTCATACACTGTGGGCACCTAGGCATCTGAGATTTTCAGTTAACATTACAGTATAAGACAACTTAAAAAAAAATCAGTGTCATAAAAATGGAAAAAAGGTTTTGTTCCCCTGTGACTGTCACCCAACTTTTTATAGGAAGTAGAGTCTTAATGGCTGTTATTTCTAGCTGGTTTCCACATTTTAAAGAACACAATTTAGGTCCTATTCATAAATGGTTTCATTTGTGGACGATTGTATTTTATCACTATCAAAAATTTTTTTTTATATTTACAGTTCACTGAAGAAATTACCAAAAAAATCCAAGTTTTTTCATGTTTACCCTATCAAATCTGACATCTTTGCATTGACATATTCTTTCTAGCTATGATGAATTCACCATGGATATTAGTTATTTTTTATTACGATACATTTTTTAAATGCTGTTCCTGTTGTAATTCCACTAAAGTCAATGGAAGTACATGGGTAATAAATTCGGTCCACCAAGTTTAAATCAACTTTAAAATTCCAAGGCAAACTGGACAGATGCCAGAAAATAGTCACAATTAAGATTTAAGCTCTCCATTCATCTCATGCTTTTCTGCAGCCCCTGCTCTTCTCCCTTTCCCCTTCATGTGCACAAACATACACAAAACAAAGGATAAGCTTTAACCGTGAATTTCCTTTGGTTTTGATTCCTTGAAACCTTAACAGTTTCTTGTTATTTACCTATTCATAGCTGTATGCTGTGGCTATCAGTTCTGGGGGCACTCACACAGTTTTAAAACACAAATCAGAATCGAACATGTCATTTTGATGACAAACAGCCATTTTTTAAAACCTCCCTAAAAAGCCTGCCCAGCCCCACAGCAATCTGCTCCCCAACATTCACTTTTTAGTCCCACTAGCTATTAGTAAAATCACCTCTCTCTCTCTGATATCTTGGCACAGCTGTGAGCAGCTGAGGCAGGTAAGCTGATAGCTGCCTGATTGAAATGGAAAGGGACTGGTAGCAGGGCACTCTTAATTTTGTGTTCTCATCTTTTGAAATCACTTCCCCATGGTTCAGAAGATTCCAGACTTGGTGACTTCCAAAATCAAAGGCTATTTAGGTTAATTTAGATAAATTTGGGTTGAATTACATACACCCGGGAGCTTTAATAGGCCAATCAGTCCCCCTTTGCCCTCCTGAAAAAATCTGCAAAGAGGTGCTGTACTGAACTACAGTTCTAAAACTAAAGATCTCCTGCCACCAATCCTCTCCTCTTTGAGCCAGGAGCTGTTAGCATGAACACCTCATCTGATCACAATTGCTAAAGCAACAGTCTTTCTTCATACTATTTTATCACTTGTGGTTGAAGTCCCAGGCAGAAAACAGAATTAAAACAAATCACTTAAGTCCCAGCTGTACCACAGTCACAGTTATTTTTGGTCACTCATTTACAATGTGATTGTGCCCCAAACAAAGTACACAAGATTGCATCATATGTTTACCATATTGCCAATTCATGCTACAGACTTGTGAAGTCCAGAGCTGTACCACATAAGAACGGCCATAATGGGTCAAACCAATGGTCCGTCTAATCCAGTATCCTGTCTTCCAACAGTGGCCAGTGCCAGGTGCTTCAGAAGGCATGAACAGAACAAGTAATCATCCATCACCAGCATTCAGGAACTTGCTCACAGCAGATTGGTGCAAGAAACAGCAAGATAGGGTCTAGTCGGTTGCAACTCTGTCCTGTATGCCATCATTTCCATAGTGCAGATGGAACGCTAATGTCTAAACAGGACCAGACTATATAATAACAGTAAGACAACCATGCTGCAGCCCTGACAAGTTGATAACAGATAAGCCTCTTCTCAAGTTTGGAGAGTGGGACATGGCTAGGATGTGGAGAAGGGAAATGGAAGAAAGTCAGTTTCAATAGTTCAAATAAGCCACTGGGGGCTTAACCACCTTTTCATAAAATTTGGGACCTTTATTATTTGACACTGCTCCTTTAAAATTACCACACACATTTTCACCAAACAGGAAGTTTATTCTTGAGATCTGACCTGAAAATTGGGAAATCTTGCCACATACTAGAATGCCTTTTTGGGGCCAAGCACCCTTAGCTCCCCCACAAGAGGAAATCAGCACCTATCGTGGCCAGTCCCCCAATTTGAGAGCTCAAATCGAAGTTTTATAGCTGATTTCTAACAGCCTTAAAACGCCGAACATTCATAACTATAGCTGCCCAAACTGCATATGTACTGTAGTCTGCAACCCTTCCGCTTTGCTACAGCACAAAATCTTCCATTTCTACCCAGTATGGGTACAGCAGATGCACAATGGCAGTCTTTACATCTGAAGATCTGCCGTTGCCTGTTGGTTTTCTGATATTATTCATGATGTGTATCAGTTTCTCCTTCTTTTCCATGATCCTCCCCTGCAGGGGAAGCTGCACTGCACAAAACAGGGAAACACAAAATAAATGTTCATCGCTGTGTGTATCAATTTCCCTGTAATGAATCAGTGATTCAGCCAATAGTTATTGAGACTAGGTATAAATCAAGTTGAAGAACAGTGTTTTCTGGAATGAAAAATGAAGTCAGTGGTTATGAGTACAAGTCCATAATACCTACGTTACAATGAACAGAAGGAAAGGTGAAGCAGTTTTTTCTATTACACAAAGAATATTAGTAGATGCATCAAAAGCCTCATATTATTATGCCATGTACTGTGCCGTCAAACACAAATCTCCTATGTGGCACAAACTGCACTACCATACTACACTACTACAATTTCCATCTGCTCCATATAATTTTTCTAAGTCACTATTTTCATTTGTTTTACTTTTCAGACAAAGAAAATATTTTCAGAAAGGTTCTGTAGGGATACATGTTTAAGAATCTGTGGAATCTATGGTGGTGTGCTATAAAGATTTTATTCAGCATGACTTTGGGATATGTGCATTACAGTACAAAGGTTGAAGGGTGTTAGTCTTATTTATTGAGGTATTTTTGTGGCACCCACAAAACACTGGGCACTTTCTGGAAAATATGGTCCCTGCCCTGCAGAGTTTACAAGCTAAAAGACAAAGGCATGAGATTAATGCACATATTATCTACAGACAGAGCCCCAAGCCTCCAAAGACACACACACATATAATTTTAAATATGTGCCCAAGTCTTTGAAGGATCATGGCCTGAAACACCTAAATCAAAATGGTGAGCCCTTGTACCTCTCATTGACAGTGGTGGAAGCTATATACTCAGCACCTATTAAAATCATGCCATCGATGTCTAACTTTGGGCACCGTGGTTTAAAAATCTGGCCACATTATGTGTTTGCATATATACATATACACAGAGATACATTAGGATGTAAAATATTGTTTAGGAAAATAACCGTTTAAACAATTAAAATGTATATCGTTTAAACAGTTAACCGCTATGATATTTTACATCCTTAGGGGTGACTGGGGGGGGAAAGGGGGAGCGCCTGGGAGCTATATGGGGGCAGCCCAACATGCCTTGGTCCTGCCTCGGCATGGGGGCTTGGCCCCTCCAATTGCCCCTGGAGCAAGAAAGGTGGGGATGGAGACTGCTGCCACTCCTGGAGCCTGCCAATCGTCCAAACTCCAGAGCCGGGGCACCACCACCTCCCAGCCTGCAGGAGGGGGCAATAAGACACTCTGCTCCCTGCCCACCCCCATCCACCACACCATGCCCATCAGCCCCCTCCCATGCACCTGGCCCTGCCCTAGGATCGGGGATACCCTCTATGCCCGTCCAACCCCTCCCCCCCCCGATTCTTCACCTGGGCACACCTCAGCTGCTGCCCGGCTCGCTGTTGTTCATGCTGGCACAGCTGCTGGTGCGAAAGTGAACCCCTCAGCTGCCAGAACTTACCCCTGCACATGCCCAAGCATATGTCCCAGTCCTCCCCCCCATTGTCCCTCCCTCCCTGCAACACCATAACTCCACTCACCCCCAAGTGCATAGTCAGCCCCCCATGCAGCAAATGGTTAAACGGTTAATGCAATTTGTAAACGATAAGACTAATAACTTACCAGTTAACTGTTTGATACTTTACATCCCTAAAATATATACATAGCGGATTAAAATATGCTTATTTTAACTGTGTAGTATTCCCCACATTTGTACAGAGTGCATATACACACACACACACACACACACACACACACACACACACACACACTGTCAAAGCTTTTCGGTTTTGTTGGTTGTACTGATGTCCTCTATTTTCATTTTCCTTCTCAGAAAGAACTTTAGGTTCAAAGCAATTAGCCAGGTCGTTCAGATGGCTTTTCCTGCTCCTTAATACATGTTTTTGGGTTTCTCTTCCCTCTCCTGTTGGTGATTTACAGTCTTATGGAAACACATCATCCTGCAGAATGGAGGGGCTGTCACCAAATCATTGAACATAAGTTGCCTTGCAAAGGTTTCCGACGGTTTTACCCAGGGACACGTCATTTATGCAGTGCAAACCGTCCTCAGTGAGCGACGCCTCAGGCAGATGCATAACAAGCCGCTGACAGCTGCTGAGTTCCTGGGTTGCCTGGCCAGGCAGGACCCCGTGTACAAAGAGGAAGAAGAAACATTTAAGGTGAAGTTCAGATCTATGTTAATAATGCTCCTTTCACTCTCCCTTTCAGCGTTCTCACCCACATGCATTGTTTTGTGTCTTCAAAAACCCTTTTCCATGGCGTGACGAAGTTCTAGGTGTTATTTTTAAAAATGTAAGAATGTTCTTGAAAAATAATTGTTGCTTTGTTTATTGAAAAATTCAGTTTGGGAATAGAAACACTTGCACCAGTAGATGAGTCCAGAGGGTGATTCAGCTAAGGCATGCCCCTCAAATATTTGTGGCTCACTCTGCACACAGTCCGGTGGTGGAATCATCTCTCTCCATAAAGCAGGATTATTTTTGTGTAGTGATTAATTCTGCTTTACTAAAGGGATGGCACTGTATTACAATTGCTCAGTCTTTCCTGGCAACTGTACCAGTTTACCAGACTAAGGACCTGATTCGAAGCCCCTTGAAGTCAGCGGAAAGACTCCCAATCACTTTGGATCAGGCCCTGAGACCTTGACTGTATCAACCAGCACCTGTTTCTGTCTCCACACCACCACCCTCCCACATATGTCCTCTAACTCCAAATCAAACATGATCGCATGCTCTGGACCAGTGGCCATAAAAAGCATCATAAAACGTGTCTGCACCTGAATGTGATTGGTGCTGGGTGTCTCACTGGATGAGGTCCATTGTGTCTACTAATTGCTCATGCTGTCCTCTCCTCTGTACAAGAGGCTCAGCCCTACCATGTACTGAACCAAGGTGAAGTCAATGGATGTGGAGAGTACACCTCACACCTTTCCAGACAGGACCCTTGCCCTGCAGTCAATAGTAGAATGTGAATGCCACTCTCTACCTCTCACTTATCCTACATACACACAATAAAATATTACATAGGCTGGAAGGGGAAACTTTTAACAGCTGTCAGTGCTGCACTTTGATTTTCTTTCTTTACTTCTCCAGCAACAAGCAGCGTTGAGTTTCCAGCAACTTCAACACACACAGATAACTGAGTCACTGATCACCAATCACATGACTGAGTCTAAACCCAGGCAATGGTTGGCTGGATTGTTCTCACGAAACATGTACATCTTTCTCTCTACCCCCTAATTTCATTTTGCATACACTCCCCCTGTCAGTTGAATATTCTCCAGTTTCTATGCAGAAACATTTGGCTCTATGAATATGGTTCGCTATCACTCTCTTTCCCATAACCACATTGGTCGTTGAGGTACCATCATTGATGAATGACCACCCAATTGTCTCCACCCCATACAATTGTGTGTCAGTGCCTGAGTCTCTGCGATGTCTATTCCTATCCACTCTTTTATGTTGTCAGTCCATCTCTTCTTCTGCCTGCCTTCTTCTTCTCTTCCCCTATACTGTCCTTTGGAGGATGATCTTGGATAGGCCAGATTATCTTGTTACATGGCCGTACCATTTCCGCTTGCACTTCTTCACAGTTGTCAGGAGATCTTCATATGAGCCAGCACATTGGGTGATGATGTTCCGAACCTCTTCATTTGCGACCTGGTTGAAGTAGGAGATGCCCAAGATTTTACCAAAGTATCTCATCTCCACTATCTGTATTTTCCATTCAAGTTGTGCCATAAGAGTCCATGTCTCTCACACACAAAAAAAAACAGAGCTGACCAGTGTGTGCAGCAGTTTCAGTTTGGACTTCAGAGAAATGTTCTTGTTCCTCCAAATTGGCTTTAGCTTTGCCAGTGCTGCTGTTATTTGTGCAGTTCTTGCCAGAACTTCTGCCTTTGATCCCTCGTCGGTGATGATTGCCTCCAGATACTTGAACATTTGGCATTTTACCCTTACTATCCATCCAGTATCTTGCCTCAAGGAGTGATTAACATTTCAGGGTTGTATCATAGGAGGAAGAATTCATTCCCAATTCCAAGTAGCAATCCACTTATGCCATGAAATGTGTGGCCTGATATTGGTTGTTACTTTTTAACTGAGCTAGTGCAACAGCAAATGTGATTCCTATTAACATAAAGGTATGCATGTTGTACAGCACAAAGTATGCTGACAGCAATCAAATAATTTTGAATCTGGCTAAAATATTTCTCTCTATATCCTGTGGCAATGATTTCTTTGCATTAAATATATCTTTCTTTTAAAATGTATTTCCTTTTACCTGTTTTAAATTTGTTTCCTTTAAATGTCCTGTAGTGTAGCCTCTGTTCTTGTGGTTTAGCACAGGGAAAACAATTGTCAAAATGGCCTTTACAGTAACATTCAGAGATCCCTCCTAGCTTTTTTTTTTTTCCACATTAATTAATCAAGTCTTTTAATCTCTCCTCATATGGAAGCAACTATCCCCTGTGTCTCTAATCATTTTCATTGCTCTTTGCTGGGCCCTTTCTCTTGCTTTGTCCTTTTTGAAGTGAAGTGACTAAAACTTAAAGCAGTATTCAAAGTGAGGATTAGTACGCTGATGAATCTTTGATTTCTATTCACTCTGAAGATGAATCTCCCCATTTGACATGTAGTTATATTCTGCCATTGTTCCCAAAGTGAATATAAATAATGGAAAATCATGATAATATGATTTATAAAATTCAGTTATATATACCCATTAAAAAAGTGACCTACTTACTGCACATACTTGATACAAAATATTTAAGTAGAAACATACAAATAGCCTTATTGGATCAACCAGTTGTCCAGTATCCTCCCTCTGACAGTAGTCAGTACAAGACACTTCAGAGGAAGGTGCAAGAAAACCTCTACTGATAATTATAGATCACCATGATCCCAGGGGAAGTTTTTCTATAGGAAGTCAGTTGTTGGCTTATGCCCTGAAACTTGAGGGTTCAAATCTCTTATAAACAGAAACTCTAACTGTGTATGTTATTGTTCATTAGAGAAAATCTAATGAGGCTTTGGATCTTGCTAAGCAGTTTGCTTAAGTAATATCTTGTAGCAGTTCCACTAGTTAAAGATTCTGTGAAGAAACTATCCTGGGGACATGCCAGTCAATAGGTTAATTATTTAAATAAACTGAATATACAAAATTAAGGAAAAGGAAACAAAAGATGAGATTGGAAATCATTAATCCACCACATAAGGCCAGGCCTTTGCTGGCACTATGGCAAGGGGGTTGGAGTAGGTCTCAATATTCCCTCACATTTACCACGCGCTACCACATTGTTTAATCAGTCCTTAATAAGCTGTTTGTAAGAGTTCCCTCACCGTGGAGAATTTCTTCGAAGTCCAACAGCCCAATGGTTTCAAGGTGCAATCCCTCAAAAGTTTGTACCTAGCCCACAACGAATGTGCACCACCACCATGCCCCACTACCCCAAGTACATTATAGCCTAATTATTCAAACCCACTGAAGTCTGGGTCAGACTTTGTATAATGCAGTCATCAGACGGGTCAGATAGAGAGTTTGGAAGAGTGGGTATTCAGTTCAATCAGAATAGTTAGATTGTGGATCACATTATCATAACTGATCCACAACTGGTTGGCCATTTTGCTACTGACACATTTTGTTTACCTGTTTAAGATATTTAATCCACAAGACACTACAGTTCCTATCACTCCATTGTGAATTGAGATAGTGTAGGGATAAGTGTGGCTGGAGAGGAGAAAAGAGAGATGGGAACTGACCTAGGTAAGATTCTCATGTGAGAAGCAGAAGCCAAGACAGCAAGATACTGATCCTTAGGAGTCAGAGAGGGAAAGAGTCAAATTCATTTCTGGCATAACACAAGAGCTGAACATAGTTAATAGCTTTTTCAAAGGGGAAGGCACTTCCTCATGCACGTCAATATCTAGTCACATCTTGATCTGCAGAATGGAACATTATGTTGCTAATACAGATGTGCATACTTAAAGTTTGAGGAAAGATTATTTAATAGGCACAAATGATTTTCAAATATTTCCAATTCAGCCATTTTAAATTATTTTAACATGTCCCAGCGGGGTCTTGTTGACGTTACGGCCCAAGAGCTTTCAAGTTTGCAAAGCAACCAAAACAAAACCATTTACAAGTCACAGAACTATGAACAAGCATATGAAACCAATAAACAGCTTTTTTTAATTATTATTTGTTTATCTTTCCCACTGAAATTAAAACAAATGAAGAAATTTGGAGAACTACCAAAAATATGCTCGTTATACTGCAAGTTTCAGATCAGAGGTAATTTTGACAAGAGCTACATATCCTTGGAAATAGGGTTGATCACAGAAGTTCAAACATCCCCATAACTATAGCAACACAAGTGACACAGCTAAGTGTTCATGTTAATGAGGAACTCTGCAAGCAGATGATTGCTACACTCCTTGTTATAATAGTGTTCTCAAGAGTTCTAACGCTCATCTTTCAGCTTCTCCACAAGCCAACCAGGATTTTAAGGTTTTTGTTAGGAACACTCCATTGTACATGCAAAAATTATTGAAATGTGCTTTCATGCTTTTTTTCCCTCCTCTCTAAACACTTATTTGATTCTCCAGGTTTGGTATGCCAAGACACCTTTGGGTAAAGCCCGAGTCAGAGCACTGACAGAAGGTGAGGAAGTGGGAAAAGGAAAAGGGAAGGAGAAAGGAAAAAAGAAGGGAGGAAAGAAAGGGAAAAAGAAGAAAAAGTAATTGATTTCCTTGAGTGGGGTCTCATCTGGGAATACATCATAGGACGCTTATTGGTCCCTTTCTCTGAAGACGGGTGAGGACATTAGAAGTAGCATATACAAAATACATCCCAAATCTTTGGCCAGCTCCTGAGGAAGAATATATTTGTGTGTTCCATGAAAAAAAAGTTGCAAATAGTACAAGACACCAGTGTGACATTTAACTCCCACAAGATTAAGAGCTAATGACCACTGACTTTCTCAAGCATTGTTTATTCTAAAGCGTTTTTAAAAAATTACTTAGGATTGTATCATACTATCAGTTTTTAGGCAAAACTCCTTATTGATTTCAATGAGGAATTTTGCTTAAAAATTGATGTCGTGTGAAGAGCCTTTAATTATTTAATTGTATTTGAATAACCTAGATGCTTTATAAAACTACCTGCTTTCCAGACCTGTATGTCAAGTGTATTCTCATTTCCAATAAATTAGTTATAAAGGCTCTTTTTAATTTTTGTCTGACCGTGGGCTGTTACAAAACACTTACTGTAGCCTACCATGGCTCAACAACATTTATTTACAGGATCACATAGACATTCACACGTGGACCAGCAGCACTTCGCCTTTCCACAAATGTCACCATGCACAAATACCACAGATGCAAATATTGGCAGAAAACATATAAAAAGAATCATAAACAGAGGAAATTCATTTTGGTGGTATTTATTTCAAAGTGTGTTTGTGAATACTGTTTTGTGATATTTGAGTAGCTCAAACCACAGTGCTGCAATATTCGGGTTGCTAACACTGGTAGAGGATATATATTTTTTAAACCATGGGAATATTTCCATTGGTCCTAAATTTTAAGCTAAATTTGACCTGACCTATACTAAGTTTTTAAAAAATATGCGCACTTTATTGTATGGGCCATCAACGTGCAAAGACTTACATTGCACACAAGAACCGTTCTCTTGATTTCAAGGTAACAGATCTGTTGACTTCAATGGGACTTTTCATAAGTATGTCATGCATGCATTTAAATTTTGCAGGATTGGGGTCATGGTTTGTACACGAGTTCGCCTGTAGCAACCAAACCTGAAGCTTCAAATGGCATCATCTCTTCCTTTAAGGGACACCCGAGGGCTTCTGATGGACAGCTGCCTAACTGTTGGCTCCCTTGGCCATTTGCTATTGTTGTCCCTCTTGTTTAGCAACTAGAGCACAGCAAGTCAAATAATGAATGCATTTATTCATGAATAACTTGTTTAGGGACCTGACAGAAAAAAATCCTCAAATGAATCATCTACTGACTATGAATAGATCAGAGTAGTCAAATAATGACACAAGTTAGTCACAAAGTAGTTTACTCAAGGAAATTTACTTGAGTTATTCATACCTGGATCAGCTCTAAGCCTTTGGAGGTGATTGGGAGCCACTAATGGGTAAAGCATCATCAGTATGCCAGTGATACCTCAACAGGTCTTTTACCCAGTATCTCATAGAGATTGGAACTTGTACGACAACTTGCCATTTCACAGGCCTGGTGCTCGTTGGTAGGAATAAACATTGAGGAACTGAAATATATTACACTGCACCTCATTAGAGGGAATATGACTGCTTGCTATCAAGTTAGTTCACAAATCTCGAGGTCTAATAGGACTCATGTGTACTCCTAAATTCTCAATTAATACCTGCTTTCATCGCAAACTGGCCAAGAGATTGAAGCCTTTCCTCTCAGTGTGGACTTCATAATGCGAATTCTACCATAGCTATTTAAATTTATATACAATGCTCATCATCACCATGGTATCATAGTGTCTATATGTAACTTTGTTATCTCAAAGCTAGAATACTATAACACATGCTACGTGGGATTACGCTAGAAGGCCAGCCAGCAGTTTCAACTAATGAAGACTGCATCATCTCACTTTTAGATAGAGCAGTCCAGTGAGATCATAGTACACCTGTGTTCTCCTCTGGTGACCAATTCAAGGCTGCTCTAGTTCTGGTGGAACAAAGCAGTCACTCACTGGGAATTAGGAAGGGGCCTCAGAAAAAAAGAGACCTTTTTCTAAACAAACTGCCTGTATCCTTCTGTTTGGTTTGTTTGGCTCCCAAAGCTAAAGCCCTGAGAGCAAAGTGGGTCAGGTCAGGGCTCCCCTTTCTCCATAATTTTTCCCCACTAGAACACAGTGGTTTCAGGAAAAAAGACGCAGCAATAAACCCGGAGAGGTTTGTTCTTACCTAGTAAATGGGCAGAGCATGGTGCCAAACAGGCATGTCCTACTGAAAGACTGAAGGAAAGGAGAGCCTGGTTGTCAAGCTCCTCTTAGCAAAGCATACAGGGAAGGGGAGGAGTCTGGGGTCCTATCAAATGCAGACTCTCTTATATCACAGTTAGGGCTCGAAAGGAAGTTGGTGCTGAAGATGATACTAGCCGGGAAGAGAAACCCGGGCAAGAAAACACACAAGTCTAAAGAGGCTTATGTGAGAGACTAACTGTATACAGAAGGACTTCGGGAATCAAATCCCTGAGCACAGTGGGAAGAACTGGTTGATTCCTGTTTAATTAACTCTCTCTTTTCTCCCACTGCTACTGGGGGGAAAGGGCCTGTTGACTCATCACTACAGCTGGTGATAATTGGTTACCTCAGAAATACGCCTCTTTTGGCCCTAACCACTACAGCCCCTGAACAGCTCCCATCATTCATGTATTCTTATCCTCCTCACCCCTGGGAGGGAGTGTCTCCAGTGTTACCAATGGGCACGGAGGTGCAGGAAAGATTGCATGACCTGCCTGAGGTCCCACAGGAAGTTTGTGGCTGAGCTGGAACTGGGACCCATGTTTTCGGAGGCCCAGTTCACCGCCCTATGCACTGACCCATCCGTCCTACAACAGTACTTGCATTCAATGGAAATGAAACAATTCCCAATAGAAATCTGTCTGAGCCTGACAATTTTTAGAGCAAAATGCAAGACCTTTCTTTGTGCAGGCTTCTTTTTTCCCACCCCATCTGTAGCAGTTGGAATCCCATTGGTAATTAGTCCCCTGGCTGCTAGAGTCTTGTCATGTAGTGAACAATGAGATTCTATGCGCATGAACAATGTCCTGTATTTAATCACTTGCACCGAACAGCTACAAAATTCGATGTAATTTTTTGCAGACACTCAGCTGCAGCCTGTTGGTAGCTTTACGAATTCAAGCACCCTGAGCTTAACATATTCCAAATTAAAAAAACCTCCAACTATCCTTCTTGAAGAGTTCCAGGCTCAAAAAATAATATTGCTAAGCTTTCTATTAACCTTTTGTAGTCTGTCAGCAGGAAAATTAATTTGGTCAAATTCTGCTCTCAGCCCCACCGACCTCTTAACAACATAATAGTTATGTTCAACTTCAACAGGGTTGCTACGGCATTACTGATGGCAGAAGATGAACTGATAAAAATAAGAAGATTAGGCTGGACATATGTAAAGCCATTATATAACATTCAAATAGGTTAAATAGTATTACTCAGCTAAAAACTAAAGTAACAATGGGTGAAACCCCCAAAGAGACTTTTCGCATTGCACTGAATGAGTTAGGTGTCTGCCCCACTTCACACAAAATGGCTGGAGGAAGAGAAAGTGGTGCCACTACCATTTTTTAGCCCATCAGTTTGAGCACTGGGTTGTGAGGTGAACCATGTTCAGTCCCCCCCTTCCTGGCGGAAGAGGGAGAAAGGATTTGAAACAGGGTCTCCCACCTCTTCGGAGAGCGCTTTAACCACTGAGCTACAGGATAGTCTGATGTGGGGGGGTGAGGGCTCTCTAAGTATCTCCTGGGGAAGCTGGTCCACTGTGGATAAATAAAGACAGAGAGAGTGGGCCAGAGACAGAATGACTCTCTAGTCCAGTAGTTAGAGCTCTCTCCAAAGAGGTGGAAGATGCTTATGGGGCTCGGGGGGGTTGTGGATCACAATGGGGTACTTAAGTGCCTAAAAACAGGATTTAGGCGCCTAATTCTGGATCTAGGCACCCAAGTAGCTCCATAGATTCCACCCAACATGACTGGCATAGTGTATGTCCCCCCAGCATACTGCTCCACTCCTAACCACATCCACAGTGGTACGAAGCACCTCATATCCACTCACACGTCTGCACAGATGTGCATGACAGGATAGACTCTGGCTTCTAATTTTTTCCCATGTGTTCTTCTATGTTATACAAGTAATTAAATGTTTCCATTTCTTCTCAATTTATCCTTAACCCGTATCTCTCAGTGGTGCTCTACTGGATCTGTCCTTGTAAGCAATAAAGCTGGATTGTACATGGATATTAAAAGGACTGGGATTTGGAAACCACAACCGGCATATCTACATAGCAAGAAAAAACATTATGGGCAGGTTCACTGGCTGGTTAAGCTAGGTTTATAACTGGCTTGCATTGCCAGAATGGCACAAAGCAACCAGATGCTTTGGTGTGGGTAGCTGTATACCTACAACACCTCTGTAAAGAGCGTCAGTCTTTAAAAAGACTAGAAAGCAATTTTATTGCTATATAAGAACAAGCTCTGATTAGTATCAGGGAACATGTAGCTATGTGAAAATAAAACTGTTGCATCAAGCAGAGGCAACACTCACTGTAATTTCAGTGTTAATGATTGAACAATGTAATTAAGTGGCCCCAGTTCATTCCCCAGCATTAGGTCCCACTGTGAGGCTAATAACGTTCGTGAAAGTAATATTGCTAAAGGTGTCCTGTCAGTCTTACATATTTGCAACAATTACAGGGTGGATTACTTCTAAGATGTGTATCAGATATAGTGTAATTACACTCCACCCTCTTTTTAAATCTTCCTGTTATAGCATTCTGATGGCAAAGTTATTTACAGTAGCAGTCAAGAAAAATGCTCAGAACTGTAAGGGTATGTCTACATGGCTGTACTGATTGGCACCAGGTTCTGAGCACCCAGCTTAGCCTGGTTTGGGTGCCAATGTTCCAGTAACAAACCCACACCTATATTACTACACCCTGTTTCTGCACCCACCTGGTGTGTCTGGGTTCTTTGTGCTGAGATGGTTCAGGATTCTCTCCCAGTCAATTGCAGGAGGAATTGTCTATCCTTTGGGGGCATTGTGAGAAGACATTGGAGGACTATCAGCACTGGAGTGATTTTTGCCTGCGTCCTCGTTGTCAAGTGGGTTGTCCAAGTAACAGTAACATCCGGTTCTAGCCTGTACCATCAGCCAGGGCGGATAGCCAGGGGTTAAAGCATCTTCAAACCAAGGTCAGTTTTCTGTCCGAGTGGATGCTGGAGCAGGGGGCGGGGAGAGTCTAACACTCAGGTCAGAGCCTGAGTGAACTATGCAGAGAAGACATACCTACAACTATGGCTCCTCCAGAAATGGGTGTTGCTACTCAGTGACAGTACTGTGAAGCCACAGGGCTGCTAACTTCCTGCGGTATCTGCTTACCCAGAGCAGGCCAGTAAATACAATAGCCAACATTTGCAACACACAGGGTCTGATTTAGTGGTCATTAAAATACTGTAGTTAAAAATACAGGGAGTGAGTTTCCTAAACCATAACTTATTATTGCTTATATTGCAGTAGTATCTAGGACCCAGAGAAGGCTTGCCTGTAGGAAAGGGCTGCTTATAACACTTGCCACATCTTGCAATACAGCAAATATTTATAACGGACAGCATGGTAGCTGGGCTTTCCATCTTATTCTAACGTATCAGTAGCACTTCTGTTGATACTTTGCATGTATGGCAAATGGAACCATAGCTTCAAAATAATCCAGAGGCTGGGGAGAGTGGAGAGAGGGGAATCCCTCATCTTGAAAAATCCCAGCAGAATGCGTACATATCAGTCATGATGAGTCGTCTGAAGAGGACAGAGTGTAACACAATCTCTTGCTGATTTCCCTATTTTACTACTCCCGATGGAATCCCAGTGCAAATGCATGGAGCTGCCTGGCTGCCAGAATTGTTCATTCTGTATTGCCAGGAAGCTAATCCAAGAGCACCAGCAAAGCAGAGAAACGAATCTGTCACGCTCATTTATATATGTGAGTGATCTACAGAATCATCGGCTAAATTATTTAAGTGTCCCATTATTATTAAATTACTGGGCATTCATTGTAAGAACAGTCATAATACAGTAACTAATTTGGTATTAATGTGAATGTCAGAGTTTCATTGCAGTTATTCTGTAATTCATCATAAAATAATTTACCAATAAATTAATTGGCTTAATTGCTTACTACAGGAGAACAACATATGATATGACTTTTTTTTTCAATGTTCATATTTCCTTCCTATTTCTTCTTTAATCCTTTAGCGGCCAGTCTTGTCAGGTGAAAAACTTGCTCTGAAATTTTCAGGATACGTTTGTGCCATTATTTATTGATAAACCTAAAACAATACATGTAATTTATCAGTAGTACTTGGGAAAAGGATGGATAAGAAGCTGAAACTATTTCGCCATTGCACTAACATTTTAGGCAACTAACATCAATATCAAAAAACAAAATGTCACCTTAAAGCATAAGAAATAGTCTCAGATGACAAATGCATGAGCTCATTCTCCTGGCTGGCAAATTCATGGTTTGCATTTTGCAAAAAAATTCCTACAAAAGGATTACAATTAGATAATTGATTAGATTAGATCATTTGATTACAATTAGATAACAGTAAATTAAATCTATTTCTCAGAGCTGGGAAGGCAAATGATATGTAGTATTGCACTCCAGAGCTACCAATAAGTCGTTTATGTTCACACATTCATTTCCAACATTTATTAATCTAAAACAAAATATTTGGGGGGAATTAAAATATTGAAAAGGTGACCGTGGCCTTTTGCAGTAGATTCTAAACCTAAGTCTAACAGGGCCTTTTGGCACTTTCAAGCCCCGATAAGAACTTTCACTGTTTACAGGAAGAATTTGTTTGTAAACACCCTCAGATATGGAAAGTACCAAGGATATTTTTATACCTATTAAATATATTAAGGAAAAATACCAGGTTTTAATTGGTCTTAGTATAATAAGATTGTATTTATTCACTAGCTGTACTGCTTTAAGTACGCTGGTATTTTGCTGTTGCACTGCCAACTCTCATCAAAAAAGGATATAGTTAAAATAGTAGAACCTGAGCGCTTCCAACCAGTAAAATCTCTCCATCACTAATCCTCTGATATACGGTCATCCAGCATCTCGACAGATGAAAGGAAAGACGACAAAGTCAGTCAGTCAACAGTGCTTGGCAACAGCGTGGGAGAAGAGCCCAATGCGCGAGCATCAGACTAATGCTCCAGGATGGATTTGAACCAGCAATCTTTACATGAACGGTTACAATCTCGTTATCAGGCCCATCAAACACCCCCCCCCTTATGTGGATTCAATAATACCAGTATCGCTTATTGCCATGCAGAAAGGGAAATAAGATATAATGGTATAAGCACATTTATACCAGTATAACTACTGGTAAAATAAATCACACCACTAGTCAAAATAGTTATACTGTCACAAGCTGCGTAGACCGGGCCTTAAAAGCTCAACCAAAAAGGAGGTGTGATCCTTTGAGAGTCAAGCATAATATGCACGCAGTCTGCTTTGGTTTTAAGCGGTGCGACTGTTCTGGAATGAACGTGAGGAGATATGTAAGTGCCGTTCTGGTGACTGGACAGTCAATGGGCAAAGACCAGAGGAGGGAGTTACTGGAATGCTACTGTCAAGGGTCTGGGCATGGCAAAAGTGTCATCAAAGCATTTTAAATTTCCAGCAGCAACAATTGCTCCCAAAGGTTAACATGCGAGCTCTCCATCAACTCTTCCCTAAGCTAGGCTATGGTTATGTTAAGTAATAAATATCACATTTCAAGAAACAGCAATCACTTATGAAACAAGGTACCTTAGGAATGGAATAACTAAAAACATTCCACAAACTAAAATCTTTTGGATATGCTGTTCCTGAACAGCTAAGGCCTCAACAGTGGGCTCTCAACTCATGTACATAGCGTGGGATTCTTAAAAACGCTCACTGCTAGCCTAGCTTTCCTCCCACTGAAGTTGGTAACAAAGCTCCCATTGAATTCAATGGGAGAACCGTTAGGCTTACACTGAGTACTATGGAGAAGATGCCCAGATATTATGGTGATGGGTGCTCCCTTGAAGTAATCTCATGTGGGATGGGGAGGAGGAAATTGAGAATTTATGGGAAGGGACCAGTGGGGCAAATGCTGGGAGGAAAACTAGCTGGAGCTGGCCGCTCACGGACTTTTTCAGCTATGCAAACATCCTCTCCCCATACACCCAGAATCCATGAAACTTCAAAACCACGCCTGGGTTCAGGCTTGACGCGGATGTTTTGCACCACTCTGATTCTACGTACATTGGGCTAGAAGCCTAATTGCTCTTTTTCACAAGAGCTGTTTTTTGAAGAAAATTCAATGCTGCAGCCAAAATAGCCTCATGAACCAATTTTAGGCTGTAGACACAGCTTGCAGGATTTAATTTGACCTTTCAGTCAAGCACAGAAGAAATCTTCACAACATATACAAACAGTGAGTACCAGATCATATTAGCAGAGCAGGGACACTGAAGGGCCCAAGTTTCAAGCACTGGTCTAACCCAAGTACAAGCCATTTATTAAAAAATGGAAATGGCTAAAAACTATGAAGTTGTGTTTGTACAAAGTATGCATGGGGTATTATTAGAGACCTGGCTTATGTCAAGCTCTCAGGTTATGTCTTTCGTGCCAAAGCCCTTTAATCAGACAACGTAACTCCTGTTATAACCAGAGCCAACATTTGCCTTTGATCGTTGCCAGTTTCAAATGAAATATTTTTTCTTGCTACTCTTCACTGACCAATTTAGAGATAACGTGTCTGTGATTGCAGTTGCTTTCCAGAGAGAGTTGACTCCTTTTGTACGTGGATTTTACAGACAGCACTTAAATATTCTGGCCATATTGCAATAAGACTCCAATAGTTTCCTGCTTCCTTGCAAAACACCCTTCTCTGGGAGTTCAATACAAATATGCTGTATTGTCTCAAGGCAGAAGAAAAAAAAAGGCTCAGAAGAAAAGGGGAGTGGGGTGGGGCAAGGCACACAAAAATTCTTCTGTTGTTTCCTGCACATTGCTCTGCTCTACACAGGAATTGGATTGTCTATTACTAAGTACCACGTAATAGACTGTACCGGATTCCGCAGAAATCAACAATAAGCCAAGCTGTTCTAGTGTGTGCATTCCTGCTGTAGGGTGAAATTCATGGCTTAAGCCACAACGTGAGACTGAAACGAGACTTAAGTGGTGCTGGAGGCCAGGTGCAGGCTCCTTTGGACTAGATCGTAAGCTCAGTGCCAACACTTCCACGCTTGCTCAGCTTTAAGCATGCGAGTAGTCCCTTTCACGTCAATGGAACTATTAGATGTGTTCCCAGGTAAGTGTGTGTGTGTATTTTCACTATCAGAGCCTCCGTGTATATCTTACCTGCATTGTGAGCTGCTATTTCTCCTATGCCCCACTCTCGTTTCAGGAGCAGGGGCCTTTCCTGTTCTTCCAATGTCCATTTATTTACAACACTTACATTGGGCGCAGTTTAACCCTTCCAATGTTAGGCCTGAGAGCGCAGGCTCTTGACAAGCTGAACTTCAATAAAGACAACGGAAGAGGGAGTGTGGTTCAGTGGTTAGGTCTTTAGCCTAGGCCTTAGGAGATATGGGTTCAAGTCCCTGTTCTGCCACAGATAAGACACCTACGTCCAGATCCAGAAAGATATTTCGCTGTTGAGGGTGTATCTACACTGCAGCTGGCAGTGAGTATCCCAGCCCGGAGGAACCAAATTGAGGCAGAGCACGAAAAACTGCAGGGTGGCTGTTGTGGCACCAGTGGAGGCTTGGGCTAGTCCCCTGGGTCTGACCTTGGCTGGCTAGCCGGCGCTGCTCATGACCACACCATTATTGTTAGCACGCTAGCTCGGCTCAAGCAAATGCAAATCTGCCCACCTGGCTGGCTTGCTCCCAACTGCGGCATGGACAGTGGTCTCGCCGTGCCTCAGTTCCTCGTCTGTAACATGCAGATGCCAGCACTTCCCTACCCTGTAGGTGTGCTGAGACAAGAAATCCATTGCAAAAATTATGAGGCACTCAGATACTCTGATAGTGGTGGTTACCAGATTGATCCTTTAGCAAGCGACTTGAAAGTGACCATTGGACCACAAATAGCTACTGAAGGAGTAGCTTGCCTCTGCCAAGATGGTGGAGTGGGGAGGGGGAGAGTGAAAGCATTGGCAGAGAAAGTTCCTTTACCATAAAGGCACTCGAAGAGAGCGCCTGTGCTCCTATTTCCTTCTCTTACCCCAACCTGGACTATGTTTTCCCAGACTGGAAGACGGTTCCATTCAATCTCACAATGATTTTAAAAAGTGACATTTCAAAGTCAGGGACCCATTAGTCAGTAACGAGCTCCAAGATATGCACATCCAAGGCCATCAGTGTAGCTTCTGAGGGCAGGCTCTCCACTCGGGAGGCCTGGAAATTAAGCCACTGAACTACAACTCAGGACACCTGTCTTCTTTTCCCATCTCTGCCACTGACCTTCTGTCTGATCCTTGGCACGTCCCTTCCCCTCTGACTATTTCCACTCCCACCCTTCTACTGGCTAGAGAACAAGCTCAGCAGGACATGAGTTGCTTCTTGCTCCACTAGGTGAACAGTTCTTAGCACGAGGGGGCCCAGATCAGAGCTAGGTCTTGTAGGCACTGCCACAGTAAATAAATCTAACATCAGCCTTGTACCTCTCGCCACACTCCAGGCAGGCACCAGCCTCCCATTCATGCACAGCTGGTTGTAGCGGATTGTTTAAGTGGCCATTAAAAAATAGAACATGTTTCTCCCCAGCAAAAACAAAATCCTGTAATACAAAGTGAAACTGACTGTTCTATTAACTCCTATCCTGCATCAGCAAGTTTCTAAAGTGTTGAAATGTTATAATTGACTTTTCTGCTAGTAGCAAAATGTCACTTTTTCTTAATACCTCATAAGTCAGTAATACATTTCAAAAGCCTCTAATGCTACTACCACAACAGGACTTACAAATTAGCACATTTTTAGCTTTTCATTAAACACAATACAAAAAGCCGTCGCATATTAGGGTTTCTCTTCTCGTTATTGAAAGTACTGGCACTTTGGAACTTCTGGTAGCAAATTATAATGCACTCAGCAAAGGTCTATTGTAAATCAGCACTTCAAAAAGTATCACATACTCGGCCCTCTTTAAGCACTGAAAATATTGGAGTCTATTTGAAAAAGCCTTATGGAGTCTGTATCTAGCCTTGCAAATCATCACAGCACTATGTAGAGAGCTTCCTTTTATTTTCTCATGGCATCAAGCCATTTTTATTCTGACAAAAAAAGAGGATTCTTTCTTGCTGGGATTAAAAAAATACATAAAATAACAAGCTGGATAAAAACCCCAAATCATTTAGGGCTCTGTTCTCTTCCACATTTGTTTTATGTGCCCTTGGTAGAGCTTCATCCGTGGGGCTCACCTAGCTAAGCTCCTGAGGAGACGAGCCCAGCTCTGAAATTCTAGACCTGTCCCATAATTCAAAATCTGGACTTGGGCAACACACCCTGCCCGCTGCCCTGCCATGCCCAGAGTACAGATACAAGATGGCCTACAACGATGATATCAGGCTGAGGAAACCTTTCATAGACTGACTGATAGAACCACTGCCGCGGGGCAATCAAAGGCAAAAGTGTCCGTGGTTCTATCTAATTTCCCCCACTCTTCTTCTGACAAAAGGTATTGACAAGGCTTGAAAAGATTGATCCCCGGGAGGATGTTTCCCTGCTTTGCACTGCAAAAGTGGGGCAGCTTCTCCTGTGGACCAAACAAGTGCTGGTGTGCCTTTTGTGTGCCTGGCGTATTTTTGTGTGCCCGCCTCACATGAAAGGATGCCCTCGTGTTGACCCTTCAGCACCCATTGCTCTGGGAAATCACTTCATTTGTAGAGGCAGGTCAGAGCTTTCCTGGCCCACAGCACAGCAGACGGTGCCTTCGCAGGTGACTCTCTCTGCTTAGAGGCAGCTTCTCCAACTAAAGGCCAGGAAATTGCAGTAATACCTGTACTGCCATGTGGCTTCCTGCACGTACGTGCTTAAAAATGGCTCGCATTAGCTCTCTGAACAGAGCAGACCGGGAAGCCGACAAAATGAAATGGCTCCAGCACAACACCCCAAGAGAGGCAGAAGGGGAGCCGAGACAAAAAGCTACATTTAAAATTACCACTGAGAATGACATTTCTATAGCACTGGTGGGGGAACGTGCTTCACCAACAGGGTTGTAAAAATGATGTACGGGACAAGGTCCATCCTCACCCTTCACTGCCGCCCCCTCTGAGGTGAGACATAGCAACAGATTATCAACACTTATCCAAAGCCATCCTCTGCCATTGACTTGCTGCGTGGTGTTGTGCAAGGCACCTCATCTCTGCCTCAGTTTCCCAATCTAGAAAAAGGGGGATAATGCTTATCTGTGCCAGGAGAGGAGTGAGCACACTCTGAACGTGTCGGTCACTATGGGCCAGATTCTGCTGCCCTTAATGAGTAGTACTTTACGCCATGAGTAATCCCTTTTAAACACGGTAAGGTATTACTCAGCATGAGGAAGGGGGTCAAAATCAGACCTTGGAAGCACTGTTATCATTGGATGAAATACTTTTCCAGGTTTGCCTCACTCATTTATTTCCCTAGTTCCAGAGAGCTGCCGGTATGATTCCACCCCCAATGAGACATTGTCACATGCTCCAGTGAGCAGTTTCAGCACGTCGAGCTATTAGACTTTCCACACCAGGATTAGCTATTTCCATCCACCTCGCCTATCGTGAGCCGCTGACAGCAGCCACATTCTCTGCAAATTATGTCACCCGTTTGCTGCCTTGCATAGTTCCAGTGAGACATAATAGATCTCCGTGAAAAAGAGGAAGGACTTGAAACACTACAATGTAAAAGGGACCGACTCCTACGTGCATTAAAACCACTTTGATATGTTGGTCAAGTGGGGTAATTTTCAGTCCAAATGTGGGAAGGAGCCTTTTACCAAATCCCCTCTAACTGGGGGGCTGGATAAAACAGAATTTGCATGTGCACCTCCCCTGGATTTGGAGCTGCAAAGCCAAAACGGTCTCCTCGACTGGCTTATTGCTACCATGGCTGACATGGGTGTGGAAAACACAGCATGGTGTAAGATTGTGCTTGTCCTGGCACCTGTCTTCCGTGGGCATGCGGGGGAGGAAGAATGCAAAAATGGAAGGGGAAGTGTGTCTTCTGGCAAAGGGGTTGGTACCTCTCCCTCTCTCTATAGCAAACTGCAGAGGCTCCTTCTCACTCCAGCAGGAGCTGCTGACTATTTCTGCCTGCCTGTTCCTTGCAAAAGGAGCAGCAGTGTCATTAGCAAGTTCCCAAGCCATTTCTCCTCCTATTTCTCTTAAAGACAGTTGAATCCAGCTGGGCTGCCACAGCTCCCCCTGCTGGGTTGAACTAGGTAGGCACCTGAGCTGAGGAGACCACCCCATCTAAGTGCCTCCCTCCCCAACAACGCTCAGAGAAGTACTCTTTCTAGAAGAAGCTGAAGCAGTGGCAGGGAGCCCTGCTCCTGTTGGCCTCTCAGTGGCACATGATCCGAGTGTCAAGGCAGGAAGCAGAAGGCTCTGGGTCCTACTGCAGAGCCCCACAAGTTTAAAAAAATAAACAAACAGAAATGCAGATTGAGCGCTGATTAGAACTCACGTATCCCTTGGATCTCATTGACCCAAGAGGTGTCAGGGCTCTCCGTACTTCAGTGTCAGCCAGCTGAGGAGTCCTGGGGCACAGCCATAAGAGATACTATTTGTAGTCCATCAACATGCCGGGCAAGACAAGACCTTGCTGTTTCCATTGCTGTCTCCCTATCAACACTCAACCCAAAAACCTAAATCAGCCAGTTGGGCCAGCCAGAGAAAATGCAGCCTGAATTTAATATCTTCTGCAGTTTCTCCTTTAAAATGCCAGAGTAAAGCCCAAAGGAGTTACAGTAAAAGGAATGCTTCTCTTAGCCCGCTATTTAAATACAGTAGAAGCTTGCCAGGAATCCTGGGATATGAACAATTTCTTTCAATTAGTGTCACTGCATGGTGTTAACACATATTAGGAATGGCTAATAAATGTAGCTAAACGTCCTTTTCTCCACCTGAAAATACAAGTGTGGCCTACAGGCACAGGTATGAATACATGCTCAGGCAGGTAAATACACGCTCAAGAAGCTGGCGTAATGACTTACCACCGTATTGACTTTCTGGGTCTTCCTTGTTTCCCACTTCTGAGTGACGGTGGGTGAACCCTGAAAATATGATTAAGAAACAAATTAGCTCATCCCTTCTCGCATGCGTCAGGCAGGGTTACAGAAGTTTCATGCCTTCCATAAACAGATGGGATATCTACACACACTTTACTCTCACCAGGAAACTGGGATCAGACAAGGTCAGGGCACAAAGGTCCCTTTGACCTGTTTCTTCCATAAACCGACTGTGGTTAGTTCACAGAACTCCTTGGTGCAGAGGCACCCAGGAGATTCTTGTGAAGCCTGTTCCCAAGGGCCATTATATCTCCCATCTCACAGAGGGTTTCTTAAAAGGGCAGCTGTGGAATTAGAGGGGCTCTGTGGGACAAGTGAGATGATAAGAAAGATTTCCATAGCTGGAGCAAGGGATGCTCAGACTAATTCTGCTCCCTAGGGTTCTGAGCATTTTTATCATGAACTCTTCCATTCAGAACCTCAGCTGCCACAGAGTTCATTTTGGTTGTTATGGCACTCGCAGAGTAGGAAGACTAGTAATGGGACCAGTCGTTACAAATTGAAGGAAATAAAGTTCTTACCTAGAATCTTCACGGTTGCCTCTCATTAAAGCCTGTGGGCTGATTAGGGAGTCCAGCGTGTGATCTGGCAAGTTCTCCATGCGCCTCTTGAATTTCTTCACCTAGGGAAAGAACACCATTGTTACATCTCCTCCTCCTGACGGCTTAGGGTGGGAGCTGGGAAATCATGCATTCCGTCTGCACCCAGAGGTCACTCAAATGATAGCCTCAAATTGAGATTGCCCTCCCGTCCCCAAGCCACACTGTGGAGCCAGATTCCAGTCCTGATGAAGATGCATGCAGATTCCAGGAAATGCACCACCTGCAGTTAGCCTGAACTCCATTAAAGGGTGGTAGGGAAAGCGAGTCACAAGACTGGTAATTCTGAATCAGGCCAGTTGTCTCTCTAGTCCAGTAACCCCATTTCCTGCAGTGGCTGGCTCCAGAAGCGTGGAGCGGAAGGTGTGCAATCAGGATAATGGAGAATTATGCAATAACAAGGGGAAAAGGTTACCCTACCCCCAGGCATAATGCCTGATATGGAGATATAGTCAAGAGATCCCTATCCCTGACCACGGGCCATATTGTGCAGTTCTTGAATGTGCCCTACCAAGGACGTATCTCCTAGTTAGTTCCTAGGATTCCTTGCAAGCTCTTGGGGTTCTCCTTTCATTCAGTGTTTGCAAAGCACCTATCACAATGGGGTTCTGGTCCATGACAGGCCTCCTGGGTGCTACCACAGAACTATTACATACATTTCCACAACCCTTCCCTGGCTCTTACATTCGTTTGTGTAAACCATGGAATGCCACCAAACAGAGATTTGGGCCCATTGAGTGAGCTGAAGCAGCTTTGCGTGCTTTTGTTCTGACTTCAGATGTTTTGAAAGTGTAGAATAAAAATTAAAGATGGGGGCCCAAACATAACAAAATCTCAAACCCAAATCATCCCCTTAAGGCAACAACTCGGGGGGGGAGGAGGGGGAGGAGTAGGTTTGTTTACCATGTGCTCCTTCACGTATATGGCAATGCTGGAGCTGGGACCATGCCATCCATTTAAATTTTGGCTATCGTCCAAGATGATTTGCTGAGTACTCCTAGCTATACAGGAAATGATAGGGGCTGCTTTATTACCTGCCTGCTACAACGCCTATTAGGATTAGATTGTTCAGGCCACCCATTCCAAATGCTTTATCCAATGGACTTTGGCATGCATCATTAGATAGACTCATGAATACAATTTATTATTCCACTACAGTGTTACTGTGGTGTATTGAGAGCCTGGAATGAGGCTGTTGTAGGGAGCAGCCTGTTTTGTCTCTCTCTATTTTGGGGTTCTTGTCTGTTAGTGTTCTGAATTCTAAAAAATAAAATAGTTTTAAATTGCAACCTTCCAGTAAGAGTACTTCATGCTGATTATCTAACTTCTCTGTTTGTATACCAGGAACATAACAAGTACCAATAAAAGTAGGGTGGTTAAAATTTAAAGAAAAACACCAGCAAAATCAAAGAACCAGTTAGATTGGAGAGTATGTAACAGTATTATAGGCCAGGTCCTAAATAAAGAGAACAGAGGTTAGGTAGAATACCCCATTCTCGTTAGGAATAATTGGAGCAATGAACAGACTGGACAAACTAAACAAAGAGATAATGCAAAAGCTGACGCACAGGCAGCTATCTCCTGCTTTCGACTGAGAATTTTTGTAGTTGTGCCTGCAGTCCAACTCTAATTAAAGGTGTGTAAAATGTTTCCACTATAAACCCACCAAAGGTACAGACATCCAAAATGCCTTTGAAAGCAAATGCCTAGAAGAATACTAGCTATTAAATGGAATGAATTTACAACAAATGCTGAGATGTGTCAGAGTTCAACAACCCCTTATCTCTAGAGTTATCCAGAAAAGAAGATGGAAATATCTGGGACGTGTGTTAAGAGTGAAACCAGAGCCTCTGCCATGACAGAGATGCTGTTGGGCGGTGGGAGGAATGCATAAAAGGGGCCCAACTGAAAAAATGTCTCCATCAACCACCCTTCAGAAAGGGAAAACTTATGGCACTTAGCAATAGAACAGCTCAGGATAGACGGTAGGATGGCCAGAGAGCAAGTGTGAAAAATCAAGACAGTGGTGAGGGGTATTAGGTGCCTATATAAGAAAAAGCCCCAAATATTGGGACTGTGCCTATAAACACAGGACATCTGGTCACTCTAATAGATGGGGATTGGGGAACCTCATTTGTGCCCTAAGCAACCTCTGACAGGGAGACAAGGTGGGAGAGGGAATATCTTTTATTGGACCAACTTCCGTTGGTGAGAGAGACAAGCTTTCAAGCCACACATAGTTCTTCTTCAGGACCTGAACCCTGCACAATGAGTAAAACACGCCAGGTACGGTCTTTCTAAAGGCACCTGCCAGTACACAGTAATTACCACTTATTTCTAGTGTACTGCTGGTACCAGCACACTTTTCCGATGAATCACGTCCCCTGCTCTAGAAGTAAACACAGCACAGAACAAATATGGAGAGTTGAGTAGTCCTTAGAGGTGGGAAACTTTGCTGAGAAGATGGGATTTCTTTTGCTTTTTGAAAGACGACTGGGAGGGAGCCTCGTGTTTATTGATTGTGTCGCTCCCAACGGATCTCGGAATAGTAGAGGTTAAACCAGGAAGAGCTCAGCATTTCAGAGTTCAGGCTGAAATAGCATCTCCTTAAACAACCTCATTGCGCTAAGGTGCCATCAGACAGTGAGCAGGTTGTACATGCCAGCCAGGGTTTGATGCAATACCTAGGCAAAACAGCATGGGCTGCCATTCTTTTAATGTCTATCCCCGTGGGTTAGTATAGTCATACTGCTGTCAAGGCCCGTCTTGGGCAATCAGCACTGTCATTTTCACCCCAGAGACATAAAAGGGCCCATGAATACAATACAGGTCTTCCTGGTAAAACAGTTTAACAACCTGCTAGCTCATTGGCTGCTTCCAGTCTCGAGTCCCTCCAGCCAGGTTAGTTTACAAATAGAAGCAGGAAGAAATGTCCCAGTTCCCTTTTTCTCCCTTTGATGCTGTGGACTATCAGTGTTCTGAGGAAGGCCTGTGCTTGCTATTACGCTGTATTGTTTCGGGTCAAAGTCCAGCAAGACTCCAGGCAGCACGAAAACCGATGGGGACTAGAAGCAGTCTAGGAAAAGGCTGACATTGGTTGGCTCATCGTCACTTGTTTTGACAAGTTGCTGACACATCCCCTGAAGCAGCATTTGACAGGACTGGTCATTCTAAATAGAGTTTTCTGAACACGCTAAGCCACTCTTTGCCAGATTTTTTTTTTCCCCTTGTCCTCTTTCTAAATGTTGCTATTTCTGCTCCAGTCGGTGCCTTAGCTTCTGGGTTCATTTTAACTGTTCTTAAGGGCTAAAAGGCCTGCGTCAAGTAAGCGGTTCTGGTGATTATAGAGGGCTCACACTGATTTATAACCACCACTCAGAGCATATGAAAGAGAGATTGGAAAAGATGAAGGCAGGAACACATACACATTCTCTCTCCTCTCTCTCTCTCACACACACACACACACACACACACACACACACACACACACACACACACACACACACACACACACACACACACACACACACACACACACACACACACACACACACCACTCACTCTGCTATGGCAATGAAAATGCTACTGATGAAGTCGATTCTTTTGGAAGCACTTGTTTCACAGCTGATTACTCACACTCATATTGGTCAGGCATGAAAGAGTTTCACTATTCTGGTTCACATCCTCAAGCTATGAGCAGATTTCACATCTGTCAGAGAATTTTTTTTTTTAAAAAGAGCAAGGTGAGACCAGATTTAAAATAAAGATAATCAGAAAGAGGTTAATTCACGTGTTTTTTTTCCCCCACATAGATTTTTTTTTTTCTTTCCCAACTCCTACAGGCCTGGATCCATTGCTGTTTCTATACTAGAAGTGGCATTTATGCTATTCGTGCGACACATTGCCACTGCTGCAGCTAGTGGAAGCACTGGAGCGTGGACTCCTTCAGTATATGAGAGGGGTTGGCTAGCTGGACAATCTGTCTTAAGGCTAGGGTCCTTTACAACTCACTTTTTCCCCAGGCCTGTAACAAGCATTAGCAGAGTGGCTAGCATTCAGGGCACACAAAGCAGCCCAGTTTCTCTCCAGGGTTCCTGGGGAGATAGACGCTGGGTAGTGAAGGTAATCGACTTTGGGGCTTATATGTAGTGTTGATTGAGTTCACTCATGTTTATATTACTGCTCTCTGAGTTGATCTAGGGGAATTTACAGGTCTGGTTTTCACTTGAACGTCTTTCTAAAGATTTGCCGGTGCACTGTACAGCACTCTTATGCCAGTACGTATAGCTCTGAATGAGTAAATGTTCACTGAGGGTCAAGTTCTGTCATGACTCATGCCATGTAGCACCTCTCTTCGTAAACTGTCGGTGAAACCAATGGGACTATTCTCAGGATAAGGCAATGCTCAACTTAAGTCAATGTGGCAGACTTAGGCCCACAATGTACTATTTACAGCACCAATTCCTGAGAGGGAGTAATGGCGGACCTCATCCAGAAGATACTGAAGGCAGGACCAGGTCTGCTGGCTATCCCAAAGATACTCTAGTGGGACAGTGCTACCTGGGACAAAAACATATGTAATCAGTATCTAACTAGCATGAATGTTACATATTGGACTAAAGGGAGATCAATATATTGATATGTACGTGAATTAGCATGGAAGTGGCTGCTTTCCTGTCTTCTCTCCGTCCTTATATATCCTATCACATGAGATATATATATCATCATGCCCATCGTATTTCCTACCTATCCATCAATATACGTCCTTTCCACATTGAGCAGATTCATTAGACATTCCCCACTGCCAGCCACCCTGACAATACCAGATGGAGAGAAGGGAATAGTCTGGAAGAGGGTTTGTTGCACAGACCATTGGTTTGCATGGGAATAGAGGATGTGTAGCAAAGTAGGGCATGTGAAGGATGAGATAGTGCAGATAAACTACATCTTTGGTTGTTTATTTAAGCCAGACTAGGAGACACATTAAATCCCCCCCCCCCCTTCTTTGTTTAAGGTTTTCTAGTAGCGCAGCTGCTTTACTATTATATAGTTTTGCACAGTGACGCTGGCTCACTGTGTCCTTCTAAGCAATATGGAGTTTGCCTGTGCAGTTAGCAAGTCACAGTCCCAGAATCAGGACAAGAATTTAAAGGGGAAACAGTATGTTTAGCAGCAGGAAATAATCGTATTTCTATACCAGACTATAAATCCACAAACACAGTTGTAAAACCAAACCCACTCCAAGCCTTTCCCATTTCTACAATTCATTCACAAATTGAAAAATCTCTTAGAACAGAAAGTGAATATTATATTGATGGGGAAATTAAACATGATAGAATACATTTTCCCAACCTGAAATTTGTTCAAGATATCAGGGCTAACACTCTCTCTTGTGAAAAGTGCCATGAGAGTTTTAAATGCAAGGGGTCAAGCCCTTAATTATATGTCGCATCCAAAAGATGTTAGTTAGAATCACTATCACCAGTGACTCCTCTAGTCTTGCCCTGCACTAATGTATTGTACAATACGTTCTGATTTCTTTCTTTGGACCTCGTGTCTCATCCCCACAGTCTGAAATTCTCTCTAATAGAAGACAAAGCCTCTGACAGTTTTTGAAATCCAGAATCCTCACTGGGAAAGGGAGAACTTTTGCCCCCACCCTATACTGTTAATGAACTCTGTCCCTTTTAGCACCACCGACAGCTTTGCATAGAACAGATACAATCATTAAGACACAGCTGAAACACTGCAAAGCAACAAAAGGTGCACGCTGTTAGAAGCCTTAGATAATAAGTGGGCTCACTGGGAAGACAATGTGACTTGCTATTAGCATCAGCATATACACACGGCAAACAATATTTTACAAAGTGTGTGAATGGGAAATATGGGAAACTAGTTTCATAAGAACATTTTTCTTTTATTCTGTGGAAAAGCTAAAGGCATTCTGTAAATTATTTAAATTGGTTTCCCACCAAGATTACAGAGAACCACTGGCCAAAGCACAATCCACAAACTTGTTCAATGTGGCTAGCAACTACTCCCTTCTTTAAAAGACGGGTGCGACCCACTGAGACAACAAATGTTCCTCTGCTTGATCGGATTTGTAGGATCCACAGGCTTTACCTATGTATTGAAGATGATCGTGAGTGAAATCTGCTCCATTTTATGCAAAGTAAGACGCAGCTCAGATGTCAATTACCCTTGAATCATAACCAAACTAACTTAAAACAAGCCCTAAAAACACAACCAGGTATATTTTTCTTTAACAGACCAGGATATGGTAAAAGCTAGACTGTATCTACTTGACAAGTGGATTCCTCATCTCCTGGAAATGAAATCAAATGGCTTAACTAGGCTCTTTGTTAAACCCATAAAAATGACTTCAGTTGATTTACACAAAAGTAACAGCAGAATTTGGCCCAAAATCCCTTACTGTCTCCTTTTAAGGACATTTTAGCTATTGCACATTCTTTAGCTGGCGTATTCAGTAGAGAGGAGTAAAAAACTGATTTTTTCAGTTCACCAACCAAACTGAAAAATCGACAAAAACATTGTTTCGGGTCAACCCAAAATGGAAATATTTGGAGGTTTTTTCACAGAATGAAAAACTGAAAAACTTTTATTTTGGGTTGAACTAAATATTTTTCAGGGGTTTTTTTTGTTTTGTTTTGTTAAGCTTTCGAATAGTTTTTACATCTTGTTTTTAGGCTTTTGAAATAAAGCTAGCTACATTTTTTTAAGGAAATATCTTTTGAAACAAAAAGGCATAACATTTCATTTCACATATGTCAAAAGGGAACATTTTGACTTTTTCCAAAAAGGAAAAAAAAAATTTTTTTAACAAAACTATTCACCAAACTCAACCTGAATTCTAGATAACATCCACAATGACTTCATCTCTCGCTCACTTTGAGCCAATCAGCAACAGCTGGCTGCTTTGATTTCTGAATTGTTGTACCTAGGATTATAGCATTCCAAAAGTCTGACACAGAGCAGAGGCTGTAGCTGCTCTACACCAGGGAAATGATTGTTAGACACAAAGAGCTACCAAGTGAGTTACCTAAAAGCTGATGGAGAGCTGAATAGAGCCGATCAATGAGATAGTTGATCCTCAGCTGCCTGGCATTCAGGCTGGATTCTGGAAGGGATGATGCAACCAAGATGAGGTACTTCGACTCAAGACAGAGAGAATACATTTGAGTCATGAAAGAAAATTGGTGCAGTCCTTGTTGACCTGAAGGCAGCCTATCATGCCACATGGCATGTCTGGCTGACTGCCAAGCTGCTGCAAGTTATTACCTGTAGGCTAATGGTGTGGTTTATCTGAGAAAGGATTAGTAACCAAAACCTCATCCTGCTAGTCAGAGAGAAAACCAGTCAATGTCTTCAATGTCTCTGCAACGGCCCTGCACCAGGGTAGTTTTGGCTCCCCTTTTGTTCAATATATATACACACAACCTTCCTGAAACACAGACTGAAAAGTATGTCTACACTGATGATATCTGTGTTGCTGACACTGGAGATGATTTCCATAGGATTGAAGGGCATCTCAGCCAAGATATGGATTCTTTGGCCACTTACTTCTAGCAGTGGAGACTCATCCTTAGTGAAACAAAGGCAGTGGCAATTACTTTCCACCTAAACAATCATCTTGCCAATCAACCCACCTCGATCCGTGTATAAGGACGGCTGTACTTGGGAGTAAAGATTGATCCTGATTCACCAACCTCACCCAGAACACCTGAAAAACAAAGATCTCTTCCTCTACCATCTTGATATGAAAATTATTAGGAACTTCCTGGGGAGTAAACCCGTCAGTCTTCATACATGTGTGCTGGCCCTGGTGTGGGCTCCAGCTGAATACTGCTGAGTGGTTCAGGGGTGCATTCATCATACCCAGCTGAATTCAGCCTCTTGTTTTGCTAGCAGCCGCTTGAATTATACACCAGCCTCCAGTCTGTATGCGCTGCCCGATGCTTGACAAGATGCCATTGACTGTTAAGCCTGCCTGGAGAGCTGCGACAGGTAACACTAGCCTGTCACATCTCCAATTGACTGATGGCCCCAGGAAACAACACACAGAGCCAACACAAAGGGCTGCTCATGTTCAGGGGAGGAATCCCACTCATGTGGGCTGAGGTGTGACACCGTGGCTGATCTCTCGATACCCTGTTGCTATGACATCTCCTGGACAAGAGTGGTAACTTGCCCTTTACCATGCATGGGTGATCAGTGCCACCAGGGAACTGATGTAAGGCTCGGTCACCAAGGCAGGCTAGGGGTAGTCCAGAGCAGTGGTCAAGTGGGCATAGCGGTCAGGTTGCCAGGAGGTCAATCTATATCAGAAGCAGTGCAGGGCAACTGTCAGAGCTCCAACAGGGGCCAGCAGCCGGAAGACGCAATCCAAAGGGCCAGGGCAACAGGTTAGGGAGGCAAGGTCAGACGAAGTGGCAAGGCAGGGTCAAGGCAGTCTAGGCAACAACCAACAGCCAATGGCCTGTTGCTCAGACAGCTTCCTCTTCCTGTTGGGGGGTCTTTATACAGCCCAGGTACTTAGTGAGAATGCTGTCTGCCCAGTAACCAATCGGTGCCCTGTAGCATGGCTGCTGTGAAGCTGTAGGCCTTTAGCCCTATGGCTGTTGGTCCAAAGCAATGGTTCAGTGCACTGCCATGGCACGGACGTTTAGGACCCTCTATGGACCAAGCAGGCCTGAATTCAGTACCAGCATCCTCCCCCTCCCTTGGGGTAACCTCAGGGTGCAGAAGGACGGAACTATGGAATCAGTGAGGTCCAATCATTTTCATGATAGTTGATGAAGCATTGCAGATATTCTCCTAACTCCTGGTTTGCTCTTTCTGATTGGCCGTCAGTTTGTGGATGGTAGGCAGTTGATGCATGGAGACTCAACCCTAGTAGGCGTAACACCTCCCGACAAAACCAAGAGATGACCGAGATTCCTGATCTGAGGTGATGTGATCCAGGAGGCCATGGAAGTGGAACGCATGAGCAATGAGGAACTGAGTCCTTGGCAGTGGGAAGATGTGCACAGGGAATGAAGTGTGCCATCTTCGCCAGTTGGTCCAGTAGAGTATGGCATCCCTCAGATTCCAGTAATTTGACCATGAAGTCCATTGTAATATTAGCCCAAGGCCACGAAGGGACCTTAACAGATATTAACATCCAAAAGGATTTAGTTCAGGGAACTTTGGTGCAGCCGCAGGTGTCACAAACCTGAGGTAGGCCTGAAAGTCAGACCGCAGTTCTGGCCACCTGAACAACTGATGTACCATGAGAGTGGTATTTGCCTGGCCAAAGTGCCCAGCCCATAGGATGTCATGACAAATACATTGGGGCCTCAAAATGGAGACGTCTTTTAAGGATGTAGATATGCCCATGAATGAGAAGAAGTACATCCTTTTGTATGAGTTTACCCTAGGCTTCAGTGTTGGAAATTAAGAGTGCCTGACCAAAGGGGTCATCTGGTAGAGCAGAACATATGATCATGACCAAATCAAATAGCAATGATCCTCCAAAGAAGTGATGTGGTTTCAGAATGCAGGGAGGCTCTTCATCAGGTCGCTTCGGTATTATGGCATATTCCTCTTTGTAGGACAGAGCGTCTGCCTTCCTATTGCAGGAACGAGGGCAGTAGGCGATAGTAAAATCAAATTGAGAAAAGAAGAGAGTCCTGTGTAGCTGTCACTGGATTAGGGCTTTAGCAGGGCACAGATATTCTAGATTTTATGATCAGTGAAAAACCGGAACTGGGTATCTGGCTCCTTTCAGATAATGTCTCTAGGTCTAGAAAACTGCTTTGATGACTAGTAGCTCTTTCTCCAAAATCTCGTAATTGCACTTGGACAATACCTTTCTCCAGATTCTTGAAGATATAATCTTTAAGGGTGGCTATTTCAGGCTCTGACATGGAGTATATTCACCTGAATGGAACCTTGGTTGATTGTGCAGTCAAATTCCTGGGGAGGGGCAGTGTGTCTTCATTTTTTTGAATGCATCTGAAAATTCTTGGTGTTTTGCAGAGCATGACAGCTGACTCTACTAGCAAGGAGGTCCCCACTCTGTTGTGAGCAGCTCTCTCTGTTTCTAAACCCAAGGCAAGGCATCCAACCTGAAGTTCTGGTGGCTTGAGGCTGGAAATCAGAAGGCAGCTGTCCCAGCAAAACTCAGAATGAAATGTCACAGCATGCTGACACCAGGAGATATCAAGTCATGTTTCACCAACCGGGGAATTCTAATATCAAAGGGAAATGTAGGAACCAGGTCAAGCTACATTGGAAGAGCTCATGGTGCTCCCCAACCATCACCTCCAAAGCTGAGACTGGGCATGATAGTTTCCCATGACCACGTGCTTCAGGACTCGACAGGACAGACAGATAACATGTAGCCAGTGCCACCACAGTAAAAACACAAGTTCTCTCACCATCAGTGTTCCCATTTGGAATGGTCCAGTTGGGTCCGTGCTGTGTTCACCCGCATTAGTTCAAGTGAATGTACACTTGCTTGTAGATCCAAGCTCAACAAATGATTCTTTGGCTCACTGTTGCCACAATGAGGCACCTGTGACTGTGGGGCAGCACTGAATTCACAAACAGTTTTGGTCAACTTAAAATGGCATTTTTCAGCAAAATCAACTACCTGTCCAAAAAATTTCATCCAGCTCTAATCATCGGAGCAGTTGTTCAGCCTCAAAAAAACACAAGATAAATGTAAACACCCTAGTCTTACCAGTGACTAAGGAACCATCTATTTTCCAATCCACTTCCATTACATTTTCTGGATTCTCTCGCCCTCTGGCATTCCTTAGTCACCAATCAGAATCGGGTGTTTACATTTATCTTGTGTTGCTCTATTAATCACAACCTCCTAACATCATGGATAACATTCCTTAGATGTTATTTTATATTCACCATTCAATACTAATATCGGAGTTTACCAGGAAAATTGTAAGTTGGGTTTCTTTATCTTACTCTTAAATGGTTCATGAAAGCCTGTAGAAATAAATCCCAGACAAATGTAGCATTTATCCAGTGAACAATTCGGTAATTGTTGAGCATAGTGGCTGCTTCCTTATTGACAAATAGCTCACAATTAGGGAAGAAAGTTCAGCAGCAAAATGTTGAGAGCTGACAAAATGATATATGGAACCAGGTGTAGTGCCCAAGCCAAAGAATCTAGTCCATTGTTCTGAATCTTCAGCATCCTGTAATTTAGATACATTTTCAGAAACTGATGTTAACAAGGAACAACCCATTGCTTTGCATTACTCCTAGCCATCCAAAAGACACCACCCAAAAGGAAAGAAGGCAGTGTCCAGCAGGTGAATCTCAAGGAACCAGATGGCGCTCTCATTAAACAACAGATGTGTCAAAAAGACGGTGTGTCCACAGTTGCACAGCCAGGGTCCCCACTAATTAATGCTGACAAGTGAAGTTCAAATGTATCCACTGATAAGGAATAAATCAATCCCCCAGAAAAGCACAAATTGTAAAAGGGTGAGTGAGTTTATTTTTCTGCATCCCAGAAGATAAGCGATTATCTACATAACTTCTTAGCCGAGAATATGGAGAATAACCTCATAAATATGCTACTTTTAGTGTTGTCTCCCCCTGGTTGATGGTCACTTTCTTCCCTGAAAAAATGGGTGCTCCTCAAAATTAATATCCATCTCTCCTACCCAAATTCCTGCCCATTATCCTGAATTTAGATTGTTTTTAGACACTACCGACTCCTGCGCAAACGTCATCTGCACCTTCAGCTCTACACACAGGATTTTCTTGATGACACAAAGCGACAGAGCTCACCTCTTCAAAAAAGTTTTAGAGCAGCCTCTTATTGCAGGGTTACCTGAATCATGGACAGCTCAAGGCCTTTTGAATAACGCCCAAATTCTCCAAATTTGGTTTTGGTTTGTTTTTTCTTTTTTTCAAATATTGAGAGAATTCCCTCTCTTAAGATGATTGTAGCAAAAACATATGCTGTATGCCAGAGTAAAATTCCACTTCCTGCCTTGTGTATAATTATCCTGAATCTCTGTCTAGCTTTAAAGTTGTGCTTCAAAGGAAAAAAACAGGCTTGTGCCCTTTTGCTTATTTATGCTGTATAAAGAGGGACTGGAGCCCAGATCCTCAAAGGCACTAAGGTGCATAACTCCCAATGAAATCAATGGGAGTTAGTCATCTTTTCGAACTGGGCCTGAAAGTCTTTTTTTTTTTTTAATTGTGCTTTTCTCAGTGAGTTCTCTCAGTGGAGTGACACCAAAGCCAGGGATCTAACCCACAAGCTCTATGTAGAAATATGAGCTGCAAAACAAGCTGGGCCAGACACTTAGCTGCTGTAAGCTGATGTAACTCCAAAGTGAAGCTAGACAGATTTACAGCACTTGAGGAACTAGCCCCATGTTGGAATGCTGGCTTTAAAATCAGCATCTCCAGTGTATATTGAAATGCAGTGTTACTATTTTTCAGCCTGCTGTTAGGCGTATTTTTCTGATTCCCTTCCAAGGAGAACACCTGATTCTGACTGCACTTACCATTTTTACACAAGTGCAACTCCGACTTCAGTGAAGTTACTTTTGATTTACACCCATGTAAATAAGAGAAGAATCAGGCAGAAAGTTTGCAGAGGCGGTGAGGGTTGTTTGTTTCTTATAAGTCATGGGGTGCTCAAAGTTGGATCACGGGTTTATTACTTCTTCCTATTCAAATTAGGAGTCCCTTATTCTGAATTCAGGCTGTTATAGTGTACTTACAGAAACAATGTTACTTCTGTATTGTGTCTCAATGGTTACAAAAAATATGATTTAGGAATCAAGGTCAAAGGCATAAGTTAACAATTACAGGGCCTAGCCTGAGGTCAACACGATTTTCATATCGATGCAATACGTTGGCATCACCAAAGTTACTCCCAAGTTAAATCAGTGCAGAAACAGACCCATTATTACTAAATATTCTGTCAGACACCTAGCTTTATTTCTAATAAATAACATTTTAATATATTGAGTTGACTTGTTTTAGGTTACCTGGATAGGACTGAATAGAGGTTTTTAAGGCTCGGCTTGACAAAGCCCTGGCTGGGATGATTTAGTCGGGGTTGGTCCTGCTTTGAGAAGGAGGTTGAACTAGATGATCTCCTGAGGTCCCTTCCAACCCTCATCTTCTATGATTCTACGATTCAAACCTGTAAGCCAAAAATAACTCCTGTGACACAGCCATTCCTAGGTATAGACTGGGAGCTCTGAACAGGTCACTTCTCACTGAAACGTCACAATGCTTTCACCCTCTGAGGTCTCGCATCTAAAGAAAGAGGATCCCCCATTCGGGACCTTACTCTCATTCCCCTGCATGACTCCTCTAATCTCCGGCATTTGGTCTAGCACATAGTCCTGGCTCTCCACTGCTCCCCCGCCCAGCCAGCCAGGCTCTCTCTACAGTCAGACTTTCAAATGAAACTTACTAAGTGTAAGTCTCACTTTGTCTTGGAGAAGAAGCGCATGGGAGAGGAACAGTGCCCAGCTGTTCCGTCAGAGCTATGGTCAGAGGTAACATGAAGCTGATTACCTCATAGTAAGGGAGAAATGGCAACAGTAAAACGGGAGGAAAACCAACAGACCAAGAGACCAGGTCTTCAAAAGGTTTCTAGGTACCAAACTCCCATTGAAATCAATTGGTGGGCAGCTGAACCCAGATCCTCAAGATTTTATTTAAGCACATAAATCCTAATAGGGAAATACCTACGAGAACCTGGGCCCGTCTACCCACCACCTTTCCCAGTCCCACCACTTCCTTCTCTGCCAAATACCCATCGCCAGAGAAGGACGTCCCATGTTGATGAAGGGAATGCCCTGTTTAACAGCTCTGCTCTGCTCACCACTCTAGCTATGTAGGCTGGGAGAATCAGGGAGGACCAACCATCGGAATGACTCAGGGAGAAAGCTGTGCCAGGAGTAAGCAGCTCTCCACCATTGCCAGCAGAGTCAGAAAGCCAGGAAGGATAGAGATGTAGGCAAGATTAGATGAGGGAGCCACCCAGCCAGCCTTAGAAAAGCAGCAAGGCAGCAGAAGATGCAGGAAACCAGCGCAGCCTCGCAGGGCAACTCGGAGAACGGTGCAAGGATGAAAATTAAGGTGTTGAGCTGGAGTGCGGCATCTGGAGCCTGCCTATAATGTTCTCATGAGCATAACTCATAACTAGTAGCTCTACACCCTAGAATGCGTCTTAGTTAAAGGATCAAGCAGAACAGACCTCACTGGTGAAACGCTCAGGATCTACAGGAACTGCATGACAGCAGACAACAGCTGCGCATACAAATCCAGAGAGTGAACATATACATATAGGCAGAACCAGCAAGATGGCCTGCAAGAACCCCAAATGGTGACTCTCAATTATGCCACCATGACTACAAGTAGACAAAGGACACCCAAAGGCTTCTTCCAATGGCTGTAGCATCAGGCGACAGCTGTTTGCTCAGAGCTGGTCTGAGCGCCGGTCACACCCAGCAGAGCAAACTGTAGCAGATTCCCCTGCTCTACTAAGCCTCCTGGATAGTGTGGAGGGGAATTTGAATGGTGGGTCCCACACAGGAATCCAGGAGCAAAGAAGAAAATCCATGAGCCAGCCTCCAGGATTTGCAGCATCAGGGAGATGGGGAAAAATGGGGCCAACCCAAGACTAGCCTTCCCCTCCAGTGCCCTGTGGACTCAGAACGTTACAGGGGTGGAACCCCGCCCAGTGGTCCTAGGACCGATAAAGTATTGCTTTAGCACTGAGCCACGTGGCATAGAACAAGAGGCATGTTCCAGGAGCAGCCAGCCCCTCACCCCTCAACCAGAGAAACTCTCCCACCAGCTGAGCAGATTCAGAGGCGGGGCAGAAGGTACTGTAACAGGGACGACTGGACTTTGATGATGTCATCAGACTGCTTTCCACACTTGGCTGATTGGCTATTTATTTGCTCCAAGCCCTTCTCGGCCTCTTCCTCATGGTCTCTTCACCTCAGCCTTACCCTACCTGTCCTTCACACTCTCCTCCCTTCCTCCCTATCCCAATAGTGTCCTCTCTCCTTCTCTTTGTCTCTCTATCTAAGGAATCCCCTGCCATCCAAGACCAGAAACATGTCATTTACAGACATCGCCTTCTGGACTCTGCTTGTGTGTTCTATCCCTTTCTCCTACTTTTTGTCTGGTGTGTCTGTTTAGATGGTACCTACTTATGAGCAGGGACTGTCTGCTGCTCTGTGACTGTCCAGGGCCTAGCACAGTAGAGCCCCAATCCTGCTGAGTCCCTAGGCACTACCACAATAAACACCATAAATAAAGAATAAAATCTGTGATATAGTATCCAAAATTGCTATCCATAATCCCTATTATCACTTCAATTTATTGAGACATTCTGGGGCAGAGTCTTCTGAATTCGAAGGATGAGAACATAAGAAGAGCCATACTGGGTCAGACCAATGGTCCATCTAGCCCCATATCTTGCTTTCTGATAGTGGACAATGCCAGGTGCTTCAGAGGGCATGAACAAAACAAGGCAAATATCGAGTGAGCCATCCCCTGTCGTCAACTCCAAGTTTCCGGTAGCCAGATGCTTAGGGACACCCAGCATGGGGTTGCGTCCCTGACCGTCGTGGCTAACAGCTATTGTTGAACCTATCCTCCAGGAATTTATCTAATTATTTTTTGAACCCAGTTATACTTTTGGCCTTCACAACCTCCCCTGGCAAAGAGTTCCACAGGTTGACTATGTGGTGTGAAGAAGTACTGCCTTTAAAGTACTTTAGGATCTGCACAAAGGCAAGAGGTTCTTGGGTTGAGAGGACTTGGACCATTGAACCTCTGAGGCTTTCACATCACCCAGCTGCTGGTACAATTGCTCCTGGTGGTGATCAGTCCCTATTCTTGCAGCCAGAATGGATAACTGCTCAATCATGCATGACCAGACCAAAATCTATGGAGGCTGTATCACTACAGATGCTCTAGCTCTATTACTCCACTAGCTAACTTCCCTCGTAACATTTTCCCTTCTTTTGCAGGCACTTCAGGTGCTCAAGTCACCATAGTACATCCACCATCTCTCTCAGCTTGCCCCCAAGCCATCAGTTCTACACCATAAGCCGCTATAATTCAAATCAGAATTATCATCATCATCCAGTGTCAGAATTTTTAGTGATCATGGCTCTGTTTTCTTTATTTTTAAATCAGGAATACTGGACCTAGGTCACTCAACCCTACCAATATTTAGGCACATGTTGAATTTTATTCACGTGAATCAAGTTATGTGCATGCCCACATGTTTCCAAAATCACAGTGTTACGCCCCAACACTACAAAACACTTTTGCACAGGCTTAGCTTTATTGTTGTGTGTGAAAGGATCAGTGCCTTTTTTTTTGTAAACTCTGATATCAAAACAAGATGCCAGCCCTGAAATCTGGGAGACACGCTATATTATTTGTATCAATGTGTTTCTTTTTTATTTTGAGTTTTAATGAGATTTTTTTCCCTTCTCTTTGTCATATTCCACTCCACATCTTTCTTGTTGGGGTGGGGTGGGCTCTAAGCTTTTCCTTTCTTCTTGTGGAGGAATGTCACTGTGTTCCACCACTCCCAGCTCAGTGGGGTAGGAGGACCTTAGGTTATGATTTAACATTGTGCTTAAGAAACAATACTTATCACTGTTACCCAGCTAACTGCACCTCTAGTCACTCCTGGTCTCACAAAGCACGCCCCTGTATAGGCCTCTAGCTACTACCTCAAGAGAGAGAGAGAGGTGGGATCGTTCAATTCTTCCAGGCTGCATCCCCTGTGATCAACCATAACCATCTCAGCAGGTCAGTGTTGGCCACCCCTATGTCAAAAATAGCAGCAGGTTTCAAGGCATTGCAGGTCAGTTGCCCATTGAAGGAGAAATTAGTGATGTGGAGGATGGATATTTTCTTAGTGCAACTTATTTATACTGTGTTCACCAGTCCCTGAACAGGAGCGGTCACAAACAGCACTTGGGCAAACCCGTTTCAGGAATCTCAGTCCAATCTCAGGAAGCAATGCTGTCCTAATCTCTCTAATTAGAACCAATTATTGGAACAGAGCAACAGTTGCTCCCAAAGAACCTGCCTCACAACTAAACAACAAAGCAGCATTTCTTCAAAGACTGTACACAATCTGAGGCAAGACAGCCCATGACGTGGAGGCAAGTGCAAAAAGTGCTTCAGCTGCTGGGCCCTATAGACGCTCGCCCTGGTGGGTCCCACATAAATAAGTGTGGGGATATTGTATTGGGCTAGTAGAAAAGGGGAAGGTGGCAAATGTCCTATGAACAGTAATGTAACCAGTTATAATTCCAAGTAAATACGGGGAGGTTCCCAGCTTGGTCCTGGTGAACAGTGGTGTCGTAGAGCCAGAATGCTCCAGAACACGTTTTGCCAGGCCATGCCACACGGCACCCTCCACACCTGTGCGTGGTCACGCCAGCGGGATCACGCTCTTCCCATTGTACCAGTACTTGCTCATTCAGGCATATGCCACCACTGGGGGGGTGCCCAATAAAGTGGAAGGTTTCATCAAGCCTAGTGCCTAGTGTGCCATCTCCTGTCCAGTCGTCTATTAACAGTAGGTACGTTTTCAACTTTCCAGGCCAGGTTCTGTCCATGGTGCCTCCCAGTGGGGGTCCCCCCGTGTTGTCCCTGGCTACAAGTGCGTTCCCTGCACAGCTCCTAAGGATGGGCTGCCTCAGGCATGGTGGTTGCCAGGTTGCAAGGCCCCATGTTCTCCTGGCTGTATATAATTGCTCTTTACAAGGGCAGTCCTCTGAGACCAACGTCCAGGTAGGGCACCCTACCCAGGCTAGTTCTCAGTGTCTAGAGCACTTCCTCTGCAGCAGACTTCTCCAGGCTCCTGTCCCACTAAGAGCCCAAGCCAGCCCCTGGTGCTGTGCCCCCACAAGTTCCCCCTCTTCTCAGCCTTCTGGCTTGCAGGTCCCCTGCACAGTCTCTGCAGCTTCCCAGCCAGTTCTGCACAGCCGAGTCCAGTTGCAAGGTCCACCAGTCCAAGGCTGCTCCCCCACTTCTCACAGCAGCTTCCCCTCCAGTCAGCAGCCCTGAGCCGATCACCTTACAGCCGCTGCCTTTCCCTGGAGAGAAGTTATTTCCTGGGTCAGGCTGTTTCATAGAAGAGTTTCTCCCACTTCGCCGTATTGGCCAGGAGAGGGCGTGTGCCTGGGTCTCCACCCTGGAAGGTCATTGCTCCATGGGAAGTTGATTGATGGGAATACTAGTTTCCTGCTCAGGCGACTCAAAACAGTGTGGAAGTTGGGCCTGATTCTCTTCTCACTTACATCAGTAAGCAGCTATAGTAACTCCATTGGTGTGCTTGGGTTACCCCAGTGTGTGTTCAGAGTCAATGAGGAGCAAATCCAGCTCTCTCCTCTGCAGCAGGGCAAGGGTCCTGTGCAATTAGTGGGGTTCTGCTGTGTTAAAGGAAAGGCTGGATGTGGGGGAACTATGCTGGATAGGTGGGCACAAGGAAGGGTCTCCATCAGTACACAGATCTCAGCACAAGGAGGCTGTATATGATCCACACTCAGGCTTTGTTAATACTGGGGCATAGCCCCAACTCAGCAAGCAGTGGTGAAGGATCAGTGTAGCTGAGCTGGTGTTGATGTCTAAGTGTAGGGGGTTGCATACACTGGGCTAGTTGGGGTTTATCCCTACTTGTAATCGGTGCAAACCTACTTGCCCAGGCCCCTACTAAAGCTGCATTGATTGCTAGCCAATCAGTGGCCATTTCTGTAGGTCACTTCAGCCCTTGGGCTAAAGCAACTTCTACGGACAGAGGTGGGGGAAGATTCCTGCCTGCATCTCCCAGCTATTCAGTCCACATTCAGTCTAGAGTTTAGCCTGGGAACACAATTTAGCCCTAAGGACTACACAATCATTAACCAGCTCACCTCACTAATGAACACTCTTGTCCATCCACTCAAGCATTTTTTTATTCTGCCTAATACACCGTATAAGGATTTTTCCTTAAATCCATCCTACAGTTCAAATACTCCTGTGCCGTGATGCATTGTTTAATCAGCAGGCCTCTTTTGGAGCATGGCCTTATTTTATTTGTCTCTCTTTCTTAGGATGATGATTGTCTTTTCAACAGACAAAGGGAAAACTGTAAATTAAAACAAGGTTATGGTCAAAATTAGACCATTCTGGTGAGACTGGCCCCCTGCCGAACTAGAATTGATCTCTCAAGTGAGAGAAATATCAAAAGGCTCCTCACCTGCTGAGCAGAGGTTTTGAAACTCTAATCTCGGCAAACTATTTTTTAAGCATTATACAGAGGGTTTTTTGTGTTGGGGGGGGAAAGCGGGGGGGTTTGTTCTGTGTGACAGGTCTGAATGCAACAGCTTTTCCTCTGGAAGTCCTCTGGGAGGGCCTGTCTCAATTTATCTCCTGCTACACTTATTGTACAAACACAAAGTTAACAAAAAATTCACCTCCACCTTTCAAAAGATAGTTTATTGTGTATGGTTCTTTTCAGTGACTCCCTGACATCTGGCTCCTTCTCCTCTTCTAATTCCCAACTGGTGTAATATGAGCAGAGCTCTGTCTTTTTATAGCAAAAGCGCACACGCTTCTCATTTACAACTAGCCGACTTTGTACGCTGTATTAAAAATAATAAAACAAGCTTCCCAAGTGCAAAGAATTGAAAATGTCCAGCTTTGACTGTATTCCTGATCACCCGTCCAGCTCTGATTTGGTGAAGAGATTAAAGTCTGCCCTAGAAGTTGGGGATGAGAACACAGTCATGGATTTGATCTGTACTGAAGTTAAGCACGTGAATGCCACCATAGAACTGTCTAATGATGACTGGATGAAGAAGCCAGAAGCTCAGCTGCACCCTTTAGTGCTAGTAGGTAACTGCAATATTTTTTTAAATGTCAAAAATAGATACTTAAAATGTCATTATCATTTTAATTCTGTAAGGAACTAGCATTCATGAACGGGAAGAAACTGACAGATGAAATTTTGTTTACCTGCAAATTAGATATAGTCTAACAGGGCACAGGTTTTCCATGCCATGAGCTGGCACTTTAGGTGAACTCCAGACTTGGATTATCATCACACTAGTTTCATCTCTTTCCTGTGCTCAGTGGTTGCCATCTTTAAAACAACAGAATACATTATTCTAGCACACGTTAAGTGTAGCAATCAGGTCAGGATCAAAGATCAACTTGCTCTCCACAGTGAAGAGTGTTTTTCTACCCTACCTTGCATTAGAACAATTTGCAGGCAGATAACATTCATAAATTTAACTCTGTTGGATTCTGCCTCTCTCTGTTAATTAGAATTTGGACAAAAGCTTCTCTAACACCATCCACTCCCCAACTGGAATAATCATATGAATTTTTGCCATCCTAACACTCAGGCCTCGAAGTCCCAGGTTACTGAGCTTTGTTGGCTTCTGTGTCTACCTGGTATGTCCAAGGGTCACTGTTGCCTCCCAAGACCCACTTGTGGCTGTTTGTGGCTCTGCTGTGGCCTGCCTCTGTTTCCTCTATGATGAGGTAACAATTAGTTCACTTTAATAGCCCAGTCAAAGAGAAGCCAAATGCTCTAATTAACTTCTGTTTATCTCCACTTAATAAAGCATTCTGAAAGGAGCACTTGAGCAACGGTTTAAAGGCTCTTGGCTTAGAGTCCAGGTAAAACTTAAAGTCCCAAAACATCAGTTTCTCAATCAGTTCAGAAAACTCTTCACAAAGGTTGCCAGTTCTGCAACTTCTTGAGCAGTTAGTATCAGCTTCCTCTAGCAGCAGCTCCTTCTACTGTAAGCCCCAGGCTTCCCTGATGCCTGGATAGCTCTGCAGTCTCTCTCGGATGGTCAGCATTTCCCCCAAGCCTCCCCAGCTGGACAGCTTTGCAGTCCCTTTTGTTTGTTCAGTCTCTATTTCAGGTTTTCCTGCCAGGTGCAATCTGTAACATCGCCACCTTAGCTTGCAGCTTCCTGCTGCTTTTTATTGCCCGCTAATTAAGATCCATGGTCCTGCTCAGGGGTAGTGGATAGGCTAATTAGCCAGGATTAGCTGTTTACAGGCCTCTGGCCTTAGAGGGGAAAGCCACCCCATTACCTGGTGCTGACTCCAACATTCCCAATCGCCTATGTTACACAGAACAATTATATCATTTCTTTTACAGCTACTTTTTCTCACTCCTAGGGGTCAGTTTTGCATCAAAACAATCGCCACACAACTATTTCGCCTTCAATTTCGACTGAGTTGGACATTAAGACATAAACCCTTTAAAGAAGATCTTTATACCAGAGTGTAAACACTACTTCCTTTTTCAAAATTAAAGCAACCAAAAGTTATAATTGCATCATGTATATGAGGATAACATTTAGGCAAGTGTTATGCCTCTGTATCAACAGAGGAGCTTTTCTTACATGGAAATAGTAGGGAAAATATAGGAAAACTTTTAAGCATCACAGATTCTTTGTCCAGCCAGGAAACAAAGTACAATGGAGCTTTAGTTCAAACAGTGGCCCTATACCCCTTTCTCAGAGGAAGGCAGGTAAGTGAGCTAAGACTTAGACTCAGGAATTAGTGCATGGGAAAGGGATTTCACCGGCTCACAGGACAGTTTCCAGACATTCAGGATTTTTGGCCATTATGACGGCACCATGGCCATAGTCTCTACAGCTCTGATAGTTATGTGGAATAAGGAGGAGGAAAAGGATGGGTCTTGTCCAGGTAAGTCAACAAAGCATGTCTTGTCATTGTCTAACCTACTTGGGGATGCGCTATTTTCCTAGTTCTTGTGTTTTGTGGCAGACGGCCAGCTTCACTTTAGTGGGTCTTGAGCTTTTGCCTCTGTAGGGAGCCAAGGCGTCACCAGTTACCCTGTCTCCCCAGGGAGGGGGGTAGGGACCAGGCCTGCCTGCTCCTCCAGGTCCCCACCCAGGGGACCTGTGAGTAGCAGCTCTGTGCTGCTGGCACCGTACTCACAACTGCCGTCTTTTCCCCTGGGCTAATTTCCCCCCTCAGTCCTTCTGGCTTCTCAGGCCTTGTTTCCTTGCTGCCTGGACTGGGCTTTCTTACCCAGGCCCCTGTGCCTGGAGGAGTATCTCAGTCCTTCCAGGGGCAGGTTTCCCCCTCCTGGGCCCGGTACCTCTCTCAGGGCTCCTCTCTGCTCCTTCGCACAACGCGCCAGGCTACAGCACACCTCCAGCTCACGCGTTCTCTATCTGGAGCAGAGGGTTTTTAATCAGGCACCTGGCTGGGCCTTAATTGGCCTCAGCTGCTTCTAATTGTTCTCTAATGACTCTGGGTAGTCTACAGGGAATAGAGCCTGGATCATTTTGGGGCTTACATGCCTTTGTTTTCAGTTTTATTGTAAAAATGAAGAGATCCACTATCATCCCCTCCCCCCACATATGTATTGCACTATGTCCAAGAGACGCGTTGCTTTTAAAATCTGAAATTTTGCATGTGCTAAAATCACCTATAGACTAGAGCCTAATATTCACGTAATACCATTCTCCTATTGCCCTCTGCCTTTGCTATATCACAGTTTTTAAACTGTTTCCTATTAATTTTTTTTCCAACGACAAGAGAAAGTTGCAGGGAGGGAGGAATAGGAGGAGAATGGACAGAACTTAGCCTAGAGAACAATCAGACATTTTAATTTCCCCTTTTCGGCAAGTTGGTTTCCCATCAGTGCGGCATTCAGAGAGAGTGAGCCACGAGGCAGGCACAAAGAGCAGCTGGGGAGAAGAAGCAGTGTTGTCAGAGGTCTGGGAGGAGTGCAGATTAGGTCTAGTCCCCAAACCTGGGGATATCAGTGTAGAGAATCCGCTGCTTAAATACCCTGCACTGAATTCGCCTTTGGAGCCTGCAGTCTGCAGAGTCAGAGTGAGGAAGTTGTGGGCAATGAACACTGATCAGGACGGACCAGGGGTTGAGGCATGGGCCTAGCATCAAGAGAGTTGGGTTCAACTTTTGAACTGCATGTGTGAACTTGGGCAAGCCTGATTTTCAGAGGTGCCACACACCCACAACTCCTGTTGACCTCCAAGGCAGATATGAGTGCTCCAGTAGTCTTATAAGTCTTAGTACCTCTGGGCCTCGATGAATAGAAGAATGAGAACTAGATAAGCTCATGGAGGACAGGTCCATCAATGGCTATTAGTCAGGATGGGCAGGGATGCAAAAACCATGCTCTGAAGTGTCCCTATCCTCTGTTTGCCAGCAGCTGGGAATGGGCGACAAGAGATGGATCACTAGAGGATTACCTGTTCTGGCATTAGCCACTGTCAGACGACAGGATACCAGGCTAGATGGACCAATGGTCTGACCCAATATGGCTGTTCTTAAGCGTTGCCCTGTCTCACAGGGGTGTTGCAGGAATAAAGTCACTATCAACCCTGAGGCACATAGCGAAAAGGCATACAAAAGCAGCTAGAGAGACAGAAAGCACAAACTGGGAGTTGCTAACATAAAAGAATTCAAGCCTCTACTCCCCTCATATTTAAAGTCAACTGTATTCAAAGCTGACATTTCAGCTCTGCCCTCACAGTCATGCCGCATCTTTGAACAAGGTGGTAAAACCTTGAAAATTCACGTTAATGACTGGAAGCGCCATTGCGAGTTACCAGATGTCGTGGATTAGCAATGAAGGGAACACACCGTTTAGGACAGCAAGGATAATGCATCACAGCGTACTTTGGGCATTGACTTTAACAAATGGAGCTTACTTTAAATTATTTATGATACTTCATGGTGGACAAAGTATCTTCTAGCATAATTTATTAAAGTCTTGGTAACATGAGACCTCACTACAGTACTTAGCTATCGCAGAGAAATGAGGAAAGACCACTGTATGTAAGAGAGCTCTATAGGGCGTGCTAATTTGGAAACTTCTACTGTAACTGATGGAATTTCACATGCCATATGACAGAAGGTCAGTTTGCCAAAGTTTCACATACCATTGCTCACCTTACCATTTCATATGTGCATGACATAGGGGAAAAAATAATAGGCAAAAAGTTCTCTTAGCCAACATCAACTTCATGGGAAATTTGATTTCCTGTAGGTTAGTATGTGGATTCAGATGACATTTTTACATGAATATTGAGGAAATGTTCTCTCCCTGACCAGTGAAAAACTAAGCCCATATATGAATTTTTTATTTATAATTAAATAAGGAGCTATAATTTTTCTGCCTGCACCAAACAAAATTTAAAAGACAGCAGAGGATACTAGTACATTATTAATGGAGCTGAATGGGCATTTTCTGTCAAAATAATATACATTGTGTGTGTTACATATGCATGATATATGTGATATAAATCAAAAGAAAACATTCTGACCTTATCAAAATGCTTGGATAATTTCCCATAAAAATGTTGATGAAATCGGTTTGTTCCCACAAAACGGTGCGAGTGAGTCAAATCAGCATTTTCCAATGGAAAGCTGACCCGCCAGAATATTTTTGACCAGCTCTGTGTATTTAACCACACTGAGCAGAGGTCTTCCTAGAGCTGTCTGCAATGACAGGTCTCTTTCCTGAATTAATAGAGTTACTTTCAAACTTCATAAGGTGTAGAAGCCATTTACATTTTCCCTCCAATGTGCATTACATTGCATTTATCAACATTAAACTTCATTTGCCATCATGTTGCCCATTCACCTAGCTGTGGTGGGTCTCCTCACAATCTTTCTGGTCTTGCTTGACCTACATAATTGTACATCAGATCCACTGTCCAGCCAAGCGATTTGATTCTCCCCTGCCTTGTAGTGTGTGTGCAAAATGCTCCCAAATCACAAGATACCAGACAGCAGAGAATCAGGCTCAAGGACAGTAAGTTTAGACTTCATCTGGGCAAATAATGTATAATGAATAATTTATTGGACAAATTTTGCCTTTTTCTCCATTGCAAGTGTCTCAAATTTATTTAGTGTTCAAAATAATTTCCTAATGATTTTGGTGGTAAGTTCTTAGTCTGCAGCTTGTGAGCAAACAATCAATTGCAAGTACCTGATACGTAAATATGAGCTGTTTTAACTGGACATCCAAGTCACATGAGTAACTTCCATAGGTAAATAAGCAGTATAATAACTATAAGCATATCAGTGCTACTGCAATAAAGCAAATTGTCCCTGGGAATGAGAAGGGCTTCAGGGAAAAGGCTACCATGGTTTGTAACAAGATAAACAAAGAAAGAGGGAGGATACATTTACGTCCTAAGAATGCAGCCCTGAAAGAAGAATGGGTCCCTTCTTTCTTCTACAGAGTTATCAGTCTGGGACAGAATGGTTTGAGAGAAAAAAAAACGAAGTGAAGAAGCAGCGCCTAGAAAATCATCTTTACCTGGAGAACTCACTTAACACATGGTATAGAGCAGACATGATTCTCTGAAAGAGCAAGGAAAAGGGAGCACTCTGTCAACCTCCTTTTAGCAAAGCATGATGGGAAGAGAAGTCTAGGATCCTATAAAATACAGGCTCTTCTGCCTCATCTTTAGTGTTGGTAACAATAGGACTAACGAAAGAAGTACTGTTATGATAAGAACACTAGAAGGTAAACTCTGAAGAGATTCTTCTACTTGAAACATTTTAACGGTATGTTAATAATGCTCATATTTATGACTTCATGATTCACATGATCAATATTTTTCCAATATTTGCTCAATTTCTTGTTTCTACAAAAACTCCTGCCAGTATATGCACTTACAAGGACTTTCATGGACTACAAATATCAGGGCTAAGATCAAAATCAAAGAGTACTTATTTTAAGAATCTGAATCAGAGTTGACTGGGTGTGTCCAACTTGCATTTGTTTGTTTGCTTATTTTCGCTGTATTTACACAGCTGTGAATGAGAGAGTCATGTCTCAATTACAATTAATTCTCTACTTTTAAATTCCTTAATACATAATCGTTAGAGAAGACACTATTCAGTGTTGCCAACTCTTGTGACTATCAGGACTCTCATGCTTTTTTTGGAATTTTTCTTAAAATATGTAAGAATCATAAATTTAATTTTAAAAAATGTCTATTTCTGTTGATTGTGGAGCAAACCTTCAAAACTTAACTGGAATACACCCTAAACATTTAAAAGTCATAAGGAGTCTAAAAACCCCAAAATGTGTATGTAAAAATCTCCTGATTTTTAAGGCAATTTTGTGATTTTGAATCCTTGGGGTTGGCAGTATTGGTAGTTATGATTTGAAGCGTACATAATGTTATAAACTAACTAAGCTGTTATGTAGCAGCTTTAGGGTAATAAGTTGGTAAACATGCTCTCAATTTACTCTTTTAGTTTTGCATATTGTGCTCTTTCACATGACAAGAATGAGTTTCCTAATAATGTGAAATCAGCTCAGACAATTTGAGTCATTATTAGACACACTTGATCTGAAGAAGTAAAATTGCTTAATGTTTTGTTAAATGAGGTGTACTGTGCAAACAATCATATTCAGAAAGAAGGGTAAGATACAACCATTAATCGTTAATATGCAGTAGTAATGCTATTGCTAATGGAGCAGGCATGTTTGTGTGCTGTACCTTTAAGGACCCTATCCTGAAAATACATCCATGAGTAACTTACTCGTGTGAGTAAGTCCTTTAAAGTAGAGTTACTCACGTGCATTATTATTGTCAGGATCAGGTCCTAAAACAAAAACCTGTTGGTTAGTCCGCCCGCCCAAAATAATAAAGTGAAACTATAGATCAAGGACTTTCTCTTGAGGATTAAAAGGAAGAAAGAATGACAAAAACACTGTAAGAAGGAAGTTCCAGAGAGGTAGCCGTGTTAGTCTGTATACAGCAAAAACAAGGAGAGTCCTCTAGCACTTTAAAGACTAACAAATTTAATTTCTGCAGGCATAAGCTTTCGTGGGCTGTAACCCACTTTGTCAGATGTAAGGAATAGAAATCAGATAGGAGGTATACATATTCACATCCAAGGGTAAGGAACAACAATGGGGAAGGTAGATAAAAGCAAAGCCCATTCAGTTAGAGTAGTTGAGGCCCATTCACAACCATTGATTAGGAGATGAGAATGTGAGAACAGTGACAATTACTTCTTGTAATGAGATAACCATTCCAAGTCCTGATTCAGACCCTGTTTGATTGTGTTAAGTTTGCAGATGATTTCTAGCTCAGCAGTTTCTCTTTGAAGTCTGTTTTTGAAGTTTTTTTGTTGAAGTATGGCAACTTTCAAGTCAGTGACAGAGTGTCATGGGAGATTGAAGTGTTCTTCGACTGGTTTATGGATGTTATTTTTTATGTCTGATTTGTGTCCATTTATTCTTTTGCGTAGTGACAGTCAGGTTTGGCCAATGTACATGGCAGAGGGGCATTGCTGGCACATGATGGCATACATTACATTAGTAGATGTGCAGGTGAATGAGCCCCTCATGGCGTGGCTGATGTGATTAGGGCCAGTGATGGTGTCACTAGAGTCGATGTGTGGGCAGAGCTGGCAATGGGGTTTGTTGCAGGGGTAGGTTCCTGGGTTGGTCTTCTTGTGGGGTGTACGGTTCCTGGTGAGTATTTGCTTCAGGTTGGGGGGCTGTCTGTAAGCAAGGATAGGTCTGCCTCTCACAGCTTGAGCAAGTGAGGGATCATCTGCTAGGATAGTCTGTAGATCCTTAATGATGTGCTGGAGAGATTTTAACTGGGGAGTGTAGGTGATGGCCAGTGGTGTTCTGTTGTTTTCTTTGTTGGTTGAAAGTAGGAAGATTGCTTTGGGAGAGACTGTGGAATTCTTAGTCAGGTTGGAAAGCATTTAACTCCACAGCTAGTGCCACTGATTTCAATGGAGTGAGGCATACGTAAATGATCATTTCAGCCAGGCAACATTTTTTTTTTTAAACAAAAAAGGCATTTTGGGGGGCCCAAAATTATTTGCTGATTTGGGGTTAAATTCAATTACTAGTTTTGGTTGGAAAAAAAACCTCAGAAGAGTCAAAATGTTTCTTTTTCACTTTTTTGTGTTTGAAACATTTTGGTTTTGATTTTTGTTCTGAAACAGTGTTTTGATTTCAAATCTGACCAGCTAAAAACAAAAAACCCACCCACAAAAATAGGTGAAAACACCCAAAACAGCTGAATCAAAATGAAAACCTTGAAAAATGTTTTAGTCAATTCGAAACAAAATGTTTCAATTTGACAAAAAAAAATTTGTTTCAATTTAAATCAAACCAGATTTTGGGGGGATTTTTCAGCTTGTCCTGAAAACAGAAAAAATACATTATTCACTCAGCTCTGCTCATTATCAACTAATCAGAAACTGACTGCCAACAGCAGTTCCTACACTGCATAGACTGAGGCAGAAAAGAGTATCAAAAACATAATAAATAACTGCAACCAAAAGAATGTAGCTTTGTCCAAAGTCATGGAGTGATCTCTCATCATCACTGATGTAATTTCTGACCAAGTCATAACAAAAAGTAATTTTCCAATGCAAAAAGAGCAAGAGATGTGTTTCAGTCTAAATTACTTATTTTTTTGTTAAGAAAAACATCACAGAAAGAACAAATTTCAAGTCTCCACTATCAGTGAGAGATCAAGATCACTAACATTCTGCATGCTGACCTGAAACTCAAGATAGTAGCTGCTTCACATATTACCATGTTGCAGGCAGAAGAGACTCTTGTCCTATCATTGATGAAGTACACAAAATGTCTACATCTCCTTCCAGTTACATAGAGCATGTATTTGTGGTTTCCTGGGGAGGCAGTGTGGCCTAGTGTCTAGGGTATTGAATAGGCACTTGAGACACCTGGGTTTAATTCCCAGCCCTGCCACTCATTTGCTGGGTGGCCAGCAGCAAATTACTGCCTCATTCTGTGCCTCAGTTTCCCCATCTGTACATAGGGAATCACTGATACGGACCTCCTTCGTAAAGCATTTTGAGATTGGCGCATGATATAAAGGTATTTTTTACAAGGCTTATTTTAAGGGGCATAAGAGAACAAATACCTACTGTAGTTTTGATCAGGATTCTTAATTTAGTGTATTTTTAAAACCATTTTAATCCACTTCTGAAATTTCAGACTACAGAATATCATCCATAGAAAACAAAAGAAATCTAGTAACACCTGAGTCCAGTCAGAGATATACAGGGACAGGACTATCAGACGGAAATCCAAACCATCTGATTCCCAGGGATGAGTACACTCAGATGGCGCACAGGTCAAAAGCAAGCAACTGAAGGTGTCTAGAAGTAGGTATATGGGGCGAAATCCTGATGCAACTCCCATTGACTTCAATGGGGTGAAGATTTCACCCATAGTGTCTGCATGAAGTTCCCTTTCTTTAAAATCTATTGAATATACATGCAAATTCCGTCACAACTAGGAAGTTTCTCCATTACTTCTAACAAATTAGGTCTACTTTAGGTACAAAGCTAGTGGTTAATTTCTGTCTCTGATCTCATGGAGCAATCGGCTTTATATTCTTTCCTTTTTTAGCAGTCCAACTGATGAGACTTCCTTGCTCTTTACTGTTTATTGGCCAGCAACATTTCCATGTATCCAAGATTTCCATCAGAAGGGCAGACTTCAGAAAATAACCAACAAATCCACCTGCCATGAATCAATTTTATGCTAATTTTATGACCCGCTAAGATTAATTAAATACATGATAATAGGGTTTTCATCTTGAGCCCCATACCGTAGCTTCTAATCAGTGTGAAAATAACTCGCCGCCTTAGCTAGCATGTGAGTGAAGTAACCGAGACAGACTGGTGTTTGTTACATGCACCACTTAGGGACACTAAGGGATTTTTAAAATCCTCCCAGTCATGGCTAATTTTAACCTCACATGTTAGTAATGCTGTTATTATTATAACCGTGTTCCAGCACTGACCACAATATTTGAAGAGGTGGATGCAAATAAAGACTTCTAAAAAGGGGGGTGATGAAACATAGATCTGAATATTGTAATACATGGTCTCTGGCTGTTTAAATTCTGGGGATTTTCTCCCCCCTTCTTTCTACTACTGTGCCTCACACACACCCTCTTCCACTTACAATACGTCCCACTTCACATCCTTATGGCTCAGAACTCTCTGCGGTACATATCAACCCTGCTCTCTAACTTGCAGGGCAGGTTGAGGGGGGGGGAGTTGTAAGAGGATAATTCCTTCCTACAGTAGTAGCACATGTTGACTTCACAGCGTTCCCAGCCACACCTGGGGTGGGAAATAAAAGATCAGGAGCCAAGCTGAGATTTCCTCTAGGGCAACCACAAGGTTACTTGCTGGAAGAAATTATGAGACAACATGACCATGCCAAATGCCCATCCAGATCTCAAACGAAGTCCAAACTACATTCAGGTTCAAACCAGTTAAAGTAATACACTCATTCCTGCCCCTACCTTCTTTATTTGCCCCAAAAGTTACTGCCTTTGCTCAAAGACATCTCTGGGGCTCAGAAGGTTCAGCAAGATCTATTGGGTCATCTGCTATATTAAAATGGTGCAACTTCAAAGTCAACCATGTAAAACATGGAGGATGAATAAAGCACATAGCCAGAGACCTCCACTGCCCTGTGGAATATCAGCAAGCACAGAGGGCTGGATAAGACAAGGAAGAGGCAATGGAGGCTAAGAGGAGGCTGGATGATGGAAAGAGGTCAATGTGGACCAGAGGCAAGGAAGAATCTGATTGGATTTGGAGGGAGAAGGAAAAATAAGAAAAATGTTAAAATGTTTAGATGATATTCAAAAAACTTCAGGTGATGACACATGTGGAGAAATCATTTTATGGTTCAGGAAGAGTCCCCCTCTCAAAGTCAAAAGGAAAAATAAAATATTAAAGAATTGAAAACTTAGGATAAATCTGTGTTCTCTTTTAGTTCTAGTTTTCTAGCAGGTTGGTCTGAGACACAAAAGTCAGGTCTTGATCTGATTTCACATCCTGCCGTTCCTCGAAAGATTGAAAGTGTTAAGATCTGGGTTTTGGTTTGGGTCTAGCACAACTTTCAAGATGCTGCACTGTAGAAGAAGCTTGATGTGACTTTTGCAACGTGCTTTGTTACCTAGCTCTACTTAATTGATGGTTCTTGCAGTAGCATTGATGAGGTGGCGTTAGACGCTATCATGGCTTCCATAGCGCAGACGCGGTAGCACATTGGGGAACGCAAAGATACATACATGGGTCTATGGGAAAGAAGAAGGTAAATGGAAAACAAAGCAATATGTTGACAAGCTCTGGGAAACAATGGAAAGCTTTCAGATTGTAAAGAACACCCTTTCCAAAAATGCCAAAATCACTTCCATCCTCCCCTAGATATTCTGTCAAATATTCCATCCAAACAGTGACCTTACATGGTTTGGGAGACGTAATAGGATTCCTGCACAAGGCCATAACTCCTCCATTTTTATACATTGTTTGCTGGCTTCATTTGGTTGCAATTTCTTTAGGTCATTTCCTTTTGTTTTCTCAAGGAAATTTCTTTGGATATTTACTCTTAGGGAGGGTGGGGCAGTTATGACATTGATCTTAAAGTTTCCGATCATATAAAACCTATTAATTAAGAAGGATGGTCTTGTGCTTAAGCCACTGGAATGGGAGTCGTGAGATCTAAAGTCTATTCTTGACTCTGCACCGTCATCTTGTGTGAGCTTGAGTATATTAGTTAGGGCTTGATCCTGCTCCCATTGCAAAATCCCCAGTCACTTCAGTGAGAGCAGCAGAACTGACCCTCACATCCTTGCAATCCCATCGTAGTCTATGGGAGTTTTGCCATTAATTTAAATGGTAACAGGATTAGGTTCTGTCTGTTTGCTGTATGTAACATAAAGATAATAATCCTTAGATCAAAAGGTGCTGTGAGTTTTTAATTCATTAAGGTTTACAAAGTGCTTTGAGACACTCTGAAGATGCTATTCTGAGCACAGCATTATCATTCAATATGAAATCAAATCGCACCTAATAGGTCTTTTGTTCTCAGAAGCACATGACAGTGGATGGCATTGGAAATATGGATGATTTTTTTTCAGGACTATGAGTCTCCCAGATTAAACCACCTACAACATGAGTTTTTACACTCCAGAAGAATACAAGTGATATAAATTCATTCAGCTAGGGAAAAATAGAAGTTACAGGGCTTGGAAGAGAGGGTTCTTTTATGAGGGGGAAATTTTCCTCCCAGACTAAACTGGTTTGTTTCTCTGCCAAGCTGCTGTCTGGAATTAAAACCAGAGTTTAATCACAGAGGTGCTGACACCAAGCTACAATGTGAACATTTGACCTTAGCTACCACCTTGTGATTACATACATACGTATGTATATAAATATATATATATATAACTAGTCTGGCTTGCTGTTGCTATATCTAGAAGTCCATATGACCCTCACAGTATCAAGTAACCATTATCATCTGACCCCACTGGAGTTATAAATACAACAACAATAGAGCTCTAACTAGATTATAATTGGACAATGCTAACGGGACAATGGAAATTAACTATAAAAGACCATCTATCCTCACAGTTAGGTCTTACGCTAAAATAAGTGGTGGAGCACTGCAATGGATGAGCTGCCAGGACCCGTTATAGAAAAGCTACAGATCCTGCCGAAAGTGGAATCAGAACATCCATTCATGGCTCGTGCTCCAGCGGACAAGTACTACACAGCCTTGGTCACGGGAGACCTGAGGAACCTTAAGGTCCTGACTGATAAATATTACGAAGATGTCAATCTGATTTTTGAGATCAGTAAAAATGAGCTGGAATGGCAAGTGAAAAGCCAGGCCTCTTTTGGACTGTCAGGTACTCTTGCTTTCGAGGACCAGTTTAAAAACAGGCACTTACTAACATTGATTGAGAGAAAGATGCACTGCATTTACATTAAACAAATTGCACTCTGTTTTTCTGGAGCCTGCTAATATGTTAAACAGAGGAATGGCATTTCCTTTGAGATGATTATTCCACAGGCACGGTGGACAGAGCCTTTGTGGGAAACGTTTGCCGTCTGTTAGCGAGTGCTCTAGCCAGGGAAAATGAAGGGCCTGATTCTGCAAATTCTCACTAACAGATCTAGGCTACAAATATTCAGTGCTTGAGGAGCCTGAAGTGCCTATGCTGTTTTTAACAGGGCACTTAGTCGTGTTTGAGCATCGTCTCCCAGCGTCGTCCCATGGGACCAGTTTGCATTCAGGGCAGGGGGATAAAGGAGTGCAGAGCGACACTGAAACAGGGGGCACTCTGGAGATGTCTTGCCTGGGGAGGTGGAAAGTTTCCTGGAGCTCTGCAGTGTGTGTGGGGGGGGGGGGAGGGTAAGAGAGGGGAGAGAAATGCAATGTGCTATATCCCTGCAGCATTTTACACCCATGCGCTGCTTGTTCTTAACATGATGGTCCACCTGGGGCAGTAGTGAGGGAAGAGAGCCCGCAATGCCATTCTGCGCAAACTACACCTGCTGCAGAGGCAGTGCCAGGGATGGTGGGGGGAAAAAATCCCATTGAACAAAACGCTTTAATATCAGAAAATGGGGCTTCACTGAAAACAAGAGATCCCATGGGAAAGGAGAAGGCTTTGGACAGAATTTTCCATCAGGGAAGATTGAAATTAAATGTTTTCTTTCAGGTCAATGGTAGTCCCTATGACCACCTGAGCCACTGCAGTGCCTGACAGGAGTTGTGCTTCTGGGTCCCTTATGCTTCCATTCGCCCCTATGAGCTTAGCTCACTGGCTGAACTACATCTGCCATGATGCACCGCTGCCCTCTCTCTGCCGCTTCAACATCAGCAAATTGAGGCCTTTCTGAACCGCCAAACACTTTGTTGTTTCGGGGTTTTGTCCCAGATCAGGACACGAACAAATAACTTCCCATGGGATGGAATTTCTGTTTTCCAAACAGTTCTACCCAACAGTAAGCCCGATGCCCACTGAGATCACTCCCCAGCCTCGGAGCCTTGAACTCCTCCCATTTTCACTGCTTTTGGTTTAAGGCAACAAGGAAATTCCCAGTAGCAGCAAGCCAGCCATTGACAGTAACCCTGAAATACGTACATAGTCTGACTGGGGGGTGAAGAGTTAGTGAAAACCACGAGGTCTCAGTCAGAGAGGGAAGCAAAGCAGCAAGGGAGTGCATCAACTCAGCCTGAAATTAAAAGGAATCGGAATGAAATTTTGCTGGTTGCACTTCTATATACCATGCTCCTAGTTGTGCTTAATCCGAGAGTCTTTAAATGAATGGAGACCAAATCGGGCATTTCTTACTCAGTCTGGATGGAGGCAAAAATCCTTTGGAAGTGACTGGGGATTTTGCCCATACTAGAAATCCTGCTTCAGCAATGTACTTAACAATACCTTGTTCTTCTACAGTGCTTTTCATCAGTAGCTCTCAAGCACCTTAACCAAGGAGGTCAGTAGTGTAATACCCATTTTACAGATGGGAAAACTGAGGCACAGAGTGGTGGACTGATGTGTTCAAGCTCACCCATCAGGCCAGGAATAGAACTCAGGTTTCCCAAGTTCCACTCTGTCCAGTAGGCCACACAGCACAGGGCTAAAGCACAGCTCAGTTTGTGCCTAACTTTAAAGCGGGCAAGACTGAGCCCCAGGGGACTCTGCTCGAAGTTACATGTATGCTGAGGTATGGCTTGAAAAAGCAGGGGTCCTCCAAGTGTCACTATAATGGCCTTGATAGACAAAGAAATCATTCATGCCAAAATGGGGCTACGTGCCTGCATTCCTGCTGATCAATGTTTGCTTTTATTTAATTTAATTTAGCTGCTCTTATTAAATTGCACCTTAAAACTTGCAGAAACCGAGAGTCTGACATGTAGCACTAGCCACGAACAAACCCATGACTAGTACTAGCCTGTGCCTCCACCTAGAGTCGTAACTGCTCAGTTGTATGTCACAGGACCTGTACTTGCCCTGTTAGCTCAAGTGGCTTTTGGAGCAGACGAATCTGAATTCCCTCGCTTCTGTTGCCCTGAAGTTCTAGGTGTCATGGCTCGGTGAGTGAATTGAGATTTGAACCTAGTCTCCAATGCTCAAAGAGAGACATTTGTCTAGGCAGTTATTTAATCGCTTTCCTGGATATGGTGTATGTGTCACTATATTGAATTGGATCAGGAACATTCAGCTGTATTTCATAGCACCCACAAAGCACCTCCTTTAGTCCAAGGGATGGGAAAAGCTGGGACAAAAGCAAATCCAAATTAGGCAATGCAATCACAAAATCTTTCCATCCAAAATTTTGGTCTGAAACAATAGCCTCCATCCTCCCTGCAATGGAACGGCTTGGTGGAGAACATACACCATACATGCATGCATCGTTGGCTCTTGAATTTTAATATCCTAGGGCTATAATTGAAGGGAAGGGGACAAAATAATTTGCAGGGTTTCTACCTGTACAAGGGGAGGAAGGATGATCGTGTGGCACTAGATTGGGAGCTGATTGTTTCCTGGTTATGCCCCAGACTCTAGTGAGACCTGGAGCTTCCTCACTCCATACTTCATCTCTCTGCCTTGGTTACCGATCTCAAAAGAGGGGATAATATTTCCCATGCCGATGCCTCACCAGCGTGGTAGGAAAATCAGTTTATGTATGTTTCAATGGCACTTGGATCTTATAGACCTAGGGGAGTATCTAGAGAGATGGCGTTCCTGCTCTCAAACACATGTAGCCCTTGATCTACTGGGTCTGACCTATTCTGTGTGATGGCATATTGACTTCAGGGGATTATGTGTACAGAAAGCAAGCAGGGGGCAGCGGAACAGAAGCAGCCAGCACATTTTTGATGGCTAGCTTCACCCATGAACTATGAGGCAGAGAAACCAGCCCCCTGAATGAATGCATGCTTCTAGTTCTTTCCAAATCCAAATAAAATCCCACGCTCAGAAGTACTAACTCTAGCATTGCCAGAGCCCTTGTCATGTCCAGGACGCTGGGAGTATCAAATTCTTATTGGGGCTCTGCTACTTCAGGTCTGCTATATGTCCAGCAAACGCAGGCTTTTCCCCTGGATGAACTATAAGCGACACATCCATGGGCCAGGCACAACTCTCAACAGGTTACAAATCTGTATTAGATGCAGGTGGGTAATTAATGAGCTGTCTTTTAAAACTTCTCAGCACGGGCTCAGGGGAAGAAGTTAAGTCGGTGAATAAGGTACCCTTTGCGGCTCATTACAGGCACGATATCGATTCTTCCATCATTAGAAGAAGGTATTCCTGCCATGTGAAATCTTGCCCATTGATGTGCATTCACTGGGGAATTTTCTTTTCCCCTATAAGCACCATTGCTTAGAGTGGCTAACAACCTTAAACAGGCCTTTTGAAAGCCCCAAAGTTTTCAGAGAGTGGAAAAAAATGTACAGTGGACTGCTCTGTTTTATTCAGCAAAAGGGCAACGGCTACACACACGGAGAACTAAAAAGGGGGAAAGAAATCAACCAGAATTGTGTTGAATGAGGAGCCAGTAATCCTTTTTGTGAGCAATGTGCATTAAAGAGCTGCAAATGCTCAGGCATTTTGTGCAGGTCAAAACTTTCTCAAATTACTTTTTCTGTGCACAGTGTGCCAGGCAGGGGAAAGAGCCTGCAGGTGCCAAGTCTGTTTTGCTTCGCACTTTAATTGCTCCCACACTCAGGCCTGGTCTATAGTACGTGGTTAGGTCAACGTAAGCTGCCTTGCATCCACCTAGCTGCAGAAGCGTCTTCACTTAAATTTGGCTCCCCCCAGCGTTTTTTGCCTCTCTTTGCCAATATAGTTATGCTGCCTCCCCGAGAAGCGTAGAGTCCCGGTCAATGTAATTAGGTCGACACAGCGATGGTGTAGACGTTAGGGATGTAAAAATTAGTTTAATTTAAAAGCCGTTTAAACTTTTTAAAAATAAAAGCAGGGGGAGGGGCGCAGCACGCTGGGCAACTCTCACTCACGGGGAGCTGAGTCGAGCCAAGCCCAGCTGCGGCTTGCTCCCCTACCCGCTCGCGCTGGGCTCCATGCTTCCCCGCCAGTAAGAACTGTCCAGCTGCTCTCGCTGGCAGGGAGCAAGCCCAGCTGGCGCTTCCCCGCCTCCCCCCCCATTTTAAATGGTAATCAGCTGTTCAAAACATTTAAACAGCTAATTACCGTTTAAACGTTTACATCCCTAGCAGACACTGCGCTGCTTACATCGACAGCTGCTGCCTGTCAGGAGCTGTCCCACAGAACCCCCCACTGACAACACAAATCGATACAGGTGTTCGTGGTGAGGGTGTGCACCACTGATGCAAAGAAACAAGTGTGCGCCCATACAAGCAATTTTATAACTGGGGTGGCTGTAGGCTCACACAAGTTAGGTCGAGAGTTTTGTGGTGTAGATGTGGCCTTAGCTTGTGCAGCTGAGAAGTATAACATTTACTGCAAGTCTCATATAACATAACAGCCACTTCACCTTGAATGGTCCCTTAGAACATGTACTAACTACTTACACTAAACTACCTGTTTAACTTGTGTTTATCTGTGACACTCTGAGTATGTTTCCCAGGCCTGAAGAAGAGCTCTGTGTAGCTTGAAAGCTCATCTCTCTCACCAACAGAAGTCGGTCCAATAAAATATATTACCAGGGATCCGAGTTATCCCATGATAAAAAAACAAAATTATCTGATTAACAAAAATCCACATTTTTCCACACTTAAAATGAAACGCTGAACTTTAGTTTCCCTAGCAACAGTATATATAGGTATCAATTGAACACAGTGTTTTACTGATATACAGTAAAACCCCAAGCCTCCATTATCCGGCTCTATCCACCTCTGTATTAATCAAACCACCAGCCGCCTTGCGGCTGACAGCAGCTGGGGCTCGAGATGTCAGCCCCAAACCCCCCACCCACCTGGGGCTGACCACCCGAACCCCCCTCGCCCCGCGATCTTAAAATAAGGGCTAGAAAGCTCTTTGCCAATTCTCCTGATTATCCTCATTTTGGATTATCCAATCTGGTCTCGGTCCCAATTAGATTGGATAAACAGCGTTCAGCTGTAAATTCAAAGCACATTCTAAAATCAGCCACAAGAGGGGGAGGGTGTGCGCACTGAATAAGTGACATTTGTACTTTCAGTAAAATTTAATTAATAATTAATATATATTTTTATTTTTTTTTAAATGTAAAAACTAAAGTTTCTCTGTAAAAACAGAAAATCCATGTTTTTCTGTGGCAAACAAACAGATTTTTAGGATCCCTAGATATTACCTTACCCACCTTGTCTGTCTGGTGTAAAAGGGAAAGTCTCGGACATCTGTGCCTGCCACTGACCCTGGTTATTTATTGGCTTCTCTCTGTGTAGCTGCTAATGGAGTTATCCTCACCCTGGGAGGAAGGAAAGCATGGCTACCACTTTGCAGATGGGAAACTGAGGCACTTAAAATTAAGGGACTTGCCCAAGGTCACCCAAGAAGCCTGTGGTGGAGCTTGGCTCTCAGGAGTCCCTGCCCTGTGCCCTAACCACATCTCTCTCTCTCTCTCTCTGCCCTATAGGCCTGTGGTCACTAGAATACAAGAGGGAACTGACTACTCCATTGTGCATCACCGCCAGCCATGGACATGCTGCCTGCGTGCGTCACCTGCTGTTCTGGCGGGCAGACCCCAACATGGCCCCAGGAGGCCGGAGTGCCCTGCATGAGGCCTGTGAGGGGGGCCACACGGACTGTGCAGAGCTGCTGCTGGAACACAGAGCCAGCCCCAACCTACTGAGCGATGACGGCCTGGCACCCCTGCACCTGTGCACCAGTCAGAACACGCTGGGGTAAGACGAGGGCTGCACCAGGCAGCACGTACCCACCCACCCCCCGCTTTGCCCTTGCTCCATTATTAACCATCACCGCCCTTGCAATCGCAACGTTCATTTAACGTTCTCGGTGCAGTTCTTCTCACCACCAGGCCATAAATTCTCTACGTGGGCCTGACCCAAAGCCCCTTGGTGCCTATAGAAAGACTCCTATAGAGCCTTTAGCATCGTGGAGATTGCTCAACACTAACCTGCCCCAAGCAAAGGGGCATTCCCCTAGAATACGGAGTTTAAGGGGAATTAGGGTCAGAAGAATGTACATAAAATTGACAGCGTCCTACATGCCAGATGTACTTCCTGTGTATTGTAACATCTCCTCTCCCAACTTCGTTAATGACTGGAATAAGTTTTTACTATTTGTTCGCTCTGCCGAGCCAACGTAGCAAGAGGGAGCTGGGTTGTAGCCTGCCTAACCTCCAGGCATAGAATCTCTAAGTCAGGTGCACAGAGGTGTACACCAAAATCGCCTCTTTACTACATCCGTCATACCCCTCTGCTTTCTCTAGGTGATGAGAGATTATGCAGCACCAAGAACAGTTAGACTTTCAGGTTGACATCCGACTGGCAGAACAAAAAATTGATTTAGATGGCGCACCTCTGAGCCAAACCTGGAAATGTTTACATCTTCCCATAAAACAAGTTTGATTTTCTTATCTTGGAATAAGGAAAATTGCAAAGCTGCCTCCTGGCGAGAGCTCAGTGTGAACGTGTGACTCTCTTTCTCCGGGAACATCCTGTATCAGCTTTGCCTCACTATGTCAGCCAGGCAGACTCCTTTTGAAAAAAATCAAGGTGCAGTACATAGAAAACAGTGTTAATAATGGCAACCTATATATGCCACAGTCATGGAGAGAAGAATAAATATGGAACTGCCACTTCCAAGTGGATAAAAGTGGTAAAGCAGTGGCAGCTTCCACTGATTTGGTATTCAGTGGTTGTGCAAAATGGGTGACTTAAATGCCAAGGGCGTTAGAGTCGAGTATATCAGGAAAAGCAATTGACAACAGGAGATAAACTGCATCATCTAGGTTATGCTGTAATTTCTATTCTGATGGAAAAAACTGAAGTAGCTCCCTTGAAACCATTGGAGTCACACTGCCTTTACACCACGTGACATTGAACAAGATTTGAGGGTACCAATCCTGCATGCCCATTGAATACAAGTGATGCTGTTGCTCCTGTCTGAGCCTTGGCATAACTTTACACTACTGTTGACATTCAAGCTGAATTTGGCGCTGGAGGCAGGGTTCTGATTTCAAGCCAAGTCTACACTATTATAACACCACTGAATTCAGTGGCATTACTCTTGATTTATTCTACACTAACGGAAAGCAGAATTAGGCACAATCTAACATTCTTTTTCAGGCAAACTTCCAAAAGTGTCCAGTCTCTTTTCCATCAAAGAGGAGCTTACTTTCCAGGCCAGGCTCAGTTAGTGTCTTTCCTACCCAGCCACTGCTGCTCCCCCAGAAGTTCCACCCAGACCTGCACCCCACTGTAACATCTGGCACTCCCAGCCTACTCCACGCACCGCTCTGCATACGATTCCTGGGGATTCCACTCTGTGTTCAGCCTCTTTGCAGCTCCTGGCTCACCCTGCAGGCCAGCTGCTGCTTCCCAGCTGAGCCCTGCTACTTTCAGGAGCTTTCCCTTACCTGGCCAGGAGGAAGGGGATGTGCTGTGGGGAGGGGACTGATGGGAGTTGTAGTCCCCTGCTTAGCAGATCCAGCACACTTGCTTTGCCAAAGCTATTACTGTCATGTGACAATGACAAAAACAGTCTCTTTCTTCTAACACTGAACAAGGAACTTCACCAAAAATGCTTGTTTTCTTTATTGTAACAAAGTGACTCTTTCTGCTTCACTGTAGATCTTCTGCCTACAAACTTGCCCATATGCTTCTTTTTTAGCCTACTGCTACAAATGTAAAGAACCGGTACCGACAACTTCACATCTTCTCCCTCCCCCCGCCCCCCACCTCTTTTTTCCATAAGCAATCATTAATGTTTAACTAAATTATAGGTGGAGATCTGGTCACAATTTAGCCTTGAGGAGGGATTTGTCTAGTTGACTCTCAGCGATCATCAAATCCAAACAGGTGTAGACCCATGTTCGGTATGGTTAGGACTCTTCTCTGCAGGATTGCAATCCCTAGCAGCAATGTGAGCACATTGCAAATAAGGTCATGAATTAGCTGGGTTTGAAACCTGCTGTGGACGGTGCCTGTTTTCTGTAGTAAGGACTGGAGCTGGCAGGGAAACAGGAATTCCATTTGTGAAAATGTTTGAGAGGGTGGGCATTTTGTTTCTTTCTACATTGGGATGAAATCAAGACCTTTTGAAATTTTTCCCATGGAGCATCAAAAAGTGACCCCAGAATAGCCATTGGATCAGGACACTTTCCCGGGCTGTAGACGACGCAAGTTCAAGTCACTGCTCTGTTTGTGTCAGAGCGGGATTTGAACCCGGCCCTCACACATCCCAAATGAGAGCCCTTACCCCCAGGCTACTGTCAGGCAGTGCTTGCCTTCTCTCATACACCAGAAATTCCAGCATGGCACTGAGAAACCTTCCTGATGAATTGGTATTTCCCAATGATAAAACATTACATTAAAGAATTCCTGTCCAGCTCCAGTGAGGACCTTAATTGGTCTCTGTCAGGTGGACTCACATGGGGCCAAGGAAGAGAGCGCAGCTACGTCTGGTGACCACAACTGGTGATGGCCAATGTTTTGGCTCATCCAGTCTTATCAAGACTAAGTGTCTTTCTTTTAAATGTGGGTTTGTTTTGAGCTACATGCCAACAACTAAGGAAGACGTCTCCTGAAACTTCATAGATCTGGCCCCCCTCAGTCTAACATAGTGATTTAGGACAATGATTTACTTTTTCACATGGATCAGAACATTACCATCACCCCACAATCAGCTGCCGTGCCCTACCACTCAGCAGAGCTAATACAGGGACTTTTTGTATGCTCTTGGCTACTTGTACTTCTCTCTCCACCAGTCAGTTCATTCCCTCATCGGTGATGAGGGCTGGAATATGCATGAAATAACTCTGTCTGCCAAAAGTATGTAGAAAAACTGTCACTCCACATAGGGGCATCCCTTTTCACACAGCGCTAGTGCTAATCTTTCCCAAAGGCCTATATAGTGTCTGGAACATTTACAGGGAGGATAGGAAGTTCTTTGGGTGTCTTGCTGATCATTCTGCAAGACTCACATGAGTCTAACCTTGAATTTTAGGCTCTTCCATGGGCTGGGCCACCACACGGACATTTTCTCTAAAGCCCTGGCATCCCTCATGTATCCTGCAAGGATACTGTTGGAGTAGTGTCGCCATAGTGAGTCAGACCTTCAGCTTCACAGCATAGATTTCGCAGGCTAGATAGAGGACCGTGGCAAGTGATTTGGCCAATGAGGTCTATGAAATGCGCACACTGTTGCGGGTGTATACCAGCAGTAATGACTATTTTAATCAGTTCTGTCTTTGGTGGCGGGTTTGGCAAAGGCCAGGTCTTCACTAGTTATTAGCGGCACGAGCAGCTTGTGGTTGTTTGTGGGTAACTTGAAATCATCAAGACTGTACAAGGATCATATTAAACTCTCGCACACCCCTATAGAGACAAGCATTCTCTGTTTGGGGGACAAAGGTGTCTAGAACAGGCTATAAGCTGGGCTTATCTGGGCTACTGACGGGTGTAGGGGCTGGCAGCTGCTGAAATAGCTGTTGACTTGGAAACACCGTAAAATGACACTATGTTCAAGAGGAGCCTTAAGAGGTTCTTTAAACCCTCAGGCACCCATTACCATGGTATCTATACCCCTTGTGGTGCTCCTCTGAGGTAAGGCCTCCATTTCACACAGAGCCACAGAGTCTGAGGTTACACAGGAAGTCTGTGGCAGAGCAGGGCATTGAACCTGGGTCGCTGGCTCGCATCCTAACCCTTAGACCATCCCTCCTCTTATGCCTTAGCCCACATCCCTAGTGCTTTAAGAATCACGTAAATAGCTCGGCCTCTTGAGGCCAGGTTATATGTGAATTTACCTTCATATCCAGAAACAGCACCAGGTCTAATACAGCCCTCTAGCTCGGCTCTAGGTAGCCCTCTGGCTCTTCCCTCCTTGCCCGAAGACATGCCATCGGGTTTGCTTCGGTATACATCTGTCATCATTTTAACCAAGCAGTCACTACTGCCTTGAGAACTTACTTCAGCCTTAAGTTTCTCCTCAGACTTCCCACAGGCAAAAACTTCATCAGTATAAACTTCCCTCCCTCCAGGCTCCACAGAACCATCTTCACTTTCCCTTGGAAGATAGCCGGCTGTGTCACCAAACAGCCAGTGACCCCAGCCCTTTCTTACATTCCCTGAGTGTGCTCCCACCGCCAGAGCAAACCTCATCTGTCCTGGGTCAGTCCTTACCACACCTACCATGTTTCTGCCTTATGCTCCTCAGTGGCCATTTTTATGGCACTTCCTTTTTTTCCCTGTTCATGGGAATTTTTCCTTTACTGCTTGTACCAGGCTTCCATAGAACCCTGTACACGCCGCCCCCCACCGCCTCCCAGCTGAACAGTAAAATCAGTACCCTATTCTTCCATAATGCCTACAACAAAAAGGTATAAGTATAGCCATACTGGGTCAGTATCTAACCCAGTATCCTGTCTTCCGACAGTGGCAAATGCCAGGTGTTTCAGAGGGAATGAACAGAACAGGTCATTATCAAGTGATCCATCCCATCCACCATTCCCAGCTTCTAGCAAACAGCAATCCCTGCCCAACTGGCTAATAGCCATTGATGGACGTGTCCTCCATGAACTTATCTAGTTCTTTTTTTAACCCTGTTCTAGTCTTGGCCTTCACAACATCCTCTGGCAAGGAGTTCCATAGGTTGACTATGTGTTGTGTGAAGGAATACCTCCTTTTCTTCATTTTAAACCTGCTGTCTATTAATTTCATTTGGTGACCCTTAGTTCTTGTGTTATGAGGAGTAAATAACACTTCCTTATTTACTTTCTCCCCACCAGTCATGATTTTATAGACCTCTATCATATCCCACTGTCCCGTCCCGTCCCCTCTCCCTCCCCCCCCCGCCCCGTCATCTCTTTTCCAAGCTGAAAAGTCCCAGTCTTGTTAATCTCTCCTCATATGAAAGCTTTTCCATACCCCTAATCAGTTTTGTTGCCTTTTCTGGACCTTTTCCAATTCCAATATATCTTTTTTGAGATAAGATATATCCATTAATAAGATAGATGATAGGGCACTTGGATATAGCAGGGGCATTTAAAAATGTTAAATGTACATATTATGATCGTATCTCTCTTCTCCCTCATTTATGTCACTTCCAGTCCTAGGCTCCAACCTTGCAAATGCTTACAATATGTGTTTGATTTCAGTGGGATTACTCATGGTAATAAAGTAAAGCATATACGTAAGTGTTGACAGTGCTAGGGCCTTACAATCCATGCCCTGAAGAATCTATATTGTTGTGTGTGGCCCGGAGCCAGAACTAGGGTGCTAGTGGGATTCAAATAGAGCAGGTCAACATTTTTCAAACCTGGATTTTTTGGCCACGTTTAATTGATTTTGAATTTCAAACGGAAAAAAAGCCCACAAAAAAGCACAATCATGTAATCTTTTTACCCACTATTGACCCAGTTATTTTTTATTTATGAAAATCATTTTGAAGTTTAAACACAGTAAAAGGGTTTATTATTATTATTATTATTATTAATAATAATTGTGAAATTTTTTACTGGCTCTAGAAAAAAAAATAAGTTGTAATAGTCTTAAAAAAATACCAGGTATGACATTTTTACCAGCACTTGTTCCACAGAGAAGTGAAATTTCAGAAGGGATGGTATGACCACACTTCATGCAAACGTGAATGTACAGAGGGTTACGTATTATGCTGCAAAAATCAGGCACACACACCCCACTGACACAGGACAGCTGGTGAAGACAAGCAAATGTACTGGTCACAGACATCGCCATGCCATGCAGACATTGTACATACACAAAACCACATTTGTTGGGAGTAAAAATGCTCTCTGTTTCAACACTGTTTCTCAAAAACAGCACAGACCTCAGCTAAATCCGCCCACTATCTTCCCTGCCTAAGGGTGCCTGCAGAGGGGGAATGGGTGAAGGAAGGTGTGGTGGCTGTTTTCCACAGTCACAGCCCGTAAAGGGCTCCCCACTCTCTGCTCCTGCGTCTCCTGCTGGGTCTGGGACTTGGGGGTGCCAGATGGGGCAAAAGCTATTTCCGATGGTTCCTTGCGCTGTGGCCCCTCTCTCTGTGACTTGGGGTCCCCTCCTTCATGGTGACTCAGCCTTCCAGCCAGGTCACTATATAGCCCACTCTCCCCTTCTGGGGTAACAAAGTCCCACCAGACAAGATCTCAGGCAGTCTTCTGTTCCAACACCAGGTTCTTTGCCACTTTCCCCGTGGCTGGCAGAGGAACCTGGCCCCAGTCACTACTCCAGGCTCCAGCCCAGGGACCCTCTGGCTGGCAGCTCAGGACTCTGCTCAGTCTCCAACCTGGTTGCTGTGTCCTTGGACTCCTTCCTACCCGACCACTCCATCTCCTTGCCTATCTCTGGATTTACCCCCAGAGCTTCCTCCGCCGCCCGTGGCTACTTCACACCCCCCAGAGAGCATCCCCCTGGGGGGCTGGGGCATGGAGGAACATTTGGGGGAATGAGCGGCTCGGCCCAGCCTCCCCCCAGGGGGTGGAGAGGGAAGACAGCCTCCGCCCCCTAACTCACCTCAGCGGGCCAGCCAGCCCATGGGTCAGCGTCACCGTCCGCCATGGCCGATTTCCGCTCCTGGCAGCCTCCATGCCCAGCACTGGCTCCGCCCCCAGAGACAGAGGCACATGCCTTCCCCAAAACCCCAAGGAAGGTGGGGAGGGGCAGGTATGGGCCCTGCCCTAGCAGTAGAAGCAGCTGGCTGCTGAAGAAGCCTTGGCTGCACCGTGGGTTAGCAGCTGTGTCTTTGAAACTTCCAGGTGCGGGTAATTCCCGGCTCTATAATCCCAGCCCAGCTCCACCCCCAGCTGGGCTTCATCTGCCCTTAGTCTCCGTCCAGCCCCCAGTTCCCCTCCAGGTGCAGCATCTAAGGTAAATTGGTCCCTCCTGGCCCTCACTAACCCCGCTCAAGGCTTGTGTGGGGGCCGACACCCCAGTCCACAGCCTCCAGTCCGTGGACTTTCTGCTGCTTGCCCAGAGCACCCAAATGCAGAAAAGCCCATGGAGTGAAGGCTGCAACTGTGGAAAGCAGCCACAACACCTTCCTTCACCCGGTCCCCCCCACCTTGCAGAGGGATCAGCAAAACAATGGGGCAGGTGATGGCCAGGACACCATGGAACGTGCTGATGATTCAGTGCATCTCCAGGGTGGCCTCTGCAAGCCATGCACCTAGTGATCCTGGCAGGTTTTAAAGCAGCCCTCTGCCAGAATATCTCCCATAGGGGTGTAGCGGTGCAAACACTGCATGCCCTCACGCAGGAGTGAATTCCCCTAGCTTCTGAGAGACCCTGTGCATGGAAGGAGATACTTCTCGGTCTTGTAACAAAAACTATACTGATTCTTGTCCGACATGGCAATAAAGTAACGCTTGGAATCTCAGGAAGTGGAGATGTGCCATGTGTTAGAGAAGGACAGAGTAAGACAGGTATAAATGTTTAAAGAAACATTAATCCTGGCTGTGATTTATGTCAAGTTTTAGCTCAGTATACCTCGAAGTGTCTGAATCATTAAAACTTGGAAAGCATTTTGGTTTTTTTTTTAAAGCCTGGCTACCTTGATATCTTGGTAACATTGCTTACAAGTAATGTGAACTTCATTGCCTGCCAGTGTCAATGCAGCCTTCAACTACCTGAAAGGGGGTTCCAAGGAGGATGGAGCTAGGCTGTTCTCAGTGGTGGCAGATGACAGAACAAGGAGCAATGGTCTCAAGTTGCAGTGGGGGAGGTCTAGGTTGGATATTAGGAAAAACTTTTTCACTGGGAGGGTGGTGAAGCATTGGAATGGGTTACCTAGGGAGGTGGTGGAATCTCCATCCTTAGAGGTTTTTAAGGCCTGTCTTGAGAAAGCCCTGACTGGGATGATTTAATTGGGGTTGGTCCTGCTTTGAGCAGAGGGTTGGACTAGATGACCTCCTGAGGTCCCTTCCAACCCTAATCTTCTATGATTGATTCAATGAAAGGCCATGCTGGTTTCAAACCAGTCCCCTTTAGACCAGTAGAGACGCTAAACAAAACTAGGCGGTGAGTCTCTGATAACACTACAGAACACAAATACGATGGGTCAGATGTTAGACAGTCGTGTGAGTAAGGCTCAGAAGAAAAGAAGCTATAAACTCAGGGAAAGAAGTTTTCAGATAGAAATCTCTCAAGCATTTCATAGAAATGTGAATCTTTGCAAAGCACCAAAAGATACTAATGATTCAACCAAAACATATGGGTGTATCAAAGAGCAACTTCATGATGCAGGGTAGCTCATGCGTGACACAAACAAAGCAAAAGTGACTTTCCAAGCAGGTAGCTAAATGAACATTTCGTTGTGACACTGAGCCACACTTGCTAATAAAGGACCTGATTTTTTCCCCCATTTGCCTCTGTTGGAGCAGGATTAAGCCCTAATATTTTCTCTCAGAAAAGAGAATGCTTGGCCCACAAGCCTATGATTGTTAAACACAGCCTTGCGATCATAGCTATTTATTTGTCCAGATGCCAAATTCACTCTCCCATGCCATAAAAATGATGGGAAGGAGGGTGACAGTTTTACTCGCTGGCATAAAATATAAAAGTCTCCTTCACAGTATTTTTGCCAGGCTCTTTTTGTCACTCCCCAACTTTAGACGATTTGCATGTTTTTACAGGAATGGGGCAGCAGGGGTGAAATGGCATTTGAGCTGCCAACCTGTAATCCAAGGTACAGACGGAGGCAACGTGGAAACAGCTGAGTTATAAGGCCTTGAATATTGGGGCTTTATAATGGTAATGTTGGCAGACCCTACAGCAGCGCTACCAGGCACCTCTCCAATAACTAAGCCAACTACCTTGAAGGATCAAAAATTAATAGACATTTCAGACAGGTTTTGAGGTTTCGACCACTGCTTTTCAATTGCAAAGACTTTTGCTAAAGTTAGACCCCGAGGAGGTCAAGCTTTTGGTAACAAACATTTCATCTGATTAAAGGAGACTACTTTCCCTGATTTTGAGTAGTAGATTTTAGGTCATCCTTAATTTTTTACTGACAGTAAAGATTAGGTCATTGACCTACATACAGAGCTATTTTATTTTTCTCCCTCTTGATAACAATGGCCAGAACACCTAGGTGTCAGGTTCTTCTGTATTCCCATATAGTCAGCAATTCAGCATGGGGGCAGGACTTAAAACCTTTGAACCGCTGAGTGACTGGGATAAAAAAAATTATCTGGGCTTCCTTCCAGCCATTTGAGCTTCAGGATCCATGCGAATTCAAAAAAAAAAAAAAAAAAAAAAAAAAAAAAGATATCAGAGCTTTAATCTAGGAGCTTTTTGAAGAGATTTAAAAAAAAAAAAAGTTCCAGTAAAGTTCACTCTTGCCTTCTTCGCTTTAGGAGCCATGCTTGCCAACTTCACCCTATTTAGTAGAGAGTTCCTCTCCTTGACCTCCTTTTTTCAGCAGAGATAATTAACATGGTGTGGTAAGACGAGTCTCTAAATTCACTGCACTCTGTCTTTTCCCGACCCCCCTTTTGCTAAAGCTGGGATAATTAAAAAGAAGAGAATTGCGATGATTTTTCCTCCTTCTTTGGTTTTTTTGTTTGGTTGGTTGGTTTTTAAAAGAGACAAAAATTGATGGGGAGAAAAGGTTCTTTGCTTCTAAACTTTGTCAGTGGTGCCAGGAGAAAATAAAAACAAGGACCTGGAAAAAGTCAGGTGCATGTAAAAGGGTTGATGCTGAACTGCTGGGATCTGTGAAAAATGTCTGTCTGCTTCAGACGGAGATGGAGACACAATTGCATGAAATGAAAAGATCCGTTGTTTTCAAGAAGGAATGTGTGTGTAAGCAATGGACTGGCACATCGCCTGCTTTCCACATGGACACAAGAGGAGAGGCTCTGCTGTGGCAATGCCTCACTCCACCCCATTGCTTCCTACAGATGTGTTTCTGGAGCTGCTCCAGGGAATGGAGGCCAGCAATGGAAAAGAGTGGAGCAGGGGCCTTTGGTACCTCCCAGACCCCATCCCAGCTCTCCTCCTAGGTTTCTGTGCGGTAATAATGTTCTGAGACCCCATCCCATGGTAGTGGGGGACCTCGCCAATTGCAGCTGATGGTTGGTGTCATCCCAACCACCAGCAACTCCTCTGTCATGGTGGCTTTTGCAGATCCACATGGTTGGAAAGGGTGCAGCCTCCAAAATCCACAGCACCCCTACATTCTCTTCCCTGCAGCCAGCATAATACCAAGGAAATCCAGGAAAGAAACTGCATAGGGCTATTGCCCTCCTGTGAATCTCATAAGATTTTTCCCTATCAAAAGGGTGATCTGGCCCAATGATAAGTAAACAAACAACTCTGTGCACTTGGGACAAGTACCTATGTCTTAGTGAAGGGTCATGTCCGGGAGCAGGCTGTTGTAGACATCAAGATAGGAGAAGACAAAGGTCTGGATGAGAACTTTGGCTGTCAGGTCTTAGAAATTTTAAGAAAGGAGAAGCAGCAAGATTTATACACCGAACCTAGAAAGAGGGAAGTATCAGAGATGACCTGGGTGTTATGGGTCTCAGAGGCAGGGAGGACGGTGATGGCAACTACAGTGACAGAGATTGCGGGGAGGGATTGGGAAGCAAGATAAGGTGGTGAGTTTGGGGCCACGTTAAATTGAAGTCAGTAGTGAGACGGAGAAGAGGTTTTGGAGAGACCGGCTGAGGTGTGGATTTGGATAGTTGAGGACAGGTCAGGAGTGGAGACCCAGATCTGCAAGAAGTCGGCATGCATAGGGTAGCTGAAAACGAGCTGAAGAGATCACTCAGAGGACTAAAAAGGGGCACAGGAAGAAGTGCCCATGGCAGAGCCTTGGGGAACCTGCATGGAGTAGTCATCATTGGACAGCGATCTCTGTTACGTGCCAACGGTGCAACCTTTTTCTAACCCTAACCCAAACCAGGTGACGGGGCCGAGGAAATAACATGAAGTCTCTTCCTATCACTCTTGTGTCTCATGCTCTTGTTATACGGTGTCAGCAGTAAACTGAATCTTTACAAAAAGACAGCACGTTAAGTCACCTGAATTCTTCAGTGTGAAAAGGAACCTGGCAGCAACCTGGGAGAGGCTGTTTTGCTGCTTCCAAGTTTTCCACGAAAAATGTTCACAAGAAATCCATAAGGGTGGAGGGTGCTGCTGCTGAAGAGCCATATGTGAAATTTTCAGCGTGTATAGGAAACAGAATGTAAGAGATTCACTGAAACTACATGTGATTACAAATGGCCTTTGGACTAAGGTTGGTGAAGGGCTACCTGAATTAAGGGGAAGGATCATCCTTTCGTAAAGAATTACAACTCAATTTTTAAGACTCAGCTGTTGCACGAACACATCAAGTGGTAGTGCTACAACAGAGCATAACATCAAATCTTGCTCACAGAAATCTGCTGAGCTAATAGATAATGGCCCACAGCTAGTTAGTGGCTCATTTTAGCCTTTCTTTTTAAAATATCAATTCAGCCACACTGCATCATACTCTCCTGCTAACGTATTTGATTGTGCATAGGAAGAGTCAATACAAATAGCAAAAACAATTATTTGAAAAACCCTGGCAAATTCAAGGGACCCATATTTAGCATTGCTAGAATATTGCAATGCACTTCACAACACCTTATCACCCACCAGTTCATAGACTAGCTCTAAGATTTTTTATTCTTCTGCCAACCAAGGCTCTTGAGCTAGAAACAATTTACCCGAAAGCAGTTTCCAAAAAGCTGTGCCACAGGAAACTAGAAAAGAAGAAATACAACAACAAGAATGCCAAATAGTCACCCCGCGCCCCCCCCCCACACACACACACACACACACCCCTTGCAAGAGGGAAAGAATTTTAGACTCCAAACAGAGAGCAGCTGGCATGGCAACAAGCTCTGTGCACCGAAGTCCTACATCTGAATGATTCCTCATATCAGTCCCAGAGGAGGAACAGAAAACATCTAAACCAAAACCAAGGAGGATACGGCCTCTGCTTCTTCAGAACATCCAGAAAGCCACCATCCATGCTTCTGCGCTGAGAGAAGTCATACACAGCACATAGAAGTTCTTGGTGATGCAGTGAGTTCAGTGGCTAAAACAAGCCTCTGCAGAAGAAGCGGGATCAGCAAGCCACTGAATTTCAGAGTTGTTATTGACAGATGTCCACCAATAAGAAGCCTCTCCTCTGTCAGTGAGCTCAGAGCATTTACCCTGACCCTCCATCCTAGATGTCTCCACATGTGTTACATTAGTTAGCTGGACCGGCTTGTAGTTGCTTTTGGCTAAAGACAAGATATAGCGGTAACAACTGGAGTAATAGGATACTGAGCTTTGATGTGGGAAATGGAAGTTATCTAACTTGGATCAGGGTTACAATAGGTTGACCAGGTGAAGGAGGAAAAAAAATTCATTCTTACCAATACAGCTGGTCAAAAAAATCCATTTCCCCCACCCCAGGAAAAAAAATTGTAAAACAAAAATTTGTTATTCAAAATTTTAATTTTTTTGTGGCAAATTTTTGGAAATGGTTTGATTTTTTTTTTTTATTTTAGAGGTTAAAATAATCAGTTTTTTATTTATTTGCTTTTTCTTGTTCACCACACAACTAATGATGTCATGGGTTTTTCCTCTTTTTTCCACCTCCTTTTCCCTCTCTAAATTTTCCAGAGTTGGAGAAGCTTTAAAAAGTTAGTTTGGCAAAAGGGGTGGAGGGGGAAGAGGAAGAGTGTGCTGAGGAAAGAAACCTTGGACATTATTCATGTTATCGCACTTCGTCAAAAAGAGGGGGAGATTGAAATGCTAAATGTCAAATACGTTCTGATTTTTAAAAACCTAAACAAAAATTTCAAATAGAAACAAAATGAAAATTCCCCTTGCATTCAATCAGAAAGACAAGGTGAGTGAGGTAATATCTTTTACTGGACCATCTTCTATTGGTGAGAGAGACAAGCTTTTGAGCTTACGCAGAGCTCTTCATCAGGTGACCTCAGGTGGTCTCTCTCACCAACAGAAGTTGGTCCAGTAAAAAGTATTACCTCCCCCACCTTGTCCCTCTAATATCCTGGGACGAGCATGGCTACAACACCACTGCAGACATTGCATCAAGTGACGTTTTTCCCACAAAAGTCTTCCTTTTGATTTAAACCACATTTTTACAGTGGAAGATATTTTCAGTCAAAGAGGTTGACCAGCTCTAATTCCGTGCAATCGTATGTGTGTCTCACCTTTATTGCCAAAAGGGTTACTAAAGCAGTGACTGGAGAGGTTGGAGAACCAGGAGAGGAAGGAGTCACAAAAGAACACAAAAATTCAAGGAATGGGTGATAGACTCCTTGAGGTCATAGAGTCAAAGTGTTTAAGGCCAGAAAGACCCACCAAGCAATCTGATTTCCTGTATATCCCAGGCCAGCAACACCAACCAGCACCCACACCCCTAAAGGTCAAAGGAGGCAGGAGATGGCATACCAGCCCCGTCACCTAGCTAGGAATACATTTACTTACACTGATAACACGGACCAATCACGAAACATTTGCGATAAAAGCAATATTTATAATAAGTCAGATACACTAATGCTAATGCACACATAAGCAAACCCAATAACGCTTTCTCCAAAGAAGCCCTCCCATATACGCTCTAACACCCTTCCGGCAATCCGCTCAGAAGACGACTAAGGGTACAGTGCAGTCAGAAAGAAGGCTGAGCTGGGGACAGAATTCAGGAGTCAAGGATCTTCTTCTCAAATGCTCTGTCTCCAGCCCCCAGATACACAAACCAAGGGTCTATGAGCTTGAAGGTCTCAACTGTAAGAGGAAGGCATAAAGAGAGGTAACGGTAGCCACTGACATAAACAGGTCCTCTGCTGTACTAATGCATTCTACCCACATCTGTTTTCAGAGATATTTTTAATGTAATAATGTTGGTTACTTAAGCTAAAAGAGAAGCAGCTCCTGGCTCTGCAGGAAGCACCCTGCAGGGTCTTCAGGGTAATCAAGGAAGAGAGCTAGCTTCGTTGCTGATTTTCTGTCACCGCCTCAGAGTTAATTACGTGGGCAGCAGCGCGCCCTCAGAGATGGACATAAAGTGAAACCCTCCCCTGTAGCTAATGTGACAGTCAGGGTATGTCTACACAGCATTGTAAACCCAAGTCTGTGGGATCCGGGCATGTGGATTCAGTTTTCCAAGCCCACCCTTGAGCATCCACACTGCATTGTAAAACTGGGTTTATAAATTACTGAGCTCGGGTCTTGCAACTGTGCTAATGCATCCATGCTGCGCTACGCAGCCCTTTGAACTGTCGTCTGTGGCTTGGCCTGCATGCGCACTGCAAAATGACAGGGTTGGGACCCAAATCACAGCAGGACTTGGGCTCCGTCTCCTCCCCTAGCAGCGCCCGAGGACCTGTGTCCTGAGTGCTTGCTGACACAAGCCAGACTGATGTGTGTGTGGACAGAAGGCGGGCTTGGGCTCAAACCTGAGTCAGAGCCCAGGCTTGGTGTGCATTGTAGACATACACAAAGTGGCTCCCTGTTAGTGGGGAAAGAAACGAAGAATCCTGGCAAAATGCCTAGAAGGACATGAAAGATAGTGGCTGTATGGTACTGAACTTTGGGGGAAGGGAAGAAGAGTTTAAGAAAATAAGAGGCCAGAAACATTGTTGGATTTTTAGTGTATGTGCTTCAACAGTAAATATGAGTGGTACATACAAGTATATGTACCAAGCTAGTAATAGCATATGCCCTAAATGCCATTGTAGCCTCAGGCTAACCTCTTGAACAGCACCCAGTGGTTTAAAATAGATGGACATAGGAGGGGGAGCTCTCACCATGCTGGACACATGGTCCCTCGAACCAGGAAGAAGAGGGCTCTCCCTCTTACCGAAACCTCTTGCCAGCCCGCTCTCCTTCTCGATGGGTGAATGCTCACAGTGAGAGTTCAGTGTAAAGCTAGTTGACTTTCTGCACTACTAGGGCAGAAGGAGCCACAGATACCTCCTGGAAAACTTTGATACACAGAAGCACTTCTGTAAGGGATTGATTTTCAGTCGGATATTTGTGGATTCTCTCTTTTTTTAAGGCTATGGAAATGTGCACAAAAATGGCAGGGAGTCTAGAGAGGTTCATCAGCTCCAGCTATCTGAATCATAATCCAGTCGTTTCCATGGCAAGTGACTAATGTCACAGCCAAAGGATCACACCCTAACCCAGTTTGCTAAATTTTAAGTGAGTGACTCGTCCTGCTGGCTTTAGTTGGACGAATGGTCAAGGTTCTGTTTTAGGGCATCTGGATTCAAGTCCTGACTCTGCTACAAATACTATTTGCCTTTAGGCAAGTCACTTAAGTTGTGTGTGAAATGGACATAAATTAATACTTCCTTTGTCTTTTCTGTTTAGATTATAAACTCTTTGGCAGGGAGTGCCTTATTCTGAGTATACTTAGTGTTTAGTGCTGAAGGACCCCGATTTTGGTTGGGTCATAGAATCAGAGAAGATTAGGGTTGGAAGGGACCTCAGGAGGTCATCTAGTCCAAGCCCCTGCTCAAAGCAGGACCAACCCCAACTAAATCATCCCAGCCAAGGCCCGGCTTGACAAAGTCCTAAAAACCTCTAAGGATGGAGATTCCACCACTTCTAGATACTACTGTAATACAAGTAATAATGTTAAGCACTTGCTTATGTGCTAGCAGCAGCAGATGGATTTTAAGGGTGACCTGTAAAGGAGAAAATAAAGCCATTTATTTCTGCCCCTGACCAGGCAGCAGGGAGATAGTTTATGCTTATATGAACTTTTTTCCATTATTCCCTCAGGTTCATTAAGTCAGCCCACTCTTTCTGTGTTCACTGTAGATGCTCCAGAATGATGTCACATCTCTCCGAAAACACCACAATAGCATTGAGCCAATCCATAGTTTCACTAAGTGACCGTGTTTTTAACTGTTACAGTTGGCACTGTGAATGCCCACTATAATTATGGCTGCAGAACTCTTTGGGTAAAAAATAAGCAACAGCTATAAAACTGACCTCATACTTGTCAGTTTAAGTTTGCTGTTACAGACACTCCTCAGACAACATTCCACATTCTCCACTGACAAGTAGCTGAATGCTTTGGTGATTCCATGCTTGCATGCATGCATCAGTCTGGATCTGAGCAAGGTCCATTTCAGTTAAATATCAGTATCGGACATCACTAAACTCTGTAGAAGCATACTTGAGCAAAAAGGTAGGTACACAATATATATAAGAAGAAACCTTTGACAGTTTTTACTGGCCACGCCACGAAGAAGAGTAAATATCTCCATAGAATCAAATAAATCAGAGATAGGTAATATCAGTGAGAGAAGAATTGCTAGACAGCCAGGCCCAGTTCTCATATAAGTGTCTATTATAAAACCTACATCCCAGAATATTTTCAAGGTCTTGCATTATTCCCGGTGAGTTTCCCCTCCTCCCTGCTGCCCTCCTTCCATTACTGAACAGAAATCCTAGACACAGCATGGCCAGTTGTATTGGCATTGATGCCAACTCCCCTTTGCATGTACTGCAGAATGTGACATTGTTTTGCCACTGTATCACCATTACAACAGTTACAACGTCAACTTCAAGCAGAAAAACTAGCAGTAATTTTGATTCATTAAGACTGGCTTATCACATTCACTTACTTGCACTAAAAAAACCATCAGTGTGGACTGTTTATCTTTAACCCCCTTCTGTTTGTCAGAAGACATTCAATGCTGTAAATAGCCTATTGTAAAGGGAGGGGAGATGTCCTCCTAATGTCCAAGGTTTCATGACAGCCTCCCCCAGTCTGAGATCACTCTTTTGCAAATTTCCAAGATTACTTTCATGACAGGAAGGTTTTTGTTTAAACACAAATCCTGCTCTTCCTGCCCTAGGGTAGGGTTAGGGCTCCTATGGGTAGGGCTCCCAGCCCAAGGGTTAGGGTTCCTATGGGTAGCGAACTTGGTGTTACGGTTAGGGTTCCTATGGGTAGCGAACTTGGTGTTACGGTTAGGTTTCATATGGGTAGGGCTCCCCAGCCTAGGATTAGGGTTCCTATAGGTAGGGCTCCATGTCCTAGGGTAGGGTTAGGGTTCTATGTGTAGGGATCTCCGCCCAAGGGTTAGGATTTCTTTGGGTAGGTCTGCCAGCCCTAGAGTTATGGTTCTTATGGGTTGGGCTCCCCATGTTATGGCAGGTGCTGCCACAAGGAACAGTCTCCAAAGTGGGATAGCAACCAATTCTATACACTGCTCACAAAACACTTTCCTTTCAGTGGGCTCAAACCAAGAAAGAAAGCGTCCCTTTGCAGTACACATAAGGCGTGAAATTCTGCAGTCCCTACTCAGGCAAAGCTCCCCAGGGACATCAATGAGATTCCTGTCTGAATAAGGAGGGATTCAGGAAGGACTGCAGGGCTCGGCCAAGGAAGAAGACAGGCCAGAAAAGAAGTTCTTGTTGGGTAATTGCCACTCGTGCCCCAATTCAAAAGTTTTAACCTCAGCGTGAAATGTTCTTTCATTGATGCAAGGCCAGTGAGAGTTAGTGCTGCCATGATTTTGAAATAGACTATTCACATGTGTGTAAAGTTACACTACATTTAGAAAGCCAGGGAATGTGTTTCAGCACCTTACTAAGTTTCTGAAACTAGGAGAAGTCACAGGTGGCTGTTTGGGTCACTTCAATGGCAGAGTCAGAAATGAGTGGCGAGCGCATTTTTAATGCTAAATCTGCACCTGCACGGCACCTCACGCAGCTCAAAGCAGCCCCAGTCAATGCATTATGTAGCTATAGAAGGTTTTTTTTTTCCCCCTTCTAGTTACTCCGGCTCAATACCAGTGTGAGCAGCCCTACCTGCCTTGGTCACTGGCAGCCAAGGGATGTTTTCAGCGGAGACTCATTCCCTGGTTCATTTACTGTTGACGTCTATATAAGAGCACTGCCACCCACCTACCGCCTACACACAGACCCTTGCCCTAAGGCATACATGTCAGACAAGAGTTGGATTATATGGATAGTCTGCATAACACTCCAGGGATGTTATCTACACCAAGAGATTAAATGACTGCAGACACATTGATTGCATGAAATGGCTGATTGTTTCATGTGTCCAGGCAACTGTTTAATGGGTCTCCAGAGCAACAATGATGTCTGAAAAAATCTTTCTGGCACCTCCACACACAATGCCCGGCCTGCCTTGTACCCTTGCCAGTGGACACTGGGTCTCCAGAAGCGTCTACTATGTAGTGCCCAGAACTCTGGCTGGGAGCTGGGACTTTTGGGGGCAATGCCCAAATGTGAAGGGAATGCACTGGGAGGACTGGTTGAAGCACTGTAACTGTATTGCTTGTGGCTTCCCATTCGTACCAAGAAGAAACCAGAGCAGGCTACACTGATAGAGCCAGACCCGGTCTCAACATTTGTGAAGTGCCTGGGGTGGGTGTTGGGCGTGAACCTTTCCAACCAATGCCCTTTCTCCTCACATGGATGAGACCTTAGCCCTGTGTTTGCACTTGCAGCAAACAGCCAGAGTCGCAGCCTAGCTGGGGATGGATGGCTTTTTCACATAAGCCAAAGAAAAGAAAACCAAGACGGCCGGTCTCCCCTGTGCCTGGAAAGCGCTTTGTGGGTGGCTATGTGGACCAGAGTCACCAAAACTGGAGAGATTAGCTAACCACTAGGAGGAGCCATGGCTTTCAGGGGACGGGCTGCCCCCACCTTGCTCCAGAGCGGATAAGGCTGTAGATCTGGAGGTTGATATAAATAATACCACAATACGCATACTCGGTGAATATGCGTGACCTCATTTCCATATTCCTCTCTAACCCCCACCACCCAGCTCCTGCTTCCTCCTTGAGTTCCACCATCCCTCCCTCATCCCTGATTTTCTGTCTTGCCTAGGGCAACAACCCCTTTTCCCCTAAGCTCTGGCGGAGCCAGGGGATTCCCCCCTTCTTCCTATGGAGTGTTTTCTGGGGAGGGGGAGCCAGAATGTTGCTTCCTCCCCACCCGGCTGATGAGCTTCCTGTCTCCCCACCCCCACCCCAGCCTGCACTGCAGACTGTTGGTCCCCTTGCCTACCAGCTGGTTCCGCAGGGACACCACAGCTGTTGTGTAGCTCTGCCAGGGAGCCGTAGGTTCGATTTCCGATGCGGCGACCGCCTTCCTGTGTGGCCACCGCTTCGCCTCTCCTTGCCACAGTTCCCCATCTGTATGGGGATATCAGCTCTGCCCTGCCGCACAGGAGTGTGGGGAGGATGCATGCTTTAAAGACTAGGCGATGGATGCCATGGAAGTACCTGAGAGAGAGAAAGGAGAGGGAGCAAGGAAGCCATCCCAGCCAGGACACACTGACACTCGGCTGATTTCAGGCTCCTTCTCCAGGGCTCCCAAAAGGTTGCCTGAAAAGCCCAGCAGAGGGGGCTGGAAACTGGGCGTCTTCCCAGGAGGCCTTACCCAGTCTGACAATGCACAGCTTTTAACAAGCCCTGTTTGAATGACAGGGGGCGCCCTACACTGGATCACAGCGACTTTGCCTCAGAGTCAGGTAGCTGATGCCATGCTGCCTGTCAGGCTCTGAGAACGCTGCACAGCCAGCATTTATTCTGAGCTTATTCTTGAGGGCGGGTCACCTTCTGGGTACAGCCCTGCGAACCCATAGAACTGGTGCTGTGCACCCTAACCAGAACCCCCCTCGTGACCATCACTGCTTTCAAAACACAGACTGCTCACCCGCTGATTTGACCGCAGCACCTACACCATTTGAATTTCTCCATTGCCCCTCCTTTCCTCAGGGCACCACGCTTTAACTTCTCGTCCTCCCTTTCCGGGCCCTACACCACTCGGCCTCAGGCCTCAGCTCATGTCACATCCCAGCGCACCAAGGATCCCAGCCTCCTTTTTTCCAGCTTCATCTCTATGCTTCTCCAGCCCACCCCTGATACAGGGGATCTGCCCACAGCAACGGCTTGAAGCACCCGCCCCCCTCCCCCTTCAAGTCCCCGCATCTAGAACTCTTCAAAAGCCTCACTTCTTATGCACAGGCCGTAAGCAATAGGTTAAGCTCATTTTCTAAAAAAGTGTGCACACCAATCCCCCCCCCCCACTTCTGATGTCACAACCGTCTGCTACACTGTGACCATCTCAGGTAGGAGCTACCGGTTTTTCTGCACATTGCACATAAAGCAAAACACAATTCACATTACATTTCAGTTCATTTTTCAATAAAGGCTGCATATTTGTTTTGCATGAACATTGGCACCCCATCAAGGTAGGTCACCCCAGCCTTAATCACATTGTGTCCATCCCGTCAGCCTAGTGTCCCATCATTCCAACAGTACCTAAGTGAATTAGGAGCACAAGTCCCATCAGAAGTCAGTGGAGATCACCCAAGAGCTTATGGGCTTGTAGACCTGTTTTCCCTAGCGTTAGAGATAATCTTAGTGGTCTCATTAAATGGGATGTGGCAATAATAGCCTAATAGCCAAGTCAAACAACTCAGCTTCCATTTCTCCCTCAGTAAATGGCAATGTCACTTCATTACAGATGTGCCAAACTGTTGGTGAAATATGGAGCTATGGTTGACCTATCAAGCGAAGACACCCAGGAGACACCACTTCACGTAGCCGCTAAGCATGGCCTCTACGATCACACTCTCCTGTACTTGCGGTACGGTGCAAGTGTGGATAGAAAGAACAGCCAGGAAGAAACGGCTCTCAGCGTGACTTGTGGACAGGCAAAAGAACCAGAGGCGCAAGGAAGCTACTTGCAGGTGTGCAGATTGCTGGTTCTGTACGGAGCGGATGTCAATACCACAGACGAAGAGGAGAAGACGCCACTCCACAAAGCCTGCAAGAATGCCAGTCACAGCTTGGTCCAGTTTTTGCTGCAGAATAAAGCAGATGTGAATGCCATTGATTACAACGGCGCTGCCCCAATGTCCTGTGCTCTACAGACGGCAGCCTTCAAGCAGCAGCTGAGGCCACATCTCACCGTGCAGACCTTGCTAAACCATGGCTCGCAGAAAATCTGGCCTACGGCCTTTGGGAAGGTACCGTCTCACGAGATGGCTCAATGCAGATTCAGTTAGCCAGCTTAAATACTGCAGAGGCTTTTCAAAGGGGAGGGGCAAAAGGCTACAGGAAGGTTGGCCAATTGGTTGCTAGTTCCAATCCAGGCTAGTAATGGCTGAGGGCATTTAGCAACCCAGAGCTGTGCAGTGGCCTATGTGAAATGGATTTGGTAGTTTTAAGCAAGTTTCCAGCAGAGGAAAGTTCACAGCACTGGCATCCTTGACTCACTAAGAGAGCAGGCTAGTACTTAGCCCCCTTAGAAGTGGCCCTTTTGGTTGCAGTGGGGCAGTGAGAGCTGAAGCTTGCAATGTAGCTTCCAGTCCTGTCTCTTGTCTGTAAATAAGCAGAGGAATTAGCCCCCTCAGGCCAGCAACCCAGCACCTTGCCTGAGCACTAAATTCACTCACACTTTTCTTTTGGAAAGAGGCTTTTTCCTCTCTTCTTTAAAGGACAATGTCAGCACTCAGCTCACTGCTGAGTGAGTGGGGAGTGGTTCCTATTAAATGTAGGGACTGGAACAACCAGCTAATAGCGCTCTACTCTCATAGCACCTCCTTACATTGGGTGACATTTTGAAAAGCAGCTAAGTCTTGCTCTAGCTTTGCATTTCATTGGTTTTACCTCAAACCATAAAGAAAAATGTTACCCTGGCTTGTCCTGTACAAGCAGAGAGTGTAAACAAAAAGCAAATGGTGCCTCCACCAAAAATAGCAATCCAAGAAAAGCAGGCCTTCCAAAGATTATGCATATGGAGAAGATTTAGGGACTTGCTACGGAGCAGAATTTCTTCTAATCACGTGTTCACCATTCCCAAGCTCTGCTTTGGCTGAGGGGCTCACACAGAAAATTAGGCTGTCATTTGTGGAGCCTCTGAACCTTTTACCTAGTGACACGATGAAAAGTGAAACCTCCAGTCACCCACATTTGGGTTTTTGAAGACCCTCACCCACTGAGGAGTGCACACTCCCCCCAGTGGAGCCTCACAACATCATCTCTGCATTCATTTTCTGACTAGGTGCTGAGGTCTTGTGCAGCTGTCCCAGAGATCATTGAAATCCTCTTCAATTCCTACTCTCAAGTCCCCTTCTCTGATCAGTGGCTGGAGGCTATTCCAGAGGAGGTATTTCAGGTAAGAAAGCCGGGGACTGATTTCTCAAATACACATGCAATCAGTGATGTAGTTTTGCCTGATAAGACAAGGGTTGATATCCCACAATGCCTGAGGTCCCACCATCCTGAGACACTGAGCCATGCAAGTTCCTTCCCACGCCACACCCACTGTCAGAATGGTTGCCTCCTACACCTACCCTGCCTAGAAGTAAATAACTAGACAAGATGCAAGGCAAGGGGAAAAAATCAATCCCTTGTTTTGCACACAATAGCATAGGCTCCTGCTCCAAAAATGAAAATAGCCAAATGACATCAAGGGCAACTATGGTTTCCAGCTGACTGCACAAATGAAAAGGAGGAATTCCAAAATGAATATTAAAACACCTTAAAAAAAAGAATATTTACTCTGGGGATATTTTATATATAAACAAAGCTCATTTTCATCTCAGGAGTTTTACATTGGACTCACGCCATCAAGTCAAAAAGAACGACTCCTGATTTACCCCGGTGAGAGAACACACTAAGGCCCAACATGATAACCAATATATGTGCATTTGTGACATCACTTCCCTCCCTGCAGCGTCCAGCATTGCTGACACCGAGAAGTGAGTTGTGATAGTCAACACAAATTCAACAATACAAAGTTACAACCAAAAGGGCCAAATGTACGCTTGTTTTAAATGTTCTTTCCAGTGTTTTCCATATTGACAGTCTATACAAACCCTCCCTACTTAGCTAAACGTCAGTAAAAAGAGAAAGGGTCAGACTAGCTTTAATTTTCTTTTCTTTTTTTAAACTATTGGAAAGTAACAAAAATAATGGAGGAGTCATGAATAGCTGAGAGGAGTAAAGGCCAATACAGCCTGAACCCTCTAGGTCAGTTCTATCTCTGCTCCAAGCTGGAGAAAGCAAGGTACAATGGATATGGCATTTACTTAGGACTCAGGACAAACCACTCTGCATCCCTTCCCACCACTTGTCTAGTTAGACTGTAAGTGCTGTGTCATGAGGGCCATCTCTTTACCATGTGTTTGTACAGCACCTAGCACAATGAGATCCCAATTTCAGTCTGCATTGTTAAGCATCACTGTAACAGAAATAACAATTGCACACACACAAAAAGCCCTACATTAAAAAGAACATTGAGGTTGCAAAGTCAAGCACTTGATAATTAGGCAATGCCCGAACGAAAGTGGTCTGTGCAATTTTAACTCAGCCCCTCCACTGTGCATAGACATTATGATGCAGTCTTTAATTACATATTATTTGTTCCACAGGACCCTTACCAGGCATACCTATGATAAGATCAATAGTGGCCAACAGTTGTTACCCGCTGATGGCTGCTTAGTGACCTAGGCCAGCTACTAGTATGCAGGTTTTCACATCACGAAACCATTTGGCAATATGTAGCCGAGAACTCACGGACTGAAATCTGAACAACAATCTTGTTCCTAGGAGAGATTCCTCCAGCTCCCAGCTGAGGTTACATTGGTGTGAGAGTGGGGGAAGCAACTGCACTTCTAGTGCTGTATCTCTTCCGTAGACATACCGGGGACTGTGGTCAAGCCTGTCCCCTTTCACGCGTGCTGGATTCACTCAACAAAACTCAGAAGTTCAGGAAAAATTCAGAGTGACCCATTTTGCTGCTGTTTCTGGAAACGAGAACCTGTCCCTTCTCGGTGAGGGAATGTTGAAAAGATGAAGCACTGTCAAGCACAGTCAAGACTGCAGAGACAGTGTTAGAACAGGAGGTGCTCGTTGCACCTTTACTGCATTGACATAAGTGGCACCCTCATCCCCAGACAGTTTGCACTAGCAATCTCACAACCTTTAATGCAGCTAGCCTCGCAACAGTGAGGGGACTGAGACACAGAGAAATTAAGGGAGTTACCCAGGGTCTCACAAGGAGTCCGTGGCAGAGCTGGGAATACAACCCAGCTCTCCAGGCTGCAGCCTGAACCGCAAGGCCATCCTCCCTCCTGCTCTGAATCCTAAGGGTACATCTACACTGCTGACTAAGACAATATTGCAGCTCAGCTAGGCACAGCCACACTAGATTTGATCTGGCTAGCATGGCTAACAGCAGCAGTGTAGATGCAGCAGCATGGCTGGTACATGCCTGCCCAGGAACCCTGAATATGTATTGATGTGTCACCGCGGCTTCGCTGCTATTTTTATCCTGCTAGCTAGATTAAAGCTGGCACAGGTACGGCTGCCCGTGCTACCATCACACCTCCAATTGCAATGTCGATGTCCCTTTGGCTCCCATGCCCAACTCAGCCCTGCAACCGTGGGTCGGTCCTCAAATATTCTAAGCTCACGTTTGGCATAGGGAATGCAAGGGTGGTTCTAAGCCACCTTTACACCCTGCCCAGTCCCTCCTCAGTCTCAGGCCTGGTTCTGTTCCTTCAGCCAGAGCTCAATGAAGCATCCTGCACTCTGTCTCCTCCCTCTCTGGTCCCCATCATGTCATGCCTCAGCCCCCTATTATCCGGAACATGCCTCCCCACTCCTAGCAAGCCCCCAATATGCCCCCTGCACTAGAGGGCCAGGAGGGGCTGGCATACTGCCCCATACCAGGGCAATCATCAGTTGCCCCTTTACGGCAGTGTGTTGCTTCCATAACCATGGCCAAGATCTATCACTTGCCAGCTCATGTACTGGTGACCTTTTCTGAAGGGTTGCAAGATGTCACCCCCTGCGGCTGCTGCTTCCTTCCTCTAACAGAGTTGCTGCTTTATCTCTCCAAGTTCAGACCTGTGGTTTTTTCGCGTCTTCAGGTCATAAGAGCCATGCTAGCAACCGCGGGATAAAGCTGTGGTTTACAAAGAGCAATTCTGGCTTTTTCAATCCTTTGAAAATAAAATCAGTGGGATCTGGGCCCCAAGCTCCTTTGAAGACCAAGGTCTACAACCTTTAAAACCTCCACCCCTTCCTTTTCTGGGCGCACATCAAATTGTTAGACTTGATTCACCAGGAGACCAGGCCTCAGCCCAGCTAAAAACTCACCCATGTATGTTTACAGCTGACGGACGGCAGCAAATAGGTATGCAGCAATGATCAGTACCATGGCAGACACTGATTGCTGCTATGTCTTTTGATCCCTGAGGATCTATCCCAGACACACTTGGAAAAAAAGAAAACTCTCATATAAGCACTGTTCTCTGTGCTTTCTGCAGTTATTTCTACCAGCCGAGTAAGCAGCCATCTTAGAAGCTTCATGTATCTTTTACCTAGCATCAGCATACTAATGCTTCATGAAGAATTTTGGTGCCAAGTACAGTTAAAAATCACAAAAATAAAACTTGTTTTCCCACAATGAGGTGTTGTACCTGCAGAAATTTCATTTGTATCTTTCTGACAGGAATCATTTTCATAGCCTGTTTTCATTTCCGAGAATCCTACTAGTACTTAAACTTCCTGATGTGTAAACAAGTATCGGTAATGCCGTTACCTACCTAATTATGCTATTTGTACCATCCTGCTTTCCAGTTTGAAAATTCTCCGTTTTGTCTAGCTTATCCAGAAGCTGATTTCAAGTTTTACTCGCTCTTGTTTTTCAGATGTACCTGCCTTTTTATGAATCCTTTTTCATGCTGTCATGCACACCCCGGTGTCTGCAACATTTGTGCCGTTGTGCCATTCGGAAAAAGTTTGGCAGCAAATGCCATTACCTTATCCCCTTATTACCTGCACCCAAACCCCTACAAAACTACTTGCTGCTGGAACCTGAAGGAATACTGCTTTGAACGCTGACAAGAACCCACTAAATTCTATCTTCCCTCCTTTTACTGATGGCTCCTCAGCAGTGAATTACAATAAGCTTTTGTTTGTGCCTTTAGAAGCTGTTATTTCCATTATAAACAATTGTTTTTCAGGGATTTACACTGTAATTTAAAAATGTGCTTTGAGTTGAAACTTTGTATACATTTTTTTAATCACACAATATGTTATGGTTACACTTATCAATAGGCTATAAAGGGTTAACTAATGAATAATTGCTGTTATAAGCATAGTACAGACATGAGCGGTACATGTTATAAAAGCTTAATTGAAGTCAATGAGACAAGTCATATGCGTAATGTTAAACGTGTGTAAGCAGCAGCAGGATCTAACCCATGTGTGGTCCCAATGATTTCAGTGCTATTACTCCCATGAGTAAAGAAAGCCAAACTTGGCCCTTAATAGAGTCACTGTTGTAACCTTTGACAGAATGCTGGAACTGATGACGATAACCTATAATATAGAAAGGCTTGGCAAAATTAGATTTTTTTTTAATCATTTTGATAGATAATATCAATATTCATTTTTAAGCATCTTTTTAGATTTGTATGTAGTTAAATTTTCATGGTTGACCAAATGGCTTCTAAGCATTTTTTTTTAAATCAGTTTAAAGTTTCAGAAAATTATGGGAGGGGGTCAGACAATTAGTTAATGACATTGTATGTTAAGACTCAAGACATCAAAGCTTTATAAACCACTAACACACAAATTATCAACATCACATGTCAAAATATACAAAACCCCAAATCACCAAAGCAACCCTGTTTTTACTATTCAGGTACTAGTCTGTTTGTAATAAGCCTAATTCAAAAAGTCAAAATCACTGGATATTTTACTCTTAAGGAGCATTTTTCTTACTTTGCCTATCTGTAAATTTTGATTATTTTCAATGAAAATATTTTTCATCAGTTTGTGTGTATACGGTGAAATCAGCACTTACTGACATTTGCAATAGAAATCTAATTCTTCCAAGCCTAAGTATAGTCTAGACCCTATTAGCATTTTAATTGTCCTTTAAAGAACAAGCTGCTGGCTGAATGCTGGCTACTCTACATACACACGGAAACTTTTTCTTTGATTTATATATTAAAATTAAAATGGATCCATCCTCCCACAAGTAGCTTGCAATATCGCCAAAGATGCTATAAGGATCTCTTGCTCCACATATGAGTGCAACTGTGCTTTAAGCCTAGTCACATGTTGGTGCACTTCAGACCACCATGGTATGAACTGACGCAGGGAGTGAAATGAAACAAGCTGGGGAGTTTTTATTTGAAAACTAAGGGAGGAAGTTTGGAAGCCTTTCTAAATATATATTTAAAATAATATTAGTGTTCTGACCGAAATATGGAGAGTTAGACTAATGGCAGTTGCTCTCTCCTTAACCCTCTTACATCCAGGCTCTGGAACAGAGATTTTCAAAGGAATTCGAGACTATCAGGTGTCCAGCTCTGAATGGGTTTCATTATTTCATGTCTTTCAATGGAAATTGGGCACCTAACTCCCTTAGGCATCTTTCAAAAAAAAAAAAAAAAAATCCAGCCTACAGACATCCCTGACCAGTGTTTACCTAACCTGTTCTTAAAAACTGCCTTGATGGTGATTTCACAACCTCCCTTGAAAGCCTGTTCCAGGACATAGTTAAACCGGTTTTCCTAATATCTAACCTAAATCTCCCTTGCTGCAAATTAAGCCCATTACTTCTTGTCCTACCTTCGGTGGACATGAAGAACAATTGATCCTGTCCTCTTTTTAACAGCCCTGAACATATTTGAAGACAGTTCTCAGGTCCCCCTCAGTCTTTTTCTCTCTCAAGACTAAATATGCCCCATTTTTTGTTTTGTTTTGTTTAACCCTTTCCTCACAGTTCAGGTTTTCCAAACCTTTTCTCATTGTTGTTGCTCTCCTCTGGACTCTCTCCAATTTGTCCACATCTTTCCTGAAGTGTGGCACCCAGAATTGGACACAGCACTCCAGCTGGGCCGCAGCAGCGCTGAGGAGAACAGGACAATTACCTCCTGTATCTTACATCCGACAATCCTGTTAATACACCCCAGAATGATATTAGCTTTTTATGCAATGGCATCACATGGATGACTTGGATTCAATTTGTGATCCACTATAATCACCAGATCCTTTTCATCAATACTACCACCCAGCCAGTTATTCCTCATTTTGTAGCTGTGCATTTGATTTTTCCTTCCTAAATAAAGTATTTTGCACTTGTCTTTATTGACTCTCATCTTGTTGAATTCAGACCAATTCGCCAATTTGTCAAGGTCATCTTGAAGTCCAACCCTGTCCTCTAATGCGCCCTCAAACCCTCCCAGCTTCGTATCACCTGCAAGTTTTATAAGTGTACCCCCAACGCCATTATCCAAGTCATTAACTAAAATATTAAACGGTGCTGGACTCCAAAGTGACCTCTGTGGGATCCCAGTAGATGTGTCTTCCCAGTTGGACAGCAAACCATAATTATTCTTTGAGTATAGTCTTTCAACCAGTTGGGCACCCAGTTCAAAGTAATTTCAACTAGACCAAATTTCCCCAGTTTGTTTATGACACTGTCACTGTCAAAGGCCTTACTAAAAATCAAGCAATATCACATCTACAGCTTCCCCCCTTTCACCAGGCCACTAACCCTATCCAAGAAGGAAATTAGGTTGGTTTAGACATGATTTGTTCTTGACAAATCCATGCTGGCTATTCCTTATAACCCTATTATTCTCTAGGTGCTTACAAATGGATTATTTAATAATTTGCCCCAGTATTTTTCCAGGTATCAAAATTAGGCTGACTGGTCTATAATTCCCTGGGTCCTCTTTAGTCCCCTTTTTAAAGATTGATATTATGTGTGCCCCTCTCCAGTTCTCTGGGACCTCACCCGTCCTCCAGGATGTTTCAAGATAATTGCTAAAGATTCCAAGATTGCTTCGGCTAGTTCCAAAAGTACCCTAGGATGAATTTCATCAGGCCCTGCTGACTTGAATACCTCTAACTTATCTAAGTATTCTTTAACCTGTTATTTCCCTATTTTGGTTTGTGTTCCTTCTCTCTTGTTGTTAATATTACTTGTGTTGAGTATCCAGTCACCTATTTAGTTAAGAGTGAAGCAAAATGGACATTAAACACCTCAGCCTTCTTGGTGTCATCAGTTATTAGCTCTGCTTCCCGGCTATGTAGAGAATCTACCTTTCCTTCACATTTCTCTTGCTCCTAATGTATTTAAAGAGCCTCTTTTATTGCCTTTTATGTCCCTTGATAGATAACACTCATTTTGGGTCTTAATCTTTCTGATTTTGTCCCCACATGCTTGTTATTTCAAGTCTGAAATTTGTCTAGCCTCAATTTCCAGCCATTGGATCTTGTTATACCTTTGTCTGCTAGGGGCTCTTGCAGTAGCATATATGCACAAGAGAATGGAAAGGCAACAGGAATTAGACACGGATTTTGCAAAGTACATCAGTATGTGCCTGTCTGTAAGTACCCAAATAGTCCCAACGATTCATAAGGATCTATAACTTCAACAGGACTTACGCAGGTGCTTAAAGTTACACATACTACTTACGTTGCTGAATCAGGGCCTAACTCAGAATGTGAATGGCCAGGTAGGGTTTTGTTTTTTTTCCTATATACATTTGGTAGGGATGGGCCGGGAAGGCAAGGTAAGGTTTTGGTTTTGTAAAATTTAAAGCAGAGCTTGTTCCCATCTGGCTGAGAGCTTTATAATGCTGCCCATCACCATACTATCTGAACATCTGCCACGTAAAATCAATAGCAAGTCTCTGGCACCCTATTAAAGGTAAAAACCCTGTTTGGCGGGGAGAGGTTCCCCCCCGCCCCCCAATTTGTGGGGTTTTGTTGCCTTTTTTAAAAGGTTGATTATTTGTTTCAGGGCTGGTTTTGGTTTTTTGCCTGGGTTTTGCTTTGGGGGTGGTCAAGTAGAATGGGTGTCAGAGCTGGGTTACATTGTACCCGCACCAGCAAAGATAGGTCTAGTTTTCAGGCCAGTCTTATTTTTCATATTCCATCTGCACGGTTGCATATAGAAAAAAACATCTGAATGTAGCATTCACGTAGCCTACCAGCACTTTTTAACTGTCACATATATTAGCAGGGCAACTTCTCAGAGGGGCATACTCAATAAAGCAATACATATTTAAGTGTCATGTACAAAACATATTTCAAAACGAAAGCACAGGACAAGGCAGTAAATTGTCAGCCCAGTGTATAAGCCAACAGAACGTATAATGGGAAGGTAAACTGGCCTTCATATATAAGAAACCCGACTCCTTAATTTGTGTTTAGCAAGGGGGGGGGAGGAGAAAAAAAAAAGATTTGCATGGCCTTTAACTTACTCAGCTTTACTTCAAGCCCTCTGCCTGGTCTTATTATTAAAGTGTGCCTGTTCTGATTGACCAGACACATCCACAAGCTACTTCCCACCTCAATCTCTTTAAATCTCTCTTCCTGCGTCATCGCTGCCAATCCAGGTATAGAACAGGACACCTGTGTCCGCTTTAGTTCTACGGGCATCATCAGCCACTGCAGAATATCCGAGAGAAGGCGACACCCAGAAGAGCAGAACCCAGCTTTCTAAACCAAGTGAAACGGCTCTGATGGCGGTGTTGTTTAAAGGCATCTTCACTACATCCTCCAGGTGGCGCCATATGCACAACAGTCGCGCCATTCACCTCGCCGAGTGGCTGTTACCTGCTTTTCATCCGAATTAAGGAATTTGGCGTGTGGAGTGGACTGTACCCCGCTGCGGGGGGGGGGGGGGTGTTAAGGAGAAGAAACTATAGAGCAGTCTTCTTTAGCTCTAGCAGAATACAGTACTGTACTGCCCAAGAAAAGAGCGATCCAGTAATTAAAATATTGATTATTGGCTTGGCTTAGTGCCGGCTCCGTATTCATCAGGAACGTTTTATAGGTTATGGGTTTGTGCATAAATGCAATTCGAAGCTGCCCCTTTTTATCATGAGGCTATAATGACAGCATCATCCCCGACCGTGTGTTCAACCAGCTCTGTAGCAAAATGATGCACTTAACCCTGGAGTGTAAGTACATGGGGCTTTCTTATCTTGAGAAGGGACAATGCAGTGCTTCTACAACGCTAATAGTCTTTGCTTAAGCACGCCAATAAAAAAAAAAAAAGAGTGGATTTCTTTTATAATGTAATTTGTCAGCAATAAACATGATTGAAAATGCAGCGCCTGCTACTGACTATGCTAAATGCAACGCTTTCCACTCTGTGTAATTATTCCTGGGGTAGGCAGTTTTCGGAGTCTATTTCCTTCCCCCTCTCTGAGCAAAGTTAGCAAGTTTCCTAGGAACATTTTCGAAAGGCGCGTTCCAGTATTTCCCGACCAGCCCCTCGTTTTGATGCAGATGTTATGGGAAAGGATCATTTTTTTCATCAGCTAAAGACAGGAGGTCACATTAACTTATAATACAGAGACACATAAAAAGGCGATTATGACTGCTAAAACAGAACACAGTAGGCTGCTAGTTAACACAATGAGATTTCTAGGAAGTGATGCATAAATTCCTCCAAAATGACACATTTTTCACGTTTCATTCCAATTAAATTACTGAGGCAGCTAACACAGCAATGAGCACACAATGCATTTGGGTAAAATGAGGGTTTTCTGGTGGTGGGGTTTGTTCTTGGTTTTTTTTTAATCTGGATGCGCGTGTGTTTTATGAAATGCAGTTAATATTAAGCTGCTATTGCGGATGAAACGTCAATGACCTTAACCAGCCCTCCTTGCTCTTTGCAAAATGTGTTTATCCAGCTTGTGCCCGGCAACAATAAAACACGCAAATAGTCTTTGCGCTGAGCTTTGGTGAAGAGGCTTTTAAAAATATCCATAGTTGGGCTGAAGAAATAGCAGCGTTAGGGAGGGCTAGAGGTTTCTACAGTCACGAAGTAAATGTCAATATTGATACTTAGGTGCGCCCAGGAAACTTTTAAGAGAGCTTTTAAAGAAGAGCTAGTCCATGAAACAGGAATCTAGCGATTCTCTCAGTGGGTCGCCTTGTAACCCAGCATATTTAGACAAAAAGCGCGTTCCAACGGACTCTTCGATCCATTGTGACTCCGGTTTTTAACCTGGGAGGGGAGGATTCTGGCAGATTCTCAGCGAGTTGCTCTAGACACAGCAATCACCCAGTTGCCAATGACAGACACAACACTGGGACCAGCCACCAAATTCGCCTTGTCCCAGTCAGCATCCCGAACACTGCAACGCAATTCATGACGGCATTGCAGAGCAAGGCCCCCCTCGGTGCTAAACCGGATCGGGTACAAGCCCTTTTGGACACAGAGTGCTGCCATTTGCAATGCCCGGTCCTATATTTGCAGGGCTCTCTTTACCTGCCTTTCAACCACATATACACTACTGAACAGGGTCCCGATCCTGCCCCCATTGGAGGCAAGGGCAAAACTCTCATTGGAGCCCAGGGTTCAGGATCGGGCCCTCGGTTCTGGGGGAAAATATATTGTGAAGACTTCAAAAAATTATCCGGGGCTGAGTGGATAAAAAGCTAATAAATAAATAAATAATAATCACCACCACCCGCCCAAAGCTGGCCATTGTAATGAAATAGCATCTGATTTTAAAAGCAGAGGCTTTCCACAAGCTGCACTGAGGCGGGTGATCCACAAAGCAATACAAATCAGAAATGAGATTTTTGGAGTCCTAATGAACCTGATTGCATGAACATTTATAATCCCCCATGGCTTTAAATGAAATCAGATATAATCAGGAGCTATGGGGAAAGGGAGTGTTTACAGGCTGAGATTGGGAAGTGCTGCAGTATTAGTAAAGATGCTATTCCTTCTATTGATGTCTAAAATGATGGATAATGTGAGAATGGCAAATATACTATTTGTCTAATGGCTCTGCAATTAAATTCCCCTGTAAATGACCCATGCCTCATTTCATCCTAATCTATGGAATTTTGATTGAATTCGTCAGCTCTAATTGAAAAATACTGCACTTTAATGTCTGCATTGCAGTTTCAGGACCACGGTGGTTTTAATGAGACAGTGCCCCTCTGACCTGGGAATATTTTAGATTTTTATTCGGGATTTTAAACCAGCAGATTCTTCAACTCTGTTCCATGCAACAATGAGTGTGTGTGTAGTTTGTATAGGTATATCTATATACACAGAGATAGAATTTTGCAACCCGCCGTTTTATGAACATCTGTTTTACTTTTCTTACAGTATTTTTACTTTTACGGCTTTAAAAAAAATCCACGGAAATATATTTCCAATTTTGAGTCCCCAGATCATCTGATTTAATTAATTTAAGAACATAAACCAAGGTTATTCAAACCATCTTTCATTTTTCTTCCATCCTCTAATTTTTTTAATCCTTCAAATCTTTTTTTTTTCCCCCATTAAAATCAGCATCTAAGGTTCCCTTTTATGTCAGCAAGTTTGCGTTAAATAACAAAGCAAATATATACAGTAGCTAGGAGTCATGTAAAGAAGGAAACGTGCTATCGTCTCCAAAAGACACAACACTGAGCACAGAATTCATAGATCTGCTTTCTATGCAAATAGGGAAAGCAATCCGGGAGAAATTAGCTAGTTGAAGCCTATTCACTAGATTGAAATGAGTTAAAGAGAAACATGCAAACGAGCTAATTGGATTAAGCATCGAATGTTTTCTCTTTTCCTGAAAAACAAAAAGAGAGCGAGAGAGAGATTTCAATCAAAGGGGCTGACAAGCAGCTTGATGGGGAGAATGGAAATACTGCTGAGTGGTAAGTTTGATTTGTGACACTGGGCAAGAGTTTTGCAGGGATCCTGCTTTGGGGTTCGCATTCTGCTCTGAGATGTCAAAGAGCAGCTGCCTGATTGCCCTTGATGGGAGGAAACATTAGCAGGCTTCGTCCCGGTAACTGTGATTTGGTCACAATCCGCCCTGCAGAAATCAGTGCAGACCGGCATTCTTCAGCCCCTCTGCACAGGGTTGAATCCTGCCTCCCTCCTGCAGGCAACACTCCAGCAGTGGGGACAGCAGGATTTGCCCCAAAAACACAACAGGAAAGTGGCGAAGAGAGAAAGGATGGGGATAAAGTGGGCATTCTGCCACATGCGAGACACCAAACATACTTCTCCATACCCAGCTGAGCATAGCAAGTCACAACAGAGCCATCCCAAGAATAATATCCATCCAATGGGTAGCCAGTGCTCCTAGGGTGATGTGGTGAAAATGCAGCTATTATCTTGCAATCCTGAATCAGGCAAAATTCCTAATGAAATCCTAAAGGATCCTACCTGTGTCTCTTTCCTATTTTAAAGTCCTCCGTGAGCACATATTTTAAATGTTGCCTTGGCACATGATGTTATGTTTCCCCCTAAAACTGATTGAATTGCATGTAGTTTACATATTAGCGTGAGGGGCTTTAAAATGCATGTACTGTGTAATTACAATTTCAGCACATCTCCCAGATGAAGGCAGGGCTTGTTTAAAATGATTGCCTTGTTAGGTAGGGCCTTTGGAAGTTAGTTTTGCTTTATAATTTAATTTATTTTTGTAGCATTTGGTTGGTTGGTTGTTTTTTAAACTCTACCCAATGCTAGGAATTAAACCTACCAGATTTTTTTTTTTTTTAAATCTCTGTTACATAAATCCTAAAATGTACGCCCACTGAAGCCAATGGGATTTTTGCCTGCAGGAGGGTGTAAGATTATGAGGGGTTTTTTTGTTTGTTTGTTTGGGGGGTTTTTTTTTTTTTTTTTTTTTTTTTTTTGCTTAAATCAACAAGCATGAAACAAAGCTTTCCAGATGGTCCTTTAGGCTTCAATCCTGCAGTTTAAGTCAGCAGGGCCTCTGAATCTGATCCAGAGCTCATTAAATCTAATGCAAGCGTTTCCATTGATCTCAATGGGCTTTGGATCACACCCATAGTTAGGAGCAGTGACAGGCCGACTACTGACCACATGCATGTTCCATACAGAGCTTCCCATGGCATAGTGCTGCGCTTGAAGGAGCAACACGGTGAGTCTCCAAATTTGGCCCTTAAATTGTTTAATATTGTGAGCATGTTCCTGCATGAGCTATGCCTTGTATGATCTTGTGGCCGCCGACTTGCACACCTCTTCCAGGGCCTTTTCTACATGAGGAAAATTAGAACCTGTAATGCAAAGCATTGCAAAGGTGGCAGCTGTAGTTGGGACTTGGGCATTTTAACGGCTTGCTCATCTAATCCTGCCCAGTCAGTGAAGCATGCACCCCACCCCTTTTCTATTCACCCAGCCTATACAGTAGAAGCAGCAGTGGGGTGGAAAGGAGGTACACTGGACTTCAACCCAACAAGCTCTACGAGCTGGGTATGCACAGCAGTTGTACTGTCAACGTGTGCATGGAGAGTCACTTCATCCCCTCCAGCAAGGAGTAACTGCCCTCACAGTTATTTCAATGGAGTTCTCAAGCCTCATAGACTCAGAGTCTAAGGTCAGAAGGGATCAATATGATCATCTAGTCTGACCTCCTGCACTACACAGGCCACAGAACCTCACCCACTCCTGTAATAAACCTCTAACCTAGGATTGAGTTATTAAAGTCCTCAAATCATGGTTTAAAGACTAAGGTACAGAGAATCCACCAGCAAGTGACTCGTGCCCCATGCTACAGAGGAAGGCAAAAAAAATCCTAGAGGCTTTGCCAATCTGCCCTGGGGGGAAAATTCCTTCCTGACCCCAAATATGTTAAACCCTGAGCATGTGGACAAGACTCACCAGTCAGGGTGCAGTTGGATAAGAACAGATGAAGGGCTCAATTCTCCTATCACCGCTGTGACTCTGCTGATTTGAATGGGGTTACTCCTGATTTTACACCCATGGAAGCAAGAGGCACAAAATGAAAGATGCTAGTGCACTGCAGTTCCAGGCTTGGCAGTGTGCACTGCCTTGTAGCACTGAGTTTTGTCTACATTTAAAGAGGACATGTGCCACTTTCCTTTGCTTTTTGTTCTTTTGTATTGCAAGTTGCCTTTCTAGCATGTTTTTTTTTCTTTCCCATTTTCCTCCATCACTATTTTCTGACTTCCCCCTCTCCACCTCTTGGGGAAAAAATAAAATGGCTAAAATCCTAATCAACAAATGACTAACATGGAGACAAAAATCCTGTGCTACTCTACATAGTGCATACGCAGTAATGCAGGGTTGATGACAGGTGCAAGACACCCCACATGCAAGGACAGGCCCATCCCTCTTCCTCTTAATCCCCCTCCTCCATAGTCATCTCTGTGCTTGTTTTGTTGTTTAACTCGAAGATGGGTGGTTTGGATGAAGGCTAACTTACTACCGGGAATGTACAGGAAAAGTGCCACACACCCAGTACATCCCGATCCTGCTACTTATCTGAGCACTGGAAAAGAAGACAGAAATGGAAATCCTACAGGAAGTAGTAGACCCCATGCTTTTCAAAGCAAGCAGGATCAGCTCCCTAGAAAATAAGTTGGTATTCACCATGGGACTGTAATGTTATTTAATACCGACCAGGGGACAATCATTCTGCTCAGGTAGGAAACATCCCCCAGTACAGTGCTCTGAAATTCCCATATTAGTCCAGCTATCTTGGTTACTTATTGTGAAGCGCTCTCTTTCATGTCAATGTTTTCCTGCCCTTTCAGGTTCCTCTCAAATTAAACCTCTCCCTCTAAACTGTGTCCTACTGAAACAGGATTTTTCTGTTTACCTTACATTTGCTTTGCTGGCGGGAGCGGACTGACGTGAGCAAACTTTTCAAGAGCACCTGAGTGACATAGGAGCCTGATTCCCACTGAAACTCAATGGGACATAGGCTCCTAAATGGTTTGGGTGCTTTTGAAAATTTTACCCTTTGCCATTTTTACATACTACTCAAAGGAATCTGCGAAGAGGCCTGGATTCCTTCCCGTCACCTATTTTGACCCTCCTGTGACATCCCAATGCTGTGCTGGAGGCACTGCAATCACTTCCTTGGCAAGATTCTTTGAAGTTATAGACCTATTGTCATTTCACTCCAGCTGCCGGGGCAAGCAAAAAGAGAAGCCAGGTTGTAAGGGAGAAGTCTCTTATTCAGATACAACTACCTTCCATAACTAAGGGCCAGATCATCCCCATGATGGCTTAATCTCCTACTATGGCCTGACCCAAAGCCCAATTATGCTAATGGGAGACCACTGAAGTGTATGGAAATTCTCTCAGTGAGCCCTGAGAGAACATTGGGGAAAGGTCGTGCAGAGTTTCTACTGGGTCGTTCCCCCTCTGGAAGAGTAGCATTTACCTCAGCTCCTATTTGACACAGTGGAGAGGCAGTGGATGGGAGACCCAGGAGCCTGAGGAGATCCGCGTGAAGGAGCAGCGCCTCCACATCCGACGCTCCAACCCTGCAGAGGAGCCGTGCAGCCAACAGCCGTGTGGCGGGGGACGTCCCTACACGTTCATGCTAGCGGACTTGGTGCAACAGAAAGGCCCATGCGGCTGAGGGAGGGAATACCACGGGGGAAGCAGCCATTCCCTCTGCCATTCAGTAAAGTTCCATTTATACAGGACATTAACGCAGGGCTCCATGTGACCATCCCAGGGGGAAAACCGATGGAACCAGGCCCACGGCTCCATGCATAAGACTTGGCGCCTCCGGCTCCCCTCAGGGAGGAGGGACTGACTGTCTCATCCTATTGGGTTCCAGGAAGTAGGAGGGCATGAGCCCGCCCACAGCTGAAGGCTCCTCCCCCAGCCTTAAAGGAGGAGCTACTGAGCCCAGGACATAACTAATTGCGGGGAACAACTAATGAGAAAACAGGAACCAGCATGGGGCGTCAAAGGGTCAAACGCACGGAACCTCAGGGGGGACACCCAGCAGAGAACCCCAGGCAGCGCCCACTGCTCCTCGAAGGGGTCTAGGGAGCCAGTGGATGTGGCCCAGTGGAACTCGACCCAGACACGCAACTGGACGGGGGAACGGAAATAGGCCCCACGGACACAGAGCACCTCTTTGGCCACCTTCCACTCCCTGGTGTCACGGCGAGCCACTTTGGACAGCACTAGGAGGAGGTTGATGAGGATGGGCCCGTGACCTTGTGGGGCCCCGGATGGGGTGCGCGTAGATCAGAAGACATGGGGAGAAGTACAGCCAGAACCTGAGGAGAAGGCTCTGGAGGAGCTGAAAAAGGGGCTGCAGGTCCAAATAGAGGAGGATGCACCTGGGTCTCCCTCATGCCGCAGAAAGGGCAGGTGTTGAGGAGAGAGGTGAACCGCTCCAGGTACGCCTGTGCTCACGGCTCCATGAAGGAGCCGCCAGTTGATATCCTTGAGCGGGCCGTGGAACCAGGGTGGAATGGAGGCTGGCCCACTGAGGTTCCTCACCTTCGACAGATGGCAAAAAGTCCCACCACTTGGCATCAGGGCAGGACAGGAGGGTGTGGAGTATGAGCGTGTACAGATGTGCCCGTGGTGTGGTTCAAAAGCGAATTGATTGGTGTGTGCAGAGGGGGCAGCCGGGGGAGGAGGGGGGCTCACAGGGCAGGGGCCTGATGGAAAGATCTGAAGGGCTCGGAGTGAGGGGCAGGCAGTGAGGCCCCGCAAAAGGTAAACCCGAGAGACAGGCAGTAAGGCTGCCCTCACCGCCTGGAGTATCCATCAGGGGGATTTGAAGGGCGGAGAGCCCCATGCATCAACCTACCATCCAGGATCCACCCACTCCCCCCGGTCATAGTCCAGCCCCATCACCCTAAACCCACAGAGCCCTGCCATGGGCTCAGGAATAAGGATGATTGCCTCTCATTCCACATGTTTAGGGGCCATCCCATTCTCCCTTGTGCCTTGGTATGTGCTGTGACATGGAATGGAGGGATGGCGGGGGGCAATTCGGCCCTTGTGCATTACATTTTATGGGCACAATCACGCTTGATTCACGTCCCCAACCATCAGAAATAACAGCAGCTCTCTAGAGAAAAATCAGCTAATTCTGTGGTGCCCAAAAGCCTGATCTCATCTGAACCAAATACTCCTGTCTTACAAGAGCACTTGTTTGCAGGCTTCTTAAGGGGTCAGACAATAAAACAGTTCCAGAAGCTGGGATGTGGATGCAAGTGTCATGTGCTGCCAGCTTACCCCATCGCATCATCTGCCATTCCAACAATCCAGTGCCATAGCCTGGAAGTTCATGGGTTTTTTAATCAATTCATTCATATCCTATGAATTCATAAATTCATGAAGGTTTACTTTTCTGCTCTTCACAGTGTAATGCTGTCCACTGCACCTTTGATTTCCACATTATGTAGCCTACCATAAAGAGGAATGATAATCTGGGCTAGATGCTTCGCCTCCTGATATGGGAAACACAGATGGCGCAGCCTAGGGAGAAGAGGGTGGCTTTCACACTACTTTTGCACTGATTCTGGGCTTCTGCGGGAGCCAAACCAGCCCTTAGGGGCTGCTCTAACTTCCAGCACCCTCCTCAGGGCTGTCTACAGGAGAATTATGTACTCGGTTCCATCCCCAGCACATCCCCTACACTCGGCTTGTAAAGCAGCACAGAGCCACTTGCCTCAGTCTGGGAAATTGTTTCCCCAGTATTTCTGCAAACTGCCACAGCAGCCTACAGAGACCAGAGTGGCATGCAGGACTGACTCCTCTGAATTCAGGCTACACCGCGACCTTTGATTCAGCTGAACGTAACTGGGCTGAAGTCAAAGCTTATGGACAAGCTTTTTGAAAGCAGAACCTTACAGCCAACCTTCTAAATCCATATTTTGACACCTAAATTAGCAGACTGATTTCCCAGAAGGCCGAGCATCCAGTGGCACCAAATGAGCCTAATTCTGCAACCCCGATGACTTGAGTATGGCGATACAGGGTGGAAGCCAGGAGAGAGGGTAGCCAAAGGTTTGCCAAGATTATGATGCTTCTGTTAATTAAAATGGGCCATATACTCCCCTTTGTGTCAAGAGATACAGAAAGGGCTTAGGTCATCAAACGAGTGCACGAAATGAACATCGAGAGATCATGCAGTCACAAGGAAAAGAGAAAACATCTGAAGGAACCAGCAGTGGGCACAGCTAGAAAACACTTACTGAAGAGATCAAAAAGTTACAGACCCTGTGTTGGGGAAGCTGCAGAGCCCTGAGCTATTACACATATGGCAGCATCTGTAATATGGGGCCAGGACATCTGGACATGAGTAGTAAAAGTAAACTTTTCCAAGACTCTGGACGTCTCAGATGAGTGACTTTTTAGTCACTGCACCAAAGTAGCTCTTTCGTGCAGGTGTTTAAAGACATTTCGATGTTGCGAAATGGTGTAATTCTACTGCAATAAAATCACTTTTATTTTGGATAGTGTCCACATGGGGGGAAGGCGGGTGTACCTGCATAACTGTAGCAGGATAATTATTCTACTATAGTTATGCCATTCGATTTCCATCTCATAGATAAATCCTTACTCTCTGTGCCTCACTTTCCCATCTGTAAAATGGGGTATGAATCTTTCCTTTCTCTCCACCTTTTGCCTGTCCTCCTTAGATTGTAAAATTAGATTATATTAGTCCGGATCATAAATTAGATTGTGAACTCTCTGGGGCAGGGACTGCCTCTTACTGCATATTTGTGCAGTGCAATGAGACCTCAAGGAGCTACCGTCCTTAATAGCAACTATCCACCTGCCAACCTGAGACATGACACCGGGTTCCCTGAAAGTTGGAGGCTAACAGAAATGATCAAGGCGGACAAGTGTATAGCCAAAGATGCAGTCATACGGGCTTACAAAATCAACACATGGTGCTTAGAGCCAGCCAGCATGCTGTAATCACCTTGCGCAGTAGTTGCAACGGAGGCCCTGAACAAAACCTTACTATAAGGAAATTGTAATAATCTTCTGGGCATGTGTTGCAAGGCAACTGTGGGATAAGCAAGGGATAGCCTGCCCCAACTGCAGAGCAAGGACAGACACGGCCTTACATGGGTTTCCACAGAATGAAAATAACTTTCAGCATAGCACTGCGTCGACTTACTGTCAGCTTGCTGGAATAGCTGGGGACCGAATTTTCTCATTTACAGGAGTTGAGCTCATGATTAACGCCAATGATTTTAAGTGGATTTGGACAGAATTATTCTGGAGTCCCACCCTTGTAATGAGCAGTATTTGGCCTTTAAATGGTTTTCCAGGGTAGTAGTTACAGTCCATGTCCCTAACTCCTCCCACATCTTTTCAAGTCATGCCCCCTTTTTCAGAGGTGGCAGAGTCATTTTGCCTTGTGTGTTGTAATTTACAGGGCAGCTTATTTGGCCTGTGCATAGAACATGGAGGCAGATGTCTAGCAAGCTGACGCTCTTTACAGCTTGCAAGTCATGGGAACATATGGACCAAATCTTTTGGGCTGGAGAGGGCCCCCATGTCTGCTTCCCAACTCCTGTTGAGGTCAATGGGTGCAGGCATGGAGAAAGGGAGGGGAGAGGAGGACCCTATCCTGCACTGTGTGGTTGTAAAGGGGTATATTGATGTACTTAAGACAATTCACCTCACACTGAAAAGAAATCCTACCATAAAATGAAACTCTGTTCCCCTCCACCTGGCTCCACAAAGTGATTTAGGCACCTAACTCCCACTGAAATCAATGGCCCTTAGGAGCCTAAATCTTCACAGATCTGAATGTTTGCTTCTGTGCTACTCGCCTTTCTCTTCTCTAGTCTGTTGAGATGGCAAAGGCTCTGTGACAAGGACAGTCCATTTACAGGCACCCTCAGTAGGTGTTTGCACAGCGCCTACCGCAATGGGGCCCTGATCTCCCCCAAGGCCTCTAGATGCTGCAGCATTACAAATACAGCAATAATAGCAGGATGGGGAAGGAATGAAAACACAGCTCCCACTGGAAAACTTCAATCCCTTTCCTGGCCTGTTGCTGCGCCCATGGGGATTCTCCAGCTGAGCCAGCTTTATAAACTTCCATGGCAGCGAGGCCCTAGCAGGGGCTCTACCTTACCTTCCAGCAGACTGCAGCAACACCAAAGCTCCTTTACTCTGCATTTCATTTAGAAAATCTTAATAAGCACGGCATGCATGCCAGTTATTCCTCTGGCTCCTGAGCTCCCATCATTCAACCTTGATTTACTGTCATTTCGCTCACCTTTCTCCTTGCCCTCCCCCTTTCCTTTTTAGCCAAGTGCCACACATCTGTCTTGCTTTTGCTTTCATTTCCCCAGAAAATATTTGACCCAATTATTTATAAATGACTGTCATGTAATTAAGACCCTGCCTCAGCACAGGGGCCAGTTCCCCCCCAACCCCCTCTTCCTTTGGACAAACAGCTCAATGAGGTGAGTTTGTTTCATTTTTCTTTTCTGAAGAGGAGTTTCAAGGCCCTTTGGCCCAACTGGGCAGCTTTGATTGTAAAGGCTTTTGCTTATTAAGCTTCGTAAGCATTTGGTCTGGGGAGATCAAGGAGCTGGTGGGTAATATTAATAAGGGCTGGAGGGGTTGCTAAATAGCAAACAACTCTCAAAGGCAGCCCCTGGGATTCCTAAATCCACCAACAAGCACACAATGGAGTACTTCGGTCACCCCTTTCACCCTTCTCCTGTCCCCGCCCTCTGTTTACAGGTACCAGGGATTAGCATACCTGTGATCTCTCAAACAATACCCTGTGGAAGGCAGATAAAAAAAAGTGAGGCTACTGTTTTAAGAGGGGGAGAGATAGATAGAAGCGCGTTTGAAGTTCACAGGAGATCAGCGGCTTTGTTTAAGAGATTTGGGGGCAGAGAAAACAAATCTCTAGGGCTTAGAGATAACGACTCACCTGGCCACTGGAAACCCGCAGGGTAAGTTTTCTAATACTTCCTGCCTGCCCCCCGACTGTTGTCAGACACCGGGTCTTCTGCCGGCTTCAGCCCAGATGCCACGGTCCCGGGGGCCAGCCACACTCTAGTGTGTGTGTGGGCGGTTCTGTGACTTCAGTTCTCCTGGGATGCTAACGTATTGGGTTTTATTCTCGCAACCTCCAAAGTGCAGCATTATCTAGCTGAATATCGGGGCAGCCTCCTTCGGGATCTGCCCTCCTCTACTTGGGCTAGCCCTTTAATTTATCAGCTGTTCACTCTACCTTCTGGTTTTTGGGGGGAGGGAGGACCTTTGTTGCACAACACAGTCTCGGGTTAAGACACTGCCCAGCTCAGCAAAGCTGCCCGACTCCATTTCCTCTGCTTTGCAAGAAAGTTTCCCGTTAGCCAGTGGGCGCGGGTTTTGACTGAAATTGACGAGGCTCAAACCTCTCCCTTCACCAAGTTTTCCCTCGAGCCACAAACTCTCCCCAGCTGATTGAAATAGGGGGGCTGGTATTTCACTTATTTGCTTATTACTAGAGAGAACTGACTTTTTCTTTCCTCTTGTCATGAGAATATTGCTCTGTGCGTGTGTGTTAAATCAAAAGCTTTGCAGGGAACAGGAAGAAAATTATAAAGGCGGGAGGGGGAAAGGAAAGGGGTGAAAAACAAGCAAGGTTATTCATTACCCCAATGGTCACTCCCTAATTTGTAGCTGCCAGCTCCACCCCAGCCATTAGTGAAATACCGAGGCAGAAATAGTGTCTCAAATTTGGCAGACTGCGGGGATCTTTCTTTGTCCACTGTACAACGGCAAAGAAGCGCTGCACAACATAAAGTACAGGAAAACAAAAGCTTTTAAAGACAGCCTGACCTTCACAGATGCTAGCGCCATTTAATTTTTTTAAAGCCCAGAAATACTAATCAGAAGCGATTAAAACGTGGTCAAAGTATAATTAAACACAAACAAACACCAACAACAAACAGTTTAAAGGAGCCAAGTTATAACCCAGAGAGTGTGAATAACTCAATTTCTGTGAAAGAAAGAAAAGTCATCGGGCTGGATGCAAAATTTCAAATAATCTCAAGCCAACTTCGCAACCAAAACAAGCATACAGACACTCCACTTCCTGCTTAGAAGTTTATCAGTAAATAGGTTAATTTCCCTCCCCATCCCTCAGTGCTGTGTGAAGCAGAGGGGGGGACTTGCTGCCTACATTTCGAAAGTCCACCGGCGCAGAAGAAAAGAAGTCAAAGTTTATTTTTATTGTGTTTTGAAAAGCACTTGATCTTTGCTTGGGAAACTCTATTAATTGAATGGGTTTGCCTTTTTGCCAAGTCCCTTTATCATTATTTATGGGCTTTAAATTGTTTAAAGTTCCCTTGACGTTCAATTTACAAGTTTGGGGACTTTTTTTTGTTCTGCCTTTTGTCCTCGAGAAAGACATCGTGTTGGAAGGGCTTTGAAACGCCAAACATAAGAGGCTTGCCCGTGAAAAGGGAGAAGGCTAGATCGCTTTTAATTCCACCGTGTTAGTGAATGGCTCTTTTACATAATTGCAAGGAGCTGTGTCAAAGCCAAGCCAGAGGCTGACTTCACTTAGAACCGCATGGAGTCTATTTTGGGCTTTCAGATTTAAAAAAAAGAAAAAAAAGAAAAAAAAAAAAGCATGAATAAAATCGTTTAAAAAGATGAGGCTTCGATGCTTTGCTACTTGCAAATTGGTGTGTCTGATGGGGAATTTTACACAAGAACCTCTTTGTGAGCCTATCTTGGACACTTGAGGGACTCTTCTAGGTTAGCTGGATGTGAATGCAATCGCCCTGCCCCTAAATAAAACCATCCCAAGCTATTTCCCAACGTGTTCCCAGGAAAGGTTGCAATAATGACCGAACGATGCAGGCGTTGCAAAGAACCCCAAAGAACAGTCGTTGCTCTGAGAATCCGACACGTTCCCCCCAGGGCAAATGGGGCTGGCTCCGTTAGACAACCAAGAAGTGTAGAGCGACACGGCAAGCAAAAGGAAGCGTGTGGAAAGCTGACACACTCCCGCGCTACCTCTGTGTTGTGTTTCATTTAGTTATTTCCTCCCGAGTCCCTGTCACATCAGCAAACGACCAGGTGGGAGCTTCCTCCACCGAAAATGATAGGAATAAACCTTAGGCACTTCACGTCCCCTGGCCGTGCTTGTGTTCAGCCAGAAGCCAACCATTTCAATGCTGTTAACTCCAGCCATCGCACACCTGCGTGCAAAAATGTGTACGCCGAAATCTAAACAAAATCGAGCGTTACTATGGAGACTTCATTGCCAGCTTTCCTGGTGCCTGAGATGCTGAATAACACCGGACCATACCCGATCTCAAACTGGTGTCAGGGGTGTTTGCAATACCTACTGTCCTGTTAACTTTTGCTTAAGGGACAGGGTGCTTGCCTTACCTACAGAGCTAAACTGGTGCCTGGTTTGTGAAACAACGGTGGCTTTCCTGACATGGGTTTTTTTGCTTTTCCTCTGCTGATCGAAGTTGCAAAGGAATATATGCAAATTGCCTTGCATACAGTGCACCAGTATAATAGACTGGGGCCCTCTGCTTAGATAGATAGATAGATAGATTAGATACTCATTAATCTCTGCAAGGAGCAGACTAAAAACTGTAAAGGATTTTATTATCTGCAGTCCTCAAGCTTTAAACGCATTGCAGATAGTTTAAGGTGTCTGGAATCGATCTTGTTAATCACTACGAAACTCAAGGATACTTTTATGCCACGTACAGTCGTTGTCGACGCAGTTAAACATTAAATGAGAAAATCTGACTTTTGCACCCCCAGTAAAACAAAAGCTTTCATTGATGAGCCCACGCCGGAATCCCTGATACAAGACCTCTGCTGCGGATAGCTCCACCAGCACTTTATAGATGCAAATAAAATGCCATCGCATTTTTTCCAAATGTGGAGGTAATTCAAGGGATTTCAAATCTCCTGGTGAGTGGAATGTGAATACAGTATGATGGCAATGTGTACAAACACACCGGGATTTCCCTCGAGACATCGAAAATTCCCACCGTGGTATTTGAAGGTAGTCCTGGAAAGCACAATTTAAAATGTTGGTTTCTTGATCGACTGGCAATATGTGATCGCGTGGCGATTTAAAAACCAACTGATGGGCACGACTGTGACAAGTAACAGAGCAGGATAAATAAACCAAGCAACTTTCAGGAAGATCGAGGATCTGTCGTGATAATTTTTAACGACAGTAAATACGTGAATTGCTGTGGTATTTCAATGAGGAGGATCATTTAACGTCCTCAGGGTATTACAGTTTCTATCTGGATTTTGACTCGGATGTCATCAGTCGATTCTGAAGTAGTTTTTCATGTGAAATGTACGTGTTTACTGCGACCCACAGAGTTATGCCCTCTCTGTCTCTGCACCTATAATGAATTGATGTAAATATACACTGTGCTCGAATGGATTCCCTTCCCTCCAAACATACAGGCATTCTGATGGCTCTCCCGGGACACTTACCAGATGTCTTTAAAATTTGTTGGGGGGATTTTTTTTTTTTTTGCCCCCTTCAGGATAAAACGCAGCGAAGTCGTCAGCATCGCTGACAGTCTGGTGTGATGCAGAGTGGATTCCCCCATCACGGAACCTCACTGTAAGAGTTATACTGGGATTAAGATATTCCCTACATGCCACGGAGTTAGGCGGCTGAGAGGGGAAAAGACAGACAGATTTGCAAAGAGTTGGATCGATAAATTCATAAATATCGATTTGTCTTTATCTTCCAATTAAATGTGCCCGTAGAGGGACTGCCATCACTAGGGTAACAGCCCCCATATCTCTGATCACTATCTCGTTAGTGTTTTAAAAGGATGATTACTCACACACACACACTTCTGTCCAATTGCAGCTGTTAAAATTGAACAGCAAAAATTGGTAAATCTGTGGGGACCTGTTATTCTCTTCAGTAGATCCGTCCGGATTGTACACTGTTTAGATTTGTATTTCCCCCGTTTAGGTTCCCAAGGAATCTTTTATGTTTTAATCTTCGTTGTAAAAAGAGAGGGAGGAAGAGAGAAATCAACTTTTGACAACCTTTTTAATAACAGAAAATCAGCCCCGCTGAAAGACAGTTGTATCCTTGCAGGGGCTCGTTACTAAATCTTTGTTGTCCTATTAGCCAAGCGGATCTGCTGTCCTTTTAAAAAAACACTTAATCAGTGCATATTTTAAAAAGTGGACTTTCCTTTGAGCAAACACGGTAGAGCAGTATTTCTCAACTCCTGTCCATGGACCGGCCCTCCTCCTGGAGATCTCCCTGACACACTAGGGGAAGCGGGTCCCTGGTAACAAAAAGGCTGAGAAACACTGTCCTAGAGCATCCATCAGGCTCCAGCTCTCAGGAGACCATTTCAAGATCCCCCCTCCCCCCACTTCTCCCTGGGGACGGACCCCACACAAAACCCCTTCTCGCTTTATATTATGGTCATGAGCCCGCTACAGTTATTGGGGGGCGGGGGTGGGCCTGGCCAAATGCATGTAAAATTAGGGTTTCAAAATATCCAGAAGGAATTAAAACAACAACAACGAAGAGGGGCAGCAAGAGCTGCCTGGGCGGAAAAGCGAGGAGACAGGAGCAGCGGGAGAGGTCAGCGACCTTACAAAGCGGCCGGTGCTTGCTCTGTCCCCTGCGGGATACACCCAGGATTAAAGCCCAGCTCCACGCCGGATAGGGGCTCAGCCTGGCCCGGAGGCAGGCAGACAGAAAGAGGCACTTTTGTCTGCTTTTCCCCCGGCCCGCTGGCTGGGACGCCGCGTGGGAACGGGGGTGGCCGGGCGAGGGCCCGGGGGTGGGGGGGAGGGGGTGAATGCTCATTCACGCGGCCCGCAGAATCCCCCTTCGCGCCCCGGCGCGCGGGGGGGGCTGGGGGGGGAGGCGGGGCCAAGACCGCTTCCGGCCAATGGCGAGCGCGGCCGGCGCCCACGTGAGGCGGGCCAGGGTCCTCCCCCCCAGGCAGGCAAAAATGTGAATGAGAGCGCGGCGGGCGCGCTTTAAAGGTGCCGGAGCGAGCGCGGCCGGCTGCACGGCGGAGAGCGCGAAGGGAGAGAGCCGCGCTGCGCTGCGCCGCGCCGTCCCGGAGGAGCCGATCAGAGGAGCGGGCCGTGGCCCCCCAATGCCTCCCCGAGGAGGAGAGACCCAGCGCTAGCCCGGGCCTGACTCTCGCTGCGCCCCGCCCTCCCCAGCACCCCTCCCCCCCCGGACGGCGGACGGCCCCCGGATCGGTCTGGCTCTCGCTCGCCCTGCGCCGGGGGCTCGGCCTCCCGTGTGTCTCCGCGCCCCTGGCCGGCCGCTCTATGAGCGCGGCTTCCCAGCCCTCCCTCATGATGATGCAGCGCCCCTTGGGCAGCAGCACGGCCTTCAGCATCGACTCGCTCATCGGCAGCCCCCCCCAGCCCAGCCCGGGCCACTTCGTCTACACCGGCTACCCCATGTTCATGCCCTACCGGCCGGTGGTCTTGCCCCCGCCCCCGCCGCCCCCGCCGGCCCTGCCGCCTTCCCACCCCTCGATCCCCAGCCTGCCCCCCGGCTTCTGCTCCAGCCTGGCCCAAGGGATGGCGCTCACCTCCACGCTCATGGCCACACTGCCCGGCGGCTTCTCGGCTGCCCCCCAGCACCAGGAGGCGGCGGCGGGCCGCAAGTTCGCGCCCCAGGCGCTCCAGGGCAACTTCGACAAAGGCGAAGGGATCCAGGCCGAGTGCGAGGACGGGAAACCCTTCCTGAGCAAGGAGAGCGCCCTGCTGTCATTCGCCGCTGCTGACGCCGTGCAGGCTTCCCTGGGTGAGTTGACTGGGCGTTTATACCTTGCACGTGCAACGGGCGCAAGTTTCTCCCCTTCGATGCAAGGTGTGGGGGGGGTCAGTGGCAGGGGATAAGGACAGGTGTTTATTTTGGTCTGGCTGGTCCCACCCTATACTAACCCGCGAAGTGTCACAAACTTTGCAATTCTCTTCCCCTGTGGGAGGCGAGCGCCCCAGAGCCGTATCCTCCCTCCCCAACTCCAATCCTGCGGGGGGGGGGGGGAATAAATCCCTCACATTATTGCCGGAGGGACGCACCCGAGAAGGGCCGCTGAGATCCAACACCGCCAAGCGCAACCCTTTCCCCAGCTGGAAACGCCGAGCCGTGGCACCGGGGGATGAGCCTCTTCTGCCGAATCCATCGCCCTTTAGAGCCGCAGGAGGCCGGTTCGATCAGACAGCGGCTTTGTAAGCGGGTTTCAAAAGGAAAAAAGGAGCGCCTCGGCAAAGAGGTGTCCCTGCGCTAGTTCATCCCCCGAGGGGGAGAGAGGTTTTCAAAGGGGAAGGAATCTTGCTTTAAAAACTTGCAGCCCGTGCTTCACGAGGCTCTCCGCAGAAGAGAAGTTGTAAGTCCTTCCCAGGCGCGTTCAGCTCCCCTTTCTCCTTTGGCGGAGAGGTGAAGGACCCCGGGCTCCGCTTCCTCCCCCTCTCGTGGTTACAAAAATCTTGCCAGGTCAAGGGTTCCGGGAGCCGCCCGCAGGGTCTCTTCTCTCTCGCCTTGTGACAGAAGGGAACTTACATCCAGCGGGTTGGCGTGAGGCTACTGAAGGTAACGGCTGCTGTTCCCGCAAACGTATCACGGCGAGAAAATACCGGCCAGTGAAGAAGTGTTAAAACGGACCGGGAGAAATTCAGTCCAAAGGAAACCGTTACTATATCCCGAAACGTTACATGGTGTCTGCCAGGACCTGGTTCCTCTTTCCTCCCTAGAATCCCGCTTGTTTTCTTCACACTCTGATAGATCTTCTTCCCGGGTATAAATATAATAAAGAAATCGAAGGAGGATTTAATTCAGGGGAACTCAAATTGATGGTGGGGAAAAAAATGTACCTGCAGAGCTAGCCGTGCAAAATGTAACGAAATGCCTTTGGTTTGCTTTCAGTGGGGGCTGTCCGAGGCCAGGCCAAAGATGACTCCAAAGCAGAAGACGACTCGAAAGGCAAAGAGGAAAGTTTCTCGATGGACAGCGATCTAGATTATAGCTCGGATGACAATATCCCGAGCCAAGCCGCTCATAAAGAAGAGGACTCTGGCAACCTACTAGAGGAAAACACCCAGAGCGCAAATAACTCCAACACCACCACTTCCACTGGCAAAAACAGGAGGAGGAGAACAGCCTTTACCAGCGAGCAGCTGCTGGAGTTGGAAAAGGAATTTCATTGCAAAAAGTACCTGTCTCTGACAGAGAGATCCCAGATCGCTCACGCCCTCAAACTCAGTGAGGTTCAGGTCAAAATCTGGTTCCAGAACAGAAGAGCCAAGTGGAAAAGGGTGAAAGCTGGCAACGCCAACTCCAAGACAGGAGAGCCCTCCAGAAATCCCAAGATCGTGGTACCCATCCCAGTCCATGTCAGCAGATTTGCGATCAGGAGCCAGCACCAGCAGCTTGAACAAGCCAGACCCTGACCAATGTTTCCGCCCCAGCCATCCAAAGTTTTGATCAATGTTTCGAAATGGGGTTTCAGAAACAAACACAAACTTTAATCTGAACCTGGCGACCTACCAAGTAAAGCAAGAATCTAATAATAAGAGGCTTAAAACGGTCTTTTGTTTTGGAGCCGGAATATCAAACCCTTGAAGAGACCATAAATATTTATTATACTGCCCTACTTTGTATATAAAGTGCTGGATCTCAGCTGCAAAGTTTTTTGACTCTTATGGGACCAAATAACCAGTAACTCGAAGTCTTACATTCCAGAAGAAAACCAACACCACCAACAAAAAACTGCAATGCATAGTAACCATCTTTTGGTTTTTGTTTCTTATCGGGTTGAAAGGTAAAAATGAAACAAAACTAAGAGGGTTCTCCCCCCTTTTTGGGGGGGAGGGTTGGCTGAGTGGCAGACTTTTGGGTGAATTTGATTTGATTTGATTTTGCCTGGCTTTCTGTCGATTTGGTTGCATATTCTACTAAGCCATGTTTGGGAAAAAAAGCACGATCCCCTCTGTTGTGTTTAATTTATTTCAATGTAGCTTATTTCCTTATAAGTTATGAAATTTAAAAGAAATTCAGTCTTGTGAATAAAAAAAAAAAAAAAATCCGAAACGAAAAAGAAAAAAACCCCCCCGCCTTCTGTACAGAATTTCTTGTGTGATGGTGGGAGCATTTCCTTCCTCGGGCAGCATCCTTTGAGGTGATGTGTCCTCTCCTCCTCAGAGGGCAGCTTGCTGGGCAGTGGGAAATATTTAGCACAACGCTTGAAGTTTAACTGGGGGAGAAGGGAAAGGTGCTGCTGTTGTGGACAGGCATGTCTGTGTGATGAACGGTAACCACAGCGGTGAGGGGCGTGCAGAGCCTAGGCCAAGCGGGAGCTGAGCGGAAGGGAAGACGTAGCCATCCCTGGGCTTGGAGGGAGCGTGAATCGAAGCGGATCGGCCCCTTCTTGCCCCACCGCCCTACAAGCAGCCGAATCCACACGCGTCAAACCAGCTGGAGCTTTAAAAGCAGCCGCTCCTGCCCGGTGGGTGAAGTCGCTGCTCTGCTTTGACTTCTGGCAGCGGGCTGAGGCTCGGGGGGCCGCTCTAGCTCCCCCGCGTCCTGTCCTGCCGGGCTGCTGCGGCTTGTCAGACGACGAGCCCTTGACTCGCCGCCGGCTGCGTGCTTGTAGCCGACCCGCCGCGCGCTAGGGAACGAACCGGGCCACCTCGGGCTCTCTTGGCTGCCGCCGGTCGGCCCGAGGCGCGGGAAGCAAAACGGCAGCCCCGCAACGCGGCCGGTCTGCAGGGCGAGTTTTAAAGGCAAGGCCCCGCGTTGGCGTGATGCCACGCTCTGGTCGCATTGCACAACGCAATCCTATGCCCAGAGCCCGCTGAAAACTGCGAGAAGCGACCCCCCCTCCCCCCGCCCGCCCTCTGAAGGGGGGATTTTTCTTTTCCCCATGATGCTGGGATGAGGGGACCAGGTCTTGTTTCCGACGGGGTAGGGGCGTCCCCGTCAGCGGTGGAAACAGAGATCTGCTCAGCGGCTTGCCCCCGCCTCTCTGCCGCAAGCTTGTTTGCAAAACAAACAAAACCCCTCTGATGACAACCCTGCAGCCAGCGCACCGTGCTACGGTCCCTCCCGCAGCCACTGGAGCTGGGGAACAAAAACCCAGTGTCTCTGAACTCACCTCTAACGCAGCCACGGCGGTTACCGGGGCCGGAGGCGATTTACAGCGAGCAAGAGCGGGATTAAAACCGTTAAGTCTGCCAAATAACATGTAAAAAGAGGCCCCGAAAGCAGCCCGCTCCTCACTGGCTGGGAAGGGGGCTCGTTAAGAAGCGCTGCAAGGAGCAATTTGCTATGCAGATCGAGGGGAGACGTCCCGTTTGAGCTCCAGTGAGTAAATCAAATGTTGCAGAAGGTCAATACCAATATTGACATAATTTATAGCCGTTGCACTTCATCATTTTTTTTTTTTTTAAAGACGCTGGGGTTTAAATTGCATTAGATTGGTCTGGAGCTGAAGCTGGGGGAGGACACAGCGTCTGGTGTGTGGTTTCCCTTCTAAACTGCCCTAAAAATATTCCCAGTAAGTAGCCCGATCAGCATCGATCCCCCCCCCCCCACACACACACACACACACCCACCCACACACCTCTCGTTTGCACTACGGACTATATTACTGCTAATGACGGATAAACGGCCTAGCCGGATTAACAGAGAAAGCTAGGAGGGGGCACGAATATAGAGCCTAGACTTCAAGCAGGGACATTGAAAGGCCACATATTTCTGCACCAGCAGATAATGACTGGCCCCGTTATTTAAAAAAAAAAAAAAAATCTATTGCTGGAGAGGATTTGAAATAGATCATCCCCCATAGAAACCAATTGCTCGCCCCGAGGCATTGCGGAATACCGGCTGGCTGGGAGAGGTGTATCCCACCGCTGTGGGTTTAAGGGAATAACGTGCAGGAGGAAAGTCATTGCTATCACGTACCTGTGCTCATTAGGCAGGGGGGGGGGAAGGGGGCTTGCTCTTGTGTGTCTGCATCGCATTTTGAGAGTGTGGAGTCTGTATGTGTGGCTAGCTATACAACCCCTGTGCAGTCTTACACATCCTTACAACACACCCAAAACGAGCAGGGAAGCGTCCGAGCTACCTACAACCCCTGGAGAAGTAAAGAGAAACGACGGGGAATACAAAGATGTGTAGCCCCCTGGTCCACGCGGGCGAAGCCCCCCGTTTTCGCTCTATAACCTGACCTCTCTGTTTTTAAGCCAGGCAAGCAGCATTGCAATGTACTCTTTATGCTGCAAAGGGAAGCTCAGGCAGTTATGGGGCTGCCGTCTGGCCCCGCTTCGAAGAACCTGCACATAGAAGCTCGAGTCACGTAAGACGTTTGCCGGTCGTGTTTGAGCGGGGAGGAATGGGAGAATGACGCTAGCAGGGCGGCCTAGGGTCAGTTACACCACGCTGGAGCAGGGAGGATGTCATTTGAGGCAAGAACAGCTGTTCTTTACCCCTTTTCCGCCAAGGGGGCTGGGAGGAGACACACACACACGACAGTAAATACAATAAAAGTAAGCAGCTGCCAAATGCTTAGCAAAGTTACTTACTAATCAAGTTTTTTTTTCCTCCACCCCAATAAAATAGCTGGAGAGAATGTGTGTGTGTGTGTGTGTGAGAAAGAAGAGACAGGGACTTGAAGGGCCCTGAAGTGGAATCCAGCAGGCCAGGGCCAGAAGAAAAGAAGATAAACAAGTGAGGGGGTTGATAGCTGTCATCATCACCACTATCATGGCTTTCATTTGGCTGCCTAATGAGTCAGATCACAGGCAGAGAGAAAAATTGTCAATCGCCCAGACTCTAATGAATTTTTTTGCAAATTGTAATCAAGCCAGGCCGTCTCAGCTCGCTGATTAATGAGACCCAGGGGGGTTGGCCAGCACCTCAGCTTTTTATTCCAGCCTGTCCTCCCTGCACTAAATTAACAGCAACTTGTCTGAGCTTCAAATTAACTCCCAATGATTAATTCTGATGGGGGGGCCTGAAGAATAGCTCGTCCTAATAGGCACTGGCCTGTGATGCTGTTTGAAATTAATACACTTCCCTTTTGGCTGCCTGCTTTAATCCAAGGTTGGGTTTTGACATCACTATATTTGTTGTTACAATAAATTCCAGTTACATCTGCAGATCAAATCGTTACAATGCCTCCAGAAGAGAACAGAAATCTGGGCCCAAGAGCATCAGCCCGAAGTTGGAGTTTTCTCCAACCCATTCGCAGCTCATCTGCCCATTGATTTGACACTTTCTTATACATCTTAGCCACCTCCCCCAAAAAAGAGGAATTTTTGTCATTCATTCTCATACAAAAACCCGGCTTTAATTTCTTCCTGCGATGCTGTTCTATTAGAGCCGAGAAAGTCATTTGAAATACACTCCTGGCATTCAGAATCTCCTCGTTAGGAAAACCGAGTCTTTTCCCCATCACCGACCCCTACCGCACACCTAGGAGGCATCTCAAAAACAAAGCTCTGAGAAGAGGCTGCCTTTGTTTTTCGGCGGTGCGAAACTGACCCGCAGGCTGGGTTTAAACCTAGCAACTTTCATTGCACTGATGGCAGGAAAGCCTGAAAAAGGCCAACCCCGGAGCGTGGCCATGGCCAAAAGAGGTTTCCTTAGCGGCACCGTTTGAAAAGCAAGGGCGCTAACGTTTCCCCAGTGATCAGGGAGGCTGGGGGGCTGCTTCACCACACGCAGCTTTGTGTCCCATTTGGGTTTCGTGCCCTCCCCCGCCCAGACCCCCTCGCTATTTCTTTAGTCCTTCAGCCTGCAGGTTTGGCTTTTTATTATGATGATGATTATTAACGTGACCTTCCAGCTCTCCTTGGTGGTGATCTTTAGGTTTCCCACTGACTGCGTTTCCCACTTGTGTTTTTATAGCTTTGATGATCATCACGCCGTGGTGTATTATTGTAAACTCATCATGCTCGCCCCGATATTGCATGCAATTTACCACAACACATATGTCTCTGGGGTAAACACATCTGTTCTAAGAAGCCGGGCCCCCTCCCCCACTTGAAGGGTCAGATCTCTCTTCCATCTTGTTTCTGTTTGTATTGACTTAATTGGTTTAATTATTTCAGCTGTGATTGGCAATACGCAGCATTGTATCTTTTTAACTGCCCCTCCTGCCCCAGGGGTCTGCCAGTGATCTCTGTCAGAAGGATGCAGATTGCTTAGCCATCCAGCAATTTACAAAAGTCCCTTTGTGCGGAGGAGGCATTGAGATAAAAGTGGAACTGTTCGCTTGCCATTGGGAAGGCTGGATGGATTTATCAACCCGCCCTCCCCCCGCAGCAAAGGTGTTGTGGGAGGGGAGATTATGCTTTCGCAATGAACGTATTATTAATTGTTCTGATCAGTCTCCCATTGTCTTCTCAGGCAGCGGGGGCACAGTAACCGGATTGGCATTAACTGGCCGACCCAATCGGTAGGAGCTTTGAAAGGGACCGGGGTTGTTCAAAACTGGTGGCCCAACAGAAAGATTGAAGCAGCACTGCTAGAAAGTTGGTGGGTTAAAATCTCTCTCAGCATTTAAAAATGCCCGGTTAATGATCTGACAGCAAGATCTGGCCCAAGCAACGTCTGTATATTTCTATACTCGACTGCAGCAAACATAGGCCACAATATCCGGCCCTTATGGTGTAAACAAGAGAAATAGGAGCGTGGAAAGCACCAATGGCACATCAGCACCCAAACAGAAGTCCAGCTGAACCAAGCCTGTGCCTTTGCCAGAGACAAAGGGGAGCCAAGAGTTTGGAAAGTGTCCCTTTTCCCCCTTACAAAAGCAGGGGTTTGAAATCAATTTCTTATAAATAAAAAAAAAAAGATTAATTTGATTCCAGTGTAACAATTACATTATATTGATTTAAAAAAAAAAAAACCCACCTGGAAATATCCAAAATCTTCTCCTGGGACTGACCTAAAATGATAAACAGGATATTTCTAGAGAAAGTTTGTGGGTCTCTAGGCAGGCAAAGTGATTTGGTAATTCACTGAAATGAAGAGAGGGGTCACAGGGTATTACTGTGTCAAAGAAGAGCTGGTGGGTTAAAATCTCTCTCAGCACTTAAAAATGCCCCATTAACAGTGACTTGGCCACAAGATCTGGCCCGAGCAGTGCCCATAGATTTCTATACTCAAATGCAGCAAACATAGGCCACGATATCAATCTTCATAATTCGGCCCGTATGGTGTAAACAAGAGAAATATGAGCGTGGTAACTGAATGTGAATGCAAATCACACTGTCACCGTAATAAAGCACCTGGAAACACTGACACACAAAAGCAACACCATATGTATGAAGACAACCTGTATGAATTATAAATTACATCATAAAAATGGATTGCCTGTTTTCACCGCTCAGACACACACACACACACACACCGGTGCTGACTTGCACCTTGCTCTCCCCTGAGCCGCACCTTTTACAAAGCCAATATTTTGGGTCCGGCCCCAGGGAGAAGCAGCCTCAGGGGTTTGCCAAATCCCAGCCGCCTGGAGGTGGCCGCTAGATCACGTCTGCTAGCATCTGCTGCCTTCCCTGGCTCTTGACCCAACTGCCTGCCTCCAGGCTCGGCCCATCTAGGTGCAAACCCTCTTTTCCAGCCGGCTGGTGGCCCTTGGGCAGTGGGCGCGGGCTGCAGGGAGGGGACCCCCTTGTCCTAGGAGACCCAATGTCTTGCAGGCCGCCCTGTGCGCCACCGCCCTCTGTTGGTCCACTTGAGAGACGCGGACCTGTGCAGCAGGGGAGAGGAGCGGTGTGTGTAACTGGAGCAAGCCCGCGTCCGCCCCCATGCGACCGAGAACCCCCTTAGGCGCGGCTCGAGGGACTCACCGCCGTGTGTAGTGGGCAGGCTCACACTCACTCACTCACTCACTCACACACACACACACACACACACACACACACACACACACACACACACACACACACACACACACACACACACACACACACACACACCAGTGTTGCCTTGCACCTCGCTCTCCCGTGCTGAAGGTCACGGGGGCCTTCACCTGATCCACACCTTTTACAAAGCCAGTATGTTGGGCCCGGCCCCAGGGAGAAGCAGCGCTGTAGTGTGATCCACAGCACCACCAAGGACAAAACTATTGATCCCCAGCATCCCACAAGTGCGGGCTCTGGGGCGAACAGACAGGGCAGCACATTGGGCGGCGCTGCTGGGGCAGGTGCTTAAAACAGCGGGGCTGGCAGAATCACCCCCCCCCCACATACACACCCCAAAACCTCTCCAGAGGTAGCCGGCAGAGCCTTTTACACACCCAGCTCGTGTGTCTCCCCCCCCCCGGCCCACCGACATGCAAAGCTGGGCCTGGCACCCTCTCTCATGGCCTGTGTTTGCTGCTTGTTTCCAGCCGATCTCGGGCACTCTGCAGGTATATGTGTGTGTGTGTATATGTGTGTGTGTGTTTGTGTGTCTGCTCAGCGACACCCAGCAACGCTGCCCTCCCACATGGCAGGGCCGAGCCGAGAAAGCAGGCGAGGCAAGAGGACTTCCAGCAATCTCTGCCTGTGAAATCCTTGTGAGCCTGCTGAGCTCAGCATGGGTTTTGCTCTCTGGCTGAGCCACTCCATGCAGCTTGCCCCCACCCCAGCCTTAGCTTGACCCAGTGGCTGTTTTTGTGTCGGGGGTGCTAAGGACACTCGCCTTAGCATCCAAGGAGAAGAGGGAGGGGTGTGTGTGTGCGAGAGAGAGAGAGAGAGAGACAGAAGGGGAACCACGTCTCCCACCCAGCAGTGAGCTGTTTGCACTGCCTTCCCTCCTTGCACAGACAGCGCCAACAGGTTAGAGCAACAGTGGTGCTCGGCTACACAACTATTCCATCCCAGAAGCGAACAACAAGGTGGGGGGAGTTGTATTTATGCAATCTGGTGCTTGTGTGTGTGCCTGTTGGGGGGTTACAGGAGAAACATCACCGAATTTAGGAGGGAAACACACCTGCTTTCGTTTTGCCGTTTGCTCCAGCCATTCAAAAGGTTCCCCTCTGATCTTGCTTAATTAAATCATTCTCTCTGGCTTGCTTTCCCATCAATATCCCATTTATTTCTAGCGTCTGTGGCCGAGGAACACAGTCCTGCCTCCCCCCCCGGCCTCTCGGAAAATGACCGCCCTTTGACAAGTGCGGCCTGGCCTTGGGAAAGGAGGAAGCATCCTGCAAAGGCAAACCGGGTATTAGAGAACAGAGTCTGCCTGGGCCTCCGTTGCTCTTTTTTCCTGCTGTGCCTCTGTAATCTATTTATTTCAAGCCACTTCATCCACTCTCCTGCTTTTGTCATGGCCCCAGCCCCTGGCTTTGTGGTATGACCGCTGATCTTTTAAAAGCCCCTTCCCCTCTAGTTTGGGGTCTCCTTGGCTGCCTGAATTACAATAGATAAAACAGGATTACACTGACCTGATCCTATTAAACTCTGCCAATCGATCTGCAATGACCTCCCTTCAGCTTGCTCTGCAAACTTACTTAACTTTTCTCTGGTGATTTACACTTACCCACACACAGTGTTGGGAAGGGGACTGGCTCTGGGACTGATCTTAGCCAAAACATCAGCAGGAAAAGGTTTCTTTTCGAGTTGGGTCTCACATGGAGTTTTGATTATTCTAAGGCAGTTCTGAGCCACATGTATTTTAATTTTCTCCCCTCCTGCTTTGGATTAATTCTATAGCACAGAAGCAGCAGCATTGTGTTACTTAACCAGAGTTGTTCCACTGATTCCAACAGTTACCCCAGGTAACACTGGAAAATCAGGTCAATTATACGTGAAATAGCTATAAACAGATAATGGAATTTGCCCAGTGATCCTACATGGGCTCTGAGTTTTGCACATTTCTGGAGGTGCATAACGGGCCAAAAAACCCCATAGTTCCTAAGGCCAATGGGTGCAACATAGTCCCTGAAAATGTTTGCAATTTTTATCTTGGAAAGTGGGAGCCAAGGAGGACAGAGATAAAGGTCCTGATGCTGCTCTCATCAAAGTGAGAAACAAAACTGCGCTGATTTAAATGGGAACAGGATCTGCTCTACTTATTATGGTTTGTGTGGTAACAGCCACCCAGCTGAGGGCCACGTTGTGCTAGACTGTATATGGGCTTTTCCTTTATTTATTTTTGTTTAAGATGACTTTTCCTGATGCTTTGTGTGAGAAGGCCCTAATAATAGCTCATAGATAGCAAAGGTTTACATGCTTTCACTCCGAAACACCTTAGCTTGTTATTGTACTTTCCAATGTGCTTCCCTGGGTGACTGCTGGTGCTATTTAGGCATGTAGAATGGATAAAGAGAACAATGAAAAAATGTACAGTTGCAAATATACCAGCACGTACTTCAAGGGGCAGCATCCCTATATCATATCCTCAAAACAGGAACAATTAAAAACAAACCTGGGGTTATCAAAGAGGCGATGTAATTATGCAAATTAAATAATTGTTTATCCACCGGCTGCTTCAGCTCATCATCAAACCAGAGAAGCTGATGGGCTTGGCATCAGTGACATGTGACACAGAGGATTCCTCGCATTGTTTGACTTTGAAACACTAGAACGTTGAGGTCATAGATCCTCCATGGGGCCAGTTCCCACAGTCCTTACGCAGGCAAAATTCCCAATTGAGTCAAGATGAATGTCGATTAGAGTTTGGTCTGTGAATGCTGTGTATGCATGACACAGACCACAATAGTACAACCTAATAAAACTGGAATGTCAAGAATGCCCGAAAAACGAATCGCAATGAGAAAAAAAAATCTTAAAGCAAAACTGGCTGAGTCCCCCTTTCTCCTGTAGGAAATGGAACTGATACAGTCCAGTAAAGCCCTGTTTATCTGAGCCCCTTTAAAATGAAACACTGTCATCCAAGTCCAAGTAACAGCCCCAGAATGTGCGTCACTTCACCAATAACTCACTCAGTTATCCCAAATGCTATACAGCCCAATGCCTTTGATACATCCAAGGGATTCTGGGTAAACATAGTTCTACTGTACATGCAATGGACCGACTTATGAAACATTCCTTGCCACACAGCAGAGATACTATGCTATCTAAACATATAGGCAATATACCAACAATTGACAAAGTTAATTTAGTGAATACAGCAACAGCGGCTTCCTAGTCTCATGTATTGCATCCTCGCCTTGTTTTTGAAAGAACAGAGGCCCAGATCTTCAAAGAAATTTAGGTGCCTAATTTCCATTCAAATTAATAGAATTACTTTTGAGGATCTGGTCCTGAGTATATGATATAAAAGAACTTTGTAAAACCTTTGGCAGTTATACAAGGACATGGTGCGCTAAGCACTTACAAATAACCTCTTCACTGTTGAAAAAAACACTTGTGCCTCGCGAACATCATTATATTCTTTGTTTAATAATATCTATCAATAAAAATATTGCATTCCAACATCAGGATAATGGTGTTTTTTAAACACACATCAGTATTTGTTTAAGCAGATGCCATGCTCCTAGGTCTAAAATGGCTATATTCCTCCCTCCCCTCCCATTTCCCGCAAGTATTTTCATATTTCAGCATTTCCAAAGCTGTGATAAGTTGCCACGAAAGAAGGGTAATAGCAAGTCTCTCTAAGAGAAATTGTTAATTTGGGATTTATAAAGGACTTTATTTAATGAATAATAGTTGAGATGGATCTGTCTTCCTAACTCATTTTGCAAAGTAACATTTGTAAAGTAAGGTGATCCCAATTACTGCCTCTAATAATTCTCAATTCAGAAGGAGGTTACGCAGAAGAAACCAGAAAAAGAAGACCAGGTGTTTTAATACCAAACCAATCTCAGTATCAAGAGAGAGCTGCTTTATTGGTGCCCAAACACACAATGAATGGTGGATACTACGGTGTATTCAATTATGTAACTGTTTTTATTTTCTCAAAGGACTTTTTAAATCTGTTTCTTTAAATCTCAAAGGACTGTTCTGTCCACAAAGACTGGCAGGCAGTTTTTGTTGCGATGAATGCAGACTGTCAAAGAGAAGACACACACACACTGCGCTCTCACCCATGGAGACTTTACTTTCTAGATGATCTGGTGGTCTCTTCTGGCCTTAACCTCTATACTCTGTGATGTTTGTTCTTTATTGTAATTGTCTTTCCTTAAGCTAAAATTAAATTCACTTTTTTATGGTTGCTGTTTGTGCATGCAAAACCATAACAAATGTGAGCCAATACCAGCAAGCCTCTCATTCCATATGTATATCTTCTACAATGTTCACCCCCTTTTACTCATTAATTTTATAGCTTTTATGCCAACTTTGTACCCCTTGTTTGTGAAGTCTCTCTTTTGTATGCTGTTGCTTAACCATATAACAACGTCTACACATAAATACATTCTTCAGTGCACCTCAGGATTAATGTATTCTACATACTGCGTGATTACTGCATCTCTGTTACAATTTCTTCTGTTATCATCTCTCACCTGGATTTGCCTCCATTGTACTTGTTTGTTGTGTGGGACGCTCTTCAATTAAAATGCAGCTGGAGTTCTTTGAGTCTTCATTTGTTGGTGGCACGAGGTGGTTGAGGAGGTTGGAGATGGGGTGCTCCATTTGCTGTAGGACAACTGTTCCGTGGCCTTTGGGAAATAAGTTGGTGTTCTCTGTTCTCAGTTCACATTAGGAACAATATCCTTACAGGCAGTCTCGGAAGCTAGCACAATGGAGTCTCAGGTTCAGATTCGCAGCGGCCTGGATCCAACAGCAATCATTTGACGTTCATGTTTATGGCAGTGTGTTTAGGACCTGAAAGAGCAACCTGATACCCGCCTTCCAGAGTAAAAGTATTCATGCTGCCATCTCCCCACTCTCCCGCTTAATTCAAATGGAGCACACTCTGACTCCTGGTTGAGTCCCAAGAGAGGGGAACTGTTTACAAAAGGACTCACTGAAATCAGATTCTTACAGCCTTCAATTATCTTTGGATCAGGCCCCTACAGAGTTTTTCCTCAGAGAGAGAGAGAGAGAGAGAGAGAGGGCAGAAGGGGTGCAGAGAAAGAAGAAAAACAAATTAAGAGGTAGGGAGAAGACTAAGGCTCCACACTCTGGAGATGCCGCCGGCTAGGGTGCCATAGCGCAACCCCGTAGTGTAGACTCAGCCTACGCTGATGGAAGGGGTTTTTCCATCTGAGCAGGAACACCATCTCCCTGAATGATGGTAGGTACGTCGATGGAAGCATCATTCTGTTGACGTGGCTGCAGCTACACTGAGGATTAAGTTGACATAGCTATGTTGGTTGCAGGTGTTTTTCACACACACACGACCAGTGTAACTCTGCAGACCTAACTTTGAAGTGGCGATCAAGCTTAAGAGTTCAGAGAAGGAGGCAGAAAGAAGTAACAGAAAAAGAGGGAGGAGGAAGGGGGTAGGAGTAAATTCAGACTCCTCCACTGGTCGGGTCCTCAGCAGCAAGTCCTCTCCCAGTGTTTGGGTCTCTGCCGCCTGATGTACACACCCTGCTGGTCCAGGGCTGCTGCTGGCCCAGGGCTCCTCGGACCCAGCGGGTCCACCCAACCCCCCCTCAGGCCTAGAGCTCCCCACACCCAGTGGTTCCACCTGCCTCCACCATCTGCAGGCCCTGCGCTCCCCACACCCAGCAGCTCCACCCTATCTCCCATAGGCCCAGGGCTGCTTCGACCTGGAGGCCCAGGCCCTCCCATGCAGGTCTAGGGATACCCCTAGTGGTCAGGAGAATCTTCCCTCCATCCTGCCCCATGCCCCAAACCCCCTGCATAGGCACTCTGCTCTGGCTGGTCAGTCCCCCAGTGCTCTGCTCCATTGTGCCCTTCCTCTTTAGTGGCCCATTCCACTCTGCTGGTCTCTTGCCTGACCCCTCATTGATGTGAATGTAAGTATTGCAGTGAAGGCTGCCCAAGTTAGCAGCCAGAAACCGTCCCTCAGAGGGACATGGCCTGTCTCCTCCCACTCCCGCCCTCCCCCACAAATCAGGGTGTGGGGCGCTGATAACAATGCTTTTGGTGTCATAACTATTAACTACTACCTTTGAGAACTCCGGGAGGTCAGGAACAGTCCCAGAAAACTGGAGAAGGGCAAACATAATATCTATCTTGAAAAAGGGGCGCAAGGAGACGCGGAGAACTATAGACCAGTCAACCTCACTTCAACATCTGGAAAGATACTGGAGCAAATTATTACACAATCAATTTGTAAGCACCTGGAGAATAATAGGGTTGTAAGGAATAATCAGCATGGATTTGCCAAGAACAAATAATGCCAAACCAACTTAATTTCCTTCTTTGACAGGGTAACTGACCTAGTGGATAGGGGGAAGCGGTAGGCATGAGGTATCTTGATTCTAGTAAGGCTTTTGACACAGTCCCACACGACAGTCTCATAGGCAAACTAGGGAAATGTGGTCTAGATGAAATTACTCTAAGTTGGATGCACAACTGATTGAAAGACTACTCAAAGGTAGTTATCAATGGTTTGCTGGCAAATTGGGAGGGTGTATCTAGTGGGGTCCCACAGGGGTCTGTCCTGTGTCCAGTACTATTCAATATTTCCATTAATGACTTGGATAATGGAGTAGAGAGTAGGCTTATAAAATTTGCAGTTGACACCAAGCTGGGAGGGTTTGCAAGCACTTTGGAAGACAGGATTAAAATGACCTTGAAAAAAAATCAGAGAATTGGTCTGATTTCAACAAGATGAAATGCAAATGCAAAGTACTTGACTTAGGAAGGAAATCAAATGCACAACTACAAAATGGGAAATAACTGTTGGATGGTAGTAGGGATGAAAAGGAGCTGGCGGTTACAGTGGACCACAACCTGAATATAAGTTGCCAATGTGATGCAACTGCAAAAATGGCTAATATGATTCTGGGATGTCTTAACAGGAGTGTCGCATGTAAGACATGGGATAAAATTGTCCCGCTTTACTCGGCACTGGTGAGGCCCCAGCTGGAGTACTGTGTCCAATTCTGGGTGCCCCACTTTAGGAAAGATGTGGACAAATTGTAGATGGAGTCCAGAGGAGAGCAGCAAGGTTGAGAAAACCTGACCTATAAGGAAAGGTTAAAAAAAAACAAACTGGGCATGTTTAGTCTTGAGAAAAGAAGGCTGGGCGGGACAGGACCTGACAACAGTCTTGCAGTGGGTGAAGGGCTGTTATAAAGATGACAGGGATCAATTATTCTCCATGTCCAATGAAGGGAGGACAAGAACTAATGGGCTTAATCTGCAGCAAGGGAGGTTTAGGTACAACTTTCTAACTATCAGGGTAGTTAAGCTCTGGAACAGGCTTCCAGGAGAGATCGTGGCATCCCCATCTTGGGAAGCTTTTAAAAAAACAAGGTTACTTACCAGTAACTGATGTTCTTCGAGATGTGTTGCTCATGGTCTTTCCACCATAGGTGTGCGGACGCCTCCGTGCACAACTACCGGAACTTTTTTCCCCTTAGCAGATCCCGTAGGGCCGGCTCCGGCACCCCCTGGAGTCCCATGCACATGCCGTGGTATATGAGACACAGCCGGCCCTACGCCCCTCTCAGTCCCTTCTTTCCAGCAACTCGGGCAGTGGGGACGGGGGGCGGGTTGTGGAATGGACATGAGCAACACATCTCAAAGAACATCAGTTACTAGTAAGTAACCCTGTTTTCTTCTTCGAGTGTTTGCGCATGTCCATTCCACTACAGGTGATTAACAAGCAATACCTTGGAGGTGGGCAGGCGTTACCAGTGAGCTGCCCTCAGCACTGCTCTGCCGAATCTCTCATCTTCCCGCGCCCATTGGACAGAGGTGTGGTGGGACATGAAGGTATGTACTGCCAGCCTGGCAGCTGCTCTGCTGATGCCCTGCCCTGGCACTTCTGCTAGGAAGGCTGTAGATGGAGCTTGAGCTCTGTTGAGCGAGCTGTGGTGGTGCCCAGAAGCGGCACCTTCACTTGCTTGTAGCCAAACACGACGCAGGAAGTTATTCACAAGGAAACTGCGCTGGGTGGAGACCGGTGAACCTTTCATCCGGTCGGCTGCTGCGACGAAGAGCTGCATCGCTCTCCGGAACGGCCTTGCTCATCTGATGTAGAAGCCAGGGCCCCTCTCACGTTTTTAACAAGTGCCACCTTCTCTTCTCCTCCGAACCATGTGGTTCGGGGAACCAAATAGGGAGAATGTATGTTGGTCACAATGAAACTGGGATCACCTTGGGCTGGAAGGCCCGGTGCAGTCTCAAATGAACCTTATCTTAGAGACTACAGTATGAGGGGAGAGCTCCGAGGTCAGAGCCCTGATCCTGGAGACCTTCCTTGCTGAGGCAAACCCCACCAGGAAGGCCACCTTCCCGGAAGGCTGGAGTAGAGGGAATGACGCCGTGGGTTCCGAAGTGGGGGTCTCATGGGCTGGGAAAGGACCAGGTCAAGATCCCAGGGAGGCACCGGGTCGCAGACCCACGGTTAGAGCCTCTGACCCCCTTCAGGAACCAAACCGACATCAGACGGGAGAACCACAATCCCCCCTCCAGTGGCTGATGGAAGGCTGATATGGCTGCTAGGTGGATTTTCAGGGAGACCACAGTCAGTCCCTGGAGCTTTAACTGTGGCAAGTATTTTCCAGATTTCCTGCACTGGCGAGAGGCTGAGCAGAATACCCTGGGACTTCTTCCGGCAGGCATCAGCCGCTTCCACTTAACCCAGTACACGACCTGCATGGAGGGCTTCCTGCTACCCAGCAGGATTCACTGGACTTGTTCTGAGCAGCTTGCTCATCGCCTCTCAGCCACTGATCCATCACTCCCTGAGGTGTCGAGGGTCCAGATCTGGGCACCGCAGGTGACCATGATCCTGGGAGCAGGGATCGCACTGACTCGGAGACTCCTGAGGCAGGTGATTGAGAAATCCATCAGTATGCTGAACCCGTGCTGATATGACCAGGCCAGAACAATCGAGATGACATCAGTTTAACCCTTCCTTGTCTTTAGCAGGACTGTATGCAGGAGGGGAAAGGCGGGAAAGTGAATATGAAGCTCTCTGACCACTACAGATGAACTGCGTTGGCCATCACCCCCGCCCCTTGACCGCGGAGAGAGCAGCACTGTGGACACCTCGTGCTCCAGTCCGATACGGACAGATTCCCCTTGGGAAAACCCCCTTTCCAGACAGTCGTAGACGCCCTTTGCGAGTGTAGCGACCCGTCATGGTGAGGAAGAGCGACCCCTTGACGCGGTCCGCCTCATCGTTCCTCACCCCCGGGAGGTGATCACCGCCAGGTCCTAAGGACCGATAGCTTCCCTTCATGGGGCTGACGAATGGGCTCCTCCCGCCTGTTGATGTAGTACACGGTCACTGCACCGCCCTGCTCTCGATAAAGCAGAGGGACATTCCTCAAGCCCTGCGAGCGTTTCGCGGATCTTTATATTGGTGTGTCGACACCTCTGCTCCCTTGGCCAGACATCTTGTGAGCCGAGGTCAGCGCTGATACGGCACTTTACCCTCTGCTCGAGGCAGCCGATATCAGGGTAACAGAAGGCGCCTGTTCCATGAACGGAACGCCCCTGCACACATCCCGAGGAGTCGTTCACCAGTCTAGGGAGGCTCAGGCTTGCTGCTGTTGGTGGTTTTATTTTATTTTTTTTTGAGGGGCGGGGAGGGGAGGGGACCGTAGCCCCCCAGTGCAGAAGCTACCTGCTCGGACTGTAACCCGGGGCCGAGACTGAAGCGGCCTAAGCATCAGGCTAGCTAGCCTCACCACATAGGTGCAGGCCACCCTGTGACCTATCAGCTGTTGATAACGTTTGGCTGTTGTCGTAGGGCATTTGTGCAGGTGGGCCATCCTGAGGGACACTCTCACAGCAGGGCTGGGGCGAGAAGGTCTGGTCCGGGAAGCAACTGGTCATGCTGATGCCTTCCGTAGGCTGCACCTGAGATAACGTGAACTTTTGTGTGTTTACCAGCAGGACCCACCAGTCGCAAGTGGTGCCTGACCGGCTCACACTGTTCTGGACTTGGGACCTGGACCTGCCTGGGCGAATCTTGCATCCTCAAGCGCACAGATACCACTGCCAGGCCTCGGGGCTGAGTAACAGGCCACGGGGTAAAGCCGTAAAACGTTAGAGGGAGCCAACCCCTACAAAGTGAAGGAATCTTTGAAGATATGCATCCCTGACATCCAGGGCGGCATACCGGGCTCCTGTTTCCAGTACTGGAGCTGGGGGGACCATGCAAGACTTGAGTCCCTTGTTCGGTATTTGTGAGAGGACGTAGGTCTGCCACTGTCCTCAAATCCCCCCCCCCCTTTTTTTTTAGGGGACGAGGAAGTACCTCGAGTAGGACCTCTTACGCCGTTGTCTGTGGGACCTTTCCTGCTGCTCCGGGCTGAGGTGGCCTCAACCTCTTGGATGTGGAATTGCCACTGAGAGGGAGGAAGGGGGAGGTGTCGAGGGGGTCGGGGGAGGAGACGACCAGGGGCCTTAGCTCGTTGAAATATCTCAAGGACCCGATGGTTCAAAGGCCTTCTGGCTCACACGAACCTGAAGGAGGGTATAACCTAGGGTGCTGCTCTTGTGTGCACCATCAGAAAGGGACTTTTCCAATTGCCCTATCGCCAAGAGGACCCTTAATGAGGGCCTAAGGAGCCACTTAGGGCGGATGGTGTCTCCTAGACCCCTGACTCTGTCCCATTGCCCGTACGTGGCGAGATGGCCGTGGCTGACACCTCTGCTGCTGCTGTCCCTGGGGACCTGCCTGACACCTGAAGGTCTGTGGCGCGTAGCGGCCCAGGGGACAGAGTGTGGTCTTGGAGTCCTTGAGACCATACAGCTTCACCTCTACCCGAGCCAAGGAGAAGGCTGACTCGTCCAAGGAAGGGCCCTGGATGGGCTGCTGGACCTTTTTGGGACAGCCCAGGATTGCAGCCACTAACCTCTGAGCATGCCGATGGCGGGGGTATGGCTCTGGCCACCAAATCAGCAGCAACTGAGGATGCCTGGAGCACTTCTCTAGCTCCCGTGGTACCCGCTTCTGCAATGGTACACAGGTTCAGCGCCTGCTGCCGGGCAGAGCTTCAGAAGAGTGGCTCACTGAGTCCCGTGAAGGCTCACCTTCTACTTGCTGGTAGTGCTATTGAATACAATTTTTCTCCAAACAAGCCTGGCTTGCAATCGCCCTTGTTCTCTGGAGTAGAGCCCGGCTGCTCTGCCTGTCCCTGTGGTGGGGCAGGGTGGTGAACAAGTATTCAAACCCCTCGGCTGGGTGTAATACTCTTCTCGGCTCATTTAGGCATTGGGCTACGGAGGAGGGGGTTTGCCATGAGACCCTCACTATGTTGAGTGCCCCTTTGTAGACCAGGGGGGCTACCAGTCTGTGGAGCCCACCGGTAGCACGTTAAAGACTGTCTAACTCCCCTTTTGCTCCTTCGCCTCCAGCCCCAAGGTGGAGGACACCTCTTGAGCAGTTCCCAGTGTGCCCTAGAATCAACCAGGGCTCGGGAGCGTGCTTCATCTGGCGGGGAGGAGAGGGGGAAGGGCTCTGCAGGCCACAGCACCTCTTCCTGCTGACAGGTAGTCCCCACAGGAGTCCCTGCCCATGGGGCAGAGTCATTGTCTGAGGGCGAATGGTGGTCTTTTCCCTGTATCTGAGGCACTGACTGCATCCCCGAGGGGTTGATGGACCGTGGTTCCCCCCCCCCCCCCCAGAAAACCCCTTAGGCCTCCATACAGCCATTGGGGTGACCATTGCCTCTGAGGCCATCCGCCTGGAGCTCTGGCACCTTTCACTGATGGTGGGTCCCCCAGATACTGCATCCCTAAAGGGACACTGAGGCACCGTCAAAAGACCACGCCTGCGGCTGCCCCAGAGGCTCTCACTGTGCAGAACAGTTGCTGCAAACAGCGTCCCCTTGACGTTGACGACCTCGACTACCAGGTTCGTCGTGGTGCCGCGGCCAGAGCAGGCATACGGACAACTCTCCGGCAAGCTGGGCTGACCCAAGCATCATCCCAGTACCGAGGACTTTGCGCTCTGCAGGTGTCTTGGTGCCAAGTCAAACTCCAGCGACTGGGCTCTGCCCGGCCTCGGTGAAGGGCAAACTCCTCGGTGCCAAGGCTGTCTCCGGCATCCGGGTTTGCCTTGGTGTGGGGGCGAATTCCTTGGTGCCGAGCCGTCTCCAGCATCCAGGTTCAGCGCTGCCTCAATGCAAATTTCTCGGTACTGAGACTATCTCCGGTGATCGGGATCAGCGCCGTGTCCTTGCGGGCAAACTCTTCGTTGCCGGAGCAGTGGGATGGACCTCACCTGGTGCCGGGGGGTCGAGACCAGTGTCAGGTGGGTGACTTCGCTCTCCACCTCGATGCAGGTCGGTCCTGCGACCGCGACCTGGGATAACTTCTAGGGGAGTGATCCTGCTCTGCCTTAGGAAACCGGTCTGCAGGAGATCTTCCTCCCCATACCAGGGATCTCCTGAGCCATTCAGGGGGTCCCTATGCAGACTTCCCCCGTAACGCCAGCCCCTTTTCTCTCGTGGAGGTATGGGCGGCAGTGGCATATGCAAGGCCAACAAGGCTCTTGCCACCCGATGACCACTGAAGTCGACGGTGCCGATAGATGCCAAGAGCTCCCCCACTCCCAAGAGTTGGGGAAGGCTCCCTGGCTGGAGACGCTGGCTCAGGTAGTGGGTTTCCATGATCTGACCTCGGTACGGATCAGTGCTCCACCCCGCCTGCTTTGAGAGTGCGGAGGAGTATCCGTCTCTTTCCAGTGCTGAGTCGGGTCCATGCCGATGGTGCCCTCTGTACCAACAGCACACTGGGTACCGCAGCGGAGTGGGTTGACTTGGAGCCCTCTCAGGGGCTCCATGAGCCAGGCTTTCAGGCAGATTTTCTGGAGGTCTGAAAGCTTTATCGATCTGTTCTTCTCCTTACGAAGGGCTTCTCCCCTCATGCTTCAGGCAGCTGGGGGATCACTTTAGTGAGAAAGCCTTCTGCCGGAAGCGCACGGCTTGAAGCCATGAGACCGGAGCATACCTGCTCCTGGTAAAGGCTCAGCTAGACTATCTCAAAGTCTCTAACTACCACTACAACAGTTAATAATCTAACTAACTAATTAACACAAAAAATCATTGCTTAGAGTTCAAAACACGGGGAATTAAACGCTTGCAATGCGAGTGCAGGCAGTTCCAGTAACCATCACAGGCGGAAAGAAGAGACTGAATGGGCGTAGGGCCGGCAGCGCCTCATATATCGCGGCATGTGTGCGGGGCTCCAGGGGGCACCGGAGCCAGCTCTACGGGATCTGCTAAGGGGAAAAAAGTTCCGGTAGCCGTGCACGGAGGCGTGCAAACACCTATAGTGGAATGGACATGAGCAACACATCTCGAAGAAGAACAAGTTGGACACCCGTCAAGGATGGACTAGGTATACGTGGTCCTGCCACAGAGCAGGGGACAGGATTTGAATTCTTGTGGTCCCTTCTAGCCCAACATTTCTATGATTTCCTTGCTGATCACTTCGGCAGAACCACCCGCTAATGTGCGTCACGCCTGGATAGAGCAGCAGATATTGGGGCAGCGATGGGAGTGAAGGGGGGCAGCTGTGGGCTGGGCTGTTGGGCTAAGGATCGATGATTTTTAAACCCCCCATTCTCCCAAAATAGAATGTCATCCCTGGCCTTGCCCAAAAAGGGGAGGGAAGCACTGCAACCCTTGTCCAGTACCACAAACTTCAACTGTGTCACCTCCCATGCCTTCCCAGATGCCAAAACCCCCAACTGTCCCCTAACCAGCTGCCAAAACTCTCAGCTTTCCCATGACAGGTTCTTTATTGTAATTCGGTATTATCAGTCCCAAAGGCTGTGTCACACTGGAAACTAGAAATCTGCAAGGAGTCCCAAATCATTTCACAATAAATTACAAGGGATATGGTACAGATTGTACTATGTTGTACCAGAGACTGGTGCCGTTAAGAGGGAGAGGGCCACATAAATCTAGTGTACCTGCCACATAATTTAAATCCAATATGACACTAAAAAGAGACAGCCCTGTTAATATGCATGCATCAATTGCAACCAAAGTCCACTGTCCCAGTTAACTTTGCACATCGCCCATAAAATGAATACAGAAACATGGTAGGCTGGAGTTCAGTGCCCTAGCAGATATGCATATCTCTGGGTGCACAGCTGAAAGTGCATGCAAAGCTCCTCTTTGCACTGGCACGTGGCTAGAGAAGCACACATCTGGGAAAGGCTGCACATGTTTGGGGAGTTACACAGAGCACAGAAAAATCAAGCCTTGAGTATGGAAAAACAGCCAGAATCAACATCATTAAACATATACGGACCAAAGCGGGTTCTCCTCTTCCATACACAGAGGGAGAGGACATCTTACATAAACTACAATGGTCTCTGAAGCTGCATTGTCCTAGACCATCCTATCCGCTGAGGTCTCTTGCTAGGTCAGATAAAGCACAGCGTGTATGTAACATTCTGGCACCTGACAGGACAATGACCATAGCCAGACTCCCTCCGTTTTTTGTTCTGGTCTCTCCGAGCTTAAGGTTTTGCTTCTCTTTTTCTAGCTGCCTGTATCTTTTTCCGACCAATGACCTTTTCTTTCCTGTCCTGTTTCCCTATAAATCTTTCCCTGCATCCTTCCACGTGTGTATTTACATTGCACAAATCACCACACTATCTAGACACCCGTCTCCATCCTCTCTTTGTTATCATCTTCAACCCCAGATGCTCCCCCCTCCTTACCTCCTGGGGTCTCGCCCATATTTCTTTGGAGGCTTTTTTTATGACGCTCCCCCGGCACGGCTGTATCTGAGAACCTTGCCAACATTAATGGCTGGGGCTCACAAGACCCTGGTGAGACAGGAAAGCGTAATCCCCATTTTAAAGAGGGGAAACCGAAGCACTAAAAGGGCATGTGTCAGCAGCAAAGATTAAGCCAAGGGCACGTAGGCAGCCTGTGGCCGAGCGAAGATCTCCTGAGTCCCAGACCAGTGTTTTAACCATGCAGGCAGCCTGCCTTTTAGTATGTCAGGCCTCACCTCCTAGGGTTTCTACTCCCTCCCTCCCTCCCTGAGGTTTCGCTATTCCTCCACTGGAGTCTCTCCCTGTCCTTGCCCTCTCTCCCCTTCATGGATGTTTGTCCTGTCCCTCCCCTGCTCTCTCTCAATCGCCCTGGTTATCTCCCTCCCCGCTCTCCAGCAAGGCATTTATAATGTACCTAGTATTGTGTTATCTAGGAGCCCCTCCTGTGTCATCAGTACCCTCTTACTTCACACCTCCCTCTTAGTGCTCCTCTAGTCCACCTCTGTATGTCTATACATCCCCAACGCCCCTCAGCACCTATGTCATCCCTCCACAGCTCCCCCTGTGCCTCCATCCCACCCCTTGCCCCGACCCCGTGCCCGCCTCCTTCCTGCTGTCGTCAAGTCCTTCCTTATCTGTTTTGTTTGCTTGGCACTTTGGAGGCCTCTCCCAGCTGGGCACTACACTGGCAAGTGAGAGAGTATCGACTACTGGAATACCGCGCGCAGTTTTGGTGCCCACAATTTTAAACCGGTGTCGAAAAACTAAAGAGGGTGCAGGTAAAAGGCCATAAAATTATTCAAGGGCTGGAGAAAATGCGATACAGTGAGCAACTTAAAAAGCTCTACCAGTTCAGCTAATCAAAAAGAAGAACTGAGAGGTGACTTGCTTACAGTGTATCAGTACCTTTACAGAGAGAAAACACCCGGGCCTAAAAAACTCTTTAACCTGGCAGACAAGGGCAGAACCAGGACCAATGGCTGGAAGTTGAAACCAGACAAATTCAAATTAGAAATAAGGCTTTTTAAAAAAAAAAACCAAAAAACCAAACTACCAAGGGAATTGGTGGATTCTTCTCTTGCTGTCTTGAAATCAAGACTGGAGGCCTTCCAGGGAGATATACTTCAGCCAAACACAAAGTATGCTTCAGTTAAACACAAGTTATTGGGTTCAATGCAGGGGTTACAAGGTGAAATGTAGTGCCCTGTGTTATACAAGAGGTCAGATTATATGATCTAATGCTCCCTTTTGGCCTTAAAATCTATAAAACATAGCACCCAGTAATTACCCAGAAGGTTTATTACAGAATCTACACAGGAGATATTTAGTCCCTTCGTTGATTTAAATCTCAGCAAGAGACTGCAATGAAAAAAATTGGGCTGTGACCTTTTTTACTTCATGATGAATAAAGGCCTGAACGTCTTGCCTTCCTTTTCTTATTTACATTAGAAAGGTGGGGCCTGTTTGGGCTGAAAGACTCTGATGCCTGGAGACCTAATGAAAACATGACCTCACAAGAGCTAAAATACTGAAGCAACTGAGCGGTGAAGGGGTTTTTGGGCAGACTGTAACAAAAACATCCTTTCTCCAAAGTGTTAATTAGGCATTGATGGAGAATTTGTTAACAAAAACAGCATTTTAAAGATTCAAACCACCTATCTTTTAAATTACAGGACGAGCACTAACAATGCATATCCCCTGAGACAAGGCCATCCCTAAGCGGGTGCGGGGCCTAGGGCAAAGCCAGGACCCTGGTGGCAGCCGCCCACCTCCCACGCAGTTCCGGTGCATAGCTGGGAGATGGGCTTCAGCCGCCTCCCTCCCGGCTGGTCCTGGCACAAAGCGCAGGGCACTGGGCCGTCCCCTCAATTTGCTGTACCTTAGAGATGGCTGTGCCCTGAGACAGCCAATAGCTGATTTAAGGAAAACCAAGAATCAGGAATGCCACATCTGGTGTTATTTTCCTTTACTTCCTTTTTAAAGGGAACCTCCCTCCTCACACACACTTCTCATGTCATCTTTATCCAAGACAAATAAACTGAGAAGGGTACAGGAGCAATGAAGTAGAAAAATCATTTGTAGGTGACCATTAAGAGCATTGACAAGAAGGTGATTGTAAGCAGGGGGAAATCAGGGTGTTATTGACTGAAGGGTCTTCTACATAACAAAGCTATTCAGTAATTGCATCAGGTTTGTTAAATATTATGTTTTCCATGCACAAAAGGCAAACCGAGCCCTTTTCAGGCTAGATGACTTTTACTTCTCAGTCAGGAAAACTACTCACAAAGAAAGAACGAATATAAAGTCTCCACAAGAGATCACAGTAATGCTGCTGAACTGAAAAACATTACCGTAACTTCCTCAAACTGTCTCTTCAGCTGGCAGAGAGGCTCCTCTACATTTAAAGGTGCAGTACACAGAAAACAGCATGGCAGCATCTCTATTCAGTTACCTGAACTACATCAATGACCATTCATGTTCAGCTGAGCATCACAACCATTACAGGAAGCTAACTTGGAGACATTTTTAGCTTTGGGCAGTTTTCCGCACTGTTAGAATAAGTCATAACACACAATCAAGTCACATATACGTAGGTGAGGTTTTGAATTTGAATTCTTGAGGGTCTGACTTTGACTTCACAGCCTATAACATTTATGCACCCCTTTTTCTAATTGACCAAAGAGAGGTGGTGGGATTTTTTTTTTCTTACCAGGCTCCCCCTGTGCTTGGTTGTTACCCTGTGAGAGGATTTAGTGATTTGCGACTACTGCCCACCACTCCAGTCCATTGCTTTGTAAAATCCACAGGCAGAGGTTTCCCAGTGGCTTGAAAGGAGTTTGCCAAGTCACTGCATGGCTGAATGGGTAAATCCTGTTTTATTTGTTCACCTGGCATGAAACCTCAACTTTGTGGATATTAACTGGCCAGGCCAATTTGTGGGATGCCATCAGCCAATAAATAAATTGGAACCATCTCTAGACCTGAATGGTTTGCTAATTAAGTTCAGTTACGGGGAAATCTGCAGTCAATCAGCAAAGCCATTACCAGTTGGAACTATGTACTGCTAGCAATACATTGTGGACTGGAAAGTGGGTGTGTTGCCATATTGCTTTGGTCAGAAGCAAAGCAGGGTATAATTCTACCTTGCATGCTATAGTGGTACTGATATTTTTAAATAAAGGGGCAAGCACAAAGCCTACTGATCCCCAAGATTGATTATGGCCTGTGACTATTGACAGGTAAAGAGGACTTGGGGGGTGCTGTTCTGCTCACTCTGTGTGAACCTCACCCCCCCCCAAAACAGAGATCTATCATAACAACAAAGTCTGAGAAACCGAGGGATAATGTCACGAAATTCTGCACATTCAGAAGGGTAAACATAGCATTTGATTTCTATTTTTTTGGTCCATTTAATATTTTCACCCTCCCTCCCTCTTCTTTCCCCCCCCCCCAACTTAATTTTCTCTGCCTGGCTCCAAATTTCTTCCCTCACACTGTCTCCTTCATCCAACCTAAAGCTTTTGGGCACAGGCGCCCTTAGTGACGGCTGCCAGCAATGGCAGAATCCTGATGTACGGTCTAGTGACAGCACAATGTTGAAGGGCTATAAGTAAAAGTGATTTTTTGTCTAGATTCATCACATGCTGCATTTATAGCGTCTCCTTGGTGCAGGCTCCATAGACAGAAGCATGACGACTTTGCTAATATACATGTACAACTAGGATAGCAAAGCTCTGCGATCATCAGATGGGCGGCACCATATAGAACAGCAAAGTATTATCATTATTATGCAAATACAGGCCAAAACAGCTTTGCATATGAGTCATGAAAGCCACATGATGACGCATTACCACCTTGTTTACGATTACCTTGGTGTATCTTAGCTTTCACAGACATGTCAGGGAAGCTCCCATCACAGCTGTGATGTCTGGGGGAGGTGGGATGCCCCAGGTAACGTCAACGTGCAAGGAGCTGACCACCACCGTCACACTGACGTCAGTGTTAACTGAGGGCATTCAGCACCTTACACGGAACGGTCAGCATCTCAGACGATGAAGCCCTAAGGTAAGGGGATGGGGAGGACCCCAAAGCATTATGCTAGCCCACATGCTTCACTAGCAATGAAACAAAGGGAGGGAAAAACAAATCAAACAGTGATTCAGAGAGAGCTGGGCGAGTTTGTTGTTATAACTAAGCATGCCATTTAAAATCGCAGCCATGGGGCGCTCTGCCTGCCTGAAAGCAGGTTAGTTTTGGGTGCTAGTCAGCCCTTGATGCATTTGTCACAAAAACTGAGAACAGGTAATGAAGTAGCATCCAGGACAGCCGGCAGCGGCTGCTGAGATCCCAGGTCTGCAACAGCCTGTGTAATCTATCTGCTTCTTAGCCAGCCTGCCTGCCCCCCAAAAGTGATGGCACACCTCAAGATACGGCCCTAGTTCATTGCTACAAAAGGTTGGGACTACACCTGGCCTGTCAGATAAATATGAGAGAGAAAAACCCTCACGAGGTCCTGCCTCAATCAGGCAATACAAGGCATTTCATAAAATCAGCATGTTTTAAGCCGCCAGGCCTACTCTGACCTAGCAAGGTTCTTCTGAGTGGCTGTCAACTGCTGTAGCAAATCATAGTCATTTTGATCAGGTTCAATTTTTTAGTGTCTTATTTAATCCACATGCCTCTTTCCCTTCCTTGCAATGGAAGAACGCAGCGTCTCAGCTCTAATTAGTAACCTTTTCTGGGGGGGTGGGAAAGGGGAGCGGCACTGCATTCAGTGCCAGCATACAATTAATTACAGAAATGCTGTAACATGCCCAGCAGCTAGCGTTGCAAGGCCAGATTCTTTTATCATTCCTGCTTGCTGGTATGGTGTCGCCTTCTGCACGCTAGCTGTTTGTTTCTCTCGCCTTTGTGGCAAACGTGATGTTTCCTGGCTTCAAACCAAACAGATCTTGAAAAACGAGTTGAGCTGGAGATTGGTCAATATCATCTGCAAAAAAATAGGTGCTAATTGCAGGCGGTGTCACTGTGTGTCAAGTGCGGTTATTGTGACCACATTTATTGGCCAATTAAGAGCTTTACTGGACTTTAGAAGAGATAAATTACAGCTTAGGGGGTTCTCTCATCATGTCACAGAGAAAAATGTGGTTTGTGGCTTTACATTTTGTGGTTTCACACACAAGAAAATGCATTTTCTTAATACATTCCATAGCCCTTTAACTCATCCAAGCCAATCCGTCTGGAGTAGCAATCCATCTGCCATTGGTAGCAATTGTAACACAGCAGCACTGTAGAGATACTGTGTCAGCTGGAAATCATGCTATCCCTTCAGAAGAATCTCAGGCATCTGGAAATCGGGGATGGTGGTGGAAAGGAAGGGCTCTATAGGAAATTTACCAAAGACAGGACATTTTTTGCTCAGATCCTCCCTGGTCTTAATATGGCTTCCTGGGCTTATTTTTCTATTCAAGTTGCCATCACTGGGCATAATGACAGACTTCCAGTGTAAAGGAGAACAGAACTGGGAGCTGGTGAGAAGATCTTCCCTGGGGAAGAGAAAGAGAGAGACCCTTCTTCTTCCAGGGACAGCATGTGGTGGGTTCCATTGGAGCTGGGGGGGGCGGGATGGTGGTGATGGTGGAGCGGTTCTGTCCATGCTAGGAGCTGCTGCTGGCTGAGGGCCCATGCAAAGTGGCTGGGGTTTTGCTGGAGCGAGGTGTTTCAGCGGAGGTGGCTGGCTTCGCCGGAGCCAGGGCAGGGACCAAGGCCACGTCTGAAGCTGACCAAGCTGGGCCTCCTGCGAAGGTGGCATGAGTGGGGGCCCCCCCCACCTGTGTTTGAGATGGGGCTTGCAAGGGATGACTTGGAGGGGCTGTCTGGGCCAGAGCAGGGGCAGAGGGATCTCCTCTTCGAGCCGGGATCCAGGGCCCGCTGACATTTGACTGGGCCAACTCCAACCACCGAAGGATGCCTTGGAAGAACTGATGCACTGAGCCAGTGGCGACGCCTGAAAATGCCAAGGTCATGGCAGGCCCTGGCCCCACCCCCACACTGGTTGTCAAGAGGTGACAACAAGAAACACAGCCCCCTTTACTGCATTTCAGTCGCTGGCTCCCAGTCAGCTGCGGGTGAACCCCCTGTTAGGGGTGGCTAGCCCATGGCCCCACCCCTTCCGCCTGAGGCCACACCCCTCTTGTCCCCGAGCCAATCCCCCACCACAGCTGGTGGGGAGCAGCCCTGTTCTGAGTCCAGCCGGCCCCAGCTCCAGGCAACTCGGGCCCTTGGCAAACGTGACCCCCTGCTGGCCCGAGTCCTAACGGGGCAGCCCCTGAATGGGCCGAGGCCTGGCCGGGCCACACGTGGCCCCAGCGCCAGATAGAGCTGGAGAACCGGCCACCCCGAGTTCCGGCTGGACAGCCCCAGTGTCACGTGGCCCTGCTCACCCCAAGTCTCAGCCAGGCCACCCTACAGCTGCGTGGCCCCAGCTGCCCTGTCTCGGCCAGGCCGCCCCCATCGCCAGGGCCGTATTATCCATTAGGCACAATAGAACAGTGCCTGGCGCCTACGACACTTTCAGGGCCCATGAAAAAATTTTTATATATAATTTATTTTTATTTAAAAAACTATTTATTAATAGCTTAAAACTAAATTAGTTATTTTGGTCGGGGAGCCCACGAAGGCAAGTGTGCCTAGGGCCTATGAAGGTCTTAAAATGGCCCTGCCCATCGCCACATAGCCCTGGCTGCCCCGAGTCCCGGCCACACATTCCCTACCAGTTTCGGGGGAGGCTGAGCAAAGGCAGGAAGAGCTGCTGCTGCAGGAAGGGGCAGGGCCCGAGGGCAGAGCATGGAGGGGAACATGCCTGGCTGTTTGCGAAGGCTAAGCCTTCTGCTGTCTATTATACCGGCCGTCCATGGCTACTCCCTTTGCTAAAAAGGTTTTCCTATCCCCAACTAGTCAGCCACATTGCAGATCAATATAAGTTTGAATCCTACCCAAAATACCATGCTGCCAGCTAATCCTTTAGTAACTAAAGCTAAAGGGTTATTATAAAAGAAAAGAAACAGATGATAAGAAAACTGGTAAATCCAATAAGAGACATACAAGTGACTGTAAAGTCCAATGTATCAGATTCTCAGTGGAATTGTGGAGTTTGCAGGCTTGCACAGTTGTACATCCAGTATCTGGATCTGTCTCAGTCCTTTGTTTCACACATCTTCAATTGTAGATTAATTGATCCAGTGGTGGGAGGAAGCAAGAACGAAGACAATATGAATGTGGTGCAGCTGCCTTTTATGACCCTTTGCCATGTGGAAATTCACAGAAATAAGATGAAGTTCAGAGTCATGTGGACAAGTCCTGGGGACTTGTAAGATGCAGCCTCTGGGATCTTCTTTCCCTGGGTTCATTGTACTTTTGAGTTCCCTTAATGGGCCATTAAGCAGGCTAGCTGTTGCTGCCAGCCTGTCTGGGCTGTTGCCCAGAAACACAGCCCAAGTTGAAATACAGATACATCAAACATAGCCATAACTTCCAAGACAAACATGACACACACAAAAATAATATCATCATACTTAGCAAATCATCACCTCTCTACCGGCACCTGACATGGCCTATCTCGTACAAATTATTGTAATTGTATAATATTGATATTCAACATTACAAATGGTCGCCCCCTATTCCAGACAGTGTCACATGCTGCCTCCAGCTTCAGCTCTTCAAGCGTGCCGATGCAAACAAGGGGTTAGAGTTCTGACCTCCAGGGGGTGCACACTCTGGGGTGGGGAAAAGGGTGGCAGTGGAAATGCCCGTTAGACAAGTTTCATTTATTACTGTGTACTATATTTGTTAATTGATTTATTCACCTGTCCCCTGTGGATTTAAATTAGTAGTGACATTTAATTTCAGTCTGTTATGCCATGTTTCCTTAAGTTGTTAAGTAAAGGTGTCTGAACTCTAATTTACGTATACTGGATGTACACGATTTGTAATTGGTATTTTTGAGTTAGACTCATGCCACAGATTAATTTATTACTAATTATTATTATTATTACTACTACTAGAATAGGTTTTGTCCTGGAGGCTCCCAAGACACTCCATGGAGTGTGTACAGGGGCCAGTTGCCAATTTTAAATTCCTGTGGGAGTAAAGGGACTGCAGCATAGGGGTGGATAGAGAATTCCCACCTATCTGACAGCACCACAGGGATACTCGGGATCTCCTTTGCTGTCAGTGACATCAGGCGCTTGTACACACGAGTGTTGCCCGCTTCCAAGTAACTCAGGGAGGAAAAGAGGGGCGACATGCAAAATACTGAAATCTATATAAAAGCTAATTAAATCATTTTTAATGGCACACAGAATGGCATTTTCATCTGAACTGTGTCTTCAAGATTTTCATGAGTGTAATAGTCTATTTGTAATTGGCATTTTAATACGGATTGGTAGTGAAGGATGCTATTTTAATTGTAGGAGTTGGGGTTCTTTTAATCATTGCTCGTTGAGGTTCAGACATGGGCGTAGGTTTCTCGGCAAGGGGGCATGGGGCTAATCTTTGCCTTCGGAGCAGAGCAGGTCACCTTTATAACACACTGTCCTCAGGGAGTGTGGAAAAAGAATCCAGTGCTGTGCTGAAAGGAATTAGTGACACAGTAGAACGTAGGTTTTATGAACATGAGTCTTACCAATGACCAGGTGTAAGAACCATTTTTCCCAATGTTGGGGGGGAAAAAACCCCCCACATAATGAAAGTGATGTCAATGAAGAACAAGACGCCATCCTTCCACATCCTGATGCCTTCAGTGCATTAGATGTTGCTTTGTGGTGGTTTGACGGACAAGAAAGCAATGCAGTGCACCTTACTGCAATTTATGCACCGTGCCTGCTGTAACTTGGAGATGTTCAATTGTATTAAGTTCTCAATCCCCCATTAATTAATAAAATAGCAGTTGTACTGTATTATCACTGGGGGCGTTTGAGACCTTGGACTATTGTGTTGCTAGATAGAAGCGCGAGCTCAGTCAAAGGAGTGACTCTGCTACAGGGTTTAGCATGACACAGTAGTTACCTTTGCACACTCAACATTTGCTGGCTGATACCATCCAGTTATTTTCTATTCTAAGTAAGCAGGAATACCGTGATAGCCTTGACTGCATGTTAGAGAGTGAGGTGAAAAATATGTGAGTAGAACAAGGGAAAGATTGTCTACAACTTGTCTGTGAAAAGTGTCATGTCTGAGGGAACTGAAATGTTTATTTAAACAAATGGGGATCTGCTGTGGCTTTTTGGCTGGCTACTCAGCTGTGGAGTCTCCAATGGGGGAGATTTACAGCTCTGACACAGCGTCGCAGTGTGTGTGATGTGTGTGTTTTGTCTGCATTCTCTCTCCTCCCACCCTGTTTTTCCCATTTGGATTTGATCCAAACGCACAAAAGAGAAACAGTGAAACTGCAGGGTGAAGGGTTTCAAAGAGGAGCTAAGAGCACTTGGACCTATGGCCTATGTGCTCTGGAACTGCCTAACTGAGTGACTGCCACCTCAGCTCTGGCAGTGCTGGTTCTCAGTAAGGGCGGGTGGAAATACATGGAGGGGCCGTATGACAGAGCAATAGTCTTGTGTCTATAGTAATTGCTACATCCTCCTAAAACAAGGGGCTCCCCCACGCCCATTAGGGGCTGCAGTGCCGTTTTCCTTAAAATCCCCTTTTTTGACCTCTGCTGCCTTGCAGTGTTACATTTTCTTTTCTTCCTAGGGATCTGTGAATGCCACCAGCTGAGAGCATTTTCAAGAGGGTGTGGGGGTGGGTTTTAGATAGGTGAGAAATGTTGGAGTAAGTTTTTTAATCGGCTCAGCCATTCTCACACCCGAATCTTTCATAAGAACTCAGCTGTTAGAGGGTTTGTTATTAAGGAAGAGGGGGAAACTCGATCAGCAGCACTCAGCCAGGCCTGTCATACAGTCAACAATTATATTTCTTTAGGAAGTCCAAAACCAGCAAGGGGTTAACGTGATGGACGTCTCACAAGATTTCGACAACATCAGATCTGAACTTTAGCTCCAATTTGGCCTTAGACCCAAACCTTAACCTAAAATTAATCCACATTCAAGCCTGCGTCACGTGAGTCGTTTGGTTGGTGCAATATTTCGCCTTTACACAATGCTTTTACTGTATACCCCTAACTCTTTATGGGAACACCATAGTCAGAAGGCAGAGAAGGAAAAAGCAGAGAGAGGACACAAATGCTGATTGCCTGCTAATGTGCAATAAGAAACAATCAGGCAGATCATCATCTCCCTCCTCCCCCATATCACAAAGGGGGCTCTGCTGTCACCCTCACCGCAGCACCGGATTGGATAGAGCTCTTATTTCTTCTCAGCAGTTGACACTGGGGCAAGAGGCTGCGAGAGTCGGTGAATACAAATCTCATCCCCGCCAGGCCTGTAAGCCACACCTGGGAATATGATTCTTGCACAGATCTCCTAGGGATCCTCGTGGCATGGGTCCAGTGGAACAAGTGAGACCCCCTGAGGGACAGAGTCACCGCAGGGGTAAAGGACCTGTGCAGGAATGACCCTAGCCTCATAGGGTATGTCTACACAGCAAAGAAAAACCAATGGCTGGCCCATGCCAGCCAACTTAGGCTGGTGGGGTGCGGGCTGTGTGGTTGTTGTTTCTTTGCTGTGTAGACTTCTGCGCTCTCGGGGTGGAGTCCCAGCTCTAGGACCCTGAGGGCGGGGGGCTACACTGCTGTGTAGACATACCCACAGGGATTCTCCAGCTTTGGAGCGTGGATCTGCTGCATTTGCCTCAGGGGGCAAACCCCCCTCTCCCCCCCAAGGGGATGACATGGAGGAATCTTGGCAAACATCTCTTCTCCAACAGCCTCCTCCCACGATTTGTAACACGTGAGGTGGGCTTGATTTAAAACCATGTCCTTTGCAGCTGGGGTGCAGATTCACCCCGTCGGGGGTCTCATGACATCTTTGAGGGAGCGGATGTAGTGCTTGCATTGTTCTCACAATGCCTTCAGCTGTGTTCTGTAACTGAGTAAAGCAACTCATGGTAACACAGGAATCTCCAGAGTCGTGGTCCTTGTAGTTCAGTGTTGTTTCCAACAGCGGCCACTTCCAGATGATTCAGAGAAAGGTGCAAGAAAGCCTGCAGGTTGGGAAGAGGTATAATTTGCTCTCTTCCCCCCTTTGCATGGCAGACTCACCTAACAATGGTTAGGGATTGGTTTGAGCCTTGAAGCATAACATTTTATATCCCTTCTACACTGGTTTTTTTTTTTTTTTGGCTTTACTATCATAATTCTGGATATTCTTGATATCCATATAAATGTCCACTCTCTCGCTAAATCTTGCTAAGCTTTTGGCTTCATGTGACAATGAGTTCCACAGCTTAACTATGTGCCGTGTGAAAATGTATTTCTGTTGATCAGTTTTGAATCAGATGGCTTTCAATTGCATTACATGTCCACTTAGTCTTTTGCTATGAGACAGGGAGACAAGGCATCCACTTTAGAATCACACAGTTCAAGGCTAGATCATCTAGTCTGACCTTCTGGCTGTCACAGGGCACGAACACCACTCAGCACCCGCACTCTAACCCCAACAACTGAAATTGGATCACCGTATGACAACCCACTGGAGACTCGGCTACTATGTGCCACCTTCTATATACCATTCATTAATCTGAATAATTTGATCACATCCCCTCTTTTTAGTCTCCTTTCTAAAGCAAACAATCCCAATCTTTTCAATCTCCCTTCACACATGAGCTTTTCCATGCCCCTAATCATTCTCGTTGCTTGTCTCTGGGCCCGCACTCTTTCTGCAATATCCTTTTAAAGATTGGATAACTGGTAATGAGCACAGTATCCATATAAGCCATTGATTTATGTAATGGCACTATAATATTTCCTATGTTATTCTCCACCCCTTTCTTTCTGCATCCTAATATTTTATTGGATGTTTTCCACCACTGTTGCGCATTGAACTAAAATCTTCTTTGAGCTGTCCACATTGACGCACAGGTCCTTTTCCTGAGTTGCCAGTTAATTTATAGCCCATTAAAGTGTATGAGTAGTTCCAGTTTTCCCCTCCAATATACAATATGCACATCTATATTGAATTTAATCTGCCTTCGTGCTACCTACCTGCCTACCTTGATTAGGTTCTACTGAAGGTCCTCAGAGTCATTTGTTGATTTGACTAACCAAATATTTGTGTATCACCTGCAAGTCTTGCTGCCTCACAGCTCACTTGCTATCCAGAGCATTAATAAAAACAACAGACAGACTGAACCAGGAAGGAACCTTGTGGCCCTCTGCTGTTAACTTCTTGTCATGATGAAAACTCATCACTTATTCCTACTCTTAGCCAGTTTTTGAGCCATGATTATACTTTGCCTCACGCCAGGCCTGCTTAGCTTCTTCAGTAGCCTTTTGTGAGGAACCTTGTCAAAGGATTTTTAACGTAAATTATGTCAACCAGTTGTCCCTTTATCTGCTACTTTGGCTGACCCTTTCCTTTCAACCAATTTATCAGGTACAGATATAACACCTTCTAGTCTAATTCCCTGGATCACCTCCAGAGACTTTTTGGAAGTATAGGTACATTTGCTATTCACCATTCCCCTGGGAGAGCAGCTGTTTTCAATGAAAGAATGCACATCAGTTCAGTCATTTCATTCAGAAGCTCCTTCAGAACGCTTGGATCTGCACCATTCCAGTCTGGTGACTTTTATTTGATCCATTTGTTCCACCACCAGCTTTTCTGACATCTCAGGTGTCTGACAGCACCTCATCTTTGTTCACAGAAAAGAGTGATAAGCATCTCACATAATTAATAACAAAAGAGAGTAGAATCCTAGAAATGTAGGGCTAGAAGGGACCTTAAGAGACCATCTACGCCAATCCCCTGCACTGAGGAAGGATTAAGTATATTTAGACCATCCCTGACAGCTGTTTTGAATAACTATCTCCCCAACGTTGTCTATGGTGAAGACTAAGGCAAAGAACCAAAGCTGTGACATATGTTTTCTTGTCTTTATTAGAAAGAGACCTATACAGTATAGCAGTCCCCCTCTGCATTACTTTACAATTTTTGTTTTTTAAACTCAGAATACTGTACAGCTGACACAAATAACTCAAGGTGGAGCAAGGGTAGAGGGGAAACATAATACAAACTGGCATATTTAATCAAAACAAGATCATACGAAACAACAAGCAAAGTGAAATGTCTGTCAATTGTTTTAATTACAGTACAAACAATATAAATAAAAGCGTCATTGTAAAACAAACTTGCTGAATGAGGTAATATAAAAACAACAACAGAAGAGACTTTTTTTTCCTTTTAATAATTTCCACACTGCTTTGCAATCATTTATACATTACTATTTACAGAAACAGAAAAAAAACGCGCTATAAAGTCCGCCATGTGCTAGGCATTTCCTGCCTCTACCCAAGAAACGTTTCTTGGTCATCATCGTTCACCTACTCCCCCCACCCGCCCCGTTTTAAGAAACATGCCAATGTGACAATGCAGGGAACCTAAAGGATCTGACGGCTGAATGGGACAGAACAACAAAGAAGTTTAAAAATCTAGGGGTTCGCATTCAGGCAGGATGTGAAAACCAAAAATGTAACCACTGCAAACTGGTGGCCACTGGTTCTTCCAAAATAAAGGGTTCTTATAGCCATGCTGGTTGGATTGAGTGCAAAATCCTGTGACTTCAATGAACCCAGAATTTAGTTCTTTGTGATTTAGAGCTCGATCCTGCAGTCCTTACTCCAGCAAAGTACTTAAGGTCATGCTTAAATTCCACTGCCAATGGGAGGATCGCCATAGTAAGGGCTGAAGGATTGGGCCCATAGCAAACACTAAACCTAGGAGAGAACAAGTGAAAAACTACAATCTAATCTTTTCTACACAGGACAACTCCCTAACAAGTGTTTAAAAAGACACTCAGTCCCCTTATTTCCTCTCACTTTGTGCATCAGTCTATACAAACAGAGTAACCATTAAAAACTATTTCAAAGTTTTCTTTAGCTTAAAAAAAATAAAGTTGATTGGACCAATTTGTACCTCTCATTCTGTTGCTCAGGAATCCTTGTATTTCCATGGAGGAGAGGGCTGTGCTTTAGAGGATATTTAGTCAGACTTTATCTGTGGATTGGCAAAATGACCCCCGTGGATGCAGTGCAGAGCTGCAATGTGTCTCTTGAATCCAGTTCAAGCCTGGGATACATCAGGAAAAATGCTGAGGGGGGTTTTCAAAAGTCGTTTTAAAGAAGAATTATTCTGTGCTAGAGGATTTTCAGGTATAAGGGGGGACAGTTAAAAAAAAATTACACCCCGCAACTGTGTTTTCTGTCGTATCTCCCTTTGCTGCAGAGAACTGGCCTTACCTCAGGTTTGACCTCTTTTTAACATCTTTTCCCTACCATGATTATAAACTGCAGTGATCACTGAAAGCAAGGATATGAATCATGTGAACTACACGTGATCTAATTGTTTTGGCTGCCCACTATTATGCAGTGCTTTAACACAGTATTTCTCAATCTTTCTGATACCAGGGACCGGCTTCCTCAACTGTGTTGGAGATCTCAGGGACCGGTGCCGATCCATGGACCGGTCGTTGAGAAACACTACCTTAACACACCCTCTAATCAATGCTTACAATCCCCTCAGAAACAAATATACTGCCACAGTTTACCTAACAAACCTGTGAAGGGCAGGGCAGGGAGAGGTCTGAGGGAACTATCAACCTGGACAGCGCTCTTTTAAACAGCTTCCTCAGAGTGCATTCCTGAGCTATCCTATATACACACACGCTACACAAGTGACAGTAAGACTTCAAATGTCATTTATTTAACACACCAGGTCAGCTGCAGAAGGGCAGTCTGTCATTCTCAGAGTTAAATTCAGCCAGTTAGCTGAAGTTCTCAGCGCTTTTACCAGAATTATATCAATCAAAAAGGGCTTCTTCCGACTGGTGAGCCCTCTATCCCTGTCAACTTCCTTCCCACCCAGAATGTTACTCCTCTTTCATAGAATATAAACACTATGGCTGCCTAAACCCCAGTGGCTAACCCTGGGGGCTGGCTATGCCACTTTTAATCACGGTGGAGTCAGCATATCCTGCGACGAGTGGTGAGTTTGGGTTTTTTTTGATGAAGACACTGTATGTGCCTTCAGTTTGAAGGAGTTTTCTGAATGAGCTGAATCGATGCTCAGAACCAGTTGCCTTCCTCACCATCATCTGAAATAAGAGTCCCATACATTCAATGGATACCCAAAAGTACTACTGTCCGTGTCTCTCTCTGTATAGTTATATCTACACACACAGTGCATACCGTTGACTGGGCATCTACAGTTCTGTGCATTTATCTGTGCATGCCTCATTTATGCTTGCAATCACCTGCTATATTCATGCACATGAATGAGGCATGGGAAAATGTGTACAGTTATGTACACCTAACTGAAACCTTGCACTCACTACCGATTTGCATATATGTAAATATATGTATACACACACATTATATATATAATTATATAGCATGTATTATATATAGCATATATTAACATATGCATACACTGAGTGCAAAATATTTTTTATACCACACATCTAGTAGTATCCATCCGTTGTCTTTATCTTGTAACTCTTCCAACTTCCCTTGCACGCTGCCCAGTAATAATCCAACTCTACTCGGTCTCATTCTAAGATTCCAAATCACTGAAGTCCTTGCCAAACAGCCACCATTACATTTGTAAACTGCCCCCCCCCAGAAACAATTAACTTGCCACATGTCCCCCCACACCTTAACTGTGGAATTAGCCTTGAGAATTACACTGGCCTCATGTACAAGTTGCACAATATTAAATCTTCCACCAGTGGCAGGTTTAAGTTCCCGTATCTTGTGGTCCATCAGGACTAGGAAAGTATTTTATTCTACTGCAGAGGAGCAGGGACTGATGCAATTTTCTAATCAGAGAGAACATTTGTGTATAGCCATGACAAGTCATGAGATTTCAGAATTCAAAGCTGCAATATTAGGACTTCTAAAAAGTTTCAGATAATTTTTAAGAGGTTTCTAAAATGTATTCTTTTCCCCATCCTCCACCTATACAGCCAGACTATGATAACCTGGCCTTAAAGGTGGAAGGATACAAGAAAAACTGCACTATTGTTATTTATAGAAACTTGAAAACACTGATCAGTTTTTTCTACAAAATTTGTGGCATACATAAGTTACCTGATGGTATAATCATTGCTGGGTCAGTAAGACGGTCATTCCAAACTCCTGCCAATAAAACCTTTAAACAACCTACACCACGTATTTTCTTCCTCACATTTTAGACTTACACATACTAAATTGAAAACAACTAGATCTGGAGCACTGGCAAAACCTCAACTGTTTGTATTGTCTACTGTTAAAAGTTCTAACACCCAGAGGTTGGTGGCCAGGAGAGGAGAGAAAAGACTAAAGCTCTGAGAGTCAGTGAATCTCACCATTGTCATGTGGATATGCCAGAAATTTTAGATGCAAACAAGAAAGGTAAACATTTAAAGATGTTTATTTTTATCTGCCCACTGAACCGAAATCCCTAAAATAGTCAGAGGACATCCGTAAGCGATAGGGAATGAAGTCACCCATATATTGCTGTCATCTTAAATAAAATAGCAAAAGCCATGATTTTCAAAAGTGACTAATAGGTTTTGGGTGTCAAATCTGAGTCACTGTAAAGGGACCTTGTTTTCTGTAAGTACTGAGCACCCAACCCTCTGAAATTCTCAGTTTAGGCATCCAAAATTAGTAATTGCTGCTGAAAACCCTTATCTCCTCTGCTTAAAATGTGACTTGGACTCAGTCAAATAAAGATTAGTGTCCATGAGATGGGAGCACCAAAGATTTTTTTAAAAACTGGCCCATAATAACCAAACAAAACGTGATCATACAACAAATCTACATATCTATGGCTTTTTATAATTTGCTCTGTAATCTATATCTTTTCCAGCTTGGTGATCCCTTCAAACTGAAACTACTTAACTAATCTTCTTCTTGTAGTACAATATGCAAGAGGTAAATCCTGATCTTAAAAATGCAACTTCAAACTTCAGATTTATTAGTGTTATTTTACTACTTTCATCAAAAAGAATGGTAACTGGAGTGCTTTTACAATGGAGCAAACAGATGAAATTCCAAAGGTGGCCTTTCTAAATGACAAACCTAAAAAAATGGAATAAGTGAAGTTAAAATAAATCTGGGGTCTAATGAAGCAAAGGTCAGAGACCCCACACACGAATGACAGTAATAGCTCACTGTGGGAAAACAAAAGTTGCTTTATTATAAAACACAAACAGGGGAATTACAAGCATTTTCCCGGCAAGGGCTAAGCTGCCCAAAATTTGGTCCCTCTACATCTGCATGCATTCTCAAAGTAGAGTAGCAACAGCTAGAATGAACACTTGTTCCCTCTCTGAGGATGCAAACATGGCACCTTGAGACAGTAACGAAGGAATCCACTTATTTAGAAATGTTTTGTGAAATCTGTGCTTGTCTTAACTATGGCTACTTTATTAGACTCATACATTACTTCATTTTTCCTGACCACCTTACAAATATAAAAGATGAAAATAGCCACACACTGGACCCTCCGTGCAGGCCTCAGGAATAATGCTACATTACAGTGCTAGATACAATTTTCAGGGGTGTGTATTTAACGCTTTGTATTCACCCTCTCTCCAATTTCTTTCCTATTTCATCCAACTTCCCCTTCCCCCGGGCAAATCTCATATCAAGTGAAGTGGAAGCTCTTTGCTCCCTACAAAATATAAATTTAAGGAGATGAGGAAAAGAGGCAGCAAAATAAACAGTATTAATGTTTATACAGTAGCTATACACTGTACCTAAGTCACAAGGCCTAAATATTCTCTCCTCTTCCCAAGGAATACTTGAACAGCTTTCTAAATGGCATCTGAACGACAGTGCACCAGCACTTTCAAGATACATTTATTCTTCTGCCCCATTTAGCAATAAGAAGTGAAATCTATGAAAGAGAGAGGAATCCTGACCAAACCCCTTGATCTGGAAAACCCTGAACTTTCCAGAAATTTGGATCTGGCCTCTATTTCTATAACAAGATGAAACACAGCTTTTGAGCTCTGGGAACACCAAGGCCCAGGTCTAGATTTGCTCATCTCTATGGTTCAACATCAACTGAGTTAAAATAAATAAAATGGAATAGCCAGGAGGGCTTTGATTTTAGTGTCTTATTACTTGTGGGTAAACTGCAGAAGAGATAGGAAAGAAGGTAATGGGAGCAGGAAGAGGGTTGAATGGGGAACCTTATGGAACTCCACTTTCTGAGAAAATGGAAACATTTAGCCCTCCCCCAGCATGTTTTTACTGGGATTTCATATTGACTGGCCTTCAATTTGTTTTTAAGTTGCTTCCACCATGCTCAAAGGGCGTAAATATTCTGGTAAAAGGGTTCCGGAATAGCAACAAGAGGGGTTAAAAGCAAGAGTGAGAAACTGAAACAAAGCAGAATCAGTGTAAACAATTACTGTGCAGACTAGACGTCTTACCGTATCTTTTGTTTCAATGTCTTGATGGCTTCAGGATCCCTCTTTGCAAAATGCTGCCACATCCCCTATAAGCGCTTAGTGTCAACAAATCCCAGCATCTAATGCCAAGCAAAGTCAGACTAGCCTCACTGGATATCTGAGAGATGCTAATATTTGTTAAGCATCAACTTTGGGCACCTTGTACCCCAGTGTAAGGAGGAAAAATGGGGTCTATTTTACAAAGGAAAACATTAGTCCTAGTTTTAAACTTAGGAGACGGACTGGAACACCAGTTGTTTCTTTAAGTACAGTGCATATTGATTACACTGTACAAGACAGAAAGCTAGTAACAAGCAGGGGATGGAATTTACCCTGGCCTGAGTTTGTCACATTGCCTGTCAGTGTATTGACTTGTCCTAAAGACCAATAGGCTCATGCAGCACCTTACCACTTTCCAACCATTTCTGATCAACCTTCCTTGAACATGGTACGTGCTGACGCAAACTTCCTGGGAGACACCTGTACCTGAATCTGCTCACATATGGCAGCTTGTGCCTCATTAACTTACAAACAACATTAATACCTTTGCTACTGCTCATATCTCAATGGGTGGCAAAATGGGCTTCATCACAGGTATGAACATTAGGTGGCACAAAAAACATAGGATTGTCCGGGCCTAAATCACATCTATCAAAGCAATTCCAACCTTTCCACAATCTAGTGTACACTACATTGACTCCAGAGACCATGCACAGGCGGCCCTCTCAGTCTTTGAAAGGGAATCCCACCAAGTGGATGAGCTGTGTATTTTCCTTGCAGATATCCTTTTGACTTTTGGGATATGCAACTAGAAAGAGAGCTATCACATATTCTACAAAAACACTGGTCCACACTGGTATTGTCATCCCTTATTAATATGTCTAAGAAAAATATGTGTTAGCCCGAACACAACTGTTACCATTTTATCTAATGTAGCATGCTAATGTGCTGCTCCTCTAGATAAACCATCCTTCCTATGATACAGTAGAGTTTCCTTTTCTAAAGACTCCTTTGCTACAATTTCTGAATGTCCCTCTTTACCACAGAAGGGTGTGATGGACTTCCACCATGTCAAAAGCTTGTTATAATTTAGCCTGGTTCTGCTTATTTCTCAGTGCCCTTGTATGTTTCATGCTAGGAAGACTGGTTTAAAGAGAACACTGAAAGGTGAATGGAAAAAGCATTTTAGACTTGGAAGAATACCAGCTTTGAAAAAGAACGTGTGTTGTAGGCTTAAACATGGCAAACTGTTTTAAAACAAAGTATTTGAAATGGAAGAGAGCTGCTTAGCATTTCTGAAATCACTCTCTCCATTCCTGCTTCACCTGCCTGCCGAGAGACTTGAGATCAAGCTACTGTGTCCCCTGCCACAGATGGCAAGATCACCAACACCCAGCAGCAGAATGCTGAGTGTGCAGTTCTATGTTCGGTTGTAGTGAAGTCATCCAAGGTTGGAGCAGCGTAAAGCAGGGGCAGCGTGAGAGAGTGAAGAAGGCACCATAATGCAAACTACTTTAAAAAACAAACAAAAAAACAGCTGTAGCGTTATCATTTTGAATGCACATGTGCACGCGTAATGCTGCTGGCTGAGGCTGGTAAAACAAATACTAAAAGCTTCTTCCGTTCACCTTTAAATGCCTCTATTGCAACAAAGCATAAAGACAGAACTCTGAAGGAACAGGAAAGCCTATCAACATCCACCTGGTTGAGCCCTTGGGGCTTCTTTCACCTGATCCTTTGTGGACTATGGTTTTCGGGCCAAACCTGCCCCCTTTGGATTGTTTGGACATCACCCACGGGACATTAAAAAAATATTTTTTCCCCAATTTTGTCCACATAGATTTTATTGTTTATTTTCTCCTCCCATTCTTACCTGAATAGGTACAGAGGCCCAAGCGCAGAAATGTGTGAAATACATGAACAACAAATAGATTTGCAAACTAGTATGCTGTGTGCTCCTGACCAACTTCATACAATTGTTTCTCTGTCATGTGATTCAGATCGGATTTCAACTTTCTCTGAAATACATCCTTCTCACACCTTCATATTTCCCTATGCCACTTAAAAATCTCTTCTCTTTTTGCCAGAAACCTTGCCATCTACCTCTCTATGCCAGAATTTCAGTTTTTAGAAGGCTTCAAAAAACAGCATCACTCCGGTGCTAACAAAATATTGAATCAAATATTAAAACCGGGAGATGGATGAACTGTCCAAACTCCTTCCACAAATCACTGTTGCTCCACAAAGCAGCCAAGTTTAGAGTCAAAGGAGCCAGGCCATGCCCACCTCAGAGAATGACAGTAATTTAGCTATTAGGCAAATCTGATCTCTTGCCCACCCCCAGGCTTTGTTTCGGTCTGTGAAAGCATCATAGTTTCTAACGTAAAATATATTTACGCTGCTGAGAGAGATCCTCCTTTCCTTTCTAACAGATCTTGTACACTTTTTTTTTGTAAGCCAAATATGCCATCATCTTGCTACAATATGTCCTGCAAAGGTCTGCATCAAACAAATGGAAATACAGTTCACTGCTGGGAATATTTTCAATGTACAATGATCTGTAAACCTCAGATCCTAACTACTTGCACAGTATTTAGTTCACAACCATTACAGTTTATAAATTAACAGAGGTGTCATTTATCTGTACAAAAATCAATGCATATTTATGAACTTGTTTATTCAAATAGATTTTACATACATATAATCTAAAGACACAATACAAAATCTGTATAATTTAGGCAATGCATCACAGGAGTGACCAAAAACTCAATACACTTACTTGGCAAAATGACATAACATATTTCCTGTGGCTGAAAAAAATAGTAGCCTTTTATGCATTTATTTATTGTACTAAATGTACATGAAATGTTTTTCCTTAGCAGTATTCATTATTCCTTTTTGTGTTTCATAGTTACTCTTATTTATTTTTTCCATTTTGTTTTTACACCAAAGAGACTGCAGTCAAATAACACTCAGCAACTGATTTCCTCTCTTTGGACTGAAAAATTAAACCGATACTAAATTATGACAGTGAATTTAGAAAGGAGGGCTCCAAGGGCTTGAAAGAACATGTCTGAGATAATATGATGCTTCTAAGAATATTGCAATCACATCCAAGCAATCACCGAAGCGTGCCATGTAACTACCTCCTCAGCTAATATGCTTTTTTCTCCATGATGACTAATCATGTTCTATTAAACAGCGGTAATGCTGGAAGAACTCAACTATACAAGTGTAATGAAGCCAGTATTCTCCCTGGACAGATTAGCTACAACTGATTTGACACATACCATCATAGGAGCTTCAAACCTGACAAACTCTGTGCTTGCTTCTGATTTATGCCGTCAAGCTCTTCGGAGAAGCGAATGAAATCCAAGTGTTCCGTTTGGTAGAGGTGAAATGTACTGATGTGCTTAACTGTCAGTTAAGGGAAGTTACCATTTCTTCTCCTCTTCCTCCTCCCTTTCTTCTCCCTCCACCCCCTCTTTCAACACTTGTAGAGCCTATGTCTAAAGACAACCACTAAAATGGTCCCATGTCATGTGCTATAATTAAGAGACCTCATGACCACTCTCTCTCACACCCCCTCCCTTTTTCAGTTTTCCTTTTTCAAGATCTTTTATTAAAATACATGGTTTCTGCTGTCCCTTTTTCTCCTTCTCGTCCCTTCACACTGTTCAGGTGTCATTTTTCGGAAAGGACAGAGAGTGAAGGGAAAAGGGAGATGGGGAGGTACAAGACTCACAGGTCAGAGCTGTGAAAAAAATGGAGCAACATGAGGCTGTGGATGTTATTCAGGTCAGCGAATAAATGAGTAAATTCCTCAAATGATGGTGGGCATTCTTCCGCTGCTGTTGTTCCTGTTATTGTTCTTCCTGGACAAATTGGGAGTAGCCATAAGGACAAAGCGCTCATCAGGGCAGCCATACTGCAGGAGAACATCAATGCATTCCTGGCTTGTGGCTTGCCTGGCATAGGCTAAAGCCGTGTTCCCATGGGCATCGCGGGCCATAACATCCACGCCATACTGTGGAAAAAAACAGATGGCATTTGAGATTCTGCTGCTAACACAGCGTTAAAACGGAATGAAAGAAAACAGCACGGCTAGAGTTTAAGTGAGGGGGGGAAGAGAGAAATACTCAAAGACAGATGCTTCTTATTTTAAGGGTTTGTAAATCTCAGCATGACAAACATGCTCCATGCACACACAGCTTTCTACTGGAAGATCGTCACCTGCTGCCTGTCACGTAAATAATCTCTCACCATAGCCTATCAAGCCGCTTTTCCAGAGCATGTGCACCTATCCCTCTCCCCATCTCCCGCACTTCACTAATTTCTACCGTATTTAACCAGATGTGGAGAAAGACATTTTTTAAGTGTTTTCCAAGAAGGCTGAGGTGCCGTCAGTTGAAAACAAGGAATAGGAACATTTAAGAAAAGAGGGGGGGTACCTTGAGCCCCCCACTGGGATATGCTCATAGAAATATTTTGAAAGGCCACGTTGAAATAATATTGGCTAGACGATAGGGACGAGTGAAACGCAACTCACCACTGCATATCCAACACCATGAGGCAGGTACTCACCCAAATTAAGAGCTGAACTAACACTACATTTCCTTTCCTACATGCTAAGTGAAGGGCGGTGCGCCCATCCCCCTCTCCGCAGGTCTCATTGACTTCTTCCCGTGTTCCATGAGCCAGGAGCAGGATGACAGTCCGCAAGTCCTCCTCAGCTGTAGCTCGTAGCAGATGCTGGCCTAAAGAAAGTTCCAGGCACTGCAGCGGGGCAAGGAAGAGCTTCTGTTCATATTTAGCACGTATCCAGCGCTCTTTTTCTTCCCTAAAGAAGCAAAAAGAAACATGCTTTTCAAAAGTGATTCCATTGTCTTTGTGTCTTGATATACATTCACCTTTGGAGATAAGCAATCCAAAAAACACTGCCATATAGAGGGGTTAATTAGCAAGAAAACATATTCTTCTTGTGAACTTTAGCAAAAGCTTCTCTCAGAAATATTTCCTTTACACCTTATACTTGCAATGAAATTTATGACACCTATACATTTCTCACCTGGTTGTACTGGGCCAGAGTGTTACATTATACACTGGGCTCACCTCCAGTAGTACAGGTTCAAACGTGCCTTGGGCCACAAGTGGAACAAGCTTGGTGGTCTCAAAGTAGATCATAAGAGACATACGGTCATATAACTTGGAAGTGTCATGCACTTTGGCATAGGTTAGAAAAGTCTGCAATCTCTACTGAAGAGAGGCCCAAGACTGGAGCAGCAGAGCAGGGCTTCAGGTCAGGACTGAGATGTGCTGGGGGGAAGCATGCACAGAATTTAACTGCATCATGCCTAGATGGAACCTGTGGGAGTACTAAACTCCCAAAAGTTCATTCCTACCAAAAAATTGACTCCTGTTTGCATCTAAAGAAAGAAAAAGGAAATTAATGAAAGCTACTGCCTTGCTTGCAAGGTGTTTTTTCATTCTGTATGCACCGGCCACTGAACAATAACATCCCAGTTTACATTTCACAATGAGAAAGAGGTTGAGGAGTGGGTTTTTTTTTTGTTTTTTAAGGAAAAACTTAATACTTTGAAGCATTATTTCCTCTCACTGTGTCAAATAAGCTTCAAAAGCTTCCTAGTTACAGTTAAATGTCACATTTTATAAATAACTCTCCAATTTCTATTAAAAACATTTCAGAACGCACTAATGTGCTTTGGGGGACCTGGTCACAGGTAAATTCTCATTGCCCTTTGCCCAATACTTCAGGTATCTACATGGTAATCTATCTACTCTGTGAAAACCACATACAGCACCGAGCAAGAAAACTCATTAGTGGTGACATTTTTTCCTCTCAAGTACAGAAAGAAAAACTGTTTACACCTTTCAGCAGTGTTTACACTACTCCCGGTAATCTAGTGTCAGGTTAGCCCTAATCTGTTTTTAAATACTTATGTAAACAGAGAGTTCCACCAGTAAATCTGGATTAGTTTTGCATCACTTCCTGGTACATGTAGAGTGACCTTACATTGACCCTGCTGGATGCTTTCATGCAAAGCTTTTCAAAGCATGCACTTTTCTACACAAATGACAATTCAGCCTATAACACTGCAATATACAGTTATTTTTCCCATTAAAAAAAAGTACAAGTTTTTCCATTTATGCAAAAGATTACGGCTTGGACAAATCTTTGATTGGCCACTACATCCTGAACAACAATGAAACCATCCTGGGTGCTGAAAAATAGCCTGTCATGCTGATGCTTGAAAGTACAATCTATTTTACAACATCCAATACGAGAAAAGACTTCTGAATAGTTGTCAAGTTGTGACACAAACACACACTGACGGGAGGTTAAACATTCCAATTCTTATCTTGTGTTGTTGTGTACAAATAAAATCAAATCTGTGAGAAGGATGGAACAGCTGCCTCAAATGTCATGAATTTTGTGGAGCTGGGGCACATGATGACATTTTGGTATTCTATGCACTCGTAAAAAATAACCACAGATGGCTATAAAACTATTATTTATCCCTGTCTGGTACATCTCCAAGTCAATTGAGTAAGCAGGTACAGTATTTGGTAAGATCATTTAAAATGTTTTAATATTTGTTAAAAATGAAAGGGTGTATAATGGATAGAGTATGTTATAAATATATAACTTTCCCTTACAAAGTGGGCAGGACTCCTAGATTCAGTGCATTCAACAGTGTTACTGTGAGACCACTCCCTGGATCTAGAGACAGTCAATTTATATCTCCTGGAGTCATACATCCAAAAGTGGGGGGTGAAGGAAGTCTTTCAAAAGCTGCTTCTATATCTGTCTGCTCCACAACAAACTTTTAAAATCTTACATGTAAGAACTGAAAGAGCACTGGGGACTGTCAACAACAGCAACCTCCAGTTGTTTGTGCAATAGGTGTTCATGGTCCCACTCCCTGTCATGTGGAAACCATGACTTGAAGAGAAGTTGCTCTGTTTAGAAAAACAAGCTGTTTATAACAGACTTTCTATTCTACTCACAATCCACGAGAACAAGGATTTTTGTTTTGTTATAGATGAGCGTAACTTCAGTGGGAGCCAAGAGAGCTGATGCCTCAGTGTGTACAGAAGCAACAACTACTAACACCAGGATCAGTTGGAAGTTTTCAGATCCTCAGATTGCCAGAGTTTTACAAATTCATGGGATTGTATTTTATGTTTACACTATTTAACAGTTGATAAGGAGAGCTATTTTTCCTCCACAGCATTTATAGACACTCCACCAGCAGTGGAGCAAGAGCAGCATATATAAACATGGACTCTTCTAAAAATGTGTATCTCATGCAAAGAAGAAAAAAAGGCTGCTTGAAAGGGTGCAAAGGCTTATCAGACGACGAGATCCTGTTATTTTTGGACAGGGTGGGGGAACCAGGAGTGAGCAACTAAGCTCCAAACCGTGCCCACTTCATCACACTGTCTCAAAAAAGGTAAGGAGGACAGACCACAAACCTGCTAGTTTATTATGGGTAATCCATTAACAGTGTCTGTCTGCGGGGATGAGAGCAGGCCATCACCCTTCGGTTCTATTATCTTAGAGGGGTAGGCAAGGCGCAGGATGCATCCCGTCCCTTCCTTAAAGATTTCTACTGCTACATAAACTGGTGGCACAAACCACAGTCTCTCTTTCTTACTGTATGCTGTAATCAGAATTCTGTACAACCATAGTAAATTTGTTGCAGAGATGGGAAATGGCTAGAGTTACTGGTAATCCCAGATATTCAGGAAATGTTATAGTGTATTTGCAAGAGCAGGGTTCTTCTGCATTCTACATTAGACTCTGCCACTGTGTGACCTTGAGCAGGTCACTTAATTTTACTGCACTTCAATCTCCTCATGTATAAAATGGGCATAATACTCACCTACCTCCTATGGGTATTGAGAGTCTGAATTAATTAGGGACAGCTTCTGCGACCTTTGCTTCCATTGAGTAGAACCTCCCTCTCTAAGTAGTCCCACTAAAATTAAGTGGAGTAAGGATGCAATTCAGTGTGTGTTAGAGAGGCAGAATCTTGTCCTTAATGTCTGTAAAGCACCTTGAGGTCCTCAGCTGGAAGATACTGCAATGTCAATAATTGTTTCTAGTTTGCAAGACTATTTAAAAACAATTCCAGACACAGTAGTTACTGGGGAATATACTGCATAGTATCTATCTACAAACTGTCAGCCTATTATACATCTAGTCAGGCAATAGCTATTTAGTACATTCCTGATCGATAACACTGAAACTTTCGTCTTAATACCACATCATGTTAATGACCGGCCTGGTTAAGGATTCCCAAAATCCCACTGTAAGCAGGAAGCCATTGGAAGAGTAATCAATGCAAACACAAATAAAAAGGCTTTAAATACTGGGGCAGCTCATTTCTGATATCTTATGGCAAATGAGGTTCCAAACACAACTAATGTTCAAAATGGGACACAAAACTGGGAGATTCCATTTGGGTATTCCCATAGGAAACTATCCTTGATCAGCCAATCATACACCGTTTGGGATGACACTGTGTTCCCCCAAACTCTCATGGGTTGGTATATTTAAACTGGTGAATTATTACTCTTTTGAGTGAAAATCCAGAAAGGTTAAAAAATAACCTTCACAGACATCTCTCCTGCTGTATTTCCTCTAATACAGGATCTTTCACCTTTGGTGTGAGTGATTTAATTTAAAATAGAAAGTTCTCAGGATTTTCCTGGAAGATTATTTTGGCTCCACTGTACCTGCTCACCCTAGAAATCATGACACTAAAACATGAGTAGTAGAACTGTTTCTCTGATGTCACAATTTCATTTCTGGGATCCACAGATTGTCTTGGTTGAGTTTTCATTTTCCCAAAGGAAGGCCAGTCCAAGAGCAGAGTTGTCAGCAGTAGATCACTTAACCTCATTCCAATCCCCTGGAGGACCACTGTTCACATTTCCCGTTAGCTAATGAGCTAAAAAATGAATGATTGGAACAGTCAGCAATAAGCAGAAAGAGGAGACATAGGCTTCATTTCTGCCTGTGCTGACATACCTTTAAATAAATCAACTGCATAAGTGTGAGAGGAAATGAGAGAAAGAAACTAATCAGGAGAAAAACATTGAACCAATCCCTAAAAATAAAAGAGAACGTGCAACTATACATCTGCTAGTAAATATTTTTCTTCTTTTCACTTGTAATCCTGTTAGCCCCTTCTCTGGACAACCTCGCCTTTTCTAGGAACTCCTAATCTTAAACAAGATTATCTTGCTTGTTTACTCGGACTTCCAAAATTCATTAACATACTTTTCTCTGGATCAGAGAGCAGGCCAAGGCCAGCTCATGGGAGATGTTACGACATGATGTGTCTGGATCTTCTCTAGCCTGTCTGACCCAGGAGAATGCATGTGCTGCCTCTCTCGGTATGTACTGATAGAGAAGGACACGGTATTTCTTCCATGACCTTGCTGGTTCAAAATATAGCCTACTTGCACTGTACTTTTTTTTTTTTTTTTTTTCCAACAGACATGCACAGGACGGATTAATAATCAGCTACAAATCAATGGCTACAAATAAGACTAATAGCAACATGCAAAAGTACAGTAAACTAGATAAAGCGGTGCTTGCACCTTTTACCTTTATTAAGGTGAATACCAATCCATTTGAACCTAGTTTACTAATACAAACTTAAAGCCTCATTGTCTATATAAAGGTCTGAACAACTGAATACAACTGAATAATCATTATCATGTTGCCTTCTCTGTGTCAAGAAAGTGACGATGAATTAAGTCTTGACCAAAAGGCACCATCAATTTCCTTACTTTAGTATGTGTATTCATCATCACTGAACTAAGCCACTTTAGCGAGAATAATTAAAATTATTCCATGTTTCTGATACTGAATATGGGCCAAAGTTTATTAGAAATGGAACAAAACTCAACCTTCAGTTTATTCTGATTTAATTAGGTGCTTGCTTCTCAAGATAATGTCCAATTATTTAAATTACTCTGCCAGCCACATCAAATCACTATTATCTGGAAACATAAATACCGGGGATTGTAAGGAAGGAGGGCCGTGAAGGTAGGATGAGAGGGCACAAACAGCAAATATGTTTAAGACAATTATTTTGCTTCATGAACTTGATTGCGTTGTGTGCCTGCATGTTGGTGCACAAAATATTCATTTAAGAGTCTATGTAACTCAGACTCACTTCTACTGCATCATATGGCTCTTTTTTTTTTCCCCTCCAATCAGGAATGCAAGTTTATATACCAGACACAGATCCAGGTAAAAGCTTACCATTGCTGGCATCATTCCTACTCTCCCTCCATACCATTCACTTCTACCCGCAACCTCAATTTACCTCCTCAAATGTATAAAGCAGAGAAACCAGAAAGCAAGGTAAGGAAATAACATGCGCCAACAGAAAAAGTGTTAGTATAGAAATTTACAATTCATTGTTTAGTTAACACAGTACAGGAGAGAAGAGCCTTGAGAACTTGTCATGAGAATTCACCAGCCCAGACATAAAATCTACTAGCTCAGTCTTACTAAACTGATAAGGAAAAAACCCCTTATATTCTAGTCACCCATTATCTAAAATTACTCACCCCAACTAAGTGGGTGAATGGAATGTTGCAAGGTTGTATTAGAAATGCTCCAAAAAATGGAAGGTGGTTTACTGAATCAGGAAATTACTATCACACCTATTTCACGTCCAGCCAAAACACAGAGTGAGTCTGCAGAGTCAACATTTTAAAATGTATTTTTACCCCCAACCTATATCAAAGTGCCCTTACAAAATACTTAAAACAATAAATCATTGATCATGATCATTGATAATGTTTTACCTGAGAAAGTCTCTTAGCTCTCACCATCTCATATATATTTGCTAACTCAAACCTTAGTATGGTGTGTCTGTCACATTTATTTTGCCATTTATGGCTGTATATTTAAGGCAAACAGTTTACTAACATTTAACCTGTTGTAACCTGACTAGCTCAGCCTTGCCAGTCTGTCAGAGATTGACCAGGTTAATGGGTCAGTTCCAAGAAAGTGATGTAAACCTCCCACCCCTGCAACAATCCCTAAAACTGGCTTTACATTCATCTCCTGTAGCATCCCAAGATGGGTCATTAACTTAGTGATTCCATATGTAGGGAACATGTATCATACAAGCAAAGCTGCAACCTCGTCATAAACTATCTTGGCATTGGATTATGCTGCAGATTTTCTTTAAAGAAAGCTATTGAAGACCATACCTTTAAGTATTTGATAAATTATCACCTGGCTTTCTTGGAATTTGCAACGCAGTTTTTGGGTAGGGAAAAGCAATGGAATAAAGACATTTGATGGGGAGAGAGAAGGTAGGAGGGATTTACAATATTTAAAAAATTGTGACTGGAAAGGAGGGGGGAAGAGAGGGTAAGAAGAAAGGGCTAGCAGCAAGGAATTTCCAAAGTGTCTTCCTGCCTCAAGCAAAGCAGGAACTGGGAGGAGAGGCATGGAAGAGGAGCTGGGAACAATATGCTGAGAAAACAGAGGGGGCTTCCTCTCTCTGCAGGAGAAGACCCCACTCTATTGCAAAGTAAGTGCTTAGCAGTTGACTGCTTCCTCACATGCATGCCTTCTCTCCTAGGCTGCGTTGCTAAGGGGGAAGAAGCACAGGCCTGCTAGGGATGTAGGCCCCTAGCTAACAAGGGGGCCGCAGACAGCAAACAAAGACCGATGGATATTTATTCCTTAATTACCAAAAGCCTTTCAGAAACTGGCCACTGTAAATCCCACATGCTGAGAAAGGGAGGCAAAGGACAAGGATTTATGTGCACTGGGGCAGAGAGGAAATAAATATCCCGGTGGCTCCTGATCAATATTATGAGTGTTTTGCCAAGCTGCAGGGTGTTTTATGAACTTTAAGGACGGAAAAGGATAATTAATTAAATAAAGTCAACCTATTAAGCTTATTACTTCTTATAAGTTACAGTTAGACACACCAGACTGATGAAATAGGGCCATATAGAAAAACTGCAGACAGGACGGCATCCAAATGTACTGCAGCAATAATGCAGACAAGCAAGGCCTACAGCACTGGACCAGAGTGTTCAAGGCCAGTCAATGCAGGGAATCTTTTTATTATTCTCTCTTGGGCAGAGAAGCTATCTGGATGAGGCTCGCTATTTCCATCTAACCAGCAGCTTTCTAACCAGAAAGGAGAAGTGTAAAATTCATAATGCAGGGTGATAAAACTACTCCAAATTCAAGTTTATTCTCATTTCGTAATGAATTTGAATACAGGGCCTAATTCTCATCAATGACAGACCTATTTTCAGATGGAAATGACCTCCTTCCCCCCCCCCCTTTTTTTTTTTTAAACACAAAGGGGTCCTCCCATCAAAAGCATGCAACAGGCATATTTTCAGATGCTTTGGAAGCTTCACCTGACACGTACCAAAACAGAAAACCATTTATGCGGATTTCAGTAAGCCACAAATCAAAAACTTTTTCTCTCAGTAACTCCACTACTGTACTTAGTACTTTGGTCATATCATTACAAACGTGTGTTAAAAATTTCAGGAGCTCCTAATAGCAGCAATTTCTTATACAAGCATTCTGACTTGAATCAATCTATCAGATTAATCACTTATTGAAAGCTACTTATTTCATAATCAGCCTTTTGATTTTATGAAGACTCCAGCTCCCCATATCTCCTCCCGGTTTCTGACACTCCACCACTATCTGGGGCTTTCAAAGAGCTGCATTTCATGTGTTTTCAAAGTCTGTTTTACAATGATGCCAATAAATAACCTGAGCTTCCCCTCAGGTGCTAGACACCTGCTGGAGTTACTACTGTATAACATTAATTACCTGCCTGGCCAGGACATCAAGGCTTACTGACATGAAGTGAATTGGATAAATATACTGTAATTGCGGACTCTGCTCCATCATATAAACCAGCAGTAAATTGGGTATTTTCATTGCAGCACACACCACTAAATCTAATAATTTTTAAGGCACGTTTGATAAAACATATCACATCTGAGGATTACTCTGTATGTGATTAAATAAAAGTCACACAACATAGTATAGGGAATACTGCAGATACTAAGGAAAGCTTTCTGAAGTTATCAAAGACAAATGAGAAGGTTGTAAGTGAGACAACTATAAACCCTACAAGTATGTTATTAAGTCTTTTTCTGTTTCAAATCTAACCATATTTTCTGTTAGACATGCACTTCATAAACTGTGTGAAGTAAAAAAAAAAAAAAAAGCCTGATGCCTTCTGGAGCTTGAATCTTCTCTCTGAAGCCAAAACAACTAGCAGTTTTTGGACAGGACTACCAACAGCTGTACAGAAAGGAAAAATAACATGGCAAACTGGAAGACTTTTCAATGCACAGCTTGGAAAAAATGTAATAAAATAAAACTGAACATTGGAAGGGTGGGGGGGAGAGAGGAATAGGTGGCTTGTGAGACCTCTAGTAGTCCATGGAATCCTTCATTCATTTCAATCCAGCCCAAAACAGAAGTGACAACAGTCATTACCTTCCAATAGATGTTTGAAGGCTTACAGAAACTGAAAAGAATTGGTGCCATTGGAACAGTCCTGAGTAGACAGATGTCCCACCCACCAAAAATTCCTGAGCTCAATCCCCTACTACATTTGTTTTTCTTGCTGGCAGCGTCATCACTAGGAGGGCTATGGATGTATTCAAGGGACGCAGAGTACATTACTTCTTCTCTCACAGAGATGACCCCCTTAAGAACTGGGCAGAGGCATGCTGTCAGAGCAGAATGAGGAAATTTACATTGAAACTATGTATCAACCCATAAATATAGAACACTCCAATTTCCAGGCTTGCCAATCTGGCAACTTTTAAGCATACTAAAAATTACTTAAGAAAAAGAAAGTCACAAAGTTATCTTACATGAGATACACAAACAAATGATAAGCCCTGGAGTACATTCTTGGATGATTCCAGTAATATCTAAACAAAGAGAATATTAATTACAAAGATATGGCCATTGCATTTCATCATACATGTATAATCTTACTTATCAAGATAACTATTATGTATGTAAATAATACATTTCCATTGTATCATTTCTTAAATGAGGACGGATTGGAAATTTCAGTTTACAATTTAATATATATCACTTAGAGTTGGAGCATTCCATTAATTTGCCAGCTGCTAAGGGTAACACTCTCTCATATGAAGATCACATTTCAGAAAAGTAGAAGCATTTTTAAAGAACCATTCAAGGGGTTGTAAAAAATACATTTTTCTCTTTTTTTAAAAAACAGCATATCAATTTCTATTCTTATGCTGAATTTGTCACACTAAAGGTAAGCCAAAAGGGGAGACTTGTTTTGAATAGATATTTCAATTCAAAATGGACATGACAACATTTTGTGCAAAGGAGGTAGTTTTTCATCATCTTTATTTATGGAAAAGAGTGACTATTTTAATCTAAATTATACCAAAATCTATCAAGCTTCTGCTTTCATGTTCATATCCACGTAGAGCTTTTGTACAATATTTAAACTGTAGAAAAAAATGTGACACAAATATTTCAATGCATAAATCTCAATAAATCTGTGCCAGGTGAGAAGCAGACCGAGGTAGTCAAGTGAGGTTCTCACAGAGCCAGTGTAATGTGGCATATAACAGGGATGTACATCAGCAATGTACTTTACAGCAGTTCTTTCTGTGATGCGACTATCACACTGCATTAGGGATACCATAACAGTCGCTGATGTGATCTGCTTTGGAACATATCGCATCATAAACAGATGAAAGAAGAGAAATGGAGCTTTTCCTCTGCTCATAATACTATAAAGTGGATAAGTATCATAGCTATGAGCGCACCTATGCTTTACAAATAATAAAAGGAAAAAAATCCAGGCTCCATCCAAGCGATAATAAACTTTCGTGATTTACACATTAAAAAATGTCTTAAACAGGCAGTGGCATATAAGCAAATGGATTGCACAGGAGTGGATGAGTTGAGATGGAATGGAAAGAGATGGAAAGATCTGACCTACAGAATCTGTATACAATTTTTGTTTGAAGACTAGAAAACAGAGGAGGATGTTCACATTGTGTACATGTGGGTGTTTACACAAAGTTTACAATCACTGGACAATCCAAAGCTCGTTAGTGTTAATTTCTAAAACAACCTATTATATAACCCTTGGGGCTACAAACAAATGAAAACAAAAACTTGCATTGTTAACTGTTAGAGAGGCAAGGTGGGTGAAGTAATATCTTTTATTGGACCAACTTCTGTTGCTGAGAGAGAGAAGATTTCAAGCCAAACAGAGCTCTTCTTCAGGTCTGGGAAAGGTGCTCCCTGCGTCACAGCAAAATGCAAGGTGGAAGAGATTGCATAGCCTAAGTAATTAGCACTTATTGTCAGGGACGGTTCAAGGTGGAGTGGCCCATTAACACCTCTGCAGTCATAGGACAATAAGTGTGGGTTAATGGGTTACAGATTGTTCTAATAAGCCATAAATCCAGTGTCTCTGTGTCCATGATTTCTAATGTCTAGCAGAGTTACGAATTTAAATTCCCAGTCTCATCTTTCGAAAGTGTTCTGCAAATTTCTATGAGGATGAGGACTAAGTAGTCAGATATGGAGTGATAACTTTATAAAAAATGTTCACCTACAGGTGACAGAGTGTTTTTGTCTTTTATCATTTTCCTGTGTGAGTTCATTCAAGAGCCTAGTGATCGTCTGGTTTCACCCATAGTTATTATTGGGCATTTAGTGTACTGGATGAAGTTTACCATGTTACATAATGGGTCACTCTACCTTGAATAGTCCCTTAGCATATATGCTAACTACTTATGCTAAACAATCTGTTTATGTTTTGCTGTGATGCTGGGAGTACCTTTCTCAGACCTGAAGAAGAGCTCTGTGTGGCTTGAAAGCTTGTCCCTCTTAGAAACAGAAGTTGGTCCAATAAAAGATATGACCTCACCCAACCCACCTTGTCTCTCTAATTTCCTGCATCTGACACAGCTACAACTACATTGCTTACTGTTAACTATGTTATAACAATTTTTTTAAATTAGTTTACGAGTGAAACTATCACTGCAGACATCTGTGTTACACTGCCATAGAAAATAAAAGCACTTTTTGGAAGGGAAAAAAATCATATGCTGGCTCATGCACATGAAATTAAAACTAAACAAAACATTTCAGTAATAAAACTCAAAACCTGAGCACAGATTAAGAAGAAAAACTTATATTCAGAGCAACAAGCAGATAAAAAAATTGTTTAGATATTGTCGATATAAGTAGCAAAGAACAGGCACAACTTCAGCTGAAGTTTTAGTGGATGAAAACCAAACAATACATTGCAAAAGTATCCTGTTCCAATATTCTGTTCCATTTGTTAAAGCAATATTTGCTTAAAAGACTTTTTATTGTTGTTGCTGCTGCTTTCCTGCATAGTCTCTTCAGGGCACATTTGGAAATTATTTAAAAAAAAAGATAAAAATGTCTCTAATCTGTTACCAATTAGAAGAAACATGTGAATATTATTTTCTAATTTGTGACTCGAGTGTGTGTCTCAAAACCAGAGAGAAGTAATTGAAATAATTATGTCTGCTCCTGAATATTTCTATTATGCTCTTGAAATAAGAGGGTGGGTATGTCTTCTTTTGCCTGATGTGCCTTAGGGCTGAATGTATCAATAAGTACATCAAAGCCCAGAACATGAACTGCCACAAAATTGTAATTTTTACAAAGTACATACATTGGTTCATGGCAGCTGCAGCCCAAGGGCTGCCAAACTGATTAGTTAGCTCCTAATGGTCTTTCTGCAAAACTTGGATTGGGGAGGGAAGTAAGAAGGGAAAGGAAGTTTAACAGTAAACACTCAACCTTCCACTCTATTCAAGAAGTCTACTAGCAAAGTGACTAATTTTCAAAGAGCTATTGATGTACAAGCTATAACCCCATGATTTATAATAGCAGCAATGTAGGTTTTTTCTTTTTTTAAAACCCAGATGCAGTGTGACTTGAGTGACTAACTCCTGAAAATTGATAATTTCCTGGTGGTTAGCAGTAGAGGGCCTACCAATGAGAAAGCAGAACATGCTAATAAATTAATAGTGCGTTATATGCCAATTAGACCCTTTCAGCCATTCAAGAGGCAGTGCCACCAATCAGGTTATCATTCCATAAATGTACTCTTTAGAGCTGATCTCATCACAAATCAATCCTGCATTTAGATTTCTGAAGCATAATACTCATTGGTATTATCCCGAAATGTATCAGTGAAACAACACACTGGATTATTTTTCCCCTCTAAGTGCCCTTTTCCTATATCCTGTGCACAGTTATTCTTCTTGTGTACAGTCATGTCTGTATGTCAAATGGTAAATAATAATTCTGAATATCACATTAATTCTGCATAGAACCAGATTTATTACGGACTTCATACTTGGGAGTTTCACCGTCATTCACAAGCCATCCGTGAATCTCTTGGTTAAATTACATCCTTGTATTTAATCATGCACCATGTATTATGCTATCAATATAGTAATTCATATTAGATCCATCACCTAACACACTTTCTTCTCACTATGACACCCAAATGTGTCAGATACCTAACAATGGCTAAGTTTGGCATCACAATAGCAAGGAAAAATAAATGAATAAATATAGAAAAAAAAAATCTAGTCTGGTTTCAGCATACTCAATACATTTTCTACTCAGGCCACTGTTTTTGATACTTCTTAGTGCTTATATCAATATAAGAAACACGGTATTTTGGATTACATAAAGTATATATCCTTTCTTCCTTCTCTGCTGAGTAAGGCCACATAAGGATTTTGGTTTGAATGCTGACTCAATGCACTATAAGATACACATAAGTCAGCATTTTAATGTCCAAAGCCATGCTAGACTCATCAGTTTATGATCTTAAAGGCTCTACAAGGTGCATTCCATTGACACGGATCAAGATGGTGATGTACGGGTAGTACAAGGCACTTTAGATGAATAATTTGGAGCACATTTTCCTTATACCACCTTCTTTTCCTTCAGCAGTCTTTGAGATCTGAATCTGACAAGGGTGTCATGTAAACATGCTGTTATACGACTATGTGGGCCTTTACATATTTCATTTCAAAACTACTTGCCATTTGTGCTAGCAGTTGATTAAATTTGATCTGATTGAACTAAATGTTACATGATTAGCTCTAGTCAGCTGCCCCAGTAAGTGTAGCAGGAAGTTCTGGCACATGCTAACAGAACCATCAGCAGACGAAAACCTAACGCTATTATTGCATCTCACTAGTTATTGAAGCCATGACAAATACACTTGTGGGGGCTCAGAGAGACGTCTGTGGAACCTCAGGAGTTGACTCAGTTGCTTCCAAGGAGAGCAATGAATAAATGCAAATTCTTTCTACCGCTAGAACTTCCTGTAATATTAACAAGCTGTGAGATATCGGCAGAACCCACAAAAGGTACTAACCTCATGTATGACCTGAGTGAAATACTGATTTTTTTGGTTTGGTGGCCATTCTGAAATCTGAATAAATGTTTGGTTTTTGACCAAGTGAAACTGAATTTTTTCTTTTTTTTTTTGCTGAAACAAAAATGAAAATCTTTTTAAATGAAATGCTGAGAAGTGACATTTTGATACTTTGTTTTCATTTAAACAAAATGTCAAAACTGTTTATTTAGAAAACGTTGAAACAAAATTCTAACTTTTACAGGTTTTTTTTACCCCTTGTTTTTTATTTGGTTGAAACTATTTGCTGAATTTGACTTGACTTCATGAATAGTTTCGGACTTCTGGAAACGGCATTTTTCAGCAAATTTGCTATTTGCTGAAAAAATGTTGCCCAGCTCTACGCATGTGGATAACTAGCGTACAATTATATACTTTCTATCACATAAGCAAAATGGAGTGCGCTAACCAGGGACTGCATGTCTCAGTGGTTTAGTGATGGGATGAGGCTTTGACTGGTCCATGCTAGTTCACCAGTTTCCAGCCCTTATAGTTATGAAGGCTTGAAACACGGGGAGTTTACATCAATTCAGTGTTATCCTTTTTTTTTTTTAAAAGCAGACAAGCTGAAACAATATGCAAGATGCAAACTGGCTCATTCATCTCAACAAGTGTTTACTCTGAAACCTACAGGTGACAATTTAAAGGTTAATATTAACTATTTCATCGTTGATAATTTAGCAGAAACATCACACTCAGGTGCTTATCCCACCATTCCAGATTACCTCCCCTGACTTCACCTGCCGGCAAAAGCTCTAGCTGCCTCCTACTATCAGCTTTTCCACCAACTTCTACAATACAGTTATGTCTTGCCAATACTAAAATCTGTGGATATCAAAAATGGAAAGTATGTGGAAAGCATGAAATATGTCAAATTTATTGTCAAGGTAAATAACACCAGGGCAATTTTACTGAATGTATTCATCATTTCTAGACGTAATTAAAATCTCATTTTAAAGTTTAAATAAAGCTGTGGCAGATATGCCATTCTGCCATGTCAAAGGATCTAGCTCCGGCTTGCTGCACTAAACAATGGGCTTAGGTCATTAAATCTCATACGTTCTTTGAGCCTATGTGAAATGAGTTAAGGCCTGGTCTACACTGGCTGCGGATTTTGGCAGCAGTCGACGGGAGATACGCAAGCAATGTACAGTAACTTGCGTATCTCTCATCGACTTCCTAACATCTACTTAGCACGGTGTCTCCACTGCACTGTGCCGACGGGAAATACCCTCCCACTAACACAGCATTGCTGGGGTGGATTTACAAAGTCGACTTCTGGGTTCGATTGAGTCTTCACCGTCGCTCAGTCAAACCCCATAAAACTGATCCTGCACGGCCAGCGGTGCTTCTGGCAGTGTAGACATAGCTTAGTAGTTTTAGTCCCATTCCTAAGGGACAAAGATGACATTAAAAAAATCCTAAAATGACATCCATATAATATCCTTGTTTGCAATCTTAGCACTGAAACACCATGAGCCGAATGACCAGAGAAGCCATATTAGCTTCCTATCCCTGTGCCTGAAAGTCCAAGTCAAGATTTAAACTCATTAGTGGACAATGTGTAGACATTCACAATTCTCATAACCTATGTTATACCTATTCTGCAGACAGAGAACTTCAGTGACAGCCATTTTGGTACCTTTCATGAAGACGAACTCTGAACTCTAAAATTCATTGAAACAAATTTCAAATCTGAAGGAAAAAATGGACTTTCTTTCCTGCTCTCTTGGTTTGTGTGGCCTTGATAAGATTTTATTTTTCTTGCTATAGATACCCCTGCCATCACCCATTTTAACTTTTGCAGAGTCTTTCCATACAAACATATGAACAGTGTCACAAGCTGCTTCAGCCTTGGGCTGTCACCTGCATTTTATTTCTACTTAACCTCTTAAATAACTTTGGAATGCACTTTGTCCCCTGATGAGCACCGTAATGAGATCCAACTGTCAATCACAGCTCCATTAGCGTGGACAGACTTTCACTTCCTGAAACAATTTATTGGATTCCCAGAAGCAAATGGGCCTTCTTCCTTTTCAGCTCTGTTTTTAGGGGAGCTATTCAGAGGGAGTGGGTATCCCTTCTGTTCCTGCTGAGCTGCCTTTGTTTCCTCCGTTTACTCATGAAAACAGTTTCCTGAGTTTACCCACCTCTTCTGTTGTGTGTAGGCCAAGTGTTTGCCAAAACTTTTTTTTCTACTGCTCAGTTCACCAGCGCTATACAAAACCCACCAGCTGTTTCCAGCTCCTGGCTCAGGGAGAAAGCGAATTTTACTGTTAACCCCTTCCCAACGTAAAGTTACTTCCAGAAATGGAATTTGTTTGGGTGGTAGTTTAATTTCATGCAGAGAATAGAAAAGATACTAGTACAATAACAGGCTTCATTTTCCTTATGAAAGTTGATAGAGTGGAATTCTAAGGTATCTATTTTTAATTTGCCCCTGCATAAATCTGCTCCACATAATTTTAGTTTGATGTTGGCTTTTGTTTTCCTTATCTTCTCTTGGTTAAATTCAAATTGTAGCTCAAAGATAATCTTACTAATAAAGGACAAATCCACTTTATTGAAACACTATCTTTAAAGGAGTGTTTATGTATGCAGCTCTTATGGGGTTTGTTTGCGATTTGTAAAATTGTTTTGATGAGATGATAAAAACTTATTTTATTTTAAAATATTCCAATTTTGCCCTAAAGGAATTTAAATGGTTAGTTAATCTTTCTGCTTCAAGAACAATCCACTGAGTAAATACGAGGGCCCAAGATTACATAAAACAATATTTTTTCTTCTACCACTGGTTTCGAAGAATCCAATACACTGCACAACCGCAGTTCAGCATTAGCAGTATGCCCTTTTAGTATAAATCAGTTTAACTTTTAGCCTGGGAAAAAAATGTGAAACAAGAGGATAGTTATCTCTAGCCTTCTGTGATTCTCAAGTCAATAGTAAATTGGGGGACTCGTTAGTGCCATAGAGCTCCAATCAGGATGAAATTATGCAGTCATGTAAGAAATAATATCTATTAGGCTAATTTAATCAACGAATACTTTACAGATGAATTAGAATGCAGAATCCAATTATTTCAAACATTTGGACTGTCAGCCACTATGTTTTTTAAGCAGGAGAAGAGGATAGAAGGGAGATTTAAGGAACCTTTTGAAAAGGCAGTGAATGAGGTGCACTTATAACAGGAGAGCTTATAACAGCAGAAAACTGACAACTACAATCAGTACCTTACACTGATCAGACAGATCGCACCCAAGCGGGCCTAATCTAACCATTCTATGCAGCCTCTGCAGCATATTTATCCTGTATATTGGCCCAGACAGCTTGATTTGCAGTCTCAGTGACTGATAATTACTGTCTCAAGTCTTTATAATTTCCCCTTGCCACTCACCCTTTAAAAAAATCTTAAAACTCTTTTGCTTTCATATTTCTTCATTTTTGGTTTGTTTTAAAGGTAACATGCATGCCAGAAGGGTACTTCCATTTCATAACTCTCAATTGGTTGGATACAGTATCATCATCAGAAGGGAGATAATGGTTTGCAATGCCAGCTAGATCTATGGACGCTTACTACTAAAGAAGGAAAGGAGGAATTCTTTCAGAAGAAAACCTGAGTCAAATGGGGTCTTGCAGTTCAGTTTTGTTCCACATCACACTGGACAGCATGAAGCCTTTCTCACAATGGTTACTAGGGAGTACACACACAATTCATATTCTAGGTCCAATATTTGTATCCCAAACAGAATAATTTAAATGTTGCCCATACTTAGCAGGAAAATCAGATTTTACCCATCAAAAGACAATTTTTCTCCTACCAATCATTTTCTTTTCTCTAAGACGAGACCTTTGGGTTCTTTACCATAGAATAGAAAAATAGGAAGTGCCATAATGGATTTATGGTTAAACTGGTGCAGTCTTGGTCTCCAACAGTGGTTGGTACCAGATATTTCAGAGAAAAGTGCAAGAAATCTTGCCAGATAGGATGTGGGAGAATCTATTCCCTAGAATAGTCTTCTTGTATCCCTTAATGGTTAGAGATTGGCATAAGCCCCAAAAGAAGAGGTTTTAGATTCCTTATGAAACTGAGTTCTGGAGTACTGAAAAAAGTCACAGACCTGTCTCCCAGGAGTGCGCTTGTCAGGAGGGACTGTCCACTGTAAAAGTTTTGGAAAGGTTTTTCCAAAGCTAATAAACTGGTAACCATACGCAAGAAAAATGATGAATAAAATGTTCCCAATTCCTCACTACAAATATTGGCAGTAAATCTGATTTTTTTTGGGAGAAGACATTTGATTAATGGACAAGCTTCTCTTGAAAGCATATGTCCACTAATCCAGCACTTTTGGAAAGTGACTAGCAGTGCTAAAATGCTAGCAAGGGGGAAAGGAAATAAGATCAGGAAAATACTGGTAAATCTGACCCCTCAACAGCCACTTGGAAAACGCTGGTAAGTGGAAACCTAATCTTGTGGCACTCTCCTTCCAAAGGATTTTTAACTGAATATTGAAAGTTGAATTTGGGCTCATGAAGGTACACATAAGAGACAATATTGCTGGTTTACATATTTCTTCTATTGGGACACTTGCTTCTTCAGCCAATGACAGAGACACTGGATGCTGTGAATAAACTTTTATCCCTGTTGCAGGATGTGTACTTCCCGTTGCTTTTTATGTTTCAGTATGGCCATTCTTGAGTCATTTAGCTGGAATCTTGAATATTTTTTTGCTCTGACATCTGGAGCGGTTAGCAGATTCACTTATGGAATGACTCTTGCTTATTTAAATCTTTAATTTTCTTCTCCTGTCCAAATTATGCCCGTTCACATGATGAACTAGCACAGAATATGGGAGGGACCATTTTTTGCAATTTGTGGAATATCAAATTTTGATTACTTTGGGAAGCCAAAGAAAAGAGTTATAAGTAAACTGTTTTGATTGATAAGAAGCAGAAGGATTCTTTATGCAGTGCCTCAGTGGAAGCCTTGATGAATATGCCTGAAGGACTATGGTGAGTCATCACTGAAGGCATTCAATAGCTTTGGGAAGATTTAAGATATTTATTGAGCAACAAAAATGAGTGAGATGTATGGGTGAAATGGGATGGGATAATTGCAATTTACTGATGAAACTGAGCGTGAGGCTGACACTTGTAATTTTTGCAGAGCTAAAATAAATTAATTTTCAGGATCTGCTGTAGAATGTATAAGATGTTGCTTATCTCCTTTCCTTACTTCAGTTACAGAAATTCATTCTAGAATAAATTTTGGCAGTAGATGTTCTTCCAGATGACATCAGCATTTCTTCTACTGTGAGAGCAGAGACTATTTTCTATCATCTCCATTTTAGTATCAATCCTGATGCTTACCGAAACCTGAGATAGATAATCCAAGAAAACAAAGAGCCCTGAAGTGAAATTTAAACCTGTTCTCAGAAGCAGATCTCCTGGACTAATGGAAGGACTATTGAAATGACTAATTCTATTCTAATTTTTCTGCACTTCCTGTGAGGAGAAATTGGGGAAAGGCATATAGAAATTGACTAACTAGTTTTATGATAGCAAAATTGCTGCCTTAGCTTTGGGATCTTTTCCCCTGGAAATGTGCATCTTACTTTGTTCTCTGCGGAGGCAAAGGCATGTATCACTGAATTTCCTAAAGCTACCATGATCTTCTGCAACTCAGAATATTTCAGATGCTGTTCTTCCTAATGGGTTGTTTGAAGACTTTGCCAATCCATATTTATTGTTGCACTTTTACATGAACAGATCTACTCAGTTGAAGAAAAATATTGTTTCCTGATTTGCCCTTTGCATCTCCTGATATGTTGTTAACTTGTGATCCAGGGACATCTGAGGTTTTGACAGTCATTGAGAATCAGTCTCTAACGTTCTCATGTTCCATCATTCTAATGGCAGAATTTTCAGGCCAATAAACCCTACAGGGCTGAGAAAGATTTCAAAATTGATGGTTCTCAAGTTAGTAATTTACTGATAGTCTGCTGGAGTTTGCAGAAACTGGCTGCAAACAAAGTCACTCATCCTTGCTTCATAGCTATGAAGACCTGAAAGAGTAGAACTTTCTGTGAGGAATGAGGCTGCCTTGGGATATGTCGATTACAGATCTATTTAACTCAAGGTCACAGTGATGACTTGGGTGTTTGTTAATTGATGTTCCTTGGGTTCTAGGCTTGATAAAAAACCAGGATGTGTACATTCTCTATGACTTCAATTGAAATATGACTATTAACTGCATCTTTGAGAAAAGAGCTGTCTCTGACCCGACAAAGGAAAGTCTTCCCAGATAGGGAGACCGGGGAGATTACTGGTACAAAGTTCTTATGTGAGTGTGTAGATAGGCTTCTGAAAGACCCAGCGAAGTAAGGCAGTCACCAGGGAAAAGTGCTGATGTGGTTGAAATGAGTTTTTAATCAGCAATTTCTTCTTCTTTCTAGAAATACAACATCCACACAATTACTTTTCTATTGAAATTGGCTCAATTATACTTACTCATTTGATGGAGGGAACTGATCTCTTTTATCCTAAGTTTACTTTTGGTATGTCTGATTTTTTTTGGGAAGGTTGTGAATGGAAAAAAAAAAACACTTTGAAATGCTTGTTAGTAGTTCTATAGCAAATTATTCCCAAGACACAAATTATCTTGAGTATAGTTTATCTATTCCAGAAGGAGGTGAGATAAATGACAAACAACTCAACAGTGATCTACATATGGTGAAAGGCATATTGATTAGAAATACCAGTCAGTCACTGAGGTGAGCTTCAGAATCAAACTTTGCTAAAAGTCTTTAAAAGGTATTTGCTAAAGTCAGTGGCTACCTGAGAGTTGCAATTAACTTTACCTATTTTTGTTTTTTCTATCAAACTTGCTCCAATAGCCTAAACTGACACATTATTACACTGAGTGAAGGGAACACTGGAATTTCCTCTCATCTCAGGGGGATGGAAAGAACTCACATAGAAGCCAGGGTGTTTTATAATATGTTTTCAGGGCCTGGCCACCATGGAGTTTTAGAGACCGAGTTGGAAGCTCAGAGAAGCAGCAGCATCAGGAGATAAGGCAGAACCTGGTAGAAGAATATGTAGTTGGTGTATATCATAATACAAGATCACAGAGGAGGTGTCTAGCGTATTTTTTTTAAGTGGCTTTTGAGCTTAGGACTTCACGGCCGGCCTAGCCGACCAGAGTATCAGATAATTGGCCTTTCCTGTTTACATTCAGCATGTGATTCTTAATCTGAACTGATTCATACAAATCAGTTTGCACAATATTATGTAAAATAGAAAACCAGGTTTTTGCTGATCATTTTCAGATCAGAAGAACAAGACAGAGACCTATTTGGTTATTACCATGGTTTGTTTTTTTTTTGTTATTGAACAGACAAAACTACAGTTATATTTCTTATGCAGTGAAAATGTGCTTTGCTTTCTGAAACAGGAAATTTAAGATCTACTTGTTAAAATATGATCACCTTCCAAAAATAATTGCAGAGACGCTTTCAGCATTCAGTCTCTAATTATTATTATTTCTTTTATTTTTTGGAGGGGGAAGTTTCTACATTCGGAATATCGAGGATGGAACCTTTAAACACTTGGAGGAATTGCAGGCAGTCTTCTCACCTTACAGTGTATACTCATATCAACTAACTACATTATTTTAAAAAATCCTAAAATATTGCATGAGGTAAAGCCCTCTCCTTTTCTTAGCCATGCCAGTGAATTAAGCCAGTAGTCACGCAATCAGTTGTTTGCTCCTACAACATCTTTTGGAAATAACCTCTCTTTCTAGAGGGGATTCAATAATGTGTCAACCACCTCAAATCCTGCCTGGATGCTTAGAAAAAGCTATAACTCCCTTAGAGATCAAGTGGGCAGCAACCCCTTAACAGGATCTGGTCTATGAGCTACCGCCACATGCCTAATTAATGACCCTGCCGGTCGCAGCTGGAAGAGCTGAGCTGGGGGTGATTAATTAAATTAGCTGGCAGAGGAAATTACAGTGGAAAAGCCAAAGTTTGATTGCTCCATAATTAACCGCAGTGCAAATAATATCTGCATCTATAACTTCCAGCGATGAGATCAGAAGCCAATTGAATTTGGCACTGATTGAAGCTGTAAATATCCTGTGGTGAAAAATGATAGGTTTGTTCTGAAGGGAAAACTTACAGAAATGGACATCTAGCGGATGCAATAGAGGGAGAGGGCACACAAGAGGAAACAGCATTGGAATTAGACTTTATTTCAGTGGTATCTCTCCTTCCCATGCCGGTTAGCTGCAGGCTTTTTTTTTTGGTACCTTATTGCTTTTGTTTGAGTGCTCAAGGGTATGGTACAAGGCAAACAAAACATTTAAGAAGTGTATTATGTTAGTCTGGATGGTCTATTTCTAAAATCCCTAATCACAGAATCAATACTATAGAAACAGAAAAAGACCCATTGGATCATTCAGTCCCTCTAGTACAGGATTGTTCCCTATTGTACATTTACTAGTGATGGGGCTTCCATCATTTCCCATGGGATGCTAATCCACAGCTAACAGAGCTAGCTGCCAAGAAGATTTTCTTGATAATCAGCCTCAATATTTCTTCTCTTAATTTCACCCTATTATTCTTAGCTATATCTTTTTTATATTATGTCAATTCATTCTTTGTCAATATGTACATCCTTCACACATCAGCACACTCTTCTGTCCCCACATTGCCTCACAGTAATCACTTAGCCAAGATATATAGTTAACTCTTAATATTTCCACATACGTTATTTAATGTAGTCTTTTGAATGTTCTTTACTTTTTCTAGTATCTTTCTGTTTGTGACATGTCTAGAATGGAATAAAACGTAAGTTTGGTTTCCTCTCAAATCATTTTCCCCTACAAGACGCATACCTACATTTTGGTCCCAGGATCAGAACAGACATCCTGGTCCCCAATCCCTCCCACCATTCTATTTAGATTCCTATCCTATCCTCATCCTAGTGGTAGCTTTGGCTTCAAGATAATCCAGCCTGGGAATGAATGATGCCAAGGATACTCTAGACCCACCAAATGAGTTTAAGTTTTATTTACTTATTTTGAAAAACAAAGATCCAATTTGTAAATTGTTTTGCCCATCTCTTTCCTTGTGTAACAAAATGATAGATTCTGAATAATACGTACAGTCTTTGCTTGGCATTTAAATATTCACTGGCTTGCATGAATGTAGAGCTAACAGTTGATGAAGAAGCAGATCAGGCTGAGGACATGTAGAATACATGTGAAGGAAAACTCAATGGGAAGATAAAGTGGCCAGAACATAACACAATGGTTATCAATCTTGTAAAGCTTGGACTCAAGGAGTGAATATAAACTTTCAGGTTTCTCTGATTCCAAAATCTACTAGCAAGATGTTTTCAATTCTAAAATTCCCAGGCTTCACTGATGTGGTCTCCATCACTAGTCTTGAACACAGCTCGAGATGTTCTGGCTGAAGGTTCCGTTCTTGTACTATTGTAAAGATGGAGAGCACATTGAATTGGCTGGACACTATATTGATGTGCTGTGTTGCAGACTGTCGAATTTAGAACTTGAAAATAGTGAAGTGGTAAATCAAAGCATTATCTTGGGACTTTTAACATAGGCTCAAAATTGATATTTTAGGAACAGGGAAAATAGCCTCAGGAAACATCATATAGGATGGCTCTACTTAAAAACCAGCCATATGTGCTGGGATTTCCTGACAAGGAGTGCTCAGATCTGACACTGTTGTTGTTAGTGTGGCAGGTTGGGTTTTTTTTGTTTTTTTTTTGGGTGGGGGAAAAGGAGGTTGGAAAATGATTGAAAAAGATGCTAAATCTAAATGTGATACATGATTAGAGCCCTGCATGGTTACAAAATTTGTATCCTCATCTGATCTGCAAAAATGATTTGCAGGGCTCTACAGATCACCATCTCATCACTGTGACACAAAATATAGGCTTACCCAAAGTGGTTCAGCTATAAAGACAAACTGTAATTGTACCTAATGGATGACTACCTGGACAAAGAAAAAAGTACTACTTTCAGGTCATAAGAAGAAAGCCAATAATACAAAGAGGCAGATGCTTATTTTTTTTCCAAATTATAGACCAACAACTTAATCTAAATGAAGGCATCTTTCTTATTGAGAAAAATATCATTCACCAGCCATAACACAGAGCCAGTTTATTTCACCCAAGAGGACTCACAAAGCAGAGCAAACAATACTGGGTCAAAAATCAGCTGAAACTTTAATAGCTAAAATTGGTAGCAAAGAGAACAGTGGTGACTCAGAGCTTGTCTCTGATGCAGGGAAAACCAGAATAAAGCCTCATGTTAATTAAGAAAGCAGTTTGCTAACCAATATATACAAAATGACTGTCATGGTGGCATCTGTGTGTAGGATGGGTGCATTAGGATTTATAGTTTATTTTCTTAAATTATAATCAACAACTGTATATATATAATCCTTCAGATTTAGTGGATATCTTTCAGATTTTGTTGATACTTTAGCTTTATGTTCTTTCAGATCATACAATTTTAATCAATAAGATATGACAAATTGAATGGACTTTTTCTATGTCAAATGAATATTGCTTGTTTACATGTAAATGGAAGGACATTTGTGAGCTTATTTGATTTGGCTCCTGTGCTGTTGTAAAAAGGCTGAAATAGTTTCAGACAATTATACGTGTTACGAAAGAACAGTTACTCACCTTTGTAACTGTTGTTCTCCAAGATGTGTTGCTCATGTCCATTCCATATTTAGTGTTCGTGCACCACATGCACCGGTGCTGGAGATTTTTCCCTCAGTGATATCTGTAGGGCCGGCTCTAGTGCACTCTGGGGTCATGCGCATATGTGCTGGTATATAAGGCGCCACCCCCCGCTTCCCCAAGTTCCTTCTTGTCGGAACTCCGACAAAGGGCAAGGAGGGTGATAGTATTTTCTTTCTGCCCACTTAGTTGTAGGGGATAAAGAGGCTAGCTTCAGGGCCTTGGCTAGCTTCACCACTGCCTCATGGACTGGGGAGGGCCTCTTTGGATGGGGCTGCTGTTGCCAGGATGTCAAAAAGCTTGTCAGGTGGCTCCTTCAATTCATCCGCCTGTAGGCCCAGGTTCAATGCTATGTATTTGAGCAGCTCTTGGTGAGCCCTAAAGTCATCATGCGGGACAACGGTGAAGGGTCCTGCTACGGTGAAGAAGACAGCGACACTGGCAAGGGTGGTGGGGTGAGCTCTTCTTCCCTAGCTGAAGTGGCCCCTTCTGGGGCTGCCATGGAGGCCTGTTTCGTAGTCTGACTCGACATCCAAGTCAGGTTCTGGGTGAATGACTGCTGATGATCTTCTCCCTTAAGCCTCGGAGAATGACAACTCATGTGACACTGGGGTAGGGGCATACCTCCATAGGTTCCAAAACTGCCATGGAATGGGCCACTATCCCTGTGGCCAAACCCCCTCATGGGGGCCCCATGGGGAAGCCCATAGCTATGGAGATAGATGTCCATAGATAGAGGCAGAGTCATCTCCCCTTTGGAGTTTGAGGAGCTACCTCCTGGAGACCACGGTGGTGCCAACGTCTCTTGCCCTTTCCCACTGTGATGGGAACATGACGGCACTCCGGTACTGGAGAGCGGTGCCAGGTGTCCCATGACCAGCTTTTGTCCTTGGGCTTTCGATACTGGCTCCAACATGATTGGTGTCAGGATTCTGAGAGTTTGTGCCAGAGACCAGCGCTATGGAAACCGGTAGACCAGTGCTGTGGGCCCGGAGATTGATGTCGTGAGTCCAACCGTCTGCTATGCGGTCCTGGGGACTGCTGCCGGGGCATCGGTGGCCCACACATAGCTGGGGACTGATGTCTTGGTGTCAGGGATCGCAGCGGGGCCCTCATCATGGGCTTGCCTTTGGATGGCCCTGCAACAAATGATACTGGTGCAGGGGCCTCTCTTCTCAGGGTGTCAGAGGCATGGGATTTGCCAGGAGGTCCTTCACTACTTGGAATACCGCTAGGGTACCATAAAATGCCAGGGGCCCTTTGCTGCTCCAGAGTTGGGCTTGGGACCTGTAGGGATGAGGCGGATGCCCTGTGAGTACAAGTGGCCCAGAACGGGTCTCATCTGGTCACCTGCGCTCTTCTTGTCCCTCCTCAGGATGGTGAGCACCGCCTTTCATGCGTATTCGTTTTCTTCTTTGGCACCGGGGACAGTGACCGATGCTAGGAGCAAGTTGGTGCTGATGGGCGCTCCGCACAGATGTGTTTGGGGCCAAGTCCGACTAGCTGGCTCTGAGGCTGGTCTAAATGTTGACTCCATCAGGAGGGCTCTCAGTCTGAAGTGCCGGTCTTTTTTAGTGCGAGGCCTGAACCGTTTACAGATCCTGCACTTGTCTCGCATTTGAGCCTCTTCCAAGCACTTTAGGCAGCTCTGGTGAGGGTTGTTGACCGGCATAGCCTTCTTACACAAAGCGCATGGCTTGAAGCCCGGGGGCCAGGGCATGCCCCATCCTGGGCTGCATTGTCAAACCAACAGTATGTCTAAGAAAAACTAATGCGTAACAACTAACTAACTTTAACTATATACACTAAGGTAAAAAGGGAAAATAACTGGGTTGTAAGTGCTTGCCTCAGCAAGAGAACATTCCAGCATCATCATGGGTGGGAAGAAGGAACTGAGAAGGAGGGGCAGCCGGTGGCACCCTATGTACCGGCGCATATGCATGAGACCCCAGAGGGCACTAGAGCCGGCCCTATGGATATCACTGAGGGAAAAATCTCACACCTAAGGGAAAAAACACCTGAGGGAAAAAACACACACCTACTATGAAATGGACATGAGCAAGCACTCAAAGAAGAAATATAATTTATATGCTACTTCATATTTTAATTTATTTACATAATAGCAATAATTGAGCATCTATATTTCAGAGGGAGATTTTTCCAAGGCAGAAACAAATCAGGCAACTAACTGCCACTGAAAATCAAAAGGAGTTGGGCACCTAACTCTTCTTTGTATCTTGGAGAATCGACCTCTAAACCCAGACAGTGCCCTTTCTCTGAGGATCTCAAAGCACATTATAAACAATTACATACTAAACCTCACAACATTTGTATGAAAAACATACAAACTATGATGACTTTTTTAATAGAATGATTAATAATGTAGACTGGACACTTGGTATTTAAAAGGAATTTGGAGCAGCAGAGTTTATTTAACCTCCAAAAATGTGGATTGCTAAATCATGCAGAAATAAAAAACCTGTATGTCAGATGCACAGCTGTAGTGTCCCAGTGTTGAGTTTCAGAGGATGCCACATACTTCACTAAGAGTTGGTTTCAAAAGAAGCTGCATGAGATGTTAGAGAAATTCTACCGCATAATTAAGAAACATTTTTTTTCTTGTCCCTCCTCCCCCCCTCCCCATTCTGACTTTAATTAAATTTGCCCTAGAGCAATGAGCCTAGTGAGGTTGGAGAACTCTGAAAAGTAAAAAGCTAGATGTCTTGACAGGGAGAATGTCCATAGCTTTTGCCAGTTCCCATTTGAAACTGAAAGAGGTTCTCTTTTCCTTGATGTTGTTCTATGACCTTTACAATAAGCTTAATGTTTTACAGTGTATATTATTGGAAAAGCTCCATAGTGGCTATGTCTGCAAAGTTGTAGCGCAATGGGATTTTTGATTTATGCTACTTGAATACGAAAGAGACGATACTAACAAATTATAAGCCATCAAATTCATGAGGTGCAATACACTGTATCAAAGGAGCAGCCCAGATTTTCAAAAGTGACTAGGAAAGTTGATTGGGTTTCCAACAGGCCCTGATTCTCAGGCGGTGCATAGCATATTGGGCACTGAGAATCATTATTCACTTTGACAATCTTGGTTCAAAGTCTAGGCATCCATCTTCTGTCATTCATTGGCTTCAATGGAGAGCTCAGTGCACAACAGTAGCCTAAGACAAGCCTCTTAAGAGTTAAAATGAAAGAGATCCAGTGCAAAACTTAATAATACAATTTTAAACTATCTGATATCACCTGCTTTTGGGTTTCCTTGTAAATCTAAAATTCAAGCTAAATTTGATAAGGTAGTGAATCCTTGAGCAAACCAAAGCCAAGTTTTTGTGAACCTAGGCCAATTTATGGTTTCTACCCATCGGTTATGTGGAACTTGATAGTTTTCAGAAGATTTTGATTGGCAGTTGTACAAAATGCAACACTGTTGCTTTGAATATTTGGTTTAATTCAAAGCCAAAGCTCAAAACTCAACTCAGGAAGGTGTGAATCCCTACAAAAAGAAAAACAGCATTGCATGAATCCCCTACCAACTGAAACCATTGAGTTTTGCACAGTTCTACTGGAATCCCACTTGCTGAAATGTACTGCTTATAAAATGTGCAGTGAAGAGGCTAAACAGAAATTATGGGTAGCAAAACAACAAGTAGCTAGATAAAGTTTAAAATGAACTTTAAAAAACCCCACAACAATCTTGGCGGTTTCAAAAGCGTGTTTAAAAAAACCTGAGCTGGGTCAAAGAAAACATCTGAAACACTTTTAAAAATTACAACCAAACGGATATGTCACTTCCATAAAATTCAGCTTTATGCTACTTTTCTAACTGCGGGACTGACTGCATGCTAGCTTGGTCCCTGGAACTGCCTAACTGCAACAGAACCACATCAGCTATAAACCACCAGGCTCAGTCCCCTTACACTAGGAAATTCCCCAGGTAGTCATTTATGTTGGGTTTCTGGCTACTTTGCACTGCAAGAGTGGCACAAAGCAGCCAAAAGGCATGTAGGAGGTCCGGCCCTTGAGGTAAAGAGTGCATGTGCATACATATAGGTATATATTTATTCTTGAGTATTATAACTGTAAAGTCTTGCTCCTTGGATTGAAAAAGTGGCCAATTGTGCATCTCGGGCTTGGTCTACACTTACCTCGGTGATTCGGCGGCAGTTGACGGGAGTTACGCAAACTATGCAAAGAACTTGCGTAACTCCCATCGACTTCTGTGCTTCTCTTCTGCACGCCGTCTTCACTGCACTGTGCCGCTGGGAACCGCGTTCCCATCAACAAAGCGCTACGCCACTTGAGGAGGTGGTTTTAGTACGTCGACTTCTGGATCGATTGAGCGGGTCTTCGCTGACCGCTCAATCGATCCAGATAAGTCGATCTGATGGCGGTGACTTTGCTGCCATCAATGTAGACATAGCCTCAGTAATATCTGACAACGCAGACTGAAAATGTTCATTGGAGGTCACACTTTCAGTCCAAGGGATAAGATCTTCTTTTATTTTAATTTTGTTTGTGCCTCTAGACTAGGGGCATTGGAAGTGAAAACAAAGACAAAATTTCTCACCTAGCACTTCTGACCTTGCTGAAGCCAAGATGTACTTGAAATCTCTGGACCATGGAATAATCATTTGTTAAACATTCAGATTTTTCAAGGCATATCCCACCCGATTCTTTTGAGGTTTGGCCATCATTAGAGATGGCTTCTTCTTGCTATATCACTCTGTAGGCTCAACACAGACAAAAATGCTTAGACTATTCTATTTAGCACTGACTGAAAATCTAAATAATGGGCACAATAGGTAGGGATTTAATTTCACTACATCCCCAAATCCAAAGCGAGTCCAAAGACTATTGAATGCTTTACCTAAATTCAGTTAAGCACATTTAAGTTTGCAGTTTTAAAAGTAAAAGCTGACACAATAGTGATCATGCAGCGTAGCTGTAGCCATGCCTTTCCCAGACCTGAAGAAGAGCTCTGTGCGTCTTGAAAGCTTGTCTCTCTTGTCACAGAAGTTGGTCCAATAAAGGATATTCTTTCACCCATCTTGTCTCTATAATAGTGGTCAGGTTTTTCTGATTACACCTCTCTGCATGCGTTCAACTTTGGGTCCTTAATAACACTGCATGTGTTGCACATGCAAGCAACATCTGCATTGTATGTTACAAATTCACACGATTTTAGACCTGCAAGAAAACTACATTTGGGATGACAACTCATATCAAGTTTCAGTCCAGGAAAAAGCCAGCTCCATCTTTTCATTGCAAATTTGCTGCCCTTTTCAATTTAGTTCTCTCTCACTGAAGTGTCACCTCCCCAGTCCTTTGCCATAGGCTACTAGCTACCTACAGAGCCAGAAACAAAGCTTAATGTTAAAGAAAAACAGAAAAAATAATCACAAGAGAGAAAGTTGGTCATGGTCACTATTATGAAGCCCTGGAAAGTCTGTCACTATGACCAAAGCAGAAGCATGCTGTTGCTGCTACTGACCAGCAAAGCAGAGAGTATCATCTACAAGATCCTGAAGCTGCGGAGTTGTTTTTTTATTTTTTAAAGTGTTATTGCCATTACTCACTCTCTTTTTAGGCATCTTCCTTTTTTCACATAAAGCTTCTTATTATCTTTACAACTACTGAATGCAACACAACCAGGTGAAAAACCATCTGGGGTGACCACTATTAAAAAGCCTGTGATTTTTGGCTCTTGAAACACAAAATGCTGATGAGCCAACACAAGGACTTAAGAATTTCTAGGTAAGGTCATGCACAAGAGCAGTCAGCATTATGCTCATCTGACTCCAACCAAAACAACGTGTTACTGAAGCCTTGGCTACACACAAAGTTGCATGGGTTTAACTAAAACTGATTTAAAGACGGATTTAGTTAGTTAGAAGTGCAAATCTGTTGTATGGATACACAAATGAATTTAACTTAAGTGAATTCTTTACCCAAATAAACTGAATAATATAGAACACTATAGTTTTATAAACTTTGTTGAATTTAGACTTTGGTGTCTAAATTTAACAAACCTCAAAAATCACACCTAGGCTATGATTCTTTCTAAGGGTTTCATAATAGCTGATGTTTGGTACTTAAGGTGTGTCTACACAGCAGATTACTGCCTGGCAAGCCAGGGTGTGACCTTACAGCACACTAGCTTGCCGTGTAGTAAGTCACAGTGCAGAAAAACCTCCGACATGTTCTTTTTTTTTTTTTTTTTTTTTATCACTACTGGGTTTTTCCTCTTGTTGCAAGCTCAAGTCTATCAAATGTCCTCAACTCAGTACTGAGAGCTGTTAACTTGAACTCTTTTTTTAAAAAAAATAATTCTTTATAAAATAACTCAGTTATTAAAGGTTGAACAGGTAGGAACCCCTACAATTAAGGATGCCTAACACTGTACATTGTAAATCACCATTATTAGTTGCTTTTAATTTTGTCGGGCATTAACATTTTAAGCTGAAATTTTCCATGCTTCCTCTATGCTGCAGGTGATTTTTCTGTTAAAGTTTCAGCAAAAATGATTCAGATGTTCGTAAGAACGAGACTAAGGATACATTGCTATTTTTCTCAATGTAAACATTTCTACCAACTGTTCCTTTGAAGAGTTGTAGCATTTCTATGCTTTGCTGCAGGAGCTTGACATTTGGGAGGTGGATGATCCTGGAACCAAGAAGGTACCTTTTGCTGTCCCTGTGAAAATCCATCCAGATTTGACACAATCATAACCCTCTGGAAACCCATCATTTTTTGCATGCTCAGTTGAACTTTTTGTTGCTAAAATTCCAGAAGATTCTATCTGTATTGAGCATGCTACAGCCCCATAGAGCTACTACATATCAGCTGCACTAAGAATGCTCCTTAGTCCAATGTCGTAATATTTATTTTAAGTTAAACAGCTGAAATGTGCATCATAAGCCTAAAACTCCATGCTTCACTTCTGAACACTAGATTCCAAAAATTACTGGCTGGAGACATGAACAACATTGGACGGCCATTGTGACAATGATATTTTCAGCTTGGAAGATTCATTAGCTAACCATCAGGCCTTTAGGAATGTCTGTGCTTTACTCTTCACTAAAGCTTGTCTGCACAAACATTTAGTCTGAGGTAAATGGTTTGTGAATCTACCAGCATCTACCACAGACTAACAGTCCACGTGGACTCTGGGGATGCATGTTAACAGTTTGTTAATGTGCATTGATCTACTCCTATTTCAAAGACGACTAGATCAAAGTGCACTAACAAACAGTTAATACATGTCAGCAAGGTCCACACACACAGTTACTCTGTTGTAAGCTAGTGCAGGGCAGATTCATATCCCAGCTTGCCACCAATTAACAGTTTGTATAGACAAGCCCTTAGGTTATTAGGTCAAGCCATTAGTCTTGGTTCAGACTTTGGATATCATGAATGCTAAATTCACACTAAAATTTTCAAGGATGTCAAGATGTTGGCAATTTTCTGATTATTATATAGAAATTGTATTCTATCAGATCCCAGTTGTTACCCATCTCAGAATTATTCATCAGTAATGCACCTTGTGTCTTGATCAGAACTGAGAACATCAAATGTGATATATCCATTTATCTCCCAGCTTCCTTTTCTTGCCGAAAGTTTAAGGAAAGAAATTGCCTTACAGCTTCATTCTGTACTTCCATACAAGATTTAACCTGTTCTGGATTCAGGATGGCAATCATACAATGTCCTTATAAAAATTGAGACACAAGGTAGGCGAGGTAATATCTTTTATTGCACCAACTTCTTATAAAAGTTTGCAATTGTCCTTTGCTGCAATCTAATTCAAAGGTATGCTGTGCAGGAATGCTCTCTGATCCATCTTCAGCTTTCTATGCTTTTGGACCTGGACATCATTTGTAATATGTAGAGTAGCTGGTGGGGCAATTTAGAACTGCTCTCTCTTATAGGTCATTGTCAATTCATTTTTGCATTTCATGTTTCTTAGCATTTTTCTGTGTTGTGGAACTCTGAAGGACTCAATTTTAGGACAATCATTTTATTATCTACATGACTCCTATTACTTCTTATATTCATCAATGTGGTCTGAATAGTAGTTATAATGATAATACACAGTTCTATCTTCTTCTGTGGCTATAACCAAGGTAAATTTTCATATGTATATTGATGAGAGGCTCTGATTCATTCATGTCTTTTCAAACTGCTTTAGTGGATATTAGATTATTTTCTGAGTTAATAAATATTAATTTACGGTAGTTGGTTTCTGGCTTATTTAAGGTGGCACTGCCGTTCTAGACATCAGTTTGAAGGAAACCACATTATTTTTTTCAATTACCATTAAAATACTCATAACCCAATTTCTGTCATTTGAAGGTCACATTACTGCTCTAATTAGCTCCTCCATTTATCAGTCACAGGAACATTGCTCAGAATTGTCCTATGTAGTTTCTACTAGGCACAGCAATGAGTATCTGTTCTTTGGTACCTTCTAAACTGGACTTTTTTTACTCATTGTCTTGTAAACCAGCAGATAAACCACTGCGCATATGACATACTGGAACTGGAAGACAGTTCTTCATGATTGGTGGTGAAGTGATCCCTCTTTCTCATGCTGATCCTGAAGGCCAATCCATTTCTAAACACAAAGTGAAGTTCCATGCAGAATCCCACCTCCAAAATCTCAGAGAGAACTTTAGAACACAGACCCACATCGGAAGTCTGGTCCTCATAATACTGTACATAGATTTACAGCTCTAGCTAGCTAATAGTAATGACCTGAAAAACTATATATCTACTCCATATCGTGTAGTTCTCTCACTGGGCAAAGTTAATGCACAATGGAAAAAATCCTATCCCTTTTACTTCTGGAGTCCTGGGTTCAAATCCTAGCTTTATGCAAATCCTGCAAAAAAGAGTTTGACAATACCACCCTAATTTGTAGCAGACTTCTAAATATATTCTTATGATTAATTTACATAGTGCTTATTTGCTGTGGCAACAGGTACATTAATTAGAGAGAAAAAACCATAAAAACAGAACAAAATGTCAAATGCTAAACAAAATCAATGCACCTTGCATTATACTCTGAAGGACATTGGACCCAGTCACTAACAGTCTGTCAAAAGAGTGACTTTCAAAGGTAGGGCCCCTCAAATAACAAACCTCTATCCACAATTGCCACCCTCAACTATTCAAAGCCATGAGTTAGTCCCCCAAAATCATGAGATTAAAAAAAATCCAAAAACAAAAAAAACCCCTCCTGATTTTTAAGCCTAATACATTTGGGGTCCCCCCCCCCCCCTTTTTTTTTTTTTTTTTTTTTTTTTTTTTTTGAGTCTTCAAGACACACTCAGGTTACGTTTTTGAGCTTTTGTCGACATATCCGAGGGGTAAAAACTTGCAATAAAATTTGGAGACTAGCAATAAAATTGCAAGAATTGGCAACATGGCCTGTCACTAGGAAACAGAGTGTTTACATGGACCTTCCAACAGCAAGTATTTCCCCACTACACTGGTGAGAAATGGTAGGGGACAAAAGCTGGGCTCTTAGATTACCAGCTCCCAGACCATTTAGGGTTTTAAAGGTTATAAACTTCACTTTAAATTGCATATGGAAGTGAACAGGGAGTCACTGTTGACTTAACACAGCTGTTGTATGTTCGTTACAGTCCACACTATTCAGAATTCTGGCAGCTGAAACTGTACATTATTTGGAGCTTCTGAACAGACTTCAAAGACAAGGCCCTAAATAGAGCAGATTGCAGATGCCTAGCCAGGAGATAAAGGTCTGCATGACAGCTGAAAGCTCCACACTTGAGAGGAACTGTCTTCTGATCAGTTACAGATAACAAGAGACATTACATGGCACCACTGCTAGCTGGGAACCCTGTATCCAAAGACGGATCAAGTAGGATTAAGGCCGCAAACCATTTCTGGTGGAAGTTCGATATAAATCACAACAGATGGTGCAGGCACCTCTTTTTTATTTCTGAAAATTATCCCCTGCCTACAAACAATTTCCACTTTACAGATTGGGTCACAGCTAGTTAATTTTCATCCAGAGCTCCATCTCAGTTAGAAACTGGGAGAGTAATGACGTTACAGAATTTGGATTTGATGAAGAGGAGATGGGGAGCTGAATATCATTAGCTAACTGGTGACACTGCAGTGTGGAAACATCTCAGTCTCCCCTGGTGGCTGCATATGAACATCACACAAGAGGAGTGACAGATGGAACCACAGGGGGCCTCATATATGAAAGACTTAAAAAGGACAAGCGATTACTCAGCACTACCTCTATATGCAGAAAGACACCAGTGAAGAGCTGCTTGGCCCCTTCCTGCAAGATCTCTCATCAGCTCAAATACACGCTTGTGTCAATGGTATCCAGAGCTACTGGGAGTCCAACAGAATTAGAAAGTGTATATAACACAGTTATCCACTTAGCACAACTGGAGATCTCTGCTCAAGGAAGGCCATATCAATCTATCTAACCGTGCCCCTCCTCCCTTCCCTTCCCCCCTCCCCCCCCCCCCAACACACACGGTGTGTGTCTTGTAAGTATGCACCATACATGTACATGCTGGATATACAAAACAACATACACAAACAAAGGTGTTAAAAAATGATTTACAAAACAATTAAACAAGGCTTAGAAAGTTTAAGATTTTTTAAAATGTTTTTGTTGTTTTACATTTCTCACCTTTTAGAACTTTTTTGTAAATCTCAGAGGGAGCCCAACATATTCCTTTGGAAGTTACTCATTTTTATATAGAGTGCAATGGAGAAACACTGATTTTATAAACTCAGAATTTGACAAAGATTGTATCTTGTTTCTAGTGGTATTAAACTATTTTGTAAGCTATAGTTTGCTGTTATGGAGCCTTCACTCTTCATTAAGGTGAATTTTATTACATAAACATCTATATTTGTACCAGGGAAAGCATGATATTCATCTGAACTGGACATCAGCATGTGCTTGGACTATCTTTTTATCAATCATGCACCGACCACAGTGGTATCTAGGCACCAATGTTTTACTGGATCAGATGCTGAGAAAAATAAAACATTTTGTGGTACTTAGCTTTATCTTTCGTGGGGAGGCCCGTGGAAGGTGAAAGATGAGCCATAATAAGATTCCTTGACTTATTTCCTTTTGCTCAATTATTCTCAGTATGTGCATTTTCTTAGAATTATTGAGAAGTGAGAATAGTTTTATCTGAAAGCATTGCAGTCTAGCATGGCAGAATCAGTTTATTCCTATAGAGTGATGTGTGTTGAAAAGCTTTGGTTGCAGGCAGTAATAGATCAGTATTTTTTATTTACACATACATGATTTAAAAATTCAGTATTCATGCACTTCTAATGTATACAGTTGTGTAATTGACTAAATGCTTACTATGAAATATTTGCAAGCCTAACACACAACTGAAGTGAAGTCTAGCATTCTTAATAAGGGGAGTTCTGTCATGACAAAGACAACGAGTGAGTTACAAATCACAGTTTGAGTCAAAGTCTCCCTGCTAATAGAACTTGCTAAAATATCTTAAGTAAAACCTTAAGTCCCCTAGCAGCTGTTTGATCCACAGAAGCACAGCTGTCTAAACTTTATTGGCAGCAAATGTCATTCTTGCACACAAAGTGTGTGCCTGGAAGACCCAAAGGCACATCTTGGTCTGTTAGTGCTATCACATATGATCACGCTCCCCGACAAGACGTGAAAACTGAAATGGAAAACGTCAACAAACTCTGGCCACAGTGCAGACTGGGGCATGCCCGCTGACAAGCGTGCCACAATGACAGAAATTTACTCTGAGTTGCAATTAGTAGCACTGTCATTTTTGGGCGCTCCTGCCAATTAATTAAGCCTGTCAAATGGAAAAACAGCAGCATTCACATGATAATTTATATAGGGAGAGACGAGCTTAGCAATGCTGCTGCTTCAGCCAACAGAATTCCCTTGGAGCACTTAACCAAAATAAAATAGAATATAAAGAAGTGGAAGAGGGGTTGGGATGGGGGGGTGGGAGGGAAAGAAAGTTAAACTGTCCTTGTTATAATTGTTAACTCTGATCACTCAAGTAGAAGATGGGCTGATTAAAACTCCAAACGAGCCCCTAGCTCGCTTAAATCTCAGAGTCCGGAATGATAGAATCAGAGGAGTTTATTCATACCATTAAGCCCCAGAGAACTTAATTGAAAGAAGAGCATAGCCCGGACCTTGACAAGCGGGAGGTCACAGTAATTGCTGCCGGACATATTTAACATTAAGATAATCAGGCCATTAATTACCCTTTGGATCATTAAATCAGCCAGTTGCAAAATGAAATTTCTGCCTCTATTACTCACTTGAGAGACCACAGGGGTGGCTTTTAATTTATCAGTGAGCTTGAGATACAAAGGACCAGGCTTGGGGAGGGAGGAAAGGGGGAGAGAAAGGGGCTTGCTTCAGCAGAGGCAGAAATATCAATCCGCCATGCTTGGTGATCGTGGCAAATTAACTAGGTAAGATAACCTCAGCTTCTAAAGGCAGAAGCTGGGGGTATGTAAATAGATGAGGGCAGACAGGGAGATCAGAGCCTGCACACCACTTAGCAGGATAATAAAGGAAATCATCCTTGATTATCAGTGCTAATTTGGACACTGCCGGTAGCTTGTTATGCGTGTTCTGAGTAGCATTTAATTAATTCAATTGCTTGTTAATGAGGGAAGTGACATGTGGGGAGCAGATGCCACCCAACTGCAGATGGGCTCTGGTCAGCCCATCACAATAAAGTCTCTCTCTCTCTCTTTTTTTTTTTTTTTTTACCCCTTCCTTCCCTCTCAGCCCTCCTTCTCCCACCTCCCCCACACCTGAAAATGGGAAAGGTGTCAAGCATGAAAGAACATTCAAAAGGGACAAAACACTGACCTCGTCAGGCCAAGAACCGTTAAGAAATAATAAGACCTGACACTTTTGGATATATAGGTACTAACGTTCCCTGAGGCTGCATTTGTAATGGTGCATCCTTATGCCAGAAATCTGAGACCAACATGGCTATGCTGTGATCTTATGGTCAAACTAAACAAAACAAAGAAAGGTTGATACGGACTACCTTTACAAAATTCAGCATATGCTACAGGGCTTCAACGGCTCACAGTTTTGATATATTTGCCCTTTATCAATATTCACTGTGTGCATAAATAGAAATGAACTGATATTCTAAGAAAAAGGAAGGACAAACTTATTTAACCGATAAATCAGCTTCTGGTTAACCTGAAGGAGCCGTCAGTACCAGGGGACCAACACATTCTCTGTAGTGGCCATTATCTTTGCATGGTAAGGAGGTAGCTTAGACGTTAGCCTGGAGTTTGGAGGGGGGAAAAAAAGTCCGCTAAATATGCCAAGCTGCATAATGTTTTCTCTGACACCATCTAACTCAGTTTATTTGAGAGAGGGGATCAAACTAGATTTCACATTTTAAGGTAAAGGATAATTTCAGAAACTCTCAACTCCTAATTCAAGGGTTCTCAGACCGAGTTAAGAACCTTTTCATATTTACTCCTCAATTTTGGGATAAATTTTAAGTGGGAATAGAGGGTCCTGAGCATTTCTGAAAATCCCAACAAGGCAACTCAAAAGTTGGGCACTCAACATTTGAGGCATAAATTAATGAATAGCTTCAGAAAGATTGGCCTTCATAAAAATAAGTGCACAGAAAGCCTCACCACCAGCATATACTGCTTCTCTTGTGACTGTTGGAGAGCTCTATTCTAGATGGTGGCAAAAATATCCTCAGAGCAGCAATCATATGGGCAAGAACAGTGCATGCAGAAAGCTTACCCTGATAATATATATATATATATAATTTGTGGGAAATGAAAATGTCCACAAAATAATCCACTATTCTGATGTAACTTCAAAACAACTCTGACAAAGACACATACAAACATCATGCATAAGATTTTTTAATTCTGATTCCAAAGGCTGACTTCCCTCACTTACCTCCAACAATACCTTCACATTCCTTAATCAAGTAACTTCTGTCCTCCTGCCCCACTGCTAATACCCACAAACCACTTCAGTATCACACCATTCAAAATCAATTTTTAAGTGTGTGCTTAAATAGTATCAATAGCAATTAGAGAGGAAAATCCTGATTTCATCCTCAGATCCGGTTAATTGTCGTAACATTGATCTACTCTAATTTGACTTCTCACTCCAAATTAAACCCACATTACTGAGGGAGGGATTGAGGGCAAATCCCCCCCAGACAATAAATTTAATATTGAATACACTTGAAAAAATGGAAGTTGTTGCAGGATCCATACCAAAAAGATTTTTTTTTTCTTCCTGGGAGTAATTAAAAGATGCTTTTCATGACTAATGATCCCCCTGTTTAGAAATAGGAAGTCGATATTCCTTCAGCAGCAGTCTGCTTCAATTTGTCACAATGCTCCAGAAGTTTGAACGGCAGTTCTCAGGACTGCTGATAATTGCTGGAACCAATTAGGAGCTTTCTAAAGCTGACCTAATCAGGGGCCCATGGACAACAATCAGAAGGCCAGCTGTTCACATTTTCTTTTTAGTTTCACAAATTCTACCGGATGGTTTTTTCCCCCCCTGCTTAACAAAGTTTCCATGCTTACTAGTAATTCACATTTCTTTCTTTCCTCATCATTTTCATACAACTGTCCTCAACCCAAACTTTAGCTTGTATAGACCGTGACTACTTATTTACTCAGTAGTGCTTCCTCGAGGGAGCACATTACACCTGTGTTCCCATAGTCTGCACTGGCTTCCAATTTGTTTCTTGGTGCAATCCAAGGTGTTGGTTTTGACAGAGAGCCTCTAAATGGTCTGGAGTTCTTGCTATCTCAGACTGTCTCTGACCCCTTCTGTGATACATATCGTAGATGTTAAGATCAGCAGAGGTGTTTGGGCTAACAGCCCCCGGTATAAAGTAGGATTGCCAGTGGCAGAACATTTCGAGTGAAGTCTTCAGCGCTGGAACTTTTGTACCCCAGTCTGATCGTCTCTTCATTTGTTGACCTTCAGAACATGTTGGAAAGCCTGTCTGGTTTCCAAGTCCTTCTCAAGGAGAGGTTTGAGTGGGTTGAGAAGGAAGAAATTCAATTGGGAGGTTTTTTATATTGGGTTCAAGTCAATTTTGCTCGAGCTTTACAAGTATTTAGAAAGTTCCACTGTGCTAGAAGAGTGAAGCTGTTAACCACGGTCCTCATCCCTCACCTCTCCTCTCCTCAGCCAATACACTCCCACCTGTTTTTTAAATACAACCCAGGACATGTTACTGTGAAGGGTAGGGTGGGAAAAAAACACTACTTATTCCTCTGAATCTTTTTCTGCTGTTCCCCCCCCCCCCGTCTTATCCTCTCTTCCTACATTTCCTAGCACATGTTTGCAGGTCCCGCTCAGAGGCTTGAGTAGGCATGTGACAAGCAAGAGGGAGCGTGGGTCAGTGCGTGAGGTGAGCAGAGTGGGAAATATGAGAAATTAAGGAGGTCTGTGGAGAGATAGGGAGTGACTGGGATGTGGGAGTGGAGAGGCCACGAAAGATGAGTGACCGTGTTTGGGTGGAAGATGAATGGGTAAGTACAGAAGGATGAGAAAGCAGGGAGGCAGTGATTTCTTCCCCCTCTGCCCAAAGGAGCTTCTATGACTCACCAGGACAGGGAGCCACTAAGTCATGAGTGTATGAGTTGCTGGCACCCCATGTACCAGCCAGCAGCCCTAAGGTTCTGGATGGTCCCTGAACTGTGTGAAGGATCAGTAAGCCTAAGCCTGTGGAGGGGACATGATACAGCATTTCCGCTATGGCTCAGAGCGGACTGATCTCCCTTCTTCTCCCCAGACTGCAGGTCTGTAGGATGGCGCGCTTGTGATTTCTCCTTTTGCTCACAGCCTCCAAACCCCATGACAAAGATACCCAGCCACTATAACTCATCACATCCAGCTCCCCACCTATACTACTGCTGACCCACTCTCCTGCTCACCCACCAATCTCAGAACCTATCTCATGTCCCATCACAGCACTTTTTCTCAAGACTCCAGGTCCATAGCAGAGTGTCAGTCTTTGGCTCTTTTTTGTGAAACTGAACTCAGGACAACACCAGGTTTGTTTGTTCAATATAAAATTCTCACACCTAACTTACGTTCCAAGTGGTGGTGAGTAAAACTGTGAAACTCCAAGAATGATTATGAAAAGTTCCAGAGGGGTAGCCGTGTTAGTCTGTATACAGCAAAACAACGAGAGTCCTGTAGCAGCTTAAAGACTAACAAATTTCTGCAGGCATAAGCTTTCGTGGGCTGCAACCCACTTCGTCAGATTCATGAAATGGAAACCACAGATAGGAGGTATATATATACATCCAAGGGTGAGAAACATAACAATGGGGAGGGCAAGTGCTAACAAAGTCAATACAGTTAGGGTAGATGAGGACTACTCACAACCATTGATTAGAAGGTGAGAATGTGTGATTATGATTATATTACACTAGATGAACCCAATTCAGTGTCAGAGAACAAGGTTAAACTTCAAAGCAGGAGGATTTTAAAATGTTTCTTGCGCAAAAGTTATTAAATATTTTACTAAAAGCCATCAAATATGCAACTGGCCCATGTTGAGTTATTGTTCCAAATTTTGAGAAGAAAAATCAATCATTAAAGTGTGTAACAGGGATGTTAGTCTTGCTTTAAGCTAAAATTTCAGCATAACTTTAACTATGCTGTTGCGGGCAACATTCCCATTATACATATTTATACATACACACCCCGATCCTGAAATATGCATTTATTAACGTGCATAATATCACTGTGTGTTCAAAAGGATTTACTTTTTTTTTCAAGTTACTGACAAATATAAAAACAGCTGGAAAAGTACACAACAAAATACATACATGAAGGAAGTGTAGAGATGCAGGGACAGTTTAAAATAAATTCTAAGTAAGGAATATAAAGAGAAAATGCAACCACCTAAGCAAGCCTTAATTCAAACATTGGCAGAGAATTGAAATATTTGATTGCAATACTAACGTTATCCTTCCATTGAGATCTTTTTTGTGATATAGGTTTACCAAGACAATTTCTTTCATTTATTATATCCAGTTTTATGGCAATTTTTAAAAATATTGTGAATTGAAATATTGAGAGTGAAGGCTATCTGTAATATTCAGTCGATAAATCTTTCCAATGCTTCATTTTTAAAGAGCTATAGATATTGTAAACGATTAAACAGTGTCTCCAGCTTAAGCCTACAGTTATTGGATAATGCTGCTGATTTAATAACAATGGTTTAAGTTGGATCTATTTTAATTTGTGCAATTCTTAATTTATTTGATCTGTGTAATAAATATATGCATGCGCATACAGGACATTCAGTTTCTGTACATATGAACACCATGTGTATGTCTGAGTATGCACATATTTAGATGGACAGCTGTGTATATAAATAGCCTGATTAATACACTGCCTTCATTCTCTAAGATGAACCAAAGGTGGCACCACAAATTCATTTTTCAGTGCTAACGAAATAATGCAGTAAGATATGGTTAACTTTATTACAGTCAACAGAATAAACCTATTTCTCTTCTATAGTAGGAGGCCCATGTATAGATTCATAGTTATCCTTTCAGTAATTGTGATATTGGACAGAATCAACACCAGAAATGAAGCATGTGCATTTAAAAAAAAGGCAAAGTACCCGTCTGTTTTATTCTCTTACATCCAAGAAGCAAACACTGACAGCAAGTGCTAAACTTTCATCATAATATCTGAACCCTGGGGACTAAACAGTGTTCAGATGCAGTTGGCTCTACATGTTAGCCCCCTGGAGTGTGGCACTGTGACAACTGCAACGCACGCACTTCTGAAGGCAACTTAAAAGGTTGGATTAGCTGGGCAAGGTAGTCCAGGCTCCTCCTCAATTCTGAAACCTGCTCTGCTGATATAGATACTGCCAGTGGTCATGTTGCTTTCCCAAAGCCAGTATTTCTCAATTGTTCAGTGTGGATATCAGCTCTTACACCCATCACAGTTAACTTATTTTTCTAAACCATTTAAAATTTTTAAGCCATTTGCCACATATAATATGGATGCACTACAAAAACAACCTTAGTTTTAAGGTAACAAACCACACTGAGAGGATCTTCCATATGTTGAGCTATGATTTGTAGATAAAATATTGTATTAATTATGAAAAACCATACTCTTACCCAATAGATTGATTCCTTTACATATATTGCATAAGGAAATTAAGCAGCATCATTTTGAACAAGACTCTCAAAACAATAATAGCAATAACATATGGCCCCAAGAATTCAGTTAGGTGTAAAAGAACACGGCAATTTGCTGGGTTAGCTTGTGATTACTGAAAGCACACTGCTAATTACAGTAAAGTATTCAGAGGGTCAGATTTTCTGGTTCATCAAAAGATAAACACACAATACAGTCAATTGAGGACGCAGGCACAAGAGTTTGGGAGGCTTAAATTTCCTACTATTTCCAAGACTTCAAAACTGCTGAGGCAACCTTGGCAAGTACAAAAGTTACCAAGTTCATTCAATTTTTGGCAAGACTTTACATTCAGTGACATTATGCTGAATTTATATTTTAAATATACATTTTTAAAAAGTGGTGCCTGAAGTTAGGCTCCTAAAGTCCATATGTAGTAAAAAGTGCAAGACCCAGCAGGCTCTCCTTGAAATTAGCAGGCTTGAAAATCAGGACACAGACTTAGATGCCTAAATCTGTATTTATGTGCTTAGTTTTAGATATTCATTTTTTAAAATCTTAGTCACAGTTTTGACATATGGATGCTTTGTATGCATTTGTTCAAAGGGAATAAAATAGCCTACCTTGTGGAGTCTGAGGAGGGTTTCATACGTCCCTGGTTACTCTCCTCCCACACACTGTTTGCTAACTCGTTCCCAATGGATGACATCACCTTGATGAGTTCTATTGGCCAATCATCCAGGTCAAGTGACCGGACACGTGACAAGTGTGTGCCAAGGTTCCGGTGTATACCTGAGCATTCGATACACATGAGGGCTCCCAGATTCAGACTGGCCCAGTCTGGGTCTACAGGAAGACAGACACAAGCAATCACGAAAAAACAAAAAAAAAACTCCTTGTGACACATTCTAAACCTCTCTTAGAACTGAAGAGCTTATGGATAACCATTGTGGCTGGGGAAGCAAGAGGAGTAATATTCAGGTCTCTTGAACTCACAGCACAGTTGGGAAGCCTGACAAGAAGTGGAGGTAAAAGTTTGGTTTTTAGATGTAGCCCTATTAATGTGCCACTACTCCTACAGACCCTAAATGAGTTGACAAGAAATAGTGGTGGTCTCAAAGGAAGGCACATGCAACACTCCAACAATCTAAGGGAAAATGTGGTTCTAAAGAGAAAAGAAGCACAGGGAAAATAAAAACAGGGTAAAGCAGGTAGCTCAAGATGAAGTGGTAGAAAAAGTTCCTCCTTGGGTTGCTGGAACAACTTGTAACCAATTACTACCAAAGAAAAAGGAAAAGAAAATCTGCTTGATGCAAGATTGCTGTTGTTAACTATATCAACTCCCTTAATAACCATCTATTTCATCACCTACAAATTACATTTACATCTAACACACTATGGGGTATGTTTTCATCTCTAAGATCATGGAGATGAGTATTAAGATGAAAAACATGCAACTTTGAACAGTCTTAGTTTTAGTGGACTAGCAAGAATGATTCTACAGAAAAATAATTACCCCCCAAATGATAAGGCTGTGACAAACCTGGCAAAAACCGGGAAATTCAAAGTAATTTCCCAAGGAGTATTATTTGTGTCACCATCCTATGTTATTTACACGTAGGTTTGTCTGAACCTCTCTTGAACAAGTATTTATTTTAACACATGTAATGAAAGGCTTCCAAGGGAGGATTTTTTGGAGATGCTTTTCTTTCTGTCAGATCTTATCTACCTTTCTTTTCCTGGGGAACACTATGGAGATCTGAAGAGCTAGCATGATATCATTAAAATCAATCAGGAAAAACCTGGCTGAGAGGGCAGATTTTTATTCAAACTGTATAAAATTTAACAGTGGTCAGAAAATGGGATTCCCCCACTCTCCTGGTGTAGGAAATTTCAATTTCAGTAAATTATTTTTTCTTAATTTTCTGCAACAGAAGCTGAAAATGTTTCTGCAACTGAAAACTGCCAAAAACTGAAAATATTTCTGGTTTTCAGCCAAAAAATTTAGTTTTTGGACACAAATTTTCAAGGAAAGCAGACACTTTCCATAAATTTTTTTCTTTAATTGAAAATCCAATTTTCCATAAAAAAATGTTGATGGAAATGTTTTGATCAGCCCCAATAAAACAGTTTTTTAAAAATGTAACTCAAACAAGAACAGAACTAATTGTTAAAAGTTTGTTGTCATTCCCAGCTCTTTGATTAAGTGTTGAGAAAGCTCAGTGCAAACGTTAGATTTCCAATGAGTGCTGTGAAGATAGGGTAAGACAACACTTGCTATTCCTTTCATGATTTCTTTATATATCATACAGGATCTACAAAAGGCACACATCTATTTCCCCTGCCTAACCCTCCAGTCACCTTTATGAGATAATTTTCATGTCTCAAAGAGTACATTGGGGGACTTGAACAATACTGAAAGCTAGCTGAAAAGATTTTAAAAAATAGTAAATGTTTAAGGTCCAAATTAGTAGCAGAGTGTGTGTTAAGTTACAATTCACAAATGATTGCAAGTTGGAATAAAAGCTCTCTCATTGACCTGCCAAAGCCTGATTTTAGGGTTCTGTGCTTCTCCTCCAACACTGGTGACATTACTAACAACCAATGGGGAAACTGCAGCTCCCTACTCTATTTTAGGCCTTGTGACACTCAGAAGTAAGGATATATAAAAGACTATTCCTCAGTTTCTTTTCTGACTATATGAGAAAGCAGAGTGGGAATTTGGAACTATTTAGGCAATCATCTCAAAGAGCCAAAGTTCTTCAGACATGTCTGCACTGGAAAATTATCAAGTAGTAATAGCTTATAAAGGAGATGGTTCTGAGGAATATTTGTTAAATAAAAATTAAACAACTCTCCTGTACTGAGCATCATATCAAGTAACCAGATCAAGTGAACAACGGTGCAAAAAATCAGAACAGAACTCCAAGTGTCCGCATTATATATTTCTGTGACAGAGTCATCCCTGAAGTATGCTGTAAAATTTGCTTGGGACCTAACAGAACATTGCTCCGCATCCTCAAGTTTTGGAATAAAGGCCATAACAGGTCTTAATACTGTCTTACCTGTTTAGAGATGCTCTCTGAGAACAGGTGGACTTCCCTTAGATCTATCCCTACAAGCCATAGACTGTATCAAAGATGGGCAATTATGTTTGTTCTACCAACATACCCTCATCAGTCAAACTGTGTAATCTAGCCTACCCGGCAGCATGTCCGATTTATGAAAAACTACTAGCAGGTTTATAGAGTGTTGTAAAGGAACATATGAAATGATCAGAGGCCTTGATTCAGCAAAGTACATAAGCAGGTGCTTAAAACTTTAAGCACATGCTTAAGCCTCACATGCTTAAATGGGATTTAAATGCATATATAAGTGCTTTGCTGAATCATGGCATTAATGAAGAATTTACATGTTTTCTTATGAAACACTGAGGATCAGTCATCAAGTCTTGTGTATCTCAGACTCTTCTTTGCAGAAGTTATTGCCATTAAAACATGCCTTCAGGCTCAGGTGGAAAGAGAACATAAATGGTGGTTCCATCAGATTTATCTTCACAAAAATTAAGAATGGAGATTGTTCAGGAATGAGGTAGCTCACAAATAGTTAAGAAAATATTTAGCTTAGTCTTCTCAGAAATCTTTTAATAACTACACATGCCAAGACTAAAGATCTCTGTGTTGGCTCCTTGATGGCAAGATGACAAGAGATCTAGACTGTCTTTGAGCATTGTTAAGTTCACCTTCCCTACTCTGTGCTGAAGAAATATTAATCTACTTCCATGGACAATGCTAGTAACATCCAAGTAGAGCACCAAACTTGAATATAATCAAGAAGTCACTAGAAATCTTTTCTGGATGATATCTCAAGTTTCAATAGCTAGAAAATATGGTCATGTATGAAGACTACAGATCTTAAGTGAGTAGATATAAACAGACTTGAGAATGAGATAGCTCAGGTCATGAGAAACGATCCCCAGAAATCCTAAGTTGTTCACAGCAGTTCCCAACAGGAAAATACAAAGTGACAGGACTGAATCAATCCACTTCCAAAAACAAAGTTTTGCAAGCTTGGAACAAATGGCCTGATTCTTTTGATTTTATTAAAAAAAAATAGCAATAGAGCTGTTGATGACTTTTCTTCCAATGTACTCTTCTGAACAATTGTTCTCAAATGAATTTTAAGGCAGACAACAGGAACTGACTGGTGAATGATATATAGTTCATCATGTGATGCTGTAAAACACAAATAAGAGCGTAGAAAAGCTCTTTTCTGAAATTTAACATAGCAGAAGTCCCACTGACTTCTGCACCTCCAGCAAAGTGAGTATTTCCCTTGTAATTTCATGTCATGTCTCGCAAAAATGGTTCCCCAGTGATATAGGGTGAAAAAACATATCTATGAAGTAGAGCTTGATAACTGACAATACACTTGTTGTCTTTTTCAGAAGGTGCAAATCAAAGACTTCTTGGAGCAACCTGCTCCATTCCTTGTTGATACCACCAAAAATCTTGGGGCTGGAGGACTATAAAAATACTCAAAACATCATGATTCATTCTCTTCTTCTTTGTGGAGACATCAAGACAAGCTAGAATGAAGCAAAATTCTCTGACTGTTCAAGCAGAGCTACATTTATTGGATAAGCCATTGTTTTTTCTCCAGTATGTCAAACAGCAAATGTGACCTTTGTAGAACAACTGACATTTCCAGATTAAAAGCTTCAGCAATCCTGTGCAAGAAATTCTGAAAACTTTTGAAATCCACAAAAGATAATGGTGATAAAAATACTTGTGCATCAAGATGGAGGGGATGCTCAGAGTCACTATCCCTTCCAAGAAGTTCCCCCTTTTCTTCACTGTGAAGAGAATCACAATATCATATTGGTCATCATCTGTAAAAAGGGCTGAGGGGGAAACTTCTTGGTCTCTGTTTTGGGGTAGATCTCTAAGGAGAAGAACACTCCCTGTTTAAAGACTTGTTTTATGAAGGACTTGATAGATTGGTTCCCACCAAGCTCAACAAACTCTCTGAACATAAGGTAGCCCTGGGCCAGATGAGGAATCCCTCAATGAAGCAGCCTCACAGACAGAGGGAAGTTGTCTTGCAAAGAAGCAGAAAAAGAAGTCCACATCTTCTCAGTGCGGAGCTCATGCTTTGACATTTCTCACCCTCTATTCTGCCCTTACAAATGGATTCACTGTGAGGCATGGATCCGACTGGCTTGATATTACAACCTTGGGTCCTATTAGGTCCAAAACATACAGTACCAAAGTATTAACTGTCCCAGGTCCTTTGAATTAGGAGATTTGCCCTGTGCTGAACTACCACCACCACCCATTCCCATTTTTTTCTTTTCTTTTCTTTTTTCATTATGATTTTGGAGACCCCAAGCTTACTGGACCTGTGGCTCTCTGGAGCTTCTTTGAAGGCCTTAGACCTGACTGAGATCTATCCTTTGATTTCCACCTGAGCCCGCTTCATGGAACGAGCCAAAGCACTTTGGGGCACAGACTCAGCTGGGTTTTCTTCAGCAGCACCACTAGTCTTATGTGGCTCCTCCCGAAGGGATGGATCACAATTCCTTTCATACCCTCTGGGATAAGGCAACACAAGTGGTGCATTGCCACAACATAGTACCTTCTGAGACACAGCAAGTACTCTGATCTGGCAGTAACATCTGAGTCACACAAAAGGTGCAGTGTTTGAGGCCAGCCTTTTCCCCTGGGACACCTATTCTGTCACTCTGTTCCGACATGGGAAAAGAACAGAAGGGCATTGACATTGACAAAATCTAGGTCCCAGGCTGCTAAAAAGCCAAGCTGTCAGAACCATGCAGTGACTATTCCTAACCAACAAAACAACACAAAAGTAGTAACACCAATAGGAACTAAAACACTAAAATGAACTGTTAAGAAGGTAACATACAATAGTATTGGAAAAATAGGATGAACGAGGATTCTGATCTTGAAGCCAATGGTGGTAGCTGAAAGGAACTGAGGGCTGGCTGGGGGATGCAATCTCTTATGGTATCTCCCATTGCTTCTGAATATTTTGATTTGTGAGGGTGCAGACTTGGCCCATAATGGCCACTGCTTTCCAAAGGGTTCTGAGCTCTTGTGTTTGGGGTGCATACATGCCAGAAGTGAGGACATACAAAAGCAAGGCTTGAAGAAAGACAGCCTGGCAGGCCCACAAAGGCAAAATGCTGTTTAAAGATTCTCTCTGAGAATGCCTGCTTGAAGAATACCTTTTCAAAATTAAAGCTTCACATTTAATGGTGCACTTGAAATTGGAAGTGGCTACAAGTCTCAAAGAACTTTTGAGCTATACCTTCAAGTACACTAATAAATGATTGGTTGAATCTTAGCAGCAAGGTCTAGCAGATCGCCCTTCAAGCCTATCCTGAGTAATCGGGGTGAGGTTCTGGTGAAATCCAATAAAGTAAAAGACAGGAGCAGAAAAACCGTATTTCACAATGTAGTTTGCTGACACACAGTAGAATTTTGAAAAAACAAAATACATATTTAGGCCATTTTGCAGCACTCATATAGAAAGGAGCCATTTTTGCATGCATATTTTATATATTTCACTTGAGCTCTATCAGCTGCTGAGTAAATCTCAAAGTTGGTAACTATATTGACAGGAAAGACGTTTTATGAAACAACTGTTTTAGTCTGTCTATGACAGAATATACCTTAAAGCAATAAACTCATTAGTTTACCATATAAATTCTTCTTTGTTGGATTACTGGCCTACAGAATGTAAAGTTCCTGCAAAAAGTACCTGTAAAACTTACACCAAAATTCTGTGCAGAACAGGTCAATATGCTGCCTAGACAGTATCTTAATTAGGGTCCAGAGCTCTAGAACTCAATGTCCAATCCAGCAAGGGTAACACTACAGAGGCAGCGTGCTCACCTCCGCAGGGATGGAGCAACTGGCGTTGTTCCTGACCCACCTTCAAGAACCTATGAATATCTGATAGATTTCAATGGAAGTAATGTTAAACCTTCCTTAATTGCAAGGATGTGTTGGCATGAATTGGGCCCTCTGAAGGGCCAATGAAAGGGAGAAAACGAGAGGAACTTAATGGTTTTTACTCACATTTTTAAAGAGTAAAAAATGTCTGGATGTGAAGTACTTTTCTAAAGTAATAGGGACAGTTAAATGTTCTCTTTATACATTAATGTTCTATTCTAAATGCCTGATAGTCTTTTAATACCCCCCCTTTCCCTCCAAGCCAACTGAAGAATAAGCAGGTTAATGGGATAGAGATATGGTGAGTTTGTTGATGGGTTATTGAGATCAGTTTTATTGTTAATTATATGGACAGTGAATTAAGTTTGTGAAAACTTGTGCATTTCTGTATGAATTGTTTTCAAATTTAGGGATGGTGCTAAAATATTTAAGTAGATAACTACATAGACAAGTTTATAGAACAGTGGGTCTCTAAACATCAGTTTTAAGATAAAAGCAAAAAAAGCAACAAAAATTACTAAATTTTCATTTTTAGTCCTTGTACAATTAAAAGAAATTTAAAAGAAGAAAGAATTTTCAAATATCCTTTCATCCTATTTCTCCAACTGGGACCTTGTATTGTTAAGTTTTAGCCCTGAGCTAATTTTTATACCTGACTTACAAACCCCTAGAAGGAGGGGTAATAAAGAGTAGTGATCTCAATTACAGAGGGGTGAACAGCACCTCTGAAATTAAACTGGCCCCTTTGCTAACTGTTAGACTGTATATTTTAAAAGAATTCAGAATAAAAAAAAGCACTAAAGGAAAGAAATACAAAATCAATTTTGTAGCCTTCCATTAGTAACCCATATTTTATTTTCCTTTGTCAGCAAAAGGAAAAAAGCAGAAAGCTCAAGTAAAGCTTTACATATCTATCAACACTGCTGGGGCAAATGATTTTTTCCCCCTTATTGGTGGACAATGGTAGCATCTTATGTTGAAAAGAAATATGAAACAAAACCGTTTTTTCCTCAACTTCAAAGACAACGTATGAATTCATGTTGAATGTAAGAGATGAAATACTGGTGAAAAATCGAGGCTTAATATAACACAGCATGTATTAATAACCAATTAATGTAAAATAAACTTGACTAATCAACCTTCATAATGAACAACAAACTTGCAAAGGGATGTGAAATACAATACCAAGAGGGCAAGAAGCAGAACAGGTGTTCTCTTAAACCTGGTCCAAAGAGAATGCGGAAACTTTATAAAGCCAAGGATAACAGTCCTTGTATAGCAATGGCTGTACTTACCTTGTGCCTTACAGTCCACACAATGTGAATTGCCTCTGATGTTTCTTATTGACTGAAGAGCCATGGCCTCATTCTGACTTGTCAGTCGGGACTGTGTATATTTAAAGAAACACACACATAAGAAACAAGAAGGTTTAGACAACACAATGGTCAGGTACGTAAAAAGCAAAAAAAAAAAAAGTTCAGATCAGGGTTGAATGAACGTGATCAGGAAATTTAACATCTTTAATTTGCTTCTCAAAGAGTTGATCCTCTGGCATCTTTAAGTACCACAGTTCAGTGTTTAACAAGCCCAGCTACCGGTTTCCATTGACAGCTCAAACTTTTATTGAAGCTCCATGCATAGAACATGGAAGTGTGTGCAGTTATGAGATATTGAACTAGACTCTGACCGATAGTGGGATTGTGTAGAGGAAAGCTGAGCTGAAAATGAAGCACACCATTCATGACTAACATGATCATAATATGGTACTTTTTGGAGACAAATTACGTATTTTATAAAACCCATTTTTTATTGGTGCTCGTTTACATGAAGACTAAGAGATGGTCTGCAAAGGAAACTGAACTGAAAGCCTTTTATCATCAAAAGGTCAGATTTAATCAGATGGCTACAATGGGTGTTTCTCTCCACTCTGGCCTGCTCATAACTCCTACTTTGACCTGGAGATAGAATTTCCCACATAGAGATAGCTCAACTTCAACATCAGCTAAATCTTGCAGTCTCTCTTGGGCAAAAAATTCTAACTGCACCAAATCATTGCCATTGAATTAAATGAGAGCTGAATCAGGCCTTATATATGGTGGTTTCAGATATACACTTCTGCTCTGTCAACAGGACACTGAGTCCTGAGACAATCTAATTCATTTCACTTATGCCTTCAAAGTGCTTCTTGAGCCCTAGCTCCAATGATAAAAATCTTCCAGAAAACTTTACAAGAAAATCCCCATACAAATATAACTTTAAGTGGTTTCTTTTTTTTTTTTTTATTTTAAAGACTCTTGCCTTTATATAAACCAAAACATAATTCTCTCTTCAGCTACTGTGTGTTAAATATTCAGCATTCTTTACCTCCTATTACATTAACATTTTGTACTAGTATTTGCAGTCTATACTCCATTGTCATCTTGTAATGTATGTCATGAAGAATGTGATTCAACGAAAACAGGACACAGAGAAATAAATTGGCAGTGATTTTTCTCCTCCTCAGATATAAAAAGTCAATTTTTAAAAAAATGGGAAGTAAATTACATTACGATAATAATTACTGTGGTCTGGTTTACCCTGATTATTATAAAGGTAATAAAAGAAGGCAGTCATTTCAAAATATAGGTCCCCTTCTTAATGATAAAGCAGAACATAAATCATTACAGAAGTTGCCTTAAATGGATAGCAATAGGATCTACAGGTCTGTGAAAAGTATCTGCCCACTCACCTCCTATTTTCTAGTTTTTAAATGTTGGAAGATCAAGAGGCTCATTAATAGCAGCAAACTGTCAGTCCTCAACAGAAAGAAACTGGGGTTGGGGAGGTATCAGTTTTCAATAAATAGTTTTGCAGACAAAGCAGAAGAAATTGCTTGTGCCAAATATGAATGTGATGAGGATAGCCTATCCCCAGAACACCCCAAAAATAGCCATGTTTTTGCTTCCTGGTTGGCCTAAGATTGGCCTAAGATTTGGACTAAGATTTGCTTCCTGATTGGCCTGAGATTGGCCTAATAGCAAAACCCCAAAGAATGAATTACATTCAATTAAAGGAAAGAAAAACTACACAATAGTTTCACAAAAGCAGTATTTGGACACAAGAATAATTTATCAATACTTACGGTGACCAGATAGCAAGTGTGAAAAATGAGGACAGGGGATAGGGGGTGATAGGCACCTATATAAGACAAAGCCCCAAATATTGGGACTGTACCTATAACATCGGGACATCTGGTCACCCTGTCAATACTTCTGAAATGTGTACCATCTTATACACAAGTCTGCTCCTACTCACATGGATAACAGTGCACATTATTATTAAGTAATTTAGAGTATTTAATGGAATGCTGCCATAGCGAAGACTTATCTTATAAATAAGCTGTTCTTTTCACAGTCCTTAAAGGCTTTCCTATAGACCCCCACCCCAAAATTAAGTTTGGATTGTTAAAAGCAGATACAACCGGTAACAGTCACAAGGTAGTTAAAGGAGCTAATGAGCCAATCAAAAGATTAATATTATACACCTGAAATTATGAGAGATGGAGAAGGCCAAAAAATCCAAATAGTTTAATTTATTTAAATATAAAATCAAAATGTGCAACAGGATAAAATATATCTCACACTGAATTATTACAGAGGCATACAAGTTTGTATTGCTTACTTTTCCTCAGCTTTTTGTATCCAATGAGTAAATGATGACTGTGTTTACTTTTCACAATACCCTAGATCCTGATATCTCTTTAATGATCGCTCTGTGTCATTTTGTGCATCTTACCTTATTCTTACTGCTCTCACATGACTGTAAACTGGCCAGGATCTGACTCTCTATGGCTTGTACCCAAGCATCTCTTTCTTCATATGTGGTAGCTTCAAAGTGCCAAGTCTGGCCGGTGAGGGAAACAATGATAAACTCAAAGTTTTCTTCTTGTTCTGAAAAACAGCAGTGGGATGAAAAGTTTATGTTTAATGAAACCAGTAATCAGTTCTAAAAAGTGTCCTTTACTTGGTCAGAATCTCTATGGTGCTACAGGCAAACGTAGGTTTGGACATCTGATTCCAATCCAAACATATCCCTACCCTCATGAAGCATCATGCTTTGCCAGAAAATGCCTCCAAGATTTTGTAGCTTTTTATCGGTTGTTTCCTGGCTTCATAATATTATTTGATGTAGATGAAGTACCGACTATTTTAGGGAGATATGCAATTTTTAGTAAAAAAGCAGCCTATCTTCCTCTGACCATCAGAGGTAGCTAAGAACCAACATTAGAAGTGAAGTCTGTCTATTGTAAAATCTGCTGAAGTACATAGCAAAATAAGTTAAGATGAACATTCTACCAAATAAAAAAATTATAGCACAAATCCTCTGGAGTAAATTTTTCTCTCATGTATATGTTATATGTATGCATCATATACAATATATATAATGCATGTTAAGAGTGTATGTGTGTATGCACACACAGCTGCCCACTGTCTTGAATACTATCTTTTCCCTACAGCTCAAATAAACTGCAATACAGGATTAATATTAGTTCAATACTTTCTTCTCAGCAGTTTAGGGAGACTGGAGAAGCAATGAAAATGATCTCAGGAGCTAGTGGAAGGGTCACCAGACTATCCAAGGATAACAGGAGCATAAGAAAAATACTTCAGGGCCAGAGGAACAGTATAAAGAAATTATCAGTGAAATTGCAGGGAAGGAGACACAGATTCCAAACACACTTAGGACACCAAAGCCAAATAAAAAAGTTTCAAGGAAGCTGAAAAAAGTTCAAGGAAGCATGGAACAAATAGAATAAAAGAGTACAATGTACCAGGAAACAAAGTATAATGGGTTTGCTTTAGAAAGGGAGTTTATGTTCATTTGTCTGCTAATACTTATACGTTTACAGCCAAGAAACTCTTGCATTAGTTTGTCACTCATAAACATGTACAGATAAATGACAAATCTAAAAACTAGTCCATTTAAATATAGCTCTAATGCTCACTGGAAATCATTCTTTCCATCTCTGCGGCAGCAGTTTTTCCCCAATAAATTCAAACTCCAATCTACAGGCCAAAGCATCCACTGGTGTAAATTGGCGGAGCTCCACTAACTTCATTAGAGCTTTGCCAATTAAAAAACAGCAGATAAAATGGCCCAAAATTTAAGATGTCCAGGACTCACTTTCACTTAAACAACCTGTCCGGGATGGGTCAGGCTCAGCCTGGCTGAAAGAAGAGATCTATCAATGGCTGGACAAAAGGTTCTCCCTGGCGCAGGTCAGCTTTGAAATAAGGCCTGAGAATGCAAGGGGAAGAGAATGCATACAATGAAGGTGAAGATTATTTTGTAGTGAATCAGGACACCTCAAGTTGGCCTTTTAAATCAAAACATAAAAGAGGCAAAAAACCCAGCAGAGACTTATGAAAGCCATGGCTGTTTGGGAGGCTCATTTTTGTAACCAGCTGTGGCTTTCAGAAGTACTCCCCTGGGGCTGGCCCACTGTGTAAATTATATGTTGCTATTATTGATCGCGATGCCAGACCAGTGAATTACAAGGAGTCCCAACTTTCTCATTCATTCATTTGGCATCAAAATATTATGAATTACAATTTTTAAAAACATGATTAAAGAAAAGAGAGAGATAGTCCCTATCCATGCTACTCATACAAAACAATGATATACTGTTTAACCATCAGGACAGGCACAAGGGATCACTACTTTACACTACTACGTATGTTACATAACAATCAACTACCCATTTCCCCCTACACATCAAAACAATGTCACTTGAGACCACTACCCAGGAACCCCAGGACACATCCCTCTTGTCACGTGAGTGCCAGGAAACTAAAACACTCTAAGGCAGAGTCAGCTCTTGAGTAGTAGACACTTCAGCCATTCCCAGCCTCTGGCAAACAGCAATCCCTGCCTATCCTGGCTAATAGCCATCGATGGAACTATCCTCCATGAACTTATCTCGTTCTTTTTTGAACCCCGTTATACTCTTGGCCTTCACAACATCCTCTGGCAAAGAGTTTCCACAGGTTGACTGTGCGTTGTTTGAAGAAATACTTCCTTTTGTTCATTTTAAACCTGCTGCCTATTAATTTCATTTGGTGACCCCTAGTTTGTGTTATGAGAAGGAGTAAATTATACTTTTTTATTTATTTTCTCCACACTACTCATGATTTTATAGACCTCTATCATATCCCCCTTTAATCATCTCTTTTCCAAGCTGAAAAGTCCCAGTCTTATTAAACTTCCCTCAATATGGAAGCTTTTCCAAACCCCTAATCATTGTAGTTGCCCTTTTCTGTACCTTTTTTGAGATGGGGCAACTAGATCTGCACGTATTGTTCAAGATATGGGCGTACCATGAATTTATAAAAAGGCAATAGGATATTTTCTGTATTTGTACAATGTCTAACACAATGGGGCTTCAATTTCCAAGAGGTGCCCTAAGCGCTACCATCACAATAAACTGCATTAATAAACAGCATTAATACGAGAAGGAAGGCTTTATAATCTACAAGTCATGCCATATAACTTTAGTGGAAATTTGCCCAAGGAACGAATAAGAGGTGAAAATGAGCTCAGGAATTGACCCAAAGAACTGTAAGGGGCAATATCACAAATTCTTCTCCTTAATCTGAGCCCTGATCATACAAACATTTGGGTATGCAAGTAACTGCACTCATATGGAGTAGTCTTACTGACTTCAGTGGGATTACTCAAGTGAGTAAAGTTATGCAAGAATGTAAGCGTTTGAAAGATCTGGAATCTAGCCACATTTAACAGTAGCTCTAATCAGGTTTGTTTATTTAAACTTTCTGTAAGAAGATTCAACTTGGCAGCCTCCTAGTTAGACATCCATAAAACTACTCCGATGCCAAAACATATAGCCAGACTCATGTTACATAAAATACTATAGTTAAGCCATGAAGAAACCCTTCATTTACTTCTCACAGGTCTTAGTGACATCAAAATCCACTTGTGATTACGCCAAACTGCTTTCTTTAACTATCAGAGTGTTGCTCACATATATGATGCTTAACCTCTATCAAAACTCAGTTACGTTAACAAAATTAGTCACCTTACAAATTCTGTTGAAGGGGGAGAGGGCCAGAACAAAGAATGCAGAAAGCTAGTTCAATAAAAGGAAGGATGAGCACCTGTTTTAGCAGTTTTCTGTAATAAGGAGTCCAACTTTGAGAATTTATCATTACTACTCTTTTTAAACGTCTCTAAGTGATTAGTAGAACTTTCCTTCAAATGTGCAAGTATTGAAGAAGGATTTCTAGAGGCTCATTGGCACCACCTCTGCCACTTAAGAAAAAACTCCTAGTGTAAATTCTACGCCTCTCAAAGGCTCTCATCTATTGTACAAGAGAGGCATATCTGCTCAGTTACAAGGTGTGTTCTCAAAGAAATGAGAAGCAACAGCGTACGCAAAATTTTCTGTATAGCCCTTTGAAAATGAAAAACGCGTGCTTTGGTCAGTCCCAACAGATTACTGAACTACATCAGTAATAATGGAAATGCAAATTTGGCCCAAGAAATTCACAAGCACAGCAAGAATAACCAACACAGGAACACTACGTATAAGTATTTTCAAGGTAAACATTCCATTGCCATGGCACTGAGGCAATTCCTTTTCTAAGTACAGGGAGAGTTCTAGGGAAATCGAAGAGATCTTCATAGAAAAATAAAAAATGCAAGAAGCATGATACAGAGGAGAGACCCCTTCATACATAAGAAAACTGATTTTTAAATACATACAAGTTATAGCAGCTGTGTGGGACTATGATCCTAGCTGTTATAATTCAACAACATTTGAACTTGGTTTGGATTTGGTAAGTCTCTGTGTAATTGCTTGGTAACTCACATGAAAATTAAAAAATGTATGATTAAATATTCCAACCTCTTTATTGGTTATAGCCTATATCATACTTTGGCTAGAGCATCTAACTTCGTAAGGGGGACTAGGGGATTTAAGATTAGAAATAAATTCCACAGTTCAACCTGTTTCATAGCCAGTAAAATTTGACATGAACATTTGTTTATGTTTTGGTATTTTATCTGGTTTCTGGCAAAGTCCACCACTCTCTTCATTACTAATTATTCCTCTTCTTTCTCTAGTCCCAGGACAGCACCATATTCAGCTTTGAACACCCATAATTAACGGCAAATAATTTAAAATGAGAGTAGATTACAGGCAGAACTTAGTCCTCACACATTAATATTCAATCGTCATGTTGGCTTTGCATTAAAGCCTTTACGAGAATTCCTGTTATATTCCAGGCAGACATTCTTGGCATCCAAGTTATCGCAGGCAGAACTGAATTTGGTGTTGAACACACAGTATCTCTTTCTAGACAACCAGAAGTTGGAAAATTTCACTGGCCAAATGAGTTTCTAACAACATGTGTCTCAGCTGCCAGTTTTGCTTTTCAGGAATATTTCAGTCCAATTTCCCTTGTTTACAGAAATGTCTACCAAATACATTATGTACAAAACAATCTACTAAGACTACTACACAGTGTCGTACCTTTTGGCATGTTCCATTTTTATATACAAACTCACTCTTTCCAAAGAACAAGTTTTAACACATGGATTTCTTGTTTCACCTCCTTACGCTCTTAGCTGTGACCAGATGACACTGTGACAGCTATCTCAGCTGGCACAGTGGGGACCTCCAAAGCTAAAGTCTCCAGATAAGTTCCACGCTGGAGGGCTGTAACAGACTCACACCCTTTGTGGCTTGGGCACAGATAACACACATGACCAGTGGCTTGTTACATGTACTCCCATCTTGGTGAAAGGGACTATAATCTTTCAGGTTGGGGTACAATGATATTTTGCTCTGAAAACTTACCAAAATGTTCATCACAAGTGGCTGAGAAAGGCAGCCCATTAAGGAAGTGGAAGTCAATATTCTTTTTTCAATGCCCTCCACTTTTGAATTTGCTCCCCACCTCCAAAAAAAAAAAAAAAAAAAAAGGGGGGGGGGGAGGGAAGGGATATGAGGCTAAAAACAGGAGATCAGAAATAACTGCATCAGTTGAAGTTTTGTTTTATTGTAAGTTTTCTGTTTAAACTATTACAAATATGGTAGACTACTGTTTCAAACCTGTGATTCTTAAAATAAGAAATAGACCATATTATATGGTACTGTGATTACACAAAGCAAAGCCTTCAGAGCAAATGTATATACTACTAAGTAGTGCACATTTAAAATTTTAAATACTATATATAGACACACAAAAAAATCCATGTAACAAAATAAAATGAAACTGTTTGGTTTTTTTACCCAGCAATATAATATGTTGAGCTGCTTAAATCCCTATGAGCCTAATCACAAAATTTTATTAAACAGTTTTCCATGTTTAACAGTTACTCATAGAAAGGTCCACTATAATAGTATTTTAGCACCATCAACCTGTCGAAGTCAACCTGCCCAATTACTCCAAACTACATTAATAACACCGGATATTACACTAATTGTGTCCAGTTTCTATGCAGACGAGGTCCCATGGGGCTAATTTTGCATCCTCAGGGGCAAGCAACTCAGCCATCAAACTGATTTCACAAGGAATCCCTCCTCATTACACAAGTCCATGCTGTCAAACATTTTTTTTTAAAAGGTTAATGGGCCAATCAGTCATCAATTATTTCCTGGAAGCCAAGCAGACAAAGGGTTAAAGTGCTAAAAAACAGCTGTAATTGTTTTACATTTGGAAGTTATCATCAACAAGAGATGTTTGACAAGAATATCTTTTTTGGGTGGCTGATGAGGGAACAGGAGTTGGAAAGGGGAAAGAGCTGGAGGGAGACAAGTATAATTATGATGCAGTGGAATCCAAAGAGTAATGCATCACTGTGATGCTTTTTCAAAGAACCAATGAAAACTGGATATTCAAGACAAGGCATATCAGAAAAACTTTAAAGCTCTCTTCAGATGCAGTGTAACAATTGCCCCTTTCATGTTTGAATATCACCTCTTACATTGCAGATCTGGCTTTTGTTATTTTCCTACTCCACCACTTTTGGTTTTTAATTTTGCCTAACTCCTCCTGAGTTAAATGTCATTATTAGTTACTCTTCTTGTGACAACAGGAATGTTATTGCAACAACCCCACCCATCCACCCCCTGGAAAGAAATATTCTTTATATGCCAACTACAATACAAACATTGGCACACCAGTTATAAATGAATAATATGTCCTATGGATCCAATGAAATAAGGATTACAATCAATTGTAAAACATTGTTGCAGACTACCTCAGTGGATGGGATACTTCGACACTTTCCTTTTTGGACAAACTTTAGTCTTTGTCAAGGGATACCTCTTGTATCCCTTCTGTGTAAGCCCATAAATGCCAAGTGAGGAAGCCTCCCAATGGAAAATAGACAAAGGTGGTGGGCCTACAAGGAATGTCATTAAGTGTCTTACCACGTCTAACATTCTGATAGCAAAAGGAGACGCCTAATTTGATAAATTATATTGGACCTGGCTAAGGCATGAGACTGACTCAAATCACTTTATATTCATAAAGCCTCGATCACTTTCCAGAAGTCTTTTCAAATGTTAGTCAGCTTTTTATCTGAAAGAGTAATTCTAAAATAGTGTGCAGATCGATTTGTGTTTGCAGGTGCAATTCCCAGCATCGTCTCATCTCAATGACATGAGTTACAGCAAATATATGCTGAACTATGCATCCATTGTTGGTGGTGATTTGTACCATGGCAGCTCCTAAAGGTCTCACCGAAGATCAGTGTTCCACTGAACTAGGTATCGTGCAAATACATAGAAACAGTGCATGCCCTGAAATACTTACAATCTAAACAGACAACAGAGAGAGAGGGAGAAAAAGGAATTATCATTAACCCCCTTTTTGCAGATTGGTAACTAGGCATAGTGGGATTATGGGACATTTCATGGTCACGTGTGAAGTCTGCAGAAGAGGCAGGAAGTTATAGCAGACCCGTTGCCTTCACCACAAAACTCATCTTCTTTTCACTGGCTACCAGGTTTCATGTGTTTGGGATACTGATCTCAGTATAATGTAGCCATTACCACAGGAACATTATGCTAGCTGCTTACTTGGTAATTAACAATAACTCTGTACATTTAGACTGGATGAGTCCACTAACACTGTAACAGGGACCAAATACTTTTCCTTTAAATATAGCAACAACAAATGATGTGTAGGACTATTACACATGCCTGAAATGACATATTGCAAGTTTCGTTTTCATAACAATGTAGTATCAGAGATTTAATTCCCCCAGCCAAGCCGTCCCCCATGTAAGTTTCATACCCACCCACACTTTTAAATCTGTCATTTGAAAAGATTTAGCAAAAAACTGTATTAATACCCTAAAATAGGCAGTACATATTTATGCCCTACCCATGTAGTTGTGAAAGAAATACAACACCAAAGGTATTTGTTATAACTTATTTAGGTACTTGACAATGTTAGCTATCTTTACCACTTGTCACTCAGTGTAATTTATCTTCGTATCTTGGAAGATGATAAGCATGTTTATTAGAAACCCCAATTAAGAAAATATATTTGTGCCATGTCCCACTAGGCATGACTATGTTAATACTTCTCTCCCCTCTCCAAATCCAGTGGTCTAAATCTAATTAGTTTTGAAATTCAACCCTATCAGGACAATGTGGCTCTGCCATTAGTTCCCCACAGGTATTCTGGCCCACAGCTCTTGATAAAGGTTGTGATGTACTGGATGAATTATATCACCACCCTTAAATGACAAACAGGAGCCAAAAAGCTTGTCATTATCTCTGGGGAGTGGATTATTTTAATTGTAGGCATTGGTCGTTTTTGTGGGACATCCAGGTTTGAAGAAATCCATGAAATCATGCAGTCTGTACATCAATGCTAGTTTTACAGTCTTCCTAATACTTTTAAAAACAATTTCACATTTCAGCTTGCAGTTCTATAGTTTACATTTAAAAGTGGACATATAATTCAAATGTAAAGAGCTTGCTTAACACTTTAGTACATTTAGAAGAGGCCACGATTGTGCCATGGCAGTAAAGCCACTGTTACAACTGAAATGTCACTTCTGTATTACTTGTTTAAAGGGACTTTTTCATAAAAATCTGTTCCGGCATTTTGGAGTTAATGAACATGGACAAAATATTTTCATATGATTAGACATTTTCAGAGACATTTTTTATACTTGGTAACTCAGATACAATTTGGGTTTAACACTTGAAACCCATCAAGCATGCAGTACTGAATGAAGACTAGAAGAAATGTGGTTTTGATATAATTATGGATGTTTAAATATAGCATATGGAGCAAGTACAGCATCAGTTTATTTTTAGAAAGTTGCCCCAGTGTACAATGCTCCAAATGTGCTGATCTCTGAAAAAAAAAATCACACTTGTATTTAAATGGTATAAGTATGATAAATGAAGTTACAATGGTGAAAGGGGTCACATGTCTTTGATAAACATAACAAGTTTACATTAAAACCTCCCCCTCTGAACATTATGGATCTTTCATTCAGAGTGATCATTGTTTAACCATTGCTTTGCTTGCAATAAGAACAACTTGTCACTGCTCTGTGGCAGAATAAAATCTTAAAGCTAATGTTTGCAATAATGGCCTTGCAAATGTAGAACTAAATCACTGAATGAGTATATAATGGGAGTCTCACTAAATTGCAGGTAAGAGGGAGTGGGCAATTCCTTGAAGGCAGATGGCCTTATTGATCTAAACAGCCTTGTTCTTCTCTGATTATAGAAGTTAGGCACATTTAGACCCTTTTATTACTTGGATAGGTACCTGTGCCCAAATTTTGACCTCAGTTACATCCACAGAACCCCCAATGAAATCAGCATGGGTGGTCAAGTCTAAATGAGGATGGAATTTGGGCCCTGTGCTGTAAGGTTGTTGAACCCCTGGGATCCCACTGGTCGCTTTTGGCCTATATTATCTATTATCTATCAATGACCTAATGGTAATGCTTTAGGGAGTAAGACCTGGGTTTCCCTCCAGCTCCCGTTAGCGCTCTCTCTGGGGTGTCTCTTCATGCCAAAACATTAGTCTAAAGCAGTGGTTTTCGATCTGTGGACCCCTGGGGGTCTGCAGACTACGTCTAAGATTTTTAAAGGAGTTCGCACCTCCATTAGAAATTTTTTAGGGATCCACAAATGAAAAAAAGTTAGACCAGTGGTTCTCAAAATCATGCCATCATGGACTAAGATACTGACTAGACTTAACTGTGATCTTTTAAGTTTGTGGATGCAAGAGTTCCAACAGAATACACAATTTCTGTGCACAGCAGCATGAACAGCAACATGGACTAACTGCTTGACTACTTACTTAAAGATCTGGTTAGGTTTGCACACAGGCCTCATGTTGCCATGACTTCACTGCTATTGTTTTTCAAGCTAGCTAGATTACAGCTAGCTCAGGTCTGTCTACAGGTGCTGCAATTAAAATCTCTGATTGCAGTGTAGACATACATACCCTTTGAGTGAGCCTGGGGCAAGCTGGGAAAAGGGTGGGATCCATAGCGTGGAGAACACGCAGAGATCCATTGGCCATGGAAGTTGTAGCAACCAAGTTTAGGTGTGCAGATGGTAAAGATTTCAACGCAACTGAACAGGCATATCTAAAGCATATCTGCTATTCTGGATTGTCATCTCCTATTAACATTTCCTTTTTTGAAAGCATAGTTATCTTACTATGGGCTCTTACTATGTATACTGATTAACTGTGCATTCCCCAGTTTTGCAATGCCAGACATTATCCAGAGACTTGGTGTGGTAGCTCAAAGATGGAAGATTATTACTCACAATTTTCCTTGCTGGACTCTCTCTTCCCCATGTCATGAGTACTTTTAAGAAAGACCATCCCCTTTCCCCTTGCCTAATTAGTTAAGATAGAGAAAATCTCATTGGTGCTGCCAGTCACAAGACTTCACCTTTCAAAGAGTTCACCTTTTACAGTTATGTTCTCCCACAGATGAACACACTCTTAACATACCTTTCATATTAATAGTTACGTATTAGTATGTTAAACAGCACCTAAGACTGAATGGGCCCCAAATATGATCCCATCTGTAAATCAGATGCAATTGTTTCTGTTTATTTATTGTTAAAATTTTAATAAAAATAGAACAACAAATCCCAGGCTTGTCAAGAGTCACCCTAGAACTGCAAACATGCCTGCATGTGTGATCTGGGGAAAAAACAAGTCTGAAATTGATTTACAGTGAAAAAATAAGAAAACATTTTGAAAATTACAAAAAAGTATCTCACAAGTTTCCTTTTAAATAGCAAAAAGCTTATTTATTTATCTTCAGCAATTAGTATTTATTTCTCTCCAATTTATTTCACATTTTGCGCTTAAGTGCTTTAAAAAGTAACACAAAAGGGTCACAATAGATACAGCTGCGTTGTTGTTACTTAAAAGGTGAGAATGTTAAGTTTACAAAGAAGAATAAAACAAGATTATAATAAAAAATGCGTCCTTAACAAGCTGCAGTAAAAACACACTTTTGTTTCCCAGACACATTTTATCTGTCAGTGAGAGCAAAGCATCCAACAGCAATGCGGTGGAAATTGTACCAAAAAAAAGGATGGTGATATAAATCACCAAAGGTTAATGATCAGGATGTGAACAGAGGGACTTGTTTACAGAAATAGAATGCAATTTAAAATTTACAAGAGATTTAATGCCACTGCTTGGCAATCGCTAAAATCAACAGCCCAGAAAACAGTGACATTAAGAAAAATATTACAGTTATAATCATTCCAAAATAAGTCAATTAGTGTTAGGGCATGCACTTGTGATTACTTGACCCATTTGGTTTGCACTTAAGTGAAAAAAGATTTCCCCCCTATTATAGCAAGATTACCGAGTTGTGACCTATTTTGAATTCCATATTTCATACACCATCCCCTCTTACTCGCTGTCTGAGATGGCGGCCGAGGGTTTTTCTCCTTGCCTGGCTTCCAAGTAATTCTGACCTTTGACATTTGTAATAATAAAAAAAGAAGACAGTTTATAATTGTGTTGTTCAAATGAAGGTGGGGAAAAAATTCAATCTGCTATTATACAAAAGGCATGACGGCTGTCTTCAGTGAAAAAAGCAATGTAAGTCAATTTGTGAACTTTGGCACCAGGCGACCTTTAGAAATACAACAATATACAGAATTTACAAGCAAGAGTAGCACATGCAAATGACCTGGCTCTGTCTCACCTTTGGATTAGAGCTGCAAAGAGCATTATGGAGAACGCTTTCACAAAACAAATTAAGACTGTTACTTAAATGTCACGGCACACTATTGTATTTGGCTACAGATCATTACACCTGATACTAACACTTTTAAAAACTGTAATAACTTGGGAAATATTACACTGAGTGCCCACATGTATAAAGGGGGAAAAATAAATAAATAAAAGAAAATGGGTTCCCGAAGTAATTTAAACATCACCGCTCCACGACTAGAGGGAAAGGTCAGAATTTAAGTAAGCTGAAAGGAACATGAATGGCAAAATAAAATGCACAAACAAAAAGATGAAAAGACCACGGGAATGACTCTGCAAACAAAAGATGAAAGCACGCATGCTTTGGGCAAATTTGATTTCCATTCCTGCATTTGGAAAGTGAGAGGAAAGGGGAACAAGTCTGGAGAGGCAGGTAAAAAGGGGAGAGAGGATAAGGTTAATCTAAAATGTGTTGTTTTAATTTGTTACCTTCAGTGTTGGTGCTGCTGCTGCTGTATATATTTCGCAGGCTACCAACACGGTTTAGTTTCCATGCTTTGCGTTTGGCTGCATCCAGAGAGCAAAAGGGGAAGAGAAAGGGGGGGGGGGGGGGAAGAGAAAATAAAAAATAAAGAAAAAAAATGAAAAAGGGGAGAAAAGAAATGTCAAAGTAGCATGTGAAGTAAAATACCAGCACAAGCCTGTTATATGTGAAGCAGCTAAACAGACACAAAGTGCACAATGCACACAGAACAACACTGTCCCAGAAGCACCACTAACATGGAAGGCCTTGCTCCCTTTTAACTGAAAAAGATACTTTGAAGACTTTACGACATGACAAGACTTAATAATAATTGGATCTGCTATAGTAAAATAGCAATGAACAATGCAACAGAAAATGCACTCAACACTTCTTGTATACATGATGCTCTATTAGAGACAAGACAACTACTGAGGTATGCTGTTGAATTCATAGCAAAACTGCCAAACAAAAGATTTCCCCTTGTGCTAAGAGGGTGCATTAGTCACTTGGTGCCTGTAACTTTAATTCCGGGTGATGATGTAATAGGTTCAAATAATCTAAATCATGAACATTATTTCTGGTGTTATTCTTAGATGTTCTTATTATTAATATAAATGTCAAACAGATGCTGTTACTAGACACATCTTGTTTTTTCAGAAGTCGATTATTGGGAAAGTATAAATTCTTGTTTGGAAGGTAAAACGTATATTGTTTGTTTAAAGGCAAACCTCCATCATCTGTCAGCTGTTTTAGAGCTCATACCTATCTTCAAGCCAGATAGAAGAGAATGAGACAAATGCCAACTGACAGATACTTAATCAAGCCTTATATTCCATCCAGTCTCTTCCTTCATTCCAATCTTGGTCTGGTCTAAAAGGCTGTCAAATATTGCAAGGGTAATGGTGATGGTGCATTGCAGTGCACACTTTAGAATTGGTTAGTCTACCATCTCAGTCAACATAGGGTCTGTTGGTAACAAATCTGTCGTAACAAGGTGAACAAGTTATTTCACCCACTCCCTGCAGCATGACTCTTCAACCTTTAGATGAGATGCACACAACAAATAAAATATGTAAATTCTGAAAAAGCATTTTTTTGTTTTTTTTTTCCTAGATGTGTATTTTATAATGCCCAGGAATGCTTCAACCAAAAGATTGTTCATATGAAAAAGTAACATTATGGTTAGCTCATTCAAATGTTTAACAAAAAGCTGTGTCTTTAGTTTAATGGCTGAAAATGGAAAAATACTTCTTTTCCCATAATGGATAAGTAGCTCAATCAGAAGATTTAGCATCTAGCCTGATTTGTACAGATGATGATGTGATCACACGCTGAATCCAGTTTAGTGATGAATGGAGAAACCCTGTCCTACTACCAATATTAGAAAGTAGCCCATTTGGAGCAATTCCCCATGTATAGCATTGAGAATGATAACCACCATCTGCATGCAACCAGTAACACTATTATAAAATGGTAATTCAACTATAATTGAAGAGCAGTACCCAAACATCCTTGAATGTTAACAACCTATGCACTCTTTTAACATAGTGGCATTCAGTTTTTAATACTATTCACTGATGAAGGGGGAAAAATGGAAACCTGGATGGTTGACTGTTGTCACCCATCTCTTTACCTTTAACAATATATTACTGTAATAAAATTCTACAATATTATCCAGGAGACCAACTAATCCAGTCAGATTTATCTATACATTTAAGTTGGTCAAGCCTAAAAGCGTCTGTGTCCTTTAATATTAAGAACCTTTAGTTTTAAGAGACATTTAGCAAGTCACAGCAGGAAGTAACAATGAAAGAGGCTCAATCTCCCAGCTGAAAACTTACTTTTTCTGAAAAGAATTTACATATAAATAGGCAAAGTCTAGCCTTCGCACCCCTCTGAAAGGGAAGGCTGTCTCCAGTACAGAAAGCCTCTTTCCCAGTCGGTTTTATGTCTTTCATTTTTCATACCCTAATTGCACATTAGAGAATGGATGTATAAGCAGGAAGTGAACTTGCAGCCTGGTTTTCTATTAACCTATTGATGAAATAATCAATTCTAAATGTCATGCCTTTTTCTTCCTTTAAACAAATGGACATTTTCTGGCTAAAGCTGAGGTCCTGGATACATTGACTGGACTCCAGTTTACTTCTTGTGGTGCTTCATTACCTTAGATAATACAATACTGTTATCAACAAGCAAGTGTTGGCCAAATGCAACTTCCAGGATTCTGACTGATGTATGTAAGAACACCAGGGTCCAACTTAGACAGCTCACTCTGACTGTCTTCACAATTATACACTGACTATAAATGTTTGTCACTTACAAACAAGGCCTCACCAGGCGCTAGGATAGTTATATGCCTGATACGTCACTGATGCACATCCCAGGACATTCAGTCCATCTAGTTTGGACTCTCTTTCTAATTCAAAAGCCAGTTCAACACAAGATGATTATATAACCAACCTTAGATGTGTACAGCTCATAAAATCTCATAGTGAGCGTTCTATACAAAGGACCTAAAATAAGTATTTATTGTCTTTGGTCTGCTTCCTATTTTGAAAGAATCTTCAAATACTCTGATTTGCTAAAGTATTTTTTCCCTATGTCTCTCCTCCATTAAAAAATACTAGTTTCTTTTAACCTATTAATTTTGCAATAAATCCAGGTTTTTGCTCTTTAGTTTGGCCTGACATATCTAGCTTTCTAACTACAATGTTGAAATATCATAACCTGCATTATTAATGTATTTTAAAGGGTTTCAACAAAGCCTTTTATTAATGTCTTTGAACTTGTTTTGATTTTGGATTCATTGCCTATCAAAAACAAAACAAAAAATTCCAACCTGAATGCCCAGCTAGCTTACAAGCATAATTTTGATCTCATTTGAACTAATTAACATCTAGAATTTAGACTGAAGGGATAGGAATTTAATCTGAGCAGTCAGGAAAATTAATTTGTGCTTTCTGACTCCCAATCTGGAGTGGTACAATAAGTCATTATATGTAGCCTTGCAATACAGAGCTATGTTATTAACTACAGAGCACTATCCCGCATTATTGTGCTGCACTGTGAAACAATAGCATCATTGTTACAATATTTTACTTCCCAGCACAAAACGTAGCCCAGCAATTCCTGTTTTAATTACCATAGCAAGAAATTAAAATATGATAAACCATTGAATCCTTAGGCTCTGAAGCACATTTCCTAAGATGAAGGAGTCAAAAAAAATTTCCTGAAATCTTGCAAGCCAGCCACTTTTGATTAAATCATTTCATTCTACAATTTGATTTATTGCTTCTGCATGGCACAAACTTACTTGACTATGTAGGTCAAATATCCTATTTAAGACAGTCGAATCCAGCAGAATGACTGATCCATAAGGAGGGAAGACCAATGTTTTCATTAAGTGTAGCTGGTATACAACTATTTTCATGTCCAAAATAGGTAGTGAGTGGTGCCTTTATTGTGTTTAGGAATTAAAAAATTCCTTGTTAAATATTTCCCTACTTAAATTTAGCAACTGCTGTGACCTATGTCCTGTGTGGACAACAGTTTCTATGGAAAAAGATAAAACCCACTAACATGCCACGCTGTAGGATGCGATATAGCCCTATACCTCATGAAAACTCATTGGTCATTCCTCTTCATGGATTGTGTAATATTCTATTGTCTAATGCTGAAGTTAAGAACATGTTCCTCTCTTCCCCCAAAATGTCTTCTACAACTTTTAAGGCTTAGTGTGCCCTCAGCTCTCTCTGGCTATGTCCACGTTGCAGCCAGGGGTATAGTTTCTGTCTCATATCCCGCTAGCTTTGACTGAGCTAGCATGCTAAAAATGGCAATATAAGTGTGGTTGCACCAGCAGCAGCAGCGGCTAGGTGCTGAAGTACGTATTGGAGAGGAGGAAGGGATTGGGCAATATTGTACTTGGGATGAGTAGCCCATGCTATTTTGTACTTGGGATGACTAGCCCATGCCACTGTGGCTACACTGATTTTTTTAGTGCGCTAGCTTGATTAAAGCTCGCATGGATATGTCTACACCCCTGGCTGCAGTGTAGATGTACCCGTGTGTACGGCAGCTCCTCTAGGAAGGGGGGGCGGAAAGCAACTATTGTGCTTTGCATATATTCAGTCCCTGAGAGTTATACAATAGTGTACACCATTTATCAGAGGTGAAACTAGGAACTTCTTCGGTTATTTCTGTATGGTTTTAAGACCCCCTTCCAATCTTCAAGGAGGATCAATGCAAAACACTGTAATTACACACGGTTTTTATATGCAGTAATTCTCATTGTGACTAAAGTGCCCCAATTTCTTTGCTATTTCCTGATAGGGAATTCTGTACCCAGAGAACAGGACTGTATGATTCCCATTCCTCAGATAAAGACGAGGTTATTATGGAGGGAGCAGCAGCCACCCCAGCTTATTATTTTTCGTATAAAACACTCTTGCCAATTCTTTTGAAGTGCTTTAAACCCTCCGAGGGTGGCTTGTAAGAAGGATTTTGAAATTTGGACATTCTGACATCAGAGAGGCAACCTTTAGTTTGGTGTCTCCATTCAAATTCCATCAGAACTCGCTGAATTATGAGTTGTTGAAAGTCGCCATAGCTGGTTAGTTTCACATAGCACAGCTTATTTTTGACTTGCTTCCAGAAACCCTCAAGATTTTATTTGCATTGCCCCAACATCTCACTTCAGCAGTCCACACCAAGTGGAATCTCTCACCAGGACACAGAGGAAAATCAATCTTCCTCATCTTCTGGCTAATCAAAATGTGGCCTATGGGGAGATGGCACTGCACCCAGAGATCATACATTTGAGACTCATCACTTTTAACAGCTGGTGTTAATAATTCTGTGTCTTTCACAGCTTTTATTAGTAAGCAAGACCTCACAAGTTATACAACCTGGAAACGGAACCCAGATCTCCAGTGTGGCAGACCCAAATCTCAGCCACATTGCATGTCAGGTGTTCTGCCAAATATTATTTCCTGGATTTGTCGTCCATAAGAATGGGCCTATTCTTGCATACATAACCCACTGTTTCAATGTGGCATGTGTTGTCCTCTACATACCTGCCAAATTTTGTTCACTCCATGAGTAACATTTTATGGAAATTGAAATTATTTCAACTAGTTTGTATGTAGCCATAAACTCTGGCTTCAGGAATATTGTGTGGATTTAGTGGTCATGGAACTTTCCAGAATGAAGCTCTATATTTAACTACAAGACAGGAACTGGGAAAGCTTTCCACACTTTCCTGCAAGCATTTTTTGACCCTCATGGGGGAAGAGCTGGGGGGGAGACAGGCAGGGGAAGACACTTCCCTAAGGGGTAACAGGTACAGTTTACTCTCCAGACCCCATGAAATTCTTGGTTTCTCTGCTGAGTCTGCCAATTAGTGCAGCGCATGGTGGTGAATGTGTGCTTTGGGAGATGGAGCTGAGATTCCCCCAAACTCTTCTCAGAGTATGTCTACACTGACAGCGGCAAATTCACCGCCGTCAGATCAATCGATCTGGATCAATTGAGCGGAAGTGAAGACCCACTCAATCGATCCAGAAGTCGATCTATTAAAACCACCTCCAAAAAATGCATAGCGCTGCATCGATGGGTACGCATTTCCCGTCAGCGCAGTGCAGTGGAGACGGCATGCTAAATGGAAGTTATCAAGTTGACGGGAATTACGCAAGCTACTCTGTGTAGCTTACGTAACTCTTGTTGACTGATGCCAAATTTCACCTGCAGTATAGACCAGGCCTCATATAGGGGCCACCAAACATCTGTTAGACGGAAATAATTATTAATCCCTATGGAGTGGGGTTGGATTCGTACTGGTAACCAAACAGGCAAAAGGCTCTGAAGCTCATTAGCAAATAGTTCTCAGGCATCCAAGTCTCCTAACAAGTACTAATGTTACACCTTCAAGAGTGAAGCCTGTTTTCTGGAAGATAAATTTATTAAATCAAGTTCTGATCTCTTTTGGAGTTTACACAGGCAGGGTCTTACATGCTCTGCAGTCAAAAACATCATCTCCCAGACTCTGTGCTCAAACTTCTTCAAACAAAGAATGTGTCCCAGCCTTTTCTAAACGGATCGGGCCCACTAACCAAAATACATCCAATACAGTAAAACAAATAATAAAACTTCCAAATTCACCTCCAATCATAACGTTTTGCAATACAAAATAATTTCAACAATTATTCCAGGGTTTTCACACTAAACTAGACAGATTTGCCTCTCCGATGGGTCATCAGCTGCATTTGAACCTATAACCTTCAGATACACAGCACAGACCTCTACTGCTATTGAGTCAGGTGAATGCCAGGACAGCTCAGTTCCATCCCCGTCATTGTCAGACTTCCCATGTAATCCTGGGTAAATCACTTAAATCAAAATTCTAGGGATTCCTCTAATTGCATGTTTCTCATTTTCTGACTACCTAACTTGAGGCTGCTGAGGCCTTTCACAAAAGCGCTGAATGCTCACCTGCAACCACAGTCAATGGGACCTGTGGATGCTCAGCTGTTCCACTGGTTTAGCAGTGTAGTCTGAGGAATAAGCACAAGAGTCCAGAGTCAGGAAGTCCTGAGTACTAATGCCAGCTCTAAAATTGATTCACTATGTGGCCTCAGGCAAGTCACCTTTGTCTCAGTTTTCCCATCTGTAAAACGGGGATAGCTCTCTGGGGAGTTGTAAGCAATAATTAATGTCCACGTAGAACTTTGAACATGAGACCCTATACAAATACCAAGTACTGGGGATTTCTCAGGTTTGGTTGTAATCACTAGGCCCTGCAAAATTAGTGAAGACTATGAAGTTTTGGCCTGTCTCCTTCTGCATCAGGTTCCTCTCTGTAAAATGTGGATAACAATTCTTTGCTATTTCACGGGAGTTTTATGAAGATAAATTAGTTAGTATTTGTGAGGCAAAGGCAACCTTAAATCTGCCATTCTCACTAACTTTCAAGTGCTTGATTTTGCAAACTGAACAAAGGCGTATTTTGTATGTAGCACGCATTTCTATATTTTAAAATATATATGCACACACTTATATACTAAAGAGAGAGAGGGACTGTGTGTCTACAAGAAAGAAATGCTGTTTTGGAAAGGTCTTTTGCTAGGATATGGAGTAATTGGGAATCATTTAAACTTAATGAATCCTAATTACTGCACATCTTTGTATTTGTTCAGTCAACAGCTTTACGTCTGTGACCATCCCATGGCAGAAAAGATTTTTGTGTGTGTTTGTTTTCTTTAATAGGGATCCCAGGTATTTTGCTTTGATGAACCTATGTTTTCCCTGCTTTTCTATCATTTAGATATTATAGCAAATATGTTTACCACCATTACTACTACTATATGATTTCCAAAACCACTGTACTGCCTGGGTGCTTGTACATAAATTCATTTAGTACCTGGAATGCTCCCTAATGGAGCCTAAGATTATAATCTCCTGTCAATCTTATTAAAAAAACTCATTAAAACTCATTGCTTTTTTTTTTCTGATAATTGAAATAAAAATACAGTTCCATTCTTAGAAGTGTTCTAATGTCTATAGTTTGATTCTAAAATCTTCTTCCATCATTGTACCAAGAAACTACAGACTTGTTAATGTCACCTCTGGTCTCCATCTGACAGAGTTCTTTGTTGATTAGATAAATAGTCCTCAGATAGCTGATTAAAAAATGATGTAGCCGTTAGGTTGTGTGTCCAAGCCTTGTCAGCCATGTTGGATGTTAAAGTGTGCATGAATTACATCCCTGGAGTGTGCTGAACAGTGCTGATTAAATGAGGCACGCCACAGCCCTCAGCATCAATTATCAGAAATAATAGGATCTTTTCACCTACACTGGAGGAAGGGGGATGGGAATGTAGTCAGTGTGCCACTCATTTCTGAGAATATCTCATCAGCAGCAGCACAAAATAAATAAGGCTGTCCATTCATGTAAGGAAGTTTTCTCTCTTTCTTTCCTTCTTTCTTTTTAAATGAAAACAGCAAAGGAAGAGAAAATGTAAGATAACCTTTTCAGGTAACACATACCAGCCTAACGCATATATTTTTAATATCTATGCTAGACTTGTATAAATACCACTTTTACAGAAAGGCAGGCCTGCATCTCAGAGGGGTATTTTAAGGTGACCCATGCTCCAGAACAATCTGCATAAAGCTAACACACCACAGTGGGGATTGGATTCTGCTGTTTTGTTCTCCTCTTGCACTTTTTACTGTGCTCTGCATCCCATGATCTTTTATCAGTTGACATTTCATTATAAAGCTGTAGATTGGGGATCTCTCTTTTATGTTGGCCATCTGAATGCTCATTTGCTCAACAAGACAGTGTAAATGTTCTGTTCTTTTATAATAGAAGTGGAATTATTTCATAAGATGCAACCCAGAAGATTCTTACACTATGTGAACTCTACTTCAGCTGCAAAGAAGCTTAACACAAATGGTCTTTTCCTAGAGAATACCATACAGGGAAGTAGTAATGTTGAAACATCCATTACAAGGTCTTTGCAAGGATTAAAAAACTAAGACCAAGCAAATACAATACTAGACATACATTCAGAAGTAAAATAACCTGGCTGAATTGAGTTTCTGATCTTGAGTAACATTATGCCTGTAAATTCTACTAAAAAGCTAACTAGAAAAAATTCAAAATGGTGCAAATTTCTGATAACACACGAATTATTGACACTTTTCTGCATTTCCCATCAAATTCTCAGAGTTGCACATACTGCAGTTTCTACTAAACTAGATTGCCACAGTAAAATTGCTTTAAACACTTGAAAGAGATATGAAAGCTTCAAAAGATTTCCAGTTAGTGGGTGCCACCAAACCAAAGCAAGAACTGAAACAAAAACAAAGTGAAGACAACAGGATACTTCATTAAATCAGAAAACCAAGCTGGACAGTAAGGGTCAGGTTTTCAAGAGAGCTGAAGCATCCAACAGCTCCTGTTTAGGTACCTGGATACTGAGAATAACTGAAACTGCAGGGTGCTGAACAGTTTTGAAAATCTGGCCCCACTTTTAAATAATCTGGCCCTGAATCTTTTTTTTTTTTTTTTTTTTGGGGGGGAAGAATGGTGATTGGGAAGGAAAATTTGCAGAAATACTGAATTCTGGATATGAAGATCACCTATACTCTATACTAAAAAATTCACATCTGATAAAAAAATGGAAATTGACCATCAATGCTCCATTTTAAAACCATGAGACAATCCTTAGAGGTAATTCTGTACTCATATTAATAATTTAATTAAATTTGGTTTGCAGCTTATTCATCTTCGTATATTTCAAACAGAGAAAAGATGAAATTCATCTCAACCACCTAACGTATTTAAAATGTTATAGTTACTCATTTACAAAAAAGTTAATCTCAAACTAATATTAATGAAGAAAGTTGTTATATACAGAACAATGATTAATTCTTCTTTCCATCTGAGTAAGGTTTTTCCTGCACAAACTTCTGCAGAAAGGAAAGGATTGGCATAACTATCCAGTGTATTAGCAACGTACTCTAAACATTCAAGATTCACAGAGACAGAAATAGATGTTAATTGGAAACATTTTTATTTTCTTTCTGCTTTTTCATTTCCTGCAGCTGAAAATTACAGGTCTTTTATACACACACAAAAATCTTTTTCAGCCACCTAGAAAAATTGTCTTTTAATAAAACCTTTAAATTGTGCTATCATATTTCAAAGGCAATGAACAGCTAAAGCAGCTAATCAAAGGTATAATTATTTAATGACTAGTACTCATGCTATCTAACAGACATAATTGCTTGGCTGTGATCACTAGACCACCAGCTTCTATACAGGAAAACATTTGATCGACCAATTTCTAAGGTTAGTTTCTACAATTGGGTTGACTTCATGAGGCCAAATGAGTTATTATGGGATTAGATAATCAGTTTGTAACTCCACTTCCATTTTTGTCACACATACTTGAACCTAAAAATGTGCTGGGGAAAAGAAAAAACTAACACCAGCACACAAAAATACTTCCCAAAACACACCATACTAGGGGCCAACATCACCAAGGTTTAAAGTGTTTTTTAATGGCACATGGCAGTCTTCTAGATATTCCAGCCCACCTTATTCCAGTAATTATAATGTAAATGAATATATAATATCCTTAACTTCATTTTTATATTTACCAGCAAGATTCCATTTGTTCTGAGTCTGTGGAACAGTTATAGAAAAGTTTTAGGTGATCAGCTTATCAGTGACTTGTACAACTGGGTATATTACAGCATAACATTTGTCATTATTAAAGCTATCAAAATGTACATTTATTTACATGATCTGTGTTTTCACATCTTAAAGAACAAGATACTTGAGTAGAGATATCCCATCATGGAAATGCTTCTTGAACTTAATACCAAGTGTTAAATAAGTAATATACATCGTTACCATTATTGACTCTCATGCTTTCTTTTAGGTTACATTAAGAAGGTAGCCTATATTTAAACTCTGGTATTCCAAAGATTGCTGGGTTATGAAAGCATACCTCATCAACATTCTTATACTTATGCCAAGATGAGGGTTCAATCATGTAATTAACTAACTTCACTAACACGGGAAACCAACAGGATGTCACGGGACGCCACAATCAGATTTGGATACTGCACAGACAAGTCATTGCTTGAGTCGAATTGCTTTCTCATGCTTTTTTCACGCCTTACAACAATTCTAATGTAATGATCAAGAAACAATATACTGGTATGCCAGTTGGGACTTCAGTTCACAGTGCTAGAACATGGAGATTAAAGCCCTACATTTGTGACAACAAATCAAGTATCAAACACAGATCAAAAATGAAATGGCTTTTGGTGGTCTTAACTCTCAACTGGCAATCCTGCGATTACACACAGTAAAATGTGTTAGCATTACAAGCAAACAGCTTTACTCCTAACGATGAGGGGGAAAATAATAAGAGATGGCAGCAAAGAAAGGGAGTGAGGAAAAATATCCCCACTATCAGGGGCATATTGCTGGAAATGGACTTAAAGGCGAGGAATACTAGAGAAGCAAGTATGGAACAAAACGGATCTTATTTCCTCTGTTTTAGGAGATCTTATTTTCTCTGTTTAGACACAGTATTGACTCATTGTGAAGAGAAAATGCTTACTTGCTTACCCCACAAAGACCCAATAGTTTTATGGCATGATAGATTTATTCTTGCTTTGGACCACCAGTTTCATCTATAGATAGGGAGCCTGCAATCTTGCCTGTTAAGCTTGATAAACAAGCAGCATTTAAATCCATTAACCAAAGATGCATTGTTCGGTACTTTCTCTTTCTTCGAATAAAAAGCAGCCACATTTTGATAGTGCAAACAAGTACTGTCAAGAAAACAGTTACAAAACAGCAAAAAGATCTATTTCCGCTCAAAAAGAGTTTTATTCTCAAAGTAGGGATCCTGGAACTTCTGAACTATTTTGCCACTAATTGTTATGACATTTTTTTTCCAATGTATATTAGGTATCAGTGGGGGAAAAACAGTAAATTAAAAAAAAAATTACTAGTTGAGCAGGCTACCATTAAGCAAACAAATCCAGGAAATTTAGAGACAAGCCTCCAGGACACCCAATCTTTCACATGGTATGAAAATAATGTGCTCTTCAAAGACTGACAAATATTTATGTACAATGGGAGTTAGAAATGTGCTCTCTGATCTGATCTATAAAACTCTCCTTCAGATTCTCTGCTCAAGTCAACTTCTGTCATGGTACCTATAAGAAATAAGACAATGTTTAATGGTGTCGCTGAGGATCCACTCAGGCAGGCAGTTGAAGGGCAAGCAATACATGTGAAATAACGTTTCCATTAGAAGGCTGTTAAATCTCACTTCAGCCCTGTTTTCAGGTCTAAAGAGAAAATTAAGTGGTGCAAAAGGGGGCCTTGTGTTAGCCCTCTTTGTAGTAGAAAATTTCACCCTAAATATACATTGGGGACTTGATGGTTCCTAGTATCCATACATGTTGCAAAATCTACCACATAATCCAGCATTACTAGTAGTTTCTTCTCTAGAGAGGCAAGGTGGAAGGTTCTTTTGCAATGCAGATGTGGACTGAGGTGCACTGGCAGAACGTTGTGGGAAAACATTCACAAAACTAAGTTGGACTATTCTTGATGGAAAATCATGCCCATACTTTTGTCGTGACAGATAAATAGCTTCCATTGGATCTGTATTAACTTTAATTTTCTGTAGATCATTTTTCTCATTCATCAAGTGAGCAAAAATGCCTATCCCTCATTTGAAAAGTGCTTTGAGATCTAAGGATGAGAAGCACTATGTAAGAACTATTATTGAACCATATTAATTTAACATCTCAGTGCAGAATGGATTCTTCACCTGAAAAACTCTAATAGTAGAGATCTATTTTGTCAAGGCTTTTTCATCTGACAAACTTACTGACATTTGAAATAATTCATATTATATAGTTGATACCAAGTTTAAGGCAGGTGTGAATTGTTATGGATTGGTTACATGGCCATGTAAATAGGGAATCGTCATAAAAGTAGAAGGTCTAATTACAGCATGTTATTGTGCACTGCTATAAATTATAATCTTCTGTTTCTACTACACATGAAGTCAAGCTACCAGTTATTCATGGAGTTAGAACAGTAGACAAATTTGGGAAATTAAAACATAGGAGCAAAGCTGTTAACCTACTCGAAAAACGTGATAAATTTAAATCAATCTATCTCAGGTAAATTATTGGTTTTGTGGAGCATTTGTCCAGAAGTTCTTCCTCAAGGTGACCAGTAAATAGGCAGACACATTGGAGAGCCATCCTATTACCTGTACACTAGACAAGTAACTGGACACCCTAGATACTGGATTTGTGGCTTATTACAAGAATCTGTAACCCACTAGTCCTCCGCCCCCTTTTAGTCCTGTGACTGCAGAGGTATCAACAGGCCATTTCACCTTGAACAGTCTCTTACAATATGGGTTAAATATTTATGCTAAACAACCTATTCCACCTTGTGTTTGGCTGTGACATGCTGAGTACCTTTCTCAGACTGGCAGAAGAGCTCTGTGTGGCTTGAAAGCTTTTCTCTTTCACCAACAGAAGTTGGTCTAATAAAAGATATTACCTCACCCTCATTGTTTCTCTAGTATCCTGGGACCGACATGGCTACAACTACACTGCAAACAATAACTTCTAATGGCTATTCAGTGACATTTGAAAAGAGATGGTCTCAATCTTCTTATTACTGGTAAGTATCCAAAAAAGCAAGTAGCTTCACAGGGAGGAAGAAACTGCTGTTTGGTTGCTCTTCTGTAGCTGTTGGGACTTAAGGTTACACATACAGGTAGGAAAATGTTCTTGTTTTTAATAAAATAGATTCGACTTTGTGTTTTCCATTAATTAAGCCTGTTATTTTAAATTTCACTGCTTCGTGTGTGTATTATTTAGTGTTCATCTTGGATAGGACTCCTCAGCTTTACTTATGTTCTATTGTTGGTTCTCGGGACCTTTCAGATGATGTACCTAAATCAAACTAAGTCAGGTGATGGTGGGGTATTACTCAATACCCAGCACACTGTGAACTCTGAGTAATGTTTTGGATAAACTGGCATACACCAAGGTTACTTTTTCTCTCTACTCAGTTGTTTTTACATCAATGCAATACTAGCAGTGCTATAACTTGGCTTATATAGAAGATAACTGGAATAGCAGAAAAAACTCTCCATGAACTACAGTGATTAGCCCTTTGAACAATTAAGTTAAAAAGGGAAAATTATGAGACCAATTTAATATTCACAATTTGTTAACAAATCTAGTCAGAATATTTGCATGGAACAGGCTATTTGTAACTGAATTCAAAGTAGCCATTTGACAAAGCACAACCACCATAAAATTAAACGCCTCATGTCTACGCTTGATTGTCTTTAATCTGTCAAAAAGCATTAAGTAATTGACCAGCAAGTCCAATTGCATTTCACCTGGATATTAAAACTTCCTTTTACATCAGATGCTTGTGTCAAACAGTTCCCTTACTAGCCAGAAATCTGAGTTGTTAACTAATAAATGGCTAAATGACAATGGCTGTTACTAATCGCTTATTGAATAATGAAACTGACACAACTGATAAAAGGTTTCAATCCTAGAAAAAAATGATTTATAGTATTTCACTCTACTGGCACTGTTATTTGTATGACAAATGGTCGGACAGACACCAGTTAATCTCTGCACACCTCCAAGTCTGATGTGACAGCTTCTACTGGAGCATCCAAATAATCAAGAACAGCTAACAATACAGCTATGATGTTGTGAGGGGCTGAATGCCGGTATTTTATCAAGGCTGATCCCCAAATCAATTTACTCAATGGATTTTTTTTTTTTGGTTGTGGGGGGAGGGAGAGCATGGAAAGAAAGAGAAGAATCATAAAAACGATAAGCTGCAGCTTGCAGCTAGGTATCTAGGCCGTGCTCCTGTAACAGAGAAATGAAATCATCAATACAACTAAAGCATTAATGATTTCAGAAAGCTCAGCATAGTTTATAGATTTCCTTGATGGCAAAATCTGAACTGCAGCATCATACAGACCTGTCAAGGTTGTTTGTTATGCTGTAGTATATTACATTTCCTGCTGTGTGCAGCGAATCCCATTTTCCCTCAGATGGAGGAGAGGGATGTGGCTTCTTTTGAGATGTTATGAGATGCGATTTTTTTTTTTGGAAAAATGAATGAAACATTCTATTTATAAGCAGCACATCATAGCAGCTTTATCTGGTTGGTACTATCCGCCTCATTCTACTTTCTGCAGAAGTCAAATGTATTCTATCATGTGTCTTTTGAAAGACTGGCAAATACCTCAGACAGTTTCTATGCTTTTTTCTCATTAGAAATACACTTAAGAACGTAAGAACTGCTATATGGGGTCAGACTACTGGTCCATTTAGCCCAGTATCCTGTCTTCCAACAGTGGCTGCTGCCAGATGCTTCAGAGGAAATGAACAGAGGAGGGTAATCATCAAATAATCAATCCCGACATCCAGTCAGAGATTTAGGGACATCTGGAGCATGGGATTGCATCCCAGACCATCTTGGTTAATAGCCACTGATGGACCTATCCTCCATGAACTTGTCTAATTCTTTTTTTGAACCAAGTTAAGCTTTTGGCCTTCACAACAATCCCTGGCTATGACTTCTACAGATTGACTGTGCATTATGTGAAGAAGTACTTCCTTACGTTTGTTTTAAACCTGCTGCTTATTAATTTCATTGGGTGACCTTTGGTTCTTGTGTTATGTGATGGGATAAGCAGAGGTTACTTATCTGTAACTGCAGCTTCTCCCTGATGTGTGGTATTCCACTGTGTTTTTGCATGTGCACTATGAGCCCGGAGCCGGAGAATTTGAAAGCAGCATCCATTGGTGCTCACCTCTTGCCTCTGACTGGGGGGGATAAAGAGTGGGAAGGACCAGCCGCCTCTCCAGTTCCTTCTTTACCACAAATCAGATAAGATCCAAAGCAGATGGGAAGGAGGGCCGGAAGTGGAACACAGATAGGGACCAGGCATCTCAAAGAATCTCCAGTTACAGGAAAGTAACCTCCTCCTCTTCTTTGAGTCATGTTCCCTATTGTATTCCACTCTGGGTGACTGACAAGCAATACTTAAATAGGGGGAAGGTGCAGGGATATAGATGGTAGGGCTGAGCGGAGCATCACTGTCCCAAAGAGTTATCAGCAGAAGAGTCTTGCACCAAGGGCATGATGGCATAATGTCTTCCAAATGCACGAATGGAGTCCATGCGGTCAATTTACACATTACCAGGGGGGTCATCTCCTGAAGAGATAGTTGTTGCAGTCTGGTGGAATGAGCTTTTAACCCATGGGGAGGAAAGTGGGTGGGAAGGGCTGAAAGCTGATAAGAGTAAAATGCAGCCAGAGATCCACTGGGAGATTTTCTGGGTAGGGCATGCCCTATTTCTGCTATAGCGACGAACAGTCTTGGGGATTTCCTGATTGGTTTTGTTCTGTGTAGGTAAAATGCCAAAGCCCGCTGAACTAAGGGAGTGGAGTCTTTATTCCTCTGTGGAAGCGAGCAGTTTTGGGAAGAACACAGATAAGTGGATGTATTGGTTACTGTGAAATTCCAAAACTACTTTAGGGGTGAATGTGTGGTGTAGATGCAAAGAAACCTTGTCCTTATGAAATACAGTGTATGGAGGAGTTCACCAACTCTTCTCACTGAGGTGATGGTTACAACAAAAGTGTTCTTCATGTAAAGGAGGGACATGGAGCTAAAAGCTTGGGGGAGGGAGGAGCCTTTTGAGTACTGAGAGGCTCTGTGAACCACCACATAAAAGACAGAGTGCTCAAAAGTCCCACTTCCCTACATCCTTGCAACAGGCTCAGCCTGTTTGGGGGGTCATCTAGCACTTTTTCAACACCTGAAGTGCAATAACAGGCAAGTGGGGTGCTGAACGTCATCCACTCTGGCTATATGATAGGTTTCAGAGGCGGTAGGGGTGGAAACATTCTCGTTGCTCACCTTCGAGGGCCACTCTGATGAGACTATTCTCAAACAAGAGGTAAACTCCCTACTGCAGCGAGAAGCAATAGAACAGATCCTTCCTCAATACCAACAGAGAAGGCTTTACTCGACCTGTTTTTCTGATATCCAAAAAGAAGGACAGTTGGAGACCAGTTCTCAACTTCCGCCATCCCAGCCACTTCATTCGCAACTCAGATTTCTCATGGTCACGTTGGCAGAGATAATTCCATCTTTAGAAAAGGGGATGTGGTTCACAGCTCTCAAGATGAAGAACGCCTGCTTTTCTGTACACATTCATTTCGCCCACAGATGCTTTTTCAGATTCATGGTGGGATCCAACTATTTTCAGAGCACAGTGCTGCTGGAGGAGGAATGTTTTTGGCGTATGGGACAGGTGATGAGTTCCTTCCAGCAGTCAATTTTCTTGGAGGTGATATTACCTCCCTGGAAATCTTTTGCCCACCAGGGACTGCTGTGATGCCAGAAGAAAGGCTAGCCAGCTCAGGGCCAAAGCAGCCAACCATGGATAGGCAGAGGGAAGTGGTTGCTTTCCTCACAGCTCATGGGACCAGGTGAGCAGACACAAAATATGGGGGGATGGACAGGACTGCTGGGGGGTTACATAAACTGGGATTCAGAAGGGCTAGTGTAGGGTGGATAGACTGGGGCAGGGCACAGGAGCTAGTGGGATGACAGCATTGAACTTGGAGCTCAATGGGAATGTGGGTGCAAGGACACATGGGGACAGGGGGAAGAGGTGGCTGAGTGGGGGTGCAGGACCACATAGGGATGGGGCAGATGTGCCTGACTGAATGGGAGAGGCTAGGGTCCCCAACTCCCCCCCTGCCCGCACCCCCCCAAAACAAACACACACCTGTTCCATATTTCTCCAACCCATATCCAGCAACCTTCCAGGTTCACTCCCAGGCTCCTTCCCAGCAATTACTTTCCTATCCCTCAGCTTCTGTTTGCCAGAAGCTGGGAATGGATGACAGAATGGATCAATTGATGATTACCTGTTCTGATCATTCCCTGAAGTACCTGGCATTGGCCACTGTTGGAAGACAGGATACTGGGCTAGAGGGACCATTGGATTGACCCAGTACCACCATTCTTATGTTCTCCTCCGTTACCCGATTCCCCAACCCTTTGCACTGCTTCTGAGGGGGGTGCGAGAAATAAGTTTCTATATTGTAGTTTAAATGAATTATTACTCAAAGTTCTAGTAAGGAATCTATTAATCAAAAACATTTCCATAACCTTTTTTTGTTGTCTGTATTGTTACAGACATACTTGCTGACAGGTATTTTGAAACAGATTACCAAAATAATTGAAACTGGTGTGTTTATATTCAGTTATTTGACAAATAAAATATGCAGCATTTTAAAATGTTGTGTGCAGAATTTTTAATTTTTGTAAACCATTTGTAAAGCAACAGATTAAAATTACTACATAAGAGCTAAATATAATAATTTTTAAAAGTTTGACCAACAACTGTTTTTTGGATTGCAAATGCATGTATACGTGAGAACATGCACACCGGATTGTCCCTCCAACCTACCCCATTCTTCTGAGCAAAGTTAGGTATTTGAAACAGGAATCCTGTTGTTTAACTACACTGTAGAGTATATTTCTTTTTTTTCCCCCACTTTTTTTTTTGTTCAGTATCTTCCTAAAAATAGTGTTGACAGGCAGTGAGAAGGTTTAGAAAATGTTCACATGCATATTCTTGAAGAAACCAATGTATTGGCTTTGTGAGTTGCCCAGCAGATGAATTTGGATTTTATCTAGGCTGCAATTTTAATTTTGGAAGCTGTCAGATTTTTTCAGGCTCTGGGGGGTGGTTTAAGTTAACCTTTTTTTCTCTTTTTTTCCAAAGATACTGTAGGTTAAACTTTAGACCTAACAACCATGACAGTATTCCTTTAAATTTTTGAGATGAGCCACTGAGTAGTATTATGACAAATTATGGGACCCGATGATATGTAACAAGAACATCTTCCCAAGTCAAAGCCTACAGAGAAAATAAAGAAGCTTAAAAGAAATATTTCTGGCAAAAAGAAACTTTTTCCTCTTCATTAGTATAAAGAATTGCAGACAGTGAAATACCTTAATTAACCATGAACTAGGGTATCCTTGTGCAGTGATTGCATTCACTTAAAGATAGTTGGCCACTAGAAAAACTGATATGTGAACAATTCATATGCACTCTGCCCTGTTCTTACAGAACTATGGACAATTCATGAAAACTTTTGAAAATCATCCTAGTTAGAAACAAAGCTGTCTTTACATCCTATTTTCTATATCTTATCTTTCATTCTTTATTTCAGAAACAGTTTATATGAAAGCAAGATTTTTGTTTGATTTCAGCCACTTCTTGCTGCCCTTTGCTCATAGAAAGCAATAATCCTCCATTTGTGATATCACCACTGGTTGCTGAGGAACATACTACGATGTCACAAACAGAGGCTAATGTTGGCAGTTTGAGAGCCCCCAGAAGTAGCTTCCAAAATCCTAGGGGTACATTATTTCTACATTTACCAAATGAAAACAAGGAACTGAAAATATATCTGAATATAAGCAGAGTTCATTCTAAACAGAATATTTTCAAGTATTTTTGAATGGTCTTCAGCTGTTTGCTAAGGAATACAGTCAAATAATAGCAAAATAAAGCTGAATCCATGAAAAAGCCTATCAATTTTATTGCTACACTACACAAAAAGTGCATTGTTTGTGCCTCTAAAGCAGATGAATAATGAATACCATGGATAAGGAAAGGTTCAATTTTCCCCTCCTTTATTTTTCTCATGTCACCATAGGTAGATTTTGATGATGACTTTGCAACAAATCTCTCTAAGGCTATGTCTACAATACTATGTTGGCAAAACTTATGTAGCTCAGGGGTGTGACCTCCTGAGCAACGTAAATTACACAACATAAGCACTAGTGTGTACAGTGCTATTTCAACGGGAGAGCTCTCCCACCAACGTAACTTATATTGCTTGTGAAAGTGGGTTTTTTTTTATGCCAGTAGGAAAGTTCTCTCCTGTTGGCACAGAGTGTCTTCACAGCTGCACCACTGCTTCACTATAGATGGAGACATAGCCTAAGTGAGTGATTAGCGTAGAACTGTACCTAAATCTGAAATCCCCTGAATTTTTGGCATGTTCCATTATGGAGACACAGATCTGGATCTGTACTGCTCCTAGGAGTTTGGATCCAGATCTGTAACTCAGAATCAAATGTTTGGAAGAAAGGGGACATTAGTTATTCTGGTTAAGTGGTTAGTTACAATTCAAACTATATCTTTTCCCTGGTAACTAGACTAACAGCATCAGTAAATGTCCTACAGAATTACCTGCTGATTGCATTAGCAAATATTTTTACCTATAGGTGACAATTAGAATACTACTCTATTAACCATGTGTTTAGACCAAAGGATCAGTCTCCTTATTCTAGCAAAGAAAGAGCTCTTTCAGACCTTCTAGAACACCCTAAATGCAGCTGAAGTCCTAAAGGCACTAAATATCCTGTATTCTGCCCTGTTGAGTCTTTAGCTTCTCCCATTTTTTGCTATTAGAGGAATCCAAATGATTCCCCATGAGCAGTAAGAATCTAGTTACTAACATGGATTTTGGCTTGGTGAGCTGAAGCAGAATAATGAACAGGAATCCACACTATATGTGCTTACTATTTTGGCAATTTACCATGGAGGGGAGGGAAGTATCAAGTAAAGTCAACTATCCACCTCACAAAATATTGGTTGAACCATCCTCTAGTAATTATTTTGGATCACCACACCAGATGTGTACATAATTTTTAGAATGCAGTGTAATTCATCAAATATAAACCTGCTATAATAGCTACAGCAAGGTTTGTCATAATACAGTCAAACCATACTTATGCACTCTCCCCTAGGGACCAGAAAAATTCAGTTGTCTAGCAGATGTGGTTTTTTGAACATAACTGTGCTGGAAACCTTGAGAATACTTAAAACTACATTTTGCTTATATATTCAAGGTGAGTTCTTAGTGCAGATTTCACTGTGTGAAACATTTTATTTTTAACGGCTATGTATAAGATCATACTTAGCTAGTATGCATATAAAAATCAGTTTTTCCACCCAATCCTGAGCACTAGAAATTCAGTGCCATAGTCTCATTGATTTTCAGCTGCTTATATTAAAGTTCAAAGCAAGGAAAACTGAGAAGTGCGGAAACGCATGTGGGAAAACGTTTCACACAATTTGTAACTGCATCTGTAGGTTTTATATTTCATGCAATAAAATGAGAGTAACATTTTGGTATTTGCCAGCTTCTAATAAGATAATATTGTTCAATTCTGTCTCAGTGTAATTTGCAGAAATAATGCTTTTATCTATCCTAAAACGGTTTCAAATACATTTTCATTATAACATTTTAAACATGTGCTAAATTATTTTAACCATTCCCAGTAAAAATTCTTCATTAATCTCAGCCATTACCCTCACTATATCTCAAAATCTCACACAGTTCACCCCATATTCAATTAACAATATAGAGAACAGAGTAATTTTAATCCTGCTTTTAAGTAGTATCATAATGCAAATATAGAGTCAGAATGGATACCTCTACAATACATGTACACGTAGAGAAATGGAACACAGAGAGAGAGAGAGAAAGAGACTGTATGATAGTGTGTGGAGGTGAAGAGATTTGGGGCCTACCTTATTGCAACTATATTTGGTAAAAGGACTCTGAAAAGACACTGACAGTAGATGATACTGAAAACAGCTATCATTTATAGAGAAGCTTGGCCAAAAAGGCAGGTTTTACAGGATCATTAAAGTAGCTGGTTCTTGCCCATTTAGGCATATGTACAGTGGATAATAATCAGCACTTTAAATTTCATCTGGTAGTTTACTGTCAATTTCTGCAAAGTGCAAATACATAGATACCAAAGCCAGAAGGGACCACTGTGATCATCTAGTCCGATGTCCTGTATAACAGAGGCTGTAGAAAATAATTCCTACGGCAGATCTTTTAGAAAAACATTTAATCTTGATTTTGAAATGGTCAAGGATGGAAAATCCACCAGAGCCCTTGGTAAATTGTTCCAACAATTAAGTTACTGTTAAAATGTTACAAGGCACCACTACCACCACGTCCACAGAGGAAAATGCTCTTGAATGATCTGGGCAGCCAGCCGGGGTCATTCTGCAACTAGCTGAACGTGTATGGTAGCCACCGTAGTCAGTCATACCAGGAACAGGCCTGCTGACGGAAGAGGGCAAGGGTGTTAATTTCCGAGGGGCCCAGCAATTTAAAAGGGCCAAGGCGGATACATATCCTCCTCTCCTCTACACAACCCCTTTCCTCTGTGGCCCCCACCACTCACGCTCTCCACCCCTCCCCTGAGCCGAGGTTATTTATTATGCACCCTGATGGTTCCCAGGCAGCTGAGGAGGTGGTATTTACTACTGAGCTTCCCAGGTTCATCAGTAATCTCCCTGGGGAGTCCAAGTCAGATGCCGCCTCCTCAGCCACCTAGGAACCTGCATGGCACATAAAAAATAAGTAAAAACTTCTGGCGGATGCCCACTCAGACCTCAGCCATCCCTTTTTAGGGGTGCTACTGACTGTTCTGCCCTGGGGCCCGGAATTGCTGCCGGCAGGCCTGACCGTGTAAATTTGGTTTTTGGTAGATGTTTTGGACAGCAGAAGTGTGTGGATGGATGAAGTGAGATTTTCTTCAGAAAGAAAAAATTCTGGCCTTCCAAAGACAGAATTAAGTGTTGGTGGATACTGATATCTGGCAATCTAGGAAGATACATCTAGGATGACTTAAAGAATACAGGCAAATGGGAAGAAGATGGAAACTTGCTCCGAACTGGTGGAATGGTAACAGACTATGCAAATTCCTCAACATCCTGCTGCTTCCCCAGCAGCAATATTCTGATGCTGGTCCGAGCAGAACTCCATCCACACCCCTCCTCTGTCCAGGGACTGATACAGTAGGGAAACTGCTTCTGAGGGCAGAGAAAAGGAGACTGAGCCGAATGGCTCAAAGGTACTGATAGATGACATTACAGCCCACAGACAGTACACCACTTAACAAATCTGGTTTGTCATCATTTGTGTGGTATAAATATCCTAATTTCATATCTGAAAATTTGGTTTCCTTGACAAACTAATCTCAATGGGTTATAGATCAGGTTGCAATTAGAAAATAAATTGATACATCTTTCCTTCACACAGTAGCTCTCTGGCTGATTAATTCAAATGTGTTAAAAGCACCCTTAGCTCACCCGTCACGTAAAAAGACATATCTACCCATGTTCCTCAGCAGCGAAATAAGAAAATGAAAAATGTGGGTGAGAGTCTAAGTTGGTGGTTAGGTCAAGAAATTTGTATTTCCTTTAGGACCAAAATGGATTTGACGGATTCTGCACAACAAATAAGACCGTAAGAATTAGCAAAAAAGAAAAATCATTGCAGTTGTCCACCTACCAGTATTATGAGGCCATAAGATATACCTGAAGAAGCAACCTTATTCAGTTAATTAATAATGACTGGAAAAATATGCTTAGATTTCTGGATAAGAACTCCACGTTTCCTTCACTGAATACACCTTTCTGTCCATTCTGGAGTAATCTGACAGTTCACTCACGTTAAGCACGTCTCACCATAAATTTGAATTGGTTTTTGAGAAACAAGTTATTTATAACTAACCATTCACAGACTACTCATTGCCAGCCATCCAACCAAAAAGTAATTACGTGTGTGACAATGACCATATTAAAACCCTATGTAACAGGATAGCTTCCAACCAATTTCAACGCAGGTTAAGTAAACCGTGAACTGAACTTTTATATATAAATTCATACTTTTTAAAATGTTAAATCATACGAAAGTTGGTTGGAAAATGGCTCTGTCTTCTATATAGTTATCTTTGTGATGTCACCCTTCCAGAAATCAAGGCACCACCAATGGCAGCCTAAGATTACAATGACCAAAAGTTTTGGGTTTTTTAGAATAAAAGCTAAATACAAAAGTAGACCAACACTTAACTAATTAACGGATTTTTGTCAAATTCCCCAGAAATTGCTTTGATCAGGGGAAGAAGGTTCTTTACATCTAGAGCTGATCACAGAAAGTAAGCAAATGAGGTGGCTGGATACTACCTAGTCTCTATAACCTGGGCTTCTGATGTCTGGTGTCACAAGAGCATGTCAATTTGGTTCCACTAGACCTTGCTTTCCAGGAGGTTGTTGAAACTCCATGAGGCCAGGGTATGCATTCCACAAGTAGGAATATGCAGAGATGACCATCTTGAAGGAGGACTTACTTTTCTGTCAATAGATAGCAGATTTTTGGAGATTTTTTCTTTCAAAGAAAAAAGGAATTATGAGCCCTTATACCCTTTACTGCATAAGAGCAGTAAAATGTTATCAATGGTCTTAGGTTAAAAACCAAAACCAAACCTTAGCCCTTGGAATTTAAGACATCAGTTGAACCTCAAATCCCTGGAAGAAAATTGAAGGGCTCTATTTTGAAAAGCTTGAAGAAAGGAAGCAACTTTGATGACCTTGCTTAGACTTAAATCTGGAATGGCACCTAAACAGGAAGGAAGTCACAACTGGCTTTGAAAAAAGAATAGTGGAAATCTACAGAAGTCAGAACTGCATCGCAAGGACTAGGGTTGGTCAATCTATGCTCAATTTTACAATGCTCTTTATAAGAAAAACAAAAGTCTGCTGAAAAAAAAAAGGAACCAGTAGGCAGTGTTATGCTCCAAAAGAGAGGTTTATTTTTAAACTTGAGTTCTGAGCTTTTGTTCAGATCCTACATGTTTCAGGAGCCCTGTAGATTCTGATGTTCCATCTCTGTTTTAGTGAAGCAGTCCCATAATGGATGGTTCGAAGAGGGGTAACCACACTTCATTTACTTACATCATTTTCATTCTCCTGTTGTGGGGCTGTTTTATTTCACAACCATATGCTTTAAGTTGCTGACAACTGGAACTCAATTAGACTGAAGAACTGAGATAGAAAATGTGGGTGATTCCAGATTATTCTTGGCCCATATTATCACTGACCGTCACTTCCTGAAGGACAAAATTCAGAGGATGGGCAACATCACGGCAGATTTGACACATCCATACAAAAGCACTTTATTCCAGTTTATTATAAATTCCCTCTCCTTCTCTCACACACATTTTGTAGAGTATATTTATTTCTTCCTCTGTTTCAGCATATATTTATTTCTCTGTTTCCTAATTCACAGATTTTTTTTTTAGGATCTTCAGATATAAAATGCCAGCTTTTTAGTGTTGGAAAGATAGTATTGCAGCACAGAAAATGGCCAAGTGAGAAAGAGTAAATATTTAAAGTGTGCTTTCCAGGCCCCTGATATAAAATGATCAAACAGTGATCTTCTGATTTTAGAAGTCATGTTATCTGTGTGACGAGACATTTTTACTTGTTATAAATTAACAAAAGTCTTAGAGGCTTCTACAATATGAGAAGCTAAACCAAGAACAAAACAAAGCAAAACGGAAAAGAATATTGTCCCTTGATTTTTTAAATTTTAAAAAATTACCTCACTATGAGTTTAGAACCTGTTCATTCTAAATGATCAAGTAAGCTTTAGAACATTTAAGGCTTACCCAAGTACCCACTAATACAGGCACCACCACACATTCTCTTGCAGTTTGAAAGTTAAACTGGATTAATTTGGAATACCTGAAAACTGATACGCTATAATTTAATATGTGCTCAACATGTGTGCTCAGCAGCAACTGAAATGAAATATCTCAAATATTATCAAATGTTACATCATTAAATATAAATTAAATGGAAACAGTGGAAAGCTAAAAATTGGCTAGGAGTTCAGATACTCTAAATGGCTAATATGTCCATTTTTCACCTGAAGCCCTCTCCAATGCAGTTTTGCTATTAAGCAAAACCCAAAGAAAGGTAATCAATTCCAACTAAAAAGCACTTATCCTGGAATGACTGTGCATAAGGCACTTCAAACCCCTGGCTGGCTGCCAAAACCTAGACAACAGCTATCAATGTTTCCGACTATCACAGGAGCACAAGGGGCCATGCATAATTGACTAGAAGATGGGCTAAAACTGTGCCCAATCAGCGTGTGATCAAAAACGCGTGGAATATTCAGCGCCACTTGATTACATGGAGGCACGTCCTTTCACTCTCCTCATGAAATCTCGTCAAGGTCCAGAGTACTGTAATAAGATCATTACTGTCAAGCGGTACGAATCGCAGGCAATGAGTCTTGGGATAGGAAGTCATACTTCACAAGCTCCTCTGGTCTTTTTTTTTTTTTTTTTTTCATATTTTACTGCGTGTTGAGGCAGCAAGGCGACGAGGTGACAGATAATGATCACATCACTGTGTGGCAACTAGAAAGGCACTTTTAAGAAAAAGCAGAGAGAAATCAGCTTAAGAGAAACTCAAACAATTTTTCTTTGCTTTTTTTCTTAAAAATTAAATAGAATTAAACTGTATGCTGTATTCTCTTTTCATGAACTCTGATATAATGTCACTGAATTTAATCATCTGATGGATTTTCATATTACAGCAAAGCCTATTACCTCACACACAAATGGCCAATGTTCTTTATTTCTCACTTACAAAGAAGCCTTTATTAATTTTTTTTGGGGGGAAGGGGGTAAATGGCAGGGCCTGTTGAAGTTTTCTTTTTACCTACTTTTATTGGAGATACACAGTGCATTTAATGTCTGGTGTCTATTATAAGCAATCTAGATTGATGAGAGAACATAGGGTGCAGAGGTGGAAAGGGAAGACAAGTAGTTTCATGAACAGATTACTAAACAAACATGCAGCAGGCTAACCAAAACCACACAGCTATGGGATGAAAGGCAGACTCAAATAGATAGATACAGAGTACTGCTGATTGAATTTGACAGCCAATTTAGGTAAGTAGTTGATTAAAACTTAGAACAACAATGTAGTTTTGAAATGACTGAATGATCAGGGGGTTTGAAATAAACAACAGTGATGTGGATTTTTTTTTTTTTAAAAGGTTGTCTTGCGAATGCCTCCCTATAATGACAACATCAATACCACAAAAGCTTCAAAAACTTGAATTGCTTTTCTGCTGCATTTCTCAAATGGGGAGGCTGATCTGTCTGAAGAAGCACCTATTGCTTACCATGGAGGCACAATAAAATGCTGAGAACGCGGAGTATTTTTTAAAAAAAAACCCCAACTCTAAAAATATTGTTTTTTCTGTTTGTTTTTACTTTGGACAGAGACAACACAGAACTGTCTTTTGAGCAGTGAATAATGTCAAAATCCAATGTTTTCCTATCTCCTTGGCCCATCTTTTTAAAACACAATTCTTTAAAGCCGTATCTCTAAATCTTATATGAAAAACAGCAAGGCAATATTTAAGATAATAAATTCCACATGGCTCTGGACATTGGATGTTTCCTGATCACAAAGCTTATATATTAATGTGCCACATAATTACAGAAATGAGTCGTACTCAGGCCCTTCCCTTCTCAGAGAAGGATGAGGAGCTTTACATCTTCCACATTTTAGAATGTGTGAAATCACATCAAAATAACAGGGTTAGTTGTAGGCACTATAACTGTGTCGGAACCACACAGTAGTGAATGCAGCATTGCACAATGTATAGTCATCAAACTATGTGCACCATGCTGAAAGTGAAACTTATGGCCCATAATACCTCAGCACCAGTACACCCAAATTTACCCCGCCCCAGCCACTCCACAAACTGATTCAAACAACCAGATGGGAGAAAGGAACAACAAACAGATGCAGAAAAATTATCAATAAGGGATCGTCAGTTTAGATGCACTAGAACTACAAAGGTGGGGGGGAAGAAAGAAAATAAAGACAAAAGGGAAAAGGGGAGAAACACTACTTGTCTGACCAAGGGAAAGAAAGAACTTCATTTTGCAGGCCCAATAAATCTGAATAAATTGCCCACACCTCTACCATAAATGGATACTACTAGAATTGCAAGAAGGAATACATGTGGACAAAGCAAATGTAAGTCAGAAGATTTGTATGTACTGGCAGCTGTGGTAACTGGTGTCTCCAGAATGCCTCTTCTACAAATCAGCAAAACTAGGGAAAGCAAAACGAGCATCACATGAACTCTAGCAGTGGCAAGAGACTGGTTTGCCTTGATATTTATTTAATAAACGTATTTGGATACAGACTCACTTTGCTCAATGTAGTATTTGATCTGCTTTCGAAAAGAAATCACAAACACTTTTACAAACAAACTGAATGGGAAGCAGAGTGGAAAGGGAGAGAAGACTCCTTGGATCTGAAGGCTATTAACTGAATTCTGTAGGCTAGGAGAAAGATGCTCAAAGCAGCCCCAGTGAGAAATGCCCTACTGGAAGAAAACCTGGCTCGAAGTGCTGAAACCTAAAGAGGGTATCAATTTGCAATGCATCCCAACTCACACTCCAAAGGTTGTAAATGCCTATGGGACGATACTAAACGAGATGTCAGATCGGAGGGCCCTGTCAATATTGAGAAAATATCTTCTACAAAGACTCTCAAAACTGAACTCCTTGAAAACAGCTTCACTGTCACTACCCTGGAATCTAGGTGGCACCAAAGTACACCTGGATCTGGAGTGCCTCCTCTGTAAAAGTGAGACTTGTTCACAAGACATGCTTAGAATGGTTTTAGCTGAAAGCAGAAGAAAGAATTGCTGAAGCGTTTTGGTATCTGGCATACAGAAAAGACAATCTATTGTTGACTCAGCCTACTATTGTTTCAGTTGAATCTATAGACTTTGACCAGACATTGTTTTGGTACCTACTGAGGGAACTGAGCATGCAAGGTCTTCTGCAGAAGGATCACATTTAGATGATGCTCTCAGTAACTATTAGCCCAAGAGCAAACTGAAGAGTGCTGTTCACTAACACCAAACATATATACTTTATAGCAGGGATATACTTATTTATTAAGTTCTATCTGATTATTTAAAAAGTCATAGAGAAGGTCATCACTGTATAATAATTCTAAGTGTAATTTCTCTAGGATCCTAACAGAACCCTGTTGATTTATTCATTTTACATTCGACAGGACTTCTCAGTAGTCTGTTTGGAAGGGAATTACTTTCTCCTGAATGGGTCACAACAAACAAAACAGTAAACCAAAATGACATTTTTAGGAATGCTTTTTCTGTCTAACATGGAGACTTATTTATTCATGGGCTGGCAACTTTTCTTCCATATTTCGGTTCAGATTCTGTTGTATTTTTGCACCCTATTTAAGTCTTTTGAACATGGTGTTAAATATAATTAGAAAGGTATACATATTTCCCACTGAACTCTATAGGACTTTTCCATAATGGTATCAAACTGCTCTCTGGTGTCCAGCAGGACAAAACGGGACACTTTGGCAATATACCATACATCTCCCCACAAAAAAGGCTGGAAACAAAATACGAAGACTGCAAGAACTCCGCCATGGACTTTGAACAAATATGTGTAGCATCATATTAGGTAAGGAACCAGGTAAGAGAATACAAAGATAACTCACTACATAGTCAGTCATCTCTTGGAGAACAAAAACACTATTGGGGTGGAAGGGACCTTGAGAAGTCATCAAACCCAGGCTTGTGTGCTGAGGCAGGACTAAGTAAACCTAGACCACCCCTGACAAGTGTTTGTCCAACCTGTTCTTAAAAACCTAGACTAACAGGGATTCCACAACTTCCTTTGGAAGCCTCTCCCAGAATTTAAGTACTCTTATAGTTAAAAAGTTTTTCTTTAATATCTAACCTAAATTAAGTTCATTGCATCTTGTCCTACCTTCAGTGGACACGGAGAACAATACTGAACATCATCATCTTTAGAACAGCCTGTAACATGTTTGAAGATTCTTATCAGGTCTCCCCCTGTGTCTTCTTTGCTCAAAACTATACATATCCAGTTTTTTTTTAAACCTTTCATTGTAGGTCAGGTTTTCTGAACCTCTTCATGTTTGTTGCTCTCCTCTGGAATCTCTCTCCATTTTGTCTGCATCTTTCCTGTAGTGTGGTGCCCAAACTGGACGCAGTACTTCAGCTGAGGCTTCACCATTGCCAAGTAGAGTGGGATAATTACCTCCTATCTTACCTATGGCACTCCTGTTAATACACCCCAGAACGATACTAGCATTTTTTGGAACTGAATCCCATTAGTGACTCATTTAATTTGTGATCCACTATAACTCCCAGATCCTTTTCAGCCATATTACAACCTAGTCAGTTAATTTCCCCTTTTTGTAGCTGTGTATCTGATTTTCTCCTTCCTAAGTGTAGAACTTTGCACTTGTCTAACAAATTTCATCTTGTTGATTTCAGATCAATTCTCCAATTTGTCAAGATCATTTTGAATTCTAATCCTGTCCTCCAAAGTACTTGCAAGCCCTCCCCCAGCTTGGTGTCATCCACAAATATTATAAGCATATTGTTCATTCCATCATCCAAGTCATTAGTGAAAATACTGATTAGTACTGGATCCAGGACAGGATCCTGTGGGACTACTCTCAGTTTGATAGCAAGTCATTGTCATTGCTCTGAGTACAATCTTTTTACCAGTTGTGAACCCTCCTTATGGTAACTTCATTTAGACTACATTTCCCTAATTTGTTTATGAGAATAGCATGAGGGACTGGGTCAAAAAGCCTTACTAAAATCAATATATATCATGTCTACTGCTTTCCTCCTACCCACTAGGCCAGTCATTCTGTGAAAGAAGGAAATCAGGTTTGTTTGGCATGATTTGTTCTTGACAAATCTATGCTAGCTATTCCTTCTAACCCTGTTTTCCTCTAGGTGCTTACAAATTGATCGTTTAATAAATTGTAATTGTAACTCATTGTGATACAGCCTACAATTAATCATTAAGCCAATTAGGCAAATGTATAAATTAGAAGTGCATCAATACCGGATTTTAAGAAGGTATACATGTAAACAAAAACACTCATCCATTACTGCCAGTAAAACAAAGCTTTTCAACCTGTATCACTCTGAAGGAATGAACCAACTCTGACATGCTAGACTGCAGTTCTTTCAGATGAAAGCATTGTCACTTCTCAATAATTCTCAAAAAAATGCACATATTGAGAATTGAGAAAAAAAAAAAAAAAAAAAAAAGCTTGTTATTACTCATCTTTCATCTTCTGCAGCCCTGCAACTCACAAGACAAAACTGAGCACTACAAAACATTTTACTCTTGTCAGCATCTGATCCAGTAAAACGTTGGTGCTACCACTGTGATTGGTGCAATGATTGATAAAAAGATAGTCCAAGCACATGCTGATGACCAGTTCAGATGGAGATCATGCTTCCCAGTACAAATGTAGATGTTTATGTAATAAGGAGTGAAGGCTCTGTCCTTCTTAGCGTATCTGCTCGTGACCAGAATTCATCACCAAATTTGGGCTGCTGGTTGGATCATTACCTTCCTTGGCCTGGACCAGGTACCGATGGGGAGTGTGACATGAATGCTGATCCATGCCCCGCAAAGGCTCCATAAAACTAAACTACAGCTTACAAAACAGTTTCAGTTAACATCACTAGAAACCAGATACAATCTGTGTCAAACTCTGTGTATATAAAATTAATGAGTTTCTCCATTGCAATGTACATACAAATGAGTAACCTATAAAGGAATATTTTGCCTGCCACTGAACTTTACAATGAAGTTCCTAAAAGGCAAGAAATGTAAAAATAATAAAAAATGTAAAAATAAAATTTAAAAAAAACCTTAAATTTTCTAAGTTTTGTCTAATTGTTTTGTAAATCACTTGTTTAATGCCTTTGCTTTTTGTTTGTGTATATGTGTTTTATATAGAGAGCATGTACACGTGTGGGTTAGATCAACATGATAAATTATGGACCATTTGATAGATTGATATGGCCTTCCTTGAGCAGAGATCTCTAGTTGTGCTAAATGGATAACTGTGGTGTTATATACACCTTCTAATTCTGTTAGACTCCCAGTAACTTTTGATACCACTGAGACAAGCTGGTATTTGAGTTGATGAGGAGTTGTGCAGGAAAGGGCCAAGCAGCTTTTCACTGGTGTTTTCCTTTGTATTGGGGTAGTGCTGGTCATTTCTAAACCTTTCACATGCAAGTCCCCCTGTGGTTCCATCTGTCACTCCTCTTAAGTGATGTGCATATGCAGCCACCAGGGGAGACTGAGATGTTTCCACACTGCAGTGTCACCAGTTAGCTAATGATATTCAGCTCCCCATCTCCTCTTCATCAAATCCAAATTCTGTAACATCATTACTCTCCCAGTTTCTAACTGAGATGGAGCTCTGGATGAAAATTAACTAGCTGTGACCCAATCTGTAAAGTGGAAATTGTTTGTAGGCAGGGGATAATTTTCAGAAATAAAAAAGAGGTGCCTGCACCATCTGTTGATTTATATTGAACTTCCACCAAAAATGGTTTGTGGCCATAATCCTACTTGATCCTTCTTTGGAACAGGTTCTCAGCTAGCAGTGGTGCCATATAATGTCTCTTGTTATCTGTAACTGATCAGAAGACAGTTTCTCTCAAGTGTCGAGCTTTCAGCTGTCATGCAGACCTTTATCTCCTGGCTAGGCATCTGCAATCTGCTCTATTTAGGGCCTTGTCTTTGAAGTCTGTTCAGAAGCTCCAAATAATGTACAGTTTCAGCTGCCAGAATTCTGAATAGTATGGACTGTAATGAACACACAACAGCTGTGTTAAGTCAACAGTGACTCCCTGTTCACTTCCATGTGCAATTTAAGGTGGAGTTGGTAACCTTTAAAGTCCTAAATGGTCTGGGAGCTGGTAATCTAAGAGCCCAGCTTTTGTCCCCTACCATATCTCACCGGTGTAGTGGGGAAATACTTGCTGTTGGAAGATCAATGTAAACACTCTGTTTCCTAGTGACAGGCCATGTTGCCAATTTTTGTAATTTTATTGCAATACCCTCAATTTGTTGTGCTTCTGTTAATGCTCCAGCCCCTGGAATTGTGGGAACCTCAGACTTAATTTTTTTAAAAGAATAAGTTTCTGTTCCTCATCTTAGTGGGGAAAAACTTGAAAACTTGACCTGAGTGCACCCTGAATTCTCACGAAATGGTAGAAAAATTAAAAAGACCACAAATGTATCAAGTTTAAAATACATGAGATTTAAAAAAAACCCCTCAATTTGGGAGGTCTAACTCATGGCTTTGAATGATTGTGGGTGGCAACAGTGGACAGAGGTTTCAAAAGAGGGACCCAGTTTTTCAAATTCACTCCTTTGGTAGCCTGGTAGTGACTGAGCCCAATGGCCTGCAGGGTACGACATAAGACACTTTGATTTTGTCTAGTATTATACAGTGTTTTTGTTCTGTTTGTGTTCTACTCTCTGCAATTAAAGCACCTGGCTGCCATAGCAATAGGCACTATGTAAATTAGTAGTGAGAATATATTCAGAAGTCTGCTAGCAATTAGTAAAATATTATCAAGCTCATTTTTGCAGTTGAGTAAAACTAGGACTTGAAACTAGAAGTAAAAGAGAAAGTTTTTTCCATTGTATGTTAACTTGCATCAATGAGAGAGCTACAAGATATGGAGTAGGTATATAGTTTTTCAGGCTGTCACTAGTAGATAAATCTATGTATATATTTTGAGGCCTAGACTAACAGATGTGTCTGTTCTAAAGCTTGCTGAGATTCTGGAGTTCTGCTCTGAACCTAATTTTGAGTTTAGAAATGGACTGGCATTTCTGGCCTTCCGCGTCAGCATGAAGAAGGAGGATCACTCCTCCAACAACTATCTGGCAGAGTGTGAGCTGTCTTCCAATTCCAGGATATCATATGTGCAGTGTTTCCTGGTTTATAAGACAATGAGTAAAAAAAAGCCCAGCTCAGAAGTTACCGAAGAACAGATTCCCACTGCCGTGTCTAGGAGAAGCTACATGGGACAACGCTCCTGTGACAGAGAAATGGAGGAACTAGTCATAATGTGACCTTCAAACAACAGCAATTTTAACAGTAGTGGAAAAAATAATGTGGTTTCCCACAAACCAATGGCTAGAAGGGCAATGCCACCTTAAATAAGCCAGGAACCGATGACCATAAATTAACATTCACCCTTAGACAATTCTGTGTTTTTTACTCTCTTTTTACTCTCTTACACACACACACGGATGTGGATCATTCAGCCTGAATCAGATTTCTCGTATTTTGCCAAGTATTTTCAAGGTCTTCATAGTGAACACTTGGCTGTTAGCCAGCGTAACAATGTGGTTTAGTACCAGGAACAGGTCTGTTTATAAGAACTTTGCTGATGCTATGGTAGAGGCTAACCACACTCACGGATTAGACTTAAAAAAATTCTTAGATCATAATTAATCAGGCTCAGAAAGAGATTTCCGCCATTAGCACTCCACCCTATCTTGCAGGTCCTTAACAAAAAATTGTGACCTCTGAAGACAAAGCTAAGAAAGAGAGAATTTAAGCATCAGTGTACCAACACAGGTGGATGGCAGATTATGTTAATATTCTCCTAACAAACTATCAATAGAGATCCTCCTACCAAGACATTAGCTAAGTGATATCCTTCAGAGTCAACTGAAACCAAACGGTTCCACTAGCCTCAAAAGGCAAACCAATAAATAAACTCTTTTCTCCAACCTCAGATCAAAGGAGGTAATCGTTTTTGACATAGGTGAAAAACAAGGTTACTTACCAGTAACTGATGTTCTTTGAGATGTGTTGCTCATGTCCATTCCACTATAGGTATGTGCATGCCTCTGTGAACAGTTCCCGGAACATTTTTCCTCTTAGCAGATCCCGCAGGGCCAGCTCCGGTGCCCCCTGGAGTCCCACGCACATGCCACAGTATAGGAGGTGCTGCCGGCCCTACGCCCCCTCAGTCCCATCTTTCTGCCAACTCCGGTAGCGGGGACGGAGGGGGTGGGTTGTGGAATGGACATGAGCAACAAATCTCGAAGAACGTCAGTTACTAGTAAGTAACCTTGTTTTCTTCTTCAAGTGCTTGCTCATCTTCATTCCACTATAGGTGACTAACATGCAATACCTTTCGAGGTGGGTAGGGGTTACCGGTGAGCTGCCCTCAGCACTGCTCTGCCGAATCCCGCGTCCTCTCTTGCCTGCTGAACGATGGCGTAGTGGGACATGAAGGTATGCACTGATGACCAGGTGGCAGCTTTGCAGATGTCCTGCAGGGGCACTTTCTCCAGGAAGGCTGTAGATGAGGCTTGAGCTCTGGTTGAGTGCGCTGTGATGGTTCCCGGAAGCGGCACCCTCGCCTGCTCATAGCAGAACTTGATACATGATGTAATCCACGAGGAGATGTGCTGGGTGGAGACAGGTGAGCCTTTCATCCGGTCAGCCACTACGATGAAGAGCTGCGTTGATTTCCGGAACAGCTTTGTACTTTCGATGTAGAAGGCCAGGACTCATCTCACGTCCAGAGAATGCCATCTCCTCTCCTCCTCTAAACCATGTGGTTTGGGAAAAAATAAGGGGAGAAAAATATCTTGATTACAATGAAAACTGGGAAACCACCTTGGGCAGGAAAGCTGGATGTGGCCCCAACTGCATCCACCATAGTCCTGGGAGAGAAGGTCGTGCATCCTGGAGACCTCCAGGGGTGGGGTGATCAAAAGGTCCAGCAGCATGCTGAACCAGTGCTGTCTCAGTCAGGCCGGAGCGATGAGTATAATGTCTGCCCTGTCCCTCTTTATTTTCAGCAGGACCTTGGGTAGGAGCGGAATGGGTGGAAATGCATACATGAGGGTCCCCGTCCAGTCCATGAGGAACACGTCAGAAATCGACCCAGTCTTGCAACCCTGGAGCGAGCAGAATCTCGACCACTTTGTGTTCCAGGTCGATGCAAATAGGTCCAGTTGGGGAATGCCCCACTTCTGGAAGATCATAGCCACCACCTCTGGGTGCAATGACCAGTCGTGGCGGGCTAGAAATGACCTGCTGTGGCGATCTCCTTCATCATTCCGCACTCCTGGGAGGTGAGAGGCAGTCAAGCGGAAATTGTGCCTCACAGCCAAGTCCCACAGACAGCTAGCTTCCTCGCAGAGGGCCGAGGATCGCGCTCCCCCCTGCCTGTTTATGTAAAATATGGCTGCGGTGTTATCCGTCAGCACCTGTACCACTCTGCCTGTCAGGAATCGGAGGAACACCTTGCACGCTAGGCGAATGGCCCTCAGCTCCTTCACATTGATGTGCAGATGCCTCTCTTCCCCCGACCAGAGCCCCTGAGTGCCTAGGTTGGCACTGATGTGGGCTCCCCATCATACGTCCAAAGCCTCGGAAATTAGGGTGACCGACGGGACCAGCTCGCTGAACGGAACACCCTTCATCACTGCCCTGGGAGTCCGTCACCAGTTTAGGGAGGCTAAGATGGGGGGGGGAACTGTGACCACCCGGTCTAATGGGTGTCTGCTTGGCACATATACAGAGGCTAACCAGGCCTGAAGTGGTCTGAGCCTCAGACGAACTAGTCTCACTATGTACGTGTAGGCCGCCATGTGCCCTAACAGCTGTAGGCGGTGCCTGGCTGTTGTCGTGGGGCATCGGAGCAGCTGGGAGATGACAGAGACCATCGCCTTGAAACGTGTCTGAGGCAAGAAGGCTCTGGCCTAGGAAGTGTCCAGGATGGCCCCAATGAATTCTATGTGTTGCACTGGCGTTAGTATGGACTTCTGCACGTTTATGAGCAGTCCCAGCCTGCTTCACGTGGAACAAGTGAGGGTCACGCTCTCTGCACTTGGGACCTGGACCTGCCCCTAATCAGCCAATCGTCTAGGTACGAAAACATTTGCGCGTCCTTTCGTCTCAGGTGGGCAGTTGTTTGACATATTTGTTTAGACGACACAGGTCTAATACGGGTCTCAGACCCCCATTCGCCTTGGGGATGAAGTACCACCTCAAATGAAACCTCTTCTCCCTTCTGCTTTGAGGGACCATTTCCATCACTCCTATGTTGAGGAGGGTGTCCACCTCCTGCAAGAGGAGTTGCTCGTGAGAGGGGTTCCTGAAGAGGGATGGAGGGGGAAGGTTGTTGGGGGGGGAGGGGGGGATAGATGTAAACTGTAGGGCATAGCCCCCCGAAACTATCCCAAGGGCCCAATGATCTGAAGTGATTTTTGCCCATTCAAGATAAAAGGGCCTTCACCTGTTTAGGAAGGGGCGGGGCGGATCCAGGAGAACAGTTGAGGTGCCACCTCAGGCGCACCATCAAAACTGTCTGCTCTGGTTGCCCGACCTCCTGGGGGGCCCCTGCTGGGGAGCTGAGGACAAGTTGGGGGGCTGATTTCTCCTTCTAAACTCCCTATTCCTATTGTGTTGAAAAGGCCTGGGCGGAGGCCTTGGCTGCTGCTGTGCCTGGGGCCATGACTGACGCCTGAAAAACTGGGGCGTGTACAGGCTCAGGGAGCGAAGCGTGGCCCTGGAGTCCTTTAGACCGTGCAACTTCGCATCTGTCTGGTTGGAGAATAGGACTGAACCGTCAAAGGGGAGATCCTGAATAGACTGCTGCACCTCCTGGGACAGGCCCGAGGACTGCAGCCATGAACACCTTCTCATGCAGATGGCGGAGGCTATGGACCTGCCCGCCGAGTCAGCAGCGTCACAGGACGTCTGGAGCACTGCCCTAGCCAGTGAGGTTCCTTCCTCCACAATGGTGCTAAAGTCTGCAGCCTGGTCCTGGGGCAGGGCCTCAGTGAACTGCCTGAGGGAGTCCCACAGGTTGAAATTATATCTACCCAGGAGGGCCTGATGGTTGGCAATCCTGAACTGTAGGCTTGCCGTGGAATAAATATTTCTCCCAAACAAGTCCAGCTTCTTATTGTCTTTGTTCTTGGGAGTGGACCCCAGCTGACCTTGCCTGTCTCTCGTTAGCTGCATCTACCACCAGGGTTCCCGGGGCAGGGTGAGTGAACAAATACTCAAACCCTTCAACCGGGACATAATACTTTTTCTCGGCCACCTTTGACGTAGGGGCGACCAAGGAGGGGGTTTGCCACAGGACCTTTACAATTTTAAGGACCCTCTTATGGACTGGGAGGGCCACTCTTGCTGGGGCAGCTGCCGCCAGCACATTAAAGAGGCTGTCTTCGGCCTCTTCTAACTCCTCCACCTCCAGCCCCAAGTTGGAAGCCATCCTCTTTAGCAGCTCCTGGTGCGCCCTGAAATCCTTCAATGGTGCCAAATGGTCGTGGGAGACTTCCTTGTTCGGTGAGGAGGAAAAGGACTGCCAAGGCGCATCCTGCGGGTACTCCCCCTCGTGGCGAAAGGCTGCATCTGTCAAAGGTCCCTCCATGGGGTCCAACTCCTCATCCGAGCAGTGGTGTCTATGAGCCTTCTTCTGTGCCGGAGGCATGGACCGCACCACCGATGACATAAGGGATTGGGGCCCCGGCCCCATCTGGACACCCCAAAGGGCCCAACAATGCCATTGTTGCGACTATTGACCCTGGGGCCAACCTGGGTTTGTGGGGGTGTCGGCTCTCCCAATGACTGTCCCCCGTGGGACTGTCCCCGAGTCACTGGACTGGCAGTGCCATGTCCGTCCTTGGTCCCAGGTGCCCTTCCGTGCTGGGGACTGCCCTCTCGACGCCTCCGACCTGGAGGATGATGAGGGTTGTCTCCGTTGCCGCGAGCGGTGCCAACGAATAGAGGTGAGCTCCGAAGAGCTAGAGGTACCAGGGCATCGTCTTGGTACCGATGATTTCCGGTGCCACCTGCCTCGCGGCTCTGCAGATACCATTGGTGACCGAGGTCGGTGCCGCTCTAAACCCCTCGGTGCTGAGTCAGACTCTGGCGACTGTGTTCCGCGTCATGGACTGTGCGGTGCCAGGTCCTCTGATGGTGACCGGGTTCTGCGCCGCCTCGGTGCGGGTGAACTCCTTGATGCCGGGTCCTCTGACGGCGACCGGATTCTGTGCCGTCTGGGTATGGGCGAACTCCTCGGTGCCAGGAATCTGGAACTGGAGCTGTCCAAGCACCGCCTGGCAGACCTCGACTGGTGCCACCCCTGGCATGCACGGTGTCTGGTGCCAAGGACCTCCACCACCCTTCAGGGGGATCCAACATGGGTTTCCCCTGTGACATCAGCCCCTTCTTCCTTGGCGGAGAGGGGGCGGAGGTGGCATAAGCAAGGCCAACAAGGCTCGTCGCCTGAAAAGCCTCTGGTGTCGACGCTGTCGGCAGGGGGACTCTCCCACTCCCAGGAGTCGGGGGAGGCTCCCTGATCGGAGAAGCAGGCACTGGAGAAGACTCAACGGGCCGGGTCCGGTGCATCTCTGTACTTGACCCTGCCTGTACCGATGGCACAGGGGAGTGTCCACGCTTTGCGCGCTGCCTCTTCCTCTTCAGTGCCGGCGATGTTGTGCGGTGCCGGGTCAAGGCCGATGCTGGTGGTGTGCTCTGCACTAAGGTCACGCTTGGTGCCAAGGTGGAGCGGGCCAGCTTGGATGTCGGGTGGAGCACTGCCTCCGTCAGCAGAACTTTCTACAAGATCTCTCGGTCCTCCTGAGTCCTCGGTTTAAAAGCCCTGCAGATCTTCCATTTCTCTTTCCTGTGGGTTTCCCCCAAAGACTTAAGACAGCGGTCCTGGGGGTTGCTGAGCAGGAAGGCCTTCCCGCAGGAGGCACACGGCTTGAAGCCTGGCGACCGGTGCATGGCCCAGCCGCTCTAAGACCCTGCAGGGACTCGCCTTATCTAACTACACTTAACAACGCTTAACAACTACTTAACTAAAACTAACTTAGAATATCAAATGAGTTCAAACAAGGGGAGTAGTACTTGCTGAGAGCAAGGCTAGTTCCAGCAACCATCACGGGTGGAAAGAAGAAACTGAGGAGGCATAGGGCTGGCAGAACCTAATATACCGTGGCATGTGCGCGGGGCTCCAGGGGGCGCCGAAGCCGGCCGTACAGGATCTGCTAAGGGGCAAAAAGTTCCGGGAACCGTGCACGGAGTGGAATGGACATGAGCAAGCACTCAAACAAGAACCTCCACTTCCTGTGTTTAATCAAGAGACTCAACCACTCTTGGGGATCCCAGTGCCACCATGGAGAGGGGCTATCAACTCAGACAGCGACTCTTAAGATCTATCGGGTAACCTGTATGCCAACATCAGCCCCTATTAACTGACTGGAAACATGCAAGTTAGATGATGTGTTATTATATTGGGTTTGGAGAAGGAAACTTCCATTTGAACCCACAGGTATTCAACATATCCACACCATCTCCTCAATTCTCCGTTGATTGACAAAGAACAGAGTCTAAGAAAGGCTGTCTCTCATTTAACAAAGGTCCTAATCTAGCCAGGTCTCAGAAACACATGCAGAAATCACAGGCCACATTCCCGATCAAGTGATATTAGTCAACACCAAATCAGCATGAACCAAAGAGTAAAGTTCTAGTCTAAACATCTTCTGCCCACAAAACAGATCACTGTGTGCCTTCAGGGACATGTCTGTATTAAATAGATTGCAATGTATGATCAGTTCCCAGCAATGTCAGCAGCTCGCAATCTGCACTGACTACCTGTGTGTTTCCATGTGTAGTTGAAGGCATTTGTTTTTGACCTATAAAAACCTAAAATAGCCTGAGAGCTGCCTACTCGAAAGACCGCCTCTTTCCACTGGCGCAGCTATGATTAACAGAGGTTTTCCAGCTAGTATGCCCAAAGATAAAACTGAGGGAGTTGCTGGCAGGGCACCTTCTTTGATAGCCTCAACTTTGGAACTAGTTCCCCTGCCCCATCAAACATCCTGTTCCTTTACAGTGCATACTGGAAAATCCATCATTTTAGGGGATAGATACTGCAGGTCTTGTTGGTATCAGGAAACACTATCTCAAAAAAAAAAACCAAAAAAAAAACCCGAGAGTCCTGTAGCACCTTAAAGACTAACACATTTCTGCGGGCCTAAGCTTTTGTGGGCTGCAACCCACTTCGTCAGATGCATCTTCGTCTGATGAAGTGGGCTGCAGCCCATGAAAGCTTATGCCCGAAGAAATGTGTTAGTCTTTAAGGTGCTACAGGTCTCTCGTTGTTCTTGCTGTATACAGACTAACACGGCTACCCCTCTGGAACTCTATATCTAGGGGATGTAACATCCCCCTGCAGGGCTGTGTTTCAGGCTGAACAAAACAAATGATGTAAAACCCACTTATACAAACAATTGATATATTCCAAAGTTCTAGTTTTACCCAGACTATAAAAGTAATGAACAGCAGAACCACGTTATAAGTTCCATGTTATATAACTTGTAACTTCTATGTTTTTGCAGGCTTCTGTGGTGGCAAAAACAATGCAAAAACAGCATACAATGAACCCTTCCTTTCTGTGGATAGCAAAGTTTATATAGTGTGGCAAGGTGGGCCTGTTTTGCCCCATGGGTCTGAGCTCCTTACGGCTATGCTGGTGGTGCGGCTGGGTGGGAGCGGGGGGGTAGGGTGGGGGGGCCAGTCCCGCCCTCTACCCCGGACCCCAACCCAGGGACTCTGCGAGGAGTAGCCTCAAACAGCTTAGTCCAAGGGGCTACTACCTTCCCTGGGTCGCTCTTCTGTAGCCCCCCCGGCTTGTGGCTCTCCTTCAGGCTCTCCTCCGGTCTTGGTTGCACAGGCTCCTTCTTACCTCTCATGGCTGGGTGCTCTCGCCACACCCACACTAGCTCCTCCACTGACTCCACACCTTGCAGCAGCTCTGCTCTGCTCCTCTACTGACTCCACACCGTGCAACAGCTCTACAGAACTCCCTCTCAGCTGCCCCCATCTGCCTGACTGGGAGGCTTTTAACTGCTGGGGCAAGTTCCTTGATTGGCCCCAGCTGGCCTGATTGGCTTAATTGCCCTGGAGTGGCCGCAGCTGGATCACCCAGGGAACAAAGATTTGCTAAGCCTGGGGCTGATATATATGCCTTCCAGCACCCTCCTATAGCCATCAGGGCTGGCCCCGTCACAATAGTTATGATGTAATCTTAGTTTCCTCAAGGGAAGCTGGTTATATTTAACATTATTTTAGTACTATCTTTAATTGCACTATTTTATTTTTAGATAGCTACTGCTGCACATTGAAACTTTGCATAGGGTGTTCTCAATCTCTGTTGGAAGTTCAGTGTACAAACAGTGGTTTACCTGGGACGAGATCCATAACCGTCTTTAATGCACACACTGTGTGTTCTTTTACTACATGAGAAACTGGCAAGGAATGATTTCCAAGACAGGGCAGAACAAGGGGCACTATGGGAAATGCTCCGATCCCTATTCAATAGTAAACTTAAAAGTGGGTATATTTTCAATTCCTATTTAAAACGCTTTTCCCTTTCTTTTGCCCAGTCACCCAGCTTGTGAACAAAGAGCACCAATGCATTTCCTGATGGGGGTGCTGCCTCTGACTGAGAGAATAGTTTTAAGTATACTGCAGTACCTGAAGTTAACAGGACCGCCAGGGTGTCATTTATCTACAAAGAGTACTTTTATTTTAACCTTTACCCATCAAGGAAAAGATTGGTCAAAACATAATACAGCAGCACTCAGTGACCTATCCCATTCAGAATACATCAGGTGCTGCACACCAGATAAATTGTTGCATAATTACTAATATGCCAAAGGGATACTGTGATCACTTCTCTGAGACAGACAAGTGATTTTTTTAATTCTACATCTTTTTGGATATACATCCAGGTATGCAAGTACTTGCAATAACCACCAATTCATCCTGGGACTTGCCTTTCCCAGAATCCCTCTTCTGCTGACCACCACCGAGACACTTTTCCCTCCAATCAGGAAGGCGGAACGTGCAGCCCCTTCTCACCCTGGAGTTAACAGGAGTTTTAAAGACCAGAAGAAACCTTTCAACTTATTTGGTCCGCAATAAAGTAGGTTAAAACAATAGATGAGCTTCACCTCCCCCTTGTCTTCCGCTCCTCAGTATCAACATAAAGGCCTTTCAGCAGCAAACCTTTCATGTCAGATAGGCTGTGACAACTAAGGCTGAAGGTTTCCCAACTAGTGACCTTTGTCTCTTGGTTAAAAGTGAATCTCTGCAGATTCGCTTTAGATTTGATTAATTTCTGCCCTCCTGTTTCTCAAGTGTGCAGTGATAGTCAACTATTATATCTCCTACAAAGCAGTGAATGAAGTCATTGACGATGAGTAGAATTATAGCTAACACTGAAAACTGGATTTGGAGACAGTTGCAGTACCTGTAAAGGTAAATGTACATTCAATATCACACACTACAATTTATAGTCAAACAGAGTTCATATTGCCTAAATGTCTATGCCTGCATGGAAGGAAGAAAAATGTAGTTAAACCCTTTGCTACCACCAATTTTTTTTTTCAAATGCAGAATGAGAGGTATCTTAAGATATCATACTTTCCGCCCAAACACAGGGCAAAACCTCTGGTTCAGAAAAGAACTACACATGTTCTTAGACAACCTGTCTGACAATGAAACAAATCGAATCCAAATTCCACCCTTCCCATCTGCTAGTCAGTTTCATTCTTCCATATAATTTACAAGAATCCATAATGACAAAACACTGTTGCAATATACCCAAAAGCACCTGTGTAAAACCCTAGAACATGCTTAGTCTTTCTGCAGTAAATAAAAGGTCTGAGCTAAATAATACAGGCACAACTGGCATTTAAGAATAGAACTGATGGTGGCCCTGAACAAACAACAAAAATACAAAACTTATTTTTGGCAAGTTTTGGGGGATGGAAAACTGAGTTCCCTGCTATGCAGGCAAAAGCAGGGTAGTCATACAGACAATCCTCCCCAGCCCAAAATACCTTTTTATTAAAGTTGACGTAGCAGTAGAGACACCACTTTTATATTAATTTAGGTACCCAACTTGGGACACTGAGAACAAGTATGGTTTTCAGCAAGTTCTGAGCACCTGCCTTTGGAAAATCAGGCCCTCTTTGAAGTGTTCAATTAGGCACTCAAAAACTGAGGCCAGACCCCAGCCGCAGGACTGCTGCCACCACTGGGGGGATCCCCACCACCCACCTGGGCTGAAAGCAATGGGACCCTTGGCGGCAGCAGGTCAGAGTTGGGGGGTCCTCGCATCTGGTAAGAGCTCCCACCCCTCTCCACCCCTTGAGAGCTCTGGGACTGCCCGAGAGCTCTGCAGCCCTCAGAAGCTGACAGCTTCTGCCCCAGGTCACAGGGTGGAAGCTGAAAAGGATAATTTCACAGAGGTCTCTGAAGTCATGCCGTATCCTCCATGACAAAATCTTATCCTTACCCATGATTCTAGATTTAGAATGGTCATCCTCAACTGAACTGCACTTACTAAGTAGGGGTCGGAGTGTTGAAGACCAGCGGAGAGGAGAGTGGATGTGATAGTACTTGTGCCCGGTGATGTGATCTGTGCCCAAAGAGTCCTAGACACCATTTCACCCTCCCCTCTCCACTGTTTAATGACAGCTGATTAGACTCAATTGGGAGTCTTGTTAAGTTATGGATCACTAGAGCAGAAATCACAGAAAACCAGGTCTAAGTGCTAAGTCTTAGACCTGCTGTGGGGCAGCGGGGCAGCCTGCCCTTGTAGAAAGGCTCTCTCAGTAATTGCTGAAATCACTGAGAGCTATGTTAAGTAATGGAACCTCAAGACTTTGCAGAGTTTGCAGTAGAGCAACACAGCAGTGGAGTGAATGAAGATGCAGTGGCCAATGATGCAGCGAACAGAGCAGGGGCTGAGTGAACAACAATGCAGGCCGTGCCTGAAGTGCAGAGATTGAGTGACCGACGGCACACTTGCCAGTGGTGGAGTCGACAACGGAGCAGTAATGGCAGCAAGCAGCAACACAGAGTTAACGGCGTAGCAGTAGCAGCTAAGGCATTGCTTGATGCCTCCCCTTCCCTGCCTCTGAACTCCGGGTCTTCACTAGCCAAGGACAACAACCGTGAGTGAGGTGTTAAAAGAACATTTGTTTGTCAGACTTTCACACCACAAGGTGAGGTCTGAGGTGAAGGACACTGCCCCACATACTCTGGGGGTGGTTGCTTTGCTCATCGTCATATGCCTGCAAACCATGCTTGTGGCATTTCCCGAAATAAATGCTGGGTTCTCTTCCCCTTTTTATCAAAAGTTTTCTTTTCTATACTTGGACTCACGGCTTGTGAGAGGGGAAAACAGGGTTACTTACCAGTAACTGTTGTTCTTCGAGATGTGTTGCTCATATCCATTCCAATATAGGTGTCTGCGCGCCCCGTGCACAGATTCCCGGAACTTTTTTCCCTTAGCAAGCCCCGTAGGGTTGGCTCAGGAGTACCCTGGAATGCCACGCTCATGCCGCGGTACATAGGGCACCACCGACCCTGCGGGCCCTCAGTCCCTTCTTTCTGCTGACTCCGACAGCAGGGACGGAGGGTGGGTGTGGAATGGATATGAGCAACACATCTCGAAGAACAACAGTAAGTAACCCTGTTTTCTCTCTTCAAATGATTGCTCATATCCATTCCAATATAGATGATTAAATAGCCATACGTTGGAGGTGGGTAGGAGTTACCGGCGAGCTGCTCTCATCAGCACGGCCCTGCTGAAGCCCGCGTCCTCTCTCACCTGCCGCACGATGGAGTAGTAGGACGTAAAGGTGTGGACCAACAACCAAGTAGATGTAGTGGATGGTCTCTTTCTTTGAAACCTAGGTCTCCTCCTAGATTGCTCCGTGGGTCTCTGGAAACCCAAGAATTGTGATCTCTGTGCCACATAAGATTTACTAAATTTTCATTTGCTTGCAGGTGTGTAGATCCCTTTAGTCCTTCAAGGTGTTCAATGACTTGCCAGTTGCCTCAGTCCAAAGGGAAGGTCCTCAACAGTATTTTGGACCTTCCTAGGGAATCCTGATAGCTGTAACAAAGATGCCTGTTCACATAGCAGCAGCCATGGAGATGGAACAAATTGTCAGGAGGCTTGTAGTGATGTTCTAGCCAGCAGCTGGCCATCATATCAGGTATGATGTCCTGAAACTGCTCCCAGTGTTCTGCTGGTGTTCAATAAAAAGTGAATTTTGAGTAATTGGCTAAATTGCAGGGATCTCTTTTAAGTGGCTCTGCAATGAGTCTGCAATCAGTTTCACCAGGTCCTGAAACGGCATGAAATCATCAGCCATTGAAAGTAGAAGGGGCATCACTTGGGGAAGATGAGGAGATGTTGGTTAGTAGCGTAGTCTCCTGATCCACTCTGGCCTCTTGTTCCTGAAAGGTTTCCTCTTGCAACTGAGAAGGAACAGATGGAGCAGGTGACTCCCTGTTCTGACAGTCCTGATGAGAGAGGCCGGGGGCTTTCAAAAACTGTTGACAGCAGGCAGCCCAAGTGTCTCAATATGGCCATTGAGAAGGACAATAAGGCACTGGAGGTAGCACCCATCAATGCTCATGCCACAGAGAAGGAGCAGGAGCACATCTGTCATGTAAATAGTCCTTCTCCCTGTAAGTCTCAGGGAGAACGCTCCTATGTTAGTAGGTAGGGGAATCTTGGATTGAGACATGTGAATCAGATTATCCTCCTCAATGTCCAGAGGGGTAGCCCTATTTACCTCTGAAACTAGTGAAGAATCTGGCGGTATTGGAGAGACATGTAGCTCTGGTGACCATGACAATTGCAGTATCGATAGATGCTTGGTACTTATCAAAAGGGGAGACTCTGGCTCATTAGAAAACGCAGATCTTTGGAGTGGCACACTCTAGTAGTACCAGATCATGAAGAGGGAGAGAGATCTGCTTTGATGAGTCCCTTATAGAAGATGTCCATAACAATGATACTGACTGCCTCAGTGTGTGTAGCATGAAGTTGCTTAGTCTTGTGTAGTAGCGAGGTGGTCATCCAATCCCTGGAAGAAATTGTGAGCCCTGTCAGAAACCCTCATTGCATTTCTGCTACTATCCATTTCACTAAATTGTGCATCTCTAATTTAAAATGGCACTATATAAATCTGCCCTTTGGTATTGTGACAGGGGCTACCGGAGGGTAGTAGAAGGACGCTATGTTAGCCCAAGAATGACCAAAGTCCTGTTCCCCTAGCAGCTGCCCAAGGTTTCCTTCAGGCTGATTAGGGCCAGCTGAGGCCAAGGTCAGCTGAAACCAGTTAGGGTCAGCAGAGGTCAGGATCAGCTGAGACCGATTAAGGGCTGCCTGGGAGCAGATAAAAGCTCCCTGCCAGCCAGGCAGAGGTCTCTTGGAGTTGGGAGAGTTTGGAGGTTTGGAGTTTTGAGAGAGTGGAGAACGGGGGAAGGAGGACTGCGAGCGGCAGGAACCAGAGAAACGCAGGGGGTTTGGCCATTGGAGTGGCCACTTAGCCCCAACAGAAACCAGGGTAGGGAAGCAGCCCAGAGGGAAGATTTACATAGTGCCTTATAGCAGCAGCCAGCACTGCTGTCAGCCAGGGCCTCTGGGCTGGTGTCCGAAGAAGAGGGCGGGCTCGGACACCCCCTACCCCACCGTAGAATCTAAGGTCCCGAGGGCACTGCTCGGCCGGCGAAGGCCCAAAGGGAGACGGCGCAGAAGCGAGGCAGCCGCCATCTTAAGACTGGTGGGAGCCCCGGGCGGCCATTTTGCATAAGGTCTTTTTATATATATATATATATATATATATATATATATATATATATATATATACACACACATACATACACACATCTGCTTCCTTCTACTTTGGAAGCCAAGATAATTCTTTACATTTAGATACACCTGGGTCAATGTGAAAGGTACTTACCTCAAATTACACTGCGTGTCTTGATAAAATGTCAATTACCACTCATCCTGTAATGTATAATCAGTTCAGGCAAACAACTTTTGCTCTTCTCTGTGTGAAGTTGAATCAACTATTATGAATAATTCGGCATTTTCCACTTATTTAACTCCAACTCTTAATTTTGGTATTATATCAATTTTTAGCAAACTGATAAGAAAATCTTGTAATCTCACCAGGAGTCATGGCTTTCCCTGAATTTTAACTAATTTACTTAATTCATTGTAAAACTACAAAACAAGGCTCGTTCACTTAAGAAGTTTTTCAGTAATGTCTCCGCATCTGCTCCTCCTATCCAGTGAATTTAACATGATTGATATTTAACAATGTGGAAACATTTATGACAATTAGTATGAAATGACTACCAGAAATAACTTTGTAAAGGTACCATACAGAAAATGATTATTTACCTGAACAAAACACAGTAATATTCCTTATTTGGATGTGGCTAGGAAGATCTTTACATTTTAAACGTTAGTAATGTTACTCAATTTTAGGCATTATTACTTTCACCAACAAAATCCAGACATGATTTTGACATCAAACAGATTTGAGCCCAAAGGTTACAAATCCTTTACTAAGTGAGCAGTTTTCCCCTTGTGCAGCAACAGGGCAAAACATATTTCACATCTTCTTTCTTGTAAAAAGGGAATGAGAATGCAGTGACTTGTGCTGAAGAGATTTCTGAGCAGGACATAACACTGTTCTCTGACAATGTTACAGATGACATTGGGCGGGGTGTGGGGGGGACTCCTCCCCACTCTGAAGGAATCAGACTACTGCCCTTTCCTCTCCAATATTAACCGAAGATCTTTAGACTCTATGGTTTTTAACCCTTTGGTGTCAGAAACTAGGAGTCTCTGTGAGATTAACTGCTAGTGCAATAAGATAAGCTTTAGTGGGCAAACATTAAATACCATTGCCTGTACTACAAAGATGCTGAATTGTGAAGAAAGACAAAGTGGGTGAGTAAATATCTTTTACTGGAGTAACTTCTGTTGGTCCAACAAAAGATTTTACCTCACTTACCTTGTCTCTTTCATATCTGGGACCACCACAGCTATAACAACACTGCAAGTATACATAAATATAGGAAGGTATAAGTAAAATTTTAGGTATACAATTTCCCCCTTTCAATTGAAAAATTCATTCCCCTCCAACCACACACATCTATTATTGCTCCTGTTAAAATCTGTGTAATGGAAGAGATCTCGGAGCATATGCATTCACCTTATTCATATAGAATTTCCTTGTATGTCTCATTATATGGCTCGGGGTTTGTTTCTTTTAAAGCCATTCTAGCTATAATGGATTACTTAGTACTGTGTATCCCCTCGTAAACTTGTTAACTTTGTATTTTTTGTTTAACTTCCTGTAACAGGGAATTCCTGCATTTTGCATCTTGTACAGAGCTAAGTACGTTTAGCATGAAAATACATTGTAGCACTAATGAACGAATATGCCTTGAGAAACCCCTGGGTCTTGTGGGGTGTGGAAAGGGAAGTCTAGGATAAGAACTGTTACATTTAACATTTGTATTTGTTTTCTAGACCCCACCCCCCTTTTCATGTATAATATACTGTATATTTGAATAAATGCAGTATTTTTAGTTTTTCATCTCATGACTATACTGTATAGTATTAGATATCCTGTGAATTCTGCACACTGAGTTTGAGAAGGGCATTTCCCTGTCCCCCCTTTCTCTGTGAACCATTCGGGTTTAAGAGTGTGTGGGGGGGACCAGGGAGACATACATGTTGAAATGTATGGGTTAATACACACTTAAAAGACAGCATCTCTGTTCTTACCAGTAACTGAGGTTCTCCAAGCTTATTGTCTCTGCAGAGCCATGCTTCTGGAGCCCATGAGCTGGGCTGCTCAGACATTAGGGCTGAAATTAGTTAGCTCTATGAATGGGCTTCATGTCACAATGCATCTTAGTGTCAAAATAAAGGCTCTAAAACGAAGCACGTTAAGGTCCTCCCTCTGCACGGGAATCAGAAGTTCAGAAGAAGTAGGGAAGGAAGAACAGTAAGGGTGACTTTGTGGAGGAAATATACTGAAACTGAAGTTCTAATTACTGATTAACAACCAATCCCTCCCGCTCCCAAATATCATCACGGTCGGTGATATTACACAAGAAGCAAATTCATTCTAAAGGAGGCAATTTATAACACATTCATGTTTAACGTGGACTTCATGGAAATTTACAGGCAACAAGTCCAAGTACCCCAGGTGAGTTTCCCCTAACAGAAGTTTTAAGTCCTCCCTATTATGAACGTGGGAGAAGGCTAAAGCCCCTTTCAGGGAACTGGATAGGAGAAATCTAGACAAATACTGGGAAAAATCAGACCTTTGTTGAGGCTATTGAATTTGAGGAAATACGGAGTGGTAAGCCAGGCCTGAAGAAGGTACTTCCTGGAACTAGCCTGATGCACCAGCTGACCCTGAGGCACAATCAGATGGTGATCACTGACTGAGACTGAGTAATTCAATAGGTAGTTCCAAACCTACGAAGTTGTCCCACAGGACGCTTCTACAAAGGTAAGCAAAATGAAGTATCAGCTTCATCCTGATGAGTTTAATGCTCAGGGAGGAAGACAGAAAACAAGTCTGGTTAACCACTAATGATAGCAAGCCATGAATCTGGGCTCAGATCAACTCATAATCAGGATACCTGAACATAAAAATAATCTGCCATTATGAATGAGTGTAAGTAGGTAGATCCTTCTGCCCCCTCCCCCCCACCTTAGATGCTGCACCACAATCTGACCACCACATATTTTATTAAAATAATGCCTCTCTTGTATCCTGAACTGCAGCTATTATTTGTGAGATGCCCTTTACAAATAAGTAGTGCAAGTGGACTACACCTCCTTCTTTTTCATCTGTTTCAGACTCTGATGAGGAGGCCGAGCAAACAAGGACCACAGATGGTTTTATTTTTAGAGGCGAACTGGTTGGGAATTTGCCCTAAAACATGCTAAAGACCCAGAGAGCGAACCATGAGGGTAGGTGTTTAGATGAAGAGTACTGATGGTTACTCTCTATAGAGAGCTGACCCACTTTATAGTTGATGCCGAGGGGTCAAGTTATCGCTTTTGTGCTTAAGGGGGCTAAATGGTGTCACAGCCGAGATAGCTGAAAGTGCTAAGTGCCCAAAACCATAAGAGAGTGCCAACCTGGAAGCAAGACCAGAGTCTTTATGTGGAAGTGGACAAACAAAATGTGTTGATGCTTCAGTGGAGAGGCATGGAATCTGTAAAAGTGACTGTCTTTTACTTTTATGGACAGCTGTCAAAGATTCATAGCATCTTCTAATGCTTCACAATCACTTCTTGTCCTTCTGAATGTGCTTTAAGGCTTTCAGACAGGAGGAGGAAAGACTTGTAATTGCTGTCAAAAAGGTTGCAGGATAGGAAGTTTAGATCTCTTCCATTGGAAATGTTGAGGTTATTTCTCTTGGACCCTTTAAGCCTGAGGGTAAATCAGACACCCCTTTTGTGCACGAGTGAAACACGTTCCAATACCAGATTTGCATTCAGCCATAATGAGCCAACCACCACCACAGCAAAATCCAAGCTACCTAGTTTCCTGATGAAGCAAAGCATTATGACTAAGATTTGAAAAATAAACTGAAAAGAGGAAAAAAAATTACTCAGATTTTGAAATTAATGTGAAAAAATACATTTGTTGCGATGTCAGAAATCCTGAGCTGTGAGGACGTGAAGAGGACATGGAATGAGGATGGAATCATTTACTCCTTTACAACACAGATTTCATCATCAACACGTGATTCAGGCAGTTCTTGGAACTCTGGGGATCTGTAGCGATATTTAACCTTTTCTCTTTCCCTTGAGAAATTAAGTGTGAGATTTTCAAATGACTTTGGCGCTGGCTAATCTCAATTCCCATTAAAGGCAATTGTAACCCCCTGTTAACCTCAATGGGAGCTGACTTTAGACAATTAGGGGCACTATTGAAAAATCCCATCCTCAGTTTTCTTCTGGGATGTGCAAATAAGGCACATGTGTAAAGTGGAGTAGATAAAAAACTCAAGTAAAAAATGGAAGTCTAAAAAAGAATTTGGCTTTCCATGGCCATAAATTAGGGGGATTCCAACAGTAAAGATGACATAACATGGAGAGAAAGCAACAGGAGCTAATATGGAAAAAGTCCAGGTTTTGAACAAAGAATTCACCTATGGAATATGGAATATATAATCCAGAGGTGATAGCTCTGCAACTGAGAAATTAAAGTAAATGGAAAATAAGGATGACTAAGTAGTACTTAAATATACCCTTTCCCAGTTGTATACTATTATCCCATCTCTATTTTAATGTCTCCCCAGATGCCTGCAATTGTCATCCCTTTTCCAGAACTTGCTCCTTTGTTCTTTGATATTGAATTAGCTAGTTTTACCCTCCAATGCTTACAATCATATCCTTTTCTTAACACTCCTCTTTTTCCACATAGTTATTCCACTGTCTCCCTTTCGACTCCCCAGTTTCTATGCTTTCCAACTACCCTTGTTCATTTTTTTTTCTGGAGCTCATTCAGTTGAATTAGTAGCATGTTTCTATTTTTCTTTTCTGCAGATACAAGTATGTTTTTATATCATATCTAGTTGTGTGTGTGTGTTGCTCTCGCTTCAGCAAGATACTGAACTACTATCACTGACAGCATTGGAAAAGGACTGTTACTAACCTTCTGTAACTACTGTTCTTCGACATTTGTTGCTCATGTCCATTCCATGCTAGGTTTGTGTGCACACCACATGCACCAGTGCCGGAGAACTTTTTCCTTCAGTGGTATCCATAGGGGCCAGCACTGGCGCCCTCTGCAGTGGCGCTTAAATTTGCAGGTATATAGGGCGCCACCGGGCCCCCACCTCAGTTCCTTCTTATTGGAACGCCGCCAGTGGGGAAAGGAAGGAGGGCTGTGGAATGGACATGAGCAACACATCTCAAAGAACAACAGTTACAGAAGTTAGTAACCGACTTTTCTTCTTCGAGTGCTTGCTCATGTCCATTCCACACTAGGTGATTAGCTAGCAGTAGCAGCAGGAGGTAGACCAGGAGTTCATGGACATACTGATTGTAAGACCGCTCTGCCAAAACCCGTGTTGTCTCACATCTACTATATGATCACGTAGTGAAACGCGAAAGCATGTATGGATGACCAAGTAGTGGCCTTACAGATGTCCTGAATTGGCACATGATCCAGGAAGGCCGTTGAGAAGGCCTGGGCTCTCGTTGATGGCACTGTCAGAGAAGCTGGGGGCGCGACTTCAGCCAGGTTGTAACATGCACATACGCAAGATGAAATCTTCTGTGATGACATCGGTTGACCCTTCATGCGATTGACCACTGCCCCGAAGAGCTGAGCTGAAATTCTGAAGGGCTTCGTCCGTTCCAGGTAGAAAGCCAATGCTCTCCTGACATCTAGGGTATGCAGGTGCCTCTCCTCCCACGAGCCATGGGCTTAGGGAAGAAAGATGTCTTGGTTTTACATGGAACTGTGAAACAACCTTAGGCAGGAATGCTGGAGGGGATCTCAACTGAACCTTATCCTTATTTATAACCGTGTAAGGGAGGCTCAGAAGTCAGAGCCTTGATCTCAGATACTCACCTCGCTGACTTAATTGTCACCAGGAATGCTATCTTTCAGGATAAGTGAAGGAGGGAGCAGGAGGCCATGGGTTCGAAGGGCGGTCCCATAAACTTGGAGAGGACCAAGTTAAGGTCCCATGGTAGTACCAGGTCCCTAATATGCGGGAAGAGCTTCTCTATTCCCTTTAAGAATCTAGTATTCATCTCGTCGGAGAAGAACGAGCTGCCTTGAACCTTTTCGTGGAAAACTGAAATCGCCACCAAGTGCACTTTGACAGATGACAGTGCCACGCTCTGCTGTTTCAGGTCAAGCAAAGTAGTGCAGCACAGCAGGTAACAGGGCCTTATGTAGAGATAAGCTCATGTTCTTGTGCCTAGGAGGAGAACCGCATCCATTTCACCCAGTAGGTGACTCTAGTAGAAGGCTTCCTTCTCTCCAGCAGATCCTCTGAACCCGGGTCGAGGAAGACCATTCCTCTCTGCTTAACCATGCAGCATCCACACCATCAGGTGCAAGAAGCCCAGGTTCAGGTACAGTAGATGACCGCGGTCCTCAGAGATTAGATCCAGGCAGGCTGGGAGTGTTAAAGGAGAGGTCACTGACAGTCTCGTGAGCATTCCGAACCAATGTTGACATGGCCATAGTGGAGTGATCATGATAACTCGCACCTTGTCCCTCTTGATCTTTATTAGGACTCGAATGAGAGGAATCAGGGGAAAAGCATATAGAAGCCCCCTCGACCATGGCAGAAGGAAGGCGTCAGACAGTGAGTTGCCATGCCATGTCCCTACGGAACAGAACCGTCGGCACTTCTTGTTCTGCCCAGTCGCAAACAGGTCCACTCAGGGAGTTCCCCACCTCCGGAAGATAGCTTTCGTTACCTCTGGGTGTAGAGACCACTCGTGGTGAGAGGAGAAAGACCTGCTGAGGTGATCTGAGAGAGAGTTTTTGGTCCCTGGAAGGTCCTCTAAAGTGATCGCATTTTTATGCAGAAACTCCATAGGTCGAGCGCCTCCTGACACAGGGCCGAAGACCGTGCTCCCCCTTGCTTGTTCATGTAGTACATGGCCGCTGTGTTGTCCGTCAGTACATGTACTACCTTTCCTGCCATCTGGGGTGGAACACCTTGCAGGCGAGGCAAACTGCTCTGAGTTCCCTGACATTTATGTGAAGGGCCATATCCCCCACAGACCAGAGACCTTGTGTTCTGCGATGGCCGAGGTAAGTCCCCCCAACCCAGGTCCGAGGCATTGGATATTAAGGTAAGTGAGGGGCGAGGTGCCACGAATGGGACCCCTTCTGATACAAAACTGTCCACCAGAGTAGGGAGGTAAGTACCTGGGGTGGAATAGTGAGGACCATGTCTATAATGTGTCTCAACGGGAAATAGACCGAAGCTAGCCAGGGTTGCAGGGGTCTGAGGTGGAGTCGAGCATAACGCACCATGTACATACTTGCAGCCATGCGATCTAGAAGCCTGAGGCACACCCGCACCATGGTGAGTAAGTGGGCTATGACTTTGCAAATCAAATTCTATAAGGCCTGAAATCTGGCCCTGGGTAGGAATGCTCTGACCTTTGTGATGTCAAGGAGTGCTCTGATAAACTCTGTCTTTTGTACCGGGACTAACATGGATTTCTGTTCATTCACCAACAGACCCAGATCTCTGCAGGTCACTAGCAGGACCATGATGTCGTGTCAGACCTGACTCTCTGAATGACCTTTGATGAGCCAGTTGCCGAGGTATGGGAAAATCTGGATTCCCTGACATCAGAGGTAAGCTGTCACCATCGCCATACACTTTGTAAATACACGTGGGGCGGTTGAAAACCCAAAGGGGAGGGCTGCAAACTGATAGTGGCTGTTTCCCATCATGAACCTCAGGAAGCGTCTGTGACCCTGAAAGATGGAGATATGAAAGCAAGCGTGCTTTAGGTCAAGGGCGGCGTACCAGTCTCCCGGATCCAGGGAGGGGATTACGGAGGCCAAGGGACACCATACAGAACTTCACCTTCTTGAGATGGGCCTCAAGCCTCCCTTGGCTTTTGGTATCAGGAAGAAGGGAGAGTAGAATCCCTTTCCCCTCAGGTATCTGGGGACTTCTCCACAGCCCCCAAGCATACCAGAGCTTGTACCTCGAGAGGAGTTACTCGTGAGAGTTGTCCTTGAAGAGGGACAGGGAAGGGGGGTGGGAAGGAGGAACAGAAGTGAATTGCAGGGTATATCCTGCCACAATGGTACTTAGGACCCACTTGTCTGATGTTATCACCAACCACACAGGCAGGAAGTAGGAAAGACAGTTTGAAAAGAGGCGGTCTGGGGTAGGATCCTTTATCGAGACTGCTACTCCACCCTCGGGCATGCCCTCAAAAGTTTTGCCTCCTGCCTGACAGGTGGTGGCTCGAGAATGAGTGGTGGGGGGGCGGGGGTGATGAAGACTAGCTCTGATGGCGTTTGTAACTCCTATTCTCCTTTTGTAGGGCTCGATTCTGGAATGGCTCAAGAAACGGTGCTGATGCTGTGGCCAGAAGTGCTTTCCGGAAGTGCCTTCTGGAAGCCTGGGGTGTACAAGCCCAGCAAGCGTAACATGGCACTGGAATCTTTGAGCCCGTGAAGTCTGGCATCCTTCTGGTCAGAGAAAAGGGACGTTCCGTCGAAAGAGAAGTCCTGTATAGAGTGCTGGACCTCGGACGACAGGCCAGACGACTGTAGCTAAGATGCCCTTCTTACAGAAACAGCAGATGTCATTGTCCTAGCTGCTGAATCTGCGGCATTGGAGGCTACCTGAATGGAGGCCCTAGCTATCGTCTCCCCTTCTTCCAGGATGGCCTGAAACTCCGACTTTGACTCCTGAGGCAGGGTATTAGCGAACTTTAACATTGAATGCCAGACATTAAATGCATATCTTCCCAATAGTGCCTGCTGGTTCAAAATGTGGAGCTGCAGGCATGTTTTTGAATAAATTTTCCACCCAAAGAGATCCAATTTCTTAGCTTCTTTGTTCTTCAGAGTCAAACCTGCCTGGCCCTGCCTGGCACGCTCATTGGCTTATTAGCTGACACAACCAGATATCTCGGGGAAGAGTGAGAGTATAAGTATTCAAAGCCTTCCCTGGGACGTAATACTTTTTCTCTGCCTGCTTTGAGGTTGGGGGCAGAGAGGATGGATTTTGCCAAAGGGCCTTCACCATCTTAATAACCCCCTTATGGAATGGGAGTGCGACCCTAGAGGGGACTGCTGCCGCCAGATGTCAAACAGCGAGTCAGCAGGGTCTTTCATCTCTTCCACCTCTAGACCCAGGTTAGCTGCCTCCTGTTTCAAGAGCTCCTAGTGGGCCCTGAAGTCATCTTGTGGTACTGCACTAGGGGACAAGGAGAATGATGTTGATGGCAGGGGGGGTTGTGGTTTCTCCTCTGTGGCTTGAGCCTCCTCCAATAGGGACCTGGGTGTCCCTTCAGTCCAGGATAAATCAGCATCAGAATCCAGGGGAGGTCGCCATGTTATGGCAGAGCAATGCTCTGATGCCCCTGAGACCGACCAGTGCCGGGATGCAGGAGCAATGGGGAACCCCCATGGGTTCCAAAATTGCCACGGGCCTGACCACTGTGTGGGCGGCCAGCTACCAGCTGGACCAGGGAGAGGGAAACCCGTTGTCGCAGCAGAAAGGCCACGGATCCCATGAGAAGGACATTTGTCCGGGTCCAATTCTGAGGCAGAGGACTACGGGGGCACCGTTCCCTCTGCTGGTGCTTTAAGGTGTTGGGAGCGGTGTTCTGGCACCAGGGAGCGGTACCAATGAGCCGGTGAGCAGTATTGGGACTCTCGGAAAGGCCAGTGCCGTGTGGTTTTATGCCCTCGATCCCTGAAGCGTGACCTTGAGATTGGGGAATGGTGCGGAGAACCCATTCCTACTTGCTGACGCTCTACTGAGTGGTGCCAAGAAACTGGCGAGCTGTCCCTTGAGCTCCGCCTGCCAGTGTGCCGAGAGAGTTGCGGTACCACTGGCAACCGGTGCCGGGGCGTCAATGGGTGCCGAGGTGAAGAGCCATGCAGCAGCACCGGAGATGTGACGGGGCGCCAACCGAGGATATCCCCTAGAATGGTCTCTGGCTGACTGGCTTTGTACAGTGTCTCGGTACTCGGGTGTGTCCTCTCGAAGGGTGAGCTGTACCGGGAGAGACAGTAGGTCCGTGGCTGCCTGGAATGCCTCAGGCATGGATGAAACAAACAGGTGCCTGGACCCTCTACCAGTGCTTCAAGTGGGTGGAAAAGTCCGTGGAGGGCTCTGAGCTTTAGGGGGAGAGACCACCACCGCTCCTGACTGAAGGGAACATGAACAGCCTGTCTCGGGTCTTGCTTTGTTGTTTGATCCCAACTTGCTCTGTTGGTGAAGGGAACGTCCCCTATCATGGTGGGTTTTCCTGCACTGCTTCTTCAGAGCCGGCAATGGGAAGTGGTACTGGGAAGAACCCGGTGCTGATGCCGGTGACGGAGGCATACTTCTTGACGACAACACTGTACTCAGTGCCGAGTCTGAACGGCTACGGTCGGACATTGGTTTGAGTGCTGATTCCATGAGAAGGGCCCTTAATCTGATACCTCGGTCTTTCTTCGTGCGGGGTTTGAAATGCCTACAAAACCTGCACTTTTCTTTTATATACTCTTTGCCCAGACATTTGAGGCAACTCTGGTGAGGGTCACTCATGGGCATCAGTTTCTTGCAGGCTTTGCAAGGCTTGAAGCCCGGGAAGCAGGGCATGCCCCAGACCCCTGGCTGTCCCAGGTAAACAGACAGTCCTTAAAGAACTAACAAACACTACAACTACTAAACGTAGCTAAAACTGGTAACTTTAACTGTAAACTATATACAATATAAGGTAGAGAAGAAACCATTGGGAAGCTGCTTGTTGAGGTAAGGACGTTCCAGCACCATCACAGGAGGTGAGAAGGAACTGGAGGGGGGAGAGGGCCAGTGGTGCCCTATATACTGGTGCATTCGAGTGCCACTGCAGAGGGCGCCAGAGCTGGCTCCTATGGACAGCACTGAGGGAAAAAGTTCTCTGATACTGGTGCATGTGGCGTGCACACACACCTAGCGTGCAATGGACATGAGCAAGCGCTCGAAGAATATTAAGCTAAACGAAGGAAATAAAATAGCTCTTTGGCTTTTGCTTTCTTGTTCTTAAAAATTAACCTAAACATTTAACTCTCCCCTTTCCTCTGTTTGCTCTAAATAATGTGATCTTTCCACGAGCAGATGAATAGTCAAAGAAATAATAGCAGGAATCAAAAGCATTGATGACTGGCTCTGGAACACAGAGCTTGCTTAATGAGTAAAGATAACATAGGATTTAAGCAGTGTTTATTGGAGATGTATATATTTTAATAAGATGCACTTGCTACTGAATAGACACTAACTTGTGTCTTAGGCCCAAGCTCATCTGTGCTGTTGATGATGCCAGACATATATGCACATGACTGAGTAACAGGGTGGGGACATTTCTAAAAGCAAACACCATTTGATGAAACAAGATTTTAAGATCTCAGAAATTTGTTGGGTGCTGGGATCCGCACGGGGCTCTGTGTGATGGATCTGGAGCGGTGTAGGGATCGGGAGCGGTGACGAGTGCTCCTGGGTTCTTGAGGCACCGGGATCCGCACTGGACTGCGTGCTGGGGATCGTGACCGATGCCGTGCTCCTGCATCAGCTTCTGAGGAGCAGGAATGGTGCTGGGCAGGACGAGTAGTCGGTGCCGGGCTATGCCCTGGGGATCGGGACCGGCGCCAGGTGTCCCTGTTCTCGGTCGCCGGGATCCACGCCGGGGTGCTCTCATGGGAGAGAGAACGGCTCGGTAAGGCAGGATTCGGGTGACGATGTCCCGCTGAGGAACCTCGAGAGCAGCCTCGGTGCCGCGGTGTCGAAGGGCCCAACGGCGCAATGTCGGAGCTAAGAGGGGAGCCTGCATTCTCAACCCTCCTCGACTGTCTGTGGGGAGACCTCAACTCCTGTCTCCGCCACACACCGGGGGCACCCAGCGCAGGTTTTCCCCAGGACGCCGGTCCCTGTGCCTTCGGCTGAGGGGGGGACGGAGTCGTGGGCATGCCCATGAGGGCGAGGAGTTGGGGGAGGCTCCCTGCACGGAGATGCCGGTTGCAGAGCACTCTCGACAGCACGTGGCTGGGGCATCTCCTTTGCTGTCCCCAGCAGTACCGGTGGCACGGGGGAGTCCATGTGAGCGGCATCTTGCCGCTTCTTCTTCTTCAGCACCACCGGCTGCTGAGTTGACTGTCCCGGTGCTGGCGGTGCGCTGTGCACCCACAATACACTTGACGCCGCAGGGGAGCGAGATGGTTCCGAGTCCAGCCGGAGTCCGGACTCCATGAGGATCGCTTTGAGGCGTGCGTCCCGCTCCTTCTGGGTGCGAGGCTTAAAAGCCTGGCAGATCCTACACTTTTCCCTCCGATGCTGCTCCCCGAGGCAATGGAGGCAGCGGTCATGAGGGTCGCTGGTAGGAAAAGCCTTGCCGCAGGCAGCGCAAGCTTTAAAACCCGTCGAGCTTGGCATTGCTCAACGTAAAGCCCGGAAGAGCAAACTTATCTTAACTCTAACTATCTACTACTTATAAAAACAACAAACTCTAACAACTAACACTAAACCACAGGGATTGCTACTTGCTTCGAAAGCAAGGGGCAGACGTTCCAGCTACCGTCAATGGGCAGAAAGAAGGAACTGGGGGCCCGCAGGGTCGGTGGCGCTCTATGTACCACGGCATGAGCGCGATACTCCAGGGTGTGCCTGAGCCGACCTTACAGGGCTTGCTAGGGGCAAAAAAAGTTCCGGGAACCAGTGCACGGGGCGCGCACTCGCCTATGTTGGAATGGATATGAGCAATCACTTGAAGAGAGAACAAGATTTTAAGATCACAGAAATTTGTCTCTGGGCCATTCAGCTTTTCATGAAAAGGTTGGATTGCTGGATTTTGCTTTCCATGTGTTTCTGTTCACCTTTAAAGATACAAATCTAGCAATCAATGGAGATTCAAGACAACACTTGGAGGCTTTCAGGACAATGACAGAGCACTTTGGGAATCTGGACTTCCCAACAGCATAGAAAGCTTACCTTCAGCAGTGCCTGAGATACCATCAGCTTTAAAATTGCTAGTGCTTTTCTTCCTACGATGTTTCTTTCTGTTGGCATGAGGGGACGGAGGAGGATCCAGTTTGGGACTTGTAGTACTGGATATACTTGGACTTGAACACACAGAATCTCCCAAACCAGTATCTGCAATTTGACACAAAACAGACAAAAAGTGAAAAACGGTATGAACGATGCATAATATTAAATAAATGTGAAAATGAGAATGTTGTGAGAGATTATAGTTCTATACTGCCTAATAGTTATTTATATTAGAACATATTCAGATTCTTTTAAAATTAACATCCCAAAAGACTACAGGAAAATCCACTACTTTTTGCAAAAAACATTGACTAGCAACTTGACTAAGAACCTGACCCAACTCCCAGTAAGACAATGGGAGTCTTTCCACTGACTTTAATGGGAGTTCAATTGTGACAAAGGTAGATTAGTTTAATAGTTCCAGATATTGTCTTCACCACAAAGAGTTTACTGCTACCCAAAACTCTCAGTTTACACTAGAAAATGAGAAAATATATGGAAAAAGGTGTCACTGCAAACTTCCATTGAGAATTCTTACTTTGTGTTCAGCAATGCTAACCAATCAGAGGAAAATACAAAATGATGGGGTTGGGCAAAAATAGAACAATCTTTTTCCTTTTTAATGTATGTAATTATTTCAAAAAATCTAAATGTGATTTTATTAATATGTCAATTCCCCCACGTACAGGGGACGAAGTACTTGATATGTACATACTTACAGATAGCCAGTACATTACAAAAATGGCATTTTCTCACTACTCTCCCATGACTGTAGCTGCTCCAGGATAATAAACAAAGTTTTCTGAGCAGTAATGACAGCAAATAGTTTCTTCCTCCATAATTAAATAAATCATGAGACACACAATGTAGGTGAGGTAATATCTTTTATTAGATCAAGTTCTGTTAAAACAGAAATTGGTCCAGTAAAATATATTACCTCACTTACCTTGTCTTTCCTGTCATGGGACAACCCAGCTACAACACTACACACATAAATACATCATGTCAGCCTTTTTGTATTCAGACGATCAATGGTAAGATTACCTAAACATAGCAGCTATGTCGTCTCTCATATTTTCATGAATACATTCTTGTTCCAGCACATCTATTCTATATCCAATGCTTAGGTACTGTGAGGGTGGTGGGGATGATGTGACACAGAATGACTGAGGTTAAGATTTTGTCAGTTATTTTCAGTACAAGTCAGGGATGGGTCATGGGCAATAAACAAGAATTCATGGAAGCCTATGACCTGTCCCTTTTACTAAAAATAGCTATGACAAAAATGTGGCTGACCAGGGGGATGACTGAGGCCTTGGGGGGAGGAGGGAGGAGAGGAGGAAGAGATGAGAGCCTGAACCCTGCTGTGTGTGTACGTGGGTGAATCCCGCATCCGGTGCCACAGTGGCTCAGAGCGGCGGAGTCCCCCTACCACTCCCAGTGACTCGGAATTCCAGGTCCCCTCCATGGCAGTTGGAGCTCTGGGACAGCCCAGGACTGAAGTGGAAAAGGTATCCGAAAGTCACAGAATCCATGACCTCCGTCACAAAATCTTGTCCCTAAGAATGACTCATTAAATTTTTTTTATCACTTTTAAAGCACATGTGGGTTATTTTATAGCATACAAACTCTTCAGGCCAAATTTCTCTGACAGGAGTTGGCAAATACTGAGAAAAGGAAAAATTCCTCTGACTGGATGGTTTTGCAACTCAGTACATATATGGCAGCAATACAGTATACAAATTATATCATGACCACGTGTTTCATACATTTAAAAAAACCCATTAACACTACGATAGCCAAAAAGTGGAAGGAACCCACCACCACAAACAGTAGGAATAAGTAATACCACCTGTATTTGCCATATTGTCAAAGCCATGCCATTTTGGATTTTTAACTGACACTAGATTTGCATCGGCAACCTTAATTTTGGTATTTTTTAACTTTTGAAAACTTGCTTTGTAACTTTAATCTTCTTTTAACATATTTTTGGAATGCAGAAAAAAATAATGTAATCATTCTTTACAGTGATATACAATGGATTGAAATACATTTAAAAATCCCTCTCTTTTGAATAACGCAAAATAATATAATCTGCAATGAATTATCCCTGGGCCATAGCCTCATGTGACAAACTTGCAATTGGATCTGCTAATGAGGACTTCTCAGCCATGTGCAGTCACACTGATGTCCAAATTAATCCCCTTGATGAAGTCATGGGATACTGCACAGGAATAGGGGTGCACTAGAAGACCCCATTGAAGGACTGAGGCCCTTTGATTGAATGGATCAACACAAACAACTGATGTGAGATGTCCAAAGCCCAGAAAAGGACAGGTTGCTACTCCTGAGAAGATTCAAAATCCATTTGGGGAAGGGGGTGTTTTGTCTTTTCCTCTCCATTCGATACTGAGAGAAGATGCAGCAAAAATAAAATGGATGAAAAGGATGAGAAACATACAGACACAAGACCAAATCAGTGAAGCAAACAGACAGATCTTCACTCATTCTGTATGTTTTCCTCTACGTTTAACACCAAGAATGATCTGTATTTAGGACACTGTAAATACATGACATTGCTAAAAAAGAAATGAGTCCTATGTTTAAATGTGACTACTAATAGTACAAATCATGACAAATACTCTTGTGACTGTTAATATTTTCTAGTGCCTGTGGGGTGCACTAATCATAAGATAAGGGATAAAATGTCCTAATCATTAATTTTCACTTGCTTGCTGAAACAAAGTTTTGCTAAAAACATCACATTGTTGAGACTGTTGAACCTAAACACTGGAGAGTATGTTGAGTATGCAAGGATTGTTTGTGTTTCACAACACGCGCCGAGGGAATGCAAGGATGACTAGCTGGGGGCCCTGGACAGGCCTAATAGTTCTCCAGAGTTTCCATTTCATTCGAAAAATAGGTATCTAGTTATGATTGCAAAGACAATCTTCAAAAGGTGACCTGAGTGTAACTGATTCAGAGTTTGCCTGCCTGAGTTTGCAGAGAGTCTGAAACAATATATCTGAGACATGAACTGCCATATTCCTCTCAGTGGGTACTAACTCAGGTGCCAGTGATATTTTACACTCGACATTTACTATGTTGATGGAACCATATAGTGATATAAAACTGTATATGAAGGATTATCCCTCTGCCTTACAGTGTTTGTGAACTATCTTGGCTAGCTATCTGTAAATGAGGACTGGTCCCCGCCCCCAATTTAAAATGAAATAAAAATGTTGATTGAAAATATAACCCATCCCCCCGTAATAAGCAAAAAGTATTATTTCACTCAGACACTTGTTTTAAACAAATGTAATTCTGTATGTTTGCTTTGCTCTAGTTTAATTTCTTGAAGACAGCTGAATTACGTAGAAGGAATCTGTTGTAAGATATAAAGATTGTTTTGACCTTGAAAAATGCATAACCTAACTTCTATTGTATTGGAGACCTGGAGAATTAGCCTGGTATGGTAAATCCGTATGATCCAACAACACTTTTCAGATAACAACCTACCATCTTTGGGTCAAATTGCTCTGAAGTGAAGAGTCTGAGGTTTTCCTTTCCGCACACGAGAAAAGAAATGTGAATCTCTGGTAAACGGATGCTGAGCTTATATTGTTAGTGTATTAAAGCCCTATATTCTAGTTTCAGAGACCACCTTTTGAAGATGGAAGTTATTTAACATTCTACTGGTTTAAAATATGAGCAATCAAAGTGTGCTAGGCTTAGATGCTGTGCTTTCCCATGACTGACTACTTCTCTTGCCTGACAAGGTATTCTTCAAATTGAAAGGAGGGCACCTGAAAACCCGGCTTCAGAAAACTGTAAATGAGTTCAAGCATCAGCCCACTAAATGCAATTTCGTACTCCTTACTGAATACAAATAATGCATTTTATTTTGTATCAATTACCATGCATGAGAACAGATGATCACTACAGATGCTATTAAATATGAAAAAAGGAAAAGAAAAAGGCACGCCAAATTAAAAAAGCAAGCGCCTCATTACTCCACATCTAAACCAGCGTTGACAGAGGCACTGGAACTCATAAGATGCGTTTCACTGAGTTGGGATGGGCTGTTCTGCAACCATCCTGTACGTTCAATGTCAGCCATTAGTTCTTCCCAATCGGGCATCAATGTGCAGTGCACACCCAAAAAAATATATAATACTAGTAATAATAATAACAATCTGCAGACTCTCCGAGCTTCAGTACTTGAAGTATGAGTCAAAGAAGCAGTTTCACTTTTCACTCGGGAAGCTGACAAGCATGACTAGAGGGGGAATAAAATAACATTCAGTTCGCATAAATATCAAGCAGGCTGCTTGAGACTGATGGGCCAGGAATGTATTCTTAGCCATCATTCTGGCAGACAGGCCCAAGGACACTCATAACTTATTTTACAATCATTTAGTTTCAGCTCAAGTGGAAAACGTGACAACTTATCTCTACTGACAAGATGCCATATCGAACCTTACAATTAACTCTCCCACGATTATCTGCCCAGCCCATCATTAGCTCTGAAGTTTTTGATGGCCTAAAACGGCAGCTTTGCCAGACAATGGTCATCACTTTCAGGAGTATATCTGTATATTAAAAAACATTAAGGACTAGATCCTGTCCTGTCCACATTGATAAGGAGCCAGGTATGCTGGTCAGCACATCCTTTGCGCTAGAATTCCTACGGCAGGTCTGTAAATGGCAAGTGGGGCAAAAGGCACCGAAGAGCATTTTTTCCTCTGAAAAGGAACACCATGCACCCCTGGCTAGCACTTGCTGTTGACCATAACATACATTAGTTGCCTGTGGATGGATACGCCCCAATATCCATGCTCCCTTGGAAATCTAATACATGGGGTAGTGCAACTGTTAGCCCTAATCAAGCAGTGGTTTGAGATTTGAGAAGAGGCTCTTTACAGCTTCTTCACCATAATATACCCATGAAGCAGAAGGCAGGATCTACATTGAACTACAGATGTGTGCATGAGAATCTACCTTTAACAATGGCACACAACTTCAGTTTCTAGCTCTATATAGTCATGAAATATTAGGAGCTTTATACAAAAAAGAGGTAGAGTTATCTTCCTATATGGCACACAATCAAAGCTTCTAGCCCCCCAAAGTCTTAAAGTACTAAACTTAGTTAGGAGTTATTTTAGGGTCATTTTTAGAATTTTTATGGCTGTCCCCAGTCCTGTGCAACTGACACTTGGTAACCAAGGCTCCTGACTTATCAGGCAGAGGGATATGAAAAATAGCCCCAATGATTTTTTATAGAAGTTCTTACATTTTTCTATGAACAATTGTGGCATATTATGATGGTTGTATTGGCTTGAGTTTGACACAAACTCTGTGATTCACTTGTTATGAACAAGATCAAACCCAAACTCATACGAAGAAACACCTTTATTGTGCCCATATGCACTCCAGACCTTACCCTATATATGTATATGCAGTCAACCACACCCCTCATACACATATGTAGCAACTATTAGTCATACTATCCCACTCACATCACTTGACTTATACGAGAAAAAATTGGGGGAAGGGGTGAAGAGTCCTGTTCACCCAAAAGCACGAACAGCAGTAAGAGGAATAAATGATACCATCAACCAACCAATCCTCCTCAGATTAAACTTGTTTAAGCAATCAAGTAGGGGGCACCTGTGGATACTACTTAGGACTTTGGATGTTGAGTTGCAGTCCAAGGTTATCTGCTATCCTAAAGGATTTCTGAGACCCTCTCTCAGTATCGTACAGTTGTGAAATAGAAAATTAAAAATAAAGTCCTCTGCATTACATTTCTTTATGGATTCTATTAGTCAGAACTGTGCACGCTCCAGGATCAAGAGAAAAAGATCATTCAGTTTTCATCGGCCAAGGACAACACAAGAGTCCTCCTATAGGATTTGTGGTGGGTGAGGTGGTTAGTTCAAAGCCATTCTCTGCCTATTGTCCTATGGTGCAGGTCTTGTAGCACAATGAAACTGACTTGAATCCCAATCTCTAAAGTGCCTGCATCAATGCACTTTAGGTATTCTAGTCACTTCTACTGTGCTGCTAGCCATGCACACAGAGTGGAGCAGCAGAAGATGCTAACACAGGAATGTGGGAGAGGATAGAGAATTAGTGACATTAGGCTTGTGTGAGTGGTGGGGTGAGACCACAGGGAGACAGGCAACATGGGATGGACAAAAGAGATACAACACAAAGGATGAGATGAGAGATAAAACAGGAGAATGGAGCTTCTTACTTGGACCATGGTTCCCATTCACACACAACCCTGTCTCTCCTGTGTAACAATTTAAAGTGGAAACAAGAATATTCTGACCTTTGCTACCCATTTATCTTTTGATTTATTTTATATTTTTGTCAAATCACCTATTTACAAAACTTGAAAAAAAAAAACTCAACAGGTGACGCTATTCTCCACAGACCAAAGTCTGGCTTGATCTGGTTTACATTTTTCTTGCATCTTCTTGTTAAAATTTTCCAACAGGCTTTCAAAGTAAAATTAGATTTTCTGTCAAGCCTAGCTCCCTAATGCAGTCTTATTCTCAGGAGGCAGGAGATTGATTAATTTGGTTTTTGATTTTCCAAAGTGGCAAGAAGTCAGACATGATAAAAGCAGAACCTGTGAATGGGATCAATTAAAGAGCAGAAGCGGCAACACAATTAACACCACAAGGTTCAACAGGAAAAGAAAGGACCGATGACGAAAACAACAGCAACAGCTTTGACTGCAGCAGGAATCTTCACCATGAACCAAGAAGCTGAATCCAAAGAGCACATTTCAGAACTTTTACGATGCTATTAGTGTTGAAGACCAAAGACATCTGTAGCTGTTGGACAGAATAATAAAAAAAATAGCTGGACACTTTCATCTACCTTGTGTGTGTTTTAAATAAAGAGGTGAAAACAGCAACCTTTTTATTTAAAAAGAGAGAAGAACTAGACGAAAACCATCTACAGTTATATTTCAGACCCATTTTCCTGAGCTGTGGTTTTCTGGCTGTGAAATCCAATGCTCTACACGCGTCCCTTTACAGCGGTCACCATAAATGTTCTATCAAGCTCTTGATATTCTCATTCTGCCTCAAACTCAAGATAAAGGGATGCTGAAATGACACAAAGATTGTGCTCACAGCAGCTGCTGCTGGAGTCAGGCAGGGATGTATGGGTGTCAGTACTTATGGTAAGACACTGGACAATCAGTGTAGCTATTTAGCTATTGGGGGGACTGTGGGGAAGGTTTGTGTGAGGAGAAGAAGATAAAGAAATAAGGTGAAAATGTTTTTAAGATAGGTGTAGATCAAATCTGTAACTGGAATTATGTATTGGACAGCTGGCCGTTGTTTAGCTGAATGTGGTTTCGCATTCAAGCTGTAGAGGGTTTAAAATTAACCTGCTGCACTTGAAGAAACTAAAAGAGAGCTCTGAGCTGGATGGAGATGAAAGAGCCTCAGGAGTATTCTCTTTCCATTGCATCTACCATTTTTTGAGTCTCATGCCTACAGCCTATAAATCACAAAGCTATCCTGTCATGTACAGAAAACCCCAAATTACTGACTGCTTTTCCTTCCTCTAATGGCAATTTCAATTAAATAAGAAAAACAAGGATTTCTCTTTGACAATACAAATCTCCCTACTGTTTGAGGCTGTAGCTTTTGGGATATTGTTGCATGCCTCAAGCAAAATACACAGAGTCAAGTTTAGAACACTAGGATCATTTACACATGGTACTATAAGAAGTTACTTTATTTGCAAATCTGTGGGAGGAAAAGTAGTCTTGTCACTAATTAGACTGACTGTCTTCAGTGACATTTCTGGAGTAAGACCCCTATGCAAACTATTTCACATGTACGGAACACTAAGCCACTTCTGTTTAAGATCTCATTTCCAACTGGCCTGTGATTTCTGAACATCTGAAAGGACTCATGAAAGTAAATAGTGCAGTGTGCAAGTTTTTATCTCACTGGGTTGTTTTCCAGAAGTCTCCTTCTCAAAGGATACATTTTTACAGCACTAGTGTGAGACCATTCACCCCCTGGAAATTTGAGTTTTGACAAGAGAAGATGGAGATGAAAGAGCAGATCAGTTAAATTAGTTTCAAACTCACTATTCAATAAAGTAAATTCACTGCATGATTCAGGAAATAACGATCCTTTCCTCACCAAGAGGAAACAAATCCATCCCTAACTCATCCTACTGTATTGAGATCCTGCAACAAGCATGAACAGTGAAGATCAGCCACATTTTGGAGAGCCTGTGAAACTTAACATCACAGAGATGAGTAAGGACAGAATTCCAGCCTTCACTCTGAATTACTATCATTAATATGATTTAGTTCAGACCCTTAATGTTATATAAATAAACTCAAAGAGTTGCATTTGGAGATTTGTCTTATTTGATATTACATTCAAGCATTTCTGTGTTTGCCTCGTTTGCCATTACATGCTGAATGCTCCATGTCGTGAGATCAAGCGTGACAAGTGATTTGGGTAGATGAGGAAAATGAACAAGTAGCATGATGCTCTAAGGAGAGGCAAGTCTCAGATGTTCTAAGGATATGTCTACACTGCAATTAAGACATCTGCAGTTGGCCCGTGACAACTGACTTGGGCTCAAGGGGATCAAGCTAAGGGGCTGTTTAATTGCAGCGTAGATGTTCAGGCTCAGGCTGCAGATGGAGATCTAGGACCCTCCCACCTTGCAATTAAACAGCCCTTTGGCCTGAGATCCACAAGTCCAAGTCAAATGCCATGGGGGCAACTGTGGGTTTTTAACTGCAGTGCCGACGTACCGTAAGATACCACAGCATCCCAAGGCAAGATAAAGTCTATGGCCCCCACACAGACCAGATGCAAGGGATAACTCAGATTCCTCTTGTATGACATTTTGGTTGGCCAGTATCAGATTGTTGTGAATTTGGTCAGCACCCATCATGATTCTATCACAAAGTGTCACTTTGAACATCAGTTGTGTAGATGACACTACAGGCATAGTTTGTTCTAGACACCAACTTTGTACAGAATGAAGAGATGGAAAGTTATACAAATGATGACTAATGGTGGATTCATTTATTCAAGCAAATGATTATCAACTGTGCTCTTAGGTAGAACCAAAATTTATGATCCTACTTATATATAAACCATGAGGTTATACGAAGATCTTCAGAGCTGAACCCTATGGGTAGGTGCTAGCACTAGTGTTTGAGTCACTGTGGAATACTGTCCTCTGAGATATCAATGTGCACAAGATATCTGATCAGAACCACAAATACACAACTCTTCTGAATGTAATGGACTCTAGATTTCATCCAAGTGGTCCAAAACAGGCCCTACAGGACTGACCTTTCCAACTCCAATCTCTAAGGAATTTCCTATCCTTGACCATCAACATCTGTCCTTGGTCAACAGCTCTGTAAATAGTGTGTTCCTTCAACAGACTATTATGATGAATTTGCTATATGTTTTATTAGTAAACTAAATCATCTCCAGGCTTTTTGACTCTGAGAATTGTGGGCTCACAATGGACTGCTTCTATTTAATCTTGTCAAGGATGTCCGTGGTCTTCTGCATTCCCATTGTCAGTGTTTACAGGAAGGGATGGAATTGGGAAGCAATTACTGACAAACATTATTAAACCTTTGCTTAGCAAGAGATGGATACTCATCACCCTAAAGTATGCAGAACTCTATCCCCGCCTCAAGAAATTTTCTTATGCTGGTGTACATGACAACACTGCCAACTCATAAACCACTCCTTTTAAGGGAAGATAACTGAGAAAGCAACAGCTATTCAACTCTAGATGCACTTGGACATCAGTGAGCCCTTGTGAGTTGGTTCAATCTGGATTCTGGCTATCTTCTGTACTACTGATTTCCCACAATATTTATTTATAAGAAAACAAGCTGTGTTTTCTTTAAAGACAATTCTAGAATGTCAGTTACCTCTAAACCCTGCAAAATTATTTGTTTTGCCTTCCTTTAATCTCATAAACACTAGAAGGTAGGAAAAATATTCTGAGTGGAAACCTTAGTTATCATATTTCAATGCAAAGCACATTTTTATTGCCAAGTTTCAACCTTCTAAAATATGGGGTTTATAATTGGCAACACTGGCAGACTCCTAACAAAAGCAAGTTTTGTGGGGGTTCTTTTGTAATCTAACAATTGCTGTCACTGCAAAGTGATATAAAATCTGCTTTAATAACAGCAACAATAATTCAAATGACTTGAAAATATTAATGTATGCCTTGCTAAATAATGTAGTAAAATATTATCCTTACATTACATGATGGGCAAATAAAGCAGAAAGAGATGAAGTAACTTTCTCAAGGTCATACGGGAAATCTGTGAGAGCTAGGAACAGGACCCAGGCATCTTGACTCCAGTCCTATTCTTTAACCACAAGATTATCCTACCCTATGGATAACCTCCAGCATAAAAGAAATGCACTGGTAATTGAGAAGAGGTTAGGACAATCTTAATTGTCAGCCCACAGGACTTAAATGAGAAACCCTTGATGTTAGTGTTTAAAAATCAAGAGACATTTACTATTAATATGTTACAATTAAAGCTGAACAACTGCTATATAACGAACAGGCAGCTAAGTGCCTCATGCTAGGTAGGAAAAGGTTAAGATCCTTCTGGTAATGTATGTCAAGAGCATCAGCATCAGAAAATAAAGGATATAAGGGAAGAGACACTAACTATGCTCTTTTCAAACTAGAAAACAAACATGGCTTCTGTGCCACTGTACAAGCTCCAAAACAGCTGAGGAGCGTTGGATCCAAACAAAATTATGCTTTTAATTAGACACAATCAATTTATTCAAAGTAGTTGAATTTTGCATTTTACTTTTCAACGATAGTATCTTGCTTTTAGTAGAAAGATGTTGAGTTTTACAGGTAGGACATCCTTGTTCTCTCTCTCTAAATGTTAGATGTTATATCAGTGCACAGAATTGACATTGGCAAGCACTTTTTTTTTTTGGACTCCATCACACATTTATTCTACCTTTGCAGAAATTAGATGTTTAGTGTTTACAGTTAAAAGCCAGTCCTGGAGTCCCAGCCCTCACAGTTCCCTTGCTCTCATGAAAGCCCTGCACCAGGAGAGCCAGTTGCATAGTTTCAGAGACACTGAAATTTGATATTTTCTCTCTTACTCCAGTTTGGATTGTGGGTGGCACACCATAACTGCTCAGTTAAGTGATGGTATCAGTTGCAACAAATGAAGGGTCCAGCAACTTGAAAAGAGATGCTCTTCCATCTGCAGGAAGTCCCAATTTCTGCGCTTCACCTGTGCCCTAACAATCACAAGGTTGTGAAGGAGCAGTGTATCAGATTTAGCACACAGGTCTCTTTCGCTCCTTGAACTGTATACAATATGAAGAAGCTTTGAAGTGTTGGATTCCATAGGTAAGGTATACATGGTGACCTTCCACCTAAAGCTCTGTGATCTAGACTGGAAAGAAACTAAGCCTGAAAAGAGACATGCCTGATGAGACAACTACTCTCCCATTATTAATTGCAACAGAAACTTCATTAAGCCTGAGAGGAAAGAAATGCATCAAATATGCTTGTATCATGCTTAACCCAGAAACTAACAAAACAAAGTGTTGCACTATACTATATTGTATGTTAATCTAACATACCATCTAACATGTACCTATACCTATCTATCAAGCTACAAAACTACAGACATTAAAATACAGAAAAAAATTGTACACTATTATAACATTAAGGTGAGGAATTTACAAACCATCAGAACTGTAATCCTTTTGTTCCCTGCTTTTGTGAGTTTAAATTTAAATCTTAATATTAGATAAACAGAAAATGTGGTCTTTCATTTCTCCATATTTATTGCAAACACGACTGATGAAAAATCCAAACCTATTGGGCTGGAGAGTTTATTCATTCCACTAGCAAAGAGGAAGGCAAGGTCACTGAAGCAAAATTGTTGGATTTATGGAGTTTATAAACTCTGCTGAAACCACCAGCAGAGTCTAAAAGCCCCACATTTTCCTCTTATGATAATGATTTGCTCAGCAGGGGAACTTGAAAATTTGGCCTATCATATACACAATTAATATACTGTACTATACATTTCTTATTTAAAAAACCTCAACAATTTAAGTATTCTAGGAAGGAGTTTCACATATTTATTTCCTTCTGATTATAATTTATAAAGAGAAATTCCTTCAGAATGCATAAATATATCCTCAAATAAAAATACAGTCAGCTAACATTTACCAGCTATTGCCAAAAGATCTGTCTTTTCTACTGTTGATGAATTTAAACAACACAATGAAGTCAGGAATTTTAGGACATACTTAACATTTATTCCTAAAATGATGAGAAAAAAATCACCTTAGCAGAAACTGTTGCTCAAACTAGGTGGTGGCTGACCTGACAGTGGCATCATAATAAACATATTCCAAACTAAGGCCATATCTTTAGAAGATTGAAATAATTTTAACAATACAATTACAAAAATTAAACCTTCTTTTTATACAAATGAGATTAAAACACATTCCCTTATTGATGAAGAATATATTAATGTATATGATAGATAGCATTGTCACCTTCAATACTGACTTTTAACTTTGACAAATATTAATGTAGAAATTGAAAATTGAAGATATTTTATAATCTTCTAAGTACTGTATCTGTCAAATGTCAAGTGTTTGAGCTACAAAGAATCACCTTGTAGTTGAAGTCAGACAAGCAGACAGCTGCTTTTATAGAACTTGAAGTTAAAAGTTCTCTCTCTTTCTGGGGATATCAGTGCCAGATATCCACTTTCCTTACTTTATAAGTACTGAGTTTTGGTGGTGTTTAAATTGCATGCACAGTATACTGCAGCATTAACCTTTCACCTGAAAAGTCAAAATTGTATGATCTCTCTGGGATATAAACTTGAAGGCCTGATATAGAGAACATTCACTATTCTGACTAAATCTTGGGAAGCAATAGTTTATTCTCCATAACAAAAGGAGTAATTTTTCTGAAGAAGGGGGAAAAACAAATTTAACTATGTACAGAAATAGACTGATTTACTGAACATAGCCAGATAATCAAGTCAAATTAAATCAGTATTTATTAAAAATCTAGAGGAAAAAAATAAACAGGAAACTTTTCTAGATAGATGGGATATACCACACCCATTTCCATCATTTCAGTTTAAATTTTAAACTAAAGACAAAAATCTACATCAAATCACCATTAAGGCTGTAAAACTAGATAACAAAATGACAAAAAATTAAAAGCTTTAAGTTTCTAGTAGCAAAGTTGACTTGGTCACACCGCAAATAACACTGAGTTAAACTTTCAGCAACCTAGACAGTAAACAAAAATCTTATATATGCTCAATGTGGCCAAGGTAAAATTATTGAATACATTCACATTTCCTACCTTTTTTCTTTTCAAATTTACAGCCTGGAAAGCTGAATTTTTTAAAAAAATTAATTAAATTTAATTTTCTAGGGGTGTTTTGAAAGAAAAATGAAGGTACATTTTGGTAGCACTGTGAAATTGTAAAAATCGGTGTTGTGCAACTCTATATTCAAACAGCAGCATAAAAGTTACAGAGAATACCTAGCTGCGGTATACAACTCCAAAATGCCACAGGGGAGAATACACCTAAAGAACCAAAACATTATTTTTTAAAATGGCTCCCAAGAACCTTCTTTCTCTACATCTCTCTTTTGAAAGACATCATAAGGTAAACACATGACTTGCCACAGATGAAGCATACAGCGACAGAGTGCGAATAGCGGAAGTCGTGTTCCAAGTTAAATGAACCGCAGTAGATTCAGCCTAGATAATGTGGTAACAGCTGCATTACAAATAAAGTCTTTGATGTCCTATGAAAGGATGTTGATGGAAAAGTCTATTTTTTGTGATCCCCTACCATTGTTCACATAAAGCAACATTCAGCAAAATGTTCCTAATGGTTATCAAGTTAGTAAATCTTGGCTGCTTCTGCGCAAACAAATCTTATTGGAAGAATGTTACATCTATAAGATTAATCATAGCAGAATAGGATTACTGACCATTGCAGTAGCAGATCCATAGAATCATAGAACCGTAGGGTTAGAAGGGACCGCAGTGGTCATCTAGTCAACCTCCCTGCCAAGATGCAGGATTTGTTGTGTTTAAACCATCCAAGACAGATGGTTCTCCAGCCTCCTTTTGAAAACCTCCAGTGAAGAAGCTTCTACAACCTCCTGAAGCTGTCTGTTCCATTGTCCTACTAGTCTTACACTTAGGAAGTTTTTCCTGAGATTTAATCTAAATCTGCTATGCTATAGCTTGAACCCATTGCCTCTTGTCCTGCCTTCTATGGCGAGAGAGAAAAACTTTTCTCCATCTGTTTTTATGGTAGCCTTTCAAGTATTTGAAGACTGCCATCATGTCCCCTCTTAATCTCCTGTTTTCCAAATTAAACATATCCAGTTCCTTCAGCCTTTGCTGCTCGCCCCTGGATCCCTTTCCAGTTTTTCTACATCCATTCTATACAGCGGTGACCAAAATTGGACACAGTATTCCAGCTGAGACCTACCCGGCACTGAGTAGAGCGGTACTATCACCTCCCACAAATTGCATGCTATGTCTCTGTTAATGCAACCTAAAATTGCATTTGCTCTTTTTTTTTGCAACAGCATCACATTACTGACTCATGCTGAGGTTGTGATCCATTACAACTCCCAGATCCTTCTCAGCAGGGCTGTTCCCAAGCCAGTTTTCCCCTATTCTGTATTTGTGTATTCGGTTTGTTTTCCCTAAGTGTAGCACCTTACATTTGTCTTTGCTGAATTTCATTTTGTTGTCTATAGCCCAGTTCTCCAATTTATCAAGATCCCTCTGAATTTTAGCTCTATCCTCCAAAGTGCTTGGAACCCCTCTAGCTTTGTTTCATCTGCAAATCTGATCAGTATGTGCTCTATACCTACATCCAGGCATTAAAAAACATGTTAAACACTACCGGACCCAGAACAGATCCACGTGGAATCCCACTTGAGACCTCCCTCCAATCTGACATCATTTAGTTAATAGTTACTCTTTGTTTGTGGTTGTTTAACTAGTTATATATATCCACTTAAAGGTAGTTCCGCTGAGCCCATGTTTCTCCAGTCTCATGTGGGACTGTGTCAAAAGTCTTGCTGAAGTCCAGGTATATTATGTCCACCACATTCCTCATCAAACCAGTTACCCTGTTAAAGGAGGAAATCGAGCTGGTTTGCATGATTTGTTCTTAGTCAATCCATGCTGACTGCTAGTGATTAATCCTCCATCCTTCATGTATTCACAAATTGAATGTTTTATACATTGCTCTAGTATCTCCCCAGGTATCGAAATCAGGCTAAGTGGTCTATAGTTTCCCAGCTCCTCTTTTTTCCCACTTTTTAAAGATAGGCACTATACATTAGCCCTTCTCCAGTCTTCCGGCACCTCTCCTGTCACCCATCAGCTTCCAAATATTATTGCCAGTGGCTCTAAGATTTCTTCAGCTAATTCCTTCAATACCCAGGGTGAACAGCATCCGGCCTCGCTGACTAATTCATTCAAATTGTTCAGAAGATCTCTGATGTATTTTTTGCTTAGCCCTATCTGCATCCTTTCCCTCTTATTGTCTATGGTAACTTTGCTAGTCATCCGGTCACATGTTCTTTTTTATGAGAAGACTGAAGCAAAGTAGACATGGGCAGCTCCACCTTCCTATCATCTTCAATTACAAGCTCATCTTCTCCATTGAGCAGCAGACCCACATCATCTCATATCTTTCTTTTTTTGTCTGATACATTTGAAGAACCCCTTCTTGTTGTCTCTAACATTTCTTGCCAGCTGTAACTCATTCCTTGCCTTTCGTGATTTTGTCCATACACACTCGCACTATTCCCAAGTATACTTCATTGGTGACATGCTCCATCTTACATTCCCTGGGTGTATTATTTTTGGTTTTTAGATTATTTGCTAAAAAGCTCCTTGTGCTGCCATATTTCCTCCTGTGCTGCTTACCTTTCCTCTGCGTTGGAATAGCTTGATGCTGAGCCTCTTGTATTACACGTCTTTTAGGAACTGCCAGCCCCCTTTGACTCCTTTTCTTCCTAATCGGTCTTTCCATGGGACCTTGTCCACTATTTCTCTGAGTTGGTTGAAGTCCAGTGTCCTTGTTTTGCTGTTCTCATGTCCTCCTTTCTGTAGGATCTTGAATTCTATCACATCATGATCTCTTCCTCCCAAATTCCGACCACCTTCACATTCGCAACTAATTCATCCATGTTGGTCAAAACCAGATAAAAAATAGATGACCCCTTAGATGTTTCCTCAACTTTCTGAATGTGTTGTCCCCTACACATGCTAAGAACTTGCCCGGCATTCTTTTTTTTTTTTTTTTGCTGTAATAGTTTTCACAGATAGCAGTGAAGTTAAAATCCCCTATTAATACTAGCTCATGTGTGTGCTAATCCTGTTACCTGCTTGTAAAATGATTCATCCACTTCCTCTTCCTGATCTGGTGATCAATAACAGACCCCACCATAACACTATTATGCTTTTCCTTTTTATCCTCACCCAGAGACTCTCAGTAGGTCTCTCTCTCACTTCTTCTTGGAGCAAGTATATACATTCTTGACATACAACGCAACACCTCCTCCTTTTTTCCCATACCTATCCTTCTGGAACAAGCTATATCCCTCAATGCTGGTTCTCCAAATCATGGGAGCTGTCCCACCAAGTCTCTGTAATGCCAATTAAGTCATAATTGTCTTCAAATACCATGACTTCCAGTTCATCCTTCTCATTCCTCATACTCCTTGCATTTGTATACAGGCATCAAAAATATTTTGAAGACTGCTCTGATGCCTTTCTTGTTGCCTTTTTAATGCAGTTGTGGTTTCTAGTCCTTTCTCCAGAAATTAGCCCTTTTTCTTGTCTTCATTACTTGAGCTTAGCTGCATATTGCCCAGATTTTTGTCACCATTCCTCATAAGACCAAGTTTAAAGCTCTCATCAGGTTAACCAGATGATGTCCAAAGATGCTCTTCCCAGTACTTGATAGATGGAGCCCATCCCAGCACAGTAATCCTCTTTCCGGGAACATCACCTCATTGTCGAAGAAGTCAAAGCTCTCTCGCTGACACCATATGCATAGCCATGCATTTACTTCCAGGATCCGCAGTCCCTGCCCAGGCCTTTTCTATTTGTGGAGAGCACATATATAGTGTTAACACTGAGTGAAATTGGCAGAAACTCCTCAATGAGATTCTAGAATTACTGGGGGAGCTTAGAATATAACCTGCCAATTGGATCAACAGTCCTCGGGGCTTGTGAATAGAAACTGGGAAGCACTGGATTTCCTGATGCTTGAGATTAACAAAATCTAGACCGGAAGGTTGCATACTTCACTTAATAGTCATTAGGACCTTAGTCAAGGAACCACCATGTGATGCTGCCATTAACTAATTTTTCCTTACCACACAGGTCAATGAGAAAATTATAATCAGGCCACTGCAGTGCCTTTTAGAACTCTGAGATTGCCTTCATTTCTCTCAGCCTATCTTTTGGCCTAGGCATGGCACAGACATGGCCCTGCTAGTTGATGATCTCATGCTGGTGGACAATGACTAGGTGTCCATGATGACTTTTCTTTATACGAGTTAGCAGCTTTTGATTCTAAGTAACCTTTAGTGCTGAACCAGTCCTGTTTCTTCCCCCTCAAGCTGTTCTACAGATGGATTTTTGATAACTTTTATTGGTTTCTGCAAGGCTCTCTTCTGTAGCTCCCTCCAATTCAACATGTATATGATGCTGCTCGAGGTGAGTGTGACATGACATGCAGCCAAGATAACAAACATGCACATGATATGAGCTGCTGTGTATCACTTTCATAAGAACACAAGAGTCAGGGTCTATAACTTTATAAAGGTGCTCTTATAATACGGTGATGAGGACTTTATGTAGCGCCTACATAGACAGACGTAAAGCCTGGTGAGAACTGCAATCTGGATGAAAGCAAACTGGCTGAGGGCTAATCTGGACAAGGCAGTGGTGACAACTAATGACTGGGGGAAGGATCTCCAACACATGGTAGGGATAGTTCCTTGTTCTTGGTTTTGAGATCAGGAAGGTGCTGCAATTTTCCAAGAGAGACTATTGAATCTGGGTGCCCCAATTTTGGGGTGTCCATATTCAGGCACCCTGAAGGAGCTGATTTTCAGAAAGTGCTGAGCATCTGTCCTGTAAATATTAAGTCCCTCGAAGGTATCTCATTAGTCACTTTAGGCCAGGGCTTCATGGTGTTCTTGGTGGAGGGACCTTGATGGGTTTCCCCTGCTATTCTGACACACCGGCTTTCTGCAGGAGGCAGTTTGTTCTGTAGTCAGGAGGGAGTTTGTGTGTAGAGATTTTTTCTTTGGATACCATTTCTTTCCTTTTTCTTTAAGATAAACAGCAATTTTAAATTATTTTTACATTTGTACATGCAGTATATGAAGTGACTTTTATAAGTTAAAAATAATTCACATTTCAGCAAACTCCAGAACACAAACCAACTGTTAAATGGGAGAACAACACTATATGCACAGAACTTTACTTAAAACTATCTCATTTCTTTAAAGAGAAAAATTTGGTTATAGAATTTATATTGCTGGAAAACCAAGAGAAATTTCTTTCTGATGGAAAGATAAACACTGCATAGTAATATAACCAGCCACCACTCATCTGCTATTAGATGAACAGAGGAGGAAGAAAGTCTGTCTTAAGAAGTGCTGATATAAGGAAAACTCTTTGACTAAAGACTTAGAACAGCTAAGCATTTTGTTTAGATAATTCTTAATATTATGATTAGCAACCTATCAAAGCAGATAAAAATCACATTAAGGTATAGAAAAGATCTTGGCACTCAGCTAGGTAATTGCCCAAACCTGAAATCTTGGTTGTTGCTACTGCTGTTTGTTTTTATTACTACAGCAAAATACTGTAATGATGATCCGAAAATATATGGTCAACATACAAATGTATGCTCAGCCTTGCAGATCTCATCTGTTGGGACTGACCAAAGCCTGTCTCATTGACACTGCCATAGCTCTGATTGATTGAGTCATGACATGCCCCTTCAAATCTCAATTCTGCTACTATGGTGCAAAAGTGACAGAAGCACACTGATAGTCTATCAGAAAGGGTTCTTTTGGACACAGGCTTGCTTTATGTTCCACTGTTACAGAAAAAACAAAAATGCTGAATTAATTCTCTAATGGCTTTCCTCACTTTTCAAAGAGACTTTGTTGATGCAACTAATTTGCAGAACAAAACCTCCCCAGGTTGAAAGCTAGAAAGAATTAGAAACAGTGGCACTACAATACTTGTTTGAAAAGCAAACGTAAATATTTAATTTGAAAATCAGAAAACAGTAACCTCATGTGTGTGTATAAACAAAGTAAAAACACATCTGCATTTTAAAGGAGACTATCTGAAAATCCATTCCTCCTTTGTTTACTACTTGAGTCACGAGTTCAGGATTCTGTACATGTTCTGCAACAGTTGAAGACATTGCCATCTGAAACAGGAATCCCAGGATTATTTTAGAGGGTTTTGTGATGATACCAACTATTAAAAGGAACATACTAAATCTTCTATGCAGGACTTGGTTGGTAAATGAGAAAGGAACACATTTTGAAAAGCTGTGTGAATGTATCAAAAATACATTGTCTACCCTTACCCAAGAACTTTGTTACTGAGTTGGGATTATACAGGACTCTTTAAATCTAAAACATTTCCAGTTCACCTTCAAAATTTAGTTTTGACACCACTGCCAGAAGAAACTTCCTGAGTGCACACACAAAGCCAAACCTCTCTTTTTAAATATACTGTAAGATATATTAAGTCACCAGAGCTCGCAACTCACTAATTGTAAGAGAAAGTAATTGTCACCAGAAAAGTAACCTGAATAAGGTTTGCATGAATGTAGAAGCCCAAAATACCACTTATATCCCCTGGCACAGCAGAATCTTAATTTGAAGTTGATAAACCCTGATAACTCCAAATTGCTAGAGACTCAATAGAAACAGGTGCTTTATACACGTTATTGAAGAGATCATACAGTACAACAAACCAGCTTTTAGAGATAAAATATATGCAGATGGCATTCAAGAAGATTGCATGTGACAGCATGGTAATCATTTATACTAGAAATGAACATGGTGCTTCATAAAAGCAGAGTAAAAATACCCTGTGCATATGAAATAATCTAGTTTGAGGCACTAGAATTTATGCAACTTATCATTACTATTATTATATAGAAACATTTGTTATGCTTGAAATGGAAAGAGTATCTAATATGCTATTTTGGGGGACACATTCCAATAAATTAAACCTTAAATCAGTGGTTCCCAACCTTTTTGGCTTAAGGGCCACAGATAGCATTTTTACAACCCTGAAGAGCCACCAGTCTCCGCCAGCAGGTCCCCGCCACTGAAGCCAGACAGAAGGAGTTCAGCGAGGAGGCTGTCTCCCTTCTTGCTGATCTCCCATCTCCCTGGCTGCAGCAGGGAAATCGAACGTGTCCTATAACCCTGTGCTCTACACCTGGGTCCCTAGGCAGTGGTTCCCTTCTGCAGCCAGGGGGATGGAAGATCAGTGTTCCCCTCCCTCTAGCTTCAGCAGGGAACCCAGCGCCGAGGGACCCAGGTAGAGCGCTTTGCCGTCCTCCCTGCTACAGCCAGGAGGGGAATGCTGATCTCCCATCCCCTTGGCTGCAGCAAGTAGCCTGCACCGGTCTTTTAACCCTGCGGAACCACGCTCCGCCTGGGTCCTCAGCCAATAACTCCCTTCTGCATCCAGTGGGAGGGGGGCCGGGGGCCACTTTGAAAGTCCCTGCGGGCCACTTTTGGCCCCCGGGCCACAGGTTGGTAACCACTGCCTTACATCCCAACTTTTCAGAAGAGAGAATGAATGAGCTGTACTGCATATCTTAGGATAGAAAAGAACATTCAGCCTTTTGTTAATGAGGTCTGAAGAACTTAGTTTTCTTATTTTATAAAATTGGCTATGGTCACCTTTTATCAAAAGAGACGATCCTATTAAGATCATGGAATCTCTCTCTCTTGAGCTTTGTTAAAATCCATATATTGTATGTAATGGAGAACAGACATGATTAGTATTCACCAGTGATCGTATCAAGTGCTAGTAATATCAACTGTTATCAGGCGTATTTTCCTCTGGAAGACTGAATTTCCTACTCAAACTTGAGATGCTTCATAATTCAAGCAACAGCCAATGACTGGCCAACAATTCATAGGTACAGCAAAATACAGTTATTTCCATTTTTTACTATATAAAATAAAATATTTTTAATATTTATTAAATTATTATTAAATTTAATATTTATTAATATTATTAAAACAAGAACTCTGAAGTCTAAATACTAATGAAGAGAAAACTAGAACTGAACTTGCAAAAGAAAATGCAAAAGTGGGTGTGTACTTCCTTCATATGCCAAGAAAAGATGGTTAAATGAACAGGTGCAGTATTTACTCCATTAAAATCATGTGTGAAGTACACACAAAGGATGTTGCCTTGAAGTAAAACTTTGCAACTAAGCAAGTTATGAATGGCTCCCCAGAGACCATATGACCCTCCTATACCCCAGTAGTGTGAAGCCACATATTACAGCTTCAGAGAAAATCACCAAGAAAATGATTAATCAAAGAAAAAAAATCATAGGCTTCCAATCAGATTCAAGTAAACCGATCAGCCAATAGTTGTTGCAAAGGTAATTGTTCTAAATCCATCAATACAGCTAAGCTGCTCCTTCATTGACTGCAAACACCAATTTCTTTCACCGAGGATTATAAGTTGATGTTCATGGTCTTACTTCTGCCATTAGGGTGATAAACAGCTTAAACTACATCAGGATCTGACATGTAGATCAATTCTGGGCCCATAAAGAATCTATACAAGAGGCTCCCAGACAGGGATTTACTGCCCCCCATTTTTATTCTCTTGCTGCTAAAATTACTTCTGTCAAACACTTACAAGAGTAAGAAAAAAAAATGTAAAAAAAATTAATTTTTCATGTAGTCCTGGAACAGTCTTTTTAAATTCAGAAATTTAAAGACGAACACGTTACTGCACTTAAAATTATGTTGAGCAGCATGTGGTATTTAGCTAAAGAGCGATCCAAACCTATGATTTGCTCACTATCAAGCAGACAGCAATTTGAAACATTGAACTAAGCTGTCTAGATTTTCTCTAAGGGCAGTCACAGGCTTCATGTTACCAGTGCCAAATTATATTAGACATTTAATTTTAAACCTCAGGTACTTAAATGTAAAATCATACAACAGTAATAGTCATAAAGCAGTGGGGCATTCCATTTCAGAGAATGGATTTTTCTATTTTTTCCCCTTTAATTTAACCAGCACCTCCTGTTTTGTGGCTCTGCCCACTACAAAGTAATTTATCTAATTAGGAGATGTTCACAGCTGCTTAAAAGACAGAAGCCCCAGGAAACCAAAGGTCTGGAGAGGAAGACTTTGAAAAGTTCTCCGGAGCCACAGAAGGTATTAATTTAATGTGAAAAAATGTGCGGAGAAAAATTGAATCCCAATATGTTATTTTGTCTACAATAAAACCATGTGACAATAAGCAGGCATATTCTCTAGTACATAGGCATTTGAATTCCAAAAGATGCTTAGCTTCTCCCTATCCCTGCTGCTTTCACAGCATTATCTTTTTATGATTCTAAAATTCAAAAGCTTTTATTGGGGCAAAAAAGCTGAAATTAAAAAGGGTTTTTCATGTGTCAACTGCCAGCACAAAGGATAAGTCCTACAAGCTAAGTGAAAGAGGATACACTGATGGAGATGAATCGTGTTTGAGTTTTGAAGTAGTTTTATCTATCACAATAGTTAATGTTTATGTTGACATTTGTCTACAACTGTCCACTAGCATGGACCTAGTGAAAATAAGTTTTCTCAGTATTTTCAAAATATAAAACCAAAGCAGGAGATGATGCAAATATCACTTTTCTAACATTATCTACTTCTCAATCTTCCTGGATACTTTGAGTAAATATAGTACAGCTGACCCTGGCTGTTGTCTCTTATGATCCAGAAGTAATTACATATGATTGCCAAGTCATAAAACAGAATTAGATATCCTTAATGTAAGAAGCATAAAATGCAGCTGCGTGTAGGAGAAAGGGTAGGCCTCTTTTTCATACTAGCAAAGATAATAAATTCACTAGTGCTATAGGCCTTTCCAAAATAAGAGGCAAAAAGCTAAGACCAGCAGATACACCCAAAGCATCAACAGCTGTGTATGTGTGTGCATGGGCCCAAAATGTGTCCTTTTGAGACCCCTACACTCGTCCCTATTTTAAGGGATAGCCTCAAAAGCAGCAGTTTCTTTTTCTTTAATTCTCTTTCATAGTCACCCCATTCTGTGTTGTCCACACTCTTCCTCCATTTACTCTGTTCAATGTCCCCTTTGCTTTCTACATTCTTATTTCTCCATTCCTTTGCTCCCACATGTATTTCTTCGTCTCTCCAGGGTGTTTCTCCTTGCCTCTTTTTGAAATACTACTAACTTAGCACTTGTATAGTGCTTTACTAACATTAACCAATGGAATCCTCACAACTCTTGATCTAAGGTAAGTATTATAGGCCCATTTTACAGATGGTAGTACTAAGTGACTTGACCAACATCACAGACAAATTATGTGTTACAGCTAAGATTAAAATAAAGAACTCCCTTGCTCCCAATCTCATGTATAGTCCGCTGGACCACAGCACTTTTCATGCTACTCGGACATTCCTCCCTGAGACCAGAGCCCACAAGTGCTTAGTAGAGGAACAAGCTCAACTGCAAAGTTTGCTACAAGTTTAGAAAGAGCTTATAGCAGCCCTGGCAGCACCTTTGACACGAAATCAAACTGGTTTGGGATCCCTTCAGAAATTGAGATATCAATGACAGCTCATTTGCTGGCTCCACAGACTCTCTTTAGGGGGCTGTATGAAAATCATGACTATCCCCTGTGATTTTGTTGGAAAAATCACTATGACAAACATTCATCCTTTGTGATTGGTCAGCATTTTCAAGGCTCTCTCCACAACAGGGATTACTAGAAATGTCTTTAAAAAAGGAAACAGAGTAGCCCTGACGTTTAAAAATTCCTCAAATCAAGATTATGGTAATAATGGCTGCAATATCCACATGTCCCAAAGACTGGCTCTGCCTACAGCTAACCAATACGATTACAACAATAAAAAATAAAATAATAAATAGTTCAACACTTAAGACAGTAAACACAGGAAAGACAGGAAATAAAGGAATGAGAACTATGTGCCTCCATTCACAGATTAAGTCAAGATGTCTTGGAAACTACTGCATTAGAAAGCAACCTGGCTTAGCAATGCTTTAATAATTCTGGGCCTACGTGTAATTTCAGGCATGAAGTACTTCACAACACAAGGCACCTTGCTGGTGCAGTTGCTTTTGCTACTTCCACAACACTCCTAGCTTTTCCATGCCACAGGAAGAGAGATTTTGTTAATTTACTTTCTTTTCCTTCTTTCTCCCCCTTCTTGTTCTGTTTAAATGGTTGCAGCTTTGCATAGGACAACGTACCCAAATGAGTGACATCAGTCCTTGCAAAAGAACTCTAGCAAAAAACCCTCAACATGTCTCTTACCACTGCTGATGCCAGAGTTTGCAATGACTGTGGCCTCACTCCATTGGTCAGCACTGGAAACTGAGTAGGAACGTTGATGCATACCATCGGGGCGACTGTTGAAGGAGACTAGACTGATCCCACTTGCCATCTGAGACGCAGACGTACTAGTAGTCACATTTCCTAGAAACAAAAAATATAAAATAAATCACGTTATTGTACAAGCTAATGATGATTTACAGTGAGGAGAATAAATCACAGAGCAGAGACAGCACCAATTCCATTCATGTGGAGAACAGCAGCTGCACTAAATGCAGTGTTCTCTAATCTTTTGAAAGCTGAGCTCCCCCTTTTCTAGAAAATAGAAACACTTGCATGCCCCCATTGCATCCCTTATATATCTTGTTTTGAAAGCCTAAACATCTTAGTTTATATACCCTCTGCACTGCCCTACCTAGTACCTCAGACCTTCCTAGCAGGTGGGTGCCTCACACTTTGGGAAATGCTGACTTAGGCTATATCTACACTGCCAGTGATTGATTTTGCAGGGGTTCCATTGAGTTCAATCGAATCCGGAAGTCGACTCTGTAAATCTACCCTGGCAAGGCTATGTCTACACTGACGGTGGCAGATCAATTTTTCCAGTTTGATTGAGTGGCAGTGAAGACACACTCAATCGATCTGGAAGTTGATCTAATAAAACCACCTCCACAAAAGGCGTAGCGCTGCGTCGATGGAGACGGCATGCTAAACAGAAGTTAGAAAGTTGACGAGAGCTACAGAAGCTGCTATGTGTAGCTTGCATAACTCCTGTTGACTGCCGCTGAATTTTGCTGGCAGTGTAGACCGGGCCCAAGAAGCATAGCGCTGTGTCAATGAGAGGGCATTTCCTGTTGGTGCAGCGCAGTGGAGATGAAGCAGTAAGTAGATGTTAAGAAGTTGATGGGAGATAAGCAAGATACTGTACATAGCTTGCGTATCTCCCGTCAACTGCCGCCAAAATCCGCGGCCAGTATAAACCAGCCCTTAGTGCATACAAGACATACTGAAAAAACCCAACCCTTAAAAACTAATATACATTAAGTAAACCATCCACTGTACCCTCACAAAAGCAAGTCCTGAAAATGTAATGTGAATCTCTAACCGTAATCCTAACATACAAAATGGGAAATAACTAAATCAAATGGAGACACTTTCAATCTTTTTATCCTAATTCAGTTATTTTAATTGAGTATCCCCACACCTGAGTAAAGCCAAAATTGCGAAATCTACAGTGCCAGTAAATAAACTAGTACTTGTATCATAAAATCAACTATAAAACCCATCTTCCACAGACTTTTAACTATCACCAACATGGAAGCAATGCCATGGGACAAACACCACACCTGGAGGTTTGTATTATTCATTATAAAGTCACTTCTTGTTAAACAACAGCATGCTCTTTACTCCTAACTTGACTGGCTGTTAAAAGACGATACATAATACGAAGAATAACCCTAAACACTGTATCTTAATTAGCAACAGGTTTAGCGCTTTCATGATCCATAAGGACTGTGACAGTTCAGTGAAATATTTAATGGAGGGAATGGGATTCACAGCATTAAAAACAGCTGAACAGTGATCTAGTAGAATCGATTTTAGTGACAAAGCATAAATAAAACCCTCTCCAGGAACTTAGTCTTCCAGTGGTTTCAGTCTCTCTCTCGTGCTCTTGTGTTTGACATGTGCTAGAAACTTCACTCTGCAGTTTAGTTTTTAATCACATATTTCATTACGGATTTAAAATTTACTGTTTAAAAGTATTTCAAATTTGTTTAAAGTGTTAGTTTGATTTTTGTAAGGATGTTCTAATAGCTGCACTCTCTTTATGGCAGACTTTATCAGAAGACAGTGGAAATTATGATTTCATTGTTAAAGGCCACAGTAGGGTTAAATGGCTTTAAGAACACCCTTTAGACACAGATTTAAAGCATCTGGTATTTTCATCCAAAGACAAAATAACTGGTAATGGTTTTCCACCAGTGCTGAATTAGAAGCAAAATCATCTATATCCACACTCAGTGTGCAGTTAATAGAGTTTGTAAAGCACCTTGCAACACTCTTTTACTATCAAAGGCTCTCTCTATGCTCCACACATACACACACAAGATACTTTCATACTAAAACTTTGCACTTCCATCTCACCTTCAATTCGACAACCACTGATGAATTCAGAAAGATTGTTGATTTAAGAGTCAATACTCCTGTAAGAGAGTTAATTATCACCTGCTATTATTTCCCATATTTTCTAGAGGTTAAGTGACCAAATGTCACAGACAAAGAATGTGGCAGTTCCGTCATGATGACTTTTCCCAACAGCAGTGTTTTGAAAGAAAGCAGATCTTTGTGAAGTACTTTGTGCTCATTATAATTTGTGAGATTGCTTCCCTCCACCCTGAGACCAAACATTATCTATCTGTGGAACTTGTATGGTCTCCTTTACTGTAAGATCTGAGCACCTCAGTCTTTAATGAATTTGTCCTCACAACATTGCTGGGCGATATTTTACAGATGGGGAACTGAGGCATAGAGAGACGAAATAAATTGCCCAAAGTCACATAGGAAGCCTATGGTAAAACATGTATTTGAACCTGGTTCATCTGAGTCCTGGGCCAGTACCCTTACCACTGAACTGTTCTTCTCTAACCCCCTTTCCCTTGCCATCCTTTTACCCATGTGACCTCCATAATCAGGTTAGCATTATTACACTGGTCACAAGTTAAATCTCCAACAGGTGAACACTTGCTTTGAGCTTGTTTGAACAACCAAATTAATAGATTTTTACTCAAGTTAGTATCTGATTGTCCTGTGCCAGCATCTTCTAAAGAGGTGTTAGGAACACATGTAAAGTTAAGCAACAAAACCTTGCCCACAAAACAGCACGCATGTGGTTAAGATTCAGATTAGACCCCCACATCTTGACTGACATCTTACTAAAATAGTGAATCATCAAGCACAAGCACTGTTTTATGCATTTTTTCTAATTAAAGAAATACTTTTTTCCTAAATGAATCTCTCTGAACTCCAGCTGATGTTCCCTTTGATATAGTATCAACACACTTTTCCTCTAGGATTTATAGTCTGGGGAAAAAAAACATGAGTAAAGAAGTTGCTAATGAGAAAAAAATTACTATTGTGACAGCTCCGTTTTGGCTGACGAACCAAGAACTTCCAGAGCTGAAAGATAACTCTCTACAGCTTGAGGAAAACTCTGATTGAGAGCTGTAGAAGATTCCTATCCTCTGTGAATCAGGCACACTGGGAGACATACAACAGGTAGACTACTTGTGAATCACTTAACTCATCATCACATTGCTTTAGGTGAGCTACAGCACCTATTATTTTGCAAATGTGGGGGAGCTTAAGAAAGGCTAAGCTGTATTGTTTTATGCTTCTAATGGGATCCTACAGAAACTGGTCCTTGGCCCAGTGCTATTCCATACTTTATAAGTGATCTGGAAGAACATATAACACCATTGCTGGTAAAGTACGCAGATAACACAAATTAATGAAGTTGCAAATAATAAGGATAAATCAGTTCTATAGAGTGATCTGGATCACATGGTAAGGTGGGCTCATTTGCGTTCTAATACAGCTAAATGGAAGGACCCTTCTAGGAAGAAAAGAAGTAGGTCACATTTACAGGAAAAGGGACTGTATTTTGGAAACCAATGAGTGACAAGGACATAGGGATCATCATGGATAACTAGCTGAACATGAGCTCCCAGTGCAATGTTGTGACTAAAATGGCAAATAGTATCCTTGAAGGAGGGAAATACTGAGCAGAAGATGGAGATGTAATCACTGTGTACAGCATCTGTTAGCCCATTAAGGAATCCTATGTCCAGACTTTTAAAGGAATGTTGACAAACTGGAAAGGGTTCAGAAAAGAGTTACAAAAATGATCGGCGGTGTGGAAAAACCTGTTTTGTAGTGAGAAACTAAAGGAACTCAATGTATACAAGAGAAAGTTAAGAGGCGACAACTTGTAGTCCATAAGTACATTTTGGTATGATTTCTGACAGGAGAGGGCTCTGTAATCTAGGAGACAGAACAAGAAGAACTCAAGATCCAATAGTTAGAAGGTGAAGCTAGACAAATTTAGACTAATAAGGCACTTTTTTTTTTCTAAACAGAAAAGGTAATAAACTATTGGAGCAACTTACAAAGGGATATGGTGGATTCTGTGTCACTAAAAGTCTTTTCAATCAAAATTGAATGTCATTCTAACAGATATGCTTTAACTCAACCAGAAGTTATGGGCTTGATGCAAGAACAACTTGATGAAATTCCATGGCCCATGCTATGTAGGAGGTCAGGCTAGATGGTCACAATGAGGTCTTCTAGCCTTAATTATGCATCTATAAAATGCACATTTCCTTTAAGGGCTAAACGTAGTCCCTCAGAACTGATTTTAGAGCTTTCATATTTAAAAACTTTGGTCACAGAAACCAATTCAACTCCCTTCAGATCGAACCCACATCTCAACCTCTCGAAAGCATCAAAATAGCAGAAATCAACAGCTTGTAATTTGAGAGTACAGCTACCCTCTCTTTTCCAGTAGATGGGGTGAAGCTGCTAACTCAAATATTTCTGATACTATCAGTTGTAAAGACTTAGATAGATGGGGACCCCAAGCTATGCACTCCCCAGGGTTCTAGTCTTGGGCTGTGAAAGGTTTGTTCTGACAAACTATTCTGCTTCCTGAGACTATTTCATTTCCTCTTCAAAACCAAAATATACAGTAAAGTGCTTAAACCAGCCTGCCCATAGTCAGAGTTCTTTGGAAATTTTCCCTTTCCCCCCCCCCAACAAAGCTGCTATGATAGACCCTGATCCTACAAGCATACATGCACATGGGTAACTTTACGCATTCATATAATCCCATTGGCTTCAAAGGGACCACTCATGTATACAAAGTCACCAATAGGCACAACTGTTGGCAGGACTGGGACCTTAGAGAACACAGTCATTTGTAATCTCTTCTTCTGAGCAAAGTATAGTACAGGTGAGCCAGTAGCCCAGCTGAAAACACACTCAAACTCACAGAAGGCATACAGATCAGGTGTCAGTCAAGAGCAAATGTTGCTACTAATCTGGTTGCTACTATGGTGTCAACCAGTCTTAGCAGCTGACTTGTTCTGCTTCAATGGTCCAGTAAACCTTATTGTTCCCACGGCCGGTGGTTGACTCTTGCATTCCCAGCGTGGTGCTCCAAGGTTTTCTGACTTGCCCACAGTGCTATCCTGTCTTTAGGCCACAGATGGGTGATACAGCAGGTCACACATCTCAAAGAATAAACTATAATTACACTAACAATATTTAATATCCCTGGCTTAAATAGCCCACTTGCCTGTGGAAGTACGTGCTGTTATGCCTCCTAACTGCTGAATTTGGGACATAGGATGTTGCCCATTAGAAATTCTTCTCTCTTATCTGAAATAATGCCTCATTTATAGTTTGTGTTAGGAGAAGAGTCCTGAAATGGATAGCTGCTGAACCGAGCAGTAGGGTCATTAGAAATCTTTATTGCATATTGCCATTCTTTAGATTTAGCCTTCAATAGAAATACAGCATAGGTTTAATTTAGGCTGCTGAAAAAACAGCAAAGGTGTGTTTTCCCACTACTTCTCTAAATGTAACATCTAATTTCCTCTGAAATCAGGACTTTCTCTTAAGTCTCAACTCTGAAAACAAATCAGTGGTCCATGACCTTTGCCGTACCTTCTACACATCACTGAAGCTGCCAGGCAATTGTCTTAGAAACATAAAGTTACCATCTGATGAATCAGATACAAAATGTAAGGATTTCTAAGTTAATGACAATGCTTTCCAGACCATTTTGGGAAGCTTAGAAAAGTTGCTGGGATCCAAAATGTCCAAAACTCATCCTAACATAGCTTGGACTACAGATGTTGCATATATAAAAGAATTAAATTAACGTGCTGACAATTCAAATGCCTTTATACATGGAAACCTCTCCTTTTTATTCAAGTCTTTGGGTGAAATATTTATCTGTAGCAGAAAAGATTGATCGTAACAGTTTGTGTCAGAGAGATCCATTTTGGGCACAGCAAACCAATTTTCTTTAGTACCCAAAGGGCCTGTTGTATTTTGCAAAGCTTTTCTGAAAAATGTTTATTTTAGAAGCAGGTAAATACTGACATGGTGCACCAATTTAGAAGCAGCTGGATGAATAAGTCAGGTCTTTTCACTTTTTCTTTCACCTGGAAACAAAACAATACTACTTTCACATCCCTGATCTCCGAAAACACTTTTGTATCCCATTTATCTCCAAGCTCCTTAACTATTTGCACCTTATTAAAGTCCTCACACAACAAAATGACTCCTTCTCTGCATCCACATATCATTTTGGGTTCCCTTAATTTTAAATTTGAACTATTGAAGAGGGGAAAGATGTCTACATGTATTTTATTTTATATTTTACTTATTTTAGGCCCTGTTTACAATGTTCACAGCATTTTTCTAGACTTGTTCTCAACTTTCTTAATTAGTCTCAACTTCCCAATTAGCTTTATTGAGCAAATCCACCTATGCAGGATGGCATACTCACTGTAATAGAATGAGCCTGCATTCCTGTGTGCTGTAGCATTTGTTTTAACACCATTAGAAAACAATGGCTAAATGGCTTTGGAAATACATTATTTTTCAGAAGCCGAATTAGATTTCCTATTGAGAAACTCCTTGAAAGGCATCTCAAATGCCTTACAAATGGCATCCAACATGCTGAACTGAAAAATGATGTTCTGTAAGCCCACTTTTAGGCTTTAACTATCTTTCATTCCATGCCTAGTAAAATGGCAAGAGTTATTTTTGATGAATACATGTGAGATAATTTTCAGAGCAGAGATCAAGAAGGAGAAAACTAGTATGTAAAAAGAAAAGATGGAATGTTTTTGCAAGATCAGTCTGAATTGGTTGGCTGAGAAAGGTGATATTTTGAATATTCACATTTTCTGTCCATTTAGCTAGATTCAGAACAAAAAGGCCCCAAAAATAACATTCTAAACCTTGGTGGGGGTAAAAGAGCAAAACTTTACAGAAAATATCTATAACATGTTGACTATTCTATATTGAACTTGGAATGTTCAAAATTTTATATATTCCTTAAACTTATTCTGAAATGTAATGATTTTGCCTGTGAAATTAGTTTCTCCACAGAGAAAGTGAATAACTCAGCAGAACGATATAATAATTCTGTCAATTCAGATTCATGAAAAATTTTGGATAGTTGGGAGCAAATACTGTGAGACCTGGGAAGCTTACTACTTAGTGATCCATGGTGCAACCCAATCCAGCTTTGTTCTATACTTTTATGTCCACTGATACAATTTATCAGCTTTCTGTATGGTCCTTGCAATCAAATAGCTCTATAATTTATCATAGGCACTTATACAATTTTCAATCTCATTTGAGGTCACTACAATTTTTAAAATAAACTGAACTGCATGGAAGTCCGCATGTGGTCATTGACGTATCAAAAAGGCTGATGTACATAAAACTGAATTAGAGATATAGAGTTTTCTCTAACGTACTCTGTACAGAGACAGGACCAGTCTTGTGAGTGGCAATCTTATTTATTTGAACTTAAATATATTTTTCCAATCTATTGCTCATTTTCCACTCCTTCTGTAGATTAATTATGACATGCCTGGATTCTTTTTATCAGTGGTGTCAAGTTGACAACAATGCTATTATACTCGCATCCAAACGGAGTCTTGTTAACGCCAACTGCTCTTCTTATGGACTTGTTCTGCCACACAAAGCTTCAGGAAACACTCCTACTCATTTTTCTCCTCCAGGAGGCAAACTCCTCTTCTCACCTTCAAGAAGCAATATTTCTTCAATTTTACATATCAGGAAACATAGCCAGTGGCAAGGAATCATAGCAGTCTCTTAGCAGACAAGCCAGCCAACTCAAAATATGAAGCCAACAACGTTCACTAACAAGTAGATTCTACATATTCTGAAGTGGTTCTTATAAAGCCTATATATCTCAGGGCCTTAGAAGCAAGGGCTTGCTACACTTTTACATCTGTCTCCCTCTCTCTCAATATATCAACATTAACATGAAATATATGGTCAACTACCTAGTCCATTCTGTGTTCTGAAAAAGTGCTTCTTCAAATACATCATATATGCATCAGCTGGTTGCTTAAGTTGATTAGCAGGGGGCAGTTAAATTACTATGCTAATCCATGTATTCTCAGCACTATTTCCTTGATATGGATATGTGTATATGCTTACTGGGAAGCCTTGATTAGTTCAAGATTCAATGTGTCAAAGGCTCCAGTTTCTTTCCAAAGAATAATTTTAGCTGTACTCACATCCCTAAAGTGTAGGAGCTGATTTGAAAAGGTACTTACCTCTACCATATGCTATTTTTCTTTAAACAATTTGCATTTCAAAGTGAATATGGCATTTATATCTGAATGAATATCAGTATGTTGCCAGAACTGATCTCAAATGAGCAAAAAAAGATGCTGGTTTCCTTCTGAACAAAAATGTTTTCATCTACCAAAGCAGCATCAAAAGAAGAATTCCTCTTTTTAGCTACAGACAGCTTTAGAACATTTAAAACTATCTTTTCTGATATTATAAAATATCCCATTATGATACAGTTTGCAGATCATTCAATTACACTTTTACAAACAATTAATCTCTTCAAAGACAATCACAATTAGGATTCAAGGCACATTCCCAATTTTGGTCAATGCTTTAAAAAAAACCAACCTTTCAGCAGAGAGAGATTTTTAATGTGAGGCATTGAAAGATGCATGAGGAATGAAATGTATACTTTATTTACTCATCAAGCCAGTGTGGATAGCATCAAACAGCAAAGAGAGTTCAAAAGGTTTACATACCCATATGATAGGTCCAATGTAGATTGATGAAAATAAAGCAGCATTGTTGCTATCAGTGTGTGTGTGAACAACTCCTTAATGGGAAATAAACTGCTGGATTGTGGGGAGAATAGACTCCCGATTCACAGTGTACACACTAACTTATTAACACACAGGTCTTTACAAAAATGTCACAATATTTCTAGATGTTAAAGAAATCGGGTGCATAATATTTAGAAACATTTTAAAAAATATATCACTAATGAAGATTTATCCAAACTCATGATTTCACACAAGCCTTTCAATTCCCATCTGGTACCACCTAACAATTATAATCAGAGACACACAAAAATTGTACATGTTTACAAACTTTCAGTAAAAATTATTGAATATGAAGTGAGGATAATAAAAACATTCTTATTGTGAAGCAGTGATTTGCTCTGCAGAAGTCTGTAGTTTGTTTGCACAATTTTAATATCTATCGAAACACTAATGGAGAGTGCTTCTGTAACCCGTCTTTGTCCAGTATATTTCATTTGAGCAAAAAAGACCCCAAAAATGTTATCGTGAACCATCAGTGGGCAGCACAGGTCATTTTAATGGACACATCACTTCAAACTAAGCCTTCACCATCTGTTCTACCCACTAATTACAAACGCAAAAAGAATATAATTCACAACTGTACCATAAAAAAGTGAGATACAGATCATTTAAATGCATGCAAACGGCATCCATTCACTGCAGCATGTGCATTTGTGATTTCCCATCATCCCCAAGACAAAACAACTAAGTTGCAAGAGGTTTTATTCTTACTTCAAAGTAAGAAGTGAATATCTGATTCTAGAGTGGAATAATCTACCATCATACATTTTTTTTGTTGCAAGAAGCTGTGTATATATGAGACCAGGAGAGCGAGATTACATTAGAACAGAGGAAGGTAGGGCATAGGGTGAACTCTAGCACATTACTCTGCCTTCACTACATTCAAGGTTTATTTGTGCTATGCTCTTCATGATCACTATGAGTTTCTCTTCCAAAAGGAAATAAACCTCTCAAGGCCAGAGGGCTCAGCTCCCCAGCTGTTAGCACTAATGAAAAATACATTAGAGCAGTGGGTCAGGAAATCCTGACTCCTGGTATCAGAGGGTTAATTGTACCAAATTATCTTGGGTGAATTTATGTTGCAAGATACCGCATATTCCTGCAATGCCCTCTAATTCATTAAACAGCACCGTCAAAGCAGATTAGACCAGAAAGTGGCCTGCTGTTCTAAAATCATGATAAAAAATCTTCTGTATCTGGGGTTATTTTGGGAATGAGAGTTAGAAGGGGAGAGGGGAAAAGACATTTTTGGGAGAAATACTTTAAGCTCCTCCTTCCTTCAGTTCTCCATTTCCCTAATGAATCCAATTCCCAGAGGTGTGCAGATATCACCTTTAGCAGATTAACTTTTTCTGCAAGGGAAGTAATCTTCCAGTGCCTTCCCTTTCCCTCACGCTCCCTTTGGTGCCTCCTTGCAATGATCTTCCCTATAGCAATTGGAAATGGCCCATCTAGGATCCCAGAATAACTCTCTCAAAGATGATAAAAGGTGCTTCTCCTCCCTTCCCCTGCTGGCCCAATGCAGAATAAAGATAACCATGACTAACTGGAGAGCATCTCACCAAACCCAATCAGAATGAGTCAGCATGAGAAAGAAAAGGACTCTCTGCTGCAAGGAACATTGTTCAATAGGTACCATTAGCAGCAGGAGCAGGGACTGGAGCTAGATAGGTTATTGGCAAGGATTATTATTGGACAAAGGCAAAAGAACCTTTTTTCCTTACTGTGTCCTTGCTATGAATTTCATTTTGAGCCAGCTGCAACACCAGCCTACAGCATATCACCACTGTTTTTTTTCCTGGACCTCACTAAGGGCCTAAATAACCTCCAATTCCCCCATCAAAATTCCCGGAATTCATTTTCAATAATCCTCCAAGAGCTTTGTTTGGTATATTTGCCATTTTCCTAACTTACTTCATGGAATTTCAGTACAGTTTTCATACCACTACAGTAATAAAGGCTGGAAGCCCGACAACCTCAGGCTAGGATCTCACTGATAGCCACAAGCTAAGTAGGGTCAAGTTTAATGACTAGATGGGAGGACTACAAGAAAATACAACGGTGCTGCAGGAAATGGTATTAATGATTCAATAGGAGAGCACTCTTTCCTTTCAGCCATCGCTGTACGAAAACCCCAAGTACGATGAGGGAAACTATGTTTTCACATGTGCCATCTTTCGGACGCAAATTAAAATCACAAACTTGTCCAACTAATTTTGTTCAAGATCCTATGGCACTTTTTGCAAAGTAAGGACATTTCTAACTAAATCATCTTGACCAAATTTCAGTTTGCTCATATTATATTCCCTTTGCACTGTTTCTAGATGATAAGCTATTCTTCATTTTCTGAGCAAGTTCTGTTTAGTATCACCTTGTGCTGTTAAACCACCACTGTTTTACATCTAAGAGGTGGCTGTGCTACATTGCTTTGTGAAGTTATTTGTGTGTGTTAAGTATTTGGTCCCAAATCATGCAATCAGTTACATATGTGCTTAACTTACACAGGGGAGTTAGTCCCACTGAATTCAATAATGTAACACCAGTTAATTCAAAGAAAGTACAACTCCCACATGTAAAGTTAAGGTCATGTGGAAGTATCCGCAGGCTTAGGGCCATAGTTCGTAATGTATTCTGGAATCTTTCTGGACACTTACGGAGGTTGTTTATTAATAAATTAGCTAGAAAAAAGCAATACCTGTCCATTAGATAAATAACCTCTAAATTGGACACAATTAACACGCAACTTAAGAAATGGGGCAAAAACTAATTTCATACTTCCTATATCAGCAATATAGACTTCCCCAAATTCTCACCCATATTTGTGGACCTAAAAATACTCATGCTCAGTGTACAGAGTAGACTATCATTATTAAAATCTTTTCTAGATCATTTTAAACTAAACCAATGAAACTTTCTTTCTAAAAGACAATAGATACGATTTTGATGTTACATATTTTTTATAGCTATTACCACAGTAACAGCAGCTTAGCGAATGCATGTCTGCAGTGTGAGCAGTTTTGATAAACAGCCTCTGCGGGCCACACAACGGGGATAATGTATCCTTAAGTACTGCCAATGAGCTGCCATTCTGCACAGCCAATTACTTCTGTGCGTCTGTCACTCAAAGGAAAAATGACTGAGCCCATTAGATCAAACCTTTGTCACTGTTCCTAATGCACTCTTAGGCCTCATTAATCTGAGGGAGCGGCAACACAGCCGCCGGTGCCTCATTGCCTCCTCCACAACAGGCCCACGTGAATCCTCTCATCTCTCCCCCAAGTGCACCACGTTAATCAAGCTCTCCTTATTACCCCAGTCCCTGTCACGGCGGAGAGCGCTCTCTCTCTTAAATGCTCTCATTATGGCCCATCTTTAGAGCCGGCTGAGTGGAAAAAAAAGAGAGCGAGAGAGAAAGAGAAGGGGAAAAAGCAAGTCCGATCACATTAATATTCATGACAATAATTAGTATTCTAGGTCACTGAATATTCATGCTATTAGTTTGGCTTTTTATGGGTTTGCTGGATGTCCTGATTGCTGGAGTGTGGAGGAAAACAGCATGGTTAGGACTTTAGATGTCAACGGCACTTCAATACTCCAAAAACATTCGTGCATTTTTTTCTCCTTTTGGTAAATCAGCTTCAACCCCCTTCATGGCTTTAATATTTTAAAATCACTGGAGAAAAAAAGAGCTAGCAGTTTTGCAGTGGTCTGAACATCCAGCTGGTTAGTATTACAGTATGTAATAGTCAAAACTTGACAAGATCACGTCACTGGGACTGGACAAATTTGTGATCTTATCCAGGATATAGTGCAAGAATACAGTGAGGCATAAAAATCAGTCAGCTTGGAACAAGTGTACTCTGATCAGTGAATGATCTCATCTAGTCTGGCACCTACATTCAGGTCCATGAAAGTTCAGAACGTATTTCTAATGTTTGTCTTGCTAATTGTTGTTAGACTTCAGCCCCATTTTTGAACTGGAGGAAGAAGGAATCTCAAAGTAAATGGAGCACTTATTGACCCAATCCAACCTCCTGCATACTTAAAATTTAAGCAAGAAATTTTTAAATAAACACAAAAGTGTTTCATGCTGATTTAAAACCAAAAACATTTACTCAAGTAGCCCTGATATTTCCCTTCCTGTTCCATGATGCACAGAATATTGAAAGCAAAAGTATGTTTATTTCTCCCTAGTATTGGTGAGGGGCAAACAGTGTCATCAAGCAAGTGCAAAAATGACCTTGAGGGAACACCCTCTAGCAGGATGAAAGGGTAATCTCCAAGATATTTATTACGTGGCTCTTTTTTGTGTGCAAAGGGACAATTTTTTTATTTGTAGGATGACTGCATGTTGTTGGGCTATCAGCTACTGAATTAGCAACAGAAATAAAATGATTCATCTGTAAGTCTTTTGTAGAAAACCAATCAAAGCAAAAATAGACTTTGGTGATTAATGGTAAAATTTGAACAAAATTCCTCACAAGTCACTGAGTTTACAGTTTGCAGTATAATCACGTAACGTATCCAAGACAGAAAGGAGAGAAAACAGTTCATGTTAACTGCATATCGTTGTCTAGCGGATTGGAATAGGATAAAATAATTCACACACGTTCTTGCTAATATAGCATATTGTAAGTGTTACACACTTCTGTAAGAGTTATTTTAGACAAAAATTAGGTGTTTCTTAAGAAAATATTCTTTCCTGCTCTTTTTTCACACCCTCTCCATACAGTCAACGCTATCAAAATATATTTTAAAATGAAAATATTCACTGTTAGAACATTAACCAAGCATCATGGGCCATTTATTGTCATTTCTGATCATTTCTATCTAGAACAAATTAAATAATTTAGGGACTGATCCTGAGAATATTTATCACCTGGCCAGAGCTTATTGGTTTTGGTGCAAGCACCGGATCATATAATCCAAACCAACGCAATACCTCCAATTTAAAACATAGCACACACCAAAGTTAATCAAAGTCAATTAAAAGACTCTCTCATTGACTTCACTAGCTTTGGATCAGGCCCAAAATTAACAGTACATGTCTAAGACAGATGAATGACCTTACCCATGTATTATTAGGTTTTATATTATGTTTCTTCTCCCCTTCCCCCATTTTTTTTGGGGGGGGAGGAGTGCCACAATACACTTTAGGCCTGGTTTACACTGGCGTCTTAGGTTGATTTAAAGTTCCTTAATACGAATTAAATACACCCGCGTCTACACTGGCACCACTGTTAATTCAAAGGTGCCTGTAAAATCGACTTAAGACCACCTCTGCAAGTGGCGTAGCGCCTAATTCGAATTTGGTAAATCGAATTAGTGTCAGTGTAGATGCAATGGGACTTAATGTGAATTAACTGACCTCCGGAATGTACATAAACCACAACGGGTACTTTTCCATGGTCCTGCAGGGGCTTGTGGATCACAGGGGTCGTTTCACAGACATCAATGTGGGGTGGTCTGGGAAGGTGCATGACGCTTGTATATTTTGTAACTCGGACTGTTCTGTAACATGCAGGCAGACACTTTCTTCCCTGACCAAAAAATTGACATTGGGGGGTGTGGAAATGCCCATAGTGATCCTGGGGGATCCTGCTTACCCCTTGCTCCCTTGGCTAATGAAGCAGTACATCGGTCACCTTGACAGTGACAAGGAGTGTTTTAATAAGACGTTGAGCAGTTGCAGAATGGTTGTGGAATGTGCCTTTGGGCGTTTAAAGGGTAGATGGTAGATCACTAGACTGGACATGAGTGAGAAGTGCCTCCTCCTTCTGTGATATCCGCTTGCTGTGTTCTTCATAATGTGTGTGAAGCGAAGGGGGAAAGGTTCCCTCAGGGTTGGGCTTTGGAGGCAGAAAGACTGGCCACCAATTATGAGCAGCCAGATGCCAGCACTATACAGAGAGTTAACCGTGGAGCGCTTTGCATTAGGGAAGCTTTGAAAACCAGGTTCTGCAATGAGATGCAGGAGTGATTTCTGTTCATGTATGTTGTTTGCCTTTGATGATCCCCCCCCCCCCGAACCTCTCTGATATCTGTGCCTGACAAATCCCTCCTGAACAAGATATAATTTAAGAAAGAAACATTTCTAATTCGAATTAAGGCTGGCCAGTGTGAACGCAAGAGACCAGCGCAAACAGCACAGTGTGTACACTCTGCTGCGATTTCTATAAATCGGCTGCTGAAAGTCGAATTAAGTTAATTCGAAATAACGCTGCAATGTAGACATAGCCTCAGAAGCTATTGCAACTAATCTTATCCAGGTTTACTGTAACAAAAGATTTTGTGGAAACTATCTGCGGTGACAGACAAGATTGTAGATTTCATTTCAGTTTAAAAGGAAATAGCTTTTCCTTGCAACTAAAAGCTATCACTATTAGAACTCGATACCATATTAGATATTTTAAAAGTATATTAAAGCAGCTTAAAAATAAATTCTGCACTTAACATTTTTTAAGTAATGTCTGGAAGGCAGTTCACTGCAACTTAATCTGATTCTAAGCACTTCAGTGTAAAATAAAATTACTTAATGGCCACTACATAGCTTTGATAGATGATCAGGATTATTAACAGATATGAAACTCACATTTATGAGAAAAGCATCTTTACTTTTTCGCAACATGTCCGAAGTGTCGCACACAGTTAGCAGATAATCAAATTTAATGTAGCAGTGTAGCTAACAAACATTTTCAAATACTTCAGTCCTATTAATTGTACATACAATGGTGAATATACAGTATGAAGTCTTCCGTGACTAATAGTGTTAACCATTCAACAATTTATTGGCACAGTGAACTTTTCTAGATGTGAACTTTCTACATCAGTGGCTTTAAATATGATGTGGTTTTGTTTGTTTGTAAGAGAAAATGGATGGCTCCTGGGATAAATCACTGGACATGCAGTTCACCAATTCAAATCTAACCCAGGTCAGTATTAACTGAAAACTGGACCTGTGAGCCTGCTCCATTTGAACTCAGTGAGAGCTGTGCTAATAACTTCTCCAGCAGAAGGGCTATTCAACCGCTGATGTGGGTGGACAGGTGTCCACATCTAATAATACCCCAGAATTGGCCCTCCTTTTTGGCAATATCTCTGGATATAGCAGGAGCTGAATGGACCCGGAAATTACCCTCTGTAGAGGAGTCCCAGGTTAGGATTGAGGCACAGTAACGGGGCAGCATGGTGATGCCTGTCTATTTTGCTCCAGTCACAAAATCTAAATAGAATTGTACTTCAATTTTGAAGTTAAATAAATAAAATGCTGTGTTTACTTAAGTTATATCCCACAACTTGGGCTTCAGGTGCTCTTACAGCAATACAACTTTTAAAAGTGTAGTCTTAAGGAAAAGAGGCTTGCTAATGTTAAGTGAAGTGAGAATATGTACCATCCTCCTCTCTGGGCAACTTGGTGTGCAAGCATGCCTATCCTGTGGGGAAGACTGTGCAAACCCGATTCCCCCAATTAAAACCTAGAGTTTGGCTTGTCGGCATTGCAAACAAACTAAACAAACTGCAGCTTGGGCTGGAAGACTGTGCGCAGCTTGAATCTCTAAAGGGATCTTCCCACTAATGGCACTTGACTAAAAAAAACCAACTCCTTCCCCGCCTTATCATCTTAGGCTTCTCTACACAGTGCATCAGCCCACACTAGAGTGGTGTAAATCCTAGGGTGTTGCAAGTTGAGGATTAACAGGCTATGTGGAGCCTGCTGGCAGGCACTAAAAGTTCTCTAGTGTGCATTAAATATAGTATTGTTTGAACGGGGATTATTATTAATGTACACTAGGGAATTTTTAGCACACACAGCGTGGTCTACACTGGTGAGCACTAGAATTTACACCCCTTTAGTGTGGACTATGCACCATGTAGACAAGGCCTTAAGATGTCTTCAGGTAGGGTCCTAGTACTTGTTAGGAAGGGACAGGGAAATGGAGACGGTTATTTTTCCTTGCTTCCAAAAGGTGAGTCACCTATCCTAATTAGAGATGTGTTCCAGGGTAGGGGGAAAAGCCTTTCTGCAATCAGTTTTATTGATCCTGGAAAGGAAGCGATTGATGGCACCCAGTTTTTCTTTTCATACCTTCACTAAGGGATTTATTTTCCTTCAGTAGGTTAAAGGCCCCTAAAATTGGAGCTAAGTAAGGGAGGAATGGAAACTTGATTTTTTGTTTTAAGGATGTTAATTTATTTCCCTGACTTACTTTCCTAGATGCTGGGGATGTGACAACCACCTGGTGGGAGGTCAGAATTATGGTTCTTCACAGAGGATAGTTATGTCTGTGCCCTTGGTAAAGCTTTTAAAATCAGGAATACAGAAAGCCAGCAAAAGAGCTCTGCTGGAACTGGGTGATATGTCTCAAGATAAGGCTAAACCTTTGTTCTCCAGCAGATAGGGTGAAGTGGAAAGAAAACACTAAATATTGGCTTGAAGAAAATTTCAACATTGACTTAAATACCTTTTTTTTTTAAACTTTAAATACTTTTTTGCCCATGAAATCCATGCTGTACTTGCTATACATTGTTTTACAAAGCCAATTTAACACATGTAATTTCCAGGTACCATTTGGCTTACAAATTTCACATTATGTGGTAACTGCGGGGCCTCATTACAATTCACCACAATTAGCCAGGTTCCTTTTTTACCACATGACCAACTGTAGTTATGCTATTACAATTATATATTTTCTACAAAGCTGAGACATTGTTCCCAGCATTAAAAAAGTCAACAGTGACAATTACTGATAAACAGTTGTCATTTTGGAGTAGCAGTATGCAGAAATGGCAAAAACATTTCACTGGCATTTCATGAAAAATGTCGAGTCATTTCTTTGCATGCTATTTCAAACCTACAAAATTTGGTGCTAAAAATTTTGGCAACATGGAAAAAGAATCTATAAGGCCCTTTTGCACTAGAACTTTCCGGCAAGCAGAAATATGACAGCAGACATCTTTGAAATATAGTTGCACTGGGTTTGGGTAGGTGGAGGATGAAAGACAGTTTGTATGTGCAATAAATGCACGTGTACAGGGAGGCTTTTGAGATGGACTGTCAGAGGACCCAGAAGAAATGGCTGCTACAGCACCATCACAGAAAACGGGTGGCAGGGAACATGTCACCTATTTAATGACATCTTGAGATTGATCAATTACGGGAGGAGCACTATGCCCTGTATTTGAAGCATCATAAACAGAGGTACCTTTGAAGCACACATCCCAAACTCTATCTTATCATATACTTTGATAATGATTCATAACGCACATGGGCTTCAACAGCAAGGCATCAGAAACAGCATTCAGGCAACCTTTCAGAAAAGTGAGGCTAAGTGCTGGTTAAGCATTCTGATCTCATGTTGCTGAACAGTAATATATTGCAGCAGAGCTGTTTCATGACTGAAGTAGGTGTAACTGGCCGCAAGGTGCTGTAGCCTAGAAAGCAAAAGCACAGCACAGAACAATTATTGGTGGGATTTTGCCTCCTAAGGCAAGTATCACTCTCACCATTCTACAAATATGGAAACTCAATGTGCCTAAGGTCAGTTCTGGCATGGTTCTGAAGAGAGCCCGGGTCTCTAATTTAGCTAGGGTTACCTACTTAGCTACAATGTTCAAAATTAATAAGCCAAAACCACATGCTGTGCTGTCTGTAACCACCAGATGATACTCCACTCCCTAGAGAGCCCAAGACAGAACCCAGGAGTCCAGATTACCAAATTCTTCTGCTGTCTAGCAAACAGCTGCATAAGCCACAGACAAAGTGTATGTAGCATTCCCCTCTAGTGGCTTGTTGTCACAGAAGACAATAGCCTATTGCTGCTATACCCCTTTGGCTTGAGGAGTAGAGGTCCTTGTTGGGGATCTTATGGTCCTGGATTCCAACTCTCATGACCCCACGTATGGGGCACTATGGTTCCTCATAACAGATCTTCTCTTTTCTCAGTTTGCTTAAAATAACCCCAAGACATTACATACTAAAAATGTTAAAAGGATGTTAATGTTGCAAAGTGAAGCACTCAAGGGTTAGAAAATCCGAGAATTAAGGTGCAATCTTAATTCTGCTCTCTTGTGGAAATGCATTATGTTACAGGCTTACTTACATGTTTTACAGGACCCCTGTCTTATGTAGTGCACAAAGGGGATAATGATATGGTCTCTTCTGTTTAAGACACTGCACTGCACAGGAGTGCTGGGTTCCATTAGACTTCCTCTGAGATGTTGTCCAAGACTCTCACAACGCATAAGTGAAAAGGAGCTGAATTGAAGTTGTATGGGCACCATCAATCTGACATTTCCTAATTGAGTATTCGACTTTGCAACCTTCATGTTCTTTCAACATAGATTCCCCCACCCCCCAAGTATGTAGTTATGTCACATAAGGCTGAAAGCCAGCCAGGGGTACTTTTCGGGTACGAGGAGCTCTATCATTCACCAGAAACATTAGGTCTACAATGGCAGAAGCATAAGAAAATGCAGAGAACTGCTTCTCTTAGGAAATGGTAAACTCTGAAGCAACAACTAAACATAAGACAAAGGGAAATGCAACAGTTCCTTGGCTGTATAAAATGGGGACATTAAATAAGGCAACAGCCGAAAGGAGTAGACCTCTCCGCTTTCTTAAAGGTCTGCCTATGTTTCTGTGTTAAAACCAATAATAATATTCAAAATCAATGTGGGGCTAATGGCTTCTCAAAACTTTTAACAGGAACTTAGTTCCCAGATATACTATTGAAAAGAATTCGTTCCCAGACTGGACTGTGTAATTACTATTGATTCTAAAAAATTAGGGACAATATAATTATTTCTGTCTAGCTTCTTAGCTGTAGCCTCTCTCTCAAAGAAAGGGAGCTTAAATGTTATTGTAAATGGTTAGATGCCATTGTGATAAATGTCTTCAAAATACCTAAATCAAAATAGTTCCTGCTGATCCTTCCTGAGCACATGGAGTAGGCACACCCAATTTGGGAACAATACCAGGTGACATCAGCCATGTGACCAGTCTTAGCTAACTACACTCAACCCGAAGGCAACTTTTTACATGAATTATCGTTTTTATACATAGATTAAGTTAAACCTATGCAAAAAAAAACACCCCTGCTTTTCTATGAAAGCACCATGAACATGATGAGGGTCAAATTACAAATGTTTTCAACTGTGTGACAAATATTTTGCACATTTCTACAGCAGGCTATATAATGCATCCATCACCACCTCAAAAAATATTTTCTTTGTCTAATCCACATCTTCTCCCTTCATATCTCATCAGCTATACACTAACACTGCTTTTCAGGTACTAAGGCAAAACTAGAAGTGTTTTCATTCTGTTATTGTTGTATATGGTACAAAATGTTCAAACCTCCCCACCACTACTAGTTTTTCATTAAGTCCTTAGGTGTGAAATACAATGCCTGAAATTAGAGAAATATACTGCATGTAGGTTTGCTATACTTCAAACGTATTTATGTGCATTTTCTCCTCACAGTCACTTTATACTCAAATGCACAAAGTCATAGTGAGAAAGCTTTTGAAAGGAATATTTTCAGCACAATATATATATAAAGACTAACCAAAACATTCATTCACTTCTATTATTTAAATATGTACAGATTTTGGAAACTTATCTGCCATGCATGGAAATTGAACTGCACCTGTCTACATTTCTTCTTTAGTTGAATTGAAGCTGTGATCCTCTATCTTGTGAAGAATGTTTCCAGCATCCTTCACCATTATGAAGGTCAGAAGAGCAAACCAATTTATAGACTGTGATGTAATCTTCTAAAATGCTAACATTTCCATAGTATTATTTAAAGCCATTGATTGTTATATATCCCCCTTCATATTATCTGAATTGAATGCTAAAATGTGTTAAGAATGGAAATCTGCTTTACACGTGAGACAGTAAAACTGGCCCAAGCAGATCACATTGTTTTGGTTTTTATTTTTTTTAATGTTATCTGATTGCTTATCTTATTTTTATTCAATAATTGTGGCTGAGACCAAGTAAGAGAGAGTTGATTTTAAAGCTTTGAGACCATCATTTTTGCCCTTGGCAGAAATAAACGAATTATTCTTTCCTTGACAGACTTTGTTCTGTACGGGTAATTTAAACAGCCTGACAGACAAACTGGTGATGCCACTTACTTCCTTAAGAGTGACAAGGACTGAAAAGAAGGTGTGATTTCTTGATTTAAATGGTAAAAAGAAACAATTGAGTAAAACTTGAAACAAGAAAAATCTTTTAAATCAGTCACTGGTTCGAAGAGTAGTTCATTTTTCTGCTGGCTTTCGGGAGTATAATTAGAGAACACAGTTTTAACACTGTCTTGAAGAAGATGGCAACGTGAGAGTAAGCAGTTTGAGGCTCTTTCCCCAAATATACAAACTGAAGGTGACTAATGTAGTCAGATGCATCTATAAGACAGGTGCTGAGGGTCCGGCCTTCCACAAATCCATCAAACAGAAAACGAAGGTAAATTTTGATGGCCACTGATTTTGGACAGATTTTTAGCACTCCAGCATTTGAAAATGTGGCATTTGGCCTTGGATGAAGAGTCTTTCTAGGCTGTAGAAAGACATCAATTGTATAGAATACACGGAGTCTTCAAAAGATTTACCCTCTCAAGTTCCAGCCCATCAGTTAGAACTTGACAGGGTACTGGCAACATTTGGATCTGTAGGTCTCTGGAGAGATGTGACTTCCATGGACAACAGGTTGATAGTTACACCAGTCAAAAGAATCCAAGCCTGTGGGCCTATTAGGATGACACTACTCCCATCATTCTTCTTCTACATACAACCTGAGACAGTTTGCACTCCACCTTTCATTACCTAGTACCAACAACTCTGAATCACCATCCTCCTTCCTGGAATCTAAAATAGAAACTTGTTGATGTGCAGGAGGTCTCTTTTGTGAATCTGAGGATTCAATAACCTTAAATCAAAAGATTCAAAAAGTCCCCAGAAACAATCAGATTTACAGGGTTACTTACTAGTAACTCTTGTTCTTCGAGATGTGTTGTTCATGTCCATTCCAATATAGGTGTGTGCACGCCACCATGCACGGTTCACGGAACGTTTTTCCCCTTAGCAGACCCCATAGGGTCAGCTCTGGTGCCCCCTGGAGTGCCACGCACATGCCGCGGTACATGAGGCACTGCCGACCCCACGGCCCCTCAGTCCCTTCTTTCTGCCAATTCCGACAGCGGGGACAGAGGGTGGGTGTGGAATGGATACGAGCAACACATCTCGAAGAACAACAGTTACTGGTAAGTAATCCTGTTTTCTACTTCGAGTGATTGCTCATATCCATTCCAATATAGATGATTAAATAGCCATACCTTGGAGGTGGGTAGGAGTTACTGGTGAGCTGCCCTCAGCACGGTTCTGCCGCAACCCCTGTTCCCTCTCGCCTGCTGAACAATGGTATAGTGGGATGTGAAGGTGTGCACTGACAACCAGGCGGCGGCTTTGCAGATATTCTGCAGGGGCACTCTCTCCAGTGAGGCTGCAGAGGAGGCCTGAACTCTGGTTGAGGGCACTGTGATGACACCCAGAAGCAGCACATTCGCCTGCTCATAGTGGCATTTGATGCAGGATGTCCTCCATGCGCAGATGCGCTGGGCGGAGACAGGTGATACTTTCGTCTGGTCTGCCACTGCAACAAAGAGCAGCATCGATTTCCAGAGCGGCTTTGTACGCTCGATGAGAAAGGCCAGCCTGTCCCATGTCCAGCCAATGCCATCTCCCTTCCTTTTCCAAACCGTGTGGTTTGGGAAACACGGGGAGAAATATCTTGGTTACAATTACTTTGGGAAACCACGTGGCAGGAAGGCCATGTGTGGCCTCAACTGCACCTTATCTTATAGAACACTGTATAAGGGGGCTCCTGAGGTCAAGACCCTAATTTTGGAGACCCTCCCAGCTGAGGTAATGACCAACAGGGAGGGTACCTTCCATGAAAGCATGAGCAGAGGGCATAAAGCCATGGGTTCAAAAAGGGGGCCCCATGAGTCTCGAGGGGACCAGATTGAGATCCCAGGGAGGCACCGGGTCATGGACCTGCAGATAAGCCTTTCCACCCCCCTTTGAGGAACCTGACCGACATGGGATGGGAGAACAGGGAGTTGCCCTCCAGTGGCTGATGGAAGGCCGAATGGCTACCAAGCGAACCTTCAAGAAAGTCAGTGCCATACCCTGGAGCCTTAACTGGAGCAGGTACTCCAGGATCACCTACCGAGGCAAGAGTCTGGGCAGAATGCCCCGGGACTCCACCCAAGCGGTAAACCGTCACCTTTTAGGCCGATAAACAACCTGTGTAAAAGGTTCCCTGCTGCCCAGCAGGAGGTGCTGGACCCACACCGGGCAGGGTCTCACTCCCTCCGTCAGTCACAGGGCTTTTGGGCCATGAGGTGCAGGGAGTCCCAGTCCAGGTGCAACAGGCGACCATGGACCTGGGAAAGAAGGTCGTGCCTCCTAGGAAGCTCCATGGGCGGAGCGATCGAGAGGTCCAGCAGCATGCTGAACCAGCGCTGTCTCGGCCAGCCAGGAGCAATAAGTGTGACGCCCGCCCTATTCCTCTTGATTTCCAGTAGGACTTCAGGCAGGAGAGGAATGGGCGGGAGCGCATACATGAGGGTCCCCGCCCAGTTGGTAAGGAACGCATCGGAAATCGATCCAGTCTCACCCGGAGCGAGCAGAACCTTGGGCACTTTGTGTTCCAGGCCGACGTGAATATGTTCCGTGGGGGAACACCCCACTTTCGGAGGGTCGCAGCCACCACCTCCGGTTGCCGCGACCAGTTGTGGCAGGGTCGAAATGCCCTGCTGAGGCGATTAGCCCCGACGTTCCTCAATCCCGGGAGGTGAGAGCAGTCAAGTGGAAGTCGTGCCTCATTGCAAGACCCACAGATGGGCCGCTTCCTCGTAGAAAGTCCCTTCCTTCCTTCCTGTTTATATAAACCTAGCTGCGGTGTTGTTCGTCAGCACCTGCACCACCCTACCTGTCAGGAACCAGAGGATCATCCTGCACGCTAGGCAAATAGCCTTAGCTCCTTCACGTTGATGTGCAGGCACCTGTCCCCCCCCCAGCCAGAGCCCTTGTGACTCAGATTGGCTGATGTGGGCCTTCCGTCCCACATCCAAGGTGTCGGAGATTAGGGTGACCGACGGAACCAGTTCCCTGAACGGGAGGCCCTTCAACATTGCCCTAGGCGATCTCCACCAGCCTCGGAAGGCTAGGATGGGCGGGGGAACTGTGACCACCCAGTCAGTGGGTGTCTGCTCGGCACGTATACCGAGGCCAACCATTACGTGCGGGTCACTATGTGGCCTAACAGCTCTAGGCGGCGCCCGGCTGTTGTCGTGAGGCATCGGTGCAGCTGGGATATGATAGAGACCCTAGCTACGAGACGTGGCTGAGGCAGGGAGGCTGTGGTCTGGGAAGCGTCCAGGGAGCCCCCAATGAATTCTGTGTCACACAGGGGTTACTGTGGGCTTCTGCTTGTTTAGGAGCAGACCCAGGCTGCTGCATGTGGAGGGAGTAAGGGTCACGCCCTCCTGCACTTGGAACCTGGACCTGCCCTGATCAGCCAATCGTCCAAGTAAGGGAAGATTTGCACATCCTCTCACCTCCGGTGGGCCGCCACTACCGTCATGCATGTGGTGAACACCCTTGGAGCCGAAGACAGGCCAAAGACAAGGGCTGTAAATAGATAGTGGGAGCCAGCCACTGTGAAGTGGAGGAAGCTTCTGTGGCTGGGGAGGAGGGACCCACGAAAGTATGCGCCCTTGAGGTCGAGGGCTGCATACTAGTCTCCTGGATCCCTGGAAGAGATTATGGATGCCAGGGAAACCCTGCGAAACCCCAGTCGTTTGACTTGTTTGTTTAGACGTCGCAGGTCTAGTATGGGTCTCAGACCGCCGTTGCCTTGGTGAGCCATAATCACCACTCCTATGTTGAGGAGGGTGTCCTTGATGGAGACCGGTGCCGCTCCTCAATCCATGGTGCCAAGCCTAACCCCGTCGACTGGGTTTCGCGTTGGGGCCTGCGCGGTGTGAGGTCCTTGAAAGGTGACGGGAATTCCGTACTGCCTCGGTGCGGTGAACCCCTTGGTGCCGAGGCCTCCAACGATGACCAGGGTTCTGCGCCACCTCGGTGTGGGTGAACTCCTCGGTGCCGGAGATCCGGAGCAGGAGCCCGAGCGCCGCCTGGCGGACCTCGACCGGTACCGCCTCTTAGTGTGTGCTGCCTCCAATGCCGGGGACCAACATCAGCACCGAGAGGGAGATTCCGCATCCGGTGTTGAAGCAGGCCGGCTCACCGACACCGACCTGGAGCGACTGCTGGGGGAGCATCCTCGCTCTATCCCCGGTGGCTGTCTGGCGGGAGATCTTCCTCCCCATACCGGGGATCTCCACTGCCCTTCGGGGGGACCCCATGCGGGCTTGCCCCGGACTCCGGCCCCTTCTCCCTCCGTGGGGGGGGAGGGGAATGGGGAATGGCATAGGCAGGCCAACAAGGCTCTGCCGCCTGAGAACCTCCGGTGTCGACGGCATCGGTGGGGCACTCTCCCGCTCTCAGGAGTCGGAGGAGGCTCCCTGCTCGGAGATGCAGGCACCGAAGAGAGCTCGACGGGCCATGGCTGGTGCATCTCCGCCCTTGACCCTGCCCGTACCCATGGTGCAGGGGAGTGTCTGCGCTCCACGCATTCTCGTCTTTGCCGGCACTGCTGCTTGGTGCCAAGTCGAACCCGGTGCCAGCGGTGCCCTCTGCACCGAGATGACGCTCGGTGCCAAGGTGGAGCAGGATGGCTCAGAGGCTGGGCGGAGCGCTCCTCCATAAGAGCAACGCTTTTAACCTGATCTCCGTCCTTCTCAGCCCACGGTTAAAAGCCCTGAATATCTTACACTTGTCTTTCCTGTTTGCTCTCCCCCCAGGCACTTAAGGTACCAATCGTGGGGGTGGCTAAACCCAGGCGTCCGGGGCATAGCCCGGCCACTCCAAGTCCCTGAGGGACTTCTTATCTAACTGCACTACATAACAACTACTTAAAGCTAACTAAAGTACTTTGAATAACAAAGGGGAATGGCCCTTGCAGAGAGCAAGGCTCGTTCCATGCAACTGTCATGGGCGGAAAGAAGGAACTGAGGGGCCGTGGGGTCGGCAGTGCCTCATTCGGCATTTGTGCGGCACTCCAGGGGGCACTAGAGCTGACCCTACGGGGTCTGCTCAGGGGAAAAGAGTTCCGGGAACCGTGCACGGTGGCGTGCACTCACCTATATTGGAATGGATATGAGCAAGCACTCAAAGTAGAAAAAAAGTTTTCACACTAAGGAGGAGAAGTCTGGAGGATTTTTTGCTTTTGGTTTCAGGTTTTTAGCAGGATTCTCTCTTGGACTAATTCTGAAATTAGAAATTCTGTTGCCCTGAGACAGGAATAAGCTGTCATGAGGAATTGTTCGCTCAATTTCACCCCTTATTTGGAATTCAATTGTAGTCTGGCTCTGCTCTGCTTTGCTGAGTGAAGCACCAGAGCTAGTACTGCTGCTATAGGCCGAGTCAGACAATGGGAAAGATGCTGTATGTACCTGCACCTCTCAGTGTGACCCTTCCCACAATCCTCTTACTAAGGGCTTTCTGCAATTTGACTCTCCTCTACATCATGCATCAAGCTATGCTTTGTAGAGATTTATGTCTATACAGAATGACCGGGATATACCTTACTCTGCTTGGTAGAAGAGCATGCCAAGCCAGTATAACTGCCTTTCAAAGAGCACACGAATTAGGACTACAAAGCCTCTTTTGCTTACTTCATTGCTTCATACATTATTTTAAAAATTTAAAATACTTAAATGGCTTAATTTTGTTTAAATGTAAACAGTGACCATTCATGCACTCCCTTTAAAGGTCATCGAAAAATGTGTTATGCCAACTGCATGCAAAATCACGAATATCAAAGTTGATGGTTAATTCAGTGATAAAGGCGAAAAACTCTCCTAGTGATCAGCAGTGTTTTGATAAATTGGTTGTTTGGATGACTAAGGAAAGAAGCAGAAAGCCTGTCAAACAATCAGCGGGGCCACTGAATGATCTAGGTACTAAAGAAGCACTCAAGGAAGACCAAGCCATTGTGGAGAAGCTAAATGAATTCTTTTGCATCAGTTTTCATAGCAGATGATGTGAGGGAGATTCCTGCATCTGAGCCATTCTTTTTAGATGACAAATTTAAGGTGTAAATAGAGGTGGTTTGGGAACAAATTGATAAATTAAACAATAAGAAGTCACCAAGACCAGATGGTAACACCCAAGAGTTCTGAAGGAACTCAAATATGAAACTGTAGAACTGCTAAGGGCTTGTCTACGCTTACCTTGGAGATTCAGTGGCAGTCGACCAGAGTTATGCAAACTATGCAAAAAACTTGCGTAACTCCCACTGACTTCTGTGCTTCTGTTCTGCACTCAGTCTTCAATGCACTGTGCCGATGGGAACTGCGTTCCTGTCAACTCACCACTACGCCATTTGAGGGGGTGGTCTTAATACGTCAATTTCTGGATCGACTGAGTGGGTCTTCACTGACCGCTCAGTTGATCCAGATAAGTCGATATGACAGCGGTGAATTTGCCGCGGTCAGTGTAGACATAGTCTAACTGTGATATGTAAGCTATTGCTTAAATCAGCCTTTGTACTAGATGACTGGCGTACAGCTAATGTAATGCTGATTTTTAAAAAAGGCTCCAGAGGTGATCCTGGCAATTACAGGCCAGTAAGCCTAACTTCAGGCAAACTGATTGAAACTATAGTAAAGAACAATCAGACATCTAGATGAACACAATTTGTTGGGGAAGAGTCAACATGGCTTTTGTAAAAGAATCATGACTCACCAATTTATTAAAATTCTATGAGGGTGTCAACATACATGTGGACAAGGGTGATCCAATAGATATACCACACTTGGACTTTCAGACAGCCTTTGACCCCATGCTCTGGATGTCTCTAAGCCTCTGACTGCCAGATGCTGGAACTGGACAACAGGGGATGGATCACTCTGTAATTGCTCCATTCTGTTTATTCCCTCTGAAGCATCTGGCCACTGTCAGAGACAGGAAACTGGGCCAGATGCACCATTGGTCTGACTCAATATGACTGTACATAAGTTCTTATGGCCTCTCACTAAAGACTAGTAAGTAAAGTAAGCAGTCATAGGATAAAAGGGAAGGTCCTCATGGATCAGAAACTGATTAAAAGACATGAAACAAAAGGTGGGAATAAATCGTCAGTTTTCACAGTGGAGAGGGGTGAATAGCGGGGTCCCCCTGTACTGGAACCAGTGCTGTTCAACATATTCATAAATGATCTGGAAAAAGGGGTAAACAGGGAGGTGCCAAAGTATGCAGATGATACAAAATTACTGAAGATAACGAAGTCCAAAGCTGACTGTGAAGAGTTACAAAGCGATCTCACAAAACTGGGTGACTGGGCAACAAACTGGCAGATGAAATTCAATGTTGATAAATGCAAAGTAATGAACAATGGAAAACATTATCCCCACTATATACACAAAATGACGGGGTCTACATTATCTGTTACCATTCAAAAGAGAGATTTTGGAGTCATTGTGGATAGTTCTCTGAAAATATTCTTTCAGTATAAAGCAGCAGTCAAAAAAAGCAAACAGAATGTAAGGAACCAATAGGAAAGGGATAGATAAGATGACAGAAAATATCATAATGCCTCTATATAAATTCATAGTACATCCATACCTTGAATGCTGCTTGCAGTTCTGGTCACCCCATCCCCCACAAGGTAAGTTAGAACAGGAAAAAGTACACATAGGGGCAACAAAAATAATTAGGGGTATGATGGAACAGCTTCCATATGAGCCGAGATTAAAAAGATTGAGGCCTGGGATCTTAGAAAAGAGACTAAAAAGGGGGGATATGACTGAGGTCTATAAAATCAGGAATGGTGAGGAGACAGTGAATAAGGAAGTGTTATTTACCCCTTCACGTAACACAAAAACCAGGGATCACAGAATTAAGTCAGTAGGTTTAAAACACACATAAGGAAGCACTTCTTCCCACAGTGCACAGACAACCTGTGGAACTCATTGCCAGAGGATGTTACGAAGGCCAAAAGTACAACTGGGTTCAAAAAAGAATTAGGTAAGTTCATGGAGAATAGATTCATCCAGAGCTTTAGCCAAGATGGTCATGGACACAACTCCATGCTCTGGATGCCCCTAAACCTCCAACTGCCAGAAGTTGGGACTGGACAACGGGGGAAGGATCACTAAAAAAATTACCCTGTTCTGTTCCTTCTCTCTGAAGCATCTGGCACTGGTAACCATTGGAAGACAGGATACTGGGCTTGATGGATTATTGGTCTGACTCAGTATGGCCATTCTTATGTTTTCTCAGAAATAAAGTGTCTGCCCTCACCCACTGTTTCCTGCTTCTGGTTGAAAGGAGCATGGGACATTTCGAAAAGGAAGCTGCTCTCTCACTTTTTGCAGCACAGTGCAAGGGAGGATTCTGCAAATGAAAATGCTCCTCTTCTGACCCTGCTTCCAACCACTGACTGGATAAGAGAGGGAGGGGGAAGTGACAGTATCAAGTGACTGAGTGTCATTTTCCACAGCGGATGAGCAAGAGTAGGGAGTATGAAATGATGCACATCTAAGCAAGGCTAGAAGTCAGAATACCACTCCAACACTTATCTGATGGTTTCACCAATTTCTACAGACAGAGTAGAAAGTCTGCAACTACATTATAAAACAAACTACAGCAGAAGCTGGAAAGAAATTTCTTCTTCACACTTCAATTAGTATACTACTACATGGAAAGGTGCATTATGGAGGTTTGGAAGGATTACATCTTCATTTGAAGCACATGATATTTGTCACGGTCAGAAACAGGATATTTGACTAGTAGGACCATTGTTGTGCTTTGCTATGGTTGTTCATATAGCTTTATATCACAGAGTTACCTGTATAGTGATTACTATGCACTCACAGACAGAACGTTGTGTCAGAAAGATTTTGTTAGCACTCAATGACTCATCTGGCAAATCATTCATACCTACAATACACCATCATGTATTCTGCCTAAGCTACATATTTTAGAGAAAAAATGGTTTTAAGAAATCTTCTGTAGCTTTATTTTGAAAATTTTTATCTCTTTTTTGTATCATTTCAGCTGTACAGATAAATCCCTCAGTTACCATAGATCCCACTATGTAGGGTTCTGATGGAGCTATAAAAGTCTAAAAACAACCTAAAACAGCTTTCACAAATCTCCTGATTGTAGCCCAGTAGGGCTGCAAGATATTGGACTCAATAACCTTGCACTGGGACAGGACTGAATACTCGCTGTGAGCTTTTGTGTAATATAGAAAGGAATAAGGAAATATTTCACTAGCAAGCACTTTAAAATAAATAAAAAGGTGGCAGTTTAAAGGTGCTCAGAGGTTTGAGATCTCTTGTGGAAAATGTTCATAGGTAGATATGTATGAACATATGCATGCATTCACACACACTAACATATTTCATTGGAAGAGAATGTATGGTCTTTTGTTTTGCTATTCTCTGACCTGAATTAGGCGAGATATGTAAACTGCTCATGTCTTTGGACATCCCATTGGTTTTGGGACTGGAGATGGGTGCACAAGCCGACGTCGCTCGAGGTGGCCTCTTTCCTGGCACTTTCACAGTAGTTCTCAAAAGATCAATTTCTTTTCCATGAACGTTCTGCATGTAGTCCTGCAGAGAAACAAAGAAACAATCAAAAAGGTACAAGAAACCTAAAATTAGAATACTATATTAAGAACTGGAGACTAAAAGTGGGAAAAGATTTTCATAATTCTTGTTTATCAAACACAGAAATGCACCAAAAAACAGATACTAATGCAGAAAAAGGGCGGTCAGCTGCTTTCACAGAACCAACCACTTGTTTAACACTAGTCTGCAGCACTGCACATTACACTCATCTTCCTTAAGCCCATACCAAGTCCTCAGAAAAGGAGATATTTGCATCTGTTCTCCAAAGCAATCCCATTCTAAAGAATTCTCTAAAAGTATGTGGGATGAGCAGTGTAAAAGTACTGTCATGTCATGAGACTTAGCCAGACTAATAGCTACTATATCTGGAGCTACAGATATTTTAAGAATAGGGCCAAAAATTAGGTGGTTTATATGCTAGTGGTACAAACAGCGTGTACAAAAACCAGAGTTCCATATTTTTGAGTTCCTTAGGCAAATATGCAAATAAAATGGATTGAAACTATTCTAAATTTTGTTCTCCTTTTTGGAAACACACACAGTCTCCTAATTGCCAGGCTAATATTTGAGCTTTTGTGATAACGACAATGTTCTCTTCACCCTCGTTTGCCATTAAGTAATTGACTTTATTCTATAGAGTTGGGATGAGGAAGGCTGGATTAAAGGCAGAGGGATTAAAGTAGTTTGGCACATAGACCTGTTATGGCACTGCAACTCTTACATGGCGACAATTTGGTAGATGCTGATTATTATGTATTTTCCATAAACCCCACTTCACCTTTGACGCAGCAACACAAATGTTACAATATGAAATATACATTCTGTTTAAACATGCTGAACTCTGTCACTGAGCTAATCCTTATTTTCTGACGGAACTATCCCATTTGATAAAGAAATTTCATCAGCCTTCTTCAGGCTGTTTTTGAATGCTGTGAATATTCACATGGTATAAAGTGGGAGGGGAAGGCAGGGGATCTGAACAGTTCATTGAAGGTAGCAAGCAGAGTGCAGAGAGACACAAAAAATTTAAAAACTCACTTCCCCAGTTTCTGGACACAAGACAGAAAGAATAGCTCTCTTTATAAAACAACCACTTGGTATAAACTTTCTTGTTCAATGTCAATTTTTCACAAATTAAAATACAATAAGAGGAACATAATTGGGCATTTATTGCTTATGAGCTCTAAAATGAGGCTAATCAGATAGCGACTAAACCTCAGCGTGCGTTCTTTTAATAGACACATTTTATTTAACATACAATAACTTTGTATTCCATTGAAATTTGCTAATGGATAAGTTTAAATTGTTCTCTCCAAATTCTGAAACCAGAGAAAGGACACACACCGCCTTTAACCCTCAGTCTGGGAAACTGTCAGGAGCAGATTAAGCTGCTTTAAAAAGAAAATGAATCAGGTTTGAAAATGATGTATAAACTACTGAAGAAAGAGTAAATGAATGTTGGAAAGCAGGGCATAAATATGTATTCTTTTACTATTAAACAAAGGTGTCCAAAACAAAATAGAAGCCCCACAAGCATTAACTGGCAGTTTACTTTATTGCTTTCTATGTATGTACTGAATGCAAATGACAAAGACCCTTTCATTCTGTGCTGGATGCATAACAATAATCCTCTGCATTTCCCAGTAGAAGGGGAGAGGAAAGCACTGAGCTTTCTTCTAGCAGGATATCAACTACCTCCCAGTCCTGCATCCACCCATTTTAGATCTATACTTGAGGAATTAAAGTTAAAACTACAAAATAATACAGCATCTTCAGAAGTGTGATGTGTGATTTGGTCAGATTAGAACAGATGAGGGTCTTGCTGTCATCTGGAATATGCTGTGTTAAAGAGAAGACAGCAAGTCTGATTTTGATATGCAAATGTTACAGATATAACTCCCTTAGATGTTAGTTGTAGAAAATGCTGATCAGAGAAAAAAGGGGAAAAAACCCTTTAACAAGGCATGAGGGTAATTCAAAGCCAAGTACTTTTAAACAGCACTTAACAAGTCCCTAGAGCCCACTCAACAGCGGGCCACCCCAGAAGTGCCATCTTCTGCCCCTCAACAGCTTGAAAAAGTAGTAATTGCAAATCCATTTGCATTTTTCTTCTCAAGTTGTCCATGTTCATCATTCAGCAATGTGAAAAAAACAAGCACCAGAGCAAAGGGAACCCTCCCCAAATGCGTCGGTAACAAGATAACGGAGTGCCTGAATCCCCCGCACTCCCGCTCTTGCACCTTTGCCATCACTTGTTTTTCACATTTCACTCCTAATTATGTTGCATCTATTGCCATACACTTAATTAGCTGCATTAATGTGATTTCTTTTCACATAGTCAAGCAATTAAGAGCTATGATTGAGTTTCATTCAATTAGCCTCAACAAACATGCTAATTGATGTCCCAGATGCAAATGAGGTGCAATGAGAGAAACCTGCTAGCAATCGAGAGTTGTGTCAGAGAGACTCTCAGCTCGCTGACAGAAACACAGCTTAACATGGCTACCACCTTCTGTGGAGCTGCCTTTTGAGGGAAGGAGATAAGCCATTAGTGCCTCAGTGTACCGAACAGATCGCTACAGGAATAATGTGCAGCACTGAATCAAATTAATGTCGTGTCCAATTCTCACAGCAATGGCTGGTAGCAGCACTGTACATGGGAAAATGCATGGTATTTTACTAGGGGTTGGTAGGTGTAACAGATTTTGTAACCACCACATACACAACTCCTTTATCTAAAAAAAAAAAAAGTCTTCATCTAATCTCTGAGCTTGTGAAATACTACATAGATAATGGCCTAGAGTTATCAGTAACTGGCGACTTCATCTTAGTCAGCTGTGGGGCATGCTGGTACTTGAAGTTAAGCCTAGAACTCATCAATCAATCAATAATCCCTAAAAATACACTCACTATATTGATTCTCATTGCTCTTCATCCTGCGGTTACACCTTTAGCTGTTTGCTCAAATATAATGCCATTGAGTGTTAATTTCACTACTCAAGGCAAGTGACTATTATCTATATGACTAAATTAACCACTAAAGTACCAGTGATTGCCATAAAAACGACAAATACTTGTGGAAGTTGCAAAATGTTATTATTTGATAACACCTCAAAATGAATTGCCTTCTGTGAAAAGACATTATATGCAGTAATACAGCTTTCTTTTCAGAAAAACTCTAAATGGAAACAGAATTAAGTTAAACAATGAAATGGATGGAAGCTGTTTAGGCAAGCACACTGACTGACCAAAGAGATAGGTATGACTTTGCTTTCTAAATAGGCCTTATCCTAAGAATATTTAATACTGCTATTTAAGGACATCTCTTACTGACTGGAACAAATAATGGCAATGAAAGTGTTACCCCACTGTCGATATACATTCATGTGGGCTTCTCTCTCTCAATGGTGAAAGGCCATTTTTTCATATTTTAAGTAAAAATGTGTACACACAAACAAAATACAGTGAACTCAAGTGTACAGGTATCATACCTTAATTCCCAAAACAATTAGAATCCTTTAAAAAACAATCTAATAAAAACCGCTACGAAGAATTCTTCAACAAAACCACTATTCATGTCCTAGAAGCACACAATCTTGTTTATCGGAAAAATCAAACTTTAATTTTCAAAACTTAAGAAAGGAACCACAAAAATGTCCTTTCCCATCACACAACATTGAGCATACTAGTTTAATTTCTTCTCTACACTTCTTTCTGCACATGAGAATATGCCTTTGTGATTTTCAATACCACTTCAAATAAGAAAAAATCAGAACATAGCTCCACTAGATTTGGAGGAGTTACAATACTTGCAAGACACAGGGTACGTCTTCATATACCGCTGTCAGATCCATCTATCTGGATCGATTGAGTGGTCAGTGAAGACCCGCTCAATCGATCTGCAAGTCAACACGTTAAAACCACCCCCTCAAGTGGCGTAGTCCAGTTAAGATGCCACATAGAAGAGGAGTTACAAAGTCGACGGGAGTTACACAAGCTACTCTGCACAGACACACACAGACTTTATTTTAAAGACAGAACTATAGGATCATGCTCATTCATGCTGTATGTTGTCTCCATTCCACATGTTGCCTATCTGTGTTATACACTCCTTGTGGCAGAAACTGTATTTTTAACATGACTTAAGTTCGTAGCACAGTACGCTGTGGATGAAATACAAATAACTACCCCCAGAGTATCAGCTGCATTTCACTTTTTCTATTTTCAAAACTTAATTTATTAGGCAATGACATTCTCCATGCATTTGCGGCTACATCATATTTAAATAGTTACCACTGCCACTGGTCAATATCCACAAGCACAAAATCACCTTTGTTTCTACAACCTGGCTAAATTCTAAGCACAGCTAGTGAAATGTTACAAAGTATTCACACAAACAAAATACGCAAACTGAATTATCAGATACCAAATATAATAAACTTACTTCAGGTTTAAAATTCACTACATTTGAGGGCTTGAATCTCTAGTATCTTGCTCCTTATGGTTATTAACACTTTTGCAAAGTAGGTGTAAAATTCTACCATGGCGATTACTTTGCACAGCTGTAAATAACTATACAAAGAGCAAGGAATCAGAGACTCCGAGCTTGAGTATTGCAAAGCAAGTGAGACCTTTAAAAGGGAATGAAATTATGAAGTAGATAGCTACAGATCCTGGGAGCCTAATCAGGAGAGTTCTGCACTGCTTTATGTGATATACAAAACTGAGTTAGACTCAGGGATAGTCTACACTTAAAATTTACAGCGGCACAACTGTATCAGTAGTTGTGCCACTGTAAGAGTGCTTGTGTAGCTGCGTTATGTCGACGGGAGAGAGCTCTCCCGCCGACATAATAAAACCACCTACATGAGTGGTGGTAGCTATGTTGACGTAGTACTGTCTACACCAGCCCTTACACCGGCAAAACTTATGTCACTCAGGGACTCCCGAGCGACAAAAGTTTTGTGGGTATAAGTACTGGTGTGGACAGCATCTCAGACTCTTGCTGCCAAAGGAGACCAGGGCTGTGAGACAGTGTACCTGTACTCTTCTGCTAGACAATTCTGAAGTTACAGTGAAAGGTCCAATATTCCAGTCTGATCCCTCTTGCATATAAACCATATCAGCTCTTTCCCTGGGAGGCCTGAGAGTGGGGGATTTTTAGGACTCCCTCTGGTTGTGCTTGGCTGGTCTATAGCTGGAGCAACCTTCCTCCACAATCCCTCCCCTCATACGACAGAATACACATACTGTTTATCATGATAGCTCTTTGGTCGAGGACACTCTTCCTCCAGGCTGAACACCAAAACACTCATCTCTAAGTTGCTGTGTGTCACAAAATTCATGTGCCTAAACCTAATTTCAGCCCACACTCCTCAGAAAGCTCTGGGAGAAATTGGTCCTTCAGATTTTCATTCTCTCTCTTGCATTCCCTTCCTGCACTATAGCTAAGATTAAGATGGCACATTTTAGAGAACAATTCTGATTTAGTGAGCCATGAGTGGTAACCTGCGAAGCTATTGTTCATTGTCAGCAACAACTCTTTTGTCAGGAGCGGGTGCGAGACGTGGACTGGTAAATGCTGAAGCCTTACTTTTGTGTGTATATGGCAGTCAGACATTTTTATTGCAAAATGCCGTCTGGAAAAGATGCAAAACAAAATTGCTAAACTGCGAAGGAAAAAATAAGGGGGGAAAACAAAAGGCCCCCTTCTCTTTGCTTATTGAGTTCAAAGGCATAACATGCAGCACCCTGCAGCAAATGGGAAGCTACACTAATTTTAAAGCCATAAAACGCTATAAAGTGCCCTGCGGGGCAGGACTACACTGAAGCTAGTTGCACCTAAATAAGACATGGTTCATTTACTTCGCAGCTTAGCCTAATGTAATCATCAGCGGATTTCTAGCCTAGAGTTGTAACAGGCAAATAGCCGATACTGCGGAGGCGACACTCCCAGCCATATAGGGGGCCTCAGCTAGATTGCTGTTGATTAGAAAATTTTTCAGTTTTGACAAGCACTTAATGAACATAAATCGCACCTTGATTGGTTTCCATTTGGGGCCACAGGCACACCTGAGAAAAAACAACAATCTCCAACTCCACTTCCCCCATTCCTTGCAGAGACCTCAGCAACAAACCTACAATCATCTTATGAGCCACACAAGAAAATATTTATCACAAGTTTCTGTGCAAGTAGCAGTGAAAGAATCTTCTTCCTAAATGCCAGCTCACACAAAGATATGGACATTATGTCCTTTAACATCTTAGTACAGTGTGATTTCTTAAAAGGTACTACAAAGTTACCTCCCGAGAAAATAACATTAGGGAACAATTAATCATTTTAAAATACAAATGTCAGTCTGTTCTAGAAATACTCTGATCAACCTAAAGGTCCTTCTGGGTCTTGGCAAAAAGAAGGTCATCTTGTTCCTTTACTATTAATGTTGGGAATTGAGACCAGCAAGTTAAAGGAATAAAACAAAAACATTCGTTGTGTTTATACTACAGTAGTAATCAGATCAATCGGTGCTCTGAGACAGGAAGAGTCTTTCAATGTATAGCACCAGATCTCAAACATACAGAATATTGAATGTATTTAATTTTTCAGAGTTTGCACGTTTTCATGGAAATCTGAGGTTATTCTGTCTCTGCCCCTCCCTTCCCCTAGCTCTCACTAGATTACATAGCAAGAACAGATCTAACATTTAGAAACCACTAGATCACAATTTGTCTATCACAGATAATGTATGCAACATTTATATCTATAATAGTTAGTTCTACTAGAAATGGATCTTGAGTTTCATAAAGCATCTCTTCATAAATCAATTCTTTGGCTTTTGCAATTTCAATTTGCAACTTGTTCAAGTAACTGAACACTTTCCGACCTATCTTTTTTGACAATGAGCTTCACTCTTTGCTGATATCTATTACATATTGCACATTTGCACTGTTCTGCAAGTAATCGTTCCACGTGCACTGCAGTACCCTACACTAATTACATGTGATAAATCTTGTGTCATATGCTCTGAAACAAATGGATTCCAAGCTAAATATGCTTTATATATTCACAGGTCACTTAATGCACAAACAAGGAGAATCTCTACCCAGTCATAGGCCTAGTTACATGGAAACAGCAGGAATAATCAGTCTTCATTACCCTAAGCACAGACTGCTTAAGTGGGAGTCTTTTATGGTACAGCTTACTGACCATTATACAGGACACTAAGAACTCCACATTTCATTATGCACATGGCTTGCCATGAGTTTTCACTTGGCATAGCAGGTGCAGTCGTGATTTCATTTAGGGCTACGCTCAGTTTGAAGGGACACTATTAAGGTTGTTAGGATTTAAAATTTACTTACCTTGACAGTTTTCCCACATTGCAAGTCTTACCTTAAGGATTGCTTTGGTTAAGGATACCTTAGTTTAAAAAAAAAAAACAAAAAACCTAATCCTCACTGCAGAACACTATTTCAAGAAAACAAAGGAGCACATCCCCCCGTAAACAACAAACTACATGAGTGATCTCCTGCCACAGTCCCCTCTAACGCTCTACCAATCCTTTTGTTTTCTATATAAGTGCACATGCTCACACACACAATATATATATATATTAGTTGAAAACACAGAGAGGTGATGGGTTATATCCCATATTATCATGATATAAGGTGGTAAAGTAGCACAGCCTCCATCATTTTTTTGTGTGGAGAGGTTACCATGTAGTTTCTACAAAATAACAGTAGTAATGTATCAAAGTATGACAGAAGTAAGAGCCCAGGGGAATTGTAACTAATGACAGAAGTTATTAAACTGATCCACAATTATTTTTGTATGGAAGATATATAGTATCAACACCTAATGTGCAGCAATGATTAGACAAAATGTTGTGTTCTCTCATGTCTGTTTTCCATCTAGTCCAATGTTTTATACATATTAACAGAAAAAAATAAACTATAACACAAATTTGAGCATTGATAATTTTGTCAAACATACATTTCCCCTCCCCTAAAATTACCCTGTCCACTTCCCTTTCCCAGGGTTTTCCCTGAATGCAAGTTTTCAAACAGTACATTTGCATCCTAAGTGGTACATAGCAATATGAAGTCATAAACACAGCTATCTATGGATCAATCCCCAGAGCTATTCAACATGACCTGATTTTATGTTTACTTGTGCCCTTCCCAGAAAGGTATTCAAGAAGAGATTCCAGACTTTGCCAATATCTAGAGTTGCGTTTTCATTTGAAACAAACTCTTTTTCATTGACTACCATCACCAGGAGAGTGTGGGTGACTTTGTTAACTCAACATAATGATACTTACTGTGGGGCTGAGAAACAGTTCAAGGGAAAACACTTTTCTGAGCAAGAAAATAGCCAGACACAGATGTTTGCACAAAGCTATTCATATATCCAGTTGTCCAATATAGCATTTAAATACTACGACCGGCAAACTGCAAGAACCCAGTAATGCCAGGTCCCATACTTACAAAAATCATCAGTCGGGTCACCAAAATTATAAGATTGGCCTAAAAATAATAATACATTTTGGATTCTTTTTGCCCATTGAGTTTTTAAATTCCCCCTTTCCAAGCTTTTCTGCAGCACCATATTTTGTTTTGTTTTTAACATGAGAATCCCAGCTTTATTTCATCTCACAACTTGAGGAGGTAAGGCTTTAAGAACAACACTAAATATAATCAGACATGTGAGAAAATTGCTGGAGTTGGCAACGCTTATGTGTGTCACATTTCAATGGTTTTTGCATGGATCAACACTTCAATTCTGACAGGTTGTAGGGGATCAGTCAGTGCCTGTAGAATTTCACAGGCCAAAGTATTGTTGTGGTAGTTTTATACTCCAAAAAAAAGTATTTATATACCACATGGAAGTTTTATACCCCGCTATCGCAACACCGTTACTTTATTGGATGACGGAAAAATCATTCCTAAGCTCTTTCTATCATTATGCCAACATGAACTACATTTCTACGAATGATGAAATGAGCTCATTTCCTCTCAGTTAGTGCTGTTCATAAGAAAATGGATTTCCAGAGTTGTGGATACCACCCAGTGATTCCAAGCCTGAGATTATTCAGATGAGTCTTGTCTGGACACAGATTAAGTTTCTTTTTTCAGTCAGTGCTGTAGCGCCACCAAAATGCCAACAATCTTTGTGAAGGTCATTTGAACAGTCTATATCTCGAATGGGAGCAAGATATAATAGAAGCATTGCTCTTATGCCTCTGATCTCCGAACTTTATAATAAAAACACCCAGCTCTTTTCATCTATAACTCTCAAAGCGCTTTACAAAGGAAGTCAGTATCAGTATCCCCATTTTCCAGATGGGGAAATGGAAACACAAAGAGATGAGGTGACTTGCCCTAGGTCATCCAGCAGGCCAATGGCTGAGCCAAGAACAGAACAGAACAGAACCCAGGTCTTCACAATTACAGTCCACACTGCCTCCATATAGTGCTATTCTCTGTATACAGTTAAACCATTCTCTTGGGTACGTACCCAAGAAATACCGGTGCTAGATGGCCAGCTGGGATTTATAAGGCCAGTCAGCAGGATTTTCCTTTAATTCTTGGTTATTTTGGAAGGCAATGAAATAACAAGAGTAAAGCCATGGGAACTTTTTCTCAGAAGAAAGTTATTAAATGGTTTCAGTTTCCCACAGGCATCATGAGGAAGAGGAGACCCTTCCTTTACAGAGATGTTGGAACTTGCCATCTTTCGCATGGTGGGAGATACCAGAATTGTTAAGACACTTTTGAACCCATCATGTCTATGGTAAATGGTGAGCCAGGCACCCTGGAACTAGATGATCTTCCCCCACTTTGTCCTTATTCTGAAACGAGATGAACCTTTGGAATGGAACCCCCTTGCAGCTTTGTTTCTACCCTAATAAGGTTTAGGCTTTGGTTTTCAGTTTGGGAATCTCAGCGTTTGTCTACATGGGAACACTAAAGAAAGTTAATCTGAATTAACTAAAGGTGTGAATTTAAAGTAGATTCAGTAACCTAAACTAAATTAAGACCATTTTAATTCTGAATGAGTGTCCACATAGGGGTTTAATACAGTTTAACTAATCCACTTTAAATTCATACCTTTTATTAATTCAGATTAACTTTACTGACTGTCCCCATGGAGACAAGCCCTAAGAATAGCTTTCAGTGCCAAGTCGGAGTTTACTAGCAGAAAACTATGTAAGAACTGAAATCTTGGGAATACGAAGTTGGGAGCATCTCCTTAGCAGTCTTCAGAGTAGTGTTCAGAAATTCTCAAAATAAACTGTGTTCCTTGAAATACAAAGACAATTCTGAGCTTTGATGAGAGGCACTTTTCTAAGAAGCACATGCCCCATATAACCAGGATAATGATGATATGTGTTTATAAAACCCACCCTTTCCCACAACCTATCATGGTGCTGTGCAGGGATGTAAAAAACACAAGTATAGAAACAAACTGACTCAAATATAAAACAAATTAAAATCCCCTTGAGAAAAAGTTACTTTTTCATCTCTCATTTTTAAAAGGTGGGAAGTGAACGATTGAAGTGGATCCAGGGAAAGAACATTCTACACTGGGGACAACCACAGCTAAGACTCTGTCATCTGCTGACCTGTGGCATGCTGGCAAGAAACCCTAAAAGGTAGATGGGTGTCAGAACAGGTATTCATCAGGATGGCGCTCAGTTAAAGAGGCTTCAAACACAAGCTTGTCCCTCACCATTAAAATAGCACTACTCAGCAAGTATCCAAGAGAATATACACAAGGAGCCCTGATGCATGGCACTATGCCATTAAGAAGCAAGAGATGCCTAGATAAACTCTCATGGGTCCTTTGTAAAGGCAAGACAGACATGTAAGATGAATAGGTAGACACGGTGAACTGTGAAACCTGCAGGTCAAAAGTTCTCTCTCATTATCCCTTCCATTTTTCTATCAAGGTAGTCCCTTAGGCACACTAAGGGAAGGGCAGGTTTAAGGTTCTTGAAAAAACTGTCACCATCAAGTCATGAAAATGTAGGTTGCTTATGTATATATTTTCTCCTTCTTTAAGAAAAGGAAAATGAATTTAGTGATTATGAAAGATGTCAGGCTGACAGCATTAGCAACTGAAGTTACTTATTTAGCCAGCACACTATAGCTCAAGCTTCTCCATGCTGCCCTCCCATTGTGTCTCAACTTTTCTGGAGTTCATTTTTCACACCCTTGTGATATTTTGTTTCTCTGTCTAGACTGCCTACAAGAGTGCCAATTTTGATACCACTTTGTGTGATGTAGACTTTTCACTAGGAAATGGTCCAAGACCAGTGAATCATTTCTCATAGGCTGCTGAACATGTCTGATATTAAAGACTTGTGATCATGATTACCTTAGACCAGATACAAAGCAACATTTCGTACAGTGCCAAACACACTGTTAGTGTTTAAAGAATAGATTAAATATTTTAACGAGTTCTGGTGCAAAAGTTGCAGGGACAAGAGTCCTATATTTCAACTCAAACTACAGGGATTGAAATTAACTTTTCATTTATTTCTTCCCCATCCCCACCATTCCTGAAAGGGCTAACAAGTGCTACACATTAAGGAACCACAACTCCAGAGCTTAGAACAGATGTAGGGCCACAAGAAGATACTGTGCACTGTAAAAGGGATGAGTTACATGGATTCCTCCTTCTGGTAGGAACCCACCCATCTGGATCATTCTTTTTAGTTTCTGGCGAGTGAAATTCACTCCAGTTCCATATTTGCACACAGTTCTATGTATATAAGTGGGCGTTGAAAACCTGATTCTGTCTGAAGCTATTTGCATTTCCAACCCACCAAGGGGAGAGCAGCACTTGCTATGATGAAGTTTAGAGACAGGATTACCAAAGGCTATCACTGGATAGGGATGGGATTACCAAATGCTATCACTGGCCTTGCTTTCCATTTCCTGTGGGGACTATTGACTCCGTGTGGATCTCTGCTGTAGGATGTATAGCAGAAAGTATCTATAGCCTGGAGGATGCAAAAAAACCAAAACAAAACAAAAAAACCCCAAACAAAATTATTCATGGTGATTGGCTGTCACTTCGTTGACAGACAGAGTAAGAGTGCTTCATACTCTGCATTGATGATAACTAAACTAACAAAAATACAAATCTTCCATGGACACACTCTATACTTTCACAATGGCGTCTTCAAGACTAATGCCAATGCAACTCACATTTAAAAATCTTATAATATATGTTATCATTAATCCTATAGTAATGTTATAATGTGAATGGGCAGTAGCAGCTTTCCAAACAAACAGACTGGCATTTTAAATAATCTGCTAAACTCCTGTGAATGCACACCAAGCCACAGCAAGGAGTGTGTGTCAATCAATCTGCACCCTGTACTCTAACTGTACATTACTGTTGGCTTTGTGCACCTACACACTAGCTTGGTGGAAATCCCTAGGGCTTTAAAATTCTAAGCCAGCTGATCAAGTTGGACATCTCATCACATCCCTGCTGAGGAATCTCACTGCTCCATGTTGCAATGGCTGATTCCTTTCAATGTGGAGATTTACTTTAACACTTAAATAGCTGGGGAAAAGTAATGAGAAGTTACAAAACCTTTAGATGTCTGGGGAGGAAGGTGAGCAAGTGGTAATATACTGACATGTACCTTCAGCAAACAACAGCATTGCCCCCATTACCATTGTCCTTTTGTGGACAATGCTGATACAGTCTTGACTTGCAGCAAGGAGGCTCATCTCTTGCTTCAAGGTCAAAAGCTTGGAGGCTCTCTGGCCAGCTTCACACAATTTAATGGAAGAACCGGAGTAGCCAGGTGCAGTTGGGCTGCTCTGAAAGGATCAGAAGAACAGGGGACAAAGCCCTGCTGGAGTGGACAATGATTCTGGGATATGAATTTCATTGGGGCAGTGCCTTGCAGTTAACTAAATAATAGTTTTGAAGAGTCAAGGAAGTGACTTCAGAGATGACAGTAAAACATTCCCAAGAGGGTTGGAAGTAAGATTGGGAAGTGTTGTGCCCAGCCAGATCGAGCTCTAATGCTCAGTGCATTGCAGTCCCAAGAGAGCTCTTCCACTGAATGCAGTCAGGAAAGACCTGACTGGTGCAGCAGCCGTGGAAGCAGCCCAGCAGATGGCCCCAATGGTTTTAACCTGCTAAAACTAGGACCAGTGAGCAAACCCATGAACCCCAAAGTGTTTTCACTGAGATGCATCCCTTTACAGAAAAGATTTACACTTTATAATGCTTGAGAGCTCACGATTTAAATGTTCAGTTTAAAGACAGATGAGAGTGCTGGGTTTATATGAGAATACATTTGACGGACCTTTGATTATAGTGAGGAATGTGATCCTCTCTCACACACACACACCCACACCCACACCCCCACACCCACACCCACACCCACACCCACCCCTGAGGATCTCAGCGAATTCAGAAACATAGGGTCAGACAGTGTGTGGAAAAGCCTGAGCGTAGTTGCAGAAGCAGCTCTGGCTTCAAAACCTTCAAGGGATGCAGCATGGTCTCCCCTCCCTACCCAATCAGCTCTGACTGATGGAGCAGAACCATGACCCTGGCACATCCCCTTTTTCTCCACTCTTTTCAGATAGCTAGTGCTCACAGGAGAACTAGCACTGCGCAGCGACCAAGTTCCCCCAGATAATTGTGGATCTGGATTATTTTTGGGGGGGGAGAGCTGAAAGGAGGTGAGGCTTCTTGTGCTTTCATCTCTTCTTTAGCACCGATGCAAGGTCAAGTGCAATAATATGTCTTTAACATAAGGTATTTTAATAGTGCATGTGAAAACGCCACAGTAATTTAAAATCGAAAAAGGTGTTAAAATGCTTTTTATTTTTAAAATGCCAACATCACTGCTATCCAGGCAACAGATAAGCAACAGAAAACTTGGAAAATACATTCTTATTTACTGCATTCAGATCACCTTTCCCAAGTCAAAAGTATCATCTCTTAAAATCCTGATATTTACAATAACTCCTGCAAGTCCAGAAGAAGCACCAACACAAAATAAACTCTTACATCTACTGAACAACTAGTAAAGTGCACAAAGGAAGGTTATCTAAGTTGTGCGAGTAACTACACTATGGAATTTTAGCTCCATATTATGCCCACAGATTCATAACTTTGGGATTTTTTCCACCAGAGATGGAATGTTTTTGTCAAACTCTGTCCAGATGAACCTGCTAACAGTACATGATCTGACAACTGCTGCCTTCAAAGTATGTGGCATACTTACATGTAAACTGGGATGATACGTCAGTACACCATTGTCACACAACGTAACATATTTCTTCTTCCACTCTTTATTCAATGACTTGCCACTTCGCTTTAGCAGCACACCCTGAGAGGAAAAATGGCAGAGAAAGGAATTAAACATGATCTTTTGCAAATTCAGTCATTCAAAGGCAAGGACAGCACAGAGTTATAATGTATTTACTAGCATTTTAGTCCGGTTTCCCTAAAAGCGTCTCCGTATCTTCATTTTTTCCCTCTCTTCTCTTTCTGCCAAAATATATCGATCAGCAGCTACCAGCAGCCTCACCAGTAAGTAGCAGCTCTTTAACCCAGCTTTCAATAAAGCAGGTTAGCCCAAAAAAATATTATCTGTGTCAACATTTGCTCTGTCCAGTAGGCCTATCATGAGAAGCTTTTGTACTGAATTACACCTCCCTTGGAATTCATATTTTAATAGTGGCACTCAATCAGATTTATGCCCATAACAATAAACTCCAAGTTGAGCAAAGATCAAGCACATAGTACACTTGTGGGCACTATAAAATAAATGATAAATAATAAATTTCTGTCTGAATGGATTTTCCATGCAATTATGGATTCTAGTGGCTTCTGGATTCCTTTACGTCAGCCGCTATTTGTGGATTCCTCTGCTGTATCTGAGCTCAGCCGCAGTACAGACAGAGAAATGCAGCAGTTAGCATTTGATTGTTTCTGCTTGAACACTCATTGTACTAATTTGTGCTGTTTTCTCTCCCTTTCCCAAGTGGTGGCACTACACAGAAATTCTTCCAGTTACTTATCATGACAAAGGAAAGCACTACTAATGTAGATGACAGCAGCAGCAGGAGACACACTTACAAGGAAATAAAGCTAAAGCAGGTTTTGGGGGGAGACCTTGAGAGTGCAATCTTGAGTAATCCAGAGGGGAACATGGGACGAAAAAAAAAGATGGCTGCAGGGTAACATGGGAGTCATGGGAGAGAAGAGGCCAAGGTGTTTTTTTTTCAGGGAGTGGAAGGGAAAATAAGAGCATGCAGACCAGAAGTAATTTACCATCGCAGAGGGAAGAAATGAAGACAAAATAATTGAACAATGAATTAAGACGTAAAACTATTAAAAATGCACAAACAGAGGAGGAGACAGAAACCAAAATAAATAGGAAACTCAAGAGAAAAATGATCCGTAAGAAAATCCAGATGCAGACAAAACTAAACTGGAATTTATGAACAGCTAGAACATAGGAAAAATAAGGAAGGAAGAGCAAGAAAACAAAAACCAAGAGAAAAACTAATTTTTTTTTTTTTAAACATACTTGATCTTTTTTAATTACTATCAAGCTAACTCATGAAACATATGGTGTCATTTCATATTCATTTAGGAAGCAATCTCCCACTGTAGACATTTTCCACCACATCACATTACTCATTGACTGGTTAGGGTGTTGAAAGATAGGAAACCAACTTCACTAATAGAGTAATTTTATTAAATGTAAAAGTAATTTTTAATACACATAATATATTTCATTTTATCACCTTGGTCTCCCCTTCTAGTTATGCCCATGCTGAAATATAGTTTACATCTATATTGGTAATTCTAACGCTCAAAAGGAAAGGGACTGAAACGTTGAATTTATACTAAACTTGTAAGTGGAACTTGTAACTTCAATAACTAGCACTAATAACTAAAAGGTTATTTTAAAACATCGCAAGTTTAAAAAAAGAGAAACACTATGAAGGTAGCCACTTTATTAAGGCATTTGATCTAACCACCTCTCCTAGTTGAACTGTAGTGTTTTACAAGCCATAATTTATATTTTGAAAATTCATTATCACATTTAGATTGACTGGAATTTCGGTGGCATTTCAATCTAAGCTAAGCATTTTGAAAAGCATTAAGTGAACTGCCACAGTGTGCTAATCAAGGTAAACCAACCCATGCTTTAGGAATGGTTTTGTCTAGGAAATTCTGATCCAAAACACAATTACAAAGCATTTCTTAATGAATCCTGCACAGTGTAATTTGACTGAGGAATATTTCTAATTAAACTGCTCTTACTCAGGCAAATATCAAACTTCTATCTTCATATCAAAGTACCATCTTGGGTATCCACACATCTAGGCCTGGTCATTTTATACTGGGAAGTATCTGCAAATTCAACATATCCTGTGGCATCACCAGGTGCTCAACAGCATCGATCAGTTCAAACCAAAATCAGACTCTTATGTTCGTTAATTTAAAGCTCAACATAACCAGAAATTTGAACTAAAACATGCACTGGTTTCATCTTACCCCTATGAGTGTAACAAAAGAATGTTTGCAATAAATAAATGTAAATAATGAAGGAACAGCATTCGATAATAGTACATGGAAAATACAACAGGAAATAGAAAGGTAAAAGGTATAATATTTTCACTTATTGTGATACTGTACTTAATGCTATTTTTTAAATTGAAATAAATCTAAAGCAAGTGGTGATGCAGGCTTACTTCTTTTTATTTTTTCTTTAACAGCTTGCTTTATAAAATTATGTCATTCCAGACTGAGTCCCAACAATATAAGGGGACAAGGGTCAGTCCTGTGCCAATGCACAATTAGAACTGCTCCATTGCTTCAGAAAACCGTTTTCCTCCCTCAAACACTGACAGACATAATCCTCAACTAAATCCCCTGTGCCACAATCCAGATGGACTCATAATATTCCTTTAGCAACCATGGAGATGGTTCCACAGGGGAGCCGTAGGGTCAGAACTGCCCTTTACTGGACACACTCTTCAAATAAAGGCCACAAAAGTGACCTTTCAGAATTCACATACGCTATGGAAGACTCTGTACTCCAAAGTACACTCTCAATGACTGAAATTACGCACACATGTGTTGCAGTAACTTTCTGATAGTTTGGGAGTCAGACTTCTCTTTGTGCTGTTGGGTGCAACTTCCCAGTGCTCAAGAGCTCAAACTTGTAAAAATGGAACAGGGTTCTGATGTGGCTTCTTTGCATGGTTCTGCAAGTTTGAGGTCTATATGCCAATTACTGTCTTCTCACATAAGAGAAGTTGTTTTCTTCTATTAAAAATGAAAGTTTATATCTGCCTTTGACTTCTACGTTTGTCTGTAAGAGGTGATATGTCATTTCACCTTTCCAGTCTTTTATACTGCACCTAACTAAAACTGAATTCCCCTAAATGTAAGAATGCATTATCATCACTGTGCTATATGGATAAAAACATTTACTTTCCCAAAGCTATTCCGCAATTGGCGCTGATCTGTTTGTTCCTCGTACTCTGTAATGGGAATTAAGCATCACAATGGTAATTTTTCCCTTTCCATGTTAATAAGTTTTCAAGAGGTGGAAAAGCATTTTACACCTTTTTTTGACAGCCACTCAGCTACAAGTAAAACACATTACTACTTCGGAAGTGACTGTTCCAGGCAATTATGAGCTCAATGGAGTGTAGGGTTGCCAATTTTGGTTGGACGTATTCCTGGAGGTTTCATCACGTGACATCATCTTTAATTAAAGATTAATCTTTAATTCCTGCAGACTCCATGACATTCCTGCAGGGTTGGAAAACCTAAAAAACATGATGGCATTAAAATGTCTAAAATGCACTTGGAGGTGCACAAAGGAGGTTTTATTACTATCCATGTGAGAGTTGAGAAATTCCGTTTCATGAATCTGGATGATGTCATCACTCTGGGAATCAAAATGGAAGTTGCACAACTTCATATTTTTTTTTAAAAAGGATTCCACCGTATTTTTATGTACGACAGATATGCCTAATGTTCGAACAAATGCTAACAGGAATGAAGGAATAAGATACATCAATTGTTTGCCTACATATGTATCTTAATTTTAAAAAGAGATGATTTTACAATCTCTCTGCTTGATCTGTTACAGTAAGTGGAATTTTTATGTTAGAATTTCTTATTACACAATTAAGCGAATAGTGCATGAAAAAAAACCCTCCAGCCTATAACCCAGAAATAATATTAAATAGAAAAAGCTAACTTAAAACACTGTGAACCAGGTAAGCTTCACAAAATCCAGGAAACAGAGTAAAAGCTGAAACTGCCCTTGGACCAAGCTCTTTGTAATCTTGGCTCTCGGTCCTGGCAGTCCATAAATGGTTTTTTGTGGGAGGACGACAAGCTAAAGGAAGAACCCAAAACAACAGTTTTATGGCATTTCAACAGCTTCCTGGTAGATATCTGGTTCCTCATCGAACAGCCCCTCATAAAAAGGTCTCTAGAATTTGTACACTAATGACTGGAATCACACATTAAACAGTACCAGGAAAAAAAAAAAAAAAGAGCTAGCACATACCTTGTGATATGATTTGTTTTGTTGTTGTTTTAACTGTTTGAGTAAACTGACTGAAGAAGTACTTACAGCTCACATCAGCCATTCACTCCATCATTCCAGTCATAAAATACGTCACACAATATATCTGACCCACACTGACACTCAAAACACAGGAGAACAATTAATGCTGCTTCACTTAAGGAAGGAAAGTGAACCTCCACTAATGATGCACAGGTGGAAAACATGGTACAGCTACTGGGCAGAGAACTGAAGTGCTAACACTCTACTCTGGATCAGAACATTCCCAAAGTCTGAGGTGTTCAAATCCAGACTCATCTCAAGTACAGCTGTAATAACTTCAGAAGTAATTCATATCACCACATTATTTGCAGTATTCTCTTCATTAAGGAGAAAGAGTGCCAGGGTAAAACTACCCTCTGGCAAAGGCTAAACTGTAAAGATTTTAATAGTCAGTGTACACACAAAGTACGTTAGTTAATTTCAACACATGGCTATTAATATCGCTATGTAATGCAGGATTCTCAATAATAAAAACACCAGTTGAAAACATGGAATTAAACATGTCACTTGTACCTAGCCGTAGCTAAAGAAATTGGAAGAAAGGCCTGCTCAACTTCCTGTCCCAACCTTTTCAGCCTGCGTGCCAATGGAACGTACTATTTCTAAAAGATCAAGGGGCTGCAATCAATACTTTGAGGAGCCCAGATTCTCTCGTTCTCCCTGTTCTCATCTATTTGCACCGCTCAGGTGGTGCACAGGGTGTGGAAACAACCCATAATTGCCCTGTAAGGAATTGGCTTAGCAAATATAGTCATCATAGGCAGCTCCTACACCTTCCTCCCTCAGTCCAGGGAGGAGAGGTATGCAGGGGACCAGGAGGGAGAGTGGCTGGAACCATCTATAGATAACAGTCCTTTGGAGATCAAAGTCAGGTAGCACAAGCTAAAGCAATTCCAAGGTTTCTTTAAAATCAAGCCATATCAGAGAAACAGGGAACTGGTTTTCAGCTTCTCTAGGCTGTCCTAGGTGGCTGGGAAGGGGAAGCCATCCTTTGCTAGCCATTCCCCTAGTCTCAGAAAGATCCTGTTGAGTTCCTGTCCTCTCCTGGGGCTCTCAACAGCCAGGAGTGAAGCAGGCAATGGCACAGCTAGAGCTTATTCTCTCTTCCCTTTCTAGGCCATACTTCAGTGGGGGAGGTGCTCAGCTGCAGAAGAGGAGGGACACACTAACTGTTCAGAATGCTCCTGAGCGCAGGACTACGTTGGGATAAAAAACCCATGGCTGGCCCAGGTCAGCTGACTCAGGCTGGTGGGACTTGAGCTCTGAAGCTGAAAAACTGCTGGGTAGATGTTCAGGCTTGGCATGGAGCCTGAGCACTGGGACCATGCAAACATCAAGCATTAAAAAATGGGAAAAATGTAAAGGAGGTATTTTAAACTGTTGAATACATGGGACATCTGCACAGGAAATCAGAGACTTTAAAGGTAGGAAAGTGTATGCAAACCAACTTCCTGCTCCATGAAGTTAAAAGCACTGTTCAGAATTAACATTATGTTGTCAAAAGGCAATTATATGCAGTCACCATTTTACCACAATATTTAATCAAGCAAAAATGTAAACATATCTACTTTTGTAATTAATGTATTAATGTAAGAGAGCCACTCTGTGACAAGCCTGGGGAATGGTCTTGAGAAATGCTCTTAGCCTAGAAGTTAAAAAAAAACAAACCACACTTTACCATAAACTAAATTTAAAATATAGACATGCTACACAAAGCAAGAAATACTTTATTTAAAAAAAAAAAATCCTTTAGCTCACACCACTTTCAAGTGGTGCTTACTACTAATATCTACTACTGTAAAAGCAGTACAATATAAAGTAATGTTTTGTTCTCCGGCTATTCAACTAAGGGACATATCTGTCCTAAGTAAATAATAATTTCTAGTCCTAGAGTCTCTCCAAGATATCCCTTTTTGTTTATTAAAAAAAATCTGTTCCAAAACCTCTCATTGACCAGAGACCATCATTTGCTCTGACAACTGATCCATGTAAACACTTGTTTCGTACTTTCCTCTACCCCCACAATTTTAGCGCTACAACTAAGGCATGGATGACCCAAGCCTCAAGACTTTCAGATTTTAACACCTCCAATTTGCTCAACAACTATGAAAAGAATTTAACACTTCAAATTAAATTTTATCACCTTCCCCAAAAACTGCAGTTGTGGATTTAATAGTGGGATACTTCCTATCTAAAGTATTTAATACTAGATTGTGTTTTGTGTAGTTTTAATGAGCTACACGAAAAATTCTTTGATTTGAGTGCATGCACTTTATTGCTTGGTTTTTGCTCAAGGAACTTTCTCGGTGTGCAAAAAAGAGAGGAACTGTCTGTGTGTGTTGCAATCTCTTTATTAGTAATGTGTATTCTGCATCTAGTCCCAGGAGGTCATTGCAAGCCAAAAGCAATGTTAAGTGTACAAGCTTTAAATAACTTACAAAGTTAATGTAATGAATGTAAGTGTTATCTGAAATCTATCACTCAGTGGCTCGCCGTAGCCCCAAGCTGTGATAAAACACCGCTCATAAATTTATATTAAAACTCTGTTCAATAGCAATTATTTACCAACAAAGATTTATTGATTGCATTTGCTGTTAGAGATTGGGGCCCTAACTGCGCCAATCAGCCGGTGTTGTTGAGCTTCAAGGCATCAAGAGATGCTACATACCACTGTCAGGTTTGCATTCTGATCATTATGGCAACACTGGGAACAGCTAATGACATGACTCCCATGTGGGATCGACTGCACATAAGGTGGTGGCGCTGCAGCTCAATGGACTAGTATGTCTTCTATAAGTCAGATAAGTTGGAATATCTAGTTAACAACTAAATCTAGAAATTATGAATCCTTTCCGTTGGGAAATAATCCTTACCTGATTAAACAGCTTTAAATGAAAGTGAAGGAAGAAACCACCACAAATCTCTTTTAGGTTAATATGTATTTTGGGTTCTATGGAGTGGGGATGTACGTATTATACACAGGACTGCATAAATAACTCTCCATTTCCCACATTTTTTCATTCTTACAAAATAAAACCATTTAAACAATTTTTTTTGAAAAAGCTACAGCTTCTTAATACCGCCTTTGCATTCCCTTTGTGCAAGGCATTTACAAACTGCTGCTTTTGGTTATGAAAGCAGGCAGGGGAGCATTAATGAGATTATGGTGCAGTTTACAGATGCCAAAATTAATACATCAGCAAAAATTCACCTCAATATTTTGTTAGTCCTTAAAACATAACAGTTCTAGTCTTATTATGCTTTTGAACTGATGTTTCATGCAGCGCTTTTTAAAAAATAAAGAATTTCAGAAATATTTTATTTTTCTTACAACAGTGAGTTTAAATCAAGGGGTGAAATCCTGGCCACACTGATAGTTAGTGGCAAAACTCTGATTGATTTCAGCAGAGCTAAGATTTCACTCAAAGTGTCCATCTTGAGAAGAAAAAAATTTATATTTACACACACACACACTTTTGAATCTGTTCTCCTTGTTGTTTTGACAGAAGGAAATGTGTAATCTTTCACTTAATCATAAATAGCATAAATCCTTAATTTCCCACTGAGCACTCCAGTTCGCCAGTAGCTATTGTTGTTAGTAGCTAACCGTGCTACTTCCCATGGCCATGTCATCTGATAATATTTACAAGGAAAAGCACACTTTTTTTTAGAAAAGTCCTGAATCAGATGAGTCACCATGTCAGTAATTTTCACAGACAAGTTCACAAACATCTGTTATGTGTGAATTTTGGTCAATAAAACAGCCGCTTCCTTCCAAATCCATTAGTGCTGTAAACAGCCTGACAAACCCTGCAGTTCCCACAATAGATCATATAAGATGGCCTATACTAACTGTACTGCAACTGTCTGTTTTGTCCAACTGAGCAAGAGAAAATGTCTTAACCTGTAATTCTTGCTCTCAGAAACTCTAATGATAATAGATCTCCACTTCTCCCCATACTTCCAGTGTGTGATTGGCAGCAACTACAGTTCTATAGACATTAAACCATCTCACCAAGAAGCAGTGTGTAGCATGCACCTGCTAAGGTGATGCTAGTGGCCCCTTTTGCCTCTGAGCATCAGTTCATCTAAGGAAAAAAGGTGAAAAAGTGTTCAAAATGTGTCTCCAACTTTGAGGGGAAGAAAAGTGTGTGTATGTGGAGATCTATCATTGCAACATACCTTCTATGTATGACTACAGGTACATGTCTTTCTATTCTCCAGACTAAGTATAATGAAGCCTCTGTGCCTAGAACTGATTATAGTATTAATCTCTATTTTGGAGTGCTATCCATGAAGCTATAGAAGTTAGCACAGCAGGGACACTGTAAAATAAATCAAGGTTCAAAGCAAGAGAATGGTATGATCGCCAGTGCCACAATAAGTAATAAAAAATGAAGAGTTAAGATAAATAAATGAGAGCACAATCCTTCCCTACAGTTGCAATAATATTTTATCACAGTATTTGTAGTCATATTCATGTTTTCCACCACATTTAAGGTCTCAAGGAGCCATTTATAGATTCTAAACCACATGAGATTTGATTCTTTTGTGGCACTCCTACAATATAGAAAAAAAATACCATAAGATAATAGTTACAACATAAATGTCTCCCTAAAGGAATAAAGAGCTTGTAAATAAACACAAGTAAATCCTCAAACACTAGATGTCCACATGCACCCCTAATTAAATAGGCATTTATACATGGTCTTCTTGGATAATTATACCCCTGTCAAATGAAACAAAGCTGGATGATCATTCCAAGGACTTTATTCCATTTCAAAAGTGAAAGGGACCCATAACACTCAGATTGTAAAGTAAAGTAAAGAGATGGGCAAGGAAATCAATGGGAAGACTGATTAGAGTGGAACCATGACACCAGCTTTGGAAGTATCTATGGGGATTCAGAGATCTTCGGTACCAAAATGAAACATACTACAGAAAAAACTTAACTGAATACAGTTTTACAAGACCTGTCTCTCTGTGAAAGAGTATAGAATGGATCAGTCAAAGCTTGGCTCACGCTCTGACAAAAATCACATATTGCCAGGAAAAAATGTTTCCACTGAAAACACTTGAGCTCAGAGGAACAACATGGTTCACTGGATGTTTAATCAAATCTGCCAGAACAACATTAAGCTCCAAAGGACTGCTAATAGTTTTTGGGTTTTTTTAAATGCATTAAGACCCCAGTGACTCTGATAATTAAGGGTCTGACCAGGAGCAGGTCTGCCTACACTGTGTCATGAAAAGACCACACCTAGGAATAAAGTATGGAGTTCACACTTTGGTAAGTGGAAGCAGTTCAACAACTGTTGCATTGGACAAGCGAAATGATTCACTACAGTCCCTTTATATACCATCTCACAAGACATCCCATTTTAAAAGTGATAGATCCTTGGTTCTAATCAAGGCCATGCTACGCTCAAATGCAGAAGTCAAAGAGGGCAGCAGATACACCATCTTTCCATCACTTCCGATCCCAGGATTGGCCCCTGGAGTAACTTAAAGCAGCCGCTACCAGCTGGCAGTGGGTCAAGAGTGGGCCATCAAGCAGCACAGGATTGCTTGAGCATCAGGTCCTGCAGCCACATCACTTCCTTCCCCCAGATATCCCTTCCACTATCAGGACCACTGCAAATAAGTAGTGCTGACTATGCTATTTTATGAAAGGATTGACCAAGGATGAAGATCAAGCCTAAATCCTGGCCAATAATGAGTTTCATGGAACATTCTTCTTTTGGGGAGGACCTTTGCTACCAGAGAGGATGGTGAAAAAGTGTGTGTGTGTGGGTATCTACCACCATGGGCCACAAATGTCTTGTGCATGTGCACTCAGGGAAATGGTATCTTTCTGTTCAGATATGCACCAGACAGACAGACCAACCTTAGGTATTTTCCACATAAGAAAGGTTTGCCAACTATCCCCTCCAATCCTAGAGCCACATATTGAGGATCTATTTACTGACCAGGTGAAAATCTGATCACAGATGTGCTCTTTTCCTGCGAAATAAGTAACAAGCAGCAATATTTTGCAAGACACTGCCCAGTTCCACCTCTGCAGGGCTTTCTGTCACAGGAAGAAAGACAGTCTTTTACTACTTGTCGGTGGATATGATAGCTTTATTGTCCACTCAAATTACAGCCATCTTTTTCAATACTAGGTGTCCGAAAGACTGAAGTGTGTACAATTAATTTCCAGGGGGGTGGGAGCAGCAACGGGTGGATGTACATTATCTCTATGTGCATGGAAGCACACATCAGGTCCAAAAAGCATAGGGAGTTGCCTTTCTCTAGCAGAGGTAGAATTTCTCCCATTCATACCATTTACTAGAACTTTTCTCTATTTCCAATTAGTAGAGAGCTGAGAGATCTAGGCTGAAATTTTGATCATGAGGAATTAGCTAGAGTAAAAATGTTTCCCTCTTGCCTGGTGACATGGGATCAAGGACATTACATGCCAGACAGACATTCTTCAGAAAAAAAGTTAATCCTATCTGATATTGCTGTATTTCAGAGAATTCTCAAGAAGCACATTTTAGTAAAACCAACTTTGGTGGCCTATTCAATAATGCTGAGGACCCCTGTGCCTGAGATTAATCTAGGATAGGTATTTTATAATCTCCTTTCCATAGGGAGATCACACAGGGCGGACAGATGCAGACCACACCTTGGAGTTTCAAGTCCTTGAAATGTAGTACCCTAACGTAACTACTGAGCAGCCTTGAAACTGCACCTAGAGGTCTGAATTGTCCCATGGTGATGTCTTCTTGTCTTGTCCATAAAAGGAAATGGTGAAGGAGTCACTTAATGACTGGTATGTTAAACACAATTCTCAATATAATGATCACAGCCTACTGAATCCTGATACTTTATTATGCTGAATTGGAGAACTTGGTAGTCCCACAATTCTGGTCATAGTCATCTCAACTAAGCTATAGCAGTGAGAGTGACAAGAAACCATTGTGCAGGAAACCAAAAGTGGTGGGTTGGTATCAGGTGTGCCACATTGCCCTCTTCAGTTGCCGGAGAGGATGCTTTCTTATTTTTAAGGCAAAAGGGCTTCTATGCAACAGCAGAATAAGGTAATTTTTCAACTGTCAGCAGTGAAATAGGAACTGACGGCTAAAGGCAGTAGATATTGCTGTAACTCCACAGTAGGTGCACACAATCCTCTGGTGAGGTGACAGAAACAGTTTCATAACTCTAAAACTGTAGGAATTAACACCAGCCACATGCTGGTAGTACAGTGGGCAATGCACGGTATTATTATACAGAACGTACCTTCTGAAGGAAGGGGAAATACTATGAATTTTGGGAGATCTCTTAATCACTCCCCTGATGATATTATGATAAATGAGGGTCCATCTAATACACTATCCTTGCTCATCATTACTTCTACTATTGAAGGCACATTATATTCTGATGCAGTGATTATCTGTGATTTCTGATTTATTTACATTCATTTTTATGATTTTATCCATTTTAAAAAAAGAGATCGTGCATCCCTTGATATGAACTCCATTAGCTATTCTAGTCTAGGCATGCATCAAGCAAGTCAAATAACATTTTTATTCCGCCTTACCATATACAGAGTTCTGTACTCTTTCAACATTTATTCCCATTTATCCTGCATTGTAGGAATCACAGCCTTTAATAATCTCAAGTTTATTAACCCTTTGGCATTGGCAGTTGTGGTTTCCCTGACACCACCATCAGCGCTCAGGCAAAACGCACTGCAATACAAATCATTGACTTAGTGTTGGGGAAACCAGACAGCTAAAGCTATCAGCTCTGTTTGAACAATACTTCTTGCTGTGGCTACTGTATCATGCACAGTCTTCTAACTATATTGGGCACAAATGAGGTTATCATCCAAACAAAACATCAATGAAATGCTGCTACTTAAGAGTAAATAAATAAATAAATAAATACATAGTGGGAAACTGACAATATAAACAAATATTACAATGTTACACACTACATACAGGAATGACCCTACTGTGACAGTAACTGCAAAGTAGGCTGTACAGTCAAGACAACTATTGCATACACTAACAGATGAATTTTTCTTCATGAGATAAAGGCAATACGGAAAAAAACAGAAGTGATCATTATGCAGACGTCGCAACACAGAGGTGGGCATGACAGTTACTGTAACTCAATTCCCTGCACCTTGAAATTCTCTTTATCATTTTTGTATAAAGTGAGGTATAGGGGAAGAGAGTAGGTTGATAGAAGGAAGCCCTGTTGGGCTTAAAAAGAGTTTTTAACTTTCCATCCTGATCTAAAGTGTTTCCATAGAAACATTAGGAAGACCACTTAGCAGAAGCTTTTTTTTTTTTTTTTTTAAATAGCCATGTTTGGTACCACACCCCTCCCCGGACAGCCTATTATTTCACAAATGGATGCTTTTTGCTGCTTGGTCTGTGCAAGCTTCGATAAAGGGGGGAAGAAAAAGAATACTGGATCTTTAACCAGTTCCCTTGTGGCCCCCTCCTTTTTCTGTTGGTAATATTTCTGTCATTCTGCCAGGGTGTATGGTACAAAGGGTTACACTTTAATTGAGCTGTCAGCATCTCTAACAATCCTATAAAACTCCGATTATGCACGGCAGGGTTAGTGACACACTTGTTATTGTGGATGCCCTATTTGCTAAACCCAAACCCTCCCCTCACAGGTCACATAACCCAAGCGACCTTCCTGTCATTAGCCGCGTCTATTCCTACCTCACTGCTGTGAAAATCACACAAGCGAAGGCTTCAAAGCCCTTGCCAGGACTGAATTCGACCAGGAGCTAATCACCCACAAATCCAGCTCAAATGGCAATAATTGGCTAAACTGCTCACCTCTCCAGAGCTCAGCAGTAATTTGGGATAATAAAGAAAAGAATTATTCAGCTAACTGCCCTGAAATGTATGCTTTGTGACCGACACACTTCACATTTTAATAATGATGGACACAAAATCCAATTTAATACAGCATCTAACTGAATAACAAAACCAAGAACACTGATGGAGAAAAGGAAGATTTTTTTAAATTGTGGTTCATGTTATTGTGAAGAAAGGGTTCACACTTCATGTTGCGAAGTTTTGGGACCAAAGAGGTCTCCATGAGCAACCCTCAGAAACTCTGAACTATGGTAAGATTTTTTAAATAAAAGAAGTGTCCCATGTTAAAAAATAATTTCACTGAGCTGCTCTATATTTGGCCCTTAATCCTTTGCAAAAGGAGGAAAAAGGGAGGTGTGTGTGTGTGTGGGGGGGGAATCTCTCTCCTACAGCTGACAGGTATCTTCTTGATTGTTCTAGTTAATATTATCTCTGATTGCCTCGTTTTTCTTTCCTTTCACCCTGTCCTCTCTTGTCACAGGATCCTCAGCACCAGTGACTACAATGCTTAATAGCTGGGTAGTGACAATCATTCGGCTGCTCCATGATGCTGACCATCACCCAGGGACCTATTGAACTGGCTCAGTGGTGCAAAGATGCTCAATCACTTTCCCTTCTGCCCATCCCGTTTTCCCACTTTGAACCTCCCCTAGGGCCAGCAATTAAAAATAAATAAATAAAAAAATCAACAATTCTATATTCTGATTTACAGTGGTGTAGAAATATACTGTCTTCTATGTGGCATGAGAATTCAGCCAGAAGATTGAACATGAAAACGAAATCTTCAGTAGATGCGGGCTGTTCACACTCAGGCACCTAACATACTCCATCCATCATACTTGGCAATAGGAACTGTAAGGAATTTAATGAAATACCATTCTCAAGCTCCTTTTAAACAACTTGTACAACCTGCCACAAAAACTATGAATTTAAACAGTAATGAATGGGCATTTCAGATACTTATGCTTATTCTAGGGACATAAGTGCTGCAGACTGTTTCTTTAATTATGCAAATATATCATGCATGCAGAGATCAATTTATTTTCCCTAAGTACTGGTAATCTTGTTGCACTGGTTTAACACACAGTCGCTGACATATACAGAACCTGAGAGAAGATAGGCCAAGGCCCAATTGCCAAACAAAATGAGAATCAAGTGGTAGTAACTCAGCAAAACCTATGTCCTGAAACAGGAAAATAGGTAGTACATTTGTCTTAAAGGTAGCTTTTTTAAAGCATATTACATATTATGTATATTTGAGTAGCGATAGGTATATATTACACTTCCACTATTATATTACATACAAATATAAACGTGTGCATGCATTGCATAAGTATGTGCGCACACAAATATTTTCCAAACACAAAACAGAAAATCAGAAAAAGCAGCCACACAGAGATGTAGATGTGCTAGCAATACATTCAGAAAGGGCTAGCCATTAAAACGGTCAAGTCAAACAAATTGTAATTAGGGCTAACCTGGACCCCTGCTTCCTAAGGTTCATAAAACCACATATAGGCACTCCGAACTGAAAAGGGCAGGGAGAGAGAGAGAACCCACCAAGCCATAATTGTGTCTTGTTTAACTTGACCATTTAAACAACTAACTTCTCTAATGAGGATGGTTTTTTTTTTTGTTTTTTGTTTTTTTTACAGGACACATCATATTTGCTGTATGGCTCATTTATTTTTCTCATGTGACTTTTCCCATAGAGTATATTTTGGGGAGTGAAATATACATACATTTTTTTTGTGTTTTAGGAAAGAAATAAGAATTAGTTTATAATTGCAACAGAGAAAAACCAGAAATTTATATTTTTTATTAATAAAAAGGGTGAAAAATTATAAAACCAGCTACCAGACAGAACACATTCTCTTCAATGAAAACAACAGAAAGGCGCACAAAAAATGTAATGCAGTACATAGGTTAAGCGAACTCAATGTATATGTGAAGTACATACATATCACTCTGGGCACTGTATTAAACTTGCGGATGCAAACTACCCTTAAAGAAAATTTCAGGAAAAACAGATTTAATATTGCATTTCCTCTTCAATAAGACAAAGATTTTTTGATAAATGCCAAATATTTCTGAATACTAAAGACAATTACATGTTGAGAATGTTTTAATTTCTAGAAGTACATGGAAATGTTCACAACAAACACAACCATACTAAGGTTTGAGTTTAATACCTTTCAAATATAAAATAGCCACTTTAGCTAGGATACAAAGTCTTTTGGTTAATATCTGTCAGAATTTGTGGGTGAGGTTTTGTTCATTAAATGGAGTTTATATTAGTAAATGAATGAAATAAGAAACAATGAAAATTTGAGGAAAAGCCCCAAGAACCATGACAGTGTTAGAAATGTGAAATTTCACTTCACACCATAATCCACAAACGTAAAGTTTCATAAACATCTGAAGATTTACTGTGAATTAGTCTCTTCAACAAAAAGTGATGATAATAAGTATTTCTTATACTGTAGCTATTTGTTTTCCCCATTATAATTACATTTTTGTATATGTCAGAAAGAGCAGTAAATCTATATAACCAGCCCTGAGTAGAGCGGTACTATCACCTCCCACAACTTGCATGCTATGTCTCTGTTAATGCAACACAAAATTGCATTTGCTTTTTTTTGCAACAGCATCACACTGCTGACTCATGTTGAGATTGTGATCCACCACAACTCCCAGATCTTTCTCAGCAGTGCTGCTGCCAAACTAGTTTACCCCCATTCTGTATTTGTGGATTTGGTTTTTCTTCTCTAAGTGTAGCACCTTACATTTGTCTTTGTTGAATTTCATTGTAGTCATCTATAGCCCGGTTTTCCAATTTATCAAGATCCCTCTGAATTTTAGCGCTATCCTCCAAAGTATTGGCAGTCCCCCTCCCTGCCCAGCTTTGTCATCTGCAAAGTTGATCAATATGCTCTCTATTCCCACATTGAGGTCATTAATAAATAAGTTAACCACCACCAGACCCAGAACAGATACATTTGGAACCCAACTTGAGACCTCCCTCCAATCTGACATCACTCCATTCATAGTTACTCTGTTTGCGCTGATTTAACCAATTATGTATCCATTTAACGGTGGTTCAGCTGAGCCCGTGTTTCCACAGATTACTTACCAGAATCTCATGTGGGACTGTGTCAAAAGTCTTGCTGAAGTCCAGCTGTTCTATGTCCACCGCATTCCCCCACCCACCAAACAAATTACCCTTCCAAAAAAGGAAATCAAGCTGGTTTGCATGATTTTTTCTTTGTAAATCCATGCTGGCTGCTAGTGATTTCTCCTTCATTCACCAGATATTCATAAATTGAATGTTTTATACATTGCTCTAGTAGCTTCTCAGGTATCGAAGTAAGGCCGACTGGCCTATAGTTCCCCGGCTCCTCCTTTCTTCCCTTTTTAAAGGTGGGCACTTTCTAAAGATTAAAGATTAGCCCTTCTCCAGTTTTCCAGGACCTCTTGTCATCCATGAGTTTGTAATGTTACCGCCAATGACTCCGAGATTTCTTCAGTTAATTGTTTCAGTCCCCCACGGGTGAATAGCAGGAGGTGCTTCTGACTTGAATTCGTTTAAATTGGTCAGAAGATCTGATATGTGCTTCCCTTACCGTGATCTGCATCCCCTCCCCTTTATTGTCTATAGTAATTTTGCTAATCGTCCAGTCATGTTATTTTTTGTGAGAACACTGAAGGCACTGAGCAGCTCCACCTTCATATAATCTTCTGTTATGCTCACCTTTTCCATTGAGCAGCAGATCCACACCATCCTTGGCTTTTCTCTTTTGTCTGACATATTTGAAGTATCTCTTTTTGTCTTTAAAACATTCCTTGCCAGCTGTAACTCATTCTTTATCTTGGCCTTCCTGATTTTGTTGCTATGCGCTTGTGCTATACCCATGTTTACTTCCTTGGTAACATGCCCCTCCTTCCATTCCTGTATGCATCCCTTTTGGTTTTTAGATCACTAAAAAAGCTACTTGTGTGGCTCTTCTTATCTTTGCTCTGCAACGGAATAGCTTTTACATCTTTTCCTGCTTTCTAGTCCTAATTGGTCTTTCCATGAGACCTTGCCTACTATTTCTCTGAATTGCTTGAAATCTACCTTTCTGAAGCCCAGGGTCCTTGTGTTGCTGTTCTCGTGGATCTTGAATTCTTAAGATCTTTTCTTAGGATCTTGAATTCTATCAGGTCATCATCACTTTCTCTCATGTTCCCAACCACCTTCACATTCACAACTAATTCATCCCTGTTGGTCAAAAATGAGATCCAAAATGGATGACTCCTTAATTGTTTTCTCAACTTTCTCACCAGAAACTTGTTCCCTACATGTGCTAAGAATTTGCAGGACATATTATGTTTTGCTGTAACAGTCTTCCAACAGATACCACAAAATCCCCCATTAATACTAGCTCACGTGTGTTAGCTAATCTGGTTACCTGCTTGTACAATGACTCATCCACTTCCTTTTCCTGATTTGGTGGTCTATAACAGACCCTCACTACAACATCACTACTATTCTCTTCCCTTTTTTATCCTCACCCAGAGGCTCTCAATAGATCTGTTGCTCAGTTCCTCTTGTATGTCAGAGCAAGTGTATATATTCTTGATGTACAGTGCAACACCTCCTCCTTTTCTCACCCATACCTATCCTTCTGGAACATCCCTCAATTCTGGTTCTCCAATCATGGGCGTTGTCCCACCAAGTCTCTGTAATGCAATTAAGTCATAATTTTCTTCATATACCATGACTTCCAGTTCATCTTGCTCGTTCCCCATACTCCTTGCATTTGTATACAGGCATCAAAGATATTTTGAAGACTGCTCTGATGCTTTTTGGTTGCCTTTTTAATGCAGTTGTGGTTTCTAGTTCTTTCTCCAGAAATTAGACCTTTCCCCTTGTCTTCATTACTTGAGCCTAGAATGCACATGTGTCGGATTTCTGTCACCATCCCTCATAAAACCTAGTTTAAAGCTCTCCTTACCAGGTTAACCAGACTATGTCCAAAGATGCTCTTCCCAGTATTTGATAGATGGAGCCCATACCAGCACAGTAATTCCCTTTCCTGGAACATCACCTCATTGTCAAAGAAGTCTCCCTATGAGTCTGAGAGTCCAGGTCAGGGATCCACTCACCCTCTGCTGATCAGTAGAGCCGGGTAGATGGGACAGCAGCATAAGATACGCACTAGTTCATTCTCACAGAGCTGCCACTGTAGCTTACCCACCCTGGGAACCCTAGGAGAAATTCTAGCTGAGTAAGTTAGAAATCCTCCTTGATCCCTGCTGCACCCCTTTTTTCCCCCAGCATGGGCAGAAGTTTAGATCAACAATGTAGTCCTTAATGTTCCATCAGAGTCTACTGAGGAAAAATAAACTTACACTGCAATTCTATGATAGAAAAATAAACTATGAAAAATTCTTATTTACATACAATACATGCACACATCCAAACAAGTAAATGTTTGCTACAGATAACAGAAAATGTTCTTTAGGCTACCACTCTACCTCAGGATATGTGGATGCACTCATAATTCTGTCCATTGATAAACAGCAAACAACTGGAGGCTGAGTGCAGTATTTTCAAGGCTTTACAGGATGTATGAAATACCATCTTCTCCCAAGATGTTAGAGCTTCAGATCAGAGCTATTCAAAAGAGTATTATTTTTAAGCATATTTGAACAAGCCTAAGTTCAAAATATGCTTGAAAAGAAATACCTCTGACAGACCTTATTGGTGGCAGGAGCTGCATCATCTTTTCCATGAGCCTTCTGAGAGTGCACACATCTGCTTTTGAAACTATGCGTTTGGACTGAGTTTATATTCAAAATGTCCTTTATAATCTGAAAACAAAGGTTCATTCTGGATTCAGATGCTAAAGGGTACGTAGGTATTGATGCACAGCTAACTATAAGTATTGGACATAGGTAAGATGCCCAGCTTTTGATATCACTGACCATAAAGGTATTGTTGATTTGCCTGTGGGATCTTACACGACTGGAGAAACGGAATTGACCTTTACTGGATCTGTTCATTCTCTAAAAAGTCTCAGAGGACCTTTCTTGTTCAATGGTTATTAGAAGACCCTAGGGAAGACTAAGGAGGCTGAGGTTGCAATGTTGCGAATATGTTGATGTTTTACATCTTTCCCTAGAACTCTAAATCCCACTGCCTAATTACTCACCCAATGTCTGGTAGGAGGGTATAGAAATCTCCATGCAAAACAAACTAATTAAAAAGGTGAACCATTTAGAGGAATGAGCATAGAGGCCTATCTGTATCATCTGAGGGTGCATATCCCTCCCTTTTGCCAAAATAATTTGCAGACTTCAAGCCACATTGGAAACTTACTGTTCATACATTCTCTAGCAGAACCAATGGTCCGTAGTGTCAGGTATAGTTGGTCAGGAAACCGTGGCCATTTCTCTCTAGCACAGGCTTTAAAAGTGTCATCAATATCTTTGTCACCTCTTGGCTTAACTACTGTAATGTACACCATAAGTTTGGAGTCCATGCTAAATTAAGGGAAATTGGAATTTATTCCTCAATGCCCAGTGACCATCTATTACAGGCCAAATCCAGTGATTTTTTTAAGGCATCATGAAGAGCCATTAAAAAAACTTTATTACATTTGTTTTGTTTTTAATTGTTTTTTTCCAAATGGCACAACTCATTTGTGTTTTCTTGTCTAACTGAAGCATCTAGCTACACCTGTGATAGATGCTACAGAAATTAACACGAAGTAAAAAGAAGCTGCCAGCAATTATTCACTATTAGAAGGAACTATCCCGAGAGGTTCTAAGCCAGTGTTTTAAAATTATAGACATGTTTTAAAAAAAAATTTTTTTTTCATTTTAACATGCTGGTAAAATATAGCCTTCACCCCCCCAACCAAACACGCTTTTACAAACACCTCTGAACAGTAGCTAGATTTCAGTGCTCTCCGGGCCTATTACACTTTCAAAGTACCAAGACAGCATACATACAGACAGACAGGCACAGACATACACACACTCAGATTACTTTCAACTCAGCATTAATTAGTGAAATTTTAAAAATAGGGGACTCTGCATACTATATCAGCAAGTTAAAACTGTATTATTGCTTTAACGTTAAAATCACTCGAGATACAATACTTTCTATATAGTATATTTCATGCCTCATTTGCCTCCACAGATATTAAGCTTCATTCAACAATTAACATCTGATATGGTCTTTTAAGCATAAAGGTTTTTGGGGAAGGGCTGCGACAGCGGCTGGATTTATTGTACTGGTGCTGATTCTATGTTCCCAGTTTATTTTCTTTATTTAAATACACATTCTGAAGAATGATAAAATCACAATCTAAATTTCAGTTTATTTGAAATTCAGACTTGAGAGCCATAAAGCATATATTTTAGTCAAAGGAATTACTGTCAATGCAACTATTTAAAACACCATTTAAACAGTTAATTGTTTTTCACTTACCATACAAGATAACACACAAATGCAGCGATTTAAGTGAAAATGTAAATAGTATTTTCTACACAGCACTTGCACTATTTATATTGGGATAAAAATGGCGTTCCAGAAAACATATCTGGACACTTATTTGCCAATTTTCTGAAAGAGACTCACCAGCTCTCTCATACACAAACAGCAACAAATGGTCACTAAGCAATTAACTGATATAATGGTATAGGCTTTCATTCCTAGACATGATGTGACATACATACATTGTATTTTAAAATAATGATTTATGTGTAAAGAGGAATTTTAAAGTGCCATATCAGGAAGGGCAAATGGAACATGGAACACACTCCCCCATTTTACATCCTTACCCATGCCAAAAAATGAACAATGAATTTGAGCCTTCTAAAACATGAACAATCTCTACCTTTAAATCTAAGCCTTAGGGCAGACTAGATGGCTCACTTGTAACTGGGCAAAGCTTTTTCACCTTTAGATCACAAATTCAAGTCCAAGCCACACCAGAAAAATTAAATTTCAGCCACTTGCTTGAAATGAATTGGTATGCTTTTTACTGAACAGATATCCATTGCACAAAGCACTATACCCAGTAATCTTGTTAGCAACGTCAACAAACCTGCCAATGATTACATTTTATTTATTTTCATTTTTCCAGAAATGAAAATATCATTCAATTCTTGACGATGCCACACTTCGGTATTTGACACATCCAAAAGTCTCCCAACTTTTTGCCAAACTCATGGCAAATAAAGGGCCACATTTCTAAAGGGGTCTCAGCTTGGTCTCCCCAATTATATATGGTGCAAATCCTAGGTATGCCTATCTAGCTATCTCATGTGAATTCAATCAGCTACTTAGATATGGGATATTATCATTTGCGCATGCAGAACTGGAAAGTTCTTTCTTTCTTTCTTTTTTTTTTTTAAAGACATTCTTAAAAGTTTAATTCATCCACGTAAGAGTCTTTGAAAGACTTGAGAGTTGCTTTTTCCTGAAAAAGCAGACACGCGTAACTTGCTTTAATTAGTTGTTCCATTCGTAAGCAGAGAAGCACCACAGTTAATATTTTTAGATTGGCAATTGAAGTGACATAAAGAGGCAAATAGGGTTTAAAAGCCCCTTGATTTTCTTCATATGACATTACTCCTTCATAAAGGTATGTCTGGAAGACCCAAGGAGTAGACAGGTTGTACAGAAAAACAGTGGGCACAAAAGAGAATTTAAAAAGGATTTAAAAGGAATTTTGTGTAAGGTAAGTTAGCCCTGGATAAAGTGTAATGTACCGCGTTAGAAAACTTAAGCGTTTAAAAAAAAAAGTGTGACCAGCTATGAACAAAGTGAAAGGCCATTTTTTTAAACCACTTCCTCCAACTTTTTATGGATGGAGAATGTGTTAATAAAGAAAAAAAATATATAAATAAAAATGCAAGGTACCCAGAGTGCAGCTAATGGGATTTGACGCTGGCTTTAATTTTAATGAAGAAAGTTGCCAGTAGCAACAAAACTGTCAGCAGCAGCCAAGCACCATTAATAAAGACCCAGACAACATTAGTGGCACGGCAACAGTACAAAAGGTTCCCCCCCAGTTCACGCTGTGCTAAATTGGCTGCCCAATTTTTCTTAAGTGTTCATACTATTTAGAAGACAATTTATTAATTTTTGCCATCCATTGTCAGTTGACAGGCCATCATTTTGCATCCCGAATTTTAGATGAAAACTAATTGAAAAGACTGGCAGTATTTATGAGGGTATTATTTGTCAATTATGGCTGCTGCTGATACTTGGTCCCACCAACTTTAAAACCCCCATGCTCGGGCATGTCAGACAGATATTTTTTGTCATTTAAATGTTAGTTCTATGAAAGTTGCAAAACAAACAAAAACCCTCAATTACCTAATCAATTCACAAGGCTCCCCAAGGAATAGGGACAACAGTCCCCTCAACCCATACTCTAAGATCCACTGTAATATGTGAAAAGAAAGGAGCTAAGGTAGTCCAACAGAACCACAGAATTTTTCTTAAAACCCTTAATTACCTGAAATAAAAACATTTTTCCCTATTCACAGAAAAAAGTTAGAAAAAAAATAAATCCTTGGTGATGAGATATCCCCTCTGTAATTATACAGATTTATCACACACTCCTTGTTTTTCTGAGGTAGCACTCATCTATACAACCTTCTACAAAGATGGAACATTTTTCTTTCTGACCACTGGTCCTAGTCCTATTCTTGAAAAGGTTTATTGGTCCTGAAGGTATTTGCACTGGTCAAAAATTTTCTAACCACTGACAGTCACAAGACATCAATTCTGAAGAATTTCTAATTTCAACCACCTTCATTTCTCTACTTCTCTGATTCACCATTTCATGTGTATAGATTATTGCTTTATGTCATCTGAAAGTTGGAGTGGCTTTTAGTATGATGTGATTGTAAAGATATGTTGGCTGTTCTAGAAAGGAATACTTTATACCACTGGAAATCAGAGATTCCAACTTTCAAAGTTGATAAAACATCCCCCTCTAGGCAAGGGAGGCTCATAAGCAACTACATCTTTAAATTATCACTCGTAACATGGTCTAGTAGTGCCAGTTTTGACACTAGTCCAGAATCTCAGACAGGTATTATCTGCAATCTCTGATCTGATGTTGTCCACTTCTTTCAATCTATAACGTTTGTGCTTATATAGACCTCTTTTACCTTGTTCATTCCCCTGCCATAACAAGATTGTTATATTCTCTAAGGGTCAGCAAAAACTAAGGCCTAAAAAATCCCAGCTTTATAACAACTAGTTTTACAAATGAACTGCAAAAAATAGTTCTGAAATTTATCCTCAATCTTCATTTGTTTATTTAAAATCTCTTCTACTGCACTCATCACAAAAGAATCTTGGCATCTAACCTCTCAATGACTGTAGTCTCAACCACTCGTTAGTTAACAAAGCATTATTTCCATTTTACAAATGGAGAACTGAGTCCAAGAAATGTAGTGACTTGGGCAAAGTCACATGAAACAGTCTGTGGCAGAGGCAGGGATAGAAAAATCTCCCAAGTCCCAGTACAGTGCTTTAACCACATCGCTATCTTTCCCCTCAGTCTTGTAACCATCTTGCAAATCACTCTAGCCTAATTTTTGGAGTGGCGATAAAATTATTAGAATACATATTTAGCTTAAAGTCTGTTTTAGTAAGTGATTCACCCTTTAACATATTCTGTTTGTTTTCTTAGGCAGCAAACAAGAGGCAGCTAAAACATCGTGGTTGCATATCTTGGTTACTAGAGGAAATTAGTGATTACCCCCACCTCACAAAATGGATTTCACTGCTGTATAAGAAAATTTATATTTTTCTTTCCTGTGATCATGGTGAAGATGGGATTTGTCCACGACTGTTTTATGGAAGAAATTATGCCCAATTTGAATTCACAGAATGCTAAAATACTAAAGACATTAAAAGACATTTTACTAAAACTGCATGTACTAAAAAGTAACGTTGCACTACCACCATCTATTCAGTTATGTCAGCACAGTGAAAAAGTCTGAAACTCCTATGTTTTCCCCCAAAGATTACCCAAAAAGACATTTCACAGCATCAATTTCTTCTTATATCATTATAGCAGTCCAGTTAAGGATGCATCCATACTACTACTATACACCCTTTTTTCAGGGGGTACTATCAATTCTGCCTTAAAAATCTGCTTTTGGGCTAAAACTTGGGATAACCTAGATTCCTGACCCATTATTTTAAATGTGAGAACCTATTCTTCACACTTTTCTAAACATGGCAGTGTTGTGTTTCTGGCACAAAATGGCTCCCTGTTCTGCTCTTGATGTAGCTGTCTTTCAGAAGTGTGTTATGCTATCCTTATGTGGACAGTATACAGTCTGTAAAACTATTTGAGATCCTTCCGGGTGAGAGGCATTGTATCAGGGTAATCAATAGGCGCACCGTGGGCCAAATCCGGACTGTCAGGTGCTTTTGAATAGACTGTGAAATCTTTTTATTTACTTATTGTCATCATTATTGTGGGGTTTTTTTATTATTATTTTCTTCTCTGGAAGAAATTTGGACTGTGACAAAAATAATTGACTACCCTGTATTATATGAATGTAATGCAGGGCTGGTTTTAGTTTGAAGTATAAAGTCTAAACCTGGAAATATATTTTTGGGGCAATTTTTTAAATTACATGGGTATTACAGCATTTCCCCATTTAATATAAAATTTGCTCTTCTAGTGCTTTTGAGCTTTTTCTCAAAAGTGGCTGCAGATACACAAATACATTTTACATACGCATAAGCATACATATGCACAGTCACCAAAGCTATAATTAATTTTTCTTAGTCACTGCCCAGAGGTGAAATCTTTTGATTGTGAGCAAAACATTTTATCCATTTTTTGAAGACAAGGAGAATGGAAAGCACACTTTTTCAATTACAACAACCCTTGCCAACAGTCTTTAGAGCAGCTGAAAGAGCTGGGGGAGAAAGCAAACTAAAAACTTCATCTGTACTATTGGAGAGGTGGTAACCATGCACAATGTTGCTGGCCACTGTTGTCTTGGTTTTAAATAACCACAAAATATACAGTACTTGGTAGCTTTAACAATATGCTAACTGATTAAATATTTCTATACAATGCTGGAATTCTAACAGGCAGAATACATATGTTCTAAAGCATTCAACTTATTTAAAACAGCTAAGAGCCATTTGGGGAAGGGTGTTATGCTTACTTTCCTTTTAATAACAGTATCTTGGTGAGTCCTTCCTGAGTTTGAAGTAGATTTAAATTTGCCTTATGGTAGCCAGCAAAGCTAATAACTTGATAGTCAAACACAAATACTAGAACCCCACCACAGTAAATTAACTGACACTTGTCCCATGCAGCTTCAACCCCTCTAGGGAAACCCCACCATCCCCACCTTATTAATTATTTTTCGTTCTGTCCAAACTAATATATCTAAGGAATACATATTTTTGATAGCTTATAGAGGCCAAACGCAAACAAAACCAAACCTGGTCAAAGTCCCTCTCTTCAATGATAAAAATTAAGGAATAAACACCACAGTAAATTGTTTGTACTAATCCACTTAAAAAGAAAATCAGGTATCTCCAAATAGAGGCACACAAAACATTCATAGCTGTGAAAGAAAATGCTGAGGTTTACTAGTAAACTACACATTTTGATTCTTCTCTAACATGGTGCTGTAGTAATCGTATCAGATTGTTTCAAGTGAACTAACCAGCAAAATAAACTAACCACCTTGAAGCTGAAAAAGATACAGTTCTAGATGCAAGCAGTAAATTCAGTTGCAGGTGAATCTCTCTCATATGTTCCAATGTTTTGCTATGAATACTGAACTTATATTTTCAAAAAATAAATCTATATTCTGCTTATCACACTGATATCTGAGTGTGACCCAGATTTAAAGCAAAATGTAGTCCAATGGACTTGTCTTCACTCCTTCCTTTTATTACCCAGCTAAATGGAAGGGTACATGGAATTCCACATTCCTGAACTGGACTATATGCACATTCTTACATAACTGAAGAGGTTCAACAACAAAAACACTGTTAAAATTCAGAACAGTTAATTTTGTTCCTTGTGCCTTTTGATAATCTCAAGTGCAGATCTCACAACATAAGAAATATGATGATTGCTATGGCAGAATAGCAGTAGTGTTATAAGACTCTTTTAGCCAGCTGCTAGCTTATTGCTAGTCTTCTATTTTCACAAAATGTAACTGGTTTGTTGTGTCATCAGTAATCTCTCACATTCATACTACAGTCTTCAAGAAGGTTAATTACTATACTACTGCTTAAACTTTCAGTAAAATTCTAGTGTGGAAAACATACAAATGCTCAGTGAAGATTTCTGTTGCTTGATTCCATAAAGAATAGTCAAAGTCAAACTAGAAATACATGTTACAGCTAAAATTGCAAGGGAAAAGAAAAGATTTACCTATCTTCTTGAAAATGAATGGCAACCACAGGGGAGCAGGGCTTTACAGACCTGCAGAAAAATCAACTCCCCTCCCCCATTAGGAGATTCAGCTACAATTTTCTGATGTTCTCACCCAGATTAAGAAGAAGTGGCACTGATTGTAAGCTTGAAAGTCAATATTACAAGACACAGGAGTCTTTTCTTCTCTCATCTATAATTCAGAAACTCTAAATGAACAGAAACCCCCAGCCTTGTTTTTGAAAGCTACTCTTCTCCAGCAGTTAAACCTGTCTAAAACCAACTCAATGACATGAATCTACTGTAATCACAGCATGAAAGCGCCTTTTCTCCAATACATCTATAGAAGGACAATGCTTTGATAGAGGAAGCCATTTGACATACAAGTCCCCTTAATCGGGCTCAACAAGCAGATACCATCCACCTTGTATGTTTTGAAAATAAAGGTCCAAAGTTTGTACCCCTGTAAGCAAACTAGTCTAACCCACAATATGAGGGAGATAAGGTCACCAAAAGAAATGGTGTCCAATCTCATTTATTTTCTCTGTATTGTTATAGTGAATTGCACGGCAGAAGGAATTAAGGGCTCTTTGTAAGTAGCCTAACTTTCTGAAGGAATGCACCATTGCTGCATCTACTTTTTTAACCTCTTTGTTGCAAAGTGTCAGCAGTGTATCAGAGCTGTATAAAGAGACTAACAAACAGAAGCCGCTCTGCAGGCTATCGGTGGTCCAATCTGGAGTTCACCTATACGTAAACTCCTACTGCTAATTCATCATCCAAGCACCCGACAGCTAGGCTGATTGTAAGCCTTATAGTACAATAAGGGTCTCGGCTGACCACCAAAATCAGCAAAAGTGGGGAGGGGTTGATGGGCACAGTCCTGGAGAAGGCCTAAGATAAGTGCTGGCTGTCAGTGCAAGGACAAAGAAGGGCAGGCCCTGGGGAGAGAGAGGAGATAAAAAAAAATCTCAACAACTGCTTTATCTGATGAGGGTTATGGCTAATTAATTATAAACTCAATTACCTAACCCTTACTTCAGCAGTCTCTATTCATTAAGAGATAAAACTTGACTGACTGCTAACTTTCTCTTACACACGCACACACACACACAGCATGCCTCCTTCAAATTTGCACACTTTAACACATAATTTCTTAAGAAAGATCGCTAAAAGCATTCATACCTGCTAACTTTTTCCTCACAGGATGGAACATTTCTTTTTTTTTTTATTACCACCCAAAGCACCCTCTGTTGCACAATGGGAGGACAGCAATGCTCCCATGCTGTGAACTGCCATTTAAAAGCAAAAACCAGACATTAAACAATAGACATTAAGAACATCAAAGTCCCCTTTCACAGCTAAGTTTCTGCCTTCATGAGCTTTTGATCTATTCCACATTTTAAACTGAGCTTTTAATTTTGGGTGTTAAAAGTTTGGAAGCAGTCTAGAGTTCATTGGTACTCAACTAAACCTTATTCCTTCTAAGTTCAAAGTTAACTGGCCAAATCAAGTGCAGCTAAAGAATGAACACTTAAACCCTTAAACAAGCTAACACTCACTAGTATTCCAAACTGGGTTTTCCATGTAATATGTTGACAGTTTCTATTTTATCGCTATTCAGGTTCCATCTAAATTCCTGTGGTGCATGGCCTTTCCTTAGCTTAAGTTCCTGCCCCCTTGTCTTGTATTTTACTTCAGCTCAAACAGCCTTGTAGCATCAATCCACTCCATTCAATGAAGGCTTCTCTTAATCTCTTTTCCAAAGACTGCAGACCTGGTTTCTCTAACCTTTCTGAATAAGTGAGATCCTCAAGTCCTGTATCATTCTGGTTGCCCTCTACTGTAGCTTTTTCCATTTCTATAGTATCCTTTTTATAATAAGGTGACCAGATCTATACAGTATTTCACATTGTCTCACTGATCTCTTTTAAAGCAGAAGAATAATTTCTTCCAATTTGTACTATATATGGAAACTCTATTTGCTCATCCAAGCATTTTTGGTTTGCCTTTTTCTTATTGCTGTTAAGCACTATTTGGAAGGTAGTAATTTATCTACAAAGTAGTCTTAATTCATGACTATCTGTATTAAACAAGAGTTATTGTAAATTACATTCACTGTTCATGTTTCTCTGTACGATCATTTCATGACTTTGTCTACACTCAATTGCATCAGCCACCTTTCTTCCCACTATCCTTCATGTATTCTATAGTGCTCAAAGATATTAGAAATTTTTAAAAATACCTTGGAGATTAAATCTTTTTAAATTTGGAAATCTCTCTCTGTCCTCAGTGTTATATCAATACAATTGAAAAACCCATCTATAGTGATTTTGCTCAAAAAAATCCCAATAGATTTATTAGGCATGATTTCCATTTTGTGAATCCATGCTCCCAACCTTTCATTGAAAATGACACAGTCAAGTTAAAACTGATTTATTAAAAACTAAATATTTGTAGCGGTTACCAAGACTTTAAATTATTAAAACAAATAACTTGAAAAATCAAAATTACTTTTAACCACTAACACAGAATATTTGCTTTTTGACTTGGATAATGAAATCCAGTTTAGACAGTTTCACTGCAATTTTAGGCTATCATGCACTAATGCAGTACTATAATGGTGCAATGGCAGCATTGCAAACACTGCATGAGGAAGGTGAAATTCAAGACAAACTGTTCATCAAGATATTTCTACCAATCAAACTTTCTGATATGTTCTTTTTATAAAATCTAAACATTAGTCATTAAATCTTGCTCCTTAAGTATGCCCCTCTGCAGATTCAGTTCTGGACTGGTAACCCCTCTGTAGAATACATGCTCAAAGTGTAGTTTTCTGGGTTCTCCCTATATTCCATACACTTCTCATTTGGTTTGCCAGGGTCACAATTACCTTGACAACTACATTGCTATGTTTACTCCCATCAGTCCGTGTCCTACATTGCCTAAGTAGCTGACATTTTTTGTTTTTTCGTTTGCTCACAGATCTGTACATCATGTTGCTCCTTCACATCACAATCTGTAACCAGTTTTCAAAGTACCCTCAAATTCAGAAAGGAGATTTTGATGTAAAAGCATGTTTTTTTAGGGTTCTTTGACCTCAATATATTTATCACTAATTTAATACATTGAGAAGAACCTGTTCCACTTCCTTGACCTTTAACAATTCAATAAAAAGTCCAGTAGTTAAGAGCAATCCCTTGCAAAGATAAAATAGTCTTTTAAATCTCTCCAACCAGATTTTATTCTCTCTTTGAGTACCAAAGTCTCTCCTTCCTAACATACATGGATCTCCATAAATTTTCACTGCATTCCAGCAGTGTTGTGACCTCTGGTTAGTAGGTTCACCAATGGCTACAAAGAAGTTCATAGCCAGAATTCAAACTCGACATCTTTGTAAGTTTGTTTGGGAGAAATGACTTTTTAAATTTCCAAAATATAAGTTCTTTACCTCAACAGAAAACAAAGTATTAAGTGAAGGGCAGAAAGAAGGAGAAAGGAGCAGAGGGCTAGTCAAAACCAAGCAACTTTCCATTGAAAGTTAACTTGTAGCCATATCATTACACAATATAAACAGAATTATAGAGGCAATTGCATGTGCAATAACACCACTGCTCATCTTGCTCACCTCCCCACCACACTGACAATATTAGGTAAAAAAGAAAACTTCTCCCTTTCATCAATACAGAAGTTATTCATCCGAAGTTTATTATCTCAAGTAGTTTGATCAATACACTTCACCTTTATAGTACAGTTGTCCTTGTGAACAAAGCATTTTGTGTTTTATAGTGAGATGGTTATCATGAAAGCTATTCGTAGGGAAATTCTCTGCAGTTAAAAGTTTTTCCAATTAACTACATTTACCATAATTTAAGCCATAAAATGGTGGTTAAATTCCAGTGTTTTGTCCAAGAGTGGCACTAGTAACAGCACAGAAGTTGGTTAGCACAGATTTGGTTTCAGAAACCAATACATTTTTAAAAATTGAAACGAAATAAGTCTGCTAGCAGGGAGTGTAAGATCCATAAAACATCAGTTACAAATACACACAAAATGCATGAGTCAGAAGGAAGCCTTTGCAAAAACTTCAGAGAGAAGTTTTAAAGATCCCACAACACAACACTGTTCCCGTCTATAAACATCTCTCACAATCATGCAATTTTAGCACTCTGCAATCACTCTTCCTGTTGTGAGTTTTCACATTTCTGTTAAGGCTTTTAAATGTGTAATCTCGCTCAGCTATTAACTTCCATCCTTTATCCTTTTATACATATGGAACATATTTATGAAATTGGAAGGCTAGAAAGAAGTCATTCAACATTTTGGATTTTTCAATCTGTTTTTCATGCCAATGCACATACATGAAGATCTCACAAATAAGCGTCGGGCTACAGAACTTCAGACTGTCAGTATCAAACTGTTCATTTGAAATAATTACTAGTAGTTTGTCCCCCATTCAAAATCTTCAATATGTTTAAGTATTTGCAAAACTAAGGGACTGATAGCACATCTAGACACATGGGCTGGTGCAGGTAGATTGACTTCACGCAAGCTTCCCCACACAGCTCAGTCACGAATACCTGAATTTCTGTCACTAATCCTAGCAAGCAACCTTCTCCGGTTTTTGCAGTCCTGGGCACCTCTTCAAGAAAAACAACTGGCAATGATGCCAAATTGGGACAAACTGAGTAATTGACACAGTATTTGAACCCAGAATTTTAGTTGCAAGAGCATAGAGTATTAGCAACAAGTTACTACAAAAAGAAAAAGGGGTTATTGGAAATGTAACCACAATAAGCATGTTAGCAGGATGATTATCCTCACCAAGTGATGGAATTTCTTTAAAAAACTTGATTAAAAAATAAAAATAACAATTCCTTGTAAGAGAGCCTCAGAACAAACTTGTTCACTGAAGTCACATCAGCACTTTTAATTGGTCCTTGTTGGCCAATAGAAGGAGACATTTGCAACTTTTCCCAGGAAATTATATTCTAAATCCTTCATGAGGTGGACCTTGTCCTTTTCGCAAGAAACTTGATAGCAGTCTTTAGTATTCACTGGCATAATTAGGACTGCAGTTAATTTCATTAAATTCTCTTGCTGCTAAATGAAGCAGATTATGAGACATCTTTTATTGCAAGGCGTGAAATTACAGCCTGTCAGCTGCCAATGGTAGAGTAAAACTAATGAATTACAGGGTAAATAACACCAGAATTAACCAGCCAATTTAACATAGCACAGAACAAAGTCATTTTTACTTTGAGCTCTAACGAACAACACCGCCAGGATACCTGCTTAGTTCAGATGAAAAGGGAAACTGCTTCAAGGATCTTCAGGAAACTAAATAACAAGGGCAAAGCTATAGTTACTACAAGTTAAATGCCTTTAAAACAAAACTAACAACACTATGATAGATTATATTTCTCGCATCTGAAGATCATAGAAAGTAGTACACACCCACAGATCACTATTAAAGTAGTTAGAATGTTGCACTGGCAAGTAGCTAACGTTATTGTAGTTCCAGAGGGGTAACCGTGTTAGTCTGTATACAGCAAAAACAATGAGAGTTCTGTGGCACTTTAAAGACTAACAAATTTAATATTTGCAGGCATAAGCTTTCGAGAGACTTCATCTCTCTTCTTCAGACGCAGTAATACAGAAAATAGGTAACACAGAGGCATGTTATTGTAGAATTTCTTACACCTGTCATAGGAAGTACACTGAAAATTAGGAAAAATTAATTGTAAACATTTTAACCAGTTTAATGGTGACAACTGAATGGGCACACACAACCCTAAACAAAATACGTGTTAGCTAACATTTCTTCTTGAGAAATGCAACACCAAATTAATTTAATAATAAACTGCAACACAAAATTAATAATTTAAAATAAACTGAACTCACCAGTTATTATGTTTACACAGACACCCGACTTAAAGTGTCGTTCATTAACACAAACTTATAAAGTGCACATTTCGGAGCGACACCACAACTACTTTTATTCCGCTCCTGTAATGGTGTCAGCCTCCAATCTTTCCTTCTTTGTTTCTTTTTTTACAGGGGGTATGTCTACACTGCAATTAAACACCCATGGCTGGCCCGCGTCAGATGACTCAGACTCAGGGTGCAAGGTTATAAAATTGTAGTTCACATGTTCAGGCTCAGGGTGGAGCCTGGGCTCTGGCACCCGCCCATCTCATGTGTGGCCTGCAATGTTTTAAAACGCCAGTGTGGTGATATAGTAACAATTACAGCGACCATCCTCCTACCTTTCTTTGATTATAATTTTAAGGGTTGTCACCAACTGGCAGCACATATAAGTTGGCAAATATAATAGCAACCTGTTTATCAATATTTCTATAATTTGTACTATTATGTTAATGCTCAAATACCAGGGTGACAGGCACTTACAAAACTTGAACATACCCACAAAACAGTCATTGCTGCAAGATATCTTTGTGGCCAAGAGCTCAGCAGGATTTAGAAAGGTATTAGATCAACATATAAACAGAGTTACAAAACTATATATGAAAAAAATTAACAGGATTTTTAAAAGGAATATACAAGCTCCAGGGTTAAAGCCAACCTCTGATTACTGGGGATTAGTGGAGGAAATTGTCCCTGCGGGCAAGTTATCCCACAACTGCCTATTGGAGGGTTTCTTTTATTTTCTTCTGAGACATTTAGTAATGGCCTCTGTTTATGACATCATACTGAACTGGTTTCCCCACTGGTCTTATCCAATATATTAATTCCTATGTTCCTATTTTGCAATAGGAACTTTAATGGAATCAGGGTCCTGGCCACCACAAGTGTTCTCCCATATGCCCTTCTTGCTCCCCAAGTAACAAGCCCGGCCAGTACCCTTTCCTCCTCCATGATCATCCCTCCCCCTCCCCATCCACACTTTTTCTTCTACTCCTGGTGCTTACTCTCCTCTCCTCCTGCTTCCCTTTGCCCCACTGAAGCTTTCGGTGTTTACACATGTATTGATTTTTAACATTTAAAATGTGTTGAGGGCAGTAGATGGGAAAGGGCTGAAGGAAGAGGAGGGGAGACCGAAGAAGTGTTGCTGGGAAACAGCAGAGCCATGTTGTGGCTCGATTTCTCTTTCCTATATTAGGAATATTTCCTATTCATATGCAGGCCAAAAAAACGTATCCGTATATAAAAACAGCCAGGCTGTCTAAGGCAATATACACTACAAAGCCTACAGTCTCAGATCCCATATAACTGAACACATTATTACAGAGGCAAAAGCTGTAATAGATTGCTGATGGGCAAACCAATTGCACAGGAAAACTTTTTATTGCCAAGCTCTTTAATTTATGAAATCTCTCTCATTTTCATAGATTTATCTGATTTATTTTAGAAAGTGCCGGTAGTTACATACGTCACCAGGATGTCAGATCAAAGTGTTGATAACAAAGGGTGACCAGGCAACAAAATGGCAGATGAAGTTCAATATTGATAAATGCAAATTAATGCACATTGGAAAAAATAATCCCAAAATTATACATAGAAAATAATGGGATCCAAACTAGCTGTTACAATTCAAGAAAGGGATCTTGGAGTCATCATGGATAATTCCCTGAAAAAATCCTCTCAGTGTACAGCAGCTGTCAAAAAAGCTAACAATGTTAAGAACAATTAGGAAAGGGCTAGCTAATAAAACAGAGGATATCATAATGTCATTATATAAATCCATAGGACGCCCACACCTTGAATACTGCATACAGTGCTGGTTGCCCCATCTCAAAAAACATATGTTAGAAATGAAAAAGGTAAACAAAGGGCAACAACAATGATGGCATGGAACAGCTTGCATATGAGGAGAGATTAAAAAGACTGGGACTCTATTTTAGAAAAGAGATGACTAAGGGAGGGGGCTATGACAGATGTCTATAAAATCAGGAATGGTGCAGAGAAAGTAAATAGAGTTGTGCACACAACACAAGAACCAACAAATAAATAAGCAGCAACTTTAAAAAAAAACACATAAGGAAGTACTTCTTCATACAAAGGACAATCAACCTGTGGAACTCCTTGCCAGGGGATGTTGAGAAGGCCAAACGTATAACTGTTCAAAAAAGAATTAGGTAAGTTGGAAGATAGCTCCGTCCAGAGCTATTAGCCAAGATGGTCAGGGACACAACCCCATGCAACCTCTGACTACCAGAAGGTGGGACTGGATGACATGGGATGGATCACTTGATAAATTGCTCCGTTCTGTTCATTCCTCAAAACAACCTGGCACTGGCCACTGTTAGAAGACAGAATACTGGGCTAGATGGACCACTGATCTCTCCCAGTATGGCTTTCTTCTGTAACAGTGATTATGCATGTGCAAATTCAACAGCTGCTAATCTAGTACTAATTTACTATCATGACTGATGAGGTGGTGGAGGAGGTATACCATGCAAAACCAAAGGATCAGACCTTAGGTGCAATCAGGGCAGTTCTTTGCCAAACACTGACTTTGATGTTTTGAATACATTTTCAGTAGATGCATAGGTTTCATTCTAATACTGGAAGATGTATGTTTGACTACTCTGCTGGAAATAGCATTGAAAAGCTATGCCTCAGTATTTTTAATTTTCCAATACTTTTTCTTTGAAAATACTTTTAAGAGACAGTTTCTTATTAAAAGCACACCACCCCATGTATCCTTATTTTTATGCTTTTTGAATTCATTTCCGTGGAACTATTTTTCCAATCTAGGCACAATTAAATTAACAGACACGACTTGCATTCTGGGATTCCTAACATATATACCTTTTGCCGGAGGCTATAAACACTTACGTGTTTGGGCATGGAATGATGTTATAATTTTGGTTTATGATATACTGTATGTTTCCTAGATCAGAGGGTTTCAACTGGGGGTACACAGAGGTCTTCCAGGGCGTACATCAGCTCAACTAGATACATGACTACTTTTACTAACGGCTACATAAAAAGCACTAGCAAAGTCAGTACAAACTAAAATTCCATACATTCAATGACTTGTTTATACTGCTCTATACACTATACACTGAAATGTAAGTACAACATTTATATTCCAATTGATTTATTTTATAATTATATGGTAAAAATGAGAAACGAAGCAATTTTTCAGTAATAGTGTCTGTGACACTTTTGTATTTTTATATAGAATCATAGAATATTAGAGTTGGAAGGGACCTCAGGAGGTCATCTAGTCCAACCCCCTGCTCAAAGCAGGACTAACCTCAGCTATATCATCCCAGCCAGGGCTTTGTCAAGCCTCAGCTTAAAAACCTTTAAAGATGGAGATTCCACCACCTCCCTAGGTAACCCATTCCAGTGCTTCACCACCCTCCTAGTGAAAAACTTTTTCCTAATGTCCAACCTAGACATTCCGCCCTGCAACTTGAGACCGTTGCTCCTTGTTCCGTCCTCTGCCACCACCGAGAACAGCCTAGCCCCATCCTCCCTGGAACCCCCTTTCAGGTAGTTAAAGGCCGCTATCAAATCCCCCCTCACTCTTCTCTTTTGCAGACTAAACAAGCCCAGTTTCCTTAGCCTCTCCTCATAAGTCCTGTGCTCCAGCCCCCTAATTATTTTTGTTACCCTCCGCTGGACACTCTCCAACTTGTCTACATCCTTTTTGTAGTGGGGGGCCCAAAACTGGACACAATATTCTAAATGCGGCCTTACCAATGCCGAATAGAGGGGAAAAATCACTTCCCCTGACCTGCTGGCAATGCTCCTCCTAATGCAGCCCAATATGCTATTAGCCTTCTTGACAACCAGGGCACACTGCTGACTCATATCCAACTTTTTATCCACTGTTACCCCCAGGTCCTTTTCTGCAGAACTGCTGCCTGTATCTGATTTTGTAAGTAAGTAGATTTTCAATGAGGTGAAACTTGGGGCTACTCAAGACAAATCAGACTCCTGAAAAGGGTATAGTCATCTGGAAAGGTTGAGAGCCACTGTCCTAGATTACTGGATGGTGTCTCTAATGCTTTTTGTTCTTTGAGTTTGTTGCATTTAATAACAAGTTTGTATTTTCAATCTCTCATTTTATATAAGGAAGCATTTTGTGTATTTGATTTATCACATCTGTATTTTGAGTGAAACATCCTTATATCAGCAGCACCTTTTCTAATGCCGGCAAATACAAGTTAAACAAAACATTAAAATGATAGCCTCTCTCTATCACTAACATGAACTCAGTTCATTTATACAAAACCTTCGATTTCAGGTTCTACAATCTGAACAATTTCTTTAAGAATTTTTCAAAACAAGTGAGTTGTTTTTGGTTTTTATAGAATTACATGAAAGCTCTGTGTTCCATGTTTACACTATACTATTTTAATAAACTTTTTCTCTCCAACACTTATGGAAGTTTCTGAACTCAAAGACATCTCACAATTACACATTTTTCTGAAATAATCACTCAGTACAGTAGCATATTAGGTGTTAATCTAGCTACTTGATTTGTATCTCTTCTCCAGTCCTCTACGCAATCATTTAAATACTGTCATTCATAATAGATGATATACTGTACTATAAACCAACTCATGAATGATACCGCTCAGTTCAATGTATTTTACTGTTGTGCCAAAGAATCACAGAAGTTAGAGAAGGAAATGAACTATCTACAAACGCAGGATTCTTCTTTTCAGTATATTTTCTATCTACTTTTAAAAGCATAAGTGATTTGGCTTCTATTGTTTCCCTACTGAGAATATTTCACAGCCTAACAGATACTGCAGTAAGGAAGTTTTTCCTTAACATGGCTGAAGTTTTCATTCCATGTTGTTATCCCACACTTTTTATATAATTATATGTATATAATGTAAATATAAATAGTTCTTCTCTTCCTTAGCATTTAGACCCTTCAAATCCCTGTATACTCACCACTGTCCCCAGCAGTAGTCTACCTAAGCCAACCATAATTAGCCCTTTTGATCTTTTAATGTATGATGCGAATTATTTTTTTTTTTATGTTGTCCTCCCACGGATGGCCATAGTGTTTACTACTACTGCCAGCTAAGAAAGTATCTTTCAGCTAAACAAGCCACAGAGGTCTGTTTTTGGAGCTAAAACCTTGGGTTCACTCTCATGCTGCATGTGCAGTTTCACTAATAGCCAATGAGTCTGTTTATTTAGCTCATGGATGTCTCACACCATACTAGTTTCTCCAGCTGCCAGTCTTTTTTGTTATCCTTGTTTGAACACCCTCAAATTTAACAGTATCTGGAAATATGATGCCCAGAAATTAACTGAAATTTCAGGTATAGTTGGATAACAGCTATATACACATCCCCTTGTTTGTGACGTGACGTGTGTGGGTTTTTGTATACAAGAATCTATCAATCTCAAACATGGACCGGTTTTGCACCCATCTCCCCATTGCAAACTCAAATCTAACATGCTGACCACTGACACCTCTGCAGCTCTTTCAGCACTACTACTTTCCAGGTTTCTTCCTCCTATTTAGCCTTTGCCCCTAAAATTACCCACAGCTTGGCTACCCCTCTCCCCCCCCCCCATAGTTTAGTGGCAATGAGGAGTGGGCTATTCTAGACAGCTCAGCAGCTTTTTCACCAGTGCCACAAAAAACTTCTCAGAGAAAATCCAGATGACATGGCGGTTGACATGGTGGCAGCTATCATTGCCTTGGGCATAGTAGTGTTCTCTTATCACTGCTACCATTAATGAAATTGCACTAGTGGGAGCAACGGTGAGAAACACCAGGAAAATAAGCCTTAGCATGCTACTGAGTATATGTGGTTAGGATTATTGTTGCCTAAAAATATTAGCTTGCACTTTTACTTTTAGCTTGCAGTGATTTTCTATCACTGTTTCCAGACTTTGTCCCTTTTTATGATTTTTCTGTCCCAACTGGTGTTTGGAGTTCTTCCTAATTTAGCAGAATCTGTGAATCTCATTAGTCTGGTTGCTCCGTCTTTCAGATCATTAACAATAATTTTAAGTAGAAAAAGACAGAATACTAATCCCTGCTCTATCCAGCTCGATAACTACCACCAACCCAAGCCCTCGTTTACTTTTTTATTACAATCTTTTAGACAATTTTCAATCCACATAACTGTTTTTGGCCAAGCTAATTTGAATTAATTTTTCAATTATGATTTAGTGAGACAGTGGCAAGTGCTTTACTAAAATCCACATATTTTACATCTGTTGCGTTCTCGTCATCCACTAATTTTGAAATTCTATCAAAAAAGCAATCAAGTTTGCCTGGCAAGATTTATTCTTTATAAACCATGCTGCCTAATTACTCATGGCTGTATTATGCTGGCCAGGATACTGAGTGTTCATATTGCCTCTATGCTGTGTTATTCCTTAAACATACAATTGGGTGTAAAATTAATAAAATCTCAAGTATTTGCTACCAACCTCTTTTTTTGGACAGCTCTCAAGGAAGTATGTTAATGTTATGCTATGAACGTAAAGAACGGCCATACTCGGTCAGACCAATGGTCCATCTAACCCAGCATCCTGTCTTCCAACAGTGGCCAAGGCCAGATGCTTCAGCGGGAAGGAACAGAACAAGGAAATTTATTGAGTGATCCATCCTTTGTCATCCAGTCCCAGCTTCTAACAGTCAGATTTAGGGACACCCAGAGCATGGGGTTGCATCCTTGATCATCTTGGCTAAAATCTCTCCTCCATGAATGTATTTAATTCTGTTTTGAACCAAGGTATACTTTTGGCCTTCACAATATCCCCCGGCAACGAATTCCATAGGTTGACTGTGCTTTGTATGAAGGAGTATTTACTTTTGTTTCTTTTAAACCTGCTGCCCATTAGTTTCGTTGGTTGACCCCTGGTTCTTGTGTTATGTGGAGTGGTAAATAACACTTCCCTATTCACTTTCTCCACACCTTTCCTGATTTTATAGAACTCTGTCTACAACCCCTTTAGACATCTCTCTTCTAAATTGAAGAGTTCTGGATTTTTTTAATCTATCCTTATATGGAAGCTGTTCTATATCCCATATCATTACTGTTGCCCTTTATTTCTACCATCGTTTTTTTTAGATGAGGTGACCACAACTGCATGCAGTATTCAAGGTGTGGGTGTACTATGGATTTATAGAGTAGCATTATGATATTTTCTGTATTATCATCTATGATTTGTTATTCAAATAATACATATATTAGTTCCAGAGGGGTAGCCGTGTTAGTCTGTATACAGCAAAACAACGAGAGTTCTGTGGCACTTTAAAGACTAACAAATTTAATATTTGCAGGCATAAGCTTTCGAGAGACTTCATCTCTCTTCTTCAGATGCAGTAATACAGAAAATAGGTAACACAGAGGCATCTTATAGATATCCAGGTGCATTGAGAACAATGGGGGAGGTGGAGTCCGGTACTTAAGACCTAATGACGACCATTGAGTAGGGGGTGAGAATGGGTGAGCAAAGTAATTTATCATCATCATTAAAGATCTACAACCTATCCTAGCAGATGATCCATCTCTCGCTCAGGCAGTGGGTGGCAGACCCATCCTGGCTTACAGACAGCCCCCCAACCTGAAGCAAATACTCACCAGCAACCATACACCCTACAAAAAATCCTACCCAGGAACCTATCCCTGCAACAAACCCCATTGTCAGCTCTGCCCACACATCGTCTCTAATGACATCATCACTGGTCCTAACCACATCAATCACACCATAAGGGGCTCATTCACCTGCATATCCACTAATGTTATATATGCCATCATGTGCCAGAAAGGCCCCTCTGCCATGTACATTGGCCAAACTGGACTATCATTACGCACAAGGATAAATGGACACAAATCAGACATAAAGAACAACAACATCCATAAACCAGTGGGAGAACACTAATTCCCCAGGGCATTCTGTCTCTGACCTGAAAGTTGCTGTACTTCTCCAAAAAAACTTCAAAAACAGACTTCAAAGAGAAACTGCTGAGTTAGAAATGATCTGCAAACTTGACACATACAAACTGGGTTTAAACAGAGACTTGGAGTGGCTGTCTCACTACGGAAGGTAAATTACTTTTCTCACCCCCTACTCAATGGTCATCATTAGGTCTTAAGTACCGGACTCCACCTCCCCCATTGTTCTCAATGCACCTGGCTATCTATAAGATGCCTCTGTGTTACCTATTTTCTGTATTACTGCATCTGAAGAAGAGAGCTGAAGTCTCTCGAAAGCTTATGCCTGCAAATATTAAATTTGTGAGTCTATAAAGTGCCACAGAACTCTCGTTGTTAATACATATATTGTTAGAATGCTGGAGCTTTCATCTTCAGTTATTGTTAGAATGGTCAGTGTTCACAGCTTCATTTCTTCTTAAACTAACTTGGGTAAAATAAGCTTTAAATTACTTTAAAAAACTGCATTGCTGGATTCTCTCTTTTAAACTTGGATTTATTTTAAGTGTCAATATCTGGCGTATCTGCTGAGGCAGCTTTATAGGTGTACTACTAATTACTGTAGTTGGAAGTTTCTGGAGAATAAGGGCGAGAGATTGCAAATGGATGCCAATTCTTTGTATATTACTTGGAGTAAGAATAGGCCAAAACCTTGAATTTTGTCCATAAAGAACAATATTTCAGTGGAAGATATTCTAACCCTCACACAGCCACTCTTTTAGAAGACCTGCTACAAGGCAGTCATTCAGTGCAGCATAAACTGTGCAAATGCTTTTTCCAGGGTGACTAGCACTTCTTCCCTCTCCTTTAGCTTCTTTTAATTGGCCATTATTACTTGCACCCTGTACACTCCTCTCCTCACACATTGCTCTGCTCCAATTTTATAGTACAGTGGGCCATCAAATACTGATTTTGATTGCATATTATAACCACAGAATTAAAGATAGCAGAAAATTTATGGAAATATTTTTATGTCAAAAGTTTGCTTAATTCAAAAAATCAGGCTAAAGGGCTTTAAACACTTGCTGTTCAGTTTACTCTTTTGATTGCTTTACCCCTATGTAAATCAATTTGTTAATGTTCCTTACAAAATGCATGAGCCAGTTATACTGACAAACACACAAAGCTCATTCGTAATTAGCAGTTAATTAGTAAGAAGGAACAGATGCTGTTAGAGTTTCAGCAGGCGAACAGGTTCTGTAAACAATGCTTATAAATCTAAATGAATTTATTAACCACAATGCAACTGTCAACATTTTGTTGGCAACCATACAAATATGGTGGAATCCCCAAAACGTCTTTACAACACATTAATAATCATTCTGTCAACCAAACTCTATCAGGCAATTTGACTTGCTAACAGTCATCCTCCTTCTACTTAATCTTATATACGTCACTGATCACCATCCTAATTCCCCATCTATACCCCATGATGAAAAGACTCTGGCTCCCAGAATTTTAATGTATTATAAATTCTCTCTCTCTCTCAAAAGGCATCCCCTGAAACCAAGGAATTTTTGCAGGACACCATGGTGTATTATATACTGATGATGGTTTGAATGAACTTCCATGTACAGAGCCAACACGTGATACACAACTTCAAAACAGAAAGTCTCAATCCTGAGGAGTTTGCTGTAATTACAATTCTCTCTTTATAACAATTCTCTCTTAGAAAGGGCTCATCACTATGAAAGCATCTACAAATCTCATCGGTTGTTACCAATCATCATTCAGAAATCTCATACACTCAATAAGCTACCAAGTGATTCTATAACTTTTTTTAATGGCCTGGGTACATGTAGATGACTGAAATAAAGAGAATACCCCTTCTAAGCATTTTCTAGATGTAACATGGAGAAAACAATTCAAGAAACACCCTCTTATGGCTGTATTAGTCACTGACCTTGGGCTGGAGGACCAGATCTCAGCCTTGGGGTGCCATGAGAACCACCTTACTGACCTCATGCCTGTCACACTTCCAGATGCTACCATAACTTATTACAACACTTTAGCACTGAAAAATCATAAGAAAAAAATGTCATTTTATAGCTTCCTTTGTTGTTGTCTCCACAGCTTTCAATCACTCCCTCCTCTTCTTCCCCAATACAATCTCACATCTTTCTCCACTAAATGATGAAAAATTAGATCATTCCTAATCAGGTGAAGGTCTCCCATGTGTCTCTGCACTCACTGGAGAGATTGCTTCATTATCTTATTGCAGATACCAGCTAGGGACGGCGCCTTATCAAGGGGCTAACAAGCTTAAGGAAGCCAGTCTGGTAGCACCAGGAGTGGATGGAAGGGACAACAGGCAGCCTCTGCTGGTATCTCCTTGAAAGCTGGAGAGAAACCCAGACTGCAGTAGCTTGAATCCTCAGCACTCCAGAGGGTGAATCACCGGCTTGTTGTCCCCTTGTTCTAAGAGACCTTTTGCAATCTTGGAAAGTAAGAACATAACAGAAGCAGCAATTGTTTTGTTAATCAGTGATTAGTGATTTTCTTTTTAATATCACCAACTTTAACCCCCCGTTTCTAGGTACACGTGCAGGCCCTGACAACAACCTCCTTAACTCCACACATCTAGTCTCCGTACTTCCCATGTCTCTCCCCTGGCTCTGTAAGCATTGCTTGTTCTCATCATTATTCTACTCCCAAGCAAAGCTAGCAGAGCCCATATTACTTCCTCTGGAAATCTGGTGATGCATGTGAGCTATTCTCAGACCTGCCTTGCCAACCAAGAATCATTAGCTGCCAGTTATAACTCAGTGATTCTTCCCCAGCTGTTTTAAAGAGAAAGAAAAGTTTATTCGGCATTGGTGAGGCCGCATTTAGAATATTGTGTCCAGTTTTGGGCCCCCCACTACAAAAAGGATGTAGACAAGTTGGAGAGAGTACAGCGGAGGGCAACCAAAATGATTAGGGGGCTGGAGCACAGGACTTATGAGGAGAGGCTGAGGGAACTGGGCTTGTTTAGTCTGCAAAAGAGAAGAGTGAGGGGGGATTTGATAGCGGCCTTTAACTACCTGAAAGGGGATTCCAGGGAGGATGGGGCTAGGCTGTTCTCGGTGGTGGCAGATGACAGAACAAGGAGCAACGGTCTCAAGTTGCAGGGCGGGAGATCTAGGTTGGACATTAGGAAAAAGTTTTTTACTAGGAGGGTGGTGAAGCACTGGAATGGGTTACCTAGGGAGGTGGTGGAATCTCCATCCTTAGAGGTTTTTAAGCTGAGGCTTGACAAAGCCCTGGTTGGGATGATATAGCTGAGGTTAGTCCTGCTTTGAGCAGGGGGTTGGACTAGATGACCTCCTGAGGTCCCTTCCAACTCTAATATTCTATGATTCTATGAAAAGATTAAATTTGCGAAAAAGAAAAAAGCTCAGTATTACTGTTGGTCATAAGGCTATATGAGTTCTTATGACATTTACCTGAATTTTAAAATGGTTGACATATCCTAAGACGACAGAACAATTCAGGCTTTTCCTCACCCATTGTCAGATTCTTAGCAGCTTTTTCTTCATTTTCCCCTTAAACACTATGATGCTATCCTTCAATGTATTTTCCAACATTGTATCCTATTGACAATTGGGATAATATTTTCTAACAGAAGCCTAACCACTAAACCAGCTCAAATCTAACAAAACTCATTAAACAAGAAACTACCTTTTAGGTCTGCTGAAGTTGCTAACCTATATATACACCTTTACCAGCACAAATATAAAACTGAGAAATGAACAGTTAACTCATCAGTGAGCCATTTCCAAGCAGAAATTTCAAACATAATGCTGGACCCTCACAGATTACATTCTGACGTAAACTACCCCATTCCAAATGGAAGCATCATAGAGGCCATCATTTGGTGTCTTGGAAGATGTACATTAGGTTTGTTGATTGTTGCAAGTTTCTAGCCCCATATCGATGTTTAATTAAGCAAACTTGATTCTTGTGAAAAATACTTTGGAGAAAATATTCTGTCAGTATCTTACAGTCAGTACTGATTGATGGGATTGGGCACCAATAGGCACATTATTCTAGACTCTTGTTGGCCTTTAGTGGTAGAAATAAGAGCAGACTGCAGTATGAGAGATAGAAAACATCCTTTCTTGGGCCTCAAACATCAGTATTAACAGGAGGTCAAGTATTTTCAGAAAGGTGTTGGTAGAAGTCTACCAGTAAATCAGTATTTACAAGAGTTTTTCCAGGTTCTGGGTTGCGGTGGGAACCTCCAGCTCCTGGCAGTCATCCTCCTATGTCTGAGGGAGGGCGAAGGAAGCAAAATATTAAAAAAGAGACCAAGTGGAGGCAGATGCTCAGTTGAAGATACTGAATCACAGAAGCAAAGGAAATTGATGTTATCGTGGGCCATGAGGTATGCTTGTTAATTTGTGGGTTTCATGATGGCAATGATTTAATTAGAGTGTTAATCTGTCAGCAGGTAACTAATCTGCTTGCTTTTCACCAAATTCCCAGTGTATCTGGTGCAGGCAGAAAAATGCAAATTCTGCCAACACTGTGAGAAGTGTGTTTACCGCACTGTGTGTGCGCGCGCTGAGTTTTTGGAATGGGGATGGAGAAGCCAGGGAAATGTGTATTCCTGTTTAGCTGTTTCAACTGTCCAAACAGTTTCTTCATCTAAACCAGTCTCTTTTCCTTGGATTTGAATGAAATAATTTTGCCATGCACTAAGGTCTTCAGAGACCCGCATAGAGCTTCCTAGGAAAGAGCTGTTGAGTTTAAGCTTCTCTCTAGGTAGTATGAGAACAGGGGATATAGGAGAAGTGATATATTGAAATGTTACCTGTAGAGGGTAAACCCTTCTGAGGCCCACCATCAGCGATACCTACAGTGTAAATGTTAGCACTGACTGAATTAACAACAAGACTGGCAGGTTTTCATAGATTTATACTGAGTGGAAATCGTGGACTGTGGCAACGAAGATATAGCCCTTGCCAGTGGGAATGGATCAACCTCCAGATAGCCACCAATTCTGGAGTTATAACACCACATTCATCTTGGGGAATATAGGCCTCTGGCATGCTCAGGATTGGTGCAACAGAGGTCCATTGTTAGGATTAAGTACCCTTCAATGATGATAAAGTCTGCCTTTAAAGCAGCAGTCTGAGGGTATGTCTGTACTGACGGCAACAAGATTGCTACCGTCAGATCAACCTATCTGGATCGACTGAGTGGTCAGTGAAGACCCGCTCAGTCGATCCAGAAGTCGATGCAGTTAAACCACCCCCTCAAGTGGCGTAGCACCAAGTCAGCGGGAACACGGTTCCTGTTGGCGCAGTGCAGTGACGATGCCGCGCAGAAGGGAAGTACAGCAGTCGACGGGAGCTTGCGTAACTTCTGTCGACTGCCACTGAACCACCCAGTAAGTGTAGATCAAGGCTGAGTCAAGAAGGGTGAATAGTTTTGTTCTGAAGAGTCCTTTTGGAGGCCACAAACATTACTTATTAGTAACCCTGAGAATCTCTAAACACATTAATTCACGTGGACCCTCAACTTCTGTATAAGAAGAGTGTGACTCCTTAAGCCTGGAAGAACAAGCTGGAGAGACAGTAGGTGGTGAGGTAGGTCTCCTGGAGTAAGGCCACACTGACTTCCTCTTTCTTAAGACCGGTTGAGGCTTTATGCTGGGTTATTGTTTGAATGACAAAACCAAACCCCAATCCCAGAAAAAGAGCAAATTTGGAACAAACACTGATCTGTGTGTTCCGCTGAGATGGACTGTGCCCATTCACAATTCCAGTTCAATACACTCTCTGCTAAATGTACAATGTCAGGAGAATGGGAATGACTTAAAAGCAGCAGATCATAAACTTGATCATTGAATGCAGTCCTTTGCATGCAATCTATTTAGGATGACAAAGAATAAAAGATCCCAAATGGTCTTACAATTGCATCTCCAATGGAAACATTTACTTTTCCCCTCCCAATATTTGGCAGTTGTGCTGGGTTATTTCTTCTGAACTGGAAAAACAACAACAGAGCTATCTATATATCAAGTTCATTGTATTTATTCCACTATTTAGCATCATAAAGAACTAACAAAGGAAGCATCCTTTTAAACATTAGGAAAAGGTCCATTAAAACCAAGACCTGGAATACATTTTTGCATGGGATATCAGTGCAAATACTTAGGAGTAGTAGATGTCTTGATATAAAATATGAAAAATATTGTTAAGCACACACAAAAAATAGCCTTCACCCTCCAATTTAGCTGTATTCTAAGCAGGTACACATAGCTACACTGACTCCTCTGATGTAAGGGCACAGTTGATCTAATTGGAAAAAATATTTCAAGTGTTCTGGGAATAGTCACTGTTAACTGAATGCAACAACAAAAAAGGGGAAAAAAAGAGCATGCAGACCCGAGGGAATTACCAAATCAATTAACAACTAATTCAGGAACTAATTTCTGTATTGCCTCTTAGCACAAAACTGTATCTTTAATTTCTCCTGCAATAAGCATCACCATGATAGTCCTAACACACACTGACGCTTTAAATGAGTTTACAAGTATCTCTTTTTGATTGGCTATATAATATTATTTCTTCACAGTTCAATGGAACTGTAGCCAAGTGCTCTGAAATATTTAATTATACTTGTAGCAACCAGTTAACTATTTACAGAACCACAGTGAGTACAGAATATTTGTAACTGGTAATCAACTAATCAAAACCATAGCAAATTGTGGGTCCTCTGATTATAAACAATTGCAGAAGAATTACATGGAAGATTTCAACAATAAGAATATTTGAGTATGAAGGATATTTGTATTTCTGCAAGCATATTTTGGTATGCATCACTATGTGCTGGGAAGGGAGAAAAATTAGATCGACCTGCTAATCAAGAAGTTATACCACAAATCAGAGATACACAAACAGAAACAATATCTTAGCCACATTCTGACTGAGTTTTGGAGAGAGCTATTCACTACAGATATGAATTCTGAACTAAGAACAATTTCTTAGATGCTTGCATGAAAATATTGGCTCAACTCCCTCTCTTGCTAGGGCAACTTCTTTCTGCCTTTTGGGTTTATCTGATAGCTTCAGTCAGGTTCAACAGACACTACTGAAATCATCACGGACCACTCTAGTATGTCCCCAGTAGTGAAGTGGTCAAAGTCAGTGGAGGAAGGATAGTTAATTTGGAAGCACTACTGGCAGAGGTTAGATTATTCTTATAAATAATATCTGTGGCTGGGGGGAGGAAAATCAAGTATATTCTTAGTTTAATTGTTTATAGGGACCAAGGCTCATAAGCGTGAAATAGGAATTTGCAGCAGAAAGGAGAAGAGAAGTGCAGTAGAAATAAGTAATATGGACAGTGGGGAAATAAAGGAAGAGATGACAACTTTAGCATGTTATTCAAGGGTCAAAAAGAATTTGTATGTTTGAAGTGCAACACCAATGGATATTCACAAACAAGAACATTTATTGAAGCAGGGCTCTGAATAGAAAGTGGGATTGTGCAGCACTAGATGGCTGGGAGAGAAATTTTTGCTTGTCTGTCTTGTAAATTTAAAATAAATGAAACGATTCTGGGAAAACAACATCCTCACCACAACATCAGTCCAGAAAGGAGTATTTTAGGACCCCTCATCTTGGCATTCAAAATCAACTGCCTGCACAACTATGTATAACTGGCTAATCTAAAAAGAATTAGTAAATTCTGATTAAGGAACATTAGCTGGCAGTTTAACATAATCCAGATCAAGTACTCTATGTTGCACTGGTTGTAAGCATTTTATACACTCAGGGAAGGAGCTGTATGTATTCTCAAGTCAGTTTAGAGGAATACATGATACAGAGGAAATTTTCTGCTTCCACATAAAATTCAGTCACATTGCAAAAAGTGTTCAGTAAAATGCATGTAATATAAATATTAAACAAATAATTACAATCTAATATTGTCATTTAGAACTATAAAGAAACTTGCTATCTTCATCTTATTTGCAGTCAGTGCCCATGTAGGTTACTTAGAAAGAGGAAAGGTCATCCTTGTGAATAAGGCATCAGACTGACTCCAGAGATCAGGATTCTACAACCCACTCTGCCACAGATTTCTCAGGTGGCTTTAGGCAAGTCACTAAGGCTATGTCTACAGTAGAGATCCTACAAGGGCCCAAGTACAGCAACAGAAGGGTTTTTACCATCACTTTAATTAATCCACCCTTCCAAGAGGAGGTAACTTGATCAACAGAAGAATTCATCTATTGACCTAGTAGTGTCTACACTAGAGTTTAGGTCAGCTTAACTATAGGTCAGGTCAGGGGGTGTGAATGGTAAAATTTTAAGTGGAGCCTGGAGCTCTCTTTCTCTCTCTCTGTTCCTTGGTGCTCTTTTATAAAATGGGGGTATTAACATCTCCCTACCTGTGTAGGCTGCTGAAAGGACATATCATTAGCACTTGTCTATTGCTCAGATGATTAGCAAGGAGCACCATGAAAAGTCTAAGTGTTGTTGTAGCCCTGTTGGTCCCATCTCACCCATCTTGACTCTAAATAAAGTAGAAAGCCTTGGGATTCCTCCACCACACACACACCCCCTTGACCCCCACTCTGAAATTTGGGAGTCTGTCTTTCCTATAGTTGATGAATACAAAGTGGTAAAATGGATTTGTTCTTCACATAGTAATCCTACGAAAAATAGAGTATATCTAGTAGTCTTGGTAGTCTTCTGAGTTGTGCTCTCTCTTCAGTATCAGCTGTGAAATCTGCTTGTAATTACTATGTGTTTATGCTCTGATGCCATGGCTTTTTCTATTAATATTTTAGCAGTTTTATTGATGGACTCACATCCTTGGTACCTTTATACTGGGCTCTACCATCTGAAAGTTTGTGAGCCAGCCCCACAGAACATCATGCTAGTCGTGCTCCAGTTGCCAAGAAAGCTAGCAGGATGCAGATTCAATTACTTTATTCCTGGCAACGAAGAAGTCTGAGTTACAGGAACCTGAGTGGATCCTTTGCTTAGAGTGAAAGCAAAGTACCAGGCTTGTCCAATGAGATGACTAAGGGTCTGAATGTTTAGCTTGAAGTCTCAGGTGTCCCTTCAAGGAGTACACAAGTCAACCGACGGTTTGACTATTGTAACTTCTTCACTTCTCAAAGACAGAGTTAGGGATAAGAGAAAAGCTTGTTTTACAGTTTGATGGGAACACAGTTATATTTTATAATTCAACCTACAATTGTTAAATTCTAACATTACAGAGACAAAGTGGGTAAGGTAATATCTTTTACTGGGCCAACTTCTGCTGGTGACAGAGACAAGCTTTCAAGCTACACAAAGCTCTTCTTCTGACGTTAATTCTTTTAGCAATTTCTTTGTACATTCTTTGTGACTTCTCAGTTATTGTGTAAAGTTCTTCTTTAGTGCTGGTGTCTGCAAATAAATCTCAGCATTTTATCTTCCTACCAATACCTGGTGAAGTCTATTTTACTTGAATTAACAGCAGTAATATACAAATGAGTTTCATCATGTGCCCATCTGATCAGACAGCGATCAGAGAGACACACATACAATACAATATTGAGTCAAACATTTAAAGGGCTCCATGTTTTTCAGTTAAAGATTGCACTCATTTCAGAGGCACTGTACTAAACTCCACTGTCTTTTGCCTTCTGATTTAGGTTCAAAATATTTTGCTTTATGGCATCTTTTGGAATCTGATGATAATTTTTAGATTTGTGTTCTAATTTTTCAAATCTAGTGTCCAAAATCCCTCTGACATAACCATTCATTTAGGCATTATTTTCCTTGACATCTGTGTGGTATAAAGGAGAAGATTTCTCATTCCGAGACCTCATTTTCTTGACATGTAATGGTTGATATCTTTTTCTTCTTTTCCAGCTAAAGACATCCTACAATGCAGGAATTCTTCCCCATTGTAGAAATGCATTGAGAAAGGTATAAAATTACATCTTAAGGAGTGGAGGACATTGAGAGTTCGGTAGACATACCATAAATTTTAGAGACTTCATGTTCACAAATGATTCTGCATGGTATACAAATATGACCAACAATAGCGCACACAGAAAGCACGCCTGAAAGATGGAAACAACTAACTTAGAATGATTTAACTAAAGCAACCAATACCTCAGTTGCCACCTTCTTTAGGTGTTAGAAGCAATGTCTCTGGTGCAAACATAAGGACAAAACCTCAACCTTTAAAGATGTCCTGAATGAGCTGAACAGCAGCTATAAAAAGGTATACTTTCTGCAACAGCGGTTTTGATGAGAGCACAAAGCTGAGTGCTGCTTCAAAGGTAGGGGGCAAAAGCCATAAGCTAAGGGACTCATTTACCGATAAGCAATGAGGAAACAAACATTTCCACCACACTGTCAGCCTCAATAAAAGGCAAAATGATGAAAAATACAAAATTTGGAGACTCAGAAAGGAGACAAATACTTAATATTTACATTTACTCTCCCAGAGGAAATAGAAACAAATGTGCTGACTTTAATCTTTGAAAAATGGATTTCAAATATTCTGTAGCTAGACTAGTGTGATCAAGAGCAACACAACAGAAATGTTGTGGGTCAAGGTTAACAATGTAGCCATAAGAACTTCAGAACATGAGCTCTGTATGTATTTCACACATTGCTTGCTCAGAGGAACAGAGAAACTGTGCAAAGGAACATGCATTTGAGATTGGGGAGATACCTAGAGCTGAGTTTGATGGGTCACTAAGCAAATTGGTTACATTTTAGTTATGTTACACAGCCCTTGTTTTGGGCAACTGAAATAGTTTTAGGCATCAAGAGGTCCAGTTATATTTTGGTAGTTTGATTTGATATTACATACATACAAAGGAAAATAGTAGGTTAACCTTTGGACTCGACATCCAAGACAGTAAACTCTTTAATGCGCTTAACTCTCTCATCATCGTGAATCAGTTCCATTTCTGCAATACCAACTCCTTCACCTTGTCAAACTGAATGAATTAAACAGCAACAGTTCCTGCTAAGAAGGTCGCTTGTTTGGTTTTCTCTTTTTCCATAGTTTTGATATAAGCATTTACATCCATGAAACCTGCTGTAAAAACATTTGTTATTTATGGTGATAGTATGTTTCAGGTCTGACAATTGCCTGAAGCATTGCAGTGCTCTTTTGCTAGTGAAGAGGACTAATGAAATCAGTTTGACTGACTACATGTAGCTCTGGATCTCTTTTCAAAACCTATTTCAAAGATATTTCCATTGAACCTTGCTGAAATGTTGAAACAGTCATCTATAGAGGCCTAAATATTTTATAGGGGAAAATGTATTTAAGATGATACAACAGTGATACTACTTGGTTCAATAGAAGGGTCAGATTAAACAAATTATCTTATTATTCAGAACTAGACATTTAGTTGGTATATAGTGCCATAAAGTATTGCATCAAAAACTCACTAGCAAGAGTCAAACATTGGCTAAGATGAGGAAAGAAACAATTGCAAATAAGGCAGCACACTATGTGAGTTGCAGGAGAGTAGTGGACATGAGAGCAGAGAAATAAGGTGGAGTGAAGTCCGTTAAGAGCTGTGAAAATCCGAAAGGCAATTTTGAGTCAGATACAAAGGTAAATATGGAAAAGCAGTAAAGATGGCAGAGGATGGGTCTGATATGGCCCCACCGCTTGAAGCAAGACAGTGGGATGCAATGCCACTAGACTGGACACCCTGAAGTTAAAAGGGTGGAAATTCATGAAGACCGTACAAAAAACTGCATGAGGCAGGCACAAACATTTCATGGTCAAGATAAGAACAAATTCTAGTTCATGTGGTAAATTTAAGGAGTTTTTTTGGGAATGTTCATGCATTTATTTTAATTCTGAGCTGACAGTAAAACCAACAAAAATCCTTACCCAAAGGCAAAAGCTTTTGCACTAAAAAAAGGAAAATTCCTTCACCTGAACTATTGAATCGTTTTCTAAATATAATCTCCAGATGGTTAGCAAGTTGGAAAAATATACTTAGGTATGTGTTCAGTGATAAGTAAGGCTAAGATTTCATCACAGGTATTTTCAGGAAAAAAGTCACGGACAGGACACAGGCAATAAACAATAAGTCACAGAAGCCTGAGTCCCACTACCCAGGGGCTGACAGCCCGAGCCCCGCCGTCTGGGGCTGAAGCCGCAGAAAATCATGGAAGCAGTGATCGTCACGACCAACTTGTAGCTTTAGTGATAAGGAATGAAAAAAACAACTGTGTGTCCTTTATTAGAAAGGTTCTGATTTGCCTATACTGTTCTGTATTTTACCAGAAGATAGAAAAAATGAGGCACACAAAAGATTTCTGGATCCATACAGAAATTGTATTTTAATGTTAAACAAGTGGCTGGTCACTGACAGCCAGTGAAATGAAAAAGCAATAGATTTCCCTCCACTGTTTCAGTCTACCCATCCCCTCTTACAGCGCCTAACTATCTTTTGACTGGTCTCTACTCTGGTTTCCTCAGAAGAGGAGCCAAAGATCAGGCCAATCATCAGTGTACAATATTGATCCTTACTTGGATCCTTCTCAAAACGTCTATTATTGTTTTCTTTATTTAATAAGCGCCACACAATGCACCATCTCATGTTCCTCCAAAGCACCAGCCAGCTGAGGTCAGCAGGCTACAGCAGGTTGGAGAAGATCAGATCTCACATGTTTCCTTTACTTAAGTGTGACTTACAAAGGGAAAAAAAATTGTGTGTATGCTTTTGTCTTCTTTGTGGTATACTAAGCCCTGAACAGTTGTTTGTTACCACCTTGTAAAAATTTTTAAAGGTATTTTTCCCTGGGTTTTTTCTTCTTCTTTAGAAATAACAGTAATATCAAGCCTTATCCCTCCTGTTTTAACTGACAGACACCCTGGAGAACTGGAATGTGGGCTCTTAGTCCACCATTGAAGGAGCTGGACTGTTTAACAGAGACTTTCTCTACTTGTCATAGAAAACAGCAAGCAAAGTTTTAAACAGACTGTCTACACATTTTTTCCCATATAAACTGTTGCATTTCAGTCTGTTATTTATTACAGCAGTGCCCCAAAACTCTGAGTTCTGGACCCCACTATGATAGACACTGCAAACGTATGTAAGAGAGACATTTGTAGCCATGAAAAAATCACAATCTAAATAAACAAAACACAAAGAGTAGAAAGGAATGAGGCATGGAAAAACAAAGCAATGCCACTAGAGTCTCCGAGTACGAGGAACATAGAAAATATCTGATATTTGTAATTTAAGCAGTGGTCAAACAATTGAAACAAAAAACTTTATTTTGACTTTCTGTGCATTTTAAAATCAGAGCTGTTTTTCCTTAGGTCTCTAGACTTTTTCATTATTTTACTTATCTGTTTTCATGTGTGTAGGTCACACATTCAAAACAGACAACCAACCCCAATGGGTGTTCCTAGTATGCAACTATTCCCTATAGCACTGGTTGAAAACAGAATGTTTCCTGAAAGTATTCACAAAAAATGAATGAATGAACAAAATTTAAATGGTGGTATTCATTCAGAGTTTTTTGACAAACAAACAAAAGTTTCAAAACTTTTTGGAGGGATGGGGAAAAAACGAAACAGAATACTTTCTTCCTTTCTCCTGCTTTTGCCAATGGGGAAAAAAGAAAATTTAAGAGTGTTTTCAAAATAAAATATAACTTTTTGAAAAATTTCAAAATTATTTAACCGAACGAGTTCAGCCAAAGCACATTTTTTTTTGTGAAGAAAAGTTTTGTTTGTTGAAACAGCATTTTCTGTTGAAAGAAATTGACTGAATTTTCCACCAGTTCTAATGATATATTTCCTTACTGAAGTCAGATTAAGAAATTACATGTTCAAATTTGTTGGGACCATTATTTCAGAAGTGATAATGCATGCTTCCAAAAATATGGATTGGTTTTTAACAGAAGTGAATGTTTATCCAATGCAGTTACTTCACGTCATAATGACCAAAGGTCCCCCTGGGATCTTAGCATAGACATAAATATTTAAAGTGGATTTTTGTTTTGTTATGTTTTCTTAAGATGAGATGAGCTATACTGGCAAAGTACCAAATTCCAATAATCTTTCTAATATGTGTTGAATGCCACAAATTTCTAGAGGAAGAGGGTCATTCAGTTCATTGCCTAAAAGCCGTATAATATTGAGGTTTTAGACGGTGAAGAACCAACCATCCTTCCTTAATATGGCTATTTACAGATTGATAAAAATTACTGGATTCTGGTACCTCACCTTCACATCTTTAAATCTCGGAACAGCGTAGATACAGCTCTCTCTTCCTCACTACCTCAAAGCAGCTTATCCATAAATATGGCTTGTGTGATTTTTAGCGTTACCAGAAATCTTTACACTTAAACAAAATATGGCATTTGTTGTTATTTTAGGAGATGCATCAGGAATTTTTTTAAACCTTAATTTTGGGGCAAAAATATTATATTGGAAAGTGTGACTGAATGGCTCAAGTGTCATATCAAAAGCTATTTCCAACAAAGCCTGGGGTCTTCCAATTTTGGGTAAAAGGAGAGTCAAGGTTATACAGTTCAGTTATACAATAATATGAGCATCTGTGATTAAGTGCAAATGCCAAACACAAGAATCTATGAAACCAGAAAGTCAAGGCCAGCTCTTCCGTATTTATTTACACTCAAATCTAGAGAGGGGAGAGAGAAAAAAGAAAAAAGAAAGAGCTACACAGCTGCCATCCCAAAAACAGACCTCCCATCTGCCACCCACGATTTGCATGTCACCTTCTCCAGGCTCATTTGTACTTCATTAACTGCCATTGACTTAACAAGATTTATGCAAATGACACCATAGGAGCTCACTAACTCCCACTGCAATCAAGTGATTATGTATGTACAATTCTCCACAGCAATGAAAAATTAATACATGACAAGCCCACTCACCGCTGAGCTGAGCATCTTGCTTTTATTTTTCTTGTTGTGATTTTTTTTATTTGAATGTGTCCTACTAATGGAGGTCTAGCAAGACCACAGAAACAAACAAAATAAACCTTCCCAAAACACTCCAACTACAGAATCTTAGTAGGAAGCATATGAATCTTAAAAAAAAAAATGGCTAGACTGATACAGTTTTTAGAAAATTCACTCTCACTGCAGGAAATAAGGCTTAATTCTCTTAACAAATGTTTTTCAACATACAGAGTAGACTGGGATATTTTTCCTATTTCATCTTACATTAGCCATTTATCTTAACCTTATTACAACAGCAAAGCCAGCAAAAGCTATAGTAAAGTTGTGTACATTTTCCATTTTAAGCTCCCATTTCTTAGTTGTTCATAATCTTCCAGAAATTTCTATTTTTGGGCTGAAACTGTTCTATCTTTTATATAAATAATTTTCCTGGACTCTGCATGACTGGCATGCAGAGTATAGTATGGAATACAGCATTACAAGATATTACACATGTATATCTAAGGTTGAAGGAAGAAACTATTATTGTATCTGAGAAATAGTAGGTGTTCATGTAATTAAAGGATGTATCATAACACACAGAAGGGAAGAGTGAAATTTGTGTGCACCTTTTTTAAAAAAAAATTCTTGATGTTTGAGGGATTAACTGTGCAATTTTATAATTCTTTTTGCATAGTTTTGTTTGTTTTTAGTGTAAAACCATGGAACACACAGCTATTCAAGCCAGCTGACAGAGCTAATGCTACTCTCCAGTTAAGTTTAAAGCTATCCTCCCATTTTAAACTTGATTTTCAGCTCCCCCAAATTCCTGAAAAGAAATGGACCTTCCTGAATTTTCACGTTCTCTCTCATCCTAGAGGGAATCTGGTAAAAATCAGCACAGAAGTTTTAAAATGATGGTGTTTAGAAAAGTTCCCTGAAGTTCACTATTGGTTAATTTTTTGGGGGTATGGAGACTGATCACAGGAGCTTCAAAATTGCTCAGCCTAAACATTCGAAATGTCTGTTTTGTTTTGCTGACATTGCTGTGGAAAATTGCTTTTTAAAATTTTTTTTTTTTTTTTTTTTTTTTTAGCATTTCTGGAGAAGAGAAGAGGGATATTCAAGGGAGAAATAATGAATATACATTATAAAAGTATCAAGACAATTTGTGATATCCCACATGAAGATAGGCAAGAAAGTTTAACTAAGCTCCAGGTTATAAAAAGTAGCAATGGGCACATGCAGGCCACCAGGTTAGAAAGCAAGGAAGAACTGGAAAATTTAAGATTATTTACTGCTTTAAAAGGATTTAGTAGATGAAGGGCTGTTTGCTTTTTCCCTAGCTCAAGCCATCTGTTGCAAACTGGAGGCTTTTTGGAAAAGGCTGAAGCAAGTCCAGATTCTGAATCTCTGTACATTAGACTGGAGTCTGCACAACATAATGTACCTTAAAGGGGACAAACTGCAACATTCAGAGTCCCCCACCCACCCTTTATTTTTCCTCCTCCTTATTCAAAATATTGGTCAGAGCAAGACTCCACTCCTGTGGCCCTCCTACCCAACCAGTTTACATATGTTGCTCATTTTAAGGGCTGGGAAACCGACAAACAAAAAGCTTAAGCCAGGTCTACACTACATCTTTGCCAACGTAACTATGTAGGTCAGAGATGTGATTTGACTGACATTGCTGTGCCACTAAACAGCTTTGTGGAGATGTAGTTGTACCAGTTTGTTTTGCTAGGGAAGTGCTGGATTAAGCCATATCAGCAAACGCGAAGTTTTGCTAAACTATAAACTGTCCCCATTGGGAATGTTTTGCCTATAAAGTATACCACTATACCTATACCAGCAAAGCACCCCCAGTGTAGACATGGCGTTCGAGAATAATTATGGTTAAGAGTGGGTTTCACTGCAGTCTAAATCCAAAACAAGATTACATTTTCTAGACAAAAAAATCTAGCGCTTTTAAAGAGGCTGAACACGGACAGATAAGGGATTCTTGTCTGTTTCTCCCTGGTATGGAATCCTTTACTCACTGATTCACACACCCAATTAACACTGTCCACCCAACTTCAATGTTCTCCTCTAAAAGCAGAGAGGATAAACCCCCATTTCTTACTCATGGGATCCATTTCTAATCTCCTAGTAATTTGTATATTTCCCCCCCAGATTTTAACAACATCAAGGCTGGGTAACAATATAATTCAGATGCAGTGAGTGATGAAGGACCATCTAGGAGCAGTGGGGGAACAAGGTGGACCCTTTAACCCTTCACTTCAACATTTGAACTTTTTTTATACGGTGTAGAATGTATTTTTTTCCTGGGGGGATGGGATGGGGGAGTTAGAATCCATTGTAACGTAATTTCAACTATAATTCCATACCAAAGATTTTTTTATTTGCCAGTAAGTATGACGGCATGATCATCATCATGAAACTCTCTCCCTTCTTGCCAATGATGACGAGCGTGGACTATTTTCTAAAGGCTAAGAAAGGCTATTTTCTGCCTTGCTCCTAAAGCATTGGCTTGCTAGCACATCTTCAAAATATTTCTAGGACGATTGCGGTATAAGAACCTATATAGAGTAGAAAAACAGCATTTACACAGATCTGAAAAAAGCACAGCAGCTATAGGCTTTTAAAGAAGGCCCAATGGCATAATGGAAGACTGTGTGTGCACGCGTGAAGTTGGCAAAGGCATTCCTCACAAGAGCAGTTTAAGGAATGGTCCTGCAGTCACAGGACCTTTAGTATAGCTGGAGTTACTGATGATCTGTAATCTCTAGTATGAGGCATTATGGCTACCTCACAATTGGGCTAATAGAAGGATAAACACAGGAAAATATGGGGACAAAATAGAAACATTTTTTACAAGATGATTTTCTTTCAACAGAGAGGTCATGACTATGCCATCTGTACTGTACTTTTTGAAGTAAAATGGATTTATCTTTCTACCTTCTCACCGTTTTCTTTTCACTGAAATATACTAACACTATATTGGTTTTTTTTTAAACCACTGCATATAAAAGTAAACACTAAGTGTTACTCAAGTTCTTCTATCTAAGAGCCCTCTAAGTGGTCTCTATGTCTGTGTCATTCACAACAGTGAAACTTGAAAATGAACTTAAGATTGAAACTTCTCAGGCAAGATTTTCTGCCACTGCTTCTGAGCTACTACCAAGTGCTTGGCATCTATAAAGGCTTAGAAGAATATAGCCATGTTAGCTATTTACCTTGATGCAGTTGTAATCAAGGATTCAGTGCTGATGAAAGACGATACTCTAAACAATTAGGCAAGTGTGACAGACATCCCATATTCAGGAGTCTTTTTCATCATCAGTGTATGGGAGGGGCGGATGAATGTGCCTGAATAGTCACCTGAAAAACTTTAACAAGACTTAAAGCGGACTTAATAGCAAGATCATTCACCACCTTCAGGGTTTTCAAGCACAAAATATTATTATTTTATGACTTACGACTGACACAAGGTTTGAAAACGAAACATATGGTGCAAATTAGCTTTAAATAAATTGTGTTACATTTTTAATAAAATGACAACCTCAAACTAATATCACATTATTTTAATAGTTGTTGAAAAATGCTCAGTTTGTACGTCTAGCATTTTCCAATACTTAATGTTTCCAATATGAAAAACTAAGTAGTAGACGCAACGATTGTTTATATCTTATGAAGGAAAAGAACCACATAAAGCAAGTTGTCAGGCAATCCCTACGGATAAGGAAAAAACATATTAAAATCTGCCAGTCAATTGACAATCTATTCAGAGAAGGAATAAAGGGTTCAGATTTACTTAGCTATCTCTCTCTCTCTCTTTTTTTTTTTTTTAAGGTAAAACTGAAGAATTATAGTACAGACCTACACAAGGACTTAGTGCAATACACTTTATTTTGGTATTACTGTACTCCTAGTAATGCCCTAAGCGCCCCCCACCTTCTTCAGTATTGCTAAAGCTCCTCCCACTACACACTAACCTGTAAATGTCAATCTCCATTGGATAGCTTAGATAAGTGAAATGTGTTCATTGATGAAGTGCCCTTATTTGGCTAAGGTACCATTTTTTCCTACTGGTTCCTAATTCACGTAACTCAGGTTATGTCTACACTACAAGAGCTGCAGCAGCACAGTTGCAGCGCTGTCGCTACACCACTGTAGCATAAACACTACAGTGATGGAAGGAAGGGGCTTTTCCATTGCTGTAGTAAATCTACCCCCTCAAGAGGTGGTAGTTAGGCTGCTGGAAGAATTCTTCTATCAACATAGCTGTCTACAGTGGGGGTTAGGTTGACTTAACTTTGTCGCATAGGGCATGAAACTGAGCAATGTTGCTGGGTCAACTTACGTATTAGGTATAGACCAGGCCATAGCAACCTGTGATGGGTCTACAGATTTTAGTGCAGATGACTATCTATAAAAGGGAAAAAACCCCACATACCAAATCCTCTACAAAATCCATCTCCTGTTGAGAGTTTGCAGAGATGAAACTCACTGATGGTGGGTGCTGCGACAGAACAGTGCAATCTTACTTCACCTTGCTCCCCCAATCCTGCTTGCACTGGGGTCTTTTGATTAGTCACACACTGGATAATTGGCTGAGTGTTGCTTACACTTACATATATGGTGGACTAGGGATCATCAATGAAAACAATTCCCCAAAGACTAAAAATAGTGACATCCCCAGTCGGATAATTATCACACACTGAAGTCTTCAAACCAAGAGGTAAGAGTTCTGTGAACACAGAAGTCCAGTTTATTGTATGTAGTGGATATTTTATTACATCCTTGCAAGTTTTTGATCTGTTTATGCATAGGTGGGTAAGTTATATAGGCCCATGGTGCCCGTGCTTAACCAACACCGAGGATGGTAGGCCCGGCTCCACCAATATTTCTGTGGTGCTGGAGGGCTGGCCGCAGAGGTGCAGAGCACAGCGATCCCCAGCACGGCCCGGCTTCTGTCCTGACACATTCAGCAGCTGGCCAGGACTAACAGAGCCGCCCCGACATCAGCCCAGACCCTGGCAGCGGCCACTCCCCACTCCTGACCCCACCCCTTGCCCCCGCCCCTCTCTCACGTGACATGAGCCCAGCGTCCTGGCCAGGACCTGTTATGGGACTGGGCACCACCAAAATTTATACGAACTGGCGCCCACGTGTTTATGCATTACCCTAAGATATCCTCTGAAGAGTCCATTTTAGTTTAGATTCTTCTGACCCTCTCGGTCTGTAGAAAGCAGAGCATGAGCAGTTTTATTCCTCAGTTTTCCCCATTTCTGTTATTGCATTAAGAGCAGCAGTCACATTTCACTACATAAAACTGAAATTTAAAATTCTTTATCTACTAAAAAATATTACTGAGTCTATCACAGCTCCCATGACAAGTGCTAGGAATGCTTTTTTTTTGTTTTTTGTTTTTGGTAACAAAAAGATTTCTCTCTCTCACTCCCCCACAACCTCTTGTTCTGGAATTTCCAATACTACCCGTAGCAACAAATATAGAGAGCTTGTATGCTGGAATCACACAATATTAATGTACTTGATTACATTTGTCTATTAAAAATCCATAGTGCTAACATCTCACAATTTTGCTATCTGAAGGTGCCCAAAATTTTTTTTAAACTGCTTTTTAGAAAAGAAAATGTTACATACAACTATTGCTCAAAAACAAAACAGGAGGAGAATCTAGCCTTGCCAGCAAGATGATGCAGGAAGCAGAGGAGTCCATGCCCAAGCAAGGAGGGGGAAAACTGATCTATAGCAAAATCAACAAAAGAAAAATTTGTGGCAGCTGTGAAGGGAAGAATCTCTTTTTGTCTTTTACTTGGCACCTTTTCTACCAACATAATGGCAACTCACACTTGAAAATAAGAACTTGCAACTAGTGCTAACAAAACTGTTTGTAAACCATCCCACACAAACACCCAAAATGCTCAGCTTTGGCAGCTGCATGCTTTCAGATTAAATTATATTGAACAAGTCAATTATTTCTTTCTGCACTGCAGATTCCAATATTATCTTTCCCTTATGAAGTAGTGTGTACAGTAACAATTTAGCATCCATTTTCTGGGCTAATGAAAGTGCATCTAGGCTAGTAAAAACATGCAAAAACAAATCCTTGAATTCAAATCCTGTTGTGTAATGAGGAAGTTTAATTAAGGCCACAGATTACAGCTGTAAATGTTCTCTTATATAATAAGGTCTAAATGAAACTGAACCTAATCAAAGTTACAATTCCTTCATTAGCAAATTACAAACAAGAGCACACAGCTGACACACCGGCTATGATTATCACAACTAATTGCCTCGTTGTTACAAACCAGCCTGAAACAGTGTTCAGATGTCCGTCTGCAATAGCAAATTAGGGCCACATCAGGCTATTTCTGCTATCACAAGGGGCTCTTGTACAGCGATCTGATTTACCCCTGTCGACTGGCAGCAAACAGCCCAATCAAAGTACGCTCTACAAAGGCAGGCTTTGAAGCCAGCACAGCCTAGAAACACACTCCATATGCAGGCCGGCAGACTGCACTTCATTAGGCCTGTTGTCACATTTTCCCTCTTCTTATTCTAATGATCCTATTTTAATACACATAGGAACCTCTCCTAATTGATGTCAAGTGAGTGACTTCCACATTCATCACCAGAGCACATCAAACAATTCTTGGCACACAGGCCCAGCATCGTAGTGTTTTAAGACCCGAGGTGTGTCTCTAACTATAGGAGAGCAAAAAAGCAACATACCTGTTTAATTGGGATTGCACGGCCACTTCCAATGCTATCTGTTCTGCTCTCCAGGACTTTCTTCTCTTTGTCTGGGTCACTCCCTTTCCGAGACTGCAGAGCAAAAAGAAAGTTCACACTCTGTTAAACATTTTGCTCGACACATAAGGGGCGTTCTGTTTAAACCATTTTTTAAAATATGTATTTTGAAATACAAGAACATAGATCTTAAAATGGTGTGACAGTCACATAATCTTGTATATTTTATTTGTAATATTTGATTCCAGTACTTTCCTCCTCCACTCACATTTGAAATTTGGTTAAGTTTTGAAACTCAATTACTGGACATCAAGAGGTCAGGTAAGAAAACAACGCCAAACAGGAGAACACATTTCAGAAGCCTTCTATAGTACCTCCTAGGAAGAAAGAGGGTTCTAGCTTCCTACTAAATAAATGTATATGTTTAATTAATGGCTGAATGGATTTCAAAATCCTATTAACTACTCAGCTGTGCAATTTTATGATGAACCCTTGATTATATCAAATTTAATTTTGCTCCTTTTTTTTGAATGGTTAGAAAATAGTAACTTCAAAGTCAACCTAGCAACCGACGCTGGAAAAATCCAATCTGTTTTGGCAAAGTGTAATAGTACCACTGACAAGCAAAATCTGGAATGTGCAGAGAGAGGGGTTTTTAAAAAGTCTGTAAATTCTTCCATCTTTATGTTGTACAAATGAAATATGAGCATTACCTATTCAAGAACTGTTTCAGGAGGTGGGGGTTTGCAGTGTTTAATTTTGTCTGGCCATTAAGTAAACACAATCAAATATAAGAAGTATTCCAGGTCCTTGTCCTTTACAGTGTGAGATGTGCGAGTACAATGATTTTCTGACAGATTTATTTTATTATGAGAGAAGGATCTGAGAGTCGTCCTCCTTAATAACTGTGGTGACAAGTGACAACTTCACTCCATTACTTTCCAATGGGAACATTACTCACGTAATATTGAAAATGGGGAAACATTTTCATGTGGTTTTCAAATCGCCAGTGATATATGAAACAAATACACTTGTGGTGTCCAGCGCCACAATGGAAAGCTAATGAAAACAAGGGTGATGCAAGATGCTGCTTTGGATTTTCAATACAGTTAAAGAGAGATATCAGAATAGACACTAAACATAGGGGAGTAGATTAGAATCACGTGCAGAGTTATGCCCATTTTCCATATTATGTTAGCCAGTGGGTGAAGAGATGGAAGGAAGATCAACCAATGAACTTGGCTTGAAGGGGGGGGGGAGAAAACATCAAAAGACTCCAAGGAATACCATTCTACTAAGCACATTTACCCAGCAGGCACCTGTGCGGGTAGGAACCTGTGCGGGTAGGCTCCTATGTTTCCAGGATAATTGCTTCTCCTCCATTGCTCCTCTTCCTTAAAACAGATTTCAGGGAATTGAGGAAGGTATGCATTCCATTCTTTACAAGGGACATTATAAATTTGATATATTTTAAATCTATCTGATTTCAAAAAGAAAAGAATAGTTTCTAATGGACCATATTTTAAGTAGTATGTCCTGATTTTAAAAATCCTTAAACAAACAAAGATTATCCTGCTCCATCTTTATTAGGGTGTTTTCAGTAGCGGAGTAATCAATTGAATACAGAGGGAAAACAGTGAAAATGACTGTACTCTAGTTGCCACCAAATACAAGTTGACAATGCAGTGGCAGCATTCACAATCAATTCTCCTTGTTTAATAGTTTACACACTTCTCTTTGTAGTTCTACTAAAATTTCAGTAAGGAAATATAAAAATGTAACACCACACTAACGATTAAATAAACACCACCTTGCACTGGCATTCTATTTGGTCCATTGCTCTTTTGGACCAGACCCAGTCTGGACAGAACTACAATAGAACCCTAATATCTAAACTTAATATTCCATCATAATCAGTTATTCAGAATATACTTTCTTCGGTGCAGGAAGAGTTTTATGTATGCACCTTCCACAACGCAGATCCAATCCTGACTGAGGAGTCTGGGTATTACCAGAATATCAATGATAATGAGAAAAAGGTCTAGGTAGCACAATGGTTACATGTACTAATCTTTAATTGCCAACACAGTGGTGCAGAGGAGGTGTCAATTTTAATTTAGAATCACTATAAAGTCACTCTTAAAATTGTGCAATAACATATTATATGATGTAACGGTAGTTAAGTTTGTATGAGAAGTCAGATGCTACTACTGACATCCCATTTGCTGGAAGGTCATTCAAATCAGGTATGTAGTCAGAGAAATAATTTACTATTATTATCCAAAACTAGGCTTTGCATAGTATTAGTCATACAGGTCGAAGTTCACCCCATGCAGAAAACCTATTCCTCCCTTAAACCCTAATATGAGATCTACAAACAGGTGAATTTCATCCAAACAGTAAATACAAGGTACAAGACATTTGCACAAATGCTGCATTTTTAATGACCTGTTATGCTGCCAATGGAAAAAATAAATACTTCAACTACTCTGCTATGGAAAGTTGATATGCAGTGAAGATGTGAGAAATTCAGGTACTGAATATGCTATAGTGTAACTGGACTATTTTTGAACTTCTTCAAATACCATCCGCATTCTAAAAACAAACAAGCATGAGGTCCCATCATCCATTTATCATTTAAAGCCACTTTGTAGGGGGGGACCCTTCCATTTCTAGCTGAAAGCTATATGTGCAAAAACACACATATCTTGGCTGACAACCAGTGTCAAGTTTACTCAAACTGAGATGACTAAGATCCACTCCACTAAACCCTTGTGCCCCACCCCCCAAACCAATAACTAAGCCAGAATTTTCTTGTGTTACAAAACAGCAGTAAGAACTGAATGTCACTCTCTTCCTCACCACAGCGGCAGAAAAGTATTTGTCATCTATTCACTCAATAACATTATTCCAAGCTGCTATACGATTGGCATTATTTCCAAGGCATCTATGGTTTTACACAGTTATTGTAAAACACTGTAGTATGTGCTACTACATAATAACTCATTACATTACATTCCATGTGTCACACAAGTAGATCATTTAAAAAAGGCCAACCTAGTGTATAAAACACGGTTTTAAGATCATTTATACAAACTTTTATGATTGTTACCTATTATTGGAATGCCATGAACTTTCATGGTTATAGAAGGGTTTTTCCCCCCGAATAAGGGTTTATGCAGGGCCAATAATTAAACAATGTTAAGTACTATTCAATAGCAATAGTTAATACTGGGGTATTAGCAAAAAAAACCTAAGGGTTTTGTTTACTATGACTACAGGGTATTTCTCTTTTTTTCAACATTTGCAACTTTAAAATACTGTTTTTAGTTTGGTAAAAAAAACTAAATATGCTCCCTTATTAGCAAAACCAATAATTTTGTTCTTTGCCTCTTAAATGCATACATACAGTGTAAAAACATATAGCAAGTCAGAGAGATTTTTAGTCAATTGGCTTATGGCAGACAGAGTTTACTTTACATGTTCTTTTATAATACTCTTCTTTAAGATAGCAAATGCTTAAAAAACCCTTTATGCATCTCTACTGCCTATTCCAGTTCTAGGCCATTGCTGGTTTTCTATATTACAACTACATATAACCATCCCCACTTTTTGGTTGTGAGTACTTTCAAATTTATTATCCTGCATTCAGTCCCTAGGATGACACTGACATCTAGTGGAGTTAATTCACAAGACCTAAATTTAAAAATAAAAACAGATCACTTTATAAAAGGTCAAAGCACAATTCTGGCAAATTTTTAGATACCATTATTTTTTTAAATGGTTTTGTAATATCTAGGTAATAATCCATTATAATTTTAACTACTTGTATGATGATCTAGGGCCTATGTACATTACAAGTTTAAACAGATTGTGTAACAGGCTGGTACTAAACATAATTTGTGACTAATATGGTTTATACTCAATAACCCTGGCAGGTAACAGTGTTTTACACTCACCAAAGATCTAGGGTGACACATGGCTTATAAATAATTCAGCACACTGTTTTTTTTTAAGACCCTCCTAGTTGTATGAGCAACCAGTCTGGCCCGTTCTTTGTCCCAGACAAGGTACATTTCCTGACACATTGTTAGCGGTGCACTGTGTATGTTCCTCAGGCACTCTGTCCCTTGACGAGGCAGTATGGCACTTTTCACCAGAAGACACAGAAACAAACAGAGTGTGGTAGGTGTGGGTATATGAACTTGACAGACACGTGGCTGGGATGAGAAAAGCATGTGTGTGTGGACACAGATCAACTGTTTGTTATAACCTTGTCAATCATAGAAGATTAGGGTTGAAAGATGCCTCAGGAGGTTGTCTACTCCAACCCTTTGCTCAAAGCAGGACCAATCCCAATTAAATCATCCCAGCCAGAGCTTTGTCAAGCTAGGCCTTAAAAACCTCTCAGGATGGAGATTCTACTACTTCCCTAAGTAGCACATTCCAGTGCTTCACCACCCTCCTAGTGAAAAAGTTTTTCCTAATATCCAACCTAGACCTCCCCCACTGCAACTTGAGATCATTGCTCCTTGTTATGTCATCTGTCACCACTGAGAACAGCCTAGCTTCATCCTCCCTGGAGCCCCACTTCAGGTAGCTGAAATCACCCCTCTCTCTTTTCTTCTGCCGACTACATAAGCACAGTTCCTCAGAAGTCATGTGCTCCAGCCTCCTAATTATTTTCGTTAGACTCTGCTGGACTCTCTTCAATTTGTCCACATCCTTCCTGTAGAGGGGGTCCAAAACTGTACACAATACTCCAAATGTGTCCTCACCAGTGCTGAATAGAGGGAAATAATCACTTCCTCAATCTGCTGGCAATGCTCCTACTAACACAGTCCAATATGCGGTCAGCTTTCTTGGCAACAAAGGCACCCTGTTGACTCATATCCAGCTTCTTGTCCACCATAACGCCCAGCTCCTTTTCTGCAGAAATACTGCTTAGCCAGTTGGTCCCCAATCTGTAGCAGTGCATGGGATTCTTCCATCCTAGAGTGCAGGACTCTGCACTTGCCCTTGTTGAACCTCATCAGATTTCTTTTGGCCCAATCCTCCAATTTGTATAGGTCCCTCTGTATCCTATCCCTGCTCTCCAGTATATCTACCACTCCTTCCAGCTTAGTGTCATCTGCAAACTTGCTGAGGGTGAAATCCACACCATCATTCAGATCATTAATGAAGATGTTAAACAAAACCAGCCCCAGGACCGACCCCTCAAGCATTCCGCTTGTTACCAACTGCCAACTAGACATTGAGCCTGATGACCTAGCCAGCTCTCTGTCCACCTTATAGTCCATTCGTCCAACCCTTACTACTTTAGCTTGCTGGCAAGAATACTGTGGGAGCCCGTATCAAAAGCTTTGCTAAAGTCAAGAAATATCATGTCCACTGCTTTCCCCACATCCACAGAGCTAGTCATCTCATCAAGGAATGCAATCAGGTTGGTCAGGCATGACTTGCCCTTGGCGAACCCATGCGTATCACCTTCCTTTCTTACAAGTGCTTCAAAATGGATTTCTTGAGGACCTGCTCTGTGATTTTTCCTGGTACTATGTAGAATTCACCTTGCAGAGACACCTTCACAGAGAATTTTCTCTCAATATGTACTGGATACTTCCACAGATTAAATCAGTAGTTTTTTTTGCTCATCAGTCTTTCATTGCTAACTAAGAAGGTGACAAAACTTGTTAGCAACAAAAATTTAGACTTAAACTGAGAGTTCTAGGAATGCAAGTCATGTATCTGTGATATGGAATGTTTAACATAGTTGAGCTCTTCAACATGTTGCAGAAGCTTCAGAATATCCTGAACAGAAATTGTTCTACTAATAAAATGATCAGTTTTATAACTGAAATATTTGGACCCTGTAAGAAAAGTTCATCATGTCCAGTTAAAATTTCCAACATAATGGAAAACTGTCAAAAATCTTTATATTTTTTATTTGAAACTAGTGGAACTTTCCTGGCACTTCTATCTAGACTAGACTAGTTTGGCTAAGCAGGATCTAAATTTAATTAGTAGTCAAACTTAAACAGCAACATTTTCTTCCCTTGCTCACTCACCGTGAAGAGGTTGGAGCGGCGCTTGGACTGTTTACGGACTGGTGTTGGAGTGTTGGCAGTGGGCGGAACATCAATCCGTAGCTCCTTCTGGCTGGTGCTTGGAGTTGATGGAACAGAGGAGGAATAATCACTTAAGCTCCCTCCTCCATTACTGGTCTGCAATGATTAAAGTTAATTTTAACGGTGTTACGTTGCCTTCAAGCAACCTGCAATTTCACAGCATTATCTACTTAATTCTCAAATGTAAGAATGGTGTATTGGTTTACAAAATTAGTGATACCTAATCTAGGAGCACTTGATAGCACTGTTAAACTTTTTTTCAACGCTATTTTCATTCACATCAGAGAAAAACTAAATGTTTCTGCTGCTAAAGTAGATACATTTTCATCTTCTACAATGTGACAAATTGGTTTAAACTTATTTGTTTCAATATAGCGTAAAGCAATAGATTTTTTCAAGACATATAAAAAATAAAAGCTTAATTTTCCTACTTCAAGTTTGGTAGACACTTGGAGCCACATTCACATGTGATTTTATGCAGAAACACTCTTAGGTCTTTCTTTCAGCCAGAGAGCAAATACAGATCTCAAATTAAGATTAGAGACCTCCAGAGATGCATTTTATGCTCATGTCACTCATGTTCCTATACTGCACCCTGCGTATTAAAGTCAATTCTTTCAAAAGTGTGCAGGAGTCCATCCAAAACAATTAAATTTAAAATTTATATATAGCAAAATGTTACAGAAACCACCACACTAAGCAGAGGAGGCTGAGTGAGTGTTAGGATATGCCTCTTTGGACGACAAGAACTTTGGGCAATTTTTTCTTCAAAGATACCTAATTACACTGGATTTCCACTCTTGCAGACAAAGTCTCAAAGGAGGACTTTAAAATAAAACATAGAACAAAAGCTAAAAATAATCTGTAAATTTTCTTTAAATTTATGAGGACTAAATTACATCCTAAGATGTAATGGTAAGATTACAGTATCCTCTAGAAAGTACAAAAGATGGACTCTTTTCAATAGAAGGACAAAGTGAACCGAATTCCAAAGGGCGGAAACTTTGGGCACCTCAACTAATGGGATGAATTAGGAATAATGGTCTCGAGTTGTAGTGCAGGAGGTCTAACTAGGATATTAGGAAAAGCTTTTTCACTAGCAGTGTGGAGAAGCACTGGAATGGATTACCTAGGGAGGTGGTGGAATCTCCATTCTTAGAGGTTTTTAAGGCCAGCTTGACAAAGCCCTGGCTGGGGTGATTTAGTTGGGGTTGATCCTGCATTGAGCAGGGGGATGGACTAGAGGACCTGAGGTCCCTTCTAATTCTAAGCTTCTATGATTCTAATGGGCTTCAACATTGATAATTTAACCCTGGATTCTTGCCTAGATTCTAAGATAACACTTATCAAATGTGTGTAAGCCTGTGTGGCTCCTTTGTGACGCTACTCTACAATTCACAGGCTGGTAGGTAAAGCTGAGTTGCCCTGAATGGAATGATCCTTGACATGACTTTGAAGCTGCAGGCCTCCCAGACAATAACAATGAAAAATGCAATCAGCTATTTCTTGAAATGATATGCTTGGTAACATCAGAACCCAATGCACTGTCAAATGAAACAAAAACTGGGGGGCATTTTGAAGCCTTCTATTTGCTCCAGATAAAACCTTTTCATATCAAGATTGTGGAATAGTAACGTGCTGGGATGAGCATGCAGGCACAAGATAAATATCTGCAAGGACAACAGGTTCATTGAAGTGAACTGCAATCACCAACTGTGCAAGGAATTTAGGACACAGCTGTCTGAATGGATATTCTTCCCAGTAGTCTGTAGCTCCCTCAAACCATAAAATGAAGTCAAGGCATCTGAAAGATAACCTTTCACACAATAAACCTGAGCCAATAGGTATCAAGTGGCTCCAAAGGAGCTTCTGAATCAATTTGGTTAGGACTTCATTAACCACCCACAGCAGTGGGGACATTTAAGTGCTTCAAGTCCTGCACAAACCCAACAAGTGGCTGCAGAAAAATTGGTCTAACTTTGACATATTTCTAGCAGCCAAAAACAGTTATCAAATGAACAATGAAGGAATTTGTCTTTAAATTGCTCAGACAAATGACTAGGTTGTCAAATAATTGCCACAGGGGCGTTTACACACCAGAATGCTAACATTTTAAACTTTTCATCTTCTTCTTTTGGATCCTTTCAAGGAGCCAGATGGATCTCAAATATCTGCCCAATGGGTCATTTATCTGCATCACTATCCGCCCTCCAGAGCCATGCTGATAGGGCGAGAGATCATGAGCTCTGCTATTGAGAGATGCCCTGTTCTGAGTCATCAATTTCAGCCATCCCCCAAAGATGAGGAGTTTCCTCATGGCCATCTCTACCCAAATGGAGAACTGTATCTGCATAGGCAAGCATGGGGTTAATAAGATCCCTTGTCTCTCCCAAGATTGTTTAGGAACAACTGCTGCAGGAGATGGCAAGACATAGGCAGTTTTACTTCCCTAGTACATGAAGATGGCATCCCCAATGCATGCAAGAGGTGGCCTTTTCCTGATGCCTTGAGTAGATATTAATAGCTGTTGCCTTGTGCAACAGAGCCCACCCGCATGCTGGCAAGGCTTCAGGATAGAGTGTGATCTTCTCCTCTGTTCACTGGAAATATGGTAACCTGACTGTTTGTTCTGACCAGGCCACCAACTTTCAGAGTTTTGCACTAAACCTCTGAAGGTCCTGAGTGAATGCAGAAATACCCTGATCTCCAGGACAGTTATGTGAAGACTTTGGAGAGATCAAGGGACCTGAGTATGAGGGTCCCTCTTCTGCGGGGGCTCCTCAACTGAAGCATGAGGCTGCTGCTGTTACTACAGTTTGAGTCTGAAGAAACTGGAAGCCCAAACCTAACTGAATATGGGCCCTGAACTGCCACCAAATCCAAGAGGCTCATATATCAATCCACTTCCTTGATGTAATCTGACCATGCAGCTGGAGGTCACCAATCACCATGATACAGTAAGGCTGCCTCACCTACAGACATGGCACAGATGCAGCCAATACATCAAGCCACCCAACATTTGTAACATGATTCTTGCCAATGCCTGCTGGTGACAAAGAAACCCTTTTTCTCATACACACAATGTCCTTGATTCTGTACTTGGGAAGAAAGGTCAAGTCAAAACTCCCAGACTCTAACCATGGCTCCTAGATATACTCCCATGTGTCTTCTGGGGACTGGCTGGGAGGTCAGGCAATGTACTTGGAACTGTAGTGACACCAGCACCCCAACAGGGTCTGGGTTGATCCTTGTATCCCTTCCAGGGTGACACGCATGAATGACTGACTATTCAAACAGGAGAACATATTCACTTGATATTTTGTGCAGGCATGTTGCTATCACTAAGTACTTCATATAGGATGCAGATGCCAGCCCAGAACAGTATTGGCAGCAATGTTACAATATTATGAAACAGATTCGCCTGTCTGAGAAGTGTGCATGTAGCTAGTTGTCTTCCTCTGTAGTGTCTAGAGTCTAGACAAAATAGAATGACCCTAGAAATGCTATCTTTAATTATTCTCTTAGCAGACAGTGAATGCATTCACTAGATATAATACAGAACAAGGTCTTCTTGGGTTTTATGGTACATGGAAGTATATGGAATGAAATAATAAACTTCTTTTGACAGCATGGATTTGGTAATATACTTCAGCAGGACAAATTCAGTTTCCTACATCTTCTGTTATTGAGACAGTTGAGTTTGAGTATATTCTTGGGAGCGGTGAGCCCACTTCCATAGCTCAAACTAGGTCCTGGCCTAAAGGTTTTGTAGTTTGCTTTATGAACTGTTGCTTTAGCCAACTTGTAAACTGTTTGTCCATGGGCATCCCGTTGTCTTGGTTTACAGCCTAAGAACACTACACCACAGAAGTCCAGCTAGTTTCAGCCACAGCCAGTGATAACCACACACCCAGAGTATCCTCAGGGAAAATGTGTTTTTCTCTACTGCCTCAGCAAGAACCAGGCTGCAATGAGAATGCTACCAGCCCTTCAGTAAACAGCCCAAAAACAGTTTAAAGGCACTGCAAATGTATTTGACAATGGAATTTGATCCAGGTACTTTAGGACTGGGCTTCATGACATTTTCTGGATAAACAACAAATTAACTCTTGTTCAATCCTCCCTCAATAAAGATCAGGTGCCTGCTCCTCTCTATACATCTTGCAGACAGCCTTTGAGGTGTAGCAGGGCTTCTCCTCCTTTTCAGGGAGTTGCTTGGGAGTACTGGGGGAAAGAAGAGCAGCATACATGTACCCTGTCACAGGCATACAGTGAAGCCTCACAAAAACCAAGACAATCTGAAAACATCCTGGTAAAAAGAGAGCTGATGTAACCAACGAAAATGAAAAATATTTAGTGATAATGGGGATTAACAAAAGGCTTGATCAACAGCAACAGCGGCAGAAAACATTTAAAGAACTGAATGGCATCACTGAGCAAGAACAGCATCTGATGCTGCTAATGGTAGCCAGAGAGGAAGTGACCAGGACTGGAGGGGACTGGTGCGGGGGAAAGAGAGAATAAAACGGAGGCACAACTGTGAGGCCTCAAAGGTGCAAAATTTGAGTCCAATGACAGCACCCACATAATCTCACAGTAGGTGGGAGGGATAGGAGGGGGAATCCAATGAACCAGATACCTTTTGAGAGTATTTATTCTCCACCTTTCAAATTAGAACAAGTAAAAAAAACCTCAGTTACAAAAAAGAAGTAAATATTGCAGAATCATTATGTATACTAGGATAATGATCTTAAATATCTCTGAATTTTTTGTTTATTTTTCTCTTGACTTTTATATTTGTATTAACATTGAATAGTGTTGTCTTAAGATGACAAAAGCAAAGAAACAATTAAACTTGCCTACTCCTAAATATTGTGATGTAATGGAGTCTTTCATTCAAAATGCACCAAACAAAATAATACAATAATAAATATTGTACGACAATATTGCACTATGTTCATGGTTCAGCACCAATATCAAACACAGTAAGTGCAAGTGAGATTATAATATACATTTCTCAGGAACTTAAATTTAGATACTAGGGAAAGATTCATTGCCATTTGAGTATGGGATTGTTATGAGCATTACATTTTATGCAGGTATCAAGTTTGAATTCATTACTAATTTGCAATAAATAGTTTAATGTATTTCAGCATGGAAGGCAGCAGTTTAATTTTTTACCTAGTACTTGCTGGCAGTCAAACAATTTGCTGCAATGTAAATAATTCAGCAAACATGCACAGTAATGTCACTAAAGGTATATGGTTTCAATTGAGCATAAGGGAGATGGATAATAAAATTCAATGGTGGTACCAAATTTAAGGCTCAAGTGTGCTAACTGTTGAGATGTACCAACTACTGTTCAGTGTATGATTAAACCAGGGGAATGACCAAAGCACTATAAGCTAATTAAAAAGGCAGAACAGCAAATCTTGTGATTGTAACAATCCTTTCACTCATACCAGCAGGCTGCAGAACGTAACCAACATGACCAAGGATTGTTTTAAAGCCAATTCCCAATAAAAATGTTTTGCCACAGCAGTTACTTAAAGCAAAATCGAGCCAATTATGAACATACTGTTTTATACTAGAGATCGCAGTAAACGTTTAGAAAAATAACTGCTGACCAAGCAGCAAAAAAAGTAATGATTTTAAAATGCACTCTTAACATTCCATCATTTTCTTTTCAAAGCAAACATTCAATTCTGTACCTGGCTGATATGTACAGCAGAAACCTGGGCAGAACACACGGATGAGTGACTTGGAGAGTTTGGTAAAGATTTGCAGGGACCTATTGAAAGTTGCTGTTTCTTCCTTGTTGCCACAATCTTCTGGGCAACTAAAAAAACCAAGAGACAAACATGTAAATGATTAAGCAAAAGTGTAGGCCGCATAGTATCACAGTTCTAAAGTGTACAGAACACAAACAAGAACACAGGTAGGAAACAATTCTACACTACTAATCTTTAAGCTCTTAAAATTGAAGGTATTACTTCACAAAAGTCAAAGGTGACAAAGATTATTATTTTGTTCTTCTGTCGTGTGCTCATCACTTTGCATCTCTTTACATTTATTTCAGTCAATGAATATTTGAAAGTCAGCTTCATTCATCTAAGACATAAGGAAACTAAAATTTTTTTACCCTTGGGTAAGAATGGGCAGTGCTTCAATGGTTCTTACAGCAAAGGAAATATCAGAACATGTTGACTGCGCTGAGTATAGTTTTGGCTTGTCTACACTTGAAACACAGACAAAGGCAGAGTGTAAATGTAAAGTGCAATAGCTATTCCTGAATAACTCCATGTGTGGATACACTTTGAAACAAGAGTGCCTTGCTCCATTTCTGCTAAACATGAACAAGGCACTCTTGTTCCAGAATAAGAGTATCTGCACATGGAGCAATTACACAGGAACCTCTCATGTGGAGACAAACCCTTAAAAGATTCTGGTAAGAACACCTTTGACATGCCTATACTAACACACTGGTGCAGTGTACTTATAGTAGAAATTTCCATACCCATTATTAATATGTGCAACACTAAATAGCATAGAATTCTTGAAAATTCACTGTTCATACTTGAAAACATCAGATGTTCACTGCATAAACATTAAAATTTACATAAAGTCTCAATAGTTTGCTAAACCAGTTTTAAAACAGGGTTACCATATAACTAACTTGAATTTGGGTTTTCTGTTTTTGTTTTTATAATTTCATCTTTTCCTGTTTATTTTCTATGGTTTAGTTTCTATGGTAACTAAAATATTTCATTTGAAAGAGGGAAGCAAAGGGTAAATTGTTACAGAATATACCTACAGAAACAGTTCTCCATAATGAACTATAACCTCACATACGTTGTGAAGAGGTTAATATTTGCCCTTATATGGGGAGGGAAATGGAAGAACAGGGAATGAATCTGAGTAAAATGAAACCAGACCAAAACTGTTGCAGAATCATATTTGCAGATTAGCTTTGGGCCATGAATAAAGAAGTGGTTACATCTTTAGACTGCTAGCACAAGAAAAAGAAGATAACATTTCAATCTAATTTAAAATATATGACCACAGAGTCGGAACCCACTTTGCATGCGTATCTCAAACTGTTTCATATTATGGAGCACACAAATGGAGAGATGAGAATATGTGAAGACCGTGATCCTGTTTCCTCCTATTTGCAAAGGCACAGTATCCCTGTGAGAATTAGAGCAACTGCTCACCTGAAAAATATCAGGGAAAATATGTGGTTTTTTAGTATTCAATGTTTTGTCTCCATTCCACCTTCATTTCATTTACCCCTATCTATTTTGTTCCTCAGCTGAAATCAAGGAAAGGAGAAGGAGAAACCACCATTGCCCTGATACTCATAGGTGTAAACAACCTACAGCGCCTATGGATTTGAATAAAACTTGCAGATCAAGAATCAGGCCACATGTGGCCAGTTAACTCCCTGAAAATCCACTACCAATGGCCAGGAACCAGAATTTTGGGACTCTTACATCACTACATTCAGAAAGTATTAATTTTAAACTATTACAAGGAGTTAGTCAGTGGGAATGATCATTAGTTACTGTATCAAAATAGGAGAAGAGGTGGAGAGAAAGAGACTTAGAATTTACCAAAAAAACCAATGAGGTCAGACGCATAAGAAGCAGTTACTTACCTTGTACTATAAAACTGAGTTCTTTGAGATGTGTAGTTTGTATTCCACTGTGGGTGCGCATGCGCTCTGTGCACCTAAGACCAGAAGATTTTTTGCTAGCAGTGTCTGTTGGTCTGAAGGCCTGTACCCTTCTCCTCCTCGTGTGCCACTCCAGTTCCTTCTCTACCATGAATTGCATCTAAGATCTGAAGCAGAAGTGAAGAGGTAGTGGAATACAGATAGGGACCACATATTTTGAAGAACTCCACTTAATGTACAAGGTAAGTAACTTCGCTTTCTTCTTCAAGTGCTCATCCCTCTGTGTATTCCACTCTGGGCGACTGGTAAGCAGTGGAGGAGCACGAGAGGACCTCTGCGAAACTGCAGACAAGAGCACAGCTATGCCGAGAGATGCATCACCTCAGAATCCTGCATGAATGCTTAATGTCTCGAAAACGTATGCACTGACCCCCATTTAGGTGCTTGGCAGATTTTGACAAATAGATAAACTTGCAGCATGGCTACTGAGGCGGCCTGGGTTCTCATAGAGCGAGCTCTCACATGTTGTGGTAGAGAGGTGTTTGTCAACTCCTGACAGCAGAAGGCACCCCAACATCCACTTTTAAAGCCTTTGGGAGGAGATTGCTTCCTCTCTCATCCATTCAGAGAATGATAAAAACAGTCTAGATGATTTTATAAATCGTCTTCTGTGTCGGTAGAACACTACAGCTCAATGGATGTCCAAAGAACGAACACGTCTGTTTTCACTAACGACGTGAGATTTTGGGAAGAAGATAGGAAGGCTGGCTGGCTGATTCAGACAGAAATCTAAGATCACTTAAAGAGAAAATTTAGGATGTAGCCTCAAAGCCATCTTAGCATTGTGAAAGATCTGCAAATGGTGAGCTCCCTGTTAACCTACCCTTCTAGCTGAGAGGGCCACTATAATGGCGATTTTCATGACTAAATAGGATAAGAAGCATGAAGCAAAAGAGTTCTTGTGAGCACTGAGAGGACCAAATTGAAATCCCATGTCAGAATAGCCCTGCTCACAGGTGAAAAGGTTCTAACCAGGCCTTTCAAAAAACGTACCAGCACAGGATGGGTAAAAACAGGAGTAGTCAATCAGAGGGTGACAGGGGCTTATAGCTGCCAAGTGAACCAAAAGTGAGCTCAATGGGAGATCCAAAGTCTTTAAGAAGAAAAGACACTCCAAAATAGTAGGTATGTCAGAGTCCTCAGGAACTGACAAGTGTTAACAGAGTGAAAACAGTTTTCACTTGGCTGTGAAACTTTTCCTAGTAGACTCTTTTCTTCCATTGTTCAACTGCTTCTGAGCATGTATTTTCTGGGTTTGACACCTGTCCAAAAAACAGGCTGTCACGTGGAGTGAAGCTGGACTGGGACGGTTGATTCTGCCCCTGTCCTGAGCCAGGGACCAGATGCGCCGGCAGGCCGACATTTGAAGATGGCTGCCCAGGCCACCTGAGAGCAAATCAATACAACCAGTGCCCCATGCTACCTCAACTTCCTCCAAACCCGAGGTGAGAGAGGAATGGGTGGGAAGGCATACATTAATTCCCCTTACCCTGTGGAGCAATAAACTGCAACATATCCTGTTTAACTGTGATGCAAAAAAGGTCCCAGGATAGAAACCTCCACTGGTGAAAAAGCCTGTTTACTACAGACTCTCCCAATCCTAGTCCTGGGAGAACTATCTGCTGAGGCTGTCTGTCAGCATGTTGTGCATCCCTGCCAGATGTACTGCTGATAGGGTGAATTGGTAGGGAATACACCAGTTCCAAAGCTTTATTGTTCCTAGTTTGCCGATGCAGAACACTGTGGACATGTTGTGTGACATCATTTGAATGATGGGATGAAAATGCTTGCAGGTTTCAGAGGATGCTGCAGTTCCAGCAGGTTTATGGGCACCCTGGTCTCCTGTGTAGACTATGTCCCTTGTGCTGTATGCTTGTCTAGGTAGGTACCCCAGATAACAGCTCACCATCTGAGATCAATGTCTTCTCTGCTGGGGGTGGAATAACGAGGACTCCCCCACACACCTGATCCTTGCTCTCCCATCAGGCTGGATTACTTTGCTCATGCTATTGCTGCTTGGTGAGTCAACTGTCCCAAGCCAGGGCCTCAGGCAGCGAAGATGGAGCCTCATGAAGGGTCACATGTGCAAGGAAGTCGTGTGACCCAGAAGAATGAGACAGGAACAGATTTGTATCCAAGGTTCAGTCTGATTTGAATGCCAAGTTCCTTTATGGACTAGAATTTGCCTTGGCCCTGAGACAGTCCAGAGTCCCCCCTTACAAATTCTATTTGCTGGGTTGGAATGAAAAAGGATTTCTCTGTATTTATGCATAATCCCCGTTGACTGCAAAAGGTCGGTAAGGGACACAGTTGATGCAAAAGCCTCCTGGTAAAATTTCCTCGTCAGCAGCCACTCATCAAGGTAGGGGAAAAACGATGACCCGAGGCACTGCACGTGAGCTGCCGCTACCAACAGTATCTTGGGGCTGTCATATCACTAAAGGGGAGTGCCCTGTACCAGTAGTGGCTCCCACATACAATGAACCTCAGGAATCTTCTGAGTGAAGGATGGATGTCTATGTGGAAATAGGCATCCTTCATAACAAGAGTGGTGAAGCAGTCATCTCTGTTCAGTGAGCAACTGTTAATATTTACAGGAAAATGTTGGACACCGAAGGGTTCCATCTCAGAGCATGCAGCAGCAGAAAGGAACTAGAGAGGCAGCTGTCCCTGCCGCCAAATACCCTCTTTTTGGAGCACAAGAAGAAGGGTGCAGGTGCAGACCAACAGACACTGCTAAGCAAGTATCTTCCTGTCAGGCGCATGGAACAAATGTACACCGCAATGGAGTACACATAGGGACGAGCTCTCAAAGAAGTACCCATTCACTTTCCTTTTAACAGGAGTATTCTACTAGCATTATACATTCACCAACTAACTTTGCATTAATACCTCTCTTTACAATAAACTATGCAATGTACTTGAAGGCATGCTGGTCCCAGGATATTAGAAAGACAAAGTAAATATCTTTTATTATACCAAATTCTGTTGTCTCTCATCCACAGTAGTTTGTCCAATAAGAGATATCATCTCACTCACCTTGTCTCTACAGTAACTATGTCCATGGTTCTAGTGTGTAGGTATGTCAAATGCAGCGTACAGAAATACAGTATATCTGTAATCCTTTTGAAATTGCATTTCATTCAGGTGCTTCTTGAATGAATGTCCCATAATGGATAGATGTGTTAGTCTTCATCAGGAATACTTCACTCTTAACCCAACCTAAGGGGTTCACCTATATTAACTTTAAACTAAAGCTGCTGTGGCATAAACCTGGGCATCCTTTAAAATTAATTTCAGCTGCATCAAAATAGCCAACTCTGAACAGACACGAGAGACAAAAGATCAACAAGGAGAGACACAGATATATCGCTGCTGACATGGTGCCCCCATATTACCAAAGCCACAAATTATATCACCTTACCAGCAAGTCAACTGATAAAAGATATCCAAATTAATTATGGAAAGAGAACAGTCCATCAATAATGAAGGTTGCAAAAATATTACATTATAATTTTAGTCCCCTATTTCTTTGGTTTGCCAGATTAATATGGCTTGAAAAATGTCAAATTCATTCTGAAGATTAAGGAGAAATTTTCAGTGACACAAACAAAATTGTTCAAACTGAGTTGGAGATCATTAAAATTACATGGAATATGGAGCCATCCAATAACAGCTTTAAACTTAAGACTGCAAGAAGGGTTCAGTTATGAAACCCTACAGTATACACACTCGACATATAACTTTGGATAGGACAAATACAGTATTTGTGGGGTTACTTTCAGGATACACTTGAATATTTTTTAAAGTTAGGGCTTTGGGCAAACAATTTTTAAGTTACAGATGCTTTAAAATAAAATTCTGGAACTTTATTCAAATTATCTAACTTTTGGGTCACTAGCTAAAAAATAGGATGATGGTAAAATTTCACATTTATATGCAGGAAAGGCTAATCAACGATACTGATAATAAAAACTAGCTTTGTACTTTTCAGCCATGTACATTACATGACCTAATGGGCGCCTTCTGCATCAATACAAAGTGAAATGGGGAAAGGGAATGCTATGGATTGATCCTAAGCTCCAGAGGGTCAGAAGCTGGGCACTTAGGAAATAATGTGCTACAAAATGCGGAAGGGCGAAGAACCAGGGACCCTGGGGAGTGGAGAGAACTTTTGGCACACCCATGTTATACACTGGCCCTGCAACTTAAAAAAAACCAACAAACAAACAAGAAAGTTACTAAAAAGCTTTATTAACCGTTAGCTAAGACTGTTACTAGGTATGTGTAGTGAGGAATGTTCTAGCTTTTTTAAAGTAAAGAAACGAATAGTTAAAGGTAAACAAATATTCTAGTACAGTCATACTTCAGTCATTCAAATAAACATACACATGTAAAAATAGAGCATGGCCCACATACAGGCATCCGCCGTTGATCAAACAGGACTACATATAGAACACCAGTGGTAGACACATTTCTGAAACCAAACTGGAAAAGAAAATGCAATACATTCTAAAAGACATGTTGATTACTTTCTCTCCTCCATAGCTTGATAAATAAGCTACCCTCAAAGTTTGCATTTCCCCAGGAAGGTAAATATACTGTCTGGCATAGTGGGATTTCCAGGCTTATGTGGAGGTTGGAAGAAGTAGATAATTTTTTTCTGCCTCATAGTAGAATTGTGGCTTGGGGAAAGATGTTATTGGAACATATCTGAGTAATAGGATGAGATTTGTTAGGTTCTCTTGACCACTGTGCGTAGTATTCTGAATGGGGAAGAGGCAGAGTAGGCTTGTTTTGGTTTGGAAATGGAGGATTGTCTATGGGCCATATCTATTTGCTGGTGTATGGTTTGAGAGCTTTTTATGGCCCAAACAAGGTAATGAGTGTTGAGACTCTCAACTGTACATGAGGCAAAGTGGGTGGATATAACAAATTACTGGTGTACAGGTTAAGATGAGGCAGGAATACAAGGGCAGACAAAGATTTTTTTTAAATATACAGTGTAATGTTTTACTTACTTACTCTCTCTCTCTCTCTCACACCACAAAATTTAAAAAAAGACTGTTTGAACTGTACATGAATGTTTACTTACCTTCACTTAATTTGTTCATTTCCATCATTGAAAAATTGAAATTGGAGGTTATTTTAATTGTAAAAGTCCTTGTTATACATAGTTGCCACCTTAACTACAGTTTTTTGTCTGTTAGTACAAAAGTTAATTTTAAATACCCTTCAGTTTGCAAACTCCCTGAAAGCTGATCTAATTTTATTTCTCTAAAGGAAAACCGGAAGCTTGTCCTATGAACTTTACCACAGCATATGCAGGAATTCTGGAAGAAAACTTGCAAAGGAGTCTGCTGTCCATTGGCTCTGCCCACGCCAGTAGCTATAACTACATTAGAATTACTTCAACCATTGTTGCTGCTGATGTAAGAAATTAGAAGCCTGATGTAATTAAATTCAACAGTATTCAATCTCTGTCTAGCTCAGATAGTATTAAAAGATATTTATGTAAATGAGCAGATGATTTTTCCCAGTATATTACAATGTAGACAGATATTGTTTAGTTGTGTATGCATACAATTTCTTTTCAAATGAATGTAATTTTAATAAGGAACTGGTCTGCAGCTTCTGTTTTTCATGTAAATGAATGATGGCATAACCATGATTTAGTGAGAATACACTGTATAAAAAATGGCTCATATATATGAAGAAGCAGCTTCATTAGTTACAGCCCACCTGCAATAGGCCTCTTATCCTGAAAAGATATCAATTACTTTATCTTCTTCTAGCATATAGATCATAACCTTCATCAGCTAATCATGTTTAAATTACAGAGGAATATCGTAATACTCTTTCATTTCAGAATCACTGGTTTATTGATCTGCGGTCATGGAAGCCATATATTAGAATATTTTAAAAATCGTTATGTGAACGAAGAGAGCAAAGCTGAGATCAGATTTTAACATCTACACACGATTTGTCTTCACTATACATGTTAAAGGCCTAAATTAAGACCAAAACGAATTAAAAATCAGACAGATAAAGGCCACCTTTCTTATAAAAGTTCCTTTTTCAGTCTCACACTAGACATATTACCAATTAAGGCAAATATTTGCTTCTTTCCTTAAACTGGCACTGAAGAGCCTACCAATTTCAGCATAAACATAGGCACCCACATTTAAAATTTTAGCCCTTTCCAATTTACCATTAAAGGAAACCACAAAATAATCCACAATAAATTGCTGACTATTTAAACTATCATAGAGAACAATTTTACCCTCCCCTACTTAAAAACTGTTATTTGAACCAATAATTACTTGATCACTGTCACATTTTAGAATATATCTCACCTATTGGTCCTCAAAGGCTGACAAAGCCACAACTATTTCCCTCAACAGGTAAAAATATCCTTACCCAAGATCGAAGGCTACACCATGTAGTAGACACCAAAGACAAGTTGGTGCAGGAGCTATGTCCACCTACTAACACACAGTACATTAAAAAACACCAGCCAGACCTAAAAGCCAATCTTCCTCCAGAAGCTTGTAGTTTTTTTTTGCGGCAACAGCCTAACACAAGGATACAAAAGTCCTAGAAGTCAGAAGAAACTTTTCTGGACTTTCAAAAAGAAGTATTTCCTACAGGTAGTCTTTTGTCTGAGCATTTATTACAGTCATCCTCACCCAAGTTAGAGTTGCTTTGAAGAACAAGGGTGGTATGTGTGCTTCTCCTTTATCTGATCACAACACTGATATCAGGGTCACAATCCTATGCTAGGATTTGGATGGCCTATTATGACCTGTCTTTTCCCACAGTGGCTCTGAAGAAAGTCTTTATGAAAAACAAAAGGGCTGTATTTCAGAACCACCATCTAAGTTTATACAAGTGGACAGAGAAAGAGACAGGCTTTTTTTCATCTCATTTTTAGCACTATATGAGTGGAGAATGTACATTTGGGATTCACACCTCTAGTCCCACCTCAGCCTTTTAAAATTTATATTCTAGGAAAGTTGGCGATGGCATTCAAGTCTACCAGCTCCCTGTATTACCTCGGAGTTGCTCACTGTGTCACAAGCAGTGTCCCCCACAAAACCCTGCCTTCAATAATAATGTGAAGCAGCATTTGAAGACTGAAAATCCAAACAAAGACTAGGGCTACATTTACGCTGACGGTGGCAAAATCGCCGCCACCAGATCAATCTTTCTGAATCGATTGAGCGATCAGTGAGACCCGCTCAATCGATCAGGAAGTCGACTGAGTAAGTCCACTCCCTGAAGTAGCGTAGTGCTGAGTCGACGGGAACACTGTTCCCATCGGCTCAACGCAGTGTGAACAGCTCGCAGAAGGGAAGCTGAGCAGTCGACGTCAGTTACACAAACTACAATGCGTAGTTTCTGTAACTCCCGTTGACTGCTGCCGAAACGCGCAGTCAGTGTGAACCAGCCCTAGATAATGAAAATACCTGTCCTTAGAAAAACAAGGTTACTTACTAGTAACTGATGTTCTTCGAGATGTGTTGCTCATGTCCATTCCACTACAGGTGAGCACACGCCTCTGTGCACCGTTCCCGGAACTTTTTTCCCCTTAGCAGATCCTGTAGGGCCGGCTCCGGCACCCCCCGGAGCCCCGCGCACATGCCACAGTATATGAGGTGCTGTCAGCCCTATGCCCCCTCAGTCCCTTCTTTCTGCCAACTCTGGTAGGGGGACAGGGGGTGGGTTGTGGAATGGACATGAGCAACAAATCTCGAAGAATGTCAGTTACTAGTAAGTAACCTTGTTTTCTTATTGGAGTGCTTGCTCATGTCCATTCCACTATAAGTGACTAACAAGCAATACCTTGGAGGTGGGTAGGAGTTACCGGTGAGCTGCCCTCAGAAGCACTCTGCCGAATCCCACGTCCGCTCTTGCCTGCTGAACGATGGCGTAGTGGGAGGTGAAGGTATGCATCGACGACCAGGTGGCAGCTTTGCAGATGTCCTGCAGGGGCACTCTCTCCAGGAAGGCTGTAGATGAGGCTTGAGCTCTGGTTGAGTGTGCTGTGATGGTTCCCGGAAGCGGCAACCTCGCCTGCTCGAAACAGAACTTGATGCAAGATGTAATCCACGAAGAGATGTGCTGGGTGGAGACAGGTGAGCCTTTCATCCGGTCAGCCACTGCGACGAAGAGATGCGTCAATTTCAGGAACGGCTTTGTATGCTCAACATAGAACGTCAGGACTCGTCTTACATACAGCGAATGCCATTTCCTCTCCTCCTCCAAGCCATGCGGTTTGGGAAAAAACACGGGGAGAAAAATATCTTGATTACAATGAAATTGGGAAACCACCTTGGGCAGGAAGGCTGGATGCGGCTTCAACTGCACCTTATCCTTATAGAATACTGTATAAGGGGGCTCCGAGGTCAAGGCCCTGATATTGCAGACCCTCCTAGCTGAGGTAATGGCCACCAGGAAGGCTACCTTCCATGAAAGCATGAGCAGGGGGCACGAAGCCATGAGTTCAAAGGGGGGGCCCGTGAGTCTCGAGAGGACCAGGTTGAGATCCCAGGGAGGCACCGGGTCACAGACCTGCGGATAAAGCCTCTCCACCCCCTTGAGGAACCTGACCGACATAGGATGGAAGAACAAGGATCTCCCCTCTAGCAGCTGATGGAAGGCCAAAATGGCTACCAGGTGAACCTTCAGCGAGGCCAGCGCCAGATCCTGGAGCTTTAGCTGGAGCAGGTACTCCAAGATCGCCTGTACAGGTGAGAGACTGGGCGAAATGCCCCGGGACTCTCTCCAAGAGGTAAACCGTTTCCACTTATCCTGATACATGACCTGTGTGGAGCATTTCCTGCTGCCAAGCAGGACTTGTTGGACCTGCACCGAGCAGGCTCTCTCTCCCTCCATCAGCCACAAGGCCCAGGGCATGAGGTGCAGGGAGTCCAGGTCCGGGTGCAACAGGCGACCAGGGTCCTGGGAGAGAAGGTCGTGCCTCCTGGGGAGCTCCAGGGGTGGGGCGATTGAGAGGTCGAGCAGCATGCTGAACCAGTGCTGTCTCGGCCAGGCTGGAGCAATGTGTAAAACGTTCAACCTGTCCCTCTATTTTCAGCAGGACCATGGGCAGGAGTGGAATGGGCGGGAACACATACATGAGGGTCCCTGTCCAGTCGATGAGGAACGCGTTGGAAATCGACCCAGTCTCGCAACCCCGGAGCGAGCAGAACCTCAGGTACTTCGTGTTCCAGGTTGATGCGAATAGGTTCAGTTGGGGAATGCCCCACTTCTGGAAGATCATAGCCACCACCTCTGGGTGCAACGACCAGTCGTGGCGGGGCAGAAACAACCTGCTGGGGCGATACTCCTCGTCGTTCCTCACTCCTGGGAGGTGAGAGGCAGTTCAGTGGAAATTGTGCCTCACGGCAAAGTCCCACAGACGGGTAGCTTCCTCGCAGAGCCGAGGAACGAGCTTCCCCCTGACTGTTTACGTAGAACATGGCTGTGGTGTTGTCCGTCAGCACCCGCACCACTCTGCCTATCAGGAAATGGAGGAACACCTTGCACGCTATGCGAAATGTCCCTCAGCTACTTCACATTGATGTGCAGATGCCTCTCCCTCCCCCAACCAGAGCCCCTGAGTGCCTAGGTTGGCACTGATGTGGGCTCCCCATCCTACATCCGAAGCGTCAGAAATTAGGGTGACCGACGGGACCAGCTCCCTGAACACAATGCCCTTCATCATTGCCCTGGGATTCCGCCACCAGTTCAGGGAGACTAAGACGGGTGGGGGAAGTGTGACCGCCTGGTCTAATGGGTGTCTGCTCAGCATATATACTGAGGCCAATCATGCCTGAAGTGGTCTGAGCCTTAGGCGAGCTAGTCTCACTACGTACATGCAGGCCCCCATGTGGCTGAACAGCTGTAGGCAGTGCCTGGCTGTCGTCGTGGGGCATGGGTGCAGCTGGGAGATGACAGAGACCATCACCTCGAAACGTGGCTGAGCAGGAAGGCTCTGGTCTGGGAGGCGTCCAGGATGGCCCCAATGAATTCTATGCATTGCACTGGGGTTAGTGTGGACTTCTTCTCATTTATGAGCAGTCCCAGACTGCTTCAGATGGAGCAAGTGAGGGTCACACTCTCCTGCACTTGGGACCTGAACCTGCCCCTGGTCAGCCAATCATCTAATTATGGAAAAACTTTCACACCCTTTCGTTTCAAGTGGGCAGCCACTACCGCCATGTACTTGGTGAACAGCCTTGGAACTGAAGATAGGCCAGAGGGTAGGGCTGTAACCTGGTAGTGGGAGCCAGCCACCGTGAAACGGAGGAAACATCTGTGGCTGGAGAGGATAGACACGTGAAACTATGCATCCTTGAGGTTGAGGGTGGCATACCAGTCTCCTGGATCCAGGGAAGGGATTATGGAAGCTAGGGAGACCACGCAAAACCTGAATCATTTGATATATTTGTTGAGACAACATAGGTCTAATATGGGTCTCAGACCCCCCCTTCGCCTTGAGGATGAGGAAGTACCTCAAATAGAACCCCTTCTCCCTTCTGCCTTGAGGGACCATTTTCACTGCTCCGATGTTGAGGAGGGTGTCCACCTCCTGCAAGAGGAGTTGCTCGTGAGAAGGGTTTCTGAAGAGGGACGGAGCGGGAGGGTTGTTGCGGGGGGTAGATGTAAATTGTAGGCCATAGCCCTCTGAGACTATCCCAAGGACCCAACAGTCCAAAGTGATCTTTGCCCATTCGGGACAGAAGGGTCTTAACCTGTTTAGGAAGGGGTGTGGCGGATCCAGGAGAGCAGTCGTGGCACCACCCTCGGGCGCACCATCAAAATTGTCTGCTCTGGTTGCCCGACCTCCTGGGGGGCCCCTGCTGGGAAGCTGAGGATGAGCTGTGGGGCTGATTTCTCCTTCTAAACCCCTTATTCCTACCCTATTCCTATAGGGTTGAAAAGGCCTGGGCGGAGGACTTGGCTGCTGCTGCACGAGGGGCCGTCACTGATGCTTGGAAGCCTGGGGCACGTACAGGCCCAGGGAGCGAAGCATGGCCCTGGAGTCCTTCAGACTGTGCAGCTTCGCATCGGTCTGGTTGGAGAATAGGGCCGACCCATCAAAGTGGAAGTCCTGAATCGACTGCTGCACTTCCTGGGACAGGCCTGAGGATTGCAGCCACAAGCACCTTCTCATGGAGATGGCGGAGGCTATGGCCCTGCCCGCCGAGTCAGCAGCGTCACAAGACGTCTGGAGCGCTGCCCTAGCTACCGGGGTTTCTTCCTCCACAATGGTGCTAAAGTCTGCAGCTTGGTCCTGGGGCAGGGCCTCAGTGAACTTCCTAAGGGAGTCCCACAGGTTGAAATTATATCTACTCAGGAGGGCCTGATGGTTGGCAATCCTGAACTGCAGGCTTGTCATGGAAGCTTTCTCCCAAAGAAATCCAGCTTTTTGTTGTCTTTGTTCCTGGGAGTGGACCCTGGCTGACCTTGCCTGTCTCTCTGGTTAGCTGCATCTACCACCAAGGTTCCCGGGGCAGGGTGAGTGAACAAATACTCAAACCCTTCAACCAGGACATAATACTTTCTCTAGGCCACCTTTGACATAGGGGCAACCGAGGAAGATGTTTGCCACAGGGCCTTTACAATTTTAAGGACCCTTTTGTGGACTGGGCGGGCCACTCTCGCTGGGGCAGCCGCCGCCAGCACATTAAAGAGGCTATCTTCGGCCTCTTCTAACTCCTTCACCTCAGCCCCAAGTTGGAGGCCACCCTCTTGAGCCGCTCCTGATGTGCCCTGAAATCCTCCAGTGGCGATGAGTGGTCCCGGGAGACAGCCTCATCCGGTAAGGAGGAAGAGGACTGCTGAGGCATGTCCTGCGGGTGCGTCCCCTCCTGGGGAAGGGTTGCACCCGCTGAGGGTCCCCTCCATGGGGTCTGACTCCTCATCCAAGAAGTGGTGTTCTATGGGCCCTCTCCTGTGCTGGAGGCACGAACTGCACCCCCGGTGACAGGATGGATCAGGGCCCCGGCCCAATCTGGATTCCCCATGGGGCCCAATAAAGCCATTGCTGGGGCCACTGACCCTGGGGACAACTCACGGCTGACTGCGCCATGGGCTGTGACAGTTTGTGGGAGCATTGGCTCTCCCAATGACTGTCCCCCGTGGGAGACGCTGAGACACTGGACTGGTGGTGCCGTGTTGGTCCTTGGTCCCAGGTGTCCTTCCATGCTGGAGGACGATGAGGGTTGCCTCCATTGCTGCAAGCGATGCCGACGAACGGAGGTGCGCTCTGAAGAGCTAGAGGTACCAGAGCGTCATCTAGGTACTGATGATATCCGGTGCCACTTGCCTTGAGGCTCTGCAGATACCTTCGGTGACTGAGGTCGGCGCCGCTCTAAACCCCTCGGTGCCGAGTCGGACTCTGGCAACTGGGTTCCACGTCATGGACTGCGCAGTGCCGGGTCCTCTGACGGCGACCGGATTCTGCACTGCCTCGGTGCGGGTGAACTCCTCGGTGCCGGATCTTCCGACAGCAACTGGGTTCTGTGCTGTCTGGGTATGTGAGAACTCCCCGGTGCCGGGAACCTAAAACTGGAGCTGTCCAAGCGCCGCCTGGTAGTCCTCGACTGGTGCCACCCCCTAGCATGCGCTGCCTCTGGTGCCGAGGATCTCCACCACCCTCCGGGGGATCCAACGCAGGTTTCCCCCATGACACCGGCCCCTTCTCCCTCAGCGGAGGGGGGTGGGGGAAAGTGGCATACGCAAGGCCAACAAGGCACTTGCCACCTGAAAAGCCTCTGGTGTGGACAGCATCGGCACTCTCCCACTCCCAGGAGTCGAGGGAGGCTCCCTGACTGGAGATGCTGGCACTGGAGAAGACTCAACGGGCTGGGTCCGATGCATCTCCGTACTTGACCCTGCCCATACCGACTGTACAGGGGAGTGTCCGCGCTCTGCGCGCTGCTTCTTCCTCTTCAGTGTCGGCGATGTTGTGCGGTGCAGAGTCAAGGCCGGTGCTGGCGGTGTGCTCTGCACCGAGGTCACGCTCGGTGCCAAGGTGGAGCGAGCTGGCTCGGACGCCGGGTGGAGCACTGCCTCCATCAGCAGAGCTTTCTACCAGATCTCACGGTCCTCCTGAGTCCTCGGTTTAAAAGCCCTGCAGATCTTGCATTTCTCTTTCCTGTGGGCTTCCCCCAAGGACTTAAGACAGCAGTCCTGGGGATTGCTGAGCGGGAAGGCCTTCCCACAGGAGGCACATGGCTTGAAGCCTGGCGACCGGTGCATGGCCCAGCCGCTCTAAGACCCTGCAGGGACTCGCCTTATCTAACTACACTTAACAACGCTTAACAACTACTTATCTAAAACTAACTTAGAATATCAAATGAGTTCAAACAAGGGGAGTAGTACTTGCTGAGAGCAAGGCTAGTTCCAGCAACCATCACGGGTGGAAAGAAGGAACTGAGGAGGCATAGGGCTGGCAGAACCTAATATACCGTGGCATGTGCGCGGGGCTCCAGGGGGCGCCATAGCCGGCCGTACAGGATCTGCTAAGGGGCAAAAAGTTCCGGGAACCGTGCACAGAGTGGAATGGACATGAGCAAGCACTCAAACAAGAACCTCCATTTCCTGTGTTTAATCAAGAGAGTCAACCACTCTTGGGGATCCCAGTGCCACCATGGAGAGGGGCTATCAACTCAGACAGCGACTCTTAAGATCTATCGGGTAACCTGTATGCCAACATCAGCCCCTATTAACTGACTGGAAACATGCAAGTTAGATGATGTGTTATTATATTGGGTTTGGAGAAGGAAACTTCCATTTGAACCCACAGGTATTCAACATATCCACACCATCTCCTCAATTCTCCGTTGATTGACAAAGAACAGTGTCTAAGAAAGGTTGTCTCTCATTTAACAAAGGTCTTAATCTGGCCAGGTCTCAGAAACACATGCAGAAATCACAGGCCACATTCCCGATCAAGTGATATTAGTCAACACCAAATCAGCATGAACCAAAGAGCAAAGTTCTAGTCTAAACATCTTCTGCCCACAAAACAGATCACTGTGTGCCTTCAGGGACATGTCTGTATTAAATAGATTGCAATGTATGATCAGTTCCCAGCAATGTCAGCAGCTCGCAATCTGCACTGACTACCTGTGTGTTTCCATGTGTAGTTGAAGGCATTTGTTTTTGACCTATAAAAACCTAAAATAGCCTGAGAGCTGCCTACTCGAAAGACCGCCTCTTTCCACTGGCGCAGCTATGATTAACAGAGGTTTTCCAGCTAGTATGCCCAAAGATAAAACTGAGGGAGTCGCTGGCAGGGCACCTTCTTTGATAGCCTCAACTTTGGAACTAGTTCCCCTGCCCCATCAAACATCCTGTTCCTTTACAGTGCATACTGGAAAATCCATCATTTTAGGGGATAGGTACTGCAGGTCTTGTTGGTATCAGGAAACACTATCTCAAAAAAAAAAAACCAAAAAAAAAACCCGAGAGTCCTGTAGCACCTTAAAGACTAACACATTTCTGCAGGCCTAAGCTTTTGTGGGCTGCAACCCACTTCGTCACATGCATCTTCGTCTGATGAAGTGGGTTGCAGCCCATGAAAGCTTATGCCCGAAGAAATGTGTTAGTCTTTAAGGTGCTACAGGTCTCTCGTTGTTCTTGCTGTATACAGACTAACACGGCTACCCCTCTGGAACTCTATATCTAGGGGATGTAACATTCCCCTGCAGGGCTGTGTTTCAGGCTGAACAAAACAAATAATTGAAATATTCCAAAGTTCTAGTTTTACCCAGACTATAAAAGTAATGAACAGCAGAACCACGTTATAAGTTCCATGTTATACAACTTGTAACTTCTATGTTTTTGCAGGCTTCTGTGGTGGCAAAAACAATGCAAAAACAGCATGCAATGAACCCTTCCTTTCTGTGGATAGCAAAGTTTATGCAGTTATGATGTAATCTTAGTCTCCTCAAGGGAAGCTGGTTATATTTAACCCTATTTTATTACTATCTTTAATTGCACTATTTTATTTTTAGATAGCTACTGCTGCACGTTGAAACTTTGCATAGGGCGTTCTCAATCTCTGTTGCAAGTTCAGTGTACAAACAGTGGTTTACCTGGGACGAGATCCATAACCGTCTTTAATGCACACACTGTGTGTTCTTTTACTACATGAGAAACTGGCAAGGAATGATTTCCAAGACAGGGCAGAACAAGGGGCACTATGGGAAATGCTCCGATCCCTATTCAATAGTAAACTTAAAAGTGGGTATATTTTCAATTCCTATTTAAAACGCTTTTCCCTTTCTTTTGCCCAGTCACCCACCTTATGAACAAAGAGCATCAATGCATTTCCTGATGGGGGTGCTGCCTCTGACTGAGAGAATAGTTTTAAGTATACTGCAGTACCTGAAGTTAACAGGACCGCCAGGGTGTCATTTATCTACAAAGAGTACTTTTATTTTAACCTTTACCCATCAAGGAAAAGATTGGTCAAAACATATCACAGCAGCACTCAGTGACCTATCCCATTCAGAAGACATCAGGTGCTGCACACCAGATAAATTGTTGCATAATTACTAATATGCCAAAGGGATACTGTGATCACTTCTCTGAGACAGACAAGTGATTTTTTTAATTCTACATCTTTTTGGATATACATCCAGGTATGCAAGTACTTGCAATAACCACCAATTCATCCTGGGACTTGCCTTTCCCAGAATCCCTCTTCTGCTGACCACCACGAGACACTTTTCCCTCCAATCAGGAAGGCGGAACGTGCAGCCCCTTCTCACCCTGGAGCTAACAGGAGCTTTAAAGACCAGAAGAAACCTTTCAACTTATTTGGTCCGCAATAAAGTAGGTTAAAACAATAGATGAGCTTCACCTCCCCCTTGTCTTCCGCTCCTCAGTATCAACATAAAGGCCTTTCAGCAGCAAACCTTTCATGTCAGATAGGTGGCGTAGGCAAGGCCAACAAGACTCTTGCCACCTGAAAAGCCGACGGTGTCGGCAGGTGCAGCACTGTCCCACTCCCAGGAGTTGGAAGAGGCTTCCTGATCAGAGATGCAGGCACCGGAGAAGACTCAATGGGCCGGGTCCAGTGCATCTCCGTACTTGACCCTGCCCGTACCAACGGCGCAGGGGAGTTTCCGCACTCCACATGCTGCTTCTTCCTCTTCGGCACCGGCGATGTTGTGTGGTGCTGAGTTGAGGCCGGTGCCGGCGATGTCGTGTGGTGCACTGAGGTCACGCTTGGTGCCGAGGTGGAGCGGACTGGCTCGGATGCCAGGTGGAGCGCTGCCTCCATCAGCAGGCCTTTTAGTCGGATATCTCGGTCCTTCTGAGTCCTTGGTTTAAAAGCCCTGCAGACCTTAAGGCAGCAGTCGTGGGGGGTCGCTGAGTGGGAAGGCCTTCCTGCAGGAGGTACACGGCTTGAATCCCGGTGACTGGGGCATAGCCCAGCTTCTCTATGTCCCCGTAAGGACTTGCCTTATCTCTAACTACTCTTTTTAACAACACTTAACTAACTAAACTACTCAGAATAACAAACAAGTTCAAAGAAGGGGAATAGTACTTGTTGAGAGCAAGGCTAGTTCCAGCGACCATCACGGGCGAAAAGAAGGAACTGAAGGGGAGTAGGGCCAGCAGTGCCTCATATACCGCAACATGTGCGCAGGGCTCCAGGGGGCGCTGGAGCCAGCCTATGGAATCTGCTAAGGGGAAAAAAGTTCCAGGAACTGTGCACGGAGGCGTGCACTCACCTATAGTTGAATGGACATGAGCAAGCACTCCAAGAAGAACACTCAGATTAGTGTAACTACAAAAGGCAAGAGACATATCCATAGAGTGGCTGGAGACTATATTCAAAACTAAAGAACACCCTGAACAGAATGAACAGTCATAAAAAACACTATGCACTCATTTGTTCAATGTAACAAAGGCAATGTTGTTGTGGGAACCCTATCATAACAACTCTTTACATCTATAAATTCTCAAATTTTATGTACTTTTAAAGACTGAATTTCTTAGTTTTAGTCTTTGTTAGAGACAGAAAAAATCATCTGTCCCTAACTGAAAACCCCCGTTCCCAGCTTGCAAACCTTCCTGATTTCTCAAGTCTGATATTTCCCCAAAGTTCCCAGGGCCTCCTGACACAACTTTCCTCCTTTCAAAATTATACAACCTGGTCTCATCTCAGACAGCAAACGCTCTTGGCTTCTTTCATTACACTTATGTAGCTGTCACTCCTAAAGTAGATCACATATTCAATATTCAATTAGCACTTTGGATGGTCTGGGCTACCTGCCCTTGCATACTGTGGTGATAAGAGCCTTAGAAGAACCTAAAGCAGCACCATGACCCTCCAAAGTTTGAAACACATGAAACAAATGACAGTTAATCTGTGGGGTAATAGATGAACTGCCAGCTCCTTCAAAAGCTACCTTGTGAGAGGTGAATTGAATCCAAGTCTTGCCTGTCAGAAGAAATGAAAAAGTAATTCAATTTTAAATGACAGACATTTAAAAATACCTCAGATCTGTTTAACTCCTCCCCACTGCCATCTTTACCTGTGGGGCAGTTGTTTAGCAATTAGGTAGGGGAAAAGTACAGTTAGCTAGGTGCATGGCAAGAGTGAAACCTATTTAGGTTATAATTTAAATACAATAGCATCTTAACTGGAAAGGAAAATGACATACTGTGCTTGTGCATTCCACAGTTATCTGTTTCTTTATATTTTCTTTATGACTGAGTAAAGTGGTCGTATGAGGATGAGACATCTTAATACTGGAAAAAATATTTGAAATGGAACATATAGATATATATATGCATACCCCCTCACCTCCACACACCAACACATGTAATCTATCACATAGGTTAAATCTCTGGGCTCAGACTCAAAAGCAAAACCCCAGATCCACTGAACCCAATGAGCAAACCACGATTTGGCTCCGAACATGAAAAATTCAACCACAAAGTTCATGTCTGAGAGCTACGAATGACTGAAAATAGGAGTTTAGAGTACTGAATGGCCTTCTAATTTGTAATTACAGTGTCACTATTGTGACATTAACATACATTTTATATTTTATTGCTCCCAGAGCTGGGGCTCCTGATGTGTGTGAGGGACATGTCTCTTAAATATTAATGAAAGTTAGCTGGTGTAAATCTCTAATTAAGGTAAAATCAGATTGCCTTTGTTGGAAAGTTTAGCTTTAAAACTGGAACATCTTTCTCATTTGCAAGACAAGATTAATCAAAAGAAAATGACTAAATCTGAACACTAATCCTGAGTTCTTTAATTCATATGAACTGTATGGATGAATAAATACACATAAATAAAGCTTGTTTATTTTGTGTTAGAAGGAAAATGAAGTTAATTGACAATTTCCAGGTTCTGCTCTCTCCACAAAGCTAATCTTTATATGTCTGAATTTGAATAAAAGCTCTGCTGATGGATTTTTGCCAAAATCAAAAAATTAAGCTTATAATACTGGCATGTTCTCTAAAAAATATATTTCCAAAGACAGACAGACAGACATTGAGAGGTCTATTAGTTAGTTTAAAGAAAATTACTCTCTCATTGCTTATATACAAGATATCAATTTCAGAATGGTTTTACTGTGAGCTGTATGATCAATAGATTTATAAACCTAAAACAAATCTATTTGCAAACCTAAAAAACCCCTCAAGATTATATGTTTTATTTAAAAACAAAAAATAGCCACAAAACAGGAGTCAGTCAAAACAATAAAATCCATGAAGTTAGTATAAAACTAACATCCAATGTAGTTAAATGTTTAACAAAAATTCCATGTGTTTGAAAGAGATGATTCATATGAACTCCTTCTAAAGTAAAATGTCACTTTCATAAATAGGCACACAATAGATTTAATTTTAAGGTCTTGCTAAATTAAAGCTTGTAAAGTTTTTGGTCTTTAATAAATGATCAAATTTTCAAATTTTCACAGGAAGTCCTTACTTGAATGCCTCTTTTTTTTCATGCTTGACCCAGGTTACAAAAAAACAGGGTTCCTTACCAGTAACTGTTGTTCTTCGAGATGTGTTCCTCATATCCATTCCAATATAGGTGAGTGCGCGCCACCGTTCACTGGTTCCCAGAACTTTTTTCCCTTTAGCAGACCCCGTAGGGTCGGCTCAGGCACCCCCTGGAGTACCGCACTCATACTGCGGTACATAGGGCACCGCCGACCCTGCGGGCCCTCAGTCCCTTCTTTCTGCCAACTCTGACGGCGGGGACGGAGGGTGGGTGTGGAACGGATATGAGCTACACATCTCGAAGAACAACAGTTACTGGTAAGTAACCCTGTTTTCTCCTTCGAGTGATTGCTCATATCCATTCCAATATAGGTGATTAAATAGCCGTACCTTCGAGGTGGGTAGGAGTTACCGGTGAGCTGTCCTCAGCACGGCACTTCCAAATCCGGCATCCTCTCTCACCTGCTGAAAGATGGCGTAGTGGGATGTGAAGGTGTGTACTGACAACCAGATGGCAGCTTTACAGATGTCCTGCAGGGGCACTCTCTCCAGGAAGATCGCGGACGAGGCCTGGGCTCTGGTTGAGTGCGCAGAAACAGCCCCTGGAAGCGGTACATTCGCCTGCTCGTAGCAGCACCTGAGGCAGGTGGTGATCCAGGCAGAGATGCGATGGGTGGAGACAGGTGAGCCTTTCATCCAGTCCACCACCGCCACGAACAGCTGCGTAGACTTCCGGAATGGCCTCGTCTGGTCTATGTAGTAGGCCAAGGCTCATCTGACGTCCAGCGAATGCCATCTCCGCTCATCCTCCGACCCGTGCAGTTTTGGGAAAAACACGGGGAGGAAGATATCTTGATTATAGTGGAACTGGGAGAGCTCCTTAGGTAGGAACGCTGGATGGGGTCTCAACCCGCACTTTATCCTTATAAAAGGCGGTATAGGGGGGCTCCAAGGTCAAAGCTCTTATCTCGGAGACCCTCCTAGCAGATGTAATGGCCACCAAGAAGGCTACCTTCCATGAGAGGATGAGCAGTGGGCATGTAGCCATGGGTTCGAAAGGGGGTCCCATTAGTCTGGCGAGGACCAGGTTCAAGTCCCAGGGAGGCACCAGGTCACAGACCTGGGGGTATAGCCTCTCCACCCCGAGGAACCTCACCGACATGGGGTGGGAAAACAACAACCATCCCACCATCGGCTGGTGGAAGGCCGAGATGGCCGCCAAGTGCACCCTCAGGGATGCCAGTGCTAAACCCTGAAGCTTCAGGTGCAGCAAATACTCCAGGATTGTCTGTATAGGGAGTCGCTAGGTGGGATGCCCCGGGACTCCGCCCAATAGGTAAACCGTTTCCAATTGGCCCGGTACACAACCTGAGTGGAAGGTTTTCTGCTGCCCAGCAGAATCTGTTGGACCTGCGCCGAACAGGCCCTCTCTCCCTCCGTCAGCCACAGAGTCTCCAAGCCATAAGGTGGAGCGAGTTCAGGTCCGAGTGCAGCAAATGACCCTGGTCCTGTGAAAGCAGGTCGTAACACCTCGGGAGCTCCACAGGTGGGACAATCGACAGGTTCAGCAGCATAGAGAACCAATGCTGTCTCGGCCAGGCTAGGACCATCAATATCACGTCCGCTCTGTCCCTCTTGATTTTCAAGAGGACCTTCCGCAGGAGCGGAATGGGGGGAAACACATACATCAGGGTCCCCGTCCAGTCTATAAGGAACGCGTCGGAGATGGAACCCGGCTCGCGACCCCAGAGCGAGCAGAACCTCAGGCACTTCCTGTTCCAGGACGACGCGAACAGGTCCAGTTGGGGAACACCCCACTGGTGGAAAATAAAAGTTATCACTTCCGGGTGTAGCGACCAGGCGTGTTGGGGTAGAAACGACCTGCTGAGGTTCCTGACCCGCGGGAGTTGAGAAGCAGATATATGGAAGTCATGCCTCACCACAAAGTCACAAAGTCGAATGGCCTCCTGGCAAAAGGCCGAGGAGCATGTCCCCCTCCGCCTGTTCATGTAGAACATGGCCGCTGTGTTGTCCGTGAGGACCTGCACCATCCTGCCCCTCAGGAACCTAAGGAATACTTTGCAGGCCAGCCGTACTGCCCTGAGCTCCCGGACGTTGATATGGAGGCTCTTTTCCTCCTTCAACCAGAGCCCTTGGGTGCTCAGGTCGGTGCCGATGTGGGCCCCCCACCCAAGATCCGAAGCGTCCATGATTAGGGTGATAGATGGTGCCAGATCCCGGAAAGGGACCCCCCTCAGTACCTTCACCAGTTCAGGGAGGTCAGGAACTGTGGGTGAACTGTGACCATCCTGTTTAAGGAATGGCGGGCTGGTGCATACACAGGGATGAACCACGCCTAGAGAGGCCTGAGTCTGAGGTGAGCCAGCCTCACCAAATACGTACATGCCGCCATGTGTCCCAACAGCTGCAGGCAGTGCCTGGCTGTCGTCGTGGGGGACCTGTGTCGTTGGTCGATTAAGGCGACCATCACTTGGAAGCGAGGCTGTGGGAGGAAGGCTCTGGTCTGAGTGGCATCCAGGGTGGCCCCGATGAATTCTATGCACTGCATTGCGGTGAGTGTGGACTTCTGCTCGTTGATGAGCAGCCCCATTCTGGTGCATGTGGCACAGGTGAGGGCTAGGCTGTTCCGAACGTGGGCTCTGGATCTGCCCAGAATCAGCCAGTCGTCCAGGTAGGGGAAGATCTGCACCACCTCTGCGGCGCAAGTGGGCCGCTGCCACCACCATGCATTTTGTAAAGATCCTGGGAGCGGACAAAAGCCCAAAGGGGAGGGACGAGAACTGGTAACGGCAGCCAGCTACCATAAACCTGAGGAAGCGCCTATGGCTGGGAAGGATGGAAATGTGGAAGTATACATCCCTCAGGTTGAGGACAGCATACCAATCTCCTGGATCCAGAGCAGGGATGATGGAGGCTAGGGAGACCATGCGAAACCTGAGATGCCTGATAAACTTGTTTAGTTGGCGGAAATCTAATATGGGTCTCAGGACCCCTTTTGCTTGGGAATGAGAAAATACCTGGAGTAAAATTCCCTCCCTATTTCCTGTGGAAGAAACGCTTCCACCGCCCCGAGGTGGAGGAGGGAAACGACCTCCTGCGAAAGGAGTTGCTCGTGAGAGGGGTCCCTGAAAAGAGACGGGGTGAGGGGAGAATCTGGGAGGAAAACCATAAATTGGAGGGCATATCCTCTGAGGACTACACTGAGGACCCAACGGTCTGATGTAATAGCTTGCCACTCGGTGTAGTAGGGTCTGAGCCTCTCCACAAAACGGGAGGTGCGGATCCAGGAGAGAGGTATTGCTGCTACCCTCGGGCGCACCCTCAAAACTGTTTCCCGGGGTTTGGCCCCTTAGAGGGCCCCTTGCTGGGGGGCCCCGGAAGATCCTGGGCGGTCGCGGCACCCAACCTCCCTGTTCCTGTCAGGTGCTGTGATGGTCTGGGTGATCGCCTAGGGGGCAGTTGGGCCTGGCGCTGAGGCTGCGGCTGAGACTGGCGCCTCGAGGCCTGGGGGGTGTAAAGGCCCAAAGAGCGGAGGGTCGCCCTAGAGTCCTTCAGGGCGTGCAGCTTCTCATCCGTTCTGTCAGAGAACAGACCTGACCCATCAAAGGGGAGGTCTTGGATGGATTGCTGTACCTCCTAGGATAGCCCTGAAGACTGAAGCCACGAGCAGCGGCGCATGGCAATCGTGGAGGCCATGGCTCTGCTGGCATTGTCCGCAACGTCACTAGCAGTCTGTAAGGCCGCTGCTGCCACCGTGGTGCCCTCTTCCAGTACCATGGCAAAGTCCGCTGCTTGGTCCTGGGACAGGCCCCCTGCAAACCTCCTCAAAGAGTTCCATAGGTTCAGGTTATAGCGACCCATGAGTGCCTGGTGGTTCGCTATTTGCAGCTGCATGGCCCCTGTGGAGTGGACGTTGCAGCCAAAGAGGTCTATCTTCTTGTTGTCCTTATTTTTAGGCATGGTGCCCTGTCCACCTTGCCTATCCCTTTGGTTGGCCGTGTTAACCACCAGGGTCCCAGGTGCTGGGTGTGTATATAAAAACTCAAACCCCTCCTGTGGTACATAATATTTTTTCTCGGAGCCCTTAGATGTAGGGGCAACCGAGGCAGGGGTTTGCCAGAGAGCCCTGACGAACTTCAAGACCCTCTCGTGAACAGGCAGGGCTACCCTGGACGGTCCTGCTGACCCAGCCACCCCAAAGATTGGGTCCTCCTCCTCAGAGAGGTGCCTCAGTTTCAGGTTGAGGTTGCTTGCCACCCTTTTTAGGAGTTCCTGGTGGGCTCTAAAATCTGGCAGGGGTGCCCTATGGTCCCTGGCGATCGCCTCGTCAGGGGAGGGGGAGAAGGATTGTGAAAGGGCCCCAGTAGAGGGTCCCTTTTCAGGGTCCAATTCCCCCTCAGAGGAATGGCCCTTTTCCGTCTGAGTAGGCAGGGGAGGTGCTGGTTGGGCCACTGATGACATGACCGAAACCGTGCCCTGACCCATCTGGGCACCCCATGGCCCCCAGTATGGCCACTGCCACAGTCCCTGTGGCCATCCCAGTGCCAGCACGGGTGCCAGCTGCGGTGCGTCCAGTCGGCGAGCACGGGACCCCGAGCCACTGGAGCAGTGCCGGTGGCGTCTATGGCTCCTGCCTGCCCTCTTCGAGGATCTGCTGCGTGAGGATCCTGATGACGACGAGGCGCACCGGTGCCGTCGTGTGCGGTGCTGGCGAGGAGGCGTGCAGTTGGACGAGGTTGAGTGCGACCTCCGTCTCAGTACCAAGGTTTTACGGTGGCGCTTTCCCTTTGGGGACCGGGAGCGGTGCCAGCTGTGCCTCCGCTGTGCCGAGTCCGAGGAGCTCGAGCGATGGCGTGGAGCTGTCGGTGCCGTTGCCGCTGTCGGTGCCGTTTCCTCCAGCACCGGGATCCGCGCCAGACTGCGGTCCGGAGATTGGGACCCAGTGCCGAGGTGAGGGACTCGGTGCCGAGGAGCTGCGTGAGGCGGGACTGTGACGACGTTGCCTCGAGTAGGACCTTTCCGGTGCCGCAGCTTGTCGACAGTGCTGTGGTGCGGAGGAGCTCGACGACACCGAGTTGGAGCTGAGAGGGGAGCCCGCACGCTCTACCCTCTCTGACCGTCTGGGAGGAGACTTCGACTCCTGTCTCTGCCACCCACCAGGGCCACCCAGCACGGGTTTACCCCAAGACGCCGGTCCCTCGGCCGAGGGGGGGACGGAGGCGTGGGCATGCCCATGAGGGCTCATGCTGCAGTGAACAGCCCTTGCAGAGGTGCTCACCACCCCCAGGAGTCAGGGGAGGCTCCCTGCGAGGAGATGCAGGTGCCGGAGTAACCTCAACGGCCCATGGCTGGTGCATCTCCTGACACCCACCAAACCGCGGCCGTGATGCAGGGGAGTCCTGGCGCTCGGTGCCCTGGCGCTGCTTCTTCTTCGGCACCGGTGACTTGTGACAGGTTGGCTCCGGTGCCAGTGGAGCACTCCGCACCGAGGAGATGCTCGGTGCCGTGGGCGAACGCGCTGGTTTGGAGTCCGGGTGGAGCGCGGACTCCATCAAAATAGCCTTCAAGCGCGCATCTCGTTCTTTTTGCGTGCGCAGCTTTAAGGCTTTGCAAATCCTGTATTTGTCCTTATGGTGCTGCTCTCCCAAACAGCTGAGGCAGCAGTCGTGAGGGTCGCTCACGGGGAGGGGTTTGCTGCAAGTAGCACAGGACTTAAATCCTGTTGTGCCAGGCATGGCCTAACAGTAAGCCCCTAAGGGCTTCTTATCTTATCTAATGCTAACTATACTTTAACACTACTTAACAACTAATTAACTCTAAATGTTCAATTATAAACAACAGTTCAAACGGGGAAAGCTACTTGCTTGTAGGGCAAGCGGCAGACATTCCAGTAACCGTCACAGGCGGAAAGAAGGAATTGAGGGCCCGCAGGGTTGGCGGTGCCCTATGTACCACGGCATGAGTGCGGTACTCCAGGGGGCGCCTGAGCCGACCCTACGGGGTCTGCTAAAGGGAAAAAAGTTCCGGGAACCAGTGCACGGTGGCGCGCACTCACCTATATTGGAATGGATATGAGCAATCACTCGAAGTAGAACTAATTTAACCTTCCTACCCCCCTCACAACTTTCTTCCTAACAGAACTGTTTTGTTAGTGAAATCATTTATTTGCTATGCATTCCTGACTAACCACAGATATAATGGACCATGGTTCTTGGAAAATAATAGTCTTTTGAGTATTACTATACAGAAAAAATTAGCATAGTAATCTGAAATTTGGACAAAGAAAAAAACTGTACTTTTCAACATGAACGTTACGTTTTAAAGTCCAGGACACCATTTTTTTATGTTAAACAGTTATTTAAGCAAATTGTTCTCTCTTCCACCCCCACCCCATACCAACACAGAAGAGTTAACCATTGTTGAAGTAAAAGTTACACCAGTTTTTAAAAGCAAACCAAAGTACTCCTTCTTCGCTCTATAAGGTGCAGACATAAGAAAGGAAAGGAAGGTAGTCTGACTAGCAGAGGTCTGAATTCAAGTTAAGGAAGAACACCAGGTCAGCTCCTCTTCCTGAAACCAAGGATTATGCCTCCATAACGAACCAGGTCCTCACTGTGCTCAATATTTGAGCTAATCGCCATTAGAAACACTGTTGCTAGAGCAACTGGACTGACAGAACTGTCTTTTGTTGGTTCAAAGGGCTGTTCATGTGTCAACTTCATGTGCAGTATTAAACTTCTTTGGCAGGGTCAGCTATGTCTCTAAAATCTTATTAGTACAGCCTCATTCAAGGAAGGAAAGAAAGTCAGATTCCTGGGGGAAAAATACTCTTGCAAAGAGTCCAGAACACAAGGTGAGAGAGTGATCTAGCTCTACCGCTTTAAACCTGGATACAAGGATACTTCTAAACCACACCATAGATCAGTGAAGTGAAATATTGCCTAGTCTGGGGTGAACAAAACTCTCACTGTACCCATAATTTGTGAAAGATGTCAGCAAGGCCCCACACATTTACCTATTATTGACATCTTTCCCAGAATGCACTAATTAGACTTACCATTGCTGGTTTTATTTAATACTCTTGAAATAATGAAAATGAAGAACAATGGCAGGTAAGTGCTATTAAGTCTCCATGAAGTATCTAGCACCATTCCTTACAAATTTATATAACTACAAATTTAATGTGTTTATGGGATTTGAAAACCAGTGAGAATGATCTCCATTCACCCTAGTTTTGCTAAGAATTGACTCCTTTTAATTATATTACTGAGTTAGTAATCAAAGTGATTTACCTTTAGTTCGGTGGTCAAATGCAAGTTTTGGCAGTACCTTCTTCTAGTGTCCAGACAATCACTCTCTTTTTTGGTAGATTCCTAATTTCAAGATCCTATATTCAAAGAAAGCGCCTGATGACACCTTGTCACTGTTGAGCATTTTGGAATATGCACACTTATCATCCCACTCCTGTTTCACAAGCCAGGGTATAGTGAAAACACTTCCACTGAATTTCTACTGTTTTTAATGAAAACATCAGACTAATATTTTGTTATGCAACGTAATTAGCTAGGAGGTACCTATGTTGTGTCTGTATTAGCAGTATACCTTATTAGTACACCTCCTCCCCTGTGAACCAAGACATGATGAAATATGTAAGAGCAGAGAGAGGAGATTGACCATTACATCTAGACACTGTGAAACTGATGTTGCACAGGTGCTGACTTGTGTTTTTGCTGGTGGGTGCTCTTCTCCTCCCCTCCCCTGAGGCACCCCCCTACTTGCTCCTTTCTGCCCTCTCCTGCTGTAAGGGTCAGAGACAGGGCAGGGGGGAGAGGTGGCAGAGAAGAGCAAGCGAGAGAGGGGGAAAAGGCGGAGCGAGGGCAGGATGTGATGGAGCAAGGGCAGGGCCTTGGGGCAGAGTGGAAGCGAGGCCACTGTCCTGTCACCAGTGGCCTCCCTGCTTCTGGGTTGAGCAGAGGGAACGAAGGGTCTGTCATGGAATACACATCTGCATCATCTCTCAAAGGGCCACAATTACATTCCTTCTTTGAGTAGATGCAGATGTTTATTCCACTTAGGTTACTCACAAGCGGTACCCTGTCCGGGGTGTGTGTGTGTTTGGAGTCCACCAAAATAGGGATTGCATGACCGCTCTACCCAGGCCTGTGTCCTCTCTGGAAGTAATTGCATAATGGTCCATACATGTACATATGGACAACCATGTGGCCACACTGCAAATATCCAATACGTAAACATCACTGAGAAACACTATCAATGTCGCTTTTGCTGAATGAGCTCGTTTCCACTGAGGGGCGTAGCCGAAGCTATCTCATATGCCGTTTTGATACAAGATGTTGTGCACTGGAGATGGTCTGAGAAGAGACTGCTTGCCGCTTCATGCGTTCTGTGAATGACACAAACAGGCAAGGCAAAGCACAAAACATTTCAGTCTTATCCAGATAAAAGGCTAGACATCGTCTAAGATCCAAAATATTGGGGTGCTGTTCCTCAGGTGACGAATGTGGCTTAGGGAAGAACACAAGCAAACACACTGCTGGTTCAGATGAAACTGAGAGACCACTTTGTATAAAAACTTTGGATGTGATCATAAGGGTACCTTGTCTTTGCAGACCTATGTGTAAGGAGCCCCTGCCATTGAAGCCTGCAACTCTCACACCCACTCTGCAGACATAACGATTACCAGGTACACAGTTTTCTGACGTAAGAGGGGAAGCAGACAAAAGCTTAGGGGCTCAAATGGAGGGCCGTTAGAGCCTCCAAAATCATGTTTAGGGCCCTCAAGGGCACCAGTTCTTGGACCAGAGGATATGAACATAGAAGCCCTTTTAGAGTCTCGGCACCATAGCATTGGCCAAAGACCAATTTTCCCTGAATTGGGGGATCAAACACTGATTTCACAGGCAGGTGCAGAGCATCTTGCAGAGTGCAAGTCCAGATTTCTGAAGGTGTAGCAGGAACTCTAAGATGTCTGGAATAGAGTCCACCTCAGTGGGATCCCAGGGGCCAAGGACCACACCTCTTTCACTCTGCTAAGTAGGCCATCCTGGTAGAGGACTTCCTACTCTTGAGGAGGACTTGTTGGACAGTCACCGGACACTGTAACCATGCAGCAATCATGCCATGAGGTGTGAGGAGTTCAGCACAAGATGGCAAGTGTGGAATCTAACAGGGCCCCAATTAACTTAATTTTTTTTGAATGGGAGCCAAGGTTGACTTTCTCGTGTTTAGAATGAGTCCCAGACGGTCAAGCAAGAGCAACTGGTGCTGACATGAGAGCGAACTTCCTCTCTAGATCTGCCCCTCGGTAACCAGTCGCTGAGGTACAAGATGTAGATTCCGTCTCCTGAGATATGCAGTAACCATGACAATGCACTTGGTGAAGACTCGGGAAGTGGAAGAGAGGCCGAACAGCTGCATCGTGTACTTAAAATTGCATTCTTCCACAAGCAAGTGAAGGAACTTCCTGTGGCTTGGAAGAATTGCCATATGGAAGTTTGGTCTGCAAACTTGGGACATAGCTGTCCAACTAAGGAAGTCACATTTGGACAGTAAGGCCTGTTGGTTAGCAATTCGCAGCCGTAGGGATATGGATGTATAGACTTCCCTACCCATAAGATCCAACCACTTAAAGTCTTTGTCCTTAAGGGTGGACTTGAACGTGCCCTATCAGGCCTATCGTTTATTGCAGTCACCACCAGAGAATTCAGGACTGGAACCCTTCAAATCCCTGAACTGGAACAAAATGCTGCTATTCCATGCTTACTCCAGGCGTACTCTAAAGGGCTATAGCCAGTTTGAGAAGCTTGTCATTGACTGTCTCAGCAACTGTTCTGGGGCAGACAGCTGCAAAATGTTCACCAACTTGTGGGTGTTGTCATGCAGGAACTCCGCCTGGATGCCCAAAGATGTGGCCACACAGTGCAAAAGGTCTTAATATGCCTTAAATTCTTCCAGTATCAAAGGGGACCTGATGGTACAGCATTGTGCAGACACAAGGATAAGGCTCTTAATTGAGCCAGGGCTGGATCTTGCTCTAGGGATGATGCACCTGGACGAGAGGGCTCTGCAGGACCCACAGGGAGGAAGATGACTGGTGTCTCACTCTGTGGCTGATCAGTGGACACAACCGTAGACATGGTGGGTGATTTTGCCTTGGAACAAGACTAAAAGCAGGATTCCCATGAATGAGGGTCTTATTCCAAGGGGGCCACTGGTATGGATAGAGTCTTGGTGGCCAGTAGGCGCCCAGGCAGGGACCTCCGTCCCAACCATGAGGCACACGCCAATCTTCAGGACCAAAACCATCCATTTTTGCAGTCCTTCATGTTCATTGGCACCGGAGCAAGCAACAGCATCAATGCCAAGGGTGGTGCAAGCCACCACGTGCAACACCGACTGCGGCTGTACAGAAGAAGCAACCTGGTAGTGGAATCCCCTGCACTGATTCCGATAGTCCCCTGCACTGATTCCGATATAGGCTTTACCCCCACTACTCGAAGGGGAGCACTGGGATGTGGGGCTAATAGACATGAGGGTTCGGCGGCTTGCTCTATCGTAGGGGCTTATAGATGGTGCAGCCCTGGGAAAGTCTTGACCAACAGTGAGGTCAGGACCAAAAGGCAGAGTAGGTCTGCAGCTGCCTGGTACACTGATGACATGGACGCAGTCATATCCATATCCAGTCATACCGAATACAATGGACACCAGAGGCCAGAGTCAATGGTGCAAGGTTTCAACCCTTCCCACTTGCTATCAGGGAAGGGTCAGAGGTACCCATGCCATTCCCACCTGCTGGAGCCAGCTACGGGTCTGGGTCCGCACTCTTTCTGGGAGAGGTAAAGAGTCACTCCAAGAATTGGGGGCAGTCTCCACTGGTCTAATGTGACCTCTTCCCCAGTGCAGTCAATCGGGAATGACTCCTCTGCCTTTTTGGAGAGGTGCCCAAGTGTGATTGTCAACTGGATGGGGGCATTGGAACTGAAACATGCCACATGGCCTGTTTGAGCAGCTAGCTGCTGCTTGAGACAAAGATCCCAAGCCACCTGAGTCCTTGTCTTGAACAATCTGCAGATCGAACATGGTCTTCTGAAGTGTGCTTTGCCAAGACAAAGCAGACACCACACGTAAGGATCGTTCCCCCGCACAAAGGACAGTGTTTTAACCCCAGTGAGGGCATCACTGGGAGGGAAAAGCTCCTAGAACTAACAGTAACACGAAAACTAGCTCAATACCCATGCAGAGCTCCAGCCACAGGCAGTAAGAAGGAACTAAGGGAGGTCAGGATGGTGCTGCCTCATAGCCAGGGGAGGGGCCATGGACATGAGGCAGAAGTACCATCCCCCTACAGGTACTGCTAGGCAAAAGTCTCCAGCTCCAGTGTGTTGGGGACACACACACCTAACTGGAAGGCATGTGTGCATCTACTTGAAGAAGAACATTGTAAACTGGTGACTCTCTGGTCAGCAGAGAAGATATGGCCACCACACATGAGGAAGCTGACAACATCCTTGCACAACAAATGATGATGCTCACAAAACAGAAAGAAACCAGTGGGGATATCAGTATGGTCAGATGACACTGATACATTTGTCTTACTCTTGAACCATTACTTTTAACAGGTGTAACCTCTTCAATGATTACGGAACCCCCAGTGTAAGAGAGAGCTGTAATAGACATCTATGCCACTGCATAGCAACACCAATTCATTGTACCAAGATTATTAGTTGCCCATGTTCTCTCAGGCTGTGATTCAGTAGCTTCTGTGAGCTGGGTACTCCCTTTCTTTGCTGGACGACATCAGTGCAACACTGCCTGATGTTACTGAACAGGCAACCAAATTCATAACTGCATGCTATGGACAACCAAAGTGTGCCACGATGTCAAAAGCATAGCAGTAATCATGGGCAGTGAAAATTGGCCAAGGTATCACCTCAACAGCAAAGCTCAGCTCCTTACTACCAAAAATGGAAGCATTTATAGAAAATGTAAAATGAGCACATCTTGAGGCCTGTGTGTGAAAAATGTGCTTTGGATCCAGCCGTACCAACACCTGATCCACTGCAGCATTGTAGCCAGTTATTTAGCATATGCCCATATATCTATAGCAATATAAGCATAGGTATGGTTAAGGCAGTATTACGAAAACCTATAGGTCTCAAGCCTGACCTGGACCAGCTCGGGTAGGAAGCATGTTTCTTATGGACAGCTGATGTTTGTCACTGATGGAGAAGGATCAAGGGCAGGAGACAATTCTTGAATTCAAAGACTATGGGCATAGTCCCAGAGCCAGGGGCGGGGTTCCCCAACTGGGGAGAAAGAAATACTCTAAGCCTTTAAACTACTAATTACACTAATTAATCTAAGAATATAACAAATGTTTTCTATATAGGTTATGCAACTAAGGGAAAAAGGACACGATTCTGACTCAGGCCATGGGGTGGTAAGAGGGAAGAGGAGAAGCATTGACCTGCACTGTCTCTTCTACCGTTGGTCAGGATCACAAGGAGAGCTACTGCGCGTGTGTGAGCCAACAGACACTGCTTTGAAAAACTTCCTGACTTGGGCGCATGGCACACATGCGTTCCCGAGTGGAACATACATAGAGACCATCACTTGAAGAACGATAAGGTTAGTTAAATTCTGGAATAACTTTGGACAAATACCTGTAAAGGATGGTCTAGATTTACTTGGTCCTGCTCCAAAACAGGAAGCTGGACTTGATGACTTCTAAAGATCTCTTCCTTCCCTTTCTATGTTTCACTGACCTGTATTACTCACATTAGGATACTCAATTGCTGTAGCCTGAATGAGAAAGAACACTTCACTATTTATAATGATTCAAAAATGAGGTATTTAGTTAAAATTATTTTGTTGAATATATATTTATAATTTGTTGAATATTTTCCACATTAAAAAGAACGCTCACTGTATTAAAAATTCAGGTCTGTACTGTATCCCCAAATCCCCTGCTCATATGTCCCTATTATTCAAATAAGTATAGTTATTGATTGATAAATACATGCATTTTATGTAACACTTGAAGTATTAGATAGAACTCTTCTGCCTTGATGTTGTATGCCCCCAAACCGTGAAAACTCGTACTGATTCTGGAAGGGGGATGTGGCGAGGGTGAAATGGAAATTCGGTATTTCAAAACGTCTTCAGGTAGATTCTTAACGTATGGTGATGAGATCCAGAATTCACCCAAAAAAAACTTGTATGGACCCTAAAGAAAGGCAGACCAGAGGGGCTGTCAGACTATTTCTCCCTCAAAGGCCAGTACTTATACTGATTAACACACACTGGTCTCAATTCAACCGTTACTTGTTTGTCCCTAGAAAAGGGCAGGCACTGCTTGCACTGTCCCCTCCATGTGGTTGCTAGGAGGAGACAGCTTTAAAATCTAATTGGAAATGAAGCAGGGGTAGCTTGGGCTGAATCAAAGCCAATCAATGGAAGAGAGGAATATTCAGTACCTGTCTATTTTTTACTATTAAAGAAATGCATCCACACAGAGACCATAACAAGCCAGGGGGGATATACGGCATGATTTCCTGGCCATGTTTCAAATCAGATGGGTCACTTTCAAATGAAGTCCAAAAAAAATGTATGCCAATGCAGAAAAGTCACTTTTTCAGTAAATATAGTCACCTCAAGAGTTTGAAAGAAGTGGCTTTGATGAAGCTTGAAAACTCCTGCTGATGTTAGTGGCCGATTAATCAAAAGGAGATCAACAAGCTCTTGTTTTAAGTTACATGACAAACCTTAATTCAGTTTTCAAATTTTGTGAGATTGAACACCATTTATAAACAAAGCTGATATGGCTACTTTGATGGTATTTTCAGAAGATCCCTCCCTAGTTAACTATGTTATTACTACCCTCACAGCAACTTGAAGTTAGTCTAACTAAAGTCACTGGACTTACCAAAGCCGTATCTGGGTGAAATTTAGTGGCCTGTGATATATAGGAGGTCAGACTTGATTATCCCGTAGTCCCCATCTGGCCTTTAAGTCCATGAAACTATGAAGCTGAATTGATTATAAGGACAATCGTGCAATGTGCATGTTATGCTGGGACCTTTCAATGGAAAGAGTATTAGAACGTCCAACTGTAAGAAGGGTTTGGTGGTAATTTTTCTTTAGAGCAACGAAGTTAACACTTAATCCCAATGGTTATGTGGGAAAAAAAATCCATGATCCTAAGTCTGTATGAAAATTGTCCATTATGCTTTGTGTCTCCAATTCTCACAGGCACTTCACAAACCCCATGACCTGAATCAGTCCTCAACTGGCCCTCAGTGCCTAAATCTGTCAACTGCTGCTCCCTTAACCATGGCTGTGGTAAGAATTTTCTGAAATCGACTGCCCTGTGGTATAAGTCTTCCAGGGCAGCTGTGGTGTTGTGTCAAGCTGTGTATCTGCCACAAAGCTTATTTGAATTGACTTTTAGGAACTGCTACATTAGAGACTTCTCAACAGTGTCACGGCAGGACTGATGGGACATACTCAGTGAAGGACAGTCACAAAATATGCACAACTAAGGCACGTTAAAAAAGTATTTCCCCTAGATCCCATAGTGGAGACACAATGACGTTTTTATAAGTAATCAGATATATTTCTACAGTGTGTATTCAGACAAATATATTTATAAATTAAAATCTACATGTATTTCCCTATCCATCAATCCATCCATTATGTACTGTGAAAAGTAAGAGCGCAATAGAACTCAAGCGGAACCCCAGAAAACAGTCTAACCATAATTAATACAATTTAAACATTTCAATTTCTCAAAACAGAACTGGTTATTTCACTCCCAAATTAGGCTCTCTGTAATAATCTAATTTCAGTTTGATTTCACATACCAAGGAGTTCTGGTCCTTTAAATTACTTAAGCTACTGTCCTTGCCCTGACTGGGAGCAACAGGTTTTGGGGCATAGGAAAGGAGAAGAAATTGGAAGTTGAAAATAGCATCTAAACTCACTAGAGAGAAAAATGACACAATATACCAATAAGAAGCCTTACATTATAAACAAACCTCTGCAGTAGCCCCTCTTCCTAAACAATGTACCTAATCTAAGTAAGAGAGAAAAGGATAGAAGGAACCTAGCCTTGACTACTCTTAACACCAATAAAATTATGCTTTAGTAGTCTTGGAGGAATGAGATACATCCATGCATTACTCCAACACGATTTAGTTTCTCCATCCCTTCAAGAATCCCTGTTGATGACAATTTGTTTACTCAACTTTCCTGAATGGCCATTATGCACAACAATATATTGCTAGAACTAGGGAGATAAGGCTAGTTTATATCTTTATTGCAACTGTATTTTAGTTTAATATCCCATGTTTACAATAAATAAATGTTCAATAAAAATAAATTTATTCTGCAATTACACATTACAAGCACAGCAGTAATAACTACAAGAATAGGCACTAAAACTAAAATGCTTGTGAAAAAGGAAACATTAACATAAGCACCCACTTTTAAGATCATTTTGCATGCTCTCTTAAATGCAAGTCAATTTTTAGGCCTAACAATTTTGATACTGCGCTTTTAAAGGAGAGTCTGCACTTATTTTAGTATGTATGGTATCCAGAGAAATCATCATGTGAAACTTAGGTAAATGGTAAATTAACTAACATGCAAACCATATATCTTGTATCATGATGCGCTGCACGTCAGGTTTAGATACAAAAAGAACCAGTTCAAAACCATTCCTCCAAACAGGACATTAAAATATATTTATCATATGTATCTAGAATACCTCGATTTCAGTTGGGTTGGAAAACCAATCAGGTTTTGTGATGAAGGTTGTTTTTGACATTTTCAACCAGTACAAACCCCCAAATCTCAAAAGGAAAAAACTGTTCTTCAGGGAGTTTGTCTGGTTTTTTTGCTGCATTTATGAAGCAACCTAACACTTCAGGACAAAAGAGGATGCATTTTTCTTTAGCTGCTATGTATAACAGTTAAGTTGCATGGGGTAGCCAGGATACTGAAGTATATTGGAAAGGGGCCTGCCAGCTCTAATATCAGCTGAGAGGACCACTCCTCTTATAGAGTCACACGGGTAAACAGCACCCTCCGTTCAGAACAAAACTATAAAAAGAAAACCCGTTATCTTCTCCCCTTCCCAACTACTCTATTTCAGTGTGGCTATTTCAACAACAGATATTCTGTTCCACATAAACCAGGCTGCCATACTAGCCTAAATTAGTAAAGACCTTGTGTGTAGAATATATATTTGTACAAAACCTGGCTAGATAAAATACTATCTACATTCAGATGCTAGTATTACAGTTTTTGTTTGTAGATATTCTGCCTCTTCATATGTAGATACTCAATAGGTATATCATTTTTAACATGTCAAATGAAAACTCCAATTCGGAAGGTGTTGGCAATCAATTCATTACTGGCTTTTTATATTTAGTTGTATAGTTAATCACTGCATGATGAGTAATCCATTAAATCACACTCACTTCTGAACATAGGGTAGGTGTCACACAAAGCACAGAAAGACTTCAGTCATGTGCTTAAGAGTCTCTCCACCATCTCCCTTTTCAATACACATCCACAAGCAAGCAAAGAGAGGCTTAAATGCTAATCTACTTGACCCTTTTACACTGCAGCTGACCAAAGTAAGTCAATATAAAAGGAGCCTCTCTTCTGGCCCAAACAGCAGGTCAAAGTAAGGCTAGTAGTCATAAACATGTCTAATGGCTTAGTCATATAAATCACCCTCCAGTTCTGATTGTTCCCATCTGAAAATCAGTGTCTGCTTTTGCTGGTCTAAAAGTGGCTAACCATCACAAGCAAATCTGTTAACTAACACAATAGAAGTTGGGGTGTTTGGTGCTACACACACCCACCCCAAAATAGATAAAGGAGGCCATAATTAGTTGACCATCAAAAAGTGAGAAGCCCTGCTACTTCAAAGATATACCATGGGAACAAAATGTCTGAAAAGAGCTGGAACGTAAAACAACAAACAGCATCTAATCACTGACACCTCAGATAGTGAGCACCTAACCAAATAGTCTCAGAGAGAAATGTTATGATGAGTGACAATAAAAACAGGGTTACTTACCAATAACTGTTGTTCTTCGAGATGTGTTCCTCATATCCATTCCAATATAGGTGAGTGCGCGCCCTGTGCACTGCTTCCCGCAACTTTTTTCCCCTTAGCAAGCCCCGTAGGGTTGGCTCCGGTGCCCCCTGGAGTTCCGCACTCATGCCGCGGTACATAGGGCGCCGCCGACCCTGCGGGCCCTCAGTCCCTTCTTTCTGCCGACTCTGGCAGCGGGGACGGAGGGTGGGTGTGGAATGGATATGAGCAACACATCCTGAAGAACAACAGTTACAGGTAAGTAACCCTGTTTTCTATCTTCGAGTGATTGCTCATATCCATTCCAATATAGGTGATTAAATAGCCATACCTTGGAGGTGGGTAGGAGTCAGCGTTGAGCCGTTCCCGCCAGCACGGCTCTGCCGAAGCCTGCGTCCTCTCTCGTCTGCTGCATGATGGCGTAGTGGGACGTGAAGGTGTGGACCGACGACAAGGTAGCTGCTCTGCAGATGTCCTGCAAGAGCACCCTTCCCAGGAAGGCTGCCGATGAGGCCTGGGCTCTGGTTGAGTGCACCATCACAGCTCCCGGAAGCGGCACCTTCGCCCTCTCGTAACAGGTCCTGATGCAGGCAGTGATCCAGGTGAAGATGCACTGGGTGGAGACAGGTGAGCCCTTCATCCGGTCCGCCACTGCCACGAACAGCTGCGTCGACTTCCGGAAAGGCCTGGTCCGCTTAATGTAGTAGGCCAGGGCTCATCTGACATCCAGGGAGTGCCATCTCTTCTCCTCCTCCGAACCGTGCGGTTTAGGAAAGAACACGGGGATGAAGATATCCTGGTTATAGTGAAACTGAGACACCACCTTAGGCAGGAAAGCCGGGTGGGGTCTCAGTCGGACCTTATCTTTGTAAAAGACCGTGTAGGGGGGCTCCGAGGTTAAAGCTCTTATCTTGGAGACCCTTCTAGCCGATGTAATGGCCACCAGGAAGGTTACCATCCAAGAGAGGACGAGCAACGGGCATGTAGCCATGGGCTCTAAGGGGGGTCCTGTCAGCATGGCGAGAACCAGGTTCAGGTCCCAGGGAGGCACCGGGTCGCGGACCTGGGGATATAGCCTCTCCATCCCTTTGAGGAACCTGACTGACATGGGATGTGAAAATAAGGATCTCTCTTCCATCAGCTGATGGAAGGCCAAGATGGCCGCCAGGTGTACCCTGAGAGAGGCCAGTGCTAAGCCCTGGAGCTTCAAAAGGAGGAGGTACTCCAAAATCACCTGTATGGGCGAGCAGCTCGGTGGGATACCCCAGGACTGTGCCCAACAGGTAAAACGCTTCCACTTGGCTCGGTACACCACCTGAGTGGAAGGTTTCTTGCTGCTGAGCAGGACCTGCTGGACTTGCATGGAACAGGCTCTCTCTCCCTCCGTCAGCCACAGAGTTTCCATGCTGTCAGGTGGAGGGAGTCCAGGTCAGGGTGGACCAGGCGAACCCGGTCCTGCGCGAGCAGGTCGTAATGCCTCGGGAGTGGCAGCGGCGTGGCTATGGACAGGTCGAGCAGCAGGCTGTACCAGTGCTGCCTCGGCCAAGCTGGGGCGATCAGTATAATGTCCACCTTGTCTCTCTTGACCTTCAAGAGGACTTTGGGCAACAGCGGAATGGAGGGAAACACATACATCAGGGTCCCCGTCCAGTCTATAAGGAACGCGTCGAAAATGGAACCCGGCTCGCAACCCTGGAGCGAGCAGAACCTCGGGCACTTCCTGTCCCAGGACGACACGAACAGATCCAGTTGGGGAACACCCCACTTGCGGAAGATAAAAGCTATCACCTCTGGGTGTAGTAACCAGTCGTGTTGGGGTAGAAACGACCTCCTGAGGCGGTCCACCTCATCGTTCCTGACCCCCGGGAGGTGAGAGGCAGATATGTGGAAGTCGTGCCTCACCGCCAAGTCCCAAAGTTGAATGGCCTCCTGGCAAAGAGCTGAGGAGCGCGCTCCCCCCTGCCTGTTCACATAGAACATGGCTGCGGTATTGTCCGTGAGGACCTGTACCATTCTGCCCCTCAGAAATCTGAGGAAAACCGTGTAGGCCAGGCGGACTGCTCTGAGCTCCCTGACATTGATGTGGAAGGACCTCTCGTCTGGTGACCAGAGCCTCTGGGTGCTCAGGTTGCTGCTGATGTGGGCTCCCCACCACACATCCGAGGCGTCTGTGATCAGAGCTACAGATGGTGTCAAGTCTTCCACCAGTTTAGAGAAGTCAGTATCTGCGTGGACACCGTGACTACTCTGTTCAAAGGGTGTCTGGCTGGGGCATACACCGAGGTTAGCCACGTCTGGAGAGACCTGAGTTTGAGGCGAGTCAGCCTCACCACATACGTACAGGCTGCAATGTGTCCCAAAAGCTAAAGGCAGTGCCTGGCTGTTGTTGTGGGGGACCTGTGGAGATCGTCGATTATAGCAGCCATCACCTTGAAGCGAGGATGTGGGAGGAAGGCTCTGGCCTGGGTGGCATCCAGTGTGGCCCCAATTAATTCTATGCGCTACACCGGGGTGAGAACGAACTTCTGCTTGTTGATGAGCAGCTCCAGGTCGGTGCATGTTGCGCAAGTGAGATCTAGGCTGTTCCTTACATGGGCCCTGGACCTGCTCCGGATCAGCCAGTCATCCAGGTATGGGAATATCTGGACTTCCCTACGGCACAGGTGGGCCGCAACCACCGCCATATACTTCATAAAAACCATGGGGGGGGGGATGAGAGGCCAAAGGGCAAGGCCGAGAACTGGTAGTGGCAACCAGCTACCACAAACCGGAAAAACCTTCTGTGCCCCGGGAGGATAGAGATATGAAAATATGTGTCCTTTAAATCAAGGGCAGCATACCAGTCCCCTGGATCTAGGGTAGGGATGATGGAGGCTAGGGAAACCATGCGGAACCTGAGGCGTCCAATGAACTTGTTCAGATGGCGGAGATCTAGTATGGGCCTCAGGTCCCCCTTGGCCTTGGAGATTAGGCAGTAGCGTGAATAAAATCCCCTTCCCCTCTCCTGTGGGGGGACCTCTTCTACAGATCCTAACTGGAGGAGGAAGTGGACCTCCTGTGTGAGGAGCTGCTCATGAGAGGGGTCTCTGAAGAGGGACGGCGTAGGGGAGTAGTCTGGGGGAAAGGCCGTCAGCTGGAGGGCATAGCCCCTGAGGACTATACCGAGGACCCATTGGTCCAAGGTGATACTTTGCCAGTGGGCGTAATATGGCCTGAGTCTGTGGGCAAAGGGCCGGGCAAGATCCAGGGGGAAAGGAGGAGTGCCACCCTCGTGCGCACCATTATAAGGTCAGGCAGCGCCCGCGGGGCTTGAACCCCCAAAGGGGTAAGGCTCTCAAGACTTTGAGTTTGCGAAGTAACCGCTGAGCTAAAGCCGGCCTCCTTTTGAGCAGGTCCTGATGAGCTCTGAAATCGGGCAGCGGTGCCCTATGGTCCCAGGAGGCCACGTCATCCGGGGACGAGGAGGAGGACTGAGGGAGGGGCCCCATGGAGGGACCCTCCTCAGGGTCCGTTCCCTCCTCAGAGGGATGGCCCTTATCCAGCTGGCTTGTTGGGGGGAGGGTGGGTGGCTGGACCACCGATGAGTGGACTGAGGTGGTGGCCTGGCCCAATTGTGTACCCCATGGCCCTCAATATGGCCACTGCCATGGCCCTTGTGGCCACGCTGGAGCAGGCATCGGTGCCGACTGGGACACCTGGTGGCAGGTCCTGGACCCGGAGCCGCTGGACCTCCGATTACTGCCCCTGACATGAGCGCAACTCTGTGAAGAGGATGACGACGAATGCCGGTACTGGCATCTACAATGCCGTCATGGAGAAGAGCTGCTGGCGGAGCTTGAGCGTCTCCTCCGTCCCGATGTTTTACGGCAACACTTCCCACCTCGGGACTGGGAGTGGTGCCGTCGGTGCCGGTGTGTGGAGCGGGACCGCGTGAAGCGGGACCAGCTGCGAGGTGCCGAAGCCGCCGGTGGTCGATGACTGGTATCAGGTGGCACCGGGATCCGCACAGGGCTGGGTGCCAGGGATCGAGACGGGTGCCGTGTGCTGGTCGATAATGAACGGCGCCGAACCGGGCTCTCCATGGAGAAGTGAGAGCTGAAGCTGTGACCCCTGCGCGAGGCAGAACTGGAGCGGCGTCATCTCGCGCATGAGTCTCTCGACTGCCCTCGGTGCCACGGTGTCAAGGAGCTCGATGACTCGGTGCCAGTGCTGGAAGGTGATCCCGCACTTTCTACCCTCCGTGACCGTCTGGGGGGAGACTTGGACTCCTGTCTCCGCCAGCCACTGGGGCCACCCAGGGCGGGTTTGCCCCGAGACACAGGTCCCTGCGCCCTCGGCCAAGTGGGGGACAGAGGTGTGGGCCTGCCCATGAGGATGTGTGCCGTAGCAAACGCCTCCGGCATCAACGGTCCCTGCAGGGTCGCTACCCCACTCCGCAGTGTCGGGGGAGGTTCCCTGCGTGGAGACGCTGGTGCCAGAGTAATCTCGACGGCACATGGCTGAGGCATCTCTTGACTCCCCACAGGCTGGGCGGGCGGTGCGGGCGAGTCTCAGCACGCAGCATCCTTCCCCTTGCGGCACTTCGGTGCCGGCCCCTGCAGTGTTGAGGTCGGTGCCGAAGGAGCGCTCCGCACTGAGGAGATGCTCGGTGCCGCGGGGAAACGCGCCAGTTCCAAGTCTGGCTGGAGTGCAGACTCCGTAAGGATAGCCTTCAGGCATGCATCTCTCTCTTTTTGAGTGCGAGGCTTGAAGGCTTTGCAAATTCGGCATTTGTCTCTGCGGTGCCGCTCTCCGAGGCTTCGGAGGCAGCAATCATGAGGGTCGCTCACAGGGAAAGCCTTGGCACATGCCATGCAGGCTTTGAAGCCGGCTGAGCCAGGCATGGCCCAACCTGAAACCCCTGAGGGCTATCTAACTTCTAAATACTTAACTACTAACTACAAACTACTTAACTCTACTTAACAGTATAACAGTCTATAAACAGTTCTATAGAGAACAAAGGGGATGCTACTTGCTAAGCAAGAGGCAGACGTTCCAGCAACCATCAACGGGCAGAAAGAAGGAACCGAGGGCCCGCAGGGTCGGCAGCGCCCTATGTACCACGGCATGAGCGCGGTACTCCAAGGGGCGCCTGAACCGACCCTACGGGGCTTGCTAAGGGGAAAAATGTTCCGGGAACCAGTGCTCAGGGCGCGCACTCACGTACATTGGAATGGATATGAGCAATCACTCAAAGATAGAAAAATGGCCTTTTGTAAATAAAAACTGATTTGGTGTGTAGTCCATCTGTACTGATTTACAGTATATATAGCACCGATGTACGAGTTTGGACAGCAACCCAAAGAAAACATCATATTAAAAGAAAACTTAATACACCCTATATTAGAGGATCATGCACAACTCTCATACAATTGGAGTCCTTAAATCTTCATGGCAACAATATTTTTGATTCTTCTGGTATGCTTCCGACAATGTCCTCCTCACTTATCACTCGGCTTCTGACTGCCCATTCCCACTCAAGAATTGGGCTGTCTGCAGTTTCCTAACAATACACACAAACTGACCGTGTAAACTGACCCTCTTGTTCAAATAATTCCTTTCTGTGAGCTGTAAATACAATCAGACTACTGTCAACAATAGTCTGGTCTCTCCAGCTAAGCTGCAATGTCTGTAGGTACCAGTATTACATAGAAGACTGCACAGACTTGGGAGCCAAGAATTCCAGAGTTCTAATTCTGGCAAGAAATGAGTCCTCAAATATCTGTTTCCCCATCTGGAGTTCATACTTCGTTATTTAAGTCATAGAAATGCTGGGTGGATTAGTTATTGTTTGTGAAGAGCTTTTAAGCCATGACACACTAACTTAACATTGCTTTAAAAATCTAGTTTTTCAAAGATAGAGAGGAATTAGTCTTCTTCCCTAGTCTGACAAGGCACAGATAAACTAATGAGAGTTCTTAACATGATCAGTTTAAGAGACTTTTAAAATAATTTAATATCTTTTTTTAACACAAATACTCAGATTCAAAATTTCTAATAAGTACCTGAAATTTCTCAGCCATCTATCGTGTGTGTACTGTGCATATACAGTATAAAGCCTCAGAATGATCACATAGGTCCTTCTGGGCTGTATTTCAAGATTAAATCAGACCTTACAGTATAACTTATTTAAAGATGACTAGTGAAACTTTCAAATTTCTTCTGAAATAATGAAGACTGAATTTTTATTTCGAGATTCAGTTCTTATCTGTATTCTTTTTATCTCATTGTATTAAAACAAATTTATCTTCATTTATGTCGCAATTACCTCTTAGGGCTGTTAATTTGCTGGTAATGAAGCTATTGTTTAATTGCTTCTATTAATTGGGGGATTTAAATGCTGACTGTAATAAACAGTTACCTTCAGGACAGAACAAAGTCAAGGCTGCTAACATTAATTTTGGAATGGAAAAAGTTTCTAATGCTGCCAAATATACAAGTGTCAAACTAACAGGATATCTTTCGTCCTCTCATAAAAAAGGTAATAAGTTGATGATGCTATGTACATTTGATGTTTAAATGCATTAATTTTAAACTTGCTCTGCTTTTAAAAAAAATTTTAAAAGGTTCAGACTTTTCAAATCATATACTATGACCTGATTTGATCATTTATACTCTTCTGTGAACAAGACAGATTATGAATTCCTGCCCATATTCAACAATAAGCATGCTTTTGGCCAAAAGAAAACCATGTTACTTGTACCATAAACCCAAGGAAAAGCTTTTCGCTTTCAAGAAATAATGGAAGTTACTGAAATCTTCAGTACATATCCTGCTTTCAGGACAGTTGGAATGATTTCTATAAACTGGGACTAATTTCTGCTTCCTCATTCATTTTTCTAGTTTCCTGAGAAACTGGATTTATTTTTCATTTATTAGTTTATCTTTCCTGGTGCAGTTCAAGCACTGCTGGAAATGCTTAGTGCTTCCTCTTCCACACTTAGGATTCTGTTGCTGCTGTGTTTTCTATAGGATGAAATTTACATGCAAGTGTTTGAAAAACTGACTTTACTAAAACAAACAGTGAATCCTCCATTGTGCATTTAGCGAACATGTAAAGGATGCACAGTGATAACCTTGGGGACTAAGTCCTCTGTATAAGCACAAGAAAATGCAAAGAAGCTTCACCATGATACCAAGTTAATGTTCTTCAACCCTGTTCCAAGAGATACCTCTAATACCTCATTACTTGCTTTGCATACTACTAGTTGTGTTGGTTTGTGTTTGTGACTGTCTCTCATTTAGTTAATCAACTGAGACCAACATTTCATTATATATACCATTAACCAAAAAGCTTTCAGATATTAACAATTTTTAATCACTAGTAATCCAAATTTGATTTGAACTAGAAGACCTGGAAAAATCTCTATCCTATTAACAATATCACATGCAACCCAGACCTTCCTTCCCCCAATTTACCCCACAAGGCATGATTTTCTTTAAATAATCCAAGGGGGAAAATTAATTGGGAAGCTTTGTAACAATGCTCTTTTAATGCCTGCTATTGTATTTCTCATGCCATTCAGGAAGAGCTTGCACTGCATGTAGTAACTCTGACAAGGCAAGGCATGAATTTTGTTAGTGCTACACATTGCTAATGTGTAATTCTTGACAGCAACTGGGCACCTTACGAGAAGTTAGGAAAACACAATAATCCTCTCTTGGTGATAAATTTTTTATTTTATAGTGCTCAAATCCCAGCAGCTAGTTTCTGAGACAGTTTTGTTTGGGTAATCCATAATTTAATTGATTGGGCGCTGTCTGTGAAAATAGGTGAATCCTGTATGATAACACTAATTCCCCATCACCTCTATTACCAGTGAGTTCTCCAGACTCAAGGCTTTAATCAGCTTCAATTCTCAGAGGCCAATTTCGAATGCACGTCCCCTTAAAAGTATTTTAAAAACTGTACCTTAGTCAGGTTTTCATTGATGTAACCTTAGTCACATTTTCATTTTCATTGATGTGCCACCAAAATAGAGATTTCAGCACCTTGCTATAAAAGTTGAAGATGAGGGCAATTCACCTTTTACCAGGCATGGAAAGCTGGTTATATATAAGGCTTTGTATTAAAAATCTCTAATCACTGCCAAATTACATTTGTTTCACATGTAAGAATATGATTAACACTCCATATCTCTTTGCCCCAAGTTTGATGCAAATCAGTGTCTCCCCAAGATAAGATAGGTGAATATTCCAATAAATTGCCTATACAATCTGGATGGCAGCTGGCTTCTAAACGATAAATGAGCCCATCATTTCTTCTCAACTCATCAAGCAGTCATGTGAGTAGAAAGGAGAGTTTTCCAAGACAGAAATGTTTCGGACATAAGTGTTTAAGGTACAGATCTTTGCACTTGAATTCATCTGTAAAACGAGAACTTCAGCTATCATCTTCTACTACGTGAGAGGAGCAAGTCCTGAAAGATGCCATATCTCCTTAAGACAGAGACTGTTTTAATTAAATGTAAAAAAATGAAAGAAAGGTGAGGAACACAGTGGTATGCAAATTCAATCACGTCAGTCAAAATGCTTCATTTCAAAGTCTAACTTTAACCTACACTCAGCATAAAGTCAAGATTCCTAGAAACACTCTGTAGTACAACTTTTTCAAAAGTGAGTCATCTAATTAAGTATTAAACAAATGAGGTGCTACAGTATTTGTAAGCATTTTACTAGCAGGCAGGCTATTTCAGTCAGTAGCAAAATTTTGAAGTGCTTCGTGCAAGGCCTTCAGGGACAGTATAAAATTATGGTTTAAAAAGAGCTTTAATGATTTCTACACAGTTTGGCAATTCTGTAATAAGCTTGCTGACCACACACAAACACAAACAGTGTGTGGTGATTAAAGGCTTTACTGGCAAGATTCTGATATCTCCATTATCTACAAATGGAAACTTTAGTTCAAGGAGTACAAAGGAAAGATTATGTCATGTCACATTCATTACATTTGCCTGAAGAGAGCACCAACTGCTAAAAGAAAGCTCAGTCTCAGGGTACAAATAATTCTTTTGATAGTAGGTAACATGGCATACTCCTAGGGAATTCAATAATTTTAAAAATAAGTTTTCTCCTAGTTCTATTAAGAAACAGAATTTGGATTTCTGTAATCTCTGGAGCATTCTCTGGTCACAAGTCACTGGCTCGATTTTAAACTTGTTAGAAGCAGTGTTTAGTATCACTTTTGTGATGTAAGTGCCCAATAGCACTATCTAGAGCCAAGCACGTTGCAAACAGGGTCATGCAATCCAACCTTGTCTTCCACCCACGAGATCTGTCAATGAACCTCAAATGTCAAATATCATCCGAAGCACCCTTGCTCTTCCAGTCCTGAATTTAGACTGGACAGAGACCGCTAATCATGCCAAATGACAGTAAATTTATGATGCAGTTAGAAAGTGTGATTAAATGACCATATATTTTGATCAAAGAGGATTTTCTGCATTAAACTTATGCATTACTTCCCTGTCTCCTATCTAGTAACTTTTAATTATAGCTGTCTTTAAATTTTTTTTTTAAATTTGGCCTATTGAAAATTGTTACCGATGTCACATGCAGTTTAATAATCATGTTGATAATTGTAAACATTATTTCTGAACAATTCTTAACTCTCATAGATTACACAAGTCAAACACTAAATACACACACACACACACACACATACACACACAAAAAAAAACCCTTTTAAGCATGATGGTGGAAGCACAGCATTCATCAAAATAAAGCAAAAATTACGAATCAGAAAAGCACACTGGGACAAGGAGGAGTGATATAGTAATAAAATGTTATACATCCCAAAATCAATGAGAACTGAATTAGCATACTCAGAGCCATTTTTGTGGACCATTTTTAATATGTGCTATTCAAAGGGTTAATCACCTGTGTGCAAGCAAACATTTTAGATAAGAGATCTAAATCTAACTGTATTTTGACATGACATCTTGATCAGTAATGAACGCAGGTATTCTAAAGAATTCATTACTGATCAAGATGTCATGTTTGTTACTAATCGCATCCAGGTTATTTCATTATTTAAACAATGAAAGCTGATTGATTTTGAATTTTTAATATCACTGATAATCATTTAATCCAACTCCTCTTCCATTTAAATAAAGGAATTGATTATATGGTCAAATCTGTAGCAATGCAGAGTTTGAGAGTTCTTAATAAAAACAGTTTCATTTTAAAGTGGGATTTTTGGGATCATGAATGTAATGCTCAAAATTAAAAGTGAATTTGAAAGACATTACATAATTTACATTCCAGCGGCACCCAAAGGTTTCACTGATCATCAGTGTACTACCAGGCTAGATGCTGTATAGGCATACATGAAGGGATGGACTCTATACCTATCAGCACACTATTTCTCTCATTTAAGAAATAGGAACTTTACCTGTTGCCCCACCTTAAATTTTAAATCTGCTACCACTTTTCCTCTATAAACCAAATTAAACTGAAATCCCACACATATGTGGGGTCATACTACTGATCAAAGAATTCACTCTGTTCATCAGAACCTTTAAACAATATCAAGAAAGGGTTCAATTTGCATGCTGCAATCATCCCAATGCAAAATTAAATAAAAATCTTGATTCCTTTGATCATAGTAAATACCATCCACTTATGCTTCACCATGATATAAGGGAACAGAACCCTTCAGGTTTAGAATACTTTGAACTTTAGGACAGCTGTTCTAACTTCGTAAGTGTACTCTACCTGCCTACACATGATCCCCAAATGTCCATTCTCTTTCATGAAACTAATGGGCAGTTACACAAAGTTGTCTTGAATATAAAACACAAACCTTTAAAAAAAAAAAAATTAAATGTGAGCATAATCACAGCTGCATCCAAAAGGTGCTTGGGAATGTCACCTGATCTGAAGTATATGATTATGCAAATATAATCCACTGTCATCAAGATGAAATAAAGTGACAGCACTATTTTCCTATTCTATAAAGATTACTGAAATTACTCCTCAAACCAAGCCAGTAAAACCCCAGTTCTGGTTAGATCTGATAAAACTCCTTAACTGATAAGCTGGGCTGATCTCACAAGACAACAAAATCTACCTCAAACATATTAACTTGCCTTTAGAAAAATATTACTTTTTTCCCTAAAACCTGCTACTTTGGTAGTTAAACCTGTTGTTAATAAGACAGCTGCTGAAGTCCATGGTTAAATACATCCCTCTACAAATAAGAACTTGGCTAAAATCTACATGCGGGTGGGGAGGGTTGGCCTTTATGTGCTTTTAGCTGTCATAAAATTAGTAACCTGCCTGAGTAAAAGCATCGTATAGCATTTAGTATAAATCTTACACAACATATAAGCCCCCCTTGCACTTTAATCATTTGCTAACAGTTAAAATAAGATTGTATTAAAAATTTAAACTGCCTTGCTTAGTGCAATTTACCTTCAAAAGTCCATTTACAGAGAATGAATTCGAATGATATAAATGTCGAACACTTGATCAGATTTATTGCACCAAAGAATATTTCTCCTGATACAGATCTGATGAGTGAAGGCTAATGGCTTTAGTTTTATTACTTTTTAAGCACTTAATGGGAAAATTTAGACATTTTCACAAGACTAAGGTTCAGCGAGAATGGTACATGTACAAAATGACAGGCAAAAAGAAGAGCTTTGAGATTCCTTTAGTGATTGACCAATTCAACAGGATGATTAAGGATGAGACTAAAGCTAAATATTTATCTGAATACCTTTTCACATAACAGTTGAGCATGTGAGAGTCAAAGTTTGTCTCGTCTTCGAAGATTTTTCGTTCAACAAACAGCTGTGAACTCTCAGATTTCAATTAATGTCTAGGCAGTTATATCTATCATCAAGGGTTATAAAGTTACTATATTTCTCATTAGCTACACCGTTCCATAGCTTAAATATAAACATGTATTTCCATAGTACTGAAAATTATACCACGTAAGACACAACCAACTATAACCACTATCTGAAGTGGCATAAATGATGCAAGCAAGTCAACAGTATACATGTTGAGTTAAAGCTAATTTACTTCTCAACTTTTTTTTTTTTTTTTTAAAGACGAACATGCATCACTAATAGACTATATTTCTTGGAGTTTCCTTATTTGATTTGAAATGGCTAATGACCTGTCTCTATTAACAAACAAGTTTTAGGTGTAAAAAACTGACTATGGAAAAATATTTCTTCTGTATCTGCCAGTAATGTTCCTTGCAGTTATCTGGAGTACTTAATATCTTTAAACTTAAAGTTCAAAATAATTTTCAAAGCTGGAAGCAATTTTTAGGTTTCTTTTTTTAAAAAGGGCATACATGCATTAATGAACAATGCAGAAACTAAGCCCTAAGAAAGGCTCTGAGGAAGCAATATCTTGTGTGTTTAAAAAGTGACAAGTAACACTGGCAGCAATCTTGAGGTCTATGACACAAACTGCTGACAGCAAACATGCTGTATTAATAAAAGTGGAAACTTGCTAACTTGTGAGGTATGAACTTATCTCATTATGTCATCTCTACAATAACAGCTTTCCTTTCTATCTTCTTCCCTGTGACAAATCCTACAAAAGCTCCCTAAATTATTTTCCAAGTACCTTTACTTCTAGTGGTAAGAACCGCAAGCTGAACTCTTTGTAACTAATACCGATGCCATACTAACTGGCTGACAAAAGGGCACTGGCTGTACAAAGGTAGCCAAGTTTCTTTCTCCTAGGAGACAGAATGAATGATCACCCAAAATGCAATATATCATGTATGGTTCAACAGGTCAAATCAGGGCTGCCAATTTTAGAATCTTAGTCAGAGAACTCTCACACACACTCCAATTATTAGTCCTCATCAGCTATTTTTCCTTCTATTCTGGAGCACAGACAGAAAGCACAAATGATTCAAAGCAGCATGTTCATCTGTGAGATTGCAATAGCAATATGCCAGCTCTCAATAAATACACACTGGTAAACAGCTTTCAGTTTGCTGACCATATCTGCTTTATGCCTAGTTATATTCATTGTTTATTTCAAATTAACGTCAATGGAACACGACTGTTTCCAAAGATCAGAAGACATGCTTCTTGCTTCTCTCTCCAAAAGGTGAGGCTCAGCTAAAACTGAAGAGTTTTTTAAGACATTTTTATTTGTTGCTGTAACAACAGCACCACTTGGTGGATAATAAGCTCACTAACGAGAACATCCTGTGCAGCCAAGCAGACTTTTCCTTCCATTTTAAGGGACTGACAGAGGGCTCTGTGTAAATATTTACTTCTAATGGAAGGCAAATATCTACCTGACCCAATGTAGATCAGAAGGTAAATAAAGAATTTTCTTCTGAGGCATAGGCACTAATGGAAATCCAATATCCCAATTAAGGCCTTGATCCTGCAAAGACACACATGATTAAATTTACATACAGGGGCTCGACTACTCTAATGTGGAGGGAAAAAACCACAAGCAAGTGCTTAAGTACTTACAGGATCAGACCTAAGTGATTATCCCAAACAGCAGATATTTGTAACACTACATTATGCTGGGAGATATTTACAATGGTCACTATTAAAAGGTCTCAATTGACACACAGTACCATACAGTGGTATATGAGTTACTGCAGCATTTCCCTAGGAGTATAGAAAATAAGTATGGTTCTCAGATGTGTGATTCTTATATGGTAACTGTTGGGAAAGTTTGTTTACTGTCAGAATGAAGCAGAAGTCAATGTTTCAAACAATATTTTAAAGACTACATTAAAGAAAACTTTCATTAAACAGTTATAATAGGAAAGCAGCATGAAATGAAACAAAAGCTAAATGAGAATGCATGCCAGCTACTATTTCATACCAGTGAACTACTACTGGTAAATTACAGTCAGTGTGCCATTTATCTATTGAGTCATTGACATACACTGTATTAAATTCTTTACATGATTGTTCCAAATATGCTGGCTTTCAGACTGTATTATCTTTTTAGCTTTCAGACTTCTATGCCACACAAAATGGGTAGCAATTATATTTTACCATGAACAACTTTTGTAATGCATTTGAAAGTTTCAGTTTTTCCCATTATACTTGGCATTTTCAAGTCATCTTGCTAAAAAGTGACATTTGCAACAATGGCAGTACAGAAGCTATCTTTCAGACTGAACAAGTGCTCACACCGGTGTAAAAATCATGCAAAGAGAAGTAACAAATACCATTAAGCTCAGATTTAAAGATGTTCATAATAAGTGGTAAGCACCATAGTGACTTTCAAGCCAGAAAAATCTAAAAATACTTTAAATATACATAGGGATCATTTCCAAACTGATACCAAATTCAGTTTGTTTTGGCCTATGCTTTCAGAACTCATTCAGCTGATTCCACTGATAACACTATTTTAAGGCAATGGGTAATTGTTCTATTGTAGGAAAGTTTGAATTATGCCTACTCAGCTGCCAAATTCTCCATCCTCCCCCCTGAAAATTTCCGCAATGCAATCATGCATTCTCAATTAAAAAAACTCTTGCGGCATATTGTGAATGCAAAATTATTTAAAGGAGATCAAAATAGACTTAATTATAAAAATACCAGCAAAAATACTGTACAGACAACAGAGGGGATTTAGGTAAAACAACACAAAATAAATAATTTGATTTCAATTGATCTAAATCAGCAAAAAGGAAACCTTGATTTAAATAATTGATTTTAATGATGTTTTGCATTTGTTTATTTTCCTAAAGAAGGCTGATTTGCATTGGTTGGTAACCATTAACACATGCTGACTTGTAATTAAATATAGCTTTACACAAAATGTGATGCTTCTTTTTGCTGACCAAGATATAATGTATCTATACACATTTTCTTTAAGCATTTATTTAGATGGTTAATTTCTACATTTTTATGTTGAAATGGTCTTATTTACTAGCTGATTTTCTTTTTATTTCTGATGTTGTCAATCTCTACTTAGATGGAAATTCAATTAAATTAAAAATGCACAAAACCAGCACTGTATTATGTTATTATGAAATCTCAGTACCTTAAAATATGCTGGATACATAAGAAAAAAATTGATCAAAACATGTTTTACATTTAAAACTAAAAGATTTACTACCCAAAGAGATATCTGTAATTAGGACACTCAAGTGATGGCTTCTGGTCACTATGCCCTTCAAGATTTTAGAACTAATAGATCTCATCCTCTTACATTTAGTTTTTTATTCAGAGATTGGAAGAGGAGAAAAAAGATTTTCTACTTCTTCAACTCCCAATTGATTTCTTAACTTTAAAGAAACTGAACTAGTTGAATAAACTGAAATGAAGAAAATATGCTGTCAGCACCTGCAGAAAAGGCTACTGCTGTGAAATGCTCATTTAGCACTTCAACATACTCTGGTCCCCCTTGATTAACCAGTGACTGCCACCAGTTAAATAGTCTGACTTTCTTTAAAACTTGGCAGCAAAAATGTACTGCTTAATATTTTGTTTTGTATTTAATTTAAATTATTTTAAGAGGTTATAATAAACATAAGCCTTAACACAGGTTGCCAATTTCAAATTTAATTTTAAATTGGTTTGTTTTTAAAACCCAAACTTGTATTGAATTTAAACAAATGCAGTTTGAATTAAAAAATTTTTAAATCTTTTTATCCACCCTGACAGATTGTATTATTCTTTATATTGAACTAACTAACCAGCTTGGACTTACAGGAAGATGCTCCCACATTTCCTGTTAACTACAATATACTGCACTAATCAAAGGCCTTGTTACAGAATTTAGGTCTAGCTTGCCACAATGGACATGGAGCCTTGACACGCCCCCCCCTCCCAACACACACCCCCACCCCCACCCCCCCACACACCCCTTCCACCCCCCCGCCCCCTTCAGCATGGCTTTTAAAAGCTTCCCATGATATGTCTTAATGGCAACGAATGGAGCACTTAAGGACATGAAATGAACAGAGAGCTTAACTCAACTTCCGATTATTTGTTCTAAGTATTTATTTCAAATGCTTACCACCTTAACAGGAATGGTCCCCATCAGGAAAACATGAAACTGGCTAAAAAGAAACTTATATTTAAGAGTAACTGTGCAGTAGTAATGACGAACATTTTATTAAAAACACTATACGAGGTATAAATGTTAAAATTCTTATCAGGCAACGACCACAACTGCTATCTTCAAGAACATACTTTGTACTATAGCAAAATACTGTTATCACTATAGTTAGAATAATTGTCAGAGGTTTTATTAAATACCTCACTTTTCAATATTTATTAATAAGTCACAAAAGATAGGAACAATATTTTTAAAAGCATTTTTAATTACAAAATAGAACGCTTTTGTACGCCTAAATTTCAACCCTATTTTTAATTGGTAATTTTAAGCACAAGCACTCATTTATGGAAAGTGATGTATGGGTTCATTACATATTGGCGTTCATGCACTTTTATATGCGTGCATGTGAGAGAAAAGAGAAACAAGTTTTATGGGGGTTTTTTAGGTTGAATTCTGCCTTTGCATGTGCAGCTCCCATAAAAGTAAATATTGCAGTGGGAGTTGCGCATGGGTGCTGAAAGGGCAGAATTTGCCAAGTAGTTCTTTTGAACAGCAACCTTTTTCAATAAATACAACTGTTTAAAACAAAAACATGGAGTTCAGACATGTCCACTATCAGGATCAAATGTCATCAATGGATGATTTTAATTTTAGACATTGTATAGGCCGACAGTTGACAACTCAGAAATCACAGCAGCCAATATCATGTATTTTTATATGATGAAAATGAAATAACTATCCGGTTACTTGCATCAGATCATTTTTAGCTTACAAAAAAAAACCCAGAAAACCAACAAAAATATGATAGGAATCAACAAATATTTGGCTTAAAGTGAAAAGTCAAGAAATTCACGGTAAAGGCAATGGAGAGTATATTATGCATAGGAAGTTTTGTGAGAAAATTTGAGAGCAAATTGAGATTAAACTTTGAAACGTTTTCAAATCACTCACGCGGAGTGTGCCCAAGTATGTGTATCTTGATCACGTTCACTCAGTCCAATAAATGCAGTTCTTGCTCTTACATATTTAATTATTATATAAAACGGTAAAACTTAAAGGCCGTGACAGTTTTGTGCATTATTGATTGTTCTAATGACATTCTGGTGATTTTCACAGCTGAAAGCTCATATTCTGTATCCTTCTGTTACTGAAGAAGTCTTACACTAATGATAGAAAGTTAAATCACTTGATACCTATCCTGACCTCTTGCTAAGTGTCTTTGCACTTAGGCACTTTTGACTATTTTACCCTAAATCTGTTCATTCACTATTACTAAGACACTGAACATGGTTTGAAATGAATTTGTGCAAGACCTAGAGGCCAAACTGAAGTCAAAGTGAAACTAAAAATAAAACACCAGATTTACAATCAGAAGAATACAACCTTGTAAGACAGACAGAATAAAGACATGTTAGGCACAATTAAAAATCCAAACACTTCACAGGCAATGTCATGCTAAATTCCAACCTTGCTGAAAAAATGACTATGAAAACTTATCTATGTTTTTAACAACAGGTGCTATGGATTATTGAACACAATGTAAATGTCAAAGCAGTTCTCTCAGGACTTAGTTAAAACCCTCAGTAAAATACCAGCTTTGAGCTAACTGTATATGGAAGAAACAGAATACAAGAGCGTATAGTGAGAATAGTAAAAAAGAGCAATGTGGAGGATAGTCTACCCAAAAAAGTGCTGCAAATGAGCAGTAGTTTACAAGGGCCTTCAGAAAACAAGACCGTCAGAAGTAAGGAAAAGGATGTCAATGTGATAAAGGGATTTAAATGGTTACCACTTAAAATAGTATATGCTCTGATGAAGCCCTTCCTTGCCCTTATCTAACCTTGTGGTGAACTGAAACTAGCCCCCATTACATCATCATTAGCAACAGCTGCAAATGGCCTTACGGATCCATCACAAAAAATGAGTTGTATTTCTTATTCTTGCATTTGGGTACATCCCTTGCAACTGAACATCCTGAGCAGTAATGCTGTTTGCAGAATAATTTGATAAGCCAAGGTAAGTAATCAGACTGTGGTTCAGATCCCTTTGCATTGAAAAGAAGCTGGAAATTTATCATTCCTCTTTTCAACCTGTTCCACGGGTCCCACCAGGAAATGTTGCACTAAAAACATAACAGCAGGATGGTTTTCATAACCTCACCTCTCTCAAACTGACAGGATGGCTGCCTATTTCCAATCTATTCAGAATAAAACTCTGCAAGATCTGATTCAATAACACTTAGCAGCAGCGTGTTTTCACAGTGTGCTAGCAGCAAAACTGAAACAGATACTGCAGTCTGCAAAATAACAATACAGCAGAAAAACATTAGCAATAGAACTGTATGTGTAATATATTTTTTAAAAGATACTGCAGTGTACCACCTTAAATCACAGGATATTATACTCTAGCTAGGTATTTATGTAGAGTTTAAATTAATTTAACTTGGGTTATTAGTGAAGAACAGCAGGAAAAATTCAATTACTAAGTGTAACATAATAATACTGTTTTTGTATAATTGGATATAGGCTAGGAATAAATGTAATGTGACACTAACCGTAATCTTAACTAGTATCCAGAAAGGAAAAAAGATCCCAAAGTAGTTGGCACCAGCTGCAACCAGGGTTAGGGATTAAGTCAAGCCTTTCCCCCAAAGCTATATATATATATTTTTATAACCTGCATGAAAGATTACATACCGTTCCCATCAGTGGATCCTGGGACAGTCAGCCCAAAGATCAATAGATCCAACTGGCAGATCACCACCATGCAGCTGCCTTCTCAGCTGAGTCTGCCAACTGTGGCACTCGAAAGCTCCCCACTTGCTCAGGAGCTGTAATGCCTTCTGTAATATTAAAACCTGCTCTTTCAAATTCAGCATGACACTGACATCTCAGAACACAAATGTCTATTAGAACCAGCCATTTGAATCTATCCATCTGCCCTACTCCGCCATGCTTCTCATTATCTTATTCCTGATCCCTGGCTTCTCTCAACACCCTCTCCATCCCTTGCCTCTCTAGCCTATCATTTCTCTTCCCTATCACCCTTCTCTGCCCCATCCTTGCCCACTTTGATACTCCTTCCTAAACTCCTGTCAACAGCTCCACGCCGCCCTAAAAAAGCCTCACTATTAAAATTAAATTTAATTGGGTTAAAAAGAGCAATACATACATATTTTAGCAAAACAATGAGAGTTCTGTGGCACCTTAAAAACTAACAAATTTATTTGGGCATAAGCTTTCGTGGGCAGAAACCCGCTTCATCAGATGTGAGCTCGTCTACATATTTTAGCAATTTTAAGACTTGCGTAAGACACACCTGTGATGTTGTCTGGCAGATTGCCAGCTCAGGCTAGAGCAAGAGGGCAATTCACTTATGTGTAAATATCAAAGAAATGCTAATAGGTCATAGTGTGTTCAAGCCCATTCACTTTTTAGAATAGAACAAAGTCCACCTGGGTGAGTTCTGCACCACTGCACGCATACAGAATTCATATCCCCCCTGATTGTTTTTCCCCTCCGCAGAATATAGATTCTGGTGGAGAGGACTGCAGTTACACCTTTCGCTGACCAGGGGCTGCTTTGGCACCAGAAGAGAGAGCAGCCAGCCAGCGGCTGGATTCCTCACAGCGGGGCCAGGTAAGGATGCACAAAATGGACAGAACAGGGTCCCTGGGGCTGTTGGGGTAGGGTGTCACAGATTGGGGTTCAGAAGTGCTAGTTAGGGGGATAGACAGGCATGGGCTCAGGAGCTAGTGGAGTGACCGCATTGAGCCAGGGGTTCCATGGGGACGGGGGAGAGGGGGTTGCGGGGATAGATGTGCCTGACTGAATGGGAGAGGCTAGGGGTCAGCCAGGGTCTGCATGGGGAAGGTTCTCAACTCCCTAACAATCCCCCTGCCCACCTCCCAAAAAAATCCTGTCCCATACTTCTCCCAACAACCCTCCAGGTTCACTTCAAGATTCCTTTTCTCTCCCTCAACACCTGTTTCCCGACTTCCCCAGGCCTTTTCATTGTTTGTGGGGTTCAGGAAATACTTTTCTGCATTGTAATTTAAATGCATTACTCAAAGTTCTGTATTAATATGCCTGATAAATAATCTATTTGTCAAAAAAATTCCTGAATCTTGTGTGTGTGTTTCTGTATTGTTACAGACATACTTGTGACAGGTATTTTGAAATAAATTACCAAAATAATTGAAACTGGTATGATTATATTGTGTTATTTTGATAAAATATGTAGAATTTTAAAATATTGTATGCAGAATTTTTAATTTTTGGCATTGAATTCTCCCAAGAGTAAACAAAGGGGGATGTTATCACACACAACATTACATGGCATATTCCCCAGTAATTACACTTGCTCTAAATTCATAAAAACTAAGGAAAAGCTAATGTTATTGTCTACAACACGTTTGCTATTACATTATATATGCCTTTATATTATATATATATGCGGTAGTTAGATAACCCTAGATTAAAGTGTGTGTGTTAAAATGTGTGATGTGTAAACTTCATGAAAACTAATGAAAGACTGTTTGCTGTTGCTCCTCATAGAAACCTTGGGTATGTAATGAAGGAGGTTGTTAACTTCAAAGCAAGGGCCATTAAGCAACCATGGGACGACCCATGTGGGTTAAGGAACCTGCCAGCTTGTCTCCTGTGAGCAGGATCTATAAATGCTGGTTTAAGAGAATGATCCCGCATCTCTGGACTGATAGATTCTGACAGGGTGGAATACTGAGCAATTGGACTGAGATCCCCAAAGTTATTATGATAACTCTTAGAGAGACCTATGGAAAACTAGCAGATCATTACATCTCTGCTATCTTATTGGATTTACAGACTTTGTCTTACCTGTATTTTACCTGCTTTAACCACTCTAACTCATTTCTTTTTCTTCGCTAACAAACCTTTAGTCAGTTCTCTACAGAAACTGAGTCAGCATCATCTTTGGTGAGATCCAGAGTACCAATTTGATCTGGAGTAAGTGACTAGACCTTTGGGGTTGGGAGCAAACTAATCTGATGTAGTATTTGGTAAGTGACCAATATCATAAAATCAAAGTTGTCTGGGTGGGAAAGAGGGACTGGAGAGCCTAGAGGACTACCTGTGGCTTCATAATAAAACTAACACAGAACCCAGGAACGCATACTTGTCACTGGCTATGTGAAATCTAACTACAGAACACATCACCAGTTTGGGGTCTGCCCTGTTTTCTGACAGTCTGACCTGAGATTGGCACTCTCAGTTGTAGGCAATACCAGACACACAGCATGACAACACCTAAGTAACCTTACATTTGTGCTTCCTTTCTCCCTTTGTTTTTATCACTTTCATTGTGTCTTATGTTTTGATTGCAAGTTTTTCAAGAAAGGAAAATGACTTTCTTATTTGTTTGTGAGATACTTAGTCAATTTCTTAAGCCATCCTATACAACAAATCCAATAGTCAGACATTTCATGGATTCCACTGAAGAGACACACACTCCAACAGTATGTGCTGGGCCCTCTGAAATGCTGTTGATTATCACACAGTCATTGCTCTTTTTTCTGACTGGATACTGACCAATCTGCATTAGATTTGAATAAATGTACTGGACCACTCCTTAACACTACCTATGGAGAAAAAAGCAGGCAAGACTAATGTTGTATTCTGAGTTCTGCCATTAAGCATTTTCTTCCCTTGCAAGATACATTTCAGGTAAATATCTATGTCTGTGTCTAGGCTTATATAAAATGTTTTGAAATTGTTAGCAACTCACTACAGGTCAGCAGTTTTGCATTGTCATTAAGTTCCAGATTCTACTCATTGAAACATGGTCAGTTACATTGGAGCATATATTCTAAATACACAACAGTACTAACCTCTGGTTAAAGACAAATGCCAAATTAAAACTAATAAATTTAAAGAGTGGATTAAGTGTCATTGAGATTTTTCTTTCTCTACACATGATTTTTCTTGCACTTTTTTATTGTACATACACAGTAAATAAAACTTGTATCATACAAATGAAGTTACAGCAGCCACTACCACCAACTTCAATTTCCAGTATACAAGCTAGTCAGAGTAGTACTTCACGTGCAAGCCCTGGACTCATGCCTGTTGGTCCTTCAGATCCCAAGTGTCCTCTGTGGAGAAGATCACCATATGCACATTTCTCCTTCCCTCCACATTCCCATAGAGATTTATATTGAATTTAATATTAAAAGAAATAATGTGAGGTACATTGCATAGACTGTACTTTTCCTTTTCATATTTAGTTCATATTTAGTTCATATTTAGTTCAGATAACTTCAGCGCACTGTAACATTTGGAACGCTAAGCCATTGTCCTGTAGAACACCTAGCTGCTAGAGTCCCACTAGCCAATTTATGAGCAGAGTTAACTGATTATGAAGATAATCCAACCTAGTACTACAGTAGCTGCAACAAGGGCCTCCACTATGGATTCTTCACAATGGGAAAATTAGGGCAGATGCCCAGAACTCCAATAGGAGTATGGGGAAATTTTATATTTAAAGTCTTCTACTATTGTAATATCAAATGAGTCATTTGCTGCATCTTGACCTTCACTTTTTGTTTTTAATGGACTGCAGAAATCCAGAGAGATTCCAGTTTTCTGTACCATTTAACCTGTCTACTCCTTTCCCCTTCATCTTTCCAAGGAGTAAAACTTTTTTTTTCTTCCCCTTTTCAACTCCTACTTCTGTGTACTGCTGATCCAATAACTTCACATACTTTATGGAGTGTGTCTTATTGTAGGTCTAAATGATCTCTTAAACCAACGTGTTAGCTTTATTATGCCTGTATTCTCAACAGTAACAGGGAGGAGGGGAAGCTGCATAAAAGCAATCCTTGGATACTGCTACACTGCTCCCTAGTGGCCTCTTCCTAAATTACAAAAGGCTTTATTTTTTCCATAATTTTGGTAAGATATCCAAGACGTTTTGCTGATAGAAAAATATTCTATATTCCATATAAACACAATAATTATGCAAATAAACTAAACTGACTCTTAAGTAAGTAGTTCCTTCCTTAATTGCTCCAAACTAAGCTAAGCAAATAAAATACAAAATAATCTAGCCCTGCATGGGTAAAATGTTACAAAGGCACCTAAGTGACTTAGGAGGCTACATATTTTTCTCATTCAATGGGATTTAGGAATATCTGAAAGTTTTACCATATATCTAATGTCAGATTAAGTGTAAGGGTGTGTGCCAAGAATGTTTTTAAAGTCTTATAAATACAGTACACTTTGAACAGTTGACATCTTTAGTAAAGGTGATATACTGTAATTTGATACATCTCCAGGAGTCATTCACTAGATTTATAAATAAAGTACATACAGATTTATATATAAAGTACATATAGAGAAATGAAGAGGACGTTATACAAGAAGCAAAAAGCAGTAGCTACTTCAAAAAATCCTATACTCCAAATCAAGTTAACATGAGAAAACAAATATTTTTATAACACCCAAAAAAACCCAGCACTGCCTGGACCAGTATGCCTATTCTGTATGCATTTTCTATAAAATAAATTAGATATTGAATATTCCTCCATTAATCCACTGAAGAAACATACTGTACTACCTAAAACAGGCCACGAGCAAAAAGAGGGGCAAATATTAGATAATTACTTTTACTTCCACGTTTAGTATAACAAATATGTTATGAATTACATTAAAATTGTAATCTTTATCCTGTTGTGTTAGTCTTTGATTGAGAGTAAGAATGTAGTTGACGTACATCTCTCAACTACTGTGCCATAACAATAACCTGCTCATGAACACTGGCCAAATCAACATTCCACGTGTTTTATTTCTATGAAAAAAATGTTACGCTAAAATGTTCCTTCATATGACGCAAACAGCTACTTAAAATAAATAGGGGACATGAGATTTTAGTACTCTAGGCTAAATGTGCACCAAAATAATTTGGTGTCTTTTGTTTGTTCTGTTAAAGAAGGGGAAAATACTAATACCTGCCATTGACTAGAGCCAAAAGATTAATGCCCCAGTGTTGCTGCTGCACTTCAGCCATCAGAATTTAAACAGGCTGATACTGTCCATCGTTGACTAGTCTAGCTAATGGGTAAGCAGGGCTGCATGTCACTTCAGATGCTGCACTGTAGCCATGAGCATTCTACAGAAAGGTCACAGCTGTACATTACTGAAATTGAAGTAATTACAGAAGCCAGAGGACCTGCTCCTTTGCTCTGTATAGCACTTTGGATCCACATTGCTCCAGCATCTTACTTCAAACAGGGGAACCCTGGGGGCCACATCTAGTGTAAGAATGAAGATTGCCTCTTCCTGAAATCTGTCAGTGTAAATAGGACTAAGACTATTCGCTACCCATCAAGCTGATTAACATTTCTTAATGAAAATACATCTGTAAAAACAGACTCTATAAGACTGATATCGAGTGACAGCCTTTCTTTGTAATCCAAACATTCAAGGACTAATATGTCATCTTTGTTCTTTAACAGAGATTTTAGTTTACACTTTAAAATACCTTTCTAGTCACACAGTTGGGTCAGAGTGGGCGGGATTTGAAAATAAAATATTTTTGACATATATACACACTGGATATATACTGCATCAAAGAAAATCAATTTAATTTTCAGTAGGCATGTCAGGATTCTAACAGCTCCACATCCAGATCCCTTCAACGTGACACAGTCAAGGGGGGTCACAGCAAAGGGCACAAATTATAAACTTGTGTCAATTTTCTCCTGATCCACCTTTGAGGTTTTTATACCTGTTCAAGTAACTCAGAACACAGGGCATTCAAGTCTACACCTCCCTGCTACATTATGGCATTGGTAGTGAATGTTAGTGGCGGTAGCTAATATGTGATCAATTAGAAAAGGAAAAATGCAAGTCAGCAGCAGCAGAACTGGGACAAGAAACTACATCTTGCACACAGCAATACAAATACCCCACCCAATATCCTACTAGACAGATAGCTAAATAAGCTATTTTTGAGCCTTGTACCATTTTCCTCATTTGGCACATGTTCTGAACCATTTCAGAAGCTAAGGAATTCACCTTTCATTAGCATGACATGATTGCAGCCAGGGTACCCACAGTAATTGGGATAATTAAATCACATTGAAAGATTCCATTCAACTGATGACTTATTTACAGGGCCTGCTCTAATTTGTCTAGCGGCACCTTAACAATTAGGCAGTAAGCAACACTGAAATTTCAGCAGCGCTTTCTCTCTCTAGACTCATTGCTAACGTATCCCTAAACACAAGAGCCAGGCTTGAAAAACTGTGCATTTCTACCACTACCAAAATGAGTCGTTCATATTCTTAACAAAGCAATTGTTTTAGAAGAGAAATACCCCAGAAATTTAGAAATGTGAAAAACCTCTATGATTAATATATCTATATAACTTTAACTTATATGAACAACAATGTATTAGTGAGGAATAGTAACCCTGCATGATGTTCATGATTAAGCTGTGCTTATAAAATACGCAACTGTCTCCAACTTCCACAACTGTTAAGTGCAAAAGAAAAATAAATTGCTAAACTACAATATCAGGCTATCCATTAAACTAAAATTATAGGCTTACATTAACAACTTTCAATCAGTTTGCACTTAGTGATACAAGCAAGCTATACAGGAAGATAACATTTTGATATTCTTCTTTGTTGGCATATATTGAGATAGTTACATAGCATGGATTAAACAACAGAACATCTGAAGGAAAGCAAAAAAAGACATGTAATTGTGAATGTATCACGAACAAAAATAAAAGCAATTCTTAAGCATTAATGGTACATCAAGCTAATTCAAGCAGGCTAAAGTAATTAGACACATCCCGGGGCAGAACACAGTCAGTACAATACTGTGCCGACAAGAAATATTAAAATAATCATTTTCAGTGTCACTGATAAAACCTATTTTGATGTGTGGCAAAAGAGAACTACATCTTCATGAGGAAATCTTCTACAAAAAACCTTCACACAATTTTTCCTACTACCAAAAAAAAATCAATTAAATAGGTTATGGTCCATAACAATGTAGCACAGAATACCACACTTACAGATAAAACCCATTTTCTTTTATTTAAAACAGTAATTTATGGCCTGATTCTGCCACCCTTACTCACACTGAATAGTACCTTATTTCACAGTTGTTTCATAGAAGACACTGCAGAAGAGCAGCAAAGCCAGGGTCTTCATTTATCACGTTAAAAAAATAAATCACAATTTCAATATCATGAAGTTTTAATAATTAGCAAGAGAAGATGACCCAGCAAAAATAACTTCCAATAAAAACCACAGGAGACAAAGTTCAAACATATACACATTAGACAGAGCAGATTTAGAATTCTTAAGGAATTAATAGAATTAGTTAAATTTATTATACTGTACCACAAATCACTTTTGAAAAATCATGAATCATAAACAAAAAGACTAAAGCAAACAGAATTGATTTTCAAAAAAGATAAAACTGAGCTGTTCTGACAATTCTACAGTTCAAATTTCTATTCTTAGAAAAATAATTTAATATTGAGAAGAATCATTAACTACCTAGAAACTAACCCTGATCTATTAACAAAGCAACAAACTTATAAAGAATAGATCTTCGGAGACAAATGTGATTTAAGTCAAAAGCAAAGTTTCCATCACTTGAAAGAACATCCTCGATGCAATATATTTGGGTTTTAATAAAGCATGAGATACCATTTTACAAAATTTTACTTGAAATAAAATTCAATTGGCTCATTGATAGAAATAGTGAAGTGGACTGAAAGTAGCAAAAGACCATCAATGGTCATGGTCAACAGTAGCCGATCAAGCAGTGAGAGAATACGCAGGTGGCTAATGCAGAGATCAATTTTGCGTCCAGTCTTACTTAACAAAAGCTGAATGAAGGAGCAAACAGCGTTTTTCTCAAGTTTGCAGATGAAATTTAATTAGGAGGATTTATCATCATCAGTCAAGGTAGAAAACACACAAGAGAACTAAGATATATTAGAAGTGTGGATAGATAATAAATTAAATTCCAATTGGAAAAGATGCAAGATAATATATTTGATAGAAACAGGGAATACTGCTGAAAGAAACCCAAGGTTGATATTGGATAGGAATTTAGAAATTCTCAACTTGTGGTCAACTGCACACTAGATAATATTTATATAGCCTAATTTCATGATAATGGAAGTAACCTGTTAGGTAGATTACTATATTCCATCATCTGTACCCACAGGTATTTGTGGGTGCAAAATTACAGGTCAATTTTGAAAATATGACTTGAACTCTAACATGGGAGCTCCTAATCAAATGCTAAAAATTTTTATCTACTAACCAATACTATATTTCTACTCTTTAGACAAGTTTCTACGACACTCCATTACTAGAAAATCTAAAACAGAATGACAGGATAGCAATAATGACAAGGAAGAAGCAGGAGAATAAGAAAGTAGATGACTGGACAACACAAACACATATTAATACTAACAGCAAACAGTTGTGAAAGCTTATAAGATACCTAATAGAGAGAGTTACCTACTCTCTAACACACAAGGTGATAAAAATCTGTATGTAAAATCCAAGAAGAGATATTTATCGAGCTGGTGTGTTCTTATGATTAATTTTGGTACCCATAAACGTGTCTAAGTAATGGCTCCATTACCACTTTCCTTACATATGTGCTGGTAACTTGCTGCATACCTGCAACATACTGTGTACAGTACTTTCTAAAGAGTTTTTAATTGGTGAAGATTTTGGGGAAAAAAAGCTCATGTTTTAAAGCCTGTTGGTTCCACCGATACAGAGAAGTTATTCTACTAACAAGAAACCAAATTGCATCATGATCATATTCATTAGCTTATCATTGCCACATACTTTGTACATAATTATGTTAGCTACAACCATCAAATCTTTCTTAAAAATACGCATTCTACAATGGCCACAAGAATCAAGTCAAAAAACTTTTAATTAAATATAGTTTGAAAATTGTAATTGGGCAATGAAGATTTTTCCATATTTATACTGGATAAAAGCTTAATCCCATTGCTATAATATGTCTTCACTCAGCCCAGCATCTCCTTGCTTTCTCCCTTCTCCTTATATACACATCATAGGAGCTCCCTAAAACTAGACTTCAGGCAAGGGATACTGTTGTCCTGTTCTGTAAAGTGCCTGAACCAACAATAACTATTAATAACTACTACTACTACTAACAACATTGAAAGTGGTGTGGGTGAGGAACGATAGAGGGCTGGAGAATCCAGTAGCAGCTCCTTGGTTCTAATCCTGGTTAAGTCAATTACTTGCCATGCTGGCTTGGACAAGTCACTTCAAGATCGGATTCTGTAAAGTAGTTTAGCACATGCTTAATTTTAATCATGTGAACAGCTGTACTCAAGTCTAACTAAAGTTAGGCAGAGGTTTAGGCAACCAGCAGCACTGGGGCTTCAGACTCGTCATACCTAAAATGAGGATAATCATTCTGACCTCCCCCTATTTCAATATCACCAGTGGGAAGCATGGGAGATGAGGGGTAAACAACTGAATCTGGTGTTTCCTACAGCTGTAAATCACAAGTGAATTATATTTCATTTTGCTACGTGTTTCCCTGAAGATGTCTGAAAACAGCTAATCAGCTGGCCATTGATCAGGATTTGAGTTACCTGCCATAAATTTGTCAATGGCAAAACTTTCACTGACTTCAGTGGGAGCAGTATCTGGCCCTATACTTTCTGTCCTACTTTGAAAAACACTTCACTTTTTTATGTATAGGCAATTCTATGTAACCCATCATACGGAATATTAAAAATTCACTACCACTTCACATTTTCTAAAACAGTTTTCCCACAGTATATTGACTCATGTTCACTACATAGCATCACTGAAAATATAGGAGTAGGCCACAGCATGTAATAACAAACCCATCCAATACAGATATGCATAAGTGTAGGAGTTGTATCACAACATAATTCTACAAGTTCCATCTTCCAAGAGTTCCCTGAGGAATGAGTGGGGATGGAATCTCAAAAGTTTTTATAGTTGATAAGGAGGAAAGACAATGTTCCCTAGGGTATATATGTAATGAAAAATAAACAGCAGCTAATTGCAAACAAGGAAATTAAATTGTTTACCTATGTACAATCAAAATCTTAGAAATTAATATTTGATACAGGGAATATGAAAAGAACACAATTGAATTTTCTTTAAACACACTCTGTAAGAACAAGATGGGTAAACAAACTGTATTATCTGAAATGTTAAGAGGATGAATAAAAATAACTTATTTAGAATTTAAATCAAGAGCAATTCTCTTCGTTACTTCCACTTAATGTTTGTTGGGTCTATTTTTCCTCACTTCTTTTGCATGTACACCATTTATACTAATCTACACTATACACTATTTTTGGTGGTATATAGTGTACTTACCTGCATAGCCACTGTAGCACAGATATAAAGAGCACTGTAGCCAGTGAGGAATGGCTTAGGCAAGTAAAGACACGCTCAAAGCACGTGAACATGTATGGGAGTACATACCCTACACAGTTGTCTACTCACCAGGCAGGACCCTCCTGTCTACAGTTATTTTTATCAGTGTAGTGTGCTGCTGTCTCCCTGCTGATGGAGCCTTTCCAAACCACAGGAGAAGGCTCTGGCACTGGGGAGGCAATGGAGAAAGACCCAGGAAGCTCCAATCTGCTGGAGTCTTTCCCCTCCACTGAGAAACGCTCTGGCAGGGGAGAGGCAGTTGCCAGAGCCTTTCTGTGACATGTGTAGCGACACACCACAATGTGAACTCAGCCTGCTTTTCACTGCAGCATGTAGCTACACGTATACTACATGCCACCGAAAATGGTGTATAGTGTAGACATAGCCTTAGACACTTATTGACAAGATGGGATGTCATGTAGCTACAGCAAGTATAGCTCTTGGAAGAGAAAATACAGGGATCAGAACATGGCAGAGATCAGGAACTTCAGAAAATATAGTTTTAACTAATTCAAGTTTTCTTTAAAAAATTATAATAATTTCTGTAGTGGCCAGTTTATGCCTGACGTATAAAGTAGCATCTCAATTAGTACAGTGGAAGAGAGTAGATGCCTCAAATACACACAGTATGTAGAATTACCACTAGAGGGAGCACAAAGACTTGTTTCATACACAGAAGACATTTAGGAACTGCATATGTCTTCCTTTTTTTGTTTATCTAACCATTGTGTTTTCCCCTCAGGTACACAATGGAGCTGTTTCCAGGAGGAATTGTCCAACCACGTAATTACACAATTGTCAGTCAAGTCACAAATTCAGTGTTTTTCTTCCATGCTATACCAGTAATTTTGAACACCTTTCTCAAGCTAGTCCAGAAAGTCACTATTCCCTGTCTTTTAAATCCTTCCTTAAAACTCACTTCTACTCTGCTGACTAGGTGAAACTGCCAACTCATAAGAGATATGTGGATGTCATGAGAGACTGTTAATACTGATCTTATGACTTTTATTAACCTTATCAGTTTTCATATTCTACTTTCTCCTAATTTTTATACATTTGTTTAATTATATCTTTATTTGAGGTGTCTATTAAGTGTGGTACTTACATAAAAGATCACCCCTAGACTACAGTATTTATGTGCTCTATATTATACCTGCATAATGACATTTCTTAAGTAGATATAAATACAATCGGCATAAATAACAAAACATATTCATGATATTATGGTTCTATTGTACTGTTTCTTTCCGACCATTAAGGGACTGAAGCCAGCAGCTGCAGACAACTGGAGAGCAGAAGGTTGGTTGTACGTGTGCTAAGCATAATGAGCAATTCCCAACTGGGACTCTAGGTGCTACCAAAATAAAAAATCCTGATCAGGATTAAATCTTCTGAACTATATAGCAGGAACTGGTCATTAACCTGGAGAATGCATTGGTTACAGTGTGTGGTGAGAGACTGAGTACAAAAAAAGCCATCTTTACCATCTTGGAAGACCCTTTCCACATTCAGCCCGTAAGTAGCACAGGTTTCGTAGTAAGTGCATCTCTTCAAATCATTCGACAGCTTCCTTGCTCTGGTATCATCAATAACACGTGGGTTAGTAGAGCTTATAGCATCTGCAATCACAGCATGCAGAGGGGAAAAAGAAGCAACAACATTAGCAGTGTTACCACGATAACAAATCCTGTATTCAACAGCAGCAGCTTACATTTAAAAACCCCCCACACCTACGGAGCCTACAAGGTGCTAAACATAATCCTAAAAACAAATCCATGCAAAAAACTTCATATAGAGACTTAAGGTAGCACAGATAAGCAAAAAAGCCAGGTACTGTCAACTTAAGGTTCCATGTACAACCTTCACTCTTAACCTTTTTGTATGTAACGTACAGCCCACACAAACTGCTTTTTATTTTAAGTTCTCTTCCCTCTAAGACATATAGATTTCATAATTTTTCTCTGCACCCATATACCACACATTTAAAGGGACAATGTTTCTGCTAGAGATATTCCACAATAAAATTATTGTTCAGAGGTGTATCTTGGACTCTTCTCAGAGAAACACAGTTAAATGGTGTCCTATTATCACTTTAAATATATATATATTTCTACTATGTTGTACTTTTAATTGTGACCTAACAAACTGTTTTAATAAAGTTAAATATTACTTCATCAGGCAACTGGCTATATTTTAAAATACCGTTGAACTCTATAATTAGTGAAAATTTTGTTCTCAACATTCATAGTTCTATACTACTGATCGTCAAATCGCTGATACAATTCTAATTGGAAAATAAATGGAAACTTTTTCCCTTAAGTTACCATAAAAATGCACATAGGCTACCAGGTGGAATATATTTAGTTGTATTAAATAGTAATAGTATACTTTAGAGTAAGATATATTAATGAAAAACAACCAATAGCGCTTTAGTGGTTCTCAACCAGTGGTACGCATACCCCTTCGAATACTCAAGAGATTTTCCAGGGGGTACATCAATTCATCTAGGTATTTGCCTAGCTTTACAACAGGCTACATAAAAAGCAGTAGCAAAGTCAGTACCAATAAAATTTCATACAGACAATGACTTGTTTATACTGCACTATATAGTATACACTGAAATCTAAGTACAAAATTAAAATTCCAAGTGATTTATTTTATAATTATAGGGTAAACATGAGAAAGGAAGCAATTTTTCAGGAACAGTTTGCTGTGACACTTTAATGTTTTTATGTCTGATTTTGTAGGCAAGTAGTTTTTAAGTGAGGTGAAACCTGGGATACGCAAGACAAATCAGACTCCTGAAACGTGTAGTCTGGAAAGGTTGAAAGCCACTACTTTAAGGAATCAAATTACTTTTAGATCCCTTATTAACACCAGCATGTTAACTACTAATATGCTAAATATGATGTAAAATTAATGTAAAAATGCCTTTCATGGACAATCTGATGTACAGTCATAGTAAGATGAAGGGGTGGGGAAGTGATGATCCATCCATTACCGTAATGCATAAGCACATTTCTTGACTTGAGTATTTAGCCACCAATATGAATAGCGATTCATGTAGTTTTATTGTATAGTGTTGCCTGTTTATTTTTAAAAACTAAAAAGATGGAAAAAATAAAAATTAACAAGACGTGGCTAAGGACCAAAGGCAACAAAACTCTACTGGGTTCCAAAATGTATACTGTAAATTCCATAATCCAACTTTCTCACCGCAGTCCCCACAGTCATCAGGAGTTCACAGGAGTTCTTCCCTTCTTATAAATACTGCAGTAACCTTTAGTTCGGCTCCTACACATCCTACAAACTATGCATTTAGTTTAGTTTATATTTAGCTTACCTCAGCATATATTTCCAGCCAGCTTGCCTAGGTATAAGTGGCAGTTAGAGGGAGATCTCACTTGAATACTTCACAAGGTGGTCAGTTCCCTTTTTTTGACCACTACAAATCCGCTATACAGCAGCCCTTCTTACAACCCCTGTAACTTGAAACAGTCCTCAGAAGCCTTTGCACAGGTACATGTGAATAGTCAGTTCACTACAAAATTAAAGTGGCTATGCATGTATGTACTGCTCATCTTTCCATAGGTTCATACTTAGGGCCTGATCCAAGGCCCATTCAAGTCAATAGTTTTGGATTATGCCCTTAATGAGTTTAGCAAACAGATCTTCCGTACATGCTCAAAATGCCATTTTACAAACTAGAGAAATCAATCCTCTTTTCTGATGCAACAAGGCATGAACTTCACCTCAGTGAGGACTATTCTCCAAGCAAATCTCAATATTAAATTGTCAGGCATTTTAACTGTAGGCCTGGATCTGAAAAGGTTGCAAGAATTATTTTATGAGGGGAAGAGGATTACCTGTTTCCTTCTCCTTCTCAAAAAGATTGAATCGCTTTTGCTCTAACTTTCAAAACCCCTCACCTATGGGCAGAGATCATTTCTCGAAAATTTCATCCACAAAAGATCAACATTTTAGTTAGTCATGAGCAATTGATTTAGTTGGGGTTGGTCCTGCTTTGAGCAGAGGGTTGGACTAGACCTCCTGAGGTCCCTTCCAATCCTAATCTTCTATGATTCTATGAACTGAAAACAGGGGGGTGTAATGAGAACTGTTATGCAATCTCAAGTATAGTGGGCTGCGCAACCAATGCCCTATTGTAAAATAGTACATGTATAACTGATTAGAACAGGCCATTCTAGAAATGTAAACTGAAGTACTTGATGGTATCTGAGGAAACTAAGAGATCAAGAGTGATCAGACTAAAATCTTTGGAGTAAAGAAACGGATGTCAAGGAAGAATGAATTTCACACCTTACAACCCAATACATTACACACAGTGACTTAAAACAGATTAATGGTATCTCTAAATAGCAATTGATTGTAAATATCCATTGAGGCACCTACAGGACTGAGCAAGCAATAGATTTTCCCATCAACATCCTTGAATATAAACATTTAACATAATTAGAGAATCATTGAGAGGATAAACCCCTAACTGTTCAGAGCTATCATATTATACAAACTATTACTGATTTCCATCCTTCAGCTTCAAGGATCAGAAAAACGGTTACTTACCAGTAACTGTTGTTCTTCGAGATGTGTTACTCATATCCATTCCAGTATAGGTGAGTGCGATCCTCGTGCACGAGTCCCCGGAACCTTTTTTTCCCCTAGCAACCCGCGTAGGGCCGGCCTCGGCGTCCCCTAGAGTGCCGCGCTCCTGCCGCGGTACATAGGGCGCCGCCGACCCTGCGGGCCCTCAGTCCCTTCTTTCTGCCGACTCCGACAGCGGGGATGGAGGGCGGGTTTGGAATGGATATGAGCAACACATCTCGAAGAACAGTTACAGGTAAGTAACCCTGTTTTCTCTCTCTGAGTGATTGCTCATATTCATTCCAGTATAGGTGATTAAATAGCCATACCTTGGGAGGTGGGTAGGACTCACTGGCGAGCAGCCTTTCTCAGCACTGCTCTGCCGACGCCTGCGTCCTCTCTTGCCTGTTGCACGATGGCATAGTGGGACGTAAAGGTATGGATCGAAGACCAGGTCGCTGCTCTGCAGATGTCCTGCAGGGGCACTCTTTCCAGGTAGGCCGCTGACGAGGCCTAGGCTCCGGTCGAGTGCGCAGTTACAAGTCCTGGAAGCGCCACCTTCGCCTGCTCGTAGCAGGTCTTGATGCAGGCTTTGATCCAGCTGGAGATGTGCTGGGTAGAGACAGGTGAGCCTTTCATCCAGTCCGCCACTGCCACGAACAGTTGCATTGATTTCCGGAACAGCCTCATGCGCTCGATGTATTAGGCCAGGGCCCGTCTCACGTCCAGCGAGTGCCATCTCTGCTCCTCCTCCGAACCGTGTGGTTTAGGAAAGAACACGGGGAGGAAGATATCCTGGTTAGAGTGGAACTGAGACACCACCTTAGGCAGGAAGGCCGGGTGGGGTCTCAATCAAACCTTATCTTTGTAAAAGACCATGTAGGGGGGCTCTAGGTCAAAGCTGTTATCTCGGAGACCCTCCTAGCCGATGTAATGGCCACCAGGAAGGCTACCTTCCACGAGAGGATGAGCAGCGGGCATGTAGCTGTAGGCTTGAAGGAGGGTCCTGTCAGCATGGCAAGGACCAGGTTCAGATCCCAGAGAGGCACCAGGTCATGGACCTGCGGATATACCCTCTCCACCCCCTTGAGGAACCTAAGGGACATAGGGTGCGAAAAGAGCAACCTTCCTTCCATCGGCTGGTGGAAGGCCGAGATGGCCGCCAGGTGTACCCTCAGGGAGACCAGTGCCAGGCCCTGCATCTTTAGGTGGAGTAGGTACTCCAGTATCGCCTGTATGGGCGAACAGCTCGGCGGGATGCCCCAGGACTCCGCCCAACAAGTGAAGCGCTTCCATTTAGCCCTGTATACCCACCTGGGTGGACGGCTTCCTGCTTCCCAGCAGCACCTGCTGAACCTGCACTGAACAGGCTCTCGCCCCCTCCGTCAACCACAAAGCCTCCATGCTGTCAGGTGGAGGGAGTCCAGGTCCGGGTGAAGCAGGCGACCCTGGTCCTGGGAGAGCAGGTCGTAGTGCTTCGGAAGCGGTATTGGCGTGGCTATGGACAGGTCCAGCAGCATACTGAACCAGTGCTGCCTCGGCCAGGCCGGTGCAATCAGGATGATGTCCGCTTTGTCTCTCTTGATTTTCAAGAGTACTTTGGGCAGAAGTGGAACAGGGGGAAACGCATACATTAGGGATCCCGTCCATTCTATGAGGAATGCATCGGAAAGGGAGCCCGGCTCACAACCCCGGAGCGAGCAAAACCTCGGGCACTTCTTGTTCCAGGCTGATGCGAAGAGATCCAGTTGGGGAGAGCCCCACTTGTGGAAAAGAAAAATTACTACCTCCCAGTGTAGTGACCAGTCGTGGTGGGGTAAGAATGACCTGCTGAGGCGGTCCGCCTCGTCGTTCCTGACCCTGGGGAGGTGAGAGGCAGATAAATGGAAATCGTGCCTCACTGCAAGGTCCCAAAGTTGTATCACCTCCTGGCAAAGGGCCGAGGAGCGTGCTCCCCCTTGTCTGTTTATATAAAACATGGCTGCCGTATTGTCCGTCAGGACCTGAACCACCTTGTCCCTCAGGAACCTGAGGAACACTCTGCACGCCAGGCAGACTGCCCGGAGCTCCCGCACATTGATATGGAGACTTTGCTCCTGTGTTGACCACAGCCCTTGTGTGCTGAGGTCGCTGCTCATGTGGGCCCCCCAACCCACATCTGAAGCGTCCGTGATCAAGGTTATGGAGGGTGTCAAGTCTGCAAAGGCGACACCTTTCAATACCTCCCTTGGGTCTGTCCACCAATTCAGGGACGCTAGTACTTGGGCCGGGACAGTGACCACCCTGCTCAGCGAGTGTCTGGCCGGGGCGTAAACCGCGGCCAACCAACCTTGGAGAGGCCTGAGTTTGAGGCGAGCCAGCCTCACCACGTATGTACATGCCGCCATGTGTCCCAACAGCTGAAGGCAGTGCCTGGCTGTCGTCGTGAGGGACTTGTGCAAGTCGGAAATAATGGCAGCCATGGTCTGGAAACAAGGCTGCGAGAGGAAGGCTCTGGCCTGAACAGCATCCAGGGTGACCCCGATGAAGTCTATATGCTGCACTGGTGTGAGAGTGGAGTTCTGCTCATTGAGGAGCAGCCCCAGCCTGGTGCATGTTGCGCAAGTCAGGGCCAGGCTGTTCTGGACGTGATCCCTGGACCTGCCCCAGATTAGCCATTCGTCCAGGTAGGGGAAGATCTGAACCCCTCTGCGGCGCAGGTGGGCTGCCACCACCACCATACATTTTGTGAAAACCCTGGGCGCTGAGGAAAGGCCAAAGGGTAGGGACGAAAACTGGTAGTGGCCACCAGCTACCATGAAGCGTAGAAACCTTCTGTGGCCTGGGAGGATAGAAATATGGAAATACGTGTCCTTGAGGTAGAGGGCGGCGTACCAATCCCCTGGATCCAGAGCGGGAATGATGGAAGCCATACGGAACTTGAGGCGCCTGATAAACCTGCTGAGAAGACGAAGATCCAGAATAGGCCTCAGGCCTCCCTTTGCCTTGGGGATAAGCAAGTATCAGGAATAGAACCCCCTGGCCCTTTCTGGAAGAGGAACCTTCTTCCACCGCCCCGAGGAGGAGGAGTGTTTGTACCCCCTGGACGAGGAGCAGCTCGTGAGAGGAGTCCCTGAAGAGGGACGGGGTAGGGGGCGAGTCCGGTGGGAAGGCCGAGAGTTGCAGGGCATAACCTCTTCGTACTACACTCAACACCCATCGGTCTGAGGTTATGCTCTGCCATTGAGGGAGGAACGGCCGCAGTCTGTGAGAAAATGGTAAGGTGAGATCCAGGGGGATGGGTTGGTGCCACCCTTGGGCGCACAATCAAAATGGCTGCTTGTTTTTCTGCGGCCCTTGCTGGAAGCCCCCGGCAGGGCCTTGGTGGTCCCGACGGTTGGGTTGTCAGAACCTGTCGCAACCCCTCCTGGGCTGAGCAGGTGAGGCGGGTAGTCTGGGCACGCTGCCTGCCCTGTCACCTTTTGGCCTGCAGGACATATAGGCCTAAGGAATTCAGAGTGGCTCTGGAGTCCTTCAACGCATGCGATTTCTCGTCAGTTTTGTCAGAGAAGAGGCCAGCTCCGCTGAAGGGCAGATCTTGTGTGGCCTGCTGGACCTCGGTTGACAAGCCAGACGATTGCAGCCAGGCAGATCGACGCATTACTATGCCGGATGCCATGGCCCTCCCTGCGGCATCTGTCGCATCACTGGCTGACTGGAGAGCCGCCCCTGCCACTGTAGTTCCCTCCTGGACTATGGTGTTGAAGTCCATTGCCAGGTCCTGGGGTAACGCCTGAGCAACCCTCTGCAGGGAGGACCACAGGTTCAAATTATAGCGACCAAGAAGCGCCTGATGGTTGGCGATACGGAGCCGTAAAGTCACTGTCGAGTAGACCTTCCTCCCAAAAAGGTCGAGTCTTTTATGCTCCTTGGATTTGGGAGTATTGGCCTGGCCCCCTGCCTGTCCCTCTAGTTGGCCGCGTCCACGATCAATGTTCCTGGGCAAGATGATTATACAAATATTCAAACCTTTGTGGAGGGACATAATATTTGCGCTCCGCCGTTTTAGAGGTGGGGGCCACTGAGGCAGGGGTCTCCCAGAGAGGCCTAACCAATTTGAGGACCCTGTCATGTACCGGGAGAGTGACCCTGGACGGCCCTGTGGATCCCGAAACTCCGAAGAGGGGGTCCCTCCTCTTCCGAGAGCTCCTTAAGGTCTAGCTTGAGATTGTCCGCTAGTCTCTTTAGGAGCTCTTGATTGGCCTTAAAATCTGGGAGGGGGGTTCTCTGGTCCCTGGCAGTTGTCTCAGCAGGGGACGAGGACGACGACTGTGGGAGGGGACCCGTAGCTGGCTAGCTGGCTTGGTGGGGGTGGCGGCGGATGGGCCCCCACAGAGAGCGCTGACCCCATGCCCTGGGTCATTTGCTGAGGGCAAGGTCCCCAATATGGCCACTGCCATGGCCCTTGCAGCCACGTCAGCACCGGCCCCGGTGCTGGGTACTGAACACCTCCCTGGGGGGCAGTGCTATCTGACCAGCATTGCCTGGCCTTGCGATCCCTCCCCCTCTCTGTCGGAGATCTGCTCCTAGGTGAAGTGGAGCGATCTCGGCGGTGTTTCCAGTGCCAGGAAGGGGGGTGAGCAGCTAGAGGTGGTGGACGATTGCCTCCTGGGTGCCGCGGACTTGTGGTGGCGTTTGCCCGACGGAGGTCTGGAATGGCGCTGCTCGCGACTTCACCCACTACTGACATCGCTGGAGTGGTCACGGTGGCGCAGTGCCGAAGGCTCGCTCAGTGCCGAGCTCTTCGGTGCCGGAGCCCGCAACGGTCTGTGAGTCGGGGACCTGGAGCAGTAACTATCCCGGCTATGTCCCCTGGGTGCCGAGGAGTGAGACTGGTGACAGGGTGCCATGGTCTCAGCCGGTGCCAGGGCCTTCAGAGCCGTGGCTCGTACCCAGCTGGGCGACCTCGAGCGAGACCAGTGCCTGCGGCTCCTGGCACCATAGGATACATAATGGTGCGGGTGGTCCTCAGGCGCCATGGCGGCTTCCCAGTGAGCCGGGGATTCAGGTCTCAGAGTGCCCAGGTCCCTGGGGCTACGGGATTGGGAGTGGTGCTGCGTCCGCGAGAAATCGTGCGGGGCTCGCGCCAGGCTACAGGCCAGGAATCTGGACCGGTGCCGAGAGGGCTGGGACTTCTCGGCCACTGGGATCCACGCCGGGCTATGCACCGGGGACTGGAAGCAGCGTTCGTGTCTCAGTGCCGGTTGCTGTGGCACCAGGGTAGAGGGTTGTGACCAGTGCCAGGTGTCGCCTTCCACGGACAACGAGCGGGATTGGTGCTGGGAATGGTAGTCTCGAGACCGTGCTGGACTGCACACTGGTGATCGGGAGCAGCACCGAGCCTCTCCCATCTGCGTGGGCGCAGTGGTCTGTGAATGCTGGGAAGGCGAGCGGTGTCAGGATCCAGATGACTGGCCACCGCGTAAGGCAGAACTGCCATGACTCCGCCTGGGTTCTCGAGACCATCCTCAGTGCCACAGTGTCGAGAAGCTCGACGGCTCTTGGTTGGAGCTAGGAGGGGAGCTCTCACTCTCCACCCTCCGTCTGGGGAGAGACGACGGCTCCTGTGTCCTCCACCCACCGGGGCAATCCAGCGCGGGCCGAGGGGGGGACGGAGGCAAGGGCATGCCCATCAGGGCGTGTGCCGCTGCAAATGCCTCGGGCATCGACGGCCCCTGCAGAGGCCCTCCCGTGTGGAGATGCCAGTGCCAGAATGGACTCGACGGCACGTGGCTGGGGCATCTCCTATGTCACCCCCTGCTGTATCGGTCACAGGGGGGAGTCCATAGTTGTGGTCTCAGGCCGCTTTTTCTTTGCCTTCGGCACCGTCGCCTTCAATGCCAATGGGGCACTCTTCACCGAGGAGTCGCTTGGTGCCATTGGGGATCTGGAAGGCTCGGAGACCGTCCGGAGCGCGGACTCCATTGCTACAGCCTTCAGCCGGGCTTCCCGCTCCTTTCTCGTCCGCGGCTTGGAGGCCTTGCAAATCTTACATCGGTCCTTCCGATGTTCCTCCCCCAGGCATCGGAGGCAACGATCATGCGGGTCGCTGACCGGGAAAGCCTTTGAGCAGGCGGCACAGGATTTGAATCCTGTGGAGCCAGGCATGGCTCCAAGTGAACCCCTAAGGGCTAACTATCTTACTAAGTACTATTCTAACTATCAACTACTTAACAACTATTAACTGTAAAAAACAACAAAGAACTATTGAAATGGAGATTGCTACTTGCTCAAGCGAAGCAAGGGGCTAACATTCCAGTACCATCACAGGCAGAAAGAAGGAACGGAGGGCCCACAGGGTCGGCAGCGCCCTATGTACCGCGGCATGAGCGCAGCACTCCAGGGGGCGCCGAGGCCGGCCCTACGGTGGTTACTAGCAGCAAAAAAGGTCGGGACTTGTGCACAAGGTGCGCACTCACTTATACTGGAATGGATATGAGCAATCACTCGAAGAGAGAACCAAACTGCTGCAATAATATGATCCTCATCAAAAGCTATCATCTATGCGCCAGGATTTCTCAATATTCTGAAACAATCTGATTGCACTCACACTGTCACCTTGTTCAGCTCTCAGAATACTGAGAAATACCAGCTGACTAGGGAAATGGTTAATTTTTCCTCCAGATAAAAACTCCTTTATAGCAGAGTGCTTTACAGTGCTGTTCTCACCTGTACCACCAAATTGTTATTGTATGAAATTACACAGATTTTAAGAACTACCTTTTCTTCCCTTGTTACATGGCCCCAATTCAGGAAAGTGCACATGCTGAAGTCCCATTAACTTAATTGACTATTTACATCCTCAAAGTTAAGTACATATTTAAGTATTTTGCTAAATCAGGGGCTATATTATTTTTCTCTCTCATATGAAAAAAGTATTCAGCACATTCTGGAGTCCTTAAAACCTATATTTTATTTATATATTTAAATTCTGCATACTAAAGTGATCACCTTCATGATGATTCTCATTCATTTCACACTGGGGAGAAAGGTATCCCACACAAGTAACGAGAAGATCTGAAGAGGGGATTTAGTGAGTGCAGAAAATTGAAAGGAATAATGTAAAGGGTTTTTTAAAGAGTTTATTCATGAACAACTGACAGAGCCAGGAGACCAAATCATAAGAAATATATGGTTTGAAACTGCAGTTTACTTTAGAAGGGTTTTTTACATTAACTTACCCACCTGTCAGGACATAATAAGAACTAGTTAATATTTATAAAAACTTTGAAGATGAATAGTTCTAAAACCCATTATGATTCAGACTGACACACACACAATGGTAAAATTTGCCTATTTCCCATGGCAGCTTATGGAAACAATGCAAAGATCTGCAGCATCACAAAAGTGATCAGAAAATGTACCTAAATTTCAGCTACAATTTACTGAGTACAAAATAATGAGGTTTCCATGAGATAAAATCTTATCTGAACTTGAATATAAACTCCAATTTATGTGGGTCAATAATGCACTTGATATTACTGTCTGAAGAATATTACTTAGATTAAAGTTTCAAACACATTCGATCTTACTTGTGACATAACATACCAACTGAAGCATATATTTTTTATATTTCTATCTATCATCTGACAGCTAAATGGTAAAAAACCACACACATCTGCTTGGAAGCAAATCTAAGGATTTGTCTTTGTAAAACCAGCAGAGGGTGCTGAAGGCATTTAGCCAATAAATGCACCTAAAATTAGCAGCACCGCTTAAATTTCTTTTTTTTTATTTTGTTTTTTGTTTCAGATGATATTTTAGTACCAATATCTTCACCTGAGTTTCATCAGGAGATGGAAGAGAAAGTATTCCCCTTTATTTTCTACCTCCATTTTCACAATGAGGAGAGAAACCACCTTTGGTTGCAGGAGCAGCAGATGGCAGACACTAACATTTTAGGGAAATTTCACTTCAGAGATCATTTCACAGCTACCAGTTTAACAGCTACCATTAGTGGGATCACTAGCAGAAACGAGTCAGATACTAGTGCTACCATAACATTAAAAAGAACACTATCAACTTGAAGTGTAGCTAAGAGTGATGCCCTGTATTACCTACGGCTTCTGCCTTGCTACCTCCCAACCCCACTATCATTAAAATGCTCCTCCCTCCCCTGCGGTGCTGTTGGAAAGACCTATACAAAACTTCCAACACTGACCACATCACTATACAAGGAAAACACTGAAAATGACACAAAAAGCAAAGAACTCCTGAAAAAATATTTTTCTCTTCTCAATTCAATCTTATGTGTTACTTCTAACACTGGTAGGTTAAAAACATTGTGAATTTTTAAGCTGACAGTGTCCCTTTAAGCAATTCACTTCCATTTTTGACTGAAATTTCTTCTGTTTGCCCTAGGATTCTTTGTATCATCTACTTCCCCCTTTTATCTGTCACCTGCTTCCGCCTTATGGCCTTGTTACTATTCTTTCCCCCTCCATGTTCCCCTACTTCCTGGGCTTCACAATGAACAGCTTTGGTTTCAGAGTTTGCAATCAGGCATTGGGCTGTCAAGCCACTCCCTGTCCCTAGGCATTGTTTTAATTGGCAAAAAGAGGAGGTGAGGAAGCACTGAAGCCCTTAATCAGCATTAAACCATCCCCAACTTCTCACACTGCTGCAGGCTAGAAGGGAAGGGGAGTCTGAAACCACAGCTGCCAATGCTAAAGAGGGAGGAAGGGAATAAGCGGATCTGAAATTGCACCCACCCACAGAGCTCTCCAGTCCTGTGACAGCAAATGGCTATTCTTGCACGGTTGCTGCAGGATAGTTTTTCCTAAGTGGGGTAAAGTAGAATTGCGGGGTTTCTTTTTAAGTGACAGAAAACCTGAGTGACTGTGCAGCAAATTTAAAATAAAGAGTACTGAGGTCTGGCCTGTATATGGCAAGATTCATTTTTTATAAATATGTATAGCAGAATGATTGCCAAGTCTTATTTTCTCTTCTTTTGTTTGTGATTTAAGGGCAAAAAAGGATTGGTCTATTCTGGATCTTCAAGCTATTTGAGTCCCATCCTATGCATGTACTCCACTCAAAGCATGAAAGCAGTCCCGTTGACCGAGCAACAAACTTCCAAGACTGGTCAGAGTTAGGAACACTTTAAAACTACCCCAGAGGTTCAGAATAGCAATTTTCTGTTAACATCTGGAATGTACTGCATCTTACCAACCAAGTGCCTGGGAATGTCCCCAAACATGTTGGTGTGAAAGGAAATAGATCAAATTAAGTATGTTTGTCTTAAAAATATGTTTCAGTACAAAACTGTCACTTCAGACACTTTCAAACAGGTAATCAGCCAAAGATGACAGAATATGAAGACAACAACTAGATTACCAATATCATTTTAGAGATGTTATAATCAAGACTGCACTTACCCTGGGTTCCCACTAGTACCATTGGGATTTCACTAGTGTTACGATAGTTAGCCATACGGCTGTAGTAGTGGTAAACTGTCTGGAAGCTAATTTCGTCTTCCAAGCTGAAGACAAATATAACAGCATCCACCCACATGGCAAACTACAGAGGAAAGAAAAGGGAAGGGAGAGATTCAATGGGAAAGCAGTAGTCAATAAAAATAGTGGGATTATCCTATGCTGAGTGGAGGGGAGAAGAATGCTACGTTCGGGAAATCTCTAACCATTCTTACATTTTGATCCTAATTGAAAAAAATAACGTCTGTTGAAGTATTCAAATGGTACATATCATCCTATTCAGAATTATTTAATTGGTGTAAATTCTTTTAATATAAGTGAATATTTAATCTTCAGTATACATATAACAAATAACCAATATAGCCAATCACAAACATTCAGAAATGAGACACGCTACCTATCCCTATTTTCTTTCTGTGTTGTGCTGTTAGAGTTCATGTTTTCAACCTTTTTTTGCACATCATCAGAGTTAGGAACTTTTAAATGCAAGCAGAGATAATCATATGATCCTAAATAAATGTAAATAAAATCACAAGACTTAGCCGTACTGAAGTAACAATGGGCATAAACCCAGAGAACATAAATTTGCTGAAGGGGAGGCACATCTGTGTCCAGGTAAGGTTTAAAACAATCATATCTGGAAGGGGTATTTCATATCACAAGAACATGTCAGAAATATTAAAAGAAACTAACATGGCAGCAAATTCATCTTGTCATGCATCGTTATAGCTTGCCAGAGAAGGATCTAATAGCATGTTTTCATAAATGTGTCCATTCCAAGACTAAAATTTCCATCAGTAATACAAAGCTAAGCAGCTTCAACCTTAAATAAGCCACATTATTTCTCCACAGTTATTAATTACATTACTATCATCCATATAGAACCAATCATGGTCATGGCCTCATTACACATATACATAACAAGAGGTAGACACTGCTGTGAAGAATTGACAAGGTAAATAAAGAACATCAACAAGCTCTCATCTAGCATTTTTCATCAGTAGATTTCAAAGTGCTTTACAAAGCAGGTCACTATCAGTATCATCATTTTACTGATGGGAAAATGGAGGCACAGAGATGAGGTAACTTGCCCAAGGTCATGAAGCAGCCTTGTGACCGAGTGGGAATAATACCCAAGTTTCCTAATCCCCAGTCCAATGTCCTATCCACTGGATAACACTGCCTCTTACTAGGTCTCCATAATTAGCATATTTTATGTTTACACATTTGTGTTTTGCATTATCGTTCTCCTGAGTTTATGCCCATTGTTACTTAAGTACTGCTATCTCTTATGATTTTATTTCAAGTCTTGCAATGTTTCACATTTTTTAGAAGTACCAGATCCTAGTATCGTGTGATTATCTCTGTTTACATTTAAAAGTTCCTAACTCTGCTGGCTGTGAAAAAAGGTAAAAAAACATTAATCCTAACCACCCAACACACAAAGAAAATAGGAAACCAAAAGCGTATCTCATTATTTACGAATGCTCGGGATTGGCCACATTGGTTACTTGTTTTATGCATATTGAAGATTAAATATTCATTTCCATGAAAAGAATTTACACTATTTAAATGATTATGAATAGGTTGACAGGTACCATTTGAACACTTCAATGCATGTGGGTGTCTCTTCAATTAGGATCAAGGTGTAAGAACAGCAAAAACAAAGCTTTGAAGTTCTCAAGACAGATACTTAATGAGGCAACCTCCTACAATGTAATTTCCAAGGCTGTATTGTACTAATACACCATATATGGCAGGAAATGTTCAATGCTGTCAATGTGTATGAGCTGAACTGTTGTCAGAACTGGAAGACCTAATGAAAAGCACGAGAGAGGTACAAACGTTGTGGTGGAAGTCTAGCTGCTAGATTTTAATTTATAATTAATCTCATACCATGGAATCAATTGTATTCTGACTAGAGTTCTTACTTACATGCTGATATTCTTAAATAATAATTTATGAGACTAATGGTTTCTGCAGAATGTATTAAAAATTTCTCAACACCAGTATACAATGAAGGAAAGGTATACCATCTATTTAAGGTTATGAGATACACCAAAGGAGACTATTTAAAATAGTCCTCTTGGGTCACTTTTTTCTGGTATATATGGAGAGAAATCATTTACATGCTGCTTTAAGGAATTTAATGTTATGAAGGTGACATGTTAGCAGTAATGGAAACTGAAGTCCTTAGAAAATCAGCACAGAATGGTAAATTCAAGCTTTCCTCACATTTCCTCACCAATGTGCTTCAAATCCCAATGTGGCAAGGAACAGCTCTCTGGGCGAGAGGACAGCTGAATTTCATATGCATTCAGTCTTTAGTATCACTGCCAAAAATGGGACCAAAAGTACAATTTTTTTTTTTTTTTTTTTTTTAAATTAAGGTGAACATTTGTTCAAATGAGCCCCCCCAATCACAGCAGTAACTTAGAAACGCAAGACCCTGCATCGCAGAGCAACTATCCTGAGCCAACCAAATCCCTCATGATAGCTGTGTGTTTTATAAGAGACTAACAGTTTTGTGGTAGGTCAGTAAGAACTGAAATCATGGCCGGTAAGAATTGGAAATGATGATTTATTCACAACTGCTGTTTTAAAAAGGATTAGGATGAAAAGTAGACCACCACCAACTGACAGTAGAATATATTTCACTGTCTTCATCCTTTAAAATGAGCTATTTTAAAAATTGTTTCTGTATTAACTCGACACTGAAAAAACTAAAAAGCATACAACAGTGATTGCCCTTTACAGCACCTTTATGATTTCCTTTTTTTTTTTTTTTTTTTAAACTTTAGAATATTAACTCTTATTTTTCAGGGCATAAGCCAAACTCTAAATCGAGAGGTTAGAAAAGAAAGTTGTCTATGGGTAATTTACTCCATAACTGCCATCTTCAGGGTTTTTCACCTTCATCTGAAGCTTCAGATATCCGACAACTGATTGGATCTGTAACACCAATTTCTAGATTGCAAATTCCCTTTTCTGCTAGATGACTGGAATGGTGACATCACTATAAACTGAATCGTGAGCAGCAGCTGGCACTTGAGTGAAGAAGAAGAGGATGTCTAGGGACATCTAAGACTCACTTCAACTGAGGACTGGGAAGGCTGCACCTCTGGATTCTGACTGTAGTGATGTCACATCCCTTTCTATTCCTCCACTAAAAAAGTATTCTTAACACAAAAACAAAGTAGAAAAACCCTTTTAAAACCAAAACTTTATCAGGCCATCCATCATTCCTCATCATAAAGGAGCAGCGAAGGTCACAAACAATATTTTCCTTCAAATGTTCCCCTTCCGTTATAGAAATTATCAATATTAATTTGTCCAGAAAGAGCAGTTCTGTTTATTTTGTGAATTACTTATATGGAAAAAAAAATCAAGGTCATCTCTGTAATAATGTGACGAACAAATTATAATTAAAATAACTGAAGAAGTGAGATTACTTATGCATACATACATTTTGTTCCTACAAAATACTGAATGGCAAACAGGAAGAAACGTACATTTTGATATGTATTATAACTTTTGTGAAGTTTTTTGTTGGAAACAAATTCTGTCCATTTCAATCTAATATTTGCTATTTATCTGACCAAAGAATAGTTTTGTAGCAGCACTAGATTAAATAAAAACACTGCTTTGGGTGTCATGTCCTAAATTCTGCATCTATAACCACTGTGTGTTTAGTTGTATTAAGTGAATGTACAGCAAGAAAACTATTTTCTTTGCTAGATTATTATTTAATAAATTGATCATATATACATATATGTTTTAAAGTGCAAATATATATATATGTATGTTAATTTCAATAAACTTTTACACACACAGGTAGGCTGAAAACATTTCTCAACCAAGTTATTCACTCTGAGGGTTAAGTATTTTGGCTCTCTCTCTTACCTTATACACATGTACCTTTACCCCCACAAGATCCAAGTTGATTAAGTAAGTCTGTCTTTTGTTTGCAACCTCCCTTAAGGGTTTCTCCTCTGTCTCCTTCATTCCTCTGGCTAACCAGTTCTTTTCTCCTTTGTCCAAATTTCTTCCACAAGGCCTTAATCCTCCCATAGCTAATGGGCAATAGTGGGATATTGAAAGAGAAGCTGCTGATGCTACTGGCAATACTACATTCAGCTGTTTTGGAGCAAAACAGCTCCTGCTGCTTATTCTTTGAAGCTGCTCTATCACTGAACAGTTGAGTGCAGTGAGGCCAATGGATTCTATTTAGAAACCCTGCTAATAACCAGGTAAGGGAAGGCAGAGAATGATCTGTCCTCACAGACCGCCATAGACCCAGACACATTTCCTGTAGCCAGAGTTTCCCCATATTGACTAATGCCCATACAAGCAAATGCTGACAAAAAATTTTAATGGCTTCAATTTATATCACCCCAAAAGTATGGTAACCAAAGAAAAATGACTCATCTGTCTCCTCTCTGGAGTTATCAAAATCCTGTGTGCAGTCAATCAACAGCCTTCTACAGGACAAAAGAGGTTAAATAAAAAGCCCAATCACCAAATAGGAATTGCATAAGAGTACAAATGGTGCCCTATTGAGGCCTGGAGAGCTAGAGACAGCCTCGCAACACCATAAAGAAGAAATAAGGTAGAAGCAGGAGAGATGAGGTGAAATGAGGGAGAAGGACAAAGATTTAAAAGCAGACACTTCAAACGCATTTCAATGTGATTACATCTGCTAAGATAACATTATGAAAGGATTTAATCACATACTTCAATCATTTCCTTTAATATAAATGTTTAATAAAAACGTAATGTAGTGTTGTGAAGCAGCTCTGTAGCCCTGAATTGTGCATTTGATGGGAGATGTTCTATGTTTCTCCAGTTTATCTGAGTGAAATTTACAACCCAACCATTTCATAAGTACAAAAGAACCAATTTTCACTTGAGAACATTTACTATTGCCCCTGGAGACCATCAATTAATTAGATGTAAGTTTAAAATACATAGATGTCTTTACATGTTAAAGTTCATGAAAATTCTTCCCCAAAAAGGTAGATGTAAGTAAATGACATCTCCCGTTTCATTGTTTCATCTGGCTATTGGGAAAGGTGGTGCAACCAGCCAGCTCTGCTCACAGGTTAAGTCACCTGAGCAGACTACAATATAGCTTATTCACATCAGGAGTAATATATTCTACTGCCTTCTTAGGAGGGCAATCAGTGCATTGCTTTGGGTAACATGAGCAAGTTTTAATCCATCAAGTTTTCTCACTCTTCTGGCTTAATTCTTTGCTCTTTTTCTTATACCAAATGAGATATAATTTTATTAAATTTATTATTCATTTTCATGATCTATATTCTAACCTACTGAAGCATTAAATGCAATGCTCACCTGTGCCTCTGGAGGGCCCCCTTCATCTCTAATCAGCAGCAGATAGCTTTGTCCATCAACAACTATCTCTTTCTTGAATCTCCCACCTGCCACACAAAGTAACTCATTACACAAAAGAAAAAGTAAAAACAACAACAAAGACTTCACTTGTGGAAAAAAACATTTCTAAGATCTCTCACACTAGCATAATTTATTATGTATTAATTATAAATGTAGTTCATATCTATAAAGTTCCATGGATGGAAGACTTATTAAGGAAAGCTAACTCAATTACATAGTTTTAAGGAGTTATAAATCTGATTGAGAAGCATATTTCAGGGGCTCTATTACACATGTTGCTTAAGAAAATCCTGTGTTAGAGACTGCTAAAAATTTTGATTGCTACAAGATATGAAATAAGTCTCATTTGGTCCTCCATCCAGAAGTGTTTTAAAACAATAATTTTGTGAAGTGTGTCTACAGACTGGTGTTAATCTGAAGTTACATACAATACTGCATTTTCATATTACCATATATAAGAACTAAAATAATTAAGATACATACACCTTTTGTTTTTCCTCAAGAGAAGCCCAGTTCTTAAAAGTCAACATTTAACATTATGAAAATGGTATTTCTCTATTCACAAGTCACAATTAGGGAAAGGGTTCTGTAACATTACACACATTCGACAAAAGAACTACAATGATGGCACCTCTGTAGAGATGTACTAAACTATGAGAGAAGTACTGTATCATTTACTAACAGGATGAATCAGACTTATTTTGAGTTAGAGATAAAATGGTAAAAAGCTACAAATACACAGCTGAAGCAAGAACTCTATTTCTGGGCTTCAAATATATATTTTGAATGGACACGTAGTATTTAGTGCTTGTGAAACCCAGGGAACTGGTACTGAACACATTCTTCATCAGATGAAATGGGGTACGCAACTGCACTAAATATTTCCTCAGCACTGCCAGGTCAGTGACTTCAAGTCTGACCTGGGAGTGGGACAGGGATTATCCTTCCTTTGGGTGAGAGGCATTTCGGGCACCATGCTGTTTCTCATGACAGACTCCAGATAATGCCAAATTAAATTTAGGGTTTCTGGTGTGACAGTCTGAACCAAGATTAGCAAACCTGGTCCACTTAAGGCCTTAGGATGGATTTATACTCTGCTCCTGGAAGTGAAAGCTCTCTTATCTTACTGACTAAGCCACACAAGCCTTCAGCCTCTATGCATAATGCCTTCCAATTAACCCGTATCTGAGTTCAACAGGCAAAGATATGCTAATAGTATTATGTTAGTGGTATAAGAATGTCTAGTTTTTCTTCTTGCTGTATTAGAACTTGGGCTAGTTCTAATTAGAACTCTTTCTCATCTTGTCTTTAACCTAATTTCTCAACTATTCTTTTTCTCCATATACTTGTAATACTAGTAAAACTGAAAGATACTTTAGAAAAAATATTTCACATGAAAGTGAACTACTGAAATAAACAGAAGAGTTTCAACACGAGTCTTCCGCGTATCATTCTTCCAACAACAAAGAGAAAGGCCAGCATGTGCAGGCCAACAATGAGCCTCTGAAATGTTTAACAGAGCAACGAACGGAATTCAGGGAAATGATACAAAATTAAACACTGCTACTTCAGACCCACCTTTTTTCCCCCTTCTGGATTGCTACAACTCTGTATCAATACAGAACTGCTTGATTTGCCCTGCTGAGCAAGGGGCAATGGATACAGTTTTTAAGATAGCTACACATCAGTTAGTAGGAGTGGGGGGAACACAGCTTTTTCGCTACACTTCATTACAGATAGCTTAGGAGTATCAGTAAAAGCATGGAAGATACTGATTTGTCTGGTCATCACCCTGTACAAAATTGGGATCTACTGCAGATCCCAGCTTTTGGTTACTTGGATTTAGCCTTAGGCTCCCAAAATCAAGACCCAGACAAAAATCCTTCCAAGCCCATCATTAATAGAATTCCCAAAATAAAATTAAATGGATCAAACAAAGCACAGCGTCTTAGATAACTAAATCTGAATTTCCATTAATCTCATTATTTTCCATTGCTACAAAAAAAAAAGTTTCCCGAAGAGATGCATCGACTTAGTAATGAATAAATAGAATTCAATAGTGTAGGTGCTCAGTATGTACTTCTCGGGGGACATGTCCATTTGTGAGCTCCCAGTAACTGAATGACAAGGTAATCTAGTTTGATGTAAAGGGAAGATTTTGAGCAACTGCAGCAGCAGCCCTCAATTTTCAGCCTTCCCATCTTTTAACAGTAAATACTGGAACTCTGAACAGGTTAACAGTTAATAAATACCCACCACTTAAAAAAGAGCTTCTATCTTACTTATGACTCATAACTTAATTCACTTCTGTGGAAAGAAGATTGTCTCAGGCCATTTCATTTGAGAAAGCTTGTCTCTTTCACCAACAGGAGTTGGTCCAATAAGAGATATTACTTCATCCACCTTGTCTTAGAAATCAAAAGGGCAGTACAATTCTGTTTCTATTACTGCATTCCTACCTTACTTATATAAAACTTGCATCAATTTAATGAAGTAAATTATGCTAGAAAAAACAGCACGATGGTGGATAAATATATGCCTAACTCCAATACAATAAGTTTAGTATTCTGCTTTTAAAGTTGAGTATATTGGTTCCTTGGGAATTATTTTAATCTTTTATTGCTCAAATCTTTTATTCCTTACATTTACATGCTAATGCAAACATATCACTTCCTATATACCTAGGAAGCACAGTGATATCAAATCTTAAAATCAAAAGATCTCATACAGAAAAGTTACTGAAGTAATTCTTAAATTTCTCCAAATTTATTTACAATTTGCATGCCATTCTAAGGCCTGTTTAGTAACTCATGATACTATAACAGCCTGGATTTACATGTGAAAAGATTTACTTTCCATGTAACCCTATCCTACCTTTGGGAAGTTATCTTGCATGGTTTTCACTCTGAGGGATCCTAGCTCTCAGTGAGAGACAGGTAGAACTCCCAGGTTCTCTCTAAGGTTTTCTGATCTTCGAGGGCAATGCTAGCAGCTTAGGAGAACAAGATATACACCTTCTATTAGTGCTCATGAACTCACTAGCATAGCCATCTAGTGTACTGGAACCTTTCAGTCAGTTTGTGATTGCGAAACAAGAGATCCCTCAAAAATGAGGCCAATTACAAAATAAATTTGACTGAAAAATGAGAAACTCTAAACCTAAAAGGGTAAAGAAGGAAAACATTAGCGTTCAAAAAACAGACACCTCAAATAGTTTTCCTTCAAGAACAGTTATCTGTGTAGGATTCTTATTCCAGTACATAAGTAGTTTGAGGAGTTAACATTGAGGAATGTTTAACAAAACAAACAGAAAATATATTGATATTGGTCTCATTCAAATACTCATTTTTGGTTGGCTTTAAGTTATAAAATGACAGATATGATTCCTCCCAAGATACTAGGCCTAAAAAATTTAAAACCCTGAAGGATGGACTCTGTGGGGGAAAAAAAAACTGAGATGTTTGGCCAGCCCTACTAAGAAATATTCTAAATAGAACCAAAGATCTAAGGGTATAATACAGGTTGGACGCTCCTATTTCACAAACAGTGGGAATTCCTCCCTAGAAGTCAAATCCAAGCAATTACTGCTTTATAACCGCATGGAGCCAGGGCTACATGGCTGCCCTATAATCCCCTTTCAACCTGTTTTGCAATGCTTATTAGAAAGATGGTCAGGGAAAGCCCAGTTAAACATATCCAGCAAATTCATGGACAAATTATCTTTCCTATCCAGCAGACCAATGTAATTAGAAAAAAATACCACCTATGTAGTGACTTCAAAAGAAGTCACATCAGCTTTAAAAGAAGAAAATCTTGTGAGGACAAAGTCACAGGATTGTTTGGAGGGGACACACAGGAAGCCTGAGTTCCAGATCAGTTTAAACAAGTGTTATCTTTCAACTTTAGTGTTATGACTAAAGATGCTGCATAAGACAAGAACCAGGATCTCTTCAGAGCAGATTTAGGAAGAATTCATATAAACCCATGTTTTCAAACTTGCATAAATGCAAACATCAACCAGTGTTTGTGCAATTTACGGCTGCACAGACTCAGATGCACAACTATTGCATATGTGCAAACTTCATCATGCATGAACTGAGGTATCTGTGTGCCTGCCATAAACAACATATGCACAAAAGGGCTCATGATTAGGGCTAAATTAATATATTACCTGTCTTCCATGCTGTCCTCCCCCATGTTGCAGGCAACTAAACATCTGTGCTAGTTATACAAGACTAGAGTGTCACTTAAAGGTAGTCCAATCATCTGACCAAGGACCTGGCTTCAATAAATGTAAAACTAAAATAAATCCATGCATCAGTCATTCATTTGTCAATCATGGCATAGGGCTGGCATGCATCAGAATATTGGGCTGAAAAGACCAGGACAGGCTTGTTAACCTAATTTCAATGTTTGACGTACTTGGAGCAATGTTTGGTTTGAGAAGCAGCTGGAGGAAATGTGTCCCTTGTCAAAATATTTAGTTTAACATGCATATGTTAAACAGTAAACATAATTCTAAGCACTGGCACTGTAGATTTACAGGATCCTTTTACATCACGCAGGTGAGTCTGAGCATCAGGGTTTTAATCTAGTTTAAAAGAGAATCAAATCGCACAATCTCTCTTGCTGACGACTGTTTCATTGGCTAGCTGTTCATTGGGGCAATCACTGATTTGTCATGGGGTGCCCTTAGGCTCCATTTCATTCGCCATCCTTTTTAGTGCAAATTGCCACTGGGATCAAATAACATGGCACTATGATCAGATTAAGGCTGTCATGTGGACACCCCCAACCTATGTGGTACTGGGATATTTACCATAAATACAGAAGAAAAATAAGATGTGAAATATTATTTTGAAGCTATGTAAACCTCTATATGTTTTGGATCCCTAATATATTTTGAGTTTCCATCCCTGTGGTTCATCTTTGTAATGTCAGATAGTCTGTTCCTCCAAAAAAATAACCAACAAGCTCATGCTAGAATCTGATGCCAGCTTGTATCAGAGATTGTGGGTCACATTTCATAGGAGTGTTTGGTTTTTTTAAAATTACATATACTATTAAGACATTTTACTTTTAAGAATACCAAATCACTAATTTATGTTTTAAAAGACAATTGATGACATCTCCTCTTAATCAGGTTATGGTTAAAATAAGCTTAGGCCCTTGATCATCATTCTTTTAGGTGGTTATGTATTTATATTGATATTGGTATTAGTAATATCATATATTTGGCCAATTCATGTCTGCTTGTTCCAGTTTTGACGTTAACTTCAGTACACTTAGCTAAAATACCAAGAATTCTATTAAACAGTTTTAAAACAAAAATGTTCAAACTTGCCTGAACTGCATTGATAGCAGCACAATGGGTACCTAAGCAAGAGACTCAGAAGCAATATCAACACTCTTGCAGCAGGACCACAAGAGTCAACACTTTTGCCTTTCTCCCTTTCAAGTAAATCATACTGATGGAAATATTTTTCGTCCCTTTGTGTGCATAAAGTGAAACCAACGTTAACTGACATTTACCATTAAAAACCTCATCCTGCCAAGCCTAATTATTTATCAAAGCATTTCTGGTCATTTCATATTTTTCTGCATATTCGTTATATAGCACTCAAAAAATTATGTAATTGCTTTTAAAAATAATCTAATGTTTCTACACAAATCAAACCCACCTTTCATTTTAGAGTCTTATGGATTTTGCAAAATAGGTATCAGTTAACAGCAGACTGGTTAAACACAGGAAAATGTATCCATACTTACAAGACAGTGTCCTTTCTTCCAGCAGGAAGGGGAACAGTCCTGTAACAATAAGTTTTAAACTTGCCTGCAGTTTAGGAGGCAGAATTAGGCTGGTCAGTCTCTGCCAGGTCCCTGCAAAAGACCTGGCCCTTGAAAAGGCTGACAGTTTCAAAGCAAGTTTTTAATCTGTGACAAAAAATTTAAAAGTTTAACAAACAAACGAACGGGTACAATTTATTCCTTCAGAATACATCCCCTGAATAGCACACTTCCTCCTCTACCTGAAGGTTACCAATCTTTGTCCTATTTTGTAAAACGCTACAACCAGGGCCGGGCTATCTTTTGATTGTAAGAAAAGGAATTTTGAACCAAGTATGGACACATTTTCCTATTTTTCTGTTCAGGAAGTTCCACTGATCCTTCATGATGATGTTTTAATACCAGTTTGTAGCTTGAGAAAGGTAATAATGTAAGAGCAAATATGTACTCATTTTATTCTGAGATTTTACTCTGTTTACTGAAGCACCTGCAGCAACCTTCTAGTAAAGGCTGAGTCTGAGGATGCTTGTAGAGATTTGTTGATGATTTTAACAGAAGCCCAAGTTCATCTTTAACAGCATCCATCAGATCTAAATCAGTTTCATTTTACAGGAAAAGATAACTCGCACCTAGAGATATTAAACTAATGACTAATAAGCATTCTGAACCATTAATGTTGATTTTTAACAAATGTTGGAACACTGGAGAGATTTCAGAAGACTGGAAAACAGCTAATGTTGTGCCAATATGTAAATGGGTTGACTTGGGAAACTATAGGCCAATTAGCTTGACATCAATCCTAGGCAATATCAGGCAAAGTATGATATGGGATGAAATCAGTAAAGCATTGGAATTATGGTAACGTATGTAATGCCACTCAACATCATTTTATAGAATATAGATCTTGTCAAACAAATCTGATATCTTTTTTGATGAGAGCACAAGCAGTGTCGGTAAAGGTAACTGGGTCCACATAATATACTTAAGACTTCCTCAGGCATTTGACTTAATCCAACATGATATTCTATTGAAAACAGGACCACAGAAAAATCAATGCAGTCCATTTTAAATGGATTAAAACTGGTTAACAGATCTCAAAAGAATAATTGTAAATGTGTAATTGTCATCCAATAGGCTGTTTCTCTTGGGGTCCCATAATGTTCTTGGCCCAATGCTATACAGTATCTTTATCAATTATCTGGAACCGCTGGAAGCAAATATGAAACCACTGCTGCTGTATATTTACAGATGACAAAAACTGGTTAAATACTCAACTATAGGGACAGGTCAGATATACAGATCAGTCTGCATAGCTTGGTCAAGACTCATTTGAACATGTACTTTAATACACCCACATGCAATGTCATATGCCTAGGAACAAAAAATGTACATCACACTTACAAGATGAGAGACAATATACTTGAATTCAATGACACTTGAAAGTTCGTAGAGACTCATAGTAGATAACCAAATGAACAGGAGCTCCCAGTGCAGTGGTGTAGCTAAGAGTGTAAACATGATCCTAAGATGTACAAGCAGGAGAATATCAAATATGAATAGGGAGGTAGTATTAATTCTGTATATTGCATTACTGAGAATGCTAGAATAGTTCTGGTATCCACACTTCAAAAAAAAAAAAAAAAAAAAAAAAAAAGGGGGGGGGGGACAAACTGGAAATGCATGCAGAAAAAAAACTAACTCGATCACAATCTACAAATACCTATAAGGGAAATAGATTTCAGACAGTAGAGGGTTTCTTATCTAGCAGAAAATGGTTTAACAAGACCCAAAAGGTAATTAACTATTGGAACAACTTAAGAATGTGGGGCTTTCCCCATCACTTGTGGTCAAAGTCAATACTCAGTGTCTTTGTAAAAGATATGCTATCACCCATACATCAATTATGAGCATGATATAGAAAATACTGGGCAAGGTTCTTTGGCCTGTGTTATACAGGTGATCAGATTAGATGATTATAATGGTTCCATCTGGCCTTAAAATCTATTTATCTCTTTGCATGAGGCAGCATCCTCTCTCATTGCAGGATGTCATTGTTGCACCCTGATTCCAAAGAATAAGTTAAGCTCTTGGCTATATTCCTCTGATATAGTTCCTGCTCAACTAAACCGGGAGTGACGTTTTCATACCCTTTGCATCGAGGTGATGTAAGATTAAGAAGAGGTCAACTCTTCAGAAGCGATTTGTGCACACTGTAGATTTAGAGCATCCTGAACATATCTAACGTAAGACCTAATCTCTCTGATGGATGTGATGGCTTCAGATAGTGTGACTGCTGCACTGTTTCCTGTGTCCTATGGAACAAGGAGGTGGCCTATGGAATGAGAAGTTGACCTTGGAGACAAATGCCACATTGTTTCCATTCAGAAAAGGTAGGCCTCAGAACCAATCCTGAGGATCCATGGGTAGTATGCTTAATTCCAAGTCTCCTTACTGTGACAACAGCTGTGAGAACAGCCACTTAAATAGACAAGCTGTTGACGGACAGATTGCTCAATAGCCAGGTTGGGTGTTTGGTGCACAAATACCACAACTGAGTCCTATGAACCTGAAAGTGGACATTAATTAAGCCATCTTGCAGAAACATTTAATGTCTGGTGGAAAGAAATTTGCCTTCCTCCACAGACTCCAATAGGACAAACAGTGCTGTTATTCGTAGTTTTAGCACTGGAGTCTTCCTTCTAAAGGACAGCCCATCTTGAATTCTAGGTCAGATATGATTCAACTCTCTCTTCGCGGGAGACCACCCATGTCCTTTGCAACAGTAACTTAACCTTGTCCAAGTTTTGAGTCACTGATGTCAGTTGAGTTCTCTTCCTGGAGGAGAATCATGAGTCTTGTAAGCAAACAGATCAACTGCAGGCTTGTTCGTTGTTTTGCAAAGGAGAAGAAACTGAGCTGGAGATTCTATTCAGCTATAGCTAGCTATTACCTGTTAAGCCAATATATGCTGATATCAAATTTCCTTTTTATATGGTATGCAAATAAGGATTGTGGGTTTTTCTCTAGCTCACACTTTAAGAGACTAGTCTCCTGTTACAGGTGGGAGATCTGTTTCTTCTCTACTTGTTCATTTATGGCATAGGTATGCCTGGAAGGATTAGATTTTTATTGGTAAATGTTGATAAATGTTGATTTCACCATATACACACAAACCAAAGGAAAAATTATTTCCAGTGACAATAATCAAAATTTACAGATAGGCAAAGACAAATGCTGCCTGAGAATATATTAGAGTTTGATTTAAGGCTATTTACTTAGTATATTTTAACAGATGATCTTGACAATTTGTGTTTTGACAGTTATAAAGCAGCAACTTTTTTAATCTCAACATCTACAGTCATTAAATAATTGTCCAACTTCCACCCACTGCCTGATTCCTCCCAGTAATCTCCATAACTGTGAAAATTTAAAATTGATAAAAAAATTTAAACAGCTTTAAAATGAACTCAATATTATTCACTTAAATTATACAAAAATAAAAATTCTGCCATGCCTAACCACAGTGTGAACATCCCAACTGGGTAGTGATATATACTAAAGGGTTCAAGACCATTCCATATCATACCTAATTCTTACTGGTTGATACTGTGACTATTCTCCCTTTTATGAAATACTTTGCTCTATTTCCACCTACAGAAGCTCCGCACTAAGTTAATATCCTGTCTGGCTAAGCTACCATGTGAACTCTAAGGAAACTGCTGTCCCCTGGCCCATACGTGCAGGATCTGGGATACCTTTTGCCAAAAATGTTGCTTTTGACTTCTGGTGACTCCTTTGCAACAGAAACCAAAGACCCAGGTAAAACATCATTTGCACAGGAGTGGGCCAATTCTTGTCTCATCAGTTTCTGACAAATCTGGGCAAACCTGTGGTGGCTGCTGATGCTTTCAGTATCACCAAAACCATTTCAAAGTTTCTCCTCAATGATAAGTCCACACGTCTGGAAACCCATTGTTAAGAAATGTGGATCTTTCTGCAGAGAAGAATACTGCCTATTCCCAAAACCCATGATTACATTTGGCATTTGTTGGGAGTCTTACCAAGAGCCCAGGTACTGAATAGGCTTTGTGCTCGTCTACAGTGGACTTTGCTAAAATTTTCCCATTAGTGGTAACAGGGACCATGGATATCCTGTCTGGAGTAGCACTCCCACAATAGCTAGCATCAGTGAAGGTGACCTGGTAGCAGCATCAGTGAGAAATTTGACAAAAAAAGACCTAATTTGCTCTCAGCCTCTTACTCCCAGAGGCAATCCATCTACATTAGGCATTACATACATTATAGTGCCAGTACAACAGCTTGTATCGTTCCTATCATAGATGTACTGGTTAAGGGCTTAGTGGACATAAAGAGGATTTAGTGTCCGTATAAGGCACCAGATTGAACTCGCTAGACAATTAAAGGTATAAACCAGCATAGTGCCACTGACCTCAATACAGCAACACCATTTTATACCAGCTGAAAAGCTGGGCCCCTATTCACTTAAATTAAAAAATATCTGCAACTGCCTATGATCGATTCAATGACATTTAATCTCCCTACTTAATGGCTCACATAAAAGCAAACACTGAGCTACACAAGGGAGTGTACCTGATCCTGTTCTCTAGCTGCTTCTGCTGGAAGGATCAAAAACCGAAGCATTAATTGGTATCTTGCTGATCTCACTTCTATTCTCCTGTGAACCTTATTTTTTAGCCCTAACAAAGAGAAAAGGTGTTCATATTTAGAATATTAAATGTATATGTAATATATATCACATCTAAAATATTATAATTTATATGCCATTTAAACAGATTTGTATTAAAAAATCACTGCCTCCCTCCTATCATGATGCACAAGACACCTGCATGTGATAGTGATATCTAACAAATGAACAACATAGGTTTGAGATTTGCAGTACTCTTCAGTGTTCAGTCTGGTATGATCTGTATAATTTTTACCATCTTCTCATGAGTATTCATTACAAGGCAGTAAAAACACCTGAGCACTGTGTACACTAGGGAGTACACCTGTGCAGCTGGACTATTGTAGGAATATAGGTACTAATGGTTTTAGAATAGACAGGGCTTCGAAGCGTCCACAACACTAAACAAGCACTGTGAATTAACACATTTTCATCTAGCAAGTATTTTCAGTTTAGCAATGAATTTAAATTTCAGGGAAAACAAGCACATCTTGATTAATGTAAGAAGAATATGCCCAAAACCCTGGAATCTACGTTAAAATTATGGCAAATCCTGTCATATTTTGGACAAACCTTACTGAAATAAGATTAATACCTTTGGAGTCCATTGTATTAAAAAGGTAATTGTTTATGTGAGATTGTATGTAGCTTCTTGAGGAGAAGGTGGTATGCTAATACCATTCCTTGGTAATCAGCCCTTTTAAAGACACCCCCTAAGTACTTCAGACTGGGTTCTCCAGGGACCAACAGACAAAAAGGGGATTTTTGGATAAACAGCCTGGTTTTAAACATATGCGGGGCTTTTGTTCTGATCCAGCTAACAGACAGGCCCCCTATTTTACAAAGGGCCCCAATCCTTAGGGAAGGGTTGGAAGGACTGACTCCAACCAGAGCCATTCTGGAGACTGGGAGGATGGGGCATGTGTTCTCTGGTAAGCTTATTCACATAAGTAGGTTCTTTCATGTTTTTCAATATGTTTTCCCTGTAGTGCTTTTACCTTACGAATAAAATATCTTTGCTTAAAAAGAAACTGCATGTAACTTACAACTGTTGGAAATGACTCTGTTATTCTCTGAAGAAAAAGCAAGCAGGCCTGTATAGACAGAGTGTCTTTTGCTGGGAACAACAATGAAGACAGGGAACTGTTCAGCCTGGAAATACCCTAGTCAGAAGGGAGCGAGGCACCGGTCTGCACTCAAGAATGACAGGCGGGGGAGCCGGAAGCCTGAGAGTGGATCACTAAGGGGTCCCCTGAATTGTGATAGCTACATGAAGACTATACATGCTTTAAATAAAAGTAAATACATTTTCTCGATAACATATTTAATGTCTATTACCATGAATGAAAGCTGAATCTCTGTCACTGTCTTTTAAAAATAATTAATTAAAGAAAGCAGCTACCTGAACCTCCAGGAACTTACCTCCTGTGAGGCCTTACTAAGTCTCCCACTGACATTGACAGTTTTGTCATAGCTAATGTAGACTGGCCACCTTTTAACAATGTCATCTGCACTAGCAGAGTTACATGACAGAATGAGAAAAGTGTCAGCAGACATTCTTCACTAACACTTCCCTTGCTGCAAGTACTGGAGGAGCTGCAATGGTGGGACATTTTAAGAGAAAGCCCAGTGCAGTAGCTGCCCACTTCAACCCCATGCTTCACCCAAATGCTCATGACCTCATGCCTTCCCTGTTCAGGCAGTATTTAAAACTTATTTAACATTTAAAATAAAAAAGGGGATGTAAACCACAAATAGGTAGCTTTTATTCCTCAGAGATTTTACCAGCCACTTTCAACAACCCTTACAAACTGGGTTGTCTGCTCCTGATCCTAGTTTACGTCTTTTCCATGCAGGCCTACTACTTGTCTTGTATTACTGGAAATTTACATGAAAATGCTGAGTCCTGAAACTGAAGTTTAGGTTGAAGCAATTAAATGACATTCTTCCTGAACTGTTGTTTTACTTCGTTCCTAATTTTCAATACCTAACAGTACCTTTCCCTAACTTCATTTCCCCATAGTTTTATTTAATTCAGATTGAACAATACCACCACATTTGTTTGAGCCTCTTTGGACTATAATTTTGCTCTGATTAGCAGGTTAACAAAGATTTTTGAGGCTATCAAGTAAATCCTCTGTGTTAAAATGGATTAAGTGAAAAAGAGTAATTGTTTAGTGGGATCTTTAAAAGTAATTAGAAAGAAGTTTAATAATTCAAATGTCTTATTAAAAATCTTCAAATATCCCAAATATTTTACCTGTTTTTTCCAACTTATCTTCCTGACTCATTCTTCTCCTTAATCAATACAGAATTCCAAATACAAGCTGTTGCTCTCAATAAAAATTTTGACCATGATACAAGAACATAAAAAGTCATTATAGTTTCCTCTGCTTCTCTTCACTATTTCTAAATTCTGTTCCTTCCTCCACATTCTTTAGTTTTCCCCCCAATTAGAATACAAACACAGTAAATTACAACCTACAGGGATTTTTCCCCCCATAACACAGTTAGCAACTACCTAAATCATTTAAACTGTCCAATCTATTTTATAAGACGACAATCAGTACCTGACTACACCTCTCACTATTAGAATATGAATTTTTCATAACATCTGTCAACAGTCTGCTTCTAAAAACAACATTTTCATCATTTTCTAGGACCAAGTACCAGGAGCTTTACACAAGACCTGGGAAAGAAGTTCATGCTCTCAAGACCTTAAAACCTAAATGATACTTTCCCTAGAGGAAGTAGGATAAAAAACACCAGGGTTTAAGCAGGACATGACTTACCAGGGATACCAGAATATGTGATAACGTATTTATTCGATATTGGCACACACCAGCTTCCATTTTATTTATTTGTAATGCAACATACTTAGTGATTGTTTTTATCTAAAACCAAGAATTCTTTCTAGGTGCAGGCATTAAGTGAGAGATTTTCAAATGCACAAAAGAGTTGCACACCTAATTACCATCTGCGCCTTTGAAAGTCTCCCGCCTAATTCTGTATTACAGTCCGCCTAAGACTTATTTTATTAATACACCATTCTCCAAAACATTCCAAAATAGCAATCCACTTTGTCAGGCAGGACACAGTACACTGAAGATGATGATGACAGGACACCAAAGCTGCTCAAACTCATGCTGAAGTTCTAAAACTGGGTTGTCCAACCCACGGGGCAGAGTCTGCCCACCAAAGGCTGCTATCCGGCTCCCTAGCCTGCCACAGTCCCTGCCCTGAGCTCCCCACTAGTCGAGAGCAGAAGCAGGCCCTCCCCACCACCAGCTGGAGCCGAGGAACAGCGCCTCCCCTCCAGCCCCTTGCATACTGGGCTGCGCTGCACTGCGCCAGGACTCTGGACAGAAGCAGAGGTGGGCGTGTGACCAGCCACTTCTGGCTGGGACGGGATGCTGCTGCATGCTGCTCTGTGCCCCGCCCCGCACCCCTGGCCCACTGGGACGCTACTCTGTGCAGCACAGCAGCTGCCTGCGAGATCCTTACCAGGGGCCAAGTGAACCTGAGCTCTTCTCCTTCTCCACCCACCCCCGCGTAAATTTCCGGCTGGGACCCAGCTGGCAGCCAGCTCAGGGCAGGGAGGGGAAGCTGCCTCTCCCAACCAAGCCCCCAGAGGCAGCCACCACGCTGCAGAGCAGCAGCTGGGAGGAGCCAGGGTTGGAAGCTGCTCCCCGCCCAGCTGTCAGGGAGAGCCTCCAAGTGTGCCGGGGGGAGGGGAGGCACAGTGGGAGAAGGACAGAGCCACACCCCCCACAGGGGGACAGGGAGTGGGGAAAGCATGGCGGCCATGCTGCGAGACACGCGAGTCACAGGCCCTCCCTCTGCTCCTGCCCCGATCCCCTCCCCCTTCCCCTGCCAGCACCCACTGGCAAAAATACAAGTTGGCACCTATACTCTTACCTCGCTCCGCTCCCCCCCGCAGTCCCGTGCCAGTGGGCTGGATGCAACAGGAACACCCCCCATCCGAAATTTGCTCACTCCCCTCCAGTGAGAAAAAATTTGCAATGTGGCCCCTCACCATAAAAGGTTAGACACCCCTGTTCGAAAAGATCAAATATATGACCGTGCTGATTGAAGAAGAGAAGCTCTGAAGAGTCTTTCCACAACGTAAAGTACCTCTGCCTTTTTAATTTTTTATTACTAAAAAACCGTATTTTCCAAAAAATATCTCCTAAATCCAAATCATGCCAGATATTGTTTCAGCTTACATAACATTTGACCAAAAATTAACACATCTTCTGTGGTTTTTTTGGGTTTTTTTATGCAACACACAAAAATAATCTCCCACCAACATCTGCTCTCTAAAGTTACTTTAGCTCAGCTAAACCTCCCAAGCTTTCAGCAAGTGTACATAACCTGGACTGAATACCAAGACCACCTAAAATATAACTCCACAAAGCTATTTGCTTCAGGCTATCAGTTCTCTCCTTGTTGGCCTTTTATATTTTCATTGTAAACTAGCTTCAGTATAGTAGATGCCCTTCCATCATAATATTATACTGCAGATATAGTAGATGCCCTTCCATCAAACAAAATAACTGCAATATTATAGATTGTTTTTAAAATATACTGCAGATAATAGATATATATGTAATGTTCATCTGAAGAACCACTGCTCAGGATAGATCATCTGAAGAAAAGGGAATATCTTAAAATCCATAGACAACGTTTTAAAAAATGGGTGCCGACTGTTGGATACCTATAAGAGTTACCTGTTTCCTGAATGGTGAGCACCCAGAAGCCCCGAAGAAATGAAAGGGAGGCATTATGTTAAGAAAACTGTCCATTAATTGGGTGGTTAACTTTAAGCAGTTACTATTGAAGATCTAGGTCTGCAAGTTTAGGAACTCTCTCCAACAATGGAAGTATTTTAGTCACCCATTTTATTTTCTTGGCTTAAAGACTATTTTCAGGAACACAGAAAAAAGTACCTTTTGCAGCTTTTCACATGAAATAGTATTTAGCAGAGTTCTGAAAGTTCTTCCTCAAATTTCCTTTTTGCCATTGTTCCTAGAAGTTTTAGAGGAAGATGGTTTACTGCTTCGACTATGAAATATAAATCCTCTGGATTCCTGTTCTGGATATTTTACTGGAGGTAGGTGAAAAGCTGGGACACATCCCAAACTAGTTTATTAATTTGTAACACAGTAAGATTTAATTCCCAGTCAGAATAAGGGCCTCACTATGGTGGGCACTGTACACAAATAATCAAGATGTCCCTGTCCCAAAGAGGTCACAATCCTCTTGGTGACTTTTCTGGAACACGGAGGGGTTCTGCTGCAATGATATCCATTCTCTCCTCCTCTCTGAAGGGGGGGAGGCCTGCTTTGCTGTTTCCTCTAGTCAACTGTCCCCTATTAGCACCAACAGCAGGGCTGGTCTTGGAATCCATCCCTCTTTTCCCCTGCACAGGCTCACCTGGGGCATCCGCATTCTTGGGGAAAAATTAAACAGGTGGCTGAGTCAGAATGGCTGAAATTTTGGGGCCCGAAGAAGTTCTACACCTTATCCAAAAAGCCCTCTCTGTTTAGGGATCTCTGCTCTCCTATCTGAATTCTGAAAATGGGAATTCTGCAGAGTCCAACCAACACTCCTTCATCCCACACACCTGAAGTTGACGCAGAAGATGTGTGCCATGCTTGGCATGTGGGAGGCCAGTAGCAATAGCATCTACAGCAGTTGACCAGGACCCTTCTTGGCATCAACCACACTGGATAGCTGTTAAGGGTATCTGGTGCAAATAGGACTTAAAGGCCTGCAAGCACATATATTTGTGACGAGATCCCAAAAAGGAGCAGCAGATTAACGAGAGGGATGAAAATTAGTGAAAATCAAATCTAACAGGAATTTGGAAAAATTCCACTGCATTATTGGACAATGCAAGTTTAACTTAGTTTTCAGAAGAAAGATATTTCCAGAAAGGTGGACTTGTGGTTTTTAAAACGAATCCAAAGGACAAATATATAAAACACACAAAAAAGAGGAACTCCATTTTTTCCACCAATAGCTTTTCAAGTGACCCATAGGTCACTAGGACTCACAGAAAGTCAATCAGTGCTCTGTTGGCAGGACTTATCTTTATCACTAGCAGCAGATTTACTTTGTGTAAATCGTAGCTATAAATCTGAGTTGACTGCACTTATTATCTATGTTGGACTTTTCAAAGGAGCCTATGGTATTTAGGCACATAAATCCCACTGAAATTAAGTAGGAGCCAGCTGTTTAACTCCCTCAGAAACGCATTAAAACTGGGATTTTCAAAGAAGTCTAATTCATACCATCACCATTTATTTTTTCACCATGCATAGCAGCAAAGACGGAAATAGCTTCTGTGTCTGTGTGTATCTTCACCCCAGTAGCACAGCAAGCACCTATTTTTGCTTTATAATTAACATGAACCACATCTCTATCTGTGGGATGCTTAAACAGTATTGTTCTGGATTGCAGAAGAATTCAGAGAATTCTCTCTGATCTGCACTGTCTCAGAGGGAGTGGGAAAAAGGAGGATTCATCATATGTAACAGAGATGCCGTTTTAATTAACCCTTGCAAGGCTCTTGAAGACAATGAGAACTAAGTGCAGATACATATATATCTCAATAGATAAAAGCCAGACATACCACTCCATATCTGGGCGTCAACAGCAAAAAAAACCTCTCTGCTGGAATCAACTCAAAGCCAAAAGTCTTCCAAAGAGAAAATATATTCAAAACATTTAAGTCTTAAAATACCCAAAACAATAAAACAATCCATGATACAAGGACTGTTGTCAAACTGAAGGGATGCATTTAGTGGGGTCCCACAGGCATCAGTCCTGGGTCCAGTACTAGTCAATATTTTTATTAATGACTTGGATAATGGAGTGAAGAATATGCTTATAACTTTCCTGGATGACACCAAACTGGGAGAGGTTGCAAGCACTTTGGAGGATTAGAATTCAAAACAACCTTGACATACTGGATAACTGGGTGGAAATCAACAAGATTAAACTGAATACAGACAAGTGCAAAGTATTACACTTCAGAAGGAAAAAACAAATGCACAACTGCCAAATGGGATATTAACTGGCAAGGTCGTAGTACTGCTGAAAAGGGCCTAGGAGTTATAGGGATCACAAATTGAGTATGAGTCAACAATGTGATTCAGTGGAGAAAAGGGCTAATATTCTGGGTCGTATTAACAGACATGTCATATAGAAGACATGGAAAGTAACTGTCCCGCTTAACTCGGCACTAGTGAGACCTCAGCTGGAGTACTGTGTAAAATTCTGGGTGCCCCACTTTTAGGAAAGATGTGGACAAACTGGAGAGAGTCTAGAGAAGAGCAACAAAAATGATAAAAGGTTAGAAAACCTGACCTATGCAAAAAGGTAAAAAAAACTGGACATATTTAGTTTTGAGAAAAGATGACTGATGAGGGGGAACCTTATAACAGTGTTCAAATAGATTAAAGACTATTGTAAAGAGGATGGTGGTCAATTGTTCTCAGGTCTACAGCAGCATAGCTGTAGGTTACATATTAGGAAAAGCTACAAGGATAGTTAAGCACTGAGACAGGCTTCCAAGGGAGGTTATGGAAATCCCGACATTGGAGATTTTTAAGAACAGTTTAGACAAACACCTGTAAGGGGTGATCTAAGGGTCCTGTCTCAGCTCAAGGGGGTGGACTATATGACCTCTCTATACGAATTTCTATGATTCTGATACTGCACAACAAAGGTAGCATATGTTGGTCCTGCACCTAAATCAGCCACTCCACTCCATCAACTATTAGGCCTAACTATTCATTACTTCCTTCTGTGAAGAGCAAAAAGTAGAGAGGAAGAACAATTTGGGCAACTCCACTTAGCTTCCCTCTAAATCTATTCATAAGAGCACTTCAGTTTCCTGAGGACAAAAACCGGATCCCCTCAGGCAGCCTCAAATCACCAGCTGGGTGGTGTGCAAAGCTAGTCGAAGCCATATCAAGTATTCCAATTCATTTTAAATACTTTCGGCTTCTCTGTTGTTACATAGCTCCTTTTAGTAAGGGGCACAGTCTGTACAATTTAAGATTGGTCAACTTACTTTTACTATTCTACAATAATATACAATTAGAATCCCTCTCCATCAGCTCTCATTTATCACTGACGTGTTTTGGTAGGTAAACACACGGAGATGTTTGGAAGACCTTTGTAAATATTAGTGTGGCAGCATGTATTTTACAGCATGGTCCATAAACTCCCCCAGTAAAGAGAAGCCATGGAGGATAAAGCAACTTCCAAAACTGAAGCAAATTTAAAAAAATGTGAGTTTCTTGGAAACCAAAAACACATGTGCAAGGCATCTTTGTGGTCGGGGGGTTGAGTGTACTCTATTGTGTGCAGGAAAATATTCTTTTTTTTTTTTTGTTTAATACGGCTGGATCTTTACATGATGATTGCTGGCAAAGGGAGAGGGTCAGACAGCATGATGCAAAACTGACTGTTTTTAAAGTAAAACAAATTATTTTTGAACTTTCTTCATGCTGATAGCATCCTTTATCCTTTTACAGTGCCACAACCATCATTTTTAAAGAGTTGATCTGAACTGCCATGAAAGCTCTTCCTTGCTTCACAACTTTCTACACTGAACAAACATGTGCAACACCTAAACAAATTCAGTGGAGTATAGTGGTATCATGAAAGATACTGCACGCTAGTGGAACAGAAGATCGCTTCAGTACATCCAAAAGGGACATGGAACAAGCCAAGAACAGAGCCCTAGTATTTAAATAGTTATCTTTATGCAGTTCAAGTTTTTCCTTTTCTCATTTGTCCAATCACATCATATTACACTCGAATACAATTCAGGAAGGAAGTCCTATCAATTAAACTGGGAATTCTATTTTTATTTTTCTGGATATTGCACAGCTGAGTTAGTTTACCTGGTTGTAGAAGTCCATGATTTTTTATTCTATCATCACTTGTGGAATTGCAGTAGGACCTGGCGTCCTTTGAGGAATTTCTAAAAATGACCTGTATTATTTAGCATTGTTTATTTGCTCAGGTGTTGAAGGTTTTACTTGCACTGTACAGTACACAAAAAACACATGAGCTTTGGGACAGGGCTTCTCACTTCAACTTAGAATACACAGATGGGCAGTAAACACATGATTGAAGTCAGATTACAAAGCAGATCTCCACAGGCAGTGCCCTACACCTGGCCTGTCTACGTGGAACTAATTGCAAGATCTAGCCTTCAGCATCTATTTCTATACACTGTCTTGCCTTTATTAGAAATAGTCTTTATAGCATTGAGCGTACACAAATACATAAAGTATCTTTTTGTCTAAATAGCTCTATCCCATATGTGCATTTCAGGGGATAATGAGAAAGTTCCATCAGAACTGGAAATTACAGTAAGACACTAGTGGGCCCCCACTTGCAGAAAGGAAATTCTGGGTGACTGAAGCATTTGGAGGGAAGGAAGGGGAGGAGTGTCAGGACAAGATGTTCCTTTCAAATCTTGCAACTCCAAACACTTCACCAATGTAAAATACATGAAGTACAAAGTAAAAACTTTCAATTAACAAGAAAAGCAGGAAAATCCCAAACTTCATCTGTGTATTTATTCAGCTATCAAGCACCACAATGAGTTGGTGAACTGCCTATCTGAACAAATCAAATGGAAGAGTATCAAGACTGATAAATTGAGTATTTCTTAGATTTAAATTTTCTAGTAAAAGATATAATAAAGTAATTGAATATGAGTTTATGACCAAAGGAATGTCAAGAGAAAGTTAAAGCACAGAAGTGGTTGAAAGTCTAAAGGAAAATTTACTCCCACTCTTTCTTGCACAGATTTATCTCCTGTCAAAACAGTGAGATAGATATGTGAAAATAAATAGGCACTAGAGGTCATAGCTTGGACAACACACAACAGAAGAATGAAACTCAGAATAAAATTCATATGACAGGCAAAAAAAGCATCAATACATACAAAAGTAAGAATTTCACAATTCCTATGGCCAACCTACACTGGAGAGCAATGTAGGTTGTATTTGTTTTAATAAGCTAGGTAACAAATTCAGTTAATTGAAGTTTATTGATGATAATTATGCCATACTATTCATTCTACTATGTAACTAACTGCTGAAGATGACATCTCCTCTGTTTACTATTTACACATTTTTGTATTTCTTTATCCTTTAAGCACATTTATTGGTGGGACATTGCAAATAATCTCCAAGAATTAAAAGGAATAGACATTCTTCAAGTTTACCACCAGCTGAAATCTACACTTTTTACCAAGCCTGGAGACACCTTAAGGAAAGAGGAATAAAACCTGATACACTATGTGAATCTTTTCTAGAAGGGTGCCTGAAACCAAAGCAAGTACACTAATATGAACTACTTCAATTATCTGTAAAACGAAACAATTGGGGGAGGGAATCATTGCGGAGTTGAACAATCTTGTATCACATGACCTGTTCAACTTGGGAGATGCTAGACAATTGGGAACAAATCCTTATCCTGAAAAAGAAAAATAATGCCCCATTGTAAAATTTTCAAAATAGCAGGTTATTTCTTGGATACCTGACACTAAAGATTTAAGCAGGAGCAGAAGTATGAAGGGTGGGGACTGGGGTTTGTGCCACAGTGTTAGGAATATTTCACATTTTGATCCACACTACAGCCCCGATTCTGCAAACTGTTCCATATGTGGGCAATCCCTGTACACATATAGAGCCCTGCTGACTTGCCTAAATGAATCCATTGCAAGAAAGGGGGGTATGTTTGCTGACTTCAGGTCAGGGGGGAAGATTTTATTGCTTTTAACGAACAAAATTTCAGTCTTTAAAAAATATATGAAATATTAGAGTTTGAAATATAATTTAATATAATACTTTGTGTATATCTCCTTAATTTAAGTACCAAAGCGCAGATGCTCAGGGTCCTGTACTACTACAGCTGTGGATAATCTCATACAATTAAAGCACAGCACAAGCTCCTTGAGGATATCAGCTGCTGAAGTAGAGGACTAGAACTCTGACCTCCAATCTCTGCAGTTAAGTAAAGGATGATGTTTTTAATGTCTGTGTATTATTAATTTTAAGTATCAGCATATATTGTAAGAATTTACTATCTTTATATAGATATGTATATCTTTAAACATACAACAGCTTTTGAAATTGCCTTTGTGTACATGTTCTAATCGTGGTACTTTTTTTTTTTTTTTTCCCCCTTTGGTAGCCAGCTACAACCCAGTGCTATCCTTCATCCTGTCTCTAACCCCTCCAGCAGGATAGGTATCTGCTTCCCTCTCAGCACCAGCTCTTACTCTTTCCTGTGCCCCACAGAAAGGGAACCAGTTAACTGTTCCTTATTACTCCCCTTCAATCTCTAGAAAATACTCTGGAAAGACCAAGCAGTTCACATTCCTTGTTTACATTCCGTCAGCTGCTTGCTTTACCCTCCCACACTGTGTACAGGGTTCCTCTCCATGCTGATTGCTGCTCCATGGATATAAGTACTTTATCATGCTTTCCATTTAACATGTTTGAAGCTTCAAAAGGAGGCTGAAAGAGGAAAAAAGCCTCTCTGAATTGCCATGACACAAGTAAGCAGACTGAATTTTATTCTTGTATGTGACACCGTGGTTAAATCAAGTCATACAGCTGCTTTGTGCCTCAGTTACTTTTCCTGTAAAATGGCAATAGCATGTGCCTCACACAGGTGTTCCAAAGCTTAATTCATTCATGTTTGCAAAGCACTTCAATAATCTCAAATGGAAGGTGACCTAGCATTGCACAGTATCGTCATCATAATGGAACACACCACACAAGAGCTTTTTACCAGTCCAAATATGGTTTGTCTACATAGCAATTAGGCACTCGTGGCTGGCCCGTGCCAGCTGACTCAGGTTTGCAGGGCTTGGGCTAAGGGGCTGTTTAACGGCAGGATAAACATTTGGGCTAGAGCTGGAGCCTGGGCTCTCGGACCCTGCGAGGTGGAAGAGTGCCAAAGCTTGGGCTGGAGCTTGAGCCTAAACAGAGCCCTGCAAGCCTGACTCAGCTGGCATGAACCAGGGACAGGTTTTAATTGCAGTGCAGACACACCCATAATCATTAGAGGACAAGTTGGGTGCCCGAGAACAGTTTCCAGTTCAACCCTCTCAAGAAACCAGAGCTACTCTTTAAATGTAGGTGTGAAGATAACAGTTTAAATATGACCTATTTGCAGCTCAACGACATGTCCTGCACTTACACAATAAAAGTTGATGAGTGGTGGCTGTTTTTCTAATCGCTCTCTGTGTTTCTATGAGGAGACAGACAACTTCAATAGGTCTTCTATATTTAAGCAGCTCCCTGTTTCAACATCAGCATGATGTAAGTGAAAATCTCCAATAACTCTGGCTTCAAGGTTGTTTCAGACACCTATTTTCTCTTAAATCAGACACCAAAACGCCTCCATAATGAAAATGCTTGTCCCACTTGGTATGCATAGATGCATAGTGAGAAGCCGGTATAATGAATTAAAGCCTGACGTACAAGTATTACTTCTTGGACTGTTACTGAAGGAAATAAATCAGCTTTCATTTTACAATTTTCACTTACAAGTTTCAGAATTTACCTAATTAGAAATACAAAGGAGTTGCCACATAAGTGATGACAAAAGGGTATTTTGAGCCACATGCTTGATGTAGTTCAAGTGTATTTTTTGTGTGGAAGATAACACTTAGGATCAGAGAAAGTGGAAGGAAAATGCCCATACTGATGTTTAAATGCTCCCTAAAAACAGTTGCTGGTGTGGTGAGAAAGCCACAGAGGAGGTCTGGCACTCAGCCAACCCATGCCGGAAGGTGAGATTCACTGAGATGGCAGCAATTTGGGAGATGATAAAGGGAGCAAAAATAGAGTGAGTATGTATATCACACTTTTCATATCCCAAGTACATTGTGCTTAGATATTAGTAGTACAGCTACTGAGTAAACTAACATGCCACCCAACATGCACTCACCAACTCACAAATAGCTCTCACATAAGAACCTGTTTTATTTTGAGAAATAGCATAGGCCTCAACATTTCAGGTATGTGCTACTCATTGTCCAACTTCAAGAGCCCATACTCTTTTTCAGTCATCACCAAGGGGCAAAGGCATCACTAAGCATTAGCATCAAATCAGAAGGTTAATGCCAACAAGTTCAGCCTAATTCCTTCTACTATGATGGATAGAGCTTGAATCTAAATCCCAATGTGAAATTTGGAACAACAAGCTCCTTTCCTTGCCTAGATACAGTCCAGCTACCAGCATGGACACAGATTGATGGGGTATGTTTTTACACTAGGTTATGGGGAGGAGATAAATTATGTGGGGCTAGAGCACTTCAACTATTTCCATAGATGATGTTTACTAACAACAGATTGTCGGAGTTAATTAAATTCCTAAGTACTAATTTCATCAGACATCTTAACCCTATCACTTACAAGGTGAATTATGGCTTTTAATTGTTCTAGTTTTTCCTGTTAATGAAAATGCATGGTGCCATTAGTAAGGCTTGTCAGCTACATTTATGTGCAAAGAAATTATCTAACTCTGCCTCGGTGATCTACTCCTGTCCATGAAAACAGGCTGAATGTCACTTTCAAGTACAGTAAATAACTATCCCTAAAGACAAAGAGGACAGATGGGAATACGTTCAGAACAGAGCAACAAATTATAGAATCAAGAAACCAACTAAATATTCCAGGTCTAGGGGAAAGAGTGCAATTAAAATTCTATAGAACAGAAACAAGTTTGTCTCCTGAAAGAACTAATAAAATATTTATCATCTTCTGTTCATGGGAATTAAAAAAAAACAAAAACCAGTGGAGATACTGATAATGCTCCTCTTTTCATTGTAAGGCTTTCGCAGTTCTGGGACTGACCCACCATTTATCTTTGTTTGTTTCTCATTACCGATAGCTGCTTAAAGCAACAGTATCAGGTGGGGACCTTCCAACACCTTTTCCAACATTCCAGTACAGGATTTGCAATGGTCTTTAAACTTTACCTCTAACAGTGATAAACAACTTAAATCCCTTTCACGTGAAGTAGTCAAATCTAGAAATTACACTACTCCTGCATTTGCCCATGAGAATGACTGACTCCACAGTGCAATCTCCCACAGATTTTTAACTATAAAAACTAGTTAAAACCTCAAGAATGCTGTCCTCTAATACTCTGAACTGTATAACCGCCCACGACAACATTAATTTCAAACACGTGTTACGATAGACGCATGAAGCTACATATGACTACTGCTAAAAAGACATCTACAGTAAGGGACAAGACAGAGTGAGATGTGCTTAAAATTTAAGAAAATCAAAAGAAAAACAAATTTAGATGATACACAAAACAAGGGGAAAACACTACAGTACAAAAGCTGGGCCTCCTCCCTCTTCAAAACAAGACAAGCACTGTCATGAAGAGAATGTATAGTTACCTGCATCCATATCTGCAAAGAATGGAACAGCCAGTAAGGAAAAGAAGGAACCAGAAATTCAGTGTCTCAGAGTTGGTTTAAAGTTCATAAGGAGAACAAATAAAAATCAAGAAAATACTTTTAGTGAAAAATATACCTCAGTTCGGTGCTATGATGATATACATGATCTCAAACTATAAAACTGACTAATCTTAAATTAAAATAATGAAAACAACGAAAGTATTGAACTACATTTTAACTGTAGCATAACAAGAATTAAAAAAAAAAAAAAAAAGGTATTCTTCTCCAGCCCCAAAAATTAGTGTTCTAAAAATAATTAAGCAAATTCATTACACTCAAGTTTTATTTGGAAAATCATTACTGTCTCTGATACAACAACAAACTGAAGTGCCCAATCCTGTATACATCCAATACCAATGGTAGTAGTTATTGCCTTCAACAACTACACTGGAATTAATGGAAGTAGTCACAGTAGTAAGCACTACAATTGGATAGTGAGAGTGTTTGAATTTGTGAAATTGAGATTAAGAACATTTCCCATATTGACAAATACTTCATGGAAAAGCATTTAAAATACTGAACTATTACAAAAAGAAGGTATATAACTGTACTCCTTGCCTCTACTTGTCTCCACTATGACAAATATTAAAAGGAAGCATACTTTATTTTCTACCAACATTGCAAAAAACACCAGTGATGATTTTTTATTGTAGTATTTCTAGATCATAAAAACCATGATTAACGGTGCATTGCACGACAGCAAGAACTAAACCAGCATGCTTTTAATCATCCGCATATCTACTTACCTTCGGGTGATTCCTCCTGGACATATGTGCCAGTCAGATATCGGTGTACAAGTGCAGACTTGCCACTAGCTAAATTACCCACAATTCCCTGGAATGAAAAGATACATAGTTGAGCCAGAAACAAATCTTCTGATATTTAAAAAATTATATAACAAATAGTATTATTTGTATAATTTTATTTAAACAAAAAAACCTTCAATCCCCAAATAGAACATTTAATATTTTTACCCTGGTGTTTACAAGAAAGACCTTTACCAAAAATTGTACTATATACTTATAAGAAAAACATGGAATTATCTCAGAACACACAAATTACTAATACACAAATAAGTTCACTGTGAAAACACTAAGGCTGCTGCACACCACATACACAGCATAGAAGGAATACAATGAGAAGTGAAGCTATTTACAGTCTCTTCCCTTTACTCTACCCAGAGATATAGCACTGGTGATGTGTGTGCAGTATAGTACAGTAGTGCACTGCAACCTTAACTTTGCCCCGCTCCCCACCCTGGGATGCCAGACTCCAGAACACTCTTTTATTCAACTACACACCAAGATTGACTGAAAGATGAAGAAGCATTTATTCTATCCTTTATACTATTTTTTTAAATTCATTTTCATACCATGTTGAAGTCTTTTGTCCATTAACATCAGTTATCTCAAACAACAATTCTGATTTAACTGCTGCTGCAGAGTCAGCAGAAGGAACAGTATTGTTGTGTCACACAAAATTAATTTTGTGTGTTAAAAACCTGCAAGAAAGTGGTAGCTACAACTGCTCCATTCACTTTATCAAATTCTTGCTCTAAATCAGTGGTTCTCAACCTTTTTGGGCGGAGGACCCATTTGTAGCCAATAATGTAGCCGTGGAAGCATTTTAAGCATCAGGCACATAATCTAAGATCATGAAGCCAGCCCTCACCTAACAGACAATATAAGCCTTCAGTGGCAGGGACAGACGTGCTACAAGGGGAGGAAAACAAGAAGAAAGAAAAAAGGAATTTAAAATAGGTAAATAAGGAGGGCAAGAACGAAAGAAAGAAAGCAGCAGGAGAGAAAGAGGAAAATGGAGGGATCAGAGCTAATGCACACTAGGCCATAGTGCATGAGGGAGCACCAATTACAAATCAGTTGATGCGGGAGCTAGTAGAAGAGAGCTTGAATACAATCTGCTTGGGAGTCACCTGCAGCAAAAGAAACTAACAGGATTATGTCAAGTGAAATTCCACTGTATTTACAAGCATAAGTGATACCAACCTAAGGAACAGACCAAAATAAATAAAACCCAAGTAAAGCTGGAGCTAAGGGGTAATAGGAAGACCATCTGTTCGTTAGGGTTCTGTGCAAGCTGACTTTGAAGAGAGTTTAAAAGGAGCACACCAGAAGCTTTCAATCTAATTTCTATCTAAGAGGAATTATTGGTATATACTGAGATGTCTACAACTAAAAGTAAGCGTGAGGTAACATACTGTTGACCAGTTCAAGCATTTGGAGACCTACGATTTTCCTCATTCTCAAACATCACTTAAACAAAAGAATGCTCCATGGAAACCTATGACACTGCTTCAACTGAAGACAAAACGGTCTATACATTACTACATCACTGCTAGAGGTATTACCTGAAACCCTGCTAAGACTGATGACAATTCATAAGGCATGACAGAAAAAGCATACAGGACTGCTACATAATTGTGGGGCTGCAAACATTTTGGGCCAAATTTTCAAAACCTGTCTCTGAAATTTGCATCCCAGGATCAGCCTGCATGAAAACAAACACTCATGTGTACAAATTGTCTTTACACATTTAACTGGATAACTCGCAGAGAGTGAACTTGCAGGTTGACTGACAACGTGGTTCTCAACATTATTATACTACTATTCAGCAGCCTAGCGTAGACAAATTGATCAACAGGAGACCTGGCCAGAGTACAAAATCCAAACTTCTAAAGGGCAGAGTAAAAAAATCATCAGTGGCTCCCTTTTTACGTGATGGTAACATTTATAGATTAAAATTATTTAGACTATTCAAGAGAAGAAAAGACTAAGAATCTTATGCAGAAATCTAATACCATTAACTAGCATGACAGCTGATGAGATTCAATGTTAAATTCAAAGCAATGTATACTGAAAGCTATAAAATTTAACTGCTCATGTGCACTGCTACATCCTAATTTAACTGTAACCCATAAGGGAAAAAACTAGATATGACAAACAACTCAATAAAAAACCTCTGTTCAGCATGAAGAAATTGTCTAAAACAACGGAACAAACTATCCTTATAGGCATTTTATTCAATAAATTGTCCATTATAGATTTTCACGCAACTTCCTCTGAAGCATCCGATACTGACACAGACACAATATCAGAACTAGACTGCAAACACATGGAGGTATCTGGCAAAAAATCATTGGGCTGCAGTGAAATGTAACAAGCACCTAGACTCCCAGTTTGAACACAAACTACTTCGAACTTGTGATTTCCTTTTCACTGGAAACAGACTTCCTGAAGAGAGAGTTCTAACCCAATCCCAAGGATTGAGTGCAGAACTTCAGTGTCATACAAAATCTGATCTTTGATTCAGTCGAGTCTTCACAGGTCTAAAACAGTGATGGACGGATACTGGGGGTATAACAGCAGAAAAAAAATCCATTCCTGTCAAAATTTGCGTGTGACTGAAATCTTATATGTTGTGTGTCTTTTTAAGGCTGAACTTTCTTGGAATCTTCCACAAATGATTTAAGCCATTTGCAAGAACAAGATTAGGAAAAAATACATAGTTTTGCCAGGTTAAAAATTCTTATGACCATTTTGTTGACAGACTCTACTGCCTCCATTCTTTGCTGTTTTATGAAGAGACACACAAATTTGGCAAAGTTACAAGCCTCTGGAAAAAATCTCAGTTTGCACATACTCAAAGACTTGTTAGAGTTTGGCAGCTAAATTCTCCGAAGATTCCATCTGTACCAGTAAGTTCCAGCACAGAGATGCAGGGGCTATAAACAGGGTTTGCCCTACAATTCCTCTTCCCTGCTATTGCAGGCTACTGTAGAACCAGACACCAGAAAGGAGAGAAGGAAGATCTCTCTCCTGTTGACTCAATGTACAAGAAACAAGAGCTGGACCTGTGGAGGGAGCGGTAGAAAGTGGGATTGGCTGGGCAAGGAGACTGGGAGTGGGACAGGCTTGAGAAGGAACAAGGACAGAAGAGGTTCAGCTTGGAGGAACAAGGGCAGAATGATTGGTGACCATTAGAGAACCATTAGAGCCTGAAATGGAACCAAGATTCTCAAATCTCTTGTTCCTCTGCTCTTAGCCAACATCTCTGAAAACCTCTGGCAAAGGCGCATCTCATCCTCCACTAGTGCTGGTCCACAAAAAGATAACCTACTACTGTTATCAGTTACACTGTTAACTCAAGTGACAGGAGTCTCTATACATTCCAACCCAGTTGTCGATCCATGAGGGTGTCAATACAATGCCACAAGGGTTGTTTTTTCAGTTTGTTAAAAGAACATCAAAGTTGTTAAATCAAGCAGTCAAATTAGGAAATGTCAGAATTAAAGTTGTACTTCATTTGGCCCCCTTGTGTGTATGCATAATGATACACTGAGATCATTAATAAAATACATTTTTTGGCCCCCTGCCCCTGGAGGAGAAGGTTCTCTAGGGATGGTAATTAATGAGAATCAGGTCCTGTGAACTGGAAACTTTCCCTAGTTGAGTAAAGAAAGCCTCATCTACCTCATCCTCCTGGTCTGGCGGTCTATAACAGACACCCACCACGACATCACCCTTATTGTTCTTGCTTCTAAGCTTAACCCAGAGACACTCAACTGACTTATCTCCAGTTTCATACTGGAGCTCAGAGCAATCATAGTGCTCTCTTACATACAGTGCAACTCCTCCACCCCTTCGCCCCTGTCCTTCCTGAACAGTTTATACCCATCCATGACAGTGCTCCAGTCGTGCGAGTTACTCCACCAAGTCTCAGTTATTCCAATCATGTTGTAGTTTCTTGACTGTGCCAGGAATTCCAGTTCCTCCTGCTTGTTTCCCAGGCTTCTTGCATTTGTGTACAGGCACTTGAGATAAGTAGCCGATTGGCCTACTTTCACAGTATGAATCGGGAGGCCTCCCCTGCTGCACCCTCCTCCTCCTGCTTCCTTGTGGTGTCCCTCTTCCCCACTTACCTTCTGGCTTAGGTCTCCGTCCCCCGTCGAACCTAGTTTAAAGCCCTCCTCACTAGGTTAGCCAGCCTGTCTGCGAAGATACTCTTCTCTGTCTTCATTAGGTGAATCCCGTCTCTTCCTAGTAATCCTTCTTCCTGGAACAACATCCCATGATCCAAGAATCCAAAGCCCTCTCTTCGACTCCACCTGCGTAACCACGCATTTACTTCCGCAATGCGACGGTCCCTACCTGGGCCTTTTCCCTGAACAGGGAGGATGGATGAGAACACCACTTGCGTTTCAAACTCCTTTATCTCTTTTCCCAGAGCCACATAGTCCGCAGCGATCCGCTCAAGATCATTCTTGGCAGCGTCATTGGTGCCCATGTGGAGAAGTAGAAAGGAGTAGTGGTCTGAGGACTTGATAAGTTTTGGCAGTCTCTCCGTCACATCCCTAATCCTAGCTCCAGGCAAGCAGCACACTTCTCTAATTTCCTGGTCCGGATGGCAGATGGATGACTCCGTCCCCCTTAGGAGGGAGTCCCCGAACACCATCACCCTTCTCTTCCTCTTGGGAATGGTGGTCGTGGAACCCTCGTCCCTCGGACAATGCATCCCTTGCCTTCTGATCAAACGGGTCTCCTTCTGATCCATTCCCTCCGATGGGTCCTCTAAATCGTTCTCCGCCGTAGTACTTGTGCAGAGAGGATGAAAACGATTCCTTACTTCTATCTCCATGGTGGGCATATAGGCTCTCTTTCTTCGGGAGGTCTCATGCTGCCAATTTTCTTCCCCGTTCTTCAGTTTCGCCTGCCCGGCCTTCTCTGAACCTTCCTTACACTGTGCCTGTGCCCGATCTAGAAAGACTTCGTTTTCTTTAATGCAACACGGGGTTGATATTTGGGCCTCTAGTCCTTTAACCTTCTCTTCCAATATGTTGGTACAGTTGGTACAGATCAAGTCATCTCTATCCTGTGGGAGGAAGACAAACATAGCACATCCAGTGCAGGTGACAACAACAGATGGCTCACTCTCCATATCTTTCCTCTGAGAGCCTCTTCAGATGCTTTATTTCCTGCTCAGCAACGTCTGAAAGGCAAAAACCCGCTGTGGGCTCTCTCCTCAGGCGAACTCCCAGGCAAACTCTCTCCTTCTGTTAGCCGCTCGTCTGTTCGCCGCTGACTGCTTTTTATAAGGCTGGGGCAGTTGCCCGGCCCCTGCAATTAACCCTCAAAGCCCCGCCCCTGCAATTAACCCCTCAAAGCTCACCTGGATCAAAGCACTCCCAATCAATCAATCAATCAATCAATCAATCAGACACACCCTCAACTGCCAAACGGTCCCTGTAACTGCACCAGTCACAAGCACACACACACAGTCTCATTGGGGACTTCAATCACCCTGACATCTGCTGGAAGAGCAATACAGCAGAGCACAAATAATCAAGGAAGTTTTTGGATAGTGTCACAGACAATTTCCTGGTGCAAATGCTGGAGCAACCAACTAGGGGCCGTGCTTTTCTTGACCTGCTGCTCACAAACAGGGAAGATTTGGTAGGGGAAGTAGAAGTGGGTGGCAACCTAGGCAGCAGTGACCATGAGATGGTCGAGTTCAGGATCCTGACAAAAGGAAGAAAGGAGAACAGCAGGATACGGACCATGGACTTCAGAAAAAGCAGACTTTGACTCCCTCAGGGAACTGATGGGCAGGATTCCCTGGGAGGCTAATACGAGGGGGAAAGGAATCCAAGAGAGCTGGCTGTATTTTAAAGAGACCTTATTGAGGGCATAGGAGCAAACCATCCCGATGTGCAGAAAGAATAGCAAATATGATAGGCGTCCAGCTTGGCTTAACAAAGAAGTCTTTGGTAAACTTAAACGCAAGAAAGAAGCTTACAAGAAGTGGAAGCTTGGTCAGATGACTAGGGAGGATTATATAAACACTGCTCGAACATGCAGGAATGAAATCAGGAAGGCCAAAGCACAATTGGAGTTGCAGCTAGCAAGGAACGTGAAGGGGAACAAGAAGGGTTTCTACAGGCATGTTGCCAACAAGAGGAAGATTAGGGAAAGTGTGGGCCCCTTAGAGAGTGAGGGAGGCAACCTGGAGACAGAGGATGTGGAGAAAGCTGAGGTACTCAATGCCTTTTTTGCCTCTGTCTTCACAGACAAGGTGAGCTCCCAGACTGCTTCACTGGGTGGCACAGAATGGGAAGGAGGCGAACATCTCGCAGTGCTGAAGGAACAGGTCCAAGACTATTTAGAAAGATTGGACATACACAAGTCCATGGGGCCAGATGCAATGCACACGAGGGTGCTGAGGGAATTGGCTGAGGTGATTTCAGAGCCATTGGCTATTATCTTTGAAAGCTCGTGGCAACAGGGGGAGGCCCCTGAGGACCGGAAAAAAGCAAATATAGTGCCCATCTTCAAAAAAGGGAGGAAAGTGGATCCAGGGAACTACAGACCGGTCAGCTTCACTTCAATCCCTGGAAAATCATGGAGCAGATCCTTAAGGAATCCATTTTAAGGCACTTAAAGAGAGGAAGAGAGGAAGGTGATCAGGAACAGCCAACACGGATTCACCAAGGGAAAGTCATGCCTGACCAACCTGATTGCTTTCTATGATGAGGTGACTGGCTCTGTGGATGTAGGGAAGGCGGTGGATGTGATATACCTTGACTTTAGCAAAGCTTTTGATACTGTCTCTCACAGTATTCTTATCAGCAAGTTAAAGAAGTACGGGTTGGATGAATGGACTAAAAAATGGACAGAGAACTGGCTAGAGCATAGGGCTCAACGAGTAGTGATCAATGGCTCCATGTCTAGCTGGCAACCCATCACAAGCGGAGTGCCCCAGGGGTCGGTCCTGGGGCCGGTTTTGTTCAACATCTTCATTAATGATCTGGAAGATGGGGTAGATTGCACCCTCAGCAACTTTGCGGATGACACTAAGCTGGGGGGAGTGGTAGATACCCTGCAAGGTAGGTATAGGATACAGAAGGACCTAAACAAACTGGAGGATTGGGCCAAAAGAAATCTAATGAGGTTCAACAAAGAAAAGTGCAGAGTCCTCCTCTTAGGAAGGAAGAATCCATGCACAGCTGTAGACTGGGGACCGACGACCTAGGCAGCAGTTTGGCAGAAAAGGACCTGGGGGTAACAGTGGATAAAAAGCTGGATATGAGTCAGCAGTGTGCCCTGGTTGTCAAGATGGCTAATAGCATACTGGGCTGCATTAGGAGGAGCATTGCCAGCAGGTCACGGCAAGAGATTATTCCCCTCTATTCGGCATTGGTGAGGCCGCATTTAGAGTATTGTGTCCAGTTTTGGGCCCCCCACTACAAAAAGGATGTGGACAAGTTGGAGAGAGTCCAGCGGAGGGCAACAAAAATGATTAGGGGGCTGGAGCACAGGACTTATGAGGAGAGGCTGAGGGAACTGGGCTTGTTTAGTCTGCAAAAGAGAAGAATGAGGGGGGATTTGATAGCAGCCTTTAACTACCTGAAAGGGGGTTCCAGGGAGGATGGGGCTAGGCTGTTCTCGGTGGTGGCAGATGACAGAACAAGGAGCAATGGCCTCAAGTTGCAGTTGGGGAGGTCTAGGTTGGACATTAGGAAAAGATTTTTCACTAGGAGGGTGGTGAAGCACTGGAATGGGTTACCTAGGGAGGTGGTGGAATCTCCATCTTTAAAGGTTTTTAAGCTGAGGCTTGACAAAGCCCTGGCTGGGATGATATAGCTGAGGTTAGTCCTGCTTTGAGCAGGTGGTTGGACTAGATGACCTCCTGAGGTCCCTTCCAATTCTAATATTCTATGATTCTATGAGTGTTGCATATAGGTCCCCTGCTCATTTGTTGTAAAGCTGGAAGTTAATGAAGTGAATGAAGCAGGGAACTGCAGAAAAAGAAAGGATGGCCTCATGGTTTAGGTAACTGAATGCTGGCCTGGAGAAGCTGATTTGCTCCTTGGCTCTGACAAAAAGAGTCCTGTGTAATGCTATCAAGTCTCTTAGATGAAGCTTTTCAGAAGTAATCGCTAATGCTGAACACACACAGTTCCATAGGAGACACTCACTATTCTACAGTGTTTTCAATGCTCTAAGTCCTCTGAAATATCTACTCTAAAAATGCTAAGTGTCTCAAATTGGGCACTCAAAATTAGTGGACATTTCTGACCATGATCTCTACCTCAATTCCTCATCTGCAAAACGGAGGTAATAATACCTCCTCACTTCAAAAGAGTGTTGTGAAAATCAATTCACGTTTGTAAAACACTCACCCTCCATAGTGATGAATGCCATGGCAAAGTCCACGTATGCAGAGCAGTGTGGGAACAGAGTGCAGTAAATATGGCCTAGCAGGACATATTGAAAAATGAAGACAAAATATTGAATTGCTGCTCATTAAGTGCATACTGTCCACCTGGTGCCCTGAATGATGCAGGTGTCCTGTGAAAAAAATAATATAATATAATCTTTAGCATCATGATCACAGAATGCATATGCATGTGGGGGCCAAATTAAGGTGATCTGTGCAACCCTAACTCTGGCACACTAACTTTTGAGCGCTTGACTCTGCAACTTTAAACTTCAAAATTGTTGTGTGTATGTGTAATTACTAATTAGATATATCAGCTGAGGAGTGTGATAAACACCAACACCTGTCATTTAAATCCATGGTAATTCATTGCCATTTAGAACTTATGAACTGAGTAAAGTTGCTCCATCTGTCATGTGCTGACATATTATCACAACAGCTTTGTCTACCCAATAAAGTTGCTCCTTAATATGTAAAACACTCAGCTAAGACTTTTCCTCCATTTCTGGAGTATACAAAGAGTGCCCTGTAAAGAAATCCTCAGAGCAACAAGTTGGCCACTAGTACAGACCTTCACCTATGTTGGCTTGTCTTGACATGAATAATTAACCATGTGGGAGGCTTCATTTCTTGGAAGACAGGATTCAGGAAGGTCGATAGATCAACAGGTTGAAAACAAAATGTTTGTGCAAGAATAAGTAAATGGGTCAGTAAACTAAAAGACAGAATACCTGAACTAGCTAAGATAAGAGGCAGAACACCCAGAGAACCATTTATTAAAAACAAAACATCAATGGACATTAGAAGTGGGGAACATAATGAGGAGGAGAAGAGTAAGTGCTACATGGGCAGGGCATGGACAGAGAATGCTGTACGTAGATTGGCTCCTCCAAAGCAACCAAGCCAATCCCAAAACATGTGATCTAATGTACAGTAATGCAATGTACTATGCAAACATATATAAAGGAAGAGGTTTGCTGTGTAACTTTGGATGTGTGGTGTGCCCTATACCCATCCCCTACACTTGAGACTGATCCACTCAGCGTAGCTTTGCTGTATGTCAAATAAATGAACCTGAGGGATGAGACTGGAGTCAAACAGAGTTCTTGAGGAACTGAGCGGAAGAGGTTTCAGGGGAACCCCAACAACCTATCATAGTAAGACTGGTATGCTCTCCTCCTGGGACGTAACCTTCAGCCACGAGGTCCTACAGGCTGCCCTTCACAGATAAATTTCCAGCTCAGTTAAATAATAATCAAGAAAAATCAAAAGCAATATTTTTCCTTGGGGCCTTTCACTCTTTGAAGCTTCCCATTTGTGTTCACCTGCTTGGTGGATGTCTTATCCGAAAAAGGAAAATACTGTTAATTAATGTTTCCTTATAGAAGTAAGTGAGGTACAAGGAGTATCAGGCAAATATCTGATGTGTTTAGCAACATTTCTTGTAGACAGGAATAAATTTTGGTCACCCCATCCAACCTAGCTGGACTCAATATAACTGAGAAATCCAGCATACCACTAGATAAACCAACCACAGTTTAACAATGCAGTTCACTCCTTCACAGGAAGTAAATCAACTTACACAACCACAGCAAGATCTTTCTTTCTTACTCTTCAGTTCTCTGCCTCGGATTCCTTGGCAGAGCAGCTGTATTTTTCCCCCATTGTAGGACACTTTCCCATGCCAAATGGCAATCACTTAAGTGGAGACCAAGTGGTACAACTTGAAATTTCTTTTCCCTAGGTACCTGCATTTATGCCCCAAGTGAACACCCGCTCACCCACCCAGAAGCTCAAACTACTTGGATTGTCTCGCTCCCCCTCCCAAACTCACTATCCCCAGGTTAATCAAGGAGTTGTACTCTGCACAGGGGGACAGTGAGAATGAGGTGTGTTTCATAGTGATTTTGTTAGGGCACCTACAATAATGCTTCTATTCATTGTTTCTTGTTCTTACACAGATGTGACCTTCTCAGCCAAGGCCTCTATGCCAGCAGACTGCCTTCGGCGGATAAGGAAGCAACCCCGCAGAAGCAAGGAGGAGATGTTCCAGGAACTCCTCCTGTCCTCTGAGACGTCCAAAAAAGAGAAAAGGGCATACAGACAATCAATGTCTGAATCTCAAAAGATGGAGAGACTGGAACAGAAGGAGAATCAAGTGCAAATTTTGGCCAGCCATGACTGCATGATCAAGGCCATGGAGGAGCAGACAGAGCTGCTAAAGACAACAGTGTCATTGCAGACACAGTTCGTGCCAGTTCGCCCCACCATGCAGCCACAACAGAACTTCTTTTCCTGCACTCCAACTGCCTCAACACATTCCTGCCAAACTCATGGACCGTCTCGCTACCCACTTCTTTCCACCCCTTCAGACAGCTATGAGAACGACAGCTGGATTTACATGCACCTATCATAGCTGGCACTGGCCCCCCACTATTTTCTCCCCTCCAGGATTCTTTTTGTTGTGAACAGTTTTGTGTTTAATAATAAAATTAAGTTCGCAGAACAATAAGCACTCTATTTCCGTGTTGCATGATATTTTCACCTGCCACCGACACGCATCTATAGTTGTATAACAGTCATAGAATGTCACAGCGCTGTTTCAAAAAACACCTTATGGGTTCTCATGGTCAAAATGGGCCCTCAATGTCTCCCTTATCTATATGGCCCCCCGCTGCAACCTCCTAACAACCATGACATCTGGCTACTCATATGCAGATGCAAAATGATCCACCTCTCTGGTCCACCCAAGGGCGAGCAAACTTTTCGTCCTTAACTTCACATAAATTATGTAACACACAGCAGGTGGCTATAACCACAGTAATGTCATCCTCATTTAAGTCCAGCCTGCCATAAAGGCACCTCCAACTCACCTTTAACCTGCCAAATGCACATTCAACAGTCATTCGGCACCTGCTCAGCCTGTTATTGAAGCACTCCTTGCTGCTACCTAGGTTGACCATGTAAGGCTTCATGAGCTGTGGCATTACTGGGTAGGCTGGGTCTCCCAGGATCACTATGGGCATCTCAACATCCCCTATTGGAATCTTTTGGTCTGGAAAAAAAGTCTCTGTTTGTAGCTTCCAGTACAGGCCAGTGTTCCTGAAGATACAAGCATCATACACCTTTCCTGACAAACCCGTGTTGATGTCAGTGAAACACCCATGGTGATCCACGAGCACCTGCAGTACCATAGAGAAGTACCCCTTCCTATTGATGTACTCTGGTGCGAGATGGTTTGGTGCCAAAATTGGGGTATGCGTGCCATCTATTGCCCTGCCAGAGTTAGGGAGTCCCATCACTGTGAATCCATCCACTATTTCATGCACATTTCCCAGAGTCACAGTCCTTTACAGCAGAATGCTATTAGTGACCCTGCACACTTGCTAAGACAGCTTCAACGGTGGACTTGCCAACTCCAAACTGATTAGCAACCGACTGGTAGCAGTCTGGAGTTGTCAGCTTCCACATGGCGATTGCCATGCGCTTCTCCATTGAGAGGGCAGCTCTCATTCTGGTGTCCTTGCATTGCAGGGCAGGGGCCAGCTCTGCACAGAGTTCCATGAAAGTGGCTTTGTGCATTCGAAAGTTCTGTAGCCACTGCTTGTCATCCCAGACCTGCATAAGAATGCAATTCCACCACTCAGTGTTTGTCTCACACTCCCAGAAGTGGCAGTTCACCGTGTGCAGATGTTCCATGAATGACAACAGTATTGCAGTGCTATTTGTCTGCATGTCACTCAACAGGTCAGGCTCCTCCGATTCCTGCTCCAGTTCAGAGCACATGATATACTGCACGACCAGCCGAGATGAGTTCAGAACGCTGAAAGCAACAATGGAAAGTAGTGCAGGATCCATCTTTTCAGACAGAGATGGTGGGCATGCAGGAAACGGCGGGAATCCGTTGAAAAAAACAGCTCAACTCGCTGCCAGAAATGCAATGAATGATGAGACAGAAATGCAAAGCGCCACGGAACATTAAGCCAGCACCCATGCTGATCCACGCTCCTCTCCTCCATCCCACAATTCCTAGAGGCAAAAGGTGCCGAGCTGAATGGTGGGATAGCTGCCCTCAGTGCACTGTTCTCACTGTCGATACTACAGCACCAAGTGTGGACGCATCTTGGCGACAAAATGGGTGCTGTGTGGACGGGGCACGAGTGCTGTAATTACAGCGCTTTTTAATCACTGACGTAACTACGATCAACAAAACTTTCTAGTGTAGACAAGGCCTTACTGACTTGCCATTAACAAGCTGTTTCAGCTGTGATGCTGGTTTGACTGGTCAGTGGATTTGACAGGTACATATCTTCTACCTTGTTGACTCTTCAATACTGAAATAATCTCCATTTTAACCAAAGCTTGAAAAAAACCTCTCCCATTCAGTACAGGAAAAACAAGGTTACTTACCAGTAAATGTTTTTCTTCAAGATGTGTTGCTCATATCCATTCCAACATAGGTGAGTGCGTGCCGTGTACACGAGTCTCCAGAAGCTTTTTTACCCTAGCAACCTCCGCAGGGTCGGTTCCAACACCCACTGGAGTGCCGCGCTCATACCGCGGTATATATGGCGCCACCGACCCTGCGGGTCCCCAGTCCCTTCTTTCTGCCGACTCCGACAGCGGGGATGGAGGATGGGTTTGGAATGGATACGAGCAACACATCTTGAAAAACAACAGTTACTGGTAAGTAACCTTGTTTTCTCTCTTCGAGTGATTGCTCATATGCATTCCAACATAGGTGATTAATTAGCCATACCTTGGGGGTGGGTAGGAGTCACTGGCAAGCAGCCCATCTCAACACGGCTCTGCCGACGCTTGCATCCTCTCTCGCCTGCTGCACGATGGCGTAGTGGGATGTGAAGGTGTGAACCGATGACCAGGTCGCTGCTCTGCAGATGTCCTGCAGAGGCACTCTTTCCAGGAAGGCCGCGTATGAGGCCTGGGCTCTGGTGGAGTGTGCAGCAACAGGTCCTGGGAGTGGCACCTTCGCCTGCTCGTAGCAGGTCCGTATGCAGGCGGTGATCCAGGTGGAGATGCACTGGGTGGAGACAGGTGAGCCTTTCATCCGTTCCGCCACCGCCACGAACAGCTGCGACGACTTTCGGAATGGCCTGGTTCGCTCTATATAGTATTCCAGGGCTCTTCTGACGTCCAGCAAGTGCCATCTCCGCTCCTCCTCCGAACTGGGTGGTTTAGGAAAGAACACAGAGAGGAAGATATCCTGGTTATAGTGGAACTGAGACACCACAAGGCCGGGTGGGGTCTTAGTCGCACTTTATCTTTATAGAAGACCGTGTATGGGGGTTCTGAGGTCAATGCTCTTATTTCTAGCCGATGTAATGGCCACTAAGAAGGACACCTTCCAGGAGAGAACGAGCAGTGGCATGTAGCCATGGGCTCGAAGGGTGATCCTGTCAGCATGGCAAGGACCAGGTTTAGATCCCAGAAAGTCACCAGGTGTTGGACATAGGGTGTGAAGAGACTGACCTTCCTTCCATCGGTTTGTGGAAGGCTGAGATGGCCACTAGGTGTACCCTCAGGGAGGCGAATGACAGGCCCAGCATCTTTAAATGGAGTAGGTACTCCAAAATCGCATGTATGGACGAACAACTTGGCGGGATACCCCGGGACTCCACCCAAACAGTGAAACACCTCCATTTAGCCCTGTACACCACCTGGGTTGATGGCTTCCTGCTTCCCAGCAAGACTTGCTGGACCTACACCGAACAGGCTCTCTCTCCCTCCATCAATCAATCACAAAGCCTCCATGCTGTCAGGTGGAGGGAATCCAGGTCCAGGTGCAGCAGGTGACCCTGGTCCTGGGAGAGCAGGTCGTAGCATTTCGGAAGCGGTACTGGCGTGGCTATGGAGAGGTCCAGCAGTAGGCTGTACCAGTGCTGCCTCGGCCAAGCTGGTGCAATCAGGATGACATTGGCCTTGTCTCTCTTGATTTTTAAGAGTACTTTGGGGAGCAACAGGAACGGGGGAGAAAGGCATACATTAGGGCCCCTGTCCACGTTATGAGGAAGGCATCGGAAATGGAGTTCGGATTGCGACCCCGGAGCGAGCAGAACCTCGGGCACTTCTTGTTCCATGCCGAAGCGAATAGGTCCAGTTGGGGAACACCCCACTTGCAGAAGAGAAAAGTTGTCACCTCCCAGTGTAGTAACCAGTCGTGGCGGGGTAAGAATGACCTGCTGAGGCGATCTGCCTCATCGTTCCTGACCCCTGGGAGGTGAGAGGCAGACAAGTGGAAGTCGTGCCTCACCGCAAGGTCCCAAAGTCATACCACTTCCTGGCAAAGAGCCGAGGAGCGAGCTCCCCCTTGCCTGTTTATATAAAACATGGCTGCTGTATTGTCCGTCATGACCTGGACCACCTTTCCCTTCAGAAACCTGAGGAACACCCTGCAGGCCAGACGGACTGCTCGGAGTTCCCATACGTTGATATGGAGCCACTGTGTGTGTGTGGACCACAGCCCGTGTGCTAAGGTCGCTGCTCATGTGGGGCCCCCAACCCACATCCGAAGCATCCGTAATCAGGGTTATGGAGGGTGTCAAATCTGTAAAGGGAACACCTCTCAATACCTCCGTCAGGTTTCTCCACCAATTGAATGACACCAGAACTTGGGCTGGGACAGTGACCACCCGTGTCAGGGGGTGCCTGGCCGGGGCATATACAGAGGCCAACCAACCTTGTAGGGGTTGAGTTTGAGGCGAGCTAGCCTCACCACGTAGGTACAAGCCGCCATGTGCCCCAACAGCTGAAGGCAGTGCCTGGCTGTCGTCGTGGGGGACCTGTGGAGATTGTCTATTATAGCGGTCATTGCCTCAAAGCGGGGCTGTGGAAGGAAGGCCCTGGCTTGAACGGCGTCTAGGGTGGCCCCGATGAAGTCTATTCGCTGTACCGGTGTGAGGGTGGACTTCTGCTCGTTTATGAGCAGACCCAGCCTGGCGCACACTGCACAAGTCAGTGTCAGGCTGTTCTAAACATGGTCTCTGGACCGGCCCCGGATTAGCCAGTCATCCAGGTAGGGGAAGATCTGAACCCCCTTGCGGCAGAGGTGGGCAGCCACCACCGCCATACATTTTGTGAAGACCCTAGGTGCTGAAGAGAGGCCAAAGGGCAGGGCCGAAAACTGGTAGTGGCCATCAGCTACCTGAAAGCACAGAAACCTTCTGTGTCCCGGGAGGATAGATATATGAAAATAGGCGTCCGAGGTCGAGGGCGGCAAACCAATCCCCTGGATCTAGAGCAGGAATGATGGAGGCTAGGGAGACCATGCGGAATTTGAGGCGCCTGATAAACTTGTTTAGACGTCGAAGGTCCAGAATGGGCCTGAGGCCTCCCTTCGCCTTGGGGATAAGGAAGTACCAGGAATAAAACCCCCTGCCTCTTTCCTGAGAAGGAACCTCTTCCACCGCCCCTAGGAGGAGGAGGGTGTTTACCTCCTGAATGAGGAGCTGCTCGTGAGAGGGGTCCCTGAAGAGGGACGGGGTACGGGAAAGGTCCAGTGGGAAAGCAGAGAGTTGCAGGGCATAACCTCTCTGTATTACACTCAGTACCCAGCGGTATGAGGTTATGCTCTGCCACTCGGGGAGGAATGGTCGCAGTCTGTTCATGAACGGCCGAGTGAGATGGGCAGGTGCCACCCTGGTACGCCCCATCAAAACTGCCGCTTGGCGCCTTTCTGCGGCCCTTGGCGGTCCCGACGGTTCGAGTGTCGGAAGCGGTCTCTACCCCTCCTTGCTTGGGGGGTCTGGGAGGTGGTCTGGGTGGAGGCTGTTGTTGTTGTTGCTGCTGCCTCGGGGGGCGCGGTCTGCCCTGACACCTTGCGGCTTGTGGCACGTATAGGCCGAGAGATTTTAAGGTGGCCCTGGAGTCTTTTAAAGTGTGCAGCTTTTCGTCAGTCCTCTCTGAGAAGAGGCTGGCTCCAGTGAAGAGTAGATCTTGTATGGCCTGCTGCACTTCTGGAGAAAGGCTGGAGGATTGCAACCAAGCCGCCCGGCGCATGATGATGCCAGAGGCCATAGCCCTCCCTGCAGCATCCGTAGCATCGCTGGCCGATTGTAGGGCGGCATTTGCAACCAAGGAGTCTTCCTGGACTAGCGTGTTGAAGTCCGTCAGCATATCCTGGGGAAGGCCTTGGACAAACCTCTGGAGGGAGGACCATAAATTGAGTTTGTAGTGTCTTAACAGCGCTTGGTAATTGGCCATGCGGAGCTGTGGTGCTGCTGTGGAGTAGACCTTCTTCCCAAAAAGGTCTAGCTTTTTACTCTCCTTATTTTTGGGAGTATTTGCCTGGGTACCCTGTCTGTCCCGTTGGCTTACTGCATCCACGACCAAGGTCCCTGGGGCGGGGTGGTTAAAAAGATATTCAAAGCCCTGAGGTGGGACATAGTATTTCCGCTCTGCTGTTTTAGAAGTGGGTGCCACCCCTGGGGTTTCCCAATCGTTTAAGGACCAATCGTGGACCGGGAGTGCAATTCTAGATGGACCCACTGGTCCTACAGTCCCAAAGAGAGGGTCCTCCTCCTCTGATAGCTCCTTGATGTCTAATTTTAAATTGTCTGCCAGTCGTTTGAAGAGCTCTTGGTGGGTTTTGAAATCTGGCAGAGGGATCCTCTGATCTTTAGCAGCTGTATCAGCTGCGGATGAAGAGGAGGACTGAGGAATGGGACGCGTGGACGGGCCCTCCATGGGATCTGACTCTTCTTCTGAAGAGCTCCCCTTATCCAATTGGCTTTGAGGGGGAGGTGGCGAGTGAGCTCCCATGGAAGGCGCTGACCCCATGCCCTGGGTAGTCTGAAGGGCCCATTGCCAGTGTCCCTGTGGCCACGTCGGCACCGACCCTGGTGCCAGGTATGGTGCGGGTCCTTGTGGTACCGGTCCCGGTCCCGGGTATGAGGCAGCTTCTTGGGTGGCAGCGCTGCGGGAGCGGTGCCCCCTAGCTCCGTGGTCTCTGTCTCCCCGTTCACGAGATGTACTTCTGGGTGACCAGGAGCGGTCCTGGCGATGTTTGCGGCACCAGCGTGGGGGTTAGTGGCTGGAGGAGGTGGAGGAATGTCTCCTGGGCGCCTCTGCTTTAGTATGGCGCCTTTGTACTGGAGACCTGGAGCGGTGCCATTCTAAAGTACGCTCCTTACGGTGCGGTGCCGGAGCAGTCGGTGCCGTGTACTCCAGCTGCACATCGGGGATCTGGAGCCCCTGCAGTCTCGACTACGGCCCCTGGTTATTGGAGAGCGGGTGCGACCGCAGTCGGAGGCCTCTGTCGGTGCCGACCTGCATGGTGCCGCGGGCCGCACTGGACTAGGGGTCTCGCGACGCCTTTCCCATCCAGTTGCGGAGTCTTAGGCAGGCTGTAGACCGGGGATCTAGACTGGTGCTGAGAGGATTTGGTCCTTTCAGCCACCGGGATCCGCACTGGACTCCATGCCGGGGATCGGGAACGTCGTTTGCACCACGGTACCGAGGGTGCCTGTACTGGGAGCGGTGATGGAGACCAGTGCCAGCTGTGTCTTGGGGAGCGGGACCGGTGCCGAGAGGCCTTTGGTGAGCGGGACCGGTGCCAAGTGTCTCTAGGCAAACTGGAGCACCTGAGGGAGTGGGACCTGCGCTGGGAGGGAGATCGGTGCCGGGTGCGGATGCTCGGCGAGCGCACCAGGCTGTGCCCCGGAGAATGTCCCATCTCTCCCGTGGTTGCTGGTACCGAGGTGGGGGCAGGTGAGCAGTGCCAGGATTCCAAGGACTGGGCACCCTCAGAGGCAGAGCTATGAAGCCTCCATCTGGAACCTCGCGACCGCCCCCGCTGGCGCGGTGCCGAGGGGCTCAACAACCTTTGGTCGGAGCTAGGAGGGAGCTGTCGCTGTCCCTCCTTGACCGTCTGGGGGGAGACCTCGGATCCCATCTCTGCCACCCACCGGAGTAACCCAGCGCAGATTTACCCTGAGATGCTATTACTGGAACCCTTGGCCAAGGGGGGACAAAGGCATGGGCATGCCCATGAGGGCGCGAGAAGCCGCAAACGCCTCCGGCGTCGATGGTCCCTGCAGGGACACTATCTCACCCCCCGGGGTCGGGGGAGGCTCCCTGCGTGGAGATGCCGGTGCCAGTGTAATGTCAATGGCACGGGGCTGAGGCATCTCCTGAATCACCCCCTGCTGTTCCAGTCGCCGGGGGGAGTCCATAGATTCGGCCTCGAGCCGTTTCTTTTTCTTCGGTGCCGGTTTTGGCGTCGGTGCCGCTGTCAGTGCCGGTGGAGCGCTCTGTACCAATGACACGCTCAGTGCCACCAGAGACCTGGAGGGCTCGGAATCGGGTCGAAATGCTGACTCCATTAGCATAGCCTTCAGGCGGGCATCGCGCTCCTTTTGTGACCGGGGTTTGAAGGCTTTGCAAATTTTGCATTTTTCCTTGCGATGCAGTTCCCCGAGGCATCGAAGGCATCTGTCATGGGGATTGCCGACAGGGAAGGCCTTCGCACAGGTCGCGCAGGCTTTAAACCCGGTAGAGTCCGGCATGGTTCAGTCCAAGCCCCTAAGGGCTAATGCCAGCTACTTAACTCTATTTATTTAACACTATAACTACTTAACACTAATCTAACTATAACAATTGAACGAAGAACAAAGGTTGCTACTTGCTTGTGCTAGCAAGGGGCAAGCGTTCCAGTTACCATCACGGGCGGAAAGAAGGAACTGGGGACCTGCAGGGTCAGTGGTGCCATATATACCGCGGTATAAGCGCGGTACTCCAGGGGGCGCCGGAACCGACCCTGCGGGGGTTGTTAGGGCAAAAAAGCTTCCGGAGACTCATGCACGGGGCGCGCACTCACCTATGTTGGAATGCATATGAGCAATCACTCGAAGACAGAAGTTTCATTAGTGAGTGGGGTGCCAGCTGTCTTTCAGTTAAACTAATACAATTTTGTATGTTTCACTTTGTGCTCTCCTAATCGGAAAAACTCAGCAAAAAAGGAAGGAAAGTGTAATTTTTAGTTTTCACCAGTGCTCTTTCTGGAAACTTGCAGTATGCATGATCAGCCAGGGCCAGTCTTTTCTTCTCTTACCTCCTCATCTCAGCAGCAACATCTATGGCAGGGGTGTCAAACTCACTGATGGTGACTGGCAAAATTCACAGAACCTGTACTTCAAAAGGGACCATGCAATGACCTCCGCCAAAAATTTCGACCCGTCTTCCCTTTTTCGGAGGCGCGGCATCAGCCCTTTTCGGCGGCACGATTTCACGGTGGGCCATCAAAAAAGTAAGGGCATCCTCCGCTTTTCGGCAGCAGAACGGAGGAAGATATTGCCGCTCTAAGACTCTCTTAAAGGGGCAATGCCCTCAACACAGAAATCTCTTAAAGTGGCAATGCACAGAAACTTTCGGCGGCAGCACTACTTACTTAAACTGCCCAAACGCGGGCCAGATCAGAAAGGTTTGCGGGCCAGATGCGGCCCGCGGGCCAGATGTTTGACACCCCTGATCTATGGCCATGTATATGCTATAGAATTTATTTTGCCTTAAGTTAAATAAGCTTTCAGCCGCCACAGTTATTGCATCACATGTGTGTGTCCACACTACACTCCTTGGGTCAATGATGAGCATCTTCACTTGGAGCATGTGTACTGATGCCAAGAACATTGAATGGTGGGTAGCTACGCCACTGTGCAACTGCCACCACGTAGTACATGGGATTTTGGGACGATTTTGCCATGCCTCATGAGGTGGAAATGAGTTGCGCAGGGAAATGAGTTCCACTTCCCAAAATGCAGTGTTTTCCATCCCATAATTTCATCTGCATCCCATAATGTTTCGCACCTCTTTTCAAAATCACCCGCACAAACCCACACGCCCCTCCTCACTGTGCACCATCTGTGACAGAAACATGTATCCTGCACAGCCCTATACTACTGTGATAACCGTTGAGAGCACAGGCCGCCTGATCCTGCAGTATTTGCAGAGCCACAAGAAGAGGCGCAGGGAATATGACGATTCCTTGGAAGCTAGATCACTGCAGGACATAGAAAGAAACAATTCAAGGCTGCTGATGGCATTCATGGAGCAGTTTCAGATGGTGAAGCACCTGTGAGAAATAAGCACTGACTGGTGGGATCGCATTGTCATGCAGGTTTGGGATGACAAGAAGTGGGCTGCAGATCTTTGTAACGCACAAGGCCACATTCCTGGATCTGTGTGCAGAACTCCACCCAGCCCTCCAGCACAGCAATCCCCAAATGAGATCTGCACTGGCAATGGAGAAGCGAGTGGCGATTGCACTGTGGAAACCTGCAATGACAGATTATTGACTGATGGGAGTAATAAATTTGGAGTTGGGAAATCAATGATGGGGTCAGCTGTGATGCAAGTGCGCAGGGCCATTAATCGCCTCCTGCTACAAAGGATTGTGACTAGCCAATATGCAAGACAGTGGATAGTTTCGCAGCAATGGGGTTGCTGAACTGTGGTGGGGTGATAGATAGCATGCATATATCCCTATTTTGGCACCAGACCACCTTCCCACAGACTACATCAACAGAAAGGGCTACTTTTCTATGGTAATACAATCGCTGGTAGACCACTGGGAATGTTTCACCAATGTGAAACTGGTCAGGGAAGGTGCATGACGTAAGCATCTTTAAGAACACAGGTCTGTTCAGAAAGCTGCAAGCAGGGACTGTCTTTCCCGACCAGCGGTTTACCACTGGCAATGTTGAAATGCCAGTAGTGATCCTGGGAGACCCAGCCTACCCCTTGCTACCATGACTCATGAAGCCGTACCTGGCCACCTCAACAGCAGCTAGGAGTGCTTCAACTGGCTGAGCAGATGCTGAATGACAGTTGAATGTGCCTTTCATCATTTGAAGGGTGCTGAGATTAGACCTCAGTGAAAAAATATTCCAATGGTTATAGCTGCCTGCTGTGTCTGCCATAATAACTGGGAAGCAAAGGGGGAAAAGTTTCTGCCAGGGTGGAGGTGGAGCAGCTGTCTGCTGATTTTGAGCAGCCAGATACCAGGGCTATTAGAAGAGCTCAACGCGGAGCCACACGGCTCAGGGAGGCTTTGAAACGCCCTTTTAATAATGAGCCAGAGTAGTGCGTGTTGCTGTCTTTTGCTCTACCTGTCCTTTTGTAGGCTATATGAACCCTTTGGTAAGCACTGCGTGTGTAGTAATATAACATTGCCAATGCACCTATTAACATTGTCTGTGAATGATGTCAGCCCCACCCAGCATATGTGGTGAGGTAATAAAGATGAACATAAGAATAGCCATAATGAGTCAGAGCAACGGTCCATCTAGCCCAGTATCCCGGCTTCCGATAGTGGGCAATGCCAGGTGCTTCAGAGGGAATGAACAGAACAGGCAACCATCGAGTGACTCATCCTCTGTCACCCATTCCCAGCTTCTGGCAAACAGGCTAGGGACACTTCAGAGCATGGTTTTGCCTCCCTGGCCATCCTGGATAATAGCCATCGATGTACCTATCATCAAGCAACTTATCTAGTTCTTTTTTGAATCCTGTTATAGTCTTGGCCTTCACAAAATCCTCTGGCAAAAAGTTCCACAGGTTGACTGTGTGTTGTGTTTAGAAACACTTCCTTTTGTTTATTTTAAACCTGCTGCTTATTAATTTAATTTGGTGACCCCTAGTTCTTGTGTTATGAGAAGGCGTAAATAACACTGCCTTATTTACTTTCTCCACACCAGTCACGATTTTATAGACCTCTATCATATCCCCCCTTAGCTGTCCCTTTTCCAAGTTGAAAAGTCCCAGTTTTATTAAGCTCTCCTCATCTATTCCATAACCCTAATAGTTTTTGTTGCCTTTTTCTGTATCTTTTCCAATCTCAATTTTTTTTTTTTTTTTTTGAGATGGGGCGACCAGATCTGCACGCAGCATTCAAAATATGGGCGTACCAAGGACTTATAAAGAGGCAATATGAAATTTTCTGTCTTATTATCTATCCCTTTCCTAATGATTCCTAACATTCTCTTAGCTTTTTTTTTTGACTGACACTGCACATTCAGTGGATGTTTTCAGAGAACTATCCACAATGACTCCAAGATCTCCTCCTTCAGTGGTAAACTAATTTAGACCCCATCATTTTAGATGTATAGTTGGAATTATGTTTTCCAAAATCAGATTTTTATTCCATAATGATGCAAATAGAAAAACATTTATAACTTACTTTAACTGAATAAAGGAAGAAGAACTTATGAAGGGCAAAGAGCAGTCATTTCAATTTCAGACAGACATACTCCAACTGTGTCTCTCACAGATAGGGCAGCATGTGCAGCTGTGAATGTCTACAGTGTCCCAATTGGTGGGATGGTAGGGCTAATGCCGCGGGTGCTGGTGCCAGATGGAAGGGGGGGGGGGTGTCCCCCAATATGCAGTTCCCTAGTGCTCCAGAGGGAGGTGAGCACGGGATCGTTAAACCTGCAGGTCCAGCAGAGTCTGCAGCATGTCTGTTTGCTGCCTGAGAAGCACATGCATCTCCTGCTGCACATCCCTCTCCGTTTCCTGTGCTCTTCTCCTCTCCGTGATACTCCTGTTCATGCTGTGTGCAAGGGTCATCCTCCATGCCCTGGGCTTGTTATCTGAGGCAGTGGAGGCTTGAAGGATCTCTTGGAACATGTAATCCCAAATCCTCTTCCTTTTTCTCCTTATCTGGCTCAGCCATTGCTGATGTGGCTAGAGAGACCCTCACAGCCAGATTTGAAGCTGTTGAAGGTACCATTGTCAGTGTATTCACGAGATAATTCACAACTTCGGATACTGAACTCATTCCCTTTGATCCACACAAGTTGTAAGTACTACATTTTTACTTCTCCTTTGGGACTTATACGTCACGGTGTCAGTCAGAGCGCCAGCCATAGTGAGTACAGCCTTGGAGCAGGGTCGAATTGGGAAAACGAGGGGGTTTAGCTGACAGGCATGAGTACGTGTGTATAGGGCAATTGAACTGAATACCAGCATCGCTTTCCACAGCCTTTTGAACTGACTAGTCCCCAAGATGCTGAAGAGTTGGGGAACAGCCAATGCTTATTGTTTACAAAATGTTTGCTCCTATAGTCTCAACATATTATGTATGATGTAAACGTTTAATGCAAAGACATTAAGTCTAAGACCAATTAAACTAAATAAAAAATAGTAGAGGTTTGTCATAACAACCCTATAGGCCAGGGGTTCTCAAACTGGGGGTCGGGACCCCTCAAGGGGTCACAAGGCTATTGGGGGGGGAGGAGTTTGTGAGCTGTTGGCCTCCACATGCCGTGACTGCAGCGGTCAGCCTCATGCATGACTGACAGCCAGAGCCCTTCAGAGCTGGAGGGCCGGAGAGTAGTGTCTGCTGGCTGAGTGCTTTGAAGGCAGCACCACCCCCAGGAGAAGTGCAGAAATAATGGTGGCACAGCGGGGGTCTTCACATTTTTGGGAAGTGGGGTCATCACAGCCTGAAATATTTTCAAAGGTGGTCCCGGAAAAAAAGTTTGAGAACCCCCTGCTATAGGCAAAAGAAAAGTTAAGGCTGCTCTTGTGTTTCTAGTCCCATGAGAGTTCACAGGAGAGTTGGTGGGGTTTCAATTCTTCTGGGTCACAAGAAGCACTGCAACAAGCACTGCAACTTGCTTTATGCTCTGGATTTGAAAAATCATCACATTAGCAGCCAGAGAACTAACCAGAAACTGCTGTAAGAGTCAAGTGTGCACACATACAAAGGTTCCCGCCAACAAACTGCAGATGTTCAGAGACAATAAATCTAGTTCCCTGCCTTAGTGCTGGCTGGGATTATTAGGAGGCTGTCCCCAGCAGCTCCATGGAGCTTGTGCTTTGTATTAGTATCTTGTGGGTGCCTGATAACTTTGAAATCTTACTGCCTGCCCCCATCTGAATGCTGGAAGGAGTTCTTTCTCCCTTTTCAACCCAAAAGCTGCCTCACTGCTGTGAAGGGAGCTTCTCAGCTATTCTATCAACCCCATTATCATTTGGGACACTCCAGTTCCTACCTCTAGGACTGTTCTTAGCTTTCAAAAGAACAGTTCTGAAATTCCCTCATCTCTGTCATGCATTTTTATCTCCAGATATTCCTTTCACCAACAGCATCTCCCACCTCAACACTCTTCAAGCTCAACTAAAGTAACGCCAAAAATAAACAACTTCTAAAAAGCTGCTTTAATTCACATTCTTCTAGAAGTACCATTAAGACCCTTTGGTTTCTTGCCTCCCATTAATCTCAGGTCTTTTGGGAAATCAAATGGAGTCCTGACAAAAAACTCAACAGAAAAAAAGCAACATTTCACCTAGATAATTTATTTATTTTAACAACTTGGGAGTGAAAAGTACTGGTCCTATGGAAAGGTACTGAAGAAGTCAGATAGACACATTCCACTTAAAAAGTGATCTATTTCAAGCAATGAGTTAAAAGTTGTTTCAGATACTACATGTGCCTCTGAGTCCACCTACCCATTTTTGCATTTTAGAATATTTTTTACTTTATTTTCAAATATTTTTCTTCTCTCCCTGAAAAACCTCACTACCCCCCAAAAACAGAGTTACATTGGGAAAATCACAACACACAGAATACTGTTAATTGCAGTAAGTAATCAAGTTGAAAAAAAATAAAGAAAAACATGTTCTCCGATCTCAAGTTAGATCTTAAATCTTAGATGTGAAAAGTAAAATACTACATAAAAAGTTTAGTCAGGAGTCTTTAAGTTATGTCCCCTTAATATTTACATTCATTTTTCAAATCCTATAAATGTGTTTCTCCTTTAACCTATAAAGGTTTTCCTTTATACTTTTTACAAACTGTTCCACTTCTTCATAATGCAGTAAGAATGTAATGAAGTAGTAAAGTAAACAAGTGTAAATATAAAATATCACTCACCACTTTCAGCTCTGGTACAGATCGACTTAGTGTCCACTCTTGGCTATTTACAAAGGCATCTGTAAAAAAAATAATGTTATATATATATTTAGAAAGGTATGCTATTAGTAAAGCTGTATTTTTCATTCCTGCTGCAGCTGCCAAAAAAGCACCTTCAAATGAAGGAAAAACCAGAAGCCTCATTCAAACATCAATGTAAGATTAGCATGTCAATAAATTCTAAAAAAAACCCAACAGGTTGAAGACTTACTGTATAAAATAAGAAAAATAAATATTTATAAATTGATTTAATGCAGAAGGCACAGCCATAGCTAATTTTATCATGTGATACCAATTGGCATTAATATTGCAGTCAGAATTTTAATTCAGTCCTTGCAAGTTATTAACTCTTCCTCTCTCCCCCTAATCTGAACACAGATCAACTGGCTACATGTGACGCATAATCCAATTTCTCTTCTGCACAAAGACACTCATGGACAGCATGTCAAGTTGAATGTCAAGGACTGCAATTCTTAGCATGAATAGTAATTTCCTTGTACACCCAGCTGAGTAAGAATGCTAAAGTTTGTAACAGGTCTCCTTTCCAGAAACTTCCCAGGTCAACTTAATTTTTTCAATATTTGAATGGTTGTTGAGCTGTTATGTAATAATAGAAAAATACTAATATGTGACCTAATTACTGAGACAGACTATATTTTATATGAGGGTTGGGGCAATGTTTATTATATGCTTATAAGGCTCGAATTCAATGGAGACTGTGCTTGAAGACAACAGAATGGCATTCAGGAATGCAATTGAAAGACAAATGTGGAGGGGGGAGAGAGGAATTATCAACACTGAAGATTCGACCTCTCTTTAACAAATTGCGAGCCTTGTTTCGCCAAAGGTGGGAGTTACTAGGTTAAAAGGGATATAAACAGTTAAAAGCTGACATGATTCCCATGAAGCAGAGTGATAAAACAACTGGGCAAGACTGAAAGACACTCCCCAAAGCAAGAAAAAAAGTGCATCAAGGAAAGAGAAAGGCTTTGGAGGAGGAATCTATAGCCTAGAGTTATAGTCTATAAATTAAACCTACCTGCGATCCCACGTGGAAGATTATGTGTGTGTCTAATTTACTAGGTGTCTATTGCTCAGTATTTATTAGAGCAAAAGCATTTAAAAGAAAAACCGATCTTAAAACAAAAACATCGCTTTAAGAAAGCTAAACTAGCTCCAGGTTACCACTCGCACTTCTCCTACAGGGAACAGAATTATAGGGTCTGGACATAAGTCAGAGCTGCTGAGGCAGTAATGCTTTATACACAGGGCCAGAACTGATGTGATTCCACCCTGAGAGGTGACAGCTAGAGGCCCAAGGCTGGGCGGGGGGGACAGACACGACACACACGGGTTTGCGCTTACAGACCCCAAGAGGGGTCAGAGATGCACTTAAGTCTGGTAACTGTGACAAGAATCAATAGTGCTTTCTATGTAAAGTTTAGGCCTTAAATTAAATAAATTCATCTCTCCCAAATTCTGGTACTATAGAGCAATTCACACAAATTTTGCCAAAGAAACAGTCCTCTTCACTGACAATATTGCATTGCTAAGAATTAGAGAGGTACAGATTTTCCTCACAGCCAACTGTAGAAATGTCAAACACTATACCCTAAACTCAATATACACTAGGTCAATTTCTCACATCCAGAGTTTCTAGTCTTTCCTATAAGTGGCAGAAATAAACCTCTAGTTCTGTTATGGTGAAAAATGTGCCATTTCCTTCTACGTTTAAAGAAGTGTTCAGTATCATCTCTCTTCACTCTGTAACGTTTCTTTAGCAGACTGGAGAAGAAATCAGTCTCAGGCACTGAAGTCCAAATAGTAGTGCCCTAAATTACTGCATCATAAAAAATTACTGCTTTGTAAAAAACAGAATTTATGGCAATACTTTAAAATCCCCGTCTGTGTTCCCTGCAAGCTAAGCATGAACTGCGTGCACATTTCTCCAGTGACTTTTATGAATGATGGGAGAAATCCCAGAGCACTCACTTTATCTTAATGTTTCATTACTGTATGTACATTTCCCCCTCACCAAGCCTCAAATGAAAATCTAGTTATTTAATACACAATTGGGTATCAGTAATTGATTTGGGAGCATTTTCTCTCTCCTTTTTATACTCAAATCATTTTTACATATCAACTTTGCCTTTGAATTCAGATAGTTGTGTATATGGGGCTGGCCACAGCATTTGAGAAATGACTCCCAAACATGCAAGTACACAATATTCATAGCCAAGTATTGTACAGTTCTCATTCTGTGAAGGTCACAATGACACCCCAATTCTCCTAACAGGTGGGGAGGGGGGTTCTTCACATGGCAGTCCAGCAAGCTTTGAAATCTGGATAAATTCCACTCATTTAGGCCTTTAAGGCCAGCTATACCTGTTCTACTTCTTCAGTGTTTAGAAGTTCTAGATGATAACTCTCACCCAGTCTTGGAGGACATACCCAACTAGGATTCCAGTGAACCCTGTTCAAAGATCAGAAAGTCTAACAGTGGAACAAACCTCAAACCATCCAGTAATATCTGTAACAGAATTTAGATTGAATGTTCTGTTATCCTTATTGTTAGAGGAGAAATTGATATGATTAATTTTAGCAGTATTATTTGAGGACAGCCAGTTATCTCAACCATGAACAGTACTTAGAAGGTACAGTCTCTGCCCAGGGGAACTTGAGATCTAGATTGAACACACTGCCATTCACTCACGATGCAAGCCTCTTCAGTAAAGAGATGAAGGTCTGACCTCAAGGCATTGCATAAAGATTTGGTGTTTGTTGTTTTTTGGAGGGGAGAGGTAATCTGCAGTAGGTTATGTAATTTAAGTAGTATATGTTTTGACAATATTGCTGCAAATGTAATTTTCTGATGTAACTTATGTCTGAGTGTAAATGACTTTTTTTCCCTTAGCGCATACGTGTCTGTTATGAGACAAGGAAAACCAAGTAAACCAAGATTAAAAGTAACTGAACATTATGGGAAGCTTAAATGCTACACAAAAAATAGTTTTCTTTTAGCAACACTGACAAACTGCTTCTATGCAATGATACAATGCTATAACTCAGTGACTAATGAATAGAAATCTTTCTATTAATCTTGTACCAAATTCAGACTAAATTAGTTCTCTACCTCACAGTAGTCATTGGAAGTGACTGCCAGTTATTAGGGAGGTAGTTTTGCCTAGTGGATAGTGCATTGGACTGGGACTTAGGAGACCTGGATTCTATTCCCAGCTTTGCTACTGGCCTGCTGGTGACCTTGGGGAAACCACATCCACTCTGTATGCCTCAGTTTGTAAAGTATTCAGCTTTACTAACAAAAAGTGCTATGTCAGAGTTAGGTATTATTATTACCATGTAGTTAGTCTAAACAGATCAAAGTAAAGAACAGGGATACAGCACAAAGATGATGATTCCAGTGACATGTCAAAGGTACCAATGAGAGTGGTTTCACATTTTGCATAGAAAAGGGAGAGTGAAAGGATGTCAACATGTGATTAATTTCACTGGTTCAGCTGGCCAATGTCACCATCTAGTGACTGCACTCTGAGAAGCATTATAGAAAATCAGGTTACCACAGTAGTTCTGTAAAACCCAGCAAGAATATTCCTGGTTTCTAAGAATATGGTAATCTACACAAGTGGAGGGGAGAAATGTTATCACTCTAACTTCTCCTAAATTCTTAATTTCAAAGCCAGAGGTCAGTTAGACCAAACAGTCACCAAAAAAAAATTGCATATTTCCATACACTTGCCTCCAGTCCCTGTATAGTTATAGAATTGCCAGTGCAGATATTCAAAATCATGTTTTTGCAACATTTAATATATTCTTTATTTGCACCTGAACGCCGATGTAATTCCAGGTTGGGCCAGTCTCCGACAGCTTTTAAAGTTAAATTCATTAAAGTTAAATTCTGTGTACACTTCTGTAGCAGACTAGTTTTGAACTTTGGCTACTTCATTGTGACTAACATTATGAAAACCTGCACGTAACCTGAACTTTTCTTAATTCATATCAACCTAAAATTTCTATAAGCGCTTTTTCCTTTCCCCCATCATGATGACTTTCAAATAAAGATATGCAGTTTTAAAAATTGTTATAAAAAAGAAAACACTTTCCTCCACAAGACGATTAGGAAGTTAGCTTTAAAGTATCAATGAACCTCCGCAGATAGAAAAGGCTGAACAGAGAGCACAGAGGTTAGAACAATCGTCAAGATTACCGTAAAAAGCAAATGCAAACCAAAGAACAACAATCTCATCTGCAACTGAATCAGACCCCCGCCTCCCCCCAAAATGCTTTACTATTTACAGATGGTAAAAGATATTGTAAAAGGAAGACAAGCAAATTGTAAAATATGCCATTTAATATAACCAAATGCAAAGCTATTTATGTCATTCTATATAAATGTAAGGTTTCTAAGAATGGATAATTCTGATTTAACGTACTCTGCAGTTATTATAGCTATATGTTTGATCAACTGTATTAATAATCTCAAAATTGTAAAAAGCCACTATATTTTGTCAAGAGGAGTCCTGAATGGCCCGAGTCAGGACTTGAGAATCTCCCTCCTTTACAAAAGCCAAGCCAGAGGGTCCACTTTGCAGTCATGTTTGGATGGCTACAAGGAAGTCCTTTAATAAACCAGAAGGATGTCTTCTGCTAATTCAATGCTTGTATCCTCAAAGTTCAACCGATGTGTAATACAAGATAATGTGTTAAGCATTAGACTACTAAGCAGGCTGAAGTGATTTGCACACTCAGGTAACTATTTTCTACTACTGTGATGTTTTCAAAGTGACATATTCAATCACCACAAAGTAAAAAGACAAGAAAGATTAATGCTTCCCTCCCCCCGCACAGTTATGTGTAGTGTTATCCCTTCTCTCAACAAAATATATTCTTATAAAACTTGGAGGGAACTGACACAAAGTAAACCAATATTTCCTTAAATGGGGGATACACCCTTTCAGGAGGCAGGAAGAATTAGCCACACCAGTGTGCCAGAAACAGGCTTCAAGTATTCTCCAGACTCTCAGCTTTCATCAAAATAAAATAGGCAACCATAACAGCTAAACCAAGAAACTCCAAAATGAGAAACAAGTATAACCAATGTAGAGACACTTGCCTGAATTTGCAGAGAACCTGAATTATCAGCTTTCGTAGAATTATAGTTGGAAAGGACCTAGAAAGATCATCTAAATCCAGCCCTTGCACACAACAGGACCAACTCTACCTAGATCATTCCTCATGTGTTTGTCTAACCAGTTCTTAAAAACCTCAAACAACAGGGATTCTACAACGTCCCTTGTAGGCCCTATTTCGAAATATAACTATCCTTAGAAAATGTTTCCTAATATCTAACCTAAATCTCCACTGCTCCAGATTAAGCCCATTACTTTTTGTCCTACCTTCAGTAGACACATTCTCTTTATAACAGCCCTTGGCATATCTGAAGACTAATCAGGTCCCCTCTCAGTTTACTTTTCTTAAAGCTAAACATGTCCATGGTTTTTTCACCTTTCCTCATAGGTCATGTTTTCTCAGACTAGCAGATCTACCAACACTAACCAGTTTCTTTGCACCACCACTCAGATAGGCTAAGGAACAGGACTATGTGGGTCAGTAACAACACTGTCTGAGAACCAACTCCCATAGGCCAAAGTTTACCTGGATGCTGTTAATATCCTAATAAATACCTGTCTTACTCACTCTGTAGATTCAGAGAGGTCAGCTCCTGGAGTATGAGAGTTCTCTCAAAATGGATGTTAAAGGTTTTGTCTATGATTTATGTTCACCTGACAAAAATGCTCAGATCTGTGGGCTGTCCCAAACAATGTGTGTCTGGTTCTCTTGCACACATCCATTTCAAGGGCTTGGCCCACTGATTACTGAAATAAATGGCACTGACTACAGATCTGGCCCTATTTGAGTGAACATCCACATTCTTTGCAAAGGATGGCAACTCAGATGCCAGTGACAATCCCTTAAATGCCAACACTTATAACTATTTCACTGCTCAAAGATGGTAAGAAAGAGAGAAAATATAATCAGAGAAGCCTACACTAGTATTTCCCAAAGTGTGTGCTCCCGAAAGGGATAGGAATAAGGGAGACATGCACAGGACTACAAGGGAGGACTTCAATACCTCATGATAGACTTGAAAAGGGAACATGGTAAGGGGAGGGGACAGCTCAGGGTACCATTACTTTCAAGTTCCTGAAAGGGGACTCAGTTTTTAAAGTTCGGAAAACACTGGATTAAAATAAATATCAGTTCCATGGAGGTAGTAAGGACTTGGCATTCCTTTGAATTGTTTCAGTATTAACCATTTCAATAAAAATACAATTTTAGTATTAAACAATTTACGTTCTCATTTTAATTTACATTTTCCAAGAGTAACACAAACAACAGATGTATGATATCAGTTCTAATATATGGAGTATAATGATATGTAGTAGCTACAACTAGAGTGCACCACTTACACTCTATTACGCAGTGAGCATACTTTTTTCTCTTAAGTAAAAATATAGGCATGGGAAGATGGGGATCTGAACGAACAGGCACTGGAATCATTGCAAAATGGGCTCTCCGTACAGGTAACAGCATTAACGCTTCTGTAAATCCATTATTCCTTGTTGCTTTCCTTCTCCCCAACATTACAACCAGAAACATTCAAAAGGAAATCTGCCTTGTTCACACTACCACTTATGTCAGTATATCTTATGTCACACAGGGGTGTGAATAAGCAACACCCCCCATTCCCCGAGCGATATATGTTACACCAATCTAAGCGTCAGTGTGGACAGTACTAAGTCAGTGGGGAAGCTTTTTCTGCTGATATAGCTACTGCCTCTCGCAGAGGTGGTTTTATTACATCAGAGCATCTTCACCAGACGCTCTACAGTGGTGCAGCTGCAGCGCTTCTAATGTAGACTAGCCCTGAGTAATCTGCTGTGGTAACGTTATTTCACCATACTTTTCTCTATCCAAACTGTGGGTGGATTTCACAAACGGCCAAGAGTTTACACATTAATCTCAACAAGCCCCATAGCTAGAAATTCCCTTGTTGGAGAAGCTTGTAAAGGAAGATTGCAAGCCTGTGCCATTCCTGCACTTACTTTATTAGGGTATGTCTTCACTGAGGGCGGCAAATTTGCTGCCATCAGATCGATTTCTCGGGATTGATTGAGTGGACGTGAAGACCCACTAAATCGATCCAGAAATTGACTTAATAAATCCACCCTGGGAAAAAGTAACACTGCGTCAACGAGAACACATTTCCCATCAGCGCAGCATAGTGGAGATGGCACACAGAACGGACTTTAGGAAGTAGACGGAAGATACGCAAGCTACTCTACGTAGCTTGCATATCTCAAGTTGACTGCCGCCGAATTTGCTGGTAAATGTGAACCAGGCCTTAGAAAAAGGAGTAGAAGGATACTGACCAACTCTGTTTCACTCTGCCTCTGCTCCTCCTGTAAGGCACAGCTCCAGCTAGGGAACCCGTACATAAAGGAGCAGTGCATGTGCACTTAGGAGAGGCAAGAACAGTGGATAATAAAAACAAGACAGCAGAGAGAGATGTCAGAATGGAAGGGAGGGAGGGCAGCAATAGAAACATCAAACAGAAAGAGAGAAAAAATGCAGCAGGGCAAGAGACAAGTGCACAGAGGAGGCTGCTGACCAAGAGGTAGAATTACACTGTAGTTTGTGAGAGTACACATCAGTTCAACTTGTGAATCTATTTGATTCCTTATTCTGTGGGCCAGCCAGGGCAACAGCACTACAGAAGCAATGCAGTTAGTTGCCAAAGTGAATGGATCATCTTATATCTGGGTGTTTAGTGACTTCCCTAGTTGCCCAATGGAGCAGCAATGGGAGGTAGTGAAGAGGCCACCAGCTAAAATAAGGAGAGCTACCCCCATGCAGAGTCCTTGAGGAGAGATCCACAGACCCTGTCTCTCCTCCCTAAAGAGGTATGTTAAAACTAGCAAATGGGAGATACAGAAACAAAAGAGCAAACAGCATTAAATCCAAAACCAGGCAGAAAGAGATAACAAGCAAGAAACCAAAAAATAACTAACTTTTTAAGGCAGGAAAAAGGCAATTGGCCAAGCTTGTGAAGGCCCTTAGCCTGTTATGTTGAGTGTTTCTCCATTTGTCACATAACTTTTGAATACCACATGTGGGTAGAGGGGCCACAGAACTCCTGCGCAAGGGGAAGATTGGAATAGGGGCAAGCAAAGCCTCTGGCATGGGGCAAAGGTGGGAATGGAAGGCACACAGAAGGACTCCATCATGGAGGGAGGGAATGGAGGCAAACAGAACCCCATGTGGGAGGTGATTGAGGGATCCTGGTCTGTGACAGATGGGAAACTGGGAACACACAGTGCCCCTGGCATGAGGGAGGGGGCAGGGGAAGTTGCAGGGAGTCCCTAAAGTAGAGGGGGATGGGAAGGGTGTCACACAGAGGTGGAAGCGATGGTAGGGTGGAACGGAGAAATGCAAGGACCCTGCCGTGTGCAATAAGCTCAGCCTCCACAACCTACGAACTATGCAACAACCTAGTTGTTTAAAAAAAAAAAAAAAAAAAAATTCCCCCGCCCTCAAAGAAACCTCCAGTGTTCCTAGCTGGAACAGGCAACGTAAGCTGGCTACTGGAGTGAGCCAGGGGTTGCAAGTCAGCAGTCCCAGAGTTCTTTTCCTGTCTTTGCCACCAACTTGTTATGACTCCGTGAGGTCACTTTATCCCTTTCGGTACAATATGTCACATATGCACTTCTGAAAAGTTTACCCTTCATCTGGAAACTGGAGATACCCCTACTTACCCTTCTCAAAAATTGGCAACCAATAGTAGAAAAATGCTCCGTTAAAAAGCCTTGATTTCAACAGCAGCACACACAAATAATTTTAGATCTTTCTTTAGGTGTACAGAAGTTCACTTAGACTTTGAATGCCATCCCAAATCAAATAACTGCTCTGGGAAACTACTACACCTGAAATGTAGCCAACTAAATAGGTAGTCAAAAGGGGAAAGTGAATACTTCCCACAACTGGGAACATATCAGGGAAACAACAGTCCATTAAAGGTAAAATCAGGCCATTCTTTCAACTGATGTAAAAAATGGCTATTTCAGACAACAATGCAACTAATATTTTTAAAATATTTAGAAAATAAACCTTCCGAATGCCACCTACACATTGCTAAAAGACAATAAAGCTCAACTAAGTAATTTGGCAATGAGTTAAGCTTCCAGACATAGGCAACTACAAGTCAGACAAAAAGGATCCAAGCTCAATGTCATAATGGTATCGTGGAGGAGACAACATTCTAGTGCCATGTGATACACCTGTGGTTGACTCACATCCTTGGACTCTTGGCTACTAAAAGGACAGGAACAGAAGCACGAGGAGAGGAGAAAATACACTGCCCATGAGACTTCTAAGCCTAAGAGGTCTTAAATTGTGACAGAAAATATGGAGTGAGAAATTGTTAGCAGGCATACCAGACTAGTAAAGGAGAGTTCAACCAGGGCCCAGTGGTACATTGTACATGCCTGCTCCCTTTAAATCCCCTTTCTGGCCCCCTTTTCTTCACTCAAAGGCCACAGTACAAATATTGTATAAAAACAAGTGAAATCCAGAGTATTGAGTTATTCAAAGACTCTTCTGCCTTTTATGTACTGGTTGCAGTTTCCTGTTTAAATAATTATGTAAATAATGTGTTCATTTGGAAATGTTTAAAACAAACTCAGTTTTATTTAAGAAGCAGGAGTTATTTGACAAGCAATGATTCCATGCCTTACATATCCCAGGACTTTATTAACAATACACACTTACTATAGAGCTGACATTTTGGTTTACATTGGGGGATTCTTTTAATTCTTTTTTACATTTTAATTCTGATATGCAAGTGACAGTGTATGGCACACTACAACAAATTCAATGTCTATTTCCTTCCCTCTCGCCCCACTATTTTCCTTCCCCAATCTTGAAGACTCTAGACATTTTATTTAAAAAGCTACCACCTACTAAAGAATAATGCTACTTCAACCAAGATAATTAACTTAAGGCTTTTGCAAAGGTCAGTTAATCTTCAATTAGCATAATTTTTTCCAACTACAATTTTTTTTTTCATTTTTATTATTGTTTTGCCTTTTTAACCTAGTTGTGTTTTTGATGGAATATTTCTCCCCTTACTGTAAGTTAAGACTATGTTTAGAGGGCAATTATGAACCAGAATTAAAAACACAGTATTTCATGAAGCACCATCTGTTCACCTCTCCTTATGGCATGCAGTACTGCCAATCATTTCAGCAGAAATGACACATGCAAGAAAAGATTAATAAATTATATAAATGGAAGTTAGAGGGAGAAATATACAGCTCACCAATTAGTACTGTAATTCAGAAACCTTGAAATGCAGGTTGATTGATTTAATTTTTGGGCTTTTGAGAATGTAGGTGAGAAAGACTTGCAGGTAAAACAGGATTGACAAGATCTTTAACATTCTTTTCATACAAGGAAAGCAATACAGCTTGAGTTAGCGGCTGTGTTATGTTACAAATTAAACAGACCCGTATACAATAGCTTTTTCTATTTTTCCACCCTTTATAGCACATAAAAGGAAAGATGGGTTATGACACACAGTTAATAGTTTAGTTTTATTGTGCAAAGTATGGATTTAAATATACTAGAACAGATTTGCATGTTAAAAAAATCACATTTATGAAGTGGTGAACTGAGGTTTGTTTGCTTTACTTTGACTTTGGAATTCAAGTGAACTTAATATAGTGTTTAACAGATATAGGAAAGGAATGAATTTTAAAAAAATGTGTCTTGTTCATTTAGGTTATACAGGCTGATTAAAATTTTCAAACATGCATGTTGCCAATCTTAGACTTTTAAAAGGTGAGCCATCAAGTAAAACTATTTTAAGAATATTTTAGAAATATACATATCCTTACTTGTATTACTCACAATGGATTCATTACATGAATCTGGAATATATACTTTTTACTAAGAATCTTTATTTTATTACCACTTTCATTAACTTTGAAAATAAACTCATTTGCTACTTTTTCAGGTAAAAATTGCCTCATTAGGAACACTGAGATCTTGGCCACCACAGCCACATTTACCTTCAATAATGACACCAGATTGAAATTTGGACTGATGCACACTGAGGGATGTTATAAATAAAACAAATGCTGGAGGGCTCAAAAGAAATAAGTGGTGGGCCAAGAGGCCACTTACTGCCTGCTTATTCCTCTACATCTGCGCTGGTGTCCCTCTCATCCCTCCACAGCCAGGCGCTGCAGGGAGGGGGCAGCAGCAGCAAGATATAACCACCCACAAGAGAAGCCGGGAACAATCTGGGCATTAGGATGTGGTGACACAGATGTATCTGTGAACAACAGCTGAAGTCACAGGTAGAGCCCGCAGCAGCAGCTCTCCCAGGCTTTTGGAGTGGCAATTCAGATTATGCTATTCCATCTTCCCAAGGCACATGAGAAGGAATATATTCCTATAGCTCTGCGAGAGCAGCTGAAAACCCCCCAAGTCTAATTTCATGGTACTCTGCCTGGAGGATTCCACCCTCTGGGTGTTTTGTTTTGCATGTGTTGGTTTTAATATAGATTTCATTATTTGATCCCATAACTAAGAAAGATTTCCTTTTTTAAGAGTACACTTGCTCGCCAACCCCGAGGAAATCGGCATATATCCAAGGCCTGGTCTTTCCTGCCATACGGCCCTCTCTGAAGTTGAGTAGGGGAACCAGGCATTGAGGATCATCTGTCTCCATAATCTTATTTCAGAGGAGAGAATGAAACTGGACTAGCCTGGGATATCAATAGGGAATAGCTGGGAGCTTTGTTAGAGGCAAAAACAAGGAGGGAGAGCTATATCCAAAGACACCCTTTAGCAAAAGCAGTGTGTCTTATCGCCAGTGCCCTCCATTAGCAGCCCAAGAGGAGGGAGCAGCTGAGCTCTGCAGTCAGAGCTGTGACTGCTAGTGTGGATTCTAGGGACTCAGTGCAATCTTCCTTCTGGTGTGCTAGCCTTTTGACTTTGCTCTCCTCACGGGGAAGGGGAGACTGCCTGCCCCAAAGCCAGTAGTGTAGTTGATGGTAAGGGTGAATAAATGCCATTTACACACTTCACATTTGGGCAATATGGAGTTTAGTTTAGGTTAGTTTACCCACTTCTTATCACTACACCACTGCCTAGAACTAGTTCTTTTCAATCCTGCCTGGCTCCTTTCCTGCCTAGTAAAGGGAAGCCAAGATAACTGTGCCCAGCCTGGGTTGTGCGGAAGGTGGAGACACCTGCACTCCACACACAGAACCAGTTGAGTTACCCAACAAAATGATAACATTTCCTTCACAATTATCGAATTCAGATATAACTACAGGTGTGCCATTTATTTCTTAAATGCCAATCGACTTAACACCCAGGTCTTTTATCAAACCTGAATAGGTAATATACAACTTATGCGTGACAGTTAGCACTAACCCTAAAATGACCGAGTACCACGTGGGTTACTTGACAACACCATGCCCTCACAAAAAACAATTTTAAAACACACTAAACAAAATACCATAAACCTGCCCTGTTGTGCCTTGAAGTCCACCAAATGGCAATTTGAGCATATACAGTTATGGAAATATGTGCCAAAGGAGACAACTTCTGCCATTCATCTTAAGTCCAGCTTCAGGTACTAACAACAAAAACATTACAGCTAACCTTAAGTACCATGGTTATAAGGTAAGCAGTTGTCTTCCTAGCTCCTGGGCCAACACAATCTGACCTGCTTAAAATGCCTTAATAATTTACTCTTGGGAATTTGTCATATTACAGTTCCAATCAAGCTGTTTCCTTCTACAGAGCTGCATTAACAAGGCAGCTAGTCAATCAAGCTATGAATTCAGTAGTTATATCTGAATGTTATAAGATAGATATTCCCCCTTCATTTTTTTGTCCTTTCTCAGTCTGCATCTTGTCATGGTTTTGACACAAGCAGACAGCTTATATTGTGAGAATTGATCAAACTGTCTATATGCTTTGATAGCACATGCCATCAATTGTCATCAACATGACCAGGTTAATACATCCATCTGCTGCTGCACACGTCTAGCCCATGTGATTTACTGTACAATCTCTTGTTCCATGTGTGTATTTTGTCCCTTGTATCACTGAACTATTTTGGCCTTGACTATTAATTTTAAACCAAAACTCATGAATTTTACAGATATATTTTTGACATAAACATAGCAAATGTCTCTCAAGGGAGCAAAGAGGAAAAAGAGCAGAAAGGCTTTTCCAGAAGAGACATAAAAGGATTGAATCTTTTATGATTCTTAGAAAGCCTCTTAAAAGCTTGCCTCTGGGTATCCCAAGATCCCTTTCCTGTTCTTTTATAGGACAAGGCACTACAAAGAAAACAAGGGGTGTGTTTCATGAATACATGCAACAAAAGGATCTTTTCTCAGCATAACAACAAGATCGTGGGGTACACTGAATCACAAGAAAATAAAAATGTAGTACGCTGTATGGTGTAAAAAACCCTATGGTTGGGTTTTGCATGACAAAAAGCACTTTCAACTATTTTGTTCATTAAATTATTTATTTGTAATTATGCATCTATTGAAAAGATGGGACCAATACACAAGCTACATATACAAATTACACACACACACACACACACACACACACACACACACACACACACAATACACAGAAGTATATACATGTATACACAAAATAATCATTGATTTTTTTGTAGATACGGAATATTTACAGAAATTTTCTCAGTAACGTATTTGCTGTGGCTACTTATTTTGTGCATTTGTGGAAAGTTGAATAAGAGGTATTATGAATTGCGTATGATTCAGTAATTTGGTCTAAACCGTACAAATACTGTTTAGAGCTTCTGTTCTGAGATAGTCTTTTATGAATAAAACTAAGCTGAAATGCCCAGTTTTTTGAGAACTTGACAAGTATTTTTTCAGGACACCTTCCTTCCACCCCACTCTATGCATAATTCTGTAAAGAGCATAGGTACACTTTTGTACTAGAGAAAAATCTGAATCCAGTATGAAATCGTGACACTGGGGTCAAGAGCATGAACCCTTCAGTACCTATCCTATTGGCAGAGACATGGGGTGCAGATACCACACACTTTCTCGGATTAGACATACCTGAATAGTCTGCTTCATTTCCCTCTCTTGCATCCAGAATAGATTCTTTACTACAGAAAATCAACTTAAATCTAAATAAAGCAGGTCCAGTCAGATAAACACACATTTAAGCCATGGTTTCTTTGTTTTTTCCAGTCTGTCTCAAAAATACCATCCTTTACTCTGTGTATTTATAAATTTCTTACAAGATATCCAAGAAATAATCTGTATACTTAGAATATCAAGCACCACACTGTTATATTCTCTGGTTCTGAGCACATAACCCTCCTCAACTCTTTTCCATGGACTTTCTTTTGCATAAAATCCAAGCTCCTGCAAGGCTTTCCAGAGCTGGTCCTTGCTTGCACTTTTTCCTGCATCTCCCTTATACTCTATGCTCTACATAATCTATAGCCCCTACTGCCTTTGCCCCTTCCAATATGGTCATTTCATGCCTTTTATACTTGGAATCACCTCTTTTTACCCACACACCAAAAGCTCCCCCTCCCCCACCATCTCTCCTTAACACTTCTGTTTTCCACTTATACTCCAATGTTGATCCTTCCTCAAATGCCATCTCTTTCTACTCACACCTAAATATTAAGTCATTTATATTATGCCTGTTTAATGCCAGACTTATCTTCTGAATGCAGAGATCTTATCTCACCTATGGTTGTTAAATTCCATATAAATCAATGGTGGTGGTATAAATAAGCAGTAAGAATAAATATAAGGAATAAAATACTTTTGCAATATGCAGTAGAATTAATAGTCAAAGTCAACTTCAAAATGTGTAGTTATTTATTCTGTTTTGTTTGGGGAGCAGGGGGGAGCCAGGAAGGATAGAGATTCACATCACTTTCCTAGTTTTCCCTTTGTTTGGTCTAGAATTTGCGTCAATAGTCACAATATTACTAGTAAAAGGGAAGAGAAAGAAGGAAGTTTTGCCAATACAGTATTGTTCAGATACACTTGTTTTGGTTTTCTCTCCAATGCTTTATAAAATCATCTCCTTACTCATCTGACATTTATCAAAAACCAGAAACCCAAGCCATTCACCTGAGATTCACTTGAAACACAAATTAAGGGTGCTCCTGAATACAAGATAATTCATGGACTACCTCTTTCTGAATCCCAATGTTATAATTTATTTTAGCACAAACCCTAAAATATTTTTTTTCACATACAGAGCTGACCCCACATACTGTTAACCACATTTTTACACTTCACTGATTTCAACGTTTAGTCACAAAATATTGTAAAAAAGGAAAAGTGACATTTACTACCAACCTATCAATAAGTAAAATGAATCTATAATATAAAATATTTGGCCGTATGAGAAGAAGTACAGAATGTATGCAAGCTTGGCGCCTTGTCCTTACACCACACAGAAATGTCATAATAATGCCTTAAAAAGGTCCATTATATTTTTGCCGCAAAAAGAAAGCAAACATCCACTAGAAAAGCTGTCAATTCCTGTTTATTTTGCTCTCTTATATTTGGAAATTGTAATGGAAAATTGAATAAATGACTAGCTGCCAATGTTTATCTGCAACCCCATTAAATTCTAAAAATACAAAACACAAACAGATTTTTATACGAAATGCCAGTTTTCAGTTTTAGGCAAATATCTTTTCTGTCCAAACAAAGATGCAAAATCCACAGCTCTAAAGCACGAAAACTGTTTTTAAAAGAAGTCTTTTTACAAAAGTAAATTATGCCATTCTTTTTAACAATACTACATTTAATCTAATGGTTTCTTTTTCCATCACAGTTCAATTGTTATTAGGACAGATTGTTTCACAAATTTATATTCATAGTGGAACAAAGAACGAAAACTTAACAGCACATATGGTTTTAATTTAAACATTTTCTATTTGTCACATAGATGCCTTACCCACACACAAAAAGTGAGAAAAATGTATAGAAACAGACAGAATGATCTAAATACTTAGTGATTCTACAAAGATACATAAGTAGCTTAGGTCTAGTATGGCTAAAGGTCTAAGCCTCTAATTTACTGAGTTCTGAAGAGATATACCCTCTTGACTGAAATATGTTTAAAGGAGATGGATGAACACTGAAGTATTTTTCAATAATCATTATTTCTGACTTCAATAGTATCGTACTCATGCTGTTGTACAGTTAACTAGCAGAGTTCTTCCCAAAACAGTTTTATTAACACTCATATTAATACATAAGCAAGCAAAGCAAAGCCTTACCTATGTTATCCAGAAGGCCAAAGACATAAAACGTAATAGCAAATACAGCAAGGTTAAATTTTGATCTTGTATAATACAATAAATATTGAGGGCCTAGATGTTTGAAATCATCTCTTCACCATTATGACATATCAATTTCTTTTTAAACTTGACATGGACTTCCTATCAGAAATATTGGTGTAATAACCTTTTTTTTTCCTAGCTGCTATATATCTGTGGTTATTCTTACCTACATATTAGAATTCAGAGGATTAGATTATTTAAGTTCTCTGCCTGAAGAGCATCTTGTGGGTTTGAAAAGCCCTAGGGGCATTGGTGCAAAGCCAAAGCAAAAACAACGTTTTGGACTGTTTTTAAATAGATCACAACTAAGCTTTTCTTTAAAAAATTCCACATAATACAGTGAGTTTAAAAAAATGTAGTAATGTATTTCCTTGTCATTCAACTTAATTGCCAACAGACTGAACTACCAACCCAACTAATCTCTTCTAGGGAAGGAATGGTAGCAACACCACGGGGGGCTCAAGGCAGGGGGTATAAAGTAGGCAAAAGCAGTGAGGGGAAAGGAAAGGAGAATTTTCAACAGGCATGTGAATAGCCCCCCTTCCATCAACATAAAAGTTGAAAACTTAAGGTTAATTTACTTTGAAACAAAGCACTTCATAAAAGCACGTCAAAAGTTGCTGTACATGATTTCTGCAACTTCCAACTAGCTGGTCTTAGACACCTCCAATTCTCCCTCATTTAGCAAACAATGAAGCAGAACCTGCAAGACCAAGATGTTAAAGGGCATCATCCAGATCAAACTTCATCTTCACCAAGTTAAACATACCATCAATCTTCCCAGCTTTCTTTGGTCTCCACGTGAGGAAACTGACCCCTTAGTTGTTAGCCTAAATTATCAGCCAGATGCACAGTATTTACACCTGGTTTATGGGGATTTATAGCTCCATTAATCTATCCAGTCAATGCCGTCTGGACAGAGAGACTACAAAGTGTGTTGTACATGCAAATCTGCAATGAGATTTCACCAAGAGAGATCACATCCCTCTAGCAATAATATTCTACTCTTATAAAAGTCTTGAAAGGATATTTTCGGGTGCAGTTAATATTTTTTAGTTATTACATAAAAGACTCTAATCTGACAACACTACTCTTATAAAATGTACATCTGTAAATGTACAAAAAGATTAGAAACAGAAGGGACTATAAAATGAGTATTAGAATTCAGGGTTCTCTCTACAAGGTTTTAGAAAAGAGTGAAGACAAAGCCGCCAAAATGTATTAGTTGTCAAAGAACATGAGTGTTTGAAAGCCTTTTAAATGAAACAGGGCTGCTTATTATGGTAGGGCTTTTTTAAACCAAGTTAGAAGTGCAAGACATTTTCTGGTCAAAGAATTTTGGGGAGTTGAAAATTAAAATGCGGCTGGACTGCACGCCTCAGGATTTCAGGAAAATCATGAGATTTCAGCATTGGCAGGAACCCTTGATTCCCATTAATGCAGAAGTGGAATAAAACAAGCATTTAATAAAATATAGAGTTAACAAATAAAAGTCAACAGCTCGTCAATCCATGTGATGCACAGAAATCACTGAAAAGTGAAACAAACTCTGATTTTTTATGTTATTTTGCACTATCATGCAAAACCTGAATTGCCGACAGACAGGTAGGGAAGGCAAGAAGAAAATGATTGGTAGCAACAGAGAATTACTTTTTTCAATTGAAACTACAGGAGAAAATTTTTAGATAAACAGTGTAATTACGAATGGTGCAAGTGCTATGGGTGAAAATGGAACATCTTTGTTAACTGAATTTCTTTGCTCTGGCTGAACAAAGCTTTCTTGAGGCGTTTTTATTTTCAGGGTTAATTAGGCTGTTTCTAATTAGATGCCATACGATGCCTGTTCAAGGACTGTTCTGTCAAAGGACAGAAAGGTTGTCACAGACAGGGAACTTGGTTTCCGGATGCTAGGTGAACACTGAAGTGAAGCCAGAGCCATTTATCAAAAAGAGATACATTTCAAATCACACTGATTTGTGTCGGAGATTCTACCACTACAATAGGTTTATTACCGTTTGTTGTTAGACCAATGCAGTTCTTGACTGAAAGGTCAATACAACACGATAAAATAATATATTTTCTTATGCAGACATAACTTGACTTTACCACTCAAACAGTGCTTGTTGGTATATGGGAAGGTAGAAAAAGGAGTCTCACCTGCATTCTTTCTACAGCCAGGTCGTTTGAAGTGGCCCTATCAGACAGCCTGACTTGCTTCCAATTGTTTGCTAGGGGCGAGCCAATAGCTATCCTAAGTGTATCTCCCAGTCTTATCATGATGAGTCATCTGACTGTGCAGGTGCCTGAAACCTAACATGCATCTGCAAGGGGAACCACTATAAAGTTGTGATCTTTCATCTGGCACAAGAGATGCAGGCTTGTAAATGAAACTTCTGATTTAAATACACGTTTAAATGCAACTCTTTATGGTGCGGATAGCAGACAATCAATTTCAATACCAATCAAGCCTACAAAACAAATCAGAGGCCAGTGCAGACTCCATGTCATTGCAATCTATTCTATTGTTTTTATTTTGCCAGAAAGGAGGTCAAAGTGTCCTGTCTGTTTTAGAGTCTCTCTCCTGTCTGAGGAATTATACATTTTTCAAGTGTAATGAGCAGAAAGTCCACGGACAAGACTTTAAAAATGACTAGTGATTTGTGGGAGCATCCCTTCTGAAATGTTCCACCTGAAATAACTAAGACCTGATTTTTACAGAATGATGAGTGCCAACACTGAAAGATCACTCTGTGTGTCTCAAACTGGGAACCACAAAGTTGAGGCATTCAAAATCACTAGTCACTGTTGAAAATCTTGGTCTCTTTCCATTATGAATGCAAATATGCATATGAAATTCTGTAGTGATCTGACCAAGTGGGTTGCAGCCCACAAAAGCTTACGCCCAGAGAAGTTTGTTAGTCTTTAAGGTACTACAGGACTCATTGTTTTTGCTGTATACAGGCTAACACGGCTACCCCACTGTAGTATTAGTGTATTGTTTTCTAATAGACAATTTTTATGTAATACTTAAAAATCAGTGGTGACATTGAATCAATACAATAGGATGGCAGAAATTCTTTGGTACCATTCAATGCAATAAATGCAGTTGATTATAATAAATTATATCAGAACTAACTTGTGCCTTTCAGAAAATCCTTGGTTTTTGTTTTTTTAAAGTGAAGACAAAGTTTTAAGAATAGTTTTAAGTAACTTCTCTCTTGACTGGACCTAGTTACTGACTGGAAGCCAGAGACTGAAATGCAATAAAGGGGGCTGTTGAATTTTTTTGTTTTAGCTTCTTGATAACCAGCGCGAGGAGTCAGAAGCACTGTTTGTAACTGGTTGGGAAATCTAACTGCAGTGTTCGTTGCCAGTTTGGGACAATCTGCCCTCCTTTTTGCAGCCTGCCCTGACCTTGGCATTTTCAGGTGGGCTACACTAGGCACAGACGGATCACAACAGGCACACCAGTGAGGACTATCACTTGCAGAGCAAGAAAAGAACAGTGTTCCAGCAGAGCCAACCTGGCACATACCACTAGGAAAAAGATTCCAGCGACTGTGCACGTTGCGTGCACATACCTACATGGGAATGGACATGAGCAAGCACTCATCGCTGGGGGTTGGAAGGGTGGAACTTGCAAAGTAAGAGACAAGCTGAAGGTAGAGGAGAGTGAAGCATGGAGAGAATCAACCAAAGTATAAATGGAAGGGAAGAGAGGACAGGGAGGAAAGCAGTCACCAGCGCTGATGAACTGGTAGTCACAGAAAGGCAGGGGGCTGATGGGTGATGCTAAGAGAGACAATTGGGGAGAGGGAACTCAGCAACAGAGAAGACAAAAAGCAGTGGTTAGTGAGGACCAAGTCAAATGAACAGCTCTCGTGGTGAGTGGGAGTCGGACGGGTCACGAGCATGGAGGGTGAAGCCACCAAAGATGAGTGTTTTTTCTTCACTATTATTTAAATGTTTTATGTGGAGTAAAAAAACCTCCCCATATTCTTCACTTCTAATAACTGTAAGAGTGATGCTTTGGAACGGCCATCACATTCCACCTCAGAGGTAAGCTGTATTTTAGCGGTGGGAGTGATTAATATACAGAGCCAAATTCTGCCTTGAGTTACACCCATGCAATCACAAGCCAGTCATTGGGGTTATATGGGTGTGAGGGAACAATCTGGCTCACAGTCCAAGGTTCTTCTACGAAGACAGTGCTGGAGCATTTGAATACATTCCTCCTGAAATGATGTATACCTGACTGGGAAGAAACACGTTAAAAATACGATAAGAACTGTAGAGAAGTGTTTGATCAGTTCACTTTCATCCATAGTAGCCAGCCTAGCATAGTTGGAAGCTGGTGTAAAGCAAGCTGGTTTTAAAACAGTTGTTAAACAAGACTGCAAAAACAGCATACACTCAATCCGGCGTGCCTCAGAATTCTGCAATATGTAAGGTATACATCTAAAAAGTTATTACTATTATAGACTATCTGGTAAGAAGTCACCACACTTCAGACTCTCCAGTATCCTGACACAATGGGGTGAATTAATGAGTCAGTCTTAACTCTGTACTTCCTTGTTTATCAATTCATAGTTTATGTTTTAATGCTGTTTAATTTGTATTTTATTAGTAAGTTATGTTAACTTTTATGAGCTTTGAATCATAGCTACAGAGAATGAGTCCATCACATCAACATAACAGCACTCTTAGAAAAAACATTAATTTTCTCTAGGAGGGGAATTATGACTTGTTTTCAGAAATCTGTTGTTGTTGTATAAACATTTTTTAGTATTCAAGTCATGTCTCACAGATTGCAGTGCTGGTTGTCAAAACAGACTGTCTTTTTCCCTGCTCATACCATATGTTACAGTAAACCCGCTTTCCCTAATTTGATATAATTTATGCAATGATTTGGAGACAATTACTGGAAAAGATACAAATGAGAACAGAGAGCAGTGCAGAAGGAATAATCTTATTCTCTTCTTATATTTATTGGCCTAATGCACATCTGACTTGTTTAAAAAAGGTTTTTGTCAAATGTCAAAAAATGTTAATGCATTCCAAGGAGCACTCTCACAGGGAATTAAAGTTTTGGAAGCAGTGTGAAGGGCTTAATTACAGCAACAAGGAAAAAGTCAAGCCTGATAGAGGCAGCAATCCTAATGGTAAGAACAGAAGACCAAAATCAGATCGGCTCTACTTAAGATTCTGACAATAGACACCAACTTTTGGGCAATTGCTAGCCCCTAAGTGTGTTACATTTTTATTCTTTTGTAAAATTGATGTTCTGCCCATTTGCCTAGTGTTCTTAGACCCTTGGATGACAGACACCACATACATTCAAAATATTCTTGCAGTCCTGGCATTACTCTTTCCATTTGGGTGGAAAGTAGGATCCTAAATCACTTGTACAACTAGCTGAAATGGAGAATAGTATAGCTATTGTCTCACATCTCGCAACTACTTGCAATAATTCAGTAGGTCAGTCATGTGGTCTGACTGGACAACTCCGCAAGGAACTGGCTGTAGAAAAGGGAGACTCATCTGCATTTCTTCCACCTTTTCATTTAAAACACAGACTGTGGTCTTCAGTAAACACCTCAAGAAAAGGGACATTTACACAAAAAATAAACGTTTTAGAAACAACAAAAAAGCATGTGTTAGATAAACATTCTTCAACAACTCAGTGAGACCATGTAGTACATGCATAGCATGTAATGAAATGCAGCACAATTACATTTATTGCCCTTGATTTCTATATGGAACAGCGTAAGTATCTTTCAGTTCTCCTTTGGAAAGAAATTTGGTTTGATTTGTAAATTTATTAGAAACTTTAATGTAAAGACCATAAATAACTATTTAGCTTCAAAAACCTTATTTTACACCTATCAGCCACTGTCCCTCAGTTCTCACATCATTGACTATTTGTTCCCTCCATTTCATGCATGTGCTCAGCACTTGGGGGGGGGAGGAGGGAGCTGTCATACTGAGTGTTTTAGTGGCAAATAAGTTCAAATCACTAAGACTATTTTTTCCAACCCCTAGGAGCCATGTGAATCATGGGAAACAAACATGCTCCTCTTTCCAGGTTCTGTGATGTCACCTTAGATTAAGGGGGAGGGGGAAATCAAAATTACTGAACATTCTTACCATTGTCTAGCAATCAGTCTACGGTGCAATGAATAGCTGGTTCACACCCTTCTGCCAGCTTCCTTTTCTCCTCCTTTTTTCTTCCCTGCTTCATACCTCCCCTCCCTGCCTTATCAGTGTTGTCCCCCCAATAGTTGTAAAGTACAGATTCAGCTGATTTTATAGTTTAATATTATGGTTGTTAAAGTGGGTTTTGCATATGTATGTTAACACTATCCTGCATGTTATAAATAGCAATGTAAGTTTATAGAGTTCAATTTTTAAATTTTTCTTCTTTTTGGATTTCATGTGCATTGAAAAGCAAAAATAACAAACACAAATTCTACTGTTAAAGAGATTAGTCGAATAGCTTCTGATGCACTTGGTCCTAACCAACCCACATCCACAATCAGTTCGATATATATGCCCTATTAGAACCACCGTAACACCCAAATTAGGTCTAAATATGACAACTATATGTACTGCCCATATCTTACTTTAAAATGAATTTCTACGTCTCTTCAGTTTTAAAGGGGAACTTCATATGACCAGTGCTGAGTTATCATTCAGCTAACCTTTTGTTTCCATTTCATGACTTACAGGCAAAGAAAAATAAATTTCAAAGAACTTCATCAAGATCCCAACACTCAAACACATACCTCAAATGAAATTTACAACACGGTTCTTCGTTAACCTCTAATAAAATAATGCTGTTGAAGATCAGAGATCAACTTTAACTACATGTATAATCCCTCTATTTCTTTTTCACTCACTCACTCTACAAAACAACGTTAATATATCTGGAACCCTCCTCCCCCCTTATTGTTAGGATGATTAGAAAAATAAAGGTGTAATTTGTACAACCCTTCTTGCCCTCCTGTTCTCCTGAGTAGTTCACATCACAACAACAAGCCAAAATGTAAACTGATCCTTTTTTAAATTGACTGCATCCAAATACTGCAGAGATGTAACTGTCTCTTCCAATTCTGTTTCTTATTAAAGCCATAGCCATTTTCTTTCCTCTCCTTCCTTTTCTTGTCCCCACAGATAAGCTAGTAGGGCACCTATTTTCTACTATTTGCTAAACACACTAGTGTATTGGCAGCCATTCATAGTTTTGTGAAAGAGTGCTACTGGTGATCTGGAAGACCAAACTTCCGCAAGTTTATATAAATGTAATCTGAGGCACTAAAAAAGGTAATTTTTTTTTTATAATGCATCATTCAGCTTGAACTCCTTTAAAGTCAAGTGAATGTGAAAGCATCTGGGTTTATTCTTAGAACCAAAACAAAAATCCCAAAATATTTTGGTAGCAATACAGAGCACAAAACAAAAACAAAAACAAAAACAAATGAACCTAACTTCAACATCACAAAGTGGATGGGAAGCAGCATTGCCAGCTCCTCCACTCTGCTCCAACATATCTTGACCCTGAACTGAAGGGAGCGTCACCAGAACTCGTTCAATGTCGTTACCTTAAGATTTTTTTTTTTAATCCAAGTATTTCTTGGACAACCTTACGAAACCATAGACACACGAGAGTTTATCACCACCAGGGTCTCTCAGTGATACCATGAGTATAAGAGATGGGACTGGAATGCAGAGTCTTCTGACTCCCAACCCACTGCAGCTTCTCTGACACTAAAGGCTCTTATTAAAAAATGTATCCTCAGCACCAGTGAGTTAGGGAATTGGTATTTTCTCCACTGTACAGATGGAGAGCTGAGCCACACAGATAAAGTAACTTGCCTAAGCTCATATAAAGTGTCTGTGGCAGAGCTAGGAACTGACAAGATCACTTCAGTCACAGCTCAGTTCTTAGTCTCAACCTCAACCTTCCTGTTAGAGCTAGTCTACACTTAATACTTACAGTGGCATAGCTGTATCGGTACAGCTGTGTTGCTCTAAGAGTGCTTGTGTAGCCGTGTTATGCCGACGGGAAAGCGTCTCCCACTGACATAGCGGTGTTCAAAAAAGCGATTATGCTGGAAAACTTATGTAGCTTAGGGGTGTGTTTTTTCACACCCGAGTGACAAAAGTTTTGCTAGCATAAGTGCTAGTGCACACGAGGCCTTGGTCACTCTGTGTGCCAGGGGAGACAAATCAGTTTACAGCATAAAAGACAAACTAAAAGCAATTCCTGTTAAATCCTAAGGGTTCTAGAGCCCTTATTAGTGGGGGGAGATTGGATTTAGCAGGCATTAAGGCATTCCAAATGTAGTCCTTGAATGCGGATAAGGAAAACTGAAATATCAGAAAAAGAATTTCACCTTATCAATATGGACAGTTCAAACCAAACCTGTTAAAATACACATGAAAGAGGCTTCCAATACACAAATTTTCATTACTGTGTGATTACTAAACAGTAAAGAACTTCCAAAATTAACTCCCAGCAGTCAATTCTGCTGTGACTGATGTGTTGCTTTAAAGAAAAAGATCCAAACATGACCATTTTAGCCTCTAGAACAGGGGTGGCCAACTCACGGCTCACGAGCCGCATGGGGCTCTTTGGTCATACAAATGCAGCTGGCAGCTCTTTGCAGTTAGTTCTTTGTGGCTCTTTGCTCTTTGAAACTGACAAGCTTGGGGGGAGAAAGGAGAGGAAACTGACAAGTGAAATTGACAAGCTGCCACTGAAATTGGATCAGCAGAGGGTAAGAGACAAGGGGAAACTGAAAAGGTAAATGTGGCTCTTTGCGGCTCTTTGTCTCTGACTGGTGGGCCACCCCTGCTCTAGAAACTCACCTATGGTAAGAAGGGAGGCAATTATTTTGGATTTTACTAGGTAGAAATGTATGGTCTTTAAAAAAAAAAAAAAAAAAAAAAAAAAAAGATCAACTCCTTAATATAAAAGCAAGTTGCAAATTTAAAGAAGTCAAATTTCTCATAGTTTACAACGATGTCCCACTCATGAGTAAGTGCAAAATGGAAGAATGATCTCCAACAGAAAATGGGTCTCTGAATGTAGTGTCAAAAGCCTCATCTTCTGTTGTAAATCAAACCGTTTAGCAGCTCCTCCACTATAAGAATTTTTTCTTCCAGGGGGGAACAGGAGACCACACTCAGAATATCCATTTATTCTACCAACTGTGCACACTGCAGCAGCTGAAACAGCTGTAGTTGGTCTCATCATGGTTGCGTCAATATTTAACTACAATACAGTAGCTTTAGCATCCCAAACTAAAACAAAGCAAAACCAAAAATAAGGGTCACTGTCTCACTAATTACAAGGACTCAGCTCCTCAGGAAGGAACAATAAACCATTATTATGGGAGCCAAGAAATATTTTTAGTACTTTCAACACTATCATAGAGGTTTTGCTGGCAATTCAAATAGCCAGACCATGACTTGCTGTATAGCATCATTAGAGAAAAACACACTGTGGAATGCATTTCCACAAAAGTTTATTTGCAATGCCACAAAGCAATTTCACACCCCCACAGCCTTATTTTTTCTTTTCAACTAGCCAAGCTTTTCATTCCTTGTTGTACAAGAGTCAGCTGATGCTCACAGTTGAATTTGACTGCGCTGCCCTTTACTAGCAAATCAGGGTTTATTGCTGGCTTGCAATTTAACCACACCTTACCAGGTACTGACACCCCACTAGTCAATGCCAAATAGCCTGTTAAGCACAACTGGATTTTATTACTATTTCAAAAAGAATTACTTTAATACATTTGTCTTGGATGAACTAGTGCCTTGTGTTTTTAAAGTATATTGTAACCAGACATTTAATACTCTACAAATGAATGTCAGCTTCAACATATGCAGAATACACAGGCATGGGAGAGACAATAAGTATCATTTATGTATACTCCTGGCTTCCCCCACCCCGATTACCTGCAACATCTTAAAATAATTTCCCCTTTTCCATGAATAATTTATATTTGCCATTTTTGTCCAAGTAAGAGATCTTCAAAAATGAACTTCTCTTCAGTTTCTATTTTTAAAAAGAAAACTTGAACACAAGCCATTAAAAATCCTCGTTCTGCACCTCCTGTCAACTTTGCTTACCCAACTAAACTAAGTTGCACACCTCAGAGTAAACTATCCATTAATTTAATAGATATCTGAACTACACATGATTTTAAAAGTTTGAATTTACAATGGATGAGGAGGGTTGAGGTGTGTCAGTTGATTGGCTGTAGGCAAATATTTCCTTTAAAAAACAGATATTTGCCTACAGCCAGAAAAACACTAAGTAATTGTGGATAATTTGAATTCTTCAAAAGCTAATTTACCAGCGTATTTGTTTCCTCCCAAGTTCTCTACAGCTTGTTTTTTTGGGGGGGAAAAAAACAACACAGAGCACCTAAGGGTATGTCTTCACTGATGGTGGCAAATCAATCCAGATCAACTGAGCCGAAGTGAAGACCCGCTCAATCGATCCAGAAGTTGATTCAGTAAAACCACCTCAACAAAAGGTGTAATGCTACGTCGACGGGTATGCATTTCCTGTCAGCACAGAATAGTGGAGACAGCATGCAGAACGGACTTTAGGAAGTCAACCTAAATTACACAAGCTACTCTATGTAGCTTGCGTAATTCCTGTCGACTGCAGCCGAATTTGCCCCTAAGTATAGACCAGGCCTAAGCATAAGTGTTGTCGGAGCATGCAGTAGCAATCACTACACTCAGGTGGTTTAACAATTTCCATTATACAAGATCTTGCAATCCTTTTAGAAGCTGTAATCTGTTTACAGCAGTCATTTGAAAGGGAAGGGACAAAACCCTTGGGCTAGGAAAGTGCCTCTTTGGCTCACCAAATTCTGTCCAGAATGGGATGAAATAGGACTATTCGAAACTGTATTTCCCTTCTGTGACTTACCTGTGTGACTAAAATTTTGAAAGCGTGCCAACACAGTAACAGATGACTAAGGTTATGTCTAATCAGCCATATAAACCCAGGGTTAGCAAAACTCAAGTTAGCAAACCCTGGGTTTGTTAACCTAGGGCTTGAGCAGCTATACTTATTTGCAACCTCAGGTTAGGAATTGTTGAATGTGTCCCCCAACCAATGATTCCAGTATCTACACTACACTATGGGGGTCAAAGTCCAACCACCCACATCCTAGACTTCCAAGCACCCTCCCAAAATGTGGCCACTCCAGCTCTTTGTTCTCAGTGCAATGCGGGAAAGAAAACTTGACTGTCTACCAACTAGATTGTCCAGAGGACAAAGAAAGTCAGCCTGTGGGATTCTTTTGGCAAACTCCCAGAGCAGAAGACCATTTACACTGCAAAGCACCAGGGCCCCAGCTTGACTCAGGCTCAGACCTTCAGCTCCAGTAGGGTCCTGGGACCCTGGGTCTGAATCCTAAGTTAGCGCAATTTCTGTGTAAGCAGAATGGGGTTAGGCTTGAGCCTGAGTTTGAATCCTGGGCTTACAGGACAGTGTAGACCTACCCCAACATTTTAAGGCTGAGCCCATGTAATTGCCACTGTCGTAACAGCTAACGCTGTACTAGGCCCATATGGGAATTGTTGGGACAGTGGGGTAGGAGGAGAGAGAACTATACCCCTTTGCCCCCAACCTACCACATGTGCCCAAGCAACCCATAAGAACGGCCATATTGGGTCTGACAAACGGTCCCTCTAGTCCAGTATCCTGTCTTCTGACAGTGGCCAAATGCCAGGTGCTTCAGAGGGAATGAACAGAACAGGTAATCAAGTGATCCATCCCACCACCCATTCCCAGCTTCTGGCAAACAGCAATCCCTGCCCAACCTGGCTAATAGCCATCGATGGACCTATCCATCATGAACTATCTAGTTCTTTTCTGAACACCGTTATAGTCTTGACCTGCAACAGCATTCTCGGGCAAGGAGTTTCATAGGTTGACTGTGCACTGTGGGAAGAAATACTTCCTTTTGTTCGTTTTAAACTGGCTGCCTATTGATTTCATTTGATGACCCCTAGTTTTTGAGTTGTAAGAAGGAGTAACAAACATTTCCTTAATTTACTTTATCCACACCAGTCATGATTTTATAGACCTCTATCATATCCCCCCCTTAGTCTTCTATTTTCCAAGCTGAAAAGTCCCACTCTTATTAGTCTGTCCTCATATGGAAGCTGTTTCAGACCTCTAGTCATTGTTGTTGTCCTTTTCTGTACCTTTTCCAATTCCAATACATCTTTTTTGAGATGGGGCGACAAGATCTGCATGCAGTATTCAAGGTGTGGGTACCATGGATTTATAAAGATGCAATATGATATTTTCTGTCTTATTATCTATCCCTTTCCTAATGATTCCCAACCTTATGTTTTTGACTGCTGTTGCACATTAAGTGGATGTTTTCAGAGAACTATCCATAATGACTGCAAGATCTTTTTTGAGTGGTAACAGCTAATTTAGACCCCATCGTTTTATGTATATAGTTGAGATTATGTTTTCCAATGTGCATTACTTTCCATTTATCAACACTGAATTTAATTTGCCATTTGTTGCCCAGTCACCCAGTTCTGTGATTTCTTTGTAACTCTTTACGGTCTGCTTTGGACTTAACTATCTCGAGTAGTTTTGAATCATCTAGAAATTTTGCCACTTCACTATTTACCACCTTTTCCTGATCATTTATGCATATTTTGAACAGTATTGGTCCCAGTACAGATCTCTGGGGCACACCACTACCTCTCTCTATTCTGAAAACTGACCCTTTATTCCCATCCTTTGTTTTCTATCTTTTAACCAGTTACTGATCCAAGAGAGGCCCTTCCCTCTTATCCCATGACCTCTTACCCATCCACACACTGGAGACACTACATGGGACAGGTACACTTCGCTCCAGCACAGTGCATTCATGGAGTTCCCACACAGCCACTTCCCAGATCTAGCACAAGGTGCCAGCAACCCCTCTCCCTGCTTTGTAGTAGGTGCCGTCTTTTGCTAACAAGAAGCTCAAGTGGTTGCAATCTCCACTGCATTGCTGAAGGTTCAGGATTCAAATCCTGTTCTTGATTCAGGAAAGTAGCTGGAGGAAGAGAGGGCTGGTACAGTTGTATACAACAGAACATTTTTCCCTTTAAAAGTTAGGATATTACATACAAGGAACCTACATTAAAGATGCATTACTTAGGTTGCAAGGGCATGCACCTGTACGTCAGAAAACGGCAGGTTTACAGTTGTACATGAAACCTTAATTCTGACCCCTTGTGCACATATATTATATTACAGTCCTTCATTACATGGTAACATACTACTTTTTCAACAGCACAACATTCAATGCACAAGTTGGACAGACAAAGGGGCAGAATTAAGGTTGAGTGAGCAGCCCTAAATCTGACACTGCTTAACTGTCAAGGGCTTGACTTTACAACCTAAACTACTCTTAACGTAGTATTTGTATGTATATTATACAACTGAATTGCAATAGTTAACATAGTTCAATTTTTTAAGAAGCACTACCTGTGAATTCCTGCTTATCCAAAATTTCTGAATGCAACGGAAGGTATTTCTATTAATAACAGTCTTACTTCAATGAAAGAGCAAAATCCCAAGCAATAAGACATTATAATCATTCAGCCGTTAGTTACCCAGCAAAATGTCCTTCATGCCCTTCCCAACTGGTGAAGATCCTGGACTTTAAATTGTACATTTTAAAAATAAACAAACTAGAAAAGAAATGAAGATTTTATTTTCAGTTGTAGCACAAACAATAGTACCACACTGAATGGCAATTAGAGCAAGTGCCTTTCTCACCATACACTACACAGGCTCACTTCCCTTAAACTCAGATCAGTGTCACCTGTCCTAAAAGGGTTACACACAGTAATAGATCACGCAGCTCTTCTATTGGACTATATACTGCTTTGAAATTACTAGGGCTAAACTTGATTTAGGCCAGGTCTACATGATAAACTTACATCGGTATAACTACATCACTCAGGGGTGTGAAAAGTCCACCCCCACTTAGCACAGTGGTACCAACCTAACCCTCAGTGGAGAGCTTCCCCCATCAACGTAGTTACTGCCTCTCAAGAAGGTGGATTAACTACACCAAAAGGAGAAGCTCTCCCGTCGGCGTAGTAGAATCTTTATTGAACCACTACAGCAGCACTGCAGCATTTTAAATGTAGACCTGCCCTTAGTGTCGTCTAAAGCAGGGGTGGGCAAACTTTTTGGCCTGAGGGCCACATCTGAGGCTGGGGGAAGGGGCAGGGCAAGCGGCCACCGGGCAGCGCTGCTTGGGGCCGGGAGTGGCTTGAGTCAGAGTACTGCTCAGCCCGCGTGGTGGGAGAAGGGCAGAGGGGAAGGGGCGAGGCTGTGCAGGGGGAGCAGCCACCATATGGCACTGCTTAAGTTGGGAGCACCTCTAGTCAGGGCACTGTTGGGCCCAAGTGGTGGGAGAAGGGCGGGGAGGGGGAAGCAAGCCTGATGAAATGCTCAGACGGGCCATAGTTTGCCCACCCCTGGTCTAAAGTCTCAAAAGCATCTGTAACTGTGGATGGAACAGATTACTAATGTCATGTGCAGAGGTATTATTGAAGAAATATGTGCGAACTATTGCCCCTGTTGAAATAAAATAATTTAACATAGAGAAAAGACAAAGATCAGGGGTATTCCTATTGTTAAAGGTTTACCATTCCACCTTATAATTTAGTTGCTCCTACATTGTGTAGCAATACACAACAGTTTTAATTACTTAAATAATAAGGGTCAACCAGGAACACTCAATTCATTGCACCATCTGTGCTTGTTAGAAGTACTAGATTCTTTGCACTTGAAAATCAAGTCCACATAACAGTTGTTGGAGTAGGATGATGTATATGGCACTAAATACACACTTCACCTTTATTACCATCAGTAAGGAATTTGTTAAGTGATGAGGATAGTTTATTCTTCCTTCCTCTTTGCTGACTCTGCCAACAAGGATGTGAGTCAGAGAGATGTTAGGGTGTTTTCAGATACGAGGTAAACTGAGGCCAACTCATTGACAGACAAAACTGTCACCAATGGTAATTTTGCCCGAACCCATCTTACTGTGTTCAGAAAAGGAATCAGAAAGGGACAGCACTGAAACAGTGGATATTTAAGTAAATTTTCTTTAGTTCTCTCACGAAAGAGGATTTACCAATTTGGTTAGACCAAAATCTGATTTTGCATCACAATCCTAGTACTTAACTGCAGCGACATTGATACCATATCTGAGAAACTGCTTCCTCAACCATGTGTATACGTTTACAGCATCTTTTTGGTACTACAGTTACATCATGCTGAGCAAGATCAGATGGTAATTCAAAATTCTATTTAGATATTGCATTAGATATTGCTTTAGATAAGCATTTAGGCAACCAAATGGAATGAGCCATATGTAAGATGCTGGCATTTCCTCTAGTGGCGGTAAAAACAGGGAACGCAGCCAAATTAACCTAAATAGATTTATTAGACACCAGGCAGCAAACAGTGCCAGGAAAATGGGCTGTAATTTTATGGTGGATCTACCAATTTTATTGTCAACATTAATTTATTAAATAAACACTGTACATTCTTGTAACTTTTCATTAAAATTGAATCATCTTCGTTAAAAACAGAATTCAGGCATCTGAAAGTTTGAAATGCTGCCTTCCTCTCAACCCCTTATCCCAAGTTACACTCCTCCCTCCAGACTGCACATAATTGTTACCTTTTAGCCAACAGCTGCATTAGATTCCTTTTAGAGCCTATAAATTCTGCCTCTCAATTGGCCAGATGTTTTATTTAGATTATGAGCAGTGAGATGTGAGACATTCCTTAAATTGCACTTACTGGTACCTCCCAATCAAGTCACTGTTTATGACTATGTGGGGAGCATAATTTTCTTCCCAATATAAACAGATACTGGATGAAAGATTGGCCAAATCTTCAAATAATACATGTGCAAATCCACTCCCAGATCCCCCCATGCCTGATGGATGACTGTGTCAACATTTGTGTATATATACTCCAACTTGAACTTGTGCATTGAGGTGTGTGTGTGACTAAACTGGGTGCACGCTTTATTCAGAGAAACCCTAGAAATGTAGGAGTGAAAGGAACCTCGATAGGTCATCTAATCCACAGGTGTATTAAGGGTTTGAGCCTCTGTTATGTTCACAGGAAAAAATTAAAACAGTTTCACTCCATTTCAAAGCTAACTTTGAAAAAGTCACTGAAATGGAACATGAGAAAGCTTATCAACTAGCTTTGTGCATCACTACTCATTATACAAAGCTGGAATGGAAGAGCTGCTCTTTTACAGACTGCCCAATCATTCCTAAAATGACTTGGGCACTCTGTGTAAGGTGGATTGATTTAAATCCAGGCAATTTAAATGACCAGATAGAAAGCCTCAATTTAAATAATCTCTTCATTGCCTTTTCCATATATTCCAAAGAAAGGTGCCTCCTGATTTGGTTGAGATAACCTTTAAAACATGTTGATTTCTAACTAAATAGAGCCCTTAACACTAGATTTCGTACATCTTTTTGCTACCAAAACTTTTTGCACACTATAACTATATACATTTATTTCATATATACATATACATTTATTTAAGGAATTATACAGCTTAATATTTTCAGATGCCTATTATAGTATATTTTATATGTATATTTTAGTACCTTAGAAAATGGTGAATGATATATTGCTTATTTCTAGAGAATTAACTTTTTGCTCACGATTTGTGTCAAGAGCTCCATTAGGATGGTAACCAGAATTTAATTACACACATAAAACAACACATACAATTCATTTTTATTAAACAAAACCTCAAGTATTTTGGATACATAAACTTCTCTTACTTCATGTGCAACTTCATGTTTCACACTTACAACTAAATCGTAAGAGAAAGGCCTTAACATATTTTGTATAAAATTCAAATTTCATTTTAAACAGGCTTATTTTGAAAACAAAAAAATAGTACTTTAACAGAATCAAAAATACAACTTAAATTAAAAATTGGGGTTTTTTTATATTTTGACAAATAAGTCATGGATTTTTATCCACCCTGCTTTGGTGTAGTAGAAACAATAGAAGAAAAAACCACACAGAAGTGGACTCCTACATGGGAGAACCAATGGTAGCATAAATAATCTCAGGTCCTCTTGCAGAAGAACTGATTTTTCTTAGCAGTTCCATTATGTTGCGTGCCCAAGAGAATGAGTTTATCCTGTCTGCTGCTGAGCTACATGTCTAGATGTGATAGTGATTGCAGAGTAAAAGGATATTTTTTTTAACCATATCATGCTTAACTGATCAAAAACTGCAGACTCTATACTGCAAATAGTTAGACTTCTTGGGAGATAGTCCAGATTAGCCAGCCATTCAAGATGGGGGGATGGATGCCAGTTTTTACATTCAGAGGCTCCAGCAACTCCCACCGTAGTTTTTGCAAGTGTTGCCCAGAGATTTGAGTGTGATCAGATATGCAAACACAGCATAAGAGCTGAAGTGAGCCCCATGTAAACCTCTATCATCATTTGTGGCAGCACAGAGGAGATGATGAATGTACTTATCATGGATATTGGCTGGTGCCTAGCTGTCTCCCAGACCAGTCATTAGTATCACAAACTCACAGTCACACACTGAAATGGATTTTTACTACAAAGCTGTTGAGCCATTTTAGTCCAATGTAGGTCAGTTTCCCTTTTGATCTGTTAGGGACCACAAAGAGAAAAGATTTAAGTACGTATACTACCAACCTGATGGGTAAAGTATGAGATGGTAAAGTAATTCCCCTCCACTGGAAAACACAGTCTGATGAAGAAATATCATTAGGAAAATCACTAGAAGCATCCATGCTGGTATGTGGCATGAAGCCTATACCTTCTGGAAAACCAGCAGACAGCATTCCATAGAACCGTAGGAAACACCTTGACCGTCAGTGACAAAGAAACCTAGTCTACACGAGAAAGTTGAAATGGTTTAACTTTAAGTGTTTTTAAACCAAATTATTCAAGCCTAAGTAGTATCTACACAAGAGTTTGCACCAGTTTAGGATTGGTCTATTTTGGCTTAGCTCACAGAGATTCCTAAATGGATTTAAGATAAGCCATAATACGCCTGGTTTAAAACTGAAAGCATGTAAACAATCTTTTGCACCAGTACAAAATCAGTTTAAAAGTCACACCTTAAATAAAATTGGTCCAACTTTCTCATGTAGAGAAGCCTTCAGGAGTCATGTGTGACACACACACTCTGGAGCAGTGTTTCTTAACCTGGGGTTTTGGAGGGGTCGCAAGTGCAGAGCTGGTATTGGGGGTGGCAAGAAAGGCAATTGCCTGGAGCCACAGGGGCGCCATGTAACTAAGTTACATGCCTCAGCCCCGTGGGGGTGGGACTCAGGCTTCAGGGGTACAGTAGTTTGGAAAGGTTAAGAACCACTGCTCTGGAGGAAGATAACTACACGGAGCATTGCCATTTTGATCAATGAAAGAACAGGTGAGACCTAGGGAATGATTAACAGACCCAAGAAGAAACAACGAGAGTTCTGTAGCACTTAAAGACTAACAAATTTAATTTCAGCAGGCATGAGCTTTCGTGGGCTTCAGCCCACTTCCTCAGATGCAGTTGGTAGAAATAATACAGCAAATATTGGTAATATTATGCCTGCTGAAATTAAATTTGCTAGTCTTTAAAGTGCTACAGAACTCTTGTTTTTGCTGTATACAGACTAACACGGGCTACCCCTCTGGAGCCCCAAGAAGAGATTCTGTTCTGAAGAGAAATTATTTTAAGAGCAAAGATCTTTGTCCTTGATATAGAACAGCATCAAACGGAATCTTCTTTCCTTGAATCAACAAGTCATACACATGATTTTATAGATTCCACAGTTTCCAAAGTCAAAGGAGATCACTGTGATCATTGAGTCTAACCTCCTGTACAACATGTCTTTTGGACTGCTGGAATAAGACCAATGGTTTTTTACTTCTGGAAGCTGGTATACTGTACAGCACTGGTTTTTAGTCTCTTGAGAGATACTAGTGCTATCTTCCAACATCAAATAAAAAGTAAAGTGAAAGGTAAAAAAAGCTAGATAGTAATTAAAACAATGATTATGGTATGATCTCACTGAAATAAAGTTAGCAGATTTCAATGAAATTAAGTTGTTTTTTCTTAAGCTGCAATGGTCTAAAAATTGGTCCATTTTAGAATCACCTATGGTCCCTTATATTCTACCAATGCTTGTGCAATATTGATCAAAATTGAGAATACAATGTTCATTCCACTTCCTCCACCAAAATTATAACCAAAAAAGCCTCCTAGCTACCACAATGCTTGCCATACTTGAGGATGCAATTTGTAGTTCCATCCTGGCCTGTGTTGTAAATAAGATATTTTGTACACTTCAAAGAAAGATATTCTTTGTGAAACCTAGGGACAAGTTACTGCCATCCCACAATCTCCAATCTCTGTAGGTGATGAAAGGACAGGGATAAGCCTTACTTTCCTTCCCTTCTGGCATTCAGCCACCTCAGAAATATGATTACCTGCACCAGGCAAGGAGAACACTAAACGAAAGAAACCACAACACGAGAATCAGAGAGAATGCAGAGAGGGGATAAAACAGCTGAAGGACTCCTTCGACTGCTGAGTCTGCTAACGAAGAGTAGTAACAGAGCTTATTTCATAATGGTACATGGAGGGTATAGAAACCATTTGGCACTAAAATCACAGGGGAAACATATTACTGCTACCCATGCAATGTTATCAAGTCAAGACATAACTGAGACCAAAAAAAGTCTCGTAGTGTAGACAGGTGAAAACATTAATATTTTAATTAAATAATAAAAATACCTTTAATTTTCTGGTTAAAGTTTGTACTAACAGTTACTGCTAAGTACCAGTGGAATAAATCTCTCTTCCTCCCTGACCTCTCCTCTCTGAATTATCTCAGTTTTATAAAAAAGTGTCATTTGGATTTATGCTGTTAAAAAATATCCCTACTTCCAAGCTTTTCAAAAACAATACTGCTTGAAAGTTTAAGTACCATACACTAAACTAAAAGAAAGAATAAGTTTAGAAAATCAACCATACTGTCACTGATATTTAAATTTCACCAAAACCTATTCAAACATGCAGAGCGCCATGCAGGGAATTTTAAGAAGAGCTGCATAAATGACAGAAGAGATATGAAGTGTCAGATATACAGTATCTGCAAGCGTCTTTCATGTTTGAAAGCAAACACTGTCTTCTGTTTACCATTCACTTCTGATTCAGCACAGGATAGTGTATTCATCTGAAGTTCATGCACTATTTTTAAATAATTACATTTCCGACTTATCACTCCACAAGTAGTCACCTGCTAAAATACCAAAGCAATAAGTCCACCTGTACTCCCATTGCATCTCCTGTTTATCCATCATCAGTCCTGCAAGACAGTAATCTAACACTGGTACAATACTGTAGTTCAATTAAATATTTGCTACTACACAGCCCCAAACAAACTGAGGTGTGATTCAAAACTTATCTCAACATGCTGAAACTATATCCCTATTTAAGATTACAGTTAAAACTTAAAATTGTGGTTCTCTCTCTCTCTCTCTCTCAATAAACAAGTTCCAATGTCCAAACCTACCAGTGAGTTACTGCTGAGTTAAAGGATTGCTGCCACTTCTGCCTACCCATAAGCAGTAGTCACTGAGAAGTGTACGGCCCATTCTCATAGGGACCCTCCATTACAATATGCTATTCTGTCCTGCAGTAATATACTTTGGAACACCCTCAGAGTGAAAGCTCCAAAACAAATTCATATGGAATTTCATGTTACCTTGAATAAAGCATAATGAGTCAAATTACAATTTGTTTCAAAGACCTCACTTTCAGAAAGTTTCTTTTAGTGTGGTGCCATCATGGATGTACACTATCACCTAGAATACATTATCTGCAGATATAGTTCCAATATCAGCCAGGGTGCATTACGGAAACAGTGTTGAACACCTCTGGAAGATGCTTGTGGCATGGTACTGAAAGGACTCCATTTCATCTGCTAAAGAGCTCTGTGTCTAGCTAACATCATCATACACCACCATCCTCTTTTATTCTGCAAGGGTGTCCAACTCCTAGTACTGTATCAGTAAGGCAGAACAATGGCTTTTATAGTTGGAGCCCTCCATTAAATTTATTAGTGCTTGCTTACAGTGCCTTAAATCCCCATCGTACTCTGCACAATGGGAATTCAAACAGTGAATTAGACACACTTCAGTTGCTATTGGCTGTGAAGCTGGAGATTTGTGAACTGTAAGTAAATGATTCACATGCTCTCAGAGAGCTGTAAAGAAGAAAAACAATCTCACCCAAGTTAAGAAGCATATTGCAATCAGTACGCTATCTCTCATATACAGCGCACAGAAGCAGGTGGCAACATAACAGATATGCAACATGATAAAGACAAATTAGCTTCCCAGTTATTCTACATGTTATAAACAAATCCTCTGTGGAAAATCTGAATACATCTTATACACTTTCAAACACAAATTTACTTTGATGAGAGAATAGCATTTGGCGTAGTTTTTCCTACAACTTGACACCTGCCAAGAACTAAGACTTCTTTTCTGAGATTGAGGTGACCCTTGTCATTTTTCCTGACCAACAATCACATTTACACCAGTTTTGCTGGGCATTTAGTTTCCAACACACTTAATGGGAGTTTGCCACATACATGCCCAAAAAGCAATGATAGGAGGAGCGAAGGAAGGGCTAGAGACACAGGAGCTTAAAAGTTCTGTATGGACTCCTGAAATGGACAGGTTTGAACTTGTCTGTAAACACATGCTAAGTGTAGAGCAAAAGACTCTAATAGAAGCACCCAGACACATCCAGAAGATGGCTGTAATAACTAAATATGTGAAGGAACTGCTTTTTTAAAACTTTCTATTAAGGCAAAGCTACAATAAAACATTAAAATACGACACTGTACATTACTTACTAAGAATCAGATTAATATTCAAAGAACCTAACTAAAGATTTTAGCTTGCTGGCTTCGAGCCTGCTTTTAAAGAAGTCACAGAAAGTCACTAGTACATGCAGGCTGTTCTGTGGGTCCCTACCCATCCTCAGCCTGAGAGCTGAGCCACTAAGCACTCAGAGAGGAATACAGAAGCTACAGAGAATAGCTCTCTTAAAATAATCTCCTAAAATACAATCTTTTAAAATAATCACAGGGGAACAAAATGTGTGCGTGCATGTTGAAGTAATGAAGGTTAACCGTCATGTTGAAATGCTACGTTGTTATAGCAGCAACATCAGACTGGAAAACAGTGTTTAGGAAAAGCATGCTACCTCCAGACTTACTACCCAGTAAGTAACATTCTTAACGATGTTTTAAAGATTTCATATTTTGATTAAAAATGATTGCATTAAACAAATAATTACATGTTATTTTGCAGGTATTCTCTTTCTTCAAGTTCCTGGGAGCAGTTAAGCCATTATCTCAGATTTCTATATACAGTACCCCCAGGTTTGACTATGTATACAAAATTCAAGCCTATGCTTCAGCAAACATTAAAATGAGGTGCAAGAAGTGGAGTGCAATAGTACTCGTAAATGATCTGACCAAATCTCTCACCTGACAGATCCAGCACCCAAATACACAGGACTTGAGATTTATAGAGCGCTCAAACTCTATTCTCTTTGACTGGCTAGCACTGATTTTCTCACAAAGGGAAAAAACAGTGTAATCATATGCCTGGACTCTTGTGTACAGGACAGACACTACACAAAATCATGGATGCTTATAGGCATAGACTGGTACCCTGCACTGCAGAACTCGTTTTACCATTGCTGCATCTCTTATTGATAACATAGCAGAACTAAGACTGCCAATTAAAGCATAAGGACAGGTGAGAGATACAGAGGTTTAAGTGCAAAAGAGGATTATAATGCCTGCTCATCGGGTTGTGCCTCTTCTGTTGTGTTACACAGGTACTACAGAACAACCAATCGAAGTATCTAAGCATTGTGATAAAACGTCTCATATTGATGGACTGTGTTTACACTTATGGTTGACAGAACACCACCCTGTACTGCAACAAAGAATTAACCTGAAATACAGATAAGGCAAGTAATAGTAATCCATAATTTACCACATCCCATGTTACACGAGCAAACCAGAAAAAAGTCTGTACTCTTAACTATAGCAATTTTAGGTTTTATTTGTAACGTAACTAGGTTAAAGCATTTCAGACAGAAGTAGGATTTAATTTGCATGCCTTTTAAGAAAAAAAAAAAAAAAAGGAAATACCGAAAGTAAGGAAATTCTTCCTGACCTGTAAAGTTTTCTTTTCTTGTATACTACCCAGATACCTGGCCTGCAGTGCCTCCCACCAGCATTTGGAGCCACAACACAAACTCTGGATGACATCATACTTACATTATGTTCTAACCATAACAGCCCTCTGTCATTCATACACAGTAAGACAACAGTGTCCCTAACAGCCATTTTACTTACTTATTTGAACCACAACTTCAAATACATAATTGAGCAGTTCTCCACTTAAATTCTGTATTTTTTTAATCAAAACTGCATAGTTTATATTGAGGTTTTAATTTTAGTAAATGGCAAGAGATACTAAAAGAGCTGTAAGTGAAGAGAACCCTTAGAAAAGGTAGAGATGAAGAGAAGTTTTTCCTCTTCTAACAGGGATTCATTGTAGTGTTTGTTAACTTACTTTGCTATTTATAATCTCCCCAGAGAAACCGCCATACAGATGTACAGGCAGACCCAACCAAGAAATACTAGCTTTAGTAATAAAAACTTTTTTTAGTTATTAAAAAATCATAATTGTGATCAAGAAATAAAAACAAGACTAAAACCAACAGTACACTGACAACACCAACTGAAAGACTAAAGTCAAGTGTACAACACGTACACAAACTATATTCTCTACCTACTTCAAAACACCAACAAAAAACTATTACAACAATACAATGGGCAGAAAGACATTTCTGTTCTTTAGATGTGTACATAACAGGCTATCTTACAGCAGATGCTTGTGGTATGAATGCTGCCTGTTTTCGTATGCTAAATTTAGTCAGTATGTGACTAAAGCACTTAAAGAGAAATATTATATGCCAAAGGAACCTTATTTGTCATCCTCCCAACACAGGCTAACCTTTCCATGCTCATGTATCTCATCCCAATACCTGCATCTTGAGTACTAATTTCAGTTCTCCACTGAGTACAGTTTTCTGCAGCACATGGGGAAAATACCTGGAGTTTTACTTTTAATTACCTTAGAGCAAAGAGAAAAATAGATATTTTTTGTTGTAGTCATAGCGCTCCTGCCAAATCTTTTTCCTAATAAGGTGCTAAAGGATTTGGGGTTTTTTTTAAATATGGCTCTTCCTAAAGCTGTGCCAGCACACAAGCTGGTGCAAGAGTGGTAACTGATAAATGGCGGCAAGTGTAAATAAACAAACCCAGCATTATATGAGATGAAAACAATAGCATATTCCTAGAATTATTCTGCAGAAAAGAAGTTAAGCTTGTTAATGAAAGAATGAACTTCTTAGAAGTAGTCTGTACCAAGTAATCCCGGGGTAATGGGGTGGTTGTGTGCTACAAACCTATGAAGTAATCCCATTTTTTTCTTATTTTGTTTGCTCACAAGTTTATTTTCACAAAGGTACAACACTTAAGACAGGGGATAGGCAACCAGAAAACCACTCTGGAAAGGCTGGGCATGATAGCTTCCTTCCATTCAGGCCAAAGTAATAACCATTAAATGCTCCTTTGCTTAGTAATATCTGAATCAATGGAAATCAACTACTCAAGGACTACACCACATGCCAACCTGGGCAGTAGATGGGCCATACAGTCCAAGGGGTTTCCCAGGAGGTCTAACAACTAATACAGAGGTGGGGTATTTATTTGATTGCAGCTGTGTGTCTGCAAGCAAGAAGCAACAGCAGAACAGGCAAAAATCACAGATATGCACATAGAAAGCAGTAAGGAAACCCCAAAGACAGCAAGAGAGAAACATTATAGTGTGACCCTGAGGCCATGACCATGCTTTAAGAGTGCTTTATGGGTATAGGAATACCAATATGCTATACAGGCAAAACTCCTAGTGTGGACATAACGGGCAAAGACACACTTTTTACTGGTATAATAAACCTTCCCCCCCACCTTGCCAGTACATCTGCATCTACACTAGGGACTTTCGCCTGCATACTATGTCAGTCAAGTATCACACCTCTTTATATCCCTGATCAAACCAGATGTGCAGGCCGATATCCGTAGTGTACTAGCGCAGACCCGGCCTTAGAAAAAGTTGTTAGAGCTTTTGGGTAGAGTGCTGGCTAGAAAGAGGGATAGAACTCTGAGCAAAGAAACCACCTCCCGCTATATGATTCCTACTGTGTTCAGGAAACAGGACTGTGTATACATTCTTTGTAATGTAACAGGACTGCATCAAACACCTGACTCCACCATCCTAATGTAAGCTACCCACGAGATTCCAAATTCTGGTTAACCAGTCAAGTCAAAAAGGGTAACTTTGTAACATGGTGTAATTCACTAGGGTATTTACAGTTTTCTGTAATCCCAACAAAATAAGAACTACACTACTATTAAAATCCCAACCTGTGGAACGTGATAACACAAGTTAATTCCATATATATCTGTAACCCTTTAACCTAATCGCTTTATATTTTCTTATAGTTTTATAGCAAGAGGGTACAGCAAAGAAGAGCTGTGATAGGACCACATTTTATCAGTGAACAACAGCATTAAAGACTTTCCCCATAACATTTAACAAATATTTTTGGATACACGTTTGGAGGTTGTTAGCTCTAGCTTCCTCTGGCCAGTTTCCTGTTTTTTACATCAGAGTAGCGCCTGCCAGAAACAGGTATCATGATGTATCCAAAAGCTCTTTCCTTTGGTCTGTCCCAGACAAAGACACTCTCTAGCCAAAAACCATGATCACATTATGGGACTGCAGAGATTTCAGAGGAAGATGCCTGAGTATACTCTTTAAATATTTTATCTGAACACATACTGAAACTATTTTACAACTGAGAAGAGTACAATATGCAAGTGTAACTAAGCCTCATTTTGAGAAGAAAATTGGCTGTAAAAACCACAGGAGGGAATCAATTAGTAGTCTGTAATCTCTTAAACATGATTATTTCATACAAAATTTGAAATTGCACTTTTAATACACCATTTTAGCCTTATAGGGTGTTGAGCTCCTGGAAGTCTCTCCCTACTTGGCCACAGACCTCTCTCAAGCCCCCTTCTCCCCTCTCTCAGCCAGACTCCAGAAAATCCTACTTTCTCCCTACTGCTCCCTCACATTCTCTGGTAAAAGTGAAGCTTAAAAACAACTTGCAAAACAGAGTGGAAGCTCTCTGGAGCAGAGACCCCCTTTTTGTTCTGGGTTTGTACAGCTTTAGCACAAGGGGTTTCTAAGAGCTTTGGTAGTAAAAGTAATAACCAGCAGAGGCTCCATGGATAAGGAGGCATGGCAACTTTCAGGCTCTGAAAGGCTGGTTTATTAAGGTCTGCTGGTGGTTGTGGCGAGGTTCCTTCAATATGGTAGATCTTATTACACAATTCAGGACTGTTACCTAATACAAGGAGCTTTGTCTAAAATGGATGTTCACCTCTCATCTCTTTGTATCAATAACAGCTTTACAGAACTCAAGACAAACCTGATTTCTTAAAAAAATGAACGTGAAACTTCTTTCCCCCTTGGATCAAACACCTTGTAATTGACTTACAGGGGGACTAGGTACCCCACCGATACAGGCTGGCACCGGAGGTGATGCTAAGAATGGGAGGGTGACCATGAATGGAACAGGGTCTCTCTATCCACCCAGGTCAGAGGTGACTATCAATGAGGGAAGCCCTTCAGGGAGCTCCTGGAGATCTAACTGAAGGTGAGAAGAAATGGAGCTGTAACTACTGCAGTGATCAGAGGTGCCACTGATCCCAGGAAGTCAGCTCTTGGAAGGATATCAGGATGCCCCCCGTAGGGGTAAACTGCTCCTGAGGAACATCCCTATAGAACAGATTTAACACTTCCAACTTCTCAATCCTTTCCAATGATGACATGCAACTCTAATGTCCATGAGCAAAGAGAGACTGCATAGGCCATTTTGAGCCAAGTTTCTCCTCTAAGGTTAGGGCATCTCCCATGAAGTTAAGGGTGGAGTGCAAAAAATATAGAAGATCCCTTTTGCTTCCATTCAGAGCTCCTCCTTGACGTCCCCACACTGGCTCTGCTGGCCTAGTACAAATTCCTATTCTCTCCGTACCAGAAAGAAGAATACTCTTATTTGATTCCCGCCTCTAGCTCTTCTGCTGCCAACTAGAGGTTGCAAATCTGTGCCTGCCACTCCCACTCTCAACTGGTGCAACCACAGGTGAATGAAGCAAGAGAAGCAGAGCTTCAGCTCCACATTGAATCTCAAGGCCAACTGAGGAAAGCTGTAGTGAGAGGAATGCCTTTATATTCCAGTGGCTTCCAACAGGAAAACAAGGAACAACTGGGAAGTAGGGTCTGGTACATGCCAGGACAATGAGGACTAGGCACCAAAATCTCCCACGCACACAGACTCCCTGCTTCACTGACAAAAGAAACAGCTACAGCCTTCACTGGCTGAAATGTATTACACACACACACAAGTTTTGTTTTTCAAAGTAGGTAAAGTTTGTCCTCAGAAATTAAATGAAATGCATCTCACAACATGCAATGCATTTTAATATACAAGTCACTTTTTACTACTTGATGGCAGTAAGCTCCTAAGATTTCCAAATTCAAGTGCCAATGCATTAAGAAGCAATTTTTGCCCTTCCCTCTGCGGGTGCAGAGGGTGTCCAATAACTGATTAATAAATACAGACAGGAGAACATCCAAAGAATATGGGTAAGACAGTGCATGGGAACCACAGCACAGACGCCCAGATCTTTGGAGGGGCTCTATGCATATAAAAAGTAAACTGGGGAGAGATGATCTGACATGATGGACCACTCGCAGTATAATTAGCCCTATATCTGAGGGTTTGTGTTTTTTAAAACGCCTCCACCCCCAAGCCACTTCGCTTGCTTCAGGTTAACAACAGAACTGAGGCAAGTGTGTTGGCAGCCAAATGTATAAACAGGTTAGCAGAGAGCCAAAAATTCAAAGACCACACACACGTCTGCTGCTGGATCATTACTTTAACAGCCATTATGAGCAATCAGATCGAGGAGTTTAAGTACAGAAGAGGAGACAAGAATTAGACATTGAAAGCTATAATAGGAGCATATTTAAGTCTGAATGCACAATCATCAGCAACTAGTACTACTAGATTCTTCATTAGGAATTACCACCAACTCCATTCCCAGACTTCCATAAGATTACATGAAAGAAGAAAAAATGAAGAGTCCTGAAGGGTCAAACTTTCAGTCTGACTTTAAGCAGGCCTAAAGCAATTTTGTGCCAACATAAGTGCAGGCATAACTAATGCTACTTAGACATCTAAGGAACTGACCAAACACTTCCAAATCAGACGCTTCAACATTTAAGTGAGTTGTATTGTGCCCACAAACTGCAGACACAAAAAAGGAGGCTAGTGTTTCCAGTAGTTGGTCCTTCAATTGCCATTTCAGGATACACATTCAGGTCCATGTTGCTTCTGATCTCTATTTTTCTTTCAGATGAATACAAGCTATTTTAATAGTCTGACATACTGTCTCCCCTTCCTTTTCTGCAGTCTCTCCCTCCTACTATGCTGTTCAGAATCATTCTGTGTTTTGACACACAAACACAGTAGGATGAATCAGTACTAAAACTGTGCTCCTTCAAGCATCGACAGCACTGTTGAGGACAAAAGGCTTAATAAATATTCCTTCATTCACCTCACAGGGTGAAGCAAAACAGCATAAATGGGGAAGTGAAAACAAGATGGTAAATAAAAACGAAGCATCCTAAATTAAGAGAGACCTCTCTGACACTTCAGGTAGCATCTACACTACCTGTAAGGCTAGGCAATAAAGTAGTACAAATACCTGCCCCATATCTATGCCACAACTGCCATTGTTGATGGCACAAATATAATTGCACTGAGGCAAAACCTGTTTTCCTAATGTAGAAAAGGTCCCCCAAGAGGTCCTTAGGTGTCAAGGGACACAGGACTTTGAGTTAATGGAGGCTTTGAATTCCATTGCCCAACTTTTTATAGACTGTCACGGGGTGCACCACTCATCACGAGACTGGTGCTACCTCCTGGTACTCTGGGGATTAGCTCAAGGCCAACTCCCCCTGCCCACCATTTGCACACCACCACTCTTTCTGCTGTCCATCTGCAGCCCCTCTCGCAGCCTCAGGAACCTCAGAATCCTTTTAGTGGCATGGCCCTCCAGCACTGTCACTGTCCATGTTCCCTCCTTGCAGGGGAGGGTTAGCTCCTTAATAGTGCTAGGCAGTCATCTCGCTCACTGCCTTGGTGCCACCCACCCAGTGTCAATAGGGGAACCGGGGCCCACCCTCTTCTCTGGGTTTCAGACCACAGACCCTCAGCTCAGGAGTCTGGGCCTTCTCTCTCTGGCCTCACTGCTCTATCTTGGGCTGCTTACTACCACTAGCTCCCCTTTCTTTCCTGAGTCTACCAGTTCCCAAAGCCTCCTCCCTCTTCCTAAGAAGTGATTGCAGTCTCCATTCATTCCTCCCTTTCTCCTGGGACTGTCTTTTCCCAGCAACCCCTTCTGCTTTCAGCTCCTGGACTTTATGGGCCCAGCCAAACCTCCTTAATCAGCTGCATAACAAGTTAATTGGCCCATCTGGCCAGCATTAAACCCTGCTGGGTGAACGTGGGGTAGTCATCCCATCACAAGGAGAGAAGGTCTGAGGTATGGACAATCACGAAACAGAGCTTAGCTTACTTAATTTAGTGGAAGAATAAAAGCCTTCTCTCTCTACCATGTTTATTTTCATGTTGACAGAGACTCAAATAGCACTAGATTCCTAAAGACTAAAACACAGAACAAATTTCTGTTAATTTCTTCATGTTCATTCTCATGCGCAGCATCGCACTGCCAAGAGAGAAAAGAATATTGTTCTCATTTAAGGTAATTTCTTGCATTTTTGGTTACTGAAAGCAAGATGATAGGATCAAAATTATTATTTCCATTAAGCAGCACTGATTTTCTTAAAATAAACAGATAAAATCCTAGCAATAAAAGTGATTTCAAAATGTCATGCTTTTTAAAGATACATAATAAGAAAACTATTTTGTATAACAATAATACTTAAACGTGTACGTTCAAACTAGAACTAGTGCTGGCAATGTCAAATGAAATTGCTGCCTGGCATGTGGTAGCATTTCGTATTCACCTAATTTAGTCTCTATATCGTGGAGCACCAAAGGCCATTGCTCTCTACTAGCAATAGTTAGATTAACTACCCCAGAGTTATGCCTTGAGTAAACAAAAATTCAAGGAGCAAACAACAAAAAGTAAACAGCATTATTCTTCGTGAAAAACAGTTAAGACATATTGTGCATTTTATTCAGTAGCAATATAGGCCAGCCCCACACCACAGTTGGTTTCGTAATCAGAAGACCCCACTTTCTCAGAGATACTTAAAAACAGCCAGGCATAATATCAACCACATCTGGAATGTGCATTTAAGTGACCAAAATTCTACAGTTTGATAGCTGACTAGCTGTCACTCCTTACTTTGAACAAAACCAGCACTCTTTGCAAGAAGGGTATCAGCATGGGTTGGAAAAGACCATTAACTGGCAGATACCTTTGAACACTTTATTTACAAAATGCGTTCTTCAGAACAAGACTCATTTAACTTTATCATCCTCCTTTGGCTTCCAGCAAATAGTCCTAACTTATGTGACTATACATGGATATAAATAGTGGTAGTACTGTGCTAGAGACTTAACTCCTTCACACCAAAAGTCTGAAAACTTACACAGGCTGTCAGACGGGAAGATGCAGGCGGAGAAGTCCTTTCAGAAATCTCATCACCATAGCATTGGAAAAAAACAATTTCCCTTGGATAGATGGATGAAATGCGGATATTGCACCCAAGTACACTTTCAGTGAACTGAGTGCCAAGCCAGATTCCTGAAGGTGTAGCAGGTACTCTAAGATGGCCTGGATGGACATCTCTGCTGGATGAGTCCCCTGGGCCAAGGACCACTCAGAAAATCCCTTCCACTACGCCAACTAGGCCATCCAAGTGGAATGTTTCCTACTAAGTATGACCTGTAGGACAGTCTCCGAACAACGCTCTTCCTCCTCGTTCAACCATGCAGCAGCTATGCTGTAAGGTATAGGAAGCTGATGGCCAGATGCAGGATGCATCTGCGGTCCTGCATGGGAGGCTAAACTGAACCAGTCTGGTATGCTTGCATGGCTCTGGAACAGTCAATGAGAGGACCCCGTAGAGCCTCTCTCTCTCTCTGGGGTAAGCCCCTTGGCTGATGTCTTCTTCGATACAGAACTGCCACAGGCTGATCGCCACTAGGCAGGGAGAGGTGGAGTAGGCTTCCCTCGTTTGTTCGCACAGTACATGGCAGTGGTATTGTTGGTGAGTATATGAACCACTGAATGCCTGATACACTCCCAGAAAGCATGACATAACTGTGGATGGCCCGAAGATCCAACACATTGATAGAGAGAGGCTTCCTTTTCAGACCACAGGCCCTGCACCCTCAATGAGCACAGATGCACCCCCAACCTAGAAGGGATGCGTCCGAAACCACTGACATGGTTAGGAGGACCAAGCAAAGGGAACTCCTAGACACACTGCGTGGGGACTCCCACCAAGCACAAGGACTTCAGGGCTGGTGGAGGAAGGTGAACCAACTTATCCAGAGAATGCAAAGCAGCATGGTAAAGCATCCTGGACCACAACTGAAGAGTCTGAAGATGCAACCTAGTGAACTGGACCACCTGTGTGCAAGCGGACATGTGGCCCAACAGGCTCAGACATACACAAACTGTCATGAAAGGTTGCAACTATAGAGAGCTGTTAAAATCGCCTGGAAGCAGTCAGTCTGCAAGAACACCATTGACTTCATGGAATCTAACAGGGCCCCCAATGAACTCTCTTTGTTGAGTGGGAGTCAAGGTTGACTTCACGGTGTTCAGAATGAGTCCAAATCAGCTGAGTAAACGGAGCGTGATGCCAGTGTGGGTGAGAACCTCCTCTACGGCACTGACCCTCAGCAACCAGTCATTGAGGTAGGGGAAAATGTGGTTTCCCTTCTTTTTGAGGTATGTCATGACCACCCCATGCACTGGTTAAAGACTGGGGCGGGCCGGGGGGGTTGGGGTGGTGTCAGAAAAGAGGATAACTGGGAGAATTGTGTACTGAAAATTGCTCCACTTGGCAAAGCAAAGACCTGCGTGCAACATGCTTTATGAAACTCAAAGCTGCTCATTTTAACTGGTGGAAAGCCACTGATCTATGAAAGAAGTGCTTAGTTGAGTAATGGACAAAATAAAGATTGCACTATTTCTTTTATGCTGGAAATACCCTGGCCAAGAATTTACTGCATGCCTTCCAAAACAAGGTAGGCTCTCACTCCCTTTTCTGTCCAAGCAAGTGGTTCCTGAACAACTAATTGAAGCAGAAATGATGGATTCCAAGCTCTTTGATATCTGAATTTGAGGACTTCCCATGTTATTAAAAAAATTACCCTCTCTAACTCTTTGACTGAACTATCAAAATTAAAGAATCCCTGAATAGTAAGCAGCACCAAACAACAGAAAGATGTCGGGAAGCAGTTGATCCAGCTCACTCACTCTCATTTTACCATTGTCCAGTGCTTACAAATCAGAGAGATTAAAGTTTCAGGTAGTAAACAAATGGACATATAGGATCACATGCTGCTTTGCAATACCCAACATCATAAATGTCAGAGATCTCTGCTTGAGTGGGTTAGAAAGAGAGGGACCATCACCAATTTATAGATTATAGCTAATGCCTAAATCCAAATGGAAGTGTCTATCAATGCACATTTGCTGCACCAGTTGGATGCCGATTGTATATCCCCTTTCTTTGAAGTTTAAGTAATTAATATGGACCATATTGCATTTTTCTGCTAAGTTTGAAAAGTCTATTCATGGCAAGAAGGAATTTCTCCCAGACGAGTTCCAAAACTTACGTAAATTCTAAACTTTTGTTTTTAAAAATGTAGTCCCTAGCCCTTATGGCTGTGAAAAAGCCTTCAATACATGCGCTCAATAAACCAATGCAGTAATGTCTTCTGAAATCTAGAGTTTGTTTCAGCTGCTGCTTAGAACTTCCTACAGTAGTGAGAACCAATCTAAGTCTTGTCTGTTCTCACTGCTGCTATACTGAAACCCACTCTGCTGCACCTGAGCAACAGTACAGGTAGGCACTTGAGCTACCCATTGTGGAAGTTAACTTAACTTAAAAAAAAAGTTGAGAGGAGCATACTAGCAGACATTCTCCCCACCGTCACAGCACCCAAAAGACTTTTTCGGAGAGAAAAGTGAGAAGGCTATTTTCCCATTCCAGCAGATGGGAGAAGTGGGGGAGCTGTTCATAGCCAGAAACTAAAAAAAGATGGTAGCTCCAGAGACAGCACCCTAGTAGAAATGCTACAATGCTACTCTTCCCTGGCAGCTGAGATTAGAGGGTAGACAGATGGTTTGGTTTCTCACCTGGACAGCATGGGCACTTACCTTAGCTTTAGTTCCCTGGTAATTGCAGGTTTTCCTCATGCTCTTTGTATAAGGAATTGTATTGTATTAAGTGTGTGAAAGAAAGGATGCATGGAAGAGGTGTCTCTCTTATTTACAAGGCTTAAAAGCCTGCTAGGTGCTTCACTTGTCAGAAGATATACAGAGGACAGGCCACAAGCAGCTTGGGGAGTGAGGAAACTCCTTTTGGTGAGTAATCTAAGAGAGAAAATGTAGGACAGGAAGCAGAGCAAAACGCAGGGGAAGAGGGATACTGATGGAGGAGGAGAGAAGGAAGCGCAGAACAAAATACTGGAAAACAAAGCAAAGAAAGATCAACCATGATTCTATTACAAAGAAAAAATGGCTTCAAGCCAAAAAAGGATACAGTTTAACAGAAAGAGGTTATATTTATTATAGTTGAAATAGGAAAGTGATTGACTATATGTTGCTTACTTTATTTAATAGCAACACTACAAAACTTTTGTTTTGTTTTAGTTGCCCTTGGTGTGGCAGCATAGGCTACTAAACTCAAGCTAGTAAGTATCAGGTATTTTTTTCAAGTCCTGTGTATAATAAAACCAACTTGTCAAACATTCTAACCAGGACTGAATTACAATTGTAATAGCTGAAATAAAATTGATTCTAACCATGCTCATGTTCTCTGTTATTAACACAATGAAATATTTTCTTCATGGGATTTAGGGATTGAGATGGAAAAGCAATCTTCCTTGCCAACATATATAAAAATGTTTATCAGAAGATTTCTAGAATGAGGCAACTGCCTAAGGGATACTAGGGACGTGTCCCAGTTTCTCAGCCAGGTCATATAATAGCAATGGCCACTTAAGTAGAACATTTTTAATCAGAACAAATATCAGTAATTCTGAAGCTCTTTCCAAAGATGGATTTATTTTCCAAGAGCCATGGGACATAGCTTTCTTCTCAAATGCCACATTTTAGTAGTCAATGTTTAGAGCCAAAAACTGAACCATCTGAAATTAGGGTTCATCCTACTACTGTGATGACCAAACAGCAAGCTCTTTGGACATGATTAATTTGGAGATTGCCCCTAGCAGACAACAGTATGTGTATGTGTACAGGGAGACACATTTCCTGTCAGTGTGCCTGGCACTGCACTAAACAGAGGAAGAAGCAAGCCTTTCCCCAAAGGCATATGTACTGTAAGGAGAGAGACTATCAAATCAGAAGAAATATTTTATATGTGGCATCTGCCTGTCTTAATGGCTAGAATAAGCACAATAGTTATCAGTGTGAGAATAGGAAGCCAAAACTAGCAATAAGTGTTATGAGAATCACTTCTTCTCAAAGTACTTTTACCTAGCAATTTCAAATTCTTGACCATTTGGATAAGCAACAACTGCTGGGAAATATTTTTGGAAATCTGGACAGTATTAATTGGCTATTTCTCCAATTAATTGGACAAACCTACCAAGCGGCACATATCTATGGAACTTTGAAGCTATCATTGCATGAACAGCAAATCAGAAACCCTGGAGTTGGTAGCAGCCAGCACAGTGCTTTCTGCTCTCCACTTGTGATGCCTTGCATCTCAACTTCAGTCACGCTGCAAGAAAGATTAGCATTTAAACTTCCGAAAAGATAACCATTTGCTTGAAATCTGTCATGGGACTGCAGATAGAAAGTTTAATTTGTGTGTCCCCCAAACTTGGCACGTCTCTCTTTAAGTGTCCCTAATCCTGAAAGGGAAAATAAAAGAATCTAAAACAGAATTACATATAAGCTATCAAATGCTAAGAAGCTTGCACGCGAACTGCCAGTAACAAGAGCTAGATTAATTTCAGCTCCAAACGACTGCATTCTTAGTTTGTTGCAGCTCCAGAGAAAAAAGGCCACATCCATAAACTTATCTCCAAAACCAAAATGTCCATCATTGACTGAAGCTTTCAGAACTCAAGCAGCTGAAGAGTTAAATTTTGGCTTAGAAACTAGTACACAAATTTTAACATTGACATTATTTTATAAAATGAAGATTGTGTAGAAAGGTGGAAAATTCAACTTTCATAGATACAGGATTTGAGATATGTGTAATCTAGGAATTATTATAAATATTTTACTACAGCATTTTTCTGCTGTATCATAATGTTCATCCCATATGAATTTTTACTATCCAATCATCTGGAAGTATGATACGTCTGCCTTTTAGAAAGACGAGTTGATATCGGTTGCCACCCGGAATATACAATTATAAAGGAGTTGAAAGACATTTCTAGGAATTAAAGATATTTCAACAGCATCTTCATGTATAAAAAGAGTTAGCAATAGCAGCTATGCTTATCATCTGTTTTAAGGTGAGCTAACCTAAGTCTTTGTCTTTAAAAGCTCATGAAAAAAACAATCATGCTATAAAAATGTTTCTCAAGCTTAGATTTTCTCCAGGTACATCCTATGTAATTAAGGGGAGACCAAATCTTTAGAGCCTCCTTCCAAATTAGAATAATGATGCTCATTGTTCTGATGACTACAGTAACTCTAGAATCATACCGTTAGAAGGGACCAAAAGGGTCATCTAGTCAAACCTCCTGCCAAGATGCAGGATTTGTTGTGTCTAAACCATGCAAGACAGATGGCTATCCAGCCTCTTTTTGAAAACCTCCAGTGAAAAAGCCCAAGGCAGTCTGTTCCATTGTCCTACTGTTCTTACAGTTAGGAAGCTTATCCCGAGATTTAATCTAAATCTGCTATGCTGTAGTTTGAACCCATTGCCTCTTGTCCTGCCCTCTGTCACAAAAGAGAACAACTTTCCTCCATCTTTTTTGTGGAGCTTTTCAGGTATCTGAAGACCAGGCAACTAACATACCCCCCCCCCCCCCCAATCTCCTCTTTTCCAAACTAAACATACCCAGTGTTCCTTCAGACTTTGCTCATTTGGCTTCCATTCCATCCCCTTGATCATCTTTTGTCACTTGCCTCTGGATCCTTTTCAGTTTCTTTACATCCTTTCTATAGGTTGGTGACCAAAATTGGACACAGTACTCCAGCTGTACTCTCCTCTACATCAAAGTAACTTTACATGAACTATTGATAAATAGTTGATAAAGATTTTAATCCTTAAAAAGCATCCTCCACAATTCCTTTTCATAAATTACAGAAAACTTAAAAAGTTAAAAAACTAAGTGCACCATCCCTTACTCGTGAATTTCAAACTCACCCTCATATTGGTCATCAGATGCAATTGTATTATGTACACCTATTGCTTTTCTCACTAGAATGTTCATGTGTAGCAGTAAAGAACTCAATTATTTTCTTACATAACTTGAATGTGCTTTCATAGCTCACAGGCCTCATTTTTAAAGGTTGAATACTTACAGCTCCTGTTAAATTTAAATGGAGTTGTGGGTGTTAAGCAATCTATGAAAAATTAGGTCCTATGTACATGTTTCCCCTGATCATGCTATTTTATTCACAACCACACAAGCTCCAATAAAATAATAATGAAAAGCTCCTGCATACAAATTAATAGACTGTGCCAGAGCATTTAAAGAGAAATGAAGCAAGTGAAACTTCTGAAAGCCAGAGTGCATACCATGTATTACCACAATAACATTAACCTTGCTAGATATTTTGCTACAAGAAACATGTTGAGTTATTTTGTACACACTGTGGAATTACTTGACAACAAACAAAATAATTGTACAGGTATCGGAGATATTCGAACCAAGTCATGCTAATGGTCTATTTTAAGGTTCCTTCAAGTTATCAACTTTATGTCCAATATTTTCTAAGACAGAATAGATATCTGCTTTTCAAGTCAAATTTTGAATGGCTTTTCTTTTGCTCACATACAAAAAAGTCCACTCTCGATTCTTTTGGCATACAAACCTCCCTATACTGTATGTTTCCTGTAGTTGCCTAGAGAAATTCCTAACAGTTTTGTAAAGGGCAACACTGGTAGATTACTAATCTTTGATAATGCTTTTTATATTTGACTCAAATCAAAAATGAAACAAGTACATAGTGCACCAGAAATTAATTTGCACTCCCTACAAAACACTTATTTGGAAACCTGATAGTAGGAACACAACTGAAGAATAATGTTCCAGTGTCAGCTGCTCCATGTTAATTTCTAAATATTGTATTCGGCATCATTGGTGTGAGAACTATAATACTGATTATTTCTCAAATACTGTACAGTTACCTATAAAATTGGGACTGCTAACAGATTACCTAAAACCAGAATTAGAGTAAATTTTGGTCTCAAACAATGAATGTGAAATGTCCATTAACTGTAGCAATTAAACAGTTTTCAATACCACCAGCTGAAGGGGGAAAGGATGAACCAATAGTTGTCAATAATGGGTCACTTTTCTAGTGTAAACAGACCTTACGTTCTTTTAGGAACTGAAGTTGCCTGCACCATACACGTTTCAAGTTCTCTATTAGCAGTAATCTACAGCACTTTAGATCCCTATTGTTTTGCCTCAGAAAAAGTGTCCAGTGCTGCTCAAGTATATATTACTTCTCTGAAAAACAATGCCCTGCAATGGACCTGCTATATATCTCGGACACAGATGCTGAGCTCTAGAAAAGCCAGGGCATGATGGTTGGGGGGGTTAAGGAAGAGGGTAGTTTTATGCTCTAGACCTTGAGTGGCTAATGCTCTACGCATCTAGGTAAGTTTCATAATTCTCTTGATCTGCCACGTATTACAACTGACGTGTACATAAGCCAAGAAGATGCCAGATTTCAGCAAACAGGATACTAATTTAGTCAACAGTGCTTGGCTTGAGCAGGATGGAAGATGGTAAAGAATGCCAATAAGCGAACATGCAGAATTACCTATCAGTAGTATTACTGTAGTATTCAGTGTTCAGTCAAGACTGAGGCCCAAAGCAGAAAGTTACATTGCTCATAATGCCATTAATTTATCTACTGACTTCAGTCAAGTTAATATAGAGCAACCTTAGAAATTAAAATTTGATTTTTGTCTAAACAGAAAATGCTAAAACCACCACTGATGGCATCTGTATACTTGACTAGTGCACAAACATTAATCTTTCCCTTTCTCTCTAATTCAGCCAGTGACCTTAATACCAGTTCAGTTTTTAATCATCTGCTGTATCAGTACAGCTGGCATCCATTCTGCCTGACACAGAACCTCCCCAATAAATAAAAATAAAACCTCTTACCTAACTCCTGCTGATGCCTAAAATGATTACAATCCCTTTATCTCCTGGATTTTATTTTATTATGACAATGTCTGGACAAAGACCATTCTCTAATTCAAACACCCAGCTAATCCTTACTGACTAGAAAATTACTGTGGAAAAAAAATATATATTTTTAAACAGGTATTGTGTTTTAGGCCCTGATCTAAACAATTGAGATGTAAGCACCCTAGCTCAAAGTAAGGGTCATTCAATACAAACTTCTTGGAAATAAGGAGATTTCTGTGTCAGAGCATGAAAGGAAAAATTAATGGTGAAAACTGTGGAGTACTGTGACATTCACCAACATCTCTGACCTACAGAGAAATTTCTGGTAAGTTTGTAAGGATAATTTATATCTCAATATCTCAGTGTCATTTGCTTTATCAGCAGCTCCAGTACAAAATCTCTACAGCGCCACACTCCTGCCTTCTTGGTTGCTTCCTCAACCCTGGAGTATAGTGGTTTTACTTTAGAAAATAAATACGTTTTTTTCCCTAAATATTACCAAAAACACAACTTGCGTATGCAAACAAAAACCATATATATGACAGTGGTTCCCAACCCATGGTCCATGGGGTCTTTCAGAGTGGCCCGCAGCTCCCCTCCCATTGGGTGCAGAAGGGAGCTGCTACCCAAGCACCCAGGTGGAGCGTGTTGCTGGTGCAGGCTCCTCAGTCAAGGGGACAGGAGATCAGCACTCCCCTCCCCGTGGCTGTAGCAGGGAACACAGCAAAGCGCTCTACATGGGTATGGACTAGGGTACCTGCTGGAGCCAGAGGAAGGAAAGCATTGATCTCCCATCCCCCTGGCTGCAGAAGGGAGCTACTGCCTAGGGACCCAGATGGAGCACAGGTTTCCCTGCTGCAGTCAGGGGGATGGGAAATCTTCCTCCTTGAACTCCTTACCTCTGGCTGCAGTGGGGGGAGGGGTGGGATGGAGGGGGGCAGTAGCTGCTGTAAAAATTATACTTGTGGACCTTGAGCCAAAAAGGTTGGGATCTACTGATCTATGATTTTGCTGTAAGCCTTATCATTTCACAAGTCTTCTTCCTTCTATTTGTCATCCATCAAAGATTTTAGGACTAGTTAAAAGAAACAGAAAAACTAATATTTCATCCAAGAAAAAAAGGTCTCAAAATAGAAACTCTTGTTCCTTTTCTTGGCAAGTTTCCTGAAACAGCTTTAAGATACAGCTTTTTTTCCCCCACTTCCTCAACTTGACAAATTACGGGTAAAATAGACAAAGGCTTTGTTGTTTTTATTTCATTTTCCAAACATTCTCTATCATCAACTGTGATTTCAAATAATTTATATTAGAAATTGAAGCAAGATAGACATGCAAATACAACATGAGGCTCACTCAAAAAAACCTGTGAGAAAAACTAGTTTAGAAAGTACTTACTGCAACTTATTGGAAAAGTTAACATCAATTACTGTCATTAAAAAGAGTTCCAGAGAGGTAGCCATGTTAGTCTGTTTTTAACTGAACAGCGAGAATTCTGTGGCACCTTAAAGACTAAGAAATTTATTTGGGCATAAGCTTCCATGGGCAGAAACCCATTTCGTCGGATGGAAGATGTCGTCCCTAAATCATTTTACCGCTCAAAACATTAAATTTCTTCCAGTGCGGATAAAAAAAAGGTAATCAAAAGTTTAAAAGGATATGTTACATTTCCACTGTCAGTAATTACACTGGTATTTTTTTAACGTTATCAGCTTCTAACAAAAAGACGGCTTAGAGAGAAAGCTTTAGAATTGCTTGGATTCCATATATTCTGGGTAATACGGTGCAATTGTTATAAAGCAAATCATAAAGCAAACTGTATTGCAAGTGTAACATTCCCTATATTCCAGTCATGAGTGAGCTAATGACTAGTTCAATACGCAAAGCAAAGCTTCACAAAATGTGGAGTGCAAATAAGTGTCCAGGGGGCAAAGAGACCTCTTTTAAAAAAAAAAAAAAAAAAATTAAGTCTCTGGACATTTTTTTTCAAAAGCACTGATGTAATTTATGAGCATAAGTCTTAACTTTCAATGCAACTTAAATGATTTTGAAAAATGTTATGCTTTAGAGCTCTATGCCTAAACAGCTGGGGTGAGAATTGCACCATCCACTTTAAGGATACCGATAACTCTTTAAATGCCAACATCAACTATTTCAGATTGTTCAAAGCATATAAGAAAGGAAAGAATGTATCAAATCATGCATTTCCCAAAGCTGGTGGGGAGGGGGAAGATAGCCAGGCAAAGAAATCACCAGAGATATGGAAGTTGCATAAACCTTCACCAGCATATGGTGGGCTTGCAAGGAGCTCAACTGGTTTAGTTTCCCTGAAGGAGACTCAATTTTTAAAGTTGGGAGAACGCTTATGTGAAGTATTACCTAATTTTGGAAAGTAATTTTGCTTTAAAATGCTTTTCCATCCTTCTATCGCTTCAGAAGTTTTAGAAATTTGAGGTTGCTAGTCAAACACATACTACCTGGAGAAAAGCTCTAATAATAAAAGGAGCCAATTTCAAAACAAAACCCACATAAACAAATCATTCATTCAATAAACACTGAATGATAGGTACCTATTTCCCCTTCCTTACACTGGTGTGGAATCTTATCTATTTTCTTACTCATTATACATGCCTTACACACTCCATTGTTTAGGTTCAGCTTTTTAGATGTACATGTAAAAATATGAACTAAAAAAGATCTATGCATGTCTACCAAAATTAGAAATACTAACTCTGCAAACCAAGTAAGACTCATAAGAAGTTTAATTACATGATACTGAAGTTGCTTTAATAACAGTTTCTTTTTCACAATCAGGTCCTCTCTATAAAAAAAAAGAAAAAAGAAAATGAGGTAACACACCTTCCTGCATACACTGTTCCTTGTGGTGTTTGTTGCAGCTCACTCCTGAGTCCCATAACACCTCAAAGAACTAAAATATAATTTCTGGTATCAACTAAAAACTGAAAGCAGCAAAATGTAAAGGTTCATTAAGGATCAGAGATAAACTGTCAGGAGACAAAGCCTGCAGAGTTAAGGACTGCCACTACTCTCTTATCTGACCACATTCTGTTTATATACTGGAACTTCTTTGACAAGACAGCTCCAAAGCCCTAGCAGTACGTAAAAACAAACAGGGTGAGTAAAGGACAAAATGAGTTAGATCTGAATTTCTTGGCATTATACCCAGAAGCACCAGCCTAAATTGAAGAGTAAATTAATGTGGTTTTTGGAAATAAGTATTTTTCTGGTAGTAAGAACAACAAAAAAGAAAAAAACACGAACAAAAAACAGCACTGAAACCAAATATGCTTTTCTGGAGGAGGATGGAGTTACCGTTGGAGGAAAAACAAAATTAAGATTCTTCTGAATTTAAAAAAAATACACCCACACACCTACCCTCCAGAGCCGAAAACAGGCACTCCAACCTACAAAAATGGGACTTATACAGTAAGCAGCACATGACATAACTGTATTATGATATATAGTACAGTAAAACAAACTGTAGGGTAAGAATTAACCCACATTAAGGGTTGCACTGACGAGTTAGGTTATTTGAATTTGGAGAAAATCTGATGGGAAATATTTTTTGCTTAACCAACACTACATAAACCTCTTTATAAGATGGATGAAAGCTTCCCTTCCTCCTCACTTATTTACCCCAATATAAGAATGCTGTACTTTCCCTATACATCTCTGTACTGTGAGAATAATATAAATTACATTCTAAGCACATTGGCATGAGGCAAATACCAACAGCTGTGTGAAATAAATTAATTTTTTGTTGTGGTTACTTTAAAATGTACAGAGGTCAGACCACAAGTTCCGGTAGGGTTTGCTGCAATCCTACATGGACATATTTAATACTTGATTAATGTACTGTTCTTATGCATTAAGTTATTAGTAGCATACATTACAACTTTGCTATAATGATGCCTACAATCTAAGAAATAGAGTAGTTATTTGCACCTGAACTGTTGCATCACTAGATCTGCAACACTTTGCTAAGGATGAAAAGCTATAGTATTATTACTTCTTGAAAATAAAAGAACACCTGTATACGCTCTGGAAATATTTTCTATTGCACATGCGAAGAAAAAAAAAAAAAAACCTTTGTTACTGCAAGTACTTTATTAGTAAGCTATTACTTGTCCATAAACCTTTTTGTTTTTAAAACTTCTTAGGAAAATGTTTAGTCTAGAGGCTGATATAGATTTAATATGAAAGCATTAACTATAATTACCTATTAAATATCCAGAAAACAGTATTACTGGGAAGAAGGGGAAAAAAATCATATTTTAACAATGAAGCTCCATAACTTAATTTCAGGTTGATTTTTAACATTTCTTTTTTTGAGTAGAGGGCTTCATCCAGGCCAGGTTTAAAAAGATGGCTTTACAAATTGCTTTCAATGTGGGTAATTTGTCTCAATTATTCTATTCACTTTCCATGAATTTAATTTTGAAGTTAGTTTACTTTTGTAGTCCAAAAAGATTAACAGCAATGAGCCCCATAAATTCTCCCTGTTATTTTCTAGGTAAGTTTTTAATACTTAACTACTGCCAGCTCTAATTTACTTGCAATGTGTAAAAGCAATATTTCACAAAGCTGTTATTTGCATCAGGGCCATATTACTCATTAGGCACAATAGCACAGTGCCTAGGGCCTACGAAACTTTCAGGGCCCACGAAAAAAAGTTTTATATATAGTTTTTTAAATAAAAACAAAAAATTATTTATTAATAGCTTAAAATCAAATTAGTTATTTCGGTCGGGGGGCCTACGAAGGCAAGTGTGCCTAGGGCCTACAAAGGTCTTAAAACGGCCCTGATTTGCATGATTTTAGCTTCACCAGCCATCTATTGACAACCACAGATACTTTGCCCGTCCTCACTATCAAATTGTTAAAATAGATGCACCAATATTGGAAGTATTCTAGAACAGACTTAACAGTTTCTCTAATACTCCAACTGATAAAAAGGATTCTAAACCAGGGGTTACTATTCATCAGGTATCTTTCAGAAATCAGATGTACACAATACTATTATAGAACACTGAGCGACCTACTAACCAGAAAAACATAAGAAAAAAACAGCCACACTGGGTCAGACCAATAGCCCATCTAGCCCAGTATCCTGTCTTCCGACAGTGGCCAGTGTCAGGTGCTTCAGAGGGAATGTACCGAACAGGTAATCATTAAACGGGACAGAGTCTAGGGACACTTCAGAGCATGGTTTTGCATCCTTGTCCATTCTACCTAATAGCCACTGATAGACCTATCTTCCACAAACTTACCTAGTTCTTTTTTTGAATCCTGTTATAGTGTTGGCCTTCACAATATCCTCTGGCAAAGAGTTCCACAGGTTGATTGTGCATTGTGTGAATACTTCCTTTTGCTTGTTTTAAACCTGCTGCCTATTAATTTCATTTGGTGACCCCTACTGCTTGAGGAGTAAACATTACTCCACACCAGTCATGATTTTGTAGACCTTCATCATATCCCCCCTTAGTCATCTTTTTTCCAAGCTGCAAAGTCCCACTCTTATTTATCTCACCTCATATGGAAGCTTTTCCATACCCCTATTCATTTTAGTTGCCCTTTTCTATACTTTTTCCAATTCCAATATATGTTTTTTGAGATGGAACGACCAGATCTGCATGCAGCATTCAAGATGTGGGCGTACCATGGATTTATATAGAGGCAATATGATATTTTCTGTCACGTTATCTATCCCTTTCCCAATGATTCCCAACATTCTCTTAGCTTTTTTTGACTGCTGCTGCACACTGCGTGGATGTTTTCTAAGGACTATCCACAGTGACTCCAAGATCCCTTTCTTTACAGGTAACTGCTAATTTAGACCCCATCAATGTATATGTATAGTTGGGATTATGTTTTCCCCAACGTGCATTACTTTGCATTTATCAACAATGAATTTCTTCTGCCATTTTGTTGCTCAGTCACCCAGTCTTGTGAGATCCTTTTGTAACTCTTCACAGTCTGCTTTGAATTTAACTGTCTTGAGTAGTTTTGTATCATCTGCAAAATTTTGCCACCTCACTGTTTACCCCTTTTTCCAGATCATGTATGAGTATGCTGAACAACACAGATGTCTGGGGGACACCACTATTTACCTCTGTCCAGTCTGAAAACCTATATAAAAAAAACAACACAGACACCCTATATTCCCCCTTATATAATGAACAAGCTGCACGTGTGTCACATTCAGCTCTCCTAGCAGTAAAAAAAAAAAAGCTACAGGAAGGTGCTTCCCCACTCGTTATGCAATCTCCCCTCATCATAGGGGTTAGCGCTTGCACCTGAGCAAGAAGGCTGCAGGCACCGCTTAACACTGTGTATTGTAGAGGATGTAGCTAAGGAATCAGTGTTTACACGAGCAGCAGGAGATCCACTGAATTCACTGTCTCCCCATCAGAGGAGTGCTATTCACCCTCCATTCCAACACCCAGGCACATCCCCGCCTCCAGCTCCACGACAGACAAGAAAGGGCACCTTTGTGTGGGGACCCGCTGATGCTCTCGCTGCTGGACTGCACATCCGCGGTGGGTCTCCTGAGGCTACTGAAGTAGCCCCTGGGCCTGGAGAAGCTGCTCCTAGGGGACCGGCCACCGGGGCTCCCGAAGGGGGTGGAGGTGCCGCCTCTGCGGGTGAAGATGCCGCTGAAGAAACGGAGCAGCCTGTGCTCGTGGGAGGCAGCGCTGCTCGGGGGGCTGGCCCGGCCCAGGCGCTCGGAGAGCCGCTGCAGATCGCTGTTATCCAGGGTGCGGTTCTTGCTCTTGCCGCGCTCCCAGCGCTCCAGCTCCGACAGCGGCTCCGCCTTGCTCAGCACCTCGCCCACGTCCAGAGTGTTGCGCTTGTCGGCGCCGGGCGGCGGTAGCTCGGCGCAGGCGGGCGGTGGGAAGCCCGCAGGCCCGGGCGGCGGGGCCAGACAGCCCGAACTGCTGTGGCGCTTGTCCCGGGAGAGGGCCCGCACCAGCTCGCCGCCGCTCCAGTGCCGGAAGCTGAAGCTCCGCCGCAGCCGGCCCGGCTCCCCCAGTCCCTGCTCAGCCTCCGCGGGGAGGCGTGCGGAGCTCTCCTCGGGTCCCGCGTCCTGTCCGCAGAGAGCTGCTGCGGCCGCAGGCGGGCCCGGGTCCCCGGCAGGAGCCGGCGGGGAAAGGCTGCTCCCATGCCACGCGCGGGCGGCGGGAGGGAAGCGGCGCCCCGCGCGCCTGGCCACCTGCAGCCGGCCCAGCTCCAGCTGCCCGGTGCTGAGGGTCCTGAAGGTGCGGAAGCCGCAGGGGCTGGGCGGCCGCTCCTCACTCTCCTCGTCCGCCTCCTCCAGCAGCAGCCCGGCCCGAGGCAGGCTGGCAGATCCCGCCGGCTGGCTCTCTCCCCGCCGTCGGGGGCGAAGCGGCTCCAGGCCGGGGCCGCCGCTGCCCTCCGCCGCCAGCAGCTCCTTCTTCACCATGGTCACCGAGATGCGGTAGACAGTTTTCCTCTGGGGGGTGCCCCGCTGCATCCTCTCGGGGGAGGCGGCGCAGGGGGGCTCGCTGCTGTCCAAGAGGTACATGGCTCCCGCCCCGCTCCTCCAGTCAGGCGGCCGCCACCAGCCGAACCATGCTCAGGCTCCGCGACCGCCCCGACCAGCGCTCCTTCTCGGCACGGCCACACAAACCGCGGCGCGGCGCGGCAGCGCCCCCACAGCTAAATCCCTGCGTGGGGGGTTCACATCCCCCAGCAGAGCCGCTCCGCGCCCCTCCTCGGCACCGCTAGCGCAGCTCTCCCCATGAGCGTTCGGCATCCGTCGGCTCGGCCACCAGCGCTCTCAGCTCCCTCCCACCCCCCCTTAAAATAATCCATGGGGTGAGTGCCTGCAGCTTCCTCCCGCTGACCCCGCAGCGCATCGCTCAGTAGCGGCAGGCTTCGCGAGCCCCGGGACCGGAGCAGAAGCAGCCGCCTGCAATTTCATTGTTTACAGGGGGCTGCACATTGGCATCTCGGGCGTCCTTTCTGCCGCGGGAACCGCTGGCTTCCTGTCGCCTCCTCACCCGGCAAGGAAAAGCGGGCCGGAGGAAGGCTGCTGTATCAACTGACCCGAAAGGAGGAGGAGAGGGAGATGCAGTTTCAAACGAAAACGCCCGCCGCCGCCAGCTGCAGAGGGTCAGAGTAACCCGACCCCCCCGCCAAACATCCCCGCCAACCGCAAGCAGCGAACCACCGACTCTCCCTGCCGGCCTCGGGAACAGCAGATCGGCCACCGTGTGCGGAGACAGAGCGCAGCGGCGGCGGCAGCACTGAAAGGCTGGACTGGATTCCTGCTCATCTCCGCTGTTACTAGACTAAACCCAGACACGCCCAGTGCACAGCCGCTAGGGCTTTTTTTTTTTTTTTTTTAATGGAAAGGTGATCCAAAAGGAGAGAGAGAACACACTGTGTCCTTGCCCCAGCCAGATCAATGCTTCAAAAGTGACGACACTCATCTGATTACCCCACAAAAGTCTCACACCTCCTCCTCCACTTGTTGATATCAATATATTCAGGCTTTTTTTGGGGGAAAAAACTGGAATCCCCAGTGGCACATACAGCCTTTGGCCTTGTAGCCTCCAGTTCTAAACCCATCCTTGTCAGTGGGTATACACAAACTTTACCCAAAGACAGCTGATAAAGCAAGTTGAGTTTGTCACATACTCTCAGTGAATAATAAAGGGACCTAACTGGCATGCAGGACCATCTCTAATATGACAAAAATGGAATGGATATCCAGAATGAGATATATTCTTATCCCTGTAGATGTTGTCTCCAGCTCAGGGCTGAAACTCACTGGCAAGTAAAAAACAGTGTAGTAGAGGGTGTGCTCATGGCCTATCTGGTCCACAGCGAATGAATTCATTTTCCAGTGCTGTTAAATCTGGCACCTTTCACACACAACCCACATTTAGAAAAAAAACACAGTAAGCTAGAGAAGCTAAGAAAATGTTATTAACATCAAGCAAGCAAATCAAACCCTTAAAGCTGATAGCCCCCACATTGTGCCTTCTTCAAAATTAAATCAAAAGAGAGACCAGATGCACGTATTTCAGTACTGCATTAGTATTGGGACAACCACCTCACCTGCACCCACAGTACTTAAACTTCAAACAAGGGGATTCTGAATTACAGCTGCTATCTGTGTTTGTAATTTACCCCACTGGACTCCTGTACTGTAAAACATCTACTAGATCATTCACTGGTTGGAACCCAAAGTATCTTTAACACCATAGGGTGAATTAAGGTCAATCATCTCTGCCCCTCCATTTAACCTTTCTTTTCGTAACATTATGATTCACTATGTTTTACAGCTCATTTTGCTGCCAGGAGAGTAAGTGTATACACTTCAGACAAACGAACGCACGCACTCTGATTTAAAAAACCCAAATATTCACAATTTCTCCCATCTTTTCTGCATGTAAGTTTGCACCTGCACTCCCCAGAGTAAGGGTTTTGAAGTCTGTATCAAGTTTTTCAGGATATTGAAAATGCCACTTCTTCCCTAATTGCTCATGTGCAATGTCTTAGTGCAAAAAAGTTACAGCACATCTAATCTTTTCATTCCACTATATCGTTAACTATTATGGTAAAATTTTTAGTATTTCCAGACTATAATATTTCTAGCTTTTCAGAATGGATGTAGTCCTGAGTCTTATGAAAGCACACAATACTTTCACTAGAATACACTTTCACAAAATGTTAACCTAATGCTTGAGAGAGACAAGGTGGGTGAGGTAATATTTTATATTGGACCAATTTCTGTTGGTGAGAAAGCAGCTTTCAGTTTAAAGTTTACACAGCTTATATTACCTTACCCACCTTGTGTCTCCAATATCCTGGCACCAAGACAGCTACAACACCACCGCATACAACCTAATACTAAGACATTTTAACGTTCAGTGTCATTGACTATTGTAAATTATTTCAAAACACTCCATTCCAGAGTTTCCAGTGCGCCTTACCATGGAAGTAGACTTCTTACTACAGTGTGGAAGAATCCATTTTTGTCTGCTTCAGATGACTGCATCTTCAGTGGAACCACTTTTAAGCACAAACGAATAGTCTGCAAGTGTTCTTTCAGCCTCTCTTTAGAGACACTATTCTTTTCAGCTAAAATACAGTAGCTACAGCCCCTCCTGACTGTATATTTCTACCATCTAGTCACAAGTCCCACTCCTTCTCCCCACCACACAAAGTAGTAGGTCCCAATGCAAAAGGAGGGCACATGTGAAAAGCTCTTGTCAGTGTAAACATTTAATTACCCTGCTTGGAAAAATGTAGACAGGTTTTGGATTTTGTTCCCATAGAATTTATCCTATTTCAGTCAAATAAGCTTTACTCTTGTGGGTTTGTTTAGAATCTTCATAATTTATGAAAGTACATACATTGAAGAATAGTTCAGATACCATTCTTCATACAACAAACACAATCCCTTCCAAAGAAACCACCAGTGGTGGATGGACTCATCTGCTGTTCAGGCTGACTAGTCATGCATTATTTACCATCCTGCAATTGAAATAAGACTTCTCTTAATACAACCAAGTTTGCAGTCATTTAAATGGCTGTCGTTATTCCCTTCCATAACTGACTTACATAACATAACAAAGGACTTACCCATGTCATTACCAACTTCCCTGGAGCATTCTTGAATACACAGATATTTCATCCTAACAATGTACTATAAGAATATCATAGCAAGAACACAACTTTGTAAATGTCACATTTAGTTTTAGAATGCATACCTACAATTATAAAAAACTGCTGTACACAACTCGCATGAAGTCTAAATAAGTGTCATTCAGCCAAAGAGTAATATGTCAAAGGCACTGTACATACTAAATGCAAGAAAAACCATGAAAATATTGTTTGCTAAAGGATCCACTTTCCCTCCAAGGAATTCTTTCAAATGAAAGAATACTGTAAAACAAGTTAAATATTTCATATATATTTATATCTGATAAATAACGCACCATTTCTTTTGTCCTGTTGGTCAAGATCAAGGGCAGTTCATGAAGGTACTTCTACAGCCTCATCAATTTAACATCTGAGCACAACGGAAATACTGAAAAATGTATCTCCCTATGGGACAGGAAAATTTATCCTTATTTCACAGGTGGGGAACTGTGGCAGAGATTGTTTTGTCTAGAGCCACACAGGAAATCTCGGTCACAGCCAAGAATTGAATTAAGATATCTAAGACCAAGTCTGCCTGCTTAATCATAGATCTCCCCTTCCAATATCAGAATTATGTTGGCTACATGTTCTATCATAAAGATAGCCTGCTTTATCTTATACTTGAAGGAGTGCAGACTCAGTGATACAACAGGTCTCCTTCAGCTCCTCAAGGACAAACAGCTAACATTTTCTGCAAAATAAACTGCAATGATGCCTTAAAATGTTAACACACACAATTAGTTATACAAGAAATTTTGCTAGCTATATTATAGGTAGATATCAATGGGCTTTTATTACATATTAATTTATGAAACATCCTTTATATGCTACTTGTCAATTACTCCAGTATTGCGTCTGTTTAAACAACTATTTTTAAAAGGGTTTTAGCTGCACAATATTTAGCTGCACAACCCAAGTTACTTTACTATAAGATTAGACTGAGGCAACAACTCATTACATTTGCCTGAATTCTAACTTTATATTCAAACCATACTGCAGAGGAGAGGCTTAGAACAAGAACACAGCAGGTCAGGCCTCAACTAGCTCAGCCTAACAGTATGAAGATTTTGCCTTCTATTTATCCTCAATGTGCATGCCTCTAGCCAGTGTCATCAGGCTCCCATTCTGAGGCACACTATTGAGTTTAGTTTTAAATCACTGCTGAATATATGCCTCCGGCACACTTCCCTTTTTGAACATTTAACATCAATAGCAAAATGGCCAAAACATGAAATACTTTTAGAAATGACTATTGTTAGTGGCCACTGCTACCGATACAAACTGTTTCTAGAACTATGTTTAACTTCCTCAGCATCTTGGGTCAAATTATTTTTAACTTGGCCTTTACTCTTTTCCATTTGAGCTTCTGGGGAGGATTAAAAATGCTCCTGCAAGTATCCCTTAACAACAATTATGACAATTTACTCTTTTAAAGGCTGACAGCCAGCCTATTTTCTCATTTAACAGCCCAGAAAGAGTATAGCAAATACCAACAAATACATTTCAAGTCAGCAGCGGATTGTGTTTTAGATCATTTAATCTTTCATTCTGAAAGGAACTCTGGGTGGGCAGACTCCCACACCAATTTGAATCTCCTAGCAGAGATTCTTTCTCTGCACTGAGTTGTGTCCTAACACCTCTTCTAGAAAGCCATCCAGCAGATTGCAATCATTCAAAAATTCCCACTTGTAAGTCACAAGCTAGTTAGAGATTGCTTTTAAAGATTTGTCATTTGTTTCTTTAACAGTGCAAAAGCCACACCCCTTTGGCAATACAGCATTGTAAAGTAAAGGCTCTAAGCAGCCTTCAGACACAAAGGCAAACATCACTATGTGCCCTGTTAAATCTGCAGCTAGAAATGCCCAGCTTATCTGACAAGCTGCCCAACAATGAGTGCCTGTATGGGTTGCATGCCCAAACCTATTAAAGGGAAAACCAGGTGACAAAAGGAAACCCTGAAAAACACAACACACTGCATTTCAAGCAAAACGAGAAATTACCAAGAATAAAGTTAGTAGCAGTTTATTTCCTGATCAGCATTTATACATAGACTCAGACTCTCAGACTTTAAGGTCAGAAGCGACCATCATGATCATCTACTGACTTCATGCACACTGCACGCCACAGAACCTCACACTTTCACTCTAGTAATAGACCCCTAACCTTTGGCTGAGTTACTGAAGTCCTCAAATCATGCTTTAAAGACTTCAAGTTACAGAGAATCCACCATCTACTCTAGTTTAACCTTGCAAGTGACCTGTGGTCCTCGCTGCAGAAGAAGGCAACCTTCTCATACTCCCCAAGAGTCTCTGCCAAGCTGACCATGGGAAAATTCCTTCCTGACCCCATATACAGCTATCAGTAAGACCCTGAGCATGTGGGCAAGAACCACAGGCCAGACACCTGGAAAAGAGTCCTCTGTAGTAACTCAACCTCCCCATCTAGTGTCCCATCACCGGCTGTTGATATCATCCCCTCCATTAACTTATCAAGCTCAGTCTTGTAGCCAGTTAAGAGTTTTTTGACCCCACTGCTCCCCTTGGGAGGCTGTTCCAGAACTTCAGTCCCCTGATGGTTAGAAACCTTTACCTAATTTTAAGCTTAAACTTGTTGATGGCTAGTTTATATCCATTTGTTAACACTAGCACTTAAATAACTCCTCTCCCTCTCTGGTGTTTGCTCTCTATATAGACATACAAGGGATAATCATATCTCCTCCCAGTCTTCATTTGGTTAGGTTATTCAAGTCAAGATCCTTAAATCTTCTCTCATAAAGTAGGTTTTCCATTCCTCGCATCATCCTACTAGGCCTTCTCTGCACTTGTTCCAGTTTGAATGTATCTTTCTTAAACATTTGAGACCAGAATTGCACACAGTATTCCAGATGAGGTCCTGATGTAAATACCTCCACAGCCACATCACATTGGCAGCTCACAGTCATCCTGTGATCAATCAATACATGCAGGTCTTTCTCCATATCTGTCACTTCCCATTGATATATCCCCAGTTTATAGCAAAAACAGCTGTTAATCCCTAAATGCATGACCCTGCACTTTGCACTATTGAAGTTTATCCCATTTCTATTACTCCAGTTTTCAAGGTCATTCAGATCTTCTCATAGGATATTCTGATTCTTCTCTGCATTGCCCATTCCTCCCAACTTTGCGTCATCTGCAAATTTTATTTGCGCACTCCCAGTTTTTATGCCAAGGTCAGTAATAAAGATAAGACAGGACCCAAGAGCAATCCCTGAGGAACTCCACTAGTAACCTCCCTTAAGCCTGACAGTTCCCCTTTCAGTATGACCCACTGCGGTCTCCCCTTTAACCAGTTCTTCATCCACCTTTCAATCTTTTTCATTAATCCCCATTTTCTCCAATATAACTAATAATTTCCCATGTGGAACTGTATCAAATGCCTTACTGAAATCCGGGTACATTAGATCTACTGCATTTCTTTTGTCTAAAAAATCAGTTATTTTCTCAAAGAAGGAGATCAGATTGGTCTGGCATGATCTACCTTTTGTAACACTATGTCATATTTTATTCTGATTACCATTAACCTCTATGTCCTTAACTACTTTCTCTTTCAAAATTTGTTCCAAGAACTTGCATACAACTGAGGCCAAACTAACAGGCCTGAAGTTTTTCAGCTCTCTTTCTCCCCCTCCCTCTCTTTTTAAAAACAGGACTAGCAATACTCTAGTCATAGGGTGCAACCCCCAAGTTTACAGAGATTGATTAAAAATCCTAACTATTGGGCTTGCAATTTCACATGCAAATTCTTTTAATATTTTTGGTTGGAGATTATTCCAGCCCCCCAAATGTAGTCTCATTAAGATGTTTGAGTTTGGCTTCCACCTTGGAGATGGTAATTTCTACCTCTATATCCTCATTCCCATTAACCACCCTGCCCACTACCCCTAAACTCTCCATTAGCCTCATTAATAAGTGAGGCAAAAGTATGTGTTTAGGTGTTGGGCCATGCCTAGATTATTGTTAATCTGCATCCCATCCTCAATGTCCCACTTCTTCCCTGGTTTTCTTATTTATATGACTATAGAACCTTTTACTATTAATTTTTATTCCCTTTGCAAGATCCAACTCTGCTTGGGTTTTGGCAGGTCTCACATTAACCCTACATTTTCTGACCTCCAAGAGGTAGCTTTCCTTGTCGATCCATCCCATCTCCCCTTCCTTGTAGGCTTTCTGCTTTCTCAGTCTCCTGTTTGAGATGCTTGCTCATGAAGCTTGATCTGCAACCCTTCCCCACAATTTTTTCCTTGTTTGGGATGTAGGCTTCAGACAGCTTCTGCAACTTTAAGTCAAAGTAATTCCAAGCCTCCTCCACATGCAGATGCTTGAGTTCTTCAATGCAGTCCACTTCCTTAACTCATTCCTTTTATTTTTTGAAGTTAAGCCCTTTTGAAATCAAAGACCCTTGTTGCAGATCTACTTCTGTTTATTTTTCCATTTAGTTTAAACTGAATTAGCTCATAATTGCTCTAACCAACGTTGTCCTCTACAACCAGTTCTTCTACCAGGTCCTCACTACTCACCAATACCAAATCTAAAATGCCATCACCTCTTGTTGGTTCAGCAACTATTTGGTGAAGAGCAACTGCATATCTCTATTATTCAATCTCAATCTTCCCTCTAATTCTTTTCTGAAAGCTATCAGCACGAAAGTGGAACCAGACAAATGCCCAGGAGGGCAATTCTCCAAGGCAAGTATGTTTTATAACATTTGGATAGTCCTCATTATGACATTCCTTTGGATCTTTTGACAACACAGGATCATTACAGCTAAGGAGTAACTAAAAATTAAAGACATCAAGTAGCACATCTAATGCTCATCTTTAATGGAGTTGTATGAAGATTAAACTCTCTTCCTTAAGCAAATGCACAGTATATTACAGCACTTTTGATCTAGCTTTGAAATCCTGTAACAATCAAGTTATAATCATAACAAAAATGAAAATAAGTTTTTTACAACACTTGAAAATTTCAACACTGTTAATAATGTTAATCCTTGTAGAAATGGCATATCACTACTTTCCATTATATACATGTTGAAAGCATGGCACGTTCCATTCCTCCCTTCTTGGCATTTGAAAAATTACAGAGATCTATACATTGTGCAGCGTTGTACATAGTTATGGTTCTGTTGTGTTGTAGTGAGTCCTTGTTTTAGATTGTAAGAAATACCTTTGACTAAAAGGGTTTGATAAAGAACATCGGATACAGGTAAAGAGTAAAAAAAAACTACTTTTATTTCTTTAACAGGTTTGCAAAGCTGGGCACAACTCCAGAACAAAAATCTATTCTGAAAGGCGCGCCCCTCCTTTATTATTCAGCAGTATATATTTTCTATCCCGGCCGAAAGAATCCCTCCCTTCGTTCCCCATTGGCTGGGTACTAAAAGCTTTACACCTTTCGCGACCGCCTACTACATACATGGTCTTTTTTATACAAACGTCATTCCATGTTCATGCTAATGAACCAATTTTCTATGCAGGGTGTGCGATAATATTCTAACACCTCATTACGCATGCGTCTTTTAAGGTGCCTTTTTGACCTTTAATTAACGGGATTGTTTAGTCAAGGGTTTTCCTTTCAAGGAAGACAACTCCCGACCACTGGGCCCGTCAATTAACCTAGGTTGGCACATAGCCTTAGCAAAAGCAGGAAGGGGGGTAGATGTTGATTTCTACATCTTGTGGTTTGCCCTTTATCTGTATCCAGGCGCTTGATGTCTGTTCGGCCTTCAACTTCTTCTTTATCTATTAGCCCCCCCTTCTTTTCTTTCTCACGCATTTCTTAGGCTTGAAGCTGATTATTAAGTTTCTAAGTTAATATATGCATATAGCAAAAGTATTACTTTTCTATACCTACAACTATTTTATTTCTTTTAGATTTTTACCTTTTTCAAGATGGATACAGTTTTTTAGGCAGTGAGTAGAACTCTTAGGGTGCAATTTTCTTTACATGCCTCTGTTTTGCTTTTGTACTTGAAGAGATCCAACCATTTTAATGCTCTACAATGAACTTCCTTGATTTTGTTAGCATGTATCACAGTTTTAATGCTATGTATATTGTGGTACAGTTAACATACTACAGGTTAAACTGTAGGGGCCAAGTATCACCCCAGGAGCCTCCTGAAGCAAACTTCCTTTGCGGGACGAAGGGAAATTAGGTCACCAGAACAGTTCAATTCTATAAAATGAGATGTGATTTCACTTTCTTTATCTAGAAATAAAGACAAACTGCTTTCCATCTGTTGTTTGTCACTATAGATCAATGTGCAATCAAGGAATAAGGAAGGCATCTGGTTGAGAATAATATCGTGCTGGAGGATAATGGCAGTCCAGAATCTAAACCCAAGGTCTATCCAGCCACAGGGTTTTGCATTAAATCACTGATCTGTGCTCTTGTGCCACTATGCAACAGTCCATTAAGTAAAGCCTCAATTCACTCTAGGCAATTCTTTTGTTAGCAAAAGATTAAATTAAGGAATCCCAAACCAAATCCAATATACATAATATAATGGCTACCAACGAACAACCAACGTTTGCCACATCACCTCACTAGTTATTTCTGATTTTCTGTATTGGAAAGATAAATTCTACTCATCCTCACGCTCCTTAAATGTTTCGGAAAACAAAACGGTCTTTGCAGTATGAGTGCAGAAGTAAAAGTCATTTATACAAAATGCCCTATCAGCAAATCACTTCTCCTGTCTAAACCAGGAGGCTGTAGTAAACATGCCTCTACTGATTACACAGGCAGGGGCAATGTCTCAGGTAGGAAGGTCCTGGATCACCACATTTACATTTGGCAAATTAACTACGTTAGTCCCATTATAAATCTAAAACCAGGAAGAGCAAAAATGCCCAATGAAAATAAAAACTGATAAATATGATATCTCCTGTAATCACAATTTAATTTATGAAAGATAAAAACTTAGCTAGCTAGGCATCCTAAATCTTTATTTTTATCCAAAGCTCTTAGCTGGAAAAACATAATTTAGTGTAATACAAATCTAAGAAATTAAACAATTCTAATGTTTCCTTTTCAAGATACAAGTGCTTTTGAACTTCAAACAATGGCTGTCCTCAATAATTTAATTTTAATAATAATTTAATTGTTAGCCATGTACTTCATACTAAGGCTCATTCCCTTAATTAAGCTATTGCCTTGTAAGTAGGGTGACTAGATCCAAGTGTGAAAAATTGGGACGGGATGTGGAGTAATAATATATAAGACAAAACCCCAAACATCAGGACTGTCCCTATAAAATCAGGATATTTGGTCACCCTACTTGTAAGAAATGCTCATATATTCCACTTCCTCCTTCATTCTCCTGTTTAATAAGTCATAACCAGTTATGAGAATAAAGTCACAAACAATTATGACAGCTTAGCGTTATATAGGTGCAAGTCAAGTATTTGACCGCAAGTTTTCTTTAAACAATCTCTATTAAGGGCAAGAGCTACGAAGGAGTTTGACAGGTAATGGATTTACATAGTTAAATTTTTAATTTTGATGGCTGATGAAGACATACCATCTAATGTTTATTTAAAGAATGGAACCACAAACAGTTTCTTTTCAAGGAAACAGAAGAGGGAAATCTTAAATGTTCTTCTGCACCAGCAGCCTTTTGATTTTTGTTGTCAGGCTCCTGGAACCAGCATGATTAACACATTGTCTATTCATCTTTCTGTTCCTCATCAGCCAACAACATCCTGGCTGCAGTCAAGTCTACACTGAAACAATAAGCTAGCCTTAAGGATGTCTTCTCACTAGATATTTAATCTTAAAGGAATCTTAAAAGGAAGAGATTTGTATGAGAATTTCTCACTGCAATGAATTTTTAAAAGAAAGCCTATCATTTTTCATATTGGAAGACGTGCAGCAGCTGAAGGCAGCAGCCTATCCAAGTAAAATAACATGTAGAAATATGAAAAATCATGCATAAACTTTTATTTTTATTTTAAAATGTGAATAAAGGTTTTAATCACAAAATGAATTCTATGTATCTAATACAAAAAAAGTCCACTAAGAGAACAATCCAGTCAACAGTAAGTTGAAAAAGAATTAAAACATGAAACAATAAAGTTCAGAGGTTAGGTTATAGGTGCTCTTGCCGTGGCCTAAGTGTCCTATCCCAACACCTGGCTGCATAATGCTATTTGGTAGATTTAATAATTAACTAAATTATTAAATAAATCATTACATAAATTAAGGTTTAGACACCACCTAATTAACTCTTACAGCATTTAAGTTTACCTTACTCCATGTTACCTCCCTAGATCTTTTGGATACTGAATAGCACATTTTGAAGACACTAGAAATTAGTTTTCCCATTTTGTACATTACTGCTGTTTGTTCAAGTAAGGCAGTCTCCACAAGGAAGAGGAGAAAAAAACACATGAAATAGGTGGTCTACAAATTAACAGCTGGGAACGGTTACTCAGACTTTAAGGTCAGAATGGACCATCAAGATCATCTAGTTCAAAGGTTCCCAACCTGGGAGACGAGACCCCCTGGGGGGGGGGCACCAAAGGTTACAGGGGGTCCGTGAGACTTTAGTAATATTGAGGTCATTTAGCCCTCCTAGCTCCACACTGAGCGCAGCAGCCTTGAGCTCCATACTAGTTGGAGTGGAGGAGCAGCCTACCCACCCCCACACCCACCACCACACTCCCACACCCACCACCACACACACACACACACAGGCCAGATACCCAGCTGGAGAGGAGCAGCCCCAGCCTGTGGGGGCCTGGAGCTAGGACCCACCTCTATTACCCTCAGTCCATGAGGGACAGTACATGAGGGCGTGCAGTGGCGGCTGCGTCAGGGAAGGCTTAGCTTCTTACTCAGGTTAGAGTAATTTCTTCTTCTTCTTCATGTAATTTAGTGTTATTTTTATCATTATATGTGTTTATAGGGGTTATAAGTGTTTATGGCTAGTAAGGGGGCAGGGCTGGGGGATGCATGTTTTACCTAGTGTTAACCAGTGTGACTTTCACTCAAAAAGGTTGGGAATCACTGATCTAGTCTAACCTCCTGCACAGATCCTTGCCCATCCACTCCAGTAATAGACTCAAAGCCTCTGGCTGAGTTACTGAAGGAATTGCAAGCTTCACACATTACACACAGTGCTACAATAAACAACATATTAATATTTCTCAGGAACCTAGAAGCTAACATGTCCATGATTTTGTTTCAACAGGTCACCTCTTTAGCGGAGATCATTTTTGTGATTTTAACATACCACTAGTGTATTGCTGCCATAACCCCATGGGAAACGAACAAAATATTCTAAACTGGAAGAAAGCCATCTTAAGCTAGGAGCATTTAAACATTCTATATATAGTATGAAGAATAAAATGGAAGTTTGTGAATTTTTAATTAATATGGAAAACCACTCATGCCTGAATGCTTTAAGTCACACTGAAGATCTGCATGAAGCCTAGGTAGAATTCATTGCCATGTTTAACTGTTTCTCCTTTAAAAATCAATTAAAACATTTAAAATAAAATGTCCTAATTCTCCAGGTGAACCCAGAAGATGATGTGAATGAAAAGGTGCTGTTCTGAAAGCTTCCATTTTTAAACTTTCCTTTACTGATTTAGGAAGAGAACAGCACGCAGCGCAGAAAAGTGTGTTTTGTGGCAGTAGCTATATCTATTAAACAAACAGATATGTGAACATGAATGAGAAAACCTTAAGACATTGTTTAGTTTAAAATGTACAGCAAGTAAGTTCACTTCAAACCTATTAAGTAGAATTAAGTTGTTCTTATGCTTAGCAAATTTTTGAATTCATACATTTTGTACACACTAATATGCATGTAATGAGAGTTAAGAAAATGTGAGAAAGCACATGAATGCTTTTATCTATAAGCATGTATGGATTTACAGAACAATAGCGTTTACTACTAAACAAAAGACATCCATGCTCCCCAACTGAATATTAATGAAGAGAAAAGCTTCTTACAGGACATCTTAGTTAGAATTTTAGAAAGAATGCCATCTCTGCATGAAACTTATCTGGTCAGTAATCAATTACAGTCCAGCATAAATAATTGTCTATTATTTTAAAAAATCACATCTGCTGTGTTAAGCCTCCTATGACTTTGTACTAAACACACAAAAACATGCCGTTCAATACATTACAACAATAGATCTTGATCATGGGCACTGGGAAATAGGGGCCAAAGAGCCATTACCCCGCTTTTTAAACAGGGGACCATGCCTCCCCCTCACACTTTTGAGAATCTGAACTCAGGATGGGTGCAACAAGGGATTGACCCCTAACTGAGAGCGGGGTAATATAAAAGCAGAGCTCCTTCCCCAATGACATGAGAGAGGGAGTTGTGCCAAAATTTGGGTGAGTGGCATTGTTAACTGGTTTGTCCCCTTTCCTCCCCACATTTTTGCAGTCCTTCTGGCACCCTTGACTGTGATGTGACTGGGCTCAGACTCTAACCCTGTAATTACTGCATTTTATTAATAAATTATCTGAAAGGCTTGGGTTAAACACATTTGTAAACCAATTGTCTCCCAAAATGCTTTCGTGATCTTATATTTGAGAGACTTCAGGAATGACTGTAAAAGCCTGTAAAGTTAGCCACATTAGTTTTTAAAACTTTAGCTGTCGAAGTATAGGAGAACTGTGAACAAATTAGCATGAAAAGATGAAGGTTTTCTGTTTATTTAACCGTTCTGAAATACAATGGATATGGACTTGAGAAACAGACGAGAAAGCTACTGAAACTGAATTCTGACCACATTCTGCTGTCAACAGCTCTTTGTAAAAGTGAAATTGAGGCAGGCACTGTAGTAAAAATGTGCATTTTACCATATAAAACTTGATCTTGTGCAGCAGTATTTTCTAACTATGTGTGAAACCTATCTTAAACTAACGAAGTGTGACAGACTTCTCTAGCAATCAAAATGCTTCGGGGCAGGTTTTTAACTATTCTAAAGCCTGTATTGCATACGACAAAACACTGATTGCTATGAACTGACTCAGGCCTAGTCTACACTTTGAAATCAGGTCAATGGAAGATGGATACCTACATTGACAGAAAAACCCCTTCCATCTATTCCACACTAAGGCATAGCTGCAATGCTGCAACTACACTATTGTAGCATAGACACTGCCTCAGAGGCTCATTAGGGCTTACCTTGGTAACTCACAAGTGGCAAGCAGTGTTCGTTGTCAAGCTCATATCAGTAATGCCTCTACCTCTATACCACACCATCATGTATTTCATATGGATATGTAGTTAGAAAGATCTCAACTGTATTTATAATATGCATATTATTTGTATTACTTTGGCACCTAGGAGCCCTAGGCATGGACAAGGCCCCTACTGTGCTAGTGCTGTACAAATGAAACAAAAAGAGACTGTCCCTGTCCCAACGAGCATGTGTAAGACAAATGGATAGACTGGTGAGTACAAGGAACCAATGAGCCGATATTAGTTAATATGACAGGCCCTGGCCTCAGCACACCACCACTAGCCTAACCACTGTCAAGTCATCGTCAATTTTTTTGTAAGCACCCTGGCAAAGGAGGATTTGAAGGTGGATAATGAAGTAGCTTTGCAGATCTCTACAGGGAGGCACCTCCCAAGTGTATGTAATCAAGTTATCACAACATATGTACTACTAGTGAGCTACAGTGCACAAAAGAAAGCGTCTTGCTTTGGTCTTCAAGAAAGATTGTGTCAGGTCAAACTTAGCGCAATTTAAACTCTGAATTTGAGGCTGTTTTTAGCAGTGCTCAGCCCACAACTGAATTGATTTTCACAACTATTCAGCTTCCATTTTTCCATGGGAGTTGTTGGTTGCCAAAAACTTTTGGTAATCTGGCTCAAGTTTTAATAGTTATCAGTCAACCATAATAATTTCTATACTAACTGAAATATTCTTATATTTCCATTTAATATTAGCAAGGAAACAAAGCATTTTACTTGAAACCTGAAAGGGTTTTAGACCAAACCATTAGGTATCAGTGAAATTCTTCCAATATAAACTTTCATTCCACCTGTATTGCTTTTATACTACAAATTCCTGTAACGGAAACCTGAATTGTAACAATTACATCAGTTACAGAGTTTACACTTCTCCATTTAGCGCAAACAAACTGTCTCACACTTGCACCTGTGTCCCTTGCTCTGCTCTCTGCACACGTGCAGAAAGATGGTTCCAGCAAGTCTTCTTTCCCCACTGCTGCTCCCCTTTTCTTTGGGCATAAACAAGTAAAATGTTGCTGTATAAAAGCATGTGGGTTATACATCTATACATGCTCACAAACTGTGGATGCTTATGTAGGTGTATATAGTGGGTGGCCTTTTCATATACTCTAAGCTTTGACCTAATTCTACTCCTACTCAAGTAAACAGGAGTGTTATACTATTGGAGCAGAATTAGGCCAACATGGAGGGCTAATGAAAATCCCCCTCAGGGTGTGCTACTTAGTATGTACAGTCTAGATATCAGGGGTCAGATAATCTGCCACACCCATCATCCATTGAACACAGTCAGCGCAATACACAAAAGCCAGCTGATGCCTGGATTTACACTGGCTCTAAAGCATGCTGGCTAGCTGTTGCCACCCAGTATCTTCATACAGTAGCAATGTGGCCACATCCATCCTGTCCCTTCTGAGTGGATGAGCTCACATGGAACAAGAACTGTGGGGGCTACTGTATAAGTGTCTTCTATATTAGCTGGGAGTCCCCCCAGGTTACAGGAAACTATAGTTTTCAGCCATTTGCTCTCCCCAAAAGCAAGAGAAACTGACCCCATAACTTTTGCTATAAAATATAGAAATATCAAGTCCACAATCATGCTGTATAAAGGTTCTAACGCACATGAGTCTAGGACATTCACATTAATCATAAGTGGCGAAACCACAAACAAGTTATGCCTGTCAGCCCACGTGGATGCTGTTATGTGTTTTTCTACTACTCTATCCCTTTTAAAAAGCTATTAACCAATTTTTAAAATGCTATGGAATATTCATATATCCCCAGCAATTCTATCTATAGGCATGTAATGGGGTGTACTGGGCCCCTTGAAGCCTGGTGCTGGAGGCCTCGTGGTCCTACCACACCCCACCCTAGAAAAGGAATAGTAAAGGTGGGTCCTCCAGGCCTGCTTAGGAAGTCTGCAGGGAAGTAGCCAATCAGGGTGCAGCAGGCTTGATTAAAAGGAGCTACTGGGCCTGACACCAGAGCAGTTCAGTTACTAGCTGAGACCAGATGAGTGAAGGACTAAAAGATGGTGAAACTCCATAGGTCAAGAGGCTGGGGAGAAATCCTGCTCAAGCACAGACAGGACTGGGAGGCTCTCCAAGCACAGAGGCCAGGGAGGGAGAACCCTGATTAAAAAAGGGGATAGAGACTGTTACAAGCTCTCCAAGCAAAGAGGCCTGAGAGAAAACCGTCAAGTCAGGACAGAGATGTAGAAACATTCCAGGCAAGCAAGCCTGGGAGATACTCTGCCTTAACAGGGAGACAGAGAATCCAGGAAGGGGATGGGACAGAGGGGGAAGTAACCCAGAGAATGCAGTAGCAGCAGCAGCTATTAAAGAAAGCAGCACGTGGCTGCTATTTATGGGGTCCCTGAGTAAGGGAGCCGAAGTAGTGGGCAAGTCTGAGTCCTCCATCCCCCCACACCAGCCAAGTGGCCGAAGCCCCAAGAAGGGCATAAAACTCAACACTAAAAGCCCAAGAAAGGAGCCAGAATTTAAAGAGGCCCAGAAACAGAGCTGAAGACCATGGAGAGGACCAACCATTTGTTGGACTGTTACACCAGAAGGGTTTATTTATCCATTTTAGACTGAGTGTGACTTAGCCAGAGTCCAAGCCACTGAAGACCTACCTGACAAAGGGAATAGCTGACAAGGGGCACCACAAGCAGAGTGTGCATGCAGGTTCGCACTCAACCAACAGGAGGCGCTCACACCCTGATGATGATGGACACAGTAGCACACCCTGAATATAATGCAGATTGAGCATACTACTCTGTCTAGGTCCAGGGAGGCACTTGAATAGTTTGTCTGGGGCTGACCAAGTAGGACTAAGACCCACCACTCCATTTTCCCTGCCAGATCCGCAGGAGTATTAGTTGGCTGGAAAGCAAATGCAGCTGACATGTCTAAAAAGGGTGAAGAAAATAGTAGCAGAGTGGGAGACGATCTGAACTCAGCCAAAAGGAGACTGTTGGCCGGTTTTGATGGAAAAGGGCAAATCTGCAATTTTTAACTTGTTATAAGTTGAAAAGTTTCTTATGGATCTGTACAAGTATCAGAAAACTTGCTTATTCTATGAGCTACTCAACCTCCCAGAGAGGAAATGTCTACCTTGTGACATTATACATTATGCAGTTTCAGTCAAAGCCACTGAGATCCTCAGAGTTCTTTTGCTGATTTAAGTTCAGCTGTTGAATTTTTTTTGTAAGTTATTCTAAATCAACATGCTTCATTTAATTTAAATACATTTCAAACAAGAAAAAATACTTATGAAAAGCAGAAGACACTTTTTAAAAAATGAAAACATGCTTGCCTTCACTAACTACGGAGACCACTTCTTCCATCCACCTTTTAGATAAATGTTACAAACCAGTGCACATTTTCTTCCTCTTATGAATAGACCAGCTTACAAATTGTCAAAATTATGTTCTTCATTAGCTTAGCTTTATTTTACTACAGACCACGGACCAATAATATTAATATGTGAATAGACAGACTGCAGAAATTAAGACTGATACCCATGTGGTATCAGTATTAAACCATATCCTTTTTCTGGCCCAGTCTGTAGCATTTTAAAATCACTGTACTGCCTGGAATGGGAGCACAGAGTAATGCTGTAACCACCACACCATATGAAAACACATCATTACTTCAATGACTTCAGTTTTCACTAACCTTGACAGCCCCAAGGTTACACCTAAACCTAGGCCTTCTAGTGTACATGATGTCAGAAAAGCATAGCACTGAGCCACGTTCCCCCTCAGCCACCAAAACGTTTCCCATTTAATTCCATCAACATGCTAAGTGGGATATTTAGCACAATTTTCTTACATTTTAAAAAACTGATTGGAAAATTCACTTCCTTGCTTTTGCTGTTTTAGTTCCAAGGCTAAGCAATCCCAGCTGTCCAGGAAATACCATTGTAATGAACACATTTAACATGGAAGAATCAATCGGGACTTCTGTCAAAGGTTTCACATACTGTGAACAGGCCCAGAAATCAAAATGCTACATTAGAAAAATTCTATGCTTATGAAGTAAAGATTCTCTCAACCCTCTTTTATGACTTTATCACATTCAAAATTGAAGCACAGAACTATGTATGTAGATATAAATCACATGAATAAGAATAGGAAAGAACTGTCAAAGCGAATCAGGCTGACTTCGCAATGGTAGACACAGGAGATTAAAAGAAATAACCCTGTATCACTGACTGTCTCTACACTGCTTTTGGTGCAGAGCAAATTAAAGTAAGTAGTACTAAGTGACGGTCAGGAAAAACGTTTGAAATCAAAGTAAAAAGCCATTCTAATTGAAAAAATTCTATTTTTCCAAATGAAAAATAACTACTCATTTTGCCATGCATTTTTGGTAATGTTTCTTTAACCTTGATATCCCATCACAATATTGTAGTTAGAAGGCTACTTCACCCTACTTCATCCCAGGGGCTGGCGGGTTGGCTCCCCTCACCTTTTCTACTTGGCTGATTAACAGAATTCTCAACTGCGTAAGAAAATCATGCCTATAGTTGCTACATAGTGGATTAGATATGAACACTATGTTCAATAATTTCCTCAGGACAGCAATATTCTTTACCTAGCATCTTAGTCACTACTGCAGAGACCCAGAAAGGAAAGCCCAGGAGTACCAGTAGCATTGCATCTATACATCCTGGCATAACTCTGCTTTCTTACTTGGGCATTAAGAGAATTTTAACTTGTAAGTGCAGATATGTGGTCTCTCTTCCTTGAAAAACCTTAGGTTAGATCTTAACTCCATGTACACAATTTCCTCCCCACCACCCACTACAAGTCATGCAGGGCAAGATTTTTAAAAGCATTTAGATGTTGTGGCACTCAGCATTGCAATGTCTAACTGATTTAGGAGCCTAAATCTCATTTTCAAAGGGCATTTAGGCACTTTGGAGCCAAGACTAGGCGCCGAAGTGCCTAAATCTCGACAAAGAAATTTAGGTTCCTAAATCAGTTAGACATTGCACTGCTGTGTGCCACAACATATATATGCCTTTAAAATTCTGGGCATCAAATCCTTACAACATTCATGAACAAGTACTTCGAAAAAATTCATGCAAATCTGCAATTCAAGTATTTAAGCACACACATTTGTAAAAGCAATGCAGAAAAGATTGCTATTATGATCCTGGGTCTTGGGGTTAGATCACCCTGGTGGTTCCTTCTAACACTATGATTCTATAATGCCATTTCTGTGAACTTTTCAATTTGTTAATTAGAGAAACTTAAAATTCCCTTTACTAATTCTGTGTTCTCCTATCTTCCCCTTTCCTCCCTCACTGTCAACTGCATTACATTGTCATCCTTTTCAGGCAGGCTAGAATTAGCATGTTTTCTCATTATCTGGCACTTTCCAGTCTTTGTTCACTAGCAGAAGCGCTTACAGTGCTTACTCTACTACTTAGTAAGATTGCCTTGCAAGGGTGCGGTTTCATTTGAAAGCTGCCTTATGTCTCACAGAAGAAGTCAAAACACCAAGACCACAAGAACCCTTGGCCAAAACAGACAAGAATCTACCAGTTCAATCAATATGGTTCAGTTAATCTAATGAACAAGGTATGGTACATAACATGGTTTAACAATCCAGTATTTGCAAATTAGAAAAAAGCAGTATTTAAGAGAAAGAAGTACTCCATGGTTCTATGTCTGTTCTGGCCATCAACTGCATGTCCTTGGTCACCTATGTCATCAGAACATTGCAAAGCTTACTGTATATGAGGCAGTAAGAACATTAGGTGACAGATAATACAAAAAAGTGAAGTTGCTATAACTAGTCAGTAAAAAACACTAAGTACAATCAGGGCCACCCAGAGAGGAGAGTGCGCAAAAAAGGGAGTTTGCTCTAGGCCTCCACTTGAGAGGGCTCACAAACCAATTGTAACCAAAAATGCAGGGTCTCACCGTTACTGAGGTTTGGCTCAGTGGCCTCTCCGTTATGACAAAAGGGCAGCTGGGTTAAACCTAAGCGGCACTGCAACCCCTCAATGCCACTCACTGAAACGTTGCAATGGATGAGCAACCAGGCCAAACCTGAGTGGCATTGTAATGATCAAAGAGGAGATCCAGGCCCAGTCCCTCAGGAGAGGAGCCAAGATGCTTCTGCAGGACAAGTGCTGTGCAAGGTCACTCTCTAGCCCACCCTCCCTCTCCTAAGACGTCCCCTCAGTGGTAATTTTTTTTGGCAGGGTGGGGTCAAGGGACTCCGTTTCAGATTTTGCCCCAGACCCCCTAAAACCTCTTGGCAACCATGAGTAAAATAGAAGAGAAACCACAAATACCTGAAAGTGTGACAGCTTGGAATCAAGATGCAAGTATAGTTGAGCTAACTACAACTAAGAGTCTTAGTCCAGAAATCCTACCATCAAGACTCACTGTATGACCTTGGGCAACTCATTGAACCTCTGTACCTCAGTTACTCCATTTGCATAATAGGAGTAATGTTTAACCAGTTCTGTAAAGTGTTTTGAAGTCAGAAGATTGAGAAGTGCTATTACGGAGCAACCCTACAACAATTCAGTAGCTGAATAAAATTTCAGTATGCAACGTTCAGGTACGGTGAGTGTGACAGTGGTACTACATTCATTTCAATTTTTCAAGACATTATTCTAGACCTCGATAAAGAATTAATAAAATCTGTTGTTAGTTACTAAGTCTCAAAGACTCAAATAGTGAACTAGTTAAATATCGCACACATACAACAACTTTACTGTGAGTTCTTCACTAGTTGCCCTTCATAAATTCATAGTATAAAAGCAAAATACTTACCAGATTTGAGCTAGATTTCTTGGAAATTTCCTTTCCCCCCCCCCAAAAAAATATTACATCACTTCGACTGTGTAATAGCAACTCCTTAGCTACATATAACTGCAGGTCAATTCAGATATGATCACCAGGGATATGCTGACATTTTCATAAGCAATAAAAAATGGCCTCTTTCCAAGTAGTTAGTGATCTATTCTTTGTTCAATGCTGGATGTTACATGTATGAAGCAAGGAGGATGGGGATACACCTCTTTAGCTTTTATGTTTTATCTAGCAACACTTTCAGTATCTTTAAAGTTGATCTAGGGAAGCTACAAACTAGTTTGTAAGATGTAATGCAGAATATTTTATTTCAGTAGGCTTGAAGACCAGCTTTAGAAAGGCTCAGATCATACATATTTCATTAGCACTGCTTTGCATCCACCACAGAGAGGAAAGCAATTCTCAGTACTTCTTGAGCATCTTATTGCGTGTGCACATGCATGCACATGGAGCAGCAACTGAGAGAACAAGTGCAATGGCACCGATGCTGTCTATTACCATTACCACTCTATTCAACATAGTTCAGGAAAGGGTATTTATAAATAAATTTCTGGCATAATTATAAAAATTTACTTCACATCTATTCTACATTTTAAGAAAATGTTTCAGCTGTAACACCATACAGATATATTCTCATCACATTTCCTCCCTGGTTATCCAGGTTTGCATATATCTCATTGTATCAGTTGAAATTTTAATGAAAAAAAAATCTTAAACTGACATTTCACACTGAAGATAACCTTTCTGCATAAGTTACTGCTTTTGTACCTTACAAATGAATACAGGAATTATGGGGAAAAGCCACAGTTCACAGGACTATATTAAAAGTGGAAAAAATGGCTATTCCTAGGGTGTTCATTAAGTTAGTTCTAGAGTTTTCCTTTTTTCTAAAATGGCTGCACTTAAGGAATTGAACTGGAAAATTTGATTCAACAAAAAGGCCAGAACTTTAATTGCTGCGGAATTAGTACTACCTTATTTTTAAAAATCCAGTGGAATGCTTCCAGTGTAAATCTGTCAATTACTTCACATAAATTTTATGTTACAAACTTCTAACAGATGTTAGAAAGAGACAACATTATTAATTAAATTAGTACAGGCACTATAATGAGACCCTTATGTTGACATTTCATTCTAGAATGCTCATAGCATCTGCAACTATTGTGCAATCTGATTTAAAAGTTCTCATAGCTCCACTCTACGTAAGGTGATTGAGCTTTTCTGTTTCGGAGGAACACCGCGAAGATTTTCAGTAAGTATGCCTGCAAGAAAACAAAGAACAAAGGAAAGAAAGAGACAGGAAGACAGATGAGCTCCCTTCTTCCCCACAAAACACACTTGTGCTATGTGAAGTCTTGCATAAGGAATCAGCAGAGCTTTCTCACTATTGAGTAACTTGACCTGAACACAGGTATATCCAACTCTTAACTTTTGCTAGAATTTTAACCCGTTACCCTACCTTCAAGCCAAACTCAGCTTTGAAAAGCAGAGGGTAGCAGCAGCATTTTTTTTTAAAGGGGCAGGGTATTTAAGTGTTGAATAATGCACTAGTAACTACCCAACTACACAGCTTTTTTAACTCTCTCAAAGGCACTGTGTTTGGAAACATACTGTAAAAGCACTGCTTTCAAAGGATGCAAGATATCTAACTTCTACATCTGCTCTGTCAAACAAGTTAATGCTGTGGGTAATGGTAAGGGGTTAAGTGAAGAAAAGGCAGGGCAAAGCATGTCAGACTCTCCTTGGGCTGGGAACTCCAGCAGCACTGGAAATGCTAGTAGTGCGCAATAGGATGTATTAATATATTCATAATTCAGGTGATAAGGAAATACTTGGCAATGTTCAGAATAGGAAAGGAAATTAGTGGAACAGGACTAAGATGTTAATTCTGATAAGCAAAGAATGAGCCAGAACACTACAAGAAGAGAATAGACCATATAAATGGGGACTCATATGCCTGGCATGGGACAGTGGGGTCAGGCTGGCAGCATGGGCTAAGCCTCTCTGCTGCATTATTGTAATAAGGGTGGTAGGCTGGGTTAGGAGACCAACATGCACATACTCCAAATGTAGATGCAGCACTACATGATTCTCCGGCTGCCCTAAAAGGGAGAGAGGTAGGGGGGTCAACAGATTCTAACTACTCCAGACAGTTCATTTAAAGTTCCAGCAGTAAATTTTAACTCAAACTCTGTTGAACACTAACAAGTCTAGAGATGCCCTTTCAGATGGATACTAAGTGAGCAGGGGTCAAAGTGCAGTACTACTGCAGTCCAGCAGAAGGCATCTGAACTCACAAAAGAAAAGTTAAAAAACAAAGCTGCCTCCAGAATGGTGGAATGAGCAGGTCTAACCCACAAGTCATTTCTTGCCTAGGTATGAATATCCAGCTTTAATACTCAATGGTTTTAGCGCATGGACACTTGCAGTTTTGTCAGCTGTGTATTTTCAGGTTTGGATGTAGACACTTATAGCCCAACCATAGCAGATATTCCTAAGGTGGTTTGTTAATTGAGTCACCCACATCTATGAAACATACATTATGTTTCAGTGTTGAAGTTTATTCCGTTATACTTTCTCCTACAAATTCAGTTCTGCAAGAATTCCATCGTAATGTGTGAAAGCTGCATATAATATTTTCCCATTACCTAATCCCCAAGAGGCAATCAACAGCCACCTACTTTGTCAAGTACCATCAGTAAGCTGGCCAGCAGCAGCGGAACAGCCCTCTATTTGTGCAATACACACACTAACTGCAACAGAGAAAGCATCAACTCATACGTCCTCTATTTTTCTGCATAATGTAACAACTAGTCAGTAAGATTTCATGACTCAAGTGGTAAAACCAGTTACTGATCTTGCTTCATGTCCCCACACCCACATTTATTTGATGTAATGAATTATGCTCAACAATTTAAAAGTCTAATATTGATCTAATTTTCTCCAAGTACTATTGGCAACAAAATTACAGTCCATTTCGATGACCTTCCTTAGTTTAAAAATGTTTTTGCTCAGCTCATTTCCCTCTTCATGAAGCAAAGAAACATTGCTTTAATACTCCAATTTTTGCCACAAGTTTACAGTCAATGGAAAATTACCAAGCTATTTAAAGTTTTTTGCTGATATATGAGTGAAAGTAAACTGGTTTACTGTAGTATGTCCAAGGTCTGCTGAGTAAAGTTCAGTAACTAAAAAGCTCTTTTCCCTACCAATGGAAGTTAACTAATCCAAAAATGTCAGAGTTCATCATTCCTGTTGTCATATCCAGTCCTTCCCTGTTAAAGAATGGCATGCAATCAGTCTCAAGTCATTTTCTCTCTTCCTTAGCATCTTTTTTAAATGGCTGAAGTACTGTTTTTCTAGCCGTTTATCTCCTCTGTGGCCTAGACGGCCTTTGTCAGGAGTGCTGGATGGTGCACCTGAAGGGACAGGTATAATCAACAGAAAGATCCAGAACAGGCAATCTCTGGTTGTCAACAACAGAGTCAGGAGATGTAAAGTAGTCAAACCTTTCCAGAAAGGGGATTTACATTTTTCTGGATTGAGCTGCTTCCTCTGGTAACCTTTTATGCACTTGCACCGAGAGCTTGTTTGAAGTTTCCAGCGCTGAGCTGACCAATAGGCTTAGAGAGTGTTCAAGCAGTCCCTACTTTATTGAAGCATGTCCTTTGTCTAGAATAGTGTCACCAAAAAGGAAGTAATGGTAGAGCCAGTGGGTTTTTTTGGGTTTCACATAAAAAGGGAAAAACACTAAAGCACTTAGGCATGCTGGGACCACTTTCTAAGGCAAAGCCCAACCTGTGTCAGGGAGTATTCAAGCAGTGCTGCCTGATGAACACTGATATAAATTATGAGTAATGGCAAGGGAAAAATCGCAGGTAAGTCCTCAAAATAAAGGGACATGATGTATGATTTTTCTAATTAAGTCAACAATGTTGACAGAAGAGCTAAGAAAATTTGCAAAAATGCCTAAACTTGATTTGACACTTGCTAAAACCATTTATTTCTTCGCTTGTGATACTAGCTTTCATCTGCAAATCTTTCCCAACTGTACTTGTTTCTGCCCTCTACAGAACACAGCTGTTCACATTCTGATGTTCCACAACTCTTAACTATTAAAGGTAAACAGCATTAATGGGTTTGATGCTTAGTGATAGTTTTCCAAGACAGAGACACAAAACATGTCTTCACACTTCCTCCCTTGGAGACCAAATAATTTATACAAGTATAAAAACTGGGACTACCATCACAACTCACCCATGTTCAATAATATTCTATGCCAACCTCTTCTTATGCACAGTTCCCAGTGCTACTTACTGATGACATTTTAAAAGACTGCCTTCAGAACTAATCTAAATTGCTATGTGTATGAAATGAAGTTACTTGTTTTGTCCTTTCACTTTATTAAAATTTATTTCAAAAGGCACAAATTTCAACAAGTTACTCATGCGTTTTGATCATTTAGACTTTAAACAGTTGCAGTGCTGTTCTGCTGCAAGAATCTTCATTTGACTTGATGAAAATCACATACAGCATTTGTTTGGTGCAAAATGCTTGATCCAAAAAGAAAGTTGATCTTGGAATTTGTTAACACTGGACCTTAGTATGGGTCAGGCTTAGTTAAAGAGCATCTTGTGGGTCCTGAGAAGTGCAAGGGACTAAAGCAAAGGCTATTTTTGAAGTCCAGAAATAGATGGTTGCCTTTTTTAAAAGTTAAAATCCATCTTAACAGCAGAAAGAAACATAACAACTGGGTGTCTGTGGCTTTTGTTCTTCATGATGGAAAAAAAAGACCTGAAAAGTTTTTGGCAAACAGGTTTCCTTTTTTTAAAGCTTTGTACATTATCGTTGTGTTTATCTTGAAAGACTATGGATGACAGTGACTAAGAGACATAGGCACAGGTCCATTCACTTTCAATGGGACTTGTGCTCCTAAATCTCCAAGAAGCACATCTGAAAATCCCATCCTAAAGAACTTGTGAAATACAATACAACGACAAGCAGCAAAAAAATTGATAGCTGAGCAACTCTGGGGAGGGAGGGACACACAGGTTAATCAGACAGTTTTGTTAACAGTATTTGACCCCAGTGACTATGATTTTACAAAGAGATGCATATTTGATTCAACACATCTGCCTTTTAAATTACAACGCAAGTCTCCAAGGATGTCCTCCATTAAAACTAGAATACCTGACTGGCGTTTCTGGTACGTCAAATAAAGTTCTTTTTAACAAAAAGTCAGGACTTTTTTTTGGCACCTATGAAAGGCACAAACCCAAGTTTCAAAATATCCTCTGCAGGTCACCTTTAAATGGTAAGCTTGGAGTCAATGTGCATTTGCCAAGGTACAGTGTATGTACCTAAAGAACCATATTAGCAAGTCCTCCCAAGCTATCCCACAAGACATACCATAATCTCAGTAAAGCAAATAATTACAAAGAGGTTACTTCCAAACAAAGTATGCAATGCAGGTTAATGTAAAACGTGTCAGCAATAGGTGTGAAGAGTTCCTTTGCCCTATTTCACAGTTCCACACTTTGCCAATCACCTCAACTAGTTCTTGATCGGTAGTGAAGTTGCTTTTGACACAGTTGTGTGAAAAGTGTTATGTAGTTTAACCAGTGTTACATTAAACTGTATTCTGCATGAGTGTGGTTCCAGATGCTCTTATAGGCATTCTAGCATTTATGCTTTTACACACCATGTTTAGTACAGATGTGGTTAAAGTATATTAAGCTCAGTTTCTTCTTTATAGGGATGGGTTTTTTTTTTTTAATGCTAGTGTCTCATAATATGCAAAGCTTTCTGTAAACCATGACTAAAATGTCTTTTCTTAGACTGTGCACTAAAGGCTTCAAATATCACTAGTGAGTTGCTCTCATTCGGTGATTTATTTCTCTGCAGTATGAAGGAAGTAACCCTTTAGAATGTAATACTTCTGCCTGAGAACACCACACTAGCCAGCAGGCTAGACTGCTCTAAAGAGTAAAAGTAATTCAGAGAATGAAATGTTGCATTCCACATTAATATTTAATATGTACTATGTTGAGGGGGAGGGTCTGTCTAGACATTGCAAGAAAATGGACAACTAGAAACGGAAAATGGCTGTCAGAAGTTGTAAATGGTATGCCACTCAGAAGACAACCACACCAGGCCTCTGAAACTCGTATTACTTATATGCCCCAGAGCAAGTGTTTTAAAACTCCACTATTCAGAATGATGGCTTAATTCCATATTAGAATAATCACTGATAAATTAGGTATGTTCTTGAGTAAAGATACTTCCAGATCACACGTAATGTAGAGAACATACCTTTTAATACAACCTTAGTTAAATCTCAGCATTTTAAAATCATTATGTTGTTTTTGTATTATAATAAAAAAATCTAGTTCACTTATGTATGTTACATTTTTCTCAATTTGGAAAATGAAAGGTAATATTTAGCTACCCATAATATTTTCTTATCTAGTGATCAATGACCTGTTACAACTGAGTTATTCCTTGTCATCTTCCAAGCATGGAGACTTCTCATTTTTTTTCATTCAAATAACTCTTCTCTGGCTTCACAATGTAATGCTTGCAGATGGAGCAGTTCAGAAAACAGAGCATCTCTGGGTATGTCTACACTACATTAAAACATCCATGGACTGGCCCATGTCAGCTGACTTGGACTTGCAGGGCAATAAAATGGCAGTATAGATTCCCCTCTCCCCTCACAGGGCCCCAGGTGCCAGGCTCCACCCAAGCTTAAACATCTACACTGCAATTTTATAGCCCCACAGTCCAAGCCCAAGTCAGCTGACACAGGCCAGCTGCAGATGTTTTATTGCAATGTAGAGATACCCCCTTAAGTCCCATTTCACTGCCCAAACTAATTTCTGATTAACTATCTCCAGACAGGATAGTTGCTTGATCTATTTGTTGTATAAAAAAAGAAAGTTACTCTAGGAATTTGTTCTGATGAGCTTCCTGGGACTACCATTTGACTTGAAGTGAATGGGGCCTACCCTAGCTCCCTCAAGATTGCAGAAATTCTGGTTCCTGATTCTGGAAATTCCACTGATAATGAGGAACATCTGTAGACTACAGAAGTACATCAGTGCCATGGAACAGTTTCCGCATCCAGTCACTGTCATACACACTAATGGGAAGACAAATACTTCGAATTCCTAGAATAGTGCTATCTTCCCTTTTGGCAACAGGACTAAAACAGTGAGACAGAATGCCCAAAGCTAGCCCAGATGCTGAAAGAGCACTAAGAAATACTTCTGAAAAAAGATGAAGCCTAAGACTTGAGATATTGAAATGTCCCATCAGTGTGTACAAATAATCTTAGACTGAGAGACTTAAAACTTTAAAGCCAGAAGGGACCATTCATGATCATCTAGTTTGATTTCCTGCTCATTGCAAGCCACATAACCTTGCCCTCCTGTACTAGACACTGGCTGAGTTACTGAAGTCCTCAAATCATGATTTAAAGATTTAAAGTTACAGAGAATCACCATTTACACCTGCAAGTGACCAGTGACCCGCACTGCAGAGCAAGGCAGAAAAACCCAGGGTCTCTGCCAATCTGATCCAGGGGGAAATTCCTTCCCAACTTCAAATAAGGTGGTCATAGTGGGACCCTAAGCATGTGGGCAAGACCCACCAGCCAGACACCTAGGAAAGAATTCTTTGTATTAACGCAGAGCCTTCCTCATCTAGTGTCCCGTCATTGGCCTTTGGATATATTTGCTACTGGCAACTGCAGATCGGCTAACATACCATTATAGGTAGTCTCATCCTGCCATCCCCTACATAAATTTATCAAGCTCAGTCTTGAAAGCAGTTAGGTAGTTAGGTTTTTTGCTCTTACTGGGTAGGCTATCAGCAAGCCCTTTATGACCTTCTTGACAGATTGGCCATCAGAAATAAAATCTGACTGGTGAAAAAACAAGGAACAAGAGATAAACTGAAAAGCCACTGCATGGAATTGGTAATGTGTCCACAGGTTGGAGAAGTGCATACAAGATGGGTGGAACAGGCCAACTGGCACATATAGACTAGCTTCCTTGTACGACAGTGAAAATCCTGAGATCTATGTCAAAGATTCAGACTCCATGCAGAAATGGGCCTTGCACAATATTAGTCAGGAGAGAATAAGTACTGGGTAAAATTCACAGTATGAGCAAACTAGACTTTATCCAACATCTCCAGGATGAACACTGCTGTCAAGCTCAATAAAGTAGAAGACTAGGCCAAACTAGCGCACACAAAGGGATACCTAAAGACAAAGAGTATCTGCTCCTCTGCCTACAGATTCCTGCTGTTTTCATGATCTACTGACAGGCCAGCAGTATGAAGTAGGCTGCTCCACCACACAGCTCTTCTTTAAAAGGCAAGCTTGGTTAGACCACACTAACTTAAAGGAAGCCAAACAAAAACAGAAGGACAACTGACAAGAACTGAGGGAATACTGATTTTCAGTTCACTGTCATTCCAAGAACATTTTTTTAAACATTAGTTCAGGTCAAACCGAAACAAAAACCCCAAATTTTTCTTTCAGGGCATTTGTGCCTTGAAAAAATAAAATAAACTAAAAAAAAAAAAAAAAAAAAAGGAAATGAAAGGCTGGAGTCACAAGACATCCTGAGGCTGTGGCAGTGGCTCCTTGCCTTCACTTTTAGTCAGATGGTTTTAACCTTCACCTGGGATATGGGAATCCTGGGTTCATTTCTGCCTTCTGCCGGATGTGGAAGAGAATTCAGAACAGGACCTTCACCTCCCAGAGAAGTGCCCTAACCATTTAGCTATCAGGTATTTTGGGGTGGGTCTGTTTAATTTTCTCCTGTTGAAGCTGCTCCACTTTATACAAAATATGTGAACAGTCATTGGGCCTGAGAGAAAGACAATAGCCCAGTAGTTAGGGCATTCTCCTGAAAGGTAAGAGATCCAGGTTCACATCCCCACTCCTGTGACTATACACAGTGGGTACCGCAGGTGAATACCCTAGCCACTGGGCTAAGCATTATAAGACTCCCAGCACCTCCTCCCATTTTGTACATCTAGCCCAAACACTAAAAAGGACTGTTTCAGAAATGTCAACACAAATCACTGACATTTCTGAAATTCCCTCCTTTTCGGTTTGATCAAAGATATTTGCCAAAATATACAAGATTCGTGGATAGTTTCTACTGACCCAAAAACACATTTTTCAGTGAATGAACTATTAATCCAAAAAATTTCATCCAGCTCTGCTGACACTGCTAGGCTAGCAGCAGGGACTAGACTCCTCTGCTAAATCCCTGAAGAAGAAAAAAACCCAATATGGAGCAGTAAAATCAAGAACTGACTAGGCTATGCTGGAGGGAGCCAAAGAAAGAGATTCAACTGTCATGCACCATGAACTTCTCTCTGAGGGAGCTGAGAACAGAATTAGCATATGGAGTCCCCAGGCTTCCCCAAAGTAACAGCAATTGGTACCAAATAAGGGGAATCTGAGCCATTCAAGTGGTTGATTTGGTGTCAACTGTAGTTCCTGTGTCAGATCTGCCCTTTGACAGAGGAAACTTGACACCAATGGGGTAAGGGCTCAAGAAACTCACCACAACAAGAATTGGATACAGTCTCAGTGCAACTGGGGAGAAAGAATCTGATTACAGAGGCAACCTGAAAAGAAGTGGCAGATCCTATATGCAGTGGGTTTTTTGTGCCATGTGATTTAGCAGCCTCTTGGATACTGTATTTCACACCACACTCCATAAAAGGGAAGGCCAACTGGCTTGTTATGTCCCAAATGCCAAGTCCTGCTGCTGAATTTCCACCCCAAGCAGCTCAAGGATTGCCTACCACTTTAGGAAGACAGTGCAATATTGCTCAGAGGAAAGGCAGGAAGCCCTTTGATCTTAGTTGGACCTGCTGCATTGCTGTTTTCTCCTCATTTTTTTCCCTGAGGATTTTGTACTCAAGAATCCTCTCCCTTCCAGAGGGAACAAGTTGAAGGCAAAATAAAATCCAAACGTAATGGAAATAAGTTGCTGTCTGAAGAGAAAAAGGTGAGTGAGAAACTGCCACCTTTAAGTGGAAGTGAAGTATTAGGGAGTTAGAGAGGCAGTCAGTTCTCTGAACAGGTCTATTATCTGTATTGTGAACACAATGGGTTTTTGTTTGTTTGTTTGTTTGTTAAAAAGGAGGAGGCCCCTCATGCTTAAAAGATGAGGAAGAACCCAATTGTAAAGGAACATGGAACACCAGGTGACAATTAGGGAGAAACTCAACTAACTCATTTTCTTATGGTCAGTTTCTAGATCATCTGACACATTTTCTTTCTCATGCATAATGATGAAAAATTTCTTTTGAGCGAACGTATCAGGGATGCTCTAGATAATACTTAATCCTCCCTTGAGCGCAGGGGGACTGGATTAGAAGACCTCTCGAGGTCCCTTCCAGTCCTACAGTTCTATGAGGCTACATTTACACTGTAAAGCAGTGGTTCCCAAACTGTGATTGAGATACGCATACCACCAGTGGTACGCAGACCACCTCCCAATGGTATGCGTCCACTGACTAATTAAGGCCAGCAGTCGACAGGAGATATGCAAGCTATGTAAAGATCTCCCGTCGACTTCCTAAATTCTAATGAGCGCAGCGTTCCCACTACGCTGCACCAACAGGAAATGCCCTCCAAACAATTAGGTTTTAAGACAGTTTTCATATATAGTCTGTTTATAAAATACTGGCAGTGGTACTACAGGTGGTGGCATTTTATGTTGGTGGTGCGCAACATGGTAGAGTTTGGGAACTGCTGCTATAAAGCAATAGGGCTTGAACTCGAGATCCACGGTCTGTAACTAACCCTGTTCAGATGGTCAGAAATTGTACATCAAAATTGTAGATATAATCATCTAAGCAGTTTCTTGTAACAGAACTCAAACTTCTTCAGTTGCAAAGCAGAGTTTTTCAAAATCACTTTCTTCACTAGTTTATCAAAATAAAGGAAACTGTTACGGAAAGAAGAAGATAAAAGCAGCTGAACACATACCAACAACCCTTAATAGCATTTTTGTTCCTCCAGTAGCATTCAGGATGGCGTAAGTGCTTCCCAAACAGAAAACGCATAGTGTTCCCTGAAAATCTAAGGAAGTCATAAAAGGTTGAGCTACGGTCAGCACCAGTCACTTAAGGAAGGGTATAAATAGCCGATACTGGTAAAATATAAACCCTTTTTTATTCTACAAATTAAGTTGTTAAGGCAATAATTTGTCAAGAATTTTCATATCAAAGAATCACTAACGTTTAGTAGACATCAATTTTTTTTTCAATTTAAGACCAATTTTCAGGTATCTTTCAACTAGCACAAGCTTTACATTCTTACCATAAAATACTTTTGTTCACCCTTAGGTTTCTTTTTGGACTGGTCTTCAAAAAGCATAATAGAGGAAGCAGTCTTGTACAAGGGTCATGCACAACAGTACAACAATATTGGTGCACGATTCCCACTATTATGGAAGCATCTCTCTGAACAACCTGAAGTAGCAGTAGGAAAATATTGTTCAGTTCATGCAATATAGCCTTTCACTCTGAAAATGTAGTTCCTAGTAAAGGCTTATAGAAAGTAAGTTGTTTAATTTCTCTTTAATAGGTTTTCTTCAAACTAGACTATTTTGACTGTATCCTCCCAGAAGCCAGACAGCTTTCAGTACCAGTTTATGGCCCAGGAGCCAAATTACTCACTCACAAAAATTAAAAGTTTAATATTGAGCAGTTCCCAAATTTAGCTGTCACAAAAGTTTAGAAGGAACTCAAAGGGCCACAAACTTCCTGGCAGAGCAGCTAAGCACTGTGAAAGCAGAAACACCAGGGAGAAGGGCATTTACAAAACTCACCTTCTGTTATTTAGACATCCCCACCCCCTCAAGATGTTTTCTGTTGGCCCCCCATCCTCTCTTACATAAGATTGTGTGAGACTAGGCAATGAGTTCCTAGATGAGCACCACTGGTGATTAATGCATGCTGCAACACCTGAAAACCCAACTGGCTTTTGGACAAGCAGGTATGTCAGCATTGCAATATAAACCCAGGGTTGAAACTCAGGCTCAAGCCTAATCCCCCTTCCATCTACACACAAATTGCACCAACTGAGGGCTCAGATGAAGGTTCCCGGGACCCCATGGGGATGGAAGGTCCAAGATTCAGTGAAGCTGGGATCCAGACTTCAAGTCCTATTGCTCTGCAGTGTAGATGCAGCCTCACCAAACCTTTGCTCTGGGAATCTGCCATAAGTATACCAAAACTTCATGGGCTGACTTTCTTTGTCCTCTGGATAGTCAAGTTTTCCCATTCTGCACCACGAACTAAGGGCTAGAGCAGCCACATTTCGGTAGGGTGTTAGGAAGTCTGGGATATGGGTGGTTGGACTCAAGGCCATATAGACTGTGGACACTGCAGCCACAAGTTGGAGCCCAAGGTTCAACAGTTCCTGACCTGGGTTACTTGTGAGTGTAGACACTCACATCCTACCTTAAACCCAGGTTCTGCTAACTCGAGTTCTACTAACCGTGCGCGTAACATTGCAAAGACGACCTACCCAGTGTTCCTAGCCATAATCTGACAACTGTCAGAGGCAGTTGTCTTTTTCCTCATTTTTGAATGGATGCAACAATTACCATAATTAGCAAAGAAGAGTATGATCTCATGGTGGAACAGTGGGAGGTTAAAATGTAGTTTTCTGTCACAAGCAACTAAGCCCAGTACTTGCACAGTTACAACTTAGACAATGGATATATTTAAAATTAATGAACAATGTCCATACTTCTCCGCAGCTTTAATTAAGGCAAAATATTTCTATGACATTTCCATTACTAAACCTGTTCAAACATATTGCTTTCACTGGTGCTAAAGATGACTGCCTTATGCCCACAGGTTAATAGCTGCCGCATGTCCATGCTTGAAACTTTCACACGTGGAAGTGTTGTCCAAATTTATAACATCAGCACAAGTGTGGTTTCAAATTCTTGATGAATGATAATTTAGGAACTGGAAAATTTACATTTAAACGTTTTCTAATTTAGAGCATTGTTAGTATTACATGCAGTTCAGTTTACAGTATGATTAAAAAGTATGTCCCACATATAGTTTATAGTACATAAAGTTCTATATCTTGGTTGGATAATACCCAATATAAAGTAATTTCACACTTTTGTTGGAAACATGCACAGAAAATCTACAGTTCAAACACGTAGCTATAAGGCAATGCCATTTTTCTATGTATAATTAAGAGTTAACTTTAAGACAAATATAATGTTAAAGGTTAATCTGGAGATAGACAGAAACAGATGTTAAGTCAAAAGGAAATTTTCTCAAGAGAAGATACCCAGGAAGTTTGTGTTTCCAGGCTGTTCCCAGCCCACAAAATTTCCCACCACACTGCTCTCCAAATGGGAAAATTATGAATCAGATTACTCCAACTTTCTACCATATGCACATAATTATAAAATTAAAACTTGGGTGCACTTCAGACTTTTGCAACGTACACCCAACTGGTTCTTTTTATTACCTCTGGTGATAGTAACAGAATGTGGGCCAATAAACAGATAACAGTTTAACACAATATATTACAGAACTTTGGTTTTTTATTTAGAAGCTTAAAAATGGACAGTGTAGAAATTTTGAAATGTTTAGAGAACTGGATAGTTTGGTAAACAATCACAATAAGCAGTTTACTAGATAATAGGAGGGGACCACATAATTCAGAAAAATAAAAAACCATCCATTGATATCCAATTTAATTAAGGTCACCAGTTTACAGGGGAAAAAATGGTTGCTTCAGAATGGGGATGGAGGACTATCTTTCCTCTTAGCAAGTTGTGTGTGTGTTATTTTAGATCTATTTACTGTGTGATGTTATTAATAACTAACGTCATATATAATCATTATATGTTGAATAGGTTTAAACTGTAAGATTATAAAAGTATAAGAGGAATTCGTAGTTAGAAGGGATAATAAGTGTGTATTAGGTATTTAAAGTAAGTAAGGCTGAAACAAGTCCTACAGGCTGAGGCATTAAGATTTTAGCTTTACCATATTAGGCCTTAGAGTTAAGAAATGCTTGACATAAGTAAGTGATCAAAGAATAACAAGATGCCACAAGATTATGGGGAAAGATGTATCAGCAGGTGGTATTGTGAAAAAATTAGCCATAAAATTAATTTTAGATAGCAAAATGCCCTAGAGGCACGTTTTTTCTAACCTGTGTCTTAGCTGCAGGAGACAAGTTGTGTGTCAATGCTAATGAGAATAAAAAAAACTATACATAACCTATGGAAAACTGGGTACCCCAGTATTCTTAGGAGACACAATACAAATAAGGAAAAAGAGGGTTGATACTTTCACACACATGCACAGGCAATGAAGTATAGTTAGAATAACATTATAAAAGAGAGTGTCCGGATTGGGAAAACTGAGCTCCCTATGGGACAACTCCAGTACCATCCATCCCTCTACTGATAATCAATTCAGGAGAGACCTATCAGACCCTAAGACTATCTAGGAGTACGTGAGTATGACTACAGCTATAATTTGTGCATGGATATATGTAAGATTTATATATGCTTGAATATTCATAACTTTGTGGGTAAGTTGAATAAAATTGATAAAAGATATTAGATGTCATTCTTGTGAATGTACGTGTTACTTTCTTTGGTCTTCATGTGTTCTTAGAGACTCTAGATCTGAAACAAGTGGCAGAGGTAACTTTCATTCTTTTGAGTTTGAGACTGTAGCCACCAGATCCCAACCCACAATGGTATAATTCCAAAATCCACTTAAACTAAAATGAAAGGCTACATGTGTCAGTGACATCTAAGTGAATGGAACTACAGTAGCATTTTCTTAAAGACCCATTTAACATTCATAGCAGCCCTCCTAGTGCCTTTCATTAGGAAGGTGAAAGACTTCTGTGACGGTTCTCGAGGTACCCAGGACTGTAAGTCACTTTGTTTCTGCACTGCCCTTCCCTCCAACGTAGGGAGACTTGCTTGTTTTTTACTGGGTGTCAGCTCCCTGACATCACCAGCAGCCCATTAGCCATGCAAGTTCTCTCCTCTGAACTAAGCCAATCCTTACCTTGCAGGTTAACAGTGTGACTGAGTCAACTCAGGGTCAACTGCTTGCTTAACAGCACAGCACTTAATACCACAGTATTTATAGTCTAAAAACAACTATCATCAAAGTTTGGAGCTTCAAGAGATAATGAGTAAGAGTACTGGAAACAAAAGGTTACATATAAAGTCAAGTCATAACATCTTCTAGAGACTACACTTATCTTAGCAAGCTAATCTCCTATATAAAGAAGTTTAATCCCACTCCAAAATGTCCTCTGCTGTGTTTTATGATCCCATTTTCATTAAATAAATGCAGTGCTCATTTACTTCCTAGGTGCAGGAGATGGGTGTCTTTTGTTCCCCAAATATAGTCCAGCAAAACTTTGAAGTTTATCACAAGACAAGGTTCTCTACCCTTGCCATGTGCTCTTCCTTGTTGACTTCATAGCTCTGTGGACTTCATATGTAAATGTACCTCCACTGAATACAATGCTTATTTACGTGCCAACAGAAAGACTGGTGAATCAACATCTTGTGTGACAGGAAATCTGTTTCTCCATCTTTGCTGCGATAAAGAATCTAGGAACATATTTCTAGTATACATAACACCTTACATGGGATCTGTACATACATTTCACAACTATATTAATAGCCAGTCTGCTTCTAGCTTTCATTTAAGACCTTTGATGAACCAGAATGTACAGAATCAGCATATTCTTGTAACTCCCTGGCCAGCGGGCACTGAAGGATTCTTGGCTCAACTTGCAACACCCATTATTTCTTGCAGCCATGAAGGTCACTAGAAGCAGTTCTTCCTAACATGCTGAACCAGACAAACTCAGATGCTAGTTCAACTCAAATCCAGCACAGGAAATAGTTTTAGTTTTTTTTTTTTGTTTGTTTGTTTGTTTTTTTAAACAGAATTTCTTCCAGTCATAATCTAGTGGAAATAAAGTAAGTATTTTCTTTCACATGCAATTTACCAACAGAAATCCGTTTCTATTTCTGATTCTACCTGAAGCATGGTATGGCAAATACAAGAGGGAATACATATTAAATACATATTTAATTAGCTCATGACACAGGCTATTTAACCTCTAAGAACAAGCAACAGATTATGAAGCATCAACCCACCCTTATTTTACTGGGGCCAACTAGAAGCTGCTGTAGATCAAAAAATTCAGTTGCTCAGTTAATATCCAACTATAGTTGCAAAGTTCACTTTGTTAATTCAGATAATTACAGGTTACATAGCAAATTATATTTGAAAATAAAATAAATTGGTAATGAAGTACATGCATTTGTTTGCCACCAAAAGGGTCAAGAGGATAAAGCTCCCAGTACAGAGATCATTTCAAGTTCTCACCCTCTCTATCTCAGATTCCCTTACATCACGTATTGCCTGCGCCCACTACAATGCGATACCCCAGCACACATCATGTTGTGGCATCACCATCTGTTCAAGCCCTGCTCTTTCACAGAGTCAGTTTGCAATGGAACACAAGTAGTTTTTACTGCATGATGTGTTTCTTCAAGCTAGCAGAGTAGTATAGTTGGTTACAGATCAAGTAAAAAAACGTCAAAGCCACTTCCTATGTTGGGTAAGTGATAACTTATCCATATCCCTCAATCAAAGCAGGCCAGCTCTGCGATTCAGCAAGGCACCATGGCAGCAGTACCTCACCATGTACATGCTGGAGTGTTGCTGCAGAGCTTGAGTAGGCAATGTATGCCTTCAGGGGATTTAAAAGAAGCTATGTGAGCCTTCCAGTAAATCACATGGTAAATATCAGTTCTTGGTATTTGGGATTTTCAGTATTCACAACTACATGTAGTTGACTTGATCTATTTGCAGGATAATTGAAAGAGTAGCTAAAAAGTCAATTACTACGTTGGGAGACATGCTGTTTCTTCTATGAGAATAGCTACAGAACTGACACAAAAGTTACCTATATAGTATATATTGTATCTTGCCACAATACTGAACTCTGTTTATTTTTAACTAATATTGCCGTGTACATACTGAGTTGTCAGACGACACACACACAAATAGAAACTTCAGGAAAGAAAAGAAGCATTTTTCATATACTTTTACTAGCTTGATGGTAGTGAAACTTTTCTGTTAGCACAAATCATGGACCACAATTACTCTAGAGGAAATACTGCATCAGAAGGATTGAAGGCTAATGCTACAGAATAAAATGTTCGATTGATAAATTCATGTATCTCACAGGAGTTTTTAAAAAAATTAAGTCCCCATTCAAGTAGTATTTGCAGATTAGACACTGCCTCAGGTTTTCAAGTATGGATATAGAGAACACTTAAAATGTTAATTATTAAATATCCAATAAGTAGGCAACAAAGATAATTTAATGTGTAAAATTTTATGTAAAATGGATTCTACACACAAGTGTACTTGAATGAAAAACAGGAAACCTGAAAAAGGTAATTCAACAGGAAAGGCAGAAAACTGCTACTTGTAGGATTGAAGCGTATATTTTCGAGCCATCTCACATGAGTGAAAATAGAAGGAACAATACCTGCCTTAGCGAAGACATAAATAAGACAGGACATGATAAATGTATAGAAACGGTATAGAAAGGGTAGATTTGGAACTTCTATTCTCCCTGAGTCATAAGAGAAATACAATTCAATACAATTAAAAGCTGACATTCAAAGCTGATAAAAGAAAACTCTAGCATGTATACCGTTAAACTCATTCCCACAGGAAGCTGAGGCTATGAATTTTGAAGACGAGACTGAAGTTTTTATAGTTATAAAAATATCCAAAAAAAATACTACTACTTCTGGAAGGGATATTAAAACTCAAGCTTCAGGGCTTGAAGTATCTTCATTAGAGACAAAGATGAGATGTAAGGCAGGAACCCCCATATCTGCCTCCTCTGGGGTTTTTACACCCACACATGAAGTCTCTGGTACTGGTCATTGTCAGATAAGATGCATTTCTCATACTCAAGAAAATTTGGCAAGATGGGCAGCTTCTCTTTTGATGGGAATAGCCAACCATGCAGAAGTACTGGGGTACAAAAAATATGTAAGATCATAAAGCACATACTATCCAATTGTCTTTTAGTAATTTTACTTGGACTGTCAGTAATTACAGCTATTTCTATAACTTGCTATACCTTTTGGTGGCAGCACTATGCTAGGTCACAAATTAGAAAAAATTACTCCCTTTACAAATTGGTAGCAGACTGGGAATGTAGTAGTAATGAAATAATCAACTCACAAAAACTAGACAGAAAACTAATACTTCATCTGGTTTCCCTTTGTTTGGATGCAGAACATTCACTTGCTGTCAAACTTGCATCTAGACAGTATTTTTATGGGAATTTAACAATTTGTGAAAGGACTGCAAGAGGAAGAGATTAATGCTGTATCACTATGGAAAAAGCAGAGTAGTTATATTCCAATAAATATAGTATATTCCAATAAATGAGGGGAAAAAAGAATCTAGTGTTCTTACTCGACATGAGAGAGTATTCAGATATGGCACGTGAAGGACAAATATTGCAAATACAATTCACATAATGGGTTACCACAGAAATGTCATCTAATGTCGATGGAAGGAAAAGGTGAGGAAAGTTTTGCACTTTATATTTCTTAGTAACATGAGAGGATAAAACAGCAAAAGTCATCTTCTGGTAGCATTTATTGACTCAAATATTAAATACGCCAGTAATAAAAATCTTTGAATGACTAGAAAATCCTGTATCAAACTTACTCCATTTTTAAACAAAAACCCTTAAAATTCTTTCAAAAATTTACTGTAGTCTTCCAAGGAAGTCTCCAGGCCTAGACAGCCTTCACAGAAACCAGGGGTTTACAGAAGCGGAATGAAGGAAGAAGATATTGCAAAACATTAACACAACTGGGTAATTTTAAAATGCACTACAGACAAGAGGACCTCAGTCTGAGCCAATCTCATATGTGAATTATGTCATGGTCCTCTGCAATTCTGTCACATTGATTTCCTCCCCAGAAACTGGATGCTTAAGTGATCGCCCCAAAGTCTTATTGTCCTGATGAACCAAGTTTCCCAGGGTGTAGGATTGCAGCAAACATTTTTCCTCATGAAACATTGTTTGATTAACTCCTTCCCGCCAAGTCATAGAGCTCTCAGATCAGGGGAAATAAATCAGGATTTTGTTTTTTGTCAGATGACTTCCACTGCAGCTTAAATGAGGAAAAAATATTAAAAAATTAAGAAACCAAAAGTGAACATGCATCAGGAAGCTATTGCTGAGCACAGTGGACAGAAGCAGACATGTAAAGTGAGACCACCAGCTAGTTCTTGCTGCTGCATTCATTACCTACTTCCAACAACTTTAAATAATATCATAGGGGGTCTTACCTTGCTTTTCATTAGGAGACGCATTAAGATCTGATTGAAGGTCTCATTTTAGTTTTTCCATAAGTAAGTATTGTTGGATTGGAGAGGAAAGGTTACTTTGAATGTTACATTCCCAAAAGCAACTCATAGATGAGGGTGATCTTTTTAATACTGTTTACTGAGCAAGTGAAATTGACTTGTCATTTAATCTGATTCGACTTTCTGAACACAGAACCTATCTTGAATGCAGCTCAACTTCTTGTGAGTTAAGAGTGAACAGGAGAAGACAAAGACATTTTGCGATGCAGATCTGACTTCCAGTCGAGAAATTAGTCATTTACTTTTGTTCCCGGATTTATAAATTACTATATTTGGGAAACCCCTTCTGCTATGCAAAGGTATGTATTGGGAAACAAACTCCTGCACACTCTTTTTTAATCAATACATGCCCAAGGTGGTTGAGAACACATTGCCTAAATAAAGAATACCCAGTTGTGTTAATTCTTTCCAACAGTCACATGTGTGAATGCTCCATCTGAAGAACATTACTATGGTTGAGTATACTGGGAAATTAGCAACAGCCAAGTTGTTTACCGAGCAGTTCTCATGTAAGAAGGGCTAATGTTTTAGAATATTACTACATTGATAAACTATTAAAATAATTCTCCAGATCAAACCTGGTCCAGCTTCTTAACAGAAAGACACAACCATCTGACTGCTGTTCAGTTGACTTAGATTACAGTATCTAGTTCCTAGTGAGACAAGGTGGTTCTTAGTGGTTCCTCTTGGTTACTAGTGTGGGACAAGGTGGGTGAGGTACTATTTTTATTGGACCAATTTCTGCTGGTGACACATCCAAGCGTTCAAGCTTACACCGAGTTCTTCTTCAGGCTCAGTGGACACACTAGTGGTCAGGCACGTATAAGTGGCGGCAAGCAAAACAGGCCAATTTCACTAGTGCTGAGAAAGGCACCTGCCAATGGTTCAATACACAGGGGAAAACCACTTCTGACTTCAGTGTTGCTCTTTCCTTCTAAGAGTTGAGACATATTGACAAAGTTTTGTGGTAAAGCTCGTATACTGCCAGTTGGGCTTTACCTGCTTTGTGAACAAACAGGATTTGAGTTTTGGACTATCAATCCAGAAATATTCATGAGAATTAGAATTATTTCTAATAGAATGCAAGGGAATAAATAATTAGCAAATGGAAATTGACCAAGCTGCTACAGAAATATTACTATTACCTGTGTGCAATAGTATTATTTAACCAGAAAAATAACAAGTGATTAAAATCCAAAATTATGTGGCAGAAGTTTAATTTTCTTCTATCCATCACACAAAGCCATTTATACTTTATCTTAAGATAGTAATATTTACAGTTTATTTCATCATATTGCCCTATGTGCATATCTGGAGAAAGTGGAAATGGTTAAAGCTTCAAAGTCTGTCAACACTACAAAGCTCTACAGAGTCAAAGTCTAAAGCAAAGAATACAACAAATGTAACCTTAAAATGACCATTGAACACTGCCGTTCACATCACAGTACACTTAAGAAAAAGTGTAACTGTAGTTATTTTGAAATGTTCCATCACTTCAATATTTAGATAAAAATCAACAGTATGGACTATGAAGCCAGAAAAAATTACAGGAAGATACTATCGAACCACTTAACACTGCATAGAATTGGTGGTGGGCAAAACTAACTCCTAAGCCCTGGACAATTAGAGGAGTTTTAAACCAATGTATTCTGTCATCATTACATAAGGAGCAGGCTTCTTCCGCAGCATTATCAACTGTATTTCATATTGACTTGACCAAGAGGGATGGACAAAACTTTTTTCTGCATATAAAGTATCATTAGTATAGAGACTCAGCAATTATCCTAAATGGTATTTTTTATATTTAGATTTAGGGAAATGTGTCCTTTAGGGGTATGGTTGGGGGCGGGGGAAGCAGGGATATACATCCAAGCTCTGCCATGAACAAGCACATAGCCCATGAAACAGGTTGTGACACACCCTTCAGCAAGTTGTACAGGTTTCAAAAACATTGTCTTCAGTAATACCCAGTTGTGTTAATTCTTTCCTAACATGTGCTTGGTGAGATTCAGATGCCCAGCTTGACTGTGCCATCCTGTGCAATAAGCCAGTGACAATTCAGGTATAACAAACACAAAAGAAATTCTTTAGGTAGGATACTGGGCTAATAGACCCTGCAACAACCTGGATTTCTAGCTCACAGATTACAACACAGGTTTTGTTACTTAGTGTTCTACATATGGTCTACCTAAACCCTGGCCTGGATTCAATCATGGAACTGATTACACTACAGATCCTGCTCCCATTTAGTGCTCTGTTTGGGTCAGTTATCCCCTGCTAGAACTTGGATGCAAGTCTCACTAGATAAATCAGACCATTATATATGATTGCCCTTTTCCTTTCTTAAATGCTTTGATCAGAGGCAAAGTAGTCCACTTCTAGTTCAACTGTTACGCTTCTGTGTCAACACCTCAATGAAATAAATGGGGAAGGCTGCTACATCAGACTGTTTGCAGCCTCAGGAATATATCATTGCATTATTTTATTCACACCTTCTATTTTTGGAGTTCTCCCAGTCATGACTTAATTCTGAAGTAAAAGCTTAGATTCTCAAGCACATGATAGTAGGCTCCAGAAAAATACTCATAGCACAAGCTCCCTATCTTGGGGGAAGGAATATACTGTCACAAACATGTCCACCTAATTCCAATTACCTTACACTGGAACATTTTATTGGCTGATCACAACAGAGAGAAATACAAAATGAGGTAAATAGAAACAAACATCTAATTCGCAACTATATCGAGCACTAATAGACATGAACAATATACACATTACAATTATAGAAAAATCACTAACATCTGCAACTGTCTCAGCCTAAAACGCTTCTCTTGCTGTCAGATAAATCTGTGCTAAGGGTCAGTTTATCACCTGTGCGCCTCAAGTATGTGAGCAAGAAGGGCACAGGCCCCTGACTTAGTCAGAGCTGTTTTCTGCTATAGCCTGGTTTATTGTTTGGACACACTGCATCACGCCAGACCTAACCACTGAAGCAGAGAAACAAGTATGAATTCACTTGATATATGTCCTGCTTTGTTCCAGTCCCAAAATACACATAGATATTTAGCCATGTGCTCTATGTAATTCCTCACGTTTCTTTTACATACGGCTATTACTCACATTCTTAAAAAACACCTTCAAGACAGTCCTTTGCCTGCCTGCAACTGGATTTTCTCCCCCACAACAGATTCATGTAAAATACTGCATTTCTGGTCACCTATCAATCAGTGGTCATCGGGTGACACTTGTTTTTATTCACCCCATTTGTTTTAAAATACTTCATAAAGTCCAAGAATACCAGCTCTGGACTGCCCTGTTTATTAGTGAAGGATTAAGTGACATCACCACAGGCTTATGCCATGGCTATGGCTACCTGATCTGCAGCTTGCCTAATTCCCAGTTGAGAGAGACATCCTGTTTTTCAGTCCATCTAACAAGGTTAAATATATAGTTTAAGATAATCACACTCAGAGTCAGAATATTTGAATCAGCATTAAAACTATGTAGATCAATCAGCCCTTAATCTCAACCAACGTATCTTTTTCCTTGAACTGAAATTTGGGAGAGCAGCAAATCTCATTTCATTCATGACATGTCACCTTCCAAGTCCATCCAGCAAAATAGCTATGACTAGATCTGATTTTGTCTAACATTAAAAAAGCAGAAACAATACTAAGACTTGACTATTCCTTTACCAAAACCTTTTTTGCTATGCAATACACTTTCAAACCTTCTGCCCCATTTTTTTGCTTTCTTCTCACGCAAGCACTTGTTATGTCAATAGAAAATTGTTAGGTGTTTATTCTTGTGCTATCACTTCTTGCATGCTGTACCTGGGTTAGTCCATGGAGCACACCTGCAAACCCAGTATGCCAAATACATTTGTGGATCCTCTGACTCATCGAAAGAGAAAGCTAGATCCTTTATCTCTGGCAGAACCAAAATTTACAGATGGTTGCACCTCAAGAACAGCAGGCATGACGGGAGAACAACTCTGCAACATCAGGACAGTCTCCCCCTTTGGTGTCACAGTATTCCAGAATAGTCCTGAGGGGGGTGAATGCAGATAAGAAAGAGCCAAGGCATCCTCTGGAGAGATGTACGTCTCAGACTGTCCTGGGATATGAGGAGAGTCTATTGCCGAAGCAAACAGAACCGGAGCTTCCTGGTCACCATGGTGGTTGGTGGTGGTAGCCGTGTTGCTACCAGTACATCATCAGATCTAGAAGTGGATGGGAGCACCAGGAGCTGTTTATCCCAAGCCTTCATCATCAGAGCCAACGCAGGAACTTTCAGATCTATACCCTGGCTCACCTCCTCCTGTCAAGAAGATTTATTCAGGCCTTTGGTCTCTAGCACCTGTGTGTGCCAGCTCGCCGGACTTTAATGGGAAGGAATTTTCCCTCTTTGGGGCAGTTTTAGACTAAGATGGCTTGTCCCTATGTCTATGGGAGTGCCCCTCGCTCTCACATGAACCCTTCTCCTTGGGCTTAGCAGTCTCAGCCTCCAATCACAAGCTCATGCTCTGAGTGGACCTGTCCATTTGGTGAGAATGCTGTAAGGGATGTCCCCAGCCTGGATCCGATTGGGGCATCATTGCCTTCTCCATGAGATGTTTTCTGAGTCTCAGTCCATGACCCTCATGAGTTCTGGGGGGAAAAGAGAGGCAGATGCTGCACTTGGCAGGAATGTTAGCCTTACCCAGCCAGCAGAGGCAGCTTTCATGTTTGTTGCTTACCGAAAAGGAGTAAAGGCAAATGACAGTTTTTGAACCCCAGGACCACAACATAATCTCAGATTCCTAGGGCGGGAAAGAGTTCCTAGGTCAGGAAGAAAAAGGGGGAAATTATCTGGCGATGCTATGCTAAAATATACTATACTATAAACACCACTAAAACTACTAAAAAACTAACGATATAAACCAGCTTACAGCAATGATGCAATAAAAAAGGACCTGAGGACACAAGATTCCGACTCAGACTATGCAGTGGTCAGAAGGAACTGGAAAGGCGTCAGCCCACTCCACCTTTTATGCCCTCAGTTCTAAGCACGTGTGAGGGCCAACAGACATTGCTTGCAAAAAATTCCCGACTTGGGCGCATGGTGCACACATGTGTATCCCCCCATGTGTGGAATACATATAGGGACCATCCCGCAAAGAAGATTTGCCTTCATCTTTGTCTGATATTTATCTATTACTGGAAACTCCCCAAATCAAATTTTTGGTGGTTTTTTTGTGTTTGTTTTTTGTTTTTAGTGTATTTAGAGAAACTCTCAAGTATTTCAATACAATTGACAGAAAAACTAACAGCCTGGGTTGCTAGAGATAATATATTATTAACGCAGTCTACCAGTATGTGACGACACAGCTGAAGACTAGCATGACTGTTTAGGCAATAGCATATCAGAAATAGTCAAAATATTTTCAACACATTTAATAAAGGATTAATGAGTATCTGGAGCATTACCAGTTCTGTGGGCTCTGAGTTAGATTGCTTACCATTTCTCTACTGCTAATGCTATTTACATATTTAGGACAGGCCCCAGGCCCCATTATAAGGTTGGGTTTTTTTGACAATTTGTTAAGAAATGCCAACCATGTCACATAACTTCAGAGAAAGCACGCTAGCAATGCTTCGTCATTCACTGCGTTTCCCTTTGTTTTTCAGACTGCTTCTGTCTGTCATCCTAGAGTCATACATAATGCAGCCCCATCTCAGAGCAGGAACAAACATATATGCCTCATTTCAAATAATTAAGGGAACATCTAATGGAGGTACTGGTGTTGGGAGGAGCTGTTGCCATGACAGCAACAGCGAAGAAAGGTGGCCCCATACTAATGGAAGAGAACAAATGTGCCTTCAACAGTCCTGTCATCAGCTGAAAGCTGTAGATAACAGGAGGCTTAAAAATCATCATAAAATGGACAAATTAAAGAATAAATTGTGTTACACTCCTCTGAGCTGCCACTCTGTTCTTTGTTTATCAAGCATTTTTAGTTGAAGTGGAACACTAATTTGATGTAGTATTACAAGGACAACTGATTTTTCTGAGCATAAAGAAAAATGGACAAAATGAGCTGAAAATTAAGAGTCGTATAATAAGTACTTTCAAATTATGAATTTTGACAATTACAGCTACATAAATCATAGCATCATAGAATATTAGAGTTGGAAGGGACCTCAGGAGGTCATCTAGTCCAACCCCCTGCTCAAAGCAGGACTAACCTCAGCTATATCATCCCAGATCATAACAGAGATGTTTTTCTCCTTACAAGTTTAATGCAAATTAACTGAATGGGTAATTTCTTTCTTGAAAATGTGATTTCTTAGAATGTCATGTAATATGCCAAAATGCCCTTCTGTACACGCTGAGTTTACTCCCTCAGCACTCTAGCAATAGAAATGTTCTTAATTCATTAGTCAAGCTATTGCCCTCCTGTCAACATCAGTTTTTATGTACCCCAACCCTGAGCCGAGCTGAGCTATCATTAAACAATTGAAGGACCACTTACTGTATGGCTCATCAGCCTATCACTGCTGAGGGAGCTCTTTTACAGTACCCAGAGCCAAGAATCTCCAGCATTACATATTGCTTGACAAACCTCCGTTAAACAGCAGCCACTTTGAGCAAAAATAATTCCAAACTGAAGAGGGACTAAGTCCTTAAAAAGCCCTCTGAACAAGTTATTTTACATCCTCTATTATTTAACTTATACAACCTCAGGAGTTTATGTTTTCACATTAAGTTTCTTATCACAGGCTGGCTGGCCCTTTAAAGGGAGTCTGGTCCAGCCTCACCTGTGACCATAGCTACCCTCCCAAGGTACTCTGATCAGTTTTGGATCAGTTGGTCCTATTTAATTATTAGACCCAGCTCCAAAAGAGTCATGGGTGTGACTCTTCCTGAGGGTATCAATCAATCAACTGATTGTGGGGATATCCAGGTCACCATCAGCATCAAGACAGCACCTGCGCTGACAAATCCTCAGTAACAAAAAGACAGAATCTCAATTCTGCGCCTTGAACTGGAAGAGGCACAGAAAACTGTGCCAACAATAATTGCAAGTTTACTATCAGTCTAGACCAGGGGTGTCAAACATACGGCCCGCGGGCCACATTTGGCCCGCGAACCTTTTTTATGTGGCCCGCGAACCTCTTTGATCCCGGCCGCCGAAAGTCTGCATTGCCACTTTAAGAGATTTGTGGGGCCAGAGTCTTAAAGCGGCAACACCTTCCCATCCAGAACCCTGCCACCGAAAAGGAAAAGTCGTCCTCAGTTTCTCGGCGGCGGGTATCCCTCCTAGAAATCTCTCAAAGTGGCAATGTTAGTGTCCGCACAGCGAAGTGGTAGTGCCGAAAACTACTGATGCTGCGTTGTCAAAAATGGGCAGAGTGCCTGAAATATTTGGCTGAGAGCATTGTATGGCCCCTTCAAAGTACAGGTTCTGTGATTTCGGCCCGTCACCTCGAGCGAGTTTGACACCCCTGGTCTAGACAGTGTCAAGGATACCAAAAAAACTACCACAACTAATCATTCGTGCACTAGAGACTTGGGAAACAGACAGGCAAAGCAAGTCTGATGCTGCCTGACACATTACAGGCATGGAAACAGTTGGCGCCAACACCGAGTTCGTCAGTACCGGACTCAATGGACGCCCACGGACGGTACCAGAGTGGTAGGGTCCATTTGCTCTTGCCTCAGTACCAGAGAGCAGGTAGAGAGTCCTGCTCTCTCACATATCGGATGAATCACAGTGCCACTCCGCACTTCTCTTAAAAGGGGAGGAAGACTCCCCCCTAGGTCTGGAACAGCCTTAATCCATTTTATGCAATCTTTTTCTAGAAAGAGGAAGACCAAAGGAAGGAGAATGGTGTCTTTCTCCTGGGAGAGGAATCTGAATCTGGTCTAACAGCCCAGGCACCATTTGAGGGGCCAGACTATCTGCGGAGTCCCCAGCGCCAAAGTAGGCTTCATGGCCTGCTCCTGAAGGTGCTGCTTCAAATACAAGTCCCTCTCATGCATTTTTTCAAATTATTTGCAGATGAAGCATCCTTCTTTAATGTGACCTTCTCCCAGACACAACCAATACCACACTGAAGATAGCTACCCCACACAGACAACATCTAAACCCTGGGGAGGGCATCACACCAGGATAACTACCTTCACTAAGCTTGGCAGGATTCAATTTTCATCCATAACTGTCAGTAAATGTTGACTTAAGCTGACACAGAAATCGACAAAACAAATATAAATCAGCGCGTCTGCAGAGATCAGGTGTCACCAGCCCTGCAACCATGCAGAGAGTCCTCTGCAGCTCTGTCATGAACACATCCATGACAGCAGAGCTGCAGAGGGCTTCCTGCCAGTGACACCCAATTGCGTCAGCCACAAGGTGCAGGGAAGGTGCGGAGCAGAGACCCCACCGCAGCCAGGACTGTGAGAAGTTGTCTGCTGGCCCAGGATAACAACAACCTCCCCCACACCTTGCACCACTGTGTCTTGAGCCCCATGGGCATTCGGAGAGCCCCTGCAGCCCTGTTGCCAGCATTGCCCCAACTCTAACCCTACCCCCCACAACTGTAAAAAAAATTGAAAATTGAAAAATATCTTTAAAATGATAAAAATAATCCAAATCAGAAAAAATCAATTATGCCAACCCAAATCTTAAGTAACTCCTACCAAACTACAGAGAACAAACTCCCAGAAAGACAGATATCGATGCATGAAGTAAAATACTACACAGAACGTTCAGAAACTAGCTGCAGGAAGAGAGAAGGAACTGAGGGGTTTGAGGAGGCACTGCCCTTAAATAGCCAGGGGAGGAGCAAAGGGTATTTGCACATCTGAGTGGAACACATCTACAACCACTTGAAGAACTTAATTTTCAGCATAGACTCAATTCCTTAAATATTATCCAGACGTACATTTTGTAACACTTATGATAGTTTTCTTCACCAATCAACTGCAACCCCTTCTGTGGTTAAGCATGGCACATTTTCAGCAAAATACAGCAATGCTAGAGAACCTTCTGTAATACTAAGTGAAGAAGAATGTATCTAACTGTGGAATTCAGTGAGCTAACAGGTAAAAAAAAAAATATTATTGAAGTCAAAAGTTGGCAAGGACATCAGGATTAATGCTACTCTTTTGTATTCTTTTGGTACCATGCCCTCAGCACCACCTTTCATTAACCTTCAATGGGTTTGCACAGAAATCACCAAGGGCACAATCTGACATTAGTGAGGTTATGCAGCTATATCTGAGGGTATAATTTGGCCTGCAGAACCTATGACAATCACCAGTAGTAAAAAAGCTAGCCCAAACTACATCTGCAGCAGTCAAAAACTTTTACTTCCAAACGAAATTGATATTGGAATCAGACAGTAAATGTGGAACAATGTCACATTTATGGAAGTGTTTAAGTGCTTAATATGAAGGAACTAATGAATACACAGGAGATTTAAGTGACTGTATTAATGGACAACAAACTAGATGAATATACATTTTAATCAAAAATCAAATACAAGGCTATTATATTAGGCCATGTTTAAATAAAAGCTCAGCGGAAACTAAACAGCCAAAATTTCAATTAACTCATTTTCAACAGCAGAAAACAAAGTTATCCTATATGCCATTTTCCTTTAAATTTGAATTATACCCGAACTGATTTTACTCCAATGGTTTCCTCGGTTATTTTTGCCATTCTTACTTATTTTGTACTTAGCATCCAAAATACCGTTAAAAAAAAGTTTGCTTGCTCTGGTTATGGATACAACCCGAATCTTCCACATGTTCAATCATTTGCAAGAAGGTTGGCGAAATTCAGGTAACAAAAAAAAGTGCTTGAATCTTTTTTCAGTATCCGTCATGCAAACTGATGTTCTTCTCCAAACGCATTTTCTGTAGAGTGGGAAGCAAGGTAATTACTGATCAGGTTGACTTCTGTATTGGACCAAATCAAAGACAAGGGATAGATACAGATATCTATACATAGCTCTAGCATAATAAAAATAAGTACGAGCTGTGTAAACTGACTGTGAAGATAATTTTGATACAATATAATGGACTGGTCCATTCACATCCTCAAAAGTTATCACATGACTATTAAACTCAAGAGAATCTATACAAAATGGTCTTACATTTTGCTAACTACTCACACAAAGTATTCATTTACTTGATTCCTCAAAACATGGGAGCATTAGTTTCACTTGGAAAAAAAGGTTTGCTTTTCTCATCCCAAAATGCTGAAGTGTGTGTTGCACCACATTTCTAGTAGCTTTTTCACTTAGCTTTCCATAGGGCTTAATGCAAAAAGAGTGCTTGAATGTTTTTTAGTATCAGTCATGAAAACTGGTATTTTTTCACATCTGATGGACAGTCATACACATGTAATTATTAAATTATCTGTAAATTCAGCAATTTTTTAAATTAAGGAAAGATGCAAAGTTAAGTGAAATGGCTCCTAGGCAGTGACTGGATGTTTTGTCCATAAATACTAGGAAGGGAAGAACATCAGTCACCCATGGTGACAGACATTTTGTAACTGCTTCAATCCCAAAGTATCCTTCTTTGAATTATTTCAAGAAAAAACTGCCAGAGCAAACTCTTTCGCATCCCCAGACATTCTGCCTTAAAGATTAAAGATCACTAAGAGGCACAAATGCCAAAAAAGTAGACATCAAGGGACTGACTTCTCTAAAGCATGTCCTGTTTCCTCACAGGCATCACACAGAAGACTTCTTTTCCCTCACAAGTGACACAAATGACCCCCTTTACTATGTCTACAGGCAAGAAAAATCATTTAGACACGTTTGTAGAAATATTGAGCAAAAACAAAAAGCTTGCAGAAAACCACAGTAGCTTGAAGGCAAATTTGAGGTTCTGGCAACCAAAATTATGCATAATTAACATGCGACCACCGTGGTGCATCTGGATGCCAGAGATGAAGTGGAAGCACACAGAAAATACACCTATCACTTTGTCCACCCCCTTAGCCACCTACATTAATATTTAAAATATGCCCTTAAGAGTAGAGCGTCTGAACCTGAAAATGGAACACTGATTTGGAGTGCTCACTTAGAGCAATACATTCCTAATTATTCTTTTAGTCCCTATACTATCAGTGAGACTGAGAACTGACACTTGCGAAGTGCAGCGCCACTCACGTTCTTTGCTGCAGGAAGTGGAGGCAGGGAAGCCTCAGCAACCAGGAGCAAGAATCGGCTGTAGGAGTTGCCATCTGTGGCAATGGAAACTGCTCCTTCAAAAGGTAGAAGAGGAGCAGCGCTCCTCACTAACAGTCAAGGATAGACTAAGAAGCAGAAGCTAGGGAGAAGCACCCTTACCAAATGATGCTGGAGAGCCAGGGGCACAGGGGTGGTATGCAGCAACAGGCTCCATACTATGAAACTGAGCTTAAGCTCTCTGCTGCTGCTGCTCCTCCTCCTCCTGCTACAGATCAGGAACACACTACCTATTTGTACTCTTCTCCTAGCAATCCGTCTATCTGTTAGAGAGAGGGAGGAAAGAGACCATGTGGGTCTTATGTATCCCACTTCACTTACTCCTCCTCCTCTCTAGATTAGGGAGTGTAAGTCTCCCAAAGATCCTAGGAGTGTGATGGAGGATGAACAGGCCTAGTTTATCTCTATTCTCCTGAAGACAGAACTAAAGGTTTCTGGGAAGCAGTACAGGGAACAGATATGACTTTAGCAACCAAGAGAAGTATCATGGTAATCGAAAAGATTCCTTGCACACACAGCTGTCAACCATCTATCCCTAACTCCTGAAAAGGGAGGAGCTACTGCTCCTTAAGCAGTCTTTCAATCACTATTGTTCTCCCAGCAGCCATTGCTCTACCTCTTGATGTATCAATAAACTTGAGCAGGGAGTGGAGCATCCATCTGTGAAAAAGGATGATGAGAAGATCAGACATAAATGTAAATCATCCAAAATAATAGAGGACAGAGCTTGCCATTTCCTCACCTTCACCCTTTCTTTCTGTAGCATCATAATCAACCACGTCATTTTCTGGGAGGTAAGTTCCCCCAGACCATTATCTTTTGAAGAAACTGAAGGAAAAAACCCAAACAATAACATCAAAAAGGTTGAAAAAAATCATCTGATCAGACAACAACACAGTAAGAAAGGCTGTGACGTTTATTTTTTGCCCTTACTGTTTAAGTTTAAGAAATGATTTGCTATGGATTCCAAATCACTTGTAAATTGTCAGGTAAATAACTTGATAAGGTAAGCCCTGCAATCTACCTAAAAATGATTCTATTAACAATAAAGTTACTGATCTCTATTTCTGAAAATTGTGTAATAATACGCTGAGCTCTTTTGTCCCACCCAACACAAGATACCTAATTATTATTTGAGCAGATCACACAAAGTGTATTCTGACTTTACTCTTGGTCATCCAATATCAAGTCTTATGCATATATGTTCATAGAACTGGACAAGCTACTAACCTTTTTATTTCTGGCCATTACCAATTTGAAGAACTACTTTAAGATCAGTGTTAAAGTCAATATACAAATTTTAAAAACACCTCAGCATTTACTGGGCTAACTGAAAAGCAAGAAGAGTTTTTTCAAATCATCTACTTGTACATGCTATAAAGCCCCTGGGGACAGCACCATTATAATCGAGTTAAAATACTAAATGGTACAAAACATGACTAATGGAGTGGTTATACACTGACACCAGAGGCTGGAAAAGAAATCCTATGATAAATGACTGTTTTCTTTAACTAGGGAGACAGAGGATCATGGAGAACTATACTGGAGCTACAGCCATATTCTCAAGGCCACAGTAGCAAACAAGGTGTGCCATCTGCTCACCTCAGACACAGTGTTGGAACATAAGAATTGGCAGGTGTCAGGGATGACTCAAATGAGGCTCAGAAAGTTGCGCATAGGCCAAATCTCAAAAAATAAACCAAAATCCCACAATGATTAAATTAGTGAAATAAGTATCTTATACTCAAATATCAGAAACTAGGCAAGAATACTTAATAAATCAAAGAGGCAAGCAATACTGACTTAACAGTAAATCAAGAAGTCTTAAAATTTCTGCTTGCATTTATATTCCATTTCTTCAGGTAAATAATTTTACAGTGTGGGTGGTTTTCACACACAGGGAAGAGAATCAAAGATAATTTAAGCCATGCTAGCCAACTGTGCCCAAGTTTCTTTAAGCTATGCATTATACTATAATATCCCAATTAGTTGAAAAACCATAGCTTCTTAACTGATAGATATTAAATTAAAAGGTTTTATTTTTAATGCAAATGTTCTACGTATTCAGATGGACCTCAAAATAGCTAGAAGCAAGACAAATGTTAAAGAAAAGTAGGTCACTTCCTGCAGTTTGAAAATTTGCAATCCCAAAACACGGTACAACCAATATAACTACCAGCATAATTACTGCTGAAGTTTTATACTGGGACCATGAAGGAGGGATTAAAACAAACTCAGCTACTTTAGCTAAGATAGCAGATAAAATAGCTTTCCAACTGAAACACTAATTTCATTAACCTTGGTTTAGTACCAAAATTGCTGGATTTCCTATACAATTGCAATAGACTACTTATACTAAATTTAGCCAAGCCATAAGAAGACTCAGAGTAAAATTTTCAACCCCCTTAGTGACTTAGGAGCCTAAATTCCATTTTCCAAAGTGACTTAAAGGGCTAAGGATCATTGACTTTCCATGAGATGTGGGCTTTCAAGTCACTTTTGAAAAAATTAACCAGTTCTTTAATTTTCTTTGGAGGATGAAAAGAGGAGCTGCTTCTATATTTCTAATGCAATGTTAACAACATTTTATTAAAGGTAATGTTCAAAAGTACAAACAATTCAGAGTTTACACAAAGAGTTGCTGAACATCCGGGTATAGTGTACAGTTTATTCATGACAGCAGAATTTGGTTAGACATTTTAATAAGTGCAAAGAATACATAATCTGCAGTAACCCGTATATAGGGGTCAAGGGCTTGATTTGAAAAGAAAAGTGATCAGTAATTCGGGAACATTACTTATTGCAGGGGTTACATAGGATGCGGTTAAGGGGGAGTAGATATGTCCATAACAGGGGATTGTCCCTCATTGAGTCAGTGATGTGGTGTAGATAGTCCTTTAATCTATAAATTCCTGTCGGTGGAAAGGAAGGTCTTTGAGTCTTCCTGACATCAATTCACAATGGTGTACCAGGCACGGGGCAGGCAGGCATTGTGCAAACTTCCCCACACAATAGCTTTGCTTCTCAGTCTGCATTACCTCTGCTGGATTTGCAAAAAGGGTATTAATAGGGTGAAAGATCCACTACAGTACTTAGCCCCAAACTTGATGGCTCAGGACCCTAGAAATTGCTTTCTGCATCCCAAGCAAAATAATTTAAAATGTTAAACTGAATTTCTCAACCAGATGGCACTGGTTCAGAGCTTCAGAACATACCTTCCATTTTTGCACAACAAAGTAGTCTTGATTTTTGGTCAAGTTCCACCAAAGCCAATCATTACAGGCAAGCACACTTCGTTTATATTTCTGAATCAACAAGTAGAGGTCATCATGCAGAAAGCACATACATCTCAGATGTTTCAGTCAGCTGGCAAACCACATCATGTAGACTATGTCAGCAGCTGTGTTAACTTTCAACAAGCAAAGGAAAGGTCTATTAATACAAAAATACTCATGACCATTGGTATGACAGAGAGGCCCAGAGCTCAGTATCTTTTGCCAGCATATTACTGGATCAACAAGGAAATAAAACGTAATAAATACCACTTGTACATCCTATTCTGAACATTTTAGCTTAGTTATATGACCTTTCCAGCTGCACTCGACTATTCTCTACAAATGGCTTACATATCTGGTTTTCCCCAATCTAAGTAATATTGAACAATAAGTACATGGACATTTCACAGCTGTTACCCTCAACCCTCTGCACTGTAGTGTGTGAATTAACATCTGTTATAGAATACAGGACATAGATTTATGACTAAAGTTTTCCTGAGTTGACCAAAACAGCATAGAAGTTAGATTTTCCATAGAATAAAGACGTCACATTAAAATTAGTCTAATAGAAATCCATGCTAAAAGGCAACTAAAATATATCCAGAGTTACTGCGGATCTATTTCTAAAAAAGTGCTTTTTCACAAAAAGGACCATATTCAAACCAGATGCAACCCCCACTGAAATCAATGGCATTCTGCTTACTTATACCATTTCTGAATTTGACTTAAATTGTTACCCACTCTTCCCCCTTCTTAATTTATTGCTCCTCTTTTTCCTATGAGCTAAGGATAAAAAATTATTTTTTCTTTAAATTAGTTTTCTGATCTGCTCTAGTGTTTATTTTATGCCATTAACATATACAGGCTGTAATATTAGAACATTGACTGCTACTGTCAGTAACATACTTGAATGCTAGTATCAGTGTACCACACTGTTGTACTCTCAGTCCCAGCCTCAGCTGCCCAGTTTCCTGATTCTCATTTGGAAATCTGTGCAGCAGCCTGGAAACTAACCTGTATGTGTACTATTAACATATTGGTATACGCACATATTCAATATATTTTTGTAAGAAAAGCCTATTAAGTCAACTGAACACTTAGGCACTGTTCACAAAAAGTGAAACAATTTAATTGTGAACATTTCTCCAGTACCTAGGAAAAGTTCACAGGAAGTGACCCTTGCATCTCATAATAAAGCTTTGATAAATCTATTTAGCAAGACCACTGCCTGGAACAAGTCCAGTTCAGAAAAGCAATGTCATCTTGTAACTGCCAAACATACTATGTTTAAGTCTTTGGTGCCTAAAATTCCAAGTTTACTTCTGATCACTTTAGTATTGTATTGCTTGCCCAGACAAGAAGGGACTGAAAATCTTATTATGATTTTGACAGCAAAAGAGGCCAACTGGGCTGTCATGGATGGCCTGCAAAGAGTATCCTTTCAACTGAGCATCTGCAGCCTAGTTACTTTTCTGTTCAACTTCCTGATCTTGACATTCATGGAACACAAATCACAAGTGGGGGACAATAGTGACAGTCAATTCAAGAAAATTTAGCATGTCATCATCCTGTTGGACTCACTATTAAGGAAAAACTTGAGCACCTGCTTGTTTACATTGGTAAAGAAAAATGAGAGCAACTGATCTTATATTCTTCTTTATGTGAGAAGTTATTTTTCTGCCTTCTGAGAGGAAAGCTACACAAATCAAAACCCATAACCCTCTTCGCTCCATGAATATGCAAGACAAAGGCATGTCTTATATATGCCCACTTTTAAGTTTTTAACTCTAAATTTGGATGCTTGCTCTTCCATACATGGCTCATCTGTTACCCTGCAAGATTAGTTTTAAATTACCTACAGACCCTCCACACACAAAAGATGTCAAGCAATGTGTTGTTCACTTTGAAACGAAATCCATCTGACTGAAAGATCCCAGACAATAAAAAGAAATCCAAGTGACAAAGCAGCTGGCTTTTTGCTGAGATGCACTGCAAATGACTTTTAATATATGATACAATGGCTTATGGCACAGAAGCCTAAATAAACCAACTATGGTTCATTTCCTGACCAAATCCATTTGTTGTTCATCCTCTGAGTTAGAGCTGCCATTTTTTTTTTTTTTTTTTTTTTTTTTTTGGGGGGGGGGGAGGGGTGTCAAGTGTCTGTCATCTACGAGTGAAACTGATACCTGGCAAAAACTGAAGGGTGCAATGAAAAATTAACAGATCCACTGCTTCTTTCTTCCCATCCAAATTATATCAGCAGCAGGTTGCTTAACTGAAAGTCAAGACAGGCTGGCATGATCTACCTCACAACACAGTGAAGGTTAGGTGTTGTACGCAAATGTAGCTGCTTGCTACCATCTCCCACATCTCCCTACCAGGTTCTGAGACAATTAAGGGAACCAACAGCTAACAATGCAGCTGAGTTAGCAAGTAACAAAAACATGCTCTACTAAGAAAAAGAAAAACTTAGTACTTAAGTGCTTTATACCTTCCACGTGCTTTACAAACATGAAACCTTACACAGCTCTGTGATGCAAGTATTTCTATTTTACAGATGGGAAATTTGAGTCTAAGTACTAAGTGACACTGGACTGCTGGAGTTTGTGACGCCCAGTTTCAAGTTGCCCATCTCTGAAGGCCCATGTAATCAACCTGCGGACATAATGTAAATGCCATTACGCTACAACCTGGGTCCAATTCATCCTCTTTAATGGAATGTTCTGCTATTTGTCAAAGGGAATAGATTCTGAGGGAGGGAAAGAGGTGGTATTGCTGTTACCACCTTGCCCCATACTTTTGATCTCATTGCGTAAAAACATGGAGTTTTAAGTTTGTATGTTTTCTGTGAACAGTTTAAGCCCTTTTGTTCACTTGTTAAGACACTAGGTGACGTATGGCTTGACAAAGCCCTGGCTCAGATGATTTAGTTGGGGTTGGTCCTGCTTTGAGCAGGGGTTGGACTAGATGACCTCCTGAGGTGCCTTCCAATCCTTATCTTCTAAGATTCTATGTATGAATCCCACCACATTTAAAGCACCTACACAGTACTTATGTAACTGTATAATGACCTCTAAGAGCCTTATGAAACAAACTGTTTAGAAATACTATTCCATCCTTAGCTCACCATGTTTTGCCTAGTACTGCAGCACATATGGCATGTAAGAATAGACAACATTCTGAGATCATTACAGTAGCTAAGGACAACAGGGTGACATAAGGATAACAGTGGAAGCTTTGATTCTGACTTTCTTTGCTTTTGGCAGGCTAAATTGTGTGTGTTATTTTAACCTAATTTTTTTCTTATTTAATTATTCACTCATACAGTGATCTAACTATTTTACTTCAAAACATGAACTGGAAGATTTTCAACATGCTAGCAATGAAATTAGCTAAAATCAATTCAAGTAGCCAAGAAACATATCTCTGCTGTATTTCAAATTAATATTGTAACAAAATGTAGGACATGCTCAACCTGTAAAGACCTAGAGAAAGTTTGTGTTCAGTTAGTTACATTCCAATGTCAAATATAAAAATCCAAAACAACCCATGAAGTTTAGAAATCAACCTGACCACACTGTTTAATGAATGCTTTGGCATGGCTGAAATAGGTACATGAAATTTTTCCATGTTTTGTTTGAAAAGCAAGTGATTGAATTCACAGAATAAGCATGTATTCTGTTTATTCTCTGAGGCTTAGCATGTAATGGTTCTACGGGTTTTTGTGGAAGTGATCAAATCCATTTTTCTTCTTGCCTCTGGCTGCTAAAAGAGAAAAATCAGTCTCTGCAGAACAGTTTAACTGTTGTGCTCTGCACTAAATTTGACATGTATGCTCACTTAAGAAATTAACATGCCAAATTCCTCAACTATTTTTAAGGATGAATGTCATTTTCTTTTGGTGTTTATAGGAAGAGAAGAATATATTGGATTCTTGCTTAGGAGAGACTGGAAGGAAAAGCAATCTATGTGCAAGTAAACAAGAATGATACCTTACTTTGTCAACAATACTCCCACAAGGGTCATTTTACTGCAAAGCAATAAACTGTAATTCTGTGTTTTAAGTGTGTAGGGAATACCTGAACACTTGAGCTTTTTCTTTTTTACTTAAGCTAGAAAGCTCAAGCTGATTTAATTAACAGAGAATGAACGCACTTGTTTGTGTGTGAATTTAGTAACATCCTTATGGTTAGGAGTTTTGTCTGGTTATTATCTCAAGTGACCATGTAATTGGTTATTTCTAATCTTGTAGCATTTACAAAATCCTGATGCCCACCAAACGCAGGAACACAACTACTCCTGTTTCAAAGAAACTGAAAATCTAAGTAAAATATATTTTACACAGTTAAACACTGAATATGTAACCAATTTAAAAGTAGTGCTTTTTACTCTCAGCACCTGTTATTCCCAAGAGAACAAGTACAAAAAATGTGGGGTTTTTTTGTTTTTAAAGCTCATCCACTTTCTCCTCCACCAGCCATTTGATATGAAAAACTACTAACAGCATGACTTTCTCCCTCTTCCCTCCCACCACTCAACACACACATAATCCCACCCCAAATCCGGAAAACAGCAGTGGACAATAACAGGCCTGAAACAAGCCACACTGGGCATGTCTACAGTGCAGTTGGGAGCGTGCCTCCCAGCCCAGGGGGACAGATTTAGTTAGCATGCTGAAAATAGCAATGTCGATGTGGCAGCTCAGACTAGCCACCCAGCCTCAAACCCGGAGGGGAAGAGGGGGGTGACGGGACTCTGGCAGCTAGCCCAAGCTGCTGCTTGTACCACAACATCCACACTACTATTTTTAGCTCAAGTAGAAGTAGCACCAGTTTGCCTATTTGGGCCGGGGGGGGGAGGAGGAGGAGGAAGGAAGGAAGGAAGGAAGGAAGAGTCACACTCAGCTGCAGTGTAGACAGACATTCTCTATGCCCTGTTTCCTCCAATCATGGCAGAGAGGTTTCCATAGGTCAATTCCCTGTCTGAATTTTTGTTTACAATAGTGTCCATGATGTGCTAGAGGCTTTCCAAACATCCGCAGGAGGGATGGTCCCTGATCCAAGGAACAATCAATCCAAGTAAAGATCAGGTATAACGAGATTAGGGCAAAGGGGGCAGTTTATATACAAGTCAGTGAAATTCACTGTTTGCAGCATGGCAGAGGTGAGTGTGCATGAGAGACTGAAGTGTAGCTAAAATACACTTGCGGATGCTCTTAGGGAAATTGTACCATGCAGAGGAGAACTGAGTGGGAAGACACAGAGAATCATTACACAAGCTGATGAGGTTAGGAACAATGCCAAGTAAAGGAGATATTTACAGTCACCCAAAGAGTAGAGTATAGCAGTCCAGCTCACCTCCTGCACATAATCCAGCGCAGGAGGAGTTCTCTCACAGGGGTTGTGTTGTTCTAGCACACACAAATCTAAACAACCATGCATCCACAGGTGAGGTGCTTTTTAAGCAGACTTTGAGAGACAAGCAAAGGAAAACACTAATAGTGGAACTGATTCATCTGCAACATTTGAAGTAGCAATGATGCATGGGGACTACTGAAAGCCAGGTGTCCTGAAGAGCAGATGGGCTGAGATACAGCACAGAGCACATAGCATAACCATATGCTAATTTACTATTAATTACAGGAGCTTTTCAAGATTGCTACAACACTACCCACTAGGGAAGTCTGTACTAATTAAACACATTCACAAAGGAATGTTTTTGAGTAATTAACAGTTCACATCAATAACTTTGTATTTCTTTTTATTCATAACTAAATAATGTGGCCTGGTAAACACTAGGCTAAGACTACAGTCGTGTGCAAATTTGACCTTTTTCTACAGGATTTCAAGAACTCAAAATGGTTGAAAAATACATGTTGAGATTCTCCAGCCCACATACAGAGCCCAGCCCTTATTGCACTTAAAGGGCAATAGAAGTTCACCCTAACTGAAAGACGTTCCCAATTACAGTATCACTTATATGATCTTCAGAACTGTAAGTAAAGGCTCCATTGAAACTGGAAGGTTTTGATTACAGGACTTTATAAGGCTTGTATTAAAAAAAGCAATTTATGTTAGGCCAGTTAAATTTACATTTCTTATCACTTCTCTCCTACATAATTCAGTGGATGGTGAATAAACTGCAAATCAAGAGATAAAAATGGAAGCCTGTTCTATACTACTGTCAGAGCAGCGGAATAGAAACAAGCAGTTTCAGTTCAAGAACTGCATTTATCCTTTCAGAGAACAAACCTTGTTTGAAAACTAGCAATACCCCCAATAGTTTAACTCGGATATATTTGAAATAAAGCTAAGAATAATCCAACACTTAAGTTTTCAAAGCAGCCTCAATCTAACCATGTGAACGCATGTCTTCTACACGTTTATTTTTCTAGCACCACCTGTCCATACACGTGTTAATGTTTCTTCCCGCTGAGGATGTGTGCCAACATCACCACCCGCATGCCCATAAAAGAAAGCCATCTGAAAAAAATCCTTAATCTATCATGGCACTTTGATTTTTCAATTCAGTGCTAGCGGTCACTTGTGCTACAAAAATGTTAACTTTCATCCACAATTGTTTACTTTTATATCTCATCCTTAAAGGAACAAAAAAAGAGGAACGAAAGTATGATAGAATTAACTACTAAGCAACATCCTTTGCCTATAACACAAAAATCCCATTAGTTGTTAACTAACTATTTGTCGGTTTGAATAACCATAACAGCAAAGCCCATTTCATAGATCATCTGGAAGGAGCCAAGCACTTGAGGCTTTGCCCCTGAGATCTCATTACCAGAACCAAGTGCCCCAGCTGACATGAATTATTTACTGCAATCCTGCGCTTATAATTATTCACATGCATTATACACTGAAGGTGCATCTGTGCCCCAGTTTAAACAACCATGTGGAATCAAAGCCCAGCAATTGAGTAAAAATAAATTTCAGTCCACAGCAAAGGACTAAATTCAGTTAACTAAATGCTCGAATTCACCAAAAGGAGGATGAATAGTGGGTTTGCACTGATATCGGTCTTTATTTCTGATCTTTACACACAAATCCTTCTAACTAAAAAAGGATAAGGTGAAAGAAAATAGTTAATAAAATAACCATTTCAAGTGTATTAATGCTAGTCTTTTCATTTCTAAAAATTCAGTGACATTAATGCAATTTTACGCAATTTAAAGGCTGTCACGTTCATAATCACATGTGCACAAATCACAAAATAAATAAAAAATTAAATATTACTACACATGCATGTGTGGACAATTGCACTATCATCCAGATAAATGTCCACATGCATTGTCAGTTTCAGCCTCACCTTCCTCCTAACATACAACTGAAGAAGGAAATTCAGATGTAAAAACACATGGAATATACTATACTGCGACCCACTGGTAAACCTTTAATTTTAAAAAGTCAACTTCTGATGTTAAGTTATGGGAAATATTGAAACCTTCATTTGTGCATTTAATGTCTCCTTGATCAGCCTGAGCCCACAGGGGCACTACACTGAGGAAACCCACAATGAAAACCTGGTCCTTATGCCCAACTCTAGAATTGCTAAGTAGAAGCACAAAGTTTTTATTAAAGCAAGTAAATAAGTATTAAAGCCATATCATCATGTAACAATACCTATACAAAATCTCTATTATGCACTAAGAGGGAAGGAGAGAGAATTCACTCTATTCACACTGAATGCAAACCAAGTACATACACACTGTAAACAGATTCTGAATGAGTCCCACGGTTGCCACGTGAGGAAACAGAGTAATTCCTAATGTTTTCTAAAGCCTGAACAAGGAAACTCTGGCATGTTCTTCAGATACCAATTCATTACAATTTTCAAAATAAGCTGAGTACATTATTTCTACATCAATGTAAGTTCAGACCCATCACTTCCAGTATTAATATTTTACAGTCCTTTAAAACATGCAACCTTCAAAAATAAGAGTGATAACCATGTATTGGTTTTAGTGATAAATGAAGACAAACAGACTTGTCTATTTACAGTGCTTCCAGAATGACGACTTACTGTTTCTAGGCCAATAATATTTTAACCTTATCAGAATAAGCTTTGTCCTACTCCGCCCATGGTTCATCACTTCTTGGGAAGAAGGAAAATATTTAAGCTTCAGGTCTCTCCTCAAGCACTCTTACTCCCCCTTCCCTCAACTTTACTCTTCGCAGGATGATTTTATTGCTTGTCAGAAGGTGCTGAACTAAGCTTGAGAGCAGTCATTTATCTGCAGTTCAGATGAAGTATGAAAAGCAGCTTTATAGCCTTCCTCGTGTTTCACCATTGTACTTCACACCGAGGCACTATGTTTAGGACCAAGATGATCGTTTTGACTCCATGCCATACCAAATAAAAGCACTATGAAAAGGAACTTTGTCCTTATCTGAAACAGGTGGACCAAAAGCAGCATGTGTTTTTGTGGCATCACTTTTGATCTGCAACTTCTTTTCCTCCACAAGTTAGTTGGAAATATTTAACGCCACAATATCTCAGGGACCAATTACTAAATAGACAAGAGAAAGAGATCCAAACTATAGGGGATGGGTAACATTTACTTTCCTTGCTAATTGGAATAAAACTAAACTAGAGATCTCAGGTGGGATTTTCAACAAGCATCCAACTCCTCTGGACTTCCAACAGTAGCTGACTAATTCCCTTAGGCGCTAACTAGAAGAAACAGTTACTTAAAGTTAACTGTCAGAATTAGGCGAAGTAGTGTAAGATAAACATATGAAAGCAGTCTTTACCCCTCACACCGGTGCTATTTTAATGTCTAGGAAGGCTAACATGGTTTTAACTGTTATTTCAGTACCCAATACACATGAAATAGGGAATATATGCATGTGTACAGTATAAACGAAGACAGTATGTATGTGCAGCGAACACCAACATTTTAATGTCTGTCGGTACAAATACCATGCACAGTAAATGTACACAAAGTAGCATGTCACCAAGTTTTACTACAAAATACATTTCCGTGGGTTTTTAGTGGATTTGAATTTGTGGCCACTGGTAACCCACTGTTCCCTAAAACAGACTTCCCCCAAAAATCTGGCTTCCTCCAGATACTAATTCTCTCATACACGATTTTCTCCTCTGAAGAACCAATGAATCCTTTATGTCAATGCACATTGCATTTCTGAAGGACATCCTTCCAGCATGAGACTCTGGGACTAATCCTTTTCTCCTATTAAAAAGAATGAACTGTGGTCTCTTGCAACCCCTTTCCACCTAAAAGGAATAGCAAGAAGGGAATAGCCTTTATTCATTTATTTAGATAGGAACTACTGTCTCATACGCCCAACCCCAATTTGCAGAGTATACCATCACCAACAGCTCTTGCATCTCTGCTGATTAAGATGAGTTTTTTAAAGAAGGTGGTTTTAGTCAGTCTGAAGAATGTCAATCTAATAAGAACTCCGAAGTTCATTTATGAACAGCATTAACTCACATTCTGCTTTGTGACAGATGGTAACAGGGAAGTTTCTGGATAACCATTTTATTTCAGCAGAAAAATATGATGCTCTATGATTGGTCAATATTAAGGTATGCTATTCTAGCCACAATTAGCCACAACTTCTACAAGTGGAGTAATTCTGAAGACAAAGGAAAACTGCAATACTTAATCACACTGATTTAAAAACTAAAAAGCTTAGTTTATGTAAAGCTTTCGTTTTTCATAGCAAGACTAAAAGTATGAGAAGCTGAAATAGCCAAGCAACAGAACATTATGAATTGTTTCGATTACATCACATTGGTTCCCCAAAACCCCACACAGTTTGAATTTAGAACCTGGCTAGCCTCCTAGCCCCATTCAAGACCTATAAATAACTATGTAATAGGCAATATGATACCACAAACTGATGAGAAAAGTACTCTGAGCATATCTTTAGAAACATAATGCCAATGATTAAAATGCCAGTTTGAATCTGTACTAACTTTATGAACACTAAACAATAGGTACTGAACGCAAAAAGAGGTGTCCACAGGATCCAAGTACTGTACAAACTTTGTTGCTGTTTTTAAAATTCATAGTTTCAAGTTAGAAAAAGACTTAAAAAGTAACTCTTTCAACTACTCAACTGGAACAGAGTCCATCAAAGCTTAGAATTACTTTAAAACATCACTTTCATCCAGAAATTGCACCTCCTGTCACTTAAATATAGGAATCCTACAAAAGTAGACCAGGAGGGGCATCAAAATGTCATCTAGCCCTAGCCTCCTGCACTGGCACTCCTAACCATCCCTGACAGGTATTTGTCTATCCCATTTTCTGCCTCTAGAAAAGTATATTCAGACAGACTGGGAGTGATACACAAGACACGAATCATCTGATCTAAGATAGGAACTTTTATTTATAATTTAAATTAGAGACACATGAAACAAGAGGAAGAGGAAAGATCATGGTTTTAGCACTGCAGTGTTCCCAAACTGCATGTGTTTCAAATTCCACACCTATGGCTCACAAACATAGTTTTGGGATTCAAGATCTTCCACTGAATTCTGCTTCTTCTCTTGGCTTTTCTTTCTCCTTGATTTTCCTAATGCAATTTTAATACACTGTAGTGATGGTGCACCTGACTGAAATTCTTTGTCAAGGCTTTGAGGTTCAACTGTAACAGGGGAACCAAAACAGCCTCCACTACTCGAGATGAAATATGACTACCTCTAACCCCTGAAAATACAGCAGTAGAAACCAATTAAATTTCATTTTATGTAACATGGTACAGCTGGAAGTTGTGTTGCATCAGATACAAAGAAAGTAGGCTCTCTATTTCTGGAAGCCCAATTCCAACAGTCACACCTACACACACAGATAAGATTTAACTAAAACTATGACTTACAGACCAACACAATATTAAAATCATGATGTAGCTTCTTAGGAAGCACTCCAGGAATAAGTTATTGTGAGAGGGATGGGTTAGGTGAAGGAGTGGAAAGGAAGCTAATAATTTGTCTGCCAAGCATAAAAATTAATAAAAAATTCTGAGTGTATTTGGTTTTTCAATTGTTTTTTACAATTCTCTGCCATTTAATTTCATTTTTTATAATTCTAGTTGCAGAAGTCTTGAGTTTGTCACTGTCTCCCTGTTCTTGATTTTCCCTTAACCTTATTTACTCCCCTCTCCCCCGATGAGTCACTCTTTCCCTTGGGTTTCTTATCATTTTATTTCCCTTCATTTCTCATAGATTCTATTGCTGCAGTCCCTTCTTTTCAGTCCTCGTCTTTGTCCTTTTATTGTAGTTGGACAGCAATACATCTCCTTGCTGTATCATGCAATAAAGACATATATTTCCCTTTTTTTGCTATTCATCTGCCAAGAAAAAAGTTCTGTTGCAACACTACTATTAATTGAAGACAGCAGTACTTTTAAACAAGTTCATTAAGATCAAGTTACTTGTAATTAATTTCCATGGCAGCTTTTTTATTCAGTAAGGTCAAACAGAAAACTCACCTTCAAATACAATGTGATTCAAGTGTTGCTGGAGCTGTTCCATCATCCCTTTCTCAATAACATTTTCTTCAAGAACAAACTAGGAACACAGCGGACACACTGGCATTTGTAATTCACATCAAAGATCAGGCCCTTAGCAACATTTTAAAATATTTTAAAATAGGACTGTTTAAAGTAAACAATTAAAAAAGGATGCAAGCCAAGTACCAGATTTATGCTAGTTAAATAAATGTATTTAATGAGATAGTTACTGTATGAAATCTGAAGGAGACAACAGGAGGCATAGAAGAGATCCTCTATATAAGGAAAGCAAAACCAAAAAAGTGGAAATTTGAAAGGGAAAACCCTTCCAGCTTCGACCATAAGGTAACCTCTAACTTAGATTAAGAAGAAACTTCTGCTGTGAGCAGGTTAACCCTGAATTCCTCACATGAGGGTTTCTCATACTGTCCTCTGAAACAACTTGAAGGCAGGGTACTGGAATAGGATGACCACTAGTTGGTTCACTGTGCTCAAGTGGCTTCCAAAGACAGGATAGGTGAGGTAACATCTTTTATTCAACCAACTTCTGCTGGTGGATAATACAAGCTTTTGAGCTTCTTCAGGTCTGCAGAAGGTCAAAGTGCTAAACTAAATACAAGTTGGGACAGATTGTTTCCAGATCACTATCCTGGACTCTTTCCAATGTCTTTGTTTCAAGAGGTGCAACAGGTGGAGACCTCACAGAATCATAGAAATGCAGGACTGGAAGAGACCTCAATAGGTCATCTAGTCCAGTCACCTATTGATGCAGGTCTAGGCATGATCTAAACCATCCCTGACAGGTATTTAACACGTTCTTAAAAAACCTCCAGTGACAAATTTCACAACCTCCCTTGGTAATTTGCTCCATTTAGGAAGTTTTTCCTAATGTCTAACCTAAATCTCCCTTTCTGAAACATAAGCCCCATTACTTCATGTCCTGTCCTCAGTGGGTAAGGAAAACAATTGATCACCCTCTTCACAACAATCTTTTATATATTTGAAGACCATTACCATATTCCCCCCTTCAGTTTTCTCTTATCCAGATTAAACAAATCCATTTTTTCCCCATCATTCCTCATAGGTCATGTTTTCTACACCTTTAATCATTTCTGGACTTTGTCTACATCTTTCCCAAAGCATGCCGTCTTTTTCCACTTTTCATATTTCATCTGTGACCAAAGTCACGAGAGCAAATGATGGAACTGAAATGACTTGAAATGAAACTGGACACAATACTCCAGTTTATGCCTTATCAGTGCTGAATAGAGTGGACCAACTACTTCTTGTGCCTTGCTTACAACACTCCTAATACAACCCAGAATTTTTTTTTTTTTTTTTGGGGGGGGGGGGGGCATGTTTTACACTGAGAAGTTATGTTTAGTTTGTGATCCACTATAACCCCCAGATCCCTTTCTGCAGTACTCCTTCCTAGGCAATCATTTCCCATTTTGTATTTGTGCAGTTGATTATTGATTGATTATTCCTTCCTAAGTGTAGTACTTTGGATTTGTCCTTAATGAATTTTATCCTATTTTAGACTATTTCTCCAGTTTGTTAAAATCATTTTGATTTCTAATCCTGTTCTCCAAAAAGCTTGCAACCCTCCCAGCTTGGTACCATCCATGAACTTCAAGGGTACTCTGTCATTAGACAATTTATGGAGACATTGAATAGAACTGGATTCAGGATAGATCCCTGAGGGACCCCACTCAATATGCTCTTCTAGCCTGATGGAACCATTATAACTACTCTAAATACTGTTTTCCAACCAGTTGTGCACCCACCTTATAGTAGGTCCATCTAGGTTATATTTCCCTAAGTTGTTCATGAGGTCATGTGAGAGAGTAACAGAAGCCTTACTAAAGTCAAGATATATCACATCTGCTGCTTCCTCCCATCCACAAGGCTTGTTAACTTGTCAAAATAGGATATTAGGTTGGTTTCACATTTATTCTTGACAAATCCATGTTGTCTTATCACTTTATTATATCTTCTAAGTGCTTTCAAACTGATTGTGTGATTATTTGCTCCATTATCTTTCAGGGTACCAAAGACTTGCTTCCCACAGGATCTTACTCACCACCTCTGACTTTGCTGAAGTCTGCCTTTGTGAAGTCCATTGTCTTTATTCTGCTGTTTTCTCTGCTACCATTACTTAGAATCATGAACTCAATCATTTCATGATCCCTTTCTCTCAAGCTGCCTTCCAACCAGGTCCTCCTTAATCATCAGAATCAAGTCTAGAACAGCCTCTCACCTAGTTGCTTTTTCCACCTTTCTGATAAAAATTTGTCTCCAATGCATTCCAAGAACTTGTGGTAACTTTAGGCATGAAGTTAACAGATATTGGTTAAATATGATATTTTCTTTGAGTTCAGCTGTTCCCACTTAACAAGCCACAAGAGAAGCTCTACACTACCATACTAGGATACAGCTTCACGTGGTCTTGATCTTTCTGGTATATGTTTATATTAAAACATTTCCATGCTGTACCAAGAAACATGGGAATTAAGGACATCTTGACAGAGATGACCTGTGCCTGCCAATAGTGGTCGACAAAAAGGGGGCGTCATAGTGAATGCAGCCAGCTTCAGCAGCATTACTGAGCATACCAGTCCATATGAGCATGCTCAGTACAAGCCAAACAGCAAATCTGGGGAACATGAGACCCCCACATGCCTCCCCCATGCGCTGCCTCTGCATCTTGACCTATTTACACATTCCTCCCAAGGGATGTTTGAGCAGCAGCAGACTGGAATTACACACTTGGATTATGAACTCAGTGTTAGGAACCAACTTTCTTTTATAAATTTGTAAAATACATGGAACATTGGTATATGTATATTGGCATATATAACTGGTGTCCCTAGATCAGTGGCTTTCAACCTTTCCAGACTGATTTCTCTTGTGTACCCCTCAAGTTTCACCTCACTTAAAAAGTACTTGCTTACAAAAATCAGACATAAAAATACGTCAGAGCACACTATTACTGAAAAATTACTTCCTTTCTCATTTTTACCATATAATTATAAACAAATAAATTGGAATATTTCTGTTCTATTTACATTTCAGTGTTTACCATATAGAGCAATATAAACAAAATTGTCTGTATGAAATTTTAGATTGTAGTGACTTCGCTAGTGCTTTTATATAGCCTGCTGTAAAGCTGGGCAAATATCTAGATGAGTTGAAAGCATACCTCTGGTTGAGAAGCACTGCCCTAGATGATACAATAGTAACAGCAGCCACTCCTACTATATTAGCATCCTGGTTCTAGTATGATCTTGTCCTGTCCAAGCTTCAAAATCATGCCATTATTTGGTGTTTGTATTACAAAAATAATATGGCAGGACTAGAGAAATGCAAGCGGAGACTGACTCATTCTGGGGAAGCTCATTTGTCTGCATGTTTTATATATCCTGCAATCAGGGCAGAACCTCCTCCAAAATCTTTTCACTTTGTAGACCAATAGTTCTCCTCAGAAGCCACACAGCAACCAATACATGTAACATCCAATGAAAGGTATGAAGAAGTTACTTTCAAGGCAAAACAGACTGTCAGACATCTTATTTTCACTAGATCACAAAAGATGTTATTCTAGCTTCTAGGTATAAGTTATTGGGGTTTTGGCAGCAATTACAGAATGGCTTCTTGTTCAAAGCTGTCAAGTTTCATCTTCCTATGTGCGTCTTCACTGTTCTGACAGAATGTTTTGGAGGAACCATCTGTGCCTGTCCCAGTGTGATAGGAAGTCTCACAGGGAACGTTCTAACTCCTTGGTGTCTCATTTGACACGAGGCCACTTTAAACCCATCTCCGACCCATCATATCTAGCCATGGACCCAGGAAGCAGTGGTAGCAGAGCAGCTGAACGCTACCAGTATTCTGTTCGTGACTATATCATGTTTACAGAAAATAGAAGACAGCACTGAATTGGTCAACCATGAATGAGCCAACTGAGCTCAAAAGCTGAAGGGGACCTACTTTGGTACAAGTACAACTGTTTGCAAGTTTTGTTATGGTAGATTTTAAATTATACTCAAACAGTCTTCAAGGCACGGTGGGTCTGGCTAGGAATGTGCTATGTTGGCTCAGATTACACCTGATGACTTCAGCCAGCATTGAGATGATTCCATGCTCACCTTGTGCGTTTGACCTCAATGACAACTGTACAGTATACAGGAGATTGTGTATGCTGTACATAGTAAATGATCATTGTGACTTTGTACAAGCCATTTCCATTTGTTCTTTTTTTTAAAAAAAGCAGTTATAAAACATAAAAATCCTTTTAAATTCCTTAATTTTGTTAGCAACTTCATCTCATTAAAATCACCCTTTCCACTGAACAACCTAGATTAGTAATATTGTCCCATCATTAAACATATAACTAGAGTATCCTATAAAATGACTGACTAACCAGTAAAACTTATTTCAGAGTCAGGGAAGTTTTTCTGAAACTGATTAAACAACAAAATGACCATAAAGTGATAGCAGGAAACCAGCAGAGCTTCTGTAAAGGATAATTCTAGACTACCAGATTCCTTGAGCATGGCAACAAACCTGTCTTGAAAGTTCAAACAAGTCTTATTAACTAGTTCTGCTTTAAAATTTAACAACAGATAAAAGGAATTATGCCATAGACAGTGCATAATTAACAAAGAATTCATTGCCACAACGTAATAAATCCCATGAGACAAAGGTCTTATTAGAATTTTTTAAACGTTATGCTTAGAGATTATGAAAAGTCAATTACATAATATAGGATACAAAATTTAGAAGGGTAAGCAAACAATTAACTGAGGAGAGAGTTAGGAAGAAACTTCCCTTGGGGACACAACCTAACTGCACCTTCCTCTGGAGCATCTAATACTGGCACTCACAGACACAACATACTGATAAGGAGGATCTTGGGCCTGATATGATATATCAATCCCTATGTTAAGTCAACATTGATGTTATTCTATTATTTAAGTCTTTACATTTGTTCTAAAAGCCAGCCTCCTCCCTGGTAGCCTGCATCTAACTTAGCTGGTCTGAAAATCTGACAATGAAATATTAGCCAAAATAATAAGTAAGGGCACACCTAGGAAAAAATGCTGCTATGGATGAGTAAACCAAGTGTTATCTATCATCCTACAGCCATCAGTAAAAATAACTTCAACGAGGGCTGAAAAAGGTGAGGCAGGTTTTTTTTTCTTGAGACACATCAGGAAAACAGCCCAATACAAAAATAATTGATAGTTATTTGAGTACTTTGCTCAAGTAAAATTCCTTTTATCAATAACAGATTTTTTTCATTCATCTAGGATTTCAATGAACTTTATATGGAGTGAATTTTAACAATGAATTTACAATTCAATTTTGTATCATTTGATTGTTTTATTCTATCACGAGAACTAGCCCTTTTAGCCTTGCTTATACATCTCACTACCTCCACCTACTGTTAAGTTGTAAAATTCTGTTTAAACAAAAACTTCATATTTTATTCTATTTTAAAATCTCAATCTTAAAAAGGTAGTTATTATCTGTGTACAAAAACTTCTACATCACAAGACAACTTTACTGAACATATATATACACATACATGTTCTTTGAACCAATTTCATAAAACCTAACAAGACAAGTGGAAAAAGAATTGCATTAATCCAACTACATACCCAAAAGGAAAAGCAGAACAAGTGTGATCTAACTATTTAACACTTAGTGCCTACCGTTTTCTGAATAATTTCAATTAGTCAATCCCACAATTCGCCCCAAATTCTCATTTGCTGACTGGCTGACATTACAAAATGCAAAATCACTATAAAAAAGTCACAGCATTCCATCAACTATGTCTGCCAATTTTGAACATGAGTTTAATTCAGCATAAAACAAAAAAACTCTACCTCATCACTGCACTAGCAATCTGACCACCTTATTTACTCATTGGTCACAGATCAGACTGTAAACATCTCAATCAAGCAGTACAACGGCAAACAAACTTTTCAGTAGTTCAGATTGCCCATATGAGAGTTTCAATAGATAAAACGTAGATTACAATTTTAATACCAAGACTACTACATACCAAACATATGAGTACAGGCACTTTTAATATGTTCCTCAGACCTTGACTAGGGAAATGCACACATTCATATTCAAAACCCTTCTCATTATTTTAACTTCAGAAACAGACGGGTCAAATGTTATTAAGCCGTAAGAGACAATGCCTAAAATAAGGGTGGATTGATTTCAAATCAAGGCAATTTAAATCATTGCTTTAAAAGCATGTTTTAAATCACCAAGAGAAAAATCACTGATTTAAATCAAGTTTCCCACTGATACTTCTTCACGTATTACTTAAACAATGGTGCAAATCTCATCACTAAAACATGTTAATTTACGACTCAACACAGCACTTTACAACATCGAGGAGGATATATGTGTAATTTTTTAGCTAACTATGTGTAATTTTTTAGCTAACTTGACTTTTATTAATTTAGGAAACAGTACATAATACTCTACCTGTGTCAAGCTGCAGATGCAGCAGCAGTACATTAGGAACTGTATGAACTAAACCACACACACACAAAGACAATAGCACTTATTATATTTTATTAAACTAAATCTTAAATGCTCCATAAATGTTTCACATTTGCAATTGCAGCACGCTCCTAAGTTGCCAGCTGATGGTTGTCCTTAAACTTTTTTTTTTTTTTTAATTTTCAAATTTTATTAACTCTAACAGACAAGTCATCACAATACTAAACATACGCTATCCTTAAAATTTCTACAGCTAGCTCTCATCTTCCCCACTCCCACTCATTTTTATTCCTAGACAAACAGAAATATGATTTTTTTCCTCCTTTTTCAACCCCCAGTCGATTTCTTCCCTTTGAGTAAATAATACCAAATGATGAAAATATTCTCTCTGTGCCTGCAGAGAAAGCTACTGCTGTGAAAAGTTGGCTTAGCAACTGAAGGAACTCTGTTTCAAGATGCCTGGCTAATGATTTCCACCAATTCAGAGGAGTGACTTTGTTCAAAACATCATCAATAAACATGCTGTTTAAATGGTTCTGCTCCAGCCCTAAAATTTATTATGACTGGCATAACTGAGGAGTGATTTTGAGATGCCCATGCCATGGCAGCATCATCTTTCTTCAGAAGTTAGGCATCTACCTTTATATCTGAGGTCAAGAATGTCTGCAAGAAAATAAGGTGGAGTTAAGTGCTTGATCCATTCGCTTCTTTATTGCTTGTAGTTTAACTTTCTGGTGAAACTTTCTTTCTTCAATGTCTCTTGAAGTGCCTTCCAAATTTTGACAGCATCAGCAATGCAGCAACAATTTCTCTGAAGTTTGTTTAAGGCTATGGATATAGGCTTCAGTATACTGAGTATACCCTATACATTCCTCTTTAACCCAATGTTAGATACTTTGGATGAGATACTTCCATCTATTTTATCATGGTTTTCTTCACAGAGTTTTATGAAAATAGGCCAGTTCTTAATAAATGGTTCAAAACCATCAACGACAGAATTCCATCGAACATCTTGAGGGAGAATTAGTTTGGATCCTCCTGCTCTTTTCAGTGAAGCTGAAGTAAAATGCTTGTTACGGAAGTATTTTATGACAAACTACATTTTCTTTTATTACTGGAGAAGACGTACTTAAATCTTTGGCTAAAAGATGCATTAAATGGGCACTGCAACCATGTTTTTAAGGAGCATCCTTCCGTTTCTTCTTTTAAGTATCTTCTCATTTTCGCCATGTTTGCAGCATTGCCTGGCAATTTTTGTTCACAGTTTATTACTGCTTTCACTGCCACTTCTTTTAAATATTCTGTTGTGTGGGTATTTCCCAATGTTATCTATTGCAACCCAATCTTCTGTTGTCACACAGGCACATATTACTGGATCATTGTGTACATTGCTCCACCCATCGAGGCTTAAACTCGCAAATTTCCCGTCAGTATTTCTTGCACACCCTTCAAGTTCCTTCTCATACACTGTATCTAGCTACCTTCCACCAATGTCTGCTCTACCAGGTCGCGTGTAGCCTGGTCATAAGGACTCAACCATGTCAATGAAGTGTTTATTGTTTATGTAAAAAGGAGAATTTGTGGCACAAATGAACCGAGCAATCTTTTCATCTATGGTGTCTTGTTTGTATTTGCTGGTCCTTACTACAAACCCATCCATGGTGGTGGTTTTACAGGATGATTGAAATATTTTGCTTGCTACTTATACTTTGTTGTCTGAAATACATTTAGTTGCAGCACTGCTGCTAAAAGTACCAATGGATGACTCTGAAGTTGTTGCAGATAGATAGTCACAGTCAAAGTCTCTTATGCTTAAATGGAATCCTGAAACAAAATTAAAAATTTTAGTCGTTTTTCTCACTATTATTCAGTTAATCATTTACATTTTTTTCAGCAAGGATGCAGATCTAATTCCAAATTACCAAAAAAGCTAACACTGACTGCACTTAGAGTGCACTTAATCTTGGAGTAAGCCCCATAGAACTCACTAGCACTTCTATTTTTTGAGGAAACAAGTATAGGATGGGGTTACCTTGGGAAAGCTGAGTTATGCTGAAGTAAAATAGGGAACAGAATTATGGCATCACCACTATGGTCTGTGGCCACGATGTTCCAAAATAAGGGGCATGTATTATGTAATATAAAATAAGAAAATGGCAACTGGCAACTCTAGATTTCTCTTACTGCAGCTTTCTGTACCATATACTTGGGTGATAGATTCTAAACCTACTTAACTAATTAAACAAACCATAAGGATTAGCTAAGCTAAACTTTTTTTTTTTTTTTTTTTTTTTTTTTTGGCAACCTCCAACATAGCCAACAGTTAAATCACACATACTAAAAGGCAGAGAGAGAGTCTTGAGGAATGATGCATTGCAAAGTGAATTATTTAAGTTACTAACCAGTTGATCCACACTGTTCTTCAGACATATCCACATCTTCATCCACATCACTTTCACCCAATAAGCAGTTTTCATCATGATGTTTCATTCTTGCAACCAGGCGCTGCATCCCCTTCTTGCACTGCTTACACTTGACACGTTTTCTTTTTTGACCCAGGGAAGGAATTTCTTCAAAATATTCTCAGATAGTGTCTCTTATGCACAGAAGCCATGACAGTTTTTTGTGGCAAAAGTGTGGGGCAATATAGAAAGCTGTATGAGTACTGAATAATGTCTTCCCTTTTTCTTTCCAGTCCACTCCACTGTTCCTTGCTACTCTGCCTCCATCCTCTGCCTTGCTTGGCCCAGCTCCACCACCACATAAGCACAGAACAACAATCCTATCCAGCCCGTGTCTTTCTTTGCACACATGACTTTAGTCTGCTGAGAAACAAAAACTGAAAGAGAAACTGAAAGCCTAGAACTTTCAAGAAGCAAGAGCTAGTAGTTAGGCTGGACAGACTAGAGCCATTAATTCATTTTTATGAGACTAAGTGTAGGTTTAGCATGTTTGTGATGAGATTTAATTTTAACTTATTTTTTAAGTGAGAGAAATTTAGTATTTTATTGATTATCAAAAATATCTGATTTAAATTAAAAAATCTGATTTAAATTAAAAAAATTGTTTTTTGGTTTTGTTTTGGTTTTTTTTAAATAATTGATTTTTACCCACCCTGCCTAGAATTACAAGACATGGTTATATGTTCCAGATTTAGGGAACATTTTTAGAAAGCAATTCCTAAATCCACTGTAGTCTATCGAATGCATTTTTATCCATCCTTACTCTTGCAATTCATTCCTTAATACTATTGCCTTTAGTTCATGAACTCCACGAAGCAAATTCCCAGTCTTCAACGAAGGAGCTATTCTGATGGGTTTTTTCCTGCTCTCAGGTGTCTGAGTGTACACAAATATTCTAGAAAGGCAGCCCAGGTTTTTTTCATTTCCCATTTTAGTTCTTATACTGGCACAGTTTTTTTTGTTTTTGTTTTTTGTTTTTCCCCAAAACAAGTATAACATCTGTCAGAATCTCTGATTCTCTGTGCTTAAGGCAAGTTTGTTCTTCTGTGAGCCAACTTCATGATCAAAATGAAAGTTTTTCTATTATATACCTGACCATTTTCATAATACTGTTCCAAAAGGAATGCAACCTGAGGCAAAACAAGATTAAGCATTGTATATTTCCCTTTAGCTTACTCTAGCATGAATTTAGTTTTGACAGTTTCACTCCAAGTTGGAGAGGTGTAATAGTATCACTGGAAACCATACGTGAAATACCGCTTCTAACATATCCTGATCTATCTAATCATTGTTCAGGTTTAATTTCTACTATTAAGTTTTCAAAATATTTTTTCTTGCTTTTAAATAGTTTTCATCTAACTACCCACAAACTGGTTGACATCAGCGACATTCTATTTTTAGTAGAATCCTAAAATTATTTTCTTATTATGGAGATTTGCCCTTTCTTTGAATGTAGTTATGGAAAAGATGGCAGATCTTTTATTTTGCCAGAACAAACACCCATTTTAAAACAAGTTATGCTTGGGGGTTTTTTGGTTAATCTTGCCAATTCCCTCAAGAAAGAACCATATATTCCGCACATTTGGTGATTAATGACTACATTAACAAACCTAATACCTTATTCTTAATGCTGTCGACATGAAGAAAAGTGACTTATTTTATGTAAGACTAGCCCAAGGGAGTAGTTCGGCATTCAATGCGCCTTAACATTAAGAGTTAAGTCTATCATGCAATCATGTGTTTACACTGAAAATTAACATTTAGATTCTGCAATCCCTGAAGATGATCTTGGGATATTATCCTCTTTTATTTGAACCTCAATGAAGGGAGCATTGATGGGATGTTAAGTAAATGATTCTTGCTTGGCTCATTTCCAGAACTGTTTTTACAGCTCTTGTTCTTAAAGGTTATAGAGTAACACCAGTTGGCACTCGTACACACAAGACATATGTGAAGAGCAGGAACACTAGCTGAGTCAGATAGTTTAATAAGCATTGCATTTTAAGACAAAAACTCCTTGATATGCTGATTTTTCTACTTATTTTTCCTTTGAAGGCCAACCTCAAGCTGCAATAGCTTCCCAACAGTGCAAACTGGGCTGAAATAATTATATCTTAAGTATGTATTGTAATATTGCTCTGTTAATTTTATAAATTCTGGAAAGTTGTAAACTTTCCATGTTGTGGATGCATGCAATTTGTTTCAATTACAGCACACCAATTTAAGTAACACCCTAAATTACATAAAGAATCAAGAATAATTGAGGTATGTTCTTTTCACCATCTACTTAGCATTTCGCAGAACATGGACAACGAAAGATAATTGCTTATTTTACTTCTATTTAATCAATAGTACTCTACCGGATTGGGCTAACGCATGAGAACTAGAAAATTCATATCGCAAATACTGTAGGGACATAAGGCATCTGTTTTCAAGTACTTTTTCTATTTTAAAAGTTATGTTCTATTAGAATTTTGGGTTTGTTATATTTGCTACATTTTTAATCAACCTGTTTTAGTTATGAATTGTTTCTGATAGCAAACCCTTTAAAATCTACACTCAAGTGTTTTCACTTTTCTTTCTGCTTTTCCATCTGTATTAACTGAGAATGGATATATGTGGCTTTAAATTCTAACCAATGAGTTGCTATATAATATACACGAATCTATGCCTAGGAGCAAATGTTCTAAGATGTTATATAATTACCACCACCATCTGTTTTAGGAACTTTCACATTTTAACTGTATCTGATGTCTAACTCCTATCACTAATGCACATGATTTAAAGGAAAACGAAGATTTTTCATGAGGAAAAAGAAAAACTTTCAGCTACACTTCACTATGCAGCCACTATACTTAGATCTATTTACATAGTACTCTTCTTATCACAGTTACGACTCCTTTTTAAAACACTACGCAGCATCCTTTCTTAGACACTACTGAAAGTGGTTCCTTTATGCTACCAGTTACCTTTAATATTTTACAGTATCAGTATGTGATATACAAACTCGTGAAAAAATAGAAGCAGTAGTCAAGCCGGAATTGTCAGCCACAAAAATTGAGCGAAGTTGAAAAAAAGTCATAGGTAAGCAACTGTTTTCACAATGTATTCTGCTGTAATTCATCTCAAAACTACCTCAGGATCAGTACTATACTGAGACCGCATAATAGCCAATTTGCCCATGTTTCTCTTTGCATTCTTAATTCTAGATGTAAATATTTTGCAGAGCCTATTGCAGAATCTCCCATCAGAAAACTACCACTTAACACACCTTAAATGTTATTTACAGATACTATATATCTATCTTTTATCTTTATTCTATTGCAGAGGTTCTCAAACTTGGGGGTGGGAAAAACTTACTGTGCACATTTTATCCACAGCAATGAATAATTAGCAAAGCTGATTCCTCCAGACATATCAGGTCTTCAAATGGTGCTATGCATTTTGAGATTTCTGTTAAGCTTGCATAGCATTATACAAAGCTGTTGCCATCCGTACATTAATCCATTAGCTATGAAGCAGTATGCCCATTTAATTGTAAGCATGGACCACAATCAGAGTTTTGCTGTTGCTCTTATTATAATGGATTGTTGGCTCATTTGTGAAACAGAAAAAAAACCAAGTGAAAAACAAAGATTAAACTGATTCAAATGAAGCACTGCTGCCACACATAATTGGTATATGTGCTTGTGTGGCAGAGTGGGGGGCATAAACTACTACAGACACAAAGAAGGGGGGCACGATCAAATAAATTTGAGAACCACTGTAATCTATTATACAGAGCATGCAGAAATATATCAGTAACCAGAAGGGGGCAGCATTTTAAAGACTATGTGAAAACTGCTACAGTCTTCTCATCAAGCCAAATTAAATGCCTACATTGACTGAACGAAGAAATGGACACACTATTCTAATTACTTACTTGAAATACTTGTTTTTAAATTTGCTATTGAGAGCTGTTCTGTTTACTCTTTATTTTCAGTACACAGACCAAATACCCTATTTCATGATCTAGAGTTTACAGCACCATAATGATCTTGTTCAGTTCACACCAGTGATGTACTGCAAACATGATGGCTTTCCCTATTCTTTCAGGCACAGGAGAAGTGAAGATTTTGCTTTCACATCTCATCCTCACAGAAACCGCAACACAATCCTGATGCTTAGTTACAGATGAGGACTGCACGGAGGCCACAAGTACCTAGCAGTCTTAGAATACATACAAACCAATAGTACAAGAGCAAAGTGACTCTCAATGTATCAATTCAGTTGCTGAAGCTTAAGTAGAATGAGATCTTTCCTTCAGAGACTATTTTCCCCTTTTAATTTGTATGTTTTCACATTAGGTTATTTAACCAAAAATACATGGACATGTTCATACAACACACACCTATGATTACTGACAGATTAAGATGAACTGATATGTAAGGAAAATCCTCAAGAAATCCTATTCTGAAATCCTTTAATCTCATGAGAAATAAATGGCTAATCAGAAGCTAACCTGGATGCTCTAAACTATAGCAACAGAGGAAAAAAGCCCAAACATTAATTTCAAGACAGTAATGGTGATTGGTCCACACGAAGATACAGAAAATAAAACCCATGAGCAAGCTGCTATCTTAGTAATGCCCCTGGAAAGACAAACTGCCCTCACAGCATCAGGAAAATTTCATCTGATTTTAGTAGCCATGGATAGCGTAATTGGATCACACAAGAGGACAGATGAAAATGCCACACACTACTGGAAATTAGTGTCTACCTAATCAATATTCACCAAGAAGGAAAAAGTGAGAAAGTAAAGTCTCTGTCAGCCACTTGAGTTGAATCTGGAGCTTAGACAAACTTCAATAAAAGCAAGCTATAATATTTTTAACTAATGCATTGGATGTTCTAAATTCCATTAGTTAAGAAAACTGTAGCTTGCACATCTCAAAATACACCCTATTGCATTTAGACAAGCCTTAAAGATGCATTTACTCATTAGAAAAATACTAAAATCTCCTCATCTAAACATTTTTCTAGAGGGAGGTTAGTTATGGCTAACCCCTGACCTATTAGCTAACTGTAATTGCCTAGACTAGGCAAACCCTAAGCGGGTTTGCTTTTGCTTTGAGGTAGCAGTCTCTGAGGAAAGATTAAACGCATCAAGATGCCACACTTCCTTCTTATGTATTACGCAGCTGGATAAGTTTTCCACCTCGCTGGAATGAGCCTGGCTCCAACTCTGATTTAAGCTAAGATCTTACAATCTCTAATTCATATATTTTAAAGTTCTATTATATTAAAGTGGGTATTCCTTATCTAATAAGTACTACTGAAATCCTTTAAATCTGGAAAGGAGATGTGAAAACATGCTAGTAGGGCCTCTTCTGTGCTAGCAAGCGGTTCCATAAGGGAGGTGGGTAACAATCCCCATTGTACTTTCCATGAGAAAGCCCATGAAGGTACTTCAATGGTCTCATCAACGTATCTAAACATCAATATATTGAGTACTTTTGATCTTTGATTCTTCTTTGTTTTCTGAAGAGGTATTCTTCAAAATCTATAGTTCTGGAAATGAACAGAGAAATTACCATTTTGAAAGTTAAAAATTTTCACAGTCATCTTAAAAATGTACTTAAAAAAACCTAACAAGATCCCCTTTGCCCACCAACTTTCCATACAACTTGCTACAATGAATGCTATCAGATATTACCATTTGTTTACAACAGTTCAAATGCTACTTCTTGGGCCAATTCTCAATTTGTTTGAATGACATTTTTCCCAGTTCTGAAAGGGCATCTGATTATTTTAGTGCTAAAAAAGAAGGAAGTAATAGTATAACGCAAGCAAAAGCTCAACAGGGTTTGCCACATGCTTTGGCAATACTCTCAAATCCTGTAATGGTGCCCTGCTCTCATGATTTTCTCATGAGTGCCGGGATTTCAGAGGGGGCTGGACATAAGAAACTCCAACCGGTCAGCCCTGCTGGAAGCAAGCAGAGTGTCTCCACTCTGCTAATCATTCTCACAGGAAGGAAGGAGAGAGTCCAGCAGCTCAGTGCAACTCCATTCCCTCCTTCTCCTTCGCTTGACATTCTCACAGAAGAGGCCAGGAGGAGGGAGCAAAGAGCACAACACAGCTTCTCCAGTGAGAAACACTTACAGAATAGCGCGTCTGCTCCTCCCACTCCCCCCTACAGCAACCAAACTGGGAAGGACAGAGAGGGGTGAAGAGTCCCTGGAGCTGCCTGCCTAAGCCTGGGAAAGAGAAAGGGACCCTCCTGTAGCCCCCTCCCACCTCCCATTCTGGGATAGGAAATGAAGAACTCTATGAAGCACAGAGGTGAGGCTTTGGGGCTAAACAGATGGGGCACTGAGGAAGACCAATTGCTTGGCAGAGAATGGGCAGATGTTTGGGTGAGAGCTCCTGCAGCAGGGGCCAAAATCACCTTACCCAATACATTTGGGTGAGTGGCTGACAAGTTATTACCGACACATTAGCGATAGGCAGGGGAAGTTCAAATATTAAGACAGGTTATACTGTGGTTTTGGTCTTTAAGGATCTCATGACCTTGTGGGTCCAACTCATGATTCGGTGGGGAAGGCAGTCTGATGCATTCTTGGGCTCGAGCTTGGCAACACTGCAGTCCCACCTCTCCTATTCTAGTACTCAACCTCCGAGAACACAGGCTGTCATTATGTCAAACAATGTGATGTTAACAACTGCCACTTGGACTGGACTGATGCCAAATTTTCAATTTTCACACAGTCCTGAAACAGAGGATAGTACATTAGTCCACTGTTTCCTCCAACTGCCTCTGAACTGTGATTAGTGTATTACATAGTTTATGTACACTGCAACATGAAGCCTATTTCCTAATCAAATCTGAAAGCAAGCAGGTCTTTTTATTTTTCTTGTATGCTTTCTTCCAACCACATGCCTTAGCCACCATCGAAACATTTTCTGTTCACAAATAGTCTTGAGCACTGCCTCAGTACAAGACCTGAAACTAAACCAACGGGACAGAATATTTGGGAAAATCCAAGCAAAAGCTGTTTAAAGGCTGCATTTTCAGTGCGCTATGATTATTTATAAATGACCACTGAGCTGATAAAAATAGTTTTAGTTTTAACATATGTTCAAGCCTTTCAGCATTCCATAGGGGCAGGTAGGCAGTTGAAACAATGCATTACTGCTACAAACACTGCTTATGCATAGTATCCTTAATAAATGCTTTATTCCCAGGGATACCAATGAGAATGCAGTGCACATCAGAGTCCATGCTCACATTTCTTTAAGTGTTTAAGTTTTTGCTAAAACTAGGATCAACAAGCTAGTATTGCTAAATAATATCTGTACAGTCTAATTACTTCAAGCTCCCTAGATAAACCAGTTCAAAGTTGTTTTTCCTTAATTTCTTGAGGCAACTAAAATCCATTTAAAAGTTTTTTGATGCAATTAAAAAATGCTCTGCCACAGTTATGATGTACTCTCCGGTCTTCAGTGATTCAGCCAAGATGACTCATGCCAGCACTTTTAATCCTGGATTAATGTTGTCCTTTGATGGGCTAATTTCCTTCACTTCATGGAAATAAAGATTAAACCACATAGTCTAACAATTGGTACAAACAGTTTTGAGACTATAATCTTAAAATGCAATTCAACTTTTGTCTCCATTTAAGACTCACTACAATGATCTGACTTAAACTGATCACATAACTGGCACATAGCCTAAACAGGAATTCTCAACACTGTCTGCAGTGAGGACCATGTCCCCTGTACAACGAGCTTTCAAATACCACCACCGCTCTGGTGACAAACTGCAACTGCTTACCTGTACAATATAAGGAGTTATGTATCCTTAGTTGTCTTTTAATGCCTTTTGGCCAGTGGAGTCAAGGTCAAGCATTCACACCATCTTACCACCACCAAGTGCACCACAGATCACTAGGGATTTGTCGTCCAATTTTGTAAATGTTGACCTAAGGTCATGATTCTGCTATCAGTTTCTCAAGGAATTGTTGTGAACACTGATTAAGTGTGTAATAATGCAGCATGTTTTTTGGTTTTAGTCCACAAATAGGCTATGACAACTGTCCAGCAAAACTTAGAATCATGTCATGTACAAACCCACCATGCAGCAAATTCAGTTTAGTGTTTAACATAGTTGAATTCAGATGTGTCATTCCTATTCAACCTAGAGAATTTACCTGGACTAGTTATGAGAATGCCAATTCCTTTTCCAACCGAAACTGAAATCCCAAATGAGAATGCAAAAAAAGAGGTGTCTTTCTGAAACGCACATTTAAACCTAGTAATTCTTGATGGCAGCCCCACCTACCTACATACCTTAGAGTATGATTATTTAATACTTTTTTATTAAAAGTTAGTATCACTAGGTGTTTAATGAGTCAAAAGGATACTCTTTCTTGCAGTACCTGTGGCATGAGGCCAGCATGAACACTAGAAGCTGGACTCCTATATTCATTGTTTTGAACAAACAAATCACAGCTGGGTCACTAAACACTGAGTTTCTGCCAAGGTCAGCCAAGTCTTCCTGTTTGTGTGCACTTCCTTTAGCTTTGCTCATGACTACACTCCAGACTTGTCAAAGATATATTTTTGAAAGTATCTTCCAAGGTGAAAAGCTTTGCTAGCTGAAATTCAAAGAGGTTTACTTTTCAGTACTGGAACATTCCTCATTTCAGTATAGCATATTTATTTCTTCCCCAATGCCTACATTGCATTATAAGGAAGCAACTGCATCAACATACTTCGGAAGTTGTAAGAAAACCACTTATTACTTGCATTACAAATACTCCTCACCTTTATTTGAGCAGCATGATCTATTAAAGATTTTATATTGCCTTATCACCTTTCCACTCAGTCGGTTATACTCAAATGATTCCACCCCACTTCAGTTTCCTAAGAGCTAATTTTTAAAAAGTCTTAAATACACGTATTCTGATCTCACTCAGACTCAGATGTGACAGACCTGGAAAGAATCTTTATACCTGACAGACTTTTCCTTCCACTGAAGTTTAGCCCTAGTTACTGGCTATTTCCTAAGTAGACATGCCTGATATAGAAGTATGTTTTCTCATCTTGACATCATATCATGGGACAGATGTCATTTAAAGCCCAACATTTGCCAGTTACCCTCACAAAGCTGATGGGATACTTCTGATGAAATTGATTTTTAGTGCTAAAATGAATTTCTCCACTTCAATATTCATCTTTTCCACGCAAAGATGATAAAGTAAACCATTTATTCTTCTATTAATGGAAACAGATTGCTGAGTTTCAGTCATGGGTGGCACTTGCACCACCACCCCTCGGAGAGGGTGGCCCTCACCCCTTCCACCCAAGACCCCGCCCCCTTACTCCATTCCTTGCATCCCCCTCTCTCGCCAGCTGGCCTCGGGCCAGCCCCCAAAGCAGCCCCAGCCAGCACCCAGAGCAGTCCTGAGCCCAGGCCACCCAGAGGAGCACTGAGCCCGGACCACTGCAGGCCACACATGGCCAATGGCAAAAAGAGGGTGGAATGGAGGAGGGAAGAGTTGGGGCCACCACAGACCAGGAGTTCGGCAGAGAGGCTGCGCTAAGGGCTAAGCATCCCCTGGTCTATTATACCCACCGCCCATGGTTCCAGTCTTTACTGAAAGATACATTTGTGAGTTTGTGTCTGTGGATTTTAAGTGCATTTAGGCAAAGAAATAACTAATTATAGAAATGAAGGCTATGATAAAACAAAAAAAAGTTTATATTCTATATAAAACTTATATCAAAACAAATACTATGGTATTTAAAAAGGGTAAATGGGATGACCCGGATAGTTATGGACCTGTCAGTCTGATACAGATCACAAGCAAGATAACAGAGTACTGATACAGGATTGGATTAACAAACCATTAAAAGGAGGACAATAAAATTAATGTAGATCAACATGGGTTTATGGATTACTGTGCCCAGGTCTGGTGCCCACAATTCCAGAAAAAATATTGATAGATTGGACAGGGTTCAGAGAAGAGCCACGAGAATGACTGAAGGTTTAGGAAACCTGCCTTACTATAATAGACTGAAGGAGCTCAATCTATTTTAACAAAGGGAAAGTTAAGCAGTGACTTGACTAAAGTTTATAAACCTAGATGGGGAACAAATATTTAAATAATGGACTTTTCAGCCTAGCAGAGAAAGGTATAACATGATCCAATGACTGGAGACTGAAGCTAGACAAATTCAGACTGGAAATAGGGCCTAAATTTTTAATAGTGAGTAATTAACATTGAAAAAGTTTACCAAGGGTCATGGGGGGTTTTCTATCAGTGGCATATTTTAAATCAAGATTGGATTTTTTCTTAAAAATATGCTCTAGAATTGTCTTGGAAACTGTGGAAACATGGAAACTTGGAAACATGGCCTGTGTTATACAGAAACTCAGACTAGATGATCACAATGGCCCCTTCTGGCCTTGGAATCTATCACTCTATGAAAGCTAAAATTAAATTATCTATATCAACTGTGCTTGTATCTATTTTCTCTCTCTACACCATGATATATTAGCACTTCTTTTTGCTGTTCCATGTGAGAGAGTGTGTGTGAGAACGAACTTTTCCTCCCTTCTACATATAGTTTTGGCCCTAAAAATGACTACAGAAAAAAGTTAAATAAGCAACTTCTGCACATTTTTTAAATGCACAAGATTCTGTCAGTATCATGCAGTTTTGCAACCATTTTACATTTACATTTTAGGATTTGTGAGCCACAACTTCTTGTAGTTGAGCATAAAACGTAAGGAACATATTCAATAGCATTACCAAAATTCTGTGACAAGTGCACTTCTAGGAGCAAAACCAGCATACAATCCCCACTGATCTATCACAGCCAAACAATAGCTGAAGTAAGGGTGTCTGCCTCAGCACGCTGAAGACAGCAGCTATACTTAATCTGCTTCCGTAGGCTGCAAGTATCTTCGGTAAAATACAATAAATAAGTATTTCTAAAATAGTCATGTCCCAAGTACTGTTCGGGGTCATGGGGTGGGGGAAATTATTTAATGAGGTTTCAATTTCCCAAAATAGGTTGCAGTATTTATACTCCTGGAGGAGTATACAGATGGTTCTGGCACTCGGGCTATGGAAAGAAACGGTCTCTCACCTGATTTCTTACGAAGTACAATCTTTTTGCTCGGGTGTGTAAAATTAATACACCAACATGAGATTACACCTATTTTTTTAAACAAGCCAGTGCTGTTTACTGTCAAACCAAAGATTCTGTTGCTACATCTGAAAGGAATGAATGAGTGTGCCACTGTTTAAAGAACTAATTGATAACTATGAACATAATCATCCTTCCAATAACAAGACTATTAGGTTCTATTAAACAGACTGGAGGAAATACTGCTCCTGCTTGGAACATTACTCAATTTAATCTAGAATCAAACTCAATTCAAGTTTCTTTTTTGCATCCAAACATGAATAGAAGTACTAAACCTTTCATCTTTGTATTACTTAGTAAGACTAGAATGCTTTCCTTCCAACAGTAAAAATAAATTAGTTTTTTCCTTCACTCTAGCTTACTCTTTGTTACCAATTTAGTACCTGAGAGTATATGTAAATTACTATATTTCAGAAGAGAAGAAAGAGCAGGTGAGATTTCAGCAATGACCTGAACGCTTAGAAATCCACCAAAAGAGCCTTCCTACCTTAGGAAAAACCAGCACCTCTTGGCAGTTTGACACCAGCCGAAAAAGTAGTAATTTTGTAAAATATTGCCCTTTAAAATCCCACGTTTCATCTGGAATGCATGTCACTGCATATGTTTAGGAGCAAGCCATTAGATTATTAGTCTCCAATCAGTCACTAACATGTAGCTTTTCAAACCACCCGGTTATGATGTCCTTTCTCACTTTAAATCAAAATCACAAGGTGTGCGAATAAGATTGGTAAATTATTGAAAACACAGCATGTAATTTCAAAGTCCCATACTTTTTGCTTTAAAATAAATTACAGTTGAACTTCTTAATCAAGTAACCTAAAGTGTAGCACAGTTTTAACATCATGACTTCAGGGTTACATCTCAGACAAACAAATCCAAATGGAGCCTCGTGCCAATGCATATTCAACAGATGGGCATGAAGTACAAAATGTTCTTTTACTGCATATCATTGGAACCAGGAATCCCAGATTTTTGTCAAAAGCTATTCTCTATAAGTCCTACATTCCAGTTTGACATGGTTATTTAGTAATAATTCAAGTCTGTCTTTACTTTGAATAATTCTATTTGTTTTAAGATTGTTTGTAAAACCACTCCACTGACTATTTTATCTGTTGATTTTACCCACTTTCAGAATATGTAGAAATCCTATTTTATACGTGCTTAAGTCAAAAATGAAATAATGTTTGCTTTAAAAGACATGTAAGTTCTTCAACTAGGAGTTTGCACTGAGTGATTGGAGTGTGAATGGCTGAGCAATTGAGGTGGGTGTAAACAGGGAGAGCTATTGAACAATTGGTCTAAGTAAGGGATGTCTAAACACGATGAAGAACACACCAGCCTCACCTCAAACGTTTGAGGGAGGAAGGAAGGAGCAAAGATAATAACTTTTACCACTCAACTGGCCGAAGAGGAGTCCACCCTGATAACTTTGGAGTCAGCCCACTTTGAAGAACAAAATCTGATCAGACTTGCAACTATGTGGGTGATTAAGGATCACATCAAATGCAGATGCAGCATGACAGAGCAAAAACCCATAGACTTACATGGGCTCTTTCCCCTATAAAATGGGACAGAAAAATGAAGGCTGGAGATTAGGGTCTACATCACCGCATCAGCAGAACCTTGCTCCTCATCTTCGTGCTACAGTCACCTGGCCAGTGACTACCATGAGCACCAAGAGGCTGGTAACTATAACATCTATCTCCCTGTCTGTGTAAGCCTGTCTGCATGTATGCGTGTGAATGAAAGTACCAATTGAAACAGGTGTTAATGAAGTATACTTTATTAACAAGAACCTCTGTATTTGTAATCACTAGGTAAAGCACAATATTGATATTGTTACAGTGTTAATACTGTTTCCCTGGTATTTGCATTATTGATACTATTTACCAAATTTTTGTATTCACAATAAACATGGCTTGTTGCCTTATCCCCTGAAAAATATTCTGTGATATTTGTTATTTGAATAACGTGTGTGACTGACTGGCATCATCCCATCTCACTACTAGGTTACACTGCATTACTGTACCTACCCCTCCCAATAAATTAGAGAACTATGATTTAGCATTCTCTGTACAAAGTGTATCTGTAACCAAAAAAGCATTGAAAACCCCTTCCACTTTTTTCCACTCCATTTTTTCAACCTCCATTTGGAGCTGAAAAAGAGAAACAAGTGACAGCAAAGTCTGTTTTCATAAACCACAATTTCAACTGGCATTCCCAATTGTTTTTCTGAACCACTTATTTTTCTGAACAACCCTGAACACAAGGGTAAATTAATGCCTTTTAAGAAATCCTTCACATGTGTATAGCTATAAAAAAAATAACCCATATTAACTATCTTCTAGCGTACCCAATCCTTGCAATAGTTTCTAAAATATTCCAGCAGACTGTCAAGGTAGAAACCACAACGCAGACTCTTTACTGATAGATGGCAAATTAAGTTCTCAGATCACTTGAAATGATCTTTTTCAATATTCAATAACAGTATCTCAAACAATTAAAGCAAAGTACAGAACAGCTGTTATCCCTGTGCACATCTTAGTAATGAACTGACATTTACAACACCCTCAGCTGAACTTTTGTTTCCTAACACTGAGCTCTTTCCTGAAGTTAAGCCTTCAGTCAACTAAGAAATAGCATGCAGCTTATTTTCTTCATTTGTGTTTGAGACAATTTAGTTGTCCTGATAAGTTAGAATGTCTTTCCCAGAAAATCTCAGTCCTGCTACTTTTATTTACGCCAGTCCCAACTATAAACGAATACCTTAGTACATCCATGTGGAGAGAAAAGTAAATTCTTGATGCCAGTAAAAGCTGCACTCAGCTTCCCAGCTTTACATTTGCTCTGTCTCAAGCATGGCACACAATCACACAATGTTTCCTATGGTAGTTTAAGTGTTTTACATGTCTCATTAAATTGTATTGTTTAGCTTCCTATAATGTACAAGTAAGCATTTCTTGCCAATACTTAAGGTTTTGTAAGCTAAAAATTGCATCATCATGAAATAACAGCCTTCCACTGAAGCAGAGATGATTTTGAGTGGAATTCACTCTGCAGCAGAGGACAAGCACATGTATGTTATACATAGGTGCATGTATGTTATACTTTAGTTTCACTTTGACTTCTGAATGAGGCCTTACATGTTTTATAGGCCCTGTGCTAGCTCTCTGCACAGGAGTGAATGCATCCTTCTAACTGATCATAATTCAATAGAAAATTAATCTGAAAGACTGTTTTTGTTATGCTTGAATGGCTCAACAAGACCCAAGAGAAAACTTCATTGTTGAGGGAACACACTTTTTTTTTTTTTTTTTTAAAAGGTCTATAGCAGGTCATTACTATGAAAGTTACACGCAAAGTGCCCTTACCAGACCTCTTCATCAGACTGTGAGCTATTTTTATCTTTCTGTGTGAAACAGTACCCTGCCAAGTCTAGGTAATTACAACTAATTAAAGTAAAAATGCACATTTGGCACAAAAACTTCAGTCGTTTTATAGTTTTTTTTTCCCCAGATGACAAATTTGTCAAGTTTCATCTAAGTTATTTCAGTTCATTTTCCTTGCCAGTACTTTACAAGTTTCAGAGTTTTAAACTCTTATTAGGAGCCTCAAGGCATATGTTTTGGGGCCCCTTTTGTTTGTTTTCAACCCATGTGGGCATTTTTTTCGTTTTGAAATAAATCAGTTTTGTGAACAGGCAGAACAGTTTTAAATCAGTGTTAGTGAAGCTAGTCAAGGACCATGATAACACTGAAGATAAGAAGGACACTGCATATGGAACAGCTTGATAACTCCTGAAATTGCCTGGCTTGTTAAACAGGTTCACCAACTTGTTTAATACATACACAGCAAGGCACAATAGTTGCTAAATATTACTCTTCTTAATTTTCTTACTGCTCAACTTCTACTATTCTATTTAATTTTAAACTCTGCCCTGGACATGCTCCAAACTGAGTTATAGTGAGTGAAACTGACAGGATTGGAATGGTGAAGCAAAAGATTGCTATAGAAGCCAAAGAATAACACAGGAGAAAAAGCCAAGAAGTCGAGGAATAGAAGAAATACATCTCTTCTCATTTTCATTTTATGACTAAGTATTCACTGTTTTGTTCTGTTTATTCCTCTATTTTTGCTCCCCAAAAAAACTATTCAAACTAGTATTGAGAGCTATTTGTCTGTTTTGACAATAGTCCATATAAAAATGATATGTTTACACACTTGTTTTCTCAAGCACCTGCTGAACATTCGCTCTGAGAATCAATAGTCAAGTTAAAGTTCCTTTTTCTTACATCATCGACTGTTAAAATGTTTTGTAAGCCAAATTAGGTTCTTGCTGCTTTCAATGGTTTGGACAGATTTAAGCAATTGGAAAAAACTGTAAATAATTTAGTTATTGCACAAAAAAGAAACTCCATCTCATTCAGTTGTAGTTTTGCAGTCTTACCAGAAATAAGAAACAAGAAACGCCAATATCCATTTCAGTGATGCAAAGAAATGAGCAAAATTTAGGATTTAGTCACCTTTTTTAGAGTATAACTGCAATTCACTATACACTCCAAATCCCATATTCTCAAAAATATTTTTGCTACAAACCCACAATCCCCATTTGTAGGTCAGCTTTCTAGGTCAACATCATGAGCCCATGAACATAAACAGCGTTTGTTCATACAGCAATAATGTATCAAGGTATTATAAAAGTGACATTTTTTCCAGTTAGACATACCTAAATTAAACTGATGTGCAGACTTTGAGTTGCTGGTTCCCACCTTTAAATCTCAAAAAGCTAATGGTCATTTAACTTTTCTTAAGTCCCCATGCTACTCATCTGATGTTCAGCTTGATAACTGCTTTAGTTCACTGCTTTCAGGTGTTCTCTACTAGAAAAGTAATTTCACAAAGCTGCTGACAGTGGGGTCAGTCTTCTATTTGAGCTAAAAGTGGACTCCAATTTCCTCTATAGTTTCAGCAGTTTCTAGGCTTTTAGGTTACTCATCTGAATATTACATCTCCATTCAATTATTTTCCACAGGGTACAGTACTCCATATATTTTTCAAATGGCCGCTGGCCATTTTTATAGGCATCTAAACTGCTGTACTGGGAACTATAAATCAATAATCAAGAAGTGAATTTATGTACCCCATGTAAACCTTTCCAAAATGGGAATGGTTTTCCTGAGCTTTTGTTAACAAGCATGCTGAGCTGAGTAACTGTTAGAAGAAAAACAAATGGTAAGTGACTGATATTATATTGTAAATTATACCTTCTGTATGTCACCAGGGCTGCTCTGAGTTTAGTTCAGAAGAGCAGTTTATACCATAGTATTGTTCTTCTGATCAACTTTATGGAGTACCTGTCCCAGGTTATTGGCTGAAAAAGTCTTATAATTCACAAGCTTTCAATTAAAGGTGAATGACAGTTGACAGAAAATTGAAAATCTTAGCACTCACATCTAGTAATAGTATCTATGTTTTTAAGTCAACAGGAAAAAGGTATTTTGAATTGCTGCCTTTTTAAAAAAGGCAAGATCATCCAGAGGCCCCCCTCTCAAAAAATTTATTCCATGAACACCGAGAACTGGAGTGCATAAGCAGTTACATATTGAACAGTCAAGAATTTACACTACTGTTACCCATTTTGTTTTCCCACTAAGTGATACACAGTGTATTCAAGTTCTTAGGATCAGTGTTTTGCGGCTTAGATAAATTTATAATGAACATTTATGTACAGAAGGTTTATATCTCCCCTCTCTCCCAAACACACATTTTAAGAATGACAGATGCATGCTTCCACAGCTTTAAGCATTAAGGTCTCTGAAATCTTGCCCTCCGCTATGAAATGTTTCGTTTCACACTTTTTAATCTGCCTACAAAACTGTCACCAAAACCAGCCTGCCACTGTCCTAATAGCATATTCCCAGTCCCGTTCTCTTCGCACACATCTCTGAAATGTGAGGAGAGCATACTTTAAGATGCTCTCATTCGCAGCAATTAGGCAGCCTGGTCCCTGGTACTACAAGCTCAAGGGACACCCAATTCCCACTTACGTCAGTGGGAGTTCGGCACCTGAATCTCTCTCAAAATCTGACCCTTGTTCACGGAGAGTTCTCAATGAGCATATTACACAAGTGCTGTTGCTCCATCATGCGCACACGCATGCACACAGTCTCAGAAGCCATAGTGCTTTAGGAAAACAATGACAAGATAGATTCAACATTGTGCATTCTCATCAGCAGCATTACTTACAATTCAGCACTCTTAAAGCAATGGCTTCTAACAACATTGAATTAAAACAATACACATCTTTTCCATAAGGTACACCATAATCGAACATTAAAATGGATCAGGAACAGTTAGGTTCTTATTAGAGCATCATTCACTGTTCCTAGAGGTGTAAAACTTATAGGGGCAGAATAGGTTCTCAAAGTTGTAGCTAGCATTTCTAGCTCCATTTCTACACACAAGAGCTACACCTATAGATTCACTTACCACTCATAACAAAATTCTCAGCTTCCCCTGGAAGTAACTCAGGCCAGGTCTACACTACAGATTTATACTGGTATAACTACGTTGCCCACAGGTGTGAAAAATGCACACCCTGAATGACAGTTATATTGACCTACCCCGCAGCATACACAGCGCTATGTCATACGGAGGAGGGCTTCTCCCATCAACACAGTACTGCCTCTCACGGAGAATGATCTAGGCTGATGGAAGAAGCTCTCCTGTTGCCACAAGAGAGTCTTCGCTTAAGCACTGCAGCTGCGCCAATGCAGCGCTTCAAGTGCAGACTTGCCTTCTGATTAATTGAGCATATCATGAGACAGAGGTACGTACTACAACAGAATTATGGAAGTAGTGTTGCTTGCACTATTTCAGGGTTTTCCTCCATGTAAAATAGAGATGTTTACTTTTGATTTCTCAAGGTATTTATGTTTAGATAATGGCTCTACTTTTCAGCCTGGTATATTCTCAGTAGGAGTCCGCATATTTAAAGACCTATTGGAAATCATTTTCAGGAGAGGAATCTTGATTTCTGGGATTTGCTGTACCACTAGTCTAAGGCTACCCAAGATGGTGGACCTTTATGACAGGCTGCAATGCCAACGCATTGATGTAGATAGACTGTTACTGAGAGGTATTTTCACTATTTTAGAGACCACACGAAGTGTGCTAACATTTTCATTATATTACACATTAGAACCTTGGCTGTAAATACGGCTAGAGAGGTTAGACTTCATATGTATGTTTGTGAAATAAATGCTGCAAAAAAATTTAAGTCAACTGCTTTTTCAATTTCATGTGCAGCACAGCAAAATTATAGTAATTCACAGCTGTCAGATCCCTACGCAGCCATATTTTTTTCTTGTTTTTTAAACCTACACACAATTCCACCTGTGAGGTCCTGCACTACCATCACCAATCTGCATACTGAGGCTATGTACACACTATCACTTATTTCAGTATAACTTATATCACTCAGTTGTATGAATAAACTACCCCCCTGAGTAACCTAAGTTACAGTGACCTAAGTGCCAATGTGGACAGCGCTATGTTAGTGGGAGAGCTTCTCCCGCTGACAGAGCTACCGCCACTCAGAGGCTGCAGTGATCAAGTCAATGGGAGAACTTTCTCACATCAGCACAGAGTGACTGCACAGGCAGCACTACTTCTGTAGTGTGGCCATCTCCTCTGATCAGAAAGTGTCTGCACACGGATATCAATGATCTCCTTTACTTGATTAGCAAGGACAATTGAGAGAGACTTCCTTGCTCCCCTTAATGTTTTATGTTTGATCCTGCTCCCATTGACATCGGTGGAAGTTTCCATTTACTTCAATGATGCCGGATCAGACCATTAAGGAGCAAGTCAAGAGAATTTAACACAGGCATTGGCCAAAAAGTTGGGCTGAATTCATCATTCAATGTACCAAATCTTTTATTCTCCCATCTCACTCTTCCTGTCCCCCCCCACCCTATTTTGCCTGCAGCTGGGTGTGGGAGGGGGGGAATCCAAGTTTCTCTAAAGTAGATCTTAGTTTTCTGGTCCATCAATGACATTGTTCCCTATGAAACAGTTGTTCATTCTTTACTATTCCTGAATACACTTGTCAAAAGAAGCTGTTCTATTACCAAGACTAAGCTGAAATTATCTAGCACATTACTCCTTATTTAATTTGTTTTTAAAGAAGATACTTGTTTGGTGTTCTAGTGCAATTCCAAACTTTACTGTAATACAAAAACATTATGTGTACTTCATAGCTTTTCATCCTCACAAAATGCATGACTTACAGTTTTATCCTCATTTCAAAACGAGACACAGAAGCACTAATTTACTTAATGGGAAGGGTGTCTACCACAGCTGAGACTAAGACTCAGGAGTTCCTAATTGTGTTTAATCAACATTTCTGCATTCATAAATTACTACTTCAAATATAGTGACTTGAATTATTGCATTTGTTATTGAAATGCACAGAAACCAAAAGCTACAGATTCATTACACACAACAGAAAAATAGTTAACCCTACTCCTTAATCTTCAAATCAACATAAAAGCTGCTATTATGGGTAGGTCTACACTTAAAACACTGCATCAATGCAGCTGCACCTCCGTAGCACTTAAATGAAGACACTCCTATGCTGACAGGAGAGCTTCTGCCATTGCTGTAGTTAATCCACCTCTGAGGATTCTCCCACTGACATAACACCATCTATGCCGGGGGTTAGGTAAGTGTAACTACATTGTTCAGGGAGTTTGGATTTTTCACACCCTTGAGCAACATAGCTGTATCAATGTAAATCTGTAGCATAGGCCTGGCTTATGCAACCTATAGAAATTGTTACTTTGTTTTTAGTTTGGTGACCATTTGCATGTCTTTTACATTCTGAATCAGTTCGCTTTATGCATAAAAAGGAAAATATTACCCTCAAGTTCTTCATCTTGTTCAGAAGGAAGGACCACAATCTAAAACTCCACAAAACGTAAGTGATAGTGTGTGGAATCTGATTGGCTCTCTTGCAATTCACTGTGACTATAGTGACAGTCCTTTGGAATATTACTATTTATAAGTGTGTCTATAATTAAGCATTCCCACCAATCACAGCACTGAAAGGGAAATTAGATTGATGTACAGATAAAAGGAATAATTTCTTAAACCAACATTTCTTTAACAGATTTCAGCCTTTCCTTCAACTTTTGGGGGTGTTGTACTTGATAAGAGATTACCACAACAAGCTTTGAAACACCTTATGAAATCAGTCATACAAGCATGTATTTTTTTCAGATATTCTTCAAAAGATATTTTAAAATTTTACTAGGTGTAGAGAAAATAGCTTCTTTTATCAAACATTGCTCAATGCTTTTGATTCACTGTTGTTTCTGGAAGCAGTTCCTGATGTGCAATTTATGCTTTACCCTAATCACTGTGAACATAGCTGTAGCATAGCATCTCTGAAGGCAGATTAAAGAGCCAACACCAAATATCTGCTATTATAATTTTCTCCCCTCCTTTTTCAAGTCTTGGAATAGGACTTTGATCCTCTTATTAAATAGCAGGTTTTTACACTAAAATTCTATTCATATCTCCCAAAATGAGGTAGGCTTGGTTTTTCATTTAGGGCCAGCCAACTTGATATGTTGTTTCTTTACATTTTTTAAACACAACAGCAAGCACCACCCCATGAGTTAAGTGTCATCAAATAAAGGACTACCCATAAATATCCATCTCAACCCACCCAGTCTTCTGTCACCTTAAGAAAGAGAGATAAAGACTGGAAGTACAACAAAATCTGAAGCAAACAGAAAACCCCCTCAGAGAAAATCCACCAGCCACTTCTTCTTTATACTGAGGGATCCAGCTCATACACGTCTGCTTATCTCAACTGTGGAAGTTGATCCTAAGAAGAGAGATGCTCTCTCAAATAAACAGGTCCCAAGCAATGTAAAGGTATTTATTTCAGATGTTAATGATTTCTGTGAGAATTTCAGCCACATCCCTGGCTAACTTCAGGCGTATTGAGGTAAGTTTTCAAGGGTCTCTCTCTCAGGAAGAAGGAGATAAGTTCTATTTTACCCATGCTCTTTCCACAGTCAAACTGCTCCCACTACCGCCAAATGACTTGATGTTTGTGCACAAGTGACCAGCAATAATAGACAACATTGATACTGTTAACTTGGATTATGAAATAACAATTAAATTCATGGGGATGTTCTGACAGGATGAGGTTTGAAGGAATTCTCCCACCACATCTCAGTAATTTGGCAAGCAACTGCTACTACTTCAACCCACTAGTTTTAGCGGCAGGTGTGAGCCCTTACACATTTCCTACACAGAAAAGATAGGTGTTATTTCCCTAGTGGAGGATCAATCCACTGACCAGTCACCTGCACCACCTACACCACATTACTAAACTGCTCCTCTGTCAAGTCCCTCTCTGTAGCCCTCCTACAAGGCTTCACAGCAATGCACAGGAGAGTGCAAATCAACTGAGGGATCCTGAATTGGCTGCAGGGGATGTAACAGTGCCCAAAAAGGGGCAGAGAAGGGGCACATGAGAGTGCATATATGGCACAAAAGGAGCTGCCTCCCCCATCTGCAACCTTTCCATCAGCTGGTGATGGGGGATTGGCCTAGCCCACTGGCTCTCACATGTGCCCTGACCCACCCTATTTAAGCTCTCTGGGGCTTTCCAAAAGCCTCTTGCATCTAACTACCATGTCCTCCCTCCCCTTAGTTGCAGCATAGAAATAGTGTTCTTAGGATCCTGGAGGTCTGATAAATTGTCTGTTTTTATCAATAAGGAATTTTTCCCACTGGACCCAACTGGCAGAGGTTAGTGGGTCATTTCACAGCATCACGGACGCAGCTTGTTTGTAAACAACAGGACCTTAAATATCAGGAATGATAAAACTGTTTAAGCTTGTCACAACTTGCAGCCAGTGTCCAGTACTGATGAAGGCTCAAAGGGTCATCCCCAAGAGGTAATGAAACTTTGTTCTTATAGGAGAGAGTAAGACCCGAAGTCTTTGTGACTGAGATCTCCCCCTTGGTCATCTCTATCCCACCTATCCCCATACGATCAAGATAATGCTTGGTTCTGCTGTAAGTACAGGGGACTGAACTAGATGACCTCTCGAGGTCCCTTCCAATCCTATGATTCTATGGGGGGGAGGGGCAGACAGGATTCAGAAGTGAGCTAACTCGTAGGGGTAAGCCTAGTTAGGCCTCATCCCTAAATTACTGATTAAATATACTGGGAGCCCTGTAACCCCATACTGGACCCAGTTTAATGCTTGGTATGAGAGAGTGGGGAATGGCCACACATAGCACACCTTCCCACTGTTGAATTATGTTGCAGCCTGCTGCTTAAATGCATCATTCATTCAGTTGTGTCCCAATCAGTTTCTCTCTTGCATTTAGAACCTTTTATTAACCAATGGAAAGGGTATGGAAAAGCACTTGACCAGAACTACCACTACCACCAGCAGGTTCAGCACTAAATGTTTTCACTTTTTGAATAAAAGCATTACAATGACAAGGGTCTAGAGACTTTTTTTTTTTTTTTTTTTTTTTTTTTTTTAAAGTAAATGTTTAATTTCTGGAGGAAAATAGGATCATCAGGGAAGTGCCAGTAAGGTAAATGTACACATACTGGATCAATCCTACCAAAGTAGTCACTTCTTCATAAATCTCACTTAACACATTTAATGCAGTAGCTTTCCCAAATACCAATCTGTCATCTCCAAAGCAGCACGTCTAAAATTAAATTTCCAGGATTTAAAGCGTGGAAAATTAGGATCTTAGTATGTTCACAATACTTGCAGAGGTAAAAAAAAGCCAAATAATGAGCAGAAAGGCTGAATAACTTGAACTCTGAAAATGTATTCGCTCCATTCTGCAACCTAAACATAACTGAAAAAGCAACAAGCATCCATCTTCGAAGGAAACCTACTGATCAAAAATTGTAAATTAGAAGCCCAAATCATAGCTTAGAATAAAATGTTTGAAGTGGGCAGACTAGACATTTGACCTACCTGTTGCCTTTTGCAGCACAAGTAAAATCCATACAATGCTTTTGCCAACAATATCTACTTATTCAAATTCTTGTGCACGCTTGCAAATGAAACATGGTCCTGTAAATACTCCAAAGAGCAGGTGGCTTGTTGACTTCGTTTGCATGCCTGAAGAAAAGGAGAAAATGGCAAAAAGTGGAGGAGACATTGCAGCTCCACAAACAAAGCTGGGTACTGTCTTCATTTGTCATGGTGCAGACAAAGCCAAATGAACAACTTTCTTTGAATCAAATTGTATTTTGAATATACAGAAAAATAGGTAGTGTTGGGGTTAACTAGATGGAGAACTGGTGGGTGGCAAGCTGAAGTGTAAATCTACAGTGTATTAGCATACCGTGCACCAGCTCTCCATGTGGACCCTGCTGTCATGCACTAATGCCACGTCTGCGCTTAGAGCTGTGCTGCTGTAAGCTTTTATCAGTACATCTGTGCCATTTTAAGAGCACTGGTGTAGAGATGTTATGCCAACATTGACATAAAATCAGCTCAACAAGCAATAGTAGCTATGTCGGTGGGAGAAGTTCCACTCCAGTGCTTATGACAGTGTAACTTACATCACTCAAGGGGGTAGTTTATTCACACCCCCAGGGACATAACTTATGACAACATAAGCTGCAGTGTAGATATAGCCTTAATGCCAACTTCAAGGGGGGTTAGGAATCTCCTGATTCTGGCATGTACACATCTGGTTCACCAACAAATGTCACGTCAGGTCTCCAATGGAAGTTGGTGTCATTCCAGTCATTAATATCATTGTGAAACATGTATACAGATACTATGTAAAGATACATAGACAGATCCTGAAAATATGTTCTTAAAATCTGTATCAAGGTATTAGTCACCAGTAAAGGTGACAAACAGCTTGTCAGACAAGTGATGTTGGTCCGTTTACATGTAAACAGAGTATTGTCTGTTTCACAATGGGTCTCCCATCACCAGTCTGAACTGAACTGAACGCAAATTAAAAATTGTGGAGACTTCAAAAACAGGAATAGGAATTAAAAACAGCAGTGGGGGAAGGAACCCTATTTGGTGCAGGCACTTTAAATGTTTGCTTGACTACATCTGGAGGGCAGAGAAAAACACCATGGCACCCTTCATCGAGAAAATAAAAAGGACAGATCTTTTGCTTCATGAAAAGGGGGTCTCAACCAAGCTTGGCAGAAAAATTTGAAGAGAACTTTGGATGAGAAATTTCTTTAAATTTGAGAGTAACCTTTTATTTTAGTCTCTAGAAAGCATGTTATAATTCTATATGATATGCAAGTATTTGTTTTCAGTATTCTTATTCACTTCCACTTGTTATTCTGGTTTTCACGATACATAATACCTAAGTGCTGTGATGTTCAGCAGTGTGCTAGTCCTGAGTTGAATCTTACAAGCTTGGTATGTACTGTTCCACTGGGAACCGCAGGCCTGGTAACTAAGCTTTCAGTAGATAACGGACCAGACATTTTGAGGAACGCATGGAGGACTTGGGGATTGGTGTGTGCCTATCACTATCTGTACAGAGAGCATGAGACCTGTGAGGACCAGGAATGCAGCACTTGTGCTGCCAGAGGTTGTTAGTTTCAGGGAACTGATCTATGGCAGACAGAGACAAAACGGCTTCATGCAAAGGGCAGGTGGTGGCAAGGTGCCTCACGAACCTGGGTGTCCTGGGGAACAACACTGTCAGAAATCTGGGTTCAAATCCATACTCTGAATGGCCATTTGAAACTTTGTTTCTCCCATCCCCAGTGAGCACCCTAACCACTGGGCTAAAGGTAAGGTGGTTGGCACTGCTGCCGCCACATCATACTCCTTCAGCTGTTTTGTTAATTGAGCCATTTAAAGATGTCTGGAAATGAAGAGTTTTGGGTCTCACATTTCATTCACCCCTAAACTTTTTTGATTTACTGAAAATTTTCAACATTTTTCAATTCAGTTTGACCTGAACCAATTTTTTTTTTTTTTTCCCTCGAGTGAGGGAAGGAGGGAGATATGGCCAGCAAACCAAAAAAAATGTAATTTGTCCCACTGTAATGAAGACATTCAAACCAATCAATGTAATTAATATTAATATAAAGTAACTCAACAAAAGTGCTTCAATCTTCCTTCCCAGAAACTTCCATTATGATGATGTTTCAATTAAATCCTTTGCTTGTAGTTTTATAGGATGCATGACAGGCACAGTGAAATGTACAGAAACATTGCATAACATCTTTGCTACACACAGGTGAAAGTGACAAATGTCGCTAGGGCCATCCTATCATTTAAGTTAAGGTTGAGCAATGCTTTGTTTAGATCCAATTTTTAAAAGTGCTCCAATAACCACAGATTCAAGTTGGCCCAAAAACTGCTTTATTAGTTGGGGGCCCAAGACAGTAAGTGGTACAAACTGGGGACATTCAGCCATGGTTCACAAGATGCAGCTGGCCAAGAAGTGACCTTGTTTCGGAACTTAACTCATTTTGTTTCCCCACAGCTAGGTAAAGAAATGTAGTCAATATTATCTCATGGTCCTGACAGCCCACTTCCAGTGAGCTAGCAACCACCACAAAGACCCAGCAGCACAACACAACGTTTCTTAAGTTAGAGGGTGTGTACAAGGCTGATATGAACCAAAAAACACAGCATGTTAAAGGGCTCTAAAATGTGTCTCCACATTCCAATTGGCTAGAATTCTTGAATGCCATTTTGTGACCCAGGGCAATGGTTCCCATCTTTTTGAGCAAAACCCCCACTAGTTAACACTAGGTAAAACACACACCCTTGCCATGCCCCTTCACTGGCCATAAACAAACACATATAACAACAAGCAACATTAAATTACATAATAAGAATAAATGACTTGCCAGAGCAAGAAGCTAAGCCTTCCCTGGCGCAGCTGCCACCAGACACCATGTGTGTCCCCTCCTCCACTCCCCATCCCTCATGGACTGAAGGTAATGGAAGTGGGCCCTGGCAGGTTAACTGGGGCTGTTCCAGGTCCTGACTGGCATGGGTCTACTCCTCTCCAGCCAGGCACCCAGTCGGTGCGGGCCTGGGGGAGTTTGCTCCTCCACTCCTGCCGGTGCAGAGCTTGGGGGACTGCGCCTGGCTGGTGTGGAGCTCAAGAGGGTTGCTCCTCCACTCTGACCAATACAGAGCTCAAGACTGCTGTGTCCAGGGTGGAGCTAGGAGGGCTAAATGACCTCAATATTACTGAAGCCTCACAGACCCTTCTGTAATCTTTGGCACCTCCCCAAGGGAGTCCTGCCCCCCAGGTTGGGAACAGTTGACCTAGGGTACATTTTTTGTGGAAGTAACTGGGCTCTCATGGTCAGACTGTTTTTGGAGTGAAGTTACTCTTCCAAATGACCTGCTTTTATTCTTGCAAGTGTTCTAAAACTAGGCACACAATGCTGAAATCAGAGTGGGTAGCAGAGAATGGACAGTAAGTGTTGAGATTGAAGATGAAAGACAAACTACTCTAGGCCAGCCCAAGCTCTTCACAAAATTTCTTCAATTATATTGGCCTAGCCTGAGTGTGAGTGAGACTTACACACCTTTCACCTCACTCCTTAACACCTGTGCAGATGCAGCCCAACAACTTTAGATCAAACGTTCTAAAAAGGTGTTCAACTATATAGGTGTTAGTCTTCAATCCAGTCATGCTAACGCAATTGAGTTCACTCAATTAGAAAATATTTCTTGCTTGCCCAGGCAGGGCTGGGGAGACTAAGTGACCCACCAATCTGACTCATCTGGTGGTATGTACAAGTAGTGTTGATACACAATCATAATGACCACAAGTCCAAATCCTCTCCTCTGCTGACTCCTGATTAGTTCACATGTGCCTCCAGCCACTTCTACACTTACAAGCCTACATCATCTCCCATTGACGTAATAAAACCAGTTCAACAAGTGCTTATGCCAGCAAAACTTTTGTTGCTCCGGGTGTGATTTTTTTCACACCGTAAGCAACAAAAGTTTTGCAGATATAAGTGCTAGTGTAGACATGGCCTAAAATTAGAAACTATGGGCACTGCAGCCATCATTGCCCTGCTATGGAGTTGATCTGGAAGCAAGAGCTGGTTTACAATACATATCTGTGTGGCCCATTATGGAGTAGCATCTGTCTACTACCAGTAGTGCCTCCAGCTAGTAACTAAGGGGCAGTGGTAAGCACCCAGAAAACCTCCTTACAACAGCATCTTCCGTCCCACAACTGACTCAACTATCGCCCCCTCACTACTGCCGCTTACTCAGAACAATGTAAATTCTCACAATAACTTAACGTTCAGATAAAACTGTAGGCTCTCAGCTCCACCCTCTACCCATCCAGCATAAGAAGACTGTGCCCCAAAATTGCTACTGGTCCGACTGCCCTTTAAGAAGACCAAGTAATCAGTACACCAAATTGGTGTAATTAAAGAAGGCAAATCACACTACCTGTCAGAAATTGTTACTAGCATATTAGATTATTACTTCCTTGGAATTGAGCAATGAGAAAACAAACATAAGGTCTGTTCTCCAGTAAAGTAGCAAACAAATGACAGAGGTAAAGTTAGTTTCTCCAAGGTGTCTGAGATACACTTAAAATTACACTAACTTTGACCTTGAAAGAAAAAAATCTCAATGGGATTCAGTTATGTAATGAATTTACTTGTATGATTCTAATCCTCACTTCTGTATTCAAGATAATGCATTCTGACAACATCTAGTTTCTACTTCGTTATGGTTTTATAACAGAGAGCATAACACAGTTGAGGTACATTGGCAATTCATGCAGAAGCTTGTTTTACTATGCCAGGTTCAAAATGGCTTCACCAAAGCTAAAGGAAGTAATCTAAAGTCAGAGATACAGACAAATGATTTTATAGCCAGTGATATATAGCCTTTACAGCCTGGCAAAGTACAAGAATAGCCAGATCAGAAGGCAGCAACGGAACTGCCGAGCCTCATTTTTCTAAATTACTTCCAGTCATACAATGACAAGTTATCATCAACTGAATTTTATTTTCTGGCTAATTAAAAAATGATGACTAAGTGTCATTCAGAAAATAAAGCTCTAGCTATCAAAGTATTAAATAATTTCACTAAACTAGTATTCAACACATTAGCTAATCTAAAACTACCAGTTTCCCTGGAGTTCTTATTTGATGCCAGCTAACCATTACCGTAACCTGCTACTGTTCTTGAATTACAGGTCTCAACTCTTGTTTTATAGAACAAATACTATTTTAAAAAGGAAAACCAACATGTGGAGTACATGGCCATGTACTTATGGTCAACTGTGGGTAGGCTAAAACCCTAGCCCATTATTGTGAACCCACACCACAACTGTTTTGTCACCTAAAGCTGTTGCTCTGCCACCTGCATTCTTAGCTGAAATGAAATGAAATAGCCTTGAGTACCAGCCTATTTCTTTAGAAGTTATTGTTAAACTTTACATCAAGCCAAGCTGCAACTGAATGTATGAGGATATCCTGTATCGTGAAGACACCAGTGCAGAAGTAACTCCCTTCATCTTTACATTATTTAGCAGTATTAAGTTTTAGCTACTAAGTAAATGCTGGCACTACAATTTCACAGACAAGCGTATTCTAGCGTTACCAGAAAAATTGTTGCATTTAATTAGTACATTGCATTTTAAGAGCTCCACATTGCTATCACCAATATGAGTGCAAAGGTATAGACTTTAATATACTCTATAAATATAAAGGTGAGCCTAAAAGTTCAGGAGATAGCTTTAATCCAATAAGAAGGATCAGCTGATGTCAAACTGCTATGGAGAAGAATTAAAGTAGTTTATTAGCATCCCAAAATACCCTTTAGTATGGATGGACTCAGATAACCTTTGTAGTCACATTTTTCCCTTTCCTCTTATATTCTCTAACGGAAGCTCTTTTTTATTTAAGAGTTACTGGCTTTTCTAGTATTAGAGATATCAAATGTAATATTGTACTTTAAGACCTAGAGCTAAGATGGAAGGACAAGAATCAAAGTACGAAGAAGTGAAGAAAGGAAAGGTACCAGACAAAAAAGTAGTAAATATAGTGACAAGGCTGGACAAACTGATTTAACAGGATTTATACAAATCTTAAAGTTTAAGTGTTTTATGCCCATCCTACAATAGGCGCGGCAAGGACGATCCCATATATTCATTCAGAACTCTGTTTACACAGGCACACAGGTCCTGATCCTGCAAAGAGCCCTGCATGGGGAGAACAGTTTTATGTTGTAAACTGCAAGTTTAGTCAGGTAACTGAAACCGTTTTTCTTTAAGCTAGAAGGAGATTTTTAGTTATGTCATCAACACACTACAACTATTCCCAAGACAGACACAAGGAACTACACATAGAACCAAGAACTAAGATATAAATCGGACAACAGAACAGTCAATCTCACTTCCATACAAAAGCGTTAGGCAATCATTTACACATTAGTAACACATTTACAAGCATACCACTACCTCGACAGTGTAACCAAGAATTTAAAGTTGTCAGTTACAGAACTTGGTTGGCAGTCTTATGAGCTAATGCTACTAGAACTAGAGCAACTAGAGCTACTAGAACTAAAGCAACTAGAAAATGCACATTGAATGTTTACAAATGCTGAACATTTCTGTTACTGTAGGAACACCATCAACTAGATTGTAATTTGCTATCCCTCCCATTCTACATTGCAGAAAAGGTTTATTATAAAGAACTGAACATTTATACTTCACTCAAAAATTTCACTATTTTCCTTTTCAAAAGTTCCACCTGTTTCAGAGGTATCTAACATTTCAAAAATTGGTGACAGCATGCTACTTTTCCCACCATCACTGTGATCTAGGAACAAGTTATCTTGAAAATATGTAACTGTTGTTGCAGAAGCCCCATGGAAGCCAATGTAGTTTCCAGAAGACAGTTTTTTTAACCTGTGGCCAAAATCCTTTTTAATAACCTCCAAGCACTGAATAGAAGATATTCCCTTGCCAGCAGTTTATGTAGATCTTAAAACAGTTGTAGTTAGATTTAATAGGCATCATTTTAAGGCATAGATCCCACAGCATTTAGTAATAACTCAACAGGCTTCTCTTGGCCCTGTCACTTGAACAATTAGTTAAATTGATTTCTTATCAGTCGAGATTAACTCCCTTTTCAGTTTTGCAGTCATCTTTTACACAACAAAGGCATCAGCTGATTGATTTGTGAGATTTGATCAAAGTCTTCAAAATTTAATTTAAATTAATTTTTGGATTTTTAAACAACTTTTTTTTTTTTTTTATTGACAGCTCTCAGATTTGGGGTCAGCAATATATGTAAATCCAGTTTGCAGTTTGACCTCTGTTATAAGTATAACTTTTTTTTTTTTTTAGATAAGTTAGGAATATTGTCTAACAGGCTTCATTGGCAACAAGAAGTTAGAGTGGTGAGGGTGACATCTTTTCTTTCACTGAAAGATGTTCCAGACCCAAAAACTGGATCAACTAGAGCATAAGGAGTCTAATCGGTGACCAAAAATCAGTGTGAACCATGCTAGAAACTGAAACTCTAAGCTGAGTTACAAACCTGTGACTTTTGACCCAACTGTCAAATTAGCTTAAGGCTTAAGCACTTTACAATGAGGATAAACATGTTTGAGAACACCACTACTGACCTAAAGCTACTGATGTATACTGACCAGTTAGCACATTTTTTTCAATTAGCGGACACCACCAGAGCCATGTTCCAAGTCATGTGATGAAAGAATGACCATATATAGGAAAGATTTATCATCTTTAGCAGTGTACTTTTACAGCAGCACACAGTTTTCCGTAACGTCTCCCCACGTCACCCCAGCCCATACCAAGAAGCAGTTCCAGGGCTCTCAGACAACCTAGACAAATTTCATAGTGAGACCGATTACCTCTGACTAATTGATTATACATTACACCACTTTTTCAAAACAGGATTCCCCGTAAGTTTATATATTAACCTTAAGAAGAAGCTGCCGCTGCACAGCATTCAATCATAAGGCTGCAAGGAAAAAATAATGTATCCTCAGCTAAGTGTTGTTCTCAGTGAAGTCTTACAAAAAAAGGTTAAATTATAGAGGGCTTTCACATGTGACCAACTGTACATACAGTGGAAAAGTGTCAAAGAGTTTGGAAAAGGGTCCTTACCCCCATCCAATGCCCAACCCCATTTAAAAAATGTTAACACCAAGTTATCTTGAGCTTCCTAAACACTGAAGTATTTTCAGTGAAAAGTTTAGATTCAAGTGCCAAAAGTTATATATGTACACATGTAATTGCAGAAGATCAAGGTCTATCATTTAGATCAGATTGTCTATTTTTGAGTAGTTTTATGACCAATTTAAATACTAAAAGATGCATTTCCTTTACCTGTAATATTGGTTTCCTATTTTAGAAAGTCTTGAGAGTTGCAGATATTCAATGAGTGAAAACTGCCAGTAAGCTTCATCTCTACAAGCATTTAAGCTTATCTTCACTGTTCTGGTTAGTGTTTTAATTTATATCACCCTAAATCCAGCTAACGTAAAAAAAAAAAAAAAAAAAAAGTTGATTTTGTTTCTGAAGTCTGCCCCAAGTCCTCTCGCCACTTTGGTTTTAGACACTGAGGGATAGTCTACATTTCAAACTTACGGCGGCACAGCTGTGCGACTCAAAAAAAAAAAAAAAATTGTGAGCTGAGAGTACACTTCAGGCTCCAAATCTCAACTTCAAAGCAAAGCAACAGGCTTGTTTCAGTGATAAAGCAGCCAATACCCGGAACTACAAACCTATTCATCTTACGCAGAGTAAGGTCTTTTCTGATAGTAAGTACTTCTTTTATAACCTTGGGTTAATACTGTATTAACTTTAATTGTATTAACAATTAGGCGCATCCACTTCAGTACAGAATTATGTTGCAGGACTGGCAGCACTTTACAACATATCCACATGTACTCCAGCTGTTTCCTTTTCTCAACATTCAGCCCTAAGCTTTGTTAGATTGTAAACAGAGGAAACAATGAAGCCAGAGGATATCAGTATTTGTTCTTTATATACTATATGGAGAGTTTGTTCACTGGGTAAAAATCCACAGATGGTCTGTAAAGTAACCCTTTGGTAAACTGATTGGACATCAGAAAAGTTTTGAATCCTAGGTGTTCTACAAAGGGCCATCTATTTATTTTTACTACCTTTGTAAGTGGACACACCCCATTTTAAATTAGTCAACTTTAAAATGTTCTGAAGTGGTTTCAAAATACAATTATTCCTGTCAATAATTCCCAACATTGTACTGGCAGTTTCTTGTTTAAAAGGTGATTTTTCTTTCCTGCTGCTCTGTGGAAGAACAAAATAATTACTCCTAATACTTGGTGCTAAATGCAACAAACCAGGCGTTCATACACATACTGATGCCATCATTAGAAATCAAACCAAAAGCACAGGCCTCTGCTAATTAGCAGAAACCAAAACCTTAGCTTTCAGAAATTAACAAGCCATACATGCACTAGGGCTTGGTCTACACTGCGGGCAAAATTTGGCAGCACCTAGCGTATCTTCCGTTGACTTCTTAACTTCTACATAGCGCAGCATCCCCACTATGCTGCACAGACGGGAAATGTTCTCCCATCGATGCAGCGTCAATCTTTTTGCGGGGGTGGATTAATACCGTCGACTTCTGGATCGATTGAGCACATCTCCACTGCCGCTCAACCAATCCCACAGAATCGATCTGCTGGCGCAGACAGTGCCACCATCAATGTAGACATACCGTAGAACAGTGTATTACATAAGCTTCTAGAAGTACATAAATCAATCATTTCAAGTAGTTGCAACATGAGGAGGGAAGCAGAAACCAAACAAAATCCAATTCGAAGTGCTTTACTTGTGAAAGCAAATAAAACCAATGTCCCACTAAACCAACACAAGCCTTAAGGAAATCTATGGTCATTGCAAGTTCTAGCTGAAGTCTCACAGCCATAGGGCAATGTGTAGCTTGAGAATTCAACAGGTTTGGTTTTATAAATATCCTTTAGTTCTGAAATTACTCAATTCTGTCTATTACCCACATAAACACCCATATATTTAGAAATTCTTAGTCTATTTAGCAGCCCTCCTACTTTTTAGATGCACTGCCCAACTGTTATTAAAGTTAAAGATTAACTGGAAAGCTGCCAGGGCAAACCTGATTAGTGAACGACTTCTATATTAATTCAAATGACCACCTCACCAAATTTTACTCTTGTGCATGAAGTATTCATTTAAAATTCCATTTATATTTTAGAATTACCTTTAAGAATTCAGCTTTATTCCACAATAACCAAGACCTGCTATCTTGTTTTCTGTGGCCTCATCAAAAATAGACACTCTTGGCATGCTAAGCACTTTTATCCCTTCCATGCTAATTCATGCAAAAAGTGGGTCCAATAGTGATCATCTCAATGTTGCTGGAAGCAAGCTTACTGCCATTGTAACAGTCTTCCACTCTAACATTCTCCATCAGCATGTGCCAGTTGGGTCAGAAAGCTCCAATACAGTAGCCTAAAGAGTGTAAGCAGTACCACCATCACCACCACCAGCTGTACTAGTCACTCATTAGGAGGCCTGTCAGGTCTTTACCAAAAAAGGTCAACTTTGCCAGAAGCCACTTATTTGTATAAGTCGTACTGCACCCACTAGCAGATCTAATGAACACTGCCATTAATATTAAGTCAGTAGGTGTAGCCACAAACGAGGGTCATGTGCCTCCTTAGCTCTAGCTCTTTACTAGTAGAAGAGAGAGAGTCTTCAGCATCTGCTGCTTTTTCTAGGAAAGCAAAGAAGAAATCTCCTAATACAAGGAATTAGCCTCAGGTGCAACATCTTGACTATCTGCTGTGCACAATTTACTTCAAGTCCCACTACCTGCTCACTCAATTCTTTAAAGACCATTTCACCATGGCATTCACAGGTTATGCAAAATTAACATGTACCTATTGATTGCCCGTTACCAAGCTAATTAAGATTCAGTGTCAGCTTTCTCACTTGCTTTCACACCCAAAAGCACATTCCATCACTACATTGCACCTGCTGAGCACACAGATGAACGGATGTATTTGGATTTATGCAATCAGAGAATTAAGCCAGCAGTCAACCTGGGGATGACATAGTTCATTGTAATAGTGTGCAGTTCCCTTTGATTGCTCAGCATTTTCAGAAATTCTATACAAATATACTTGACCTGGCTATTTCACATACATTACCAGGAACTTGCGATGAAACAAAAAGCATGTTTGCCTCACCCAGTGGTGACTGGTACCCATTCTAGGAGTATACTCCCGGGTTTATTAAGAAGAACATGCATGGGAGCTCCATCCAGAGCTCCCACAGTTTAAGACAATTAGCTGTATAGTCCACAGTGATGTCTGGCTGACTGACCATCTCTATCACACACCAATAGCCCTCGTGCAGGGCCACGTGAACTGTCACCACAGCAGCTACTTCCATGGACTTCCCAAACTGAAGACAAAGAAAAATTCTGCTTGAGAACTTAAATCAAATTCTAAGGATATTTACTTTGTACACTGACAATTTAACAGTTATAAAGCTTTAACTTTTTGAATCTCAACGTGTTGTCATTAAATAATTGTCTGATTTCCTGTCTTCCCATGATTTCCTACAACTGTGAAAAATTAAAATGATCTAAACAATGCTTAAACATCGATATAATGTGTCAAAATTTTAAAAAGTCAAAATCTGCCAAACCTAATTATATGTAAATAGATTTTCACAGTTATGGTAGGTGTACAGATATAATATCTTACTTGGAGCATAAGCAAAAACTAAGGTGGAGATGATCTTTAAAGTTCAGAAAGAGAGTATGTGTCCATTTATCCTATTCTGCAGATAGTTTGTTGTACTGAGAGTTCACTCTGAGTGTGAAACAATTCTTTTCCTACACAATATCCATTATAGCCCATCCACAGTAAATTCAGTATGTACTGGACATGAACTATGTATGAATGAGCTGGAACACTGAAAAATAACCTTGATAATCTGTAAATTTGCAGTTCTTGAAATATCACATTATATTCCATTTTAAGTGCATGTGCTAACTGCCCTGCTACAATCCCTCTCCAAAACCTCCTATTACAAAAAGTCTTCAGTAAATGAACTTATCTCATGAAAAAAGAGTTTTGGGATCTCTTTCTGGAGCTCCACTGGGAGTCTGAAGTGAAGTTATTTCATAAAAGTTACTTCTCAGAGTTCAACAATATTTACACTGCAGTTGTAGAACTGTTATCTTATGTAACTACTTTAGGCTACCCTGTGTAATAAGCCAGCTGGATTTCACTGGCATCTGACCATATCTGAAATGAACCCATACTAACATTAGATAAATGAATTCAACTGCCTTTGTTCACTTTAACACATTCACCTAGGTATCTCCTGTTTGTACAGTTTTAAAATATCCGCATACCAACATGTAAATTCATATACTGAAGACCTTTTGTAATAGGAGATGGAGCGGGACTGTGACACAGGACAGTCAGCACATGCACTTTGCACATACTGCCAAATTAGTATAATAAACGGATTTACTAATCCTTTAACCGCATTCCACTGTAAGTCAAAGGAAGGAAAAAGTTTATTAGTCTTCTATTACAAGGAAAGTATTCTGTGCTCCATTAGTTTTTTTTAAAACTAAAAAGGAAATATTTGTCAGAAAGTACGCATAAGCCTCAAGACTTTGGATAGAGAAAGCATTAGCTAAGTAATGGGTTAAGCAGCAATTGCCATAGCAAACATGCCCTCTAAATACTGAGTATTTGAGCTAGCAGGCATTTTTATCTGTAATGTGATTGCACATCAGATACTGCTCCCCAAAGGCTGCAGTTATTTGTACACCCACAGCTGAACGTGCAGGTATTGCCTTAAAGCAAGGAGTATCATTTCTGGCTAGCTCCATTCTGTCCAAGAGTTGCAAGTCTTTCAAAATGAGTCAATAGCAAAAGCCCTACATACGTGAGGGAAATACATACAACTACATTATGCCACCAATTGCTAGAACATACTATGGAAACAGAACAGGTTTTATCTTAGTTATTCTGCTTCTGGTATTGCAACCTTGTCTCTTTAGGGGGAAGAAGGGTAATTAGATGGGGCTGGACACAACTCCCTGAGTGAAAAAACCTAGTTCTCGAAGTTGTTACAATCCTACTGTGAACTGCTTTAAACCTCATTCTTAAACTCCATCTTACACTTCACACATGAAACTACTGAGGTTACAGTTCAAGAATTGGGGTGGTGTATACTTGCAAATGATGAATGACAATAGCTATCATAGAAAGGTTGCAAGTTTATGAGTCAGAGGTATGTGTTTTTTCAGGTCAAAGGGGTACTTAGCCAAGTGCACATGTAAAGAACCACAACTGAATGCTTCATGGACTAAGAAGCAAACTAGTATTCGTTACTGTCTATATTCTGTGCAAAGAGAAGCAATGTGCAAAAACAAGCAATGTATTTTGAAGGTGAGATTAAGTTTTCTACAGGATATAGAGTGGATAAAAACCTATTTGAAAATAAATCATTTCTATTTAAATAAGTTCAATTAAATATGGATTTAACTAAAACAATTTAAAATTATGACAATTTACGTTAAGGCCTAAATTAATTATAACCTATTAAAATAATTTCAAAATAACATTAAGTAATACATTTGCTGTTAAGTTTTAAACAGTCAGACACTGAACTGATGGAAGTTACTGGCTACGCACCTGGAACCAAAGATTGCTCAAGGGCTAAACCAGCTTTTGACAAACAGTAGCTTCTTCTCCAGTCAGCCAGAGGTGTTTTCTTCATTTCTGTTTATTCAACTAGTTCTGTTCAATCTCTAGTTCATTCAAAATTAAGATGCAAAAAAAGCAGGAAACCTTGTTTTCCTCTTCCAATTTATGAATAAAAACTAGGTGAGAGGATGAGATCTACTTTTTCTAAAATCTTGAAGGATACAGTGACCAGAAACAATCAGTTCAAATCACTAACTACAGACAAGACTTCCTTTGTTTTAGTTTTTAAATGCAACATTTTGATAAACTGATACATTTCTCTCTCATGTACCCATTACATTACCTTTAGGGTAGTTTTATTTAACTAATAAATTTTTTTAAAAACGCTGGTTGTGCGCACTTCAATTGAATTTGAATTTCCATCCAAATAGAGCTTGGCACAAAACGAAGAACTGCATCATTCACCATTTTCTAATATAATAAAAAAATGTAAAAATTAAAAATCTGAACAGAAGTCTGAGCTATACAACTATTTAAATATGTATAGTGTACCCTCCTGGGTAGCAAGTGGAACCAAGTTTAGTTTAAAAGCTATATTTAGTTGCAAATCAACATGTTCTAACCATTACCAACCAATGAGAACCAACCTTACTTTAGGAAGTAGCTAAAAAGTACAAATGAAAAGCATGATTCAAATTAATTTAAGTTGTGATTAAAATTGCATTCATTTAAATCAATCTACGCAACCTGGTGCCTGGGGAAGCATTTAATATTTAGTCCCTTTTTTAAGCCAACTTACAGTATGGTGGATTTGATCTGACCATATTAGTATTACAAAGGAGTTTATTGCAGAATCTTGAGTAGATTGTGCATGGATTTCACTGATGAAAGAAAATTAGAAAACACATTAATTTGCTTATTTACTTTCATTTTATTTTTGTAATAGACTTGGTTGTTACCAAATGGTGTGTTTGTATAAAGCAAAGATGAATTTTTTGACTCCAAGAAACTGTATTCAGTTTTGCAACACCATTTCACACTGACACTACTTGCAGCTAAAACAAGCTAGTCTATCTGAAACCTAGTCAAAGGCTAGAACTACTTTCAAGTACTACAGCAACTTCAGTTTTCCCTCTCCATTGTTGCAATGTCAAAGGTCTGAACCTCAAACTAACAAGAACGCTATCAACTGCAAAGAGAGAACTATTTCCTCTAATCTATAGTTATGATTTTACACCGGTAGCTAAATAAAAACAAGTTGTCCCTTTAAAACAAGCACAATGAAGCTGCCTGGACCAAAGGAGCTTTTTTAAGGCAATTGCTTTTTTTCTTTATCCCCCTTATTGTCTGCCATCTTCGGTTTCAGCTCTCTGGATATGCTTCCTTTAATATGCCTTTAACTATAGCCACAGGAGCATAACAGTCATGTGCCAAATCAGTGGTCATGCTCACCACCACATCAGCTATCTCCAAGGAGACATGTTTGTGTGAATATTAATGCCTTAACAGGTCTTAAGGTGTCATACCCAAGTATTATAACTAGCGTGGAAACTAACTTTTACCCCCTATGAAATTCCAAAAATTTCATCTTGAATATTGTCTAAGGTGTTTGGTCCATTACATGTCCTCAAGGGTCTGAGTCTTTACTGAGGCCTATGTTCATACCATGTTAAATTTTTACTTAACTAGAACAATTTTAAGATGCAAACCCAAGTGCATCTGGAAGTTTGTTCATTAAATACCTGACAGGATTTCAATGCCAGTGATGTGTCATTGTCATTTGTCTACTTTGGAGGCAGTTTTAATGCTTGTCCCAAATCCCAATGAGATTGTTAGGCATTTTCTCCATATCAGTTGAACACGAAGGATGGTCTTGTAGTTAAGGCACAAGACCAGAACTCTGGAAGCCGCATTCAATTCCAAACTCTGCCATTCTGTCTGCAATCTTGGACTAGTCACAAACTCTTTGTGCCTTGTTTTTCACTATCTCCTTACGACAACCATGAGGTAGAGGAACTCACTGATGTTAGACAGGTACTAAAATACTATGGTAATGACTGGCTAAGGAAAGGCTATATGATCAACTTCAGACCGATGTCTTGCAACTGGGTGTACTGGGGAGCACAGTACCATGTTACAAGTGTGGCAGACTGTTAACCTTGTCCAGTTCACTGTTTTTTAGCACCCCAGATGCTATTTGTTTAGCCATCGGGAAAGAGTTTGGGGATGAGAGAGAGAAAGAATCCTTAGTCTGCCAGTCTCTTTGCTGCACTAGTGGCTTTTAAATCCAACAGCAGGTCATAGTGTCCTGGACACTGAATTTCCAGCATGGCCCTAATGTCTTCCTGTCCCAAAACTTCATCAAAATCTTCCCCATTCAACTCAAACACCCAGCTCTGTCTGTCTGTGTGTGTCCAGAGCCACAGTGAATACCTGAAGCCCAAGAATCCACCAATTGAGCTAGTCACAAAATTACATATGCCTCTTGCCCAATCATCTGCTTACTTTCTTCATATAGCACATTTGCAATCATTAGGTCCCAGCACTATTTAATAGCCTGAAAGACAAAAAAGGGCAGCCTCTGAGACACTATCAAACACCTGAGTGTTCAGGATCCTGGGCTGAGCTTTGCTTGAATCTCATACTCAGATCATAGGCCAGAAAGTGACATGAAGAGGTAGGCTATTTTATAGCAACCCTATATTATTGCCACCACAGGCAGCTAACAGAAGTACAGTGATCTCCAAACTAGATGCTGGCATCCAGTTGTCTATTGCCATTAGTTACCTTTGACAAATGTTAGACCAGTGATACTCAAACTTTCAAAAAAAATTTAAAGTAAAGAACAAGAGCAACACCAAACAAAAATATTTTTGTTAATATGCTATGATTATATTCCTTATCTAGCTATGAAAGTAAGCAAAAAGAGTTAACAACAAAAGAAACTAAATTACATACCTTACTCTTGATCCTATGTTTATTTCTGGTATTTGGTTAAGTGGCTAACTGAAATTAAGCCATGGGAAAAGGGAGAGAAAGGAGAAGGAAGTAGTTAAGTCTGGGTCATCACAGGGAGGGGTCATGTTGATACTCTTTGTTAAGAGCATTATGTAGCCTACTGGTATAATATTGTTTCGTAGAAACGCAGAGTAAATAGTTAATCCTGTTTGATAGGTTAACCTCCTTGGTAAGTATGATAGCTCTTGTTTCCATTCACTTTAAGGGTGGGTCTTGAACTCAACCAATAGTTTTGGAGAAATTTCTCACTACAGACACAAGGGAATGGAACAAAAATACTATTGGTGGCAACATGGAGAATTCCTCCTTCCATTGACAATTACACAAAAAAGCTAAGACAAAGTATTTTTGGGACATTATAATCCCAATGGACATGACTGCCTCTTTTCTCCACTAATGGAAACAAATAAATACCAAAATTGCCCTTCCTACTAATTTTACCAAATTTCATGTCAGTATATCACTTTTTTAAGTTAGCCACTTAAAATTTTCATCTGAATTGCAAACCAGCAACTTTAAAACCAAGAATACCTTGCCCATATCAAAAGAAATCTATTAGATTAAGCTAAGGAATACAGACAATTTCCAGATTTAATTAAGGCTACCTGACATTTAGCTGCCTTTTTTTAAAATAAAAAACACAAAACTATTCATATTTATTTATTTCATCAAATGGTAATTTACCATTGTGATCCAACTTGTACATGATAGTTAATTTTTTGACGTTCAGGCAGCAAAAATGCTTAAGACCTACTACTCATTAAAAATGAGTTATGGTAACATCACTAGCATGTACAACATTTAACATCTAGCCTTTTACAGATAAGATTCAGTGGAAGCTTACATCCTCAGTGACCTCTTTTTTCTTTCATTTTACTTTGAGATCAAGCTAAGTAGTCCCTTCCCCTTATCATTCTTAGCATTTAATTTTAGAGGAACAAAGATTCAGGACATGGGACAAACCTCAGTCTTTTGTAAACCTAAACTTAATGGGAAGACAAAAAAGTTCACAGGGATAGTTATAAAGCTAATCTATAAACTTCTGGTCTAATTGTGGAATTACAATATGTTACAACTCAGCTTGAAGGATTTATTAGCAGACATACTACAAGTGCATCTGAAGATAACGAGTTTCTCATTAGCTGAATAGAAACAAACAAAATTCTACCTTTAGAAAGACATCCTAGTCAGTTAAGAACATATTACTACATTATAAAACTACGAGCAGGTAAGAATGAAACCAAGCAATTAAGACCATTTAATTAGTGTTTTCATGATTTTTAAGCCTACTGTGGTCTAGATTTGGCAGGAATACCTTTTCCTTTTTAATACAGGCCATTATGAACTATTTATATGCTACTGAAGCTAGTAGAACTGAATGTGTATAGAGAGAGCTGAACAAATATGCAAAGCAGGAATCAACACCACCTTACCACCACAACAGGGAAATGTTACTTTTAAGTTTTACAAAATAGACAGTTGGATACAAGACCACAAATCTGTTCCCCTAAAGTGGCAATATAAAAATGGCTTTAATATAGTTTCTCTCTAGCCACTGTATAGATTCAGACCACTATTTCTGCTATTTAGAATCACCACTAGTCTCAAGGCGTCTTCACATAAACACACAGGAAGTATATACACATCAGATATATGGACGAGATTATTCATGTGTTAAGACTTATCCTACACCTTTGTCTGTTTCACTAGCCCACCTCCCCAGGACTTACTCTAAAATTTGAAGTTCATTTAGTCCCCAACTTCCCCTTTTCAAAAACATTTATTAGCTTGCCACAATTAGTGTGCCCTCAGCATTGCCCGAAAATATTACACCCACCATGACAAGACTCAGCTGTGAGCTAAGGACAGCTTTTTTGTCACTGAAAGCATCTTTAAAATTCATTACCTTGCAGTCCAATAACGCTAGAAACAGGAGATTGGCTTTTGAAAAGGGGAGATTATCTATTTGGTAAAATGGCACCCATCCTGACCCATTACAGCCCCCAACTGTCAGACTTTAGAGTCCTTACACTTAGTCTTAGAAAACTTGTTTATTTGGAGAAGTTATTTATTAATTTCATTTTTTTTTTAAATCAACTCAGAGCACAGCACAACTTGAATCATGGGAAGTAAGGCACATTGATGTGTATGCAGATTAAAAATTGACCTTTTTTTTTTTTTTACCCTCAGAAAAGGCTATAAGAGTGTCTCAAAAATATGACATCAGATGCATTCTTATATTATGTGGTATCAAGATTTAGGATGATCTACATAGCATACTCATTGCTTCAACGACATAAGTGAAACACCCATGCCCATCTCATCCCAATAGATGATTTGCACTACACCATTTCAATTGGCACTCACCTGCACCACTTCCTTTAACACATATTGCCATAGTTCATCAGCATTTTATGAACCTAAGACAGCAGATGCTGTTTAGATGTCTTATTTAAACAACAACCCAGACCCAACTCAAGATTTGACAGCATTTCAGTACAAAGTTACATGGCTACAGAAATGTTTAAGTTGTTCAGTATTGTAAGAGGAGAAGCAGCAGCAGCTAACATTAGGCCCTGGTCTACAATGACCTGGCGATTCGGTGGCAGTTGATGAGAGTTACGCAAGCTACACAGAGTAGCTTGCGTAACTCCTGTTGACTGCTGTGCTTCCCTTCTGCGCAGTGTCACTGCACTGCGCCGACGTGAAAAATGCAGCACTATGCTACCTGAGGGGGTGGTTTTACTCAGTCGATTTCCTGATCAATTGAGTGGGTCTACACTGACCACTCAATCGATCCAGAGAGAAAGATCCATCTGGTGGCGTCGTCAGTATTGACATACCCAATGACAGCAACCCCACCCAAAAAACAGAGTGTGGAGAATGAGGAGCATTGCAGCCAAACTGCACTTCATTTAAATAGGTTTCTTAAACAAAAGTACACTTGCATGCACAGGAGTGTTTCTCCACTAGTCAAAGAAGTCCTCCTATTCTCAATCAGCAGCCAGAACCTGTATTTGCAACCACACGTACAAATCAAGCAATTCTTCAGCCACTTTAGTAACACATTAGATATCCAATCTGAAGAGCCACATGGCATTTGAGCAAGTTATTCCATATATGTGGAAAATAGGTCCAATCTTCCCCTTTAACGAACTTCGACTCAATGACCTCTGCCATTCAGTTTCTAGGTTTCAATACCTCAGGCAAAGCTTTTTTTCATACTTGTCAAAGGAATCTCAGAGGTAGAGAGAATATTAGACTGCCTTCTAATGAATCAGAGCAGGGTCTTGCATTCAAGCAGTGGTTTTCAACCGTTTTACATTTGCGGACCCCTAAAAAGTTTTGAATCAAGATGTGGACATTTTTGGAAATCTTTTAGACAGTCTGTGAACCCCCAGAGGTCTATAGACCACACATTGAAAACCACTGCAGTAAAGCAGAATAGAGGTCTAAAGTCTTGCCAAAAGTAAATCTTACAGAAGACCAATGACAATTTTAATAGGGTGAGTATGAGCAATTAAGTCGTTAATACAAAGTTACATTCTTACTTATTAAGACAACTGCCCTTCTTGCAAGTAATGTTTGCTATTTTCCAGTTTCATTTCACCTATTTCCACCCAGTTATATGATCCCTATCACACTAGCATGAGCAATTCAACTATTTCAATATATATTCAGTTGTCTCCTTCCCAGCCCATCATCCAAATAATTGATTAGTTGGTACTGGTTTTTTATCATTAGTCTATCTCCAAGAAAGATGTTTTAGGTCTGTGCCAAACACGATGCTTCCGGGTGATACCCAGGGCTGTGAGACACCTTGCTACCACTTGTCCTTACCATGATACGCTTTGTCCATGTCTGCAGGGGTCAGCTCCCCATCTCCACCAGCTACCAGAAACATGAGCACTCCTCTCTAGGCATATGCAGGCCCCACTGTCACTTTATAGGTTAGCAGTAGGGACACTCCAAATCCAGAGTCCCTGAGTTTCCAGCCCCTGCTCCACTGGAAACTTGCAGATTTGTTGCTCCCAAAGGAACAGTACACACCCCACCTTACTGTTACACCTCAGCTCACCACTTCCTCTAAAACACACAGCACTGATGTATGTTTATAGTAAAAACAAGTGTATTTAACCAAGTATAGCGATTCAAGTGATAGCGAGTAGAAATATTGGCAACAAATGGTTACATACAAAATAAAATCATAACATCCGTTCTAGAACCTGGACTTAAACAGATATTTCCATGTCTTATACAGAAATAGTCACTCCTCATCCAGCATTTCCTGGCTGTGATCTTCCATTCCTGAGCAATCACTCTGTCAACTTGCCTCCAATACACCTCATGACTAAAATCAAAGGAATAATGTGAAGGACAACCCCCTCCTGCCTATTTTTTCCTGTAGGTTCTCTCCCTGTAGATTTTATCATCTGATTAGCATCAAGCTCATCAAGTACATAGACATCATTGTGAGGTGGACAATACATGACAACCTGATGGAGAGGTAAGCATCTGTCATCCCCTGCCTAAAAGCAAGCTGTCTGAGGCGTTACCTCCTGATAACCTGCCTTACCTTAAGAATACAATTTTCAGTATAAATACATAACTACTTATATATTAGTTTCATACATTTCACAATGAGTACGACCACTAGCAGGCTTCTGGTAGAGACTTCAGGTGACACTTTTTGGTGTATTATTATGCATGTATCTGACCCAGGGGATCCCTGTAAAATTCTATGCACCCCCTGTGCCCTCTACCAGTTGACATCAAGACATTCCTGGATCTCACCAAACTGAAGGGAAAACTAAGTCAAATAAATTACTTGCATTAGTTCTGAAAGTGGCAGTAATGGTCCTCCATCACAAATTCCAAAGTCTAAGTCTGGCACTTCTACAACCCTTTTTCCTGTAGTCAGTCTTTCCCATTGATCAACAATTTCACGGTTGAAGTGCAACCTATCTGTCATAGGAAGACATCCCAAATGGAAAGTCATCTCTCAGTAAGCTTGGTCCAACCTTATGGAAGGCTTAAAAAACTAATACACTTTTTGCTTCACTATGTGTTTAAGGGAAGCTAAACAACAAATGTTGGGACGGGTATGGAATAAGATCTTTGTATGCCTATAAGAAGGCACACATTAAGTGTAGCAGTTTACATCTACGGACTCCAGTGCTGATCTTGAAATAAGAGATACCATTCAAATTACATTTTTATTAGCGTGCCAAAGTTATGTTTTCTAATAACAAAATTAAAAGTATTTTACATTAGGAGTGACTAGATGGAGAGGTGAAGAGGAAGCACGGACATTGCTCATACACTGTTGTGTTAATCATCACTTAGCCACAAGCATATTTTCATAGGACACGAGGAGTCATATGAGAGACTAGATATTTAGTAGGAAGAACAATAACCTTAGACAATCTGGGATTGTGCTACTACCAAGTTATGGCATATCAAGTAAAGATTCTTTTATTAGTAGAGAGGTGTTTACTTTGTGTCTTGCATCTTTTAACACAATAATGGTGGTTTATGAATTAGTAACCAGAAGAAACTAACATAATCCCAATGCCAAAAATGAGCAATTCACTTCTGTTTTTCCTCCTCCATCATTTAGTCCCTATTTTTGCGTTGCTCTCATATAGCACCTGGCACTGAGATGCTGGAACTGTTCCTGTTGTGGAGCTATTTGTGTGCTCAAAAATCAATGACTACAGAGCTAAAAGAAGCCACATGGAGCTGAGCTCACTAGCTCTAAGAACCAAATTGCTTCTTCCCCAGTGAGGCCCCCCCTCCAAAGATGTGGGTCAGTGGACCTGAAAGGTGGCATCTGAAGCAACAAGTGGTGGGAAGTGAGGTTTCAAGGCAACCTGGCAAAGAAAAACTAAAAAATTGGGTTTGAACCTATTTTATACATAAAAAAAATTAAATCTTTACAGCTGTCCTTTAAAAGTCATCCACCCTCCTCCTCTAAATTAGAAATTCAGGTCTTATCTACTCTCCAACACTCATGTTATTTCTTTAGTCATATGATGTGAAAGCAAATGCTGAGCAATGCAGAAGAAAATTATTTTTAAGACAACTGCTAGAATTTAGTTGGTTACTTAATTCAGTAACTAACATTCTGGAAGCATTACACCTCTGAATCTTGTAGCTAATTCCACCCTTCCAATTAAAGGGAGAGAGAGTTACACTGTACATTCTGGGACATGTAGCAAGCCATTCACCAAATTTGAAGGCTATCCAATTAACATCCCCAAAATTGTCAAGTAAAATACGCTCACCTTACTCTCCCAAAAAAAACAAACAGTCTTTCTACACATCCTTCCTAAAGCAGCAAATGAAGGGGGAAAGGCCAGGTTTTATATCGTTTGCAGATCTCACTTAAAACTAATTTTTCAACCCCAGTCCTTTAGTGTTTAGTAGAAGAAGCTTAAAGTCCCCACTCCACCCCCAATCCTCTGCACAATTGGTTCCTGCCTCTCCCTAACAGTGAGGAACCTATTCTGATCAGCAGCTAAAGCAAAGTATTACCAAGTTAGCCCCATCCAACACAGACTACTACAAATATCTACAACTAATAGTTGTGCTATATAAAGAATTGGTGGGTGGAATCTGGTAAAGATATGTTTGCAGAAGAGTAAGTTGAAGTTATTGTTGAAGGCTCTGGTACCTGGCAGCTGTATTATCAGTAAGAAGTGTGCCTGTGGAAGAATTAGAAAGTACGTACTACAAGAAAGAAAACCTAGACCAAATAACTTAAGCTGCCAGTTATGTGGCATGCAGCAACCAGAAGTACCACAACAAGTTTGGTATAGCAGTTAATGTTGGTTTAATCACAGACCACTAAATGTCCTATAAAACTGCCAAGAGTTACTAAAATATTTTTGATGCTAGAAGTACCATTCAATGGTAAAGCTTTTATAATCAAATGCTAGATGGAGTTGATACAAGTAAGAGAGAGTAGAACGTGAAAACTTTTCAGAAGTTATATTTCACTTAATAGCATTAACATGCCTGCTGTAACATTCAGATATTAAAAACCCAAATATTTTAGGTATCATGATAAATTTGAAAAAAGGCTTTAACAACCCTGTTTTAAATCACTTTTTTCAATTACTGCTTGGAGTTTTGTAACATTTAAGGAACGTCAAAAGGTCAATTAAATCAAGTATAAAATGAAAATTAGAATTTTATACTTCAATTAGTTAAGCAGAGTTCAAACTTGAAGACAAAGGCAAAGATTTGTGCCAGCATAGCAAACACAAAAACAAGATGTTTAAGTTTTAATTAACAGTTTTTAATCAAACCTTTTCCTGCAGTGTTTGCAACCCAATATCTACGAACCTAAAGTAAAACTGACTTTATAGATTGTCATAACAAGCAGAGATATGCCCAAATTCACAAATAAAAGTAAGATGTTTTGGTAATGCTGTAACACCGCCTTTGAGAGTCATGTAAGGTGAGAAATTTACTATAATATGTTAAGTGTGTTAGCATATTTAATGGTTGCTAAACACAGTTACTTCCACAGAACCAAATACAACTTATGGACTAAACAAGTGCAAAGAAATTACAACAGATAAATCTTAAGTACCATGGGGTCAACAGCTGTAACTGGCTGAATTTCAAGATATTTCAGTGGTGCTTTTTCCAGCAGCTGCACTGACATAACCCACTGTATCATTTTTAAAAAGGCATTAAAGTTAAAAATTAATAATGAAGACACAATAAGATTTTGAAATTACAGATTTATAGTACTTACAATTTTAAAGGGACTTGTTAGATAAATGACATTTTTCTACTCAGCAGTGAGTTCTCAGAATGTCGTATTTAATTCACTGAAATAAGCCTCACTCGGTTATTAGATTTCAAATTCCAAATCTGTTCTAATCTGACTCCACCAGAAATCCATTAGAAGCAAGAATAGCATTTGCACAGGTATGTAGAGACGTATTTCTCTCTGCTACAACATTAGTTCTATCTGCTAAGGTACAAGTGGCAAAGTTACACTTCATTTTAACCAAAATTTGTCATGCCCTACATGCCAGTTTTCCTGCAGCTGCACCCCAAAAATATTTCATGACTACTAGTAACTATGAATTGTATACAAATCGCAGCAAGTTATGACAATATATTCACACATTTTGTTTGTTACTTGCTCAAATATGTCTAACTTGCGAGTTAATTTGAAAGAAACTTTCAACTGTCTTGAGGAAGGTCCCTTGGAGAATATACCAATATTTCATAAATATCACTAAGTTCAGACAAAAGTACAGTTATTTGTTTCTTTTATAATCAAAGAAAGATGACCTAATATAGAAAGTACAGTAAACCTACACACTGCAGGAAATTACTGGGGATCTGATCAATTCTCCCTAAAGATGTCTACACCTTTTAAACTAAATGAAGATGAATGAAGAGTGAGATTGTTGACTTTAAATGTTATAATCTAATGTTATAATCTTGTCAGTTACATAGAATGCCACCTATCATATTTTCAAGATGCTCAGTTACCAGGAAAACCTTGAGAACATAAGGCAGTGTGATTTTAAAAGGTCTCTTTTTTCATTCATGTTTCTCATGAGTCGGTTTTTTGGTTTCCTGACTCATTGTCCAACAGAAAATAAACAGCAACAAAATGCTTTGAGAAATTTTTACTCATGACCTCCTAGACCCTGCTTTTGAAGTGCATTGCAATTCTGATACATCATCTTCATTTTATGAGAAGCCTCAATGATATTCACGTGAAGTGAATCAGATATAGATATGGAAAATTAATAAATGAAAATACATACATAAATCATGCGCGATGTAGATAGCTATATATACACTGTACAATTTAACATTCCCTCTAGATGGATCAACAGATTAGTGGAAAAATGGATGCATTATAGAGTCTCTTCTAAAATAAAAATCTTGTTAGAGGGATGAATATGTACTTGTTTGTAGCAGAACATTCAGGGTATCTTTTCTATAGAAGATGATGCATAACCTTGATAACTCATATTACCTACCAATGAAAATATTCTAAAGCAAGGATTTCTCTCCCTGAGAGAGAAAAAATTATAATACTGTGGGGAACAAAACACATGCTTGCGTTACCTTCTTCCAACAATGCAAGTAGTAAGTTTCCAATACCAACAATGAAAACTAAGGGAATCAGAAACAGGAGTACGCAGAAAGGTAACCATACGCCAGGATTTCATGTAAGTCACAAGAACCACAAAGCAAACAGTGTTAGGATGTGCTTGTTTGATCCTCCCACCAGGTGCGACAAAGGAGCAAATCCTTTATCAAATTGGTCATTGCCGTCATTCTGCAATTTGCTATTCAGATCTGTTGTGTTATTCAAATACTAACTCACTATGTAATATTATATGCCTCCACTCAAAACTGTATTTCATAACACTTAGATGGGTAATTCAACTTTGTCTACACTTGCACTTATGCCGGCAAAATTTTTGTTGCTCAGGGCTGAGGGGAAAAAAAACACCTCTGAGCAACATAAATTTTGCCAGCATAAGTGATTGTGGGGACAGGGCAAAGTCAACAGGAGATGCTCTCCTGCCTACATAAAACCACCTAATCACATGGCAGTAGGTATTATATCACATGGGGAGCTCTCTCCTGCCCTCATAACCTAGCTACGTAAGTGCTCTTATAGCAGCACAGGTGTACTGATACAGCTGTGCAGCTGTAAATTTAAAGTGTAGACTAACCCTAAGTCTTTCAAATGACTGTGTTTTAACAGCACCTACTCCTATAGGGTTTTAATTTCAGGTGCGTTAAAAAGGAGAGAGAGCTAAAACCATTTGGCTTTGGGCCTAGCTATCAATTCCAAATGTTATATGATGTACTCTACTAACTTGACTGTCATTTCAGATTAGTGGTAAACCATCATATATGTTAATGTTACAGGTCCTAGCTCAGTAGGTCCCCCACAGTAAAGGACATACTCAAAGCTATTGTGAAGGTTTGTAGATTACTGCCCTAAATTTGGTCCAAATCATCAACTTTTGACCTTAATAGCTTCCTTGTATCATACACAGTTTTTCCTCCAATGCATTTTCCCATCTGAGAGAAAAAGTTTATCTTGGCTGAGTTTTCAGTAGCAATGGATTTTCAATCATGCACACCCAATAGTCGTTCATAACTGTTCAATAGCCTGCTCACAACTGTCCTTCAGGTTTATGCGTACTCACACCTATGTGAACAACTGGTTCTCTTTACTTTGCAGACTCCACACCTATGTTCTTACATTGTACATACTGTTGTACTATAAGCCAGCAATAGATCTTGGTTGCCCTTTAATAGATCTAAAATTAAACACAAACATAAAGAACCAAAGATAATTTCTTGCACCCAAATCCCTCCAAAGCCAGGGAAGACTCATCCCTTTACTCTCAACACAACCTTAACAAGATTTTCCCTATGCTGGCAGCAACTGGCAAGCACATAGCAACTGGACTCCACAGCCCTCAGCCCGCCCAAGTCTCTACATACACAATCCGGCTTTAGCTGGGGGCGCGCTCACCGCTGCTCCACTGTGCGGACACACACCCCATTATCACACACGGAGGTGAACGACAGCAAAGAACACAAGACAGGGCATCCACTGGCCAGGAGGGAGCCAGCCGGTCCCACTCCCGGCCCCCAAGGCAGCCAGCCACCCTACACGCAGCCCGCAGGGCACTATCCATCCAACCACAAGGGCACTGCAGGCAAGGACGCTGGGGGTAGCTCTCCCGCCCCACCGCCACGCAGCAGGGCAGCGTCCACACACACAGGCACGACCCCGGGGCGGGCAGCCCCCTCCCCCTCCAGGCACAGCTGACAGACTGCACGGCAGCATCCACCCACCCCCGCAGGCGCTGCAGGCAGGGCCCATCCCCCAGCCGGCGGGGGCAGCGTCCACCAGCCCCTAAGGCAGAGCCGGCTGCCCGGCCCGGCCCGGCCCAGCCGAGCCCCGCACGGCCCGGCGCCTTACCCTCGATGGCGATGACATGCTCGCGGAGCTGACCCTGCAGCGCCGGCTCGTCCACCCGCTCCAGCAGCTCGTAGACGGAGTAGATGTTGGGGTGCACGGACTCGAAGCGCTGGATCTCGGCGCGGATGGCTGCCGAGTTGGCCAGCTGCTGCTGGTAGCTCATGGCGCGGCCGCTCGGGCTCGGGACCGGCTCCGCCGCGCGCCCCGCTCCCGGGCACAGGGGCCGCCTGCTGTCACTTCATCGCGGCGGCCCGCGGGGCCCCCCGCCCCATGGGCAAGCGGGGCGGACAGCGGCGCCTCCGCTCCTGACCCCCCAACGGCTACCTGGCCTCGCGGCGGCGCACAAACTAGAGGAGCCGCGAGCAGGCGAGGGTAGGAAACGGGGGGAGGAGGGACACCCCACACAGCACTGACCCTCACTCCGCTGCCCCGCGCTACCCTACCAGTCCAGTCCAACTCCTCCTCCACCGCGGCACGCTCACGCAAACCACGCCCCTTACGTGACCGCGCTGACCGCAGGCCACGCCCACTGTCCGGGCCCGCCACGCTGCTTCCTGGGAACTGTAGTCCCTGCGAGGCAGCGGCCCTGAGACAGAAGGGGGGACCGGGGCGGGAGGGGGAGTAGGGGGAATCCAAGGGGATGGGAGGAGCCCCGGGCGGGAGAGGGAGGAGGAAGAAAGGATCGGGGGGGGGGGGCAGGAGTGGGAGGAGCAAGGGGGTGGGAAGAGAGAGGACATGGGGCAGGAGGATCAAGGGGGTTAGAGGGGGAGGAACAAAGGGGTGGGAAGAGGGAGGTGGGGGAGGATCAGGGGGCAGGAGAGAGGGAGGCAGAGGCTCAAGGGAGCTGGGGGTTTGGGGGTGAAGCAGTGATGGTGCTAAATCAGTGTCTGCTGCCCTGCACCTCTCATCCCCAAGCTGTGGCCCATGAGGTTCATGACCTAGGAAGAGAAAAGTTAGATTAAAAACATAAAAGCCTTTTGCTGGAAGTTTGCACGGTTCCAAGACTGTATTACTTAAAATCCAGACTTTTTAACAGACGAGAACCAAAAACAGAGACAGACTAAACAGACTGCTCCCTAAGAGAGAGGGGCACAACTCACCACACCTTGCTCTAGGCTAGCTCTTTGCATACTGTTATACCTAGATCACATGCCTCCCTATAGAGCCTGAAGCCTACAAGCAGGACCAGGAAAGCCCTTGAAATTTAAAGTAATGCCCTCAATTTTAATACATCACTAGGCTCATTTCTGTAGAAAAACGGGATTGAAGTTCCTGAGGAGCACTTTTGATGGCTACCATCTTGGCTGACACATGAGGAATGAACCAGGGAACCAGAGAGCTAAAGGTATGCATTATTAAAACTTGAGCTAAACACCCACTGTGATTTAACTGCTGACTGTAACAACTTATCCTCTGTGGATCACCACAGAAGGGGACTTGTAACACACGCTCACCAGTGGGTTATACATTCTCAGTGAAGAAAGTGAGAAAACTATCTGAAACTCTGGATGGTTGGGTACCATGATGAAAGGGATGTCATCCCTTCAGCGGGAACCAGATTTTCTTCCCCTCTTTCCTTCTCTCTCCTCTACCCCCCAAGTGTGGGTCAACAGCAAAGAGGAAAGCAATCCTGTCAAGAGTGCATGCACCTCATTGAGTGGCTAGCCAGTTGGATTTGTGCTGCCATCCTCACAAGCCCCCCTTCCTCTCTCTCTGACTTCATTTCACCCACTTAGCTTGTCTCCATGAATATGGTATGTGGCAGGGACCAGGCCTTTGCTCATCTTGGGAGGCACCTTGAACATTTTCTGCATCCTTGAAAAGTTAATAATAAATTAATAAATATTGCAAATAGCTCATCTTGACCAGCGCAAGAGAACTTTGACCACATGTGACAGAGATAACCAGAGACATTGCTTATAACAAGTGATAGTTAAGGAGAGGGAGATTTGTTGGAATGTGCTACGAATATGGAGTTTGACTGTCACTGACTGAAATAGACCCCTATCACTATTGTACTGACTCCAAATTCTGGATTAAAGATGCATGGTATCTAATCTAGCTATCTATAGTCGCTTGCATTTCTATCGCATTCTCCCATGTACTAAGCACAAAACCAACACACTTGCATTAAGAGTTGGTTTGCAGTAGTCTGTGACTTCACTTCATTCTGGTCTGTGTCATTAGGGGATGCAAGCATTTACTGACTTTATTTTGTAAGTGACTGCAGGCTGTCTGGGCTGGATGTTTGTTCAGTTTGCTCAGGGAAGTAGAAATAGTAAAGCCTGAGCTGGTGTCAATCCATAATATGGATCCATTCACCCAACGATCACTGATATCAAATGTGCATCCTAATACCCTGTCAGCACACAGCATGAAACTGTCATATGTACTAATGCTTAGCACTATGAATCTATCAGTAAGATCAAATGACAGACTGAAAGGTGAACTCATATTGAAAGGTGAGCTACTATTTGAATTCTGGGAGGTGGGGGGGCGCAAGCCCGCCCACCGCTAAAGGCCTCTCTCCCAGCCTAAGGGGAGGAGGCACAGGGCCCAGAACTCAACTAATTGTGGGGGGACAATGAATAAAAAAAACAGGAACGGGCGTGGGGGTCAAAGGGTCAAACCAAGGGAACCAGAAGGGGACACTGAGCAGAGAACCCCGGACAGCACCCACTGCTCCCTGAAGGCGTCTAGGGAGCCAGCAGATGCTGTCCAGAGGAACGCTTCCTGGATGCGTGAGTGGATGGAGGAATGGAAATAGGCCCCAAGAAGATTAAGCTTGAAATTAGATGAAGGTTTTTAACCATCAGAAGAATGAAGTTCTGGAAGAGCCTTCCATGGAGAGCAGTGGGGGCAAAAAACCTAGCTGGCTTCAAGACTGAGCTTGATACGTTTGTGGAGGGGACGGTAGGATGTCTACAATGGCATGTAGCCGATCTGCGAGGGCTCTGAGTTACTACAGAGAATTCTTTCCCAGGTGTTTGGCTGGTCTTGCTGAAATGCTCAGGATCTAATTGTTCACCATATTTGGGGTCAGGAAGGAATTTTCCCCTTGGTCACATTGGCAGAGACCGTAGGGGTTTTTTTTGCCTTCCTCTACAGCAGGGGGCATGGATCATTTTACATTAAGATAAATGCTGCTTTCTCTGTAACTTGAAGTCTTTAAATCATGATTTCTGACTTCAGTAACTCAGCCAGAGGTTATGGGGTCCATTACAGGAATGAGTGAATGAGGTTTTGTGGCCTGCAATGTGCAGGAGGTAAGACTAGATGATCGTGATGGACTCTTCCAGCCTTAAAGTCTATGAGACATAACTCAGTGGTTACTCAGAACCATTACAGAGCTTTGCATCATTGTTTACTTTTGACCATAAAAATACCAAAAAGGATAAAAGTCAGAATGTTAATCAAAGATGCACTTGACAAGTTACCATGCATGAATAATTGCAGCAGTAAAAGTTCAAATGTTAACAGCTATTTGCATTTCTGTCTTTTTAAAAAAATGACAGCTGCAATCCATAGTATGTCAGAGGGAATGTAAAATACTGCATTGCTTTGTAAGCCCTGCCATGGCTTCAACAAGTAACTAATGTCCCAATTTCAAGTTAAATAAAATATCATTCTTAGATAGAAACCCTTGAAAGCAGTTGTCTGTAAACTACATACTTTTCATTACCCCATTAAATTTGTACGTTATTAGCATGAAACAAATCCTACTAACAGCACTGTTTACAGTGGCCTCAAGGCCTTCATCCAGTTGGATCTATTTGTAGGATTAGAGCCTAAGTATGGGTTTAGACTCCCAGATTTGAATTTGTGCCCTAAGTTATAACATCTAGAAGAACATAACGTAATACGGACAAACTAGCAAAAGCTGCAAAAAGGAAAATTGTCTTTCTAATCTAGCAGATTATTTCACCATGTAAACACAATAATGGATAAAAGAGTTTATATGTAATTTATTCAATTCTTCCAAAAGCCTTTCACAAAATCACTGTCACTGTATGCATACATCCTATCCTGGGTGGGTAGGAAAACAGTTAATCCCTTTTCCTCTGGGAAGGGCCACAACTGTCTCTCACTACCACAGACATATTCAGGATGAGGTAGAAACAACTGTGGAAAGAGGAAAGGACTGCCTCTATTGTACATAAGAACTCAGGTGGCATGTGGTGAGGTTTGTGTGTGTTGTTGGTGAATATAAAATGTGTGTTATTGTTAAAGTTGTATGTTGGTAAAGAGTTTGGATATACAAATGTTAGTTTATTTTCTTTATGGAATGAAAGGAACAATGCAATTCATCATTTCCTCAGATAAACTGAGTTGGATTATTTTTATGTGACTGTTTATGTGTCTGTTCTGCTCATTTGGATTAAGTACTGTAAGGCATTTAACCAGGGATAGAGAAGAATTGTTCTTCTGTTTACCCCCTTAAGAAGTAAGGCTGTGTTGATGTGCTATAGCTAACCAGTAATACAAACTGATTCTTTGTAGCCTCATATCTATCTTAATGTGTAATGTTACCTCATAAAATGCAATTAAGGAATTTATGCAGCTGTAAGAGCAGGTGAAGTATTTTTCCATGTTAGAAACTAGTATTGAAATATAAAATCAGGAAAAAAGTTGGTTTGTATGTATGTTTTTCTAATTCATAGGCTGCTGACTTCTTGCTTTGCTGATAAGCATTGTAAATATTTCAGGCAAAGGGAGAACCCCATTGTATAGGTGGGTAGCTTGTAGTGCATGGCTTACTGAGTATGGCAATGGGCTGCCAGCTTTTCAGAGCAGTACTGTGTCATCTATTTCAATGCTTATACTGTCATTAATGTCAAGTAACCTGTAAACTGATGTTCTTACAGGAATAATTTGTGATTAATAATACACCCAAATTAGCTGAACTGCAATATTACACTGTAGTGCCATAAGCTATATTGTTGAAATCAAGTCTGTTTTTGTTCATTAAATATTAAATTCTGATATTACAGGTGGAGAACTGAAATAAGACCAACAGCTTGGTTGCTAGAGTTGTATGTGGACCAGGCCGTTTCTGCACTTCCTAGTTTATTTTCTGAAGGGGCCTTTCATCAAACTTATTCTCTCTCTAGTACTTCAACTAATGATAAAATAAATATATCCTCTTTTTCTTCAAAGCTTTCTCTTGATTTTCTTCTGACCAGAGAACCAATGCTTCCTTCAATATAGAATAGCTCCTCTCATGTTCACTTAGGCTTTTGCTCAAGTTCTGCCACAAACAGGGTTACTATTCCACCTACTTAGCTGTTCTTTCCCTACTTCTAGCACTCGATTGTTTTTCCTGCCATATATTGATAAGAAACTAATCACCCCATACCCAAAAGTGTCTACCGGGTGGCAGAAAGAGCAAGCAGTGTTGACTTGTGTGGTCTAGCTGTGTGCTTTCACTCCCCCCCAGTTAATCTCTAGCACAGGACTCTCTGGCCAGGCTGTCTTAGCTCCCTTTGTAGAACACCAGCAGAATTTAGTTCAGTCAATCTCAGTAATAATACCTTTTCAATACCTTACCATAATACCCAGGAAGTAGGGGAGTGGCCGCAACCCACTTTGCGGCAGTCTTTCTCCCACTGGTAAAATCTGACATGAATTCTCTCTGATGACTAGCTTCTCCTTGTAAAAAGCTTGCTTTTCATTCTCCCTGAGATAGTCATTTCTGTCAGAAATTGCTCCTTCTCAGCGTTCCCCATTTCCTGTGGCAGGGGTAGTGATTCCTGATGACGACCAGTCAGGTCAGATTGGTTCTCCTTACCATCTCTCATTCCCTGTCCCTAAGCTAACATCTTGTAATGGAAGGAAAACACAATAGAAACAGCTTTCCTCATTTCTCTGCTCTTGGTTAGTGAGTAGCCATTTTTTATGTGCCTTTGCTGATCAGGCTAGAACTCCTGAAAATCCATGTTGGCGGTAATGCCCACATAAGCTATACATACCGTAAGATTATTTATTTAAATAACTATTCTATTTTGGAGAGCTTCTGAATGAAAAATAATAGCTGGGCTTCCATCTGTCTACCTTTTATCCATTGCTCTCTCTCCTAAAGTTCTTCTTCAATAAAAGTATTAAGTGCCTTCTCTAGGTGACAGTTTCTTTCACTAAATGTAACCAATGAGCAGTATGGACATAGTAAAGGAGCTCAGTTTTGGATTGCCCACATAACATATAAACATATTAGGCCTGGTTTTTTTCTTTGTCTCACATTTTGTATGGTCATCTACCCATGGTGAAAGTGCATGCAAGGTGGTCTTAATATGCTACCAGTTACACAGGCATAAGTGATACACAAGGTGCAAGGTAGTAGAGAGCTAGGCTGGGCTTTTAATTCTTACCAGGAATAAAGAGATGCACAGCAAACTTAACTCTGACCTATGGATTCTTTAAGGTAGCTTTGCAATCTTTTTTTTTTTTTTTTAAATCTACATATCTTTACAAGGTTATCTTACACGGGATTTATTATTGGGTATTGTGTCAACTGAGTACATTTTTTTTAATAAATGTACCATTTAATAGTTCAATATAAAGGTAGGCTAAAAGGCAGCATAGCACTGTTAGTGATATGAAATGAAGTATTGCGTATTCTCCATTGTGGATTTTATGCTTATGTTTTGAGACTACAGATTAAGGGACATTTTTCTGGGTAAGAGTGGCTGTTTTGACAAAATATATTTTTTTGTAGAATGGACTGAAAATAATGGGCTTGATTCTCCACTGTCCTAAGGCTCCTTTATGTTGCTCCACCACAGGAAATGTTTCAGCAGCATACTTGGGGGTGATTGTCTAGTCCCCCAAACTATTCTTCCCTAGCCTGAGTATAAGCTATAACAACCCTGAGGCTGTTCTGACTGAAAAGGCTAAGACTACATTAAACACTTTTTCTGGTATAATGTTGTTGAAGGGTTTGGGTTTTTTTGTTTTTTTTTTTAAACAATTTTTACACTGGCAATAAGCCCTAGTGTAGATGCAGTTTTATTGGCTAATTCCTTTTGCTGGCATGGCTTATTTTATTCAGGAACTGGTATAAATTGGGAGTAACTGTCTAGGTGGTAATAGTGGATCACAACTTGAATATGAGTCAACAATGTGATGCAGAGGCAAAAAAGGCTAATGTCATTGTGAGGTATATTAACAGGAGTGTTGTATGTAATGGGAGGTAACTGCCCTGCTCTATTTGGCACTGGTGAAGCCTTAGCTGGAGTACTGTATCCAATTTTGGGCGCCATGTGTTAGGAAGGGTCTGGACAAGTTGGAGAGGGTCAAGAGGAGAGCAACAAACATTGTAAGGTTTAGAAATCCTGAATTTACAATGAAAGGTTTAAAACAAATTGGGCAAGTTTAGTCTTCAGAAAAGACGACTGACAGGGGACTTGATGATCGTCTTCAAACATTTTAGGAGCTGTTACAAAGAGGAGGGTGATCAATTGTTCACCATGTATCCACTCAAGGTAGGACCAGAAGTAATGGGCTTAATCTCCAGCCAGGGAGCTTTAGGTTAGATATTAGGAAACTCTTCACTAACTATCAGGGTGGCTACCTACTGGAATAGCTTACCGAGGGATACTTTAGAATTCCTGTTTTTGAAGGGTTTTAAGAACAGGTTAGACAAATACCTGTCAGGGAAGGTCTAGTATACTTGATGCTGTCGCTGCATGAGGGGATGGACTAGATCTCTTGAGGTTCCTTCCAACCTATATTTCTAGGCTTCCGTAAGATATGTTAGCAAAAGAACGCTTGTGCAAGTATAAGCTGCATCTCTAACAAGGATGTCTGACAGTAGCATTAGGCCTTATCTACACTGGGTGCCTGGACCAGAATACAGGAGATGCAAAAGTGGCTTAAAGCAAGCTTTCCTTTCTCCCTTGGCTCTTGTGCCACATACAAGATAATAGAACAGGGGCCAATGTTTTTGACCTCACTTTAAGAGATTCTGAGTCATCACAGCTACATTCTCAAGCAGAATAGGACCTGTAGTTAGGGTGACCAGATAGCAAGTGTGAAAAATCAGGACAGGGGTTGGGTGGTAATAGGTGCCTGTATAAGAAAAAGCCCCAAATATCAAGACTGTCCATATAAAATCAGTACATCTGGTCACCCTACTTGTAGCTGAAGGTTCTGCTTGGGTAAGTAGCAGAGTACATCTGGAATTGAAGGCAGCTGCTTTACATGGCATCTTCCTCTGGCAAGTCCACAGAATAGCCTTAGGAATCGCTGAAAGCTCATGCTACTGGCTTCAGCTATTTAGCTCGAGGGTCACACGTTCAGCGGCATGAGAGGCTTGGGAGGAGCACTACGAATAGTTTCCTGAAAAGATGCCAACTGCTATTGGACTCCTGGTGGTTCTCTGCACAGCCAACCAACTTGTGCCACTCTCACTGGTCTGCAGACTAGGAAATGTTTGTAACTGCACTGTGAGCATGATGAAAGCTTGGAAAAACTCAAATGCTTTACACTACCTTGTTAGTCATTTAGGATCCACACTAAAGAACCGTTAACTCTCCTTTTTCTAAGATTCTGAAACTAAATTGATAGGTTACCAGCTTGAGTGTCAATTGCCAGTCTGTGTCCCACTGAGGTTTCTGGGTCAGTATTGGTTCCTTAGTAGCATGGAGTAACTACTTACTCTGGAAGTTTTATTTTAAAAAACCACCCTAAACCCACAAGTTACCCTCACTCACAATGTGTATATTGGAATCAGGCCCTTGGATGGGAGGAACAGTTGTTACATTGAACTATTACTCTAGATGGATTATCTGTACCATGGGTCCATTTTTGCTGCTTTACATGGAGTAATACCCTTATTCCTCAAATAGTCCCATGGGAACTGTAACAGGCTACCATGGAGCAAATTACTACAAGTTTGGTAGCATCTGGACCCTGATAAAACTTCAGGCTAGCTAATGCAACCAGTTACATTGAAGACACTCTCTCAGATGGGATTCCTTTGTGAAATAGCTTTAAGGCAATATGGTTTAGAATAGATAAACTGACGAAGAAAGGAAATGGCTATATTCTACCTTCCTGCTATAGAGTGGAACAAGAGGTATACTACTTCAAGCTTTTCCAGGAGCTTTGGCCAGGTTGTTTAAGAGCTGTCAAAAAAGGCCAATTAGGCTTTGGGAAACTTGGTAAAAAATTCAGAAAATGCTGACTTTTCAAGTTTCAGTGAACTTGAAACGGCTTCATTCTCACATTAAAATGAATTAACCATTTTTTATGGAATTTCTTTAACATTCAGGGTTTTGGTTTCTCATTTTTCAATGAGACGAGAATCTTGACAGACAATATTTATACTCATTTCATTTTGGACAAAATCATTCATCCAAAAAATTATTTTTATATAAGTTCTACTGTGTCCATAGCTACTGATCTGGCTAATGATGTTAAGGACAAGGATGCAATAAAAAAATAGGATGCTAAAAATTTGTCTTTTCATGGATGGTGTCTGTATCATGACAAGACAACTTAATATCTCCAGTGACTTGAAAGTTTGACTATAAAAGGTGGATAGCATAAAATCAAACAACGACCAGATGAAGAAAGGCAAACTCTGTGTCATGTACGTGTTTTTACTAGGGCCATTTGAACGTTTTGACTACTCGAACACCGGCTCAACTGGAGAAAATGCAGAGTTAGAATAGGTTTGCTCAGCTTCATTTGAAGCCGGGGCTGAAGTCATAAGACTCCTTTTCTTTTCTGAGTTTTGTGCACACCGATTTTAAGGCCCAATTGTGTGAGATGCTCAGGACCCAGTTCACCGACACTCAGCATCTCTTCACGTTGGTACCTTACACTGGAAATCGCTTTCATCACCATCACTTGCAATAATTTCCTTGCTGGGCTTGTGCTTGCTGCAATTCCCTAGCTGAAAATCAATCTCTGATTCAGAGCTTAATTTCATCTCAACCTCTGCTACAGCTTCTGTTGTAAGATGCTGACAAAGCATTCCAAGAACATGAGGATGGCTAAAGAGTTCCTTCATTATTGCCTGTCAAGTTACTCAGAAGGTCATGCTAACACATCTATGCAAAATCTCTGCTGAAGAGGCCACTCCTCAAATGCAACTATACAAAGCAAGTTTGGTACTCACAGATGTGATAAGGTAGCTGAATGTTAAGCAACATGTCCTGCTGCATGTGTAATCCTGTATACTAAACTGCTCTAACAGCAGATGAGAGATCAGGGAAAACATAATATAAAAGGGAAGAAGCACTGCAGCAAAAAAGTAGTTCTGGCAAAGAGAGGTGTAGATGAGGCATTGGGCAAATGAAACCCACTGGGCTCAAGAGGGTGTCACTAAGGGAAGGAGATAAGCAGTATTGCTGCCATGCTCTTGGGATTTTTCCCAGCCAGGAGTACTTTTTGGTTTAAGGCATCATATTAACGCCACCAGTTGAGATTGAGGGCAGTGCTAAATGAGCACATCAATTGTCTGTCCTCTGCACGTGCTGCTCAGATTTGGAGTTGCATCACTGACTTCTCAGAAAGCGAATCTGTAGAAGCTTTTTGTGCTGCCACAAATGCCCCCCCTTTAAAGCCTTCCTCTGGGGGCATTGGGCCTCAGTTTATTTCAGCCACTTACAACTTAGAGGGGCAGAAGCAGAGACATCAGTCTTTCTCCCCAAGGGAATGCCTCACCTGCAAAGTTCCCATCTGATTTGTTCTGCCTTCATAGCGTGAGCTAGGTGAGATCAGCAGCAGGGATGGCTGGGTAAACCAAGTGAGAAATTCCGTAATCTGATCCTGACTTCCAATTGACCAATGCCCAGAGGTGTTCTAGGGCTGTATCTGCCTCCTAGGTAATGCCTTCCAGCTTCCACTCCCCTTTGGTGCTGCAGCAGCTGGTGCCCCTGTACGCTTCAGGAAGAAAGAAAGGCTGAAAGGTAGGCAAAAGGAAAGGTCTCTCTCTGCAGCTTCACCTCTTCTATGCAGGGTCCTAGGACTTGGCCCAAATGGGCAGAATGTATTTTACTACTCAGCAGCTCATTCCAGGCAGGGGTTGCCTTTTTGTCAGGCTGAAAAGGAAGTAGGCCGGTTCCAAGGAAGTGCGTTCATGAGGAGATGAGTTTGATGGACAAAGCACCAGATGAGTTAATTCCCTGGAACCCACACCAGCAGCCACCGCTTCACGGCTTAGCTACTCTCTTTCTCCTCCTCCTCTCCCTCCACACACACTATGAAAGGATACCATTAGTCACAGCATGAAGGAATCTAGGACTGCAGCAAGGAGCTGCCCTGGACCCAAGAGGGAACTCTGCAGGAAGCAAACTGCCTGATAGATGGGACTAGAGGGGTCAAGCCCCAAGCTGAATGGGCTGGTAGGAAGTTGCCCAGGACAATGGATTCTGACTCCCTGCTGGGAGGGACACCAACCTCCTTGTTCAGGAGTTCACATACACAGGACCCTGGGCTGGGAATTGGGGGAATGGAAGGGTATGAGTCCTTCTACTGCCACCAGCCTTGAAGGCTGAGGCCACTCAGCCAGCCAGGGGGCTGAGAGCCAGGCAATCTAACCATTAGGCTGCCTGGCCTTCCAAGCCCTTTTACATGGACAAATGGCTAACGGATAATTTATTGGATAATGGAGACTAGAGCATCTTATAAAATTAGTAGATGAAACCAGGCTGGGAGGGCTTGCAAACATTTGGAGAACAGGATTAGAATTTGAAACTACCTAGACAAATTAGAGACTTGGCCTGAAATCAACAAGATGAAATTAAATAAAGACAAAGGCAAATGCACTTAAGAAGGAAAAATCCAATGTATAACTACAAAATGGGGAATGACTAGCTTGGTGGTAATACTCTTGAAAAGGATCTGGGGGTTATAGTGGATCACAAATTGAAGCTGAGTCAACAATGTGATGCATTTGCAAGAAAGGCTAATATCATTCTGGGGTGTATTAACAGGGTGTCGTATGTAAGACATGGGAGGTAATTGTCTGGCTCTACTTGGCACTGAGGCCTCAGCTGGAATACCGTTTCCAATTCTAGGCACCACACGTTAGAAAGGATGTGGACAAATTGGAGAGAGTCCAGAGGATAGAAACAAACATGATAAAGAGTTTAGAAAACTTGACTTATGTGGAAAGGTTTAAAAAAAAAAAAAAACTGGACATGTTTAGTTTTGAGAAAAGAAGACTGACGGGGGACCTAAGTCTTCAAGTATGCTAAGGGCTGTTCCAGGAGAATGGTGATCAATTGTTCTCTGTGTCCACTGAAGATAGGACAAGAAATAATCAGCTTAATCTGTAGCAAGGGAGACTAGTTATTAGGAAAAAAACTTTCTAACAAGAACAGCTGAGAACTGGATTGGGTTACCAAAGGAGCTTTTAGAATCCTCATCATTAGATGCTTTTAAGATCAGGCTGCACGCATACTTGTCAGGGATGATCTAGGTTTAGGTGTTCCCGTTGCAGTGCTGGGGATAGACTAGATGACCTCTCTGAAATATAAATGTAGGACTGGAAGGGACGTAAAGGGTTCCAGTCCTCACAGTTCAATGCAGTGATGTCCACTGGAGTCTGCAGACTCTAATAGAATAGTTCAAAGAGGGGTGAAATGCACTGCTTGCCTCAATGGGAAATAACCCCAACACCTGCTGTTCCAGGAGCCCTGACAATACAACCTGATGGAAGACTCTGTAGCAGGAGAACAGTGCAGCAGGCCTTGCCCACTTCACCTAGAAACTGAGGGTATACGTGGTGGTTTGGGGGCACATACAGAGGGAGCTTGCTGCCACTCCTTAACTAAGAAGGGGGCCCCAGGCTACTGTCTCTGCCTTCCTCAGAGGAGGCCACTGCCACTCAAGTGGAGGGTGTGGCTATGATGCAGGTAGAGCCACAAAGGGTCTTTTATGGCAGTGGCTCTCAACCTTTCCAGACTACTGTACCCCTTTCAGGAGTCAAGACATCGTCTGTATGAAATCTCAGTTTGTACTGACTTCGCTCATGCTTTTTATGTAGCCTGTTGTAAAACTTGGCCAATATCTAGATGAGTTGATGTACCCCCAGGAAGACCTCTGCGTACTCAACCTCTGGCTGAGAACCACTGCTCTGTGGTGTTAAGGACCTCAAATAGCATTAATCCTGCCCCGTACACTTGCAGCCCAGGTGACATGGAGCTCTGGCCAGCACCTGATGTGCTTGGTCCCTGGCTGCCACTTTTTCCCCAGAGGCTTCAAAAGAAGGTAAGAGTGGTCCTGAGAAGCCAGGAGAACGTCTGTCCTGCCTTCAGACTGCCACACTGCAACCAGCTCCTAGTGGAGCAGAGAACAAAACATCAGGCACCTGACTACAGCAAAATAGCAGACCCCATGGTCAAACATGGACTGCATGTCAGACAGAAAGCCCAATTCCTCAGGAAATTCCATGAGCTGAGCCCAGAGCCCAGAGTATAGTTGGCACAACCTCTACTTTAGATAAGTGGAACAGAATTATCCTGATTGTGGCAGCTGTCTCAACTGAGGGGAACTCCAGTGTGTGCAGTATTCCTCTGCTTCTAGAGACTGACAGTTCTGGTTCTGTTCCAAAGCTGCAAGCAGGCTAAAGCATCCATCACAATACATATTTGGAGAACTGAGCTACAGACAACAAAATGAAATTCAGCCAAGGCAAGGTCCTACACTTAGGAAAGACAAACCAAACACACAAATACAGAATGGGGGATCACTGGCTTGGGAGCAGCCCTGCTGAGAAGGATCTGGGAGTTGTGGCGGATCACAACCTCAACATGAGTCAGCAATGTGATGCTGCTGCAAACAAAACAAATACAAGTTTAGGTTGCATGAACAGAGGCAAAGCATGTAAGTCATAGGGGGTAATATACAGCTCTACTCAGCGCTGGTTAGGCTTCAGCTGGAGTATTGTGTCCAATTTTGGTCACCACTGTATAGAAAGGATGTAGATAAACTGGAAAGGATCCAGAGGCGAGTGGCAGATCGACGGGATGGAATGCAAGACATATGAGCAATGGCTGAAGGAACTGGGTATGTTTAGTTTGGGAAAGATGAGATTAAGGGGGGGACATGATAGCGGTCTTCAAATACTTGAAAGGCTGCCATAAAAAAGATGGAGAAAATTTGTTCTGTCTTGCCAAAGAGTAGGACAAGAGGCAATGGGTTCAAACTACAGCATAGCAGATTTAGATTAAATCTCAGGAAAAACTTCCTAACTGTAAGAACAGTAGGACAATGGAATAGATTGCCTCGGAAAATCATGGAAACTCCTTCACTGCTGATTTTCAAAAAGAGGCTAAATAGCCTTCTATCTTGGATGGTTTGGACGCAAAAAATCCTGCTTCTTGGCAGGAAGTTAGAATAGATGACCATTGCAGTCCCTTCTAACTCTATGGTTTTATGATTTTGTGTGGCGCTTGAGTATATTTGTTCCTGTTGCCTGTTTTTAATGTGATTTGAGATCTCATCACTTTAAAAACATATACTCACTTTTTTTCAGTTTGTATTGAAACAATTACTGAAATACCAACAGTAACTTTTATCTGGCACACTGGCTGCTGCTCTTCAGCTTCATCACACGTATGAAGCTCTTGTAGAAGAATTCTTAGATGCCACGAATCAATGCAGAGGATCTGAACTTAATATATAATATCCAGCATAATTGACCATAGTCTCACAAGAATGTGAACATCACTACTGGAACTGCGATCAGCTGCTACCTTTAACACAGACCTTCTCAAAGAGAAACTAAAATGAAGTTACTGCTTCCCCTTTCTCAACACCTGCTGTTGGTTCCTTAGTCTAAGCAGACCAGCCCTCTGAAAAACTCACTTCATTAGACAATTTATTACTCTAGAGACGAGGAAGCCTAAGTCCATAGTTAAAACAGAGCTCTAATTGTGCCTCCTCTGACACATATTTCTGTCCAGGGAGGAATCTAGGAAAGATTTCAGCCTGAATTGTTGATATCTTTTCCCCAGTAGAAGTCATCTTACATGCCTTCTTCTGATAGCTTTCCCTTTCAAAAATATGTAATCAGCTCCAGTTGCTTATTTCTCTTGTCTAGAACCAAGCCAGGTCCCTTGGCATGGTTCCAACTTCACATTTGTATTTGGTTTGCTCAGGTTTGTATATGACCTAGTTCTATTCAGTAGGGCAGGCTTAACAGTGCAGTGCTGGGAATGGCCCCAGCTGTTAAAACCTGAGTATTCCTTCTGCAGTAATTAATTGTGGTTCAAGAGTCATCTCTGGCTATGTAACATAAAAGTAATAGAGAAAAATATGCATCATCAGTGACTTTCAAGCTTGAAACAACAGCAGCGATTCTGTTCAGTTCCAAGCAGCGCTTTGCACAATCCTTGATAGCAGGTCTCTAGTGTGATCCCTAACAAATAGCTCCATATATGGATCAGGCTGGAAAATAAAACAATGCCTTCAAAAGGGACATATAGGAAAGACTGTTAAAATGGAACAACAAATTATTTTTGTAGTGATTTGTCTGGGCCTTTTTCCATTCTAACTTCACTCCCTTTTGCAGAGCAGGATCTGGAAACAACTTATCAGGCAATAATCGTTTACACAGATTGTGTTTCCCGAGGAAAGCAGATAAATTACTGCAGCCAGGGTGGGTTATTAGCCCTAATTAGCATTTGGAGCATGGCTAGTAGATAGCATTGCTTAAATCCTCGCTGCTAGATCCAGACATAAAGGGGATACTGCAAATAAATCTCTCTCTTATGCACAGCTACGGCACAGTCATCTTCTCTGGAAGTGAAGGAGGTCCAGGATCAAGGCCGGAGATAAAATGGAGGCTGGAAGAGTGGACAAGCCAGGGGTAATCCCAACGATCTGCATACATGGTGTAATGTAATACTGCAATTACCTGAAAAACATCAGGGCTTACATTTTAAAACATGATTGAGTTTGGGTACCCAAACTGAAGGGGCATAATCACAAAACGAGCACTCATTTTCAGGGCCCATCAAAATTTCTGCAGAATTACAAATGACAAGTAATTCCCAACTTTAAGCCCAGATCCCCCCCTTTTTTTTTAATTTACAAAGCCCTGCTGTCTGCATAGACAACAGTAAATGTCCATCAAATACCATATACATCCCTATCTGAGTTATTTAAATCAATATTAAAAGAACATGAGGAGGCTACACTATGAAATGTATTGATTACTCTCTTTTTAAAGAGCAAGAAGCCAGTTGTTAGTATTCCATTGGGTGAACAAATGCTCATCTACTAAAACTGGTAACTGACACATGAATTGTGGAATGAACATCATTTTAGTAATACAGTTCTCATTGTGATTATTCTCCCCTGAGAAATCCTTGCACAGGAAAAGATACAGTTTGTGCTTGCTTCACTCCATGGGTGTGGAAGTGGAAGTGACGACACAAACCAGCACTGAACTGACTAAAATTGAGCTAGCTGGGTCTATGCATGGAGGATGACCTGCAGACGTTCTGCTGTCATGGAGCTGCTTGCCAGGGCAGTATCTGTTTCCCTGCAGGACAGATGGAGTGTCTGATCTTGTAAAACTGCAGCTGATCCAAAATCTTCATAGCCTTTGGGATATCAGCAAAAGTCAAGAAAACCCATGTAAACCCCATCCTTGCCTGTAAGGCCAGGAGACTATATGATGCAGTTGCTTCTACTGAGGTAATGGTTTGGTTAGGTAGGAGTTGCTGCATAAGGTAATACCCTGAGTAATGGAAAACTGGATCTGTATCCCCATGTTGTAAGTTAAATAGCGCTATGGCTTTGCCACCTGTGTCTGGAAACCAGTAGAACAGAGCCCCATGCATGATGCACCTACAACATGGGTGGGGACAGGGAGAGACAAAGCTGCAGAACTCTTGTATTCCTCTTTCTGCTCCTCCACTCAGATCTGTCTGACTAGCTCCTTTCCACTGGAGGAGGCTAAAAGATGAAAACCTATATTCTGATATTCCCCTGCTCTTTATGGCAGGGTGCCTGAGACACCTAGGAGTCTAGCTGTCTCCAAGGGCTGGTGATACACAAGGACAAGAGAGGAAATGAAAGCCTGAAGTGGAACATCTACAGAAATAATGCAGATAACTTGTTTCTGGACCATATGTCAGGATGGAGAGGCAGACCTGGGAACTAGCTAGCACATGCTGGTGAAAAGGGAATAAAGCAAGAGGGAAACAAGTAAAGAGAAGAGTGGCCTGGTTCACAGAGAAGCATGAATAGGGGGAAGTGCACAGGAACTACAGGAGAAAACAAGGAGCAAAAGTGTCTTGGAAAAGGATACTTTCTCTGCATTAAAATGGCCTCACATAGCACTGTTGCATGAGACTTGGCTTTCTATTGCTATTTAAGCTTTCAGGGCACAGGAGGATTGTAGTGAGGAGATGTGCTGGCAGGGGGAAGTGACAACACAACTTTCCTTGCTGAACTGTGAGCTTTAGCCAGGTGACTTTCATGGCTGTTTCAAATCTGTTACATTAAAGTCTGATTGCAGCCTCAGTGATTCCTTAAGGGTTGCCAACTGTCTAAATTTACGGACAGTCAGTAAAAAAATGCACAGTTTTAACACTGTCCGTAAACCCGTAAATAAATAAAATGTCCATGAAATTGGGTAGAAATAAAACATATTGTATTTTGACATTGATTGTCATCATTCAGAATCCACTTCTTGTATCATAAAACTAAACTGACCATGGTTTTATCAATTTCCTGTTTTCTGTTATTGCACACACCCAATAAAACCGATCGATCAATTAATTGTAGCTAAAACTATTGCGTAATTCCAAATTCCTGTGTACAGAATATCGTGAGTGAGTACACACTTTTGTGACATTACTGTATTGTTTATGGTATTTTTAATGACGTCAGTAAAAAGTTTACTGTGTCAGTAAAAAAAAAAAAAAAAATCAACTTCCCATCTTCATGTCAGTAAAAACTAAAATGCAGGCTTGGCGACCCTGCTAAGTTAAATTCATCACATCTATAAGCTTCTAAAGTATGGGGGGGCTCCTCAGTTTAGGGTAGGGAATATCCCGCAGAAGAAGGTGTTGAGCTTGCCAAAGGAGCTGTAGAATTGCTACGTCATGATTGGGACAAATTATAGGACTCCAGGCTTAACTCTAATGGACTTACCTTCAAAGATCAAACCACCATGCAAGATTCTCTTATGTCCAGGCAACAATAAGGGTATGTCTACGCTGCAGCTGGGAGTCAGCCACTCTGTCCAGGTAGATTGACTCTCGCAAGCACAGCTCGAGTTAGCATGCTAAAAATAGCTGTATGGACATTGCCGCTTGGGCTCTCAAGTCCATCTGAATCTCTAACCTTGAGAACCTGAGTTCCAGCGTGAGTTGCAATATCTATGGCCTTGAATATCAGGTGGCTTTTCAGCTACTGTATCTTGAGTGCCTGATGCTTAATGTCTACACAACAGGTCCTATTCACTTCTTAATTTAAGGAATCATAGCAATGTAGGGCTGGGAGGGACCTTAACATAGCTTGCTGTCTTTCATCTGTATTTAATTTTGCAAGAAAAATTATTCCGAAACTGTATCTTTAGGTGTCTGCTGTATTTTTTAAACTAAACAACAAGACAAGACAAGATCTGAGTTCTAATGTTGAGTTCAGAAGTTCTGTTTCAGTGACATTAGACTAGACAACTGGAAAATGGAGTATAAAATGAATACTAATAACAAGTGCTTAGAGAGCTCTAGAAAGACTGCATAAACAGTCACCACTAGTGTCAAGCTGGCTTAATATTAGCTCTGGCAATAGCCAGCTAGCTGGTATTTCTATGGAGACTGTAGAAACCTAAAAAATACATCAGCATTGTTTAAGCTGCAGCACTTAAACTTTAGAATATGAGGCTTTCAAGTTAAACAACGGGCACACATCGTTCTTCTAGGGACATACAGTTTTGATTGAAGAGAAATTAGCGATGGGGAAAACTTGTCACCTCCAGGTAAAAAATGTCATGCTCAGAAGGACCAGGAAACACTGAAACAAACTACAGTAGAACCTCAGAGTTACGAACTGATGGGTCAATGACACACCTCATTTGGAACCAGAAGTACACAACCAGGCAGCAGAGAGAGAGAGAGAGACAAAAAAGCAAATACTGTAAAGTACAGTACTGTGTTAAACATAAACTACTAAAAAAAAGGGAAAGTTTAGAAAAAATATGACAAGGTAAGGAAACTGTTTTGGTGCTTGTTTCTTTTAAATTAAGATGGTTAAAATCAGCATTTTTCTTCTTCATAGTAAAGTTTCAAAGCTATATTAAGTCAATGTTCAGTTGTAAACTGTTGAAAGAACAAGCATAGCTTTTTATTCAGAGTTACAAACATTTCAGAGTTTTGAACAATCTCTGTTGCCGAGGTGTTTGTAATTCTGAGGTTCTACTATATAAAGTAATACTAGGTTTCTTAGTAATAGTATATTCCCCGTTCTTGGTGTGAATCCCTTCTGTTTTAACTTTTGCCAGCAAACACGAATCACTCAAACTTCAACAGCCACAGAATGCTGTTAAGCAGCAACGTGCTCATTTCAGACTTCCATATACCAAGCAGCTGAATCCTGCAGCACTTGTTATCTGAGTAGCCCTTCCATTAATAATTTGATTTCCGGTCTGAAATATTCTAGAGGTGCCAGTTGGGCCCTCTAGCCTCTTCCATATGAAGGTGGAGACCTAAATTAATCTACTTTAAGGGCCTGATGAAACTAAATTCCAATTCATGCATGGATACTGACTCACACTGAGGTAGAAGTACTGAAATTATTGTAACAAAGTTTAAGAAAAACCCTTTGCTTTTACAGTCCAACTCTTCAGAGTAATAGTCAAACTATCTTTATTTGCACCTTAACCCCGATATTTAGGCTTGGAAGGATTAGATTTTTATCAGTAAAGGTCAATTTCACAGTACACACACAAACCAACAAAAAATATTTCCATTGACAACCAAAACATACAGATAGGCAAGAAAGAAAAAAATACTGTTTGAGAACTTATTAGAGTTCAAGTTAAGGATATTTACTTTGTATATTTTGACATTTGATGTTGACAATTTTGTCTTTTCATGGCTATCAACATTTAACTTTCTGAATTTCAAGTGTACTGTCATTAAATTATCTGTCACCCCCCAAAAAAAATTTCCCATAACTGTGATAAGAGAAATAGATAAAAAATGCCTAAAATAAACATGGATATTGACATTTATTTTTAAATTTGATTTCTGCCAAACCTACTGATGCCTGATCTAACTAGAGTAGATTGAAGTTGAGGCTTGTTGGCCTTTGGTTGTTTTGATGTTTTGTTTAGATTTTCTAACTCTTAGGGCTGTGGTCCCTAAACTCTGCTGTCTGCAACAGCTTCTCTCCCAGGAGAACTACATCACTGAACTCACAGTGACATGCTTGTCATCCAAAGATTGAACATTTGCTCTCATGCTAAGAAAAAGAACCTGTCAGCCTGTGTAGCAAGCAGGGCCAGCTGGTGCCTCCCACCATAACAACAACAATTCCTGGTGGAAAGGAGCCAGGAGCTCTTTGGGGAGAGGGTAGTTAAGCCTCTAGCATCTCTTCAGCCTGGGGCTGCCCTCCGGAGGCTGTGGAGCATATTGTTAGTGAGGAGCAGGGAGGCTGGGTGGGGGATAGTTCTTGTGGTTTCTCAGAGCTCTGTACAGCTCTTAGGTGCCCCTAACATCCCCAGGTGACAGGGCTCTTTCTTCCAAAGCCCCTCAGTAACTGAAGATTCAGATCCGGGGTCTGTCAGTGTCATGCCCCCTCCCTGGCAACAAAGAGTGACGGGGCTTGTGAAATAAAGTGAATCAGGGAAAGGAGTCCTCCTCTTTTGAGGCCCTGACTTGAGGCAAAAACCCTCAGTGACAGCAGTGGATGGAGAAGCTAATACCCCCGCTGCCTCTCCGCCACCTGGCTGGCGGTGTCAGAGATTCTGGTGTTACTGCCATGGGAGCCTGGGCTGCGTTGCCAAGAGTCCAATAGCCTCACCTCCTGGCTCCGAGATCCAAAGTGCTCACACCCTGCTCTGCTGCCCAGATCCCTGCCCATACCCTCCTCTTCGCCCTCTCCGCTACTTGGCTCAACTGAGGGGATGGCAGGGTGGAGGAACATTTGGGTGGGACGGGGCCAGGCTCAGGCCAGCCCCTCGTGTTTCATTTTCAGTTTAGGGAAATATGGTCACCCTACTAATATCACAATCCTATTGGCATCATCATTAAGGATACTGAAAGGGAAGTGTAAATTCAAAAGGAAAGGGAAGGAATAGCTAGGAATGAATTGGCATAAACACACTGCAGCTACTTCATAAACAAAAAGGAAGCACTACTGCAAACTCTGGTGTGTAACTGAAACTGTACTTTCCAAATCATGCTTCCCTCTTTTCTTGAGCCAGTTGATTAACTATGACAAGCCTGAACAAATCTTCCTATAGCAATTCTGAGCTTCCTTCCCCTTGTTCTACTAGTCAAAGCAGTGACATATATTGGTTCTTGTTCCACGCTTAAAACTTGTGCATGATGCTCCCTCCCATGTCTCCAGCACCAGTGAAGAGCTCCTCGTGTTTAACTCTCTTCAACATCTCTAGAATTCTTTTTAACGGATGATTTTAGATTTCTACTTAATGGCAAGATCCTGAAGGGGGCTTTCTGGAAGTGTGGCATAAAATCAGGGATACAGCTATCAGTTTGGCTGATATTTATGTAAATTTCAGGAGGTGTAATTACCCTGCAGCCTAAGAAAAGCATCAGGTGCAGTCTGATCAATCAAGGTTTTGCAGGAGATGCCTTTCTGTTTCTTAGGGGCCATTCTAACCCTGGAAAGATATGCTACAGGATCTAGTACAGTGGACATTCTGGGCTCTAGAGCAATAAAAATATTGAGTAATAACAGTTTAAATAATCCTGAAAATATTAATTGGCGTAACCTTTGAAATCTCAGCAGCTTTAATGTGACATAGCTCATGGGTTGTTTCTGGCTACCAAGAAACAAGAGGTAATTTTCAAAACAAATCTGAGAATGTTACATCTAAACCTGGAGCGGTGCAAAGCATACTGTCACAGCCATCTTTGTCCTTATCTCCCTGACTAGAGCATATGGTCTCTAAAGCTTTTATTGATGCCAACTAAAAGAACTAGATACATAGTCAACTTTTGGAGATAAACTTGAGCCTGGATCCAAAATCACTGATAGGCGAGTAGAGTGGAGTGACTGGATAAAGTAGAAAACAACACGAAACTTTCAGGCCTTCCCAATGGACGGAAAGACTTTAAACCCAACATTTCTAGATACGATAGCTGTAGAGACCGTCAGTCATGGAATTAAACAAAAAAATAATTCATTTGCCAGACAAGTGGAATTTTTCCTTAGTAAAAGTCTGAACTGGGCTAGTTTTAAATAGGGTACTCAGCAGCTCAGATGACATGTAGTGGATTGGATAAAAGTGAGAGGTGGTCTGTCGTCATGTCTCAGGGGGATTAATATGGAAGAGGTGTTGCAGTCTGAAATCCTTACTGATAGAGTGAATTACCAGCCTCTAAAATGGCAAACTGTTTGGTGGGGGATGGTAATTTCTGGACTGTATATAGAGAATGGTGGTGGGGGTGGGGTGATATGTTGGGGTCTCCCCATAGCACGGAAAGGATAAAGCATCATACCCTCTATTTACATAAACCCAGAGATGAGATGCTAGTGTGTCTTTTTTAGCAAAACTGGAAGATGGTCATTGGATTTCTGGCTTATTACAACAATCTATAATCCACTAACCCCCTCTTTTGGTCCTATGACTGCAGAGGTGTTAATGGGCCACTCTACCCCAATGGTTCCCTTACAATATGTGCCAACTACTTATGATAAACTATTCCACCTTGCGTTTTGCTGTGTTGCTCCGAGTACCTTTTCCAGTCCTGAAGAAGTGCTCTGTGTAGGCTCAGAAGTTTGTCTCTCTCACCAGCAGAAGTTAGTCCAACACAAGATTTATTTAAGTCACATTTGTTTCTCACCCACTGTATCTCTCTAATTTCTTGGCACTGACAGGGTCAATGCTTAATTTGTGCCAGGGTTGAGTCCTGGCACTTGTAGGCTTGGCAGTTCATAGCCCCAGCACCTCTGAGCTTGTTGCCTCAGTTATGAATGTAAAAACATGGCTTGAGCGCCGGCACCTCTTTCTTTACAAATTAAGCACTAGACACGGCTCCAGCTACAGTGAACTGATGCCATGGCAGACACTGATGTAGACTCTAGGAGCAGCTTCTTGTTGTATTGTAATTTACAAGGCTAGATTAAGGCTAAATATGATCCGGATTAACTCAAAAGCACAGGGCATGTCTTTGCAGGTGACTTGTGTATACTCAGGGAATGAAGCTGAAATTTATGGCTCTATTGGAGGCTAACTTCATTCTGTCTGCATCTATATTTTACTGAGAGAGTATTCAGAGCTATCATGCAAAAAGAGATATAATCAAACAATTTTGAGCTGAGGCATGAATGTGTTAAGAGAGGGGGCTGTATTGCTTTCAAGCATATCCCAAGAAGGCACTTTACCCTGCAGATTACTACCTCATGAAAGAAACAGTGATAAAACACAGCAATTAAATATTGGCAAGCAACATGGACTAAACTTTGGCCAAGCCTTTCCAGTAGATACACTGCTGTATAAGGTTGCCTTCTGCTTTTCTGTTAAAAGCACTGTATTGGCAAGGACACCAGAGTTCAGCGGTTACCCATCCATTGGAACAATCAGTAAAAAATGTCTGTCAAAATCAATGCTTATTAGACTAGTTTTTGACAAGCTAATGATGCATGCATTATGAACTTTTGGCAATGAAATCTGTATCCTCTTGAAATAGACCCATAAAAGGGATATGAACATACTTAAGATTTTCATTAACCCTTCTCTCCCAATAGAAAAGAACTTGTGAGTGTTAAGTGTTATGAAAAAAATGCATTCTTACAATTTACTTGTTCCTGTTTGCTCTTTACATCTGACTTTCTTTCCTTGTTGATCCTTACAAAATAAATACAAACATGAAAAAGTAACAACTCATTAAATTCCACACACATGGTGGATGGCTTGAGGCAGGAGGATGAGTAATTTAACAGTAGATCTCACTGCAAACGGTAGATTGGCTTGGAGTGTAGCATCCAGGTTAAAATCCATTGACCCTGTAAATATTGAAACTTTTTACCAAGGAAAACTTTCTCCATTATAGTCTGATCTCAAGCCCACTGAAATCAATGGAAAGTCTCCTTTTTATGAGGCCTTTCTATAGAATTTCACATCCAGTACAGGGTCTACATTCGTGTATAGACAAGCATCCTAACTGAACAGACCCGTGAACCATCACTTCCACTGGTGAAAAACAAATGTGACTTAAATGAATTCTGGTGTGGTATAAATAGGTGAGCCTGATTGCATCATAGCTGAAGTTAAACCATTGACTTCAATTAATTATCCAGATCATCTCCATTGTAAATGAGAGAAATTTCACCCTCTATTACCCTGAACCTTCCTCAGGTGCTTATTAGGGTTCTAAAAGGGATATGGATGGCTAATTGGAACCAAAATGAAATGCAGAGCAAGAAACACCATATTCTCATTTTAAAGGTTAAGCTCGTATATCAAGTCAGCCAGTGTTGTCATTGTCCTTACCACTCGCTAGGTACGGTGCACTTTCATTAACAGCCAGGCTGTAGACAGCCAGATCACGTCTGCTGAGACTTGTAGCAATTTTCACAGCAATGCATTCAATTCAAAGCTGCTTTTCAGTGGGGGAGGATACTGCCAGATGCACATTACTGAAAGGGCCTGGGAGGAAGTGTTTCTCTGGAAACAGAATCTATTGATATTGTTCAAGGGTAATGCAGAGCCAATCTCACCCCAGTTTACTTAAATGCCAAAAGGGAGAGAAACCACAAACCGGGGGTTATAGGCTGATGAGCTGAGTGAAGTTCATGGAATGTATTCAGACAGGCTGGATTGGCAACAACAGCAATGTTTCACTGGCCTTGTAAGCTGGAGTAGTGAATAGACAATATGAGCACATTCAGGCTCCAAACATATTACATATGCTGGGTAGGGAGGGGTCAGTAATGACTAAACCTTTCCATTCATCTGGATGGTACAGTGCCTGCAGATGACAAGGGAGGAAAAAAAAATCCGTTTTACTCCAACACTTCAGGGGGTATAGGGCTGCTTTCAGTACAACGAATTCAGTCTGGTACAAGTGCCATTACAAACCTCTCCTCAAATATCTGAGTCCAACCTACGCTGTTCCAGAGCAGGTTTCCTAACATGCAGCTCTACTGATTGAGTTAGGGCTAGTACATTACTGCTCCACCCCAGGAGTAGGACTGGGAAGGAACTCTGGTTTGGGTAGAACACCCTCCTTGCCCCATGGGAAGTAACAGACAGCATCCTTTAACAGGCTATAGCTTAGTAACCCTGCTGTGCTTGTCAGAGTGTGGGTGGAGTCAAGGATCCTGCTTGCACAAGGTGGTGAATAATCCAGTAGTAGGGGATGATTTTGCATCAGACCCAAAAGAGGGTAGTCCAAGCAAAGGGATTGGAAGGGGAGGGTGTGGTGCATTGGAAACGGTTACAATTCAAAGGGGTATCCTGGCTCTACTTGCAGGCTAGGGAAGGCCTGTGATCTGGGTCCTCTTTGGGCAGTCTGCAAAGAGCCAGCACGAAGCAAGGAAGCTTGAGATAGCGTCTCTCTGCTTTAAGTAGCAGCCTGCCTTGGGTCTGTATTTGGTTTATGTGAGATTCTGGATGCTGAGAAATAAAGTGTTACGTTGCAACCTTCCAGATAGAGTATTTTTGTATCACTCTGTGAATGCCATGAACGTAACAGAGGAGAGCTTAATTCTCCGCTTGGCCAAGCACAGTCTGGCTTATTAAGATACCTGAGGAGTAAAGTAACAATCAGAGAAAGGAAGGCAGTATCTGACCTTTATAAAGGCTTCAGCTAAGCATTTCCCACACTCCCAGGGCTCTTTATGGCCTATAATCTAGAGATCCCTCCTCTACAGAGCCACTCTCAATACACAGCGAGGTGTGGTAATAAGCCATATTTCTCAGCGTGCCAGCAGAATCCATTTGATCCTTTCCAGTAGCATTAACTTGTAACAGGACAGCAGCTGTCAGGTAAACACTGAATAGCTTTTAGGAAATCATTCTGCAGAATGGGATTCCTAGAGGCTGTCATCAAGAATTGTAAATGACAGCTGTTTCACCAAAGAGACACTAGGAGGTCTACAACTGGAGCTGGGTGAGTACTGCAAAATTTTAGCAACAGTTCACCAAAATTATTCACTCATATTTTGAGCAAGTTTGTGACTATTGATGGACTGTAAGTAAGAACTGCAGAATATTTGCAGATAGTGAATTTTGGTCACATAATTGACTAGATGATTTATGTTCTATGAAAGACAAAGTAGGCAACTACACTTTGTAGTAGCTGAACTTTACATGGGATCTTCAAGGGTAAACCCATGTGAAGTGAATAACCAATCAAATCAATAGCTGATACAGCCATAGTGCCTTAACACAGGGTGCAGACCACAGTGAGCAACTAGATGGTGAAGAATTTATTGGCAACACTTCTCTCCTCAAATAAAGGCTTAGTTATGCTAAGGTTTAAAGGTTGGAACTGCAGTCATACCAAAAGGCTTGATTTTGCTAAGTGCTGTACAAGTGAAGACAAGTAACCCAAAGGTGCGACCAAGGTACAGTCAAATAGGGTTACCGTTTTAAAAAAAAAATCTTGTCTATTAGTAAGTCTGCCAGAAGTGGACAGGGTGAAACAAGAAAACATGATGGGAAAAGAAAACCTGAAATATCTGGAGGAGAGAATAGTGGCTCTGTGCATCACTGAGATTGCTTTAATAACACATTGCGGCCTTTGTCGTATATGCAACGTGAAAAATTTACTCTAGGCCACCACTCTCTGCATCCACAAGAATTAATATGTCTTGTAGGCTAAAGCACAACCCTTCACCTACAGGGCATATAAAATCCCCAGCATTGTTGTCCAGTCCTTAGTTGGTGCCAAGGTTCTTTGAAGTGGCTTGCACAAGTCAAAAACAGAACTTAAGTAGTGTTTTCTGAAATGTGACTCCACCTCTATCTATCTTGCATGCTATCTAAAGACAAACAGGCTGCTTTAATTAGTCGAGTCAGTGAATCAAAACAAGCTAAGAGGCTGTATAAGGATTCAAAATAGCAGGGGGAATAAAAGCAACGGTGACCTTGGGGAACAGAAATGAGAGCTGGAACTATAAAGTGACTGAGCATCCTTGGAGTTTACAGGGGAATACTGGAGGCTGCAAGACCTAGTCAGAATCTCCAACAGAAGAATATAGAATGCTCCACGAAAATAAGTCCAGCACTAGGATATCTGGGACTCAAATAGGCCCCTTTGTAAGAGGCCATCTTAAATGACTGCACTAATCATTCCAAATGTATAGAGGGAAACAGCTGTAGACCCAAAATTACTTATTAGCTTAACTCCAGCCTCTGTGTGGCAAGAGCACCCCTTGTGTGGTACAAAGCTAATTTGTGGGTCAAAGGTGTCAACGATTTGTCAGCAAATCAGCAGGACTTGAATGAATGAGAACCATCATGGGGTGTTAGTCTAAACATCAGCCCCCACTGACCAATGTTCCTATTAGTTTCCCTCTGCCTATGGTGGGTTTCCTTGAGAGAAAGTATGGTTTTCATGTTTAAGGCACTGTATTCAGATATGGGTTCAATTTCCAGCTTTTCATAGACCACCTACATGATCCAGGGCAGATTATTTAGTCTCTTTGTCTCAATTTCATTTTGTCACATGGGAATAATGTTATTTCTCCAACTCTTGGCCTGGTCTACAAAGCCTAAAGCCCTTTGGAATAGGGGCCGCTTCACACTGGCTTTATAAAGCAGCACATGAGGATACAAATCTTGATTAAGCCCTCAAAGTACTTTCATATACATATTGCTACCATAGGAGCTCCCCTTGCCCTCAAAACAGAGGTTCATTTCCCTGCTTCCTTATGGGCTTGGCTAAGGATGCCATTTCAAGAAGCAGCCAGTTACCCCTGAACTCAGGAGTCTGTCCTAGTTTCCCAATAAATACATTACCAGTTTGCTGAGGGACATTGTTCCCGCTGAGAGTGGATGCCAGAGTTGTTGCCTCCACAGAGGTCAGCTGAGAAGCTACTGGGGCAAGTCCATTCCATGTGATAGATAGTGGAGAACCAGCAGAGACTGGGGGAAACCCAAGTGTATTTGTAAGACTGTGTGGTGTGGGTAGCAGATCAACAGCAGCAGCTGTATGGAAGCCTACAGAAAAGGAGCAGAAAAAGGGCCAAGAATGGGAAAGGCACTCTGGGACTAGGAGGGCAAAGGTCCAACCACACATGGTGTTGCAGTTTTAGGAGCAGGGGGCACCTGAAGAGGGAGTGCCCCTATTTAAAGGGCAGGGAAGAGCCTTACCAGGAGGCCAGGATTGAGACCAGGACCCAGAGAGTCTGACCCACTAAGCGATTGGGTTGGTGTGGGGGAAAAGGGCCATATTAAGAGACATTGCCCCCACAGAGAAAAGGGCAGTCAGGAAAAGGGCAAGGTCCAGAGAAAAGAAAAGAACGAAAAAGCAGCAGCCCATAAGACATCCATAGAAGTGGTGGAGAAAGACCATGAAGCGAGAACAGGAAGAAGAAGAAGAAATCTGGTGGGGGGTGGAGAAAGACCACCAGGGAAGAGGTCAGGAGATGCACAGATTAGCATGAAGATGAACCACAAGATTGTGGGGATTCAGAGTGTGAGATTCCTGAGAGTGAGAGCTCTGGAGAACTTGTAGCTAGCGAGTAGGCCCTGCAAGAGGCTATACAACACCTGGAATCCCAGGGGAAGAAAGAGAGGGAAACTCTGGAAAAGAAAAAGAAATGACTTCTCATGATGGGTGATATAAAGCAGGAGAGGAACTCTGAGCCCAGCTATGTGAGAGGCAAGGAAGTAATACTTAAACCTCCTCCATGGATAGATGTCTTGGGAACGAGTATGTGATAGGATGTCAACCCATTACATCGGCTGAGCGAGGGGGGGGGGGGGTGTATTAAGATGGCTGGTTAGGCCAATTAACTCCACAGGCTGCACCTGGAACAAGAGAATGATTAGGAACAGGCTCACCTGTGCAGCAAGAAGCAGGGCCTATAAAGCTGGGTAGCCCATTACCATGTGGGTGGCTGTTGAGAGGGTTAGGGTTGTTAGTCTCTGGAAAGAAATGCGAGCGAGAGAGTGAGCCAGGGAAGGAGCAGTGAGGGTAGAGGAAGGTAGCCCAGAACTGAAGGTCTTCAGATTGGAACCTAGAGAAGAAGGCAGCAGGCCCAGGTTCTCTCTTAGCCCCTGAGGCAGTGAATGGGCAGGCTGTGTAGGCCTGTTGATGGACTGTACCCTGGAAGGGGGAATGCTGCATGACCTGCCAGAGGGCTAAATCCTGAAGAGGCTGTTGTGGGTCCTGGAGTGAGAGATGCTGCAGACCAGAATGATAGAGTGCAAACCATGGAAGGGGGTCTTGAGGTAATCTCCAGAGCAATGAGAAGGAGGTGCCAGGCCAATGGTGAGTGGAGCACTCTGTGAAATTCTCATTTTTGTGTTGAATCTTCTTGGTTTGGCTGCTGAACAAAATTCTCTGCTCAGCTGTATCTCTGGCTTTTAAATATCTCCATATAAGGCTTCAAACATGAAAATGGCTCAGAGTATAGAAAGTGAGCTTTATACAGCTGGGATGCTGGTTGACTCCAGCATCCTCTGATTAACATTTCTCTTCAACCAAATCAAAGTACATGTTGGTTTTCTGAAGTTCCAGGAGAAAAAAAAATAATTTCCCTGAAATTATATTGAACTTGCAGGAGAGAGGCACCAATAACCTTGATCTACTCGGAAATAGGTTGATCTAGCTATCTAACTGGTAAACCCCCCATGCCCTCAAAACCATATTGGCAGGGGAGATGACATTTACACTGCAGCAGCACAAGCTGAGTGTATCTAGAACAGTGCTCAAGTGGCTTTCACAGCCTTAAAGCACTGAGCCTCGATCTTGGCCTCTGACATTGCTGATAGCTTAAGTGAAATCAAAGGTGCAATTGATACACGTTTACTATGATTGCTAGTTAATGTAACATGTATTTAATGTGACTTCAGTTGTTTTCTGAGGGCCAAATCCTGACCTTTGGAAGAATTTGTGCCCTGGTAATGGGAGTTGCTGAAAGACTCTGAGGCAAAGGACTCAGACTCAAAGGACGAATGCAGTTTTAACACTGCAAGTGGCTATGCAGTTAATGTGCAGTGACTACACCCACAACACCAGAGATATGATGACACAGCAATTAAACACCTGCTGTTGGCCCAGATCAGCTGACTGTGGCTCAGGCCCTGGGGCTATAAAATTGCTGTGCAGATGTGTGCCTGAGCATCTACGCAGCAGTTTTACAGCCCAGCAGCCTGAGCAGTTGATTTGACCCAGGCTAGTCATGGCTGTTCTGCAGGTCTTTAATTCCAGTATAGCTGTGCCCTAAGTGCCCCCCTGGCCAACATGCTCACCTGTCTGTGATGTGTATTGACCTGCTTAGTTTTATACTCTAATTTTAAGCCATTTGGGTTGGAGACTCTCTCTGGGGGTAGGTACAGCACCTAGCACAATGGAGGCCCTGGGACTCTGAGCCCATTATTGATTGTTTGGAACATGGGCTTTGGTAGGGCACTCTGCAGGGGTTGCAGTCATAGTGCCAGGATCTGCATTTGGGGGGAGAGAAGGGGGAAGTGTCTGGGTGCAAAATATTTCTGGGCCTGAAGTCAGTTGGTCAGTGTCAGTTTCTTGTGACTGTTGCTCAATTTATGCAGGCATAGAGTAAGTCTGAGAAGAGCCTTAAAAGGGCAGCAGGAGAGTGGGAGCAATAGGGGTCTTGCCTCCCAACCCCAAACACCACACAGGGAGGTACTCGGGCAGGGATTCCCACCGCATGTGCTGCTTCTGCCAGAAGCACCAGCATTTTGTATGACAGGAGCACTGCTGCTGTGAGACAGCAGGCTGGGTGGCTGACTGCTGTGGGAAAAGAGGAATTGGCCCATGGTGTGGGGAGGAGCCTGGGCCTGGTCTGTACGTTGCAACAGAGTGGACCTGGAGAGGGGAGCCCAGTGGGCCAATGGAGAATGTGAGTTGAATAGGGTGTGGGAGGGTGGAATGGGACCATGGAGGATGACATCTATCTGTCACGAGGCATCACTAGCCATGACCAGCACATCGTGTTTCCTAAAATACACTGAAATCTCTCTAGGGCCTGCAGGGGCTGTGTATTCTGAAGCACATAACTCACTTTTGATGCTCTCTGGCACAAGCTCTCTCTGGCCCTTCTGTTCAGCTCGCCTATGCCTGACAGACTGAAGCTGTGCAAGACATACGTGTGTTGCCCAGGCATGAATTCATGTAACGAGCCAGCACGTGTGGGAGTACAACCTGTGTTCAGTGACAAGAGTTGTAGCGATGTCCCATTAAGGGGGCTGAGTGACTGAAATAATGTCTCTCACCACAATGGAGAGAAGGCAAATAATTTTCCTTTAGCTCACTAAGTAGGTGTACTACTTTCAGCTAAAGAGGTTGCTAGTTCAGTTGCTTACTGTGTAATGGATTCTTCACCAATAAACACAAGCCTTCTGCTTACTCGGTTACTTCCTTGCAGTGGCCGTTTCATGCTTTGACAGTTGTTTGCAGTCAGAAATGCATTTACACAGGAGCTGCTGTTAGATCGTAATTTACTCCAACCTTCACAAAGTAAGGGCCAAATGGAGCCTTTAATCTCTGGTCTATGCTGTGCCAGAGGTTGCCCTGGGAAGGAATTGTGCCTGTCAGTCTCGTTTGCTTTGGGGTGGGGGTTAAGGAAGAAATTTAGGCAGCCCTTGACTGAGTGAAGGCTATTTTCCATCCTTGTGCTAGTTCAGTTGTTTGGTGCCTCGTGGTGCAGAGCTATGACTCTATCCACTCAGCCTGCTGATCAGGTGCTTGGGGCAATGTAACCCCTGCTGGCCTCCAGCTGCAGTGCAGGGAGGATAAATGCAGTTGTGTAGGTGGTTGGTCCCGCCCCCCCTTGCTGACATGCGCAGCTGCATTAGACTGGCCCTGAAACACTTAGGACAAAACAGAGAAAGGCATCTGGCCCCCCCAATGAGCTCTGTCAGTGGAGGCTCCTGACCTGAAGCAATCTTCATCTGTCTACACTGGGGAGCACAGTTTGGAATCAAAGATGTAGAGTAACACTCTTTAAGGGCTGAGCAGTCTGCCTCGCCCATGGAGTTCCCCGGGAGTGCTTGGTGGTCAGTGATCCTCAGAAGAGGGCAATTTATTCAGCCACCTAAGAGACGTGCCCACCATACACATTTATCTCCTAACCTTAGTATTGTGATGGTCTGTCACAATGGTCTGTGGTTTTGACATTTCAGAACTCGAAGCTCAAATCTAGAGTCCTTAAGGAGTAAGGGAACAGCTGTTCCCTCAGTAAATATTAGATGTTCAGTTCCTCTTGTTAAAAGCTTAATATCCCTTGAACCCTACCCCAATATGGAGATGTCAGAAAGTGGCTGGAAGGAGTGGTGCAAAATAGGTAGGAAACTAGCTAGGTTGGAAATCCTATCATGGAAGCTCAACTAGATAGTCTGTGTGAAGAATGGCTAATGAATTAATACTTTTCTTACTTGGTTACTCAATGACAGAAGATAAGCACATGATTGAACCTTGAAAAGCCTTATCAGTAGTCCTATTGGCTTCAGTTCAAGTAATGTGCATCAGTAAGTACTCCACATGGAAAGGTTTGCAGCTTCAGGTGCATGAAGTAGTAACTACCAATGCACCAAAATGGGTCGGAAGTAGTGGTACAGTGTGTCATGTGAGGTCTTCTCCATCCATTACTAAAGTTGGAAGTTGTCCATAGACACTATCCAACCAGCAGGTGGAATCTACTGGAGAACTATAGGAATCTCAAGGATGACTTTAAAAAAACTGAGGTTCTCTAGTGTCTTACACAAAAGCATTGCTTAATTGCTAATAAATACTATAGGTCTTCTATGCAGCTGCATGAAATCATATTGAAGCTGAAGGCTCTGTTACTAATGAATCTCAGGATGAACTTTCACCTACCTTTCTGGAGTGCAGCACTAGACGTGGCTTACAGAAATTTGTATAGAATGTGTGGAGAGAACTGAATGCTATGTAGAGAGCAATTGAACAATTTATACAGCATGCTAAATGTTACTTTCACCGTGGGGGACAGTTAATGAATTTTACTCCATGCAGTAAGGAAAACTAATACGACTGAAGAAAATCTGTAAGCACTGAATGTAGTTTTAACTTCTGGTTTCATATCTCTTTATGTGCAGCACAATGTTGTGACTCTTTCTAGTGGCAGAGTTTCTAGTTCACCCTAATAGAACATAGCGGTGGGAAAGATGTTTAATTCATCCCCCTTTCAATGCAGTGATTATCCCAATATTAAACTATGTAGTGCCTTACGCAATGGAGTTCTGAATGTCTCCACTAAAGCGGTTTTCCTTGTATGAAGTGGGCAGCTGAATAGCTGCCAATTGCAGCTTAGTATGATCACAAATTGATTTACTGCAACTAGAAACATAACTTTAAATGGAAGAAAAGATTCACTAGATCAGTCCAAATTAGATTACTTTTATCCAATTTTAACTCCCCTGCATGTTCCACCATAAACTCCTTTCCCTCTGTCTGCATTCATGTGTAGTTTTTACTTGCATCTCCACTTCTCCCTCATACCAAGCTAAGCACGTATAATTTGGATTTCTTTTTCAGCACTTTGAGTAGCCTTGTTTTTCTTTGAACTCCAGGTCCCCTAACATATTTTTGTCATGTTGGAATGCCTGGAACTGATTACGGTACTTGTGTCACAAATGTATAGAAAGAATGGGACACTGCTCTAATGAAGCTGTGTATATGCAGAGTATGTGTTGTGTTGAGATGAAGGGGTGAATGCATGTTGTTACAACTATTTACAAGGCTAAAGATCTATAGCTAAAAATATTATGCTAGCAAGGTTCTGTAGGTAAAAAGAACACAAGTAATGACAATGCAGAGAGGACCCGGGATTGGGGGGCGGGGGGAGAAATCTTGTGTTTGTTGTAAAGTGAATCCAAGACCCAACTTACTTACGCATCTACGTTGAAGTTCCAGAATTCAGTAACACAGGATATTGTTCTTACATCACACCTACCCCTTCCAGTAAAAGCTACTTGTGTGTGTGTGTGTCTCTCTACATCAAAGAATAAATGTTAAGATGCAGATGACCCTACAATGGTAGAGGAGCCATCTTCACAATCGTGAGGGTCTGGCAAAACAAAGCATGAACTTGCTACTAAAATTAAGCAGACTTTAAGGTGAAATCCTGGTGCTGTTGAAACCAATGACAAAATTCACTTTGATATCAGTGGGGCCAGGATTTCACCCATGGACGTTTCTATGGTGCTCAACCCCAGAGGACATGAGCCTGTCTCATACACCACCCCTATGTGTGAGAGAGAGAGAAGGAAGTAGCTTTGTTTCCATTCTACTGATTGGGAGGTGCAGTGTGAGGAGATGAAGTGACCGAATCAAGGTCACACAGGAAGTCTGGCTGAGCTGGGCATAAATCAGGTCTACTGACTCAGTCCCGTGTTCTAACCAAGTGGCCAGTCTCCCTCTCTCATGGGAAGGAATAGGGCCAGGGTAACAGAACTAGAGCAACACCTCAGAAGCCTAAAATAGGGGAGATTTGAGAAATCTGAGTAAGGTGTGTGAAGAGCAAGTACTAAGTTCCCATGTTGACTAAATCTGTTCCAGAGGAAAGAATGGGAGTGATCTGAATCCTGTAAGAGTGAGATCTGGTCCTCATTGATTTTTATTCATGTAACAGCCACCTGTGGCTTATTTTTGTTCAAATGATGTACTTGCTAGTCACTAAGAAGAAAACACTTCAGTACACATGCATGTGCTTCAACTATGCATTACAGTAACAATCAGCGCTAGTCAGCAATCAAGCGCATTCAAGCTCTTCAGTTTTCACCGCTTAAAGGAGTTTCTGTGCATCCAGTAAAGGAACATGATACAAATGACATGGGATTCTGTCAAGATGGACTCACAGCAGTGTTCAATGTTCTCACACTTCTAGACACCCTCTCTAAAATCCTGTCTTTCATTTAATTGTCTCCGAATCAGTTACCGTTCTCTGAGCGCAACTGTCACAGCTGACAACCCTGCCTATTAGAGATATCTGAAAAGCAAAGAGATTTAATTCATTTCCCACAGCCATATGGTTGTCATGGGGATTTAACCTCTATTCCCAAGGGGGCTTGCATTTCCACAGACTTGCAGCCATCGTGTCTTACCACATACAACCTAGGCAGGAACAACCACTGCAAAGTGAACTCCTCTCCTGATCATAACACATGCAGAGAAGTGAGCTACGTGATGTCAGATTGGAGGGGGGGAATGGGTGTAGACACAAGCACTGGCACTTTCTGGAGGGAGGAATAATTGGATTTTGGCAATACTGTAAAATGGTTACCCTTAGTAAAGTGGAGTGTATACAATGTAGTACCTGCAGGTCAAATGCAGAAGGCTAAATGCAATACCATCCCTTGCATCTATTAAGCTCTAGTTCTGTATAGCTGCTTTAAATTTTAAGGGGCATATCCTAATTTTTCTCAGACTAATTATGCAGTACTATTTCAACCAAGCTTCAGCCATCAAACCAGGAGCATAAGCAGAGATCCTTCATTTCACTTGTTTTATCCCTCCTGGGAGATGCATGCTCCTGAAATGACCCTCATGCTTGGCAAAGCTCTCTGCCTCTGAATTCTGCAAACTCTTACCTTGACTGGCGGTGAATTTATCACCCACGTGCAGGAGGGGGAGAGGAAGGTCATTGTTAGGTTAACTCATGAAAGTAATTGTGCTCTATCAACTAATGCAGTCTATTTTTTTTAAATTTTTTTTTTTTTTGACAGCTGATCCATTTAAGCATTCAGCTGAGAGTTCTGGACAGTCTTCCAGTCACACAATGCTAACATAATGAGTTTGCCTCTAGTGGAATTTCTGTCAATTTGAATAAATCTACCTACGTCAATGCATTTCTTACTCGTGTGTTTAAACTGATGTGGGTGCCAGTGGATGGCACTGAAGAATACTTTGTATAGTTCCTGCGGAGTGGACCAATAGCTTGTCTGAGGAAGCTATTGGCAATGCACATAGCTCTTTAAATGCAGCTTTCAATAGCTATACTGTAATGCAGTGCCTCAAAATACCAGTCTTCTTTGCTAGCTCTGCATCTCCAGTGCACAGCACTGAAGGTAGCATGTGGGATATATGTAGTTTCATGCTTCACTGCAAGGCGAGTTGCATCCATGCTGCAGTGTGTAGTTGTGTGTGTCAATGGAAGGTTCTGGCAGAGGGAGGCAAGGTTTTGTCAGCCCCTTGCAATAGGGAAAGGCTCCAGCAATGGGGAGGCAGCAGTGCACTACTTAAAAATAGCCATGTAGGGTATATACCCAAGGGGTTCAGGTGTCTTTAGTCACCTAAGCAGTGACTCAGTGTCTACATTACTATTTATCCCCAGGCTAAGATTTGTGCAGTGTAGACACACCTGAAGGGTTAAAAAAGATGCAGCAGTGAGATGAACTGAACTATAACAAGGTTTCCCTATTGCTCTAGATATGTTCTGCTGTGGTGAAAAGTGCTAGCCACCTCCACCAGTAGCTGCCGCTGTCGCTAGTTGTACCACGGACATGCGCAGCAGCGGGCTGGAGTCCTAACTGAGCTGTGTGGATAGCTGATGGCCATCATGCTTTTAGGCAGTCAGTAGTTGGCCAGGTGTAATGCCAGTTGGCATGTGATGCTAGCGCTTATGACAGCAGGCAGCACATGGGAAGGGCGAGAGAACAACCTTTGTGAGAAGCTCCCCACATTCCATATACAAAGAGGTAAAATCGGATAGATGACCAAATCCATGAGGTTTGGGCCTTAGTAGTCAAGCTGAGGTAGTTGTCGGATTGCATTGTGGGTGGCTAGAGGTGCTGATTCATTCAGGGATAACGCACTTTGCTCGGTTGCAAGCAGGCGCATTTACAGTAAGACTACTTTTTTGCTCACTTTTAACCCCTGCATCTAATACAGTTGTACTTGGACTTTGTATCATACATTAAAAACTTTACAGTGAGAGGAGATTATAACTACGTTCACCTTTATCAGTTTTGCACACCTGACCTGATCTCATTGTGCTGAGTAGCTTCCCTTCCACTTCTTTTTAGCATGGCAGAGCATTAAAGCAAGTATCCTAGAGTTGTAACATCAGTGTCTGCGCACGCCCCAAGAATTTTTCCTTTGTTGCATTTCAAATTATCTTATCTTCTTTACTAGGCTTCACTTCCTCCTCCTCCCCGCTTTTCCAGTGAAGCCGTTAAAAATGCTGTTAGAAAGTGCTGGGACTCCATTCCTGTGAGCTCCTGCTGACTTTGAACAATGTGCTAGTAGATGATGCAGTTCTGAATTCCCAGCAGGATCTTACAATTACAGAACAGAACCATAGGCAAAATGTGCAGGAAAAGCGATAAACCTGAAGCAAAGTGACCAATAGATTGGCAACCGCACTTATTACACAGATAATACTCTATTAAAGGGTATTGAACACCTGCCTTTGAAGATCTAGCAATTTAGCCTGCTAACTTCCAATAGGTTGCATTTAACTTAGTTTAAACCAAGGTGAACTCTGGCAGCTATGACTTGTGAGTTAGCGAAGGTTTCATTTGAGTCCCATCGTTGCAAAACTCTGAGGAAAAGATTCACTCCTCCTTTTTATGCCTGCTGGATTTGGTTTTGCAATCCGCTTGTTAATTACACTAATTAGAGGGTACATGAAATATCAATTTTAATTATCACAGTAAAGATTCAATGTGCATATGTATGCAAGATCTAAAGGAAAAACCATTACATCAATGTAGTTTTAAACCCTTGTAATTTAACAATTCCAAAAATGAATTTGACTTGACAAAAGGAATGAAATTTCTGACCTAAGGAACCTGCTTAGTGGCAGCAGCACACCATGCATTTGTATTTTAGTCCCATCTAAATCTTGTGTGCCAAGCCTAAATGTTTTTCCTGCACACTCTTGAATTAAGATGACAGGGCTGATTCCTTTAGTGTGATAACACAGCTTCATCACTTTTCAAAGAACTAAACTTGTTTAAGTTGTCTTGCTTTTTCATCTGGAGCGGCATTCTTTGGAAGAAATCACTATTCATCTTCATACAGTACCTGTTTGCTGCCTGGATAGTAGCAATGGTGTAGTTGTAGTGTCGGTATCTTAATGTGTAACTCGCACAGTACATGGGTACAAGTGATCTGTTTAGGGTGAGATTACGCTGTTTAGGTGTGGGGTATTGTTTGGAGTTGAAAAGCCATGGGGGAGCAACAGGAGGTATTGTCTCCCAGAGATCCTGGATGTGGAGAGACTATATAAGCACTGTAAACTCTTGGGGCTGCAGTCTCCACCTACCTGTTGACTTATTGCCTTTGGTGTGAGCAGTCATCTTGGAGTAGAGCTGGAGTATCCTATGCTCTGCTCCTGGGCTGCAATTCTGTGTTATCCCTATGGGGGATACTGACAGCTGTGCACTTCTTCCTCTTAACACTGCACCCCAGGCAGGAGTGATGTACGTTGTAGCACATTGGTGCTTTCAGTCCAAGGTCAAAATAAACAGACCCTGTAAAAAAGAAAGGAGGGGATATCTGCCCTGGGCTTCACAGGGGAGCTAAAAACACAGGCAGCATATTTCTCGTCAAGCACTGAAACAGCATTTCAGTGGTGAAATACTCAGCCCTGTCATACTTCTGCTTTGTACTTAAAACTGACTTAAGGCCAGAGTCTGGTTCTCAACTGACATGTAGTCAAATGAGGACTGTGCACTTTAATAACACCAGGGTGCGGGCCAGAACCTAGCTGGAAAAAAGTCAGGCAAGGGAAAACATGTGGTTAATACTAATATGCTACAAAACACATGCCTTAGAAGAGCGTGAAGCCTAATTAATTGGGGGGTCTCAGGGCAGGATACTGCAGGACCGGAGAAATGGAACATGGGTTCAGTTGCTGACGTTGCATGGTGCTTACTAGGGTCTCATCAGAGCGGTAGCACGTGTGGAGGCGGTGTTGGCTAGGATACTAAGCTTGGGAATCAGATCAGGGTCCTAGTACTAGCTATGCCACTACCCTCCTGTGTAAGGAACAATAGGAGCTGACGCCCCTTGTGCAAGTCACTTCCTCTCTCTGTCTGAATCTTCTCCCCCATGTCTGACTCATCACTTTGGATTTTAAACTTTTTGTGGCAGCAACTGTCTGGTATCTGTACTGTACCTAGCAGAATGGGGTCTAGATCTTGGCTGGGGCCTCCAGGTGTTACTGTGATGAAAGTAATTTAATCAAAGTAAGGATTTCAGGGGGAAAAAAGCATAGAAAAATGTTAATATCCTGTATTCCACTTAGCTTGGTTCTAACTCTGTAGGTCCCTGTTAAAAATGATTAATTTTGAACATGAAATTACACCTGGGTTGGTAACACTACAGAGAACAAACTCTGCTTGGCTATATGATGGACTGTTGCGTGAGAAGAGAAATGTGAAAGCTAGCATTTATGTAGTACATTACTCAACATCGCATACCCAGCTATGAAGTATTCAAATTGATAAAACTCTTAAAGGTTGTCTTGCAATGCAAGAATACAGAATGTCAAAGATGTTGCTTTTTAGAACATAAGACTGGATCAGACCAATGGTCCATCTAGCCCAGTATTCTGTCTGACAGTGCCAGATGCTTCTGAGTGAATGAACAGAACAGGGCAATCTTGATTGATTCATTCAGTCCCAGCTTCTGTCAGTTTGAGGTCTAGGGACACTGAGAGCATCGGGCTGCATCCCTGACTATCTTGGCTATTAGCCAATGATGGGCCTTCCTCCATGAACTTACCTAATTATTTTTTTGAACCCAGTTATACTCTTGGCCTTCAACGTCCCCTGGCAATGAGTTCCACAGGTTGACTGCGCTGTATAAAGTATTTCCTTATGTCTATTAAACTTGCTGCCTATTAAGGTCATTGGGTGACGCTTACTTTTTGTATTTATGAAAGGGCAAATAACTCTTCCCTATTCTCTTTCTCCACACCATTCATGATTTTTATAGACCTCAATCATATCCCCTCCCCTCCCCCCTGATTTCTCAAATGATAGTCCATCTTTTTAATCTCTTGAATGGAACTGCTTCCATACCCCATTTCCTTTCCCCTTCTGTGTCTCTGCCTTTTGACATTATATGCTGTAATTCCAGAGCATCAGGTTGTGGCTTTCATAATCAAGATCATGACTCTGTAATCTGTAAGAGCATTTCCCTTTCAAATAGTTAACGGAAACCAATCATGTCGTATTGCCTTCTTGTTAGTATGGTTCTCCCACTGGAAGAACTTTGTCCCAACCAGATGCTTTGCTTCTGACTTGAAGACATGTTACAGCTGTGATCAAATGACCTGTTCAATGCCTGTGGCACACAATAATTCACTTTCATGAGGGCTGTAACTTTTGAGCAAATTCTGGTTCTGTTGAGTTTTTGGTGTGAAGGTGGCTGGTTAGTGCTTAGTGGCCATTGATATACAAGAAGTCAGACTAGATCTGGTCGTTCCTTTTGGCCCATGACACTGGCAGGTAAAAGCTAGAAAAGGCCAAGTCTTTCATTATAACAAGAGGGGAGGTAGTTGTACTCAATTCCTGGGGTTCTCCTGTTTCAGTGACTAGGTTATGAACTAGGTTATGAACAGTTTTTTCTTCAAGCTCCTTAGATAGTAATACAGAAAATAGCATTTAATTGTCAAGCTTACTTGATAAGGCAATAATTCCTCCAAACACATGGATCGATAGTTCAGGGATGGTCGTCTTTGTTTCACATTGTGCGGTCGGTTCCACTGAAGTCCATAGGGTAGCCTGGATGTAACAAACGGACAAATCCACACTCAGTTCAGTGATCTTAAAAGGAAGATCCCTTTATAGGAAAGCAGGGGGAGAGGGGATTGTTTCCATCCTGCAGACCATGGAGAAGTTTTGAGGCATGCCTGTGGAAGCTATTTCAGCCTAATGACTAAGGTAGCCTCTACAACCCAGAGCTTGCTTTCTGCAGTAGGATAGGATGTGTTCAGTGTCCTTCTAGCCTTGGCCATCCCTGCTCCACGGTAAGTTCTCCTTGCCATATCCCATGCAGGATATGGTGTATTTGAACTCCACGTATGATGCCTACATGGCTTCCCTAGTGAATCTTTAACTTCAGAGTGCCACCTGCTCAGCTGAGAGGGTGCTCTGCCTCCATGGAGTGGACTTGGCCTCTGGGAGCAGAACTTGGCACTAACTCAGTCAAGTTTAATGACTGTACTTGAAAGTGAGACTGCATGAGTGGGTCACATTTGGGCTAACAGACTTTAGAGACATAAGCTCCTTCTGTCCTGACGGTGGTATTCTGGAGCATTCACTGATAGCTGCTACTGTACATCCTATGGATACTGATATAAGGGTGCTGGAGTAACAAAATTAGATCATGCTTATAAATACTTTATTTTTAGTTGCTTGCACATTACTAAAATGAACTTAGTAGATAAACTCAAATGTTATTCAGTGTTTATCCATTATTCAAAGCGTATCCCTTACCCCCCAGAGTCAATGGACTATGTAAGATAATCTACTTCCATTTAGAGACAATATCTAGCCTTCATGTTTGTAGGGAAGTTGGGGAAACTTGATCAGAGGGCATCCTGAAGCTCAGGTCAGAGGGCAAATTTAAGTAGTGTGTCTCAGACTACTGCTTCCGTAGGCCCAGCTTCCTGCACACACACTGGGCTCCTTGCAATTCTCCATTCCACCAATGAGCTCCCCCTCTTTTGGGACCTCCTACAAGTGTCCCTTTCTCCATGCCAGAGCCTCTGCGTGACTTCCATTCTCTTCTCTGACTAAGAGAAATCTTTCAAAGTAGCAACATGTTAAATTATATTGGGAGGGTGGACAGAGCTAAAATGGAGTGTACAGTCTTGCTGGAATGCGTTAATGACTGCCATCCATCAATTCTTTCCTCTATGGACAACTACAGAGGTGATTGAAGCTGTGGGCTGTGCTAATCAGCTGTAAGGGGCTCTGCCCCACCCTCCTGTTTTCCCTGTACAGTTTTCCCTGATTTTTCACCAAAATCAATCTGGTTCTGGCCACTGGTGCTTAGAACATTCCTGGACCCTTTGGGATTGATTGGATATGGCATTCATAGTTGCTTTCATTAGACTGATGGGCAGAAAGGGGCCATTGAGCCAAGTCTTAATTATCACTTAGCTGACCTAAAAACCCAAACTGATATTAATGAATCTTGTGACCTTTTTGGAGTCAACCTATTTCTGAAAGATTGGAATAAGTAATATTGCCCTTACTATTGCCCGTTGTTCATGTCACAATTTTTGCATTTGACATAAGCCTCTCTGCAGTTCAAGTGGAGGGAGTGTTAAATATTTCTAACTATAGTGTTGTTTGGATGGGTAGTAGATAAACTTGTTCATAATAAAATAAAAGTAGCTGAAGTACCTTATTTCTAAGGTAGAGAATAAAAACCCTTCAATGGAGACAAATGTCTTCACCTAAGAAGGCCATTTCTTCACGCTACATTAGATGCATCTCACTGGCATTTGACCAGGATGATCATAAAAAACTTTTTTGTTTCTGGTGGCTAGAAAATGTGAATGTTAGTATTTTAAAAAATGCTATTGGTTGGAGTTGTTCCTACCTATAAATATTTACCAAGTTGAAGTGAGACAGAAGAAACTGTCAGAGAATAACCTATTTTTACTACTATTTTATTTGCTAAGTATATTGGTAAGGCTAATTGCCTCTAGTTTCCAGATAGCTAGGTAGTAGTTCAGATGGTGAGATTGTGCTTCTAAATTACTTAATTCTGGTTTGATGGGTTGCCCAATGTTGAAAGGATGCAGTTAGATATAGTTGGAAATATCCCAACAGTTGAGTTGCTTTTGTTTTTGGAGCCATGCCACTGGTGCCAGATCCTCAAACCTACACTTACTATGCTCATGAGATAGAGAACCCCAGGACAGGACTTCCAGTAGCACAATGTCAATGCAATATTAATATTCTGGGCTAAGGTAAGGGCTAGTGCTTACCCCCATCATCATATTCTGGCTTCTTCTGGGTGGAAGCATGGCCCTCTATAGACCTATACGTTCTGGGGACTGAGAGGTCCAAGTGCTTGTCTGAATTATAGTAATGCCTACAGGTGCTCAGAGGCAGGGAGGCAGTCTTAGGTACTGCACAACAAGGTGAGAGGGTCCCTGCCCCCACAAACTTGAAAACTAGACAAGATGGGGGAAACAGTCACAGGAGGCAAGTGACCTGACATACAGCAGGTCAGGAGCATTGTCTAGTACAGAAACCAGGTCTGGGTCCCTGATAGTATCCCACTGACTAAATTGTGCTCTTGCAGTTGCTATTAGGAAAAAGCCACCAATCTTTCTACCCCATAATGAGTTCCCATCATACTGGCAAGTATAAAAATGCTGTTGTATTCATGCAAATGCCCTGTTGCAACTGGAGTTGCCATATTTAAGTACAAGGCTTTCAAATGCACTTCTGCATGTTAGATAAGAGGTATCTGACATTCCAATGTGCATCGTTCTTCTGAACTGGGTTCCCTTCTGAACGGTTAGTGCAGTGTTGAATACTAAACCTCTCGAGCTAGCCGCTTGCCACTATCTGACACTAATGGAATCGTGGAATGGACATTAACGGATGGAGGCTCTGTGAAATTCTATTAGAAGAAATGCATTGTTCAGGTGAGACTCCAATTATTCTAGCCTTGCATGCCAGTGACTTAAAATGGAAGCTTTATATTTCTCAAAGAGTAGATGGTGGGACTGCTCCCATGTGGGCCTGCAAATTGCAGAAAAGGACTATTTGGGGAAGAGGTGCCCATGTTTTGGGTTTTTGCAGTTTTGCTATTAGCACTCCATAGGTGCCTGGCCATGACAGAAAAGCAGCCCTGTCAATCAGCCATCCTCTTCCATACGAAGGTTGGAGATCTGGAGCTATGGGAGTTGGAGTCTAGCACCTCTCAGGAGGCAGTTAGAGCCCAAACCTCCCAGGTGCCACTTTATTGTCCTTGTTTCCTTGCTGTAATAATGATCTTACACCCCATGAGTATCTTGAAATGCATCTGTAACTAAATAGTGCTGATGCAGCAGGGGACTCCTTGTTAATAGTATCTGTTTCAGCAGTGCATACTGAGAGCTGATTTCCCTCCTGTAGCTTTTATGCTTTATCGTACAATGCGTATTTCGTAGTCTCTTCCCTGCCCCTTCAATCTATTGACTACATTGAAATGAGATTCGCTTCTAGCCCATCAAAACAGGTCAGACTTGTCTGCACCCTTTAATCTCTATCATAAACGGGATGGAGGAGGAGGACGACAAGGCCATATTTCCTTCACTAGTAGTCTTAAACATATTGAACTGGTTTGAGTTTTTAACCTCACTGAAGCAGCACAGAGCTGTAGCTGTTTGACCTGTTTTGATACCTCACTGTACTACTTCCATATCCTTTTTTATATGATATATTAGTTTCATCTAGAGTTCAACTGCAAAATGCTTTTTGGCCCAGTTTTGTTTCATTATGGGCACCTATTGAATTAACCAGGAGCAGCAATACACCCCTTAGGAGGCATGAGACTTGTCCACTTTACCTGAGCCAGAGCTGTGCTGCCCCTGATAAGAAGGAACACTGACTTAGTGATTTCAGAACTTGAACGGTGCCTATGGGGTTGCTCCGAAGTACGTGAAGGGCGTGCTCTTTCAGGTAACCTTGCATTATGCATGTTAAATGACAGAGTTGTGCGTTGTGCTTGTTCAGGGGATAATGAATGCTTTCCGGGGGGGAATATGGAAGGAACCTGGCTTGTCATAGTAAGCCAGGCCTACACTTAAAAGTCCTGCCAGTAGAATAACATTGAGCACGTGGGGTGTGCATGTGTGATATTTATTTTAAAAAATGATTATACCCGCAAAGAAGTGGCTTGCTGGTATAGCTTGATTTGTTCAGAAAAGCAGTGTAAGTTGTACAAGCAAAAGCGCTCCTTGTGCCAGTCTGAACTGCATCCCCTTAGGAGAGCTATGCTGATATAGCTATAACAGCAAACTCTTTTCTAATGTAGACTAGACTTAAAGAGGGTCCAACATCCATGGATGTTAGTGCTACTGCTGATCACAAAAAAGCCGTCATAATTACCTACAGTCATTGCACTCTTGGTATCTACGGCATTGTAAAAACGGATTCTTAATTTTACATATTTCTGTAGCTCAGCTTCACTCATGAAGCCATTTCTAACAAGGCAAGAAACAAAAGTAGCACAGGTAGCTAAATGGTGTAGATCCATTGTCTACTCTATTGACAGATTGCTTGTTTGGCTCTGGTAAGTTACTTAACAGGAAAAAAAATGAAGTTAACTAAGGAGAACCATTCCTAACTACCTCAAATGAAATGGACTTATTCAGAGTTTAGCACAGGAATCTGTTTGTCCAGGACTGAGGCTTTAGGTGCTGAGAGAAGTACACAATTACATCGATATCAAGCTATAAAATGGCCTTTCTAACACTGATTATGACTTGTGCACACTCCGAAAATTTGGCAGGGTTAGGCCAAAACTAGGCGATGGAGCAGATGGAGAGGGTAACACTTTCTCTCAGCCTCAGAACAAATAAGCAAATGTTATAAACACCTGATTCACTCTGAGTGGACTTTGAGTTTTATGACTGCCATCATCTTCCTGAGTTGTTCTGTAACGCTTGGGTTATGAATGTCACTGTGTTTATGGTGCCAGGCTGAAGGTGGCTTTAGTGTGCAAGTACAATTTGGAAAGGCACAAGGCATTCTTCATAGACCTTCATTCAAGGGTCAGTCAAAATTGTAGCCCCTACAGTTTGCAGTTAGCTTCCCATTAGCCCCCCCACTAAGTGCAAGCTTCCTTAGCTTGGGGTGCTAGGGAGGAGGCAGGCCCATAAATGCAGTAAACGCCCAGCTGGTGGCACAACATTGTACAGGGACTCAGGTGCACTATTTCTCTGGTGTACTTTGGATTATGTAGATGTGCACAGCCTTTTGTTTACAGTGGTCTTAGCACCATCTGGACCTATACATACATCAGATGACTTGATTTTTTCATTAACATGTTTTGAGTGACAATAAGCCTGGGAGAATTCCTTTAAGGTCAATTTGCTAAGCCCATGAGCGATTGCAGGAGAATAGCTAGAGCTTGTTTTAAGGTTAAGGGTAAAAAAATGCTAATTCTCTTGCCGGCCATATTGTACAGTTGTTCCTCTTCTATGCTATCCTGCTTGTAGTCTAAAGGCTCTCGTATTGTGTGACACAGGCTGTATCATGGACCAAATGTATTCCTTGGGTTGGTGCCCAGGAAGCAGTCTGCCACATCCTGCCTTTTATCTGCATGAAGCAATTGAGAAGTTAATATGAAAACATGTCTCTTATGCAACAGACACTGCAATATTCATCTAATATCTCTTTAAAAAAAGTGTATGTGGGTACAACTAAGCTTTCAGTTGTCAGCAGGGAAGAAAACTCTGTGACAGAAAGATGGCTGGCATTTGCTTTTGTATTCCTGATGCAGCACTGGAGTTGGGCATTATGTTAGTAGGCATATGAATAAAATATTCCATAACAACTAGTGCAACTGATGGAGATGGAAAAACACGAAACATTCCATTTAGACACAATCCTCCTTTGTCACATTTTTCTTTTCTTTTCCTTGTTCTTTGTTCAACAAATTTTTTCAGAACAAAACTCACTTGTCTCGTAAGACATCCTCTTCCCTTGCTTGGATCACATAATCAAATCTGCAAAAATCAGTTCTGTCTAGAGACAGCTTCCAACTTCCAACAGAAAGATCTAGGAGCAGATGAAGGCTTGGTTTTATGCTTCTCTTAATAAAGACGAGGCAGAAAAATATAGACCACAAACAAGACTACTTTAAAGCAGATGGTGTTTAATATTTCAGTGAGATAACAGCGGTTTGTAGCTCACAGGTGTAGTCCCAGGAGCGAAGGACTGTCTGAGTGACAAAGGCTTTGTAGGATAGGGCATAATAGGTTTCAGGACACCAGTGAGATGAAGGACATTGTAGCTTCACACGGTTCACATGTGGCTCTGCAATCCTCTCAATATGGCTTTCCGTCTTTAGAATGCAAGAAGGCTCTTTACTGCAAGTCCAGTTGATGTGCAAAATATCACAATCAGCAGTTACTTTGTGCACATCTCTTCAGTCCGGGTGCTGTTTGTTTCCTTGAAGAAAGGAAAAATAGGGGCTAGTCATGAGATCTAAGTTGAAGGTTTGGTTACGAAGAGATAAGTTGAGGTTTCCAAGCTTATGTAGTAACGTAGGTGGTACTTGTCCTTTGACAACAGGATTATGTTTCAGTTACTGAAGTGCCACTGCAAAGGTTGGTGGGGCAAAAGAATGTGACCTTCTAGTTGCTGTTCAGCTGACAGGCTCACCTACACAACATTCTCCTTCCCCTGTAACAAATATTGTTTGCATGTGTCATGGGGTGCACCGCTCACTGCTGGTCTGGTGCCTCCTCCTGGTCACCCTGGAGATTAGCTTGTCTCCTCTTCATCTGCTCCGTAGCCCCTCTTTCTACCTCAGGAACCCCAGCAACTCTGGCCAGGTGACTAAAGACTTCCTCTGGTGGGGAAATAAACATCCTTCTGGACTGATTATCCAGCTGGTGGTCCTACGCCCTTACCACTCCCCAGTGGCTGGTAGGGGAACCTGAGTCCCTTTTCCACACCAGGTTCCAGCCCAGGAACAAGCAGCCACAGTTCCTGTATGGTGCTACCTTTGGCTGCTGTTTCCCTGGGATTCTTCCTACATACCTGACTTCCACCCCCGAGTTTGCCAGCCTCCAACTCTCTCCGTTCAGGGAGTGACTACAGCCTATCTCCCTGCAGCCTTTCCCAGCAGCAGCAACCCCTGACCCCATGCAGCCAGCTACCTGGTTTTACACCCACCCTGCTTGTCCCTGCGCAGCTCTTGAGTCTCACTCTAAGGCTATGTCTACACTACAGACATTAGAGCAGCACAGCTCTGTCAATACAGCTGTGCCACTGTACAGTCTCCTGTGTTGCTTGCTCTATGCTGTCGAGAGCTCTCCTGCTGGCATAATTAAACCACTCCGAGTGGCAGTACCTATGTCAGTGGGAGAGTATCTCCTGCCAACAGTGCTGTCCACACTGGCACTTCTGTCAGTAAAACTTCTACAGTCAGAGGTGTAGAAAAAATACACACTCCTGACTGACCTAAGTTTTCCTGATGAAAGTGCTAGTGTAGACAGTCTAACTACTGCTTCCAGCCCAAAGCTCGCCTGTTTGCAGCCTAATTAGCTGAGTGGGCACACCTAGCACAACTCAGTTCTTGCAGAGCTAGTGTGGGGATCCCACCCCATCACAGCATGCTTATTGTCAACCAGCACGTTTATCCTTACAAGGAATCTATTCTCCACACTTCACTGAGCAGCATTCTTGTAACTTTAATAGGCTGTGTACCAAAACCAAGCAGAAAGGGAGAAGGAAAGCTGTTACCCATGCCAGCTTGGATCTCTCTCTCTCTCTCTCTCTCTCTCTCTCTCTCTCTCACACACACCTCCAGCAAGATGAAATCTGCACGTGAGTTTCTATAAGATGAGTTACTATGATCACTGCACCATTTGTCTGTTCTAACAGATCTCAAGGCTATACACGGAAGCAAACAACTTGCTGGTAGTCCTGAGTTGCAAATGACTCCATTGGGAAGTTGGCACCTTGTGCTCACTCCTACAGTTTGAGGGTACGTTTACACAGCCGAAGTCAGCAAGCCACCCAGCCCCCGTCAACAGACTTGGGCTTGTGCTACTGTCATAAAAATAGCAGGATAGTCAGTGCTTTGGAGCAGTGGCTCAGGCTGGAACTTGGGTTCTGAAGCCCATTCTCCTCCCAAGGCTTCAGAACCCAAGTTCCTGCCAGAGCTGCTGCACCTACATTTTTAGCTTGGCAGCGTGACCTGACTTGGTTGATTTGGGTGGGAGGTTCACTGTCATGGGCTGTGTAGATGTATCTTGGGGTCAAGGGAAAAGGCTTATTGTGCATGTTTTAGGCTCATTCCTTTTCAGCTCAATACAGCCTCTGAGTGGGCATGTCTGCAGAAAAAGCTTTTACAGGAGGAACACATAAAAATGAAAGTAAAAACAATTGGTAGTAATGGGGCCTTTCAGCAGGCTGGGAGAATGGGTTAGTTTGGACAATGCCTTTGGAATGACACACAGAGTGAAGGATAGGAGCTGCAGGCGCTAACCATCTCCTGAAAATTGTGCCTCTCCTTTATGTACCTACTTTTCAGCATCAAGTTAAAGTTCTTGGTTGTAGATCCACAAAGTCTAGCACAAGAGGTGTTTATCATGTGAGAATACTTCTAGGTCCCAAAAGAAATAAGCCCCCGATCTTGCATGTGGTATCTAAGAACCCAAACTTGTAAGGTGCCATGAGCCTTCAAATGCCTCAAATATTGGACGGCACCTGGCATCTCTTGAAAATCAGGCCTTGAAGTAAGTGACAGGTGTTCATGATATGCTCACTGTGCATATCAACACTGCTCCACTGTTCAGGTCAGGAAGCTAAGAAAATATCCAGCTGAACAGGTTGGGGGTAGGAGAGGGATGGAGAATCTTGCATGGCGAAATCTGGGTTGAACTTTAAGTTCCAAAAAACTGACAGCTGCTTCTGTGAAGCGCCAAAAATACTTTCATCAACAGAAGTTGGCCCAATAAAAGAATTGCCTCGCTCACCTTGTCTCAATCCTGGCCCCACATGGCTACAACAACACTGCAGGGCTGTCCCTAGATGGGGCCCAGTGCAAATCAGCTGAGCTCATGCTCTCGGGGACAAGCCTGCCCAGGGGGGGTTATTCAGGCACATTTCACTTTCTCCTTCCTCCCCTCACCCTTCCCCCCCCCACTGTGGGCACAGTGGGAGCAGGAGTGATGGGGCAGATGCTCCCATGGCTCCCTCCTCTTACCCAGCACAGGGCAGAGGGGCCGGGAGGATCTTGCTCTCTTAGCTGTAGGAGCTCTCACTGCCAGCAGGCACGGTCAGCATAGCTGTTGGTAAAGCCCAGCAGTTCCTAGCCACTTGCATGGGCCCCCCCCCTTCCCCCGTCTTCCCCCCCCCCCCCCCCCCCCCCCCAAGTACACCACTTGCAGGGCCTTCCAAAGTGTGAGGCCCAGGGTGGTCTCCCTGATTCGCCATATCCTAGGAACAGCTCTGACACTCAAACAAAAAAAACCTCTGAACTATACAACACTGAGGGTTTAACCACATGGCTTACTAGTTTACAATATTCAGCTACAAAAATAGATTCAACCCAAGGGTTTAATCCATCTGTTATCTGCAAAGCAAACCAAGTTCAAGAAGCTGCCCAGTACATTGCTCCTGCTGGTTTCAGCCTGCTAGCAAAAAGAATTCAAAACTACTCTTCTTAACACGTCATTAGTGCATCATGAGTCAAACCAGGCAGCCATAAGGGGGGGGAGGAAAACAAGAGGGGAAATGGATGAGATTTCTTTCAAAGCCTTTCAATTTTTTATTAGCAGACCTGAAAATTCAGTAAGCTGGAGGCTTCATAATGTGATTTAGCACAGTGGCATGCAAACAAAGTCCTTAATGTGTCCTGGAATTGAGGAGTGGGGATGTTATGGGTTCAGGTAACTTTAGGGATCATCTGAAAAGAATGATTAAGGCCAAAAACTTTTTTCTTAACAGGGGGTGGGAGAGAAGGGGTGGAGCCAGGGGAAAGCTTCTATCCTAAATGTTCATCCTTCAAAGAGAATTCTTTGCCTCACGGTATTTCCTGTTCAAGATGTCATAAAAGTGCATGGAGCTCCAAAGTGAAAGGTCCCCAGTCCGAAAAGGACACAGTCCAAATCAGACTTTAACAGTCCATTGACTGTCCAACTGTGCTAGGGCATGATGTTGAAGAGGATTGGGTAATAACTCTGGCCATGGGTGGAGGTGGGGGGAGGGAGAGGTGGTAGGGAGAGCAAGCAAGCAATTTTTTTTAGAGGCTGGAACACCAACAAAAACTCAGAGTTCAGGCTGATACTTCACTAACCTCTGCTGTTGGGGAGGATCTCCTGGACATTGAGGCACTTCAGGAGAATAGGCAGGTAGCTTACACTTATTGCCTGAGGCATACTTGGTACGTGTATAGATACAAGAATATACTATAACTGATCCCTGACAATTTTCTCTACTGTATCTGAAGCTGGTTTCCCTTGAACGCCTTTCAAAAATTATAGGTCCCTAAAATAAATTGAACTCTTCCTTGTATGAAACACTTAGTATGTGAGCAAGTCACTAAAACAAGGCGTACAGGGGATGCAGAGCTCTGAAAAAGCTCAAGACACAGCTCATGCTCCTTTTCTACTGTGTTTTTGGCACGGGAAAAACAAGCTTTAGCTCTCTTTGTATCTTATCCTGTTTTCTTCCTGTGGAATTCTCAGCAAATAGCCTGGGTTGAAAGCGACACAATTGTAGTCTGTGAAATGAGAATGGGTTGGGAGCCACAGTGGCATGATGCAAAACAGGAAAATAACTTGGGCAATGAAAAGATCTCTCTTAATGAATTCAGGCTATTTCTAGTGTTGGTAGTGGGAGCTCTCCTGCAGAATCTTTCTGTAGAAAGATAGCTCAAAATCAGGCTTCAAGTCAAAAGTGGCTTATAAGGAGTTTTTCTATTGATAGTTTCTTGTTTTAGGAGCTGGCATTAGTGAGGAATTTTCTTCTTGCTGTCTTAAATGTCTAATTCTGTACTGCAGGGCAACTTCTTTTGTTGTATTTCATCTACTGTGTGAAAATGAACAGAGGTGGTGGTATTCTTTAAATGGGTGAAGGAAACAATTACGTGTTAGCTGTTCAAGGACTTCTGTATTGGTAGGTTTTCTACCATGTAGGATGTAGGCATGTCAGTGTAGCAGACCAGCTTACTATTTCTGTCATGGACCTTGAACTGATATTAAGGCTGAACTAATGTGTTAAAATAATGGCAACATTGCTTATAACTGTCATAGTGCACCTGTGCAGTGGTTGACAATCTCACACTGTGGTCATGATTCCAGTGGCTTTTGTCGAATCTGCAGACTGTCAGTAAATGCAATCAAATCTGTGCTTAGTTGGACAGTGACCTATTGGGAAAGCAAAGAAGCCCTGAGCAACCTGCAAAGGATTTGAGGCTTAGGTTGGGTTTGGATCTTAATCAAAGTTCTGGTATGCTGCCTGCTAAACTATGCTAACATCCCCAGTACGTGCCTTGTAATTCTCCAACAGCCTAGATGTCCATTGACTTTGTATAATAAAAATATATGCTTCTCCTCTGGCCTAGCCATGGCAAGCTGACCCACTGCCACCTCAAACATTTAGATGGCAGCTGGCTAGTCCTCCAACTTTGAGGGATAATTCTTTAGTCTCACACCTTTCAAAAATTGTCATCTTCTGTGAGTGTGGATGGCCTATGGACTCAGAAGTTAGGGCCCTTTGCAGTCCTCTAGGGTCTACACTGGCTGCAGAGAGTTCTTCTCCTAGAGAATGGAAATTGGCATGGAAGTTCTGAAATGTCTAATAACTGATGGGAAAAACCTGATCCAAACAGCATAGAACCTTAAAGCGTCAGTTCAGGTTTGACGTTTTTGGCCAAGGCTAAGAACCTACCACTTCACTTGTTGCTAATGGTGGAGAATTAGGGCTTGTCTAACAGCAAGTTGCTCCAGTTCTGCTTCAGTTGAATTAAACTTGTGCTAACCAATGTGTGGACCTGGCTTTACCAGGACAAGCTAACCTGATGTAACTTACAAGTGCAAGCTAAACAGGTAAACTGGTGCAAAACTATGTAGTCACTATTACAGAGGTTTAGTTAAGCTGTTTTAACCAATATCAACACCAAGCTGAACCACTTAAGCTATGGCTGTTACCAGGTTTCAATGTTGATGAAACATGTATGAAACCAAATGCCCAGCCATATTGTCCCTTTAACAAGAGGGAGTAGCTACTTGCCTAAGTCACATGGAGTCAGTAGCAGAGCTGTTGAGGCAGGCACAATACCTCCTGCGGTATGATGGGAATGCACAAAGGAAAACTACTGCAGCATGAAAACTTGAGTCAGATGAATAGGAGGTGAGGGAGATGCACAACTGAAACGTCTAAAAGTGTACAGCAGTCCCAACCCCTGGTGTCGGATACAATATCAGTCACGGCCCCAAAAGTTATAAGTGGTTGAAAAAGGATTTTCCTAGGTGTTTGGGTGGCCTTTTTTGGGCCTACTTGGTTTGAGTAGTTGGGGGCATTTCAGTAACACTTTATAGCATTTCTCCACAATCATGAGGGCTAGAAACTTTCTTAAAGGAAAATCCAAAAATTTTCCAATTGCAGTATTCCAGGAATGCCAAATATTGGAAGATAGGTGCTAAAATCAAAGACTTTGCAACACCGTGGATAGGTGTATTAAGTTAGTATTAAAACTGTCTCCTTTTACAAGCCAAACAGTGAAGCAGGCCCTAAATACCTGTGATAGAAAACAAAATTCTTTTACTCCTTGAAAAAGAACAGAACTGATGCCCCTTTAAAACAATATGAAACACAAATTCCCTCTCTGTATCTATAGAACCACTGTCAAACCCTACTTCAGTCACTTATGACTTTGGTAGCAGCCTGACCAAATCCCCCGATCAAGCTAATGGTTGGATAGCTGTTCCTTTTTTAGGAGAACTGAAGCATTTCAAAGTACATCTTGAACTTAAGGGCACTCAAATTAAAATAGACCTGAGAGCCAGGCACAGGTGAAATATGTAGTGACATTGATAAAAATGTGACTTACAAGTAAAGATTAATGACTTGATATGGGGGAAAAAAATCAGATACGGGGAAAGTGAACGATTTGAACTCTATGGCTTTTATTGTGATCTGAAATCTCAACATGTTCACTGTGCAGTTGTTTCCACCTCCCTACAAATATTAAGGCTTAGAATCATGCACTGCATGGATTTCCTTCCATTGAGGTGTGGTAACTTCAAGAGCAGAGCTTGGATGGCTTAACTTGTAGCACAGCAGAGTCCCAGGCCCTTGTCATTGCCCCACTCTAAGCACTAGAGCGTGAAAAAGATGGTTGTGCTGCCAAGGCCTTAGAACCTTTGGATTCTAGAAAGCCCATCACCCTAACCTGAGCATGTGACAGTGTGGTGCAGGAAGTTTCAGTAATAGTTATACAGGGCATTTCCCTTAACCTGTACCTCACTGCCCATCTCAAGGTTCAGACCACAGCATAAATGTTCTAGGGGCTGGAGGATGGACATGTCAGGATACTTTCAAAGTCCTTAAACATTGGAGGTTTACAGTTAAAAACACATTATTCCATGCTTAAAGCATTATTTAGGTGTAATTAATAAAACTGACCTTCGATATACTTGTTTCAAGCCAGAGTTTTAACCGTTTAAGTGTTCTTTTGACAGCTGTAGCATAGCAGAAGACTGCTGCTAAGGAATAGCTCAGTGTGTGACTTGAAAATACTCCCTTTTACCTCCTTCCTTCAGTCTCCATAACACTTTTAGGCCCATTTGGCTAACTGTTTACTCCAAGATCCCCTCCAGGATGGTAGAGCAAGAGCCATGCTGGCCTACAGATTAGGAGAACAGGACAAAAAATGTACAGCAAATCTTGCTCCTCAATCTAAACTGAATGCTACTAACATTGTTTGGCCCAAACAGTCACTAAATTCAAGGCATTCCCTTGTGTACAAAGGAGTAGGAACAGACATCTGAGAATGAATTCACTAAACCAGAAAATGGTGAGAAATGTTGTTGGGGAAAAATCCACTAGGAATCTGAACAAATGGATGTGGGAAAACACTTCCTGGAACTTTGTCATCTGAGCATATGTATGTTTATACATGGCTCAGCCAAACTATGCTCATGTTGTAATAATAATGCCAAAAATAAGCCCACTTTCTTGTGGGTGTGGAAAAAACATCACTTTGCAAAACGCTTTCTAGATTAATTGGTGGTGGATTTCTCTGTAAGGGTGGCCTGTGGGTAAACTGCTGACTTAAGATCTAGTAGTGGCCAAATATTTGTGAAACCCCAAAATGCCTGAATTTCAAGAAAGCTATTAACTCTTCCCCTAAACTCTCTGCTGGAGTTGCAATAAGCAGGCAATCTCTAGTGTCATGCACACTAACTTTTTACTCAAGACTGTTAGTCAACTTCAGTAACAGTTAAACTGTCAGTTCTGGTAAGGTGTCCTTCTGGCAAAAGCTAGAGCTGCTGGCCCTCAAGTGGGTCTCGTTAGCTGATGTAGGCCTGGATCCTCAAAGTCGGCAGAAATTGGATCCAGGTACAAACTTCTGCCGGTGGCTACCTTGCAGTTTTCAAAAGTGAGTAAGCTACTTCTGAGCCTAAGAGTCCATTTCGATTGTTGAAAGGCAGACTTAAGCTCCCAAATCGCTCAGGCTCTCGAAAAAATGTACCCCATATGTTGATTAGTGGTTGCCAATGGCACGGTCACTTACTTAATAGGTCAGCTTTGACAGTGCTTCACCAGCCGTACAGACGCTGCTAGACCTAGGGTCATGAAATGAAGCTATACAATCCTATGCTGAGGCCAACAGCTCATGATACACGTTGATTGGACTTGCCAGTTACATCATCCCTGAACTCGCCTAATACAATAGTCTAATGCAATGTTTGCTCTGTAGAGTGAGGTGAGCCCTTCCCACATATCGAGTTAAGAACATTGATTCAATTCAACTGATTAGCTGAACATAGCTATCACTAAGTGCTCTGCCTATCTGCATTAGGTATTGTAGAGTAGAGGCATAATGGAAACTGCAGTTTCACATCCAAATGCAATTCATAACAGCCTCTGTCTGCTGTGGTAAAAGCTATTAGTTGAACTTGAACTCCTGTTTCAGAAACTCTATTACTGTCATTGAGTATCATTAGCTGAAGCTTAGGGCTCCTTGGGGGTGATTTTTTTTTTTTTTTTTTTTTTACTGAATATGCCAAATGGTATTTCAGGCAATACATGAGGAAACTGAGATTATCTTTACTTTTTCATTTGAGGCAGCATTTTGAATCGTTTAGCCACTGTAGCTCAGTTAAAATTTTCTTTGCAGTGATGGTATTTTGTACCTTTTAGGTTCGTAAGTCATCCTCCTTCAGAGTTGAAGAAAAAAACAAAAGGACTCAAATTCCAAGTTTTTATTGGAAGGTAGCATTTAGTTGGAAAAATGCCTGTGGCTTTGTAGACTACTTAGTTGCAAGATTTATGGGCTGTAGTGTCTGAGCCTGCATTGCGTTGACTTCAACTGAGCATTGAGAAGAGCATGGAGAACTTCACATATCTTATTTTACATGTGAAGCCTCACAAATGAGTGAATAGACACGAAGGATTGCTCATAAGCTTTTATAGCTGTCTAGCTTTAGATGTTACTATTCTTAGAGAAGGCTGCTTAAAAGTAAGGATTCATGAGGAAGCTTCATGCTCCAGTAGTTGGAGCAAGAAGGGAAAAACCAGATTCCTGGGTTGTTCTGAGTCTGCTGCTGAATTGCTGAGACTTGGAGTAAGTGCCTTAACCTCCAATGGCCTTTTCTACCCCGCAGTCCACTGTTAACATAAACATAGCTCCACTAATGGTAGCAACAACAGGAGCATGAATTTAGGAGCACTGGAAGACGTTAGTTTGGATCCTTTTTCAACCAGTGGCCGCCAATAGCCTCATGTACACTAATAGCTTTAGCTGTTACACCCACTGAATGGATGGGGGATACTGTAGAAACAAGTGCAGTAGGAAGGAGTGCAATTCTGAATTATTTGCACTGTTGTATAACAGGTCTGAATTAAATGAATGAACTTCAGAACAGTGTTTGATAGTAGTAGTGAATTTGGGCTCCAGTTGGATTAACTCATTGTGCAGGAACCACTGGGCCATGAGGCTTACTCAGTTAAGGAAGGGCCCCCTGTCCATCTAGGGCTGGTTGACTCAAGAAGGTTCTCATGACCAAAGCACAACACACTCGAGCCATTTACTGTGTACACCTATAAATGTATAGTGTATCTATACATGTTAAGGTTTTACACAGCCATTGTATCTAAACACCTTTACATAAAATCAATAGCAGTAGTCAAGTTCCTGTATGCTGCGTGGGATCGCCACTCACTTAACCAGTTTAGTTCCACTGTCTCCAATGCAGTTCTTCCAATAGCGTTTCTGGATTAAAATGAGAATGGGGCCCAGACAGTGCATTACAAACTTATTACTCAGTACACAGGCTTAAAAAAAATTCCAATTTCCTCTTTCCCTCTCCCTGTGTTGGGGATGGGGTGCAGGAAATCTTGTTAATGAAAAGTATAGCAGGTGTAGACTCTAGAGAGACAGTTGAAGTGTAAAGGGAAGTAGTTTGTTTAACAAGAACTGTAAGTATATAGGGGCAATGCTAAGGAAAGTGCAAAAGATGGGAGAGGAATCAAACCAAGGGTTCTCATCACCTTGCAGATTAAGCCTCAAGCACTTGGCATGTTTCCATCAGACCCTTGGTAACACTTCACGCTTGTTAATCACTTTCCCCAAGTCTGAGGGTGAAGTTTAACTTTTTGGAGTTGTCAAGACTATTTTAGAAGGATGCCAGGCTAGATGGACCATTGGTCTGACCCAGTATGGGACTTGTGTTCTTAAAACCTTTAAGGATTTTCTCCTAACTGATGAGACCCTCTTTTCTGGACTTAGCCCAAGCATAAGAAACTTCTTCCAAACCTGAAGATGGTTGTTTAGAATAAAGCTTCTCCTTACAATGTTTATATGAAATGTTGCCTAACTGAATCTCTCTTATGAAGCAGGCAGGGGAGCGTGATTCAGGGAACAGCAGACTATCATGTTTCTGTTTCCTGTTTTTACAATGGGAGTGGAGGTTTCAAAATTGATATCAGAACTGCCTTTGAGATCTCTCCAGCCCCTAAGCTGCCACGTTCCGCTGACTATTTTGTTTTCCTGTGCACAAGTATGGGTAGGGCTGTGAGTTAGAGAGGGCACAAATGTCAAGTGCTCTTCCATTATACAATAACCTTTGTAAATGGAGGAAACCTGATGTGGCAAAATTCATAACTATTTAGTAATTTCATATCCTTTTAGATTGGATGATAACTCATAACAGCTAGCGGATTCTGTAGCAATTTCCAAGTAACTCGGTTTATACAATATACTGAATGAAGTGGTAGGTACCTAAAGGGCTATATAATACTGTCAAGGGGTTTCTGATATTATGAAACATACACTCAAATGTCGTCAGAAATCCCAAGATGGTATCAGACTTAATTTTCACTTTTTCGTTTGCACCCAAATGTGGCTTGGATGTTGGAAAGGGAAACAATTCTTTCTTCTGCACTGAGGTCTCCATGCACATCTCTGCCTTCTCTCCTGCTCCTTCTATTTCCTGAAGTGTAACCTTCAAGCAGTGTGGTAGAAATGTTCCTCCACTTGGTGAAGAGCAGCTCCAGTGTAAGGTGCTGTGGAAGAAAGACCCATAGTAGCGTCCAGTTTAGCACTGTCATTCCTAGTTTTTTAATAGGTGATGGGTAAAGCAAGGTAACATGGTGGGGGTGGACAGACACGAAAGTTGCAGCTCTAAACCCAACACCAAATCTACCTTGGAAATGGCAGTAATATAAAATCTGGTTTTGCTGGAAGAGTAGGGAAGTGGAATGGAAACCTGTTGAGCTCTCCATAGAAAGGGTTAAGGTTTAGTTCTCCAGCATCTTTGATCCAAGTTTGTCAGGAAGTAAAGTTGGATAAATAGGTACAAACCAAAAGCAGTAACTGAGTTTCCTTGGCATCCCCCTCAAAAATGACTGGTTGCTTGTAATGGTCTAACACCATAGCTTCCTAGAGAGTAGTCCTGCAGAAACCAGATAACAAACAGAACCTTCATCCTCTCTCTGAAAACACTTCATCTCCATGCTCTGTTTTCCACAGGAAACTGGCTGAGTCCTTAATCTTGCATTGCGCCCAAATGAGCATACATACTTTCTTAGAGTCTGTGCTATAAATTTATCCTGCTTCTGCGTGGATTACTCTACCTTTATGTGCAAATTTCCTCTGTAATTGTCCAAGAGTTAGAGCTGGAGTATTTGCAAGATGCGTAACTTAATGTGACCTGTGAGCCTTTGAAATCTACATCTAGTTCTCCAGGGCTATAATCAGAATTGCAATATTTCCTTGAGCTGCCTTCCTCCCTCCCCCTCTTGCCAAAGGTGAGTACCAGTAACCTACACCTGAAAGTGTGCATTAAAGACGGGGATGTTATCTGGAAGCTCTTAAAGGCTAACCCCAGTCTCAAACCCTCTGATGTGCCACATGAAGGCTGGCTCTCCGGTGAGCCAGCTGAGAACTAAGCTTAAAATCAACGTTGTAGAGGTTTTCCCATTCTGGCCGAGGGTTATGCTGCATTGGTGAGTGAGGAGCTGAACTTGTTAAGCTTCTAAACTCAACTGTCTACCCTGAAGCTTGGAACTTCAGCCAGGACTCTGCCTAGTCAAAGGAGAGAAGGCTGGGGGTGCAGAAGATAGATCTCTAAAGAAAGTTTAAAGGGCAAATTACATAGAGCCATCTCTTGGAAGCAAAAGTTTATTCTGAGTGAGGTTACTTTTTTTAATTAGCAGCACTAGTAAGAAATGCACAGCTCTTCATTGAGGTGCAGACTGAATTAACAATGCTATGTATTCACAGCTCTTCCAAAACAAGTGGGAACTGCAGCTGTGACAACTCACTGGGCTGCCTCAAGTATATCATGGCTTTCTCACAGTCTCAGATGATCTTCAAGACAGTGCTACAGTTTGTTTGGTTAAGATGACATAAAGCCTGATGTTACCATTGCCTCTTTGTGTCGCTTGGGGATATCAGTCCTTTATTACACAGCAGTCGAGAGGGAAATAGCTTGAAGACTTTCCGGTGTATTTATTCTGTTGGGATATAGTGTTTAATGTTCGCAGTAGGAATCCCAGCCAAAGTGCCAACTGCAACGCCTTTGATCGGAGCCTGATGAAATTGTCACATTAAATGAAACTAAACCAGGGTGAACTTTGGCCCAGAGATGCTAGTGTCACTTACATCACTGGAAAATTGACTTCAGTGGGCTTCTGTCTCGCACAGGCATAACAGCAGAAGTAGACACTTGTATATCCTGTTTTGCAACCAGTGTATGTACCTTAGTTACTGAAGTATAGTTAGGGTTAAGAGCTCTTTGGAGAGACTAGGACACAAACAGGCAGCGGAATTATAGTATTGTATTAGTAATATTGGAATCGGAGTTGATAAGGCACAAACACTTTCATGTTTCTCAGACTGTAACAATCCTGTAACAAATATTGATGCACCTTCCTTTACATAAAGACTCTACACCAATTGCATGTACATGAATCTGTGTCACAATGCTGCACCATTATGCCAGGGTCTGTAGAACAATACTGTATTTACATGTTTAAATGTTGGCTGAATTCAGTGTCCACTGGCTTCAAAGGAGTTGATATGAATCTAGGATTAGCGAAGTAAGATGAATAAAACACCTGAGCACAGTAATGAATGCAAACCTGTTCCCTGCAGCGGGGTGGGGGGCAGGCAGGGAGGAATCAACAGTTTCCAAGTCAGGCCCTTTGTTAGCTATCTAGTGCTTCTTCCCCAGAAGTCTTCTGATTTGCGTTTCTCTTGGTTAAAAGTGAACAATGTCTTTTACTAGAAAGTGACTGTCTGTCTGATATAGCAGCACACCGCTTTCCTGGATGGTGTAACCAGATTGCCTCATTTATAAACAGGGAGGGACAGCTGCCAGCAAGGAAGGCGGTGAAGGCCCAGGTGGGACTCCAGAACCTGCTGCCCACTGTCTGAAACAGTCACTCTGAACTTCCAAAAGGTTGCTTGTGGGCAGTTAATGTATTTGTATGTTTTTTGTGTGAATTCAACTGGCACTAACTAATTAGTGAAGTAGCTTTCAAAGTTTTCAGCACTTTTGTGGAAGGTTTTCTTCTTTTTGATGTCAAACCAAGATTTGTCTCAAACTGTTAAGAGCTCAGTTGGCTCAAGCTAAAAAGCAGAGGTGTATGTCCAAAATGGTCATGGATTGGATCCTTAGGATTGGTCCAAGATTCCAGATACTACTAAGATGCTGAGTTGGGAAATAACAGTTTTATTGATGGAAATCATATATCCTAAGCATATGTCTAAGCTGTCACTGGGAGCACGTCACCCAGCATCCACAGACGTGCGCTAGTGTGCTAAAAAGTGCCATGGATGTTGCTGGATGGAGGCACAGGCTACCTACCAGACAGAGTACAAGCCAACCCAACCCCCTGGGTCCGTACTCGGGTGACTAGCCAGTGCCACAATGCCTAACATTTTTTAAAAAAATGTTAGTATGCGAATTCAAACAGAGCTAACCTCTGTTCAGCTGGGCTTGGAGACATGCTCCTAGCTGCTGTGTAGACACTAAGGAGCTTCAAAGCACAAGATCTACACTATAGTCCCCTAGAAATAGTGAGAGAACTTCGGCTGCTACACCTGGACTCCACCTTCTATCTGGCAGGTCTGTTGTCTGCCTCCTTCACAGTCCTCCCTTCAGGTATTGCCAAAGGGGTCCCCTGGCTCTGCTATCTGCTGGGCTCCCTGTCTTGCAAATTGCACATTTGACTACTTGAGGCAGGGGCTAAAAGACATTGGCACAGCAGAGTATGAAAGACTGATTGAACTAGAAAGGGATCAGCTCGCCGGTCCTGCAGATTGTCCAATGAAAAGGATACAAACTTAACTTGATTTTCTGGGAGGGGGGTCTGTGGTGGTGTTGGGGTGTTTCTTTAGTCTTTCTGGGGGAGGGGAGGGAACCTTCTTTGCACACTTGCACTCAAAATATAAATGGTTTGGTTGAGCAAATTTTTGTTTTAAAACTCAATTGTCTTAAAATATTGAAACAACACTAACTTATTTTGACTTAAAACGTTCCATATTTGGTGTTCAGATTTTAGGGTTCTCCTGTTTTTTCCACAGAGGAAGATAATGTGTGGAAAACGGGTCTCCCTGCAGCTAGAGGATTGGGGAGGCTGCTTGAACACTTTCACCAGGTCCTGCACCCAGGCTCAGTTTGTCTGGGAGCAGAGACCATTTGTCTTATGCAGTCCTGAGGGCATATGTCACTCCAAGCTGGGCAGGAAGGCACTGGGGCCTTGGTTTCCTTTGCATACACTGGCCTGCAAAAAGGACCAGGACTGTATGGGGGCAGCAGACACGGCCATGCTAGCGAGATGTGACTGATGCTGTTCCTCTGGGCTGACCGTGTTCCGAAGTGCTTCTGAATCGCTGTACTCTCTTGATACTAGAGAAAGGAAGGATGGAGAGATCCAAACTTTTTTCCAGGTGCAGTTGAAAAGATGCAGCTTGCTGAACTGGAGAGCATCCCAAGAGATTTCTTGTATGGAGGAGCTACTCTTACTCAAACAGTGAGACAATGGGAGTGGAAGGCAGAGCTGTGATAAATCAGATTGGGACTAAATACTGCCCCATTGAAGTAAAATGTTAACTCGACTTACACTGGTGTAAACGAGACTGGAATTTGGCTTTCCCAATCTCGAGAGGGCCAGTTGGATCTGAAACCTGGAATGAATGGTGGAGAGGGAGAGAAGCAGTCTGACACACATGATTGAACTCAATTGTATGTAAAGTTGGTATGGTAGAACATCTCCAGTGCTGCTAAAGTCTGCAGAACAGGGACTTGGGAAGGCTACAGGAGTAAAAACAGCATAGGCAAGACCCAGCCAGTTTGTTTATAGCCCCAGCTAATATTATGGGAGGCTCAATGTTCTGGGTGCTGCACAAATTCATGCTATGAGGCATTGCCTACCCTGGAAGTTTACAATCTAAACTGACAAGACGTAAGGTAGAAGTCTGCCTGGATGTGGACTTCAAAGTTGTATAAAATCACCCCTTGGGCCTCTTAATTAAGAGTGAAAATTGTTGCACTAATGCAAAATATCTACCATGATGTCTGAATTCCAAGGTTGCCCGCAGCTGTTAAATCTCCACTATGGTCCCCCGCCCAAGTAGTGGTCACCTACAGTAGCACGTACAACTTCCAGGCCTCACTAACCTCCTTAGCTCCTTTGTACTAAGTCCTTTTTGAAGTAGCTCCCAACAAACACAACCGGTGCGTCCATACACAGTAGCAAAAGCAGACAAGGCCGAAGGGACCAAATACAATTTAAAAAAAAAGTAGAGCTGTGTCCTAGAAAGGGTGCCAAGAAGCACACCGAAGGGCAGTTGTAAACATTTAAGAACACACAAGTTGTATCCTAAGCAACTAGAGTGGTGCTTAAAGTGCTTTGTGTAGATATGGCTTAGTGCAGTTTTTTTGTTTTGTTTTTAAACTACACTTGAGTAAAGGGTCCTTGAGAAAGTGTCCCTCTTGTGGCAGCTTTTTGACCTGCCCCTTGGCTTGCCATAAGCAGATTCAGGGAATATTCACCCTTTTGACTTGCTTTTTACATCTTATGGAAGAGTGTAGTCTACAGTTAAAATTGTTACCCCCACCAATCAAATCATTTGCTTCCCTGATGGACGTAAATCCGTTAAGGCTTTTCAGGCTTGTTAAATACCTGCATATATGTATAGGGCTCCAAAGGCACAGACTTGTGTTGTGGGCATGTGGAACTGCAACCCAAACTGAAATGCTTGGAGACTGTGCCTCCCAGTGGCATGCAGGGGCAGTGTGGTAGCTGAAACCCTTCAAGTTGTAGCACTGTCACAGCAGGTAGTTCCCATTGCCTTGTTTTCTTCTACTCTCTACAAGGTGGCTGGTAGTGCTAGCAACAGTAGCCCTGCACAGGTCTTGGGCTCAGAGTAAAAGTGTAACTGCACTCTGTTCTTGAGTTGGAATCTAAAAAGAAGGAATCCCTTAATTGTCAAGTCAGACTGCAGACAAAGATCGTAGAAGTTCCTGTAAAAATTGAGTTAGTTACTGAGTGCAAAGTTCAGAGTAATGGCACAATTTGCAGTGTATGAAAGCACTCAATGAACACAGTACAGCTGACTCTGCCCTTGTAAGAAAAGGAGGCTTGTACGACCACACAGGCTGTCTGGATTGGAACCAAACAAGCCTTCCAGTCATAAATTGGGTTAAGGTGACCTGAGGATAAGACATGGTCAAGGTTAGCAGCATCCACTTGACCTATTTTTATTGCCCATTATCTGTTGCAACTGCCAGGCAAGTCTTCAGATGTCTCTTCATAATGTGCTTTGATGCTGCTGTTTATCAGAGAAGTACATGAATTGCGTAGGTTCAAATAACTTGACCAGCTGTTCTAAAGAACAGTGTACAAGCCATTGATTTGACAGGGATTTTTGGGACTATTAAAAAGGTAAGCTTCTGGCAGCAGTTAAGAGCTGTTCTGCTTTGATTTAGTGGCTGGCTGAGTTGTGCATGTGAGAAACTGGATATTTTTTCATGTCAAATTATGACCCTCACTGGTATGGTGCCTGGAGCTTTTTTTATTGGTGTTTGTTTGTTAAAATCAGCATCTGCAACTCTACAACAACTAACCAGTGTGCACAGAGGGATAAAAGCAAAACCATCTGTGGAGGAAAGACTAGAGTTTCAAACATCCAGTTGAATACTCTTAAATAATGAGATGAGAATATACAGACTTAAGGAGGTGATCAAAATAAAACTAAAAGGCAATACCAAAGAATGCCCCATCATTAAAGTATATTGCTGAGTGACTACCTGTTTGCGAATTCCATATATACATTGCTATTGTAGGAGGATGGGTGTGTGCAAACAAGCCAAATTCTGTTCTCCTGTACCTCTTGGAACACCTTCCAAGGGGATGCATGTCTATAAAATAGAATAGACTGTAGTCATTATTTCTGTCACATTGTGTATACAGCTTGATTGTGCCTTGTGAGCTGGGCAGATCTGTAACATCCTAACAGGCCTTCTTCTAAAAGCATTCTTTGCTGCAACACTCTTAAAGAGCACCTATTGTCACCAACCAATGCACCATACCATCCTCTGGCAAAACTGGTGCTAAGGATGCAGGGGGAGTGGAGCAGAATGCTTGGAATGGGCGGTGGTGGTGATGCTGTTGGTCACATCCACATTTTGTCTGCTTGCAGTCTGAACAGAAGACTCCAGCACTCACTTGGCCAACTGGCTGTGAGTCTCTGCCCATGCAGGTTCCCTTGTTCACCTCTGCCCCGGGCTGTGACTAACTCAGAGGTCCCATCAGGCTGGGTGGCATCCCTTGCTCCTGCACTCTGAGCTGCAGGTGATCTCTGAGCTGCAGGTGATCTGCTCTGGCTCCTGGCTAAGATGACCACGAACTTGTCAAGGGATAGGAGACTGGGCTAGTCAGCAGCTAGGTGCTACAGGAGAGATACATGCACATCTGGGCAGGGATGAAAGATGGTCAGATCCTGTGGGAGAATCCTGACCCTAGCTACACTGTATTGACTTAGGTGCTGCTCCTGTCCTATGTGCAAGCCCACTGTGACAAAGTCAGGCTGGACAGCTGTAAGAAGTGAGGGAAGGCAGATATTAGCCCTAGGATGATAAAGGCCCTTTTCTCCATAAGCTGGAAAGGGACTACATCTCAGGTCAGCTAGACACCGGAGTCCAATTAAGGGCTGTCTGAGACGACTCTCTCAGTGGAGGAGGAGGTTTTTAAGAGAAGGATAGACAAGCTGTTGCAGGGATACTGGCAGCAGGGAGAAGGACTGCTCAAGGGTGGATAATTGCTCTTCTCCCTACAGGGCAAGCTACACAATAGATTGCCCTTTTTAGGGGGAAGGACTGGCACCCCAGGCCTTGGAGTGGGCGGTAGAGACAGGTTTTGTGTTGGAATTGATTTTTGTCTTTTGTCTTTGATGGAGGGGCTCTTCTTGGACCTGCCCAGAGGCCTGCCTGGAAAATAGTGGGGAAATAGCCCACCCCAAGTGGGAGAATAAACACTGGTCAGAGTGGGCTGACTTAGTTCAGGCCCCCATTGCCACAGGGGAAGCACTGAGACCACGGAGGTGGAGGAGGCGTCTTGCCACAATACTACATGCAAGAACTTGCTTCTTAAATAGCCTGTTGTGAACAGTGCACTGCAATCATGCAAAATACCAACAAGCTTGAAAACACCCCTTCTGTTACCAGTGTGCAGATCCCATGTTTTCAGAGTCCCTTGTTAAGTATGCATATGCATGAAGGATGTCTCTAGGTGATGCAACTGTGCAGAAGTAATAGTCTCTCCAGTCAGTGTGGTGTAGTTAGACACCTGCTGCTAATGGAGTGTAGTGCAGACAGGGAAGTGAATTGAGAAACCGAGAAAGGGGGATGGTCACTTAGTGAGCCAAAAGCAGAGCAGGAAATAGAAATAAAGATTCAGATCATGAATTAAAACTTTTCTTCTGTATTGAGGTAAACTCACCCCCATTGCAGAAATGTTAAGTGACGACGACAATCTTACCTGTGCTGGATGCAAAAATGAAAATTTATTGCTCCATAGAATTCTATTTAATAGAAAAAAAAAATGGAGAAGGATGCAAAGTAAGGGCAAAAGGGGATGAACTTGGAGGTTTGTTGGGTTGGGTTTTCTCCCTGTTTTGTACAAATGTTTTGAGGGACTCAAATGCAAAGAGGGTAGTGGCTCACTTAGTTGGGCTGTGAAGGGCACACCCTGCTTGGAAGAAGGCATGGGAATGGGAGGTGAGGCTGGCACTAATGATAGCATAGAAATTGGAAGAAGTTCTGCAATAAGACGATCGGGTTCAAGAAGCATAGTTGGGTTGTATTTTTTGTTGCATATGGATTATCAATCTCCACCATGGGCCATATCTTAATGGTGACTCATGGATACTGCTCCTTATTTATGACTCTACACACCTTTTCCATTTGGAACGGCCTACATGAAAAATATTGTTCAGCTAGTGCACTTCTACCTCTTTCCATGCAATTCAGATAAGAACAAACACAGAGTTGCCACCAGCAAATGCTCTACAATTTCAGGTCCTTGATGTAGGAGTCAAGAAGATTAAATTAGGAGTAAGAAATGGGTGATGAGACCTGCATGGTAAGGATAACATTGGCAGCCACACTTGAGATGGATTGGAGGTGCCCGGTTGGGGTATTGAGGAGGCCAGAGAGTTGGTGACTGCAATAATCAAGATGGATGGTAAGGACATGGACAAATACAAGTCCTCAGTCGCAAGGTACATGAGTAGATAATCCGTGGCAGAAGCAGTCGGAGGATTTGGGCACTGCCTTGATAAGTGGAATAAGGACTTAGATTTTCAGCTACAACACTATGCATTGAGGAGAATGGCTGTAACAAATGTTACTAAGGGGGAATTAGGTAGGCTTAAGAGCTTGGCCTTGGTCATTGAGTTAGACATCCAGGAAGAAACTTGGAAGAGGAGATGAGGTGAGGAGCTACAGAGGGGGACAGGTTAAAAGGAAAGGAATAGGTTGGAGTGGGGTATACACATAATATTGACTCCATGTGAGTGGATGAGGATTTCCAAAGAGTGTACAGAGACCATAAGGATCATGCTGGGTTAGACCAATTGTTCATCAAGCCCAGTATCTTGTCTTCTGATGGTGACCAAGGCCAGGTGCTTCAGAGGGAATGAACAGAACAGGCAGTCAGGTGATCCATCCAGAAGCTGAGAGTGGATGATGGGTGGTCAGAGGCTAGGGACACCCTGAGCATGGGTTGCATCCCTGACCATCTTGGCTAATAGCCGTTGATGGACTTATCCTCCATGAACTTATCTAATTCTTCTTGATCCCTGTTAGTTTTGGCCTTGACAACATCCCCTAGTAACAAGTTCCACAGGTTGACTCTGTGATGTGTGAAGTAGTACTTCCTCATCAATATATAATTGTGGGTTTCCTTGTTGGGAGGGGCTGCCCAGGCAGCATACTGGGGCCTCCCTGCTAGGTAGGGGGACAGGAGGGTGGCCCGTTGCTTCGGGGCCCATCCAGCCCTGAGGCGACATGCTCCAATGTCCTCCAGAAAGCCTCAGGATTGTCTCCAAGGCCTATTTTTGTGAGGCCCAATGGCATGATGGGGGTTATTGGGGCCATGGCCTCTCTGGGGGTGAGGTCAGGGTGCCCAGCTGTTGGCAGTCCTGGTGCTGTTGGTCCTGGTGCTGGGTCTTGGCCCTCAACTTCATCAGCTTTTCCAGCTCCATGCAGATGCTTGGGTTGTTGGCAGGCTAGGAACCCGGGCTGATCCCTCTGGATCAGGGGGGGTCTATGCTGCCTGCGTTCTCCACCACATGGAGTTGGGACATCCCTCCCTGTCCGTCTGGGGGCAAGGCAATATGCTCTCACTACAGTGCTCTTGTGTGCATGGAAGGTTGAAGGGGAATTGGTGTTGGGAGGATGGGTCCTGACCCTTGCTGCAGGTGACTAAGTAGTCTAGGGCCTCGGGCGGGGCAGTGGGGAAGCAGTCTATTGCCTTTTGAGTCTTCACAGGCCATGGTGAGGCAACCACCCTGAAGTACCTGGGTCTCTGGGTTGTCAGTCTCCCAGGGATATATGGCAAGGGGTAGCCCCCACAGGCCCTAAGATCACAGGCAGCGGGCAGCTCCTCTGGGGCCCAGGCAATGGGAAGCTCTTAAGCACTGCAGTGGTCAGGCTGGGACCCCAGTACCTGGGGAGAGATGTCCTCCTCCTCCGGCAGCTGCTTTGCTTCTGGTGGGCAGGCAGAGTTGTCCTGGCTTTGCCCACCAGGGGTTGGGCCATCTCTCCCTGAGAGGCCACACCCCCTCATTAAAGGAGTATATATTTAATTTGAGCCTCAATTATGGTGTTTTTAAAGTTTCCATGAAGCTTGGAGGCATTTCACTTTTGTGACTTCATTTTAATTTGTTTTTAACTAGCTCCTTTTTGTTTGTGTGCCCTTTCTGAAGTTAATTGCTACTGTGGTGGGCTTCTTTAATAGTCTCCCCCTGCAAGGATGTCAAATTTAATTATATTATGGTTGCAATTACTGAGTGGTTCGGCTATATTCACCTCTTGGACCAGATCCTGTGCTCTACTTAGGAGTAAATCAAGAATTCTCTCCCCTTGTGGTTTCCAGGACTAGCTGCTCCAAGCAGCAGTCATTCATGGTGTCTAGACCATCATGGGACTCCCATGGAGAAACGTGGGGGCTGAACTACCAAGGAAAACATGACTAAGCTACTGGAGTGGTCAAATTAGGAGTGCTAAGGGAGGAAAGGATTCTGTGGGAGAGCAATCAACAGTACAGAAAACAGCAGAGGTCATGGACCACAAGGATGGAGGGGAGGCATTTAAGAGGCAGTAGTCACTGTTAAAGGATGTGGAAGTGGCTGTGAAAGTTTGAGGTCACGTGGAGGTGGGACCATAGCAGGAACAATTGGAGTGAGATGCAGGCTTTTATTTCTATTGGCACTTACATGAGTAACTTAAATTCAAGCTTTGGTTGCTTTCATGCCAAGAAAAGTCTTGGAGATGGGTCAGGAAGTGACATCGTGGTGGGAGCAGTTGTGGAGGAACAGAGGGCAAATTAAAAGGAGACGAAGATAGAGGCTCAAGACAAGGGAGTTGGGATGGCTAAAGGCAAAGGTTTGTTGGTTTTTTTCTGCCCCCCTCCTCTTGGGGCTGTGGGATTCTGCAGTATGCTTGTGCTGTGATGGGAAAGAGCCAGTTTTCTTGCCTCTCTAGTAGGAAGTGGTGTTTCTCCAGTGCCTCCCACTAGGTGCAGATGGTTCAGTGAAGGGCTGGTACTAAATCACTCTTGAAAGGTGCATGCTTCCATGCAAAACCATATTAGTGGCTAACAGAGCCCTTAGGCCTCATCTACACCTAAAACTTAAGTTGATGCAGTTATGTCACTGAGGGGGTGTGGGAAGTCTCATCCAGAGAGACAAACTTAAACCAGTCTAAGCTCTGGTATAGACACTGCGAGGCTGACTAAATTCTTCAGTCAACCTAGCTACTGCCTCTAATGGGGGTGGATTAAATACAGCAATGGAAAAACCTCTTCTGTCTCCGTAGCAAGTGTCTACACTGGTGCTACAGAGGCATATGCTTCAGCAGCACAGCAATAGCTCTGCGTTGTAGACAAGCCCTTAGTATAGGCATTGCCCTTCTGCAATCTGTATTTAATCCCTCATAGCTTGGTGGGACCTGAGTTGTTTTTTGCATTTGATATAGTGCCCTTCATCCAATCTTAGCAGGGTGGAGGGATCCTTGACATCCTGCCTGTTTCTTAAATGAGTAGCTTGAAGCCTGCAGTTGGGCTCTTGGCAGAATACTCTAAGACCCCTGAAACGTTGAATCCACTACATATTCTTTGCTGGACAATGTTTCCTCTCCATTAATTTGCATTGCCAACCTTTGGCTGGGCTACTTCCCACCTTTCATCATGGTGGGATTCAGTGCAACTTGTACTGTGTCCTCTGAAAGTGCAGCAACTTGAAGTTAGCTTCCCAGAGAGAACCAGTTGTCTGCATCATCCTACTGGGCTCCCTCAAAGGGAAAGCCCAAGTCATCTTTCCAGTTGGGTGTCTGTCTGAGGAAGGACACAGCTACTCTGCCTGACAGAAGAGAAAAACCATCCCATTAGGTAAATGAAATGGAATGGGCATGATGACCAGATGGTTGGGACCAGGGTGTGTGTTCTTTGCTTTGGATTAACTCATTACCACTGAGTTATTGAGGATTTAAACCAGTCTGAGGTCAGGTTGACCCTTAAAACAATACCTCTGAAACACTGTCAACTCAAATACAGCAGGGGGAGATGAGTCAGATCTGGTTCTTGGGCAGTGCTTTCCCTCAAGATTCACAGAAAACTCTGGAAACAACACAGAGCTCTCGGGCAATGTGCACTCTGTAGCTTTTCCAGAGAAACTCAATGTGCGTTGTCTGCTTTAATTGTCAGTCTTCAGGGGGTGTGGGGCAGAAGGGGACTGAGGAGAGCAGCCTTAATCTTGTTTTCATTGTCCAGAACAGATGAATAGAACACCTACTGAACTTGATGATAGGTTCTGTATTACTAGGTGTACTGGGGTTTGCACCCACACAGGCTCCAAAAGGGTTACTGTGGGCCAATTAATACAACAGATTGCACCTGGAGGGACAGCCCAACTTCACTGAAGATGAGGCACAGATGAGGAGGAGCTGCGAGAGGCATATAAAGGAAGGACATCTAGTCCAACTCCCTGCTCACACAGGAGCAATCCCAACTAAATCAAACATGGACTGTAGCACACCTCCCAGACTAGATACAATGGAGAGTTGTTAACCTGCATGACTGTGCTTTGGATGGAGGTTGGCTGGAGCTGGGAGAAGCTGCTTTTTCCAGTTTGTCTGCAGGGACTTGGTGAAATAAAGAGTAGAAAAACACTAGCAGCAGGACAAAAGAATCAGCTGTCGGGGGGACTCAGAGCGGTGGCATATAAACCTGAAGCTCACAGACTGGGACAGAAGAGGAAAGACACGTAGGCTCTTGGTGTGTTTGTCTGTCCTGTTGAACTGCAGATCAGTGAAGGTCAAAGAAAGTTAGGTGACCTGGAAAGACTCCATTTTTCTGAGGAGAAGCAAAGAGCTACAGAGGAAGGATCCTAGCCGATCCAGAGGGCTTTACAAAAGCCCCCCTGACCCCTTGAGTGGTGAGGAACCTGAGGCAGGGAAAGGTGCATAGGCTGTATTTCTCCTGCAAGGGAATAAAGAGGAAAAGTTGCCGTGAGTTTGTTGGCTTTTGTTGTCACACACCCCTCAAGAGGTCATGTGTAACCCAGAAGGTTCATGCTATTGGTGGGATTCTGGGGAATATGCAAGAGCTGCTGGGGAGGCTCAGGGGAGGCAGCACAAGTTTCAGGGCCTAGGAACCTGGAGTGGGGGATTCCTGCTGCCAAGAGTGGCATCAGATAGGAGGTCTGGCCCAGGAGTGTATGTCTGTGGCAGGGACTGTGCCAAAGCTCAGCCTAACTCCAGCGAGCGAAGAGCTCTTGGGATTCGATGGTTGGTCTGAGCTGCCAATAGGGAGATCGCCTAGATCTGTGAAAAGCCATAACCATAGGAGGCGCCTCTGAGGCATTGCAATATGTGCCATTGGAGGATGACGTAGCTGTCTCTTTAAATGCAGAAGTTCCTGGGTTGCTGAATTTCTGGCCAGCATCAAAACTGCACCCAAACAATCGAAATGTTAAGATCCATTAATGCCAAATCCATGAACAAATTAATTTATTGCACTAAGCTACTTAGTGGGCCCATCTGGTAACTGGCAATTCATGGCTTAGGCCATCTGCCACTAGCTGGCAGGGCTTGGGACAGATACCTAGTGCAGCCAGGAGCATAGCTTTGTTTTACATTTTTCTCCAATTTATAGAATTCAGAGCAGCAGAACTCAGTCCCTGCTGCATCTTAGCAATGGGTCACTGGAATAAAGCAGACTTCTCACTAACCCTTATAGTCATTGGGTTGGAGTTAAATGTACCTGCTGCTATGACTCAGCAGTAGCTGTTCAAACAGCTGACAGCACAATGGCTTATAAGGGCCCTACATCTGTATGCAGTGTTGGACTCTTCCCCTGGTGTAACAAGGACATGTAGAGGGCGTTTAGTTCTAAAGCTGCATTTTTTTTTTTCACTTGGAGGGTGGTGAAGCACTGGAATGGGTTACCTAGAGAGGTAACCATCTTTAGAGGGGTTTTTAAGGTGTGGCTTGACAAAGCCCTGGCTGGGATGATTTAGTTGGGGTTAGTCCTGTTTTGAGCAGGGGGTTGGACTAGATGACCTCCTGAGGTCCCTTCCAACCCTAACCTTCTATGGGCTCAGTGCTGCAATGTACAGAGTGACCTTTACTTCCCCCTGAAATAATAAGGATTTAAGGTGGTTCTGCAACTTGTGTGACTGGGCTCTGGTGTAAGCATAGTGGAAGTCTGTTGAGATGAACTGGAGGTGGGACCCAAAGCAAAATCCCAGATTCAAACACCTCATGGGTGGGTAAAATTAAGGTCTGGATCTGAATTTTCCAGTTGTGGCCCATCTCTAGTAAAAGTTAAAACCCCAGATCAATGAGACTTTATTGGCATCACAAACTGAAAAAGGGCTGCTGAAGTTTGAGTCATTGCATCAGGTACTTGTCAAGGCAAGTACGGTCAACCCGGAATAGGACTGTACCTGATGTCTGGAGTCCAATCCCTTGTTTTGTCATTGCTGTCCATTCCTGATCAGATAAGTAGGCGTTACATTGCAGAGTATAATCTCGGTCTCCTAGGGCTGGGTACAATTTTTCCTCACTATTTGATCTGGTTGAAAACTTGGTCTTCCTTGCATTTTTTTTTCAGATCAATGATACTACATGAATGAAGTGCATCTCATGTCACACCTGATGCACAGTTTCTTCTCTGTGGGTTCAGATTGTGCTGTTTACCTCCCCGTTTCACCTCTGGTTTATGGTTGCTGATTGTGTAATTGAGTATCTGCTCTAGTTCTGCATGCTTCATTGTGGTAGCTGGCTAAAGTGATGGTTAGATGCGGGGATCTGTAGCCATCTAGCTTGTTTATGCTTATTCCACATGAATTGTATATTGATGCTCTTAGAGACTAGTCAAGTATTTTGAGCACCTCTACGGTTTTGGTCTGGTGGTTTGCTCCGTTGTTCCCTATTTAAATAGATTGCATTGTGTCAATCGAAGCTTTAGCTGTTCATGTACATTCATCCTCTTTGTATAGTGAAACTCACCCCAGTGCACACAGCATGCTTGAGTGGTGCATAGTACCATATATGGGTGCCCTCAAGTCTCCTAAGGTAGGTGTTCCATTTCTCTGATCATCCTAGTAGCCCTTCTATGCACCTGGTCAAGTCTGAATTCCTCTCTTAAAAATGGGAGACTAGAATTGCACACAGTAATCCAGATGAGATCTCACCGGTGCCCCACGTAATTGTAGTAATGCTTCCCTATCTCTACTGGAAACAACCTAATCAACTGCATTCTTTTTCATAGTCCATGTCACATTGGTAGTTGGGGGTTGATCTGTGATAGGCTTAGGTGTATTAGTCATTCTCCTTCTGTCAATTCCAACTGATCTGTCCCCAGCATATAGCAAACATTCTTGTTAATCCCTAAGGGCATGACCTTGCACTTTGCTCTATTAAAGTTCATCTCGTTTTTATTACTCCAGATTTCAAGGTCATCCAGATCTTGTATGGTATGTCTGTCCTCCTCCATATTGGCAATACCTGCCAATTTTGCGTCATACGCAAATAACATTAGCACACTCCCTCTCTTTGTGACAATCATTAATGAGAATGTTAAATCACTTGATCCCAGATGGACCCCTGAGGAAACTCCACTTGTAACTTCCCAGCAGCCTGACAGTTCATCTTTCAGTATCATGTGTTGTAGTCTCCCTTTTAACCAGTTCCTTACCCCTTTTCAATTCTTGTATTAATCCCCATCTTCAGTTTAAGTAATTTCCCATGTGGAACAGTATCAAATGCCTTAGTAAAATCTAGCTAGATTAGATCTACACCAGTTTTATAGACAAAGGAAATGCGGATCTCAAAGGAAGATCAGATCGGTCTGGCATTATCTCCCTTTTGTGAAACTATGTATTTTACCTTAATTACTATTTACCTCTGTTGTTAATTATTCTCTTTCAAAATTTGTTAAAGACCTTACATGCAACTGAGGTCAAACTAAGAGGTCTGGAGTTGCCCACATCACTGTTTTCCTTTCTTAAATATAGGTACTATATTAGCAATTCTCTAGTCATAGGGTATGACCCCCAAGTTTACAGATTGATTAAAAAATCCTTGCTATTGGGCTTCCAATTTCATGTGCCACTTCCTTTAATATTCTTGATGGAGATTATCTGGGCCCCCTGATTTGGTCCTATTAAGCTGTTTGCATTTGGCTTCCACCTTGGATATGGTTACTTCTATTTCTGTATTCTTGTTTCCATTAGCCACTCTATTACACTTATTAAAAACTGAGGCCAAGTATTCATTTAAGTGTTGGGCCCATACCTAGGTTATCTTTAATCTCCACCCTATCCTCAGTGTTTAGCAGTCCCACTTTTTTGTTTTTGTTTTATATGACTAAAGAATTTTTTACTATTGGTTTTAATTTCCTTTGAAGGTCCGATGTTGTGTGGCTTTGGGCAGTTTTCACTTTTTCCTACCCTCTGATCTCCAAGAGGTGACTTTCCTTGGCTTCCCATTCCTTCAATTTCGTGTAGGCTCTGTTTTCTCTTAACCTGTTTGAGATGCTTGTTCGTTCAGTTCAGTCTGCAAGTCTTTCATAGGAGTTTTTTCCCCTTGCTTGGGATGCAGACTTCAGATAGTTTTTGCAACTTTGACTTAAGCTAACTTCAAGCCTTCTCTGTATTTGGATCCTTGAGTTCTTCAGGCCAGTCCCCTTCCCTAGTTAATTCCCTTAATTTTTTTTTAAAGCTTGCCCTCTTGAAATCTAGGATCCTAGTTACAGACCTATTTTTGTTTATGCTTCCATTTAGTTTACATTAATTGATGATTACTCAAACCAAGGGTGTACTCTATAATTGGTTCCTCTATGAGATCATTGCTACTTAACCATACTAAATCTAAAATGGCATCACCATTTGGTGGTCCTCTAGATTTGGCTGTTCTGGCCCTTGGGGGAAACTAGACTACCTATGAAAAGCATAGGCCTAGGAGAACTGGGCTCTGTTGGCACTGAGATCTGAGTCTAGATCATCTCTATTTTCCCACTTAAATTTGAAAAAAAAAATTGCTTTACCAGAGGGCTGTTAGACTGAATATCATAATTCCTGTTTGAAACTATTTTAGAGAAAACCTTTTAAAAAAACCCTTTCCTTGGCTGATTGTATATGTAGAATACAAAACATAGTCAAAATAAGCCTCAATGTGATTAGAGGATAAAACTCTGATCACAAATAAGGAACCAGAGTGAATAATCCTGAAGTTCCCTTTTCAAAATAAATGCCTGTGAAATATAAAATTGGAAGTTAACTAGTGATTTGGCTCAATTTCAGAAAATTTACTCAAGTTCATACTTTTAGGGGAGGTTTCAGGAGTCAGATTTCTGAAAAACAGAAGTCGTGGCATTACAATGGGAGTTACATCTTGAACCTTCAGCTGCACCAATGGCAACTACTGAATAAATCTGAAAGGCCTCATTTTAATGTTAGATTTTACCCTGGGGTTACTCTATTGATTTCCCCCCCCCCCTTTTTTTTTCCCCCTCGCCAGTTACTCCTGATTTTTACTTGAGCAAGATCAGAATTCAGAATCCATCTTGTAAGAGTTCTCAAGATTGACAAGGCAGACCACAACCAAAAACTTTCTCTTCAATATGAGACTTGAAGTAGTCCAGATTGTGGGACAGAGGTATTAGAGTTGAAATCTGTGACTCCATTTTTTTCCCATAAATTTTCCCAGTTACTGTGAATAAATTAGTCTTTAGGAGTGGATTATTAATTGAATTCCCTACCAGGCTTTACTTTCAGGATGTGAAGGACCATGAGCAAGGACTATCTGCAGGGGTCCTTATGGCCTAATGTAATGAAAAACTACCTCTCTGGAGAAGAGAATTTCATTTTTCTCCACTGTCTTGCTCAGTCATGATGAGTGCAGTAATGTTAATAATGAGGAGACTCCTACCCCCAGACAAGGTCATATATGTTTTATTTGAGCAGCTATAAAAAGAAATGTGCAATATAGCTAGTCACAGGAGACTTACTAAATGCAAGTTAGCTCAGTATAATCCAAAGAACATATCTTCATGTGCTCTTCTAAGAAGCCAGGTTATCAAAAACATAAGTCTAGGCAGCTGTTTCCATGGTAGCAGATCAGATGAGCCAAAGACACAATCCTCTTAAATTCTATCATGGGGGTATGGCTCCCATTACTGGAACATCTGAGCATCTTGAAAACTAATGTAGTTAACTGGCTCCCAAGGTGAGGAGGATATCCCTAATTTACAGCTGGGAAACTAAGGAACTGGGACTAGGTGATAGGGCAACAGTCACACACAAAGCTGATGACTGCTGAAAGTTAGAGCTAGGTCTTCAGAATCCCACTCTGGTGCCTTGTACAATAGACATGGCTTCTTTCCATAAGCCACCAAACACGATTGGATAACCATTTCCTTTCACTACTAATCTACCAGATTTGAATTAGTCAGATGAGCCTAACTCTTTTGCCCCATTACCAGTTCCTTGAGCCAGCATAAGCTCACCTGATTACTGTGAATGACCTTCCTGATACTTTCTTTGGTAATAAAAGAATGGACTGGTTTCATGGTAACCCCGCTGGAAACCATCTTAACACCTCTGCTTTAGACCAGGACAGAAACACACAAGCGCCTCCAAATCTGAACAGCAGGTGTTTGCATCTCCTGACACCACCCGCACCCTGTGGAAGAGCAAAGCCAACATCTGTAACCAAGATAATAAGGTCTTTCTCATGGTCTTCCAGTGTGTAGATCTCAGCAGCCATGTACTCTGGTAAGAGTATGTAAATTGAAAGCAATATCTGTGAGCCTGAGGACATGGGGAATGGGTTGCCTTTATCATTATATTGGTTCCCCCATTACTTTGTTCATTCTATGGTGTTTTCTCATGTAGCATATATTGTACACGAGCTTTGCCACAGAGAATCCTATACAATGTCAATCATTCTGTATGTGAAATTGACCTTACCAGAACACTTTCAATGGTACTTTCTGTTGCTCTATGTCAGTGTTTCTCAATTAAATTTGGCCACGGAACCCTTTTGAACTCAATAAATAATTGCGGAACCCCCCAAACTCTTAGCAGTCTTCAAATGTTGAAATAAGCAAAGGTCAGCATTTCTCACTTAAATTACACTTACTTACACTGGATACCCTCCGCCGGAAAATCCGAGACATCTTCCCTTTTTCAGCAGCATGGAGAGCAGTGCTCTCAGCGGTGTGGAACCCTAACAGTGTTCCCGCGGAACACCAATTGAGAAACACTGCTCTATGTAATGGGGTGTCTACCCTACACAGGTGCACAAAGGTTTTAACAGGTGTCTGAGAGCTCAGTTAGCCCACGTTCCTGTGCCAGGTTGACTTGCTATCAGACCCAGCTGGGGAGGAAGTGGAAGCTAGAGGAGAAGTCCAGGAGAGGGACCCAAGACAGAAGTAGGAGAGAAGTGGTGGTGGGTTCCTGCTGTTTGAGAAGAACCTGGGGGGAGGCAGAGGGAGGGCCACAAGGTTAGCATTAATCCCTGGGGAGGGCTTGGAAAGGAAGCACAGCATGAAAGGGTTGGTGTTCTGGCAGAGACAGAAGGAGCTGGGAGGATGTAGAGAGAAGCCAGAGGCCTGAGGACCAAAGGAGAGGCTGTGTTAAGCACAAACTACAGAAAAGTGTCACAAAGGGCTTGGAGGCAGGAAGTGGCCCACAGAAGCAGCATTGCAACTGGAGGAGCAGATCTAGCTGCTAATACTAGGTCCCTGAGTCAGAACCAGAGGAGAAGGTGGGCCTGTGTTCCCGGTCTACCCCCAAGGAAGCAGGCAAGAAAACTAAAGTCACAGCCTTGATTCATGAAAAGCAGGAAGTATCCCATATTGAAGAGCAGGATCCTTGCTATAGGTGAAAGGTGCCTTTAAAAGAACTCATTATAAAAACAATGTAATTTCCTCCTGCTTAGTCTATTTCAGATTTGGGGGACGATCTTGGTCTGTTTCGCTATCCTGTAGAGTTCTTGCTGGTACAATTATCATGCAATATTTCAAGGAATTTATAGTGAAATTTCATGTGGTGTTTTTTTTTTCTTCCCTTCAATCAGCCTTCAGTTCTGTGTCTTGCCCTCTTGTTTCTTTCATGCAGAGAGCAACAAAATGCCAACTGAGGAATCTGGGCAGTCAGCAGTAGAGAGGATAAAATGATGTTAAAACTCTGTTTTCAGCTGTCAGAATCCCAAGAGGTGTATTGAGTGAATAACTTCTGGAACTCACTGCCACAAGATATTTAGATCAGGAGCTTGGTAGGAATTACACATAGCTATGAATGGACACATAGGGGTGGGAGGGGGAGGAGAAGCAGAGCATGTTTTCTCGTAGACCAGCTGTTTCCATAACATAGCTCATCACCTGCCTAGCAATTACATGAGCAGTGTTCTGTAGTAACCTGTGACTATTTGGGGAATCTGTCCATGCAACTGACTATTTTTGGATGGTGTTATGAAATTGTTTCTATAGGGAACACCTTGATGTGACGTGGAATTTACTACTTGCTGACAGGGAATGCAACATGTACCTACGAGGCTAGGGACAATGGAGAATTGTTCATCTTAATGACAATGCTCTGGAGAGAACAATGGGGATGCTAAAGTTGTGACATAAGTGGGGAAACTATTTTGACCTAGTTTCTTTGCAGAGAGTGGAGTAGAATGTCCTGTTGGAGAATTTTCCAGGCCAGTGAGAAAGCAGGTCTTTTTTAAAAAAAAAAAAAAAAAAAAAAGACTCAATGGGGGAGAAGCTTTTGGAGGGGCAGGAGAGGGGAAGAGAGATGAACGGGAGTTTATTCCAGGGCTCAAGTTGGTCCCTATTGATCTCTGAATCATTGTAAATGACATTTCACAGAAAAGTTACACTTGTCAATGTTCTTGCGTTGCTTATTACAAATGCCTTGAGCAGAAGTGAACGCCAAAGCCACTGCTTGCTTGCTTCCCCCCTGCAACTCCTAGCTTTGTGCACACTTGAAGTGGTGGTGGATACAGAGTTCCTAACTCTGACTTCTAGTCTTCATATCTTTATGGTGGCAGAAGAAACTCTGACGTCCTAGGGCCTGCACTCATGTTTCCACAGGTCAGTGAAGGAGAGAGTGACTATATATACTAGATACAAGGTATAAAAGCAGTTTTAGGGAAGTCTTCTCTGTGGTTTTGCCTTAGATGTATTAGCATTCTGCACTAGACGGGCTCTGCATGGGTGTGACAGATGATATGAGGGACAAGGTACTCTGGAGCGCCCCTGGTACAGATCAGCAGCCTGAATGGGCCTGTCCCCAATCCACCATGGCTCTTAGTGCTAGGTCCAGCACAAGTTAACTGGCCCAGAGCCCTAGCTGGCTAAAGGACTGGGAGGATATCCCACCCTAGACTTGATGCTGCCAGTCCCTCTCCCCACTGGAGGAAGGGGATACTGTTCCAGAACAGGAGCTCAGCGCTGCCCATATGGGAACAGGGGACTAGCTGTAGGACACCTGATTGGCACAGAGCCAGTCAGCTGGCAGAGGGGCAGGGCTGGAGAGACCTGACGGTGTGCTATCAAAGCAGGCGCAGACAGATCCTGAACTCGGGGATTAGCTCAGCAAGCTGGCCAGGGGTATGGTGGCAGCCATGAGTAATGGGGAAGGTGGTGGCATGGGAAAGAAGAGGAAAGGAATTTCCAGGCTCAAATCCCAGGCTTTTTCTGTTTTTTTTGTCTCGTGTTTTCAACATTTACCCACTTCCCGTCACTGGATCTCTTCGGAATGAACTTTGTAGCTGCTATGTAAGCATTTCTCCAATATCTAACTGCTTAAACAATGAACTTGTAAACTCTGAGCAGTCAGGTGACTTGCAAAAATAAGAAGCCTGCAGTTTTGCTGGAAGGCCTCCCTTATATGTAGATGGCACAAGAAAATGATAGTACCCATGATTAATGGTACTGGGATATACATCAGGTGGCTCTAGGGCTAAGGTTAATTTACAATTGAAAATAGTTATTTAATGATGTCAAGCTCATGCTGCTTGATGAAAGCAGAAACCCATGTATCCAACTAAGAGCCGGAACCTGGTGAGTTCTTGCAGGGATGGGGAATGGGCAAGAGCCCCACTTGTGGGCCCTGCATAAGGCCAGTGCTGGTCCTTGCCCTCAGAGCGGGAAGGTGGCTTTGCTCTGGCTACAGGGATGCACATTGTCCTCTGTCTGTGGAAGCTCATGGACTGGGCTGGGGCAGTCTGGGGAAGCAGGCTAAGTAGCAGTGTGGACTGGTGCTCTTTCTCATGCCAGGAAGTTCAGGGAGGGACTATGATACACTCCCTCCCCAAGCTTTCCCAGGGCCCGGTGGGGAAACCTAGCTACACTAAATTGAAAGCTCAAGCATCTTCAGCTCTGAAGTATTCAGTGACCCTTTAGAGTTTCATTACCACAGACACAAATGAGTAACAAAAAACATATGAGATCCCAGACTAACAACTTGTGCGGACATAAAGGGCTTGATTCTCCACTGTCCTACATGTGGCGCAGTTATATTTTTCCCTGTGCACATGGGGTGTAGAACATGATCTAATCGGAACAGTTATGAAAACTTAATTCCACCTCCACAGTGCTTGTGGCAACCCAGCTCTGGGTATTGATACCATGTTCATCAACGCAGCATTTCAGTGCCTTACAAATTACGTGAATCCAAAGAGAAACTTAAATTCAATCCTTCCCCCTCCACCAGTCTACCTGTGAAAGAAATGGCGCAAGGAGGATTGTTTAAGCCATTAAGTGAGCGAGAGCAGTGTTTGTGGGAAAGCTGTGGTGAGGACAGACCTTGCCACTTGTCCTGAAAGCACTAAGGTCTGGGCTCTTCTCTTGTTGAAGGAGTTTCTCGGCTGTGGAGCAGCCACTAGGAAGTTCAGGCTCTTGTTTCTAGTTAGACAGCAGTCCTGTTGGAGAGCTCCACAACTGAAAATAACAGCAAAGCTGTCAGTGTAGTCAGTCAGTTGGATAACTGTCTCCAATGAAGATCCTGGCAGAAACTTAAGATTTAAAACTTGGTACTCAGTGGGTGGCTAGAACATCACATGGTCTATTGAGAGGGGCATAATTTACTATCTAGCTCAAAACAACAAGTCTTGGGTACCCAGTATCTGTTGGGAGCCACTAGGATGCACACTACTTGGACAAAGAAATTAGGAAGCATGGGGTAGACAATTGGCAGGTTCCTCTAAATATTTCTCTGATCCCACCATAACTGCCTCGCATTGGCCTGCCTTCAGTCATGTGCTGATCCCATTTGGACATTGCAACAGCTGCAGAACATTTGCACTTGGTGTGAAGATGTACACTGGGTGTTACCCATGTGCTAATGGCATTTGTACCACTTCTTGCCTTAATTTCCCACAGTGCTCTAACAGGTGATACAGACAATCTTCTCTGATGCTTGGCTGGGGTGTTTGCTCACATACTCAGGTTAGATTGACAGGGACCTTGGGATTTTATCTTCTGCAGCATGGAGCATGGGTCACTTGCTGGGATCATATGTTATATCTCACCAAATTAGTTCCTTTTCATTGCAGGGGCTTTGAGCACTGGTGCACCTTGGTCCCTTTTGTTCTGTCTGTGGCACACAATCCAGTCTCCAAGGAGCTATAATGTACTCTTACCCAGGTGATTGGGCCCAGTGCAGGGGTAACTGGGTGGTGGTGTTCGTGGCCAGGGATGTGCAGGAGGGAAGACTAGATCTGGTAGCCCCTTCTGGTCTTAAAATCGAGTTTTGCTCCATATGACTTAGCCTAAAACACGCACATGGTACTGCTAATAAGATGTATGTTCTCCTCAGTTGCACATTTTCAGGAGTGCAGATAAATTTAAATTATGCCTACAAAGAGGGAGTGTGGCTCTGTGTGCTATTACACAATGGAACTGAAGATCCACTGTATACACCTAAGATGTGTACAGAAAATGGGGGTGTGACCAGAGAACGGGAAGTGGACAACCACCATTGACCAAGTCTTCCTCAAAGTTTTGTCTTCAATGGAAGAGGATGCTGCCTGAGATGCAAGGTCAGTTGTTCAGTAATACAAGGGAGAAGGCACGTGTTTAGTTCTCCACAATCAAAACCAGGAGTGGTTTAAGACTGAATCCCAATCTGTGAGCTGCCCAAGTTGAGGGACTTTGTTTACATTGTTTGGCTTTGGCCTATTGCTAAAAGGCGCAAAAAACAAAGGAAAAGTCACACTAAGGCTTGTCGGAATCTGATCTTAACTTTCTGTGCCACCCAAATTTGGGGTGAGGGAGCCTTCAGATAAGACTCCTGTTTAGACTTGTGTAATGAAGGTGGTAGGTAGTGGTACTGCTGCCTAGAGTTAAGGGTGTCTAACTGTTTCTGTAATCTTAAAGGATATGATCACCTACTATTTTATCCGTAGGACCCCTGCCTCATTCAATGAATGGGTAGCTGTCCCAAAGTCCTGCTTATACTTCACTTTTGATATGTAGTCCTAGGCCTTATTTGGCCACATACTATTGAAACACAGCCCTAAATGGAAAATTATGCAGAAGGAAATAAATATTTCTATGGTGCTTTCACCATACTATGGATGCCACACGAACTACTAATGAACTTCCCTTCACAAATCTTCATGACCAATTTTCACCATTTTACAGTTGGGGAACTGAGTTTAAGGATTTATCAAGTGACCATTAATTTTGCATGTCCAATTTGAGAAGCCTGCATCTACGCAAGGAGTCAAATAAAGGTTGCAGAAGAAACCTTAATTCTAGCATTTCTGGATTTTTGAGTGCTGGACTTCAACTTGACATTCTTTTTAGCTCAGTTTTCTTGATGTGATTATTTACATCTATTTTAATTTAGGGGTTTGACTTCTGGTAAATCTACCTTCCCCAAAAGGGCTTGAAATTAGTGAGGTGCTCACAATTCGGTCCAAGTCCATGCAGCAATGAACCAGTTTCCCATGTTGCTTGCATGATAGATATAGTCCTTGCTTGAAAACCACTTTCATTTTTTTTGTAAATATCCAGACTGCCTTATGACAATAGTTAAGTGAACTTTGTCAGTGTCTGCTGGGGATAGCACTAAGTCTAAGACTTCCAGTCTAATAGGCACTAAAACTAAGTTAACTATAAATATCTTGTCCAAGTGTCAGATGGTGCCCACAGTGCTAGGCAATTAAGTAAGAGCTGAAACATTCTGTAATTAGAACTAGCGCTTCTGTCTTCATTGACACTTGGAACATATAAACCACCACGATTTCTGCTTCAGTGGAAGATATTGTTGTGGCTGCTTGATTCTAACAGTAAATCTCCAGAATATTTCTGACTACAAAGTCAACATCTTAAAGGTAAATAGAGCAATAAAGCAGATGGCCTGCTTTTCAGATACACTGAGCCTCCACTGACTCATCAGGATGTAGAGGTGGTCAGACCCTCCTCTAACCTACAGGTATTTTGTGAACCCTGGTCTTGATTTTTTTTCTCAAAGAACTGAACCAATCTTTGTAGAGCAGCAGCTGACCCAAGGATTGCCATGCAAATAATTCTATTGGGCTTGGTTTTAAGACAGGATAGGAGTGACTCCACTGCTTCCCCTATTTCTTAAGGGAGACCTGTGATGTTTTCATTAGGAATAGCTGCAGAATACAATCAGTATCTTATTCCAGTGCTGAGAGAGGAGATAAATTCAGTGGAATTACGAAACAGATGCTCCTGTCAATTTAAATTAATTGAAAAGACCCAGAGCTTTTTATTAGACAGCATTACATGGGCTTGTATATGGTGGGAAGGGTCAACTTTTTTCCTCTGTAAACTTACTTTGAAACAATTCCTGGTTGCTTTAACTCCAGACACTTTTACCTTATGTTTGTGTTGTCAGAATGGCCCCTCTAACAGGTTTGAGTACTTAGATTATTATGTAATTTACTTCGTAGATTGGAAGCCCCTTTTTTTACAATAACTGTGCCTTTCTCTACCTATTGCATAACAACAAATGCACTGGCACAGAACAAATTATAGGCGGAGCTAGCAGTGCTGCCTCGAATTAAGATTGCCTGACACTTCCCATTATAAGGCTGTTTTCATTTGCTTATACCGTTCCCAAATTTCAACAGTTAGGGTTGAAATCTTCCATGCTGGGTGTCTGACTCAGGCACAATGTATTAGGAGAGCTTCAGCACAATTGGTTCAGTATGAAAAACAAGCTTAGGGAAAATCCTATATAAGTTCACTGTCAGTGAGAAGTTCAAGCGCCTTACACTTTGGAGTAGAGCTATTTAGCAGGATATTTGTACAGGTACAGGGGATGTGACTTTTTTTTGCCATGGCCTTGAAAAGGTGCCTGAGCTACAAGCCTTTGAAAAATCTTCATTTACCATGCTCAGTTAAAGACTTGCTAGAGCATGTTGGCTAAATTAGCCAAAATCTTGTCTGCCCTGGGCATGCTCTAAGCTCCGGCTGTGCAAGTTGAGAATGACACTGCATGGAGTTGCTTCTGCCCGCAGCCAGGGCTTGCTGTGGTACTGGGCAGGGAGATATTCCCAGGTGCTCAGGACTCTCCGTGCAGATGCCCCAGGTGGTGAGAAGGAGGTAGCAGCCTGATAGGAATGCCGGGGAGGTGAGAGAGTTCAATGCCCAGGCCTACTTGGTACCATGTACATTGAATCTGTCCAGTAAACCAAAAGGGCCTCTGTCTTCAGAAACCACAGGGATCAACTAAATTTGGGGGACCACAAACAGAAAAAACAGAAAGAGGAGTGATAGTCCTAGGACTACAATCAGCATTTCAGAGGGGGCCAGTGAGCCAAGACTCCCAGACAGCACCTGCTGCTGCTCAAGACTCCAGGGAGAAAATGGGTGCTGCGCAGAGGAAATCTGCTTGGAGGTGTGAATGGACGAGCTCACAACAGTGAGCCCCACAGTCATGGTGGCAAGGAACCCCACCCTCCCCCATGTAGCCCCCTCTTCCTTGATATATGGTCAACTTGGCCTATGCAGGCCTTGAGATTTGGCAGGTGCCTCAGCACAGCTTTTGCAACCCCCAATAGCGGGGGCCTTAGGTTGGGGGAGAATGAGGTCGCCATCCCTCCCATGTTTGCATGAGATGGATGAACTGCCCCTCCCAGTACTGGTGAAAGGCCTAAAGGGGAGGGGGAACGGAAACACGCCCAGTGGCCTTGTCCTAGCAGGACCCTTTTGCCCTGGTCCTGATGATGATGACCTATTGAGGGGGGTATCTAGAGATGGGGCAACAATGGTGACTGGGGAACCTCCCTCCCCAGCTCCATCAACACCTGAGAAACTTCGCTTCATGGGGACTGAGGACCTGCCATGTGGTGGTAGAAACTAAAGTGTGGTGATAGAGCAACACTGCACCCTCCTCTTCAGAACAGGGAAGGGGTTTACCATGAAGCCTGCCTTCCAGAAGGGAAGGGCAGGAACAAAGAGGGGGACAAGCAGATAGACCAAACAAACACAAGAGGGGAAGGGAGAGCATCAAACCAACTTATCCCAGGAAGGGGCATGGAAATGGAGGACAGGACTCAGAACAGGCTGGAACTGGGGAAACAACACTCCCAAGCAGGAACCCGGGCAGCAGAGGGGAGCCCCACTAGGAGGGTAGAGCAGTCACACACACCCTCTCCAGCTCCAGCAGCAATAGTGGCTGAATAGAAGCCCCACTAGGAAAAGGGCCCAGGCTGGACTGTGCTCCTGGGTTGAATCAGGTAGTGAAGCTGGTGGACTCTAGGACCCCCTGCCTTTTGTTGCAGCAGTTGGAAGGTGCCTACCTATTTTGGGTACTAGGGCAGGATTGCAGGAAGGGAAAGGAGGGTCTCATGGTTAAGTTACTTGAATGCTGTCCTGGAGAATTGGCTTCTATCCCTGCTGCTGTCAGAGTTAGTATGGGATACTGGGCAAGCTTTTCACAGCTGGTGGTTAACCATGTGTTCCTTGCTTTCTGGGTGCCAGATTTGAAAACCTGTGGCATGACTGGAAGAATTGCTGAGCACTCATTGCTGCAGCTGAAGCCAATAGGAGCTGTAACTTGAACATCTGAAGTGCTGTGTAATGCTAAGTACTCTGAAAAATCAGACACAAGGTCTTTCATGTTGGTCACCCAAGATGCATCTGACAACCTTGCTAGCTATAAAATGGGGACAATACCATCGATTCACAAGTGTTGAAGAGGAATGCCTTGAATGATATCATGAGGGCACTACAGAAACTCCCATGAGGAAACACATCTCTTATTCAGTGCAGGGTTTTGATGGCATGTAGTTCATAAAACGTGGATCACGTGATGAGGATAAAAAGAATTGACTCTCAGTAACCACTTGCTGAAATAGGGCTTCTGTGGAAAAAAATAGTATGATCATGTAATTGAAGACTGCATCATAATGCACAAGGGAGCACAAGCAGCCTTAATTCTGGGGTTCTTTGACTGTTTTGGGTGCTTGACTTTGAAGCCTCAGTATTAAGGGGCTTTGGATGCAAGATGCATGTTGGCCATTGGAGAGAAGAGAGGTTAAAATAATGCATCTAATCATAAAAATGTGGTGGATTTTATTGGATAAATGAACTATGTACCCAGCTTCATGTTTTACAGGCAGCATGTTTTATACACACACAAACAAGATACCTCTTGCAGGCAGTGGCTGAAGAAGGGATCTTTGACCTCTTATGTAATAGCTGAAAAGCTAATCTCTGACATGGCTTCCATTGAACTGAGATTGTGTTCTAGGCCATGAAGTGCTGTAAACCTACCCATAAAACCTTGAGGACACTTGTCAGGTGTATAGTAGTACTAAGCTTCAAGATCCGACATTGCAACAGTCACAAATTCTGCTGTACATTTCTATAGCACTCTCCAACCAAGGGGCTAAAAGCTCTCTGTAAGCAACAAATACCCAAAAGGCAGCACTGTTCAGTGCATAGGGCACTGAACTGGAATTCTGTGACTTTGGGTTCTGCTGCTAACCTCTGTAGCTTACTTTGCCCCTCTGCTCGTTTCTTTTGCCTTTTGTTTACTTATGCTGGGATTTTCAAATGAGCGTAACAGAGGTAGGTACCCAGCTGCCCTTCTTGCCTTTGAAAATCTTCTCCTTTGATTGTAAGCTCTTCAGTGTGAGGGCTCCTTGCTGTGTGTACCAAGTCCCTGATCTTGGCTATGACTTCTAGGAGCTACTGTGATACAGCTAATGGGGTTGGGGAAGTAATATAATCTGTATATTCTCCAAATGGGTAAACAAAGAGGGATGTCAAGAGGCTGATGTCATTTTGATCCCCTGCTTCTGTGTGAAAAGGTGGTTGTTTAAACTTGTGTGCTCACATGCACGGAGTATAGTGTTCATGCATGAAGGAAGTGTATGATCACGTATGTATGGAACTCTAAATCAGGTTGTGTAAGTAGTCTAGGGTCAAACAGTAAGTTTGCCTTGGACCACTGCCTTTTTTCATGTGCAGACACACACTTTAGCCATCAGACTTTGCCTCTTGGATGGAATGAGAAATGAAGACCATGTCTGCAGGGTGAAGGTGTTACCTGATTTCTTTATGCTATGTTGTACTCTGTTTAAGAATAGCTGGGTAAAGATTTTGATCTGAGCTGTTAGACAATGTTCAGGGTATTGTCAGGTTTTTTGTTGAGAAGGTATTGAGAGTGCCAGTTATTTCTTTGGTGCGATCCTATTGATTTATGGAGTGGGGGTAGAAAAACACTTGTGACTGGTGTAAGAGCGTAGTCTCTGTAGTGATAGCTGAACCAATGGAAGGCTCCCACTCAAGGTACTGAGCTTGACAAAGCTAAATCAGGTGGGCTGAGGGGTTTCTCTGGGACAGATTGCAAATGCAGGGCTGGGGGATTTAATTGGTTACAGCTATGGCTGAGACTGTGTCTACATAATGAAGACTGTACCAGCATAGCTATCTTGGTGTAGCTATGCTGACCTAACCCCAGGGTAGATGCAGCTATGTTGGAAGCGTTATTCTGTCATGGACTAACTTCATTCAGATATGTTTCTACACAGATGGCAAAAATCCTTCCAGAGATGTATATTACATTTACCCTATGGGGTTATGTTGGCATAGCTATAGTATGGTATAGTCTCCATTGTGTAGGCACAGCTTCAGTCACAGCTGCAACTTATCCCTCAGCCCTGCATTTGCAATCAGAGAAACCCCTTGGCCCACCTGATTTGGCTTCGTCATTCTCACTGCCTTGAGTGGTAGCTTTCTATTGCATCAACTATTGCCACAAAAAAGCATTTAATTTTCCCTTCCATTTAGCTTGAAAAGAAGGGCTTTAACCAGACCTATATTTGTCTACAGATCAGACCCACTTGATGGGTAGGTGTTAACATCTTCCAGCATAACAGAAGATGGGAGGTAAGGCTGTTTACCCTAGCACTTTTGTTGGTAAAACTTCTGGTCAGGGGTGTGAAAACAACCCCCTAAGGGACAGAAGGGCGGGTGTAGACAGTGTTAGGTCAGCAGGAGATGCTCTTCTGCCAACCTAGCTACTGCTGCTCATTGGGGGTGGTTTAATTATGCCGAAGGGAGAGTTCTCACTTGTCTGCATAGAGCAGCTGCGTGGGAGACCTTATAGCAGCGCAGCTCCAGTGGTAGAGCTGTGCTGCTGTAAGGTCTCTATCAGACCAAGGCTATGTCTCTACTAATGGTTACCTCCTTAAAAATTACTTCCCAGAACTAGTTTGGGAAATATCCCCTCATCCTGGAAACCTCCAACTCATGGCAAGTGTGGCTTTCTAGAGGGGTGCTTGTAGCCCAATGACTTGTATCGCCTAGGTGGAAGAGCAATTGGCCTCCAGGGATAGATGCTTGGCTCAGCGACTCATCTTACCTGGCAGCTAAAGAACGGGTAACATTGTGAAGAGGGACCACAGATAGACCAACTCTTCTCAAGTTTAACTTTGTAGAAATCTTTTGATTAATCCTAGTGGATGGAAACAGATGTGTCCTTTCTTTTCCTTCCCTTACCCTCCCTTCCCATTTTTTACTTCTTTTGTCTTTCTGTTCAACTTCTATTTTATTGATATTTGAGAAAAATTTCAGCAAAACTATACATTGAATGACAAGGGAGCATAATAAAGTGGAATTGTGTAGAATGTGGGCCAGGTGCTGGGAAATGCTTGTATTAGAGGGATGTTAGGGGGTCTCCTCTCCTCCCAAGAGTTTATTTCTACAGGTCGGGTATGCCAGTGTGCAAGTTGTAGCCTGAAGCTCTCTTAAAAGCCAGCTGATGAAACAATTCTTCTCTTTACAGAAAACCTGGTGCAAAATCCCAATTCTGTGCAGAAACCAAAGAAGCTAGAAACAAGGGGGGAGGTGATAAACTCTTAAAACAATATGGTCATTAAGTGTCGAAGCTCTAATGGAATATAGAAAATTGGGTTATAAATATCTACTGTAGAAGAAGAAAAGAACACTGTAATTGTGTCACAAGGTGCATTTGGAAAAAACAACTTCGGAGGAGATTTAAAAGGATGGATTGAACAGCTGGAGAAATATTAGATTTGCCACATATCCAAGAGGAAGAAATGTAATGAAGAGGGAATTAACACTGCTGAACAAAGCTTTTGTGACAGTTAAGCAGTGATGTGAATTATAATGACAGGAGGAGGAGGAGGGGGGGGGGGGGAAGGATTTTTCCTTTACAAGAAAATATCTAGGTAAGGGAAAACAGGAAATACACCTGGAATGCTACAGAAATAAAAGTGGACATAAAGAATTGTTAATGCATCTTATTTTCTCCAATAACTCAATTATCATGGCTAAACAAATGAGTGCAGAATTGGCAAATGGATGAATTTCAATATTGGTAGTGTGGCAAGGTGGGCCTGTTTGGCTCTGTGGGTCTGTGCTCCCCATGGCTATGCCGGTGGTGTGGCTGGGTGGGAGCAAGGGCGGGGGGGGGGGGCGAGGGCCTGGTCCTGCCCTTTACCCAGGGCCCTGACCCAGGGACCCTGTGAGGAGTAGCCTCAAACAGCTTAGTCCAGGGCTACTACCTTCCCTGGGTGGCTCATCTGTAGCCCGCCCCCCCCGCTTGTGGTCCTCCTTCAGTCTTTTTGGGGCCAGCGTCCTCTGGTCTTGCCTGGACAGGCTCCTTCTTAACTCCCATGGCTGGGTGCTCTCACCACACCCACACTAGCTCCTCCACCCCTTGTAGCTGCTCTGCTCCCTCTCAGCTTCCCCCATCTGCCTGGCTGGGAGGCTTTTAACTGCTGGGGCAAGCTCCTTGATTGGCCTCAGCTGGCCTAATTGCCCTGGTATGGCCCCAGCTGGATTACCCAGGGAACAGGGATTTGCTAAGCCTGGGGCTGATATATGCCTTCCAGTGCTCTCCTACTGCTGTTGGGGATACTACTGCTTTGGGGAGCCCCTGGTGCTGCTGCCTTTGCTTTTTGCGGGCCCAACTAGCCTCCTGCCTCCCCTGGCCAACTGGGAGAGAGTGGGGGGTGAGAGGGGCCCTCCCTACCACCCCACCACTGGCTGCAGAATAGAGCCTTCCTCCTGGCTTGCTGCTGCTCCTGCTGGTGCTGCTGCCTGCTGCTGCCGGAGCACCCCACCCTCCTGCTCCTCTACCTCCTTAGCCCCCATGTTTGGAGGTTCCCCTGCCTCCCTCCTATCTGCCCCCCTTCTCTGCAGCTGCCCCTGCTGTCTCCCCCTTCTTTGCCCCCCCCCCCCATGGTTTGCTACTTGCTTGTCTGTTTGTGTGAGTTTGTTTGCCCCACCTTCCTTCCTTTGCTCCCCTCCTGGTTTGCTTGTTTGCTCCCTGCCCTGCCCCTGAATTTGTTGGTTTGTTCCTTTGCCCACTGCCCAGCCCAGCCTCAGGGATCAGCCTCTCCCTGAGCCCCCCAGCTCTGCTCCCCCCCACCTGCAGCAGCTCCCCTGTTGCTCCTTCCTCCCTGGCCCCTGTGCCCCTGAAACCCAAGCACTCATGGCCTCCCTTTAACTGCCCCCCTTTTTAGTTGACCCCCCAACACACTGCACTCCCCTTTCTTGGTTTAGCCCCTGACCCACCCACCCCCAGTGCAGCTGGAGGAGCTGGATTCCCATCTAAGGGCTAGTGAGTGCATGGCCCTTGTGCCACCGCCTGGCTTAGGCCACCTGCTTTTTTCCTTGCGCTGGTGCCCTCTTCCCCTGCTTTCAGCCTAGCAGGGAGGAGTGGTTCCCCTCCTCCCACCCTTTCCCCCTTCCACTCCCCCTCCTCCGGGCTCAGGGTGCCTTCGTTCGATCCCGCATCCGTCTCCTTTGGGAGATGGACTGTGGCTCCCGCTTCTTCTATGCCCTGGAGAAAAGACGGGGGGCCTGGAAGCACGTCACTTGCCTCCTGGCGGAGGACGGCACCCCCCTCATGGATCCAGCGGAGATGCGTGGAAGGGCCCAGGCCTTCTATGCCAGCCTTTTCTCCCCGGATCCGATGACCGCCGCTGCCTGCAGGATTCTCTGGAATGAACTTCCCATGGTCGGCGTAGGCACCTGGGACCAGCTGGAGCTCCCTCTCACTCTGGCTGAGTTCTCGGAAGCCCTCCACTTCATGCCCACCAACAAATCCCCGGGCATGGACGGGCTGACCGTGGAGTTCTACCGCGTGTTTTGGGACGTCCTCGGCCTGGACCTCGCCACCGTCTGGGCAGAGTCCAAGGACAGCGGAGAGCTCCCCCTTTCGTGCAGGCGGGCTGTGTTCACCTTGCTGCCCAAAAGGGGGACCTCCGTGACCTCCGGAACTGGCATCCCATCTCGCTCCACTACACGAACTATAAAATCATAGCCAAAGCCATCTCCCTGAGGCTGGGGTCCGTGCTGCAGGACGTGGTCCACCCTGACCAGACCTACACCGTCCCAGGCCGTACCATCTTTGACAACCTCGGTCTGGTCCAGGATCTCCTAGAGCTCGGGTGTAGGGATGGCCTGTCGTTCACCCTCCTGTCTCTGGATCAGGAGAAGGCGTTTGACAGGATGGACGGACCACGGGTATCTGCTGGGCACCCTGCGGGCGTTCGGCTTCGGGCCCCGCTTTGTGGGTTTTCTCCGGGTGTTGTACGTCTCCCCGGAGTGCCCGGTCAAGCTCAACTGGACCCTGACCGAACCAGTCAGCTTCGGGCAAGGAGTGCGCCAAGGCTGTCCGCTGTCGGGCCAGCTGTACGCCCTGGCCATCGAGCCCTTCCTCTGTCTTCTCCGCCGGAGGTTGACAGGGTTGCTGCTCTGTGAGGCAGAGCTGAGGTTGGTCCTGTCAGTGTACACCGACGATGTGCTTCTCGTGATCCAGGACCCGGCTGACCTGGCGTGGTTGGAGGCCTGCCTGGCCATCTGTTCGGCAGCCTCCTCCGCCCGGTGCTCTGGCCTGATGGTAGGGGCCGTGTGGCGGGTGAGCTCCTTCCCACCTGTGCTTCAAGCCATCCAGTGGAGCGTGGGTCCGCTGCTCTATCTGGGCGTTTACCTCTCTGCCACTTATCTCTCCCTGGCAGAGAACTGGCAGGATTTGACGGACAGGGAGTCGCGGCGGCTCCGGAGCTGGACGGGACTGCTCCGGTGCCTCTCCCTTCGGGGGAGGGCGCTGGTCCTCAACGAGCTGGTCCTGTCCATGCTCTGGTACTGCCTCAACACCCTGGTCCCGACCCAGAGTTTCCTGGCCTACCTCCAGAAGATAGTTCTGGAGTTCTTTTGGCCAGGACTGCACTGGGTCTCTGCAGGGATCCTGAGTCTCCCCCTGGAGGAAGGGGGGCAGGGCCTGTGCTGCATCCCTAGCCAGGTCCACACCTTCCGCCTCCAGGCCCTGCAGAGACTCCTTTACGGTGCAGTTAGTCCGGCATGGAGCCACTTGGCGCACGCCTTCCTCCGCCGCCTCCGAGGGCTCCGATATGACCGGCAGCTCTTTTATCTCCACCTGAGGGGTCTTCCGCGAGACCTCTCCAAACTGCCGGTCTTCTACCTGGAGGCTGGTCTTGGCCTCCAGGCCCCCTTCGGTCCCCGAAGGGGAGGATCTCCTTGCAGAGCCCCTGCTACACAACCCCCAGCTCGGTGTGCAGGTGGCGGAGACCCCCTCGGTGCGACGGAGGCTGGTCCTGGTGGGAGTCACCAAGATTGGAGATGTCCTGGACTATGACCGGGGGTCCTGGGTGGATCCCCATGCGCTGGCTCGGCGCATGGGGCTCTCCACCCTTCGAACACCCTGACGCGTACTCCAGGAGGTGAGGGCAGCCTTGCCCCCCACTGCTCGGGCCTACCTTGAGCAGGTCCTGGGAGAAGGCGCTCCCCATCTGCCTCTCAGCCCCGGCCCTCTGGCACTCTCCATCGGGCCCCGACCCTGCGAGCCCCCTCAGCCACCCCCTCCCCACACACCGAGCCGGCTGCACGACCTGCAGTCGGTCCCCTTTCAAACTGCACCAAGGGCCCATCTTTACACGCTCGTGCTCCACACCCTCCATTTTCTTGCCCTCGTGTCCTGCCCTGACACCAAGCGGCGGGACCGATTGCCACCCGTGGAGGGTGAGGACCCCCAGTGGGCCAGTCTGTATTCCACCTTAACCCCACGGCCTGTTGGGGACATTAGTTGGCGGCTCCTTCATGCCTGTGCTTATGGCTCCATGTACCTGGCGCGATTCACCCCCCGCCCCAACACCTACCCCTTCTGTGGCGTGAGGGAGACCCTGGCGCATGCATATCTGGAGTGTGCCAGGCTGCAGCCCCTATTCTGGCTCCTCCAGAACCCCCTCCTGAGGTTCTGGCTGTACTTTTCCTGCACCTGTTTGTTTACGCTCACCCCATCCGTGGTCCCACACCTCGTTAACCTCCTCCTGGCCCTGGCCAAAGTGGCCATCTATAACAGCAGGGAGGGGAGGCTGGCTGGGGAGGCACCCTGCGACTGAGGCTTACTTCCACTCCCTTGTGCACTCATGTATCCGGGCAGAGTTCTCCTGGGAAGCATCTGCTGGCTCCCTGGACACCTTCCGGGAGCAGTGGGCGTTGTCCAGGGCTCTCTGCTCGGTGTCCCCTTCTGGTTCTCTGTTTAACCCTATGACCCCCACACCCCCTCCTGTTTTCACATTAGTTATCCCAAGCAATCAGTTGAGTTCGGGATCTGGTGGCTCCTCCCCGTAAAGGGGTGGGGCCTTGAGCAGTGAGCGGGGTGTGGCCCACCCACCCAGACTCAAATACTAGCACCCTTCTATAGCTGTCAGGGCTGGCCCCATCACAGTGGAAACACAGGAACATGGCACACTAGACAAATGTGACCCAAATTATTTTGGGTTTATGGCTGAATTTAAATCTGGTTCTGTCAGAGAAAATTGGATGTCTCTAAATAAAACTATAGTGGGCATAATTGGAACACTGGAACCCAATCCCTGATGGTAGGGGGATACATGAATCCAGACTGGTAGCTGTATCTGGGTCTATATCTAAAACCCAGAACACTGAATCCAAGTGCATGCAAACTGGAGGAAAAGCAGATGAAGTTCAAAATTTTTAATTCAGGTCCTCTTCTTCCTATTGTAATTTAGCTTGGTCATCCTAAAACTATAATTGTTTGGAAAAGAGACCCAAAGCCTTCCTTATTCCAGACTTCACTGATACTTGCCTAATCATTCATGTCCTCCATTGGCTCACAGGAGTTGGCCAAGAGATGGTGTCCACTTCAGATACAATTTTCAGGCAGTCTGACTGCTCACAGCACCCATTGATGTGAGTTTTGCAGGTGTTCAGTACCTCCAGAAATAAGGACCCAAGTAACTTAGTTAAATCACGTCTTACCCGAAGAGCCAGTGCATTGGAATAGCTGTGATGTGGATGGGTGACTCACTAGCAACCTAATCCAGTGTTGAAAGGCGGAGATGGTAAATGTATTCAACAGCCTGTAACAAACACAGATGCTCCTTGACTGCAGTCTAGCCCAGTCCCCTGGTAGATGATTCCTAGCATGTTTAATCCTTAAGAGTCTTCTACTCTAATTCCATTTATAACAGACAGTATCTTAAAGTAAGAACTCCTACAATTCTACCTGGTCATAACACAAGAGGAGTTTGCTTTCAAGATACTTGTCTAAACAGATAGAGCAGCCTTCCCCAGGCTCATACCTGCAGCCTTTCCCAGCGGCTGACGCTACACTTTGTGGTTCTGTATCAAAGGCAGTGGGAAGGCTACTGAAAGGCATGGACTTAGCTCATCATTACAGCTGCTTTTGTCTTTAGCCATTCATTGCAGACAGGGCAGGATTCTAATAACCTTGTTGGAACAAAGTTCTGTAGTTGCCTGTAAGCATTTGTCGTCTTATCTCTTGCTACCACAGTGTAGTTAGTTGTTGTCTTGCAATATTTGGCTTTCTTAAAGGCCCAGCTCCTAGAGTCATGTGGTAATTGATTATGTGGGAGTTGTAGGATGTTTCTAACCTTTGTGGTTACAGAGAAGCTTAGAACCAGGACTCCTGAAGACTCAAACTGAAGGCAAATAAAATCCCAAATTGATTTTCTTTAAACCTTACTCCTGAGACTCACTTTTTTTTCCCTCTTTCTGGCGGTGGGGCTTGACTTATGATTTTTTTTTTAATGGTATTGGTTGGGAAGGCTGTTACCATGTACACACACAGGCATGTGTTTCCTTAAGTGAGAGTGTGTTCTAAAGGGCTAAACCAGCCCTTCTACTACACATAACCAGCTGTTGAGAGCAACCCATTTTCTCCTTATTGTAGCAGAACTGGCTTTTGGATTTCCTGAGCCCAGAGTGCCTTCTTTCCCACTAGAGCAGTGAAAAACACACAACTTTCCTCCTAATACCATGTTTCTGTAGCCTTCCTGCACCTCCATTTCTGAGAGAGAACAAGCAGCCTCATAAGACCTGTCAATAATGGGCAATGTTTCTGAGTGAAATTAGTCTAAGTAGTAATAGATCAGTTGTCATGATAGGGATAAGCTCCCTGTTCTATTTCACTGAAATTTCACTGTGACACTGTAGAGGGTCCAGGGCTGTGAAGTAACTATTGTTACCACAGCACCAGGGTTTTAGCTTCACTGTGCCTAGACTGGTTCCTTTCTTTGGAACATGGAAAACATTTCCACCCATCTTGAGTAATCTTGCTCTCCAGTCCAATCTCTTACACAGAGGTGCAGCTTCTTAAGAGCTGTCTATGGATTTGTGTGTCTTTGTGGACTGGATGCCCATCTGAGTTAACTTTTCCATCTTTGCTCCACCCCCTACCCCCGAAGATGCTGTGCTCTGGGGTTAGTCAACCCAACTGAGTACGAGTCGTCCTGTCACCACTCTGCTCTACAGATGTATGTCTCCACCTGGCTTTACGTTGACTTTTTGATCTTCTGGGAGACTCTGAGGGACATGTTAAAATAGCACTCCATGCAGGCGATATAATGTACTAGCATAACTGTAGTTAAGTATTTTATAACCCATTGTAATGGATGAACCCAGTCATCACCTGTCCTTGCTATGTGCACCAGGCTTTTTGTTCTGTCTGTGATGAGTACTTCTCTTGCAGGTATGTTTCAAATGTTCTATGGGGAAATATGTATTTGAGAACATAACATACCTGAATGATCTCTCACTCCAGGGGATGCCCATAAACATCTTGTGGCTGGTCAAGGTGTTAAAACTTGGCAGGCTGCCTCTTCAAGTTGTCAAAGCCTATTTTTCTTTTCATATTGAACTAGTCCTAGGTGTGTCTGGATTAGATATTGATGTACATCTATTGATTTCCTCTGTACTTCAATTTAGTACTTTTGTACTTCAAATTCAGGGTTAGTGAAATGATCTTTATAGTTAGGCTTCTAGCCTGCAATGTCATTGGTGTAAAAACTTCATTGATTTTTTTTGGGGGGGATGGGGGTGGGTGAGGGTGGCTCCATAGATATTTAGTGACTCACCCACAAAGACAATGTTGCAGGATCATGGCCTAAGTTTCAAGCAAGCACTCGCTCCTTTTGGAGGGAAGGTGCTAAACATAAGCAGTTACTCTTTAGAATAAAGCATTGCTATAAGTTGATGGGGCTTTGTATTTTCTCTTCAATTGGATAAATGATTTTAACTTTTCATACAAAACTGTCCTGTGGTGCCTGTAGTGTGAAAGTTTACCAAGCACTGAAATACTCCCTATGAAAAACACACTTGGTTTTTTAACTAGAATCTTACGTTCATTTTTAGTCAATTTACCTGATCCAAATCTTGTTTGTGGTCCACTGAAACTTTCTCCTTGGCAACCGTGGCAATTGGATTAGGCCTAACTAACTAAAAGAGCATGTAGTGAGACTATAGTATCATGAAATAAGTTGCAATGATGGTTTTTCAGGTGTTTTGTGATGAGGGGGTTTTGACAAACAACTTACGATCCCGTTTTACTGGCCACAAAAGATTAGACATCAATTATAGTAACTAGGGCTATGGCTACACGGGCGGCAAAGTTGCTGACGTCAGATCAATTTTTCTGGATCGACAGTAGGTCTTCCCTGGCTGCTCAGTCGATCCAGAAATCGATGTACTAAGACTACCTTCGCAAGTGGCGTAGCACTGCATCGACGGGAACAGGTTGACTGTGCATTGTGTGAATAGTACTGCATTTGGTTTGTTTTTAAACCTGCTGCCTATTAACTTTCTTGTGTCATGTGAAGGGGTAAATAACTTTCCCTACACACCATTCATGATTTTATAGACCTCTATCATATCTTTTTTCCTAAACTGAACAGTCCGTCTTTCTAATCTCTCCTCATGTGGAAGCTGTTCCAGGCCTGTAATTTTTGTTGCCCTTCTCTGTACCTTTTCCAACTCTAATATCATACGTTATAGCTCCTGCAGGTGTTCCCTGCATACAGGGTGAACATTACCCATGTTGAGTGATGAACTCAGTAGACTGTGACCAGCTTGTAGGCTGGTGTGTGGTCTGTTTTCATCAAACAAGGTTTGGTAACAAGTCAGTCAAACCTGTTCCCCATGTAACTGAACAGCTGAACTCTTCAGATACTTTCCTTATCCAGTTGTACTTCCCCCAAAGAATTGCCTGCGACTGTCGTAGCAATAGAAGGGGTTAAGTGAACCTTCACTTGTGTTAAGCTTCATTGTGTGAAGGCTGGTTTTGGGCAAAAGCAATCCAAATGTCTGTTTTAGGCCCCAACCGTACCTCTGCCAGACTGCCATCCCCAACCTTTACCAAATTACCCCCACCCACAGCAGACTACTAACTCCAGTGTTGGGACAGGATAATACAGTGAAGTGTGCGCACAAGAGTGCGCTCAGAAAGGCAGTGCCTGGTCTGGGGTGTATGGAAGCTGAAGTGGTAAAGCCTATGTTCCTGTGGGATAAGGAGTAAAGGGCATAATTTTAAGAGGCTTCGTTTTCCAGTTCCTCAGTGACGTGGCTTTGTCAGGTATGTTGCATATAGCAAGCTTAGTTTTGTGCATTGTGTATCTATAGCCTTCGTTCTGTATTCCCAGACACAGTTTTAAAGGTAGAATGAACTTGCTCTAAAGTACACTTGGAAAGCTGTGATATATTTAGCTGTTACTTTTTATTACTAGCAACTTCAGCTGGGGAAATTGGACCTTGGAGCTTCAAAGCAGCTGCTCTGTTACTAAGGAAGCACTGCTGAATAAAAGCTCCTCTACTGCCACCCTCCCACTTGCCCCTGCCTTTCTGCACTGCCAGCTGTGTCAGCCTAGCAATGGAGGGAGGTTGGCCTTGAAGTGAGTCTAAAGAGGAAAGCGAATCAGAAGAGGAGAGGTGGAGTCGGCCGGCTAAATGGAGCAGCTGTGGGCAGCGTGGGAAGATTGATACTCGAATCTCTGTGTGGGTGTACTCAGCAGACCAGGAACTGAGTAGAGAGGAGAACACTGTGTAAGGAACAAACACATGGCTTGTTTTGTGGTTCCTTTTCAAACCCCTATTTTTTTTTGGTGCAACAACAAAGAAAGGTAAAAAGGCAGGGGGGAAATGGAAGGAAGTAGGCAATTCCAGCATTATGTAGGGCTAAAAGTTTTTTTTTGTAAAAAGAGAAGAATGTAAAATGGGATGAATCCATGAACTCCATGCCAGGGAAAAAACAGAGGCTGAACACACAGGCTGTGTAAAAGTGTACATAGGTGATGCCTGTAAGCTGCTTAGTTGCTGCTGCGTTGTGCTCTAGAAACTAGGCTTTCATTGAAAAATGAAGGTTTTAGCTGCTAGTGTAACCCAGGTAGTGCTGTCTTCCTGATTCTGTAAACATTCTCAAATAGCTCAGACAGGAGTTGCTCTGTTCTACCAGAACCATTTCACTTTGGATCAGTTTAGCAGAAACAATGAAGTAATGGGCCAGACTCTCTGCTGCTGTAACTCTGCTCTTTTCAATAGAGAGACAACAGAACCGCTTTTGGCCTGGAGTGTCTAGTCAACAGGACCTCCCTGCCCCACCACCCTAGCTTTTAGGCACCCTGAAGTAGATGAATCAAACAGAAGAAACTTTAAACATGCTGAGCAAAACATGATGGAACTAGATCAGACTGTAAAGGGGGAGGATGAGTCAGTCTGTAACAAAAGTAACATTTTTGGGTTTTGTTTTGTTTTTATAAAAATCAAACCAGGCAAAAACTAGCATTGTTGCATCTTGTCAAGATGAAATGGAATATAGAACTTTCAGCACCATTCCCATCTGCCTGTAATACTCAGTGCCTTGTGTTCATAAGGGATTTTATCCTTCCTGCCTCAAAGGGGTGTTCAAGTATTGATTCCCCTTCTGTAAAATGGGGATAAGAGACTGACCTTGACCACTGCCTATGGCTGAGCCAAGAATTGAACCCAAGTTCCATGCCTCGCAGTCCAGCATCCTACAACTGGACTCTCTTCGTTCTTACATCCTGAGAGATGAGTAACACAAGCTTGCTGACTTCTTCCATTCTCTAGGCAGCTAAAGGTCCTTAGCATGACCACAGCAGACCATCTCCCCTTTCCTATTACAATGGGTCAGTGATGCCAATGGAAATATTTCTTGGTGAGGAAGTCAGGGTTTGGTCTATTTAAACTAATTTGACTAAAATGTTGTCGTCTAAGTAATTCAAAGCTCTTCATAAAAACTAATGCATCTTCACATGTGGAAGTGTAATGTTATTGCAGTCATATAGATTGGGCACACAGAGGCAAGGCCAGAGTTTACAAACCTGGGTTCTTAGTTAGGAACCTAAATTGTTGATTCCTGACTTTAATAGGTGGGGAGCATCTGCACTTCCTTTTGTGAAATGTGGTGGGTTTTTTTTAAATGTTTGAAGGGCATTTTTGAGGAGCTGTGAGTGCAACAGAACTTCCACCCATCCTGACTGGGAACAGAGGCTCAATGCCAAATTTGAAAACAGGCTAGATTACCCAGAGCTGTTGTGAATGCAGGATATATCTTTTTATTCTCACTCTTAGACTTGGGAATGACTTGTCATTTATCTGCAACTTAGTGTTTATTAGCATGGTACATTTTCATATTTAGTCCCAACTTAATTTGTGCCATGATTGCTAGACGTGGGAAGCTGACAGACACAATGAGCCCACATGTGTAGTACTCCATTCTTGCCTGTCAAACCCTCTGTATGGTCATGTCTAAAGAGACCTCCTACAGCTAGTGTGCAATCTTCAGCCGACTGAGATGGGAGAGTGGATTTCTTAGTCGTTTAGATTTAACTTCACTCTGACTGGCTTGAACAGAACAGCTTCCTCTCACTCTACATTCTGGCAGGATACCACGTTCTCGCATTGGTCCCTGCTGTAGTCTTAATGGGTTTTAGGCTGGCAGAACATTTCTGCTTTTTGTATCTTGTGGACAAGTATTTGTGAGGCTTGTGAAAGCACTGGGCTCTGAAACGTGTGCTGGTACAGGCTCTAAAATGTCATACTCGCACTCCCAGAAAAGAGTAAGGTGTGTGCGGGCAAATGAGTTTGTCAGTTTTTGTGTGTGTGCGCGTGTATGTGGAAGCTGGTATGAGGCACTTGCTTATCATTAAGTGGGCTGTAAACATGTCACCGGTATTTTCTGTTTTTTATTTGCAGCAAACCTTGTATGTTCGCTAAAGCTGGGTAAGCTGCAAGGTATCTATTTGCTTGTACTAGCTAAAGCAGGTTGAATTCTCCTTCTCCATATCTCTCCTACTTCACTCTAGCACAACTGGACCACCCTCCTAATACCCTTTCTCCCAACTTTTCTGTGCATCTCCAACAGATCACCATATCCCCAATATATGGTGACCCCACTTCCTGACAGAATTCCTCAAGTCTCTCTTGATAGGGCTCTGGCTGGCTGCTGATTTAAATCCTTTTGTTTTCTGGGAGTTTCCCGCCTGTTAAGGACCCTGGGTGGATTTTAAGAGAGCTTGTGAATGTCTGTGGGGGGGGTCAGACCCAAAGGCAAAGGGTGACCATTGACTGAGATCAGAAGCTTGAGATTTGCCTTTTTGTGGCAGATTTGGTTGAAGTTCAGATAGGTTTCTCTTAGTTTCTTGACCAGCTCTATCTCGTGAAGAATACTGAAGGGGTTCCAAATGACCCATTTGCTCTAAATATTTGGGAATATTGCTCTAAATATTGCTGCACTTTTTGCCCAGCTCTGTTGGTAAGAACCCCTGCCTCTGAGGATATTACAGGATATGCTGAAGGGCAGACTGGAGGTATTTTGGGAGTAACAGGGAGTTAGACTAGAGAAGCTCTGCTCCCCAGACTCATGGGTGGCTGAGCTTAAGTTAGTCAGCCTCCAAAGCTGCCCAAACTAATGCCAGGGGCCAAATTGGATCCTAGTAGCCCCCAGATTACTTTTGGCCCGAGTAGGGTGGTGAAGCACAGAATGGGTTACTTAAAAAGTTGGTGAAATCTCCATCCTTAGAGGTTAAGTCCTGGCTTGACAAAACCCTGGCTGGGATGATTTAGTTGGGGTTGGTCCTGCTTTGAGCAGGGGGTGGACTAGATGATCTCCTGAGGTTCCTTCCAACCCTCCTCTTCTATGATTGTTCTGTGCCTGGCAGAAGCAGAAAGTATGCTTCCAAGGACTCTAGAGAATAGTAAATCTTATTTCCAGTGGACTCTGCTGCACTTCTGGAGGCATAGCTTGTGTCTGGTCCCAGCAGGGTTTCCAGGCACTTGCTAGTGCATGAAGACTGTGGCCATAGTCTCACGAATGTACCTAAAACGTGCCCCATGTTCAGTGGGGAATATTGACTGCAGCCTCAAGCCCTGCTGTTTTCACAGGTATTGACAGCAAGGGAGGGACTCCTGGTGCTGGGACAGCCATCACTTAACCTGTAGCATGACAGATAAATTGGAGGTCCCTACTGTGTCCTGACCTATACGTTTTGCAGTCCCACTTTCACTGAGCTGGCATGGATAAAAGTCGTGGCTGAATTTGGCTTGTAATGTGGACCATATTCTGCAGTTTTTGAGCCCAGTAGTCTGAACTGAAGCTGCAGTGTTAATTAGTCTGAGATCTTAATGTGTAACAATGGCACTCCGTATACACGGGCTTAAGTGCAGCAAATGGTATGACTAGAGCAGTCACCATCTGAGTAGCTCCTTGCCTTGAACAGTACAATCAGATGAAAAGGTTATGTCGTTCTGTGAACTTAAAAGCGTTTTAGAGAGTGAAAGGGGGAAAAGACTGGTTTGTTTGCCATTATTGGCATCAAGAATGTTGCCCTTTATGAGAATATTTAACATTTAGAATCTGATATGAAGCCAAGAAGACAGACCCTGTCTGGGGAGGGGAGGCTGGGCTCTTACTTTGATATGGAGTCCTTTGTTTGACATTGCAGCTCTGGACTAGAGAATCCAGCAAAGGAGTACTGTTCAACATTCAAAGGCTTGTTGTGGTTTCTGAGCAGCTAGGAGCTAAATCACTCCTGCAAACCATCCTTTATTGAAAGAGAGATGAATCAACATGGAGCAGCACTGTGTTCTTAGTCGAATCTGTTATGTACCCTGTTCAACAGGGAAGGATAAAAGCAGCATCCCAACTTATACAGACGTAGCATTGCATTGATTTGAAGTCTGGCAGGGAACTCTGACTCGGCTTCCCAAACACTGTAAGAAAATATACCTGCACAGTCCATCCCAATCTATTGGCCACTGATTTCTGCTAGGAAGGGGTACTCAGCCTCTCTGTGCTCAGCGTCTGATAGTGTTTGAGGCTGCTCAGCAGATCATCCTTGTTGGTACATCTGCTCTTCAACACAGAGGAATCTCTCTCCAATTCCTTATTGGTGACAATTGCAGTGGGGCAGTTGGCCCTACGTGTGAGGAGCCCTTCTTATCGCTGCAGTTAACATATGAGCTCTGTATATGTGCAGTGGCTGTTAACCAACAGGGAGCTGTAGAAGGGGTTAACCTCTTCTAGTTACCTGGGTGACCAGGCAACAAAACAGCAGATGAAATGCAAAGTAATGCTCATTGGAAAATAAAATCCCAACCATACATAGAAAATGATGGTAACAGCTAATTTAGACCCCACCAAGAAATATCTAGGTGTCATTTTGGATAGTTCTTTGAAAATGTCTGTTCAGTGTGCATTAGTAATCAAAAAAGCTAACAATGGTAGGAACCACTAGGAAAGGGATAGATAAGAAGACAGAAAATAGTATAATGCCGCTGTGTAAACCCATGGTACTCCCACATCTCGAATACAGTGTACAGTTCTCCCATCTCAAAAAAGAGATATTGGGATTGGAAAAGGTAGCGATGGGCAACAAAAACTATTAGGGGGGGCATCAAAAATGATGATGAACAGCTTTTGTCTGAGGAGAGATTAAAAAGACTGGCACTGCTCAGCCTGGAAAAGAGACGACTAAGGGGAGGATATGATAGAACTCTATAAAATCATGACTGGTGTGGAGGAAGTGTTTACTGCTTCACATAATGCAAGAACTAGGGGGTCACCCAATGAAATTAATAGGCAGCAGGTTTAAAATGAACAGACCCAAGTATTTCTTCACACAATGCACAGTCAACTTGTGGAACTCTTTGCCAAGGGATATTGTGGAAGCCAAAACCTTAGAACAGTGTTCAAAAAAGTATTCGGTAAGTTCTTGGAGGATAGGTCAGTCAATGGCTATTAGCCGGGATGGGCAACCCCATGCTCTGAGTGGCCCTAGCCTCTGTTTGCCAGAAGCTGGGAGTAGACGAAGGGATGGGTCATTTGATCGTTCCCTGTTGGCTTCATTCCCTCTGAAGCGCCTGGCAATGGCCACCATCAGACAGGATATTGGGCTAGATGGACCACTGGTCTGACCCAGTGTGGCTGTTCCTATGTTATTTCAAGGTAGCATTAATTTATTGCCAAACTGTGACTGCACTCAACGCTGTACAGAACACGCAGGAAGATGTTCTTGCCTCCGAGTTGCTGCGGGGGATTTTGACGAATACTGACTCCAGAATGTCTGGAAATAACTTTCCCAACTTTGGACTGAGTCACTTTGATAGCGGAGCTGAGACTTGATGGCAGAAACAGGGCTAGCTGCCCAGAGTTCTCTGACACAACACAATGGTGGTTTTAAGGTTTTTAAATAAACTGGCCCGATCCACAATAGGCCGGCCAGCTAGTAGCTGTGACTAACCTGTTGGTGAGCAACAGGATTGAAGCAGAGGTCAGAATCTTGGGTAGGTTTTGGCTTCCCTCAAATTAGATTCAATTCTAAAAAGCCACACTTGAGCTTAAAGCAACTCCGTTTCGAACTCGGCATGAACCAACTAGCCTTCTATTGCTTAATTATACTTTCTATGTACAGTCAGTTTCAAAAGCGCTATCCGGTGGCATATTGGGTTTCCCATGTACTGTTGTATAGGTAATTGCTATGTAATTACATTATCATAAATATATTATAACTTCATTATAGTGGTGTGCTGATTTATAGAATTAAAGTGTATTTAAAGAGTATTAGAAATGTCCTTCTCCTACTCCCCACCATTACTAAATCCTTTAATGATGGTAGCTTTTCTGGGCAGCTATCCAGCATCTTAATTTTCACATAATTAAGGTCTCTTGTAATAATGTTAATCCAGTCAACATGCCTGAAAGCACAGTGGTTGATTCTGGTGAAGTTTAATTGCCAGGCATGGAAAATAGAAAACTTTTTGTACAGAAATCAAGCGATCATACTAACAAATATTTCTGTGTTCTTATAACAGTGGATGCCAATAAGCTGGTATTGATATGTGTATTTCAAGTGTAAAATGTGTATGCATTCAGCATAAGGATCTCCCGGAGCCTAAAGGATGTAGCAGTGTGGGCTAGTTTCTTTCTGGTATTAATGGAAATACACAAACAGAGAAACAAGGTAGTGAATGTGCATTTAAAACAAAAGTGAGTTGGGGGCACGGGACTGTGACTTTGTTTTTGAAGAACTCTCCAGCCTTTTTGATCAACACCCCCCCGTTCTCTCTAAATTTCACCTGGAATCCACTAATCCCACTGGAATCTAATAAATGTATACAACTGAGTGAATTCCCTACTGCTCCCCCCTCCCCCAGCTCCTGAATTCATGAATCCAGAATGTATAAAGTCAGCTCAGCATGATACACAAAGGGTGAAGTTCACTGGAGAGGACCGAGGGTGCATCACAAATGCCATTGCCCCAACATGCTGCATGGTGAGGGGAAAGGCTGAACTGAAGCTTAGCTTAGAGGCTGCTCACCTTAGCTAGCTAGACACACACAAAGGCCATAATGTGCTTATTGTGACTTCCTGAAAGTGAGGGACTTCACTTTGGGGTCTGTGTGGCAGCATCTGTTGAGGCATAAAGCAAATTACATGTGTTGGATCACTGGGGCAATAAAGAAATACTACACCCATGCTTTGCTGCTTATTACTTGCTGTACTCTCCGTGCGTGAGTGGAGCAGTATAGATAGTATCATGGGACTTCTCAGCAGCTCGAGTAGTCCTTGCAGCCTCTTATTCTGCCAGTATCAGCTGCTTCTCTTTCTGGATGATGGGAGTGAGTCCTCCTTGGACTTCAGGGCACACCCCACACCAGGACACCCATGTACCTCCTAGTTCTTTGGAGTAGCTGGTAATACTATAGCACCGCAGACAAATCCTGATCTGATACCTGTAGATGAGCTTTTCTTTCCAAATGTACTAACTTAATCTACATCATCCTCTGAATGTTAGTTTGCCCCCCACATCTCCTTGGTACTCATTGGCCTTTCAGTCTTCCATGGCTTGCTTTTCCCCTTTAAGCTATGCAGAAGTGATGGACGCAATTTGCAGTTCACAGTGCTGCTCTCATGGCAGAGGTACCAGGCTGTAATAAAACTACGTTGGTGCTCTTGTTAGGATTTTTTCCCTTATAATACCTGCTGCTCTGTGTCCTGACAAGTTTGGATTCTGCCTCCTCCTTCATCAACATGGCTATGCTACTCTATTGTTCCCTGGTAAATCCTGTACCGGAACTGCTCTTAGCATAGAGAGAGCATTGCAAATAGCCCCAACACATCAGGGAAACCAGAATTCCTCCCAGAAGCTGCTCTCTTCATTTCCATGCAATGCCTTGCTTTTAAGGATTTTTTTTGTCAGAGTCTTCCTCTTAAGCTCACTTTGTTGGGCAAAGTGTGTTGACTAGTTTGCAGAGCTGCAACAGGGCCCAGCAAAGATCAAAGGGTTTGCTGTATGCCTTCCCAGCTGGCCAGCATGTGCTCTGTCCCCCCCTTCAAACAGCAGCAACATGGCAAGATGCTTGTGGCAGAGACTGCAGCAAGAACTGATGTTCCAGGTTTTTGTGGACTACTGTGAAGGCTGGGTGTCTGTGTGGCACATCTACAAGCAGACTCTAAAACGTGTAGCTCTTCCAAGATAAGAAGGACTCTTGTCTCAGGAAGCAACTGAGGCGAAATGGAGAAAACACCCCTGCCTCAGGGGGAGAGGGAAACTTGACCAGCAGCAGGAGGGACACTGCCTCTGTACGTTCTGCCAGTAATAAATAGAGCTTTAAACTGAACTCATGCCCACGTTCGTGCTCCAGGGACTCTGCGTAGTTTGTGCTAATCAGCTGCTGAGGAGGCTGAGGTCTCGCATCCTATCCAGAGTCATGATCTTCTGACTCCTCTGCCACCTTCTGGTTGAGATGGGTCAAAATTTCCAGGGGTCCCTTCAAACTTCAGGTCAGTTGCCAAGAGAGAGAATGCAGTGTGTGGTGAAGTGTGAGCAGGGGTGGGATTGGGGCGGGGTGGGGCAGACTCATCTGTCTCTCAGGCTAGATCACTTGGCCCAAAACGCCCAAGGGAGGATCCTATCTCTTTCTTTCTCTCTCTCTCTCTCCCTATACTGTTGTCTGCAGCCTTCATTCCCAGGAATTTGCTTCTTTCAAAGTGATTGCCTAATCGTTTATGCAAACGTAGTTCAGTTTACGGGACATTTATGAGAAACTTCGTTGTAAGGGTGCACCATGCAACGTTTCCCTTGTGTAACTGGTCACCTTAAGGCAGATCTAAGCTAAATATTTATGCTGGCGCAGCTGCGCTGCTGCAGTGCATCTGGTGAAGACACGAAGCTGATGGTTGAGAGCTGTTCTGCTGGCTTGACTCAACCTCTGCGAGAGGTGGTAGCTGTTATCAGAAGGTCTCCCACCATCATAATCCTCCATGTAGACAGTGCTATGCTGATATAACTATGTTGCCCAGGCATGTGGATTTTTCACACCCCTGAGTGATGTAGTTATGCTGAAGTAAACATGTAATATAGTCCAAACCTCAGATACATGGTATTGTTGACTAGTGTATTGAATGCAGCTGGGGAAGGTGTGACTAACCTGCTAAAGACTTGAAAATATCTTAATGGGGGCAATTGGCAGACAGGCTTCCAAGGGAGGTAATTGTGACCCAGAAATGGCAGATTGAACTTGTCCTAAAATTGCATAGTGCTATCCCCGGTCCATCTCCCGGTAATTGCAAACTGTTCTCGTTAGGATATATTCAAATCTTAGCGAATTATTCACACCTTCCTCAGCTGCACTGAAAAAACTAGTCATCAATACCATGTAACTAAAATAAGTCATACAGTGGGAATGTTGAATAGTGCACGAACAGGCTTGCTAGTAATTCTTTCATGAGTGTCCCATAAACTGAACTATGTTGGCATAAAAGAGTAGTAAATCACTTTGAAAGAAACAAATTCCTGGGAATTATGATCTATTTGAGCATAACAAAAAGGGTAAAACATACTGAATAAACTGCTTAATAGTTGTGTGAGAGACTGACCTTCAGGGGAAATCTGCCTGTGAAATACGATTGCATAGTGGTCTGGACTCGAGGAACTTGCCTGTTAAGTTAGCTTCAAGAAAATAAATTTCAATTTCTTCTTGAAAAAGAAATAAGCAAACCTAACACCAGTTGCCTGGTTTAAGGCAGTGAGTGATTTTTGTTACCAGATTTCACTGTAAACCCCACTAAAGTAATGAGCAAAAAGACACGCAAAGTAAAGCCTTGGGGGGGCCTGCACAGTCTTAACTTCTATAATTATACTTTGTAAACAATCCCTGTATTTCATGTGTGTTCTAGGAAATGCTTTGTAGCTATTTTTACATACAGAAATGTTTCTTACTACCTTATAGAATCATAGAATATTAGAGTTGGAAGGGACCTCAGGAGGTCATCTAGTCCAACCCCCTGCTCAAAGCAGGACTAACCTCTGCTATATCATCCCAGCCAGGGCTTTGTCAAGCCTCAGCTTAAAAACCTCTAAGGATGGAGATTCCACCACCTCCCTAGGTAACCCATTCCAGTGCTTCACCACCCTCCTAGGAAAAAACTTTTTCCTAATGTCCAACCTAGACCTCCCGCCCGGCAACTTGAGACCATTGCTCCTTGTTCTGTCATCTGCCACCACCGAGAACAGCCTAGCCCCATCCTCCCTGGAACCCCCTTTCAGGTAGTTAAAGGCCGCTATCAAATCCCCCCTCATTCTTCTCTTTTGCAGACTAAACAAGCCCAGTTCCCTCAGCCTCTCCTCATAAGTCCTGTGCTCCAGCCCCCTAATCATTTTTGTTGCCCTCGGCTGGACTCTCCAACTTGTCTACATCCTTTTTGTAGTGGGGGGCCCAAAACTGGACACAATATTCTAAATGCGGCCTCACCAATGCCGAATAGAGGGGAATAATCACTTCCCGTGACCTGCTGGCAATGCTCCTCTTAATGCAGCCCAATATGCTATTAGCCTTCTTGACAACCAGGGCACACTGCTGACTCATATCCAACTTTTTATCCACCGTTACCCCCAGGTCTTTTTCTGCAGAACTGCTGCCCAGCTCGTCGGTCCCCAGTCTATAGCTGTGCATGGGATTCTTCCTTCCTAAGTGGAGGACTCTGCACTTTTCTTTGTTGAACCTCATTAGATTTCTTTTGGCCCAATCCTTGAATTCACCTTGAAGTGTGAATATTTCTATGGAAGCTAATGGGTCTGAACTTGCACCTTGGACATTACCATCTTAACTGTAAGCAGACAAACTAGAATAGGAGCTTTTAGGCAGGTTTTATTGGCAGGTGCAGAGGGGATAGTGCGTTGTCTACTAGTAGAGGTCTCACCTTTGCTACTACCAGTGGGGTGAAACCAGTGGCAGAAGTGACGTCAAATGTTGGAGCAAAGCCTAGTGCAGACCTTCTCTGGCTGTGTACACTAAAGCTGGTGGGGAAAAGTCACAAACTGTCCACTTCACTGTTTTGTTGAAATACAAAATAGGTTAATTATGTATTAAAATATTCTTCTGGAAAATGGTGACTTGCTAGTGTGTATTTTCCATGAGTTTACGGCATCTACAGGGAGAAGGTGTGGGTTGGACTGCAGCCTTCTGTCATGGAGTCACAGGGTATGGTCTATATCCCAGCCTATAACTGGTCTCCTGGGAAGGATGCCTATGTGGGTCCTGTGGCCCAGCCCTCTAGAGTTTCACAGGGGCAGGCCAATGGCTTCCAAGACTGGACCTTTGGCACTGGCCAACTCTCTCCATGGCTTCTTGTAGAGAATCCATCCAAGCCAGAGTCGGGTGCGAGACTAGTACCATGCTTCTTCAGGGTGCAATGCTCTGAGTATTTACAATGACACAGGCAGCCTTTTCCAAACAAAGTACGCATTTACTGGTTAACTGGTATACACAATCTGAAGTTCTTATACTAGCATAGAGAAACGAAACTTTTAAGCATAGTCCCTTCTAATCAGTCCAGAGCCCCAACCCATGTTCAGGCTTTGTCTTTCTGCCTGTCCTCTTTAGACAGTTCCCAGGTGAGAGCTCCCAGCTTCTTCCAGAAGCCAACACTTTATCCTGACACCTTGCAGTCTTTTTTGTTTTCCAGCTGGGGTCTTCACTCAGTTTCCCTGCTGAAAGGTAAGGAAATCCATCTGCCTCTGGGTTGTTGATTGTTTCTTATCACTGCCCTGGTGATTTGGGGTTTTTATTGTCGTCTTGGATTTTCCTTAGATATGAGATCAGCCTTGGCCACTTGCTCTTTCTCAATGACCCATTCGAGCTAGGCCACACACATATACACACACACTGTCTCTCAGCCTGCCCTGAGAGCAAATGTATACTGTTTTTTCCCCCTCCACTGGGTAGTTATGCAAAATATAGGGAAAACAGAGGCAAACAGAGAATTCATAAAAATATTACAGAAAATTCCCACTACATCACTCCTTATTATTGATTTAGTGTGCAAAATGTACTCATCACTAATAGCAGGTTTGTTTGACAACAACTTAGAAATTAACTGTGAAGATGATTGAGACACACACAGACTTGGGGTTTTATTAATACCACAATCAATATAAGCAAACGCACAGAGCTAGGGGAAAAAATGAGGGTAACCACAATCTGCATCATGCATCCTCATGAATCTTCAGGGCTGTGGACTTCCCATAAAGTGAAGTAAGTGTTAAGGTTGCCACTATTCTGCTCTCCCAAGCTCCCTCTCGGGTGGGTTTGATTCCCTTTTATGCACCTATTCCTCATTGCCCTCTATTTCCGAGACTGTGTTTGATTAGATCTTGGCCTCTTGTCCATATTTATTTCTGCTGTTTGTTCTTGGGATTCTGAATATTGTCAGAATCACGGTGCAGGTCAGTGGTTCTCCATACAATGCAGTTAAGAAAGTCTGACTAAATAAAGCCTTTGTAGTGTAATGCCCTATGACAAGACATATATTGCTAAATCTTCTAACTTAGTTATTTGCTTATGCTAAGTTATGTTAGGCCTAATGTGGCCTTAATGCTAATTAATTCTACTAGTAGGCCTTAAGCTGAATACTAGACCTCCAACCCATTGCAAAGCCTATTTTAAAGTGTTTCTTTCTTATCCCTACTTGCATTATAGCTTTTGTTTCATTTTTGCTAATTTAGCAAACATCTTAACTCTAAGATATAACTGATTATTATTTATCTGACAAGCTTTGACTGATGACCTGAGCTCAGGTGAACAGCACAGAGTTCAACCAGTTCCAGCCTTGGGCATGCACTGGCAAACACCTTTTCCTTTGTGGGTAGAGAAATAGGGCAGTTACTATGCACATGTGTGTGTCTGTGTGGAGATAAGAAATAAAGGAATAAGGCTCAGAAAAGCAATGCAGAACTAATGTTAAAAAAAACTAAATCCTCATTTTTCTTCCCCAAAATGTTTGTTCTTTACTTAAGGCTGCCTAGAGGCTGACTTTTTTATTTGAGATTGCAGTTTTCCTTCTGTATTGACTACTTATGACAGTTCACTATGGTAATGGCAAGATAATACCTCAATTGGCAGGATACCTTGACACACACACACTCTCTTAGGCATATTTTCTTGAAGTTTCTGACTTAATTTGAAGGGTAATCATTGGTTTTCAACAGGCTTCTCTTTATCCCACTGCTTTTCTCCCTCTTTGTTTGGTCAGATTGAAAGTTTGTATTTCACAGGAAAGGAGTGGGTTCAAGGGATTTCCACTGGGATAGTTCTCTGTAGTGCCGTTGTGTCACTGTGTAGGAGTTCCAGAAAATGGCAACTATTTAAGAAATCAGTGTATTAATCCATTTACTGTGTCTAATGGTTTTGGCCGTAGGCTGCAGTTGATGAAAAGGGGGACTTTCACAGATAGGGTGGAACTTGGGGGTGGGATGGCCAGAATGGTGGTCACAATGAGATCTGTGTTCCCTCTGCACTCTTTGAGGATTGGGTTTTAAAAAATGCTTCTGCCAAACCTAGCTGCTGTAGAAAATACAACATTGCTTGATAGTAATGCTCCCGTTTTTATGCAGTGATCTGGATCCTCACTGTAAGCCATTGGTTCTCAAATATTCCAGATTACTGTGCCCATTTCAGGAGTTTGAAACCCAAGCCCTGCTGCTTGGAACTGAAACGTGTAACTTAGCTTTTGCAGGAACCAGTGTGGGGTAGGCCCTTGAGAAATTGCCCTGCTACCCAACCCCTGCTGGCCCTGCACTTGTGACCCCCTCCAATCTGTCCCATGATTCCCCTTCCTAGCTTGAGAGACTGATCTAGATGAGTTGCAGACCCCTGTGTATCCCTGTAGTACACGTACCCCTGATTGAGAACCACTGCTGTAAGCTATTGCAATGCCTTGTCCTACACCTAAAATAAAGGACTTCAGCTTTTCCTTCCCTTTGTTCAGTCCTTAAACTATGCTTACAGTATGACCTCAGACTGCTGCCATGGAAATCAGAACATAATGATAGGAACAGGAAGGAAACCACCATTCAATACCATCCATCTGCCCTCTTTTGGTTTTATTTTGATCCTACCTTCCTGCTGTTAATCATTGTCCCACCACCACCTCTTGAGACCAATCAAAAGTGCCTCACGTTCATTTTCGTTGTTTGATTTCATCACTTCCCCAGGGAACTATTGCAAACACTTACCACTGTTGGAGTGAAATTACTATGCCACAGTTCTCCATTAACTCTTAGTTCCCTAATCATGTGTTTATCATCTAGTTTTATAATCACTTATTTTTTTCAGTACTGCTATCTCATTTTAAGATCTCAGTAGTTTTCTAACACACACTCTCCATTAGCATAAATTCTTGAGACCTATCATTTTGCATGAGACTGCATCTTCTCCTACAATCTCTTTGGTTGATACAGTGGCTAAGTGGTGTCTTAGTATTGCTTGATCTGTATTGTGTGCTATTTACATTTTTTGTTTGCCATTTTGTTAATACCTTGCATACCTAGAATGCCTTCCAGTGGAAGATATCAGAGCACTGAGCAAACATTTAATTAAAACTTGACAAAACTGTGTCAGAAGTATAATTTTCATTTTACAGTGAAACTGAGGCACAGGGAGTGTAATTTGACTAGGATTGCACAGGAAGTTCTGTGACAGTCCAGGGTAAAACTGATTCCAATAATGTGCTTTAGACTCCGCAAGATCATTATTGATTATGGTAGTGCCATTTCAATATCTTGTCCAGAATAACTTCCCAAACGCATGCCTGATGTCCTGAGTGACGCTTCCATTTTTGCACAGTCTTATTTTGTTCCTGGACTAAAGAGTAAAGCGTCACTACCCGTCCTCCATGTGCAGACAAACAGTTGTGTGTGTTTGCTGCTCTTTTGCTTTTCAGGTACAAATCTTGGATTGCAGATTCACAGGTGCTCAAATATAGCATGCACATGTTTGGACTTGCATGTGCAGACAACTTAATGGAAACACAAGGTAGATTGATTGCCTTTTGAAAATGTCCCCCTTGCTGTATTTTAACTGTGTACAGTGAATTGTATTTGGTATATGCTGGACTAATGGGTTAATTTATGCAAATCTTATTGTATCTGATTTCATTGGTCTTCATTAGTCAAATTTATGATTTTGGTATTGAAGTGGGGAGGTCGAATTCTGTTTCACATTACCAGAGTGTTTCACTTTGTCTTTCTAGTCCACAAAGGTTGTAAAGTGCTGGAAGATGTGCTCTTGCTAGTATCTCAACAATTCAAGGTTACCATGATGATTCAGTCTGTAAATAGACAAGAACTAGTAGTTCAATGCTTTATCTGTAGTATCTTGTTTTGTGTCGCCTACACATATCATGCAGCTGGATTATGCCTCTTTTCCTTAAGTTAGGTCCTAAAATCTTATCAGCACTGTACCCAGCTCCTGCTGCACATCAGCCTGATTTTTGCCTAACGTATCTGATGTGTGCTGATGTCTGGCATCCAAGCATCCTGGAATGCCTGCTTGGACTGGTCACACAGGGATATGTAACTGGAGACTAAGGTGGAGGACGGGTTGAATCACTGATATGCTCCAAAGTAGAATCAGTTGCTACATCTTTCTCTTCTCAGGTTATCTGCCCAATTGCTTTTGGCAGGAAGCTTGTACGCTTTGGGCACGTTCTTCCCTCAAACATGTTAATGGTCAAGTTCCTGGATGCCACCTGTGTGCATCTGAGAACAGAGCAGGGCTGTTTCTCCAAGAGATGGAAAGTTAAATGTTGACTTGGTAGATGACAACGTGGTGCAGATCTCCCCTCTGCCATGTGGGAAGGGGGGGAATGCTGCCTTTGCAGCACCGTCCTTCCTTCTGATCTCACCTCTGTCAAGATGGAGTTTGTGGGGTGGGCCTGGGAATGGGAAGCAGTGCCTGGCTTGATAGTTGGTTGCTCTACTTCCCGTTTTCTGTGCAGAGACAGTCTTTTCTGAGTCCGCTTGGCAGCTGCCACTGAGTAGTAGCAGAGGGACTCTCAGTGCTAACACGGGGCATTCGACCATGGGGATGGGAGGCAGCAGCCATTCCTGCAGGATACAACATGTGCTGGGTTATCATCCGAGACTGCCATAACACAAAATATATGGCAGAATGCAGATACAACCACAGAGTAGGAGACATACAATTCTCCTCCAAGGAGTTGAGTCGCAAATTCAAGAACACATTTTTTAAACAAGCATTGGCATGGAAATGTGCCCTCTGGAATGGTGGCCAAAGCATGAAGGGGCATATAAACATTTAGCATATCTGGCCCGAAAATATCTTGCAACGCTGGATATAAAAGTGGGCCATTGTGCGGGTGACTGCTCCTGCAACATGGGGCCAAAATCAACTCGCAATTTGGGAGCATTGGCATCAGTCTCATGTACTGAGTGGGAGTTAAAAAAAAAAAAAATCAGCCAGTAGGCGAGATGGATCAAAACCAGACTTCTAAAAAGTAATGATTTGGGGGCCAGTCTCAGGATTTTGGGTGTCTGACTCATGGGTTGGGAACCTTTGAAGTGGGCAATACCATGGTAGATGACCAATGGAATGTTAGCTCCCAGTGCAATGCTGTAGTTAAGACTGATCTCTGGGTGCATAAATGGGCATATTGGGTTATTCAGGAGGTGGCATTACCCCCGAATGTGGCATAAGTAAGATCATGACTGGAGTGCTGTATCCATGCTTTGAAAAGCATGTTGAATTAGTCTCATAATTTTACATTGAAGAGTCTGGTTTTTTTTCCCCAAGATCTAGGAAATGGGGTTTTATAGTGAGAGTTGAGGAGTTCAGAGGTTGAGAGTGAGATTGGTGAGATAAGAGCTTATAGACCAATTTCCCGATGCTGGGAGATGTTTTCTGATGGTGAAGGCAGAACAAGAGCTAGTAGCTGGAAGCTAAGGCTAAAAATTCAAACTGGAAATAAGATGCACATTTTTAACAGGGAATGTAACTAACTGGCACAGAGGACAAGGTAGATTGTCCATCACTTGGTCTTTCTTTCAGAAACTCCATCTTAATTTATTTGATGTAGGTGTGATGCAGAAATCCCTGGATGAAAATTCATGGTATGTTTTATACAGGACCTCAGACTAGACCACAATGGACCTTTATAGCCTTAACATATAAATTGGTATCTTAGTCTGAAGAAAACTTGAACCAGTTTATATCACGTGCAAGAAAAATGTAGTGCCTCTCTTTTTGGTTGTGGGAGAAATGATATAGCTGCCAGATGCAAAGACCTCATGAATTTAGAAGTTATTTCCCTATGAGTATGATTTCTACTTCAGCTATGTTCTGCAGATTTCTTGTGAGTTTCTGGGCTGCTTGGGGTCATGCTTTCTTCACAAGTGAGCTATTGATAGTGTCTGCATTATAGGTGTGAACTGTAGATACGGTCTAGAGCTGCAGCCTCAGGAATGGAAAATGCTTTTAAGCCTGAAAATTTTAAGTTTGAGATACCATGAGATGGGAAAGCCTGCCATCAACTTGATAAACAGAGCTAGTACATTAGCCAGGAAATGGAGCATCTGGTTAAGTACATGACAAGATGATGAGAGACGGAATAGCCAGGGGGATAAGAATGGGATAAAAAGGATTAGCAATAATCAAAGTGTCTCCTGACCCTAACTTGAGAAGTGGCTTCTTTGTTTGCTGAAACCAGGAAGGCTTAAAAAAACCCAAAACAAGCCAGGAGTGATTCAAAACCATTACAGGATGATAGAGAATTCAAATAGCCTGATCAGAGAAGAAGGCCAAGCATGGGTAGTATTAAATTAAGAGACACAGTAACTCTGCAATGCTCCACTTAAAATTCAGGCAGGTGTCCTGACTGTTTCATTAGCTAAGAGTGAAGCTGAATGCAGTTTAAGCTGAAGAAAATGGAATTTTATTAAATCCTGTGTTCTGCTCTGTTCATGTGGCTCTCAGCCCAACTCCCAAACTTCCCTGTTTTCCTGGTGTTTCCTCAATAGCAGTTTCTCCAGGGAACATAGTCCCTCTGACTCCAGCTCCACTGGTTATGATACATGGAACTGCCTGAGTCAGGTCATAGCTTTTCAAGGGAGAGCTGTGCGGATGAATACATCCTCCTTCCCCAGCTTGTAGGACAAAAGGAGACCTAGTGCTACATCAGTGAGGTGACACTTGAGGCAGCTACGCAAAATGAAGGCAAGAGGGGAATTGGAGGGGAAAGATTCTTTGATCTTGAGTCAAATCTAGTTAAAGAACACAAGAAGACATGACCACAATGGTGGGTCCTGACTCATTGGAATGAAATCCAATTGGAATCCCTTGTGGCATGAAGCAAAAGGAAGTCTAGATCAGAGACCAATCCCAGGCTGAGCTCAGCAGGGAGGGAAACGTCACCAGAAAAGAAGTTCATGAAGTTAAAAGCTTCTAGTAACCTTTCTTAGGCAAGCCAGTTTTTGAAGCATTGGACACACTGGCACAAGTGACTATTACAGGTTCCCTGGGAGGGAAATGTGTGACACAACGTTGCGGAACTGTTTAAAGCTTCAGCTAAAATAGCAGGGAATCCAGTGACAGGAGGAAGATGATGATTGCAACTAAGCGGTGAACAAGACGACGGAACGCACGCAGACTAAACTGCCCAGCCATTGCAAACTATTGGCCTGTGTCACTCCCAGGAGTGATGGCAATAAGCTGTCCAAAATGCACTGTACTTTATAAACGTCGCATGTCAAAAGCACAGATTCTCAAGGCATGTAAATGCAGAACAGAAGGAAAAACAGCAACTTTGTACTGCAGCAACATGAAAGGACTGGGGGAGGGGGCTCCTTTCCCATTGAGTGAGTTTGTAACTAGTCTGAAGTCTGGATCAAAGGGGGAAAGCCTTCAGCAGGGAATTTTGACTGCCTTCCCTTTGCCTCCGACCCTACCCTTCTGGATTTGACTTGGCTGGAATGCTTCTTTCATTATATTTGAGCCATCAAAGAACAAAGCTTATGATCTGCAATTGCTGTTGGAGGTTGTAGCACATATTGGTTTGTCCTGTTCTGTGTCGGTTCTTACACCGCTCTTGTCACCGCAGTATCACGTGACACTTGTCATCTGAGCATTGTGCAACATGACTAACGTTTATTGTGTGTGGTTCCTTCTCTCTCATCCTCTTCCCTGGGGAAGAACTGTGTGCAGCGTTACGTCTTTGATAGGATTTTGTGTTTTGAGGAATAGCTTTTAATGCAAACGTCTATTTGTATCGGAGACGGCAGGTTGGAGCCGTGCATTTTGCATTAGGAGTGGAAGGTGGGGATATCTGTGGTGGCTCTCTGGGCTTGTGCAAATTCATTCCAGTCTCAGACCAGCCCTGGAGAAAGCTGTCTCCTGCACAGATGAACTTACCCTGTGTTAGGAAGGTCCATGGGGCCTGATGAGCTGAACTGCCAACCTGTGTTTATCCCGGAGCTTTAAACTCTTTGGTATCCTGGGCCCAGGCCATTGAGCATCTTCATAAGAACTGAGACCTTGAATCTGACTCAACATTCTGAGGGAAGCCTGTGTACAGAGAGGAAGGAAGGTGTGCTGTAGTTTTCTGTCCCCTGTCCCAGGCAAACAGCTAGCTGAGGGCATGCCACAGGGGATCGGCTGCCTATTGGCACAAACCTCTTATTTGGAAGGTGATGTCAATTTTAAATATTTCAGACTTCTTAAAGAGCTAGGCTCCAAAATATCTCACTTCCTGGTGTGAACCCCTGTGTGTCTAGCTCCTAGTTCAATATTTAGAAGCTAAATTAGTGATCTGGATGTTCAAACTAAGACCTCCCACGCACTAAAGAAAATTCTGAAGGACATGGATTCAAACTCAGCTTCCAGATGGCAGATAATATTTTAATAATCAGCAGTTGTATTTTCCAGGATGGTAGCATCAGCGGAAGTTCCAGAACTCCTTTTACTTGGTTGCAACCCTTTTCCTTACTGCACCTCTGTCTCCCTCTTCCCCTCCTGATCTGTCTGGCACACATTGCTGTTTGCTGAAACACGAACTCTGCCATCTGCTTTACCCAAACTAATGTATGGTAGTTCTGATGGCAGCAGAGATGTCAGCTGGACCACAGGCTGTCACTGTCAGGCCACTGTGCTTACCTTTGTTTTTTGTTTTTTATCTATTGGATTGTAAGGAAGCTTCACACAGCAGGCTGCGCAGTTGGAGTAAATACTAATGGAAGCAATGAATCTCTTGGGAACGTGACTGTGCTTCAAATAAAAGATCCAAAAAGCTTATGTTAAATGACCAGGAAACTGCCTAAGAACTTGAGAGCCAGCACAGGGGCATATATATTGTGTTCTTGACACTCCTGACTTTTAAACTGTAATTTGAAATGCACTGGGGCCTTCACAATTCCCCAAGCTAACAAATTGCATGAGCTGTTCTTTCAATAACAAGAGATGCTCTCAATGTGTATTGATTATCCTATTAACCACTTGCCATCATGCATACTGGGCAGCTCAGATTTACAATGGTTGAAGATGCAATTTCTCAACAAGGGGTCATTCCAAATGCTTTGCAGTAGGGCGTCTCTGCCCTAATACCTTTGATGGAGCAGCAGGCAATATGCCAGCCTTAGAGATTTTAGATGGAACAGTGCAAATGGATTTTTTAGTTTGTTGGCAATTCTGAAAAGTTGAATTTTGGTTCATACATTCTGAGGAGAAGTTTTGGGTCATACAAACCATTTTAAAGCTGTCAGGTTTTGATTTTTAATACAACTAAAGGTAACAAACACCTTAGTTGCACAATCTAAAATGCCAAAATGAAACAATTTCTTTAGATTTTTCTTTTGACCCAAACAATTTGGTGAAACAGACGGGTTAGTCACCAAATATTTTTTCTTAAAACTTGCCCCAGCTTGAATTTCAGACATGGTTGTGGTTCCTTTTTGTGTGTATGTATGGGGAAGGGGGGGACAGTGAGACAGAGCATTCCTTTCTATGGTTAGTTGCGCACTTTAAATAGCTTGCACCCAAGTTCTAAACAATAGGCATGAGTGTGTTATTGGAGAAGGAAGCTGATTCTGTGCATCTTGCTGTGCCTTGCCTTGCCCCTGCTTTATGCTTTGCCTCTTTGATGTGCCTGGTAGTTCTTTCTCCATTGAGTTCTGGGACAGAGTCAGGGAACAGTCCTAGGATCCAGTGTGGCTCCAACCTGGGTCACTTTGGGTGTAGTATGAAACAAATGGGGGGATGGGGAATTGGGGGAAAGGCTGAAGTGGGACTAGCTCATGAGCACAGGACCACATATGTAATTCCCCCTTTTGTGTAACTTGCAGTTAGGGCTCAGTCACAAGCTGTCCTACTTAAGGGCTGCTCCTTCTGTATGTTGAAAAGGGGGAAGGGCAGGGAAGAGCTGGGGCCATGGCAAAGGCATCACAAGTAGACCTGAAAAGGGGTATTTGCCTGTGTTCTACCATTGAGCTTTCACATTGGTTGTGTTTGAGTTGTTTAACACTGAAGAGTTCTGGGGGCTTCCCCTAGCTGTAATTTCCGTTTCGAGCATTAAGGAAGAGAATGAAGAAAATTTCCCCACAGAAGGCTCTCTGCAATGACTATCTCCATTGTTGCTTGTGTAACCAACTCCACTTGGTCCCAGGAGGGGGCAGTGGCTTTGAACCCAGCACCTTCTGTGCTAAGAGCATGAAGCTCTCCTGTGGGGTGTCACTGTACAGTAAAAGTCACTATTGCAGATTGACCCGGCAGCCTATTGGCAATTGAGCCAAGATCTGTCCATTACTACTCCCTCCTCCTCCTCCTCCTTCTCCAGTTAAGTCCTGGAGTAGGTTGGAGCAGCCCCGGTACCCTGAGCAGCTCTAACCTATGCCAAATAGCAACAGTTCCTCAGGGGCTATGTTAGCTCAGGATTGCCAAAGTGCAGATACCGTGGCAGCATCTCCTGCTCTTCCATCTCAACCCCCAAAGTGCTCCTTGGAGTGGGAGTAGATGAAGATCACATCACCAATGGGTGCATACCTCCAGAGAGCTTGCTGCATTGGGGAGATCCTCAGTTAATAATAATCCTAAAAATATGTGGTGGGATATGCACCCCATACAGGATTAGAAGGTGGCCAGTCAGATGCACCTCAAGGAGAAGGCAGGGAACTGATTGAGCCTCAGCTAGGGAGGAATAGGCAGGGCCCAAGAGCTGAGAGCAGAAGGGGGCTGCAGGAAGGCAGGCAGCAGTCACTCCCTGTGGTGAAGAGGAGGGAGCTGGTTTGGAGCTGGTACTCCCAGAGAAGAGAGGGAGCCAGGAAGAATAGGAAACAATCCAGGGAAGGAGCAGTGAGGCTGAGAGGGTAGAGCCCAGGAATGCTGAGTTGAGGCTTCCTGGACTGAAACCCTGAGAAGAGGGTGGGCTCAAGTTCCCCTACTGGCCACTAGGGAAGTGGCATCAGGGCAGCACAGGAGAAGACTGCCTGGGGACTGTTTCCATACAAGGACTTGGAATAACCCCAGGAAGGAAAACAAGGATGGTGACCCAGCCAGAGGGCAGAGTCATGAAGAGGACACTGGGGTGCCTGGAGGGAGGTGGGTCTGCAGGGGTAGAGGATGCCGGCCTGGGAGAGGCAACGCCTGGAGGGGGTGCACCAACTGACAGAGCTAATCCACAGAAGGGCCGGCAAGTGGCTCGGCTCTGGTGAGTGGACCCCATGACCACCAATAAATGTCTATTTCTTATCTAGTGTGTTTTCATCAGTAGCTTTCAAAGTGCTTCAGTCTTGTAAAGTATCTACCCTTACAGTACCACTGTGAGATATGGGAGCATTACTATCCCCATTTTAGTAACTAAGGCACAGAGAGGCTAAGTGGTTTTTCCACGGTCACCCAGGGAATCCATGGCGGAGCATGGAATTGAAGCCAGGTCTTCCACGTCCTAAGTGGGTGTCATAACCATTGGACCATCTTTCTCAGCTGACTGGCTAGAACTGTGTTTGGCCCCTCTGCACCTCTGGAAAGGCCCAAAGGGCCAGATGTCAGTGGCTAATGTTTGCAGGGTAGGCTCTCCTTCGCGGCGTACAACCAGCCCACTTCCAAAAACAGGCCCAAGCCCTCCACTGTTATGGAAGTTCAAATGTCCTTCCGTAGCAAAGTATAAGCAGCTCCTCCTCTTCTCCCTTCCCCCCCCCCCCCAAAAAAAAAAAAAAAAAAAATCCCTGCCCTCCTGGGGTGCCCAAGCCAGAGAGCGTGATCTCTGCTGGGACAGTCTGGTCTGTCCCTTGCCAGAACGGCCACTGCTTGTAGCTTTGTCTGTACTTGCTCCTCAGCTGCATTAGCCGTTCCCTGTCTGTTTCAATATTCCTGAAAAGCAGACACCAAGGAAAGAGGACTTGACATTTGGTTGAACCTGGGCAGCCCCAACCCAGCTGCTTAGAGGCCTTCTGGGAGTTTGAAGGACTGTGTACGCAATCACAAGGAGGATAGAAGTGTTGGCCTCACCTAAGAGGTATTTGGCACTTTTAAATCTGGGAATCTGCAGCACATTGTGGAAATCAGGCCCCCAAATGCTGTTCATAATGCCATTCCACTCTGTAATGACTTGGCCTAACTCATTGGTCAGAGGTTAGTGGGCCTCTGAACATTGCAAGAACTTCAACATCCATGTAGATTTAAATGCAATCTAGTTCAAAAGACTTCAGCCTTCCGGGTGAGAGACCTAAGGAAGACGAAGTGCCAAAATGCATCTAAGCATTAAATAGTTGGTCTGAAGCAGCAGGGATGTTCTGCAGGGCTGTCTATAGCTGTGTGGCTGCTTAAGGAAAATCCTCATTTAGATCTCTAGAGGAAAGGCTCAGCCACATTATCTTCCACACAAGCTCTGGGCCATGGGGCGCAGAATGATTAGTGTCAGCCTTGACATCCACTGCCCCAGGAATTCTCTGTGAAGGCAGGCGTAACCCACTGGTGAGTACGTGTTACATAGCCTTCTCTGCCTGACCAAAAGGAGGGTAGGGGTCTGTGAAAGCTTACAGCTTCACTTCTTAGCTCAAGGGGTAGAGACTCATGCTTCTAGCTCTGAAGGTTCCCAATTCAGTTAGTGCTTGGAATGTTGGCCAAGATAGCAGCTGTCAGAAATATAGGCCAGGATGTTCAAAAGCAACAAGTGATTTTTGGGTGCTCAGCTTACTTCATAGGGGATTCGGTTTTGGGGAAGCATGGAGCATACCACTTTTGAAAGCCAGCGACCTTTAAGATCAGCAAGTTGAGTTCTCGAATCATAGCTCACCAGGCATACTTTGTGCAAAGATTATTACAGTAGTATGTAGGGTCTGATCATGGGGGAAATGTTTTATCATAACTCAATCCAAACACAGCAACAAACTTATCATGAGCATCAGCAGGGTCCACATGGACAGGAAGTCCATGGCAGGTAAGTGCAGGGTAGATACACACCTCAGGATGCTGTGAACTAAACGCTGCCTACCTACCAGGATATTTTTAGGTAGCTGTGAACTACCTACCAGGATTTTTGAGGCATAACTATTCTGTACTCAAGGTTTTGGTTGGAAGATGCTGTATCCACACCCAGAATTATTAATTTGTAATGGTGGTATTTTCAGTTGGAACTGGAGAAAGTGAAATCAGTATGATGGAAATGTAGGCTTTGTGAATTTAAAGGAGACGTGTGACTCCTCTGCTTCCTTCAACCCTGAGTTATTCCCATTACTGGAGTAAGATTATTTCAGAGTCTAAATGCAGATCGATCCTGACAGCAGAAAGGAACAAGCATTCACAGGAGGATGGATTAATGGTGGACAATTCTGTCCTATGTTACACTCATGTATAGCCCCACTCAAGTTTCTTTCATCCAGTATGAGAGAGGCCTATAAGGTTTTTCTATAGCATCTATCACTCTAATATCTGAGCCTTTCTGCAGGAGAGCCTCAAGGACAGTGAGGGATAAAAAATTACCTTGAAAGTCAGTGAGGGCAATCAGCACAAGCTCATGATGGAGTTTAGCTTGTCATATTTGATTAGTAACACCAAACACTGTGTGTATGTTATGTGCTAAGTCCCTGTGTTAGCCATTTTTTCTTACTGGAGGCAGCTTTACAGCCGAGAAATGATGTTTGAATGGAACAGTGATACAACCAGCAAATAGGACTCCTGGCATTCAGGTTTAAAAGTAACATTTGTCAGATGTAGCTAAGGAATACTTACAGACATGATTTTATGTAATGGATGATGTGACGGAGCAAAAGGTCAGCCATGATTCCTTAGGAATCCCTCTGATCTGTCAGCAACAGTGCAAAGCATTCTTCAGATGAGTGTGTAACAAGTAAAGCTGATCAGTAATTTCACTCAGTGAATTACACAATGCATAATGGTGTTTTTTGTTTTTTCTTGCATTAGTTTAAGTGTCCAGGTAGCATGTCTGCAAAGGCGTAGATGTGCATGAGGTCTATTGTGTGAAAGGGTATGCATGACTTCAGTTGCAGGCAAATTACTTCATATGAGAGCCAAGGAAGACAGTTGTCCTCTGAATCACTTAGTTCAGTAAAATGCATTTTCACTGAGCTGCTGGGTAAGACACGTCTCTTGGTGCAATCTAGCCCCTCTGAAGAGAATGGGGGTTGTAATGTGTGACCTGAAGGGAATTTCAAACACACTTCTTTTGTGCAAGGCAAAATGTTAGCAGTTGGATGAATGGAGTGCCACTCATGCTGTCACTGTTACAGTAACCATTCACTTAACCTTTCCCTGACTCTCCAGTTGGTCCCACAGCTGTGCATATGTGGAGGAGTGATGCTGGTATCCTAAAGGAAGCAGGCAAACAGCTGGGGGCATTGTAATCTTTTTTGGGTTCATAGTTTGTCATGGGAGCACGTTAGACATTGGAATCTTCCTCTCTTACTGTCCATATTTAAGGACCTCTTTCAAAAGTGGGGAAACTTTTGTTGGGTTTGGGCGGGTCCCTTCTGACCTTAGAGTCTGAGTCAGATTAAAGCAGTGAATTCTGTATCGCATTCTGAAGCCAGTGGTTCATGTCCATGCAGCTATCTTTGGCAGGTGATGGGCCAGTTGCTGTGACAGCTGTCTCCTGCATACAGGAGCCCTGTGCTTGAGCTTTACAGTTGACTTGCTGCATTCACATGAGGCTTTCATACAGGTGTGCGTTCAGCACCGTAGACACCGTTCTTCCTGGGAGGTCTTAACATTAAGGCATTCTGATAGGCCATCATTGTGATATCACTTTGGGAAATACACCACTTCTAAAGAGACCTTAGCTGCTACAGACTGTAATGAGATGAGGTACTGAATTGCTGGTTTAGAGGGAGGGTTTACTTAACTAGCAGAGAAGGCAGTGTGACTAGCTTCTCAACGTTCTGTAAGACAAAAAATTCAGTCATCACTTTTAGTACTTTTTTTCTTTAAGGAGTTGTGCTTAAAAGCCCCTCTGCCCTCCACTGAAGTATCTGAAGCATTAAAAGCTTGACATGTTCTATATTTTGCCTTAACATCCCTACTTTGCAATAAGCAGTGCAGTCACCCATCTAGCTCTGCTGCCAATTCAGTCCTTCCAGCACAGCTTGGAAGGAGGGACTGAAAGAATGGATACTGGGCTAGCGGAGTATCCTAGTAGCAGATTTGCATAAGCAAAACATAGGCTGTTGTCTAGACTAGAAATTAGCTGTTACATTAGCAGACGTGCCTAACTCCTAGCCCTGGCAGGAAAGTGCTGTGCATAATCAAGTTTTCCAATTTGCTGCCTAAAGTTAGGTTCCTAATCTTTACTCAAGTGCCTGGATCAGGGGATGTCTGTGCTACTGAGACTATACTGCCATAGTTACGTTGCCGTAGCTATGATGGCATAACCCTGCAGCATAGATGCAGCCTACACTGATGGAAGGAGTTTTTCCACCTGTCGGAACATCCCCCCGAATGACAGTAGCTGTATTGACAGAAGCGTTCTTAATTGACAGAGCTGCATCTCTGTTGGGGGTAGGTTGGCATAGCAGTGTTGGTTTTTGCACACCCTGTCCCATGTATGTTGACCTAGTTATATTGACCTAATGTAAGTCTAGATCAGGCCTAATTCTGGGTCTTATTTTTTCAGGGGGCCTGAGCACCTAGTTCCACCCTGTGAGCAGAGTGGGAGTATGGATTCAGTGTTACCTCAACATAGGTGATTAAATGTGGATTTCAGACTAAAACTGTAGATACGCTGTTTGTTTGTTGGATTATATGGAACATGTGATACAAAATACAGTCTTAAAGAGGGTTCATAAGGGACCAGAGAGGGAGCATCATCAACATACTGCTTGCTGCCACTCAAGTATGGTCGGGTGATTTTAATATTTTGGAAGCCATAGTGTAGCTTTCATCACTGTCTCATGTCTGCTTCCTGTAATTTCTCTCACTTTTTAAGGTGAGCTGTTTTTATAAGGATGCTGTGCCTAGGGAAATCCAGTCCTCCTAAGACCTAATCAAGTTCTCATATCAATTAAACTAATTGATACCAGGTTTCATTTGCTTAATGAGATTGGCTAGCTTCTTGCTCAACACAAGCCCTGAAACTTTCAAGTAGTCACCCTGTCTTTAAAATAAACCAAGCCAAAGCTTCCTTTCTCCTCTATTAAAAATAAAGAGCAGTGCATTTAGCAGTGTAAATCAGTATTACACTAAAGACCTTTGTACCCTGCTGTATGTAGAAAATACTGCACTTTAAAATACACTTCTGCTTTATTTCCCTTCAAATATATCTGAAAATCAAATACCTTCTACTACGTTTACACTGATGGTGGCAAAATCGCCACCGCCAGATTGATCTTTCAGGATTGATTGAGCAGATCTCACTGACCGCTCAATCGATCAGGAAGTCGACTGAGTAAGTCCACCCCCTCAAATAGCATAGTGCTGCATCCCGTCAGCTCAGCGCAGTGTGAACAGTACGCAGAAGGGAAGCTGAGCAGTCGACGCCAGTTACGCAAACTATTCCCATCGACTGCTGCCGAATCGCGGATTCAGTGTGAACCAGCCCCTAGAATCTAATTGTTGATGCCGAGTAGATTCCTCCAAGCAAAGACCAGTGAAAATGAGCACTTCAAACAAGTTAGGGAAGTAAAATAGACACATATCAGAGATCAAAGGAAAATAGATATTTTTCCAGAAGATGTGTTCAAAAATGGATGAGTTTGAGTTGTCTTCTACTCCTAGAGGTGAAAAAAAATCATTGCTATAGCTGAACATCAGAGAACATACCAGCCACCATATGCAACAAGAACTGAGGTACACTGAAGGAGCTGTACAGAGGAAGCTTATACAGGATCCTCTTGCAGGATGGCTACATTTAGTGCCATCAGTCTCCCTCATTTTTAAATGAGCTGAAAAGCAGCTTGTTCTTACCTGATCCAATGCTCCCTTATGGCAGACAGTGGCCTTGAACAACCTGCAAATTCGTCATTCATTAAATACAATTGTATTAGCAGGGAATTTCCATCTCCAAATAAACCCTTTAATTCTTTCATTTGATACAAAAGATGTGTGGGAGGAAGAGCTCCTACCCTAAGGAAAAATCTAATAGCCCTCCCTTCTCCCCCCAAGATAGTAGCCAAGACAACCAATTATTTGTCAACAGATGCCAAAGATTGGCACCAGGCGGCACAGGCTGTTTTGGAGGGCGTATGAATTCTTAAATTACATCCCCCTCTTCTGTCAGAAGTGACAGTTACTTTGTTTATGGCATCACATTTTCTAAGAGAGACTCAGAAATAAGGCCAATGGACAATATGTCCTGGTACTCGAAGCTTCCAAAGTATCAAGTCACTTTTATGGATGAGTTTCATAGCATCTTCTGGGAGGATTATGGCGGGGCTAGTGGCAAAGCTCCGTTTAGTATATTTGAAGAGCATATCCTGTCTTCTGTGTGTTAACTTATTTTTACTACTGTTGAACATATTTTGAGGGTCTCAAATACTGCATCTTCTACCATGCATTTCAAAACAAAGACTGGTATAAGATACAATATGTACAAACTTCATGGAGGCATGGGTGGACTTGATGTAAAGCGCACAGAAGTCATCGAAAGATATCCACTGAAGTCAACGGGCTTTAGAATGGCATTTAGATTAAAAGAACAGCTAGAATAGGCTTTAAGGTCTTATTTAAAGTTTACATTGAACTGTAAGTTCTGTGGAGCAGGGTGTATTATAAAAGCCCGATCTGTACCTTTTAGTGTTATGGCAATACAAAATAACATTTAAATATAGAAAGAGTAGTAAAGTAAGACTACAACTTGTAGTGGCTTAATTAGTTTTCTAATTACTGTGTCTTGGGACAGGCCTTTAGATTGTATCTTTTCTGCTAAAACCGTATGGGGAAAAACTGCTGACCCAAGCAATGTGTGTTCTGCATTCTTCTTGGTTGTTAGTGCTTAATTACATTTTTTTCACTAGCACGGAAAAGCAGTCTAGCAAATTAGAAACATTTAATAGCCATTTTACTAGCTCTTAATTATCTCACAGCAGAGATAAAAATCAGTAATGGTATTAGAAAGCAACCGAAGCAAACACAATAAGCCCAATTGAGGCCTTAGGTACTGTGTGTGCAATGAAGTTTTACCACTTAACACTGCAGAGGCAGTTATGATGGGCCAGTATTCACATTGAGTCTGTACCCCATGATAGCCACTCACAGGGGCAGGTTTCTTCAAAATACTGGGATGGGTGGGTTGGGAGGTGCCTGGGGCCTGGATGGACTATGCTTCTAGATGTGGAGTCTCACTCCTGCTCCTTGTCTTCCTTTGTGGGGGGAAGGTGACCTCAGCAGCTTTTTTATGGCTGGTAGGAGCAGGGCATGAACATAATGCCACGCAGTTGCTCTTCTAGCTGCTGTTTTTTTGAGTGTTTCCTTACACAGCCATCAATGGCACTGCATGCTCAGCTATGAGCTGTCTCTGTTTGTATTAAAAGGTCCCACAAGAGAGTATGGTCTTCGAACACAGACAAAAGTTGGCATCTGCCTTTTTAGGGAAAAATCTACTAGTTGGTGCCTATTGGAGGAAAAACTGTGGCTTCCTTTACTGATGTAGTTCAAGGCCTTAATTTGGCTCCTAAGATTTTAGAATTGCTCTGGGTTTTTTGGTGTGTCCAAAATATATTCGACAACATGAGTCCTGCAGCTTAAAACCCTGCGCAGCTCTAAACTTATGGGGGGGGCCGCGGGTAATGCAAATAAACAGAGAATTAAAAACTATACATATGTGTTGACAACAAAAAGAGGTCCCCCGGTACCATGAGAGTTTCTGGCAATGACACACTTAATGGTTGTGCAATGTGAATGACTTCGACTTCTCAGCAACACTCAGAGATTTAACACAAAATCAAGTGAAGTCACATTTAGCTTGATGTGTGCTTTTTATGGGCTGCAGTCCTGCTTAGCCCTCTTTCTTGGAGAGAGTTCTTCATGGGCAGATCTGTGTCCACATGGAGTCATACTGGCTCTTTGTGTGAACAAGGGACTGCTCACACCCAGCTCATTGCGCTCACTGCTGGAATGTGGTGGCCGTTGGCCAAAATGCTCATTGATTAGAGCCTCAACCTGTGGAGACTGAATTGCATAGTGGCGTCTGCAGCACCACATGCACTGCCCCCCCATGTGGATAAAGAGGCAGCCTAGGGAGGGTTGACTCAGCAGCAAGAGCCGCATGTACCTGTCTCCTTATAAGGAAATGAAGTGACCCCACCCGCTGGTGCGTGGTCAGCAACTGCCCAGGATACTTGTAATCACCTGGTTGGCTGGTTCATACCTGCCCGGGAAATCAGGAGCACCTGGTTGGCTAAACTCCAAGCCATGACCTTAGAAGGTCATGCAGCAAATAGCAACCAATGGGGCTTAGCCTCTGCTGACCAGGGGAAACTATAAAAGTTCAAACCCAGGTGGCAGAAGGCAGAGAGGAATTGAATCTATCCGGCACTCCTGTATCTCTTGGTCGTGTCGGCTCGGCGGGCTGACGCATCTTCACTAGCCCACTTCACTGTGAACTGATCACTCACAGTGGCTCTCTCCCGTCTGCAGTATCTAAAGCAAACGGCAACTGAATTTGGCCAGCATAGTATACCTGTATATAATGTTTGTGAGTATGGATTAACTGTTTTCTGTTGTGTTTGTCTTGTAACTTCTTTGGGGAACTCCAAAACCGGGCACCCTAGTGTCACATGCTGGCAGCCACGTGTTGATCCAGGAGAGATCACAAAACACTAAAGTCTTGGGTGGCACATTTTGTCCTTTCGTGCACGGAGTTCTCCTGCCCTTTGCTATCACTGTTTGCTGTGTAATTGCTTGCTGTGAAACTGTTTGTTATAGAAATAGAACTGTTTATTATAAGGATAGAATTGTTTATTATAAAATAAAGGGTTTATTGGTTAAGCAAACCCCCAGAATCATCACTGTCTCGCTTAACCCCCCGTATCCCAAACCGAGCCTATCAGAGAGTTTTTTCTCTCCATTTCCACACAACCAAGCCCATTAGTTAATGAGAAGTCTTCCACTGAGCTCCATGGGCTTTGGAAAAGGCTGGAATTGGGAATTTACCTGAAAATGGAGAGTGGGATTAGTCTCGTTATTACTTCTATGGCAAAAGCATTTAGAGGTCTCAGTTGAAATCAGAACTCCATTGTGCTAGATACTGTGCATATTCTGTGTACAGTAAAATATGGGACAGGTCCTACCCCATAGATAAAGAATGGGAGGGGAAACAAAGGTATAATGACTTGCCAAAGGTCGCACAGCAGGCTGGGGGCAGAGTCTGGATTAGAACTCGGTTCTCCTGAGTCCTAGTGCAGTGCCAGTGTAAACCATTTTGCCTCTTGGGTTCAAGTCTCTTTATATTTCATCTCAAATTTAAATTCAAGTATCCAACACAGTTGCTCACCAGAATGAAAATAGGTCTGAGATTGAGAGAATATCAGAATAGGGACTGTCAAGGTGCTTTCACTAAAAATGAAAATCATACTAATAGTATCACATTACAGAAGGGGGCACTGACCCTGCAATTAGATCTGGGCTGGTAATCACATGCATCTGTGTGGCATGCCATGTAAGTAAATGAGGCTCTACATCGGGAATGAGCTTACCCAAGTAGATGAGACTGCAGGTTCATTGGTTTTGCCTGTTCTGGTCTGAGGGCTAAATTTTCTTGGCCTTACTATGGCATGTAGTCCCATTGGAAGCTTGGCTTGTTCCTATTTATAAGTCCAGAATAGACATCCATGTACTTATGTGCTATACACATACAGGAATAACAATGAAGAATGTAATAATGGGAAAATAACTGAAAGTGAGCTGGCTGATTAATAAGAAATGGCAAGTTCTTTTAATTAAAGAACAAGTTCTAACAAACAGCTGGAGCTTCTGGAGATCAAAGCCCATGAAAAGGCTTTGAAATTTAAGACTTTGGGGGGAACTGCATGCGGCTGTGTCTAACTTTAGCTGGAGTTCCTTCCAGAATTGAATCTGAGTTTTGGGAGTGAGGGTCTATTTTGCAATTAATTAGTAACTCAGCGACTTAAAACTTTAAAGGTTCTTAACTGTGGAGTTGGCTAGGCTTTCCCTGAATAGGTCTGCATTAATGGATTCCCTTTGGGGGAGGTGGAAAATGTCACTTTACTCTTCTAAATCATATGCTTAGAATTCATCTGCTCTGAGATGTCTCAGCTTATTCTCAGTCCCATAGTCTGTGACACACACCTGTCTAGCTCATTAAAGAATGGTGATAGAATGTGTGGCTGATGGCCGGCTTTTCTCAGTGGGTCTCGCACCTTCCTGCTTGTAGTGGGCCAGGAAGTTGCCCGTAACCCCGTCTTCCCACAAGGAGGGGGTAGGGACCCGGGCCCACCCGCTCCTCCGGGTCCCAGCCCAGGGGCCCTATAAGAAGCAGCTATGTGCTGCTGGTACTGCTTTCCAGACGGCACACTCTTCCCCTGGGCTAATTTTCCCCCTCCTTCAGTCTTTCTGGCTTCTGGAGCTGGTACCTTCCTCCTCACTGCTCCACCACAGCGCTCTGCTCACCAGCTCGTTCCTCGGCACAGCTCCGTACTCCTATCACCACCGCTCAGCACTCCTCTCACCTCACCACAGCACAGCACTCCTCTCACCACAGCACAGCACTCCTACTTCCTCCAGCTCGTGCACTGTGTGTTTGGGGCGGAGCCCTTTTATGGAGCACCTGGCTGATCACTAATCAGCCTCAGCTGCTCCTAATTGCCCCCAGTGGTTCTGAGTGAGTCAGCAGGGAACAAAGCCCGGAGCATTCTGGGGCTCACATATCTCCCATCCAGCACTCTTCTACTGCCTTCTGCCTTCACCATATCACAAATGTCACCCAGACTTGGCCAGATTCACTGATAGCATGAACAGGGGCATCTCTGTTGATATCAGTGGACTTGGGTTTGGTTACACTGAGGGTGAATTCAGCTTTTAATCTTAGTGTGTGTTCCGGGCCTCCGTACTGAGTGTAAACTTTTTATTTTTATAGCTTTGGCCCCTAGGGTCAGAGTCTGGCACCCTTTCATTGTCCTGGTACTTTTTGATTTCCAGTATTGCTGAAGCTGTAGTTGCATCCCTCCTGGAAGGAAGTAAAGGGTTAGCCTCAGTTCTAACTCCCCGTGTAGAATGCTACATTCTCTAATTAAACAGATTTTATTCTTGGTGTGTTCTTGCCTGAAAGATGACGGGCATGTGCTTGCCATATTTCCTCTTACTTTTGTAGGACATTTCTTGTCTAGCTATTGAAGAATTAAAACTATTGAAGGAGAATAAAGAATTTGGCCCCATTTTGTGTGTATTGTTCCATTTGACAACATCTAGCAAGTGATGCAACTGTTGGGCCTAGTTTAGTCCTTGTTGGCAATCCCGCAATTCGAGGATGATCCCTGCCATGGATTTACACATGGGTTCTGAGATGACTTAGGAGTCCAATCCTAGAGCCACAGAGCAGCCTGCAATAGGTACAGACATTTCCTAGCAGGTCAGCTGCCTGCTGCTAAAAGCTTTCTTTTTCCTTTCTTCTCTTGTCAGCTTTGAAGGCAAGACACTTCTCCTTGAAGCGGGCCACTGCCTTATGGTGGCGCCATTGAGGTCGGTTGTTGGCTTGCTCCTCCCAGGTTATGACGTTCACATCTGTTTTCTTGAGATGTTTTCAGTGTATCTTCGCAGCATTCTCTCTGACCGCCACCAGGTCTCTGACCATACGTGAGCTGAGAGTAGAGAGTTTGTTTTGAGAGGTGGAAAGTAATGTAGTAAGTAGTGTTTGGGTGTAACTGCTGTCCTGTTGTCTGAGGTACTTGGAATGCTTCCCAGAATTATTTTCACAGAGTAGCTTCTGAAATGAAATAGGAAGATTTCTGGTACTTGTCACAAGCTTGGCTTCCTTCACTTGACAGTAAGTGGGGGAAGAAAGTATGTTGCTGGACCCCGGTTTTAGGGGTCGTTCAGGAAGAGTCAACAGGACACCAATTCCCACCTGTTGAGATGAGAATATGCCCCTGGAGTTGGGACCCAGTGTTTGTTTGAAGGAAATCTAAGCTGTCTAAAGTGGCAATGACTTATCTCAAGAGCCTCTCGGAAGGTCTATGATCATCCATGTCATCTGCTGATTTCCTTATCTCTTAGTGCAAATAGACTGCTCTGTTAGCTTGTTTTTTCTCCCTTGTTTACCTTCAGCCTGCTTCCTTAGGGCTACCTCCATAAAAAGATGTATTAGGAATAACATGGGGCAAAGGATGTGATATGCCAGTCCATAAGAGTGAAATTACCTATGACTGTGCTGTGACTACTCCAAAGTTGGAGAGGTTAAATATCATGCCTTTCTTACCTAACTGCCTCTTTTCAGATGGCTTGTTTCATGGGTAACCCTTTTAAGATGAAGAAGCTTGTGGCTGTATGAAGTATGTGCAATGTTACACTTGTGAATTGATCATTGTTTTGTCCTGAACTACTTTTGTTACTTTAAAAAAACAAACAAAAAAACCCCCCCAAAACCTTGGCAAATTGCTGTTATTTTTTTACTGGTGAAGGTAAATAACCCTTCATTACTGAGGCACAAAGAAATGAAGTGACTTTCTCAAGGTCACAGAGCCAGTCAGTGGCAGGGCTGGAAAAAGAACCCAGCTCTCAAGACTCTGAATTAAATGTCCTGTCCACTAGACCATCTGGCCTTCCAAACATGTTTTTTTTTTTTTTTATTTTATTTTCTTCAGTTATTTAATTTTTTTGCAGGGGATGGGTGGTGCGGCACAGGGAAAAAAGATGCAACAGCTGTCCTGGATTAGCTTTGTTCCCACACAGGCTTTTCTATATAATCATAGACATGTAGGACTGGCAGGGACCTCAGTAGGTCATAGAGTCCAATCCCCTGCACTCACAGCAGGACTCGGTAATAACTAGACCATTCCAGACAGGTGTTAGTCTATCCTGTTCTAGTAAACCGTCTTGGCGGGGCAAGTGAGGAAAGCAGCTGAGCGCCTGGGAGTGAGCACCTAGTTACAGCTGCTGCAGGAAGCAGATAGGGACTCCTTCCTGCCTCAGGAGTGGACGCGATGCTCACTGCAGAAAGATCCCAGCAGGTCAGAGCACTGCTGCTCCCTCGTTTCTCCCTCCCTGCAGCACCTGGACTGTGAAGAGGGTGAGGGTTCTGCTGCGGCCCCTCCCAGGCCTGGGAGATGAGGGTGGAGAATCCCAGGATTAGCTGGGCAGAGGGATGGGCGGATGTTATTTTTTTCAAGCCACTTTAAGCACTGCCTGTAACATGTGGATGGATTAACGGCTCTGTGGATGGACTGAGGGGTGGATCATGGACGTATGCTGCGGGGACCGTGGACGTAAGGCACTCACAGAAATGGAAAAGCACACTTCCTAAAGGGATCCGCAATTGCTGTTAACAGCTGTTAGCTTCTAGCAGAGCTTGTTCCCTCTTCTGGGCAGCTGCGTGAAGGTAAGTCATGAAAAGTCACTGCTTGGGTGCTCAGCGGCAAAGTGACTGTGGACTCCTCCCCGGAAGGTGTGGTGGAGAAGCTTGCTGCAGCGTGTGGGCACAGGCATGGCTGCAAGGTCTGAGGGCGTGCAAGGTTTGGTTACAATCGAAGCCTTGCAGTGACTTTCCTAGAGGTTGGAATGAAAGGGAGGCATATGGCGGCAGTGACGGAAAAGAGGCTTTTGCTATTAATGCTACGAGGATCAATTCCTCCTGTCTGAATGGCTAGTGTTCTGGGTTTCTGTTGCAGTCTCCTCCACCTGCTCTCGCTGACAGTACAGGCTCACTTTCCCACTAATCTTCCCTGCGAAGGGAATCTGCATTTTTTGAGGTTGGCCTTAACAGGCCTGCTGCCTCTGGCCCTGAGCTGTAAAACTGTATGTTAGTAAGCTAGCTGCATTGCTCTGTTTTGTAACCATAAGCATCAGAAAACTGAACCAGTGCAGCATCTATCTAATGCCAGTCTACTTTTCACCATAGGCCGCCACCATTCCTGAAGGGGTTTCCCAGGGCTTTGACTAGTGCCTTGAACAATTGTGCATGCTGCAAGGTGGCAGCCGTACTGTCAGAGAGAAGCAGAAGGGCTGGGGAGATGGGAAGAGAAACAAAGGAGACAAAACTTAGAAAGCCAGTGTGAAAAGATGGATGAGTTTTAACAGGTTGGGAAGGTAACATAGCCTCTCTGTTGACTTATAACCAATTTCATCAGGGGGCATAAGTGAAGGTGGATCACTTTTAGACCTGCCTGAGAACATATTTTAACATTTATATTGCGATGGCACCCAGAGGCCAACCAGTATGAATCCCACTGTCAGGCACTGTACAAACCTAGTAAATGATATTCCCCAAAGAATTTGTATTTAAAAACAAAAAAAATCATTGGGTCTGTTACAACAAACCAATTCATTGTTTTATTATGATCACTTCTCTGTAGGATCCTAAATATTGGCCAGATTCATATGCATTCTGTCTAGCTTATCACTGTAAGGTCTTGGGGTGGACTATACATTTTGGCTCTACTACCTTCCAGCAAATGCAGTTCACTATGTTGAGTGCACCTCTATTTTACTTGGGTGTAGACAAACATGTAAGGGATGATGGAATGGAGAGTAGCCTTATTGTAGGTCATCACACCTGTGACCTCCTCAAGGAGGTCTCACTGTAATTTCCATAGGTTGTTAGAAAATGTCCCCTCTTCCTCCATTAGTTGTACTAGAACTGCTGTAAAGGCCAAAATTTTTAGCATAGCTGCTGTTGCAAAGTATTTATTACAGGCAGAATAGCAATGGCTGATGGCCATCAACTTTGGGGGTCAATAGCCATATGGGCAACATCTTGGTGTTTGCCTTAAAAGAAAAAAAAAAAAAAATTCTTGGTCTCTTAAACTAAAGCAGTCTAGCAAAATATGGCAAGTGGAAAAATTACCTGCCTTTGACTCTTATCGGAGGGGTAAATTTATACAATCATTCATTGTGTGTGACACCAGTTACACGGCATCTGGATGCAGGACACACTCCCTGTTGTGATGGACTGAAAATAAACAGGCACCCGGTAAACTGATGTGGTCAATGATCTGGTTACTTGTGGTGAGAGGTATTGTGTTTTGATTGGCCCAGTTTTTCCATACAGCACTGTGGCATGTAGAGTGTCACCGAATGACTACTACTGTGTTTTTGCCTTTTGGAATGGCAATTGAATGTTGTGGTTATATTCTGTGATACCCAGTACTAGAGGGAGAGTAGCCTCCTTATATCACTAGATTTGGTTGATCCAAACCCACCAAATCTAACCACCACTGAATTTAGATTGTATCCCCAAAATTTGTATGTGGAATTTAAATCTCCTTTATACTAATGCAATTATTCCTCAGATCCTCTGTATTTCTGGATTCAAGTTCTGCATTTGAACATTAGGGCACAAGTCTATCTCTAGTTCTTGCGATTAGCTTTTATTCCTTTACTTACCTCATATCTAGGACCTAACACCACCTCATACATAAATACTTTCTGCAAAAATGGGATCAGTGCAGCTCCACCACGTGCTTCTCATTGGATCTAAAGAGGAAAAGAATATTCCACCCAGATGAAGTCTTTCTCCTCCAGGCTACTTGGCAATGGAACACAGAGCTATCCTCTACCTTCTCCCGCACACTGGTAACTCCATGCACACTCCTCTCTTGCCTCCGTGATTTCTCTCGTTCCTGTGTCCCAGCCTTACTGCTTCCCCAATTGTTTCATTGTAGGTTCAATTAACAGCCAGACTTGGCCTCATTCTACTGTGCCAAACCAAGTCCTGATATGGCAGATGTGGCATTGCACTGTTGCATGGTGATACCACGAGTACAATGTCCTAGGTTCCTCGATGCTCTCTCTGGCCCATGGGCAGGGCTAATGAAACTATAGCTGTGTAGTTGCAACACTGCAACAGTTTGTCTTTCTCAGTCCTTTATGAATCTTGGGTTCTTCTGAGCTTCTGGCCTCTTCCTCAGTTACCTCTGGCCACAAGACAACTGCATCAGCAGCGTCCTGGCTGTTAGCCCACTCAAAGCTTAGCAATGACCGCACAATGCAATCGGTCTCATTATGTGCAATGTTAATGACTTGTTTGGCTTTGTCACACTTGTGTCCCACCTTCCTCTGACAGCTGCTCTGAGATGTCACTGCTCCGCTTTGGCTATCGCTTGTATCGGGCATTATTCATGGTCCATGTGGCTTTATGATGCACTCTTCAAGGAAATGTTTGCTGCATGTGGGGAGGAGATAGTACCTACTTACTGTCCTTTCACTTCCTGGTACTTTTGCCCCTACCCATCTCCTCTTCCATATGTAGCTCAAAAGGCTTCGCTTGAACAGCCAAAAGCTTTTTCAACCCAACTGTCTTTATCTCTTGCAATTCTCTCACCACAGACATGCAACCTCTGAAGCTGGCTTCAGAGAAAGGTGCAAGGAACCCTGCAAGGAACATATCCAGTTATGGGATAACCTGCCCGCAGGGAAAATTTCTTCTTAACACGCTGTTGATTTGGTGGGATTTTGTATCCCTTCCTAAACACTTTGGATGAGTTTTAAAACCCTACTAGTAAACTGGATATGATTGTTATCCAGATAAATGCACAATCCTTATTTTGTATCTTGTTGATCTGGATCTCAATGTTGTGGTAAACCATTTGTGCATTGTGTGGATGAAGTATTTCAGTCAGCGTTAACTATAACTGATGTGAGCGTTGAGAAGTCCTCCACTGTATTGATGATGCTACACAACACCTCCCTGACTACTTCTAGCCACATCACTGCAAACCTGCATCTTGTCTGTATAGCTGAAGATGGCAGAGATGCTCAATTTAATCCGAGAAGCTGAGGAACCAAAGCTGGTATCTCCTTCACTAGTGGAACATGTTATTGCTAGTGCCAGTCTTGTTATAGTGGCTTGAATAGATGGCACTTGGCTATATTTTTGTTCAGACTCCTCACCATGCCCAGTTTGACTCTGTCATGTCTTCCGAATTGCTGGTACTGAGCTATGGTGCTACACTTCATGAGTGGCTTGCTTTGTTTCCTTTATGTTAATGAGGCTTTGATGCCAAGATAACATAGTCACTTTGCATCACCCTTTTGATGCATTTCATCTATGCATCTGAAATGGTGGCAGGCCACGCAGCCAGCCATTTTATGCTGGTCAAAAGCAGCAAATCCAAAGTGAATTCGAAGCAGTAGAATGGATGTTCAGATTTCCCCTTGTTTTCTGTGAGGGAGACTAATTATAATAACTCTAAACTTTCCTGCTTCTTGAGTGACTTGTGGTATAAAGCACAGTCCTCTGACAGAGTGGAGCCTGGGGTCTGAGCCTGGGGGTACTTTCTGAATCACTTGCCTTATCAGGAAACTCACTTGACAATATCTACTCAATATTCTATAAGGGACTCCTTCCTACTTAATTGGCTGGACTGTGCTTATTTTTGGCTACTTAAAATTAGAGTTCAGAGCCCAAGATGGGCTCAGAGACCCTGGAAGGGGGAGAGAGGGTCTTAGAACTGAGACTCCAACCTGAGCCTGAACATCTACACTGATGCAGCTGTACGGCAAGGATGTATCAATCCTAGAAATTGCTAGTGACTAGGACTGGACAAGCTGCTCAGTCCTGGGCAAAGGTAGCCCCCTTCTCTATTTGTGAATTATTTGCAAACACTTAGGCTTTTATACTGTGTGGAGTGTTTGAACAGTTCATGGACTGAAGTATGTTTGCACTGATTGCTTGCAAATCTTTCACCTTCGCTATTACTTTGATTACTGCCCATTTAAACTTGCTATTCACATGAAGTCCCATGGTAGTCTTTCTGTTCCGATTAGGTAAATTCTAAACCCACACAAACCTTTCGAGAGATCCTTGCAAATGCTCATTGGAGCATACCCATTAAGTCTTCCTGGCACACTTACCTGCAAACGCTCTTGCAAAGAAAAATTCACTTGTGCAAATATTCAGTGTAAATTAAAAGGGTCATGAAAAGACACTGCAAGTTCATGTCATTGGTTGGTCAAATCAGTGTTTGCAAATTGTTTTTTGCAACGTTCCCTCAGCTCAGGTAGTGACTTAAAGCGAAGCTAGTGGTATAATATTGGCTGAATACATCAAGTTCGGGGTTTCATTGGCTTCATAAACTATATGCACATGAGACCTGTTTGATAATCCATTTGGCATTGGAAAATATTCTACAAATATTACAAGTGAAGTATAGGAAGTATATGATGTTGGTATACTGTACAGATCCTCTGCTATTAGGATGACTGGTGTCTATAAGACCTGGGATGGATAGGTGTAGTATTCAGGTTTAGAAATTGGCTACTCATGTCACACAATTTTGTTTCTGGCCCTATGGCAGGCTCTTAAACACTGACTTTTGGACTAATTTTCGTGCTCCCATATTGCTGTATGACAAAGGCTTATAAATATAGAGGATTTGGGGCCCTAGCCCTTGTGATGGAAAACACATTCTACAGTGAATTTCAGGACACATCTATTTGATCATGGATACATGAATTTGACAGAGAAGCTTTGAATTCTCACTAAGAGTCTGAATAGCTGAATCTAACTGAAACCAGAGTCTCAAAATAGTCACAGCTGTATATCTAGGTCATTCTGCTTACTGCGGGGACTTATGCGCCGCTTGAACAGAAAGAAAGTATGCAGTAGTGGAAGGGTATTTGAAATATGCATGATCTCAGTTCTGCCATTTAGGCTGATTTAGCCTACCAAGGTGAATGCTAGAATATCTAAATGCTTGCTAAGGGACCCTGGAAGAAGGTGTCATTTGTATCGCAGGCCTGGTTCACTTTAGAATTGGCTCTCAGGGAATGGAAATGTGCTGTGTAGTGGTGGGTGAAAGAATGAGGGTTTAACAACCCATTGAGCTACCCTGACCAACTGAACTCCAAGTGCAACATTGGGAAGAAGGGTTAGAATGCTCAAGTGGACTAAAGAAATGAGTTCAGCCACACTGGTGTCCATGAGCTGAGCAGCGAAGTCCTCAGTGGAGCCTGGTCTGGTGTCCCAGCTGGGACCTGTCGTTGCATGGCTTTGTTAGAAACTTAGAACTAGCCTGAGGTGGTGACAAGAAGTTGCCTGTGCTATTGGAGATGAAAAGAAGAAGCTAATCACTGAGAGTGAAGCACAAGTGGTGGGCCTGATAACAGCTGTCTCTGTCCAGGCATTCAAGGGAGTAGATCAATGGAACAACAGACTTCATGCTGGTGGACACAGCCCAGCCTTTAGCTTTTCCTCCCTTCCCCTGAATGTCAGCCTGTAATGGGTGATTAGAGTCAGGGATATTGTCCACATTTTTCATGTCCTATTTCCCTAGGGTTCAACAAGAATCTCAATTTCGTTTTTCATGTCATTCCAAGCTTTAAACGCTGCTGATCAATCCTCAGATGTGGAAAAACAATAAGCTGATTAATGTTGCTATGAGCTACAGGGTCTCGAAGGCCTTTCTTGGAGAGAGTTTCGTGTTAATTGCTTAGATTATCTTGCCACTGGGGGAATAGGCAGAGCTGGTCTCCCTGTTGCTTGTCTATATGATGTCTGCAGAGAGCTACCTGCTATGCTGTTAACATGCTGCTGCATCATCATGGCTGACTTGCAACTCCAGCCTTGAGTGCCTTTAAGGTAACAAGCTCTAGGATTCAATTCCTCTCCAGTCTGAGGAAATGCATGGATCTCTCAGTAGGTTTCATTTCATTTTATTAACGGAGAAGAAATGTTGGTGCCTCTTGCTACGCTCTGCTGAGCCTGTGTGCTGTGGGAATAAAGCAAGCAGGAGAGATCCTAGAGAACAGACTGTCAAAAGGCCCTGTAAACAGGAGAGATGAAGTGACGGTGACTGTTCTGTGGGGTGGTATCTCTCAGGCAGAGAACCCCTCTGCTTTCTGCAATGTATGCAAAGAGCTCTGGGAGATGTTGACATACACCTGCCAGGGTTGGAGAATGTCAGAACTGCATAGCTCAGGTGTATGGAACAGTTTAAACATTCATCTGCTTTAAAGTAGCAGGGGCCTCCAGGGTGCTTAACAAAGGGTTGAGCCAGTCTTCAGGAGCAGGGAAGCAACTAATCTGGATCTTGCTGCTTTGTCTGATTCCTCCCTGTCACCTCGAATGCTCCTTCTGCCTTATTTCCTTGGGTGATCCCTGCTCTGCTTAGGCATTTACAGTACCTGGCGGTGTTTCTGAGATGGGTCATCAGAGTTGCAGCCTAGCTGCAGGTTTCCTATCTGAGTAATTTGTGGCTAGCTGATTCAGCTAAAGGTGCTAGTCTAATTCTTTGCTTTTCCGGACAGCCGCTACTAGGGAAAGGACATGCTTGTTCTTCAGTGGGTGATTTCTGAATAATGATGAATCACTTCTGGGAACAGCGGTCTTTGAAAGAGATCTGCAGTTAATCAGTCAAACACAGCTGGCTGTTTGTTTCCCCACTGACGGTAAAAAACCAAAGTCCCAGGTCCTGCTCTCAATGCAGTTGCTCTGGGTTTACCTTGATGGAGTTACTCCAGATCTCATAGACTCACGGAGCCTCTTCCCAATGGGATGTTGCTCTTCCCTGTTCCTCTTTAACTCATGATGTTGGAATGGCTTAGCAGCCTGCTCCACCTTTCCAGCTAAATTCTGCCTGCGGAAAAGGGGCACCAAAATCCCATTGAAGTCCCCGGCAACTGGTCACATATCTGAGGACAGAAATTTAGTGTCTGATGTTGCAATGATCCAACGAGGGATGACTTTAATGACTCATCGCTGAACTGCAGTCTCTTGAGTTTCCTGGCTTAACGGAGCAACTAACATGGCTTTAAAATAATTACAGAAGATTAACTCTTCTTTTAGCCTCTGATTCTCCATGAAAGAGGACAGGAGGTAAAAACACATAGAAGGAAGCAACAGCTGAGCAAGGTCACTGTTAGTAAAACTGGGTGCTGAGGGACAGATTCTGGGTTGGTGAACTGGTATAGACAATAGATGGATGCTGCACACCAGCAACTGAGGAACTGGCCCTAATTCCTTGATCTGTATTTCTGTGTCTGTTGTTCCATTATAGATAGGTAAACTAGAGTGCCTTCATACTGGGGTGAGCATCGCTAGCTTTGACACTGGGTCCGGCGTAAAGCAGCAGCACACATCATGCAACCTGGGTCGATATCTATCCTGTGTTCAGATGGCAGCTTTCAGGTTGGCTGTGGCTTTGGGGGAGGACTTGGGTCAAGAGACGGTCATCTTCTGGGTACTTGAGTCATGGCATCAATTCTCTGATGGGTCCGCTTGCAGCCCTCCCCAGTGGGACAGATGAACATGGCACCATAAAGGTTCGGCGCATGGGGAGGCAAGTACCAGTTAAAAATTGGGGCTGTGAGTTCAGGAGGAGCTCAAAGAATCCTCCCAAGAGGAAGGAGAGTACTTTGCACTTGCAGCCTTTTTAATCTGGGCATCTCAGAGCCCTTCACAAAGCCTAATTAAGCCTCTTGCTATCTTTGAGATAGGTAATGGATGGATAAACTCAGGGCCTGACACAGCTGTGCATCTAACATGCTAATTCTGTCCTGCGTCCAGCTATTCAGTCAGTCGCTGCAGTGCTTGGAAATAGAGGCCCTAAGCTGCATCTTCAGCTGATCGAAGATGCTGATGAAATAGCTGCTAAAGGGCCTGACTGGAAGCCCATTGAAGTCAATGGGAGCCTTTGTATGGAGCAGGCTCTAAATTCACATCCAAGGGTATTTTGAATAATGTGCAGAAGGGTATCCGTTCTCAGCAGGGCTATTGTTGCTGGCGTTTTGGTAGCAGATACTTCTGAAGTCAGCTCTATCTGGGAGAGTAAGGAGATACTTTATGCAGCTGAATTACAGTAATAGAATTAGCTCTCCAGTCCACATCCCTAGCCACCAAAGTGCCCTGGTGTTACCAGCAAAGTACTTAAACCTTCCATCCGCCCTCTGGAAAGGCAGCTAGAGGGGATGTTCTGAAACCATGGCACTGTAGAACACGGCTAACACAGAGGGTTGTTTGCTGCTATAGCATCCCTGCTCACTGAAGAATTAACCTTCTGCAATTGCAAAGTGAGATCAAAGCAAGGCAGGGGGATACGTGTTTGAAGGACAGATAGCAGCCATGCAACCCCACTTTCTACATGTAGACAGGGTCTTGTTCCACTGTCCTTGAAGGTGTTTAATTGCACGGGGATAGCAAAATAATGAGCTTCCCCCACTGCCCTTTTGCTGCTATATCTGAAGGAACTTTGTATTTAATTTTTGACAGATTTGCCCATCTTGTTTAGTCCAGTGTCTGTGGTTTGAACCAGGCTATAGCACCACCTAGCGCCTCAGAATGCTTTTGCAAGTACTAAAGCAAACATCAACAAGCGCTGTTCATTTCCACAGGGAGACTCATCTAGGGCTCTTGCAGGGAAGTGTTATATTATATTTTACTGCTACCATCTCTTGCAAATGGAACAGTGTCATCAACATGAATATGGAATTAATGTCTTATCCTGCAGCAGCAAAATCACTGGCAGAATTGTCTAATATCTAGGGTCTTAATGTGTGTTTCTTAGATGTTACCATATGTCACAAGATTTGAATGAGCTGTGACAGTATACAAAACACATTGAAATAACAAATCCAGTCCGTTTTTTCACCATTTTAAAATTACTGACCTGCCCACTTGTTACGCTTAATGTATCTTGAAGCCAGACTGATGTTACACTTGAAGTGCTCCTATATAACTTATGTATGATGTGCAAAGGAATTAGTCATTGAAAATGTATAGAAAATGCACAGTTACACGTTAGTTTGAAATGCCACATGTGGAAATGTCTTTATAAGGATGTGTCACCGATTTAGAAGATCGCTTTGACGCCATCTTTGCCAGTGTGTTTGTGCCAGTTTCCACCCCAGTGATTCCAGAGCAGATGTCCGGAATCTTTGTTGCTACAATTCTCACAGCAGTGTCTGAACCACTGAGGAATCGAGTAATGCAAATAGAGAAGCAAGTTCTTCTGCATGGTTATTGTTGCTATAGAAACCATTTGCTTAGCATCCATGTAAACAACACTCTCTCAATGTAGGTTTTTAAAAGGTCAGATTCTTTCTTGTGTGACCTCTGGAGGCAATGGGTAAAAGTAGAGGAGGGTGTGGGTGGGTGGGTGGGGGAGAGAGAGAGAGAGAGAGAGAGAGAGAGAGAGAGAGAGAGAGAGAGAAAGAGAGTGAGACAAGATGGGTGAGGTAGTATCTTTTACTGGACTAACAGTGAAAAATCAGCATTGCACTACATTGAAAAGAGGTTTTTTGTGTCAAGAACAGGACGAATCAAAATCTGATTTGCCCTCTATTTTGGGGCGTAAAACCCATTAATTGTATGTTTCATGAAAAGTTAGCGATGGCCAGGTACACAAGTGAGTGAAAGGGAAGGAGGGCCAAGTTACCACTTACTTTTGTTAGATCCTGCAGTCTGGAGGCCGCAAAGGTATAACTGAGAATTCCTGAGAAGGGAGATGAGGGTCTCAAAACACTGGTTAAGCGGTGCATGGACAAGAAGCTTTATGGGTCCCACAAAACCCATGTTATTGAGTGCCATCTACTGACATTTTATCTAATAACTATCATGAGATTGGCTTGGCTGGATTTCCTGTAATCCTTCCCCTCTGGAGGCTAAGGTTTCAGGGGGTGGGGAGACGGAGAGGGAGGGCTGAAAGAGGAATAGGTTGTGGACTGGCACTGCTGTAGATCCAGAGGGCAGAGGGGTGGGAGAGAAAGGTAGGGTCAGAATCTCTGCAAAGCTGCATTCCAAGCACCTCACACCTGCAGTCCCCGACTCCCTCTTCTCTCGGGCCCTGGGGAGGGGAGAAGGATGCAGACATCAACTCCTCTTCCTCCCACCCCTGTTTTCACCCCCAAAACCACAGACCTTTATTTGAGGCCAAGAGGTTTGTACAGGGTTGGGGGAGAGGGCTTAGAGGGGGTGGAGCTGATAGGACAGAACTAGCATTTCCACTTAATGTGTCCCTTTGGGTAAGCGCACCCCAAGTATTCCTCTCCATTAACTAGAAGGGGCAATCTGGGCTTTTGAGTCAACCCCAAAGGTTGAACAATTGATTCAAGCCCCTAAATATCATGAGATTAGATACAGACAATTCCCCAGTTTATTTCATTTGTCTTTTGGTATTTGAGGTCTTATGGTTTGTGTTTTCACACTATTCCTTGCACCACATGGGCATGTTACAACCTGTGTGTGCTACAGTCATACAGAGAAGAGGCCAAATTCTGCTCTGTTACTGCTGTGAACTAGAAGCCCAATGTATGGCTGTGCACGTTACAACCAAAGTGTACCACAAGATGGCACTGTTACACATAGCCTGAGATGCCCTTAGATGCTGGATCCCTTCCTGCCTCCTCATAGGAGACAGAGGCCCCTGCAAGTCGTGGGGTTCTGCTCTCGGCACTGATGCTGTGTAACCACTCTGAATTTATTACAGAGCTGTTGATGGTCCTCAGTCCTGTCTTGCAGAAGCAGTGAGTTGAGTGTCCGCCTAATGGTGAGGTGCGTATGACAGAGTTAAGGTGATGTAACTTATGGAGAAGAGTAAGTTAGGAGGAAAACTGGAGCAATAATTTGCTTTGTTTCCTCGTCTCACTTGGTCTCTCTTTTTTCAAATAGCTCTGTCAGCCTAACACTCTGGGGTGGAATTGTGGCCATCCCAGATCAATGCCTGGATAAGGCCTTCTGTGCCTAGTTAGCTCTCATCCTCCATGCTTTTAAGGAGGCTGGCACATTTTTTCTTTCCATGCACTAATGGATGTAGAATTTAAGGAAGCAGAGAGTTTCAGATTTCGGAGGAATGCATTTAATTAGTATCAGTGTCTGTCTCAACCTCTAAACTGTGTCTCCAGCCTATTTCCTGTTCGGTATGTGTGGGGTCCACAAGACGGTGTTAAACTGCTATACGGGGTATTTACTTTACTCACTGTAAGTTTTCAATGTCCTGAAATCCGTGACTGTCTGAGTTGCACATGAGTGAGGCTTCTCAGGCCTGTGTCTTTGGATCTGCAGAGCAGCAAGGAAAGCAAACTGGGTAATTATAGGGGGTAGGGTAGACAGAGTCCTGGGGCGTCAAGGGGGAAGGAAGGAAAGCACAGAGGTGGGGAGTACCAGTTGACTGAGGAGGAAGAGCAGATTTGTCTAAGACACAAGAGGGGAGAAATATGAGGAGGGCTTCCAAGAGTAGGAAGAAGGAGAGAAAATGGAATAGGGAGGGAAGTGTTATTTTTAATGCTGTTATTTTTAAAGGGTCTTGTTTTCATTAATGCAGTGTGGTATTAACTGCCCCTAAAGGATCTGCTATTGCCTAGTGAACAAATTAAAATTCCTCCGCTTTAATCATGTGCCTTGTCCAGCTGTCCATTCACCTGTAAGCAAGCATGGAGCATCCCTCGGGTTTGCCTGTCTCACATTTCCCACATGACTGATCTGGAGGCAGGGAAGGCCTTAGGGTGAGTTTGAACAGCATGTGTTCTGCCTGGAAGAGATTTCCAGTTACTAGAGGTATAATCAAACCAGTATAGTTGTACCAGTATAACCCTCCTGTGTGGACGCTTGTGCTGGAATAAAAATGTCCACACAGGGAGTGGAACAAGTATAAATATACAACCTTTTAAATTCACACCCTATGGTATACTCTTAGAATTGTTGTGTAGTCAAATGCTAAGAATAGTTGTGTGAGGAGCAGACGACTGTAGCCGAGATACAGGCAGGTCTCCAAATCCCTTTGTGCTCAGTGGCATCTGGTGTTTGACAAACCAGTTGGTCTCTTCTGTCTCTGTGTAAGGGCGGTAGAATAGGTAACAGCACCTTCTTACAGATGGGGAAATAGAGGCACAGAGACTGACTCATCCAATGTCTGCCAATCAGTAGAACTCTGAACAGAAGCTGGTTTACTTGCTCTGCTTAGCCACACTCCTGCTATAAACAAATACGGGTCTTGTTTTTTATTACCCTTCCAGTCACCAATCTTAGAGGCTGCTCTCTTCTGAGGCTCATCCCCCTGCCTGGTGTACTGATTTCTGAAATACCTCTACCTCCTCATTACTGGTAAGTGAAGGGAAGGCCAGATACTCAGTATATCCAGGTGTTATTTACACTTGTAGATTGGCTTTCTTTTCTGATGGTACGAATGATGGGGACTGAATTCCTCTGACCCATCAGATTCCAGATTGTACCATGTGACCTAGAAATGTAGTAGCCTGGTAACTTGTGGTCTTTCTAAAGCCTTTTTTCTTTAGAAAGGCATCCGATCTTGATTTAAAGACTCCCAAGTATACTGAATAGCATTTAAGGTCAATTTCTGAGTTAGATTTTTATATAAGCTGAAAGAGAAACTCCCATGTATGCAGCTTAGTGACTGATGGAGCTGCGTGTGAGGGAACGGAGTAAATTTGCAGTCATTCAAACAGGCAAGTTGCAAATTGCAGCCACGTTGCTCTTCAGCAGACTGTACTGTGTATTAGGCCCTCCTCTGAAGTGTGCTCTGACCAGAAGCTCTTGTAAGGCTTGTGGACTTTTTTGTTAAATGCAGAAAATTACCATTTCAGGCACCCTCCTATAGTTGGGATGCTGTGACTAAGATGTAAAACTTTGGGAAATCGGGATTGAAGCTGCTGGGGTAAGACTCGAAATGCATATTTAAGGAAAACTCAACTACTGTGTCAAAAGCAGAGGCCTAAATTAAGGCTGGCTGATTCATAGTTTCCGAGGCCAGAAGGGACCACTCCGATCATCGAGCCTGACCTCGTGCATAGCACAGATCGTAGAACTTGCCCAAGAAAATTCCTAGTGCAGATCTTTCAGAAAACACATCCAGTCTTGATTTAAAATTTGCCAGTGACAGAGATTCCTCCACAACCAGTGATAATTGGTTCCAATGGTTAATTACCCTTGCTAGACCCTGCTAGAGAAACACCTGCTTGATGGTGATTCCTCATTTTGAGACCTATCAGTTAGCCAGATTTTAATCCATGTAACGTGCCATGTTAATTTTATATTCTAAGTTTTCATCAAAATGTTGTTGTGTGGGACCAAGTCAAACACCCTACAGACATCTGTTACATCAACACTATAACCTTTCTCAACCAAACTCGTAGTCTCATCAAAAAATTACCAAGTTAGTTCAATGGAGTCTATTTTCCATAAACCCATGTTAATTGGCATTAGTTATATTACCCTCCTTTAATTCTTTATTAATCAAGTCCTGTGTCAGCTGCTTTGTTACTTTGCTTGGGATTGATCTCAAACTGACAGGCCTATAATTAACCAAGTCATTCCGTTTACCCGTTTAAAGTATTAGCCCATCATTAGCTTTCTTCCAGTTTTCTGGAACTTTCCCGGTGCTCCAAGACTTATTGAAGATCAACATTAGCAGTCCACTGCACTCCTCATGCAGCTCTTTTTTAAAACATTTGGATGCAAATTATACAGATTTGATGATTTTAGGAAGTCTAACTTTAATAGCTGCTGTTTAACATCTTCCTGCAATGCTAGTGGAATGATAAGTGGTGTTGTATGATGAGACTACATCTTTTCCCCCCAAATACAGAAATATAGAAATATTTTACTGAACTTTTCTGCAGTATTTATTTAAACCATTTCCATCTAGTAATGGACCCGTACCATTGTCTGGATTCTTTTTGTTTTCTACGTATTTTAAAAGCGCCTTCTTTTTGTCCCTATCTCTGCTGACCATAGTTTTCTCTTTGTATCCCTTTGCTGCCCTTATCATTCCTCCCCTCCCCCCCATTCCCTAGCTTCTGACTTATATTCATTACTCCGCTTTCTTCCCTTTATTTTTTTATATATAATTTTTTCTCGCTGTCTTCTCATCCTCCCTAAACCAAGCAGTTTTTGACCAATATCACCTTCTTCCTTGATTGTGGCTTTTTGAGTGTCTGGTAAAGTGTTCTTAAACAATTCCCAATTATTCAACCTTTTTCTGACTAAATTCTTCCTCCCAGCTAATTTTGGCTCAGGATTGTTTTCAGATTTGTGAAATGAGCCCTTTTGCTGCTCTGTATGTGTGTATTTTTGGTCTGGATTTTATCTTTGCGCACAATAAATGTGATCATGGCATGATCACTTGCCCCTTAAACTACCATCACTTTTTCTTTCTGTGATCAGTTCCTCTTAATTTGTCAAAATGAGACTGAATATAGAATTCCTCCTTGTTGGAAGCACCACTCTTTGAGTGAGGGAATTGTCATCTATAATATTTAGAAAGGCCAGAGATGCTTTAGGATTTGCAGCATGAGACCTCTAGCATGTGTCATGTGATGGAAGATCCTGATACTGGAGACTGGCCAGGGATGAGTAACAAAGATTGGGATTAGACCTGGTTTGAAATTGGTTTAAATCAAAACTATTGAACAAAACTTGTTTAGTTTTTTTCAACAAATAGAAACCAGTCTTTTTTTGGTAAAAATGTTCATGATTGAGTACAAATTTTCATTTTTTTTCATTGTGCTTTTTGGTTACATTTTGGTTTTTGGTTTTCTCTTTTTGTCTGGTCCTCTGGGTGTTTCAAGAGTGTATCCAGTGGCTTATAGGGCTGGCAGTGATCAATGGGCCCTGCCATTAGCAATCCTGAAGAGGATATAGTCAGACTGCTGGGCTGGCTGAAGAAATCTGAGGGGGGAGAGAACTGGAGTAGTGAGAACTCATGGTCCCTTATGCTTCCCTCCGTTACAAGAGGGATCAAACACATGGCACTCTGTCCAATCCCAGTGTCGATTACAGGGGTTGGGCTTTTTAAGGAGTATTGTGATGGGCGGAACAAGCGTTTCTGGCTGTGGAAGGCCACGTCCGATTGCTGCACAGATTTCTAGTAGATCCTGCTTCTCCAGTGCTATGGACAATCCTCTTCTGCTGGCTTACATTTGCACTGCTGGTTGCTGTCTGCTTTCTCATGTTGGGAGCCAGCAGGGTGTGAGAATGTGCCCAGAGCCAGGAGTCGCTAGTGGTCTGTATAAGATACGAAACTGGTAGCTGTGAAGGAGGCAGGTATAATAGCATACCAAGGGGTGGGGTGTCAGGCCCCTGGATGCTGGCCTGCGGGGGGGCGGGGTTGGGCCAGCCCTTCACCACATGCAGGAGGCTCAGCATCTTCCCTGGTGTGTCATGAAGAGCCAGCCTGGCATGCTCCCACCTAGGCTGGGGGGTGAAGCCACCCTGTTTGAGCTGGCACCGGGCTGTGGGGCTGGAGTGGCGGGTAAGCACAGGACCAGCCCTTCATGGGGGTTGGGAGGCACAGGAGGCTCTGTGGGATGCCCTCCATCACACCTCCCCCACGCACGTTATGAAGGGCCGGCCCAGCCCTCCTCCCCAGGCCGGGGGGTGAGTCACCCCCATCTAAACCGGTGAAGGGATGCAGCAGGAGAAGCAGGCGCTGTGAGGTGGATAAGTGCAGGGAGGGCAGTAGAGCCCAGCCTGTATTTGTGCCCCCCTCATGGCCCCCCACAAGTACAGACTTCCCTAACTGGGGCAGCTGGGGGGGGTGGCACCAGGACCCCTCCTGCCTTGCACGGGGTGGGGGGGGGGTGGGGGAGATGTGAGGGTGTGGGGGTAGGTTTGGCACCCAGGCTTCAGAGACCCTCGCTATGTCACTGGGCAGATGGGTCAGGGGGTGAAGTGCATGAAGCTGCCCCTCACTGGGAGGCAAAGAAGAGTCTTCTAGAGCACAGTGTTGGGGGAAGGATGTGGGATGGATGTGAGTTCAGATGGGAAGGAAAGGAGGGGCTGCAGCAGTGTGGTATGTCAGGTAAAAGAGATGGAAGCCAAATTAACCCTCCTCCCCCCTAAAAAATCTGAGGAGCTATACCGGGGCCCTGGTATATGAAATTCAGTTCTCTTCCTGTTTATAGCCACTGTCCATGTGATGGAAAATTACTGCCCTTCTCTTCCCTCTTTGCCTTGTTATAGTACAAGCACTTTCATAAAGGTGCTTATTCACACTCTTAATGTGGAGTAATGGGATGGCCATTTAAAAAAAATCAATACAAACATCACATTAAAAAAGAGGGTTTATAGATTTGTCTGGCAGGAGTTGTTTTTAATAGATCCGTGTTTTCTGACATTTTGAGAACATTTCTCCTCCCCCTCCCCTCCCAAAGTACCCATTCAGAGTAGATTCTCTTGTTTTTAAATATTTCACTTGGTACAGAGTCCAGGCTGGGAAATAGATATGCTGTAACATGCTCTTAATAGTGGAAGGCAAAGTTAGCTTTCCAGTAACTCCTGAAAAATTAAATGAGAAGTCAGAAATGTTTCCATTACTTAGTTTCCTAGATTAATGGAAAGGTGTCATGTAAATTAGAGTGTGGTCAAACACTGATTACCCCTGCAATTCACTGTCTTTCAGTTGACTAGTAACTTCTGCGCCATGTAATGGCAGAGCTGTGGAGGTGATAGAATGACGAGTACGGTCTTCTCCAGCTTTGCTGAAAGCTGTGTTCAAAAGAAGGTAGCAACGATTTTCAGTGTGAAGAACCAAAAAGCGCTGGGCTGAAGCTTCTAGAGTGGCCAGGCTTCCTACTGCCGCAGTGAGTCCTGCTTACTGCCCACGATGATAGTGGGGACAGAACGATGCAGCAGATCATTAAAGCACAAGACGCTTCTTAGAGTTAATCCAGGTCTTTATTCTTCACCAACATACAGCCTGACATTTTCAAAGAGGAAAGTCTTTGTCCCTACAGATTTCCACTCCACAACTCTTTTTTTCTCACAGACGTTGAGGGAGAGAAGCCTGTCTTACAAAAGGATTGAGACTGTGACCATTTCTGGCATACTTTGATGAAAAGATTGACAGACGAGTTTTTTCTCCCTCATTTTCCTAGGAGTGCCTGTTCTGGACCCACAAAGACAAATCTCCTTAGGCCATCTTCCTAGGTTTTTTCCTGTCCTGAAACAAGACTAGCTCAGTTCAGTAACACTGGTGGAACCCAGAGTCCTCCTTCTGTCGGGATCCTAACACAGAATGAAAGAGAAATATGGGCTTTGAATTTCCCTGAGGTGCTTTCTAAATTTCCCGTGGCAGTTTGATCTGTCACAGGCCCAAACAAAAATCCCAGCTTTGAACTTGCTCAAACATAGAGCAGGGAGGCAAAATCCAAACCTGGATCCACTTCTTTGCGACTTCTCGTTCCCTCCCATCTCTCATTCCAGGCTGCTGGAATAGTGATTACCAAAGGGGGAGGGGTAATTTTGGTCTCTCAGTGGGCAAGCACTGTCTTACTTTATCCAAACCAACTATCCTTGCCAATAGCTTCACCCACAACTCAACCCTTAAACTTTTTTGAGGCTTGGAAAAAGTTTACTTAACTCTTTCATTTTCACTTTTCTTGAGCTACTCCACTTCTGGAGATAAGTGTAATCTGGAAGCAGAAATTCTGAAAAGCTGAGAGCTTTCTTTTAAAGATTAAGTTCTGCGCAAGTAGACTAGGTGATTTGGCTAGTTCAACAAGCTTTGGTATGTCTGAGTTCTGGAACCTGATTTAAACCACGATGAAACTCTGAATCTTTTCATGTTCTTTCTTCAGTTTAGTGGCAATTTTTCCCTGCAAAAACAAAATAATGTGGTGAAACCAGTATCTATTATTTCTAGACACAAAACTAAGGTTGAGATTACGTATTAATAGTTGAAAGGTAAAAAGCATTACGAGAATATTATCCCTAGAAAAAACACTAGAAACCTAGATGATTCAGAGTTAAGGTCAAACCCAAAATAAATCCAGAACGTTAAAGTATAGGAATATGCAGTTAAAGGACCTCAGCAATCTTGGCTCTGTCCTGTGGTGGTGTCTGAATAGGGGGGAGGGGGAATGAAAAATGTATGTCTTTAAAAAATCAGTTTAACTTAATCTACAATTGACATACCCACGGTGCAATCTAGACTAGTGAGTAGCTGTCACCACTCCCTGTAATCCCCAAGTGTCCTTGACACTGCTTTGCTGTTGTTGCCTCCACTCCTGAACTGGTCATAAACACTCCAGCATGTAAATTATTCCTAGCTATCTACGTCTGGGCATTACGGCCTGCCAGTCACATCTAGGCTCTTACACCAGCATGAGTTACACTGCAGAATGACCCTAGCGCACTCCAGTCCCAGATTTTTTTTCCCCAGCAATGTCTTGTACTGCTTAGCCCTCTCCTGGACAATACATGTTCTTATAAAATCCATCATTTTTATTATTAGAAATGAGATGCACAAATCCTGTTATCTCAAATGTAGTTACCCAAACACTTCAATTCAAAAACACTGGTTTAGATAAAACAAAACACGTTTATTAGCTACCAAGAGAGAGATTCTAAGTGAATGCAAGTCATGAGGCATAAAAGTCAGAAATGGTTAGAAGAACAATACATATAAAACACAAATGATGCCGAACTGAACAAATTATGTTAAATTCAAAGCAAAGTTTTTCTCCCCACATGCTCTCAACAGTTTTACTGGCCAAATGCCTTAGGTCTGGACCCCTTCCTCTGTATAATGGCTGCTTCCTTTGTTCCTCAGGTGCAGTGAATTGATGGACAGAATGAGAGCAAGGACAAGATGCTCTTGCATTGTCTCTTCATTTTTTATAGTCCTCTCCTTCCTTTGAGAATCAGGCTGAGATCCAGAAGACAAGAAGTCTACAGGAGAGAATATTTCCTGCTGGTTTTCCCACCTGTTGACACTCCCTTTGTGTTGACTCTGTTTACTGCTTAAATGCAAAATAAGAGGAGCACATGCTCTCTTGTTGGAGACAGACCTGTTCGCCAACTTCTGTTTGGGCAGGGCTGTGAGGTTTGGAGGGTGTGTTAGAAGAGTCCACCATGTGGTGTTATTAACTTTACGTTCAATGTTGCCACACATATTTTATCAGGACAACATTGACCAGCAAATTGAGTTTCAGATGATACCTCACAAGGCATGCTTAGTACTAAGATGATTACAATAGCGTGCAGAGGTGAACACAGGGATGCGGTCTATCCCAATGATCAGAAACATTAAGCATCTTTATTGAATTGTTGTTGTGTGATGTCCTTGTAGGGAAGAGCTGAAGTTCAGGTTTCTTCAAATATAGCCTAGGCATAAGACTTCAGTGAGTTTCAGCTACATAAGAAATTTGAAGATCTAGAACAACAACAAAAGACTGACTGTACTAAATGTCTTGAGTCATATAGTAGATACTTAACTGTTTGAATCCTAGCTTTAAGTGCTGAACTCAGTTCAACCTTAACCATGGAGTTGTAACCAGTCTCCTCTGATCAGTCTAGGATTTAGGCAGTCCATACCCTGTAGCGTTCATAGTCTAGGATTTAGGCAGGAGAAGACCAGTCCTGTTCCAGGACTGGTGCGTAAATGAAGTTACGCGAAGAAAATATGCAGACTCAGCGTTACTGATTCCGGCAGGAAGCTTAGGCTCCAAGACCCCAGGATCTGCTACTGTTTGGCAAGGTCTGACCACTTGCATCATGTTCTTCATCATCTCTCTAAGGTAAATGAATGGGTTTCTGTCAATAACTAAACCAATATATTATCCTTCTGAATTTGTACTGGATTAAATAGACATCACCTTCACCCTATGTGGCTAATCTTTTTGTTCCTATTTGGTGAAGGTCACTTTGGTATGGGGGCTGGCACAGAGCTCTGTACCACTCAAGCCCCTCAAAGGATATGTGGTGACGGTGGGAAAGGCCGGCCAGCTGAAGAAGTGTGTAGGAACACCTGTGCATCCTCTGCGTGCTGCAGAACAGTTTCTTTTGCAGTTTAAAGGTTGCCATGGTACAGATGTTCCTGTTGGGATGGGCTATGGCAGGATCTGCAAAACCACGTCCATAGAAATGGAGAAGTTCAAGTAACGTGGAGGGGCTGTGACTGCTGTTCTGGCCCATGGGTTGGAATAGCAGTTGCCTGTGCATTGCACAGCAGTGGCCCAAAGTTAAAGGGGTGAATTTCACCTCCTCATTCTCCATCTATATAGAGCCTGTGATTTTGTGCAGATAGAGTGACTTCGTCCCATGGAGAATACAGGGCAAAGCTAGTTGATAGTGTAACTCCATTGATTACTGGGGGTGCAGTTGGCCCAATTTATTTCACTGCCGTACTTTTGAAAAAGGTGTCAGTATTTCAGGGAGAACTTCTGAAGTCTCAGTTATTGAACACTGGCCTCTTCTTCCTGCAGCTAGAGAAGGTGATTCACGTACTGGTGTAATATGTTTTCCTTTCCTCCTTCATAAACAATATTCTACACTCTTGTGCTGGGTTTCAGAATACTTTTCCTTTCAATTGTTTGGTGCTTTCTAAGAATTAAAAAGGAAAGCAATTTCCACAATACATTTCTGGGGGAAAGAATGCATTTAAAGGCCACCGCAAACAATTTCCTGGAATAGTTTAACCTGATCCGAAGTACGCTATTGAAACCTGCAGACTTGTTTGAGGGTTGAACATGAGAAGTTACTTTAGAGGATAACAACTTTGTTTCAAACAGCTGGCACTCTTTTTTTACACAAAGATAAGTGCATTTCTTCACCCATGTTTCATTCTAAATGTTAGAGATTAATTCTAACCAACTCTTTCATCCCTCTGTTTTACATTTCTATCCTCAGTGTGACTTGTCTCTTGCAAATGGAATCTAAAGTAAACACATGCCTCAGTTTAGCATGAGCAGACAAATTGTTTTAGACAGTGCATCTGTATAGCATGTCTTGGACTTGGAAAACAAGCAGACATCAGCTTTACTGTGCCCAAAATAACCAAAGCATGGCAAGATATTGCATTCCATCATTTTCAGTATCCATGGAGGGAAGTCAGTTCTGGTCTGAAGTACAAATTATCCATGCTGCATGGAAGGTGACATAGAGCCTGAGCACAGCGCCTCTCAAGATCTGTATGGTTACATTACAGAACTCCTCACATTCCGAGTTTTTGTTTTTCCTCACATTGACTTACATGTCCCTGGTGGAGTACACATTTAAAAAAATAAAAAGCTTGCTGCATGCTGGTTGGATGCAACCTTCCCTACCACTCCTGTGGAAAAATAACATATCTAAAAAGAGAGAGGCACGGCATGCCACTTCACCCTCTGTATAGCTTCAGCTACAGACTATGCTCTACTAAATTGTTTAATTCACTGCACTGCAACTGTTTGTTGTAGATGTGAGTGACTGGTAAGCTATTATCTAGTCCTCATTGTTCCTGCAATATGAGCTATGTGGACATTTGTCAAAATGCCAGGATAGGGTATCGGGTCCTGATGTGTGATGGTCATGTTGAGCAGATCAGAGTATATATGCTGATTTTTCTGCACTGTATATGTACACATTAATTTCTTGGGGAAAAACAGATTATGCTTAAAATATCAAAAGATTAATATTGAATTTTATTCTTAGAGCCAAGTTCTGAAACCCTTACTCATGTTGAGTAGTTTCTTACTTGGTAAGTAGTCCCATTGATTTCAGTGGAGTTATTTGAGGAGTAGGATACTCTTAACTCTTTATTACCCAAATAGTTAACCAAAATAAGGGTCTTGTGGGTTGTTTTGGTTAGGAGGAGAAATTCATGATGGAGTCAGAAACCTTAGATGCAGTCCTGGCTATTTACAAATAATGTACAAAATCCTCTTTTTCTGAAAACAGCAGGAATCAAGCAGCGAGCAACAGCTTCCTTGCTTATAGTTCCAAGCACCTTTTCAGCCAGCGTTTAGCTCAAAAGCTTTTCTTAGGGCCCTGTTCCCAATGTTTGTTCTGCTGGTGTCCTTGGCCTTCTGCTTGTTCTCTACTTTTTTTTTCTGCTTCTCTCGCAGAGGGGCACACATCTCCACCAACAATACCCAGCAAAACCCTTCCATCCGTCTGTGCCTTGCATATCCATGTGCTTTGGCTGGTGAGATATCCCTGTGTTTTGGATGGCGGCGGCTGTTATTTCAGCTACCTGTTTCTACAGAGACACTTAATTATTTCTAACGTTTATTAATAATGAAGGGTGATTGTTACACACACCAGTTTCAATGAGGTTTAACTCAACCAATAAGAGTACCCTTTATTCACATTAAATAGTATCAGAATCTGGTCATTAAGTAGCCACAATAATTGTAAAATGTATGCACAAACACACTTGTGAAATCGGAATTGCAGTTGGGATCTACTGAATTCGTTCCACTTGGCTTCTTTGTCATAACAATGCAAATGACCAGTTTCTGTTTGTACCCATATGTTGGGAAGTACTCTGTGTACAATTACCCATGCTCATGCAGGTGTAAGTATTTGTGTGCCAACAGAAGTATTGATTGCTATTTGTCATTCGCTGTACTCTTCCCCCCCAAACTGTACATCTAGTGAGGAAATAAATACCATGCAACTTCAGTGACAGATTGAACAGAACAAAGAGTGAAGAATATTGGTACGGAGTCAGGGATGAACTATGGGCAGCAGTTTCTTAAAACAATGATTCAAACCATTAAGAATATAAATTTCAGGAAAACCATCACTGGTGTGGAGAAACTTAACAGGAAAAAGTACTACATTATTGAATAAACCGCTTGTACAGTTTGCCTACCTCTGGTTAGAAACATTTAAATCAAGTATTACGGAATGGATTAAATGACACCCAAAACCGCATAGGTACATAGATCAAAGCTGCTATACAAATGATTCTGCAACACTGAAAATGATTACTCACTATTAAATATTGGCATGAAGTATATGCAATGATCAATGACACATTGGACCATTTCTGCTTAAAATGAATAATGGACTGGAAACATTAATGAATATATAGAGTGCTGCTAATTAGTTTTTGAATGAGAATGGGTTAGAACAATACACTTTTCATCATTATTACTTTTTATTCAGTTACATAACTCAGTCCTGTATATATTTACATGTAAATTCCTGTTTGGCTGAAATTCTTCCTATTTCACTAGCTATTGAACTGTTTTGTATTTGCCCTCTGAAATCCAGTACAGTTGTCAATTTTAACAGAAGAGCTGGGCTGCACCTTAAAGAATTGGATTCAGACCCAGATTCTGAATATGTCAGAGATGGGTGGTGGTCAGATCTGTGGTAGTTTGGCCCATTGTGCCTAGTTATTTGGGGTATGCCCAACTTGGTATGTCATAAAAGGGGCATGATTTTCAGAGGGTGGGAGCTCTGCACGGCTTCTTTTTAAGGTGTCTCAAGCTGTGTCCACAAAAAGAGGTACCTTGTTGAAGAGCACACTGTCCCTTTCAGAACAGGCACCGCAAGTCCGGGTGTTACTGCAGGTTTGGGCGGGGCCTTTAAGGAAATTGCTTATTTGAAGACCTAGTCCTGCAGAAAGGCTAAAGGCAGATGTCTTAGACCTGATCTACATTTAAAATGTAGGTCAGCGTAGCTGTGGCACTGAGAGGTATGAAGAATGCCATGCTGAAGAAGCCCTGGTGTAGGCACAGTGCCGTAAATGGAAGAATGCTTCTATTGACCTAGATACCATCTCTTAAGGAAGTGGAGTTCCTACAACAATGGGGAAAACCCCCTTCCCTTGGGGTAGTCTGCATCTACATTACATGGTTATTGCAGCGTAGCCACTATGCTCTTATAGTGCCCATCGTGTAGACCTGGCCTCAGAGTGTCTTGTGACCAATAGGGACTTTTGATGGCACCAGAACTATATAAACAGTTGTTCCTGGCTCAAATGGGGTGACTCTGGGAGAGGGAAGTTGGGAAAAGGTGCTCTGCCCAGAAAGGGGGCTTTGGGGAAAGCCTGTGAAGAAACAGGCTATAGAAGGACCGTCCGGAGCAGAAGAAGCAAGAAGGAAAAAGCCTGAGCCAGTGTAACACTGGTAGGGGCTGGAGGCGCACAGTAGGGCCATTCATTCTTCACTTATGGTCCCATGCTTGGCAGATTCCACTAAGGGAAGGAGGAATCTTCTTCCAAAACTCTGTAGTACTAGGGTTAAGACCACAGAGCTACAGATTGCAATCCAGATTGCAATTCTTTTAAAGTCTAGGGATAAGACTGTAGAGGCTTGAGTCAGGATAAATGAAACTGTAGCTCATGGAGAGTGATGCTGTGTTCATAGGGGTGAAGGGCTAGATTTTTTTTGGGGGGGGTCTCGTTTTGTTTTGTTTATCCCTGAAAAGGAAATGTCCATAACTGAGGTTTACCAGAACGCTAAGCCACAGCAAGCCAAGGTACCTCTCTGCCAGGAGTGACAGCAGACCATCCACTGGCAGAGGGAATACTGAGGCATGGACCTATGACTTGAGAGTAGGAGGGGTAAGCATGGTCACACCTCAGCGTTTGCTAGTAAACTTAAACTGAGGAGCCTATAGAATGGAGCTGAGTGCAGGATTTAGATCTGGGTTTCTATTCTGCCCCAAAGTTACTAGTTTACTAGGAAGTTATTGAAACTGCACCATACTCCAAATTCAGTACATGCTGACAGGCAGTGTCATTGGTTTTTAATCAATGGGACATGTTGCAGTTCTTGAGTAGAATGCCCATTGAGAGAGTGACAGGCAGCTGGATAATTATGGCTGAAGAATTCCCCTGCTCCCACCATGCACATTCAAGGCCACATGGTGCCCAATTCTCAGCAGGTGAAGGATGTAATTGTATGAGCAGCCCTGGTTGTGATGGCCTCCCTTACAAGGGCAGATACCTCTGCACTGGTGCTGAGATCTGGCTTTCTGTTGGACAGCATGTAAGAACCTAGGGTACTAGAACTGGGACCTTGAGGTGTCTGGGCCACTGATGCTTCTGCATCACCAGTGGAAGCTTCAGTTGGGTTTCTGTGAAGTGAGCTTCTGCAGGAAGTACCACATCACATGGTCTGAGTGGCTGCCTCTGGCAGCTCACTGATGTATTTAAACCAGGAAGCCATCCTGGGGAGATCCTTGACTCGGGCTGCTGACCCTGGTTTGTCCCCAACCGTGGTGATCTCTTGCTATCTCTAACCCTGACTTCCTGATACCCTGACCTGGCTGGAACCCAACTGTGCTCTTCACATGCTGCCTGCAGCTTGGTGCCTGACCCCGACTTTCTGCTATCTATTAGCGCTGTGGAGAGTTGTTGAGGCTGCTAAATTGTTACAGCTTCTCAGTGCTGCTCTTTGTGGAGCTGCTGATTAGCGTGCTGATTCAGCAGGCCTTGCTTCAACATTTCTCATCAAGAAAGACTACAGGCTTGGTTTGGTGGTGAAGGAGCTTAGCCAAGTTTATTGTCAACAAAGCATCATGCTAGCACGTTGGCTCAGTAGCACGTTGGCTCATGTATGTCCGTGACAAGGCTCAGTCAATGTAACAAGATGTCCCCTTGTGCGGTAAAAAGATGCGTCTCCTATGACTTCTCCTTTTATACAGATCTACTAAGTTAAGTATTACACTCCAGATGTTGTTAGTTGCTATCCTTATCCTTGTGTCTGCTAGTTTGAACAAACCTCCTGATCCATTATGCCGTCCTTCTCTTACGAGAGGTTGGTGGGTTCCTGTATAGTCTCCTGGGAATTTGCTTACCTAGTTACTTGAGAACTTTGCGTGTTCTTGTACCATCCTTTCTGGTCCAGAATGTGTGTATTTGGTTAGCCACTATCTGGTGTGTTACGATTCTGCCAAGGCCAGGCCTACTCTGGGTCCCAGCCTTTGGTTCATGCTGTTAGTTATGCCCAGGGCTCAAGCAAGCCTGACCATGTCCTGACCTTGCTTGACCCCGACTATGCCATTCGCCTGCCACCTGCAACTTGGTGCCTGACTCTGACTTCCTGGTATCCTGACCCAGCTTGCTCCCGACTCTGCTACTTGTCTCCTGACTGTCACTTAGGAGCTGACCAGTGTGCAAAGCTACCCTGGCCCGCTCTGACAGTGGAACTGTGTAGAGAAGGGAGGGAATGAGATGCCTGCTGTATAGGATTGAGCAGCAGCCATGTTTCCCTTGCGTTCCACTTTGCTCATGCCATCCTCCTGGAGCAGCTTCACGGCACAGTTTGACTTGTGTGATCTGAGGGGTTGGTACAGTTTTGTAATGTATCATCTTCTTTTTTTAAAAAATAGCGTTACAGCCCTTGTTTCTACGAGGGCTGGCCAAAAATAGCAAATATCAACAAAAGTCAAAAGAAATGTTTCTTTACAAATACTTGTGAGAATTTTGTTTTGACTAAACTAAGTTCTTTTAGAAAACAGAAAAATCTTGTTTCCACCACTGAATTTTTTAGTTTTTCCTCCCTATGCTTTTTTTCCAATGAGAGCCTTCCACAATTGAAAGCTGTGACTTTTTTTTTTTTTCTTTTATTTTGGAAACAGCAGTTAAATGTCTGGTGTAGATGGGGCAGCGGCAGTGTTTTTATCACTCACGGTGGATGAAACCCTTCAGGTCAACAGCAATGGTGACCATATAGCTGAAAGGCAAAGTACTAACAGTTAGGAAAACAGTTTCAATCACTGCGCTTCCGTCCCCCCCAGCCCCTAAAGGGCCAAGTATTTAGGGACATATGTTCCAATATGGCACGGGCCATAAGAGTGTCGCAACGGACCTTTGCTGTTTACGTGAATTAATGAGTGAGTGAGTTAAATGTTTCAATTGGAAATGAAAGGTTTTGTTTCACTGACAGCAAGAGACAAAGAAAATATCTGAACATTTTTCTTTCCTTTTAAATTGCTCTGAACAAAAGTCGAGTTCTTCCTAGTTGTTACACAGGCAGACTAGCCAATCAGTTACAGTGGATGTTTTGCCCCTGCAAAGAATTACAAGCTTTTTTGCTATCTAGGTCTTTACTTACACTTGAATACACAAGATCTGACACTCTGCTTTAGATAATCTCCCAGTCATGTAGTGTAAATTAACAAGGTTCTACTGGCCATTTACAGATTTAAATTCAGCATTGGATTGTGGGCTCCCCACCTCTTCATGCTGCCCTGTGAGATCATCCTCTAGTCCCGCTCTGGGGCTGCTGCCGCTACTGTGTAGCACTGACAGGCCCAACCGCACAAGCATTCACAGTGCCAAATGAAATGCACTATTTCATCAAGCAATTTTCCATTTACTCTGCTGAGCCGCAAGACAAAGCTCGGCCGAAGCATCACAAACCTGATGTTCCCAGGCTGGCAGTAAAGAGGGCCAAAGGAGAGAAGACAAATTGCTAAGTGTCAGCTTATCAGCTGATTCGGGCGAACAGGGCTGGAGCTGCAGGGCTTAAAATGGCTGTGTAGGTGTTTGGGCCCAGTTCAGGGACTCTCCCGTTGCAGGATCTCAGAGCTCAGGCTCCAGCCCAAAGCCTGAACGTCCATTCCACAGTTTTACAGCCCTGAATCCCCAGCCCAGCGAACCTGAGTCAGCTGCTATTTACATCCCAGATATCAGCCTCTCCCTGCCTTGATTACACCTAAAGTAAGTCATCCCTGCCTCAGATCAAGGTTTGTGGCACTCTAGCAGGGCACCAGAAGTTTCATTCACCAGGGCTGTGGAGTAGACTGCTGCCGTCACTAGAACTAAACCCACCCTATTTTTTTTAAGGTCAAGTTCATGGTTCTGTGGGCGCTAGCTAACTACTTGTCATCCAATGTCTCAGGAGTGTCCAGCTGTACTCTAGTACCAAAGCGTCATCACATTTCTGTACTTCTGCAAAGAGCCTTCCCCCTGCAACGGAGCAAGATCCTAAACAGAGGGCTGTGATAGTCTGATTTTTTTTTTTTTTTGTTAACACAGAAGCAGCAGCACCCGTGTGGTGCTTCAAGAGTAGAAGATGCAATTGGGGACGAGCGAGAGGTGCAGAAGGGTAGGTAAAGACGGGTGAAGTGGTGGTTGTATAACAGTAACTGCTGGAGTCTGCAGGCTGCCTCCTGTCATGTGATACAGGTGTAACCTTCTGTAGTCCAGGCCCCTCTCTGGTGACTGGGGCTAGGAATAAAAGATCCTCCTTTGCCCTGGCTCTCATGTGTGCCACATGTACATCACAAGGGTCAGGTCCTGTGCTCTGGCAAGAGATTCCTGAAACTTACAAAAAGGTAGCGCTGGTCAAAACCTTTCATTTGGAGAATTGTTTTATGAAAAACGTGTCTGCCCTCCTCATTCCCTGGCCCCCTTAAACAAGTAGGAAAAAATGTTTTCAAAATTGAAGCAGCGAAGCCTCCAAGCAGTTGGAAACCTGGCCTCCCATCCAAACCCTGAGCACAGCAGGTGCACCCCTGATCATTGCTCTTGACAACACTGATTAAGCACCTTCTCTTAGAGAAAGTTCTCCTTAACAGACTTGCTTGGGAAATGTCAGCGTGGAGATGTGTATACCATACTGAGTCTGTAAAAGAGGCCCCGAGGGGGCTCCCTAGCAATTGAGTAATCCACATTTACTATTTAATCCTCTTTTAAAGAACAGTGTAAAAAATATTGGGCCCAATTATAATCTCTCTTATAGCAGTGTAAAAAAATGAAGGGCTGGGACAGTGTGTCTGGCCTAGCCTGGCACGGAAACAGTTTAACTCCTTTTCTCTGGAAGGGCCACAGCTATCTTTTACTGCAGAGTCACTCGGGCAGTGGAGAAGACTGCTAAGGAGAGAAGGACCAATTCCACCACCCACGCTCTCTCTATATGAGCTCGTGCTGGAGGGGAGGACAGACTCCAGAGAAACTTCAGAGGGTGGAGAATGGGGAGTACCTTGGAGGTTTTCATTGGTTTCCTTTGGAAAGTTGGCTGAGAAGTCTCCACACCCTCTTGGATTTTGGGTAGAAAAACTCTTGTTTCTCTTTAAAGAAAGAGAGCCCCCTTTTAGTCTCCTGTTGTATTATTTGTTTTACAGTATCACCAGAAGGCCCTGTTGAGTAAGGTCCTGTAGACTCACATGTTGAGAAGAATTTTACATTCCAAACTTAAGACCAAGGGTGAGACATGCAAAGAGAGGTGGATGAATGGCTCAAGATACCACAGCAAACTAGTGGTGGACTTGGGAACAGGACCCAGCTCTCTTGAGTCAGGGGCTCTGGTGTCCTATCCAGTAAAGAACTCTCTAATGAAACTGAGCCCACCCATGGTTACAGTGTTTGGCATCCCTACTCAATGTGTGGACCTGCTTGGCGCAAGGAGATGGAAAAAACTGGTCCTGAAACCTGGGTGAAGCAAATTCTCCCAGCTTGAGTATAGCATCTTGGTGAAAGAATTAATCAAGATTTCTCCTCGTGTCCTCAGTGGAAAGAGTGGAAAGCAATGCAAGACCTTGTCAAATTAGTGGCTTTGAGCTGAATGCTGGTGGACATTTGTGCTTCCCAGAAGACCTCTGCATAATTTACTGTAAGATGTTACTGCAGTAAGTAATCTTTGATCAGGTTAGGCTGAGAGCTAGAGTACTGGGGATGTTTTCTGGTCAGGTGTGAGGAGTGTGGGGAAAGTTACTGTCTGGCCTAATCTAGCTGCAGTGATTGCACATTAAAAAGTTCCTTCCATTTTTCAAAAAGATTCACTTCTACCTGCATTCCCCATTGGAAGCATAGGTAATCTCTCAGAGATGGTAGCACCTTTTAAAATGGAAGAACTGTTTTAAATACGATTGCTCCATCATCTATATAAAATGCCCTTTGTCACAGTGGCTGATGTTAAGCTTGTATTGAGCTGGAGCTTGCAGATGTGCAATCGCTCTTTACTTCAGTGTCTCCCAAAGTCACTCACTCACAAAAACTCCAGCCAAATTCCTTAATGACCTTTAAAAAGCAAAAGCATTTAATTGAGCGGATCACAGTGATCAAGTGCATGTTTTACTTTAGACCACTTACCTTTCAATGTATGTCAATCATGTATTATCATAAAGTAAAATCTATAAACTGCCCCTTTAAGGACCATACTGAAGTGTAGCTTAGTGTTTTTGGGCACATAGGCTTGACAGCAGCATGTGATTAATAATTAATATAAATTAATGGCCAATGAAAGAAACATCTCTGCTATAATTACTGGAAGGGTTCTCATATATTTTTCATAAGCGTCTTTTGCTTGTAGGACTTTTAAAAAGAAAATATATTCATTGTTGCTTTCAACAATGGATTGCAGCAGATATTGACTGAAGTACCGTGTTTATCATAGAATCATAGAATATTAGAGTTGGAAGGGACCTCAAGAGATCGAATCCAATCCCCTGCCATGTTCTCTTGATACCCAAAGGGTCAGCCACCTTACCAACTCAATATAGGTTTGATTCTTACCCAAAATACTATGCTGCCAGTCAATCCTTTAGTATCTAAAACTGAAGGTTTATTATAAAAGGAAAGAAACAAACAAGATGAGAGCTGTTAACTGATCAAAGCAATCAGATACATACAAATGACTCCAAAGTCTATATATATCTGATTCTTAGCAGAATTGTGGAGTTTTTACAGGTTGGTACAGTCCTCTGTTATACATCCAGTACCTGGTTGAGTCTGTCATTTGTTTCATAGCTTTAACTGTAGAATAGTTGATCCAGAAGTGAGGAGGAAGAATGGAGATGATGAAGCTGCATTTTATAGACTGTCATGTGGCTTGTATGTCCTGTGTTTCAAACACAAGCTCATAGCACATGTGCATGGAAAAGCTGTTAAAGTTCCTGTCCACAGGCCTGTCCCTAATGTCCTGATGACTCAGAGGTGTAGCCCTTGGCTTTGTTCCTTGGACACACTGTACAGCTGATTGTCTTTAACTGATCCTTAATCAGGCTGGACAGTGCTGTTGGGGGTGTCACCCAGTAGCACAGCACAGGTTTGTGATGCATAAATATCACACACATTGATAGCTTACATTATGAAACTGATACACACACAGATGAGTTTATCGTGTGCAGTAAATCATAACTTTTCCCATAATACCGTACATGGCATATTTTGCAAGGTTTGTTGTGATATTGCAATATGGATATTAATAATCTAAAGGGTCACTCCTAACACACAGTATCACTCTAGCCATGCTTTTTTTTAAAAGCACTGGGAAGATGGACTGTTTGGTCACTTCTGAATGTCTGAGCACTTCATATTGCAACTGTAATGTTCTCAACATAGCAAGGTTTGTGTGTATGTCATGTTAAATTAGTTTGTCATGTACTGGAGAGAAAATGGTTAAAATAAAACTCACATCCTCTTAACTTTAGTTAGTGGAGATCAGAACTCTGATGGAGTGCTAGAGTTCCAGATGAGCTGGTAACGAGTACTTAAGCAAAATGCCAGTCTAGACTACTGAGGCAAGAGCACTTAAAAACAAGGGATTGGAAATGACCACAATAGCTTGGGCTTCTCAGCTGCTTCAGGCACACAAATGAGAGGAGCGAATAGGCAGAAGAAGAATGAGACTGAACCTATTTGAATGCAGGCTGTAGCTGAATGCTGTTGGTGCCACTTCCCATGGGCATTGAGGGTCACACCTTAAAAGGAGAATCAATCCCTGACAGCCGTTTTATTATCTGTGACAGCAGTGCAGCAACAGGGCACAGCGCTTCTGTGACTACTGCCCAATAATTGCCAGGTGCCACGACTTGTACTGTAGGTTCAAGGCACAACAAGGGTTAATACGTGGCACTTCCTATTTTGCGTACTCTGAGTTGCCAAAGCACTTTGCGATCATTCACTTTTCAGGACAGTTCTGTGAAAGAGATGGGGAGAAGAGGCACAGGCAGCCACTTGTCTCATGATCCCATGAGCCTGTGGCAGAATCCAGAGTAGAACAGTGGTTCCTGGTACCTAATGTTTTGCTTCTGCTATTGGACTTTGCTTCTTCTCTGCATTGCTAATTTCTGTTAGTTTAGATTTTGCAACTCCATGCACTAATACAGGCCTACCATTAAATGCGCCTAATCTGGCATGATGCCAAGGACTCAAGATGCATAATATACATTAGAATTCATTGTTCAGCAGTTGCCTGGTCTGCCCTTTTAAAACATACTGCGCCTTTTTCTCGCTGATGTGTTGAGGGGGTGCTGTTCTTGAGGGCAGTGCCAACAGAATGAGCCATTGTCTCCTTCCCTAATTTCCCACTCTGGAATAGTCTAAAGCTGCTTAGCATCTGTGACTGTGTGTATATATATCTGGAAGGCAGCCAGTAATTAGACATCAGAGTTGACAACAGAAAATAAGACACTAATGACTGAAAAAAACAAAATTCTGACAATTCACAGGTCTGAAAGTTAGAATGAATTCTGATCAGGATTGTGGATAGTGGAAACACTTTGGACAGGCATGAAGTCACCTCTCCGCCCCTCATAGTTTTCTCAAGAGACTTCAGTGGATCATATCCAACTGTGACTTGAGACAGTTGCTATCGGCTGGGGAACAGCATTTTTTTTGTTCTGTTTCTGCTGGTGACCCCATTTTTGTGGGTGAAGCTACTATAGCACATGGTACTGGAATGCTATGTTTGTATGTCTGGCACTCCATGATGAATGTACCATGTGTGATGACCGCATGTAAGACAAAGCACAAGAATCTTCCACTTTTCCCCCTACTTGTTTGAGAAAAACTGAATGCAGAGAAGCAATATGTATAAGAACAAAGCAGGTCTGCATGTTTCTACTATTGATGATCAGTACATACTGAGAACATGCTGTCACCCCCTTTTCTCTAAACAGTGGATTGAATTCAAAGGATTATTCATGTAGGACTGTCTCCAAAACCAACTGAAATAAATGGGTAGACTTTCGCACTCAGTGACTTCAATGTAGCTCCTAGGTGCTACGGTAATACAAATAATGACGGCTTGTACAAAGTTCTGGGATGGAAGAAATGCTGTTGTTTTAATTATCGGCTAGTGTTTCATTGAAAGAGGTCCTGATTATTTTCACAGGGGAAAGAGAATCCACTCACATGGACTAGACTAACACTGCTTTTAACCATTAATTCCTTCAGTGGTGGTATGTTGGGATGATAGAGGGTATGCTTTCACACACCACTGAAGAACAGAGAAGTAATATAGATAATAATCTGAATCAAATGTTTAGTCTAGAGAAAATGTTGCAGTTGATTAGGAGTCTGATATTGACATTAGAGGAATATTTCTCTTAGCTAAAGCAGATAAACGTACTGCTCTATAGCTGTTTGCTTTTTATTAAATTAATTTTCATCTGTGGAAGCCCATTCTAAAACACTTACTTGTTCCTAAAAATAGGTTTTTGCTCTGTGTGTTTGTATGCTATACTGCTTTGAGCTCATCATGCTAAATCCTTGTAAAATACCCATACTAATTCTACACATTAGTAAATGAAAGACCTAATGGAAAACACTATACCATGTGTCCTTTATAAAAGGTTTAGATTAATTCACTATATCCTAATGATGTTCTGGTGAAAGGGTTATGTTAGCTACTTACCATGCTCTGGCTGTTGTAGCAAGGTCCTTACTGTAAATTTTGCTTTAAAAGTATTAGTTTAAGAGTAATTTCTGATGTTTGCACCATATGCATCCAACCTGACTCTCATTGACGCCAGTGGAATGACTGTGGCATACATGAGTTAGTGTGAGTGCATAACATCCATTGCAACAGATGAAACTTTGTCTGATTTAGTCAACTTCTATGGTACCTAAGGGTTTGTCTTCACTTACCTCCAAGATTCGGCAGCAGTTGATGGGAGTTATGCAAGCTTTGCAAAAAACTTGTGTAATTCCCGTCGACTTCTATGCTTCTCTCCTTCACATCATCTTCACTGCACTGCTGTTCCCATCGACGCAGCACTACGCTACTTGAGGAGATGGTCTTAATATGTTGATTTCTGGATCGACTGAGTGATCTTCACTGACCGCTCAATCTATCCAGAGAAGTTGATCTGACGGTGGCGAATTTGCCATCATCAGTGAAGACATACCCTTAAAAACATATATCACCAAACCTGTCGGGAGCTCTGTTACTGTGCAACTTAAATATGAAGGGCGTCTTGTTTCCGCTGAGCACCAATTTGAGTGTTTTGGCAAAATACTAATAGCTGGGGTGTGATCTTTCCTTACATCAGTACAAATCAGGAGCAATTCCATTGCCATGAGAGCAAACCTAAGGTTGTGAACTTGCCCTTGTGAAGCCTTGGAAGCCGTTTCAAGCCTTGAAATCCAAGATTTTTCAGAAGTGACTAGTGATTTTTGGGTGCCCAACTTGAGACTCCTTAAAGGGGCTGGAATTCCAAAAGGGAGACTCCACATCTTCTGAAAAATGGTGACACCTTAAAAGGTGTCAAATTGAAGCATACAGAATCATTAGTTACTTCTTCAAATGGTGCCCTATAATATGCGCCACACAAAGTTACATGGATTATTTTCTAATAGCTTTTGTTTTCTTTTGTTCCCTATTTTTTTGAGAGAGGAAAAAAACCCACTCTAAAGTAGTAGTCTGTTCTTAACACATTGATATTTCACGCTGAAACTTGACCACAGTGCATTCTGGGCTAACATGCAAATTATAGAAAGCACTGATGCACTATGCTCTGAGTCCTTATTCCTGTTTGTGGTCTTGCAGTTAACACAATACATTGTTAAAATGGGTTTAAAATACTTCTGAAACAAACAGCAAGATAGACAGTAGGGTCCAATCTCTTCCTTTTCAAAGTCCAGTTTGGAAGCATTGTACAAGCCTTCATTTCCTAAAGGTAAAAATGCATATCCTTTCATGGAATTTTTTCACGTTCAGTGAAATCTGTTTTGAAAACTGGACCAGTAAAATGGGCCAGTGGATAGCCTAAGAGATGAGCAAAATATGGCTGCCTATTAGATTTTAACTTTATTTCTTTTAACTTTTTTATTGAGAAAACAGACCTGTGTAATTACCTGAATATTCATCTCTCACTTGATCTGTACCAGCTTGAATGTGTTATGAACTGTAGACTTGATAGCACTGTATTAATTTGTAACTTAAAGACCAATGGCTAAACATTAGTTAAAACACTTCAAGTCACAAACAATATATATTACGCCAGGTTGACCCTAAAGGTCGTGCAGGTTATTCCAAACCAAAAGAGAGGACTTGCTTTAATCATTATTATATTATCAAACACATTAATTATACAAAAGTCATACACATCAACAAAATACCTTTGGTAGAGAAATTTGTTAGTTTGGTATCTTAGCACTTCACAAACATGAATGAATTTCTCTGTGTAACACCCCTGTGAGACTTTCAGCACCTAACCTTTTATTGGGAAGCTGTAGTGACTCATAGAACATCAAACCACACTGGTGTTCCATTAAAAGACCATTTTAATTTTAGATACTTCCCTAAGGATAATATGAAGGAACTCAGCTGCCCACAATCTCCAACATAAGATAGTTAACAGCCTCTCTGAGGAAACTTGTCTGCTACTGGTCATGATGGGTGTGGTTTTGGCACAGCAGCCTTTGGATGGTCATAGGATAGCTGTGACCAGAAAGGTTGTGAATAAGAGGGGTTGTTTGTTTGTTGGGGGGGACAGTTCCTCTTGGATAAAGGCAGTGGTGGCTTGATTCTTTTGACAAGTGAGGCATAAATCACAAAAGTTATTTCCATCCCTGTCACATTTATCATTTAAGAGCTGTTAAATATTCCTTACTTATCAAGAGGAAGCAAGAGGTGGAGCTGCTATCGCTATCTGGGCTGTGTAGGAGGTGGAGCATGAGGTGAGCTTGGGGGCAGCTCCTCATGCACACACCCCTGGCCTGCCCCAGGTGGGAGGGGACTAGAGAAGTGCAGGCCCCATCCCTGCGCCCTGCAAATCTCCTGTAGCTTGAACTTAACTGCTACAATACTGTTGTGGACTCAACCAAGCAGCGATTAACCACGTCAAGGCTCTTATGAAGTGGAGTGCTAAATTGCCATGGTAACACAGCCTCTTGAGCTCTTGTTAGCTATCCCAAGATTTGAGCCTCACACAGTGCTGCGTGCATCAAACTTGCTGGCCTAGCTTTGCACTACTGGAGAGAATGAATTGGGACATTCATATCAAATCACAATTTGTCCTTACATCTGCATGCATTTATCAATTAAATACACAAACAAACAAACCATGCAAAATGTATTTTGTAGCTTTTGGAAATTCTTGGTCAAGCTGTTGCCTCATTTTCCTGGGCTGAAAAGCCGACTGTGGACACAGACTTTACTTCTCTTATCCATGTCTCTGTCACTTCAGATTAGATACTGCCGTGTGCTCTGCATTAAACTCCAGCCTAAATTTATTTTCAACCACTGAAGTTGGTGCAGAATGTAACAGCAATTGTCTTGCAGGGTGCAATGGCCCCTGTACTCCATGACCTGCACTGGTCTCCAGAAGGCGTTAAAGTGGTTCTTTATGGCCTGGGCTCGACTATATACATGGAAGGCTGCCTCTCTGCTTTTGCCATATAGTACTGCAATTGTAGTCAATGGAGACCTTGGGTTTGGATCCCCCTGCCCCCGAAGTATCATTTCCAGCTTGGATAGAACTATAGGTGCTAGCTTTAATGGAGCTAGTGTGCTAAAAATAGCACTGTAATCACAGCTAAGTGGGTGGCGGGATGGGTTAGCCATCCCAAATACAGTCTCTTCTGAAACACCCACACATGTACTCGGGGTGGCTAGCCCAACCTGCAGCCCATGCAGCCATGGCTATGCTGCTATTCTTAGCACGCTTGTTTGCAGGTACATGTCTGTCTGAACTGGAAATCATACTTCCTGCTCCAGCGTAGGCACACTCCGAGAGACAAATTGTGGAAGGGCCGCTTGGCTCTCTGACTCTCTCCCACCTTTTGATTCAGAATAATCCTAATTTGTTGATCTTTCATTGCAAAAACTAGATATCAGGTAGGGCTTCCGGGGTAGTCTGTGTGGGATGGTTAGGTGCAATGGGACAAGTTGTTTGCTTCATGGACCATTTTAATGATACTTAATTATTTGGCTGTTGATATATGCGTGGCAATTATATTACATAGACCTGTCTGAGTGCATCTTTTAATGATTGTAAATGCTCTACTGTTTTCTGGACAGCAACTGGAGTGTAGAGCTGGGGTAATCTATACTAGGAGCTGCCAATGACTGATGCCAGGAGGTATACCATTACCACTTGCCCTCAGCAGACAGCGCCTTTCATCATCTTCCATTCCATTATGGCTCCTCCTGGCCTACCCTTTGTTTTGACCATTAGTGTGTTTCTCCTGGCTACACTGAGAGAAGAAACAGTCATTACTTACCTCCTGTGTTGTGAAGATCGCACCAGTAATGTTTGCGAGGCACGCTGGGCTTTAAAAGTGCTTAGTGCTCTCCTCCACTTCTTCACCTGTAATCGTTTTTTCATTGTTATACTGGCGTGTGGTTTTCTCCCTCAGTGCAGCAGAGAAGTGCAGCGTCTGAGCTGGAGACAAGGTGAAACAGATATGTTTTCCCCAGCGGTTATGAAGAGATTGTTTTTTCTTCTTCTTTGTTACCACACAAGTGGTCAGAAGTCACACAAGTTATTACCTCGTAAGCTGACAAGTTACAACAATTTGGATAAAAAGGGAAGAAATGGGTCATTATTGCTTGCAGCTATAAAAGGGCACATAGGAGGCAGGTTATAGATGGCAAATTAGCTGGAATTGTGAATTTTTTATGAACTAAAGTGGCTGTTTTCTTCCATGGTTATGAGCTGAAGTGCTAAAAGACTGGAGCCTGAGCATAAGTGACATAGAAAAATCCAGAGTTTTATTTTTTTGTTACAACTAAGGTTCTTGCAAAAGGATAAAATTGCTTTTGGTGGAGTCTTTATATTTGATTTAAATAAATCAGTGTAATAAGTCTTGTATTACAGAGCATCTTGGACATTCAAGGTTAGTAATCTGTGTAGGAAAGACAAAAGTATATTTTTATTTATGTATAAAACTTATCAGGTTTAGCGTGGTGGTGCCTGGGGCCACCTGACAATGGGCTACCATTGTGATTGGCACTATACAACAAGTGACATTTCCAGCTCAGAAGAGCTTGCTATCAAAACTAACAAGCTGAAGAATAGGGCAAAGGGATATAACACTCAGGGTATGTATACACTGAAGCTGATTTACTTGAAATCGACTTTCACCCGCTGAATTTTAGAAGTCGCAGGAGCATGATCACACCATGCTTCTTGTGCCAGCCTCTTGCTTTCCCACTTGCCACACTTGGGTTGACATTCAATGCAGTGCACCCTGGATAGCTCTCCAACAGTGCAACTAGCTGCAGAGGCTTTTGGGAAACTTGTCCTCCCATGATGCAGCGTGCTCCTTCTCCCTCTCTTCTTGTCCCAAACAAACTGCAAATGCTTTTTCACGTCATTTTTCTATGCTGTACGCACGCTGTTGCCGTAGAGACATGAAGCCTACTCCGCTCTATACTATCACCGTGAGCATCACAAATATCTCATGGCTTATCCTGCAGTATTTTTAAAGGCAAGAGAGGAGACGCAGCACGGAAAATAGCAATGTTGCTGAGGCCACCCTGCTACAAGCCATAGAGCAGAACAGTTCCTGTTTGCTGCAGGCTATCACCCATCTTCAGTCTTTGGAGCACTGGATCTGGTCCTGGAAAACAAGCACAGATTATTCGGATCACATCATTATGAAGGTGTGGGATGATGAGCAGTGGCTGCAGAACTTTTCCTGTGCAAAAGGCCACTTTCTTTGAACTTTGTGCAGAGCTGTCCCCAGTCCTGAAGTGCATGAATACTCACTTGAGACCAGCTCTGACAGTGGAGAAGTGAATGGTCATCGCTCCGTGGAAGCTGGCAACCCCAGACTGCTACTGGTCAGTTGAGAATCCATTTGGAATTGGTAAATCCACTGTTGGAGCCGCTGTGATGCCAGTGTGCAGGATCATCAATAGGCTTTTTCTAAGAAAGGTAGTGACTTTGGGAAACGTGCAGGACATAGTGGACAGGTTTGGTGCAATGGGGTTCCCAAACTGTGGTGGGGCAATAGATGAGACGCACCTGACCACCTTGCCACAGAGTAGATAAACTGGAAGGGATACTTCTCAATGGTGTGTATTACAAGGGATGTTTCACTGACATCAATGTGGGGTGGTCTGGAAAAGTGCATGATGCATGTGTCTTTAGGAACTTGAGTCTGTTCAATAAGATGCAGGCGGGCACTTTCTTCCCTGACCAGAAAATAAATATTGGTGATGTGGAAATGCCAATAGTGATCCTGGGGGATCTTGCCTACCCCTTGCTCCCTTGGCTAATAAAGCCCTACACCAGGCACCTGGACAGCGAGAAGGAGCGTTTCAATAACAGGCTCAGCAAGTGCAGAATGGTTGTGGAATGTGCGTTTGACTGTTTAAAAGTCAGATGAAGATGTCTGCTTACTAGGCTTGACATCAGTGAAAAGAACATCCCATCAGTTATATCTGCATGCTGTGTGCTCCATAATTTGCAAAACGAAGGGGGAAAGTTCCCCCAGGGCTGGGCTGTGGAGGCTGATAGCCTAGCCGCAAATTTTGGGCAGCCAGATTCCAGCGCTATGCTCAGAGCCAACTGTGGAGCGCTTCAGCTTCGGGAAGCATTGAATAACCAGTTTTGCAAAGAACTTTAGTAATGTATGTCTATGCTGTGCCTTTATTTCCCATTCCCCACCCTTGCTCCAGCAACCTCCTCCCCTTCTCTCCCCACCCAAGCTATGAATGAATAAAGACGCATGTTTTTTAATGCTACAAAATTTTATTTGTGACCCATTTCAATGGGGGGGGGGGGGGAAGGAGGATAAATTAACAGTGTGAAGTGTCACTGGGCAAGCAACTATGGTTGCATGCAGTTCTTAAAGGGACTGTCGCATCCTTCTGCTCACCTCCATTGGTGTGGAGTGCAGCACGTACTGCACCATGCTCAGTCTCCTCCTAGTCTGCTTGGGGGTGGGGGCTGATAACGAAGTGGTAGGTAGTGGAGCGTTTTGGAGGTACTGCAGAGGGAATTCATCCTGCCGTTGCTCTTCCTGAAGCTCTACCAGATGCCTCAGCATGTCGGATTGATCCCTCATAATATGCAACATTTTCTGTTGGGGTGTCACACTCCTGCTTCTGTGCAGATCTTCTGTGTTCCATGTCTGTCTAGTTTTTCAGACAAAGACATCCTCCAGGCTCTGAGCTGTGTCAGCAGCCACAGGAGGCATTCATTAGTTCCCTGAATGTCATCCTGTTTTTTTTTTTTTTTTTTTCCTGCTTCCTAAACTGGGGAAGTCTTTCAGCTGGAGTTCGGCAAGGGGGGCCAAAGGCCAAGAAGTCTACTGTAAGATAAGCAAAGCACAAATTTGCCATTGTTAGCTGACCCAAAGTAGTAAAGGAAATGTTACAATGTAAAAAATACTCCCCTTCGTGTTCACAAAGCTAAGTCAGACCCACATTCCATTCTGTACATCTCGGAAGGGTTGGACTGGCGTTAGAAACCTGGTAAGCAAGTGGCCCTTGCATCTGTTATAAAGAGGCTTCATTAGTACTAAAATCCACAATCCACACTTGAGCAAGGAAACGGATCACCGGGCTCCCCTGTAACATGCCAAAGACTGGTCTGGGAGGAGGGGGCCAGAACAGATAAGAGGACACTGCGGCTGGATTGTAGTGGCAGAAAACATAGAACAACCAGTGTCCCGACCCATAATGCCCATTGCAACAGGACTAGGAGTAGTCTTGGAGAGGTGCCCAGGGACCCCATCCACACCAGAGGAATAAAACTGAGTGACGGTATTGGTTGGGTACTTTAAACTTGCACCATCTTTCGTAGGTGGCCATGTGTGATATCAGTCCTGAGGGTAGTGCAGGCACAAAGGGAACATTTGCTGGAAGCATCTGGATACAGACCTGGCCCTTATGCTGATATGCTGTGTTCCGCGATGTTGCCTGCTCATTTAATAGGAGAGTGGTGGGGAAAAGTAGCCTACCATGGCAGAAGAAATAAGGCTGCCCGCCCCAGAAACCTTCTGCAAAGGATAACAGATTACCTACATGAAAGTTTCCTTGAGATATCCACAGAGGATTCTTGGAGCATATCTCTGCACACAGTCTGTTCCAGGAGTAACCCTCCACTGAAGTAAGACCCTCCCCTCAAAATCCAACTCCTTTTAAGAAGTTGGATTGGGGCCGTAACTGCAAAAAAACCCAAAAAAAACAACCTGCCACACACACTTACCAGATTTGCTTTCCCTTGCATCTCGATCTGTCCCGCTGTCTTGTGTGTGGGTGGACTGCTTTTAGGTAACAAACAGGCCCTGGCTCTTAGGGAGAGCTCTCCTGTACCCTGCTCTCCTCATTCTCATCGACCAGAGAGGAGTCCTCATTTGTCCTGGACTGGGATTCTTCTGAGGTATTGATGCTGTGTGGTGGCACAGTGGTGGGGTCACTGCTGAGGCTTGCAGGCAGCTCCTCATAAAAGCAGTGTGTTTTGGGTGAGGAGCCAGAATGCTTATCTACCCTAATTTTCTGATTAAGCCTGCCTCAGCTCTTTTTGATCTTAACACGGCACTGCTTCATGTCGCTGTTGTGCCCTTTCTCCAACATGCCACGAGATACCTTCTTGTATATATCTAAATTTTTTTTGCTGGCTCGGTGCTGAGCCAGAACAGACTCTTCACCCTGCAGACTGATGAGATCCAAGACCTCTGGTCGACTCTAAGCTGCAGCGCGTTTGGGCCGTGCAGCCGTTATGAGTAGTTCAGCTACAAAGCTCTCTCCACGCTGTCTATACCGGAATTAGAAATTCAAAATTTCCCAGCGCTTGAGGGGAGGAGCTATTTCCTGTTTACGTGGCACGTTCCTGTCCATGTTACAGCAGAGCATGAATGTCCAGAGCGGTCACAACAAGGCTTTATGGGATACCTCCCAGAGGCCAATGGCATCAATTTACGTTGCACGCTGCCTACACTGATGCAAATTTGACCCATGGAATTCGAATTCAGCACAATGACACTTGTAGAGGTGGTTTTATTAGGTCGACTTTTACCGCGCTTTGAATTGACGGAACTTATGTGCCAGTGGAGACGCATACGTTAGAGGACCAGCACTGCTAAAATTAAGGTGAACCCCTTCCTCTTTCAAAGAAGACTTCAAGTGCTCTAAAATATAGACGGTTACTTACATTGACTTGACATTTGCTGTGTCTTATGGAGATGTGGGATTGAGTTAGTGATTCAAATTTGGGGTCATATGAGCTAGGGGTTCTCGAGAGAGCCCCTCAAAACCTGCATTTCATGAGGTCCACAGTTGACCAAGGCTTTTGTGCAAACTTGGGGCTGAAACCCTCATGCTAATCATTCCCCAACTGATCTCAATTGTTTGATATTTTTAATGTTTGGTACTCACGGCCCCTTGGGGAAGCAATAATCAAAATGTTACAGGAAGCATTTAGTTTTCTAGAATCGTAGGTGCTAAACACTTGCATACCAAATAGATTGCAATGCATGTGTGCAGGAAGATTAGCCAAAAAGATTTCCAGGCAGCCAGTTTTCATGTGACTCAAGGGGACATTCTGTGCATGTTGAACCTCAACAAAACCCAAGCACTGTAAATTTAGCATTAGCAAAAATCCGAGAAGGAACAGTAGACATGTTGCTGGAACCCTCTATTAAGGGCTTCTTTTATTCTGGGGGGAGTGGAAACTGAATACAGGAGATAATTCTGAAGGTGCTCAGACTATATGTGAAGATATTAATTACTCATGCAAATGCTTGCATGATGCTGGGGATGTAGGGGTTGGGAAGGTGCAGGGAGATGTGGGGAGAGGGAGTGAGGGCATACAGGGGAAAAAGGTGTGGGGCTGTGGTGAGGGGACCATGCTAAATAAGGATAGTAGGGAGGGGCAATGGGTGGAGGATGTGGAGGTGGGTGGCAGCAGTATTGGGGGGATTAGGGGCAGGGAGCTGCAGCCCCATGTTTGCCCCTCGTGTGAGTGTGCTGGGATTTGGGGGAGCCTGAGCCCCTCTCCCTGCCCAATTTTTAAATGTAAACCTCTTTAAACCAGGCACTATAAAATGAAGATGCATGCCACCCCCTGGTGGGAGAAGGGAGTGCTGAGGTGGAGCAGGCACTGTGTGCATATGTCTGATGCATGTCTACCAAAACAATTGCTGTATGCCCAACTTACCAAAGGGAAAAGGAAACGGGGAGGCCAAAATACAGGCTTTAAAGACAACCTAAGACAAACAGCAAGAGATGCGGCATTGACATCACACGCTGGGAGACAGTAGCCCAGGATATGGCTAACTAGCAAAGACTTGTCAGAAGGAACGACCACTTTTGAGGGGAAAATCTCCTCTCCCTGGTTGCAGAAAAATGCCAGAAAAGAAAGGACAGACAATTTGTTATGCAGCAATCATGGCCCAACCCTGCCTCCCAACACACCTGCAATGAGCTGCGGCTCAAGAATCAGACTCCTCCATCACTGAAGGAGCCATATACAATTAAACCTGTGAAAGAGATCATCCTTGACTTTCAGTTACAGGACTGGCTACAGGCTTCGTCTTTGTTATAAAACATGGGCTATCAATTGATCTGGGGGTAAGTGACTGGTCTCTTGGGACAAGGGTGACCAGATAGCAAGTGTGAAAAATTGAGACAGGGTGTGGGGGGTTAATAGGCGCCTATATAAGTCAAAGCCCCAAATATCAGGACTGTCCCTATAAAATTGGGACATCTGCTCACCCTACTTGGGACTAGAAGCAATCTGAATATGGTGTGATTTTTAGTTGTAAGTGACCATTTATAACTAAACCCAGTTTGTCTGGGTGACCAGGTAGACTGGAGAGTCTAAGGGAACTGTCTGTGACTCCATGGTGAGATGGTTATGGTGATCCAGGAGTTCACATTTGTTACTGGGTTGGTGTGTTCTATAATTAGATTTCACCACCAGTTTGGGGTGTCTGCCCTATTTTTGACAATCTGCCCTGAGGAAGGTACTCTGAGTTGTGAACCTCTTCAGACACTTTGACAACCTCCCAGTTGCCGCGTAGACCTACCCTGAATGTGCATAAGCCTGTTGTAGCTATTTTCAAGGATTCCACATGTTGCGATCCCTATAAATATAGTTATTTAAAGTGAGGTGGTAAGTTTAGACTTCAAAAATCAGTGCAGTTTCATTCATTTGAACTGAATATTCCGAGATTTATTTTTTTGAGACAGGAAAAGTTACGAAAAGTGCAATAAATTCTTTTTGAACTCTGTCCTTTTGGCAATAAAATTTCAAGAGTATTTTTATCAGATTTATTTAAAAAAAATCTTTGTTATATCAACAAAGATATTCGTTAACACAAGTTATTGGTTTCCATAATGAACATTTGCTTTTGTGGCTTTCTTAGAGTGATGCTAATTGTAAAAAATTAAATTGCCGCCTTCCAATGTACGGTAGAAAGTGATAGCCATAAGACAGAGTGGAAACCTTGCTGTACTTAACAGAACTTAAAAATATCTGGCTGCAATTATTCATTTCTTACTCATTATCAATCACTGACTAATCTCTCTTGCTTTCTGTGTCCTGACCCTTTCATCTTCCCACCATCCCCCTTAAAAGGAAGAATGACAGAGATGAAAAAGGTGGGGCTTGGAATGCTGAAATATATCACACCCTTCCTTTGGAAAACTAATGTATGCAACAAGATTGCTGGGGCAAACATTCAGGAGATTTTGGCTGAGCGCTCTACACTGGTATGTCATTAGGATTTGATTTTCAAGAAATGCAGTATGTGCCTTTTGAAGTCTGAAGAAGAGACGGCAGCAGTTCAGGAAATGAACTCTAACATTTTTTTCCTGCTTGTAAGCTTTGCTTTTTAAACTAACTGGCATGATTAGATAGATGATGCAAATTGGCATTAGAAGAATACATTCAATTCTGAGAAACATTTTTGTGCATTGAAGCTTTCCTTATTTAAGTTGGGGCCAAGTACAGCTCCGTTTAGAAAATAGTTTGAAAAGCTGATGTTAAGAATTGGAGGCTTTTTAAAAATAGTATTTTTATATGTAATTACCATTTCTGGTTGCTTCATTTAGCTCCAGCTCCAAAGACTTCACTAGAATGTACTTTATTGCTGGAACTGATGTGGAATTCAAAGTAACATTTTTATGCTTAAGATGATTATTCTGGTATTTAGTTGGTGGTATAATACCTTTCAAATTTGCTAAAGAATTTCAAATTTGGTAAAGAAGGTTAAATTGTAATAGAATAGCCCATGCTGTAAAAAGCTAGTTTTTTTTCATAAACATATTGCAATACACTGTATTAAAAGTAAATAGTGGGAACATATTGCTTCAGCTAGTTGGACAAAATATATTCTCATGGACTGAAATTCTGTATTTCATTCTATATAATTTAAATGTGTGCAATACAATTATTTCTAACGGAAAATGATTATGCATATGGAGCACTTTAGATGAGCTATCCCTAATAAGTTAGCTGCTACATTTTTTTCTCACAACAGTGATAGAAATCAGAACTCTTTAAGCCTAAATTAAAGATGGGGCACAGGGTTTACATGGATTCTCTGCATCTCTCAAACTTTCTTTAGTTTTGCTATAGCCCAGTGAATCCTCTAAATTATTTACAAAGGCAGAGAGAGAGAGAGAGGGAGAATTGAAATCCTTTTGAGTGTGTGAATGAATAATTTAAAGCTTTAGTTTCCATTTAACTTTTTAAAAAATGCAGTTATGTTCATGGTCACTTCTCTAGGTGTTAGATTTATTGGCTGAGTTTTAGATGTTGGTTTGCTTAATAAATTTATCGCATAAATACAGACAAAAATGCATTTTTCCCTATGGAGTTTTTACCTTGAAATGTAGCTTTAAAGGAAGCTTTACTCTGAGGGGAAATTCTTTCAAGTTAAAAGCTTTTACTTACAGCACTGAGTTGGAAGTCAATGGGCCAATACTGCTGGCTCCACTCAAGTAAAACTTCAGTGCTGGAATTATATGCTGCTCACATGAATTTATTGCTCAAGATTTTTGGCATAACTTTCCCCCAAATAGTTACTTTACTATGTCTTTTATATAGTTCTTATATAAATAAATATTTCGGCATATGGGTACAGCCCCTCTAAATAATGACAGTTACAGTTAATACACCAGAAGAACCAGCTTGTAAAAGCAGAACCTACAGAGTTTTAGTAGCCTACCTTTCCTTTTGATTTTACATTTTTGAGACTGAATTTTGCTATAGTCTAGGAGTCTAGTTTTGGTCCCTTTTACGTGCCAGCATCAAGGCAGAGTTGTTACTGCAATACAGTCACTCTGGATTTTACACTAGTCACTGGGGAGCAGGATTTGGCCATTGCAGTTCAAGGCTGTGGCTGGAAAGAGGTTGAGAGAAAAAGAGGGGGGGGGGGGGCAGACACAGACACACCGCGACCGACCGATAAATGTGAAGGATCTGGGTGAAATGTGAGTGACACAGAGCTATGTGACTTTCGTAAAGGTTGGGAAATGGGGTTTTTGCTGCCTGTGATGTACATGTGTAAGGTCTGAATGTGGCAGGTTGTCAGGTTTACATGCATATCCTGGCTTTGTGTCATCTGACAAAAGCAGATACCGTATGCTAGTATTACTTAAAGGTAACTGGAAATGACTTTTTCTAAACTAGATGTGTCCCCTTTTTTTCTTTCAATCGGAGTATACAGTTTTTCCTGCTTTTTCAACTCTAGAAATAACAGGAATGTAAAGTCCGGTCTTCCTTGCTTCTGTAGGATGATTTTCTTACGTCTCCAGATCTGTGTTGCGTTCACAGCTTCCTTGAAAGCATGGGGTGAGGAACGTTCTCTCAAACGTTCATTAGTGAAGTAGGTGTAAACCAAAACAGTTTTTAAACAGTCTGGTTAAAAATGTCATTGCATCTTAATTGTTCAGCTTTCATTCTTGAGTTGTCATAATTTCAATAAACAGGAGTTACAGAGAGTAGACTAACATCAGACATTATTTCTTATATATATATATAAAAAAGGCTTGGTTAAATGTCAAGAAGGAGGGTGTTTTTCAGCCTTTCTTATACATCATAAAGTGTCTAACCTGACTTTGTCTCCAGCCCTTTTGCAGGTCGTCTTTGAAGTGTTCCTACTTTGACACATGCGGTAAGTGAGGTCTCTCAATTTGCTACCACCATTGCGCCATAATCCAACTGGCAAAAGCTCTGCAATGCTCTAACGTTGCTGGAATAGTTGTACTGTTGCTATGGGAATGCTATCTAGAATCCCTTTCCAGCAGTTCTTGAAATGACAAAAGCCATTGAGGAGAAAAATGACTTCCAGACTGAAGGAGTGTTCTATTTTGGGACCATTTTAATACTCCATTAACTCAGTGATATTGGATTGTAATGGAACACCTATAGAACACATGGGACAGGCAGCCAAGTAATTATGCAGAGTTTATTATCATCAATGCTGCTACAAAGCATATATAATGTATTTGCAACAATGGGACATGGTGTTATTTTTGATAATAGCTAGTGAGAGGATTGATGGAAAATTTCTGGGAACGGAGACTACTTTAAAGGCGTTTAATGTCAAGTGATGTAATTCTCGTGGGATGACACAAAGAACACATGTTACAGATGCCAGGTCAGACTCTGGTCTTGGTTTTGCCAGTGACGTTATGGAGTGATACTGTGGGTCTCCACCAGCATGACTGGGATCCGAATTTGGCCCACAGTGAAGATTGATATGAAATATTCCAGTGGAACAGTTTTCTAGCTAGTAACACAACATTACATATTGGCTAAACATTCATTTAGGAGAATATGTCCCTTGAGCTAGCTTGCTTTATTGTTTTCTGGGGTTGTTTTCCTTGTATTTGGAAATTGTATTTCCAGGCAATCTTATTGCATTCACTGCAGCTTTTTCTCTCCAAACTCATGAATAAATCACTTGCCAGTTTCCAATCATCGGAAGTAACATGCCTTGTCTCTCACAGAAATGGCAATGTAGCAGTGCTATGTGACCTCCATTGTTCTGGATGCTCTCCATACATCACAGGAGTGTACGGTCCCTGCCCCAAACATCTTATACTCAATAGTCCAAGGGTGTGAAAAGGAAGTAATATTAGCCCCATTTTATGGATGGGGACTGAGGAGCAGAAAAATTAAGGCACTCAAGGTCACACTTGAAATTAGTGTCTAAACTGGGAATTGTACTTTGATTTCCTGAGTTCCAATCCAGTGCCTTACCTCCAAGACCAGCTTCTTTTTAGAAGGGAGAAATATTTAATTCCAAAACATGAGGTTCCATGGAAATAACTTGGATACTTGCAACTTAAATTGAGCTGGATCTGACTCAAATATGCTATGTGCCATTGATCCAAAGTTCTTATTCCTGAAAGTAGCTTAGTGAAGTCATAGTTAGAGCTCTGTTTGGGGAGCCTTGAGCACATTCCGTCCATCCATCCATCCATTCATTTCAACTGTCTCACTCCAGCCATGTGCCACTATGCCTTGATTCTAAGGCCTGGTCTACACTGCCAGCAAAATTCAGTGGCAAGCTATCTCCCATCACCTTCCTAACTTTTTCCTAAAGCGGTGTCCCCGCTATGCTGCGCTGATGGGAAATGCCCTCCGCGGGACACAGCATTAATCCTTTTGCAAGGGTGGATTAATGGCGTCGACTTTTGGGTTGATTGAGCGGGTGTCCACTGCTGCTCAGGCGATCCTGCAGAATCAATCCGGAGGTGCTGATAGTGCTGCCGTCAATGTAGACATACCCTTCAAAGCCGCTTGCTATTGCAATTACAGTTTCTTCTGACTAGATTGTGAATTATGTTTAGGTGTGCCATATTAATATAATTTTTGTAATGAAGGGAGACTAGAATAAGAGCATTAAATATCTTTTTTTGCTGTAGAGATCAGAGAAGGCTGTCAAAAACTGAGGTGAGAGAGGATGTTCTTGTGAGGATGCTTTCTGTAGGAATACTTCCTTCCTCTTGTCTGGTTAGACAGTAAATTCTTTGGTGTAGCAACTGTTTTCTTTTTTCCTGTTTGTATGTTCAGTGCATAGTGGCACAATAGGGCTTGAATCTCTGTTGGGACCTTTAGGTATTGCATTCTGTGAATTACTACAAGACTGTCCAAGATGTTGAAATCTAAGTGCCTCTACTCTATATAATATGTAATATATTATACACTGCCTTGGCCTATGGATCTTAAGTCTGTCCTGGGAGTAAAAACTGTTTCTCTCAATACTCTGGCATGAAAGACTTTTTTAGATTTTAGATATTGTATTTCATATTCTAAAAACCAACTAGAATAATAAAACTACAGCATTTGAATGGAACCCAAAGTACCGGGTGTGATAGCATTTTCTTTTTGTCCAATGTGGGAAGGAAAAAATAAATAAATAAATAAAAAGCTAACACTAACATTCTTCCCCAAAATGTTTCTCTCCCCTTAGGCTGCTGGATGACGCTTTAGGTTTGCATGGGTACCATGAGAAACAGAAGAAATGGCACTTTGGAAGGTTCAAAAGTTCTTTACTCCAGTATATCTCGCAGCATAGATGTGTCGTACAATGACAGTGTAAGTAACTGGTGCAATGCATTTCCATGACACGTGCATTGGTGTATTCTTGCTTTGGAACCATGCCACAGTAACTATTATGAATTAGAGCCTCATACACAAGAAAGATGTATAATGGACTTGCAGCACTTTTTCCTTAAAGAAAAATATAATTATATTCCATACTCAATGGACTCTAAAGCTACTGTAGGCTGTAGTAGGTGCATCAGTGTCTCAGAATGCTAGAATATTTATTTTGAACTAGTTGCAAAGGCAAGTAAACTGTTACAGGCTGCAGGACCTGCACCACCCAGGACCAGTTCAAGGGAAGAAGCTGTACTTCATAGGGATGTGACTCCCTTCCTCTTGTTCCAGGTGGGGAGTAACTTTGCTACTTGTCCATATTGGTAGCAAATGACTACATCCCTCATCATGTGTGTGAGATTGCGGCTGGAGGACCAGGGTGAGGTTGTGCTGACTCTGCCCACCTGCTCATGGGTTTAGTAGGAGGTATAAATGCCTGCTCCTAAGGCCAGGGGATGCTGTGCAGGAGTGTAAGAGGGAGAGGTGCAATCTGTGTCCCCTTCAAAGCCTGCAGCCGGCACGGTGCAGGCCACATTCTAGTCTCTGCTACAATAAAAGCATTTAATGATCAGATAGGAAGTTCCCATTTTGTTAGTCTCTGGAGGCACATTAGGTGCAAAAGAATTGACATTTCCCTAGAAATGGCTACATATCTCAGGGCTTCCAATCATTCTATGGTAAGGTCTACTGCAGTGCTAAACACTTGGTGTGTGTGTTTTTAGAGTCATTTCTAATTCTAATTTAATAATTGAACTCTGCTAAATTAATCTGGAGACATTGAATTCCACTGAGGTCTGACTTGAGAGAGTTCATCTCCTGCTGGGACCTGCTGTGCTATATGAAAATGGCAAGTGGAGCTGACATTTCCTTTGGTAGGGGTAAGGGAGGAAAAAAGGTTTGTTTGGAATGTTGATATGATTTTAAATGCCCTTTAGTATATATGGTTAACTGTGATCCCATAACATTTCTAAAGGTGTTAAACCGTATCTACATTGGTGGTCAAAATGGTCTTAACTACATGTGAATGAAATGGGCGGCTGCTTTGACTTTCTGTATATTGACCTAGTTATTGGGATGTTTGCTATATGAATATGTTGGGTTAAATCAACAGCGCTTTTGGGGAACAAATAGGAAGATGAAACAATGTTTCTAAATGTTTCTCCTCCGTATGCATTTAAGGGACAATGCAAGAACTGTTTGCTTTGCTTTGATGCTCATCATGTTACTAAAAAAAACACCTTTTTCCTGGTTGAAGCGAGGCCTAATAGGACATGCTGAAATAGTGATAGTTATCCATTACATTTTTTTTTGAAAGTTCTTGTTTTAATACCTCTATCTTAGTAAACATATTTAGCTATCACCCACCCCATTCCTCCACTGATGTGTCTACGCAGGCCTGAGGCTTGCATGAATTGCTGCAGGCTTTTGTTTAAATGTCAGGGAAGGCACCCATGCTGCCTTTAAAGCATTTGCAGTGCTGGGTGTCACCAGGCTAAAACTTGTTCCTCTGATCTTCCCCCAAAGGATTTGGTCAGCTTCATTCAAGAACACTTTAAGAAGAGAGAATGTGTCTTCTTCACGAGAGATACCAAGTCAATGTAAGCAAATATTCTGACCTCTTGTTTTTCCCGGGAGCATGAGGTAATGCTGGTTGAGAGCAATGTAACAAAATAACTGTCAGCGCGCAGCATCAGGGTTTTGAGGGCTGCCAGTTCACTTCTTCCCTGTGCACCCTCACCTTGTAAGTCTCACTTGTGCCTTCCACAAATGCCTTCAATCTTTTTTTTTCTTCTTCTCTAGTCGTCCTTTCCGTTTGTTGCGGTCATGATCCGGAGGGAGCCTGATACACCTCTGGGTATGCTTATGAGGATGGAATGGCAGATTTTACTCTGTCCTCCAACACTCTGGCTGGGAGAAGGGAGCAGGCATAGTGTCTGGGTCTTTCTCCACTCTCGGTCTTTGTCCACTCTGGTAAATGCACTCAAAGAGCAGGGCACACAATCCCTCATTAAAGTTGAGACTACCACACAAATGGGGACGCCCCGCCAGCCGGCATTTTCCCTCCCTACGTGCAGATTCCACGGTTCCCAAATGCCAGCTCTGCATACAACCAGCTGGGTAGCATAGACATGGGAAAATTCTCATGGACAGCATGCTTCTCTTTGGTACACAGAACTTAAATTTATGTGCCAAGAAAGAAGAAACAGGGATCAAAGGGCAAGGCATATCCAGGGGATGAATGATTAGCTGCATGTCGTTGAATTGCCCAACATCAAGTTGCACAGGAAATAATAAATTCTGTTGTCATGTTGTCTGGATCAGATCGAACATTATTTTACTGGCAAACATGCCATTGAAGTTATGGGGTCTAGTGTGATTGATGTGAGGTGGCATATTGTTTTATTATTTGTATTGCCGAAGCACGTAAGAGCCCTTGTCATGGACCAGGGTCTTGCTGTGCTCGGTGCCGTACAAACCCAGAACAAAAGATGGCCCCTGCCTCAGAGACAATGGATGGGTATGGACAGAACAAGGAGTAGCAGGAAACGTGGAGATATCAGTCAGTGTGATAGGCCGTGGTCTCAGCACACCCGTGGCCTAACAATTCTCAAGTTTTTGTGGGTTTTGCAGAAATGGAGTGTTTCGAGGGAGGATAATGAGGTAGATCTGAGGGTGTTCATGCTTGGGAGGCGCTCCCCAGGAGGGGGCAATGTGGGAAGAAGCACAGAGGTGCTTGTTTGAAAACTTAACCAAGGGGTGGTGAAGGCTGGTATTATGGGCCGGTCAGAGGTGGGGGTCAACTTCTCGATAGTGATAGAGAGATGAGAGAGAGGCTGGAGATGAGCCATGAAGGGCCTTTAAAGTGAAGGCAAGCTGCTTATGCTCTGTGGCAGTGGTTCCCAGCCCGTGGGCTGCTTTCAAAGTGGCCCACGGCTCCCCTCCCTCTGGCTAGAGAAGGCAGCTGCTGCCTAAGGACCCAGGCAGAGTGTGTTGCTGCAGGGCTAAAAGACTGGTGTAGGCTGCTTGCTGCAGCCAAGGGGGTGGGAGGTCAGTGCTCTCCCCTCTTCCTGGCTGTAGCAGGGAGCACAGCAAAATGCTCCACCTGGGTCCCTAGGTGCTGGGGTCCCTGTTGGAGCCAGAGGGAGGGGAGCACTGATCTTCTGTCCCTGGAGATCTTTTAGAAAAGCTTCTAATCTTGATTTAAAAATTGTCGGTGGTAAAGAATCCACCATGACGCCTGGTAAATTGTTGCAGTGGTTAATTATTCACTGTTGAAAAAGTGCGCCTTATTTCTAGTCTGAATTTGCCTGTCTTGATCTTCCAGTCATTGGATAGTGCTAGACCTTTTTCTGTTAGATTGAAGAGCCAATTATCAAATGTTCGTTCTTCATATAGATACTTATAGACTGTAATCAAGTCACCCCTTAACCGTCTCCTTAAGTGCTAAATAGATTGAGGTTGTCAATATAAGGCATGTTTTATTAACCATTTAACCATTATTGTGGCTCTTCTCTGAACCTTCTCCAATTTATCAATGTCCTTTTTGAATTGTGGACACTAGAATTGGGCAGAGTATTCCAGCAGTGGTTGCACCAGTGCCAAATAAAGAGATAAAATAACCCCTCTGCTCTTACTTGAGATTCCCCTCTTTAAGTGTCCAAGGTTCTCATTAGCCCTTTGGGCCACAGTGTTGCACTAGGAGCTCGTGCTCAGCTGATGACCCATCCTGATCCTCAAATCCTTTTTAAGAGTTGTTGCTTCCCAGGGTAGAGTCTCCCATCTTCTAAGAGTGGCCTACATTCTCTGTTCCTAGGTGTATACATTTAGCCCTTCTAAAAAAAATATGTTGTTGGTTTGTGCCCAGATCATCAAGCAATCCAGATTATTTTGTATCAGTGACCTATTCTCTTCATTATTTACTGATCTCTGAATTTTTGTGTCATCTTCCAACTTTTAGTGATGATTTTATGTTCCCTTCTAGATGATTGATAAAAATGTTAAATAGCCTAGGGCAAAGAACTGATCCTTATAGCAGCGGTTCTCAAACCAAGGAAGGCAGGGTGGTACGCGAGCTGTACTGCGTCGCCGCCGAAAGTCGTCCCCCCCCCCCCCCGGCCGCGAAACGCTGCTACCGCTGAAAGTCCCCCTCCTCCCCCTTTTTTTTTCCTGAGTGGTACTTGGGTCAGGTACAGTCAGGTCAAGTGGTACTTGACCTGACTGTACCTGACCTGAGTGGTACGGGGGGGGGGGGGGGGGGGGGGGGGTTTGAGAACCGCTGCCTATAGGATCCCATGAGAGAAACACCCATACAATGATGATTTCCCATTTACAATTACATTTTGAGACCTATCAGTTAGGCTGCTTTTAACCCGCTTCATCTGTGCCATATTAATTTTATATCATTCTAGTTTTTTAATCAAAATGTCATGCAGTACCAAGTCAATTGCCTGACAGTGTGGATATAATGTACTTAGACTTTTATTACATTTATCAACTAAACTTGTAATCTCCTCAAAAAAGGATATTAATTTAGTTTGACAGAATCTATTTTCCATAAATGCATGTTGATTGATTCCCATTACTTATATTACCCTTCTTTATTTCATTCTTAATCAAGTCCCGCATCAGCTACTTTATCTGGCCTGGGTTCAGGTGTCTTGACTGAAAGGCCTAGAATTACCTGATCATCCCATTTACCCTAGTTAAATATTCTCGCCACGTTAGTTTTTTTTCCAATCTTCTGAAATTTCCCTGGTGTTCCAAGACTAATTGAAAATCAACCTTAACAGTCTAGCAAGTTCCTCAGTCAGCTCTTCTAAAACTCTTTGGTGCAAATTACCTGGACCTGCTGATTTAAAAATTTCTAACTTTAGTAGCTGATGTTTAATGTCCCACTGAAATACTAGTGGAATTGAAAAAGTGGTGTCATTGTCATGATATGACTCTATTGTGTGGTGGTTTTCCCCCAAGTTCAGAACAGAAATATTAATTGAACACTTGTGCATTTGCTGCATTTTTTTTGATGATTTGATTATTTCCATCTAATAATGGAACAAGACTTCTGTCAGGAATCTGTTTCTAATATACTTAAAAAGCTCCTTCTTATTGTCCTTTACTGTGCCGGCCATAGATTCCTCCCTGTGATCCTTTGCTTTCCTTATTAATTTTTTACAATTTCTAGCTTCTGATTTATATTCATTACTTTTAATTTCCACGTGTTACATTTTTATAGCTTCCTTCATTTTCCCTCTAAACCAGATAGGTTTTTTTACTAATATGGCCGCCTTTCTTGATTGTGGCTTTTTGGGCATGTAGTAGAGTGTTCTTAAACAATTCTCATCTATCATTCACATTTTTCTGATTAAATTCTTCCTTTCAGCTGATTTGGCTCAGCATTGTTTTCAGTGTAGTGAAATTGGCCACTTTAAAGCAGCAAACATATATTTTACTGGTCTGGACATTATTCTGTTTGCACATTATAAATGTGATAGTCATGCTGACTTGTCCCTAAGCTACCGTTGATTTTGTTTAGTTCTGTGATCAGTTCCTCTTCATCTGTCAAGACAACATTTAATATAGAATTCCACCACGATGTTTGCAACACTTTTGGAATTAAAAATAACTACCTAGTATTTAGAAATTCCAGGGATGTCTTAGTACTGGCAGCATGAAGCTTGCAACATATTGAACTGAAGTTGTCTTTTCCCTTTCTCCCCCCCCAATGATCACACTGCTTTTTTTCCGTACACATTATGGATAGGTACAAAGAATGTAGCTGCAAAATGTCAGTGAAAGTATGGGGTCTGTTCTGCACCTAGTTTTTTGTACCAGTTTAACTTCTGATTAGGGCTATGGTTTTTTCAATGTTAAAACAGTTAAATTGATAACACCCTCCCCATATGGATCCAGTCACACCAGTATAAAGGTATTTATATCAGTATAACTTATTCTCCTACCTTTACAAGAATAAGCTATAATGATATAAACACCTTTATACTGGTATAATTGGGCCCACCCTAGCAGGCTGTAATGCTTTAACAATGTCTGTATATAAATCAGCATAGTGAAAGCAGTACAAAAACTGTGTGTGCAGGCAAGCCCCTATGGGAAAGAAATTTAGTTGAGGATCTATTTGCCCAGGCTGGTATTTGGCCAGGATGCCAGGGAAAACTCATACCTTATGTACATAAAAAGGACTGTTGGATGTTTCTAAGCACCATGGCTTTGTCAGGATTTTGGCTTTGCATCTCATCCAAAGGCAAACAGGAAATGGAGGACTCAATTAATAATTGATACAGCAACAAAACTGTTGTATGTCTGAGTACTGCACACTTCCTCTCTGAATCGACATCTCTCCTCTCACATCTAAACTGTGGCATGCTTCCTAATAACCTCAGAGAAGCCTTTCGTTGGAATTCTGCAGGGGAAGGGTGGAAAAAGGACAGCTAGCTGGTTCTCACCAAACTCTACCCCTCCGCCCCCAAACCCAGGAGGAAAAGATCAGACATGACTACTGCATCTCCATACTTAGTCTATTCCCTCCTTTTAGGATTGATAAGTGTGGCTGGCTGCCACGTTCCATCCCATAGAGGGCTGGTGAGAGAACACATGTACTGTTATGTCTAGTACCAGAGTTCCCAAATAACACATGGGCACTTGATATTCCTAGGTAATTTACAAAGCATTTGAGAGTTCTGGACCATGCAAGCTATTAATCTTCAGTCCAGTTCTTTCACAGTGTTGAAGTCTGGGTTCATACAGCCTTTTCCTTTCTTTTATTTCGACTTGCCAATCTGCACTTGGCTGCTCTTCTGAAAGCAGACTGTGGTGAGTTCTGATACGTCCAGCAGGGAGTATATCCTATGTTCTTGTCCATAATCATCTCCTGAGAGAACTCCTCAGACACCTTGCAGATAATCAGAGATGTTAACACTCTTATAAATGTACGGCAACAGATGGCCAGGCCGCTAGAGATACCTGTCTGTGCAGCACAAAGATGAAGGTTGGAGTTCAGACTATGTTCTGTTAGCTTCATGCCCATACAGCTTCATCCTGGGGCTACTTCTGCCAGAGAGTCCAAACCAGCTCTGTTTGGGTGGTGGTGGATCATGTCTCTTCCAGAACTTTGGCTTAAGTAGGACAACATGAACATTTCACAGGCTTATTTATCTGGAGCGCACTTAGATTTCTTGAGTTAGAGAACTAATTCTTATTCATGAACTGAAGAGTTGCTGAGAAGCACATTGGAAGCCTCTCATTCAAGAGACTTGCTCTGAGCTATATCCTCCAAAGGGAGCATCAGCTAATGGTATCACTCATGGTTTCAGATTCTGGGTCAAGCCTGAAGACCTACGCAATTGTTTGTCTTCACTTTCAAGCCTACTTGGTCTGTTACTTTTGCAGAGTCCTGCTGTACTTCACAATGCTATTAGAGGGGACACCACTATTATGTAATCTGGTGTCTACTTTTAGATTTTTCCAAAGACACAATTAGCATCAGATGAGCACCTGTCATGCAGTTGAACATTGAATGGAGCTCAGTCTGCACTGCCCAACAGCAATTCACATAGCTTACTTCAGAGAAAAAAGCTTTTAACCAATCAGCTCTATACTTATCAACAGCCCCTTCTCTATTCCTGCCTCTGTGTACCCCATATCACCATGGGACCGATTTCTGCAGCATCCACCCCTGAGTTCCATGGCAGTGTTAGTATATTCTGTTACCATGGAATGCACTTCATTCCCATCTCTCCACACACAGACACTCTCACACCCACCGCCTATGCCCATTGTTGAAAATTATTCACGGACCAAACATTTCTGATTATTTTTGACAGTGACTGTTTCTAAGAATGGGTTTTTCCACTATACTCTAAGCAGCCCATTTTCACTCTCTGGGATTTTGGTGCTGCATAATGTTCAGGTAGCCCAGCTCAGGCCCTCCCATTCTCATCCAGAGAAACGGGACCTTGTAGCTAGCGTCAGTGGCTATGGTACCTACGTATCTCATCTCACTATCTTCCACATCCAGCTCCTTTGACTGCAAGCCGGACTCCAACCCTTAAACCCCTTTGCCTGGCACCATGGACCAGTGCAGGAAGCTTGCAGCGTAATCCAGTAACAACCCCTTGTGAGGGAAGTTGGCAAGCAAGAGGCAGATAGTGGTCTGTGCTCTGCCTGCAACAAAATGTTGAGCCCCTGACCGCAGCAGAAGGTCCAAATGTGAGGCAGAATGGCTGAATCCTGTATATCTTCATGAACTCTGGGGTTTTCTAAGCCATGAATAAAATGAATGGAGCTGTTTACACTCTTTGTAGTTATTGTTTAAAGCTTTCTGCGGACTCAGCTGGGTGCCACTTACATTGCATTGATGTACTGTTTCGTGTTTTCAACGTTATCTTCGCAACCGTAAGGACAAGGAATGTTTTTAATTCCTTGTTCTGGAGCACAGTTCTGTGGCATGTTGTAAATTCTGTGGTGGTGGAATACCAGGTGCTCTGTGTGTAAGGCATAAGGTCCATTCAAGGCCCATTGCTGTCAACACTAGTTCCATACTGTATTTTTTTCCCTATTTTCTTTCAATCTATCTGGGCGATGAATGCCAAGATCTGTTGAGATGATCCTGGGACCTAGTCATTGGGAGTCTTCAAGTCATAAGCCTCAGATAGGGAAGGTACTTAATTTAAAGTTGGCATCGTCAGGCATATAGTGGGATTTAGCATGGAAGCAAATGTTATGGTGTTAGCGCGCTAATATGGAGACCATCAGAAAGGCACGAGTAAACTGTGCTTCAGTCTGGCTAAAGCAGAGCAATAGGAAGATCTATTTGAAAATCCCTCATTGTATAAGCAAGAAACAGATCAGAGCCCCTCTGATACGGAGCAGATTAGGTGTTCACAAATGCTTGATTTTGTACTTTCATTAGCTGAGGTCTTTCTGCAATGTTGCTAAGGTCATACAGTTAAAACACTAAAGATATCTCTTTTTGGGTAGATCCATGACACTGATACACTCGAGCGAACACGTTCTGAAGTATTAGTTTCCTTCAGTCTCCATTTCCTACTTGCTCACACCTCGACTGTAGATGTCACACTTCACCTCTGGCCTTGTGAATCTTTCTGTCCAAGCTCCATGACTACTCAGTTTTGTTGAACAAAACTTTAAATTCCCACTTAGAAGTACCCTATTTATTGGAGAATAAATTGTAACATTATAGTCACATTGTGTGTAACCAACCTGCTTGTCAAATACATGTGGAAAAGCTGCTCACCTTTCCCAATTGTCATTATGCTATTAGTCACTGAAAGAGACGAGTATTTGTGTTGTCTGGGCAAAAGATAGTAATCCGCTTTTTTTTAATTCACTCTTCTTGACAGGGACAACTTGTGTAAGTGTGGATATTCCAAAAGTCAACATATAGAGGGGACGCAGGTAAATAACTGTGAGAAATGGAATTATAGGAAGCACACAAAAGACCTTCCCACTGATGCTTTTGGTGACATTCAGTTTGAAAATCTTGGGAAAAGAGGAAAGGTGAGTGACTGCTGAGCTATCACCATGTATTTTAACTCCATCCTGTCCATAAATGGCTTTTTATCCTGTGACTTTTTGCGTTAGGCTTCATAAAATAAATTCAGAATAATTAAAAAGAAGCCAAAACAATAAAAGGGGGGGAAAAAAAGATGCTTATATTTTTTTCAAACACAGGAACATCAAGTTAGTCACCTAAATAAGCAATCTGATTTTTCAGGCATTTATAAGTCCACAACACCTTCCACTGAAGTTGGTGAAAACTGCTGGGTGCTGAGCATTTTGGAAAATTGGCTATATAGTTAGGGCATAACAGCTTTTCAAAACAAAATTGACACATTTTAATGTTGGAAAAGAGGGTTAAATAAACTTATTTTTCTGCAAAAAAAAAAAAAAAAAAAAAATCTGAAATTATTTGAACTGAAACTATTTTTGGGGGGGAACATTGGTTTTGAAATTCTTATTTTTCCCCTTTATCACAATTAACTGCTTACCCCCTGAAGAAAGTTGGAGAGTCAAAAATGGATTTTTTTCTCCACCTTACCACATTTTTAACCACTTCCCCTCCACATGTAGGTGGGTTTAAAAAAAAAAATTAAAAGGGGAGGAAACCTTAAAAGAAAACACAAAACAAACACACACACACACACACACACACACACACACACACAATTCAAAAATAGAAACAAAACTTGTTTTGAAATGTTTTTCATTCAGTTTTAAATACAAAAATTCTGTGGAATATTGAAAAAATTTTGGTTGAAGAATTTCAATTGGGGTTTTTTCTTGCAAAGTTTCTTGCAGGGAAAATTCCCATTTTCCATGGAGCTCAATATAGCGTTAGGAGACTCTTTTGATGATCGTGTCCCTAGTATTGAATTTTCTGATGCCTATATCTGAAGACCTCTGAACACCTTAACCAAAAAAAAGTGGGTGGTGGGGGGAGAAGGGAGAAAGAAAGATGGTTAATTTTGTTCCGAGATGCTCAGGAACATGCTCAGTTTGTTAACTGAGGCCCTTGACTTCCCAACGTATAATACAATCAGCCCTAGCTTTATGCACAACTGAAAAAGAAACAAAAGAATTGCCAGTGAAGATAGGAATTCTGTTTTGAGTGGTAGCCGGAGATGCAGTATTGCAAAGAACCAGGTGATGGCAGTTGGAACAAGTGTTGGAAGAGGGCACTGAGGATCTATAAAGATCTGGGAGTGCCCCCAGTGGTCACTGTTAAAATGGAGCTATGGGTGCACAAAATCAATTGCCTTGAGCACATCCTCTAAACTGCAGGGAAGCCAGAGGGGAGCAAATTCTGCTTCTTCTCCGCACCTTGTTGTGATCTTTAATATACATGTGGTCCAGCATGTGGAAAGCTAGGTGCGTACATTCGAGTTTTCAAGTTCTAGTTCTCTTGCTAATCAGTAATGGGCCTGATCCCTTGTGCCCATGTGAAAGGGATTCTTAGCATGCAGATCTGTGTGTGAGATGACACCCGCCTCAAGGACAGCTCCCCCTCGCCCATTCAGCACTTTGTGTTGTCTAGAGGTGGATGCTATGTAGGCGGGGTAAAAGGTGAGCAGTGGTTGAAGTGACTTGGGGAAAAGAAGGTGGCTCCGGGGCAGGCCTGGCCTGGGAAGAAATAAAACATCATCCTTTCACACATCAGGGCAGGACAATAATACATCTCTCAGTGGCATTGGTGCCCTGTAGATTCCTCTTTAAGGAGGTTTCCAGGTAGCCATCAGCTGCAGAAGCCACGAGAGTCTGTCCAGCGTGCTCGAGGTATGCAGGGAGCTGGAGATGCTGTTGGGATATGGATGGTCGTGGCCTCCTGCTAATCCCCCATGTTTCTTGGAGTGTGAAGGCTGGTGCCATGGCCTTTTCTCTGTGCATGTGAACTCTGCTGCCTGATAAAATGATGCCATCTCCATGGGGGATCAGTTGATGTTGGACTAGATTTTTTTTTTTTTTTTTTTTTTTTTAAAAGCACAAATAGCCCTTTGGCCCCTAAATCTCCTTGGGAGTTAACAGAATTCAGTGCCATTTGTGCTTTTGAAAATTGGTCATTGCTTTGTTTTACTCCAAATGTGGTTGACAAAGTAGTGCAAATTATCTTTGGTTTGGGTTCCACGCCTGTACTTTGGTTGTAAAAGGGGCTGTCCCTGTTCTTTTTTTACCATGCCTAGCACAATGGAGTCCAGGTCCACAGCAGGGCTCATAGATGCTGCTGCCATCTAAATAATAGTGCATTAATCAACGTGCCTAACACCTGTGACAGTTTCATTTCCATCTTTTGCTGTCCCCAGAGGGGAGCATGAGTGCAGAGTGGTGGTTTTGTGGTAGGTTTTTAATATTTTTTCTAAAGTATGTGCACTGTGCGTGTGGAAGGGGCACATTGGAGCAGTGGGCCTTGTGCTTGGAGTGGAACGTGGTGAGGTTTGTGATGGGTCTTAGTTTATTCCACGTTTTGGGACCAGCCCCTGAGGAAGCCCAGCCTTCCTATCAGAAGGTTAAAGCTCGTCTGCATCGAAGTTCCATGGTGCCTGATGGCTGGATTTGTTGAACACAGTCTCCATCTCTTAAATAGCCTGGGCCCAAGCCATTAAATGCCTTCATGGGGCCATGAAGGTGACTCAGAGTTCAATGGGAAGCCAGTGTAGAGAGCGGAGACCAGGGCTGAGACCAGGACAGGCCATGTTGTTGAGGAGACATGCTGTTGGAGTTTCCTAAGGGCTGATGACTTCATACCCAGGTAAATCACAAGCAGAGAGAAGATCTGAATCTCCATCTGCTATCTCCCAGTCAAGATACTTAATCACCAGAAATCCTAGTTTTCCATGGAAAAAAAAAATTCTTTGGTTAAAAAAACTTGCACTTGGTGTTTCCACAATTAAAATGGAAATCTGCCCAGCGGGAGCCCTGCTGCCCAGGGCTGTCAGCCCCAGCCCAGCCAGATTCTTTGCAAATTGCACGTTTTTCCACAGCAAACAGTTTTCTAAGATCCTTGCTAATCAGCAGGCTGCAGAGCCATTCTCTTTGTTTGACCCAAGGAATATTTAAGAATTGATACAAGTGGAACAGCTTCAACAGGTGAGATTGGAAGCCACTCATCCCAAAATAGCATACAGCTTGGCGGTTAGGATGCTCACCCGAGAGGGGGATGAGGTGAGTTCAAGTCCCTGGTTCAGAGTGGGGATTCAAATATCCAAGGCAAGGGCCTTAACCTTGGGACTAAAGGGTAGAAAGGCAGGGAAAGGGGGATACATACTTATCTGAAGCTGACCTAGAAAAATCTTTTTCCCCAATCAAAACTAGTTGGGTCAAATACACAAATAGTTTCAGGTTGGCTGAAACTGCATTTTTTTTGGTGAATAAACTATTTGTTTGAAAAATTTAGCCCATCTCTATTCAGGAGTCCTAGGAGTGAGGAAAATACAGGCTATAAAATAAGCATTTGGAAAATGCAACTGGCCCTGATTCTCCATTGCCTTGCCCTTGCATGTTCATTTCCTCCTGTGCAATGTGGGTGCCAAATGTTACCTGATGTAAGCTTTTTGACACCAGTTTTGTATTTTGTCTAGATATAAATGACTGCATACAGGGCAAGGGAGTGGGGAATCAGGCCGTCCCTTTTTTGAGACCATATGGAATTACTCTGCCATTTATTGCTGCTAACCCTGCATCATGTTCTCTCTCATTGAAGTACATCCGGTTATCATGCGACACGGACTCCGAAAGGCTCTATGATCTGATGACTGAACACTGGCACCTTAAAACTCCCAACCTCGTCATCTCAGTGACCGGGGGAGCAAAGAACTTTGCACTAAAGCCACGGATGCGCAAGATATTCAGCAGGCTGATTTACATTGCCCAGTCCAAAGGTGAAAGGGGTGTCTGTGATGCCTTGCAGCTACTAAGTGTTAGTTTTTCCTCCACTGGGCTAATATGGTGTCTCTTGGTATGTCAGTATAATGGATAAACTGTGATGTTAGACACTAATATAGGGAAAGGAAAATAGATGATCAGGGAATATGCTTCGAGACAAATCCTGGTCCCACTGAAGTCCATGTGAGTTTTTTCATTGATTTGGCCGCAAAATGAATGAGGGCTTAATTTGGGGGAAAACGAGACACATCTTGGGGCAAGTCTATCTTTTTTGATGCCACTCTGAGTGCTCTTACACCTTTTACAATCATCTATGTAATTAATGCCTGTGAATTCAGTTGTAGCCTTTGGCACACAGAGTAGGATAACAGGAAAAGATAATCACTGTAATACCTTGCATTTTTTTAAAAAAAAATGGGCTAAAAAGTAACCTCTTTTTAAAGTAAATAGAGATCAACCAAGTGAAATACTTGGCTCTGTGAGTGCAATTGTCATTTAGCTGAAGTGAGATGTTAATATCTCAATTGGCTGGTTGATTAGCCTTCTGCCAAATAAGGCTGGTGGAGGGGAATAAGAAACTGGGAATAGTCAGCAGAGAGGCAGCGCTTTCTATTAGTGGTTGCCTACTTAGCCAATTCAGACAAGTATGGCCTAATGGTTTGGGGACAGGATGGAGAGCTGTCCTTGGCTTTGACAAGGTTGTCCTTTGTAGCTTTGGGTAAGTCTCATAACGTCTCTTCTTCCATATGATATAGGAAAAAACGGGAATTAACAGATCTCCTGTGATCTAGTGAGGATAAATGAGTTGGCTTACTGTCTTGAAGGTAAAGGGCCAAATTCCACACCACCTAGCCCTTTTCGTTGTCACTTGCATCGGTGCACAGTACTTCCACATCCAAGTGGTAGCCTCTTGCACCTATGTAACACAGGTTACGACTATGCAAGGTGCAGGACAGTGGAGAATTGGGGCTGACAGACGCACATTTCTATAGAGACCAGAACTGTTTGTGCACAGTAGTAGGTCTGTGGCTAAATTTCATTTGATACTTGCCATCTGCAGGGGCCTGGATTTTCACAGGCGGCACTCACTACGGACTGATGAAATACATCGGAGAGGTGGTAAGAGACAACACCATCAGTAGGAGCTCAGAGGAGAACGTGGTAGCTATCGGCATAGCAGCCTGGGGCATGATTTCCAATCGGGACAGTCTGATAAGAAGTAGCAATACTGAGGTGAGGAACGTATAGGGATGTCAAGGGGAGTCATGGGAAGCCAGTGAAAACCTACAAAACTGTGTCATGCTCCAACTAAATGCAGTCTCGGCAAATGCCTCACTGCTGTCCATCCACACCACTATCTGCACAGAGCCTGATGCTGTTGGCCTGTGATTTGGATGTGAGCTCCTACAGAACTCCTGCTGAGCTGTGTTGTAAAATCATCAGTGCCTAGTAAGGGTAATAGTCAAACAAATGAGATGCATTGCACTCACCAATGGTGCATTGGATTTTGGAAAAGATCTGCTGCTGAGACTCAGCCAGGAGAACTCACTGAGGGAAGGAATGCGGAGAGGCACTCAGGAGTACTTGCTAGAAATCTTCATAATGCAACAATATTACTGTATATGTTGGTAAAGGTTTGGCAGAAATTTCAGCTGAAGAGGAGGAAGGACAAACCAGCAAGTCTTATCCTACCTCTAATCTAAGAAATTTCTTACAGTATGTCAGCAAAATAGTGGACAAAGGAGATGACAAACTGGCTTTTTAAAAAACCCATTGACAAAACCCCTCACTAGGTAGCATTAAGGAAACAGTCTTGTGGCGAGGGGTAAAGGTCTGTCATGAATTAGAAACTGGTGAAAATGGAGGAGAAATGAATTGTTAATTTTCAACATGGCTTAGGAGGATTCAAAAATCACTAGACATCTGCATGGGTGACGAAAACATCCACAGTTTGTTATATAAGATAAAATTAGAGGCGGCGTAAACCCTCTCTCTCCTGGGCACGAGCCGATCGCATGGGGGAAAGGAAAAAATGTCCTCTGTGCACAGGTTATTCCCTACCTGAGTTACAAATGTCCTTGCAATTACCTCTGAAGCGGCTGGTGCTGGCCACGGGCTAGATGGAACTTTTCTCTAATCTGATATGGAAATTCTTATGTTCCTAAAAACTGGAAAATAGAAGAATGATAGTCGTGCCCCTCCCACTGACCTGTGTCCCCATTTCAAGTACTGCATGCACCATGCCCTTCCGATCTCAATGGAAACCTTTTGATGTTCCTAGGGGTACTATTCAGCTCACTACATAATGGATGACCTTAAGAGAGACCCATTGTATTGCCTGGACAATAACCACACCCATCTTTTGCTGGTTGATAATGGCACCCATGGACACCCCTCAATAGAAGCTAAGCTACGGACACAATTAGAAAAATACATTTCGGAACGCGTCATCCCAGGTTGGTGCCGCTCTCTGTCTTCAGATCTTTCTGCCTACGTGCTACATGGCTGGATGCTACTGAACACAAGAAGGGAGGAAACCAGCTTTCTCATGTTGCTATGCTATGGGTGACAAGTGTTTTGCTTACTAGCCTAGCAACAAAGAAGACTTCTGACGGCATACAGCCAATGCGATGCATGGTGATTTGTGTGTATTTCAAGGAGAACTTGCTTCTTATGGGTACAGATAAGTAGGGCATAGACATATCTGCAGTAATGTATTTGAGGTTCACCACAGAGTATGCTTTAAAGCCACACATGGCTTTAATTTTAATACATATGCTATTGGTTATCAACTAGTGTCCAACCTAGAAAACTCCTATTACACTAAGCCTTTTAGATGTAATTGTAGGCTCTATACTTGGACTTTCTAATGCTCAAATTTACATCTGTGTTAATGTCCATCAGCCTAACTTCTCAATTAACTTATTCCTTTAATAATTACTTACATAAATCTACCTACCGTGTGTGTGTGTGTGTGTGTGTGTGTGTGTGTGTGTGTGTGTGTATGGATATATTTGTGTGTGGGTATATAATACAAACACAGGTCATGGTAGGTAGATTTAGAAAAGATCTGGGACTTTGACATAGGCACTCACAGCTGGACAGCCCCAAATTCCAGTAGAGATTGAAATCTGAACCCACGTATGAATTTTTCAGGGAACCCACTCTGTTCTAGAATAATTCAAAACCTTGAACTCAAGCAACCTCAAACTTTTGTGTGTTTAAATGTAGACCTAAATGGACAGCTCAGCCCTATCTATCATTTTATAGCACAGGTTGTGCCTCTATGCACAGCCCTGGCCAAGGAGTGATGTGTATATATAATCTGTACAGACTCATGAGTAACATTGGGCCTCTGAAGCATAATTCCTCCTCTGCTGCCTTTGGATACTAGGCAATACACTGCTGCAGTCATTATGGGGCATAGCGTGTTCCTTACCTCACGCTGTTAGGCCTCCACCCATCCTGTCCACTACGTGTCTTTTCTGGCTGACTTACTCATGGGGGAAATTAAGGACACTCAGTTCCTGCTCCTTCCCCACTCCACATGGCTGGGGCTGCGTTCCAGAGAAGCCCTAATACACCTGCTCCTCCTATGCAGGTCCATTAGACCTAGCCACAGTCTAGTAGGGAGATCAACTCCCTTATAGCGCAAGAATGCAGGATCAAAGCCCTGGCAGAAGGGTTAATTATTGCTCTTTAAAGTTATTGCACTGCATTAAATCTTACTCAGTGTTGAGACGTGATAAAATGGCAAGAGTTGGCATGATGTTTGGTATTTCTTAAAGCCCCTGCTCCTGGACTCATGTGATTATGGTAGAATCTCCCTTACTTTTATTTTACTGACAGCTAAGTGTCTAGCCCTGATATTTGCAAGGAGAAACTCTAAGAACTGAATCCTAAAGGGTCAGAAACAAGCAGGCAGATGAACTTTGGTCCCCTCAAAATCTTATCATATGATTATTTTTTTAAAGCACTGGCAATACTAATTCCCTAAGACTGTTAGCCGTGCTTTACTTCTGGAGAGGCTGCATCTCAGTGTTGGTGTCTGGCACTAGATTAGGCAAAACGTGTTAGTGAGGATAACTAAAGGTCACACAAAAATGGACAAGACAACTTGAAAAATAGTTTGGTTAAATCAGCTGAAAGCCAGGAATATGATACATGTGTGTAAAATATTATGAAAGCTAAATCCAATAAAAAAAAAATCAGCCCCCCAGAAACATAAATGTATAAAAGGTTGTAGCGAAGCATGAGAACAGCTCAAATACGTTGATGCTGCAAAGTGAGACCCTCCCTCCCTTGTTTTGGTATATTTCAGATTCTAATTATGGTGGGAAGATTCCGATTGTGTGTTTCACCCAAGGAGGAGGGAAGGAAACTTTGAAGGTAAGTCTGAAAATAAGTCAGAAAAATTAAATGTCCTGTGGTGTCTTGTCCAATTTTAATAGTACTCTAGGTGTGGCCGGTAGCAGCACCGAGCATTAAGGTTGCCTGATGCTTTTCATTATAAGACCCTGCTTTCAGTTGCATTTAACTTTTCCAAACATTGATGGTTTGGGCTAAAATTTTCCAGGCCTTGGGTCTGCCTCAGACTGAAATGTTTTAGAAAGTTTCAGCCAATATGGATAAGCTGTTTCTGAGAATGAGGCTAAGGGAAATCATTTCACAATGTTGAAAAACAAAACAAAACTCTGACCTTTTATTTGAGAATCTGTAGTGCATCATGCTTTGGGGAGAGACTTGGGATTTGCCTTTGTTAGAGATGTGCCTTTTGCTATCCACCCAAATTTGAAAAATCTTAGATCACACGTTATCAGTAGACTGTCTAGAGTTCAGCTACTAAATTCCCTGAAGATTCTATTTGCACTGGGCATGCTCCATGTCAAGCTCTTGCAGGACTTCCCTGCAATCGCAGCTCTGAGCTATGTTGTGCCTTGGTCCAGAACAGGGATCCTGTATCTCAGTGACCTGCCTGCTGGGCTCAGGCAACATGGAGGAGGAGGATGCTTGATTCACATGCAGAAGAGACCATGTCAGCCTGGGGTTGGGATCAGAAGGCAGGGAAGGGGTGGGGATCTAGGTACTGGGAATCTGTGTGTTGGGAGGAGAGGCAGAAGGGAGACAGATCTGGGGAGAAACTGAGTGAGAACTGAGACTGTTTGGTCTAGGCAAAGAGATGGAGAAGGAACTGAATGGAGTGCGAGGAAGAATTGATATTGGATGAGGGCCCCGGTGCGGGAGACTGGGATTCAGCTAATTGGGTGGCATGGGGGAAATAGGAGTGGGGAGACAGATTGGATGAGAAGCCAGAAGTGGGGGGAACTGCGACTAGCTGGGCAGGAAAGCTGGCACTGAATGGGAAAGTGGTCCAGTGGAAAAAATAATGTGTAATTAAAGACTCATCATAATGCCTAGGCTGCAATTAGGTTGCATAGGCAGTCCTAATTCTGGTATTTCCTAGATATTGAGTGCTTGATTTTTGCAATCCAAGGTGTTTGTAATGTGCTTTCTGTATAATGTATAACTATAGGCTGTGCGTCACTCGCGGCTGTAAAGCACCCTCTGTTGTTTTGGTATTTCAAGCAGCCATTGTTTGATGTGTTTCCAGCCATCAATGCTTCTCCTTTGCATTGTATCTCTCATACAAGAGTTGTCCCAAGTGTATTGCAAACAGTGTTTGCATTGGTTGGTTGTCAGAGCTAAGAAGGGGATGGTTACCTCAGCTTCTGCTGAACTAGAATAGGCTGCTGTGCTTTTTTTCTTCAGGGTGGAGGGAAGTCAGGAGGAATGGTGAAATTGGTGTAGTTACAGTGCTTCTGTCCATCTCGCTGCAGATCAGGATGCTTAGATGTTCTGACGAGTGCTTTGTACCAAAGTTCCCCCAGTGCTCTGGGGTTCCTGGGTCAGGCATACCATGTGCAGGTTTGCTACTAGAAGGTTCATGTCTAGTGTATATCACATCATGTTTGTAGGTACTACAGCGTGCACCTGATGGCAAGCACCCGCTTTGGTGAGACAGATAAACTCTTGTGCTAACTATCCGTCCTTCTACATACAGTGACTGCACCCATGCATTCCTTTGGAGCTGAGGATTAGCTGGAGGCTGATGTTGCAGCTTGGGTAGGAATTTGTTGCGGGAGCTCACCTGAATGGTTTGCAGCCAGCAGGTCATGCCAGTTGGCACAAATTTGGTCAGCTGCATTTGTATTTTCCCCATGTGGTCCACCAAGGGCATCTACTCTAGGCTCTTGGCCCCTCAGCAGTCACCTCTCTTGGGAGGAGGTGCAAGTCTCTCTCCCTCTTCCCTGGTGTTTTTTCAGGCTGCATAGCTCCCTGCCTCCACTGTGATATCCTCAGCAAGCCAGACTGCCTGATCAGGACAATGTTAGCACTTCACTTTTTCTGCAGCTGTAGTGGCCAGCCATTACAAGTACCACACAGCTCTTTCTAAACAAGCAGGGTTATTCTTAAGGTGACAGCATTATAGAGAATACATATTAAAACAATAAAACATCCTACACATGTTAAAAATCTTGCCAGATTCCCCTGCCCCCATCACCTCGCTACAGCAAGGGCTTTGGTGGGAGTCAGTCCTTCAAACCCCACCACGGGGTTTTTCTGTGGTTCTGGGTTCAGCTCAGCATTGGCAATAGGTTAGTCTCTCCTTTATGCAGCTTGGACCTTTGATCTTGAACAGTTACCAGTAGACCGTGGACCTCTCCTCAGGGCATAGCTTCAAAAGGCTGGGTTTTTGCATAATTGGAGATGAGAAATTTGCATTCACTGCCCTGTAGGGGTTCCCCAGGCAAACCACTTGACAGATCATCCAAAATGCCATTCTTGTCTGGCACATAGTTCAGTACAGTCCTTTGAAGTGCATAACCCTTCCCAGGGTTCACATCACATCCCCTCTGCATACGAACCCAGCCTACAATAATACCTAACCTTTGCATTTAATACAATGGACTCCAGAGATACTTCAACTTAACACACAGGTTTTCAAGGATATTGCAGGAAATGGCTAAATCCGTATCACCAATGTGTCTGAGAGTCTCACCAAATGTAGGGCATTGCAGTCAATGCTCTGCAGTGCCAGGAGAGGATACCAAGGCTACAGGTTTGTACAGTAACATCTGGTGCAGCATTGTAGCTAGTGTGGTGATTCATGCGGTGGAAATCTGTGCTGAAGGTTTAGGGTTCAAACCCAGCTGGTGATGGGGGAGATTGCTATGGTCACACAAAATAGAATTCATCTTAGTGCCTTAAAATTTGTGAGTTTATAACCTCATATCTGGGGTTGCATGAATGGCATGGACCATCTATAACAAGCTAGATTTTATTCCAGAGAAGTTATTGAAACATGGGTTGAGTTATTGACTCTTGTCAGGTCCAACTATAACCCAAGCTTTTCAAGAAGTGTTAATAAAATATAAGAAATTGAATACAACTAATCAAAGCTGATTACTACTTGTCTCCTTAGAAGAGGATTAGAAATGATGACCAATCTTGCTGCTACCAACACTCACTGAAATAATAGCTGACTTCAGTATAAAAACTTACCATGCCAATTAAACTTTGGTTATACTGATGATCATAATCCAATCAAAATCAATGCCAAAATTCATCTGTATAATTTCTTCACCAGTGTTAATCAATTTGTCAATGCCACACATAGATTGCAAAATATCAAAGTATGTCCCCAGAGTCACCAAGTGAATGATTTTTTTCTAATCCTGTTCTAATATTTCTGCATTAAATAGGCTTTACCCACCGATATTTGTATCTGGTTGCCATAAATTAACATCAATATTGAATTGCTTCAATACCCTCAGTTTTAATTTGAATCGTTAAAATTGTTCTCTATTCCTGAAGCAATATCAATTCATTTAACATCACAAACCAAATATTTTAAGGGCAACTTCAGGTTGCTCGGGGGGCTGAACTTTTAGGCACCCAAATTTAAAATATTGACCATGGTTTCTTCACTTATGTCTTTATGCATCATACAGAACAGTGACTCGAGCAAGCAGAATGAGTTCTACACTGTACTGAGTTTAAGGTCTTAACAAAATATAAGTAGTGTACTGTAAATATTAATCCTAAACCCAAGTAATTAACGCGCAAGGCATTCAAACTTCAATCAGATGCACAATTCTCAGTGTTTATTAACTTTGAAGAATAACTGGCTCATAATCCAGATAAGGGTCTGAGACAGTCTGACCAATTACTTGTCAGTGATGCTGGATTGTTGTCCATGTCTCAATTGTTACAGCTCATGGCTGGAGCATTCATCTCCAGAAGCAGATGAAACTTTGTTCTTGTTCAGGAAGGCATAGCAATAGTTTCCAAGCTGAGGACTTCTCCTGCTAAAAGAGACGGCTACTGAATACTCATGCTTGATAGGTCTTACGGATGTGGACAATTGGCAGAATCTGAGAGGGGACCATCCATTGGGATTGCTTGTAGCTTTTCTGATCAGAGACTGCAGTTTAAGCAGAAAAGAAATGAAAATCTTTCAGGCTCCTTCCTTATTTTAACTTGAGCTGTGCCCCACCTAGCAAAAGATCCTTGGTCCAATTGGCATGGAAAGTATACTGCTTCTGTTCTATATCTATTGTCCAATTGGAAGTTCTACTATGTTCTTGTAGGTTTTACTGCTTGAGGTTAACTTCTGTTCAATAAATCTGCCTTTTTCTCCCAAGTATTTTCAGATCACTGGTGAACTTTGTCTGCGCTGTGGTCATGTGCCTTTTTTTCTCCTTAGCATTCAGTAGAATAAGATTCCACTGGTTAAACTTCTGTTGCTAATGGCAGACTAAATGAAAACCACCTGCTGAGTATTAATTGGTGGATCTCTATGTGCTCTTTACAACATAGGGCTAACTGAAAGTATATAATGTCCTCATTTTGATGTTTGGTTAGATAAACTGAATTTCCTAATTCAGTTTAGCAACTGTCTGAGTAAAGTTGTTTGCTTGCACACAATGTATCTAGTGAATTTTTGTTAAATTAATAAAAATACAATCTTAAAAATATCATGTTCTGATATTTACAGTAATCACATGTGGATGTAAGAGTCTAGTTCCTCCACCTTCAGCAAATAAACTGGAGCCCGCTATACAGGTGGTCCTTCACTTGAGCAAGATCAATACCCCTAATTCAGGCAAGGATAACTTTAATGTCAGGCTGCTCAGATTTCCATTCCTCTGGATGCAGCGTTGTCAGATCTTGGGAATTCACTCTCCAGAGCGCAATTTCCTCCTACTTCTCTTGTTCCCTCTATTTACTCCTAAATTCACCCATCATGATCTTTGTCCCTGAACACCCAGACAACTCTCCATTGCCGTCTGCTCTTATTAAATTAGAGGCCACTATAAAAACACTGGCATTGTAATGTCCCTTGCTGGTAATAGCAAAAATATTGACTGGAGCTGGGGATTTCTGCAGTGCCTGCACACACACCATACCAAAAATTGTTTACTTCATTACTGAACAGTAAGCTTCAAATAGCTTGATCCTTTATTAATCATTGTTTTCTCTGTTCTGTCCCCCTCTGTTTTTTCCTAGGCTATCAATGTTGCCATCAAGAGTAAAATTCCCTGCATAGTGGTGGAGGGCTCAGGTCAGATTGCTGATGTGATAGCGAGCTTAGTGGAGGCAGAAGGCACTCTAGCCTCTTCATCTGTCAAGGAGAGACTGCTCAGATACCTGCCTCACACAGTTTCAAGACTCACAGAAGAAGAGACTGAAAGCTGGATCAGATGGGTAGGTGGATGCTTTGCCATAGTGTTGATGAGACAGAAGGGAGAGGGGGACCAGTGGAGAAAGGGCTACAATTAAGCACCGAAGTATTTAAAACATTTTAAAGAGCTTTCCTATAATAAATACCAAAACTTTTTCTCTCCTGATGCACATTTAGCCTGTGGAACTCACTGCTACAAGATACCTTTGAGGCCAAGAGTTTCTCAGGATTTAAAAAGATGGGATGCTTACATGGATAATGTGAACAGCAGTGGTTACTATAATGAGGATTAAAATGTAAAATACCAAGGTGCTTAGAGAAGGATGTAAACAGTCATGCTTCGGGGCTCAAGCCCACCTCTAATTAATGAAGGTTAGGAAGAAACTTCAACTAAGGGCAGGGTAGCCCATGACTACTTACTACGTGGTTCCTTACACCTTCATCTGAAGTGTCAGCTACTAGCTGCTTTTCTTGGCCGGATGCTGGACTAGATGAACCACTGATAGGTCTAAAAATGTAACTTTAAACAGGGAATCGTCATCAAGCAGGATTGTTTCCAGGGTGGTCCTGCAGGGATCGATTCTTGGCCCTGCACTATTTAACATCTTTATCAATGACCTGGAGGAAAATATAAAATCATCACTGAAAGTTTGCAGAGGACACCCGAATTGGGGGAGTGACAATGAACTGGTTGGGTCAGTGATTCAGAGTGACCTGGTGTGTGTTTTAACACAGCTAAATGTGAATATGCACATCTAGGAACAAAGAATGTGGGACATACTTACAAGATGAGGGGACTCTACCCTGGGAAGCAGTGACTCTGAAAAAGATTTGGAGGTGGTGGTGGATAATCAGCTGAACATGAGCTCCCAGCACGACCCTGTGGCCAAAAGATCCTGGGATGGATTAATGGGAATAGAATTATTAGGGTTGGAAGGGACCTCAGGAGGTCATCTAGTCCAACCCCCTGCCTGAAGCAGGGCCAACCCCAACTAAATGATCCCATCCAGGGCTTTGACAAACCAGGCCTTAAAAACCTCTCAGGATGGAGATTCTACCACCTCCCTAGGTAACCCATTCCAGTGCCTCACCACCCTCCTAGTGAAAAAGTTTTTCCTAATATCCAACTTAGACCTCCCCCACTACAACTTGAGACCATTGCTCCTAATTCTGCCATCTACTGCCATTGAGAATAGCCTAGCTCCATCCTCCCTGGAACCCGCTTTCAGATAGTTTGTCCATTGTATCCCCCAGGTCCTGTTCTGCAGAACGGCTGCCTAGCCAGTCGGTCCCTAGTCTGTAGCAGGGCATGGGATTCTTCCATCTTAAGTGCAAGACTCTGCACTTGTCCTTGTTGAACCTTATCAGATTTCTTTTGATCCAATCTTCCAATTTGTCTAGGTCACTTGATATCCTATCTTTACCCTCCAGCATATTTACCACTCCCCCAGCTCAGTGTCATCTGCAAACTTGCTGAGGGTGCAATCTACTCTATCCTCCAGATCATTAATGAAGATGAACAAAACCTGCCCCGGGGCACTCTGCTTCTTATCGGCTGCCAGCTAGACACGGAGCTGTTGATCTCTACCTGCTGAGCCCCATGATATATCCAGCTTTCTATCCACCTTTAGAATCCATTCATCCAGCCAACCCATACTTCTTTAATTTGCTGGCAAGAATACTGTGGGAGACCATATAAAAAACTTTGTTAAAGTCAAGATATATCAGGTCCACCACTTTCCCCACATCCACAGAGCCAGTCATCTTATCATAGAAGGCAATCAGGTTGGTCAGGCATGACTTTGTCCTTGGTGAATCCATGTCGACTGTTCCTGATCACCATCTTCTCTTTCAAGTGCCTCAAAATGGATTCCTTGAGGACCTGCTCCAGGAGTTCTCCAGTGCCTCCAGTATTCCAGAATTTCAAGTAGGAGTAGAGAGGTTATTTGACTTCTCTCTTTGGTACTGGTGTGACTGCTGGAATACTGTGTCCAGTCCTGGTGCCCACAGTTCAAGAACCATGTTGATAAATTGGAGAAGGGTCAGAAGAGACACAAGGATGCCTGAAAGATCAGAAAATATGCCTTATAGTGAGAGGCACAAAGAGCTCAATCTATTTAGTTTAACAAAGAGAAAGTTAAAGGGGTGACTTGATTAGTTCATAAGTACCTACATGGGAACAAACATTTAACAATGGGCTCTTCAGTCTAGCAGAAAAAGGAATTTGAAGCTGGACAAATTGAGACTGGAAATAAGGCATACATTTTAAAGGAGAGTAATTAATCGTTTGAACAATTGACCAAGAGTCATGCTGGATTCTCCGTCAGTGATTACTTTTAAATCTGGATTAGATCTTTTTCTAGAATATGTGTTCTAGGATTTATTTTGGGGCAGGTCTCTAGCATATTTTATAAAGAAGGTTGGACTAGATGATCACAGTGATCCCTTCTGCTCTTGGAACCGATGATCTGGTGAGCATGGCAGCTCCTATATAAACTTGGTAAAGAAGAAAAATGATGGGGTCTGGGGTGACTGACACAAGCATTCATTAAACGAGCACTATAACTACTCCATGTCTCAGATCTGAAACATCTGTTTTTTTTCCCATAGACTTTCTTATTGCAACAAGCTTAATGTGTTGAATTTATAACATTGCCTATGTTTTTTCACTTACTTTCACTTCCTGTCAAACTTAATAGTGCCACGAACAAGTTCCCCCTTCCCTTTCTCGACTGGGCTGTAGCTAACAATATGAAGTTGGCATGCACAGTGGCCGATCTTTCATCAGAGCAGTGCACCACAGATAACCATCTCCTGCAGTAGGCATGATCCTCTGTCATGTATGAGCTCATTAATACTGTTCATTGGGTGCAGATAAAGATTTAAGATTGTCCTATATCAGCAGGTTTGCTTTTCCCTTGCTACTTTGACATGAGAGAGAGCCTCCGGGCCCTAGGCATCACTATAGCATGGTTTGCGTGGCTTATGCCTGCCTGCCATGGTGCTGCAGGGGTTGGGAGTGCTGCTTCTGCAGTGCTACCAGCTTGGAGATATTGGCTTGGTAAAAATCTGATTCCCTTGCCACCTAACCAGCAGTCTGAGCTGTTTCAGCTGCATTTCTACAATCTTTAATTGTGGTAGGGAAAACTGAGCTGATGGAAAAACCTTAATGCTTAGTTCTTTTAAGAAATTTATTGCACAACAGCCCGCAGACTCAAGCAGCCATCATCATGAGATAATTGGCTTTCTCAATTTCTTTTCCCAGTGCTTGATCCCAGGCTTCCCTCGTTTCTCAGTTGGTCAATTATCTTATGCTCATGATCATCTTGGTGGGGAATGATTGCTCATTAGAACATCTGTTAAAATTCCTAAGTTAAGCTTATGGAAAATGTTCCATTACTTTCTGTATTGTATGTTTATTTTTTTTCTTCCTAGCCTCATTTCATCATGATTTTATTTTTTTTTAAATAATGCCCTGTAACATATTCTTTAGAAATCTTGGCATTACAGTCAAGCCACAAAACTCTAAACTCTTGCAATGGCTATTGAATACCATTTACAATTCTGTGCTGTTCTGGGAATGCCACAATGGGGGGAATAAATCTTTCTATATAGGCTGCTGCATTGTTCTGCAGAGGATGTGTCCCAGGGCTTATGCATTTCACAAGATGATGGAGCAAACTACCTGTTCATCTTGTGCAATATCGTCTTTAAAACATCCTATATTGGTTACGATTAAAGGAAAGTGTAAACCTTTTATGATGCACCAAATTGTGCAATACCATCCCAGTGGTGGCAGATGTGGAAATTTATTCTTGAACCTAGCTCAAGACTATGCTGAGAAGCGAGAGAACTGATCGCTATGATGGATTCTTAGTAGGTGGGATGCAGTTACAGTGATGTGGCATGTAATCTGCAGGTAAGAATAAAACTGCATCTTTGGCCAGAAAAATAAAAAGCATGATCCATGATCTAAAACTCCCATTCAGAACTGAACACGGGAGTTGCCTGAAAGTTCGATCTAGATCTTCATTTCACATCTGACCCTGTATATTTATTGTTGGATGAACCAAAGCCTGGAATCCAAACACTCTGAGTTTGAGGACATTGGCAGTCGAGTTCTGGATCTGCATCTTGTGCATGTTGGAATCATTTCTACTTTTTCATGTGCCTCTGCTTCTCTTGGTTCATTCAGAAGCTGAAAGTGTAAACAAAAATAATTTCATTACAATCCCTCACACTTCCAACTTGCCAAAAAATGAAATTTCATAAAGCCTGGGGCTGAGAGAACATGAGCACTGCTTTTTGACCAACCAAAAGGGCCAAATAAACTCTTCCTCAACATATAAACTTCTAGATGTTAGCTTGGCATTGGCACCATCAAAATATTTGAGCTTTGTTGATTGGTAGTTTTTAATTTAGTGAGAATGTGCCTAATTGGTCATTTTCTGCATGTAGGGTCATATGAAATTGCCATATGTTAAAGGACATTAATCTTAATGTCTTTTATTCGTACTACTGTGAGTTTATTAGAAATAAATAGCTGGAATTCTTATTTTATATTTTAACTATGTATAGGGAGAGGACTTTAGATAAACAGCTCTGTGAATAATACTGTGTGATGGGACATGAGCAGATAAACCAATACATTCCGGGATAGTTTTTAAAACTGGACTTCTCTTTTTTTTTTTTTGTAGATAAAAGAAATTCTTGAAAACCCTCATCTACTAACTGTTATTAAAATAGAAGAAGCTGGAGATGAAATTGTGAGCAATGCCATTTCATTTGCTCTGTATAAAGGTGAGTACTGGCCCTTCTCCCATTGACTTTAACTTCACTTTGCTCTTAGAAAGGTAGAAGGATGGTCCAGTAGTTAGGGTACTAGCTTAGGAATCTGGATAGCTGGGTTCAATTCCCTACACGAGTGTGCCTGTGCCTCTGCTCTCCATCTGTACAACAGGGCTGACAGCCCTGCCTCTTCTCATCAGGGTATTGTGAAAATAAAAGCATTAAATGTCATGGGGTGCTCAGATATTACACTAATGGGGGGCATGAAAAAGGCTGGCGAGCCATGGGTGCGAGAAAACTTTGACGGTCAATGATGAGGTGATGGTCACTGAATAGTTCCTCTTGCTAATGCTCAGTCAATGCATGGTGCTACCGGATTCCTTTATTCTTTACCTGCAAACTCCATATAATCACCGCAGTGAGATGCGCTGGGGCCTGATTCTCCTTACAGTCCCACTAGTGTATAAGTTAAACTCTATTGATTTTACACCACTGTGAATGGAGAATGGGGCCCTGTCTGAGGTCTTCCCCAATGCTACCAGTCCCTAGGCTCTAGGAAAGGTTTTGACTTCGTTGATCAGATTGGGGCCTTTGACTGCTGAGTAGCAACCAGAGAGGGGACCCAGAGATTTGGAGCTATATTAACTCATCTGGTGGGTCAGTGCTCTGAGGCCTGGTTGCTCCCTTCTCCCTTCCCATAACCTCTCCCACACTCTGTACAGTCCCTTCTGCGTGGCACACCCATGGAGGAATTTTCATGGGTTACTGGGTGCAGGTTGGTGTCAGAGAGGCAGCACTTCCCCCATTCCATATGGGCAGAAAAGTCCATTTGTGGTTCTTTCACATTCCAGGGTGCAGTCCAGGCCTGTGAGGGGTTGTTGCTACCTGCCCTATAATTATGGGTGCCTTAAATGCTCTGCGGCTGTGGCTCACAGCCTGGCCACCAGCAGAGAAACATACAGTTCCCTGGCTGTCTGTGTGCTATGCAGCCCTGGTTCAGCACTGCCTACAATATCCCCACCCTGAGTCTTCATTAGGACTCGGTGATCTCAACACACTCCCAGTCCTGAATTTCCCCTGAAATGTCCAGCCTCTCCGAGAATGCTCAGAGGAGTACTGAGGTCTGTTGTGCCTCTAAAGAGACACAAGCACAGCAGCTTGTTGGTTTAATTGGAGTTAATAACCACTTCTAGTCAAATACGGTCCTGGGTTGATTTAAAATAAAAGTAAAACAAGTTTATTTAATCAAAAAGAGATTTCAGGTGAGTTCAAGTGTAAGGTGAGAATGCTTAACCAAATAAAAATGAAAAATATTTCCTAGCAACCAAGACTTAATGAAACTATAGTCTTAGTTCACGTTAACTTTCTTGCCATACTTCCTGTCAGCAAGATGGCCGACCACTCCCTTAGTCAGGTTACCCACCCAAACTGCTGGGTTCCTTTATCGTTGTCGGTGTAAGATAACTTGGGGTTCTTTGCTCCTCTCTTCCATTCAACTGAACTATTGAAATATGCCCTTCTCAAAGTAGTGTCCTTGTTGCGGGGTTAGGTGCCATGGAGTCTGATGGAAAAGGTTCCATGCTGGTTTCTTCCTTGATGGTGCTTTATACAATGCAAATTGATCTGTCCTTGCATCTACTGTTATGCCAACGAATGGCTACTTGACTATGATTATCAATTGGCTGTGATTGCATCTGCCTTGGCCTTTCCTTTGTCTGGAAAAAGACGTGTTTGCCCACTCCCCAAACTTGTTAGGTTCAAACACATTTCCTTCACATTTGTACAGTTGTTTGGGAGTTTAATGTACATAGACTATGCAAGAACGTTAATTGTCAGTGTGTCATTGACATAGGTGAATTGAGGCATGCTGAACTGGTCAGGCCCTCTGAAACACTCTACTTGGTACCTGTGAGCCCCTTGCCTCTGGCACTGGGATGCACACAGACTCCCTGGTCTATACGCACCACGTGTTTTAAAATGTGGACAACGACCAAAGCCCTGTTAAAGCTATAAGTGAGTCTCAAAACAGACAATAGAGGCTTCTTTTGTGGCTGAGAGGGAGAAAGAGCTAGGGATGGTAGAAAATATGCCAAGGTGCTCTCCAGTCTCTAGTCGTTACTTAGGTGTCTCTTCCTCTTACAGCCTTCAGTACCAACGAACAGGACAAAGATAACTGGAATGGGCAGCTGAAACTGCTGCTGGAGTGGAACCAGTTGGACCTGGCCAGTGATGAGATCTTCACCAATGACCGCCGCTGGGAGGTAGAGTCAAAGATTGCACCTTGGCATAACTAGTGGGGTTGGGGGAGACAAGGAGTGAAATTCTTACTCGCACCATTTACATAGGCATTGCTTTTCTGATTGATGTAAGTCAAGATTCCATTCCTGCCCGTTCTGATGTGAGCAGAATGTATAGGTGTGCCCTCCACACATCAAACACACTAACCTATCAGATTAATTGCTATTATGACATGAGTGTCACAGCTTACCTTGGTATGAAATATACCATTACTTCAGGTAGGTTACTCAACTGCTTGGAAACATGTCTCAACCCAGTTCCTTATCAGCCACAAGGGGTGGTGGTTCTGTTAGTTGACGATAACTGATATTTTTTTTGCTATCTGAGCAGAAGTCAAGGTTTGAAAGAACCACCCTGTCTAGAAGTGGACCCTGTGAAGTCAGATTTGACCATCTGGGGGCAGTGTGCCAAAGCCAGAAATTAGCTGTGTGGCCAGTGTTGTCAGGACCTACTCTATGGCCAAATACCAGGCTTTATAGTCTCTGTGTCTGTCAATGCATGTAAAAGAGAGAAGAAAAATATCCAAAGGGTAGACGTGGTTGTTAGTCAAGTGTTAACCTGAAACATCGTTAAAGCTCTGGAATAATAAGCCCTATTCTATTCTGCTTTACCAGTGCCAGCCCTGTTGTTTATGGGGTGGAAGTGATGCTTAAAGTAGAATCTTGCTGGGGGTAGCAGTTAGTGTTCGTTTTTACAATGTTAAGACATTTTAATATGGAAATTCTTGATGATGCCTATACATAGAATGCCAAAGTGTGCTTATTTCAGTCACTTTCCAAACCATGGCCATGGCTGGATTCTGGAGGAAATGTGGATCAAAGGCAAAATGTGACCCACATTATCCGTAAAAAAAACATGAGAGCAACAGCGGAGAGAGAGGAGCCAATGGGTGACCTAAGAATTCTGCTCAGCCATCCGCTGCTGACCTCGTGGTAATATCTGAGTTTTCTCTTGTTTTCTCCCAGTCTGCAGACCTTCAAGATGTCATGTTTATAGCTCTTATAAAGGATAGGCCCAAATTTGTTCGTCTGTTTCTGGAGAACGGCTTGAACCTGAGGAAGTTTCTCAGCAATGAGGTCCTTACAGAGCTCTTCACCAACCACTTCAGCAGCTTGGTGTTTAAGAACCTGCAGATTGCTAAGAACTCCTACAATGACGCACTTCTCACATTTGTGTGGAAGATGGTAGAGGACTTCCGAAGAGGCCTCAAAAAAGAGGATAAAAATAGCCGGGATGAGACCGAAATAGGGCTGTTGGTAAGTAACCAACAAGTTGGTCTGATCATGCATTCTTAGGTAGGAAAACAAGAATTGTTTTCTCTTTTGCCAGTATAGTAGTAATGAATTTGCATTTCAGTTGTTTAAAAAATGCTATCAGTTGTGCGTGGTGCAATGGCCTTTAACATACTGAGGCATTCCACATGTTCATCTGTGGTGTATATCCTTTGTTAAAATGCTAGCTGAATAAATTAGTCTGTCTGAGATAATGACAGTCTGGAATCATGACCCTCACACGCAGCAGTTTTAAAACATGTTCTAATTAAGACCTGTGAAGAACCCCAAATTCTTATCACTGAGGATGACAGTTTTCAATTGAGAATGGCTCAGTGAAGGAAAGAGGGAATTGTCTTTTACGTTACTGGGAAGAAAAGGTCTGAAGCATGATGGATTGGCCACAGCTGGATATAGGACACCAGAGTGTGTGTGTGTGGGGGGAGGGGTGGTACAGAGAAATAAAGTATCCTTATTTTTCAGGATGTGTGTAAAATGCAAACCTTCTCCCTCACCCCATGGTAGTGAGTCTCAGAGCCTAGGTCAACCAACTTGGGCTTGTGAGGCTCACTCTATGGGTCTGAAAATAGAAGTGTAGGCATTCCTCCTCCCATCACCAGCTCTGAGCCTGGGCTCCAGCCCAACTAAGAATGTTTACACTGCTATTTTTAGCTCTGGAGCACGAGCCCAAGTCAGTTGACCTGGGCTCTGCGTCTCACTGCCACGGGTTATTTTATTTGCAGTGTAGATGTATCCTCAGATGTTTGGCTGGTTTGTTACACACATGCTCAGGGTCAAACTGATCACCAGACGTGGGTTTGGGAAGGCATTTTCTCCAGGTCAAAGTCATAGGGACTTTGGTTTTTTTTTGCTTTCCTCTGCACAGTGGGGGGTGGATTGCCTGCTGGGAACATCTGGGCATAGCTTACCTAAACAATTCCCTATCCTTGCAGCAGGGCCTGAGACATTGCTGGCATCTCAGTCCCTCCTCTTCTCTGCCTGTCGCACACAAGATGCTTAGTCTCTTGGGGACTGACTTGCTTTCTTTTAACCTGAGTTACTGGGTTCAATGTAAGGGAAATGGGGTGAAACTTAAGCTGTGATATAAAAGGAGTCAGTCTAGATGATCTAATGGTGCCTTCTGACCTCACATTCTGTGAATGAGACTTTCCAAACCAGCTAGGGAATTCAGACACACAACCCACCATTAAAAACAATATGATTTGAGTGTTTAAATCCCCTAGAGATGGCTTTGCAATTTTCAAAGCCAACACTTCCACCTGCCCCCCCCCCCCCCCCACACTTTCTGCTGAGTTACACGCTTGCTGCATGTCAGTTAATGTCCAGTAGTAATTTTAATGGAAGTCCTACCATAGAATGGCATAAATGGATGCATGCTATATTAAAATGAAATAAAATAATGGAAGGCATTCCTATAATTTATTATAATAATTTTATCTGTATATTTCCGAGTTTATGGTAATGGGTTTGGTTCAATACTATAGGGCCTGACTAAAATGTGTAGAATGGGTTTGTTTCCACCTGTAATCCATCTCCTTGTTAAAATGTTAACGCTTCCGGGGAGCAGTGCACAGAGCACAAAGCAGGGAGCCAGGGATCTGTCCCAAGTTTTAGGTTGAATAAACTAATATATACTTGATTTAAAAATAAAGCCAAGGTCATTGAATTGATCGTGCCTTTCCTTCCTGCCAGGATGAATCTTCAATTACAAGGCACCCTTTGCAAGCTCTCTTCATCTGGTCGGTTCTTCAGAACAAGAAGGAGTTATCCAAAGTCATTTGGGAACAGGTAGGGTACATCCCCCAGTGCTGTTGTATTTATCTTGCCACTTTCAGCCTTTGCAAGCATTTGTCCTCTGTCCTCCCCAGAAGAATAATCTTGTAACTCAAACACATGATAGATAGGACCGGATTTAGGTACAGGTGGCTTTTGTTCTTAGCGACAAAAAGGAAAATAGAATGCAGATTTGAAGATCCTAGTGTGCAAATTCATCTCATATGACAGGGATAAATCGTGCATCAAAGCCTGTGAAATGGGCGACAAATGCAATAAAAAATAAGGTATTCAAAAGTTTAACAAATTGGAGGGGTGCGCCAAAGACACTCCTCAGCTGAGGTGCTATTTGGTCTAGGGCAGGCCCTGATGATAAATAAGCTACTGATAACACATTCTAAATTTTTGTCCTCTTTCAATCTTCTAACTAAATGGGCCTGAGCTACTAAATTTGGATCTGGATCCATACATGGATTTCAAGACCCTCTCCTCACCGAAAGTTTGATTCAGCCTTTTACTAATAGAAAAGGTGCTACTTGTGAAATTCATAGCTGGACCCTGGTTTGGATCATGAACTCCCTTCCACTCCACAGTAGGAGATGATCTGATCCAGACACATGGTTTGATCCAGTTTCTACTTCTAATTGAAAAAGAGAGGCATATTTATTTAAGGAAACTGAAACTGTATATTAGCTATACGTCTTTCATTTCCGGTTGAGAGCTTGGCTGCTTATGGCTAGTGACTGAAAGTGGTGGCCGATCTGATCGCACATCTGCAGCCCCCGGAAAATGCAGTGGTCATATCTAGTACCTGGAAGATGATAATGGTGTCTCTGTAGGCTGTGATTGTGGCTCGTGTGGACATACCTGAGCTAGCTTTAATCTGAAGGGGTGAAGCTGTGGCGGCACAGGCTGTATGGCCCCCTGCGTAATTACTCAGGTGATGAGCCTGTACTGTCACACCTTCATGGCTCTGGTACCAGAGCTTTCTAGACTAAAGGAGTTTGGCCATGTGTATGTATGCTGCAGTCACGCCCTCTGTGGATGCGGCTATGGGCCCCTCACCCTGTGATTGCAGTCTAGACTTTACCCTATGTGCATACCTATTAGCACCAATTAACCTCTCTGCTGGCATACTTGACCAAGGGTACGTCTATACTGCAATAAAACTCTGCAGAACTGAGTCTCGGAGCTAGGGTCAATGAACTCCGATTTGTGAGGCTAAAAATGACTGTAGACATTTGGCCTTGGGATGAAGCTGGGCTCTGAGACCCACCCCCATCATGGGGTTTCAGGGCTTGGGTTGGAGCCTGAGCCTGAATGGCAATTTTTAACGCTGAGAGCTCAAGTCAGCTGACACGGGTAAGCCGTGGCCAGGCCATACATCTTTCATTGCATTGTAAACTTGCCCCACCATTCTTGTGACCTGCTAATACAGGTCCTTGTGTCCATGCTGAGCTGTGCCAACCTCAGCTGGGGTCAGGTGGTGTCCATTGTAGGACTGCAGATGTGTGTTCTCAACATCTGACTCCAGGACTCGTGTCTACATTGATGACACCTTGGAGGGTGTTTTAATGAAATTTTAACCACAGCAACAACACCTTGTGCCTAGAATTGTATGATTACAGAATGGTTTTAAGGAGCACATTGCCAGGGTGGTGTGATGGTGTTGCTTTGAGTGGTTGGATTATGCTTGTTTTGAGCATCTGGAGCTTCATTTTCCGTTGCTGACAACATGGCACAACTCACCAGCCTTGAATTAATTTCAAAACAAGCAAACAAGGCAAGAAAGACCAAGCAGTTGTGTAAAAGGGGGTGGTGGAAGAAGCCTGTGTGCCATTAAGCAATGGAACGCAACTTCCCATTGTAGAGTAGAATTGTTGGTGCCCTGTGCCATTAGTGGAGGGAAATGGTGATGACCATCTCTTGCAGAGAGCTCTGTGTGACTTCCTGATTCTCTCTCTTCGTAGACTAAGGGCTGCACTTTGGCAGCACTTGGGGCCAGCAAACTACTAAAGAGCCTGGCAAAAGTGAAGAATGACATTAATGCTGCTGGGGAGTCCGAGGAGCTGGCAAATGAATATGTGACGCGAGCAGTAGGTAAGCGCCTGCATCAAGAGACTTGGAAACATGAGCAATGTTCAGCTGGTGATCAGCAGCTTGTAGTGAAAATAGGGAAGGGGCTCTTGTATTGTACGTTAATGGCCAAAACCTTAATTAACACCAGTTGAAGATTATACAAGCAAATATATCAAACTTAGGGGGGGAAAAACCAAGTGGGCTCCTTGCAGCTACATTAGCTCAGTCATGTTGCACAGTTTCCTATTCCTGTTAAATATGGAGCTTAGCATGTCGCTAATTATCTTGTACAACATGCAGGGTGTGCAAAATGACTTCATTAATTTTGCAGCATGAACCTTAATCTCGAGATTTCAGGCCTCCTGATTTCTGCAACCATGACTGAAATGGGGACAGGGGTCTAGAGAGGGTGAAGAGGTCTATATCTGACACAGGCTTTATTTTTCCCTTCTGTCCTTGTGGGGCTGTTTCTCCTTTAGAGCTGTTCTCTGACTGTTACAGCAGTGATGAAGAATTGGCTGAACAGCTGCTGACTTACTCCTGTGAAGCCTGGGGTGGGAGCAATTGCCTGGAACTTGCTGTGGAAGCTAAAGATCAGCAGTTCATTGCACAGCCGGGAGTGCAGGTAATGTAAACCAAACAGAGTGATTCTTCAACAACGAAAGTGATTCAACAACAAAATTAGCACAGCTCAATGGCTATGTAAATATTGCACTCACTTCCTTTTTAAAGATTATAGAGATGAATTGTTTGAAAAAAACCTTTCTTAAAGAAATACTATGGCAGAGATTTGAATTGTTTGGAAGTCGGGAGTTTCAGACCAGAATCCCAAAGCAACGTGAACTCTGCCTCTTTGCAATTGTGAATTACTTCCTCCCGTATGTGATCAGATAGTGTTTGTAGTGCTACTAAAAGGAACGTGCTGTAGGCTCTGATATCCTTACCCCAAGTGCAGGCGTGTGTGTGAAACTTGCATGTGCAGAGCATGCATTAAATAATGCAAAGTATGCACACACAAGAGTGATGGTTCCCCACTAGGTGTTATGCCAGGAGAGGGAAGCTTTAACTTATAGCATAGAAGGCCTATGGATGGAGACTGCCTGAGATTTTTACTCTGTCAGAGCATCTCCTTGCTCTGCTCGTGTTCTTGGATGTAGCAGCCGTTGGAGTGGTGTCTGCACCTAAAACTCCCTTAGCTAAATTAAACTATCTACTCCTCCTACCTCAAAACTTCTTGGAAATATTGCCACTTGATCCTCCTCCTACCACTATCTCCTGGAGATGTTAGCCTATGAGACAAGCGGAAGCAGTGGTCTTATGCAGTAGCCTTTCCTTTCTGTTGACCTGGATAGCTCTTATTTCTGCAGCTCTCAAGGTCTCCAATGCTACAGAAGTCCAACAACTCCATATCTTTCAACAGAAATCATTTCTGGGCTTTGTGCGTTAAACATCAGAAACACACTTTACAGTTCTGCTTTCTCTACCCTGCTTCACTAAAACCTGGTTGAATCTTTCTGCTCTTTACTATAGAATTTCCTTTCCAAGCAGTGGTATGGAGAGATCTCGAGGGACACCAAGAACTGGAAGATTCTATTGTGTCTGTTCCTTTTCCCTTTAATCGGCTGTGGTTTCATCTCCTTCAGGTAACGGAGTTCTCATTGGTAGAGAATTGGCATGTGTATGTAACCTATTTAGGAGCTAATATATGGCTCACCTCATAGTATCTGAATGCCTTAAATAATTAATGTATCCCAAACAGCCTTCTAAAGTAGGAAGTATCATTCCTGTTTTACAGATGGAAAAATACAGCATAGGATAGATGAAACGATTTGCACAAAGTCACACATGGACTTGGTGGCAGAACTGGGAATTGGACCCATGTTTCTTGAGTCCCATTCCAGTGTCTTAAACACACAAACATCTTTCCTCTGTGATGGATCTCTTCTGCTGTGGAGGTTAATCTGAGCATGGATGACAGTTTGAAATTGTCATTAATGAATGCAAGTTGTTACCATCTGACGATAGTTTGGTGGCCTATATGAAAGGAAATGCATGACCTCAGTGAAGTTCCTGGTTGACAAGTGCTAATTTTGGCTGTCATTGCTAACAAGCTACCTAATGGTTGAATGAGCCAGAGAGAGGACAACAACTCTGGTCTTGCAGGGACAAGAATAGGCCACCTTGCCAAAAGACCTTGAGTCAGGGGTATTTTTAATTGATGCTGCTCAGATTATACCTGTTTGACAGCGCTTCAAAATTTTTCTATTTAAAAAATCTAGTGCACATGCATGGTCACTACTTTAATTTCACAAAACATTTTTTTTTAAGGCTCGAGCGATGTGTTTGAGATCATCCTTATTTATTTAGGAAAAAGCCTGTGGAGAAGAGCAAGAAACTCCTGTTGTATTATGCTTCGTTCTTCACCTCTCCATTTGTCGTCTTCTCCTGGAACGTCATCTTCTATATTGTTTTCCTGCTGCTGTTTGCCTACGTCTTGCTCATGGATTTTCAGAGAGAACCCACCATGCTGGAGCTTGTCCTCTACGTTCTGGTCTTCATCCTGCTTTGTGATGAAGTGAGACAAGTAGGCAACACTTGGGAACCAAAATGGTTTATTTCCACACAGATGCCTTTTTTCCCTTCTAGATGAAGGAAAAATGGAGACCTGGAAGGTTTTGTGCAAATGCTGTGCAAAAGTCATTCAGAGAACCCCTAAGGGAGTGGTTGTTTTCACCACCACTGACACGTAACTCCTGCTAATGCTGGCAGTAGCTGTGTTTGTGTGTTGAGGGAAACCTGCTGAATCCTGTGCTGTATGTATTAGTCCATTGTGCATATCCTCCAAGTTATTTTGGTGCCTTTCAATGGGATTTAGGCACTTAAATACCTTTGATCTGGGCTCATGTCACTAGAGAGATCTCTCAAAACCATGTGGTATAAATTGTCAAACAACGTAGGCCATTCAGATGAAATTTTTAATGGAAAATGTGTCATGCTCTAAAATGCTTTGACAGACCCATGCAGCTATCCCTGGTATTTGACATTTCATGAGTGAGAGAAATGTGCCTAAAGGAGACCTCGTATCCACACCACAAATAGGGCACATGTCTATGCATTACTGAGATACTCCTGATGAGATGCACTAATTTATTTTTCGCAGAGCTTTTTGTGTGTGTGGGTTGGGGGGGGAGGAGGGGATGTCTTTCTTTTAAGAAAATGCCTCTCGTAATGCAAGTACTTCAGAATGCTGGGATTTCTGTGGCCAGTGAAGTTTTGGAAATCATGATTTAGGATCTCCTGTTAAGAGAAGATGGCGTGTGATTTATTAGTTGCTCAATGCAGTCCCGAGTACCTTGCATGGCATGAGACGAGAGCACAAATGCCAGCACAAGGGCTGCCTGCAGAAAGATCACTGCAAGATGAGTCTCAGCCATGCCCACACTGGTTGTAACCCTGCTACTTAATTTTTCTCAGGAAAAAATAAATCCATTACCGAATAAATATGGGTGCACCTTTGGCAAGACAGATGTACGCTCTAGTGGATGACAGGGAAAGGTTATAAGGGTCTGCTACCCTGAAATCACCCATTGCAAAATTATTCTTGTCTGATTGCTGCTTTTCCTGATTAGGTTTCCTGGTCTCTCTGGACCCCTCCTTGCACCTCCTATCTGGGCTCAGCTGCCACTTCAGTAGCATGAGGCAGCCTGTCTGCCATTTTCAGTAGCAATAGCTGAGTTAAGAATGTTAAGCAACTCTCAGTTCAGAAAGTGAAAACTGAAAGGGGCTGGAGGGTCATAAAACCCAGCTGAAGAAGCAGCTGGGCATAAGGGAAACCTTTCTTCCCACTCATCGACGTTCGGGGCAGCCAAAACTGCTTCAGATCTAGGGCTCTGACTCTGCATACTCCTCCTTGTATGAGCAGGCATGAAGCAAATTATCTCACTCCCATTGATTTTAATGAGAATACATGCACAAGGATGATGTGTTTTGAGTAAAGGTTGTCTGGAGAGGCACTTAACGGGCATCTAACTGATTTGAATTGACGGATGTCGATACCTCGAGTCAGGCTGACCTCCCTGTTGTGTTGTGTGGCTCGGCTGCAGAAGAAAAGTTTGAAAATCCAAGCCAATGAATTCAGTGCCCAACTTCCCTAGGTTCTTTGGGAAATCCCAACACTTGGTTTCTCTGTGATTTGGATGGTCTAGGAGCATACTGGGCAAACGTCCAAGAAAAATGCAGTTTGTGTTCCTGCCTGACTTAGTAAGCTTTTGTTTAGTGTGTGCCCCAAACCAACAACCAGCCCTTAGCACACTACTGGGCCACACCTAAACTCCACAGCTGAGGATCTGGAGCCAAACTCTTAGGCTTCAGCCTATCTTCACTTTTGAGATACCTAGATCATTTTTAAGTCAGAGAGCCACCCTCTCATTGGTCAGAAATTAACCTTCTGACTAAAGTCTGAAGTAAGCCTAAAATTGGGGGCTTTTTTCAAAACGAAAAGGAGAACAAAATGAAAGGAAAACTTAAGAGCTCAGCCCACCTCTGAAGAGCTACTGAGGAGTGGCTGCATGGGACTGGTATGGGTGCTGGTTCATCTTTCAATACTGTTTCTTCTTTTCCCAGCTGGCAATGCTGGACCACTTTGCCTGGGCCCAGTGCTTCAGTACCTCCATGTGTGGAACGGTAGTTGACCTCAGAAGGAATCCTGCGCATGGAGCTATTAGCAATATTCACAATTATCATTTGAGGGAAATGTTGATTTCCCCCAGTTCTCTCAGTTTCGGTTCAGTTCAAGTTCTGATTTTCTTACAAAGGTGGAATGAACTGGATGTCTGCAGATGCATAGGTTACTCTGTTGAACCAGCTGTGCTCTGTGTGTATTTTAAATGCCTACATCTGAGCGCCATGGTTCCCAATGGCTTGATGTAGAATTATCTGTTGGGGTCACAGGCAGTTTGCTGACTGGGGTCTGTAACTGAACAAACTTTGTTTGATCAGCTCTGTTCTTACCAGTGAGTGCCTAGCTCCAAGGTCTGTGAAGGAGGGTTATATATTCCTTTAATAATAAAGTAAACGTACATTGCTTACAATTTTTTAATTTGCAGCAGAATTCTGTGCTGTAACTGCTGGAGAGTTGCTGAGTGAGAGAGGGTTTGATTCAACAATCCTTTTTCAGGCAACATTCCTATTGCAGCCAACAGAGGTGCTACTAGAGAGAGGATTTCGGGTTCAAGTCCCGCATTTGTATGTCGGTCTACAAAAACTATTAAGATGTCCGCTGTGTATTTAGTGCAAACTTTCAGAAAGTGTTAATACAAGTGCAACGTTTGGAATCGCATGTGCACAGAACAAAGGAGGACCAAGTTCTGACTAGGTTTGGGGGGCACAGATGGTGGTGGTTTGGGCAAGGGAAAAGTGACCAATCACATACAAAGCTGAAATTCTCATAGCAACTAACTTGGTTCTGTTGAGCATAAAACATGTAGTGTTTTGTATTAGTAGTTGTGCCAAATGTGAGAGTTACGTGTAATATGACCAACTTAACACTGCTGTGAGACTTAGAATTTCGAATTGCCTAACTTGTGTAAATGATCAACTGTTGCATGGCATAAGGCATTTCCTTCCCCAATGAGTTGCCTTGTTTAAGTGAGGTCCTAGTCTGAAAAGAGACTCTGAAAATGGCATTGATGGGGATCCATATTCCTTCTCTCCCTCTCCCAATCAAATTGGCACAGCTGAATAGTGAAAAGATCACTTCCCAAGTGCTTGCTCCACAACCTGAAACTTGAATTGGAACCCAGCTTGCTTGTGTTCTGGTTCACACATCAGCAATAAGGATGATTGTCTGCCCTTCATGATGCAAGAGCCAGAAAACCACCCAGCTCCTTCTCCGATAGCTGTGTTATTCCTGGAGGTATAATGAGTGTGGGAGGAAGTAGTAAAGCAGAGTCCGCAGATAAGACTTTGACTACATACAGGGAGCAGCTCTGTGGAGTAAGGAGTCACTACTTCTATGTAATCACATTATGTAGTAGAACTGTGCTTTTAAAAAGAAAATAGGATTGCACACTGCTTATTCACTGTTCCATGAACATCTGAATCTGTGATTTCGCAAATCCAGCCTATATATGCTCTAGGGTGGTGCATCCTAAATTGTGTGCACAGCCTGACTTTAGGCTGGGTGGAGCAGATGGGGAAAATAAAACTCTAGGCTCATCTTTCAAATGACAATGGAATAGAAGGGGCTAATAAGTCTGACTCTCTCTCAGGGCTCACCTTGTTCACATACTACGTATTCAGTAGGGTGGAGTGTACATGGAGGCAAAAGTCCCCAAAACACCTGCAATTTGGTTGCAAAATCGAAAAACACTTCCCCATGGGAAATGAAGATGAGGTGTGAGGCTGGAGCTGAGAATGACTATCTGCTAGTAGGTATCTGGATATCTGTGTGGGCATATGGTCTATATGAATCACTGTATTTAGTGCGTGTATAAAAACAGTTTAGTAGAAATGGACTGTATAGATTTCCCTTACTGATTCAGTCAGTTACCAGCTCTTCAGCACTGTTGTTCTTCAACTTCAGCAAAGCAAGCATTCTTCAGTGAGAACTAGCTACAGGTTCAGTTTGAGGTTTTAAAATTAAGATTTTTTGAGTTATTTATGCACAACACAGCACAAAAAGCTTTAATAAAGCATAAAAAACACTTTCCCCATGCTCTGGTATGATTGCATTTTAAAATTAACACACTTCCAAAATTCCCCTTTGTGCTGAAAACATGGGATTTCTTTCCAAAAGATTTTTTTTCCAAAGGGAAAAAATATTAGCCTCTGTTTTTGAACTGTGAATTAAAGTCCTGCTAGAAGTGCAGGTGTCAACACAACCCTAACTATGGAGGTACCAAATGGCACTTCTGTAGGAACTTCCTCTTACTGGTTGGACCAAAAACATTTTTTACTGGTATTATGGTATGTTGACTCCTCGCCATGAGTGGATGCAGAAACGAATGATGTTAACACTTCGCTGAATCTCAATTATTTAGTCTGGGTTTGCTTTGAGGTTTGAGCCAGGGTTCTGGTTGGCTTGAAGCAGTGTGCCTATTCCCATTCATAGTCTATTCTGATATGAATATCCAATAGTGTTAAAGGTTAGCATATTTTAGGGTTAACTCCTTAGCGGGTGTAAATTGTTGTAGTTCCATGGACTACAGCAGAGCTACACTCACTTAAACGAGCCTAGGACTTGGTTCCTAGAGGTTCAATTGCTAAAATAAAATGTTTAATCCAGACCTTTGGGTCATAAAAAGCAAGGGATTTTTAATTTAATTTGAAAAGCCACTAATGAGAGAATAATTTATATTCTGGTTGACTTGCATTCTCTCTCTCTGGAGCTCCTGCCTTTCCCAACACGTCATGTTCAAAGCAAGGTGTGAGCTGAACCTGTGCAGAAATAGAAATATGCTGAATTTGACCAATGCTAATCCAGAGAGACAAGGTGAGTGAGGGAATATCATTTATTGGATCAACTTCTGTTGGTGAGAGACAAGCTTTTGAGCTATACAGAGCTGCTACTCTTCAGCTCTGTGTAGCTTGAAACCTTGTCTCTTTCACCAACAGAAGCTAGTCCAATCAAAGATACTACCTCACCCACCTTGCCTTTCTAATATCCTAGGACCAAACCTGGCTACAATAACAGTGCAAATTCTAATCTAAACATTTGTGTAACCCTGGTGCATTAACTCTTCTTCCCATACTATGGAAAATTACAGATATCATAGCATGATTTGAGCAGCACCACGCAGCAAGTCGTATACACACCAGGCACTCTGCTCCGTTGCATCACTGTGTAAAAAGGTGATGGCATCCAGTACACTGTTTTGCTTACAAATACATTGTGAATTGAATAGCTATTCACTTCTCTCCAGTTGCTGAGATGCACACTGGGTTGACAGTCATTGATCATATTCCAAAGATTCAGAATTATTTGAATGCTTGATGTTTAGTTACAAATTGAAAAATCAGCGTATACTTGGAAGGTGGTATTGCAGAATGGGATACATCAGTTGGGATGCCTGGGGAAAAAATAACCCTGAAATTAATTGAACCAGCCACTAGATGTCACCATTTCACTTTATAAACACAGCCAAATAGGTGTACCAGAAGTGAGAAACTTAATTCTTAACATACTGGTTATAAAATATATTTAAAGCTTGTTAAATCTGTAATTAATTCTCCGTACATGAAAATTCTTTATAATGATTGAATATGAATTTGGACCAGATCTCTGTGTGATGTTTGTTTGAAATGAGTTGATACTTTTATATAATTTCCTTATTGATTGTTACAAAAGCAGACTAGAATTAATCTGAGGATACTCTTAAGAGAGAGCTTGAGGCTCAAAGCTGAATCCGAACTAAGGTTTGGGATGAGATTTGTTGGTGCTGGGTGCTCTTGAGCTGTTGATGAGAATGGGTCAAAAAGGCAGAAATCTCTTTATTGATTTATCACTCAGTACTTCTGTCAGATGCAGCCAGGATCCAGAAGCCAGTCCCTTTCCTCATTTCAGGTCCAACGTGGACCCCAAAGCATTGAAGGGGAATTGGTCTGGAGATCAGAATCTGACCCATATCCATGACGTTCAGGGGTGGGAGTTAAAGTTGAGACTCTGTTTTAGATGCATTCTTGGTTGAAAATATGTACAGGTGAATATTCAAGTGTTCATTTGGAGATTTTTATGAAACAAGCAGATTTAATAATGAGTTAGCATTTACTTCCCATGGGAACAGTTGGGAGGGTTGGGATTTCAGCAGTGAGCTATGTCTTTGCTGGACAAGAAGGGAGGGGACACTGTCAAAGAATACTGTTATCTCAGTGGCACTCAAATTGTGGTCCATGGACCACTGATCTTTGAAGCATTGTGCAAGTGTTAAACAGTGAATCTTTGCAGCTCCCTCTATGGTAGGAAAGTTCTACTACATCCATCTTACAGGGGGGGAGAAATGGAAGAGCAAAGGTTAGGGCCAAAGTAATGGTGGTGATCACTTTTAATTGGCCAAAGCAGGACTTTCTTTTGGCCCATCTGACAGAGCTACTGTCTGTGTTCTACAAGTATCCTGATTGATGCCTCAGCTGGGGTAATGCATAGCTGTATGTTAACGGCCTGTGGAATTTTGTCCTTCTTGAGGCTGGCTCACTAAGAGATTTGTCGACTTCAGTTAATGGTCGCTGTCCTATAGTTTAAACAGTAGAGATGCATGGTTTTAGGTTAAAAGGTTCAAGGATCAGTTTTTGCCAATGAGACACAGCAAACTCAGCCATCAGATGAAAGACTCCACAAATTTGTTCAACCCACCTTAGTATTTCTCTGTCCAGCAGTTGTAATTCCCAGCACGGGTAGACTAGTTCTGAATTAGTGCACTAAAATAGCAGTGTGGCTGCAATTGGCACAGATGATGGCTCAGGCTAGCTGCTGGATTACACACCTAGAACCACTGGGATGGTACTAGGCAACCCCAGCCATCACCCAGGCTGCCCTGGCCACATTGTGGTCTTCAGTGTACTAGCTTGATCATAGCTAGCAGGTGTATTTCTTCCTGTGGTTTCTTCCTAGCTGTGTACCCCTCCTGTGTAGCCATCATTTTGTAGGCTTGGCTTTCAAGGCCAGATTGGGTACCCCTTATTCCCACTGAAGCCAATGGGGCTAAGCACATGAGTAACCAGTTGCAGCTCCAGGAGATGAGTGTAACACTCAGACTGCAATAGCAAAAGCATTTTCAAATGAACCTTTAGGGCTACAAAACCCTGACTTGTGTCACCCTGATAGAGGTGAACACCACCAATACCGAGGGTGACATTTTAGGGAAAATATTAATGATTTGAACTATGCTGCAGCCAATAAATGTCATCAACAAAGAGATGAAAAAGAAGAGCTAGTCCAATGGTCATAAAGGGCCAGGTTTGGCCATGCTTACTTGCTGTGAATAGAGCCTTATTCCATGTGAAATCCATGAGGGCACTCAGAGTAAAGTATCCAAGGCGAGCAATGGGGTGGAATTTGGCCCATGACATGAGTAGCCAGTGCTGACAGCATGCTGTCATGATGATTTTCTGCTCCTTTCCCTTTCTAGTGGTACATGAATGGGAATAAATATTTCTCCGATCTGTGGAACATCATGGATACGCTTGGGATCCTTTACTTCATAGCAGGGATTGTATTCAGGTGAGTGGTGGTCAGTCTAAAGGCATGTTACCATGGCTCCCCTCAGGGCCAGGTACTGCGTGGGCTGTGGGATGATGATGAACAAAGTCACCTTAACTCACTAGCAAAAAAAACCCCCAAAAATCATTGTGTTGCCTAAGGTCACAGAAGGTTGTGGATTTTGGTTCCAAAGCACAAAGACTGGCTCTGCAGAATATCTCATGGGCTGAGGAGAACTTGTGCTGAGGAACTTTTCTCCTGCTCGGACAGCGATTAACTAACCCATAGAAGTTTGGTTTGGGTGCGGCTATAGTCAGAGTTCAACAGCTCTGCATTCTCTGGACTCAGGATGTTTTCCTTGATTTCTGGGCACTTGTAGGCCAGCAGCCCAGTGTGATCCAGAGTTATAGGGAATACAGGGTCTGGTTTAGCTGGCTGAGGGGTTTAGATGTTGATGCAAGCCCTTTGTCTGGCCCTAGTGTCTATTCCTGATTCATCAAATATCTCTTAACTCCTGCTACTTCAGCCTTCTCGGATGCAGTCATCAAAAGCCAAGTGGGCAGAGGATCCTAGCTACAGCTCCTTCCCCTACCAAACATCTGTCCCCGAGGATGAATTCCTCAGCCTTCCTTTGGGTGCCAGTCTTCCATTTTAAGAAACTTCCCAACAACCTTCATGAGGCACACTGTCATTTCTACTACCACAGAGCGTGCAAACTCTGCTATGAGTTACACCAGTGTGAATCTAGTGCCACTATACTGATGTCACTGGAGTAACGCTGGATTTATGCTGGTGTAGCTAAGGTCAGAATTGGGCCCAATGGGGCCTTGAGTAAGCTCAGTGGAAATAGCTCTGTCATCCTGACTGCGGTAGCACTGATTGAGTGATCCTGAGAATCTCTGCTCTTTGGGTGGGTGGCGGAGATGGCAGATGCTAATGAGCTACGGTCTTGTAGGTTTCCTTTAAAAAGGACTGTTCGATCAAGATCTGTGGCTTGTGGTGGGGCCAGAACCAGAATTTACCATCCGACTTTCTTTCCTCAAAGTGCTCGTTGGGGTACAATGGAACCTGGCTTCTTGAGTTTTTGCAGAAGCTCAAACCTCCCACACTCCCCTCTACAAAGTTAGGCGGCTCAGAGTAAGGTATTCTTTGGTTTGAACTGTCTCTGGATTTAGATTTCATTTTGCAAAATCAACATTGGGCCTTAGAGGCCTTGTCTAGTTCCATTCTGTGCTGCTGCTTCATCAATTCTGACCTTGTTTAAGACCCGGATATCCAATTAACCTTTAATTGACATGAACTGGAAGACTGGCTGGTAATGGCGCATGAAGCTTCATGGATTGCCATTGTGAATCTGGCCCAGCTTGTTAGTGGTTGAAAGTTGATTCTCAGCTGACAGCGGCATATGGGGTGGGAAGTGACTTGAGGCCTAAGCCAGCTTTCATTGAAGTCAGTGGAAAAGATTCCCATGGACTTCAGTGGGCTTTGGATTTGGTCCTTGGCGTTGTCAGTTTGGTTTTTTAAGGGGCAGATATCCCTGTCAGCTAATGAAGATTCACAATGAACACTTAGTTCTACCTTTGACAGCCTCAGAAAAAGTGGCCAAGGCTAGAGTGGGAATGGAGACTCATGTTCCGTAGCAGAATTCAGATATCTGGCCTTGGTCATGGGTGGCTTGTGGAGGAAACTGCCGATTTTTCTTTTCAGGGTTGCCTGATTCTTACTATCACTTACTATAATGAATCTAGCCTTTTGGTGTGCTTTAAGAGGACTGCTGTAATTTACATACCCTATACAAATAGTGTACCTTCACTCATGTACAGACTGGATTCTGTGACTGGGCAAGTGAATGAACAGGCATGAATACATCCTGCAATATACCTTGTTCACTTGTTTTGTCAATTTGTAGTTCAGTTATTGATGCTCCTTTGTCATAATACACTAGTAAAAGGTCTAGTATATTTTTGGGGGGAAAGAAATGGAAGGAGTGAGACCTCTGTACACTTTTGCTAAGACTGACATTTTGCAAAGACTATAAATTATGCAAATAAGTAAGCATGGATTAACCAGGTTCTATTCTATGGTACTAGGCTGCTTCAACATATTTTGGGCATAACTGTAGCCACAGTTTGACTACTCTTCCTTTTCTTCCCCAGGCTCCGTTCCTCCAATGAAAGCTCCTGGTACTCTGGGCGAGTCATTTTTTGTCTGGACTACATAATTTTTACCCTAAGGCTGATCCACATTTTCACAGTTAGCAGGAATCTAGGACCAAAAATTATTATGCTGCAGAGAATGGTAAGTTATTGGCAATCGTTCGTAACATTCTGAATAATGGCTTTTCTTATAGAGTGAAATTCCCCCCTGTACAGAGGGCTAGCCCAAGGTCTAAGTCCCTCGGAAATCCTCAAAATAGAGTTTAATTGAGATTTAAGTGGGACGTGGCTGTATGCTGGACTTCTGCACAGGAGGGAATTTCACTCTGAATGAACAGTTAACGTTGGTGCAAAACTGAGCTCTCTGCCATTCCACCTTTCAGCCTCAGGGCACCTTAAATACTTCTGAGCTGGATTTTGCAGCCTTTACTCATTCCTCAACATGAGTAAGGGTATGGCCGAGTAAACTGTTACTGGGGGAAAAGGAAGGAAAACCTCAAGTCCCTTGAGAAGCTAAACTTAACAGCTGTAAGAAGTTTGACTACTTCAGGAATTGGACTAGGGAGGGATCTAGCTGATTTCACTCCCTTTTAGAGTGGGGAAGGAGAGCCCTGGCTACTGATCCTGGGCAAAGCCTCTGGAAGTGAGAGACGTTAGGAAGTCACTCAGCTCATTCTAGTGGTGGTGGGAGGAGAGGTATGCTGCTGAAGGACTGCAAGTGGGAACAGGGAAGGACTGCAAGAAGGGAGTGCTGGGGATCGCACTCAATTGGAGTGTATGGACAGTGAGGACAAAGTTATTGGCTTGTACACACAGGCTGGGTCTGGTCTTTCCCAGGGAGAATCTGGACTTCCCAGAAAAAGAAAAGAGGCTTTGATCACACCTGTGGTGTACTTGAACATGTGGAATTTGAGGGCGTGGCCCTGATAGCAATTGAATGAACATGCAGGTGAAATAGAGAGAAGTTTTTAAAGAACTGCTACATGTCTGGCTTCTATTTTCCTGCTATTTCTGTGACACTCAGGTCGTCCTGGCCCACCAGCTGCTATCTAGTGACAAAGGATCACAGAACTGGGCCTTTACCATATAAGAGGTTAAAAACTAGCTGTATAGTGACTGTGTGGGTTAAGTCAACAGCTGATCCAAACACTTCATTTCACTTCTGGCCTCAAACCAGGCAACATCCTGTGTACTTTAAGTCATGAGATCATCTTGCCGGAATATGTCTTGTCCTGTTACTGCTTTTTCAGTATAGGAGCTATTCAATGTAATATTTCCCTTTTCTTTTTTCTCTCTATCTCTAAAATGGCAGATTCCCAGTATTTGGAGGAAAGAGGCAATATTTTGAGGAGGTGGGAGAGGATAGAGACACGAGAACCCTGGGGGTGTGTGTGTGTGTGTGTGTGTGTGTGTGTGTGTGTGTGAGTGAAATGGCAAGTTCCTTCTTGGAATACACACCGTTGAGTCTTTCCAGGAACACGAGGAGAAGGAATTCCGCAAACCATCATCTGTGAGCGTCTAAAAAACTAACCTTTCTTTTTCAAAGGGCCAAGGATCAAATTTTCAGAAGTGGTCGCTGGTTTTGCTATTTTAAATATTGTGTACGTAAGACCTACGTCTGTGTATGAATCAGGCCAGTTGTTCATCTTGGATCTTGCATGTGTAGATTTTAGTCAATGGGAGTTTTCCCATTGATCTTTACAGGCTTTGAATCCATCCTGATGTTCTAACCACTTAAACTCATGCATAAATTCTGAGGCTGGAGGGAGGCTCATCGGAAAATCTGGCTGCACTGTATGGCTGAGTGACTGGCTTTTCATATCAATTCCCAACCTTCTGTTTAAATCACAGGACACAAACCTCTAGCCTCTCTGCAGCATGACTTGCTGCAAGAATGCAGATATACTGATCTGTTTTATTTTTATGCCCTCCTTTCCTAGCTGATTGATGTCTTCTTCTTCCTGTTCCTCTTCGGTGTATGGATGGTGGCCTTTGGCGTGGCCCGGCAGGGCATCCTGAGGAAGAATGAGCACCGCTGGGAGTGGATCTTCCGATCGGTCATCTACGAGCCTTACTTGGCCATGTTTGGCCAGTACCCTGACGATATTGATGGTAACCATCTTCTAGGTGTACTTCCCCTGGCAGGGGGAGGAGCTGCGCACATGCTTGGTAGAGCTCTGAGGTGCCTTCCAAAAATGCACTGGTTTAGCTCAGCTAGGGAGCCCACCGTGTCCGTTAGGACTAGATCCTGCCTTCCAACCTATGTCTGCACGTGGGGCTAAGTCTAGTGGGTCTGTGCAGGGAAACTGTCTGCCCAGGGACAGCCACTTGCCACATTGGACTCTTAATGACTGTCCAAGCAGGATAGAATATTAATGGCTGGGCCAAATCATTTGATGACGGAGGGAGTCTGATTGGAGACCTTTGAGGGGTGTGGTAAACCTGCTGCTGTTACAGGAGCCCTCAGTCCCATTTGGCACCCTGCACTCACCAGACCTGTCCCAGCTCCAGTCTGCCCCTCCAGTTCCCACTTCTCCCAGTCCCACTCCCCTTCTATCCAGGCAGCTGGCACAGCCCCCCTACTCGCCCCAATCAAATCCCCTAATAGGGTCCAGCTCCAGCCTTCCTGATCCCTTCCTTCCAAACAGCAGGAAGGTGGGTTTTCACATGCGACTTCGTCCACTCCAATCCATTCAAGTGTGTGTGTGTGTGTGTGTGTGTGTGTGTGTGTGTGTGTGTGAGGGGGGGGGTTAGTCTCTCTCTGACGTGTCTGACTTTACATGGTCCATGCCAGATCTTTTCCGTGCGCTCTTCCTATTGCGTGAGTGCGCAGGGTGTGTTTGGTGCTAATGCCGTGTCGGCTGCCCTTTTCATTTCTCTAGTTCACAAGCTGCCCTGTGTAGCTTCAGCCTCCCTATAAACTAGAGGGCCACAGTCTTCCCTGCTTTGGGTGCTGCAGAGACTGCCCTAGTGGCTGGCCAGGAATGACTCTAGCCTAGGGTGCTGCTGTAAATGCCTAGTGCAGACAGACTAAGTGACTGCTGACAGCACTAACTCTGGTTAGTGCTCTGAGGTGCCTTCCAAAAATGCACTGGTTTAGCTCAGCTAGGGAGCCCACCATGTCCCTTAGGGCTAGATCCTGCCTTCCAACCTATGTCTGCACGTGGTAATCTTCTCTTCCCCTCCTCCCCACCCAGCAAATGGCTTTTCATGCGTTTACACTTTTCATGCGTTTACCAGTGGCTGGTAATGGGGCAAATCCCCGACATTGCAGACATGCCAGAGAGCAAAAGGCTTTCTCTCCACCAGCCCCACTGTCTCACTCCCTCCTCCTCTTGCTCTAGGTACCACATATGATTTTGAGCGTTGCACCTTTTCTGGGAATGAGTCTAAACCTTTGTGCGTAGAGCTGGATGCTGACAACCATCCCCGCTTCCCGGAGTGGATCACCATCCCCCTGGTGTGCATCTACATGCTCTCCACCAACATCCTCCTGGTGAACCTGCTGGTTGCCATGTTCGGGTATGTATCAGATGAGCAGTTCTCTGATTGTGGCCCTTGCCGTCTGCAGAATGACCAGACAGAGGGGAAATGGGCCCATGAGGGAACATCCCTCTTAAAAAGTCTACTAAGGAGTGGAAGAACTGGGGAAAGCCTGGTGTTAGACAGATTTAACACTCACCACGGAACATCAGAGACCAGAGGGCTGTAGTGTGCTGTTTAGAGGAACAGTGCCAAGGTTTTCAAGCCTAATAGAAGGCTCCTCCTGTAAATTAAATATCTGCCTCATTATTGGAAAGAACCCCCAAACCCCTTCAAAATAAACATGTCAGCTCTGCTGAAATCCCAGCTCCTTCCAGTGACTTGCCATCAATAAAAAAAACCCTTCCCCTCGATCCCTTTCTGATCCACTTGTTTGTGTTTGGGGAGGGAAAAGCAGAGGCTGTGCTCTGCACCAGTCTTGAACCCTAGATCTGGGCAGGTCACTGGTTGAGTCGTGGCTGGGGCAGCTTATTGTCTTGCATGGCTGAGTAAGGCAAGGGCCAATTTTAGCCTTAAGGGTGGAGGGTTTAGGGTTTAGCCCTAGAGCAATGACAACATCCCTTTTAAAATGCTTTCCTTCTCTCTGTTCCCCCAAATACAGAGTTCAGTCTGGCCAATGATGCTTTTAAATTACAATCTCCAAACATGTAGATCGAATAATTCTGTTAAATAAAAAATCATTATGTTCCAATAGCAGTGGAGCCCGACAACAAAATCAGGACCCCATTGTGTGGTGCTGTACATGTTACAGTGTGACAGTCCCTGCCCCAAAGAGCATACAATCTAATGAGCAAGTTGGGGTGGGAGGAGGGGAATGTTATTGTCCCCTTTTATGAGTGGGGAAACTGATTGTCCCAAAAGTCCCCCTGGGAGTCAGCAGCAGAATACTGAATCCACTACCCCTTGGTTGGTTTTTACGAGCCCTGCAGTGTCTTTCTTCAGGGCATATCTGTAGAGCTCAGTGAGAGCTTGGGAGTAGGAGGAGAGCTGCTGCAGGATAAGCTCTGAATCAAGGGCTCTGCTGGGGAGATTTTTATTGTCTGTTTCAGGCCTGTTAAGTCATCAGCAGTGTTGATGATAATCCGGCATTTGTGTAATGTTCTATTCCTGTGTAATTACGGTCCCATTAACCTGTAAAATGCTGACTTTCCCAAACAGCTACATTAATGATTAGGACGAAGTGTCTGCACTCTCCAGGGGTTGAATTTAACAGATGCTGATGGTCAGAAAATGTTCACTCGTTCAAATAAATTATTCGATTCAAATGAAGGGCTAGGATTGCCCCGGGTCTCCACGTGGCTGTCAGGAGACTGGGGAATTAAGGCTCCTCCCCATTCCTTGTGGCCGGGGGCAATGGGGGAGGTAGTAGCTGCTAGAGTAGAATCCTGAATCTCCTTGCCAGACAGTGGGCTAAGAGAAATGAAGAGTGGTAGTGGGGGCCTGGGTAGAACTGGCCAGTTGCAATGTGGGGAATATGCTTCTCCAGGAGGGATGGAGTAAATACAATTCAGCTACCTGCTGCCCAGGACTGACCCTAAAGACTCAGTCTAGCCCCACATGAGCATTTGGAAACTGAGTGAAGCTGTGCCCATTGTTGGCTCTGGAAGGTTTCCTAGTGGAAAGGGTCTGCTGCAATTCTGCATTAATATTGGGGATTGGATGCCCTTGGTGACCTATCTTTTAATAACGTTGCAGGAATCGTACCCTTGAATGCAGCCTGAAAAGAAGCTTGCAGCTTTTTGCAGTATAAAAATTAAATAGTTCAGTGAGGTCCTAACTCAGTCTAATACATTGCAATTACCAGGTGTGGGTTTCATGACCTAGGGAAAACAAAGCCCTCCATGCGGACGACACTAAGCTGGGGGGAGTGGTAGATACCCTGGAGGGTAGGGATAGGATACAGAGTGACCTAAACAAACTGGAGGATTGGGCCAAAAGAAATCTGATGAGGTTCAACAAGGACAAGTGCAGAGTCCTCCACTTAGGAAGGAAGAATCCCATGCACAGCTATAGACTGGGGACCGACGAGCTGGGCAGCAGCTCTGCAGAAAAGGACCTGGGGGTAACGGTGGATAAAAAGCTGGATATGAGTCAGCAGTGTGCCCTGGTTGTCAAGAAGGCTAATGGCATATTGGGCTGCATTAGGAGGGGCATTGCCAGCAGGTCACGGGAAGTGATTATTCCCCTCTATTCGGCATTGGTGAGGCCGCATTTAGAATATTGTGTCCAGTTTTGGGCCCCCCACTACAAAAAGGATGTGGACAAGTTGGAGAGAGTGCAGCGGAGGGCAACAAAAATGATTAGGGGGCTGGAGCACAGGACTTATGAGGAGAGGCTGAGGGAACTGGGCTTGTTTAGTCTGCAAAAGAGAAGAGTGAGGGGGGATTTGATAGCGGCCTTTAACTACCTGAAAGGGGGTTCCAGGGAGGATGGGGCTAGGCTGTTCTCGGTGGTGGCAGGTGACCGAACAAGGAGCAACGGTCTCAAGTTGCAGGGCGGAAGGTCTAGGTTGGACATTAGGAAAAAGTTTTTTACTAGGAGGGTGGTGAAGCACTGGAATGGGTTACCTAGGGAGGTGGTGGAATCTCCATCCTTAGAGGTTTTTAAGCTGAGGCTTGACAAAGCCCTGGTTGGGATGATATAGCTGAGGTTAGTCCTGCTTTGAGCAGGGGTTTGGACTAGATGACCTCCTGAGGTCCCTTCCAACTCTAATATTCTATGATTCTATGCACCGGTGAGTTAGTCTGTTTATGTGAGCTCTTTTCATTTCAGTTCCTTCATGTTAATTTGTCTTCTTCCAAAATTACAAACTATAAAACCACCTAGCATCCATTACTGCACTGTGCATTGCAATTACATGGACAAGGGCAATAAAATACATTAGAAGGCATAGACATATAAAGATAGTACAAGCCATGACCATAAACAAAATACATCCACCACAATCTTCAGCAGCATCCTCTGCCTACAGCTATTGGAGAGAAGAGTTGCAAACCGGACCCTGAGGAGGTAGATCTTTCTACACAATTGGCATTTCATGGAGTAGCTAACTGTCTTTCGGTCTAATTTGTGCCACAGTGCCACAGCCCATAGTAAGGGGCCCGTCTGTGGATGCTTAGCAGCCCTAAGAGCGTTCCAGGGAAAAAAACTATATTCACAATTACTTCCCTGTTCCTCTATTTGCTCCTGGAGACAGGCGGGTAATTGAATACTGTGCTATAACAGCACCAACAAACTCAAGGTCTGGTCAGGGGAGTAAGGAGTTTTTTATTGCTTCTCGTGCTCTGACACAAACATGCAGCCTAAGTCAATATCTAGCAGGAAGGACCTTTCCTTTCCAAAAGAACCTGCAGATTTATTGCTGTTCAATATCACTGCTTGCAAATATTTTTCTTTTGAAATAGGAAGCCTTTAGCATTTGCGAAGTACACATCAGAAGGTCCACAGACTCCTCGAGAGATGTATGTGCTGATAAATGTAAGGGGATTTGCACATCCATATTGGAGAGCCAGACAAAATCTGAAATGATTGTTGGATGTAATTGACATTGTTAGAAAGGTCACATCTTGTGACCGGAAATTGTCACTTGACACTTCAAAGCCATTAGATTATTTCTTGCATCTGGTGCAAACGTTACTAACCAACCAGTCAAAATCTAATGGTTCCTTAGCTTTAAAATAAAAATAGGGACTTGGCAAACCATGCCATAGTCACATCCCCACACATCCACCATCACACCTGCGTAGGCTGGGCGTCCGTTGTCCAGCAGGTTTGGATGGTGGCTACCATGCCTTCGTTTGTAGCACCTTCGGGTATTATTATGGCGTAGGAGTGGGCAACTTTTAGAGGAGCTAACATGGAATCAAGTTATATTCAAAATGTGTGTGCTCAAAGCGCCTTTCATTCTTCCCACTTGGGGCATTCAACACTCAACCCTTCTGTTCATTTGGAAAAATAGTGCTTGCAGATTATACATTTCACATTCAGGGCTGAACAGTGTCGCAATCAGCTCCTTCAGGCTTTATCCCTCCAGTGCACACTGGGAGCTGCCATGCCCTAATGTTGTTTATTCAAGCCCAGTTCTTTCAATTGTCAATTTTTGCTCTTTGCCAGGTAATCTTTTTGCATTTTTTTTTTGCGTCCTCCCATCTGCTGATTTAATTTTTTCTCTAAAGAAACTCGTGTTCCCTGACACATCTATAACAAATTTTGTTTCACGTTGCTAATGGAGTTAGTTTGCACCTTGATTTTATAGCTGCTTGTATTTTTTGGAACTGGTGCAATGTCTAGAAAATCGAAACGGGATGTCTGAAAAGGTGCAAAGGCTTATCGGGTGTCTTCCTGCAATCCTCAGATTCCTTTACATCTCCTTCTGGTGGAGGTAAAGGGCCTCACTGAGGCTCTGGTAAGAATAGGGTTAAAGCCACTTCCTAAACAGCCAACTGGTCCTGCACTCTGCTTAAAATGCAATATTTACGGTATGAGAATGATGTAAAAAGTGGCAGCCACTGAGTTTCCCAGAGGCATCCCCACATCTGGCAGAACTGCATCTGAAGCTTGCCAAGTGATTTCAGATTGTGCCTATCAGCAAGAGGTTTCTCTCACTCCCATTTTGGAGGTGACCGTTGACACTGGAAGGTTTGGAATCAATCCAGTTCCAGAGCTCAAGTCATTTGGTTACCTGAATGCAGAGGAAAATGAAGGTAGACATGCATAGGCCGGCTCCTTATAAACAGAGCCTTAGGCAACCAATAGACGTTAGTTGTGCTGTATTGAGTGTCTGTTCCGTAATTGTGGATATTCACTACCTTCGTTGCATTAACAACTTTAAATGACTTTTCATCCCTGTGAGAAGTTGGGCTCCAATATCAGGGAGGGGCTTTTGAAAATGTGACCCTAGAATTCACTTCTCCATAGGGTGAGGAGTCCTTTAATTTTCTTAGTTTTAATTTTCTAATATTATTGCTGCTAGTCCCTGGAATTTGCATCCTGTTACCACTTTCGAAAGTGACTTAGGCATTTAAGAGTGCTGTTTGGTATATAAGCTCCTAAGGCACTTAGACCCTGTTGGAATAAGTTTCCTTTTACTCCCTTCCCAAAATTAAAACATGTGACCTCTGTGGAGTTAAACTTCCACAACTAGAGAGAGCCTCAAATACATGCATCCCAGTTCCAAAGCCTGCAATCTGCGGGCAGGCTTCTGAATCCAGAACTCCAGAGGGAGGAGTCCCTGCATTTACTCAAGCATGAAATGTATCAGGCAGTGAGGGCTCTTGTTATGCTCCTTGCTTTAGGGTCTGTCCTGCTGAGGCCCAAACTAGCCACATGAAGTGTGGCACACGAAGACAGGCCAAGCAAGGGATGTGGTGGAGAGCGAGGAGTTAAAACAACCTCTGGCTGGCTCGAGAACTATTTAACTAAAAGACTGGATGTCTTTCTAAAAGGTCCACCCTGTGGATTATTTTGGGGGCAGTTCTCTGGCCTGTGTTACACACGGGCTCAGACAGATGATCACAACAGTCCTGTCCACCTTTGGAATCTGTGAAGGAGAAGACCCATGCTCCCCCATTCTGTAGTGCCACGCTTGTGGCTGGCAGAGAAGCTAGTGCTGGAGTCCTGCTCTCATCAGAGGCAGCCTCTGGCATTGCATTTTCTGGGAGAATCCCTCCGCTTTTGAACCAGCTCCTTCGCCCTGGTCTGACATTTGTCCTAGCTTGTCGACCTTCCATTCGTGCCGCAAAGCCTGTTTGTCTGCCTGGTCTGTGGGGGCCGGAGAGGTCTCGGGTAGGTGGGAAGTGTTTATCTGGCTGCTGGCTTGTGATTTTTGTTGGGGTTAATAGGGGTTCCTGGAGCATTCTGTGTGTAGACGTGTGTATATAAAATATGTCTGGGAAGAGCAGAGGATACTCGCACCTTTTAATGGAGTATGTGCGTGACTTATTAGCTTTATTTGCTTTCTCTTTACAGGCAAGTCAGTCAGAATGGGGCCAGGTCTAGACTAAAAACTTTAGCTGGTGCAGCAAGATTAGTTAGGGAATGATTATTTTTTACAGCATTTTTATTCCAACAAAAGCCCAATTATACATGCAGCTATACCAGCTATAAAGACTTTTGCTGGTATAGATTATTTCATTTGGGCTGGGAAACTGGTATAGGCACAATTTGAGAGTAGAAGCTGTCGAGGCGGGGCCATGTGACAGAAAGAGGTGAGTTTCACGGGGAGTCTCCTGCTGGGGGCCCTGGTGGGATTTTAACTTTTGACGTCTGGCTCATTGCCCTAAGCACTGCACCATGTGTTGGGGCCCCCACTCTTGTTAGCACAATTAGGAGGTTCTTTGCGGAGGAGCCACTGAGAAGGGGCCGTGCGACAGACAGTTGGAAAGGCTAGCTGATGTAGCTGTAATAGCAAAGCTTTCCTAGTTTAGATGAGGCTGTAGTGAGCAAGTCTAAATGCTAGTATTCTAAGGAGAGACTGAGCCGTGGGAGGGGAGTGGGTGGGTTGCACTGCATTCTGAGTTCAGGTGCGGCAGGCAAAGAGCAGCCTCTCTGGGATGTGATTACATCATGAAAAGCCAAACAAAGCATACTTCTATCTGTGATTTCTGATCATCTGTTGATTTGTAATAACGCTGCTGGCTGACTCTGGTTCTGCAGCAATAGAGCAAGAATAATGTAGATCATATCCTGTCTGTTTTTCAAATTGATATTCAAAGATAAGTAAATACCACTGAGATGCTGACCACCATCTGGCATGCCATATGAGATGCAGCTCAATCAAAATGAATCAATATTGGTTTTTTTCTTTTCACGAAATATAAACATTTTGTCTGCAAAATTAAGTATTGTATTTATTTTTTAGGGAGCTAGAAACTGAAGGATACTTCATCCTAGATTTTAGAAATGTTAGGGTGCCTTTAGTTTATCTTAATCTTCTGAAGATACTGTTAAGAACTTTTGAAAGAGCCATTTTGAAATATCTCATCTGTCCTTTAACAATAGTAGCAAAAGGTTTTGGGCGGTACCATCATTTTGTTTTGTTTGTACAACACCTAGCACAACAAAGGGCTGGTCCATGACTGCGGCTACTATAATACTACTACTAATAAACTCCAAGGAGTTAAAGGCTTGCAAACAGCCTATTTTTTAGTTTTGCAAAAAAATTGAGAGCTGGAAAATATTATTCATGCAACACAACTGTCTAGTTATAGGCAGCGTGTGTTGCATGACAAAGCTAGAACAACATCCCCTAAAGCTACACTGGCACAAGTAGGTAGAATTGCATGCAACATTTATTCTTTTTCTCAGGATGCCTTTTTTCACAGTCTATTTGTATTTCATTTTCTGTCTCCTCTGCTCTACTTCTTTGTTTTCCAGCCTCTCCAAATCAGTGTCAAATTTCTAAATCCAGGATGTTCATGTGGCTTTGAAATTATGCAAAACCAATTCCCCTATCCTTGCTAATAGGAAAACTTCTGTTACGTGGATCTAATGAAAATCTTCACTGGATAATAAGTGTGGTACCCATGAACCTCTGTTTGTGTATCTTTTAATCTGCCCATTAGTTACACGGTTGGATCAGTACAAGAAAACAATGACCAGGTGTGGAAGTTCCAGCGCTATTTCTTGGTTCAGGAGTACGGCAGCCGTTTGACTATTCCGTTTCCTTTTGTCATCTTTGCCTACATCTACATGGTGATGAAGAAATGTTTTAAATGCTGCTGTAAAAAAGAATGCAAAGAGCCATCCATCTGTTGTAAGTAGGATTGTGTGTTTCTACCCTTGTTAGGGTCCCAGGGTGAGTTGTATCTTTGTTCCCTCACTCATGCTCTTCGTAGGTACCCCTTCCCAGTGCTTGTACTTCTTTCAGAGTAGAATCCCACAACTGAATCCCACTCACAGAATGGGTCACCAGGTTATAGCACCCCTGTTGACCACCAGTGACCTCAGTAGGTCTAATTGGGTTGTGGCCCTGTATTTCTTTTGAGAAGCCTGCAGTCAGTGTAAAAGTTCAGTGACAGAAATGTTGTATTGAACAAAGTGATGTATTTATTCATAGGTACACAACAAACGGAGGAAGAGGTTCAAAACAACAAAAGGCCTATACTCATCCTCTGACCTAGACCTTAGCCTTGCCTTGCAAATGTACCTTGTCCCAGAGATTTCTCACCCCAGCCTTTGGCAGAGGGAGGTAGTCCTGCAGCCTCTTGCTCAGTCAGTCCCACAGTCTGTGTCTCCACTCTGACTTCATAGGCAGTCTCTTATCTATTTCAAAGTCCTTTTTTTTTGGTCCTGGAACACCTGAACCTGATCAGTCCGGTTTATGCATCTCCCCAGGTGGGATGGAGGCACGCTTGCAGTAGTGGAGTCATATTGTCCATCTGAGCACCTGTCACTGAACTAGTCATTGCTGGATTGCTGGGGTATGCGTAGAGAGTTGCAGCTGGAATTACCCTTAATGTTCTGCAGTGCTCAAGCACGCAATAGTCATAAAAATATTACATACATAGCCCACATTCTTCACTCTCCCAAAGGAGCCAGTTCTGTGGTAAATAGCCTGCAACCATGCCACCGTGTGCTGTGATCCTGCTGGATCTAAGCCACAATTAGATTTGGTTGATATTTGGATTGGAGACCTTCAAGGGGAACCTAGCTATTGTAGTAAGTGACTGACTTTGTTAATTCAGTAGGGAGACACTGTGCTGCTAGTCATGCCATGTTTCAGATGAGGTGTAAAATGGAGTCCCTGATTTCTTGTGATGAATAAACTTCCCCTTGTGCATAAAATTGAAGTTAAAACTCATCCAGGACCTTGGGTCTAACACTGTACTTCTACCTACTTACAACTGCCTTTTAAATTTGCAATTGAACATAATATACGTTTTCATTTTCTGCTCTAAATTGCTCTGATTTTTGCCCAGGTAAGCAGCCCCTGCATTCCACCCTGAAGGCTAAAGCAGTTCAGTGGTGGGTAAAGCGATCCCTGTACATTCTTTATCCTGGAGGTGCTGAGGTAGAATTAGTTGATATTTGTAAAGAACTTTTAAAATTAAATTTAATGTGCAAATGTCAAGGTGCCTATGGTGCTCAGTAGATTTCAGAGACTTTCTCCTTTAGGGCACTGATTCAGTTCTATCCAAGGCTGTTAGTGGCTGAAAATCATTATCTGATGGCTGGGCAGCCTGGCCTGTATATGAAAGGAGTAAATCATCTTATTCCAGTTCCTGCCAACATCAAGATTGGCAGTATTGCTCTCTTTGAATAAACTCGGATGAAGCTCGGGAGTGAACTGAATTTGAGAAAGCAGCTCTCACCCTAATATCTTCAACAAGATTTAAATACAAGTTCACTTCCCCTTTTTTCATGGCTTTTTTCCCCTCTGATTTGTTTATATGGACACTCACAATGAGGATAGCAGAGCTATTTGACCTTAGATGCTCGGTGTTTTGATGGCTTAACATACTAAAAGTGTAGGCCAACACCCCACACAATCTGACCCACTTATATTTATCCTTGCTCTTTATTTACACTCCTTCAGCTAATGAGGGTTGGGTGGGTACTATAATACATTACTGAGGACAGCCTGTTACTGGCGCTCACTTCTTCAGAGGCTATTCTGCTCTCTGGAGATTGATTGAAAAAGAAAACTAATACTCTCCGGACCACATGGCTGCTGCTGCTAAGTGAGCTATATCAGGACCACAGAAATCCATGACTGGCTTTTGGGTAAGGTCTTCTACTATTCTTCCTGTGTTTATTCTGTCAGTGAGCACAAATATGAATTGCTTTAACAAGCTTTTCCAACAAATTGGCTCTTGTCTCTGGAATTCTCCCAGCTCTTTGTTAAAGTGCCATTCATAAGAGATGTGTGTGAGAGAGAGAGACAGTTTCAATTAATTGGCAGGCTTGTTCCTATACATCAGCAGCATGGCTTTTGCCCTGCAGCATAGATTGAATCTGTTATTTAGTTTAAGAAAAAGTTACCTGGAGAACGTGTAGTTCCTCTTCAGTGTTTAAGTGGGTTGGGTTGCCCAAATCAATGTGGCATACGATATTTAGTTTTCACATTGGACTGATGATGATCTAACTGTAGAAACTGCTGCTGTGCTAATCTGTAGTTGATCTTGTACTTCTAGAACCAATGGAAGAACTTAATTAGAGCCAGTTTACGGCAGGGTTTTGCTGCTGGTAAAGAGCACTAAAGGCTGCTTAATCCCAGTGCAGTAGGCAGCCATAATGCTCTGGCTACAGCCCCAGTGCAAGGAGTGGGGGAAGGATGTTAAGGACTCGCTCTAGTGTGGGGAGGGTTCCCTTTGCAGTTAGCGGGGTTCCGTGTGGGCACAGGGGACAGCTTACAAAACCAGGGTGTAAGTCACTGGGCAGCACTGAAGCCTGAGGCAGCAGGCCTGGTTAGGTTGCAGGAATGTCTGTTCAGCATGTCACAAGTCCCAGTCGAGCACCCTCTCTTGGCCACTCACTAGACTGTGGTGTGCTGGGTTCCCAGATGTGGTAAGCCTCCGGAGCCTGAATAGAGACTAACGACCATCCCTTGCCATGCTCTTGGGGTGCAGATCCTCTGTCTAGCACCCCCTCCTGCAAGCTTGGGACCAGCACTGACCCTTTTAACTCCCCTGTAGCTTAAACACACACTTCCTGAGAGCTCCACCCATTCTGCCTGAGGTAAAAGGTGCGAGTGTTCTGAGTCTTTGTTTTAACTCTCTCAGATGGCACGTGGTAGTCGTGAGGTGTGTAATACATACACACACCTGGCCAGCCTCACCATTGCTCTTTTACTACTTTGCATAAACCACGAGAAAGTAGGGCTAATAGAGAGCATAAGAAAAACCCTAACTGCAGTTGAGCCTCACCAGCTCATCTCCTTGGGAATCCTTAGGGGACTGTTTGGATTCAGGTAAGTAGAAAGTGTCCCCAGCTTCCATAAGGCATCAGAATTCTGGACTGCTTCTCCTGCCTCTTAAGCTGGAGAAAATTGGGTCCTCCATAGATCAGCTCCTCTGTTTTTTATAACCTTCCAGTCTTCTCCATCAGCTGACTCCCTCAGGGGACCAGAGACTCCTCCCAGGTGTATTCGTTGCCAAGGGTGAACTTCCTCCCCATGAGCAAACATGATACTTGAAAAACTGGGCTGCCCTGAGCAGCAGCCATCTTTGCCATTGAGTTGGCTGATCATCAAAGCAACAGAGGGTTGTTAAACTAGTCCTGTGCCAGCAATGCTCTGGAATTCAAGTTCAAGATGGAGATCAAAAGACAGTAGGAAGGGGAAGGCCAGCCTTACAATCAAAATGGAGTTTGCTATCTGACACAGGTACATACGGAGAGTTCATAATCACATACACACTGAATAAATTATACAGGTTCCCCAAATTGTCACACACTGTTACTTGAAGCCAGGAAATGCAGAGACTTCATTTAATACCTCCCCAAAGATGAAGGCTTCTAAACCTTAAATATGGTATCCATTTTGAGGTTGGAATGGAAATGTGGGTCAGTTCCTCTTTTTAATACAAACCCGGTTAGTTTGTCCCTTGCTGTGGCCATGCAATACAACGTTCTATTTGTTATAGCTGTTAAATTTCGGTATGCAGAGAAATGAATTCCATTAGCTCGGGTGAACAGAATCACTGGCAGGCTTTTTCACGTTTCAAAACGGCAGAGGCAAATAAAGTTGTTCTAATGCCTTTTTGTATTTTTCAGGCTCAAAAAATGAGGACAACGAGACGCTCGCATGGGAGGCTGTTATGAAAGAAAATTACCTTGTCAAAATCAATTCCAAAGCAAATGATTCATCAGAGGAGTATGTCTTTTTATTTCTCTCTGCTCTTCTTTTAGACTAAACTTCACTTCTACAAACTTTTTATTTTTTAATAAGGAAACCTTTTATATATTTAGAAAGTAAGTGGTTTTTATACACTTTTATATTTATAATATCAGCCTAAAACAGCTCACCCATATTCTGCCTCAAATAAAATATTGGATATTTTTATAATTGATTATCATAGTATAGGTTGGGCAAATAGATGGTTGCCTAGGCTGTTAAATTTTGATTATAATTTTGCAAATTTGAAATATGTGCTGAATAGATGCATTATGTATATAAACATACCAAAAGAGCCTTCCACTACCTTATTTGGGTTAGCTTACGCAAGTCACCTCTCTGTGCCTCAGTGTTCCAATCTGTCAGGTGGGGATAATCATGCTTTCCTCCTTTTGCAAAGTGCTTTGAGATTCACTAATGAAAAGTGTTGTATAAGAGGAGATGGTATTTTTTTTAAAATCATTTTTACATAAATGAATAGAGAATACCAGACATTCAACTGTGAGATCTAAGATTATACATGAACTCCAAAGGTTGTGGTGATTCCAGCAGAACAGAGATCTTTACTTGGTACTAGGGGTAGATGAGGTCTCAATTTTTAGTTGGGACTTGAAAGGTTAGTTGCAACCTAAGGCTATGGGTAGCTTAATAAATCCATTGTCAAATCCTGCCACTTGGCTGATCAGCCTCAGAGCTCCTTCAGGGTCCACCTCAGCATTTTTTGAGCAAAAACTAAGTCGGACAAATTGCAAAGAAAAAAATGCATACAGACCAGAATCAGAGAACAAGGTTATCAAAAGGCATATTTTTAAAGGTATTTAGGTAGCTAACTTCCATGGAAAACACACATGCAACTTCATTTGAAAATGCTACTGAATACTAAGAGTTTTATTTTGTAGCAACCCTCCAATGGTGTCTAGGTATTCTCCATTTCCAGGTGAGTTATTGAAAAGCTGGTCATTTTGGGGGGGGGCAGGTTTCACTAGTTCTAGGACATGGGACTTTCCTATTGTAAACATTCCATCTTTAAATGTATAAGTTGAGACTTCCCATATGCTGCTCAGCATTAGGTTACAAGCTAGATATAGTCAAATAAGGGTGGCCAAATATTGAGACAAAAGGGGTCATGAGGGTGACTTGCCAAGTGCAGCACTGATGGTAATTGATACTCAGACTTACATTATTATTTGTAATCAAAACCAGGTGCACACAGCCATAATGACTTGTCTCTTCCTGGGGAGATGAATGGGAACTATTTGAGTTCCCAAGCCATAACATCTGCAGTCAATATCAGCTTTGTCGTTAATCTTCAACTAAGTGCGTAAAGAGTAGAAGATCATTTGAGGATCCAAGAGCCAGGGTTTTCCTTGGCCCACATTTAGTTGCTCCTAAATGTCCTACCTTAAATTCATTTCATGGAGTGTGCTGCTGCACAGAATGCCGTAGAATTAAGAGGAAGATATCAATGACTAGTTTGATTTTTAGCCCCACAAGACTCACTTTGGTGTTTGTTGTCCCTTCGCAGGATGACGCATCGATTTAGACAATTGGATATGAAGGTACTTTGTTTTTGACTGGTATGGGGAATATGTGTCCATTTGATATGACAGCTAGTGGCGTATATGGAAACTGGACCCCTTTATTTATGCCCTGTTTACACTTAGCTGCAGTCAGATATAATTTTCTTAAGGCTCTACTTTGAAGGCACAGTCCTGTATTGGGAACGATGTGGAGGCACACTGCCCAAATGAGCACACTAGGAGGCACTGTGCCTCAAGCAGAACACTTTGGGTGTGACATGGGCATCTGATAAGGTTACAACACTCACTTGAAGTCACTTAGATGCTACTTTACATGTAGGAAGCATCTTGTTCAGTTAATTCTATCAAGCAAGATTCTGATACTCATCCAGCACCTTGCTCCATGAGTAGTTCCACTAACTTCCCAGATTATAAATTACATCTCAGTGAGGCTACGGGCATCTGATTGCCCCAGAGTTTGCTGTGTGTGCATCTGAGTGAAAGAAGCATTAGAGGAAGCAAATGTAAAAATGTCAGTCTTTACAGTAGACTGGTTCCACACAACTCCAGTGAATGGATCTGTGATCCCATCTCAAAAGCAGATTTAGAGTAATTTGGAGCCAGTTGCTTTCATGATGCCTGCTTATTAAATCCGTGGAATACTTATGCATTAAGACTCACTACATTGATTGTAATTGGTGTTGTCCTCCCAAATGGACTGTATTAGGGCAGTGTTCTATTGCTCACTGGGGTTATTTTCCTGTGAAAAATAAACATAAGCACTGCATTATTTATCAGCACAGTTGAGTTTGTCTAGTAAATACAAAGAGCAGTTGGCTAATGCTCAGTCACTAACTGCTGACATTCAGAGCGTAATCCAAGAAACAGGTGATTAACTTCAGGTGCCATGTGATTTATTGTCGTTGTTTTACAGCCATTTCAGGGCATCTTAAAGGATTTACTACTTACTTAGCTCATACATCTCCCTTCCCCTTATCCAAGCTGCAAAAAATGCCTTGGAATAAGATAGATTGACTTCAAACTAACATGGATCTTGATTTTTGTTTGTTTTTTAGCTTAATGATCTGAAAAGCCTTCTGAAAGAGATTGCTAACAAAATAAAATAAAAGCAACTTGAAAGCAGAGGAGGCAAACCTCAGCAATGTAAGCTCACTTTATTCACTAAAGTATAAAAGAGGATTTAATCATCTCCATTGCTCAAATGGATCTACTAGAGTGGAAGGGTTCCATTTGACACAGGTTACCGATGCTTCTGTTTACACCTTCAGTGTTAAAAGGGGAACACTAGACCCTGTGTTTCTTTCTCACTTGGTCATTCTAGATTAAATCCAAGGATATGCTATTACCATGTTTAATTTCCAGATAGTAATTTTTTAAAAAACCTATTAAATCCCATCACAATTATCTTGGTTTGGCCCCTGGTTTGCTGCACCAACTTATGTATTATTTATACTGGAAGCCCGAACTCAGATCAGGGCTCTGTTGTGCTAGGGTGCTGTACAAACACAATGAATATTCTTGTCCTGAACAGCTAGAGATCAAAGAGGATGAGAGAGCAAGTATTACTATTCCCTCGACTGTGGTGCAGATTGTAATTCATCCAAAATGATATGGGAAGTCTATAGCAGAACTAGTAACTGAACCAAGATCTCCTGTGTCCTAAGCTAGTACGCTCACCGCAAGACCATCCTTCCTTTCTCATCAGATTGCCTACTTCCTTTGCTATGTTTCCTTACTCTTTTTCGGTTTGTGATTATCTGATATTACTGAATGGTGTGAGGGATCCAGAGCCCTTAAGATAGATAGCAAAAGGAGTTTCAGAGATGCCTGACAAAAAGACTGGAGTGACGTAGAACAATGTCCAAACTAGTAATGACTAGTATCTTCCATTGCAGAGAAAATGGACTAAGAAATGTGGTTGTCTGGACGTGAAGACCATCTGGAATTATGTCAAACTAAACTTGAAAGCACAAGGCTCTTTCAGGGATTGGAGAGATTTGTTCCTTGTAGAAAATCAGTTTCACCAGTGCAAAAGGAGCATGTAAAATGCTACAAATGCAATTCTCCTCTCGCTCACATGGGCGTGGTATTTTATACCCACTTTGTACAGATGCAAATGACTGTATAAGGCGCAATTCCAGACAGACCCATTAGAAGTATACTGCACACTTCGAGGAAAGGACTTAGTCTTTCTAGTCCTTCGCCACCTCCTTAGATGTAGAAAACTCCATGTTGCTCAACTTGTAAGTTAGTTCGAGTCCGGTAAAAGGTCTGAATTCTAGTCTGGTTCCTCAGTGATAAAGTATAATGGAAGTTGTGGATGTTGGATCAATCTGAGAAATGGCTGACTGCTGGTAGTTCAGACTCAGGGTATGTCTACACTGCTGATGGCACCCATGGCAGTGCAGGATCAATTTTGCGGATTCGATTAAGCAGCAGTGAAGACTCGCTCAATCGAACCCAGAAGTCAACTCTGTTAATCCACCCTGGCAAGAAGCGTAGTGCTGCATGGACAGGTGGGCATTTCCCTTTGGCGCGGCGCAGTGGAGACACCGTGGGAAGTAGGTGTTAGGAAGTCGACAGGAGATACGCAAGTTACTGTCTGTAGCTTGCGTATCTCCCATTAACTGCTGTTCAGATCCGCAGCACATGCAGACCAGGCCTCAGCGAAATCTTCCTGGATGCCGTGAACACTCTTCCAGATAAGCTGTCGAGGTTCTGAAGCTGGGTTCCCACAGCCTGATAGCAAATGACACAATGTACTTATCTAGATTTATGTGAAGGGCAGCGGCCAATGCCCCTCAAGAAGCTGAAGCTATCTCATTGTAGTGCCTTGGCCAAGGAGTGTGGAATGCTACCCAATCAGAATGATGTTTGCATCCACATTGCGCTCTTCTGGTACAGGTTAAATGACTGCATACAGTGCAGTGCATTGGCGAATCAGGCCCAACACCTGTGAAAGATACAGTATCTGTGGAAGATGCTGAATTGACGCCCCTAATCTTCCTAACTCTGATATTGCTCTTACTTAATCCGATAGACATCAGTACTGCCACTGATTCCTCATTTCTTGGCACAGCAGTAAGCTAATTTTATCACTAGTAATTTGTTAGGATTAGATCCCGGGGTTCCTTGTTGACAGATACTGGAATGAAAACAAATGTGTCAACTGACTGCGTTGCGAGGTCTATTCTAAAATTGTTTTGTTTTCTTTGCTCTCACAGGCACCGGCTCATGCACACTAATTTCTAGGAGAAGTCTCAAAGGGAAATGTATCCTGTGACAAATGGCAGCACCTGGGAATGAGTTAGCAGGATTCATGGTGCTTTTAAAATGACGTTTCTGCTTTTTGCATCTCAGAGCCGTGGGCCCTGGTCTCTTTTATTTCCATAGTCATCTTGCATGATGATAAAAAAAATTAAGGGAGCTATTCCTCCTGGTTGAGCTCCAAGTTCTAAAAGCTGGCTTGTTGCTTTTCTTCCCAGTCCTTGGTTGTTGGCTGTAACCAGGTAGCTCTTGTCAGTTGCTGTTAGACCACATTCCTAAGTCCAAGAATTCTGCTGCCAAACCATGCTCTTTTGAGTCTAATGTACAGATCTTTACACAGTCGTCACCTAGACACTTAGGCGCAGATCCTCAGTGGTATTTAGGCTCCTAGCTCAAAGAAAGTTAGGAGCCTAAATACCTTTGAAAATCTGAGCCTAATTGCTTCTTATAGTGAACACCAAAGATCTCCTTCCCTGACTCATTTGCTATCACATAGTGTATTTCCAAACCCTGACCAAATTTTACACAGTGGTATATGAGAATGAAAGGAATCGCCTCCTGCCTTCCCTAATGCTAAATATTGCACTCCACGTCCAAAACTGACCTACCAATTGGATTCCTGGTGAACAATAAAAACTTCTTCAGGTTAGGCTGAGAGACCATTTTGTAGTCTGGTCCCTGAATGCCTACACTACAGTGCTGAAGGCATGCAGCGCAAAGAGGAATCTAATAGAATCATTGCTTGCTGCCTCAGTGATGTTTTGCAAGGCCATGATATTGCATTTGGTGTCACTTGTTCAAGTTTCCATATGGCCTATTCGTGTTCTGATGCATTAATGTGCAAGAGATTTCAATAATCTTTAACCTTTAATAGTCAGAGCATGATCAGATCTGTCTGTCCTCTCATTCTATGGTAGCTGTTGACTCCTGAGATTAGTTTCTTTGGATAATTATTTTGGTTTGAGACTTCATAGGACTAGACTGAAGAGAGCTAACATGAAATGGTATTAGTTCTTATGGCAGAACAGCTGTGTTCTCAACCCTCAATCCATGCCCTCCTCCATCAGCTAAACCAGGGATTATAGCATGGTTGTGTTTTGAAGAGTAAGCTACTTCATTATGCTTTCACTGGCTATCCCGGCCCACTGAACACGGGCACATGAGAATCTAACATCGAAAGGTTGTTGAACAATGTGTATGATCAAATGGACGCCTTTAAAAAAAAAAATTGGTCCTAGTAGAAACTGCTTCTTGTTAGTCACAATATAAACAACGCTTCCTCTATCTTACTTCCTGTGTTCTTTTGAAGAGTGCTATCCCTTTAATAGTAGGCAAAAAGAAACCTTTATTAAAAGAACAATGAGTCAGGTTCTCAAAAGAGCTTGAATCCCCTTGAGGCCACTGGGAGCTGAGCATGAGGTTGGATGCTGAGTACAGAGTATATTTAAATAAGCTGCCATGCACTGTTAAAAATATATAGAGATATTGCTCTGACTTCCACCATCAAAGATGCCAGTCTGCCCTACAGTAGCTGAATTCCAGGCCTTGTGGGTCAGCTTCCCCATGGAGGAGAAATCAGTGACACTCAGTCAGGGTATACCTTCAGTGTAAGCTGCTTGATTTACAAACATGTGCCACTGCTGCAACAAGATGGTCACAAACGGCATGCAGGAGCAAGTCCTTCTTTCAGGAATCTCTGCCCAGCACTAGGGCCGGGTTCCCAGGGCACAACTCTGCTTCGAGAATTGACTCTAATTGGAGGCCAAGGCAGAGAGCACCCACTCCTGCTGCTTGCACAGCTCCCCCTCCCCAGAACATTGTAAAATCTAAAACTACCACTACGGCAACATGTTTCTTCCATTGCTAAAAACCTGCTTGCGCCCTAAGAAAAAAGCCATTAGAAGACTATAACAGCGCCCCACCTGGTGATGCTTACCTCAACAGTACTGAGTAATACCTATTTGAAATATCATAGATTGTAAATATAGGGGTCTAAATAGATGAATGGTGAAAGTATTACAAATAATGGCATATGACCCATTATCAAGAAAGAAGAAAACAGATTTAGTCTTGCTCCATATCATTTTCTTATTCACAAATTTTAGGCAAACCACTGGTGCAGTAGTCTCAAGCTGCAGTAGGGGAGGTCTAGGTTGGTTATTAGGAAAAACTTTTTCACTAGGAGGGTGATGAAGCACTGGAATGGGTAACCTAGGGAAGTGGGGGAATCTCCATTGTGAAAGAGTTTTAAGGCCCAGCTTGACAAAGCCCTGGCTGGGTTGATTTAGTTGGGGTTGGTCCTGCTTTGAGCAGGGGGTTGGACTAGATGACCTCCTGGGGTCCCTTTGAACCCTAATCTTCTATGATTCTATGACCAGTCTTGGTCAAGGTCCATTTATTCATGTGGATGTCGCTGTATTCTTTTAGTTAAACTTACTAGGAAAGGTAGCTTGTGTGTGGAAATTCCTGGTGAAGCAAGAAACAAACCCCTCTGTGTGGTGGGATAGTTAGGAAAGCCTCAGGTGATTAATGAGGTATGAATGTAACAAGCAATGGTTCCTAAATAGAGCTAGAGGGGAAAAGCATGGTCCTGCAAGCCTAGGAAATCAGTTCACCATGTAGCACAGGTACATATCCTTTATGTGGATCTCTTAGTGCAGTAACCAGATCCTCCAACAGCCCAGCTTTCTAGTGTAGGATTCCACCACGTCTTCAGCAGGTGAGTATTGAAAAGATGGAGGCCAAAGGAGAATCTTGCTAGGAATAACGTCAAGTCCCATACGTATTTCCAGCACTCTGTAAAACAACCTCTAAAGACAAGAGCTTATTGTCTAACTAAGGAACTGCAAATGGTGTGAGGTCAGTCCAGGGAGTGAGATGATATTGTCTAGTTGTGGGACAGAATGTGCTATGAAAACACAGGTTTCACTTTTGTTCTCGTTGTATGGACCCACATACATTAAATCCGGTATCTCAGAATAGCTAATGATGGTTTGGCTTAAGGTAGTTAGTTGAGACTGAATTTCCATGGCAGTTTTAGTGGTCACCTGCACCAGTGGTCATTAACTTACTGCGGGGGGGTTAACCCAGCATGCTGCGTTATGTGGAAGCTTAGCAGCAGCAGTGTGTGGATTCACCCCTCGTTTGATGCAACAGCAGGGCTAGCTACTGGTATGTTGCAGTTGTGTAGGAAGCAAGAGTCACCAGATGAGTGCTCTGTCTGGAAAGGGGGCGGGGTTTCTAAATGCAATGCTGCCCATAGCAAGAGCAGCTGGATTTCAACTTTGCTCAACTGCCATGGTTCTGCCTTTGTGTAAGTGTTGTGGAGACCCATGCCCGATGAGCTATTAACTCCAATGACTGCTGCGTCGTCTCTGTGGAAGAAAACCACTCAATATATTTCCCATGGGAAGCATTATAAGTGGCCTGTTACAATAAAACTTTCAGCATCTTTGCGGTTTGATCTGCTCCCCAAACTTACCAAATGCGGTGGAGCAGGTCAAGCACAGTGTTGATTACAACATCGGTACCAAAGGTGATTTCAGTAGTCACACGTTGGAAAGGCTTGTCAGGATGTGATCAGACTCCCACTGACTTCAATAGAAGTTGGATTGGTTCCTAAACAGCTAGGATAAGTCTCTAGGATAAGTCTGCCTTATATAAATGGATTTTTGTTTGTCATTTGTGTCTGCCTTTAATGTGGAAAATGTGCCTTTGTTCCCTTTTTGTCTGTCCTGCCATACTCTGTTGTACCTGTAACAGTGTTGTTCCCCTGTGTATTGTGCTAGATGTAGCTGTGAGTAGTGCATCAAAGAATCAAATGTAACTTTACGAACATACAAATTAAATAAGGTAACTCTGGTTTCTTACCTTGTTCATCCTTTCCCACTCTGAAATAAGACATTTTTTTCTAAGCTAAACTGGTCCTGTTCTCCTTGCTACACCTGTCACACTTTCTGTATTTCTTTACCTAATCTCATTTGCACAGACAAGTCTTCTGGGTTACTGACAGCCTATGCATCACACATTGGCTTTATTTTGGGATTTGCAACACAGCTGAGACGACTTTGGGAATATTTAAGAAAACAATGGTACTAGGCATCCATCTCTGCATTCTGCAAAGAGGGAGTCTCGCCTCCTAAAGGGTCAAGTGCCCATGTTGCCCATTGCCATTAATTTCAGCATTAGGCCCAAGGATAAAATTCAGATCCTTATGGAAGAGATGGAATGCTCTTGCCAGTATCCCTTTGTTGCTAATGCATGCTGAGATCCTTCACAAGCTCTCTTACTGCTCTTGGAAAATAATAGTTGTGCATTGAAGAAATGTGTTTTCATGCGCTAAAACCAACCAGCTCGATCGCTCTACAGCTGCACATTTTCCCTAAGTCAGGATCCACCTACACTGCAAGGTGTGACAGCACCATATGTAGACATACCTGAGCTGTGCCTGCAGCACATGTAGACTGATCTGAGCGAGCGTTGAACTAACTAGCTCAAATAATAGTGGTGGTGAAGCCATGACAGCAGGGCCTTGATACTTGTGCACCAACCCAGGGTCCCGCAAAGGCTTGTGCAGCCTGCGTTGCCATGGCGTGTCTGCTATTGTTCGAACTAGCTAAGTCAAAGCTGGCTTGAGTACGTCTACACTTGCTGGGTGTCACCCCTTGGTTGCAGTGTAGACCTATCCTGCAGTGTTCTGATTTCAGGAAGCTGAAAATTATGCTGCTGCTTGCCAACGTAATAAGGGGAAGAGAATGTCATCCAAGATAAGAGGAAGGGAAACCTCCCTCCCTGCCTCCTGTGCAGAAAAGAGGAAGAGAAACATCAGTTACGTGTACGCTTGCTCTCCACAGCTTTGTCTACCCTGGTAATCACTAGAGCCTGTTGTTCACTGCTGATGAAGCTCCGCTGGTGTGAGGGTGAATGGAAAACCCACCTGCGCAAAGCCCAGGTCTCTGGCCTTTGTGGAGGAAGCCAGGTTAAGGTTAGAGCAATAGAATCTGTATCTCCATGGCTGCTACTCCAGTGTGTTATCTGGAACAGAGCTGCACCTCACCGGATCCCCCTCTCTGCCAACCTATTCAGCACAAACAGTGTGCTGCAGTGTACTGAGGGGCAGCCTGGGGGAAGGGCCCATAGAACCAGGGTTCTGGATCACCTTCCTTTCATTTAAAACCTATTTCTAGTCTTTAGGATTGCAGGGAGAACTTCAGGAATATAAAATGAGGCCTGTGCTGCTTGCCTGCTGCAGGTAGCCTGAAACAATAGCCCTAAGATGGATTGTAAAGATGTACCAGCGGTTTCTGTCCAGCCTGCCCTTCTTACGTTGCTAAGTAGGACAGGGACTCAGGTATGGAAAAAATCCAGCACTGCTGCTCTAGCAACACATGCAATATTGGGAAGGAAGCCCCCAAACAAGCAGAGAAATTAGTCCTAGAACTCCTATTTTAGGAAGACAACGTAATCAGTATTGTTGAGGCGTCACAGCATGAGGTCCTTTCCTCCTGACCTATTCTGCTCATGGCTCTAACATGAGCCCCCTGCTAGGGTGCAGTGGGCTATTCTCTTGGAACCTTTTCAGCTAAAGCCAAGGGCAGAGCACTGTAAAATGGAGGGAGTGATGCAAATGGATTTCATTTCACAACCTTTTAGGCTGTTTCAGGTGGATGAGGGCTTTGTGCTGATACTGGTGGTTGGAACCACGTTTCCCAGTGACCCTGAACTGCAGCAGTTAAATAGCTTTCCGGCAAACGCATCCCAGGGGTTTGTCTGATGCATGCAAATGCTGCTCTGAATTTCCCTTCATTCTCTCTACAGCCCATTTATGCTGGTTCGCTGCCCCTCGTGAAGAGAGGCTGATTTCTTTGATCGTTGTACAGCTGCCCTTTGGACAACTGCCACGTATGTGGAAAGGAGTCTTGCAATCCAGCTTCAGCCTTACAGCAGCCAGGAATGCCAGCTCTGAGCTTGGTCTATGTGCCAGTCCTGTGCCAGTGTTGTGAAATTTCAGTCTGTTAAACCCTGGGTGCGTGGAGTCATCCCCCTCCAGCTGGCTCCCAGCGTCGGGGCAGAGCTATCCCGCACTCGGAGCGCAATGCAGCGCCAATGAAGTGAGCTGAGTTTCTCACTGCAATTAAACTGACCGTTAAATGTAGCAGGAGGGATGCAGAGGCCTAGCCTACACTTACTCGGAAATTCATCTGCAGTCAACGGTCCTCACTGCCCAGAGTGAATGGGAAATGCGTTCCCGTTGAGGCAGCGCTACTCCTTTTGAGGAGGTGGTTTAATTGAATTGACTTCTGCATCAATTGAGCGGGTCTTCACTTCCTCTCAGTCAATCTGGATCAATCAGTTTGACGGCGGCGAATTTGCTGCCATCAGCATGTACATCCCCTATGTCCCTACTTCAGCTTTGTCACCTTATGCCCTGGACTTGGGGGTGGAGGCTTTATTAAAGTTGCCCAGTCTGCCACTCTATCAGCAGCAGGAAGTGTCTCTGCTATGCTGCCACCTCCTTCATTTCTATGCTGCCCATCGCCATTCTGTCCCTCTGCATCGGTGCTTCCTGCCAGCATCCATTTCTGGGTACCAATGTGCGGTTAGGATTGGCATGGCCTGGTCCCCAGCCATCATTCTCATGCCAGCTACATTTACAGGGGGCTAGGTAGCCTCTGATGGCTCTGCCTACTCAAGGGGGCCATTTTACTAACATTAACACCTCTGCAGCTTGTGCTTTACCAAGAGCTATGACTCAAAAGATCTATAGATCAAGTGCTAGATATCACCATCCCATTTCTAAGGCGATTATTTTCAAGGCATAGGGCGAAGGATGCACACTCAGTTTAGCTGACTACCGTAAGATATAGGACTACAGTGTTGAAGCATCTGAATCTCCACTGTCTTGTGCCCTCATGTCTGTCCAGCGTGACAGCCCAGCTGTGAATGATGGCTGTCCAGCATCTTTCTAGGTGAAATCCACTGTGGCTCAGAGCCAGTACAAGGCTGCTCTGGTGCATAATCTGCCTGATGGCCCTCTGCACCACCATGAATTTCACTCATGAGATGCAAACCAAGTGTCTTCCCTTTAAACTCCCCTAGCTTGAACCTTGCCACAGCCTTGGCCCCTTGTAAGGAGGCATAATTCTTCATGTAAAGGAGCAGACAATAGAATCAAAAGCTGCATGCACCTGAGTTATCAGCTTGATAGGGCAGCAGGTAACATTCCACATGCACAACGCACTGGAGAGAGCACAGTCCACCGTGTTTGCAGCAGCCATGAATACTGTACTCAACCAAACCCAGCCCCCAGAGTAAAGCATTTTGTTCCCTGAAGTTCCAGAAAGGAGATGGCTGCTACTTCAACACCACACACCTGTTCCTGGCCACCTCCTGGGAGCTTTTCAAGAGGCCCCAAGTTGGCTGAAGGAAGGGCCAATGGGTTATATCAAGCTGGTTTTGTGTTACATTCCTGACTGAGTTTGTCATAAAAGAAGCAGGATAAAACTTACAGGCTTCAGATGCTCCTCTGCTGAGAACCATATGGGGCAGATTTGGGGGCAACTGAGAACCAGTTCCAGAGGGGTAGCCGTGTTAGTCTGTTTTTAGCAAAACAGCGAGAGTTCTGTGGCACCTTAAAGACTAAGAAATGTATTTGGGCATAAGCTTTCGTGGGCAGAAACCCACTTTGTCGGATGCAGGAAGTGGAAACTTCAGTTTGGTAGGTGTGTATATACACATACAAGGATGGGGGAATTACATCACAGGGACGAGGGCAAGTGTTAATGAGGTAAATTCAATCAGGGTGGATGAGGCCATTCACAACAGTTGATGAGAAGGTGTGAATATCAAGAGAGAACATTATTTTTGGTAGTGGGGTAGCCGGTCCCAGTCTCTCTTCAGACCTAAGCTGATATGTCAAGTTTGCATATGAGTTCCAGCTCTGCAGTTTCGCGCTGGATTTTGCTTTTGAAGTTTTTTTGTTCAAGTATGGCAACTTTCAAGTCTGTTACTGAGTGTCCAAAGAGATTGAAGTGCTCTCCAACTGGTTTTTGAATGTTACCATTCCTGATGTCTGATTTGTGTCCATTTATTCTTTTGCATAGAGACAGTCCACTTTGGCCAATGTACGTGACAGAGGGGCATTGTTGGCACATGATGGTGTATATCACATTAGTAGATGTGCAGGTGAACGAGTTCCTGATGGTGTGGCTGATGTGATTAGGACCTGTGATGGTGTCACTTGAGTAGATATGCGGGCAGTGTTGGAAACGGGGTTTGTTGCAAGGATATGTTCCTGGGTTAGTGTTTCTATTTTATGGTGTGCAGTTGATGAGAACCAGTTATAGCTCTGACTTTTTTCAGGCACTCATCTCTGCTTAGACCAGAACTGGTGCCGTTAAATTCTGCGGGAGACAAAGGACCCCGCATGACTGTGTGTCAGCTGAGAAGTGCCCCCTACAATAGAGCATGGTGGTGTGGTTTGCATAGGAGCTGAGACCAAAGCTTTGGTGGGGAATTCTCAGTAGGTCTTCAGCTGTTTTCTAGCCCCTCATCTCCTCCTGGATGGTTTGAAGAAGCCAAAATTTGGGTGCGTATACGCACAGATGTGCCGTAATCCTATGAGAAAGAACCTTAAACCCCATAGGCCCTGATTTTTCCAAAAGCTTAGATCCCAGGAGCTTTAGACACCCAAAAAAGGGTCAAATTTTCAGACGTGTCCAACACCCAGATGCTCTTTGGAAAATCTGGCCCACTGTGCCATTGATACACATCTCATTTCTTCAAGTACAAGAGGATTCGGAGAAACTGTGTTCAAATTAGCACATGGATTGGTACAATACGTGCATGGCTTAGATTATGGTTAACAAAGAAGCATTTGTTTTGCAATCAGTTTGCTTGAAAGACATGCATTTTTATCACACTATTCACTGCAAGGGCATGTGAAGGAAACCCCCAGCAATCAAGAACTTTTGGGCTAGACCGTTCCAACCATCATAGCCCATCGTAAAGTCATTGGAGATCCAGCCGCTTCTAGACACGGCACTAGCTCAGCATGCCTAGGTGCACAACGCCTGGGCATTTACTGGTATGCTCTTCTCTGGTGTGCGGTTTGCTACACCTGTGTGGCTGGCTTCTGTAGTGGGTGGGAGGAATGAAGAAGCTGAAAACAAACCAACAAAAACCAGGAGTTCCTACTGGATTTGGGAAGCGGGGAGGAGGGCAAGGGCCCAGCTACAGTATCACCTGTTCACTTATTGTGAAAGTTGATTGAAAAATGCTACCTTAGCTCCAGAGGCCAATTTCCAACCCCACTGGCCCTTATGTATAGATAGACTGGGGATGAAAATCAGCATTTTGTGACAGAATGAGCTAGTGCTGAGAATTTAAAGATGAGCTCGGGGGAAGCAGACTGCTTTTTAACAAGCAGAGCTGATCCTCCCTGTTTGTTTGTCTAGAAGCCCAAGGGAAAGGAGCAGGGAGCTCGGTTTCCTTCCATTGTTAACGTTCATCAGTAGTTTGGTTTCAGGGGGAAAAAAGTGATGAAACAGCCTGCGATATGCTTGTCCTCACTTGGGGATGGATTCCAGATGTTGGTGGAGCGCATGCTGTTTCTACTGAGAAAAATGGGACAGACCAGGCTACCTTTCAATATCCTTATGGCAAAGCATGCTGGGAAGAGGAGGAGTCTACGCCCTTTATAAGGCAGGCTCTTTTGGCTCTTGCTAATATTTGGGGAATGGAAAGAAAGGAGCTCTGAAAAAGACCACAGTAGAATATTTCTGTGGCGCTGTGTACCAGAGAAGATTTTGGGGCCCGCCCTTCTGTGAAGTGAACTGTCTGCTGGCAGCTAGTGCTGTAGTTTTTAAGACCCAGCTGTTCTCCTAGGGTGAAGGACAGCCTGAGTCGGCGGGGGCTCATAGCTCCCTGTCCTCCAACTGCTGCTCTGACATGATACTGCTGTGTACTACGAGATGCACTGAGTGTAATACTGATGCATATGGTTGCCTGCATCTGTCTCTCTGCAGCTGGGAAAATCGCAGCATTCTGGCTGGGAAAGAGGGGAACTCAGTGGCCAGTTTTCCGCAAAGGACGGTGGCAGCGACCTTTTGCCAGCTGCTTTCCGTGCCTTTCCCATGAAACTCCCTACGTTACTGGTGACGCTGCTGGGATTAAAAAAACAAAACAAAAAACAGATTATCTCAGTGCTCTAGTTATCATGCCAAACTCATATTTGTGTATGCAAAGGTGCCTCAGCTGGCTTTTTCCACCCCCTCCCTCGCCGTCATTCTGTTGGACGACAAAGGCAATGGCCCAGGGCAAGAGGGGAGTTTGCCACTAATCTCTTCTATAGCTTCTGCCCAAAGTGCTCTAGTGGTCTGTGGTAATTCAGTAAAATGTTGACGTTACAGGTTTGTCTTGGCTAGGCACCATAGGGAGGGAGGGAAGCAGCAAGGCCTGCATGCATCCTTGGCGAAGAGGGATAGGATGCAGGCGGGGAGAGTGGGGTTTTATCAGCCTTGGGTTCTGGTTCCGGCTGAGTTTTTCTCCTCCTGGCTTCCCCAGGTGGGGGTGCAGGATAATGTGCTCCTTTTCCTCTGGGGCATCCTGCTCGGGGGTCACTGCTGCCTCCAGGCTGTGGCCTCCTTTGGCATCCCTCTGGACAATGAGGCTGGCAGGGTGTAGAGGGTGTCAGTACTGGAAGCTCTGGAGAGCACGTGGTCCAGCTCTCTCAAGAATGGGCACGTGGGAGGACCCATCCCAGAGACTGTTGCCTTCTGGTAACAAAGCCTCATTCCCAGCTCAGGGCCAGAATTCTGGGAGTGCCTGTCTGCGCCATCCTCTCTGAAACTTCCCAGTGCCTGGGGCTGTGGGAGAAATCGGGGAGAATGGTGACCCCTGACCAGATGTTTATCAGGACATGGACCGCTATAGGTTTGGATGAGGGTCAGGCAGATAAGGGTTCAGAGCTTTGTGGGAATGGGGCTGGAGGACTGTTGGACACAAAATACACCCCTTATCCACATCCACCCTACAAACTGACATGGGTATGCGGCCAGAACATGGCCTGAGGGGTATTCATACCTATGCCACTCAGACGTGCTAGTGTTCTTGTCATAGACACACTTGAAACACGAGTTTCTGGGGTTTAGAGGTGGATAGCAGTGGTGGGAAGAGTGGGGGAGGGGTCTGGCACGACCACCATATTGGACTAGTGTCCTGTCACTAGTGTAGACGTAGCCTAAGGGCTTGTCTTCACTTACTTCCGAGATTCGGTGGCAGTCGACCGGAGTTATGCAAGCTATGCAAAAAACTTGCATAATTCCCATTGACTTCTGTGCTTCTGTTCTGCATGCCGTCTTCACTGCACTGTGCTGACAGGAACCGCATTTCTGTTCATGCAGCACTATGCCACTTGAGAAGGTGGTCTTAATACGTCGATTTTTGGATCGACTGAGCGGGTCTTTACTGACCGCTTAGTCAATCCAGAGAAGTCAATCTGACGGCAGTGGATTTGCCGCCGTCAGTGAAGACATAGCTTAAGTGTAAATCCAGTGTCTGTGTATTGTAAATGAGGTATTTTGTATTTCATTATCTGTGAGGGAGGGCTGTTTCATTTTTGGTTCAACCATTCTTCTGCTTTTCCAATATTAATTTGGTTTAACATAGAGGTAGTATTATCTCAAAGCAGTTTTGCATCCATTTTTCCTTCTATCTGCAGTATTTCTGAAATAATCATTGTTTTTTATATCATTCCATTTAATTTTGTGTAGGATGTTAATATATTGCCAATAACACATTACTGGCTAACGCCATATCCAAAATAACATGTAAATCCAATTATCATAATTTATAATGTGGGATTACACCGCTAGGACAATCTCTCTCAATAACTGAACATTAAACAGATTGTATGAAATGTCTTTGGTCTATGATTTAGCTGGCTTCTGGAAAGAATTTATTTTCCTTTTGCTTAGAAGATAAAGGCATTGCTTCTTTCTATCAGATAACTGAAATAAATATTGTGATTCATCTGAAATGCCATCTTGCTCTGGGATACATTAAAATGACATTACTTGAAATCTTCCCCTGCACTACAGATGTGGGGCTAAATGAATGTTGAAAGAGTTCGATCAATTCAGGCTTCTGTCTGCTTGCAGATATAGAAGCATGTGGAAGAAAGATTTACCCAGCTTCGAAAATTAATCGTGGCCATAATTAAGCCTTCATTACAATAAATCCTCTTCACTTTGTGAAAATTTAGATTCATAAATATCTGAGTGTTTCAGGGGCAAGGATAGAAATGAGATTCTGACTGTGTGGTTCCACTAGCTGCTGTTGAATTTTTTGACCTTAAATGCTTCTGTGTTTGCTCAGTATGGTTCCCCCTCCAGGCTAAGGTGCTCTCTGTATCAGAATGGAAGGAATAACTTGCAAGGAAAAATGTATTCACTAACTTGATATTTTTTTTCTGCTCACAAGATGTCAGGCAGTAGGTGGTTCCCTACTGTTGATTTGTTGTTTGGATGTCTTTGAACTTGGTTGTGAATGTAGAATTTGAGCTGTTATTTACACAGGGTTGCTCACATGGCATCATGCATGTACTTCAGTTGCATGTGTGTGCAAATACTTACTTACAGCAGTTGGACTCGTGTGCAAACTGAAATCTGGATTTCCACAAATAGCTGCCTGTGTTACTGCAACATGAAAACTTCAGAGTAGCTTTCCATACATGTTTCCAATGAATCTCAGCCCAAACAAACACAAAATGGTCAAGACTTGAAGCACCAGTTTAAGTTTCCTGGCTTCCTGATGGTGCATTATATTACGTGTTGGCACCTCGAATGACTTTAGAGAGTCTGGAAGTTGGGACAAGGGGCTATTCCTGTTTGATTTGACCGTTAGTAATAAATAAACCAAAACAGAGGTCTGTGATAACATTACAGCACTAGGATTGGTGACAGATTAACCCATGGTGAATTGGAAAGTTTACTGACCCAGATGGCACTCTGAGATGGTAATCAGCAAATATGTAAGACTGGTTCCTGGCTGGCCATATCACCTCTGCAGTTTGATGCCAAGCAGAAACCTTGAACGATTTCATAAAGGTAATTGCCCTCAGTCCTTCCATGAGTCATAGTTAAACAAACTTACTTCTGTGCTACCTTTTGTCAACAGAGCAGCTAGGGACATTGAAGCAGCCTCTGTGGTGGGAGGGCAGACTCAGGTGGTTCTCTGGGGAAAAACTCTTGCAGATGCATCTGGTGGGGAAGAGCCAGGCCATCATTGGAACATAGGCATGCAGGGGAGTCAAACCTTTTTATCCGGCCCGTGAACCTTTTTGATGTGGGCCGGTAGAGCTGCTGCTGAAAGAGCAAAGGGTGTGTGCGATTTCTCGGCGGACAGCAAGACACAGTGAGCTGCCACCGAAAAAGGAGCAGCATGATGTTGCGGCGGATGGGAACACACTGTGATCCGCCGCCGAGATCCCGTTCTTTGTGAGATTTCTTGGTGGAGGCTAGGAAGCAGTGAGAATTTTGCTGGCGGGAAAGTCAAATGTGGCCCTCCGGTGGAATTGAGTTTGACACCCTAATGAAAATTCCCTGGGTGCACACCCTAATGAAATGTGCTGTGCAGGCCTATGCATGGGAATGTCTGGTAGGTATTTTCCCAAGCTCAGACCTGAAGGGCTACATTCACTGCCAGCTTCAAGCTAGCCTCCAGTTCTCCTGACCACATTGGCTGTGCCCCGCAAAGTGAGCCCACGTTCATTTGACATAAATCATGCTAATGTGTGCACACCAGCTGGCTCAGAAGGCTCCTCACTTCTATTCAGGGGAATTTAAGAGCCCAAAATGCCTATGAGGATCTGGGCCTGGGTCCCTAGCTGCCTGGCTTTGTGTGTGGGTCTGGGCCCACGCACCAGGGACCGCCAGAGAGAAAAGCATGAGTTACTACTGTTTGAGCACAAATGCTGTGTGCTGTAAGACACACCCCCCCCTCCTTTGCTGATAGGCGCAGGTGATTGCATGTGCACAGAGGGTAGCTGGCAGAATGGGTGTGATCCTATGTTTGCATGCTTAGTCTTCAGTGTGTTTATGGCTGCTTGGGGGGGAAGCTGCTTCTGTGGGAACTGTTAACAGGTCTGCTAAGTAGACAAGGCAGGGAAGCATAGTCCTTGCACCTACTACTACATTTTCCTTACCATGCCTTGCTCACACCCTAATGATTCCTGCTTCCCTACCACCATTTCTCTGCTTGCTCACCTCTGTCCAACAGCCCTACACACCATCCTGCCCCATATCTCCTGCTACCACCACCAGCCCTGCACTCAGCCATCCGATAGCCTCATTCTATTCCCTTCTTCCATCCACAACTTTATTACTTCCACCATGAACATTTATTATGTGTATAACACAGCCCCAGTCATGGACCAGGCCCCCATAGCGCTAGGTGCTGTACAAAAACTGAACAAAAAGCTGGGCCCTGCCCCAAAGTGTTTCTAATCTAAGTATCAGACAGGACACAACAGATGGATGGAGGCATATGGAAAAACAATGAGACAACATCCAACTCTGCTTTCTTCTTGACAGCACCCCCAACCAGCCATTTCCTGTAGCCTTGCCTAAGGTCGGAGAGCTCTCTGCAAAATGTACTTTCTAAAGTAAATTACAGCATTTAAACTTGCCTCTTAAATTCCAGCTCATATGTGTATTAAGCAATGTCAGGAAAATGAAATTTGGGAATCAGTTTTCCTAGTTTAATTTATAAAATGTCCTTTAGAAAGTGGTGATGCTAGTGGTCTGAACACCGGACTGAGAGCCAGGAACTGTTTGAATTCTGCTCCTGGTGCTGTCCCTGAATTCCCTCTGCAACCTTACACAAGTTGCTGCACCACTGAGCTGCTCCATCTATGTAATGTGGCTAATAATGAAATGCCTCACCAGGGAAGGGTGAGGACTGTTTGCAGTGCTAAGTGAAAAGTTTTTTAGTGCATGGCAGAAGGATGGCTAGGCAGCTGCTGTCTAACCATGGCAGCTGCTAACAGGAATTACTTGGTTATTTTTCCCTTTGCATTTCTGTTACATTACACATGGTATATTTGGCATGAACAAATTTGTATTTGGTGCACTAAAATCATCGTATGGGAAAGGAGACTTATTTTCTGGTAGTGAGCTGGGCTCTATTAGATTTAATTTGGCCTCTTATTGTTTGTCAGAATGGAAGCACTGGTACTATGAAGGCTAGACTGGATGTCGGTAAATGCTGCATTTTGAGCAGAAGCAGAAGAATTATGTTGCGCCAGAACCTGGGCCTGATCCTGAGGTGCTAGGAACCTACAGTGCCTTTTGACTTCACTGGGCGTTGTGGGTACTCAGCAGCGCTGAGGCTCATGTCGTGAGTCGGAAAGATAGAGCAGCAGGTCTTTGGACAGCTCTTTAATAACTGGTTTGCTCAAATACCCAAAAGCTTGCCCTTTGGAGCTGTCAGATGGCTGGTTGAGTGGATAGCTTGCTACGCTTCACTTAATCCTGGTGCTGTAGTGAAGTACCCAGTGTGAATGCTTGCACAGTTACCAGACTCTATGGCCTATAAGTCATGTCAGCTGGGGCTACTTCTGACGTTCAGACCTGTCAGTAGTTTCCAAAAGTCCACCACCAGCAAGAGAACCTACCATGCTGATTGCTAGTTGCTTCACACTTGGTAGAAGAGACAACAGCAGGGCTTGTAAATTAAACTGGTCAAGTATCTTTTTGTTTGGAAAAATATGTAGTTAGTCTGTGTGATGGGGTGTGTTCCCCACACTGATATTGAAGGGGCTAATGTAGGCCAGAGGGTCCAATTAGCCTATTAATTTGCAAGATGGGGGAATTAAGGCTTAGAGGAAGGTCTTATTTAGGGAAGACTCACCGATGCAGGAAAAGGTGGGGCTTCTAGAAAGCCAGGGAGCTGATAGCAGATGGGGCTGCAGGGAAGTAGACTACAGTCACTCTCCCTGGGGAGGTGTGTTTGGGGCTATAAGAATTAGTTCACAGTCCTTCCCTGGGAGGAGGAAGTTAGGGTTGGCAAACCCAAAGGGGGAGCCAAAAGATTAGGAAAGACTCAGGGAAAAGGCAGCAAGATTCACAATGGTGCAGACCTTGGCTGTGGACTGGAGAGTCTCTGAGCTGGAACCCAGAGTAGAGGGCAGATTTAACTACCAGCCTCGAGGTAGTGAATGGGAAGACTGCCGGTAAGGAAAGACTTTGACCCTGCCTACACTTACCTCCGGGAGTCAGTGGGACTTACGCAAGGTACACAAAAAACTTGCGTAACTCCCGTCGACTTCTCTGCTCCTCTTCTGCATGCTGTCTTCACTGCACTGCGCTGTTCCCGTCAATGCAGCGCTACGCCACTTGCAAAGGTGGTCTTAGTACGTCAATTTCTGGATCGAGCGAGCGGGTCTTCACTGACCGCTCAGTTGATCCAGAGAAATCTATCTAATGGCGGCGACTTTGCCACCGTCAGTGTAGCCATAGCCTTTGATACTCCAGAGAGAGCAGGGCATGCAGCAAGCAGTAGGAGGGGGGCCTTGAACCTGGAAAAAGCTAATTCTCAAATCAGCCAGGAGGAGGCATGAAGAGAGAGACAAGTGACTTTTGTACCATTTGCACACAAGCTGAAATTCATGATCCTTATGGTTCTCACAACGCTCTCACTCAGCAAGGAATGCACATTGCTTATAAATTAGATGCAGCAGTAATGATCGGGCAATGATAGAGAACTTTTCAAAGGTGCCAATAACTTAATTCAGCAATGTGAGGGCTGCCCAGAGTGTCACAATGACAGAGGGCAGAGTGAGGGCTGATTGGGTGTCACCTTGAAGACTGTAGTTGACCACTGTTGATTTGCTTGGCATAAGGATATGAGTGGGAGAAGGGAATGGGTTTTAGTCTAAATTTCCTAGCTCTTGTGGGCATTGATTTGCATATTTGCTGTTAGCAACTTTAATGGCTTAAACTGAAACATACAAAAAATAGCATCCCTACAGAGTGCATATATACACTGCATATTGGACTTTGAAACTTCATAAATATAGTCTTTTAAAAAACCTGTCCCTTGCTTCATACTTGCCAATCCTTTAGACCTCTAGGTTAAAGTTTGACTCAAAGCAGCAAAACTAAAATGTGTCCCAATGACTGTATCAGAGCTGATAACTGCTGAACATGCAGAAACTGCAAATATAAATATTTAAGTTTCAATGGCACCTGGGTTCAAAGAAATGAGAACTGAAACCTGTTGGATTATCATGCACCTTTTGATGTTTTTCATAATGGTGGTATGGTGTTATCAAGGTTTTGTTTGCTGTAATAAAGTATTTCCTGTGGTCCATGTTCAAAGGCCTCTTCCAGGAGCACTAATGGAAATTGTGAGGGTCTGAGTGCCTTATCTGTATTAACCCGAACCTTTCCACATACAATAAGCCAGGCCTTACTTATAAATACTCGCTTAACAGGGTAAGTTAAGCTCTAGTGAAATCAATGGAAAAGCTAACTGATTTCAATAGCCTTTGGATCAGGCCATAGAAGAATAAGGCAATAACTTGGCTTAGTGTTTCTATAAGGCTGACGAAATATAGAACTGCTTTAGACTGTAGCTCTTGTGATAGGCATGCAGTCCCACCCTCAATTTTATAGCTATGGGACAATATGCTCTGAGGTGGTGGTGCATGACTATCTGACTGTTTCCGGCTTTCAATTCTTTTGTCCTTCTGGCCCCATATGTATCATAGAATGCTAGAATACTAGGGTTGGAAGGGACCTCAGGAGATCATCTAAACCAGCCCCCTGCTCAAAGCAGGACCAACCCCAGCTAACGTGTAGATCAAGCCTTCAGCTGCTTTGCTCTTTGCTAATCTTTAAAATAAAGGGCACGACTCTTGTTTATAATGAGGGCACTTGTTACATCACAGGATTGTTCTCCCTCTTTCTCTCTCCCCCTAGGATTCAATTAGGGAGAAGTGAGAAGAATATGCATAATCCATTCAGCTCTCTTCCACCCCGAACACCATCAGAGGGACATATAGCACAGGTAGTCACCTAGGGCAATGATGTTCAGACATGTTTGTGGGGAGTGACTGTAGGCTGGTCAGCACAGACTTTTAGCTGGTTTCTCAAAGGGAATACAACCTGATCCAAAGCCTATTGAAGTCAATGGGAGTCTTTTTCCAGTGGGCTTTGGATCAGGTTCTATAGACCTTGTGGCTGATCCAAGCACAACAGTGCCACCTTTCAGTGCCTCTAATGATGAAATCTTCCATGGAGGAAAAATCAAGAGGCAGAGGGCAATTGGCAAAAACCAACCGTATCTTCCTACAAAGGTATTGGACAAAACATTTTGTTTAGAAGTTAGCCAGTTTTCTTTTGTAAACGCACATCATTAACTTTCTGGGTATGATCTTGACGCTAGGGAGAACAATAGTTTTAAATGCCTGAGATGATGCATTTGGGCATGTTCTCAGAAGGGTAGACATGCAGTAATGACACATGATTTACATTTTTAAATGACAATGTATGTTGTAATTATCTAAACCTCTCTCCTAAATGGAAATTATTGTTCTCTTAATTGTCTAGGAATGGAGTAGACATGACTGCTGGGAGTGAAACTGGCCTGCAAATTGTCATCTAACTGAGGGCTATTAAATTCCTTGATTTTCTCTTTTCGTAAATGGTGCATATCTGTTCATTGCAGAAATGAAATTGGATGCAAAAAGCTCCCCGGAGATCTTGGCATCTGGAACTTGCTGGTAGGGGAGTTAATGCACAACAGTTAAATTGCCTTTAAGTATCTCTTTCTCCCCTTAAGTTTCAGAAGATTTAAGGATGTCCTGAAAGATACTCTTAGTTTTCTGTTTCCAAAGCCATTTTTGTTTGTGTCCATAAGGTTTTCTGTGAGTTGAGCAAGTTGTCTCTTTGAAAGCCTTCTAGACCTTCACAAATTTGGTTAAGTTGGAACTATTATCCAGATAGTACAGAAATGCAGTGAGTTTTTTCTCTCTGGCCCTAGCTGAAGCTCAGAAGCAAAAAGTTAAGGCTATGTTTCAAATGCTTTATATCAGCTTAGCTCTGTTTCTTTGAAGTCAATGCAACTCCCATTGGCTTACAAGGGAGCAGAGTTGGACCAACAATGAAGTACTTTTGAAAAAACGCAAATGGTTTAACTTTTTTGATATCTCCACATCACCCTCCGTGCCCTAAAAAAGTCTAGTTCTGTTTGATTTTGAGGCCAATATTTGGGCTTGCCAAATCTGAAGGACACAACTATAGACCTACCTTATGATTAATTCATAGCGTTAAATAACTAATAGTAAATTCTTCTGCTAAAGATACTTGTGTAGATATTTGTAGACGAACTTTGGAATTGACGTATATATCCAGATAGGCCATAATACAAATCCTCTTCAGAAGCATATGTGCTGGCTGAAGTCATGTGATACGTTATGTGTATTTGTTTTGGGCTTTTATTTTTTTAAACTGATTTTATAAAGAAAGTGAAAAATAGAAAAAGGTGATTGTGTACGTTTCTGAATACAGCCCGCTACATGGGATCGCCAATAGAATTATACAATGCTACAAAGACATAACTTGTGAAGGTGGGGACGGGGCTACAGTAATATGTATTTATTTTTAATATGGATGAAAAAACAACATTGGGTTCTGGTTGCTAGGCACTCTGAGGTGTTTTGGAATTGTGGATTTGATTTGGCCTCTTGCAAAGCTAAGGACCACGTTCACACTTCAGTCTGGATCTAGGTTCAAATTACAACAACTTTCCTAACTTCAGGCCTGTTTAAATCATGAATCTAGTTGAGGGCAGTCTCTATTTCATAGGCACTGTGCGGGGACTATCGGACCTACTGCGCTTTGAAAGCCAGAGCTTGTAAGAGTGATGGGTGAACAGGCTGGACTTTTGCAACAGATCTGAGCAGAACCTTCTAGATCTTCCTTTCTACTTCAATAGATGAGTCTCTGGTCTGACTCAAAAGAATGAGGTTCGCTTCCCAGCCCTGCCACAGACTTCTTTTTCACGCCCCCAGGTGCCTCCTGTTTCTTTCCATTCCTCTTGGGGTGCCCCCTCCCACCGCAAAAAGTCCGCTCTCCACAACTTGCCTCATTTAGACTCTCCCAGTGCTCCTTGTACCTCTCTTCACTAGGTTCCTTCTGTCCTGTCCTCCAGGTTCATCCCATCCCCACCAAAGATCAACGCCCCTAGGTTCCCCCCCACAAGTTCCTTTCCTCCCAACCCACCCTCCAGCCACCTGTCTCCTAAGCCGTGGAGAAGCTGCTGCTGGTGGCTGACTCTTTGACTGACTCAGCTCCCTCCAGTGGGGCCAGACACCAGCCTACTTCTGCCCGCTGGCTCTTGGCTCCTCTGTATAGCCCCAGGAAGGGCAGGGAAAGAGCAGAGCTAGCTGCAGAAAATCCCCCTGCTGACCGCCTGCCTGACCAGGAGTGGGGTGGAGCAGCTCTTGCTGGTCCGATGCAGCAGGGAGATTCCTGCTGAGATCAGGAAGCAAACCACTGTTAGCCAGCAAGCCAGAGGGAGGAGAGTCTGAAGCTCAAAGCAGTCACCTCAACTGCATTTCTCAAGCAAGCCAAAAGCTGAGGATATAGGAGTGGGAAGAAGGGTAACTTCACCCATCCCCTGCTTACGATAATACCTGTGGACCCAAGAGTCAACGTGTGGTTGGGTATCTAAACTGAACCCAAACTTGCCTCTCCTTAAACTCTCCTGCAACTAATACCTTGAGCAAAACTAGTTTTGCTAGAACTTCCAAAATCTACTGGAGTGTGTAATGTATCCACAGAGACTCGGGGGAAATATTCACTGAGCTTGTTACAGACCTAATGAGCAGAACTTTAGGTCGGTGGAAATGCACAGTGTCCAAGTTCACTAGACAAGCCCAAACCAGGCAAAGGAAGTTATTTCGGTAAGCAGTTATTTCTGAGCATGGACCAGCACTTCTCCTCCCTCTGCGCTGGGAGTATCTCACTGTGATAAGTCTGGAATCTTCAGAATCAGTCAATTTCTGGGTTGAAATTATTATTTATTTTATGATGGGGCCTGACATTTCCATGGTATTCCATGTGTTCAACCCCCTGTGTGAATGGTACCTGTTCACCCTGGCTGAGGTAGATGGGTAAACGTCATTGTTACTATTTCTCAGATGGAGAAACTGAGGTGACGTGAATCTGAGGGGGGATGTCACTTGCCACGCTCTTGCAGTGAGTCATTGTTAAATAACATCCAGGGCTTGTTACTCCAGAGTGTACGGTCTGAACTGTTTAGTCTTCCTGGATGTTGCATTTTGCTGGTTCTCTTAAGGCTTTTTGGAGGCTACCCTGTAGATGGTGCAGTCACTGACTTTGGAGACAATTAAACAGCTGGTGTCCGAATCAAGCTTCCCTCTAGATCCCAGGCAATGAACGGTATCTTTGCATCCTAGGAAAGCCAGTCTCCAGTTGGACATAATGCAGCATGACCTTGTTCTAGACATGCCTGGTTTTGCAGTAGTTCAGGGTAAAAAGTCTGTGATGTCCCAGTTGGGAGGGAAGCTCGCAGCAGCCTGCCTGCAGTGTAACAGGTATTGGAGCTAGTGGGTTCTGAACTCTGTTAATCTTTTATATCCTTGATCCATACTGAGTAGCAGGAGCTGGGAGGAGTTTAAACTTTTACCAACACTGCTATGTGCCATACCTTTACTACATACTGTAACGATAACAACTGGCTTTTCATCCGTAGATGTAAAGGTGATACCCACATTAAGGATTGTGAATCTTCTCAACACCCCTGCCAGGCAGGGGAGGGCTATTCTCCCCATTGAATAGATGGGGCACTGAGGCATGGAGCTGCAAAGTGACTTGTGCAAGGTCTCACGTAGTCTGTGGTGGAGCATTGACTCAAACCCCGGTCTCCCAAGTGTAACCTTATGATTAATTTGGGGTGCAAAATGCACTTGTCACTAATAACAAGTTTGTTCTTTGGCAGCGACACAGAGATTAATTAAGAAGATGATTGGTAACACACAGATACTGAGTTTTATTAATACCACGATCAATATAAGCAAAATCACAGCACTGGAAAAACAAGATGAGAAGAAGAGCAGAGACAGTGTCACATATACTCACCAATCTGGGGGGCTGTGAGTTCCCATTACGGTGAGATTAAGCATGCAGGTTGCTGCCATTCTGAGTTCCTGCTGAGAGTCAGGTTTGACTCCCTTTTATGCACCTACTCCTTATCCCCACATATTTCTGAGGGCATATTTGATGAAGTCCTGGCCTCTTGTCCATATTGGTCATTTCTGCTGCCCCTTTCTGGGGTTCTGACATATTGGGGGCATTGGCTCAGAGAGAAGGTTCTCTGTGTAATGTGGTTATGGAGGATCTTCGCTGACTTGCCAACTGCATTTGATCAGGCTGATCATGAGAGGATGATTAGGGCTCTGAGGCACTGCTGACCCACCATGGAGTGTTTCAGTCCCTTTCTCGGGAAGTTCCAGAGGCTGCTTCTGTTATATAAGGTTCTGTCTCATCGCCTCACCTGCTCAAGGTGTATGTGAAGCAGCTAGAGAGATTATCCAGGAAACACAAGATCAGTGTTATCGATGACTGTTAGACCCCAGCAATCTAACGTAACATTTCTCCTCCTCATTTCTTCAGTACCTACTCAATCTGGGCTTCTGACCATTCAGGTACTTGATATACAGCTACCTAGTAATTTCCCTTGTGTCTTCTATGCTCAGGAAGGTCCAACAAAGACTCATCCACTGACCCGGTAAGAAGTAACTCTACTGTTTTAAGGCCATGTCAGAATTCTTTGCTGTCAGATCTGCCAACTTACTGTGCACTGGGCACTAGCTCAGTGCAGAGAATAACATTCATAACAATACCACTAGTGCAGATAGGGCTGTAAATCATTTAAGCACCCTTGAAACTTTTCTTGTCTAGCTCCCACTGAAAGTCCATGAGCCTTAGGCACCTACATTACTTTGGCACTTTAGAAAATGTTAGGCAGAATTGCTGAGCTGCTTGGGCCCCAGAGTTGCCTCAGGCATCTGGACAAGCTGAACTGAAGGACTGGCTGGCGCTGAATTGTTTTGCTTTTGGCATGTTAGAAATTGCATCCAGTGAACCTCTTGCTTAGCTGCCTAATGGCAAAATAGAAGCATGAAGACTTTAAAGCATCTGTGAGCTGAGCTGTCGTGTGTCTGACTCCTGTCAGCTCAGATTCCACCCTGGAAACACCTAGAGCTTGACCAAAGTTCACTCATTTAAAAAGTTGATTTAAAAATCCATTATTTCTCTGCAGCAATTGCAATCTGCCCATTGCAGCATGAGAGGGGCATCAGGGAGCTGGTTCTGACCATAATTTCTCTGCCTAGCTTAGTTCTAGATTTGGTCAAGGCTAGAGGAACCTAGGAGCCGCTCCGGTCTGCACCAGCTGTCAGTGGTCCTTGGCAGGGCTGTCTGCTGAGCATAGCCAGAAAGCACCAGGGCTCTGGCTGTGCCCCTGCTGCCTCCACCACATCCCTTTCATCTGGACCTGGAGCAGGGGTGACTTAAGAATTGGCCAGATCAGCTTTACATAGGCAAGAATTCCCCATGCCAGGAAGAGTTCTCTGCTGTCCAAATGAGACCAGAATGTGGAGCCCTAATGCCTCTGGAGTGGTGCAAAGGGGCTGGCTTTAAAATGAAGAGCAAAGGCTAGAAGCAAACTAATATAAATGGACTAGGAGCTTGTTAGGAGCTATGTTTCTGATGCTCCCTGGCATCTGATTTGGCTGCAGGCTTGTGGAGAAGTATTGCAGTACTTGTTTAATGGAGAAATCCCACTAGCAGTAGAAAACCTGACAAATATTTACCCTCTGATCAATTCTTCTGTTTAGAGTACGGTATTTGTAGGAAAGCTCTGACACAGTAAGGTCAGACAGGGTATCAAGGTTGCATTATATAAAGGCAGAGAAATATATGCTGGAAACCTAATGGGAAGACTTCACTGTTTAGAGGGGGAAAGTGGTTTACAGGAAGAGAAACCATGAAGACCTTATTAATTTTTGCCCTTGTAATGTGTATTTGGTCTTGTTCTGGTAAGTTGCTCTAAATAGGAAGCACATCCACTCTCATTGGATGAATGACCAATGCTTGTTTTAATGGGACTGTGATGTGTTTGTGTCAGGGTTGCCGGTGTATGACTATGAACCATCCATCATGGAAGAAGCTCTGCGTGCCTCCATTGGGAGAGTGAATTCTAGATCACGAGGACCAATCCGGTATGGTGTCGTCAGGAGCTATGTTAGAAGGGTGAGTGTGGAGCCGGTCAAAAGAATGTCACTGAAATGTGTTTGTGGTGGGGGGAAAAACCAGGAAACTGCAACCGTTTTTCTTTTGATTTGGAATGTGCTCATCTTTCTCCAAAAAAGGCAAGTGTTTTGGCCTTCAATTGAATTTCTTGGTTTTCAAAAACTAAATATCTGAATATTGGTTTTTTGAAAACCAAAATATTGTCAATTTTCAGCTTTCCATTCTCCACTAAAAACCATTATTTGAGGGACACTTCAGGGAAAAACAACTTTTCAGAATTATCCATAGAAAAATAATTGGCCTTTTCAACCAGCTCTAGGAAATGCTCTCCATTTTTGGCTGCATTGCAGTTTGGCTCATTTGAACATTTCTTGGCCAGCCTTTATAATATTTAGTACATGCACTTGTCCTTATGTTCACCATTCATGCAGTCTAAACATATTCAACCTGTAGGTAGTAGGTAGCAATTTTACTGGTCATGTGTAGCTGGTACTATCTACTTCGGTGCCTACAGCTTTCTCAGAAAATTGCTTTAACAGGCTCAAATTTCTTATGCTCAATTGTTATTCCGCAAAGGACTATTTGAAGAGCAAAAAACCAAATATGACTGTTACACTCCTAGACCTAGTGACAGATAATTTTATTTCTAAATGTAGCAGTTAGAGTAAGAGGCTTGTAGTCCTGGACAAACCCAAACCCCCACTCTTTCTAAACTTTGAACTTGGAATGGGCCTCGTCCTGCATGACGAGTGGTGCCATGGTCCTGCTGGAATAAATATAGTTTGGAAATATTACAGGTAGCAAAGTTTGAAAATAAGGTACTGAGAGTGAAAGGGAGATTCTTCAATGTCCTGGCTCTGAAAAGTGAATAATGCTGCAAATGAATATATCACTTTTTAAAGTTTGCCACATTTCCTCCTGGAAGGTACTACTCAGCACCTGTTCTGGCAACAATATTCTTGTTTGGTATTATTGAACGCTTATATTGTTAGTGTCTAAAGGCCACAGCCAGTTTTGGCCACTTTGTGCTAGGCAATGTACAGATGCTTTTCTTAAGCGTCTCACTTTGAAAGTGGATTGCTACACAGTTTCTGTGACATTTATAGCCAAAATAATGAGATGACAGACATATAACATAGCCAGGCATGAATAAACCATGGGGTGAACAGTAAACTGCAATTGCAGGGGTAGCGGTTGGATGACTGAAAGATGAAACCCAGGAAAGATTTCCTTTTTGCTCAATAGGGACCTTTTTTCTAACACAAGCGTCCTTGAGGATTTTTTTTATTTTTTTTTTTTGGTGTAACAGATTCCTCATAAACAAGGTTAGCTAATCAGGTTAGTTAACAGTAGATACAAATTAATTGTAACTTGCCTCTGATTCTCCACCCTTGGTAGCTCATTGTTGGTGCTGGTTGCAGCACACAAACTATGTCTGCAATTCAACAGCCTACATGTGCAAAATGAAGCTTGTTGCATTGCTGTTGGGCTGAAAGGTGCTAATGACTCTCCTGGAGTGGTGAGGGGGCTGAGGGGTATGGATGTATAACCACCCTGATTCTCTCATTAGGGAGACCATGTGAGTTAAAGCAGCAGTCCCTTGTGTTAGCCCTTAAAGCTCAGAGGTTACTTTCGGATGGCAAAGCAGCTACACAAAAGGAATATTGATGCCCAGATTCACTTTCAAAGATAAGAGGAACGTGTGTGTGTGTGTGTGTGTGTGTGTGTGTGTGAGAGAGAGAGAGACTTCTGCCAGAGGTGTTGCATGTGTGCAGTTTTTACTAACTCTGTTCAAGGAAATAAGACTAGGTGTAACTAGTTTATTTACAAAATGTCCACAAGAAAATATCCGGACTCTGTCCATGATACTCTGCTCAAGGTGGGATACTGACTGAAAAGGTCCTGATTTCTGGTGCAGCTTGCAAAGAGACAATAGTGACATGCACTGTATACAGGGGGAAAAAAATCAAGCAGCAATCACACATGCTATTGGCTCTTCCTTCTTGTACAGGTTGACCTGCTGGATAACAATGACTACAGTGTAGTGCTGGACTTCATTATTCGAGAAACCACATGCACTAAAGATTCAGAGAAGGACCTGTCCTTGTGTGACTTCAGAGTGGGACGCTACGTGGTAAGCATGCCAGATCTCCTAGCATGGAAAACACCCTCTGTATGGTTAACATGGCCTATCAGCTTTTATACTGATGATTGAAGGCCTTTACTAAGCAAATACCTGGCTTGAAGCATTAAATAAATGACTTTTGAGGACTGGCAGTGCTGGGAAACTCTCCTTGAATGACCTGAGGGAGGCAGGGAAACTCGTGTTTAGATATGAGCTGAAGAGATGCTGGAGTTGGAGTTCAAAGTGCAGATTTGGGGCAAAACCGGACAGTGCCAAAGTCTAGATTTTTGGCACGACTTGCTGGAAAGTACTTATAATGGATCATAGAAATATCACAATGGAGCTGGTCTTGTCAAATTTACACCAAACAGATGAGTGGGGGAAAAATCAGGAGTGTTCATTTCCCTCAAAGGGCACATGGCTAGCAATCAAATGGGGGTAATTTGGATTGAACGAGGGGAAAAGGTAAACGTGAGATTCAGGATCAGGCCCATCTGTGAGAAACACCTTCATGCCACTTAACATTGTCTGCTGTAGACTTCTCCCTGATCAACATGCATAGGGTGGGAGAAGGAGGGGTATTTCATGCTATTTTAGAAGAGATCAGACTGAGCCCATCTTCATTATTTTACATTTCCTCACTTTAAATAATGAGCTTACAACACAAATGCAATTAAGATTTGTTTGACAGCAAAAAAAATACGCGACTGAAGAATTGCTACTGCATCTTCCTCTCCATGACAAACATATTCATAAATTCCAAGGCTGGAAGGGATAGTTGTTGTCATCTAGACTGACCACTTGTGTAACCCAGGCCCGGTAACTTCCCTGAATTAATTCCTATTTGAACTAGAGCAGATCTTTTAGAAAAGCATTCAGTCTTGATTTAAAAAATGCTAGTGATGGGGAATCCACCATGACCCTTGGTAAATTGTTCCAGTGGGTAATTACCCTCGCTGTTACGACTGGCTTTTTTTTTTAATTTTTAGTTTTTATTGCTCTAGCTTCAACTTCCAGGCATTGGCTGTTATACCTTTTGCCTGCTAGATCAAGGAGCACTCTTATCAAATTTCCATGACCCGTGTAAGTATTTAGAAGTTGACCAAGTTATCCCTTAACCTTCTTATTGAGTTCCTCAAGTTTTTCAATCATTTAATGGTTCTCATGGCTCTTTTCTAAACCCTCAATAATTCAAGAAGGATATTGATAAACTGGAGACAGCAGAACTGGACACAGGATTTCAGTAGCTGTCGTACCAGTGCCAAATACAGAGATCAGGTAACTTCTCTACTCCGTTCCGAGACTCCTCTGTTCATACATCCAAGGATCACATCGGCCCCATTGGCCATGCTGTCACACTGGGAACTCAAGTTCAGCTGATTATCCACTGTGATGTCCAAGTCCTTCTTGCTTCCCAGGATAGTCCCCCATGTAGCTGGTCTGCTACCAGAGTGAGCATAATACTGAAAACCAAGAGGTTGTTGGAGGGTAATTAGGATTCATTAAAAGCCAATGCTTATCTGATAGTCACTCAACCAGCCAGCCCCAGGATGGGAGGGAAGGAAACGTGGCTTATAGCCATCTTTGGACCCAGTCTCCCTCCGTCCTGAGCTGTGCTCTGTTCCCTGGTGTAGAGTAGAGCAGCCATTCCTCCACGACTCTTGCTCTGGGACTGGGAAGGAAGGGAGGACAGCAGGCACTACAGCAGATCTGCTGTGTACAACACTCCCCCAGGCTGGAGGATTCATTCATCAACAGGCCACATCCAAAGGCTCATTGTTGCTTTGTGCTATTGGACTACTGCCAAGCAGATAGAAGGCACCCGAGGAGTTGATCTTTGATTTTTGCACCCTTTACCAAGAGAGGCCCCGCTTTCACTCTGAACTTGCCAACTTGTTTCCATGATCTAAATGCCTTATATGACCAAGTGCTACCCAGAGTATTAGATTGTGAGTAATCACACACAGCCAGAGTGTTGCTTTTGCTACTTGCTGGCCAGCTTGTCAGTTCCAGCTGAGTGGTTCACGTGCAATAAGCCTTCACAGCCAGTCCAAGTGCAATTCCGTCTGGAGGCCTTGAGGGAAGCGTGCACTGATCTATGGAATTAGGAGTGTAGCCTCTCAAGAAAAATAACAGAATGGAAGAGGTAGGGCATGGGATCTGATCCAAATCTCATTGAAGTCAATGAACATCTTTCCATGGAATTCAAGTGATTTTTGTCCACCTATTCAGTAGCTAGTTTCCCAATTTCACTACTAGCAATATTCATGCTGTCTGCTGGAAATGGGAGTTCAAAATCCTACCTGAAATAACCATAGATTAAACAGCGAGAGTCCCGTGGCACCTTAAAGACTAACAAATTGATTTGGGCATAAGCTTTCGTGGGCAGAAACCCACTTGGTCAGATGCATGGGTGAGTTACATCACAGTGAGGAGGGCAAGTGTTACCGAGGTTAATTCAATCAGGGTGGATGAGGTCACCCTGAACCATCAATCAGGCAACACTTGTTAATAGGCAACTGAACATAGTCTGTCCCAGGGCCACACAAAGTCCATTAGCACCTAGTTGGTGGGTTTTATCATTTAGGGGAGCTCCTATCCAGAGGCTGAATTTGATGCGCATGTGTGTTTTGCACATTAAAGCTGCTGAGTTTGTGTCATTACTCAGATCGATCAGGTGAAGTACAGGAAAGTTCCTCCACCTTAGGCAATAGGAATTTTAAACCATCTTTTCCGCTTTGTGTAGCTCACAAGCAATTCTAACGAACATGCAAAAGGAAGAAAATCCAGTATCAAAATATCACCAGGAGCATGCTAAGGGCAATCCTGGAGTACTCCATTGCCTAAAATAGCTGTTAGTTGTGCTTCAACATGAGGGAAACTACCACTTAATCATTAACGCCTCTAGTCTGTACATTAATAGAATCATAGAATATTAGAGTTGGAAGGGACCTCAGGAGGTCATCTAGTCCAACCCCCTGCTCAAAGCAGGACTAACCTCAGCTATATCATCCCAACCAGGGCTTTGTCAAGCCTCAGCTTAAAAACCTCTAAAGATGGAGATTCCACCACCTCTCTAGGTAACCCATTCCAGTGCTTCACCACCCTCCTAGTGGAAAAACGTTTTCCTAATGTCCAACCTAGATCTCCCGCCCTGCAACTTGAGACCGTTGCTCCTTGTTCTTAATCAAGTAACTTTTTTTTAAATGGGACTGCCACCTGCACAGCCATGAATGGCTCTCCTCTCTGCAGTCTGAGAATCAAAGGCATGAAAAGGGCATCTGACATGTAGGTGGACGTAGAATTTCAGGCCAGATCATCTAGTCTGATCTCCTGTATCACAGGCCACTAAACACCACTCAGCCCAACAGTCAGAATTAGACCAAAACACTCCAGCTCTCAGAAGACTCAACTATTGGGTGGATTAGAAGGGACCGATATTCTCCCAGGCCTGGAGGGGTTCCTGCTGTAGGGAGCAGAAGTACATGGAGGAAGAAATGTGTGGCACCTCACCTTAGTGCTGTCTGTGCAACGCCTGTTTGAGTGTGGCTGTGATATCTTTCATGAGCACTAAATCCATACACGCTCAGTTCAAAAATGGAAAGAATCCAGAGATGGGTGACTTCGCTGCCATGTGATGAACTGTCAAATGATAACTTTTGCTGGAACAACAGAACCAAAGGCTGATTCATTGAGGGCTCTGACTGTGAATAGTGTGCTCTCTCAGGTCCCTGCTCTTGGTAGCTGGCTATTAAAAGGCTGTATGACTTTTGATTTGAAACTTATTCTCAAGGCAGTGTCAGTAGGCTTGTGCCATACCCTCCACAGCTGAATGGATGAACTTTATTTTGATTTGTTACAGCAAACAGCTTTTTGCAGAAGTACAGTGTGGGTCTCCGAAGAGCAGATACAGAACTTGGCCGTTCACTGCAGCCAGGGTGAGTCCAGCTCAGAATCCGCAAGCAGCGAGGAGGTAAGCAAGAGAAAAATTTGCTTTTGCCATGCAGCTTAGTCTTAGGCAAACTTCTGCCTCTGCTGCACATGCTCGGCTTCTACTGATCTGCATAGCAGTTGCGGATGCATATCTGAAGAGACCTTGACTTCATAAATTGTTCCACTGGAACAGTGAATGAGACACATGGTGATCACTTTAGGGTTGAAAACAGCCCTTCAGCACACTGCCAACAAAGAACAAAAACTGCCTCTCCAGACAGGGTTTGGAACCTGGCTGTTTTGTCTAATGCATCACCCCAGATCATCTGGGATGTTTGATCTTCCCTGATGGATGCCATAGGAGAACTTGAGTTGTGGAGTTTGACACTAATTCTACATGGTCCTGCATAGTATTTATATGGATGAACCTAGAGATGCAGGTAGTAAGTATTATCTTATAATTATCTTATAGTAAGGAACAAATACAAATTATTCCTCTACACCTCTGTTTTGGTAATCAAGTCATCACTAGTTGAAGTATGTAATGTTTTAACTAAAGCACTTTCTCTCTACTGCAAACTATTCCACATACTTCTGTTTTTGATCTGCCTCCCTCGAGTCCTAGACCTGAGCAACAGTTGATCAAAATAACTGAACTCCACCTAGCTGTTTCAAAACCATGCAAATGTGCACATTTTGCAAGATTTTGATGCAAAACCAAAACTTTACCAAAAACTCTCCCACTACTGGACAAACATGACCAGTTTTTTTAACCTTTCCTCAAAGGTAGGGTTGGAAGGATTAGATTTTTGTTTAGTAAATGTCAATTTCACTTGTTGCACAGAAATCAGCAAAAAATATTTCCATCAATAATAAAAATTTACAGATAGGCAAAACAAGAAAAATGCTGCTTGAGAACTTATTAGCATTTAAGGATATTTACTTTGTATATTTGGACATGTAAAGTTGGCAATTTGTGTTTTAAGGATTATAAAGCTTTAACTTTTTATATCTGTCTCCTGTCATTAAACTGGTATTGTCTGACACTCCCTCCCCGGTCCCATAATTTCCTGCAACTGTGAAAATTTAAATAGATAAAAATAGAAAAAAGGCTTTAAAATAAACATTGAGATTATCCATAGCTTTAAAATGATAAAAACACCAACAACAAAAAACTGCCAACCTGATTAATGGATTAGGTTTTCCTAACCTCTTAACGCTTTTGTTGCTTTTCTCTGGACTCTCTCCACATCTTTTCTAAGTTGTGGTGCCCAAAACTGGAAACAGCACTCCAACTGAGGCCTCACCAGTACCAAATGGATCAGGACAATTACCTCCTGTGTCTTACAGCACTCCTGTTAATACAACCCTTTTCTGGTGACTGCATCGTATTGACTTATATTCAATTTGTGACCCACTATAACTCCCAGATCATTGTCAGCAGTACTACCACCTGACCAGTTATTCCCTGTTCTGTTGTTGTACGTTGATTTTTTTTTCTTCCCAAATGTAGTACTGTGCACTTGTCGTTATTGAATTTCATCCTTTGGTTTCAGATCAATTCTCCAATTTGTCTTGGTCGTTTTGAATTCTAATCCTGTCCTCCAAAGTCCTCACAACCCCTCCCAGCTTGGTGTCATCCACAAATTTTATAAAATAGTCTCCACTCCATTATCTTAGTCATTAACAAAAATAATGAACAGTACTAGACCCAGAACAGACCTCTGCGAGACTCCACTAGATACATCCTCCCACTTTGACAGTGAACTGTTGATAACTATTCTTTGAATACATTTCTTCAACCAGTCCTGCCACACACTTTACAATAATTTCGTCTAGGCCACACTATCCTAGCTGGTTTATAAGAATGTTATGTGGGACTTAGTCAAAAGCCTTATTAAAATCAAGATACATAATGTCTACTGCTTCCTTGCCATCCACTAGCCCAATAATCCTGTCAAAGGAAATTAGGTTGGTTTGGCATAACTTGTTCCTGACAAATTCTGGCTGGCTATTACTTATTGCTCTATCGTCCTCTAGATGCTTACAAATTGATTGTTAAATTAATATTTGTTCCAGTAACCTTCCACGTATTGATGTTAGGCTGATTGGATCATCTTTGTTCCCCTTTTTTAAAGATCAGTACTATGTTTGCTCTTCCACAGTTCTCTGGGACTTCACAAAGATAATCGTTAATGGTTCCGATTGCATCAGCTATTTCCTTAAGTATCTTACTGTGGATTTTGTCAGGCCCTGCTGACTTGAAAACATGGAACTTACCTGAATATTCTTTAATCGTTTCTTTCCCTATTCTGGCTTGTGTTCCTTCCATTTTGTTCATATTAATTGTTAAGAATCTGGTCCCAATTAACCCTTTTAGTGAAGACTGAAGCAAAACAGGCATTAAACTTCTCAGGCTTCTTGATGTCGTCCGTTAGCAGCTCTCCTTGCCTGCTAAGTAGCAGACCTACCTTCTCCTTTGTGTTTCTCTTGCTCCTAATGTATTTATAGAACCTCTGCTTAGGACTGGTTTACACGAGGAAATTAGTTTGATATAAGTATTTTTCTCAGGGACATGAAAAATCCACACCCCTGAGCAATGTGGTTAAACCAACCTAACCCCTTAGTGTAGACAGCGCTAAGTTGATGGGAGAATTGTGTACTGTGCTGCTGCAGTGTTTCAGGTGTCTTTAGCCTTTATTGTGTTTTGTGTCTCTTGCTGGCTTTAATTCATTCAGCATCTTGCTAAATGCTATAGCCGAATGAATAACTTGTAGCAAATAAGAATCAAATGCCCTCGTCTTTGTTGGATTTGTCATACTAGCTTGTGACTTTCTTGTGTCCAGTCCTTATTCCAAACTGTTCAGAGAATACATTCTAGGAATTTGTGACTTGCAGCACAGAAGCATTGCATTTTGAGCGTTTAAAACTCAAAATATGTGGGTAAACTTTGTGCATCGATTCTGTTCCCTGCTTAAGCAGGAAATGCAGTTGCTACAGTATTTATGGAAAATAAATGCCAAAGGGAAGTGATCCTAGAAAAAAAGGAAATAGGTTTCTTTCTGCAAAAGTTTGAGGTGGGTGCCCTGCAAATCTGCCTCTGGAAGTTATGGTTTAGATCAGGAGTTCCCAGCCTGGAATGCTGTGAATAGATGTTGGGGATGGGGCGAAAGGGCACATCCACCGTATCATTCCTGGTGGGATCCTGGCCGTGTGGGAGAAAATACTAGCTTAGATGAACAAGGGTGAGGAAGTCTTGCCATGGATTGACGGAAGGGACAGCCCTGGTGCCCGTGAAGTCAGTCAGAGCAACAGAGCACTCCTCTCTGTGGCAAGGCGAGAGGGGAGACTTACTGCTTGCTTTCGGGTGCAGTTGTCTGGAAGTGTTGCACAGCACCAGAGGAGCTGGCCTGCTGGAACAGAGAACTGCTGTGGCAGTATGTTTGTTACCATTCGTCTTCCAAGAAAATTCCCATTGACTTCAGCTGGGACAAGATCAGGCTCATGGCTGTGTGATACTACTGGCAGGCAAGGAGAAACCGACTTTGGCACCAATGGTTAAAGCTTCTAGAAAACTCCAAGGGCTCCAAGCCAGGGCCCTTAATCTCAGTGGTTTCAGAGGCTCTACTTAAGAACACAGTACCTTTGAAAAGCTTTTCTTGGTTTGGATGGGAACTCTGTTTCCAGGGTCCCATTTTAAAGGCCATTTTCCTGCCTGCCAGCCAGCTCTAGCCAGCTGGTTTCTTCTTAGACTGGTGGTCCCCTTTTCAGTACTTCTTTCCTTAGGCTGTTTTGGGGATGTTCTTCCCAATCGGTTCACTTTAAAGGGGATAAAATCATTGCAAATCCAAAAGGCTGCCTTTGACTGCTGCTTACTCTGACAGCTCTGTATATATGCCTTTTAAAGGTGTCTTTATTTTTAGATGATGATCATGGGAGTGATGGCCCCAGATAGAAGGGTTAACAGTCGCAGTGAAGGTAAGGAATCTCTTGGGTGACAGACTCTTCATCACTCAAGGGTTTGATGCTTATTGTTAGCAGCCTAACACAGACAAGATTTCTCTTACACCCTTAACTACCATATAACTACCTGAACCTAAGGGTAGGTGCTCTGAATTCAATCCAAATGGATATCCTCTTGGGGCAGAGGGGCTGGGGTGAATGCTCTGATTGGAACAGGGGTAGAAAAACCCTGACTTACTGATCCGAGGTGGGGGCGAGACTGTGAAGCATCATTTGAGGGAGTAGCCAATGTAGGATAACAGCGGTGTAACCAGGCAAAGGAGCAGACTATCCCTGGCAGACTATTGACAGAGATGGGAGGGCATGCAATTCTAAGAGTGCAGCAGTCTGCAGTCTCAGGCTCTGGTGAAGCTTGCATTCTCTGTGCCCAGCAGCACAATCTCTTTCCAAGCTTCCCATGGGCAGGTGATTGATTTTTTTTTTTTTTTTTTGGTTCAGTGGCTGGCCTGGAAAAGAAATGCTTACTTTGAAACTGAAACTGATTATTTTTTCAAGGTTTTCTAAACAAAAAACCAAAACACACACATACATAAAAAATCCCTGCAAACTTCCTTCAGGTCAAATTCACAGTGTTTCATGTTGATTCAACTTGACAGTTCTGGAACAGAATGTCCATTTAACATTGCCAAAATTTGTTTTGGGCCAAATTTGAGCTGAATTCACTAATAGCTTTAATGCCTCAAAAAAAAAAAAAAAACCAAAAAAAAAACAACCCATTTTTTGTGTGTGGGGCGAATTTACTATTTGCTCAAAACACTTTACTCCTGCTAGGGCAATGTTTAATAGCATGAGATATAGATCTCTCCATATGAGGTGGGATGAAAAAGACTGGCACTGTACATCGTAGAAGAGATGACTAAGGGGAGATATGGTAGAGGTCTATAAAATCAAGAATGGTGAGAGAAAAAAGTAAATGAGGAAGTGTTATTTACCCCGTCACATAACACAAGAACTAGGGGGTCACCCAAGGAAATTAATGGGCATCAAGTTTAAAACAAAAGCAAGTACTTCTTCACACAACACAGTCAACCTGTGGAGGCCAAAAGTGTAACTGGGTTCAAAAAACAATTATCTCAGTTCATAGAGGATTGATCTATCAGTGGCTATTAGCCCAGATGATCAGGGTTGCAACCCCATGCTCCAGGTGTCCCTAATCCTCAGACTGCCAGAAACTGGGACTGGATGACAGAGGATCAATCACTCAATAATTGCCCTGTTCTGTTCATTCCCTCTGAAGCACCTGGCACTGGGCACTGTGACAGACAGGATACTGGGCTGGAGGGACCATTGATCTGGCCTAGTCTAGCCCACAGTGCTATCCTGTGGCTCTTCCTGCCAATGCTATGCTAGGACTAGTGCAGCAGGCAATCACCACCTCAGCAACAGTGACTGGACACACGCTGCCTCTGGAGGCAGAACCCATAGGTGCATTGGAGCAACATCTCCACCTTGCAAGAGAGTGAAACACGTGCTCCTCAGCTCTGCTCTTTACCCATGAGCATTGTCAAAGAGCACATCCCTGCTGCCCCGCCGGGAGCATCACTGACACCCTTCCCTTGTGCTCAGAATTCAAGGAGTGAATATAGCTGGCCCTTGCAGAGAGGTGTTTAGCAGTGCGCTAGGAAAGAACTCCGTACCTCCTCCCCCACCCTTCATAGCCACCCAAGTGTGCACAGAGCAGCTATTGTTGCATAAGGGCTAGGGTGTGACAGCACAGACCTCCATTTTTAGGAAGACGGGGCTAGACTGTAGAAGGCAGATTAGAGAGGCTTTTGTTGTGGTCTTCTGTATTCAGGGAGGAGTTGTGCTGTATAAGGGGCCAGATTCCAGCTTCACATTGAAATAATTGTTAAATAAGTATGTCCGCGAAGTCAGTCCTTTAGAAGAGTGTTTTGTAGAGGGCTGAAATTCTTGCTCAGAACACAGCCCTGTCTATGAGCCAGCCATGTCCCAGATTTCCTTGTTGGTGACCTTTGAGGTGGTAACAGTGTGTTCCTAAGCTCCCTCAAAGTTTGAATCCCTCCTCCTCAGCTGGGGACTGATTCTCTTTTTAGAACCTTAATTTTAAACGGAAATACAGTGACACTTCAGAAATTCCTAGGCATGATGAAGGGATTCCAGCTAATCATGGCTACGTTCAGAACACATCTAACCCAGCATATGCTGATGGCTCATTTTGGTGAACATCATGACTTTCCCATAAAGGACACTTTGACTTTTTCTGCTTTACCTCATTCATTATTTACCTCCAGTCTGTATATCATCGCCTTGTCAGAAATCAGCAGGTGCTTTTTTAACATGGGGTTGGACCCTGACTGCCCTAACCTAACCTAATCAGATTTTTTGGGAGATGTCCCACCCAAACCGTATGTTAGAATGCTGAATGAACATGAAGCTGAAAACATGCAGAGGCCCACCAACATTTCATGTTTTCTTCCAAAAGCTGTATTTGCTCCTGAGGCCTTCTCTGCAGGGAGAAGACGCAACGGGTATAAAGCTCAGCCCAGATCCAGGAAGTTCAACTCCTACGCGTTTGAATAACCCCAGTTGGGTAAGTACACCTGCTTGAATGTGCCTTCTATCCAGGAATGTCGTGGGACAGGCAATTAGGAGGGTGATTGCTCAGAATAAATGGCCTTCTGGGAATACAGAATAAACTGTGATTTGGCTACTAGTATACTGGGAAGCCAGCCTGTCCTGGGAATTTAGGGTACATCTACACAGCATGCAGCAGCCTGCCGCAACGAGTCTGAGTATGGGTCTACAGACACTAAAAATAGCTTTGTAGAGGTTTCGGTTCAAGCTCTGAAGCCCACTCTAGGGTCTGAACGTCTGCCTGAGCCTGGACATCTGCAGATATTTTTAGCACTACAGTGCAAGCCTGAATCTGTAGACCCAGGCTCCGAGATGTGCTTGCCACTTGTTGTACAGACTTCACTGGTGGGAATGTCAATGAGACAAATCAGAATGGAAACAGCCCTATCACATTGTTACTTCAGTAAAAAGAACTGCTTGCAGTTCTACAGTGCAAAGGCCAAATTAAGGGAATGCTGTCATGTGATATGCTGTCTGGTCCAGTGTGGAGATGAACTAATAACTAATGAATGCTAAACTGACGTTGCTAAGCAACGAAACCGTATGAAAAGATGGAAAAAAGGGTATGCATTTTGAGTTGGGAGTCATAGGTGCCTTGGCTTTGGAAGTGGTCCCTCCAGAACAGGGCTGACATATGAGAACTTTCCCACTTTACCTGTGCTATGACTATAGAAGGGACGTTCGACTAGAGCTGTGTGAATAACTGATTCTTTTTGTTTGGTTTCCTGGCAGTTCTGAAAAACCCAAGTTTGCACTGGGTTGAACAACCAGTTTATACACCTCTGATTATTTTTTTTTGTTTGTTTCGACCAAAGCAAATCACTGAAATTGATACACATCTGCAAAATATTTGTCACCCATGATCTGGATTTTTTTTTCTGCAAAATTTCTGGACGAAAGATTGCACCCAACTCTACTTCTAAGTGCAGGGCTCGCAGCTTTCACAGGCTGTCAAATATGCTAGCATGAATGTTCCTATGATCAAAGTGATCAACAATGTTAGTGGGCTAAAATGAACTCTAGTGTTGACAGGACTGCACTCTTACATCTCTACCACTTTTCTCTACCTGTATTCGTGGATGCAGGGAAAATTTCTGTAAGGAATCAAGTACATTGTAAAGGGTCTGTGCTCTCCCCCTTGCTGCTCTGGGCTTCTTCCCCCCAAACCACACGGTGCTCTTTATTTACAGGATTTTCTTCCCACCACTAACTATTTACAGGTGCAGTCTCAGGCCAGGGGCCACACAGTCTCAGCCACCAATCAGGGCAGCTCACCCCCACCTGAAGTTTCTCCCTTTTAGGCTGACCCCTTGCCCTTTCTGGCTACTGCTCCTCCCTCCAGTGAGCCTCTGGTCAGCTCAGCTCCCTGAGTGCCTTCCTGCCGGCCTTTATAGGGACTGTCTAAGGAGCCTTCCAGCTGCCCCTGGTTAGCCCAGTCCCAGCAGGCTCACTCAGCTGGCTCCATTCTCCCTTTAATTAGGGCTCCATTGGCAGGGGCCTGGCTTGGCCCTCAGTCTCTGCCAGCCCCCTGTCACACACATCATGTGTAGTTAGCCCACTGCACTCAGTGGGAATGTTTCACTTGATTTTGGGCTCTAGAGCATGCCCTTGTGTGAGACACACGGATGAGGGCACAATCTTGAAGTGTTACAACTCTCTCGGTGAGTCCCGCTGCGTAGCTATATTTGATTCAAACAGGCGCACAGGAATAACTTGGCAGGCGTTCAGACCATTCCAGGAATAATGGCTGATGCAAGTCTTAATCTAGAGCTGCAGGAGGTGAGGGGGAGTAGGATGGTCTAATGGCTAGAGCACTGGAAAGGGAGCTCTGTTCCCAGGTCCATCAGTGACCTGCTTTGTGACCTTAGGCACATCCACTTCCCCTGTGTCTGTCCTGTCTGTTTAGAGTCCATAGAGACTGCTCCAGAGACCTTAAATAGTGCCTAGCACAATGGAGCCTCAAGGCCCTACTGTCGTACAAACCACTACCTCTGCATTCTGGTATTGAAGAGAACAAAGAAGCAATGTAACTGCAGCAGCTGTTCATTACACCTCTGCCTGCAGTCTGGAGGCAAGGGTAACCGTATTCCGAATCCAATTAATGCAAATAATAACGAAGGCACAAGCAATTCATTGGCTTCAGCAAGTCTTGCATTGCACAAACTGCCTTTGTAACCTACTTCTGAGAGCGTGCACAGGAGTAGTTCTAATTGCTGCTGCTATTTCACCCACCGTATCGTGCGACAGAGAAGTTAATGTAAAGGAAAGTGACTTTAAATGAGACAAATGTGCAGGCCATGGAAATAGCTGTTTAGCATTTTAAACACTTTCAAAAGCTGCTGAGCAAAAGGCAAGATATTCTTTAAGCAGAAGAATCTTTCTTCATGATTAGAGATGGCCTATGTGCAATTTCTATTAACCATGTAGCCACAGCACAATTGACATCCTTGCTGATAGTCTGGGCAGAAAGAGCTAAGGCACACCCTACCCTAAGGAGACTGAACTAATTTCTCCAGTTTGGAAAAATGATGGTTTTAGGCAAGGATTAATATTAGTGAGTCACTGACCAGCCCCATACAGCTGTTGGATCCTAAGCAGATTCTTGTTGAAATTGCACATTTTTCTTCCATCACATACTTTTTCTTTCAAAGGAGGTCAACATTAAAAAGAGGGAACCTAGTACTCTGAGAACAGGGCTTGTTTTATTTGATCGTGGTATTTAAAAAATAATGCTCTCCCTAAGTCTATCCTATTTTATGCTAGTCACAAGTCATGACAAGCTGATGCACCATTTTAATGAGTGTTTTTCCTTTCTACATAATCTTTGACCATTCTAATTTCTTCAGACTTCCATAATCACGCTGCAGCATCATTCTAGCATGCAATCTGTTTTCTTTTTGCTGGCTTTTCTCCCATTACTAGGTTCATGATAACAAAACTGAAGCTAAATCAAGAGTAACTGAAAGGGTGGGGTTTTTTACCTTAATGTTCTAAAACAAAGATTAAAAAAAGATCCAAGTGGCTGTGGCTGGATTGATGGGCCAAATTCATGTCAATGAGCTCAGTGTAGCAGGTCCAAGGATAAATTTAACTTGTTCATCTATAGACCTGTGGCAGGAGAAGAGGGGGTTAACTTTATAATTTCTATTTTAAAATTTCTTTTGCTCAGATCTTGCATGAGAAATACTGGGTCTTCTCTAGTAAGATGACCTCAGAAGGGTCAAGAGACTGTAAGAAGCACGGTTGAGAGGGGGCTGGTCTGTCAGACTCCCTAAAAATCTGTGTGCATATTTAATCTCTCTTAACCAGCTTCATATCAAAATTGGGAGGGAGCTGAGGGATTCTCTGAATGAATAAACATCCCTTCTCCTTTAAACTAAAGAGTACATGAGGTCCCAAACCAATGCTTTAGTCTTCCAAGAAGTTATCCAGGTAAAACAGTAATAATATCCAATATTTATCTTCCCTAAGGTATAAAGTGTACATACCGCCCCCCCCCGCCCCCCCCCCCCAAAAAAAAACCAACCAACCACACCTAAAAACAAAAAAAACCCAAATAAGCAGGAAAACATCCTTTTAAAGGAAAATAAAGCAAATGAAGAGGAACATATGGCTCTTAAAATCTTACGTAGTTTTTCTTAGGATAAGCTGAAAAAGGTAAGCTCCCAATGACAAATATGGGATAGAGACTCCACAGCTGAGGTCTAGACTTTGGATGTGCCAAAGGTCAGAGGTGTGTGGATCTGGAGTTTTAGAAGGAGATCATCAAAGCCCCAAAGGGCTGTGGTGTGTCTACTTCCCTTTTGTGCCTCTAGAAATCTTTTTTTGGGAGTCTGCTGTAAAATCTGCAGTTGGGTTTGTTGTCTGAACTTCACTCATGTCCAGAGTTGGGTGTGTTTACTTGAAGCTTAAGTATTTGGTAGATGGTTCCAAGCCAAAAGTAGATTTTTGCAATATCTGTTGAAAGCTCAAAAGTCTTCAGTAAAATGTCACAAACTGCTCCGGTTTTAGGTGCATGGTCTCCAGAATTACTGCAAATTATTGGTTGCTGTTTGCCAGAGTCCCAGCAGATTGTATATGAAGGATCTGCATCAGTATCTACTGATCCCCGTTAGTAACTAGGCTTGATCACAGGTCTGTCCAGGCTTATTTGAATCTTTTCTGCTATTCTTTTCTTTCCCCAATTTGGTGAGATTTAAAAAATGTACATGCAAGATGGTAAAATAAGCCTTCCCCTATTCTAGAATGCCAGCAGAAAGCACGTCACAATGAGCAAGCGTTAGTAAACAATGGCAAATAATGAATTCATGGATCTGAAAGCAAAGGTGCATCTATCATGTGAAATCTACTAAAGGCTTTTTTTAAAGGTCCAGCTCCTGGAATCATATGATTGCATGGAGATCTACTTTCATTTTTTATAAGTTGCTATCTGTCACTGTTGCAAAGAAGTGTAAATTTGACTTGAGTGCACCCTAGATGCTCAGAACCCAGAATGTATCTTTAAAGGTCTCCTGATTTTTTCTTAAGCTAATCATGATTGTTTATGGGTCTGACGGATGAGTTTTGAATGTTTAGGGTTAGCAGTACTGCTTTGTTTGGGGGACACAAACAAAGCAACAAGCTCCTGATTCTACTTTAAGTATACTTCTAGGTCATCGCTGTTACTAATTTGTTTTCTCAGTCTCAATCAGACCAGGGAAGAGTCTCCTAAAAGCCAATCAGATCCAATGTAAGGTAACAAGGTTTTTGAAATATAGTCAAGACCAGATCTTCAGCTGGTATAAATCGCCATTGACTGCAATGGAGCTGTGCCGACCTACACAAGCTGGGTATCTAGCTCACGTTATAGTAGACTCAGAATACTAGAGATTGAAGTGGAATCAAGCAGAATGGAGAAGAGAATGACAGCATGGAACAGTGGGGTTTTCCTGCTAATGTAATAGCTGCCCTAGCTAACCTTGGACCTATTCTTATGTGTTTACCTAAGACGCATTCTGGACCAAAAATGCAGAGAGGATCTGAGATATGTCCCTGTCCTTCTGTACAATGGATAATCCCAATGCAGGAGGTGTCATTTTTCTGGGGTCCGGGAGGAAAAGACGTTATCCCTGGCATACTCATTAGGAGACCACCTTTTTTAGGCACTGTGTTGCATTCTCCATAATTAAGTGCATAGCCCTGAGTTATCACTCACTTCCCCCCCTGCTCCTCATCTTCCGCAGGAGGTTTATCGCTGTTCTGTGGAAGGAAGCTTAACATCCGTCTGGGAGAAAGGAAGAAATCCCTTCAAGCTGGGAGCTGCTGCATAATTGATGTGCTCTGACTGAGTGTTCATTCTGGGACAGACACAGAGCCAGGGCCCCATTTATTTCACCATTATGTAACTTGGGTGAGATGACAGGCAGTGGTGGCCATCGTATTTCCCTGCAGCTGTTGTGCTTTCCTCCTCAGAATCTGCTCTTGTTACCTCTGTGTGCCGGATCTGATACCCGTGGTGTGCTATGGAAACAAAAAGTGCACGTGACTTATGCCACATCTGTTCAAAGATTGGGTGGGATGGCAGCTTATAAACCAGAATGCCTCAGGCTGCTTTCTGCAGTAGAACATAGACCAGGTGTTCTGACAAATAAAGTGGCTACACTAGTGCACTCTGGCTATTCTGAAGACTTGTCACCTTCTCTGCCATTCAGTAGTGGAGAAACTATCTACTCTGACTTCCCGGAATGTGCCTTTCCCTTTTGGACCCGGTGTCTATTAGTATTTGCTCTTGGTGCTTGTCCATGAATTGCTGCTCCTCCCTGGAGACTCAGAGCTTGGTTCAAAACATGTGGAAGCCAAAGGCAAGAATCCTTTTGCCTGTGCATTTAAGGCCTGATCCAAAATCCATTGATTTACTTCTAGGCAAAGGCAGAATGATGTAGGCCCTATAGCTTTCTCCTGCACTGTCGAGCTGACATCTTTCACAAGCACCGAAGGCCAAATTCCTTTGTTTACCCCCAGAACTGATACATAGCCCAGGGAGTGGTGGTATCTTCTTCATTGCATAGGTGGGGAGACACACCGGGAGGGCCATGCCTAGCACAGAGAACAGCTCCTTTCTCTCATTCTGCTGGCTTTAAGGTGTCTGCTGAGACTGAGTGAGTGCTGCTTATAATGCTTGTTCTCTGACCTGGACACCTGTTGGTGAGAAACTGAGTTGAGACCACAAACCTGTTCACACAAGTTGGTCACTTGCTGCTAGCCAGTAGCTTCCGGTTACTACAGCTCAATATGGGCTTTCCTTCCTGACAGAAGTCTATGCCTCAATTGTTTTTACTGACTGATAACTCTGTCGTGTACAGGGAAATGCTTAGAATTGAGATTTCTGGCTATAATTAGACCATGAAAATGTAGTGTAAGCTTACGGAGCATGCTGGAGATCTGGTGATGTGTTCTTTCAGAACCTTTGATTTAGCCTTTGATTTTAACTGCCTTTCCCATAAAGTCTGACACCATGTTATAACTAGAAATGGCGCTTTTTTTTAGTCTTCCACTGAACTACTAATTTTCATTCTCTAAAGCTATTTTAGCTCACTTTCTATGGTTTTGTGTTCTCTTTGGTTTTGCCTTGCTTAACCAACATGGTCTTGAGTGATTACTTTGTAGGCATATTAGAAAGACAAGGTGGGTGAAACAATATCTTCTATTGGACCATCTTCTGTCAGTGAGAGAGACTGTGTAGGCATGGCATTTTAGCATACCTTTCTGAGCAACTGCCATGGAATGTTATCAATTCTGTTTACTGAAAATCAGAACAGCAGAAATGTGAGATGGCAATGCAGGTTGTGAACTGATGCTGATGCTAAAGGAAATAATTAGTAGTTGGTATGAATACAAGTTTATACACTGACTCCTTCCTTAAGCTATCTGTGTCCGGTTGTTTTGCTAAGGGTTGAGACACATACTTCAACTATAATTTTTTTCTTTTTCCTAAAGAAAATTGAAGTTCCAACAGGACCAGAAGCCAAAGGACCAGCACATGAAGGAGGAATTTGAAAGCAATTATCCTTGCTTCCTCAGCAAAAGCCATTCTGTAACACATCGACTCCTTCCCACCCCCACTGTCCATTTAATGGCAAATGTTCATTGGAGTGTGCACACAAGATGCTAAATGTGTAGAAATGGGCATTCAATCGCATTGCAGTATATTACAGCTTATCTGGAGAGCTGTGTCATGCACCAAGCATAACTGTCTCCGATATGTGTAGTGTATCTTCTCGTAAAAGTGCTATTAAAGGATCGTTATATCGTCTACAGGTGCTGGGTGGCTCATTGGTGCTCATCGCTTTCTGTTGTGCTTGTTACTAACTGTTTTTTTTTTTTTTTTAAACAAAACAAACAATGTCTGCCTTCTACTCCATTCTTTCCACACCAAAAATAGGAAGAGGTCAAGTGTCTCTAGAAAAATGCATGCAAAGGGGGCAAAGGCTGTGTGGATTTATTTAGTCACCTTGGTGCAAAAGTGCAGGTATTCAGATAGAAGGTACATGCTGCCTCTCAAACATCAGGGTACAATTTACTGACATGTCTTGCTTTCTAAATTTACACAAGGAGACAGTAAATCAGAGTAATTGTACCAGCTTCCTCTTGCTTTATCGTGATCTCCCATCATAATTATTTTAATTAATCCATGCAATTCTTTGGCTACTCAAATAACTCTGTGTGATGGGTGGTGGAATGGGGGAGAAGGAAGTGCATATTGGAGAAGGGGAAGAGAAAACTGTGCGTCTGGCTGCTTGCTAGCAGCCAGGGCCCTTCCCTTGGAGCTCTGCTTCATTAGGGATAATGCTAGTCTCTGTAGTCTTCCACAAAGCAGCAGTGGCATTGGCTGTTAGTAGCTCCTAAGAGCTGGAGTAAGCACTACAGTCCTTCTAGCCTTTATCCATAGCAGGTGTCAGAGAAGAGAAGGACCAGAAGCTCCATGGTAGTGGCAGATCCAGGCCCTTGCCCGGGAAATGATGCTGGGCTTGTCTGCAAACGATGCCTGAAGAGAGCTGGGTTGAGTGGCACAGAAAATCTCCTGCCTGGCTCCTAGTGTCCTGGTCTCTCCATTTGCGGTGTGACAGTGAGGATCAAGGGAAAAAGTATTTAGAAATACCAAAAAAAACAAACAAACCAAAAAACAAAAAAAACTGAGTCCTACATTGTGTTTAGAGCTGGTTGGAAAATTTCTGACAAGAGTTTCCTCAGAAAATGCTGATCTCTGAACCCAAATGGTTTCTCAAAACCAGTCCAGGTTTGAAGTTTTGTTAAATGGCAGATAGGGTCTCCAGCATCCCTCTCCCTTCCAGGAAAGATGCTTGACTCCCTGCAAGCTACGCTGGGCTTCCAGCTGCTCTACTCCACCTGCCCTGGCACTGGGACCCTGAAAGCCCTGGTCCCGTCTAGGTGCCAGGAGCCTAGAACCTATGAGCCCAAGCTTAACCTTAAGGTTGCAGGGCTTCCAGCCTCCTTGTTGCAGCGCTGGGACTCTGGAAGCCTCCTCTGTTATATATTCCTTGTTCTAAGGACAGCTGGGAGTTTGACAGCTCTGGGCTCATCTGTGAAGTTCATGGGATCAGTTCAGACCATGGGCTCCTCTGCAGCTGCTGAGTGCAATGGACATGATCTTGTCAGTTTCACAGAGCCCGCCACTGACTAGCAGCTCTGAAGCTGAGCAGAATGATTAGTTCTATGCCTGACTCTGCCACGGAGCTGCTCTGTGCCTTCGTGCAAGTCGTTTCACCTCTTGTCATCCCACCCTTCTTTGGTGCTTTTAGATGCTAAGCTCCTGACTGCAGGGACTGTCTTGCTCTACATCTGTACAGGGCCTAGTGGGGGTCTGTATTCTACCTGATGCCTCTATGCACTGCTGTAATAGAAACATCTGTACAGTAATGGAAAGTCTGAGATCAGTAATAACATGAGGCAGTGTGCACAAGTAAGAGAAGAAGAAGAAAGATGAGGCTTTTACAATGGGGTCCCTTCCATTGACAGAAATGTTGAAACAGTCATTGTCAACTCCATAGCTGTAATTAATCATGGAGACGGGTAGTTTAGCTACCTCATCAAATGGCTCATTCAATCCTGCCCATTTAATAAATTTCAATTGAAAGTGACAGGCCATTCCCGTGTTGTCTTATTTCATTGAAGATGATCCAAATGAGGAATGGACTGGATCAAGATGAAGGGGTCTTGTTCTCCATCTGAACAGCACAATGCAGTTCACAGCTGGCAAAGCACCGGGTGAGGGTTATCATTTCAATAACAGAATCTGAATAAGGATACCTCTTGTATTGGTACGAGTCTTCCCTGTGAATGTCTGTCTCTCTCTCTCACATTCACACACACACGGATTCTTTATTAATCAAGTGTGGAACTCTCCCCTTTGCTAAGGCCACTTTGCGCCATCATAGCTGATCCAAAGGGACATCAGCTCATTTCAGTAAATAGCTACAGAGCTGGCCACAGAGCCTCGTCTGCAGTATCCCTCCTGTCTTTCCACCTATGTGTCCCCGCATGGGGAGACACAGGCCATGTATTCATACGCCGTGGCCATTCTGGAGCAGGGGTATAATGTGGGCAGCCCTTAGAGCTGCTCTGACCAGCACCTAGCTCTGAATTGGTCCCTGGAAGGTCTGGGCTGAGCACTGTTATAGATACGGACTCCGCTTGAAATGGTAGCATTTGATGACTGGCTGTAAAACTCTACCTCTTCCCTAAATGCTGAGAATAAAAGGTTGGGGTTGTGTTTGTAATACACGCTTTCCATATGATCCACAGAAAATCCAGTGTGGGTAAACCAGGGCTTTTCAAATTGAGGCTTATGATGACCACCAGCTCTTTCTTTAAGAGTCCATATGAGTGTGGTCTCAGAACCTTTCTCTTTTGTAATATAGGGCATCACAGCAGAAACAAGGTTGAGACCCCCTCCCTACCCCCTACTTAAAGCCAGTGAAGTACACAGATGAGGGCATTTTACATCCGCCATTAACTGCTTGTAACTTTGGATTGATCTGGAACTGTGCAGCCGGGGTCAGTCAGCTGAGAAGGCAAGATCAAAGGCTAATTGGGTGGCTGTGGAAAGGTGTGACCTGATCACATGATAGTCTTCAGACTAGGCAAACCCACAGTACAATTTTCTCTCATGGAAGATGAAAGAAAGCATCAAGTAGAGTTTAAATCTTTCCCGCTGTCTTTGTTTATACCAAGTGTGTACAGCATCAGTTTGATCTGCAGCCAACACGTCAGAATCGTTAGCCACTTGCCCGTCTCCCTGGATTGTGTCATTGTATGGAAGATGGATCTTTGCCTTTTTATCCCATATGGGACCGCCCCGGTTTGGAAGTCAGCCGCTTTATTTTTCTGTAGGGTGACTTGCTCATGCTGTGTCCCCCTCTGCTAATTCTCCTTCCAGATTACAGCAAAATAGCCCAATTTCATATGGGTTCCTGTCTTTTTTAAATGCAACAACATGTAATCAGAGTTCTTCAAGATCACAGGGTACTAGCAGCAGGAGAAAAAATGGTGTCAGAGATGTAGAGGAGAGGGCAATCAAAGGAGCATCTGCCCTGCTAGGGGCTTGAGTTGTGCTTTGTCTGTATACATAGAACAGAAAACATCAGCCAAACCTTAATTTACAATATATGGCTTTGGGGCTGCGTCTGACTGCCAAAGACTGATGCTTCCATGGTAGGCACCTCATTTTCACTAAGCAGCACCTTCTGTATGTTAGCTGTTATCACAGAATCATTGCTTGAGCTCCAGCCTAACATGGCTGTCATCAAGTCCAGCCCCCTGTACTGAGGCAGGACCAAGTAAACCTAGACCGTCCCTGACAGATGTTTGTCCAACCTCTTCTTAAAAACCTCCAATGAAGGGGATTCCACAACCTGTCTTGGAAGCCTGTTCCAGAGCTTACCTACCTTTCAAGTTAGAAAGTTTTTCCTCATATCTAACCTAAATCTCCCTTGCTGCAGATTAAGCCCATCACTTCTTATCCTACCTTCAGTGGACACGGAGAAAACAATTGATCACTGTCCTCTTTGTAACAAACCTTAACATATTTGAAAACTGTTGTTAGGTCCCCCCTCAGGTGTCTTTTCTCAAGAATAAACATACCCTGTTTTTTCAACCTTTCCTCATAGGTCAGGTTGTCTAAACCTTTTTATCATTTTTTGTTCTTCTCTGGTCTTGCTCCAACTTGTCCATTCAGATTTGGATGCACTACTCCAGCTGAGGCCTGAGTATTGCTGAGTGCAGCGGGTCAATTGCCTCCCGTGTCTTACATACGGCAGTCCTGTTAATATTCTCCAGAACATTAGCCTTTTTTGCGACAGCATCCTATTACTGACTCTCATTCAATCTGTTATCTGCTATAACCCACAGATCCTTTTCAGCAGTGCTACTGCCTAGCCAGTTAGTCACAATTACAAAATGGGACATTTGATTTTTCCATACCAAGTGAAGTACTTTGCATTTGTCTTTATTGAATTTCATCTGATTGAATTCAGACCAACCCTCCAATTTGTTGAAGTCCTTTTGAAATTTATTTCTGGGAGCAAACAGGACTTCATTGCTTTTCTCCTCTGCTTTGAGTTTTCTCTGCCTCAGTGGAGGGTGACAGATGTTCAGCTGCTCAAAGACAGGAGTGTAGCAGTGAGTAGCAACTTGCTGAGGAATCTGAGTAATGCAGAGGGTAATGGCTGTAGCTATTGGCCAAAGTGACCAGGGATTTTTCAGGGTGCAAACTGAGGCAGCTCCAAGGGACCTGATTTTCTGAAAGAGGTGAGCACCTACCTTGGAAAATCAGGTCCTAGTAAAGTGGCAGGTTGGGCACCCAAAACAGAGTTTCTTTTGAAAATGGCTGCTATTATGATTTTCCATGCACAGCGAAGAAAACAGATACATACAGCTTAGGTGTTTTAGCTAAAGGAAGTAGATAGACCTTGAAGGAAATGAGTCTCACCCACCTTCCTTTCTGCTAATCAGGTCTCAGTCTAGTTCTGAAAAGCTCCCATGCCTTGGGTGTAAACTTGTGTTCAGTGTGATGCCCCTTGATGGGTTCTCAGCTGTGGGGATTGAACTCAGACTGTCATAACTCAAAGCATGAGCTTCCGCTTGCTAAGCTAAAGAATTCAGGTGGACTTGAGGGGCATCCTGTGAAGCCAAATATGCAAAGGGTCCGATCTTTTTCTGAGCAAGGTCAACAGCTTGTTGGTTAGATGAGACGGTACAACCCCCTTTCCCTGCTTTCTAATAGAACTTTGGATGGTTATAATGTCAGAAAAAGTAGCATAGAAATAAGATCACACCAACCACCTTCTCTCTTTGGCTAATATCCCAATGGAGATTTCTGAAGGCCTGCCACTGCATACTTAGGTTCAAAGAAATGGCACTGCCACTATTACCAACCCTACGTGTTAAAAAATAAACAATCACAAAACAGGTCCCATGAAATGACGAGACTGGCTTAAAAATCATGAGATTATTTTTTAAAAAAAAATTGCATTCAGGGTTCTTCCCTCCTTTTGTTTGAGCTTTTAGAGCATCATGCATTCAAGCTTTTCTCTACAATCTGAAGACACCGAAACTTCATTTAAAATGAAAGCTGGGATTCTCACATAGCCACGTAACTCCAGGAGTTAGGGCTTTAAGAAAAACACCAGATATTGCGGGACTTGGTAACACTGGATTGCCTTCACTCCATTTTGGGGGGAATACTGTATCATTTTTAAACATTTTTTTTTGCAGGAGGGTGAGATGAGAACACACTGCAAGCAATGAAAATACCGCCCACTGCCAGTATTTGGCATGGACCCTCCCCCCTGCCCAGCTGTATACAGATCACCTCCTCATTCAGCAATGACGTCCATTATTCCATATAAGTGCAACAGGCCAACTGCACTGTAATCCTCACCTGCTACACATACACACGTGCCGTCACACCTAGAAGCAGATGTGGTGCCTATTGTGCAAATGTTTTTCAGGGACAGAGGAGTAATCGCTTCTAGCTCTTAGACTCTGCAGGTCCACAGCTGCTGATCATTTGCCATTCCACCATAGCTATGGTAGCTGCTATATAGATTCCTGTCCAGCTTCTGCAGTTGGGTTTGAAATAAGACAGCTCTGTATTAAACTTTCCCCATAAGACAGGGGCCTGCCATTCAAAAAATCCCTTGATCTGCTAGCATCCTAAGAGGGGGTGTGCTATCTTTTCTTACGGTCTTTTCTTGTGGTCAGAATTCAACCTCCAAAATTTATCAGTGGCATAATGTACTTCACCTTCATGTACCCTCAATGTAAAATTCCTTCATCACCTAGTGATGATTCTGGTCCATTCTGTGCTTGGGAGGAAGCAGGCTGCAGATGGAAGATCTTAATATCAAATTCTATTTAAACAAAATAGTCAAAAAGTGGTTTGATGCTGAAGTCAGGGTGTTTAACTCCCTAGGGAGCAGTAGTTCCGGTAACTTCACACAGGTGATCAGCAGCACACCAAAGAACTACTGCATTTGAACTTTAGGGGCCTCTGGAAGGACCTGCCCTGTGGAAAAACATCATTCTCTGTGTAACAAGGTATGTGGGCCCTTTAGGATAGGCTTTGGGGTTCTGCCCAGATCAGAGGAATGCTAGCATTTGTAATTCCAAGGATTGATGGGAGTTGCTGGCTCGGGAGAAATGCATGCTGAGAAGGGGTCAGGCTTTATATATGCAGCTTGTTTCTTACTTCGGGGAGAAGCTATGGAGAAGCAGAAGCTTTTATTGCATGGTTTTCTGAAGAACCAGACAGCAGAAGGAACCTGGGGAGAGGAAGTGGTTCTTTGGAGGATCTTGGGAGGAAGGGAAAGCTAGAAGGAGGTGACCTCAGACAAGGAAACACAGCAGACCTCATGCTGAGACTGGGCATTTGCTTCAGGTAGAGGGGGACTGGAAGTTTCCTTTAGCTCCCCTGCATCAAGGGGTGGGAATCTGCACAGGCCTCTTCTAGAGCCTATATACCATACACTGGGTGAAGAAAGTTTGGGCTGTTGTTTGGTTGAACTACTATTCCCTGAGGAGAAGAGGGTTTTTAATCTGCCTAGAGTGCTCAGCTTCAAGCAATGACAAGTGCCATCTGGGTGAAGAGAGGGATGAGGAATGCCATCTTGGAAAAAAGGTAGGAGACTGCAGCATCCGTGAGTTGTATGCCCTGGGGGGAGCGCTGCTCTTCTGGCTCAGCTTCCTAGGACAGTGACACAATCCCTCACCAGGTGTAAACGAAACCCATTTGCCCCAGATGGACATGGGAGACAATCTCACTTAGAACACACAGAGCCTTTTGCTCTTGTAGAAGATGGAGGGGGAAGGTCCGGGTGCAATGCTGATTTCTGTCGGTGTAACATTCTGCAGTGGGTTACCCTGGAAACCACTTAGCTCCTGGGGGGGGAGGGGGGGAGGATGGCTGGGCCTCAGAGCAGTGGGCATCACCACAATCACCTAGAGAGGCAGGGAGGGCATTTCTTACTGAATATTCGAGAAGAATCCCCAAACCGGGCCAACTCCTTTTCACAGCTGATTATGAAAGTGCTGCCATGGGCCCTGATCTTCCAAGGACCTACCTGCTGGTGGATCCACATGCCCACTATTGGTGGGCTCTAGGGGGGTTCAGGGATCCATGGGCGCAGAACTCATAGAATTGGGGCTCCGGGGTTGTACAGCCCCTAGTGCAATGGGCTCCAACCTGACTGTAGTCTTTCGGTGCTCCTCTAACAGACAGTGTCAAAAATACCAGCTAGCATAACCCACACTTGTGTTTTGATGCTAGCTTCCCATGAAATGTTGACTTGCTTGATGCTAGCCATCTATGTGCACTGTGCCCTGTGCTGTATTTCTGGTAGCAGGATGGCAAGCTTATTTGCTAGATGTGATGTTAAGCACGAAAGCAACTAAGAAACTAGTTTAGAACAAACTTGATATCAATGCAGAAGGAACTTTCTCGAGTGAGTTTGCTGCACAGAGCTGAAGGCTAGTTAGAAAGGAAGCTTTTAGTCACTCTGAAGGAATACAGTGAGTTCAGAAATATCCTTTTCTGACACCAGCTTAATCTCTGGTGAGTCATGAAACAAATGCACCTCTGATGGATGGGCCTGCACTGTAAAACCTCAGTCTGATCAGCTGATCCATGTTTGACATTAGCCCTTTCTCTAGTTCAAATGTAACTTAAAGATGTGCCTATAATAGCATGTTGCAAGGCAGAATTCATCATAATTACACAGTTAATCTAAGAATGGGGCTAAACCTTTGGTGGCAATATAGGCTTAGTCAAAAACTGATACAGGGAATAATGCCATTTCTGAAAGGGCTATCTACCCAGTTTCCTTGCCCACTTCCATACTGGCTCGTGATCGAGGGACCAGTAGGTGGCAGGCTTGAATAAGTGCAAGTCTTGAGGCTATGGGCTGTGAGCAGTTTATTGCAAAACACCAGGGGAGTAAGATGAAGGTTTTTAGCCAATGACCTGTCTGGATCTCCTAGTTGTATCCTCTGAACCGTGGCAGGTCCAATGGACCCTTACTGCACTTCTGCTAAGCACCATGTTCTCCATGAGAGGAGAATCAAACCCTACCTTAAGGTCCCTGCTGCCCTCCCTACTACCTAGGCATTGAGCCTTCTTGAGGCCTGGTCTACACTACGGAGTTAGGCTGACTTCGACCTAACTCTGGAAGTGTCTACACTACAGTGGTGCTCCCGCTGATGTAAATTGCCCATGACACCAATCTAATAACTCTCCTTGCGCAAGAGGTGTAGTGCTAAGGTCAGTGTATTTGTCTGTCTGTGTTGAAGCAGTGTTGCCTGTCACCCCTGCAGTGATCAGTCTGTTAGCTGTCTGTTGATGTCATACATGACACTTTGTAGATACAGGTCATGACATGAGTGAGCTGGGGTACATTGAACTGGTAAGGCCAATTGACTCTTGTTCCCAGATACCAGTGAGCCTCTGGCCCACTTTCACTGAGATGCTGTTAGGGTCGTCGTATCCCTACTTACTTCAAACTGGACTTGCAAATTTCCCAGATCTTTTTTCCCTATTGCAAGTTCTTTTCACAGAGCAAGGCCTTGTAAGAGGGGAGAGCACATGGCCCTCCTACTTAGTGCCTTGTTCATTGGACCTGACTGAGATTTTGATGGACCTTTTCACCAATTCCAATTTTTTAAAATCTCTTATGAACACTCTTCAATTGCTTTAACTAGCTCTTTTGTTCAGTGGTGAAGGGGCTTGGATGAAGGGCTAACAAAAATACAAATGGTGTGTTTCTCTTTAAAGAGGATAAGCACACCTCTTGGCTGAGAGACTGTATGGCCTAGTGGGCAGAGTCTTGAGTGGATGATGAGAAACCTGAGTTCTGTTCCCAACCCTGCCACTGACTTCAAACAACTGACTTCCTCTCTGTTCCTGTCTCCCTTTCTCCCCCAATATCAGGCCTGCTTTGGACTGGAGGTTCTTTGGGTCAGGGATTTCCTTGCTATATGTCCATACAGCACCTGGCCCAACAAGGCCCTGATCTCAGATAGACCATGATCCAGAGCTCAAACTCTAGAGTTCCCTGTGTTTTGTCCAGCCTGATTGCCGTCTGATCGGACTGATTTTATTACCAACTTTTTATTCCATATTTGTTTGACTAGTTTTTGGACCAAATTCCAGCTTAGTCTCTGCTTGACCTGCATTCACCCCAGACATTCATCCTTGTTGTGCTTTGGTATTGTAACTGCCCCTGCTGAAGGGAGTGGCTGTGGGTCCCACAGTATAGCCCCTCTAGAGACCTGGTGGGATACCCTCTGTACCAGGCCTCTGGGAAGCTAGTGCTGAAAGTGTTACAGGCGCTACTGCTCAGAGGCCTACACGGCTGCAGGTGCTGGGTACACATGATTGCTTTACTAGGCCTGCCAGAAATGAAAAGGTACAATCTCCCCCTCCCCAGGCACAAATAAATAAGAGTACCTAGCCCAGCCCCTAGGAGCAGTCAGTACCAGGTATAAGGGTAATTACATCTTTTATGGCTCCTTTGGCCACCTGTATCTTATCTCTGCTGATAACTTCTCTGCCCGGCTCCTCGTCCTAGCTGCCCAGCCTTCCCTTTGCTCTCACCTGAACCTGGCTCCCCCCTTCTGACCCACAGGGTGTTCCTTCCTTTGTCTGCACCCTAGATATCCTGGAGTCTTGTACTGGCTGTCTGATGTGGTGTTTTCCACTGGCTAGACCCTTTCCCTCTAGCTCTGCTGTGATGAGGGGAGAGCTGCCTAGAAATGAGCCGGCAGGGTCAGCCCCATTTTCTTCCCATTTCCTGACTTAAAGGAGTGTAACTAAAGCAGGAGATGAGGGGCACAGATCACTCTCTTGTCCCAGGGAGGGAATGGGAGTCCCTTGTGGTATTAGGAAAAGAGAGGTCAGCAGGGTTAGAAGAATTTTTCAGACCTCTTACACCTCTTCCTTTCAGGTCCACTTGAATTATTGGAACAACGAGGCTCTTGTAATACTATAAACTGGTGGGAATGTTGTTTTTAAAGATAGGGATATAAAAACTGCACACAACTGGAATATATTCCTCTGCCACAGCGCCTTTGTTGTTGGACTCTGACCCTGAAGTCGGATCCACGTGTGTGTAGTTCCATTGACTAAGGATACATGTGCAGTCCTCATTGGGAAGGGTGGGTCGCTAGAACAGCCTCAGTGCCTGACTTCTGTCTGTCACTGGCTCTCGACTGTATGGATAATAGTGATTCTCCTTTAGCTTGGGTGGCAGGGGTCTGGGCTTTCAGACTAGGAGGATTTAGGTTCTATCTCTGCTACTCCTGTGGATTTCTGGATAGCAGCAGTCCACAGCAAACAAATTGTGGAGAGGGAGTCTCCACTAAAATGAAAAGCATAGACAGAAAGGCCCTAACTTTAAAAGTAAAGGAAGCAAAATCCTTGTAGGTGCTACAGATGCTACTTAAGAAATAGTAATCATCTCAGAAGATGTGTGCTGCTGAATGAAAAGGGAACTACTGAAGCATGGAGTAAACCATTTGGCAAAATAGCAGTTCATGAGGGTATTTGTGACAAATAGAAATCTTCTAGACTTGGAAATGTGGCCCAAGAGAAGCCAATACAGGAGCATAAATCACAGCTGGCAGTATGTAAGAGGGAAATTATAAGGACCAAAATGGAATTCAAAGAGCAAATAGTTAAAGGTGTAAATAAACCACTGAGATTCTGTGAAATATATGAAAAGCAGGGTGTCTGTGAAAGAACTGGTAGGTCTTCTGGATCCCCAAGATTCAAGGGAGTGTCTCATGCCATGAACGTCTTGCTAGTCCAGTCACTGTTCATTGTACTTCAGCACCAAAGTGTCCTCTTGGGCCTTTAATTCTAAAATGATGCTTGTTGCATGCTTTAACTGAAGGCACAGTCAGACTGTGAGGTCCTGACCCAGGCTTGGTGCTCTTGGGGTAGGGCTGTGAGCGCCTCCCCTGTCCCACCCTCCACTAGCACTTCCTTAGATGGAGCAGGCAAGACTTCTCACCTGTTTGGTTATAAACAGATAAGAAGATCTGATTGGCTACTGCCTCCTCCCAGCCCTTCTAGTTGCTAGGGGGATAGGGTTACCATGTGACTGGTACCTGACCTGCCTGGCCGGTTTCTTTTTTAATGGATTTGCCAGTGGCCAGAAAATTAACTTAATCTGCTGGATCTGGTTTTTTTTTTACCTGGGTCTAAAGATTTGCATTATTACCACAAAACAGCTGCCGTTAAAAGTTTATGGGTCCAGCTAAAGATGCCTCTCTGTTCCCATTTCTGCAGCTTAAGTGATAAACAGATCAAAACTTTCATAAATACAGCAGCTGTCTGCCCACCAAGACGCAAGCGCCCCGTGTGCGTGTGTGTGAGAGGGTTTGAATCATGTGAGAGGGAGGAGATGTGTGATGCTATCAATCTTATCTATATGTGTTCTCTCTCTAGATACCATAAGTGGCTGTTGAAGGAGGTGAGGGGGCTGTAGAGTTGTCTTGTGGTTGGGGTCGCAGTGGGGGGGGGGAGGGGTTTGGCTGGGGTTTTTTCCATTTCAAAGGTGGTAACCCTATGAAGGGATCAAGTCTTGTTGGTTCTGCTGGTACCAGTGTGAGTGGCCCTCTCTAGGCAGTGCTCAGAGGTCTCATCTCACTGCCCCTCTTTTCCTAGTGACACTTTTCCTTCAAGTGGATGTACCAGGGCAGATGTCTTTGTCAGGGGCCAGCGATGGCTCGGTACACCCTGTCACAGGGAGGGATTAAGGGAAACGAGGTCACTTGAGAAGCTTAATGAACTCTTTGTGTCAGGCTTCACCGCCAAGTCTGTTGGGGCTGCTTTTGTCTCATAATAAAGATGTGGTGCTATCAGAGACTGAGGTCTCAGAGATTCTGGAGCAACCTGATGATTTAAAAACCAATAAGTCACCAGACACAAATAGTCTACATCCAAGACTTTTGAAGGAACTCAAGCATGAAATATCCACTTAGGAAGGAAGAATCCCATGCACAGCTATAGACTGGGGACCGACGAACTGGGCAGCAGCTCTGCAGAAAGGGACCTGGGGGTAACGGTGGATAAAAAGCTGGATATGAGTCAGCAGTGTGCCCTGGTTGTCAAGAAGGCTAATGGCATATTGGGCTGCATTAGGAGGGGCATTGCCAGCAGGTCACGGGAAGTGATTATTCCCCTCTATTCGGCATTGGTGAGGCCGCATTTAGAATATTGTGTCCAGTTTTGGGCCCCCCACTACAAAAAGGATGTGGACAAGTTGGAGAGAGTGCAGCGGAGGGCAACCAAAATGATTAGGGGGCTGGAGCACAGGACTTATGAGGAGAGGCTGAGGGAACTGGGCTTGTTTAGTCTGCAAAAGAGAAGAATGAGGGGGATTTGATAGCGGCCTTTAACTACCTGAAAGGGGGTTCCAGGGAGGATGGGCTAGGCTGTTCTCGGTGGTGGCAGATGACAGAACAAGGAGCAACGGTCTCAAGTTGCAGGGCGGGAGGTCTAAGTTGGACATTAGGAAAAAGTTTTTTACTAGGAGGGTGGTGAAGCACTGGAATGGGTTACCTAGGGAGGTGGTGGAATCTCCATCCTTAGAGGTTTTAAGCTGAGGCTTGACAAAGCCCTGGTTGGGATGATATAGCTGAGGTTAGAGCAGGGGGTTGGACTAGATGACCTCCTGAGGTCCCTTCCAACTCTAATACTCTATGATTCTATACCATCTCACTAAAAACAGCCACTGTTCTAGTGGATTGGATTGAGGGGGTAGAAAATTTTGATCCTAGAAATTAGATCAGTTAGCCTTACATATGTACCTTGCAAATTGGTTCAAATGATGATTAAAAACAGGATAATAAAACCCACAGATGATCATGATACAGTAAGGTCTAACCAACACTGTTTCTGCAAAGGGAAATTGTCCTGTTAATGTCTTAAAATTCTTTGAAAGTGTCAATAAAGTAATGGATAAGGGAGAACTAGTCAACATAACTTAATCTCCCCAAAAGCCTTTGACAAGGTCTGGCATGAGACTACTAAAAAGCTAGTCCTGGACTGAGGCAAAATATTGTCATGGATCAAAAACTGGCTAGGACAGAGAACAAAGAGTAGGATTAAATGGTCAATTTTCATCAAGGCAAAAGACGAGGACTGAAGGCTCTGTATCAGGTCCCAGGTTTAATATTTTAATTTGCAAAATGGGGTGAGTAGTGAGGTAGCAAAATTTGCAGATGGCATAGAGTTATTTAGGTTAGTTGGGTACAGAAAGGCCTCTGAGGAACTTCGGAGACTCCTAAACATGCTAGGTAAATGGGCAGATGAAATTCGATATTATACCCATTTATAAATCAATGGTGCAGCCTCAGCTGGACTACTGTGTGCTGCGCCGGTCACACCATCTCAAACAGGATATAGAAGAGGTTCAAGACAAAGGTGCTGAGAATGATTATGGTCTGGAAAAACCTTCCCATGAACAGAGATGACAAAAATTGGGATTTCTTCACTTAGGAAGGAGACAAAGAAGAGAGGACTTGATAAAAGTCTGTAAAATAATGATTGGTATTGAGGGGACCTCCCCCGACTCATAACACAGGACAAGGTTACATTCAGTGAAATTATAAGGTGGGCTATTCAAATCTGACAAAAGTCCATCCTTTTTCCTATAATGTGTAATTAGATGGTGGAACTCATTACCATAGGAAGTCTTTTAGGCCAAGAATTTAACAGGATTCAAAAGGGACTGGGCCACTTACATAGATAGCCAGACTTGTCATGATTAATTTTGTGGAAGGGATATTAAACCTCCTGCTTCAGTGTTTGAGTCAGTCTCTAACTATTAGACACTAGGAGGAGACCTATATGGGGGGGAGAAGGGGGGGAAGAGCATTCCCACATCTTCCTCTGGGGTATCTGGTACAAGCCATAGATCACAGGACTGATCCAGCATGGCAATTCCTATGGTCTCTCTCTCTCACACACACACACACACACACACACACACACACACACACACTTACTTTGACCTCACTACTGCCACTCCTGGAAGTCCTTCCCTTATCCTCGGCTCACAGAGCATTCCACCTGCTAAGTCCCTCTGTGCCATGCTTCGATGCAGCTGGGATACTTCTTGCTGGCCTCACCTGTCGTGTGCTAGTGGTTGTGGGTAATGAAAGCATTCTGAGTATAAGGCTCACTTAGTCTGCTTGTTTGCTACTGTCTTTCCGAGTTTTAACTTGGGTGTTAATTCTTGCTCAGCAATGATTACAAGGTTTGCAGAGCAACTCCTCCTTAGTCACCATTGGCCTAGATCAACCGGCACGCTTAGCTGATTGACATATGGATCAGTAAGGAATGTTTCCTTCCATGCAACATACAGCACAATGGAGCAGCCTTTGTTAGGAGGTATGTTGGAGGGGGTAAAGCACTGGTATAGGGCACTGCCAGGGGCAGGATATGTGACATGGTGGTCTGATTGGTGTTGCTGATTGTAAATCAGCAAGCTGTTTTCATCCTGTATAGTTGGGCTTTAATCTCAGAAGGCATCTGACTACAGCATTTATTTTTGGATTGGTTTTTTAAGATATTTAGACTTCCAACTGAGCGTTTTTAAGTGATGGATGCCCAGAGGGTGAAGCGCTGCTTCTTTAATGTTTAATCCGACACAGATAGTCCAAAAATAACCCAACCTTCACACCATCCTTCCCAGAGAAAAGAAAAAGATCAAAGTGGATTGGGTGCTCTCAAGAACATTATGAGAGTAGTAACAGTAGTGTGAACTTCTGTGTTCTGAAAGGGTCTGGAGTAGCAGATTTGAACTCTTGTGTTCCTCTCCACAAAACAATATATGAAGGCTCTTCTCAAGCCAAGCATAAATTGCTGGATTTAAATATTTGTACTGAGTGAGTGTAGGTATGTGAAACACAGGGTGTGTCAGGGAACCCTTTGAGCCTAGCTATACACACACCCTCATCTGTCAAGCAGAGCCAAAGGGCAGAAAAGAAGCAGCTGTCCTTGACTGTTTTCTATCCATCACTTCGGGGAGAGGCAGAGATAACATGTTAACAAGTTTAAGCATAAAGGAAGAGAGTAACTGCAGCATTTCCAGAGCTAATCTGTAGGGCAAAGTAGAATGGAGAGAGATTTTTTTTTTGCATCCTATCCTACAAAGTGAGTAGTGCGCCCAATCAGATATTTATGGCTCCATATCGATAGTTTGAGATATTAAGAGACTGATTTGAGGAAGAATTATAGTGATGGTGCTGCAGGTTGTTCTTAATGAGGCAATGCTACTGCTAAGAGGAGTGTGGGACTTTCACTATATAAAAGTCTTGTGTAAGCTACCGGCTGGCTTCCCACTGGGCCCTGCTTGGATGAATAGCTCAGTGACATAGACTTGCCCTCCACAGAAGCATGTTAATAGGGCTTATCCTACCAAGGGTTGAGTCTCTCATGAGACAGAGGCAGTTTGCCGTCCCCCCTGGCTCTCACGCTTGGTGCATACAGCAGGAGTTATGGCCAAATCTTTCAAGGATGCTCAGGAGACACCTGAGTGTGTGGACGTGTACATGACACGTCTTCACTGTAGGCTAACTTGGTGGTATTTTGCATCTCTTTTTACACAGGACATAGAAATGGGCCCAACCTGCAAAATTCAAATCTAATTCAGATTTAAATATCCCTAAATTCAGGGGTGCTTGGTTTCAGTTCATCCATGGATGAAGAAAGGAGCTTTGCAAAACCTAAAAATAGAGGTTAGTGTTGGATTAAAACCCCAGTGCCCCCAAGTGACACTTTCTGAGGTCACCCCCTCGACCCTTGTCTTTATTCCTTTTAAACTATCTGTGTGGGTCATGTTTGGGAAGGAGACTGGGAGCTGCAAGAACCGCTGGGAGCTGTTTGACTAAAGCGGTGGCTTTTTCTTTTGATGGTATCTCTGCTCTGTTTCTGGAGTAGGGAATCACTGGACGGAGATTGCCATCTGCACTGGAGAAGGCAGCTAGCCTCTTCATGCATCACTTTAGTTGCTACCATGGGGACTGACTATGGAGGATTTAACTTACTAGTTGGGGGAATTCTCCAGGTGTGGGAGATCTAATCATTAAAGGATTTTCTATGCCACTGGCCAAAGCCCTCAGCATGGGCAGGACCACCACAAGCGTAAACGAACGCCTCCAAAACCTTTTCATTCGCTGACTCCCATTTACTAGCTATCCCCTCTCAAGGTTCCCATGCTTTATTGCACAATGCACCCCTCCCCTGCCAATGCAGATGGAATAGGCAATAATACTGTAAAGGCCACACCCTTACAACTGTACATTGGGATTTTCCCCACTCCCATGGAAGCGTCTTGCTGCCACCCAGGATTAAATTTGTGGACCTTGTTGTGAATGACCGAGCCTAACATGCGTTGGTGCTCGTTGCCAGTTCCTGCGCAATGGAGTCTGTGTAACACCAGGGCATGCTGCTTCTTGAAGAAGTTTTGTTTCATATAGTGATCAAATGCCTGCTAGTTATTCGTGACTGGTAGATACTGGTTAGCATGGAGTTGTGCCCAGTTGGTGGATACAGCCATGAATTAAGCAACTGAAACATCTTATTCCAAGACACTAGGCTTAGTAAAAACAATAATAAGTCTGGATCGGCCCCTTATTCTAGCAGGCCCAGCAGTCTGAATTTGTGTGAATAAAATGCAAGATGCAAACATGAAAGACAGAGAGACAAGGCAGCTCTGAAACTAGGTTAGAGATGAAACAAGCTGTAGGGGAGGCGGGGTGGCCCCCAGGGAATGGCATGGAATGATTGGTGAAATAAATAATTAATGAAATGGAGCAATTAGTCTATCGCATGAGTGCATTACTGCTCAGATCCCAAAGACAAGCTAAAACAAACTGTGTGTGGGTGTGAATGCCTGGTGCTTGAGACAAGAACTTGGGCAGAACAACATTTTCCACGTAACAAGAGACTGCAAAGCTATGTGGTCCCAGGAAATATTGCATCTCACTGAGCCTTTCCAAAGAGAAGAGGCAAAAAAACAGTGACAAAGCTGTTGCTTGATGGCTGGTCTCTGGCTTATACTCAAAGCAACACAACTCTTGGTTCTCCCTGATCATCCTACTTTTCTGGGCTGTCTATTGCTTTTCTAATTGCACCTTGGTGCTGGCTACTAACAGTGTGACCCTGCACTGCCATCCCATCTTTAAGCTAAATAGGGTTTTGGTGCATCAGTAACTAAATGGGAGACCTCTAAGATATTTGTAGGGGCTTCAGGAAGCAGTATTAGTAAGTCGAAGGCTCAATGCCATTCTTACTTTCAGCTAGACATCTCTTCACTTTCCATCCTCCACTATAGGTAGAGTGTTGCTGTGAATGGCCAAAACAGTGGACTTTGGTGGCTGCATTTGGTAGATGAAGTGATTCCTTCTAACTGCCTGGAAGAGGTGTAAATTGTCAGTGTTTTGAGGGTGGCTTGAGATAACTTGTACTTATAGCATCTTTTTGACTTATAGCCCTAGAGTTAAGCATGAGATGACTATCCCCTAAAGTATTTTCTCTCTATCGGCCCTGCTTGGACCCAAATCATAGATTCTTGTAACAGAACCAAGCAGAATTCAACAGGAGGTAATCTGGAGAAAACCTGTCTGTTTAGGGTCTAAAAATGGTTCATTTCCCAGAAGTGCAAACACATTCACCGACTCTTCAGTGCATTGCATGTTGAACAGAGTGGACATGTTTCATGCTACAGGGTACCTACAGTGAGAGGCTTCTTAAATTACTACACCCAAAAAGGATGCCATTTCCCCCAATGTTCAGACTATTTGATGCCAGCTCTTGAGGTGTGTGGATTGCTAGCTACGTGCATGTTGTTTTCTTTGACAGGGAGGAAGACTTCTCCTTCACTCCCTCTTTTCTGAAAGGTAACCTGGACATTGCTCTCAGCCTGTCAAGGTCTCTCAGATCCCAAAGACAAACTAAAATGAACTGTGTGTGGATGTGAATGGCTGGTGCTTGAGAACTGCTAGGGGTGCCTCCTCCTGGCTGCTCTGGGGATTAGCTCTTTCAGCGTGATGCCCTCTTCTTGCGATTTCTCATCCCATCATGTCACTCTGCAGCCCCGCTCCTGCATAAGTCATCTATGTCATCTGCATAAGACATAAGTCATCTTTATGGCTTAGCCCTCCGGCCAACTCATTGTAGTCCTTCCCTTCTGAGGTCTTGACCCGCACAGTGTCCCAGGCAGTCCTTAAGTCCACTGCCCTGGCTAAGTCACTGCCTCAGTGACCCGGATGAATGGTTCTGGACAGTCATCAAGATCACTGCCCAGATTGTGCCCTTCATGCAGGGTAGGTGAACCCAGGCCTGCCCTCCACTCTGGGTCCTAGTCCAGGGGCCCTATCTCAGCAGCCAAGGTCTGCACTACCCCAAACCATCCTGCCTCTCCTCTAGACTACTTCCTACCTTGCCTATCCCAGACTCGCAGTTCTCCACCCTAGCTAAAACCCGGTCTCCCAGGTCTTCTGGATAAACTCTTCCTCTTGGGTCCAAAGCTCTTTTCTCTCCCTTACCCTAAAGAGAGTGACTGCGCTCCATCCTGCAGCCTTTTTCTGCTACCCGCTCCCTGGTTTCATGGAAGTCTCTTCTGTTCCTCCATAGGTGAGCTTCTTTTAATTAGGGCTCTTCTCTCAATGTAACTATCCCTCAGTTTGCAGCCTAATAGGTTAATTGGCCCATCTAGCCTACAATAACCCTGTCAGGAGCACACCCCATCACAAGGTCCAGATGTAGTAGGACGCAATGTATGACACAGGCCCTAAATGAATGAGAACAGAATGTGTTGAGGACTCTCTTCCTCATGAAGGATGGCCTTGTGGTTAAGACAGTGAACTGGGAAACCAGAGATCTGGCTCTGCTCCTGCCTCTACCATTGACGTGCTGTGTGACCTCAAGCAGATAACTTCCCTCAGCACTGTGCCTCTTCGCCTCCTTCATCCATACGGTAAGCCCTTCAAGGCAGCTGCTGCTTCTCACTGTTTGTAAAGCATCCAGCGCAATGGGGCCGTAATCTCCGCTGGGGCCCATAGGTGTGCTGGCAATACAAATTAAACCCATTCTATCACCTTAGTTCCATGGTTCTTTGTTTGTGATGTAAACAACCCTCCAGAGACCATAGACTTATACAGATGCTAATTAAAGATGAGCTGGATATTAAATAGCCCCTAAGAAAGTAGAAAATATTTAATTATGGTAAAGAGGTGGATTTAATGTTAATTAAAGGGCACTGTTGTAATTGATTATAAAAGGGTAGCAAGCTAATTTGAGATTAGGCATGCCCAGCCACCATTAAGGTACTGATAGAGAGAGGATTATACAAGATAAGTGAGATGATCATGAACAGTATGATAGACAGTGATCACAAGATGCCGATTGCCTTGGGTTTAAGGGATCCCCCTTAGAACATGTCACCTAGAGAAGCTTTGTGCCACAGCATAGCTGCCTTGTCTTTTTCCCATGGTGGTCCACTTTTGCCTTCTTACGTGACTGCAGTAAATGCCGGGGTGGAAATTCCTGCTGCTTGGATCAATGTTAGCTCTCCATTGTCTCTCCTTTGTCTCCACCCACAAACTTTGGCAAAGGTCTGTCCTTGCAGATCCCCAGTGGAGTGGAATGGGGGAGCAGGCAGGGGAGCTGCCCTTGCCTCTTCCATGCCTTTGTCTCTCCCCTGCCCTCCTTGCATTCTGCCAGTCTTGGCTCTTATGTTTCAGTCCTGTGGGAATCCTGCAGCAATATCTGGATTAGTCTCTGAATATTCTCCCCACGATGGGAGATGTGGCTCAGGCCAAAGCATTTCTGATGTTCAAGTGCATTTGTAACTCTAAAGGGGAAGAAGCCAGAGATGTCAAAATAAAATGTTACATGCTGAAGCACAGAGCAGCATTAGAAGTCACTGTTCCCTAGTGGCTGAATAAGGCAGCAGGAGAACAAAAAGGTATAGATTCTTTTCCATTCTACCACTGCCATGCTGTGTGACCTAGAGCGAGTCACTAAACTGTTCTGTACCGCAGGTTATTCAGGTGTTGCTGAGGGATAATACTTTGCTACCTTTTACAGAGTAGTTGTGAGCTACTTAATTCTGTTTCTTGGAGATCTTTAAGCAAATGGTGCTCTGTAAGTGTATGCAGAATACCCTATGTCATGCTAGTTTGGAATCATCTGCAGAATTTACACCTTGTTCCAGAATCTAATCTCTTCTTTTAAAAACCATTCCATGTCTAGCTCTTAAGGTTATGAAGAGACCTTCTGAATGTAAATCGATGCATTGTTGTCCAAAGTCTGAAATATTAGCTCTGATGTGAACTGTCCCACTCATATCTATGGATTGTTCACGCGAAAGATGAATGGCGACATTTGCGGTGTCAACGTTAACTATTTCACTGCTGATCACTTTCAGCAGAAATGCCCAGGCAATGTGCTTACTGTACAATCACAAATTCTTCCTTCCATGCCTGTCTTGGGTGTCCAAAAACAGCCACTGTTCTCTCCCCAGATGCTTAAAGGCCTGATTTCCCATATCAGTTCTTGTAATGCAATTAATATTAATGGAATCTCCAGTAGAGAGCTGAAAACTAAGAGCAACATTGTAAGGTCTATACTTTGGCTAAGCAGCAGAGGCCATATTAGAACAGCAACAACCATAAACTAAGAAGCAGGTGGCCACATCCTCACAGTCCATCTACATTACATCAAACAATGCACTGTTAAGAAGGTGTTCTTGTCCCTTATAGTACCTACCACCACCAGATACAGAAACCAATCTTAAGATGTTGAAAGAAAAGTGTGTTAGATAGCATTGTCTGGCAAGGAATCACTTATCAGTTGTGGTTGTAAAATCTACCCTTCTTTATTGTTTTGTCTTATGGTTCCCACTTCTCTATTGTTTATATGAAAGATTTCTGTCTGGTTCATTAATTGTTTCTGTCTGGGGTATAACTAAGTGTGCAATATTTAAATCAACTAAGATGGCGGGTCTGATTGGTTAAAGAACTGTTTTGTAACGGGCTAGGATTGGTGTTTTGTAGTACTTTAATTTAAAATGAGGAAGAACTAAATGGGACCCAAGTTTAACTATATAAATTGGGGTCCCAAAGGAAGTTCTTTGGAATCTAACTCCAGGACACAGTTCAAAATCAGAGCTACCAGACCTCAACACCCTGCCAACAATCTAGTGCAGAGGCTGGATTTCCCATTGACCACCAGGAGCAGTTTGTCTGCCTCATTGGGAATGGTGAGCATTGTATGCTTAGCATATGTATTCTATTTTGGTAATTGTTAATAGACAGAGAATAAGAATATTATTGTCTAAGACTCTTTCTCTGGTAAAAGGCCCTGCAAGCTCACAGAAAAATATGCCCAGAGCCCTATGAAATGGGAAAGAATGGGTATTTGGAGCCCTATGCGCTGGGAATGGATAACGCTGAGCCCTAGGAATTGGGTTAAGGTTAAGTGCCTTTCCCCTGGAGCCCTACGGACTGGGAAAGGGTGGGGGTGACTATTAACCGGGTTTTGCCTTGTCTTCTGGATTGGGCAAAGGTAGGGTGCCCTAGAGCATGCAGGTAACAACATGCAACTGAAATTAATAAAGTGGCAGAGGGTATTGTACTAGTATTTGCATTGAGGATTTTGACACTTAATCTGAAGCGGCTACAGAATTTCCAGCTGATCGCAGCTACCCCTTCCTCCCTTCTACTCAATAGCGCCCATCTTTGAGGCAGGCTGGTGCACAGTACAAGGGTAGGTCTTTGGTATGCATTAGGAATGGGTCAATAAATGTAGCAACCGTCCAGAAGATAAATGGAGACAAATTCTTAAGACTTGAATTTGAAGAAGTTTGAATTACACTCATGCATGTGTGTACGCATGTACTTGTTTGTTCTCTGCCATAAGACAAGGAATCCTGAGACCTGGAGTTTCTATTTGATTTTCAGCCTACCTGAATCCCAGGGACTTTACCAAGGAAAACTATTAATTTAATACTTCTAAAGCCTGGCCTTCCCTTTCTAGTGGCTGGTACTTCAGATAACAGCTACCTGCTGCTGCTGGTTAACGGAGTCACTCCTTCAATTCAAGTGGCAAAAGTTTTGGCACAAGAAGTCAGGAGTTCAAATCTTGCAGATTTATGGGGAAGGTCTTGACACAATCAGATACTTCACTTGATTTCCAGACTGAAGCTTGGATAATATCAGTTGAACAATGAATGCTTATCCCAAGTCTCCAACATTTTGAGTTTGGCCATCACTAACTATCCATTCATTCAGGTAGCTGAATTCAAGCAAGAATCAGTCTGTAACCTCCCCTCCATTTGTACTTCCTAATGCAGGGGTCTGTTCCTCCCATAATTTTGTCACTTCCCCCCCCACCATCTTCTCCTAAAGCCTTTTCCCAAGGATCACCTCAGCTGCTGATGTCCTTCTTTAACCCATTAAAAATGGAAACTGCCCACTAGAAGCTTGACTTCTTGTCCCTCCCATCCAGACAGTGACACTTAGCTATTAACTCCATTGGAATAAGTTTAAAAACAAAACAAAAAAACTGAGCTGAAAGACAAATTCTTTAGTTGTATAAAAATAGGCTTTATGGAAAGTGTATTCCTTTGAGAGAATCTTAAGCCTCTGCTGCATCACCAAGATGTACAGGATATGTCTGCGCTTCGCACTAAGCCCAGATCTGCGGGATACAGTCTTGTGAACTTGGTGTGTCCAAGCCTGTGCTTGAGCGTCCATGCTGCGTTGTGAACCTGGGTTTACAGTTGCGGACCTGGGTGTCTCAGATGTGCTAATGCGTCCATACTGCACTACCCACATCTTTTGACTCTTTGGTCTGTGGCTTGACCTGGGTCCACACTGCAAAATGGCAAGGCTTGGACCTAAGTTCCAGCAAACCTCAGATTCTGACCATCCCCCAATAGTGTCCTAGGACCTGGGTTCTGAGTGCTTGCTGACCTGAGCGAGACTCAATGGTGGGTGGGTGGAAGGGAGGCTTGGGCTCAAACCTGCATCAGAGCTTACACTTAGTGTGCAGTGTAGACATATGCACACAGGCCTAATTATTTCTCCTTTGGAGAGGGTTTTTGTTAAGCTAGTTAGAGCTGGTCAGGAATTTTTCAGTGAAATATCTTGTTTGAATTTCCCATTTCAAAGAAATTTTTGAAAGACATTGAGACAGGGTAGAGTTCTGTTTTGGACCCATTTAGAAATGAACACTCAATGTCTTTGGCTCCAAATGAAAAATTAATTTATAGTATAAAAAAAAATAAAAGGTCAGAATTGAAACAAAATGTTTCAGTTTGACTCAATCTGATTTTTGGCTCACAATTTTTTTTTTCAAGTTTTGTCCCAATTTGGAACGGGAAATTTTTTCAAAATCATGAAAAGTCTCACAAGACAGGAAAACTATTTTCCAGGTCTCATGCCAATGTGTCAAGAAGACAGTAGCAGATGCTGAGTGTTGTGGTGAAGCATCCAAGAGACAGTCATGTGGAACCTCACAATGAGGTCTGGGCCAGACAAATAAGGATATGTTGACTCCCTCACAAGGAAGAACAAATGCTAAGAATGAAAACCAATGAAGAATAGCACTTCTTTCCCTGTTTACTTACTGTCATACATAGAGCTACATCCCATATAACTGGCATGTGAATAAATTAGAAAATGGCTGAACTAATGATACATGGACATCAATAAATCTTTATGGGAATGGAAAGCACCATTGATTCAGAGCAACTTGCCAAGCAGATGTAGAAACTAGGAGCAGGTGAAGAGTTGCTAAAAACTAGTTGCGAGCTTTAGAAACAGTGACCCCTCATCCCCTTTCCCCTGGTCGTCCAGGGATGCTATCCAACTTCAAGGAGAGAGCTGAGAAAATCATTGTTAAAGATTGATTGCTTGGACTTTACCCTGTCTTGGATATGTACGTTGCTGCTCTGTTTTTCCCCCTTCAGCTTTAAATTCTTCAGATTGCATGAACTGACATCTTATTATACTGGAATCTTGTTGGGGAAGAGGTTTTGTGTAGCTAGGAAAGTGGTTATTGCATTATCTGACCTTTCATTCTTTTTCAAACTTGGCTTCTTGGCTTGGCTTAGCCAGTGCAAACAACCATACGTTTGGAAAAGCATCATGAACTTAAAATCCATGGAATGACATGGATAACCATCTTATTCACACGCTGCCTGAAGCTCATATATATTAATTTCCTGTTTTCCCCCACCCATTGGCATCAAAGTATAACTACATCTGCAGATATCAACTTGTCTCCCTGCATATAGATTGATACTGGAGGCCCCCAGGTTGGGACATGAAACTTTAACGCACACCAACATGCCTATTAATTGGTTTAATCATTTCACAAAAGTGTCTGGCAACGTTTTTCATTTGTGGAGGTAGAGGAGCGTAGTTGTTGCTGGCTAGAAACAAGAAAAGGGATTTTTCAGTTCCTCAATATTAATCATTCTGACCAGCTGTATTTAAATAAATTTAAATAAAAACTTGTGCACCCATAATTCCCAGTGGGTCACACAAAGAATACAGGAGCAGACGCCTAATAGAGTGGCCTCTATTTAAATAAGTTAGTGAAAGTCTGTTATTTCCTTTAAGTACTAAAATACACTCAGATATAGCAGTTTTAAACTGTTAACAAATGCTCAGATTTCTGTACATGAACCAATTGTGTATTGTGTGGTGAAACAGACCTACCGGTTCCTATGAAGAGGCAGATACCTTCATATGTGGAAGTTCTTTGTTGTATCTATTCTTAATGTGAGAAATGTGAGTCAGGTCAGGCTTTATCTCACAGATCATAATACCTCAAGTGGAAAATAGTGTTCTGGGGAAATCTGTCAACTCTCCAGTTACAAACCCATTTACAATTCATCATTCCTAAAACAAACCAGGCTAAATTAACTATGATTATTGTATGTGTCACAGCTAAACTATGCTTAGAGTTAAATACTTACTGACTGACATTTTAGCAAGTCATAATAGTAGAGCTTATTTATATTACATTTTTAAAGCAAGTTTACTAGTATTGAAAACAACAAAAGGGTCAGATTGTGCCCCTATTCTCTTCAGCCAAGCAAATTTGGGAAGTCAACGTAATACATTTGGATTGAATTTGAAAATCTTTCTTTACCAACATGGAGATTAGAAACTTATTTTTAAATGAAAGACCTGATCCTGAAGATCCTGAATGAAAGGGAGGTTACCTCCTCGTAGGCTGGGTTTTTGACACCACTTGAAATGATCCCAGATGAATCTATAGAGTTTCTTCTGTGGGATAGAAAGGAAAGTTGGAGTCCATTTTATTTCAGCTATAGCCACTATTTAAACATTGTCATTTATATTTTTTGACTAAAATCTTGAATTATGACTTCCTTTACAAGGTTGCTGGTCTGCAAATAACTATGTAAAGCAATGCAGAATGTAATCTGTGTTGAAGAAATCATCAAGCAGTAGGCGTTTGTTCTCCCTGTCTTGGATAGACACATTAATACATGTATGCTGCATAGTTGTAGTCGTGTAGGTCCCAGGATATTGGAGGCAAATTGGGTGAGGTAATCTCTTTTAATGAACCACCTTCAGTTGTCCTATGACTGCAGAGGTATTAATGGGCCAGTCTACCTTGAATGATCCCTTACAATATGTGCTAACTACTTATGCTATGAGGAAGAGCTGAGGAAACCTGAGGAAGAGTTCTGTGTGGCTTGAAAGCTTCTCTTTCACTAACAGAAGTTGGTCCAATAAAAGAGATTACCTCACCCATCTTGTGTCCCTCATATTAATATATGTCAGTGGGAGTTACATACTTAAGTTATCGATCCCAAAGCATATCAAACAAAACTGAATGGCTAAAGGGTCTGACTGCTCTCCGTCTTTAAAGACAATTGTTTGTGTCTCAAGAAAAGCCTTTAGTGATATATCTGCAGTCCCTAACAAGCAATGATGGAGTTGCTTTGGACTGTCTCTCTCACTTTCTTTCTGGAAGGTCCCAGAGGATTATGCTGAGTTGCTGGCTGATCTGTAATGAAGGTTCTCATGTGCTGTACCAGATGGTTCTGTTTTGTCACCATTCCTGCTTGGTATCTGAGGCTGCAAGGAGGGTTAGTGAGGATACGGAACTCTGTTTTTAGAATATTGATATCCCCACTATGGCTTGTTGAGGAGTTTGATAGTTAGTGCCTTAAAAACTTCTGAGGATTTGGCCATCTTAGTGATGTACCCAAAGATTGGGTTTTGGACATGGGTTTCTTCTCTGAAGCTCGTGCCAGAGAAGATAGGTGATGTGTGTAGGCTGATGGGATACAACTAGAAGAAATGGAGATATTGACACTCTTAATTGGAGAGGGGCCAGTCCTCTCTCTTTCTGAAGCCTGCAATTTGGGGGTCTTGCTGGACCCCAACTGTCCCAGATACTCAGGCAGCAGTAAATGTTAGCATGGCTTCTTTGCACCTGCAATTTCAATTGTGATCAGTAGAGATCCTGGAGTCAAGAAAAACTCTTTGCCCCACCCCCATGCCTGCCCTCTGATCTCTCAACCTGGGTTGGTTAGCCATACAACATGCTATGAGCATTCCTCTCTTATCCCAGACTCCCTTTTTGGTGGTGGAGGGTGTGTGAGAAGGGTCGGGGGGGAGGGCAAAAGGCTTGGGCAACCAGTTCTGATGTTGAATTCCTGGTGAGCTTTCTTGTTACCCTGCACAGATAACCCATGTCAGTAATAGTGCATTTATCTGCCTATAGTAAATTACAGTTCCTACTCGGTTTTGAACCTGACCATTCAAACCTACTGCTAATGTGTTGTCATAACAGAAGAACCCTTTGTCGGGAGATTGACTGATTGGCCATGCCGGCTACAGAAGCATTTTGGAGCTTAGCTCTTCCTTCTGTATATAAGCCACAGAATTGCATCACAGTCGCAGTCAAACTTCCAAAGCTTGAAAATACTAGAAAACTACAGAATAGCTAACAGGACGATATACACTGCATGGAGCTAAACTTGACTAGAGGCTGCTTCTGGTATGAGAAGATATATGGTTGCAGTGAATGTAATCACTCAGCAGAAGAGGAGACCGCATCAGAGAAGGATTTCTTGGAAGCCTCCCTTCCCCTCCCCCCACCCTCCACCCAGTGAGGCGTGAAGAATCTGAGGCGCTGCTCATGTCCACAACACAGGGCTTCTTGTCAGGGCCCTCTGGAGTGGCAGAGGGGCTGAGGAAAGTGACTCCCTAAGCACAATCCTCTCTAATGGCCTTAAGCAGTCCAGTCTGTAATGCGACTGCACAAACACAACGCTGTTCAGGAACAAGTGTCTGACTGGACCAAACCCCCATGAAGGGGCAGACCAAGATGAGTCAGCAGCTATTGCTGTAAGGTGTAGTGTGACCAGAATTGGGTTGGCCAGAACAGTGGGCAGGCAGGAGGGAGTTGATAGCCTGCCAGTCTCTCGTGGCAGCTGGAGGGACCCCCTTTCAGCCATGGTCCAGCTATGTGTCCGAAAGCCGTACCTATATCCTGTGCAGCTTGGAGAGTGATGGATGCTGGTCTGCTCTTGCCTGTGATCCGGTCATAGTTAAGTCCTGCTCAGCCAATTTCTCCAGCTATTCTGAGGAACCTTCTTTGATTAGCAAGGACCCACAAGTGTGGTCAACCCCCCTCCTGTGTGAGGGCAACCCTGTGTGGCCCAGAAGACAACTATTCCCCACAGTCACAGTCTGAATCTGGCATACCGGGGAGGAGGAGAGAGGTGCAGAGGACGAAGGGAAGGGAGGACTCTGTTTAGGACCTGGAGGTATGTGGTCTAACAACCATCACTGTAGAATTGCTGAGAGAAGGTGTTCGATATGTCACCAGCTGCAGCAGACTGGTACTTGGAGTTCCAGGTCTCAGATATAGGGGGAGCAGTTTGGCGCCAAAACCGCTTCCAGAGTCTTTTATATGTGTATGAGAACAAACAAATGCCAGTCAATAGAAACCTTTGAAGTGCATACTAGGAATATAATTTTTTCCACTTACAGCAAACGACTGTGTTTAGTGCAGTCCTTTGATGTGCTTCTTGAAATTAGATCTATACATAACATTAAACACACATCACTAATTTGGTACTAATTAACCACTGGCAGCACTAAGCAATTACACACTTGAGGTGATTGTTTTGCTTGGTAACAACATACACTTAGACTAACGCTAAAACTTCAGACATTAAACTTTTACCTCACATTTATATTCAGTTTTATTAGGTTTCTTCCTTCAGAATTAAGGGGTATGGAGACATCTCTGCGTGGGCATGCATAGCTGATGTGTGAATATGACTAGCAAAAAAAAATACTGTCTAGTGGAGTTAGCCTTTACTTTTCATCAGGGTTTATTCATGATTTGTTGTCACATATATGCAGAAACTCTGCAGCAAATACTCGTAAGATAAAGCTCACTTAACTAACTGTTCTTTGGCCTGCAATTTCTAATAGTAAATTTAGAAATAAATTAGTAGAGGATAGCTAGATTCTAATCCTGGCTCTGCCACTAGTTTGCTCTATGAACTTGGGCAAGTCATTTCATTTGTGCCTTAGTTTCCCCATGGTTGTGGGGAAATATTATACTAGTCTCTTCACAAATGTGGCTAAGCAGTAATAATTATGCTTAGCATCTGTGAATGCTACATGATATTGTTCCTGCTTCTCTTATTGGATGACTGAAATGAAGGGGAGAAAAAGGAGTGGCAAATAGGAAATAATGACCCAGTAACCATGTCCATGAACAAAAATTTCTGGTTATGTATAAATAAAGTACTTGTGAAAAGAATAGTCTTTAGGGTGACCAGACAACAAGTGTGAAAAATCAGGATGGAGTGAGAGGGTAACAGGCACCTATATAAGAAAAAGTCCCGAATATCAGGACAGTCCCTATAAAATTGGGACATCTGGTCACCCTAATCAGTCTTTATGCAAGCAAAACTCATCTGCTAAATGCTTGCAGTAGTGATTTATAAGGGATACAACATGATGGAACCGAACAACACCTCACTATTTGAACGGCTAGTTGGACACAGGAGACAAGTGTTGGGTTACTGGGGCTCAACACTGAACTGTGCGCTCTGTTTTATCCTTGCAACATTGTTGAGTCAGTTGCAGAAAAACTCAGGCCTCCGAAAACAGGGCTATCAGTAGACACTCTTGTTAGGAAGGCATTTTGCTATTTATCTGTCCCTCTCAATGTTATTCCTGGAGTAGCTGTCCCTCCCAAATAGAATTTCTAAAGAATAATGACCAAGAAAAGTATTGCTTTCCATCCGCTGAGCTTCTGGAATGGCAACTCCATGCACATGTCAGTGTCCCTGAGATGGCTGATAATGTATGGAACAGTGGGGGTGGGACAGATTGACACAGTTATGCATGGTACTGTGACGGGGCCAGCCCTGATGGCTATAGGAGGGTGCTGGAAGGCATATATATCAGCCCCAGGCTTAGCAAATCTTTGTTCCCTGGGTGATCCAGCTGCAGCCACTCCAGGACAATTAGGCCAATCAGGCCAGCTGGGGCCAATCAAGGAACTTGCCCCAGCAGTTAAAAGTCTCCCAGTCAGGCAGATGGGGGCAGCTGAGAGGGAGTTGAGTAGAGCTGCTACAAGGTGTGGAGTCAGTAGAGGGGTGGAGCTACTGCAAGGTGTGGAGCCGGTGGAAGAGCTAGTGTGGGTGTGGCGAGAGCACCCAGCCATGGGAGGTAAGAAGGAGCCTGTGCAACCAAGACCAGAGGACGCCGGCCCCAAAGAGCCTGAAGGAGAGCCACAAGCCGGGGGGGCTACAGAAGAGCGACCCAGGGAAGGTAGGACTAAGCTGTTTGAGGCTACTCCTCGCAGGGTCCCTGGTCGGGGCCCGGGGTAGAGGGCAGGACCGGGCGCCCTCCCCCTGCTCCCACCCAGCCACACCACCGGCACAGCCGTAAGGAGCGCAGACCCACGGGGCAAAACAGGCCCACCTTGCCACAGTACTTTACAGGAAAAAAATATAACAAGGGTCCAGGCCCAAGAAGCTAAGTTGGACCCATTGCCACTTCTGCGGAACCAGTCCTGCTGAAGACATCTCTAAATTAGTTCAAAGAATCAGGAGGATGAGGCAACTTCGATTTTAATGTAAAGTTGGTAGCTCTGTATCTTTCTGCAATTTGCTTCTTGCCTGCTAGTAACAACCTAGGTCTGATTTAGTATAAGGAGTTGCAAAGTGGGGAATTTTTATTATTATTAAAACACATGGAAGGGAATTTATAAAATGGCTTTACAAAGAGCCCTTCCTTTGTTGCATTGAGGATATGAAAGTTAAAATATCATCTTGAAGTCTCCTGCAAGCTTTTGCACAGGCTAGAGACATCTGTTCCTAGTGCCAAAGGCAAACTCTGGAACATATAAAAGACTGATGACAGGAGACAAGCTGTCAGGGCGATGTTAATCATACTCCCTGGCAGACTGCACACATGAAGCTCAACCCAGATGGTTGGCCATTATTGTCGCTCTTTCCTTTTAGTATGGACTTGCTGTTGCTTGTAGCTCAGCAGCCTTTGCAAACTATTTCATTTCACCGATTTATAAAGTCTGTCCCCTCTGGGATGGGACCAGTTATAAGGCCAAGAAAGTGAATCTAATATCTGGAAATCCCTGTTCCTTAAAAACCTGTCCCTTGCAGCTGTGGAGGCTCAGCCCTGACGTGAACAAATATAATTCTGCCGGATGGAGGAGGGCAAGATACTAGGAGCCAGCACCGAGGTTGTACCACCTAGCATACTATGGAACTGTGCTTAGGAGGTGCTAGCTCCATGCTGCTTCCGGACAGGCTTGGGAGAGGAGAAGGAGCGCAGTCTGAAGGGAGTTGATAGGTAAAGGCCAGGATTGCTATTAGATCATCTAGTCTGACACAACCCCTCCCACCCCCCCGGTCGTATACTATGGATCATAGAATTTCACTCCGTTGTCCCCATATTGAGCCCAGGAGCTTGTATATGGCTAAGGTAAAAGGCAGCTGGACTTGATTGGAGGAAATCCAGAGGCAGAGAGTCCACCACTTTCCCTTAGTCGTTGGTTCCCATCGTTAAGGCACACGTTTTTAACACTGAGGGTGTGGTTATTTCTCATTTGAATGTGTCTGGCTTCAGCTTCCAGTCACTGGTCATAAATTGTTCTCCCTCTCTCCTCTAGATTAGAGAGGCCTTTAGTACCCGGGAATTTCCCATTAGGAAGATACTTTGACAACTGTAATCAAATCACTCCTTGATCATGTTTTTGATAAACTAAACAGATCGAGCTCTCTAAGTCACTCATTGTAAGGCATTTTTCTCCAGCCCTCCAACAATTTCTGTGACTTTTTCTGCACCTTCTCCAGTTTTTTTTCAACATCCTTTTTAAAGTGTGGACACCAGAACTGTACTTGACAAGTTGTGGGCTCCATAAAACCATGCTGATTGGGCTGGTTAGCAGCCAGGCAGAGCTCCATGCTGCTGCTGGTGGTGGAGCCAAGGAGGGGTCTGTGAGGCTCTTTGCTGTCGCAAGGCAGTTCTCGGGGGGAGGCTTCCAATTCCTCCTGCAAAAGAGCCTCTAGGCATCAGAGTTGTGGCCCTGCTTGGTAGCCCCTGCACATGCTGATAGTTATTTTGTCCCTTGGGTCCTAGTTTACTGTTTGGTAGTAAACATTTCCCCAAGGGACGGCACTTCATGTGTCCCAGGTACTAGAGAAGGATCTTTTTTGGGTGGAGACACCAGACACCAAGAAAAAGGACCCAGACCCCTGAGGAGAGAAGCCACCCGAAGCAGCAGGCTTGGCCGAGGGGTTACATACAGTAGCACCTCTCTGCGCAGTGCAGTGTTGTGATGCTCTGCACATGTTGCAAGATGCTCTACTTCTGCAGGGAGGGAACCCTGATACTAGCAGTGTCTTGGGCTCATGAACAAATATCATTCAACAGTGTTACTCTTGTACAATTCCTTTCAGGGTGGATTGTGTTACCTGGCAGCTCTGTGTTCTTGGGGAACCAGGGCGCAAAACCCCTACTGTCTCTCTGGCTCACGTGAATCCCCCCCACAACCCGCAGCCTCTGCTTGAACCAGAAACCAAAGCCTGCTTGAACCAGAAACCAAAGGCATCTCAATATGAAAAGGCAGTGGAAGAAGATTAAGACAATGCCCCTAGCCTCATCTACATCAAAGATGTAAAATGAAGGCATCTCAATTACAGAAGCCTCATCTACATCGAAGATGGAACACGCACTGAACTCTGGGATTGGCAAAGCAGGAATGCACTGCATGATGGGAGATCTCTGCTCTTGATGAAAATGAACTCTCACTAGTACACATCCAGCTCCGCAGTTATCAGACCATTCTAGTTATTGATATGCAAAACACTGAATCCTGGTTGCATTGTGAGGTCTCTCAAGGAACATTGTCCTGAACCAGGAATGATCAGCTCCTTTTGTCCAACATAAAGAAAACCACTCTGGGATACTTCCTTGAGACATTGTGTACCCATAAACAAACCTGATGTCTACAAAAACCCCTACCAAAGTTCAAACCCCTGTTCTGATGCCTGGATCCAAATTCTGCATCAGTTCCACTGGAACTTCCCCTCTTCTTGACTGATCGTGTTGGGGGCTCTGCCTGTCTCAAGTGCTCCAGACCCTAAGCTGATCAGCCTGTCTCCTGGGAACCTCTGAGCTGCAGAGAGTGGTGAGACACCCCCCTATTTCCCCTTCCCCCAACACTTTCTCTCTTAGTCCAGGTATAACTTTCTACTTTTGTAATCAAACCTGGCGTAGCTTTCTCCAATACCCCAACTGTAATTGTGTAGTATTATAAGCATTTGATTGTTTTTCTCTCCTTGTGTGGTATTACCATTAGTAGCATAAGTTTTATATACCTAGCAATAAAATAACTGTTATAATCAAGCTGGTTGCCACTCTCTCTCTATCTTTCCAAACTTTATTTTACTGCTTTGTGTCCTTGGCTTCCCTATATTGCTCTGCAGCCATGCTTCTTTTACCTAAACCAAAGATCCCTGGGGTGCCCAAAAATCCTATGAGGTTTGCTCATCAAGGGGGTTACTGCTAGAATAATTGTAGAGTGAGGGGGGAGGCAGCTGGGAAGTGCTGCTCTGCCTAGCCTATGGAGTCCAGGGGCATATAAGGGTGCAGTTGAAAAGTGCTATTTGGACCCTGCCTGCTCAAGAAGTGTGCTCTATTCTGGTGCGTTGCAAAGGGGCATATAAGGGTGGCCACTGAAAGTGCTGTGTCACCCAGCCTGCTGAGTTCAGGGACATATAAGGGATCAGCTGAGTGCTGATGGTCCGCTCAGACGCACTTGGTTAATCTGGAACGTGTGTATCTTGGGGGGGGGTTTATTTGAATCTGGGGCTGGAGGAATCCAGCCCTAAAAACCTTAAGTCCTGCAGGATAGGTCCATTGGGAGGGGACTGGTAGCCATATGAATACACAAGTAACACAAGCGTACATTAATAGAATCACACCTCCCTTCCAGGAAGGTAACCCCATTAAATGAGTATACCTCAAGGTGATGGGCAAATCTGGTAACAATTGTGTATGTGGTGACCCATCTCACCCCACACAGGCCTTGATCTGGAGACTTCCCAAGGATTGGCTTCCTCCACCCCAGATCACGGAGGGGAGGGTAGAGGAGTGGAGGGGAACTGACTGGCTCCCTGGTTGCTATGGCAGCCTAGTGCTGTAGAGATCCATTCCAGTGGGAGAGGGATGGCCTGTGTCTTGGAAATAGGGGAGGGCTCAGTTTCTGGGTGGGAGGTCTAGCTGGAGCTTCCAGGGCCTGGAGAGCATTAAACTAACAGTGCAGGGGAGGGTGCCATTCAAACTCCCAGGGGGCAAAGAATGGGAAGAGAAGGTTTGTTTGACAAGACTTGTTTTCCACAAAACCTTGTTCACTGGCATTCGGTCTAGTCCCACCTTTCATTCCTTATCAACTAAATCCCATATCAGCTTTTCCATTATTTTGCTTGGGATTGATGTCAGGTTAACTGGCCAATAGTCACCTGGGTCATCCCGCTTGCCCTTTTTTGAGTCTTGCCCCATTCGCACTCTTCTGATCTTCTGGAATTTCACCATTATTCCACGATATATTAACAACTAACATGAGGGTGTGTGCATGGTGGGAAAGGGGGGGGGGGGGGTTAGAAATCTCCTGAGACAACTCTTTTAGGACTCTTGTATACAAGTTATCCAGGCCTGCTGGTTTAAAATATTTATCCCTATTATATCATATTTGGCACTCCTCTTAGTTTCTAATGGACTGGAAAGGAGTTCTGCATCCTTATATGATGCCAACTCTTCCTCCTGTTTCTTTTTAAATACTGAACAGGAGACAAACAGAAAAACCTACAAACCTGTCATTTTAGACTCAGCTGAGACTACAGTTTTTCAGTTTTTCTTGCTCAGAAATCCCACTCTGCCCTGAAAGATTTTGGGTCGAAGGAAGCAGGGAGTAGGATGATCTTACCTGTGTGTATGGAATTTTTGAGAGTACACTAGAATACTGCACATAGTTGTGTGGTCCACATTTTTTAAAGGGTGTTTGAAAAATTGGGGAAGGTGCAGAAAAAGACTGCAATGTCATTCATCAGAGCTGTTAGAGCAGTTATTCTTTCTGTCTGAAATATAATGCCATTCTGTACACACAACTTGTCTCATCTGACAAAACGGTGTTCTCTTTAAGTACTTGCTTTTTTGGTCCCTGGCCATCCTTGTGTTGGAATGCCTGCTGCACTCTGCCCTGCTCTGTAGCTCTCTGCATCTCCTTTAGCCCTTCTTCTGAGGTAGATGAAACGCTTACCATGTTCGTTGTCTCCACCTTGTCCTCTATGGATCCCTCCTGCTGGGAGCTGAGTGGTGTGCATGGCTCAATGAGTATGGCAACATCAAGTTTTTACCTAGGCAATACTTGATCTGTACATGGTACCTGTGCAGATGCAATCATGGTCTGCTGTAATCGCTTTCGTGCCCTGCGTAATGGCTTTCTCCAAATGCTTTTTGAGCGGTTTATAGTCAGATTGTATGTCCACACTGCAACCCTAATTGCACTGGTGAATTTTTTTTATTCCAAGAGTATTGCTAACAACTCTTTTGTCAATTTGAGCATATCCCTTCTCCTTCATTGACAATGCTGTGCTTGCAAATGCAACTGGCTTTCCCCCTTGCAGCATGGTAGCCTCCAGACCTGTCTCAGATGTATCACTCTGCAGCTTCAGGGTTCCTTTGGGTTGTAATATTTCACAATGGGAGCCTTCCGAATCATCTTTTACTTTCCAGAATGCTTGCTTGTAGTGTTCCGTCCATTCCCATTTGGTGTCTTGATGTGTCAGCTGTCTCAGGATCTTGCAGCTCTCAGACAGATGGTTGCAAAACTTAGTTAACTCACTGACCATTCCCAGGAATGTTTGGACTCCTTTATCATTGCTGAGTCTTGGCATTTCTCTAATTTGCCCTCATTTTCTTTGGGTCTACTTTCAGGCCTTTGGAGGTCAACAAATGTCCAATGTGCGGCACTTTGGTTACTCTCAACCTGAGTTTCTTGGAGTTCAATTTAAGCTTTTGATCTGCATCTCTGAAAAAATCATAATAATCTGTAGTCATGATCTTGTTGTGCTTGTTCTGGATCGTCTCCTCCTGCTATCAGCACATTTTGTCCGCTATTGTCCAGATTCCAGTCAGGCCCTCTGGAATGTGTTTGGTACCAGGCTGATTCCCATTGGCGTACTTAAGCAAAGGTATCTCCCAAATGGGATTGCCAAGATCGCAAAGTATTTATTCTTCATCCAGTTTGGTGTTCCATAATCCATTTTTATACACTGCATACTGTAAAGAGTCTCACTTTAGACAGATCTGGTAATATGTCCTCAACTGTAGCTAGACTGAAATGATTCAATTTCAAAGCTTGTTCAAAGGCTTTGTGTCTATGCATAGTCTCACTTTTCCAGATAGCTTTCTTACCACCACAAGACTATTTATCCAGTCTGAGTGCTTTTCTACAGGTTATATAATGTCATGATTCTCTGGGTTCTGCAGTTTATCTGTCAGTGGCTGTACTGATTTCTTTCTGGAAATTTTATTGACTTTGCACTGGTTTCAATCTCTATTTTAGAAACACTCTAGCAATCCATCTCCCTGAGACAAATCTCTACTCCTTCTGTATCAACAACCAGCCCCAGGTAATACCATCTAAGGTATCTTCAGTTGCTTGGCTATCCACTTTCATTATATTCTGGAACTGTATTTTTAACAGGTTCATAGCTTGGGTGGCCTTGCTGCTCAGAATTGGTCCTAGTGTCTCATAATCGATGACCACAAAGTCCAGTCCTTATTTCTTTTTGTTCCTTGCAAGTCTTCTTTTAATTTTACATTTTCCCACCAGCTTTAATGTGGTATGATTGTACATTAACAGCTGATTAGTCTCTTCCAGCTGTATGTCTGGGTTCACCAGACTGATCTGGGTAGTGTTACAATTAGTGTCACAATCTAACTGAAATCTTATCATTTTCTTCTATAGTAACATGGCTGCATTCAACAGTTTCTGGTGCTTCCTAGGTTCTTCTTGCACGGTGTTTACCAACTGTTCCATCAGCCACGTAATTGTTCTCATATTCACTGTTGCTTTCTTCAGTTACTCTCTGTACCTTGGATTTGATTTTCTTCTCTCTGGACAAACACTTAGCTGCGATATTATTACATTTGTTACAGATACGGCATTTTCCCCATAAGCCGGACATTTTTCTTTTGGTCTTACATGTTTTAACCCACAGCATTTGCATGTATCTGTTATCTGCTGATGTTGTATCTGGTTTTGCTTCCTTTTTCTTGTACACTGCATGGGGAGTTTCTGTTGACTGCCCTTCCTCCTAAGAAATAGCTCTAAGCTTTTCCCCAAAGTTAAATCACCTTCCCTCAGTAGCTGCTCTTGTACTTGCAATATCTTACATATACTTGTATACCTGTACTGCACATGCTATCCCATTTCTTAAAAATTACCAAAATTGCAACTGGTTGCTAGCACTTTTAAATCGGTGCTGTACTCATCTATACCCTCTCCAGCTGCTTGATCCCCAGTAAAGAAATTTTATCTTTCCACTGTTTCATTCTTCCTGTAGTTACAGCAAGTACCTAACTGTCCATTATTGCTTCCAAGGTGCATTGAGATGGGGGAATTTCCATGCACAGATCCTCATTTATCTCTCTCCCCCTGCATTCTCCAATCAGGTAAAAAACAGTTTTAACTTCAGAGCAGCCTATATCTGCCATACAGATATCTCCAGCTATTCCAGGCCTGAGCTGAAGTCTTAGCCTGCAGGTTTAATGTTCCAGGAGGACTGGCTGAAGTCATTGCGTTATCTGCCTTGTCTGGTGAAACAAACCAGTGTGCTCTCAGAAGTACTCCGCTGTCTGCGGTGAATCTTTGAATGGTCTCTCCTGCGGTCTAGGATTCAGTTGCCACTGCCACCACGTTCTGTGCTCTGCTGTCTGGATCATCTGCCCCATTCGATCTCACTGTGACGGCAGGATAACTAACGAACACCAGCTTTTTTGGGGATGCTTGCAACAAGGCTTCCTCAGCCTCCTGGCTTTTCAGACCGCTTCCTAAGAAGGGTCCCTGTCAAACAGTTCACCCGTCCCCCTAGATCCAGGATGCTGCCTGGAAGTGTCTGCTGGCACCTTCATAGCGTTACAATGGGCACTGTCAAGGCAAGGTGTCATCCGAAACTGATAAACCAAAGGAGAGAAGAAGAGGCGCGGCTTCGACACATTACAGTGAGATGTTCGTTTAGTGGAAGTATCCTGCACTAGAGGGTCGCACACCGTGTTGTTCACAGAGGCCGAGCTGGCAGCTGGTGGGGAGTGAGTGCCAGTCAGCGTGTCCTTAATGGCTTCCCCTTTCTGTCCGGGGACAGGCAGAAATGAGGAAGAATCTCCCTCAAAGAGACTGTGTGATTTCCAAGTACAGTCCCCTGGAGCCTCTCGCTCTGGGGCTGGGCAGCACATTCCCTGCAGGGTGTACTCCAACTCCAGCTCCAGTGTGTTTGGAAACCTCCCAGCAATGGGCTCTTAGCCCATCCCCTGTAGGACACTGGGAGTCTCTGTGAGGCCAGACCCTGTGAGGGGCTGATCATCAGCAACCCCCATTGAAATTGATGGGAACCAAGGTCCTCCACTGCCCATGACTGGGACCTTCTGCAGCTGAGCCAGGGGAGGCCCGGACTCCTGGGTTCTCTGCCTTCTGAGGATGGTCTGAGGCTACAGGAGGGAGCTGCTTGTCCAGATGGATGGCAGGTCTCTGTATAATTGATCATCGTTATGCCTGTCCCCTTTCAGAGCCCAAATATGCAAAACATTAATGCACATAACTATTGATGTCCTTAGACTACAACATTTACAATGCAGCCCTAAGCCTGACTGTAAAATCAGTAATTATGAATGCTGCTATTATAGCTAAATCTGTGCACAGAATAAAATCTGGGTTATAATGGAACAAAACCACTGCAAATAGTTATATACCCCAGACATAACTCTGTATGAAAAAGCAGGAACAGTTTCTGAACAAATAAGAATTGATAAGACAAATAGAGGCAAGGTGGGGGAGATAATATATTTTATTGGGCCAACTTCCTTTGGTGAGAGAGACAAGCTTTCAAAAGCTTGTCTCTCCCACCAAAAGAACTTGGTCCAATAAAAGATATTACCTCTCTCACCTTGCCTCTCTAATATCCTGCACTAACCCTGCATCCAAGACAAACAGAAGTTCATGATGGAGGTTTCCAATGTAATTGGGTTACATTAAAATTCCAAAGCCGATTATCTGGGGCTAGAGGTACTCCATGTCTGTACACAGCACATCTATGCTGCAATTACTGTGCAACACACTAAAGCTAGTGTCAGATCATCGTATGCATGTTTTACCAAATTATCCCCTTCAGTCCTTTCTCTGCAATGATTACACCAATGAGCTGATTAAACAACCTCAAGGATTGCTGCAGCCACACCAGTGTTCTGAATCAAACAAAAAATACCTACTGGAAAAGCAATAATGAAAAAAACAAGCGATGGCTTATTTTTGCGAGGCAGTATTCTTCATACAAAGGAAGTAGTTTTGGAACCAATTATCACTAGAACACATTTCAATGAATAGTAGTTAAAATTCATAATTCATGAGCTTGTGCTACTAACGACGAGCCCAGTTTCCACACAAATATTTTCTAAATGCTAATGAGCCTATGTTGGGAATTACTTTCAGGACACTTGAGAAACATTGGCACTTGCTATGTGGCTCAGATGTCTTGTATATTTCTAGGATATGTGGGATGGGTGTATATGGCCTTTTGGGCACCAAACAGGAATAAGAGACTGTCAGTCCCCATCCAAATTTATCTAAAGCTCTGCCTGGAGGAAGTTAAACTAATGTCACGTGCATATAGAGCATAGACCAGTGGAGGGGTGTCGCTGGGTGTGTGGGGCCTTGGGGAGAGCTTTGGTTTACCTCAGCTTTCCACCCGTGTCCGGTCCTCCTCTATGGTAAGGCCTGTTGGAGACAGGGGCAGGACTATTAAAAAGGGTGCTTTCTGCTCTGTGGTGGGAGTCCTGGGGAAATACAGCAGTAGTCTATGGGGCAGCAAGGTTCCCTGTGGAGTGGAGGGCAAGGAGTAGAACCCATCAGAGGTTTACCAGAGGAAGTGTTAGGAAAATGAGAGGGAGACATAAACTCCTGGTGTGGTGCAATGGGATGGCTTGCCCCAGGGCCTGGAGAGCCTGGGCATAAACCAGCCTGATTACAGAATGTGCCTCACCTGAAAGGAATCAGGCACGTTCTCCACAAAGACCAAGGTGGTGGCTGCAGTGATCAGAGCCAGCCATAAGTGGTGATAAAGCCCAGGTGGGGAGAGCTGCCAGGTTAGCTGGCTGTCTGACAAGCTCAGAGAAGCAGTGAAGATATAGAAAGACCAAGGAGAAGCTGAGGAGAAAATGGCCCAGAGAAAGCTGCAGCACAAGTAAGAGCAAAACAGAGCAGAGCTAGCTAGCTGTTCAATAGAATGCCCTGGCCTAGAACCTGCTGTAAAGGGTGGATGACCTGCTGGCCCCAAAGAAGGGGGTGTGCAAGGTGTCCCCGAGAGCTGTTGAGTGCAACTGGGGGATTACAGGATGAGCTGAAGGTAGGCTGAGGAAGAACCCCACAGAAGGATTTTTGTTTGTGTTAAAGACCTTTTTTGGAACAAATGTGATCCTGGCAAGGGTGGACTCAGTGTCTTGGCTGGAGGCCCCAGTTGCTGGAAGAAAAAGTGCTGGAGTGACTGTTGGCAAGGGGCACTAGCCCAGTGAGACAGCAGCTATGCTGTGTCTGGCCGTGCTGGGGTGCCTAGCGGTGAGTGGACTTTTTTTTTACATGGGGCTTCTGGGGAGAAGCTGAAGAAGTGGGTGGGAAGGTCAGGAGGCAGGATTAGGAGGAAGCAAGTCAGCCTATACCAGAGGTTTCCCTGAGGAGATGGTGAAGCTGATGTTTGAGTCTGAAGCAGACACAGGCAGCTGTTTTAACCCAGAGTTAGTCAACCCAAGTTAAGAGTGTGGCTTTTTTTTTTTTTTGCTGTGTAGGCATCCCTCCCTGAGAAGGGCCCAAGGGGCAGCTAATCATGAACTGCGGCAGTGGCCCCCAGTCCAGATCAGGACTCTGTGGTGGCTCTGTATGGACCTGGGGGTAAGCACAGTATGTGCTCCGAACTGCTTAATATAGGGCCATGATCCCCTCCCCTCTGCCCAATCTACTCGGGTGCGGGTCCATGGAAAGTCTAGGATAAAGCTGTGGTGTGCAGGTGTCAGCGCTGTGGTCATCTCTTCTCTCGCTTCAGCTGTCCCAATGAAAAAGTCAGGACACACACCTTACCTTGTAGTACTAATTTGTTGTAGACTTGCATGACACTTTTTCCTCACTGCCTCCATAAAGCTGGCTTTCTTTCTACCTACAAGTTGTGCTGAGAAGACACAAGGCTGTGAAAGAGGCAGAAGAGGGTTGAGGCTTAGAAGGCTGAATAAGTTACCTCCTGAAGAATTTTGGGGTTGTTTTTGGAGGGATAGGCTGAAGCCACAATATTTCAGCCTTTTCTGCTATATCCACTGTGCCCAGAAACTGTGGGAGCCCTGTGCCTGTCTCTCCCTGTGTGGGAACTGCTCCTTTCTAAGGCTCTGTTTGCCTGGGGAAGGGATGTGTTAAACCCCTGATACCCATCTCTGCTGGGTGACTTCCCAGAAAGCCATGCAGACCACATGGCCAGCCAGCATGGAAAAGAACCATGGAGTTGGCCAGGAACTGCAGAATGGCCCAGGGAATGAGGATGAGGATCCTGTCTCTCTGCCTTGTATGAGTGCGTAGCATTTATTGCAATGCTAGGGCTCTCTTACATGGGGCTGGGGTTCACAGATGAACTTAAAAACATGAAATAGGAGCATGTGGTGGAGCCAAGCTGGGCTTCTTGCTCTCCTGCCTCAAAGGCAGAATTGGGTCATAGGCCCTATTTAAGATTCCCACTGGCTCTGTATTAGCCTGTCTGCTCCCATGCAGAGTTGAGGAGGGTTTGTCTATATATCTGAACGCCCTTGCTTTCCTCAACTCTTCAACCACTGTCAACGGCTGCAGAAGTAACTTTCTTTGCCTGAGGAGGAGAATCTCATATAAGCTCTTGATTGACCATGTTGTTTGCTCCCCACCCCACCCCACCCCACCCCATGCACTTGAGAATTTGATCAAGGCCATATGTACAAGAGGCTAGACTTGATGAATTGTAGGAGATGATAGTAAATGGGGGGAGGGAGGGGAATCATTTTCTGCTCACGCGCTAGCAATTACTTTTCCCTACTAGTCCTTCCAAAAAACTTAAAGTGCTCATGAATACAAGAGCTGAAGCAGTCCGTGTTAGAGCCTGCTCTTTGCTTTAGCAGCAGGAAGCTTGTTTTTACACTTTTTTCCCTTAAAAAGGAACATCTCTTAAGGCCTGAGACACTGGGAAATGTTTACCATAAATCTTGACGCAGGCTTTTCCCTCTTCAAATGTAGGCTTCCAGATCGATGGAAGATGCAAATTAGTCAAGAGAACAGCTCCAAATTCCTGGACAAGATGGAATCAAGCTGAAGTCCTGATGTCTTCTAGGCTGGGTAAGTGGATTGAACACTGAGGCTGCTGTGTTCCTAAAGCAACAGTGAAAGAGTGTTTGTTGTCTCTTACTTCCCCAAACGATATCTGAAGGATGAGTGGGAAAGTGTTTAAGACACTAAAGTAATATCACAATGATAGCCTTTATGTCCTCTATACTCCTACTCAAAGGTAGAGTAGTTCTGTTATGCAAAGCACTCAATCAGGGAATGAGAGTGCAATGCAGTTCCATGAAAAAATCTACCAGACCTCCACTTTCTGATCCGGACTACTCTATAAATTAACTTTACTGTTTTTCTTGGGTTTATCAACATTTTTCTTCTCAGTTGCAAACAGCTCCTGTGCATCTTGCGTTCTAATGCAATTACCCACTAACCTATAGAAAGTAAACTCCAACATGGCTTTGTCCCTATGCTGCACTTTGCATCTCATCCCTCTACGGCTGGGTGAAGAATGTTCTCAGAGCTCTTCTGACAGAATTCAGTTGATATGTGCAATAAACAGCAGATCAGAAATTCTGAACCTTGGGGCATTCCAGTTACTGGCATGTAAACTTACCTGTGGCTTTTCCAAATAATGGCTATGCTTGGTATTAACTGAAGCAGAAATTAACTGTTTTCTTCTACCTTGTGGGAGTAACTTTTAATTAAATGCTGTAGAATTGGTGCCTCACTAGATGTGTGTTTTTTCCAGTCTTCAGTTGCCACTTATAATATAGTAAGATGTAAGACTCAAGAAAACTTCAGGGCCGTGTGGGAAAAGTCCTCCCTCCTTCTTGCCTCCATAGGCTTTATTTAATGCGGTTTTGAAAAACATTGCAATTAAAATGTAAGTAGAATATGCTGTAAAAACACAAGTGTCCCTAAATTCTTGCATGTTTACTTAGCCAGTTCAGTTTGGTGCATGTTCACTGTCTTTTGAGAGTGAAATTTTGAAACTCAGGGTAAAACTTACAAAAAGATAGTGGGCTTCTAAGAAACCTGTTCCTGCATTTGAAACATTTAGAGTTTCTCCTTTACAAGCCTGCGACAAGCAACTTTTCTGCTTCATTGGCTTTCTTTGGCTATACACTTATTCTTCAACAGACGGTAGCAATGAACTAGAAGCTACGTAGATAGGCCTGTTCTGTACCATGTTGCTCTTTATCTTGCTTAACTGCTGGGTGTTGGTTTCTTTTTTGGCCAGTAACAATTATGCAAGTTCTGGTTTTTAGCCCATCGCTTATGGGTGGTGCGTGACTTGTGGCTTTCAACTTTTGTAATGCAAAGCATGTACTAGCTATGGTGATGAATGCTATAGAAAGCAATAAAATACATTTAAAAAACCCAAATGCCATGCTAGTATTACAGATGGGCTCAAACCAAAACATATGGATCTGAACACCCCAACAAGAGAGGCATTATAGAAATCTGGTCAAACTGAAGCCTTGGATCAGAATTCATCTCTGTTTTTGGTGGTTAAAAATTTAGATCCAGATCTTGTGACTTGAGCCCTCTTAGAATTGCGTTATCTGGCTATTATGCCTTGTCAGTCCTAGACTGAGCTCTCTCAAGGAGGGATTGTTTGCTTTAGCCAGTCATACAGTGCCCAGCCCAGGATAATGAAGGTATGATCCTGAGGTGCTACTACAATATAAAGCTCTTCTGTGTCTTTTTACCTGTCTTCTCTCCCTCTGGAAACCTATTCATCTTCCTGTGTCTGACTGCTTTTTGCCATAAACTCACGCTATAAGAACAGAAGAATGGCCACAGAGGGTCAGACCAAAGATTCCTCTAGCCCAGTATCTTGTCTTCTGACAGTGGCCAATGCCAGCTGCTTCAAAAGGAATGAATAGAAAAATAGGGCAATCCTTGAGTGATCCATCCCCTGTTGTCCAATCGCGGCATCTGGTCAGTCAAAGGCTTATGGATGCCCAGATCATGGGTGTTGCATCCCTGACCATCCTGCGTAATAGCCATTGATGGCCCTATCCTCCATGAATGTATGTAATTCTTTTTTGAACCTTGTTCTAATTGCCAGGGGATGTTGTGAAGATCAAAGTGACTTCCACAGGGTGGCTATGTGTTGTGTGAAGTACTTGGTTTTGCTGGTGGTTTTTTTTTTTTTTTTTTTTTTTTTTTTTTAAAAACCTACCGCCTATTAATTTCATTAGGTGACTGCTGTCTCTCTTGTGTTATGTGAGGAGGTAAATAACCTTTCCTTACGGTCTTTCTCCACACCATTTCTGATTGTATAGGCTTCTATCATATCTCTCCCTCCTCCCCCCCCACCTTAGTTGTCTCTTTTCCAAGCTGCACAGTCCATATCTTTAGTCTTTCCTCATAAGTATGCTATTCCATACCCTTAATTTTTGTTGCCTTTCTCTGTACCACTTCTACTTCTAATATATCATTTGTTAGATGGGGCAGCCAGCACTTCATGCCATACTGAAGGTGTGAAAATATCATGGATTTATATAGTGGCGTTATGGCACTTACTGTCTGTCTAGCTCTTTCCTAATGGTTCCGAATATAGTTGCCTTTTTTGACTGCTGTATGTTGAACAACTGTTTTTGGAAAACTACCCACAATGATGCCAAGGTCTTTCTTTTGTGATAACAGCTAATTTAGATAACTTTGGACGTAGAATTGGGATTGTTTTCCAATGTACATTACTTTACATTTATCAACATTGAATTTCATCTGTCATTTTGTGTTCCAGTCACCCAATTTTATGAGATTCCTTTGTAACTCTTAGCAGTCTGTTTTGTACTTAACTCTCAAGTAATTTTGTATCATTTGCAATCTTTGCAACTTCACCTGTTTTCCAGATCATTTATGAATATATTGAACAGCACTGGTCCCAGTACAGATCATAGAATCATAGGACGGGAAGGGACCTTGAGAGGTTATCTAGTCCAGTCCACTGCATTTATGGCATTAGCTAGATCATCCCTGGCAGATGTTTGCCTAACCTGCTCTTAAAAATCTCCAATGATGGAGATTCCACAACCTCCCTAGACAATTTAATCTAGTGCTTAACTATCCTGACAGTTAGAAAGCTTTTCCCTGATGTCCAACCTAAACCCCCCTGCAGCAATTTTTAAGTCCATTGCTTCATGTCCTATCTTCAGAGGTTAAAAAGAACAATTTTTCTCCCTCTTCCTTGTCACCTTGTATGTCCTTAAACTGTTATCATGTTCCCCCTCAGTCTTCTCTTCTTCAAACTAAACAAACCCAACTTTTTCAATCTTCCCTCACAGGTCATGTTTTCTAAAACTTTAATAATTTCTGTTGCTTTTCCCTGGATTTTCTCCAGTTCGTTCATATCTTTTCTGAAATATAGTGCCCAGAATGGGACACAATACTCCAGATGAGGCCTAATCGGCAGAGAGAAGAGTGGAAGAATTACTTCACATGTCTTGCTTACAACACTCCTACTAATGCATCCCAGAATGGTATGTTTTGTGTGGTGTGTGGGTTTTTTTTTTTTCTTTCCACAACAGTGTTACACTGACTCATTTAGCCTGTGATCCACCTTGACCCTCAGATCCTTTTCTGCAGTAGTCCTTCCAAGGCAGTCATTTCCCATTTTGTATGCGTGCAACTGAGTGTTCCTTCCTAAGTGGAGTACTTTGCATTTGTCCTTATTGAATTTAATTTTATTTAGACAATTTCTCCAGGCTGTTCAGATCATTCTAAATTTTAATCCTGTTCTCCAAAACATTTGCAACTCCTCCCAGCTTGATATCATCTGCCAACTTGATAAGTGTACTCTCTCTGCCTCTATTTAAATCATTGATGAAGATATTGAACATAAAGAGAGCCAGAGCTGACCCCACTTGATATGCCCTTCAAACTTGACTGTGAACCACTGATAACTGCTCTCTGTGAATAACTGGTTGGAAAACTACAGACTCAACATATAGTATCAACGTCTAGCTTGTATTTCCCTAGTTTTGTTTACGAGAAGGTCATGCAAGACAGTATGAAAAGCCTTACTCAAGGCAATATATACCACATCTATCACTTCCCTCCTACCAACAAAGCTGGTTACCCTGTCAAAGAAAGCTATCCAGTTGGTCTGACATAATTTGTTCTTGACAAATCCATGCTGATGGTTACTTATCACCTTACTATCTTCTAGGTGTTTGTAAATTGATTGCTTAATTATTTGCTCTGGATACTGAAGTTAAGCTGACTGGTCTGTAGTTCCCTGGGTTGTCCTTATTTCCATTTTTATAGATGGACACTATATTTGCCCTTTTCCAGTCCTCTAGAATCTCTTCCATCTTGTCATGGATACCTGGGGGACACCATTGCTTACCTCTCTGCATTGTGAAAACTTAGTATTTATTTAAGTCCAAGTACATTTTATCCCCTGAATCACCCTGGTCTTCGTGTTGTTGAGCCCCATCAAAGAATTCTAATAGATTAGTGAGGCATGATATCCCTCTACAAAAGCATATTGATTCTTACCCAACAAACTATTCAGGTACGTGTTTGATAATTTTGTTTACTGTAGTTCCAACTAATTTGCTTGGTGCTGAAGTTAGGCTGGCAAGCCTGTAAATTGCCTGAGTCACCTCTGGTGGGTTGTTTTTTTTTAAATAGCATCACATTAGCTCTCCTCACATCACCTGATACAGAAGCCGATTTAAGTGATAGGTTACATACCACAGTTAGTAGTTCTGAAGAAACTCAATATGAAATTGTAGAACTCTTGGGAGAATAGGAGAATACGATGACTTATTACTGTTTAATTTATCAATTTGTTCCAAAACCTCCTTTAATGACACCTTAATCTGGGACAGTTCATTAGACTTGTCACCTAAAAAGAATGATTCAGGTGTGGTAATCTTCCTCTCATCCTCTGCAGTGAAGACTGATGCAAAGAGCTCATTTAGCTTCTCCACAATGAACTTGTCTGTTTTGCTTCTTTAGCACCACAATCATCCAGTGGCCCCACTGATTATTTGGCAGGTTTCCTGCTTCTGATGCAGTTTTATTTTGCTGTTTTTTTCTGGTTGCTCTTCAAATTCTTTTTTTGGCCTGCCTAATTATATTTTTACACTTGATGTGCAAAGTCATGCTCCTTTTTATTTTCTTCAGTATGACGTGACTTCCAATTTTCAAAGGATGCCTTTTTGCCTTTAACTGCCTCTTACTTTGTTTAGCCATCGTGGCACATTTTGGTCCTCTTACTATTTTTTAAATTTGGGATATACATTTAATTTGAGCCTCTGGTGGTGGATTTTTTAAAGTTTATATGCTGCTTGCAGGATTTCACTCTTGTGACTGTTTCTTTTAATTTCTTTTAACTAGCTTCCTCATATTTGTGCATCTGATGAAGCGGGTTGCAGCCCACGAAAGCTTCTGCCCGCAGAAATTTGTTAGCCTTTAAGGTGCTACAGGACTCTCGTTGTTTCTCCCCTTGGGTTCCATGATTAGCTGCTCCAAGAAGTAGTCCTTAATGGCGTCTAGAAGCTCCCTCTCTATCCCAACCTAAGGTGACATGTTCCTGATACAGACTGGGTACAATAACGTGAGAATGATAGTGGATTTAGTTCAGAACTGTTATGGCTGATTCCTTCAGCTCTTGAATGTCTGAATTCATAGAGGACTCAGAAGAAATTACTGGTCTTTCTGCAGTGTAATTGCATGTACTTTTGCTCATTCAAAGCCCCAGATGTAACCTCTTTTGTTGCCGAGGTTGCTAGAGAACAACTTCTGTACACTGATCCATTATGCAAGCAGCTGCAAATAGACAATCATTCGTAGCTAATCTGTGGTATAAGAATGCTATCAATTGTCTGTATGTTTTGACTTTGCAAACCTTCATATTCAACCCAAGACATGACATGCTGTCTGCCTGTGCTTTAAGTGCTTTTGCTATCTGCAGATAAGGGTAGTCCTTTTTTCTGAGTGGTCCAAAGGGAGCTGGATAACACTTCACAGGAACAGCCTTCCTGACAGGCAGCCTTGGTCTGAATGAATGTCTCCACCTCACCAGCTTTTCATTTCAATTTTGTTTTCCCTAGTGACTCTATCCAGCAAGATGGTCGAGAATTTATTTTTGAACTTGTGGATAAGCTGACAGCGATAGAACACCTTTCCAGCTTTCGCTTGATTTAACTGCAGAAATAACTCAAGTGCTTTTTCTTACAAGGGTTAGGAATATGTAATCTTCCACTGACCTTACAGTAGAAGCTGCTGTAGATAATTGCAGCTGTGCAGAAACAGTATTATTTATGTATTGTATTTGGCCCAAGGGAGGCAGTGTTTTCTTCAAACTTACTTAAAAGCACTTGCAGAATGAATGACAACTAATACTTCCTTCGCAAATACAGAAGGAGGTTGGAAATGTGATATATTTCTCATCCCTGCTCTTTTCTGGAAACCGTGTGAATCCCTTAAGGTTGGGGAGTTGCATAGAAGTGGTAGCTGGAGTAGAATAGTGAGGAGCTCTACTTGAGCAGTGCGTGTGGCTTTTTGGGGTGTGAGAGAAGAGTAGTTAATGAGTGACAGGCAGGGAATGAGCAGCACCAAGAGGTGGGCAAGATGACCCTGAGGCTTGTCTGGCTATCTAGCGCGCTTAGCAGCTGCACTTGTGCTGGCTGGACTGGGAAGGAGCTACAAGTGCACATCCACTGACAGTAGTGGAACAAGTGTAGGACAGCCAGTGGGGAGGAGTTGGAGTGGGCGCTACTTTAGAGTCTATGTATATACGGAGAGTAGGATTTTGTAGCCAGATTTTGTAGAGTAGGTCAAGGTAAATACAGTAGGCTTCCTAACCTGTATGTAAAGTGTGGCAGGGGTAGCAGTCTGCTTTGGTTGGAGAGATCGTTCCCATCACCATACTGTGAGCACCTTACCATCTTGAGCATAACCTCCTCTTAATGCCTTTGTGAGCAAGGGAGGTGACCACAGCCTGTCACGCTGACCAATATTGTCTCCTTGTACTCCCCCGTCTGTGTCCAGCTATCTCTTGTTTTATACTTGGATTGTAAATTCCTTGTGGCAGGGACTATGTGTTCTGTGTTTGTATAGCAGCTAGCACACTGGCGTCCTGGTCCATGACTGGAGTGGCTAAGTGTTTCGGTAGCATAGTTAGTTAATACTAATGAGAACTGAGACGCAAAAACTAGGTGACTTGTCCAAGGACACACAAGGAGTTTGTGGTACAGCAGGGAATTGAACCTAAGTTTCCAGAGTCCTGGCCTAGTGTCCTAACTACTAGATCATCATTTCCCTTCTGTAGAGAGCCTATTTGAAAGGTAAGATGAGTGTTTGTAGCACAGTGGGAGGGCTGAATCTTAGGACTGTATATGGATTGAAGGTCAAGATGCTGATACCTCCAGCTCATAAAGGTGAGTAGATTAGAAAGAGAGGACTGGTCTGGCTCATTTATGGTGACTGACTGGGAGTTGGTGAGCCAGTATATAAGGGGGCTACTGGATAGAAGGATGGGGATTTCTGACCGATAGACTGATGCTGTTTGGGATATGGGGGTCAGAGTAATCGTTCAAGTTCCCCACAGCCACGAGCTTCTCTGTATATCAATTTAGGTATTTGAACTGCAATGTTGCATCTAAATTCTCCTCTGCAAATCGCTCAAATGCATAATTTCTCTGCAGACCCTAGCATACAAATGCCTATGCAGATTGTGATGTATAAATAGCTTTTTGGCTCCTGGTGTTCATAAGCTCTGATCTTTGTGTTTGCAGAGATCCTAAATCCCTTAAACACCCATAACCTCTCCACATGGCGTTAAGCTAAAATAGCTTAAGATACAAGGCTGTCCTCATTATTAGGAATTGGGAGGTGTGAGAGATGAACCTCAAACTTTTCTTATGGCTGCCAACTATGTATGAGAACTTTTTTCTTATAAGTGAAAAGGCTTATCTTGAAAAATAATTTGTAGCCATAAGATGGGAGTCACTAGTACACAACACTGAAGTGATTTTTTTTTTTAAATTTTATTAAGCCTGACTACTTTAGTTTGCCATGTTCTAAAAAAGATAGGCAGATGAATATAGAGTAGCAGGGTATTAATCCTGGGTTTTTTTGACTCTCTCCCCCCCACCAAAAAAAAAAAATCAAAGGGTGCTGTGAAAAGAACTAAATACAGGGTGTAGACTACAGTGCTTTAACAGGGCTGTCTGGATTATAGCACCATTCAGGAAAGAAGCTCAGATCGTCACTCTACTCCGTTCTTTCTGCAATACACTTTAATTCTGCTGTATCCATGAATTCATCATGAGGTCAGAATTAGGATAGATCTGCCACATCTTATTCTACCATGCTGTCTTCCCAGAGCCTCATGAGTGCAGTGTGATTCTCGAAAACTCACAGCTTTCATTATTAGCCCAATTGAGGGATTGCCCCCTGTATCCGTTTTGCTTATTGAGCACCTAAAGAAGTGCTCTGTGCTGTTCAAAACATGATGCAGACAGAATGCTTGCCCCACAGGTATATGATCTCAATATGTCCGTGTGGCACTAACAGAGATGATGATGATCATCTTACATAAGTGCCCATTTTCTTCTCTAACATCTTATGAGCCTATAAGAATTGCTGAATGTCTTTGCCCCTAAAGATGCCCAAAGCAACACCCAGATCTCATGCAGGACTAATAGCTTGTGAATTATTCAGCAGTACATTTGAGTTTTATGCAAAAGCTTCTTCATGCTCTTAGGCTTTAATGTGGAGCTTTTGCTTTTCTTACACTTGAACTCTTGACTTGTAGATCTACATGATTTCAGCTCAAGGCCCTGCAGTGCAGCTCTGACTTAGAGGGTAATGACCATCGCTCTTTAGACTCAACAGTTTGTCCAGATTAGGTGATTAACTTGTGGGACCGAGCAAGGCCTGTTGGTGGGGTGGGATGGGATGTCCCTTATGCTCATGCATTGTAGGGACTTCTGTTCTCCAAAAACAGACAGTCCTTCCTAGATTTCTTTCATAAGTGCTGCCCAAGATTTTCTGTGGGGGCAAGAAGGCCAAGAATTTATGTTGACTAGACTACAAATACATTGTTACTCGTCACTGTATAAAACAGTTTTGTGTTCTTGACACAGAAAATAATTACGTGATCTGTTCACAGACCTTCCATCCTCTTGGCATCCCCTGATACCAGCATTACAACATGTGTATTGTCTTGTATGGGGAGCCATGCAGGGGATTGAGAGGGGAAAGCAGTAGCTTTTCCCCGCGTTCTTCCCCTTCTCAGTTGACTGAGCTCAGGGTGCCTTCAGAAGAACAAAAGTAGGGTCAAGAGAAGGGGAATAAACCACAGCCAGCACTTCCCTTCATGGGCCTTTTGGTCAGACCCTCCCCATGTGTATCCTTCCACTGCCAAACGGCGGGGCCAACATGCCCTTAAAATGTGGATCTGCTAGTGTAAATTAAGCTGCTTCCCTCCCACCGGGGGGAGGGGGGAATCCCTCTCCATACATGGTACAGTGTAGAACTTGTTTCAGTTAGGAACAGGCCTTGTTTAGAGGTGTGTGGCTGTTTGATATGAGGATGCCTGGTGTTTACAGGGTAGTAACTAATGTATTTCTAACTCAAGCATTTAAAAATCCTGAGATTATTTAAAAATTACATGTTCAAGCTTTTCTCCACAACTAGGAGGGTTGCAGTGTTTACACAAGAATCTCATTTTCTGATTTAAAAACCAAAACCTGTAATCACTTGACTCCAGAACCTGGGATTTAAAGAAAAAGTGAGATGTGTGATCTAATCACTAGAATTGATCATTGTAACATTATCTTGGGTCCAATGGACTGAAGCTGAAGGGGGAGAGAAATCATTACTGCAGGGTTAAAAGGGAGTATAATCCTGTGTGTAACTGATTATGCAGATCTTAAGTGAAAGATATGGCAAAACTCCAAGTGGGCTGGCAAACTACTGAAAGTTAACCTTAAAAATGGTGGAAACCTCCTGGCTCTTCCTCTATCTGCTTCAAAATCCTCTATCCTAAATGACATCCAAGTTCTTTTCCCCAAAATACCTGCATTATTTGTACACGTATTTCCACATTGAATTAGAGGGTGGCGGAGATGGTCACTATGTTGATAAGGCTGTCGTAAGAAAAAGAATTAATGCAGGGATCAAAGGATGCTGACTTACAAGGGAGGGAAATGGAATGGGAGGCTAAATATTTAAAACCTAAATTTTCCTTTCTGCAGTTTGAGGCACACTTTTTTCTCTCCTATCATGAGCCAGTTGCCTCAGCATCTCACTCCCTTTGACCGTGACAGAATGAGGAAAAGCAACCAAAGAACAAAGGTCTTAAAGCCTGAGTACAGGAACTCATCAGACTGGGTAGACTTGCGTGCTGCCAGTGCAGTTAGACATACCATATAACCAGCGGGATTCTGCACATTCCTGTGCTGAGTGGCTAGTAATGGATGATGCAATTAGAACACAGGGATTCATGTGCTGTTGACTGAGTAAAGAACTACTATACAAGCCAGATATTGATGCTTTTGTGTGGGTGGCTATTGAATGCATCCCTGCACCTGATCAGTTGAGAAAATTCCTTTGCTGTGTAATAGGCTGTAAGGCACCCAGGGGCCATCGTGATAGGTGCCATTTAAATTTTATGCATAAATTGTAGGCTCACCTTCACCATGCAGTTGTTAATAAAATCCATTTAGTAGCTGCCATCATCTAGTAGATTAACCTTTATCATGCAACTTCACCATGCCCGCTGCAGGGGAAAGTAATTATTTTTAATAGAATCTGCCCTTGATTTAAAGCCACAGGGGAAGCAATTAAAATTAATAAAAGTCAAAAGCCATGGCATCTGAATGAAGATGTATGGCCTTTATCTGTTTCATGAATTCTGTTGTGTGTAAGATACATAAATACTTTAAAACATTACAAAATTGGGCATCTCATGATTTTTCAGTGTTAAACCCTTACATCGGGGCTGTATTTGGCCGATTCTGTAAAACATCAAAGTCAACACTGTTGAACAAAATCAATTGTGGCTTTTTTTTTTTTTTTTTTTTAATTCAGAAATAGCTAGTGATGTTTTGGGCATCAATGCAAGCTTTCTATTTTTCAAAACATATACACTATATGCAACATGACAAATATGGGGGGAAAAGATGTAACTTGGCTGATCTGCAATTTTCCCTTCATGAATATCCTTGCGACTGTATAGTTATTTCAAGTGTGGTGAGGAATCCTGTCACTTAAGAGTGAGGTTAGGGCATTATTCATCATATAGAGATCTAATGGGAAGATTTGTATTGTATTAGTAGTTATCCATGTGAGATGGTAGCATGCCTATTAGGGATGATGTGCTTTGTGAGCAACGGACAGGAGAAGGAACAACTTTTTAGTTCAGTACAATGGGAATTCCTTGTCTGCCATCTAGCACTTTATCAAGTACTTCCTGTCTAGGAAGTGAAGTTCTTGCTCATAGATGCTAGAATGGATTTGCACTACATGATGAATCATGGCCATTGAACCTACTTCCACATTGTGAGGTCTGTTAAGAAACTTGACTGAAAGGTGACTTTTAAAAGTGTGTGGTCTCAGAGTTGGTGATTTGTTTTTCCCATTTCACATGTGCAAGATAAACATGCCATCAGCAAGGAGTTTAGCATTCTCAAATTACATCAGACTGTATGACAGTCTTTCTGTTCATATCTCCTTTTTGTCTCGTGCTAACGGCTGATAAAATGAAATGCATGAGAACTAATTGAACTTCAGCCATAAATTAGAGTAATTCTGTTTTTTCTAGCCTCAGGTAAGGCGAGTACAAAAAATGGGTACTTGTGTGTAACTTCGGTCAGACAACTCTGGTTGCGGTACTGAGACCTACAAGAAACCAGTGTGTATCTTGCTACAGAGCTTGATAGGTGCACGATCAGGCTGTGATGAGTGAGAGCTTGCCAGCTGTCATATAGCGTTTTGTTCCCTTAATCTCAGTGTTTCACAAAAGGAGGACCGTATCACTCTCCCCGTTTACAGGTGGGGAAACTGAAGCACAGGCTGTATTGTGCTCAAGATCCCCCAGCACATCAGGGTTGAGTCAGGAACTGAGGTAGGGTGACTACCTTTTTTGAAAGGCAAAAGCAGGACATGTGCAGAAGCCCTGCCTCTGCTGCTCCTCCTCCTTCCCCCTGAAGCCCTGAGCAGCCCAGAAGTCAGAGCTGGGCCAAGGTAAGAGCTGCCCAGAGAGCCTCATATCTGCCACTTGCCCTGGATGGGGACGGGGGTGTCTGAGAGCAGTCCCTGACCTGTGTCCCTGCCCCCTGAAGCCTGCTGCACATGGCATGTTGACTGTCTGGGACTCCCCACAGCAGCCCAGGCTCCCTGGGCAGTTCTTACTACTGCCTGGTTCTGGCTGATGAGCCCCCGTCCAGTGCCCTATCTGCTAGGCCACACAGCTTCCAACCAGAACCATCCTGCAACCTGATGTGTGGAGAAGAGGGGAATGGGACTCTAACACCTGCACAGGGTCTCACTGACGACAGCAGGCTCAATGGCATGCATGGCCTCCCTTCACAGGTCTGACTGTAAGACTGGGCCTAGGTTTGTACTGGAGCATTCCTTGAGAAACCATGTAGCATGCTGGCCCTCATGCTCCAGATCAGCCTCGCCCTTGTCTTCCAGATGATGGTTAGGATAGAATTAAATGTAGGGCTTTCCTTGCTCTACCCGATACCCAGCCACTCTTCTGATTTTGCTGTGAACAAGATATCTGGTTTGCTTGGCCCTTTCAGTCTTTATGTAAAGATTGCTCTTCACTTGCTCTTTCATTGGTAATGGTTTGACAGGTCCCTTAAGGATGTGTTGCTCTCTGGTCGTGGCTAGTGCAGGCCTGGTCAGCAGAATGCCTTGGTAGCTGCTGCCAATAGCTATGTGCATGGCCCTTCACACGTTACTGTTAAGTCAACTATTTATTCAGCCACATCAATGTACAATCCTCAGTTCATCAATCAAGTGTAGACACAACCAAGGTTCTAGGCAAGCACTGAACACACACATAGTCTCGTAAGTGTCATAGACTATGGCTGAGACACTGGTAATTTGTATAGTTTATATGGTATAATTACAAGGTTTATTACACTTGTCAGTTATCAATTCTCTAGTACCGCTAACATGCTTGTTATACCTCTCTTGCTTTGTTAAGGATGCACTTCTCTTAAAGGCACTCTTAAGTGTGTGACCCTTACTGTTAGTTTAAACTTGTCCCTTTCATACCAAATTATTTATCAAAAGAAATTGTGTTAAGTTTCTCTCCAGTCAGTTTGCTTGGACATAAAGGAAGGCATGCATAAAGCATTAGTTTGTTCTAAGGCATTGTTTTTTTGAGGCCTCATTAAAGGCGTGTAGTCAGTAACCTCTAACCTTTTGTTATTAAAAAACAAACCGGAAAATAGTCTTTGAAATAAAATCTCCCCACTTCCTATCTTGTTAACCTTGGGATGTGGGAGAGCCTTCCATACAGTTGGTCCGGGTGTCATTCGCACATCTGGAATCGGCTGCTTTTTCATGGGTTCAGTCAACTCTGCAGTCCCACATGTTGACCTCAGTTTTTATATGCTCTGATTTCAGGGATTGTTGGAGCGGGGCCTCCCTCTGACTCCTATTGTACACTTCTCAAGTGAGTGCTGATATTTCATCTGTTTTTCTGCTGCTTCCATTGGTATCCAGTAAAGGAAGTCAGTGTAACCCATTTCTTCAATCTTATTCTTATCAAAGGCTTTTTATGTCTTGATTCATTTCAAGGATTGTATTTCAGTATTATCCCTAATGGTTTGGAATTTCTCCCTTTTTAAGAAGTTTCTCCTAGTAATTCAAAATCTTATGGCCAGGTCAGGTGCACACATGGCACAATGTTCTTCTATTGTGCCAGCGTGTGCCGCCTAAACACAACGAAACCCTACAATCCCTTATCTTCCAAATCTAATGGATGTGCTTCATATATTTTGATAGTGTATAAGTATCTCGCTTCATTTAGGTCTTTCAACAGAAAAGGAGACATTATCCACATATAGAGAGACTGCTTATCTGAGTCACAGGGCAGACAAATATGCAACTTCTAATTTGGGCTGAAATCCCTATTGATGGGACAAAGATTATCCATGTCCTATTGGATTTATCAGTCAAACCAATGTACAGTTTATAATTTGGGGTGAAAACATGTAAACTGGACTTTATGGGAGAAACGGCAGCTTTGTCCCATGTGACCTTCAGTTTTTGAAGTCTCTCAGCAAGCTCTTTCTAGATGAGGCTGAAGCTGGTTACCCCAAATCAGGAACTAGCCTGAAATGGTGGTGACTTTTGTTTTTGCCAGTGGGTGCTTCTCTTCACTCATGCTCCCAGCCTCCTGCACGCTCCTTTCTGGCCCTTCTCGCCTTCAGGGTGAGCAATGGGGGGTGCAGAGGGGTGGAGATGGGTGGGGAGTAGCGAATGGTGGGTGGGAGAGCCTCAGGGGAAGGGGCACAGAGAGGGTGGGAAGGGGCAGAATTCCAAAGGTGGCAGGCTGCCGCATCTCCAAAGGGAGGTGCATCGCATCTGCCATTTCTTGCCTTGGTTGTGGAGGCTTAGCCTCCCCAAGCCTCTTATACCCACTACCCATGCTGTGGCTTGTGGCTGCTGAACACCCCCAATTTATTTTGGAGCACTCATGGAGTTGGCACCTAGGCCAGGAACCAACTTCACCCTCTTGATCTTTAGTTGGTTTAATCTGCAGTTTCCCCACCCATCTCTTCAATCATTCAGGATACACTGGGCCACTTGCACAGGAAATAGGGTGTTGACCTACTTGGTAACCTTGTGGGGTGGTTTTGGAAGGGAGGGAGGGAGAGCTTTTATCCCTAAGTGATTAACAATACTCATTTAGCCATCTTAGATTCTATTCTCAGGGTGGAGTTCCTAACTTTAGCTGATCTGTGGGTTCCTAGGCAAAGCGTGTCACACCATACTTGTCTACACTCATGGCACTACAGTTACACTGGCCTATGTTTGTAGTGTAGGCAAGAGCACAGTGCAGATAATTGTCTTTACTTTCTAGGTGGAGTGCAGTCCTAGGTGGAGCGTACTGTGGGGGAAAAACAGATGTGGGCAGCTTTTCTAACTTTTGAGGGCCAGGAGGCATTTAATAGTTCATTGTAGAAGGGGTATAGAGAACAAATATCCATACAAGGGGAAGAGGATGCCCTTACAGGGTCAGAGCCCCCAAAACCATCTCTTTGGTGGTAGTGGGCTGTAGTCATAAACCATAGAGGCAGCCTTCCAATATTAGCCCTGGGCTCGGACACTCCCTACAAGCAATTTATGACCCTGGGCCACTCAGAAGGGCACAGGAAGTAGTGAGGACAACAAGTGACTCTTCTCTGGATTCTGTTGGCAGGCATTTGCTTTCCCTTCAAACATGGTCCTTAGTTGCAAAACCGGTCCCGTGTCTTTATTCCATGAGCATGCAGTCAATGGGACATCTCTCTCACTCAAACACATAGCCTAAGCCTATGGGAGTCTCCAGGATAAATCTCATTCTCTTCAGTTTTCTTGTATAAAAAGATGCTAAGATGCCAAGAAAGCGACTCTTCTGGTGCTAGAATATCCTTCAGGACGGTACTGTAAGTGCAGTGGGTCTGCATGGTGGTCATAAAGATGGAATATCACTAATAAATTGAGAGAGAAAGATGGTTGCAGTCCAGGCTTTCTTCTAGCTCTCAGGAGAGAGCAGTCTTTACTCTAACTTACACATGTCTGATACAAGACAGATTATGTTGAAATTGCAATGCTGTATAGGAAGGTCATTTGGGCTTGAAGCATGCCTTGTGTGGCTTCCTTCGTTGCAGCTAATATCGGTGTTCAAATGTTCCTTTAAAAGCTTGTCCGTCAAAGACTTTGCAATTTTTATTTAAAGAGGAAAGAAGCCCAGTAGATTTGGACAGGCATAATTTACTGTATCATGTGCCCACTTCTGTTAATCGTTCCTCTCACATGACTAACTTGTACATCTCAGGAATGCCTGAAATCCTTCTTTCAGCACTTTCTTAACTTTTCCATGCTGAAAGGTATTCCCCTTTACCCGTTGTGCACCGTGCAATTTGATAGCTCTTTTTCTCTGAATCGCTTGACTGGCCAATCCAAGATGCAGAATTGTGACGATCTGTTCCACGGAGCATTTTCTACATGGAAAAAATCTGCCATGTACAAATGAAAGCTCACAGTTGGGGGGTAATGAGATGGGAGGGAAGATGGTCTTGTGGCCTAAGTGGTGCTGCCCAGCTCTGGCACAGACTTCTTGTGTAACCTTGTGCAGGTCACTTAACCTCTCTGTGCCTCAATTCCCTTTCTGTAAATAGGGGGTGATTTCTCTCTCTCTCATCACTTGTCTATGCAGTTTGTTAGCTTTTTGGGGTCATTTACTCTGCATTTCATTTGCTTCAGTTGCTCTTACGACATGACCCCAGGAAGACAGAGTACAAGTGAACTACCCAGTCTGGTTTGCTGGACTTGTTACTGTAGACTCCTGCTTCCCTGGAAGGGGAGAAGTGCATTGGCTTAGCCAGAAGGTCAAACCACCCTGTCAGTGAGGCGGGTCCCTGCAGTACTGGCCGCCCCGATGATGGACGGAGTCAGACACGCGACCCTGCAGAAGTTCATGGCTGGAGTACAGAGTTGCCCTGAACACTGTCTGTCTCCTCCTGGGCTGGAACGGGAACAAAACTGGTGATGATAGCTCTGGGCTGGGCACAGAGGCTCTGTGAACTGGGGGAATTTCCCCTATGGGGGGCTTCGTGTAGGCTTGACTCAACTTGAGCCAGCTTAGCTGATGCAAAGGGACCACAAGGCAGTGTTTTAATAAGAACCTCTATCCTTCCGTAGGAAATAGGTTTTACGTCCCAACCTAGCTAATCTTGATTGGGTTGCTTTCTGTGCTTTCTCTTTTGGGACTGTAGACACACTTTAAAAGATGGTTTAAAGGGTCTTGATTTATGCTGAATTTGGAAATAGATAGGGTATGATGTGCTGCTTTGATGGGGAGAGGATGAAAAGGCATTGCTTATAACTTGACAGCAGGAGTTGTTCTGATGGGTGGAGAAGCTCTTACAGCAGACTGAGCCTTCTCTTTAAATGTGTAACTATTCTAGAAATTGCAGTATTTCTGGTTTATCGGTGTCTGCATGCTTGCAACCCAGTTGACTTCCAGAGGGGCTGTGACTATCTTTTGTTAGTGCTATGGTATCTAGCTTTATTTTTATATCTGTGGTCATATTTTGCTTTCACAAAATGGTTTTCGGTGGGAGGGGCTCTTTTTTTTTGTTTTTTTTTTGTTTGTTTGGTTTGTGTAGACAGCCATTTGCATACAGAAAAACCATGCAAGGTTTTTTGAAACTTTTTCATATGAAAAAGTTGAAAAGGAATTTTTTCCCTAGCAGTTACCTGAGACTGAACTGGGGTTGTCTTTTGCAAGCTTCTAATTTTAATACCATGGCCTCTGTTTCTTGCCCTTTACATCAACACCTATGTCTTTTTAGATGGGCCTTGCTTCTGTTTTGGTAACTGTTTTGTTCTTTGGGCCAGTGAATGCTCTTCTGCTTTTTTTGGGAACTTAATTATTTTCCTACTCCTGTTCGGGGCAGGAGTCAAGGAGCACTTACTTAACCAGATAGATTTTCTAGCTTTAATGGAACTAATTTTGTGGTAAATCATAATCTACTGTTGCAAGGATTGCACAGATAATTTCACCAAGGAACAGGAGCTCAGGAATCAACTGCCCCTTTCAAACTTTATAGTGGAAATAGAACCCTGGTAAGTGCTGAACCTGAAGATGAAGTGTTTGTTTAGTTACCAATCTCCCACCCCAAAAACCCCTGTTTTAAAGCAGTTACTCTTAATAAGAACTTGTTGGTTTTTTTTTTTTAATAACTGGAAAATAAATTGCATGCAATAAAAGTGTGTTTTCTCAGTTTTGCCATATCCAAGACTTGAGAAGGATTCAGTTTCAATGTAAGCTATGTAAATGGATAACATGATGGCAGATGAAATTCAATGAGGGCAAATGTAACGCCCATTGGAAGGAATAATTTAAACTACTCATGTACCTTAATGAGTTCTAAATGGCCTATATGAGGATAGCCAAAAAAACCTGGGTGTCACTGTTTAACAGCTCAAGGAAGGCTTCTGTTTCTTGACCACTGCTGCATATTGAGTCAAGAATATTAGGCCTTGTCTACTCTGGAAAATTAATCCAGATTAACTAAAAATGTGGATTTAAACTAGTTTAGTTAAAATAGATTAATCTCTCGTGAGGGGACTCATTTGGAATAAAAGTGGCCTTAATTTGGGTTAGCTAAATTTACTTCTAAAATGCAGTAATTATTCTGAAATAGTCACTTTTTATACCAGAATAGTATGCCCACATAGGGAGCTATTCTTGAATAATTCATTTTGCAACAACTATTCTGGTCAATTGCCCTGTGTAAACAAGCTATTATGATGCATTAAAGAGTGGGATGGAGAATAATGTAGAGGATACTTTATATTTCTGTTAAATCAATTCTCTCACCCTCGCCTGGAGTCCTATAAACTCTGGTCACCCAATGTCAGAAAGATACAGCAGCGTTCAGAGACGTGGTGAGAATGCTAAGTTGAGAGTAGAGCAGTCCAAAATTTTGGACAAATAATTTATTTGCCAAACTGTGCAGCTTCTGGTTGATTGAAGCTATTCATGCGTTCAACAAATAGCTTTGGCCAAAAAAGCAAAATGATTTTGAATGTCTAAATAAAATGTTTCAAATTGTTGTCTTGAAATGACGTTACATTTCAAAATTGAGGTATATTTAATTTTTTTTTTAAAAGGGGAAATGCCCTGCCCCCCCCCATCCCTCCACCCCCAATTTTTTTTTTCCAGTTCAAATGCATTGCTTTGTTTGACCTGAAATGAATTTTTTTTCAGTGAGAAACAGAAGAAAAATTTCAGGTTGACATGAAAATACTTCCCCTAAACTTTTCTGATTCAGCCAGTGAAGTGAAAAATCAGCTAATCACTGATTGTATTGTGAGCTTATTCCATGCTTCCAATTACAGAGTGGGATTTTTTACCTTATGTGCTAGGGGAAGAGGTGGATAAACCCTACAAAATAATGAATGGTACAGAAAGGGTGAATAGGGAGTTTCTGATGACCTTTTCTCATATTGCAAGGTTAAGGTGACATGAAATGAAATTGAAAACATGGTAAATTCAATACTGATGAGCCTTTTTTTCACACAACATAACTATCACGGGGAACTTATTGCTACAAATGATCTTTGACAGCAAGAGCTTAGCTGGATTCAGAAAGGGATTAGCTGTGTGGATAACTAAAGTATCCCATTATGGTAAATATTAAAAAATCAGGGTTTTGGAAGGGATATAAATCTACGTGTGTGGGACTTAAATCACATAGCTATAGGGGCTTAGGAGGGGCAAAAAATTCCATTGCTTCTAACTCCTGGTATATATCTGGTACACATCTTTGGTGGTGACAGGATTCTAGACTAGATGAACAACTGGTCTGATCCAGTATGGTAGCTTCTATGAATCTCTTATATCTGATCTTACCAAGCCTCTAATGGTTACTTTAACTGATTAATTCTAACAGATACAGCTGAAGGCCTTTTCAATACAGGGCTATAGGGAGTCAGGGAAAGGCAAGTATACAGCTACTAGAGATTGCACTGTGCTTGCCACTTGTCAGGAAAAATGAAGTGTATATATAAAATAGGCCACACCTTGACCTGTAATAACCAGGGAGATAGAACTGCTGCGTCTCTTATTGACTTCCCAGCCCTTGAGACAATCAGACAAGGGACCTTGACAGGGAATTTAGAAACTCCTGTTCCATTTGGGCCATAAGTCATATTGACATTCCCGATGACCGCAACCTGCAGTATAGCTAATATAAATACAGTACAAATGCAGGACCCTCCTGAGAACACATCTTGTCAGGGGTCTTCCAGAGCCAAACAGAAGAATTGCTGATCTTGTTGCAATGTTGAACATTCCTGCAATAAAATACTGTAGCCCTTCCTCTCCATTGATTAAACATCCCTTCCCTATAGAATCTTGGCTACTCTGTGCATTCAGGCGCAGAGGCTACGTTTTAGAATGGCCTTGATGAAGTTTTTCGTTGCTATTGTAGGTCTGTCTCATTTCCATTTCCTGTTCTGAATTCCTTGGATTTTTGAAAAGCATTAAGTGGCTCTATATTTAGAATGGGTTGCAAGCTGCCTGAAGACTTTGACAGAGAATAATGAGCTTAATGGGGCTTCCTGATAAATCTTAGGAATTTCTAATGCCCCTTAGTTTAAACCTTTGCTGATTTCATCCTCCAGGTGATGGGCACCGCCTGGTTCAGAGTAATTGAATTTGAGTCAGAAGGGCCTCTTTGAAATGGGCTGTCTGCAAAAATCAAGTCCTACATCTGACACCTGACATTGTGCAGGCTCAGGGAGCTCAATGGAGAATTCTAACAATCCAACCCCCAGAGCAATTAAAATGATTCAAGCAGGGTATCTCAAGTAGATGCAGATGAAATCTTTACAGCACACCATGTGCCTCATATATGTCATTTATACAGACGTCTCTGGACGTTACCAGGCTAGGAGCTAATGTTGCATATACCTGTAGGAATCTGGGAGTCAATTTTTCCTCCATTGGAATAAAACTGCTACTTCCAGGCCTGCAGGGTCACGAGATACTTGACTTTGCTGTTCTAGAAAGGCCACCGTTAGTATAAAACAAAACCTTGCCTAATTTGGGTTTTGGACTAGTGTAATTCAAATAGCAATCTTGAGTCTGGATATGGGGGAAAGAACTGAGGAATTACTTGGGGTAACAGGTATAGCGTTGCAGCTGTGCAATTGTACCATTTCAGTACAGACACTACCTACACCAATGAGAGGAATTCTTCTGTCATTCACTGTAGGTCATCCACTTCCTGAAAGGTGGTAGCTAAATCAACGGAAGAATTCTTCCATCATCTTAGCACAGTTTGCACCCGGGGTTAGTTCAGCATAGCTACATCTCCCAGGGACATGGGTTTTTATGAGCCACAAGTGCTGATCTGTGCAAAATTAACATTGCAGTAATGTTTATTGCTTTTAATTAAATATGAAGGTTAAATAATTTAAATATGAAAGTTAAAACAAAGGACTTGGAAGATCAGTTGAACTACCCTAAAGGACTCTGCCAGTTGAGATCTGTGCTAGCTAAACTTGTTGGGTTTGCAATGCTATAGCTCAATTCAATTGCCCTGTAAAACTCCACAGCAGAGAGAATAAAGAGCAGTAATGCCCTGGTGGAGAATTACAACATATGTTACATAAAGTGAAACAGTGAAGGCCTGCATTGCCGGAGTGAAGAAACAATTATGGGGTCAACTCTAGTCCTGGTGTAAGTTTCACCTACTCCCACTGGAGTTGAATTTGACTTGCAATGTAAAAACAGACTCTAGTGATAAGGTAGCCCGCCTTGCCCATATGGTGGTAGTACATTGGCGGAGGCAGTAGCTATAAGAATGAAAGTGGTACCTAGGCATCATGATTCTGGAACCCACCATGCTGGGATGCAGCATTCCATGAGGGTAGGAGGGGATGGGTATTACGGGTTCACACACACCTTGTCAGTCTGGAACAGACAGAATGATAGGAAAACTCCTTGGGAGATTCATTTCTATTGGATGGCTATTGGGACCTAGCCCACCAAGCCTGTCTGCTACACTTGTATTCTTGCAACTGTACTGCTCCTTCCAATTTGGTAAAGGTTTTCATCGATTCACTTAACTGGCTTGGATGAGGAGCTACAATTTTTGAGGCAGAAGGGCTTGACAGCAGAGCCAAGGCTTGCTACCTCCTCTCACCATTATCATTTTTTTTGCCTGCTTCAACTCCCTTTACCAAGATCGGTTCCCCTCCCCCCACCTTTTTTACCCTCTGATGGAAACTATTTCAGTCTGTTAAAAGACTGGTGTTCTCAGATTGCCTGACAGCTTTAAATGGAAGAGATTTGTGTAAGACACTTGATATGTAGTTACTGAATCCACTGGAGAGCCACTACAATTAGTAAGGGACAGAGCTCTGTACATATTTAAATGGTTTCAATGGTCCAAGAGATGTGCTAATTAGCCTGTGAAAGCTGTCACGTCAAACTCATTGACAGATCACCTTTTGACAGATGCTCTGTCCTACTAATGTTGTTCATGGCCTTAGTTGTCCAGATACCCATAAACATAAGGGAACCTTCCCTCCTGCATAAGTTATTCAGCACTGTCCAGCTAGCCACCCTTTGAATTAGCTCACTTAATAGAGCTGAAAGAGAGTCCTGGAACCCCTGTTCCCCTCTACCCTCCCCCTGTAATAATTGCTGAAATAAAATAAATCCAGCTGGGGTCGGTTCATGTCCTAGAATCATCATTCTTGCAAATGAGTTTACTGTCAGCCCATGTCTGTCTGTGGAAATGGCAAATCTTTAAGCAAATACTAAGGAGTATTTGTGGGCAGTAAACTATGAATTTGCAAATGTGAGTTTAGCAGCTTGACTTGTGGAACTTCGTTTCCTGAATGGATGAGCAGAACTTTTTTTTCCCCCCCAGCATAGTCTTGATTGGACTTGCATGATATATACAAATCATTCCAAGTATTGGAAACCGTAACTCTTGATTTATAGATGAGTTAATCATTTACTTGCTGGTAAATACACTGCATATGAATGCCTTGACTGTGTGTGTGTGGCTCATGATCATCAGCAAATAACAACTGGCTAAGTCTAATCAATCACTGCCTTGGTGCTGGTGAACAACACCTCCATTTCTGGTGCATAGTTAAGCCAATGGATTGAGATATTGGGTGCATGTACTCAAATCAAGGCTGTTGTTCAATAAGACAGACTTAAAGAAATCGATGACAATGGAAGTTATATTCAAGAAGGAAAATCCTTCATGGTTGCAGAGGGTTTGATTTGAAGCCGGACTACTGGTGGTTCTGATGCCCAAGGTCTCTGCACCCAACTCTCACTATTTCTTCACTGGGGTTTATGGTTGGGCAGGTTGAGTCCTCCCACCTGGAGAGGGGATGGGAGCTGAATGATCCCAAGCTGCTGCTTCAGCTGTTAGTGTGGCAATGACTGCAGAGCTACCCCTGTTCCTCAGTGGCTTTCTTCTTTTGCCCACAGAAGTGCCCAATGACTAGTTACTCTGAGAAGACCTGAAGGGAAGGTTGTTCCAGTGATGAGGGGACTCGACTGGTTCTTAAGAAGCCTGTAGTAGATCAGGGGATTGAATGGGGGTCTACTTTGGGCAAGTCTCTCCATCCCTCATTTCCATCTGCAAGATGGAGATAATGGCACTTCCCTGCTTCACAAGGGTGTGGTGCAGGCAGATGCATTAGATTGTGAGGTGCTCGGACACTACAGCAGTGCAGTCCTAGCCTAACCCTAGATGACAGACATACTTCTTCGTGAATAGGTTGGTGTCATAACTACCAGTAGTGCTGAGTGAACTTCAGAAGGTAGAGCAATTAAAGTGCTTTCCTGAGAAATCCTAATAGAGATGCTAATCAGAAAATGTTACACTGTTCTTGTATTTGACAGGTTTGACCGGGGTGGAGATGCTGTGAGCTTCTTCTGTAGTATTTTTGCTGTTTCCATTTCCAGGTTTGGGCCAAAGTGACCTGAACCTCTTTTTTTTTTTTTTTTTTTTTTTTTTTTTTTAAAAAAAAAACAAACAAAAAAAAAACAGTTCTTCACAGTTCTCATTTTATCTTAACTAGTTCACCTATTCCTAATACTAACTGTTTGTTTTTGCTCAATTTTCCCTTATCTTTCTCTTTACCGAGCAGCAGTTGAAAGTGTCTCCTAAGAAAAGGTTTGTTTCTTCCTGTGAAGAAAATAGCAATTTCCTAGTATCATGTATATGGCTACATTAGCTTTTTTTTTCTTTTGAATACATACAATACCATTCTTTTTGTCCTCTTGGTGATGCTGGCTTTCTTTCTGAAGGAAATGGGAGGTGTGGGGGAGATGGAAGCACAAAATATTTCTCTCTTCCCAAGAGAAGACTGAATTTGGAAATGCTCCAGGTTTTTTAAATATTTCATCAATCTTGAAGAAAGCTCATATCTTTCAGGCTCTCAGACATAAAAAGAAGAGGATTTACATCTGCCTAATTCCGTCTTGAAACTCTTATTTGTTACTTCTATTTTACTTTCAATTATACATGCATTTTGTTAGCTTTGCTTCCAAAATCTGAGAACTTGACAAACACTGCTTTAAATTCTCTCCCCAACATCCTACAGCAAGCACATGTGAAGTGGACCTTATTGTCTTATTCCTGACCCCTTTAATCATGGTTTGCCATGACCCATTTGAAAAAGTGCCATCCAGTGACTATTCATTGCATCCCAGTACATCACCACTAGTGACCATGTGTTTCCATACCACATCACTTGAAATAGTTCCCAAGGGTCACCACCTTACTCTTGTATGCTGTCTTCCTGTCAGTGTTACTGTGCTACTGGGTTTCTATGATGAATCATGAAATGCAGGTCTCTTGATATATTCTTCCTGTCATATTTGTACCCGTAACATGTTGTCTTGCACTATGCAGCCAAAAGGACAGCTTCAACAAAAAAGGAATTTTGTGACCATGGAGGATGTGAAGACCACGGAGAGGGGGTGTTTCAGTTTCCTCAAAATTGCAAGGACTTAAATGAGATTTAAATGGTGCAAAGCCATTGTGTGAACCTTCTGTGGAGGGGTGGACTTCACCCTGAAAGATTTAGTCATATATAAAATATAACAGTACTGCAGATCCCATGAGGGACTAGCTGCACCCTCATTTCTTTCTTAAATGAATGAACATTACTGAAAATAGAATGAGAACTGTGTTGTCTTGGGAAAGCCCTTGCTAAGCTTTCTCTTCACACAAACTTCTTCAGCAATATTACTGAAGTGGAATTAAAAACAATATGTAGTGGAGGAGATAAGATAAAAGTAATGCTCAAACTGGTAGACAACTTGCATAATACATCCGTTGGGTAGTCAAGGGCATGTATAACTGTTTTTTCAACAAGTCATTAAAATAATAGACTTCCTTTATCATTTTTTATGTAAAGATAGTATGTAGTCTCTCTCGAGATAAAAATGAGACTTTTGCTAGTAGCTGCAACATGAGAGCATAATGAGTTTTGGTTTGGATGGAATTAAAGTAAGACATGAGAAGAGTTTGATTTTTCATTCAATTCTTGTTGACATTCCACAGGGGAGATTTTTCAAAGGCCCCAATGGGTATTTAATTAATAGATTTCAGGGCCAGAAGGGATCATTATGATCTAGTCTGATTGCTTGCCAGACACAGGTCAGAGTTCCTCCCTCCCTCAGTAACTTCTGTGTCAACCCATAACTTCTGTTTTCATAACAGTGCATCTTTTAGAATGACCTCAAGTCTTGATTTAAAGACTATACGTGATGAACTAGGCACCAGCTCCCATTGTGAGGCTTCGACTACACTTAAAACTTGCGTATGCTAGTGTAAGTTGGTCAGCCCAACTTCCAGAGGTTTGTTGATGACTAGTTGCCATGGTTTGTGGAGGTTAACACAGTCTTTGTGGGAAATAGGTCTTGCAGGAACTGAAGGAATGCTGAATGCAGTGTTGCTGTAGCTATGTCAGTCCCAGGATATTAGAGAGACAAATAATAGAGGAATGCTGAGACACTTGAGATGTGAAATGAAATTGTGACTTTCCACTAATCTTGCCTGAATAGGGCAGGAAAAACCTTCCAACCCCACATCTTCTAGTTGAACTGCAAATAGTATAAATCTACATATTCTTGTACGCTTTTCATCCAAGGTTCTCAATGTCCACAGACTTCAGAGGCAAATTTAACCCTTGCGCAGAAGCCTTGAACAAGGCCTACAATGTGTCACATAAGTCCCTCTTTTTAGCCCAATAGTGCATGGACGTTGTGGAGGCCTGCAGCCAAGGGGTAAATCTCACCCATTATTGAAATAATCCTCACAACATTTCTGGGAGGTAGGTAACTATTAGTCCCACAGACCGCAGAAGACCAGGTTCTCCGGCTGTTCCCAGTTTTCTCTTTTGAGTCTCACTTCCATACCATCCATCCTTTCATATCACAACACCCTTTCTCCTGGTATCTCAGCTTTCAGTCGCATTCAGAATCTGGACATGCAGACGAACAAGAAAATGAAAACTAAGAGGGTGAATATTTGTTTGGCTTTTTTTTGGTTTGAAAAAAGGTGGCTGAGGGAACTTCTGCCAAAGGTTCTAACTGGCTATTTTCTGAAGTGGTTCACTCATTTCTAAACAGCAATATCTATACTGAACAGAAGCTTTGAAAAACCTGACAATCAGTGTTCCTTTCTGTAGATATTAAGGGTATGTAATCGCTCAATTTGTGTTCTTTCTTCTGCTGGTAGCTATGCATTTTTCACTCATGCAAAACTAATTCAGCCAGAGCAGACAAATAAAGGAAATCAAACCCAAGCATTCTTCAGCTGAAGGTAGAAAAGTCACTTTTCTCCCTTACTGACTTTGACAAATGGTGCACATAAGTCCTAAGCTAATACAAGGCTTGTCAACTGCCCTGGGGAATTCAACAGCTGGATGTAAATTTCAGACACAAATTTGCACCCAATAAATATAGACCCCTCTTGAACTGATTTCTACAGTGCTGCAAATGCAAATTTCAACACATCAGTTTTACTGCTGAGTACTTGGTTTTATATCAGGTTTCATAATTGACATGTGAAACCTAACTGTATTATAGTCTCCTGTGCTGCAAGAAAAGCTACTCCTGAAATAGAAGACATGATCTGAAATTAAGGTTATTTCCTTAGTATAATCACTGCAATCAACAAATAGCATCAATTGCTGTCAGCCCAGTAGCTAGTGACAGATGAGAGCTTTGAAAAGTGACTCACGTACTGAACCCAAAACTTATTCATGAGAAAATAACTCCCCGTGTGTGCTGGCTGACAATCTACAGGCCTTTTAAAGGTGCATAAAGAACACTGGTAGCTAGTGTGTTGCAAACCATCTCCAGTACAATTTTTTTTGGGGGGAGGGGGAATGCTGAACAAGGGGTGTTTCTGGGAGAAAAGGGGAGTAGTTAAATTGCCAAGTGGAGAACTACAAGTTTGGAGATGTCTTCTAACTGTGTCAGTTATATGGCTCTCCCAGTCCCATTCTTTCATGTAACCATTGTCTTCAAAACAATCCATGCAGTAATAACATTGAGGATAATATAAAGTTTTATTATAGAATTGTATAGGGAAGAGTTGACATTGACTTCCCTTGCAGAAGTATCTGGAAATGTGGCAAAGCAGATGTGAAATTTGAGGACTAGGCAAAAAACCAGAAAAACCTGCCTTTGGAGCATTCTAATCTAGTATTTGGATGTTACCAGTCAAAAAATCTGCCCAGACTTTTAAACCAGTTGCTCCTCTTTGGTGGGTTTGAGAAGACCCCTAGATAGCATAAGTGTTTTTAATTCCCATTTTATTCCCCTATCTTTAGTGCCAGTGCCAAGTTGCTGGCAAACTTTCTCAATAGGCAGATGGCAGAATCTTCTTCAAACCCTTCTTTGGCATTGAAGAGTTTCTTCATTTGCATAATAAAAGCACTGGTTTGCTTCTCTCACTATAGGGTGCACCACATACATGATATTACAGGCAGCACATACCAAAAAGATTATCTTGCAATTAGAGCTGGATGGAATTTTTCAAATTTTTTTCCACTGAAAAGAGCATTTACTTGAAGGTGACTTTATGCAGGAAAACATAGCTTGGCATTTTTTTTTGTATGGGAATTTTCAGAAATACAACAAAGTAAAAATTGTTAGAGAAAAATCTTCGTTTTTTTCATTTAGTCCCCCCTCCCCTTTTTCTATTTTGTTTGCTACTGGTGCAATAGAATGGATCACTATGGCTGTTTTTCTTTTTTTACTAACTCTAATACTTCAAAACTCCTCCAATTTGAGGAGAAGCTGGTGGCAAAAGGGGAACTGAAATTCTGTACATCTGCCACTCTGTAACCCTTTGACTGCTGGAGAAGTATATAAGAATGGCCATATGGGGTCAGACCAAAGGTCTATCTAGACCAGTATCCTGTCTTCCAACAGTGGCCAGAGACATGTGCTTCAGAGGGAATGAACAGAACAGGGCAATTTTGAATGATTCATTCCCTGTTGTCAAATCCCAGGCTCTGGCAGTTGGAGGTTTAGGAAGATACAGAGCATGGGGTTGCATCCCTGACCATCTTGGCTAATAGCCTTTGATAGATACTGTTATGTGGGATGGGTCCATTTATATATTTTTTTAAACTGGTTATGCTTTTGACCTTCACAGCATCCCTTGGCAACAACTTCAGAAACAGAGTCAACCTCTGTAAGAAGTACTTCCTTTTGTTTTTGTTTTTTTTTAAATCTGCTGCCTACTAATCTCATAGGGTGACCCATGGTTCTTATGTTATGTGAAAGGGTAAATGATACTTCCTTATTCATTTTTCTCCACACCATTCATGATTTTTATAGACTTCTATTATTTCCCCCATTGGTCATCTCTTTTCTAAAATTAATAGTTCCAGTCTTCTTTTTAATGTTTCCTTGTATGGAAGCTGTTCTATATCCCTAATCGTTTTTGTTGCCCTTCTCTGTGCCTTTACCAATTCTAATATTCCTTTTTTGAGAGGGGGCAACCAGAACTGCATGCTCTATTCAAGGTGAGGGTGTACCATGGATTTATATAACCGCATTATGCTATTTTCTGTCTTATTATCTATCCCTTTCCTACTGGTTCATATCGTTGTTAGCTTTTTTTGACTGCTGCTGCACATTGAGCGGCTGTTTTCAGAGAACTATCCATAATGACTCCAAGATCTTTCTTGAGTGGGAACTGCTAATTTAGACCCCTACATTTTGTATGTAGAGTTGGGATTATTTTTTCCCAATGTGTTCCAGTTATTGAGTGGGGGAAAGGAAAGTGTATTTATGGGTCCCTAGAGACTCATTTTGTTGCATTTGGTGGGGAGGCAGCAGGTGGAGAAGACGAAACTTAAAAATTTGGGTATTTGCCAGTAATACTATTACCCCATTTTTGCTGCACTTGCTATTTGGGTGGAATCCCCTATGCAGTAAATGTGTTTAAAACCATCTTAACCAAGGTGAGCTTCTGGGCAGTACTGAATGAACACACATGCGTGGACAGAGAATCCTTTTTCAAGCAGCTAAAATGGCTGCCTGCATCCTAAAGGCATGAATGGAGTTAACCTAGCCCCCTTCTCCATATCACCCATGGCAACAGCTCACAGCCTGTGGGAATGAGGCAATGCCTAATAAATCCATAATGAAACCAGAACTATAATCTTGCATCCATCATGGGGATAGAATTGAAATCCTACTGAATTGCCAATATACCTTTCTTCGGTATCTGGGTTTTCCCTAGAGCTCTCCCCTGCCCTTTCCAAATCTTTGTCCTGATGTCGCAGCTTGAAGAGGCTGGATACACACAAAATCCGAACATATACCAATTCCCTTCAGAAGGTTTGAAAACAAATACCACTTCTTCCCAGCCTCTGTTCTGTCAGCTCACTGTTCAGGGGCTTTCCTGGTGCAGAGATTTGTGGACATAAATCCTATGTAGCACATTCACTTCCCTTGGCCTATGATAATGGAGGAATGATTCACATTTATGGCTTCAGGAAGAGAACGTGCTTAGCATTGATCCCACAGTGCATTTCACCCCAGGCTTTGGAAAACAAGGCTACTGTCACATACTATTCAGCATGAACAGTCAGCAGCTCTTGGCATTCAATATTCTCTATTTGAAAGTCAATGGTGTGCACTAGATAGCCAGGCACCTTTTTGCTTGGGATGGATACTCCATTAACATTGTCTTTGACAATGCCATTAATATTGGGAGGCATTCAATTAGATAAGGTGGCAAGGATTTATATTTACATGTATAGAGAGAGACCATCTTCCTACAGATGGGTGAATACTGCAGAACAGCATTGCGGTTCGAAATAGCTGCTTGTTTGCATTGTGCTTGTCGTTATTCACTGCTCAAGAGTGTGTGTGTGTGTGTGTGTGGTTTTTTAAACACACAGGTTACTCAGTTGCATGTGGAAGAAGTATGTTCTGCAGGAATGATTATTCTAAACAGAGCATTAGTCTGCTGGTTGTTGTTTCATAAAGTGTGGCAGGGCGAAGCTGTACCATCATGTGATTTAGCTACTCATATGATTGGTTATTTAATAACTTAGTTTTTGAAATAACCCGCTTTATGCACAACTCAGTTCCTGAAACTGGCTGAGTCTTTTTAACAAACTAAATATGTTCTGGTTTAAAAACGGTCTTGACCAACAAATGGGATAAACAAATGGCTTGATTGGCTCTGGTTTTGTCCTGAGCATTTGCTGGAGGGGGGTGATAAAGTGGCATTAATTGACACATGAATCTGGTCAATGAATATTCCAAGTCAGATGGTTTGTTTTTTAATACAGGACTGAGAGTAAGTTGGTGGATCACTGCAAAATTCTGATCTGGGTTGGAAATCCACACCCACCTTTATTATTGGGTGAGCCAAAAACTCGGAGTCTCCAAACTTGCAGGGTCTGTGATTCAGATCTGATTTTTCTCGCTTGAGCTACTTTTTGCTATTGATGTTTAGAGGTTCCATATTTGTTTGTAGACCTCAGAAGATGTCTAAGGGGAGGACCAACTCTGACCAGCAGTGACTGTAGGTGTGAGTTTCTCTGTAGTCACAGCTCCAAGAGCTGCTTCCTCATTACAGTGCTACTGATTAACAGCTGCTGAGAATGTAACCCCACATGTCCCAGTACAAACCTGGCCTTCATTCATACAAAGATCTGCATGCTCTAGTCCATGTGTCACAGGTCATCAGGGTTTTGTACAGTGACAGGACAACTTCAGCAGCTCAGGAGTAATGAGCTTGATGCACTGCTTTCTGTCAGGAGCTCTTCCCAGTTGCTGGATGAAATGCTCATTTCAACAAGTGAGGCACTTGAATTTAATCTGGGAGTGTGAGTGTAGCTCCCCTTAAAGAGTCTTTCAATCTGTATTTCATTTTGCTCACAAATGAAAATCTCTTCATTTCCCCCACTTCTTTGAATTAAATCAGGAGGGGAAAAGAAGCTTTTAACAAAGACAATGACTTGGGCCAAGAAATGATGGCATTTTTCATATAGTTGTGTGTATGCAGGCTTTTTTTTTTTTTTTCACGTGCCAAAGAAAGTTGATATAAACGCAAAATGAACAACTGTAGGAATGCAAATCAGGCACTTACTCACCCTTCCTCATAAAACAGAAACAAAGGCACATTCAGCAACATTTAAATATGCTGCCTGTCATACTAAAGATCAGTGGTTCCTGTTCTCATAATGCAGAACTAGCTTGCAGAACTCCTTGCCACAAGGTAACATTGAAGCCAAGATTGAAAAAGGGCAGTTTTCAAGGAAGATTGGATGTTCTCCCTTTCCACATAGGTGTGTTTTTTTTTTTTTTTTTTTTTTTTTTTTTTTTTTAAATACCAATTCTTGCTACTGTCAATCTGGACAAGTGTTGGATTGGGCCTAAACCCTCAAGCTTTGGGTGATTTCCTAACCCCTGGAAGTTAGAATTTAGGTTGAGACTCTTTGAAGGCAGCTAACCTAGAACTGCCGCTGCTAGGTAGCTTGTATTTTCTACTCAGTCATGTGGTTCTGGCCACTGTCAGACCACTAACTAGCTAGATCTAACCCAATGTGGTGATTGCTATAAATCAGGTTCAAGACAATTTTGTCCTGGTTACTGTGGCCACCATATGATTTACCTTGGATTAGAGGATAAAAAATAGATGTTGCTTGAAAATTTTGCAGCTGCTCTGAAGTGTAGTTAAAGAACGCTTCTTGCAGGGACTGACTTTATTTTTATTTTTTTTTATTTTTATTTTTTTGTTCTGTTTGTACAGCACCTAGCACACTGGGGGCCATGACTAGGGGTCCAAGGTGCTGCTTGTCAATGATTAGTTTGAGAAACTGAACTCCTTCTGTAACCAAATTGGGGTAGGGGAGAAGAAGGGGGCATATGTACCCACAGATTTTGGCTGAGGGTGTACGGGCTGTGATCAGCACTTCAGGCCACATTCCAGCTCCAGGAGTGGATATGCAGTATCCTTCTCCAGGTATGGGAGCAGCAACTTTTCTGGGAGGAGCAGTCCCAGGGATAAGTAGGAGTGTGCAGGGGTGGAAGTGAGCGGCCTTTGGGGCCTCAGTGCCTGTGAGCAGTTGCTTGCTTTTGGATTGCTGGATATCTGCAAGAGTTGTAAGATGACCTCTCTGCTATTCTGGGGAGAGAGCAGAGACTCCCTCAGTGCTCCAGACAGAGGAATTAAACAACTTAGCATTCAGTATAAAGTCACAGTTGGAGGTTTCAGGGTGCTAGGCACTGTGCAAACACATGGGAAGACACATGATCCCTGCCCCAAAGAGGCAAGTCTTGAGAAGACAAAGGCTGGGGAGGGCAAAGAGGGAAAATTGTTTGTTCAAGCTTAGCAGCAGAGCTGGGAACAGAACCTGGGTCCCCTGCCTCCCAAGCCAGAGTCCTTTCCTCTTTAGCTCACTGCTGCCCCACCTAGGTGGCTTATTAGTCAGGGTATTTTCCCTGTGGGGTAGATGGAGCCCTCAGCTGATGGTTCTCTTTTTTTTAAAGCTGCCCCTAGGTCATGGCTGGCTACAAAATAACCAGTCTCCCTTTTCCATTGCCATGCTGTTTGGAATGAAGGGGTGAGGGAGCGGTTCTTTGCCTGCCTCTCCCTGTCATGTCCATCGCAGTTCAGGGTCTGCCTTAGGGTTTTTCCAAATTATTGCACCTTTTGAACAGCATGAGTAGTTTAAAAACTTACTGCTCTTGCGGGTGGGGACTGCTGATAATCACCCGGAACACCGTTGGGCGTCTTGCAACGTGTTAAAGCACCAGCTAAAACAGCAGCATGTACTGTAGATGTTGATCATCTTGGTTCATGGTGCAGATTTCTGTTGGTCTCTTGACTAATCGACTGATGTAACCATTTGACCCGGAGGGTACCTGCCCTGGAAATAACGGGGTCTTTTTTAATTCTGTTCCTTTCCCAGTGAAGTGCTCCAAGCAGTGTCAGCCTTTTCTGAGCTTTAGCTGCTGGGTCCGTGGATCTTGGGGCTAGGCTTAGAGCAAGAAATAATGGGCCAGAGTCTCCGCTCATGTAAACCAATGGAGCGCCATTGAAATCAGGCTCAGGTTGTGGTCCATTAATATTTGTAATTTCAATAAATGGCTTGTGGACCTTGAAGGGCCCAGTCACAATTGCCTGCTCCCCAGTCACACAGACAGTTACTGAGCAGGAGATATTTATTGATGACTTACAAGGTCAGTTTCACTTCTTGCTAATATTCCTTCAGATCTGACGCAGAAGCCCTGCTATTAGTGGTTGCTTCCCAGTGCCAACAATGCTTTTTAGAATCAAGGTGCCTGTACTGTGTAGTCTTGTTCAGTAACCTTGTGAGTCTCCCTGGCACATGCCTTAGAGAAGCTTTGAAGAGGGGGTGGGAGGGGGGGGGGAAGATCCCTTGTTCAGAGTAAAAATGGAGGCATTTAGAATACATAAATACGGAACACAGAGCATTAATCAGTGAGATGCATTCAAGAAGTCATTTAAAAATCACTGTGCAAATTAGTCTTGCAATATCCTAATTAGGAGGCTTAATTATCTAAGTATGATCATAATTAAAATATTCAGGATAACTAAGAAAAGAAAGCTCTTCTGTTCATTCTCCAATATGTCTGACATCCCTTTTTTTTTTTTTCTTCTGATGTTCTAAAGGACCATAATTGATGGAACGAACCAGGGTTTTGCCCAGTGATAGTATGTCTATATTTCTCTTGGGTCCTTTTGGTTAATTACAGAGAAGAAAGATTCCAGTGTAGCTATTTGTTAGGGAGTACAGTTATAATCTTGTAAAGTGCTATTTATCTGCCCTTTGTATTTGGTTCCCAGTGTGACTCCTTCGTGGGTACTAAAAAGAGCTGCAGACAAGACAACGTTCTGCAAAAGGCACTGATATTTTTAAACATAATGGGAAATAGCTTGTTCTGATTTGGTTCTGGTCATCGCACAGAACAATATTTTCAGTCCTAAAATTCCTCCAGACAGCAAGAGTGTGGTTCATGGTGAACCAACCCTTTGTGCTGACGAGAGTATGCTTCACTTGTACTGGATCTAGCAGTCTAAGCCTCTGGAAATCCAGCCTCTTTACAGACAGGCTTCCTTTGAAAGATAGTTGGCAGTTAGAATAAGCCTGCCCTCTCTATGTGGCTTGAGGAAGTAGGTTTCACACATTGGGGCTCATGTTGAAGAGGGTATATGGGAAATCATCCACCTACGGTGTCCCAGCATGGTGGAGTGGCAGGGCAGTTTCATGAGCTTGACGAGTTAGATAAGTTTTGCCTCTTTGTTATATGCAACCTCCACTGAATACACAGTCAGCAGTTTGCTGCGCATGTTTCGGACTGGCATGGATCTGCTGCAATAATGAGAAGTAAAGGTGGAGGGGGGGAAGGATTATTCAAAAACTCTTTCAACAGTGGAGTGTGACCTGCACCATACGATGATGGTGGGGAGGTGTCGCAGAGTCCATTCACCACAGATGGTACCTCCTCCTGGCCTCTTTGGGGATTAACTCTTTCCAGGGATTAAGGCCCTAATGCCGCTCTTTCTTTCTCTCTGTCTCTGCAACTCTGGGTGCTCCTTCTTCAGGAGTTGGCCCTTCATCCAGGTCACGATGTGTGTTTTTTGGGGGGTTTATTGGTGTTTCCTCCCCCCTCCCCACCTTCTGGAGTGTCAGTCTTCACTTGCTAGCACTCTGAGGCAGTTTTCCCATTCGCTGTTCCTATGGTGCCACTTCCCCAGTGGCTGACAGGGCAATCTGGGCCTGCCCTCTGCTCCGGGTTCCAGCTCAGGGACCCTCTAGTCAGCAGCTAAGATCATTTCCTTCCTGTACTCTGCTTCCTTTTCACGGAGCCCTTTCCTTACCTTGTGTTTCTGCCCCTTTCTCTGGGTTTGCCAGCCTCACAATTCCCTTCTCCAGCCTACTTCCCTGCAGCCTCCTCTCTTCTCCAACTTTCTGGCTTTATAAATCCCACCTGTTCCTGCCCAGGGGAGCATCACTTGTTTCGGGTTTTCCTCTCATCTTTAATTCTCCCAGCTTGCTGCCTATTAGGTTAGCCGAACCATCTGCCCCTCCTTTAATCCCACGGGGGGCAAGTATGGGGTGTTCACCCCAACTCCCAGTGACTTTTTCGTAAAATCTTCCTCGATACCTTTCTAAAAGGAAAAGGGTTTTTAAGACTTGTTACACAGGGAAATTGACTGCAATAGCTATTCCACAGCAGCTGCCTGTGCGGGCAGCCTTATTCCAGGAGAGATTAAGAAACTCTAAGGCCAGAAGGGACCATTGTGATCATAGTCTGACACAGGCCATAGGTCATCCCTGAATTAATTCCTGTTTGCACTAGAGCACCTCAAGTAGGGGAAAACATCCAATCTCAATTTAAAAATTGCCAGTGATGGAGAATCCGTTGCAACACTTAGAAATGGAGTAAGCTAAAGAGGAATAAGGGGCTCTTGTTCTGGAAAAAATGTCCCCACAGGAGTTACTTCAAAATGGGTGTTACACTTTAAATTCACACTCTACCTTATTCTGGAATAACTTCCCTGTGTAGACAAGGCCCTAGTATTGGGGAGACAGGGAGAAATGCTGTCCCCCAAATCACTGCTTTTCTTTTAGAACTAGGCTTGTAGAGCAAAGCAGCAACGTCCGGCATCCTCTTTAAAGCAATGCAGTGGAGTTCCCATTCAAGAAGCAAGAAGACCCAAATAAGCAATTACTCAAATTTAAACTTTTGCTTTCAACTTCTACTCTGATGCTGTCCTTCATACAGGCTTCTTTCAAGTTAGCAGAACACTCCTGAGTCCTACACCTCCACCATTCAGGGCTGTGAGAAATTTTGCATCCACCCTCCATGTTTTGTAACTGAAAAGCACTTGGTAGTCCCAGAGAAGCAGAATCACTGAAGCATGCTAGGATCACAGTGCAATTTAGAACCACCTGTGGGTGGGAGTATGTACAGTGGTGGGGAAAATCCAGGGAGTTCACACAAGCCACATTATTTGTAATGGGCTGAACTTACTTTTCCTCAGTTCCTGCTTCCTTGCTTTGGGGATTATCATTCAGAGAGGTTTTGGATCTGTGCTTTTTCCTGCTTCATATCAAATACCAGAAATTTCCTGGACACTCTTTATATTCTTTGCTTTCCTTCTAGGCCTGTATGTCGTCACAAAAAGGGATTCTCTCTGGGCTTCTAGGCACTGATCCTGCACCAAAGTCTGTGGTGTCCCTGTGCACTCGTTTGTGGCCCAGTCAGTGCTGTAAGGTATGCCCCCATCTAAACTTGGGGGACAGACACAGGTCCTTTCAACAGCCCAGGAACAAAGAAACCAGCACAAATTAACCAAACATGTCCTCTTTTTAAATCAAGTTTCAGGACAGGAATTAGTGCAACAAACAATTAATTACACCCCTGGTTGTGGGCTCCGAACCCTACTGTCGCCCCCTCCCCCATGTCTCTGACCGGTTAGGCTTGTCTCTTGGAGTCTGAAAGCAGATGCCAGCCATTGCAGCCTGCCTGGCTTCTACGCCGCACTCTCCCTTCAGCTTCCTGTTCCTGGGTTGAAATAGCTCAGTCCCTGGGCTGGGTCTCCTTGGGCTGTAGGCACCAGCCTGTCCCTACAAGGGGCAGTCCGCTTCCCCCATATGCTCTTTCACAGTTGGTCATTGACTTTGACAGAAACAGCAGGGTCTTCCTACTGCTATCTTCTCTGGGGGAGGCTAATGAGAAGCTGCCTTTTTGTTAAGTAACTGCCTCTAATGGCACATCCTGGACATTGAAATGTGACTCACCAAACTGCAAGAGGCAGTCACTAACATCATGGTGAGGGGCAACTCAGCCATCTATGTGGGTAAAACTATCTCTGTGCTCATCAGTCCTTGGCCATCCTTGGAGAGGCCAATTATGTGAACAAACACACAATCTGTGATGGTGTATGGGTGTTGATATGGACAGTTGTCCGCCACGAACTAGACTGAATGTATTGTGATGCTCAGAACAAGAGTACCGGACCAGCATTCTCAGTGTTTTATTACTTGACTGCCAATAGACTGTGGAGCCCTACTCATTGCTGCACAGCTAAGTTTTAAAAAACTCTTAAATAAGATGGAAACTGATCTTGTAGCTTCTGTAAACTGCAGCTCATCCTCACACTGAAGTCTATAGTCAAACTCCCACTGTGTTCATAGGCCAGGATCTCTTTTTTTTTTTTTTTTTTTTTTTTTTTTTTTTTTCTGAAGCTGCAGAAAAGAAGCAGTGGCAATACCTGCGAGCTCTGGGAACTCATTTGGGAGGAAATGGAGCAAACTATGCCAATCAGCAGCAAAAATTGTATCTAATTTCCTGGTGCAACACCAAATTCCATTGTTTCATGAGTGATTGACTGAATTTCAGCTAACACCTGACTATCACGGATATGCCGCCATGTTGTCCACCGGCCATTAGACTATAGGCACAAAGACATTCTAACTATGTTTGTTCTAATACCTCCAGGGCCACCTGCACACAAACAAATACTTCACAGCCAGGCCTGTCCCTCTCCAGTAAAGATTGGTCTGGAAACTGCCTAAACCCAGAGGAAAATGAACCAAGCAGACTTCCTATCATATGGGATTTTGTCTCCATTGAGTTTGATCTAATCAGTGGGTGTCCTGCAATTACTTTGACTCCATCAAGGCCCTAGTCACCAAAGCTTGCTGTGGTTTGTAGGCGTGTGACACTAGGGTCTGTGGACAAATTTAGACTTTTGATCCTTGTCTTTCTCTCCTGCCCACCTTCTTCCTGGCACAGGTGCGGGGTGGGGGTAGATGTTGCTGCACATCGTTTCCATTATGACTGAGCACAATCTCCTTCTATTGTTACTGCCCCTCCCCCCTGCTGCCTTTTCACCCCTCAATCCAGCATCCTAAATGTGAGCCTTTTAGCAAAATCCATCAAGCAAAGGTGGTTCTCTCACTTGGTACTAAATTTCTGGATGAATTTGTGTTCTTGTACTTTGTGTCAGGTCCCCTTGGTGTGATGAGGTCTGTCTGTTTGGGGGACCGTGTGCTGATCCTAGCAGCCTGCAAGGCAAGGCTGAGAGCTTCTTAAAGAGGCTTTGATCCCCAAGCACTTTAGCACCCATCAACCCTTAACCAGGGGCTGGGACTATTCAGGGAGAGCCAGGGTTTAAAAGCATATTTACTCCCCCACTCCTAAACAACCAGAGGAGCTAACGAACAGGGAAGTGGGGGGGGAGAGGGGGCTAGATACGCTTCATTAACATTCTGAAAAATAAAGACAATTCTCTCCCCCCCCCCCCCCCCCCACACACACACACACACACACACACTAAAACAAATAACAAAAGAAAGAGCTGCAAAAGTAAAAAGAGAACACAGGCAGAAGTCTAGCAACAGACTGGGGGCTATCGAGTTTATTGTGCCGAGTGCAACGTGCATGATTACCTGCCCTCTGGGCAGATGGCGTATGTGCACATTGGGTGCAAGGAGCTCCTGACTCTCAGAGACCACATATGGGCTTTGGAGACCAGGGTGGCTGAACTGGAGGAACTGAGGAGGAGAGCAGTACATAATGAGACTTTCTGGGACACAGTAGAATGGTCTATTCCCTGCTTTGACAGCCTCTGTGCTGTTGAGGAGGATGAAAGTGTCAGGGAAGGGAAACATCAAGCTGAAGCAGAGGGAAATGATCCTCTGGGACCCTCCTTCCAAATAATGTCATGGTATCCTCTCACACTGAGGACATCTCTCAGGGGAGGGAACTCCAGCTACTAGGAAAAGACAGGTAATAGTAATGGGGCACTCGATCACTAGAAACACAGATAGCTGGGTTTGTGATGACTGGGAGAACCGCAGCGTGACTTGCCTGCTGGGTGTGAAGGTTGTGGATTTCTCGAGACATCTAGCTGGACTTGTGTGGTGCTGGGGAGGAGCCAGTGGTCGTGGTACATGTAGGAGAGAGGTCCTGGAAGTCAAATTTAGGCTGCTAGGTAAGATATTGAACTCCAGGACCTCCATGGTGGCATTCTCTGAAACGCTTATAGTTCCCCACACACGGCTAGTTAGACAGGCAGAACGGCAGGGTCTCAATGCGTGGATGAGATGATGGTGCAGGGAGGAGGCGTTTAGATTCATTAGGAACTGGGGACTTTTTGGGAAGAGGTAGTTTATACAGGAAGGATGTGCTCCACCTAAACCGAAATGGAATCAGATTGCTGGCATTTAAAATTAAAAAGGTCGTAGAGCCATTTTTAAACCAAGGGCTGAGGAAAAGCTGACAGGTGCAGAGGATCTATTTAATAGAGATTGTCTATATCCTAGTAAGGAGAAGAGGATGGAAGCAGATAAAATATGGATAGGATCGGATGAGAAACAGTCCAATGAAAGTCACATTCAATTACATCACATAATGGCAAACAGCTAAAAAGTGACAATTTTTTTAAGTACTTATATACAAATGCTAGAAGTCTAAATACTAAGCTGGATGAACTTAAGTGCCTCGTATTAAATGAGGATATTGATACAATAGGCATCACAGAAACTTGGTGGAATAAGGATAATCAAAGGGACACAGTAAAACCAAGGTACAAAATCTATCAGAAGGACAGAATAGGTCATACTGGTGGGGGGAGTGGCATGTGAAAGAAAACATAGAGTCAAATGAAATAAAAATCTTAAATGAATCCAATTGTGCCATAGAATCTCTATAGATAGTAATTCCATGCTTGACTAAAAAGACTATACCAGTAGGTATATGCAACCCCCCCTCCCTTCCCCCCCCCTTGCACGAACAGGATGGTGACAGTGATTGTGAAATGCTTAGGGAGATGCAAGGCTATAAAAATAAAAAACTCAGTAATAATGGGGGATTTCAGCTCTCCCCATATTGACATGTCACCTCAGGACAGGATGCAGAGATAAAATTTCTTGACACCTTAAATGACTGCTTTTTTGAGAAGCTAGTCCTGGAATTCACAAGAGGAGAGGCAATTCTTGATTTAGGCCTAAGTGGAAGACAGTACCTGGTCCAAAAGGTGAATATAGTTGAACCGATTGGTAATAGTGACCGTAACATAATACAATTTATGTGGGGGAGGGAGGCGGACACCAAAGCAGCCCATCATGGTAGCATTTCATTTCAGAAAGGGGAACTACACAAAAATGAGGAAGTTAAAGAGAAATTAAAAGGTACAGTGAAATCCCTACCAGCTGCATGGAAACCTTTTAAAGGCAATATTTTAGAGGCTCAATCTAAATGTATACCCCAACCTAAAAAACATAGTAAGAGGACCAAAAAAGTGTGACATTGGCTAAACAACAAAGTGAATTGCCGTGTTAGTCTGTTTTCAGCAAAACTACACGAGTTCTGTGACACCTTACAGACTAACACATTTATTTGACTGTAAGCTTTCGTGGGCAGAAATCCCTTCATCAGATGCATGACAAGTAAAAAAGCAGAGGCAAAAAGGCATCCTTTAAAAAGCGCAAGGTAAACTCTATTGAGGAAAATAGAAAAGCGCATAAACTCTGGCAAGTGTAAAAATATAATTAGAAAGGCCCAGAAAGAATTAGAATAGCAGCTTGCCAAAGACTTAAAAAGTAACAGCAAAATGTAAGTACCTCAGAAGCAGGAAGCCTGCTAAACAGCACTTTTATTATTTGTATTACTGTAGCTCCTAGCAGTCCTAGTCATGGACCAGGGCCTCGCTGTGCTAGGCGCTGCGCAAACACCGAACAAAGAGTTGATTCCTTTCCCAAGGAGCTTACCATCGGAGTATAAGACACAAGACCATATGGGTACAGAAGGGGGAGTGCAAGGAGTCAATGGGACAATTGTAATGACCAGTATTGACCGTGATTTCTCTACGCCTCTTCTCAGAGGTTTCTGCTTGGCTGTTAAAAGTTAATTTTTGGGTGATGCATGGCATGCGAGATCAGCACAGAATCACTTGTTGGAGGCCTGTTTTTAACCATTAAAAACGAAAAACCCCACTCAGCTGTATTGAACCTGTAGTGTGAAAACAAGCGAGCCAAGAAGGGGAGCACTACACAGGTTTTTCTGGACTGCTGTAGCTGAAGTGGCTGGCTTCTAAAGAGTGACATTCAATGTTTTACCTCCAGTCTGAAGGTACTGAAAATCCATGTAAAAAAATAGAATATTCTACAATCCTTTTTTCATAGGTAGCTTTTCAATTTCTTACTGGTGTTGTGGTAGGGCTTAGAGATCTTGATCAGGGACCCGTTGTGCTAGGTGCTATACTGATCTGGGACAGCCTCTGCCCCAGTGAGCTTGTAGTCAATACTTTCTCTATTAGACAAGGAAAAGTATAAAGCAAAATTCAAAGCTATTAAATACAGTGACGTAGAAGCTTGTATTTCCTGAGCTCACATTGTGCACCTTATGACTTCTATTGGAACCAAGGTGCAGTTTGGCTTTGTGTTAACACCTTCTCAAGATGCATATGCATCGATATGCATCTTCCACCTCTCCCACACAGACACTCTATTCACAGGTTGCGGTGACTGCATTATTATGTGCAGATTTCAGTGACTAGCCACTGCTTTCTGCAGGGGGAGGAAAAAGCCACCAAGGCTTCTCATGTGGGTTTGTTAATGCAATTGTGACAGTATGGCTCAGAGATGGTGTCATTAACCTTTTGAATGTGCCTTTGGATGCATGCAGCTTTCCTCGAGATGTAGTATGGCAGTACCGCCATACATGTGGGCCAGGCAGGTTGCTCTCTTCACCAGATATAAAATAAATCCAGTATTTATTCATAGGGGCTTGGCTAATCAAATATCTGAGTAAATCAAGGTCAAAATGGCTGATGCAGTACCCAATTTAAGACTGATTGATTAGAAAAGTGCACACACTCTGTTTATTTAATTCCAGTAAAGAGTTCATTCTCCAGCCCAGTTCATCCAATAAGTTACTGAAAAAATCTGATCAAAGAAACCTGTGACCTTAAAATGCACAGAGGAAGTTAAAGGTTTGGCTATGAATACAGGGTCTTAATAGGATGTAACTGGTTCCAGTTTCAGGTTCCTATTAGCTTTAAAATGGTAGGTCCTATTGCATAGTACACTTACAACCACATTAAGCGCTGAATACAAAAGTGTGGTACACCACAAAATCTAAACTCCCACAAAGGGGGAGGGTCCAGGTGGATGGATATGCACGGTATTACTGAAAGACAAGTCCCACTATGAGCTTTGAGTGGCTTCAGGCATATTTCATAAAGGCACTTCATGATTAGCTAAGTAATAACACCTCAGTTAAGACTAAAGAGGAGACTTCTGTTGTGATTACTTTACATGGTCTGCCATGCCAAACTGAGTTCCTTATCTTACTGGCTTCACACTAGTCTGACTGGAAGGCATTTTGAATTACACACACAAACAGCTCCACTGCAGATCAAATATTCTCAGTCCATCAAGTACTTGAGAACAGAGGGGAATATGATCAGAGTATGTACAAAAGTTTGAATAGACTTTAAGAAAGCATTTCATGATATAGTGTGACAGAGCCTCTGGGCCAAAATGAAGGAATTTGGAATCGCTGACCAATTTATTGAGATGGCACAACTGTGTGTGGGGGATGAGGAGTAGGTAAAAAAGTAGAGTACAAGTAGGGAGTGCAGTCTCTGCATCCTTTGACATCTATACTGTACTAAAGCACTATCCCCAGTACTCTCTCATGTGGTTATGGGAAAAAATGGTAAGATTAGTGCAAAGTTCTCAGGACATGGTGAATTTAAATGTCCTGAACTAAATCTTTTGCATATGCGAATGACCTGGTGATTGACGCAGAGATGGAAATGAGGTACAAAGAATGGTTGGTGACTTGAAGGAAGCAGCAAGACAAATGGAACTTGAGATCAATGAAGATAAAACCAAATATATGGTAGTAAGCTGATGAGAAGATCCTGGACAAATGTACTTAGCAGTCAATAACCACAGATATCAACAAACTAGACAGTTCAAATTACCTAAAAGCAGTAATTATCAATTTTCAATAATCAATTTTGTGAAGGAGGAAATTGACATGGTTACAGAGTGGGAATGCACATACTTTCCTTTACAAATAATTTTTAGCTCCAAACAACTACTGAGCAAGCTTCAGATATACAACACCATTACAAGGCCTATTGCTTTATATGGCTATGAGACTAGGCTGCTTACTAAAAAGGGGAAAGAAGAAAAAAAAAACAGCTAAATAACTTTTGAAAATAGAGTATTGAGATAAATTGTGGGGCCAATAAGGGGGAATTATGATGCACAAAGATCTAATAGGGAACTGCAGGAGGTCTATGAAGAACCAAGTATAGTAAATATAGTGAAATCCAAGTGATGTGTGGGGACAGGGCATGTATTTAGGAAAACAGAAGAGATATTAGCTAAGCATCTCCTGGAAGGTATACAACCTCATGGTCAACCCAGGAGAAGATGGATGGATAATATTGAATAAGACCTAATAGCTCTTAGTGTGAATTATCAGCAATGGGGGAAAAAATGTCCTGGACAGAAAGAGGAGTGGGCAAACTGTGAGAGCAGCCAAGAACCTCTGTAGAGTTAGGGCATGAATGAATATATACAAATGCGCAACACAACTTCCAGGCTTGACACACATGGAAAGACCTATTGCATCAGACTTTGAAAGCATGTCTACTGCTTTTGAAATTCATAAATCACCTGTCAAGGGCAGGCTTGGTCTGTCTGTCCACATGAATAACTGGCTAACAGATGAGATGCCAGTAGATGGCGATGAAGAACATGCAGCATAGGTCTTGGATTTTGCAGGACCAATAAGATGTGTACCGTGTAAATAGCTTCCTCTGTGGAGCACCAAAGAGCAAGATTTTCTCCTTGTCAGGAATAGCCTTCATGGAGTTTCCTATCCAAGAAGTTTTTGATTTGGAGTTTCCATGGAATATTTCCTTTTGAAGGGTTAGGTTTCTTCCTCTACAGAAGAAGCCATTAGTTCTACCCTCCACAGCTGTGGATTGCCATCAGTCCAGAAGTGGACTGGCCTTCTAATGAAGATAGAACAGAACTGTATCCAGTACTATTGGAGGGTGGAAAGTTTGGAGTATCCTCAAGATGGAAAGTTGCCGAGTAAAGGTAGTCTCTTGTACAGATTTTGATGTATCCCAGCTTTTGTTTGCTCATTGTACATCAGTATATGGCAATCTGATGACAGTTAATTTTGGAGAAAAGTGATGGATTTAAATTAGTGTAACTCAGAGAACAAGGAACAGATGAGATGTTCTTGCACAGAGGAAGTGGCATTCAAACCGGCTGTGCGGAGCATAGAGAGAATAAAGTTTAGCTTTTAGGATTGCCTGCATATCAGCAACTAGAATCTAACCACGAGCTATTTCCTGTCTTACAAATATGTAAGGTCAGATCTTCAAGTTATAGTTCATCCTCCTCAGACTTCTGATGTACATATGTTTTTATAGGTATATGAAAGATCAAAATCTGTCAGTAAGACATGAAAGATCAAATGTGGAAAATTTAGGGGTTTTTTTTAGATGTACTGATGTCACTGTTAATATCCTCAGGAGAGATGCTTTTTTACTAGAAATACAGCTATTATCTATCTTGTCTGGGACTTCACACTGAGACCTTATCTACATGGGGGAAATTGCCTGGCATAACTATTCTGGAATAATTATTCCAGAACAGCTGTTTCAGTATAATTTAGCTATTTTGGGAAGAATTTCCCTGTGTAGACACTGTTCTGCAGTAAACATGATTTTATTCCAGAATAAACTACACTGCTTTGAGACGAGAAATCATTCTGGAATAAAGTAACTTGTAGCGTCTGCATAAGGAGCTATAGCAGGATAGCTACATTATATTGAAGTAGCTATTCCAGGATAGCTATGCCAGTCAGTTCCCGGTGTAGACAAGCCCTCAGGCATACCAACACGAGGAATGAGACATCATACGAAAGTGTGTTGTGTAATTTGACTGACACACGAGAGAGTTAAATACTGCAAATAATTAATTGACCAGAACTAATCTGTAGCACAGCTTCAACATACATGAAGGAACTCAGGCTGTCTAGCAGTGTTTAAAATATTTTCTGTTGTAAGGACAGATGGTCCACGTGACCACTCTGAAGATATTGGATGCCTGGAACGTTTATTTATTACAAAACACGTTTAGGGACAAGTTATGCTTTCCTTGCTCTTACAAGTAGCCGTATTAAAGTCAATGGGACTATTTACATAAGGGAGGCAACCAGGATTTGGCTTTTAGGGTTTGTCTACATTACTGTGGCATTGCAGCTATGCCACTGTAGCGCTCTACAGTAGAGTCTACTGTAGAGGTTTTTTCTGTCAATGTGAGCGATCCACCTCTCTAAAGGTGATAGACAGGTTGATGGATGATTTCTTCTGCTGACCTAGCTGTGCCTACAGCGGAGGAGGGGGAGGGATAAGTCAACCTAACTACCTAGGTCCAACCTAGCCCTGTCTGCAGAAGCGCTAGTAGGCTACGTTCTGGTGAAGCTTTAGAGTGAATAGACCTTACCAGCCAGAGAGCCACATTGTACCAGCCTGTTCCCCCATCCTCTCAGGTCAAGACCACCTATAAGCTTGCTTTCCTGCCTTGTGGAGCTATGAGAGCTGATGCTAATCCCCAGTGCTTCCTAGAGTTAGACGTCTGCTTCCCCAGGGTTACAGAGCCAGCTTGACCAGCAACCCAAAAACTACTTCAGCATGGGGGCAATCCCTTCTCTGAAGTAGAGCCAGTGTGGGTCCTAGCATAGGGCTGTTCCCCGAGAACAAGAGGTGAGGCCAGAACATCTCTGGGGCTGCTGAAATGGGATCAGTGGCCAAACTAGTCCCAGAATTGGAGGGAGAGAGAAAGAGAGAGAGCAACAGTGGTGATATAGCCCCCCACTTTCCCCCCTTCGTACTTTCACCCTCAGGTTCTGCGCTGAGCTTAGCTTGGCTGGCACGGAGGCACCAGCCTTTCTTTAAAGTAGTTATCCTCACAGTACCTATATTCCGTTCTTGGCTGCAAAGCAGATTTAAATATATAGCTCTTTAAAATCCCCCTCGGATTGGTGTGTTCTAGTCAGCAATATGTAGCAGTGTGAGCTCTATCAGCCTCTCTCAAATGGGATATTTTCCCCCCAAACTTCAAGCTTTGCGTAACTGAATATTTAAATCTCGTGGCTTTGAAGCAATTATCTCCTTCCAGTGAACAGTCTTCAAAGAAAATGTTGTTTCAGAGCATTAATTAGGAAACAGATGTAGATGGTCTGGGAACCATATGGTTGCAAAGTATCCATTGTGGAATCTGTACCACTGCCTTGATTCTTTCAGAGCCCCTTACATACTCCCTTTCACATGGGAACCTAGTTTTCTTATGAAATTAATATCACCAGTGTGATGTCACAAGCTGCTTATCCACTAATTCACACAAAAGATTCGCTTCTGGCATCTATAATTGCAATAAAACTAGAATAAATCAGCTAGGTGCTAGTTAGAACCATTTCACCTGTGAAATGAACTCTTTCTAAAATTTAGCCTCTTTTTTTAAAACAAGCCTCAGACAGAGGATCCAGCCATAAGTAACTGGGAAAACAAAGCAAAAAAATCTTGTGTTAAATGCACGGAGCAGCATGTTCTGTTGACATTAGGAATCAGTCAGTACCATTGGGACACTCCATTGCAAGTTTATATACCGCTAAGTATTAACAAATTTGTCTTTATTTACTTAACTTTATGTCCTGCTTATGCTACAACTTTTAACCAAGCCTGTAACTAATTTGTGGACACAATTTAGGTTTGTACCACGCCAAAATTAATAATAAAGGGAATAAACCATTTGAGGCAAGGGCTTTCGTTGTCTGTCTGTTCAGCATCTAGCACAATGGGAATCAAACCTAGTCAGCCTCCAGATGATGTCACCCTGGTGTCAAATAATAATGTGATGGGAGTCAGCACAGTGCTGTTAGTCTTACAAGCATATTCTTGTGTTTAAGGAGCGTACGGACCTTAAAGGAATGCTGTTTTGTGATGCAGACTTTTTAGGGGGAGAGTCCAGTCTCTTCCTTCAGCTCTTTAACTAGTCAGTTTTTGGCACACTTGCTTCCTGGGAACTGATTCCAGAAAGAGGTGTCTTCCTGTGTAAAGAAACAAGCTGAACCCTAGATATACCCAGACACCATGTAGCTAATAACGCTGCCAGTGAGAGAGTGAGCTGCAAAGCCTTGAAATCAGGGTGACTACTCATCACACTGCCAGCAAGCTGGTTTGGCAGCTGGTTGTCCTCCTTTAGCTGGTTACCACTAAAGAGAGAGAATTCCAGATTTCACAAGCAGACCAACTTTCATTCCTCAGGTTTAGCCCATTCTTGCCATAGGAAGCATTAGACAGACTGAGGGAAATGTTATCCACTGTCCTTCCTGCTGGGGCAAAGAGACCATGGTGGGTGGTCCGTCCTTTGGTAGAGATTGTTATGCATCAGTAGAAGCAGGAATCTTTGCTTCTATCTTAGCACCTGCAGAGCTGAACCAGTCAGAGATTGGATGAAGTGAGTCACCAGTGTGTCCATGTTCCAGAGGATGCGTGTCCGAACAGCCACCACATTTACTTGGCATCTTTGGCAGCTGCAAGACGACTGGGCATGGAGGTGAGTTTCTTATTGAGATACCAAGGGTGACACAGGGAAGCTTTCACTGCATTGCCTGTACTCCTCAAAGCACGGAGATGACAAAGAACCTCTAGAATGCTGGCACTCTTCAGAAGCACTCAGTTGACCTTGGATTTGGCAGACTCCTGAAGTCTGAGACATGCTGGCAGCTGTTCTCTGCCCGGAAACACCATTTCTAGTTGACTCTTCTCTTCTGAAAGCCTCTGCAGCTGCCAAAAGGTGGAGATGCTCCGTATACTCATCTTGGCTCAGCCTATTTTGGACACCGGTGAGCCTGAATGATTATCCTAGTGTATTGTGCCTGCTGCACAGCTGCTGCCTTGGAGCTGCCTGTCAGTCTCCTCAGTGTGTGCATTCGCAAGTAAATCCACTACCTGCAGATAGACTGCTATTGACAGTGCTAGCACATGAGCTTGATCCACTGATCATAGCACGAGCAGCAAGGAGTTCCCCTACACAGTTCTCCTAGTGTATTTTCCACCCTGAGCTTGAAGGGGGCCCCTCATTCAGTCTGTCACTGTTGGAAATGCCAGCAGTGGTGTCCGGTAAGGGCAGATTTCCATGGTGTGGATGCTAGAGGCGTCAGAACCCAGCAGGGTACGTTCACAGGGACAGATGGTAAACTCTACTTGTAGGTTTGCTTGGGACTAGAGTCAGACTGCGACAGAAGAGTTTTGAGTAAAACGCTCTTCTTTATTTAATTAATTATTTTAAAGCTCTTTTAGGCCTTTGATGTTCTTTCCTTTTGTTGCAAAGCACAGCATTATATTTCTTTTGCCCTTTTTCCCTGGGACACGGTGTGACGCTTCAGTGATGCCACATGCTGCTGCCTTCCACTGCAGTTCAGATTCAATTGACCTGCGTAACTGTTCAGAGGTGTGTGAGGCTTTTTATTGACCTAGTCATGCTGGTAAAAGCCCTAGTCTAGATGCAGTTAGACCAGATATAGCTGATCGATAGCCAGGCCTACACCAGGAGTTCTTTATGGGCGGAGTGCCTAGTGTGGGCAGAGCTTATACTGGCACACCTATGCTTATTTCAGCCCCTGTCCACCTTCAAATCCCTCCTCCAAACTCTCCTTTGCCACGACGCTGACAAACACGTGACAAGTTAGGCGGCTTGTGTGCAGACAGCACTGTGTGCATGACAGCTGAGCGCTATTGGCTCACTGTTTCCTTGTATTACCCTGTCTGTCTACCCATCTGTTATCCCTCATAGTTAGATTATAAACGACTTGGGAAAGGGTCAAGGTCAAAGGGGAAGAGTGCCCCTCTTCACAGCTAGGGCTGACATAACTATGCCAGCAAAAGGCTGTGTTGTGGATGTGGCCTTTGTTTACCTCAAACCACAATAAGCGGTACCCATATAACACTTTTAAACCAGCGTACCTATATCCACACTAGGGTTAACGACACTGGCATGGCTAAACCAGCAAAGTTTCTTGTCAATGCTAGCCAAGGTTTGCCAGTATAGCTAGAGCAGCAAACCCTCCTACGGGACATGCAGCTTATAGCCCTGACTGAAATAAGCTATACTGCCAAGAAGTCTTTTGTGCTGGCATGACTGCATCTATGCTAGGGCTTTTGTCTGTATACCCACGTTGGCTGGAGGGTGATTGGGAGTGTGATAGCTATGCCAGCAAAATTCTGAACTGGAGACCTGGCCTTTGTTTCCTCTGCTGGAATTTCTCTTTACCAAGGGTAATTTGGCTAATTGGGATCCCAACAGGCAGCTGTTGGTGCCCTCTGGTGCTGCTCCATCCAGTGCAAGAGGTTTGACACTTCACGAGTAACAGTACAGTAGTACCTTAACATGTACTAGGACTGAGGTGCTGTATAGACTGTCCCTATTTGGTGTGGTTATTGTCTTGAGTCACCATCTAGCATTTCATCCCTTTTTTACCAGTGATTCGACGTATTGATTCTACATTGCGGTAGCCTCTAGAGACTTCAACTGAGAGCAGGAGCTAGGCACTGAGGGACAGGGACGCTTTCCATTAACTAAGAAATGAAGATTTGAGACCAGGAGGAGTGCTACATCAGGGATGAAATGCCAGCTGAAATATTTCTGACATGAAATGATGTGGACTATGCCACATATGTTCTCTTAACACGTTCTGTGAATTACCCATATTTCCTAGTAGCACCTAGCAACCCTAACTGAGATCAGGGCTTCATTGTGGTAGGCGCATTACATAAGTAATGAGAGAGAGTCCTTGCCTCCAAACAGATAAATCCAGGCAGAGGGCAGGATAAAGAAAGTATTTTCCTCCTTTTACAGATGGAAAACTGAGGCAAAATGTAAATGTATTGACTTGACCTGCTTCACACAGGGAGCCTGTGGCAGAACCGGGAATTGAACCAGATCTTTAGAGTTGCACCCAAGTGCTCTTTACCCATGATCAAACAGTCTTGTGATCACCCCTTCTGTAAATTCAACAAGCCTGAGCCAGCCTCACTTGATGGGGATAAACAGAAGGTTACTATAACATTTGACTTCTGTTCCTTTTTTAGTATGAACTTCTTGCATCTAGAAACACTGTAAAAAGAAAATGCTAATAAAATAGCACAATGGGTACAGTAACTTGTTTTTAATTTAGCTAATAACTTAGTCTCAGTTGTATTAATTTAGATGTAATAATATGGGCTTAAGGTGTTAACATAACCTAGTCACTAAGTGTTAAACAAGGGATTTGGTATACAGAAACCTCTGGCTACTTCGTACCATAGCAAACACACCACAATATTTATGTCAAAGGTTAGAAATGTACTGATTGAAACACAAGAGGTGGAGAATCAAAAGTTTGTTTTGCATCAATGTCCATTTCAATGTTAATCAAAACCTATCAAGGTCCCTTTCTGGAACTGCAACTGTTCGTTAAAGTTTCTCATTCATTCATTCAGTCTTTCTTGATGGGGAGGAAAGGATTGGTGGTTGTTCAATTCTGAGTTACGCAGGATAGTCCTTTCCCTGCTTTAGACATGACACACAGACATGGATGGGGGAAATACGGCTTTTGTTGTTCTCTGGATACAGGGCATCGAGTAAGTCATGGACAGATGTTTTGGACTGGCAGATTAGTCATGACAGCTGTTGCTCTGGACTTCAGCTTATCTGCCTGGCCAGGGACCATCATCAGGTGGTTCTGGCCAGGACCCTCTTCCTCACAAGCCAGGCTGTGCTGGATGAGCCATCTCATCTCACCATGCTGGTGTTGGGCAGAAAAGTTGATTTCAGGATCTGGTGAAAAGTCGAGAAAGAGAAAGAGGTAGAACAGGACAGGAGGAAGATAGTAGGAAGATAGCAGGAAGGAGCACACAAGGGAGGAGAAGACAGAGCAGGATCTCACATGTAGCAGGATGGGGTCCAGCCTGATGCAGTGGTGGTGATCAAGCATTCGTACTGTAGTGTCAAGGTCTGGTGTCCTGGCAACAATCCTTCCATCGCAGCCATAGTGATAGGGAAAAATTCAAGTCCCGTCCCGCACAAAAGCCTCTTAAGGGCCTCTGAAGTGTGGTTGGGCTTACCGGTGGTACTGAGGGCACTAGGCAATTTCCCGCTCTTAGTCTCTGACGCCTCCCGTTGGCAACTCCTCTGATACGGGGATAGCCTGCCTTTCCTGGATAGCAACTTGGCTCTACAGCTGGGTCACCAGTTTAGTTTAACCCCTGCATTCAGTGTAGTGGTGTCCAATGAATTGTGGAAGGCCCTGTGCCCTTAAACAGGGAAGGACCCTCAGCCTATCTCCTGGCCCTCAAAGGTGTCTTGTCCTTGCCACAAGGCTTTCAGCACCTCTATCTTCTCTTTACATCTGAGAGGGGAAGAAGTGAGCTTTATGCCCCTACATGGCAAGGGTGTTTGGTAGGTAGGCCTGGGACCTTTCACTCCATCGGTCTCCAACCCAAGTCCGTAGGAGAGGCCAATGTTATCAGGCACCAGGGCGTGCCTCAAGCCTGCCTCCCTAAGCAACTTCCTACCATCCACCCCCCTCCACAGTCTCAAAATCCAATGTAAGATGGCCGGGGGCAATAAGTGAACCTGCAGCACGGCTGGGCTCAACTGGTAGTTCTTCCTCCCCAGCCAAGGCTTGTGTGGCAGCTTTGGTCAGGCGCTCTCAGGGTAGATCTGCTCTGTTTCCTCCCCCTTCAGCCCCCACTCCCTCACACAGTCTCCATATGAGTTGTCTGGCTCCCTTTTATTCTCCTTCCTCCAGCTGGATCATGCTCTGCAGGTTTGGAGCAGAGTCACCTGGACCCAGAACAGCTCCTTACCCTCTTCAGTTGTTGTGTGGGGTTGTACACACCCTCACAGGGCTCCAAACAGGCCATGGGTGGAACAATCCATTGCCCATTGTTTTGTCCACCAGTTAGGTCTAATTTCTGATGCACCAAATTTGGGTTCCTTGATTTCTGCTTCTCTTGTTTGAGTCATAATTTTAATGCAGTCTTTGAGTGGCATCAGTAGGCGCTTTATGTTTAAATTAAGTCACTCTGTCTCCTTCTCACATCTTACCTTGAACAGCTTTTTATAACAGATCGTTGTGACAATTCATAAACTTTTACCCACTTTTCACCAGTTGAGCTTACAATGAGGGTGAATTTGTAGGTCTGATTATCACACCATCTCTTTTCCTAGTGGAGGGACTGCTTGCATTCACCTTGGAACCAGCAATGCAGAAGCGTTGTCTGGTACATCAGAGTTTGCATAGGGCAGTTCCAAGTGTAACAGCTTATTTAAATCAGCACGCCAGCAGGGGTTTTGTAGAACCTATAGAACTGTAACTTTGAGCTTCTTGGATGCTACCATGTCATACCATAAAATTTACCAGTAAATGTATCCTTTTTGCCATCTTTTGAAGTAAGGACTAGGTATGACGATGTCTGGGGAGGATGGGGGTAAATGAGGTGCTGAGATGTAGATTGTCACGCTGACTGGATCAGGGGGGCCTTTGAGGTGTATTCAGGAGCTTTGATTACTCCCTTCTACATCAGTCTCATGTTGGGGTGTCACTGGCTGGATTGTGGGGGTGGCATTTATTATATTGTTTGACATCAGCATGTCAAAATCATAGTAATTCATGTGAGATATGCCATGTCAGGTACTGTTAGAAAGGCTATAGTGTGCTAAGTAAGATGATGATGTTTATGTTCATGTGTTATCTGTGTAATGGAAGTTATGGATATGTTTGAGATATCTGTATTTCAAATTGTGCTTTCTGGGACACACCCCAGACAGGATGGCTGCAGAACAAAAGCCTGCTTGATGGCCCATTAAGAAATTCACAGATACAAGGGGCCCGGGGCAGAAGCCAGGGATATACCTAATGAGTCACCAGGACTTGCTCATGTGACTCTGGACTCCATTTTGGTTCCTGTGAAATTCCACAAGCAGCATGGCAAGGGACAGAGGACATAAAAAGGCAGAGGCCTGGGATCCATCTTGTCTTCAATCCTGTTCCGCTTTCAGCCACCTATCTACCTCTGGATCGATTCATCTGCAACTGAACTGAAGCTGTGAAACAAAGAACTGAGACCCATCCAGGTACTGGATGTATACCAGAGAGACTATATGAGTCTGCACACTCCACAATTCTTCTAGACATCAGATGTATATGGACTTTCAAATCATTTGTACGTATCAGATTGCTTTAAACCTTTAACGTTTCTCTTATTGTTTGTTCCTTTCTTTTTATAATAAACCTTTAGCTTTAGTTACTAAAGGATAGGTTGGCAGCATGGTATTTTGGGTAAGATCCAAACTGATATTGATCTGGTACTGTGGCTGACCCTTTGGGGTCAGGAGGAACCTTTTTGGTAAAGAGCATAGAGTTTAAATAACTGGTCTCATTACTGGACCTGGTGGCTGATCGGGAGCCAGAGATTGAAATTCAGTAAAGGGGACTGTGTGTATTTGTGTACTGGCTTCTTGATAACCAGTGTGGGGAATCAGAAGCACTGTTTGTGGCTGGTTGGGAAGCCTGATTTCAGTGTCACCCATCAGTGCTGGGAAAACCTGCTCTCCTTTTACAGCCTGCCCTGACCTTGGCATTTTCAGGTGGCTGCCCTAGACACGGAAGGGTCACATAGATTACTCAGTGTAGTAAAGGCTGGAAACAAACCCAGATCTCCTCAGCCCAAGTCAAAGACCTTGACACACTTCATGAGAAGATGAAGTGGTAGTGATGCCTGTGAAACCAGCCAGACAGAAAAATCTGAAGGCTTTTCCCCAAAGAGGCACAACATGGATAGTGTCCACTTCTGATGCTGCTCACGCCCTTCCTGGATTGAGCGCTCTAGCCATGCGGTCTCTGTGCAGGTCTTGGTCTCTCTTCACACCGATATGCCCTGGACCCCCTCTCCGCCCCCACAGGACAAGTTGGAGACAGCAGTCACTTGAATCATGACTAGAGGATGGACAAACTCTACCATCTGACACACTTGGAAATGACACTGCTGCATTTCTTAGCTCTCTATCTCTCGTCAATTAACACCCGTTCACTATTTTACAAGATCTGTTGCTGTTTTTGCTTTCACCTTTTGTAGTGCAGGCAGCCATCTGGCCACTAGCAGCTTGTTTGCTGATGGCCCCTGGAATTTTAGTCAGAAAAGAGATTGGGTTGGTATGATCAGGACCTCAGTGACCAAATGCATTAGCTTTTAGTCTGAGGAGACTGTCTCTGGCACTGATGTACAGCTGGCCAAGAATAATATTGCGAGCCACAAATAAGATACTAGAGAAACACAAGGCTTCATAGTCACCTTCATAGTATCTTTTCTACGATAGGTCTGTCTAGGTGTTATGTCTGTACCCGAGTGTGTCTGAGCCCTCAAAACTAGCTGTCTTTATTTCCATTTACAGATAGGAAAGTGAAAGGTATATTGAAGGTTATCCAGCAAATCAGTATTTTAACCCTTACACAACGCTGCATCTTGGAAACGTGCAGTCATGGTTACCCCCTAGCATTGGAGTACATGCTTAAAATGCTACTTATTAGACCAGATTTTGGCCTGCTCTACATCAGTGCTGCTGAAGTCATGCCTGTAACTTGCCCCATGTATTTTCACCAATCCTTTAAGAATCCGTCTGCCTGCCTTTGTTACCTTAATTGTCTCCTTTATAATTTAGCTGATACTCACGTCAACCATTATCACCACACCCGTTTTGTTCCTAATGCACAGAATCATTATTGAACCCAGTCCCTTCGACATATCTGGCAGTGTGCTCTGGGTAACAGTGTTTCCTTCAGCCATGGTAACTCGCTACCTTTTCAACTCATGCTCTTCTTCAAAGTTTGCTCATTCCCAAGAGTAAATTCCTTGCTTTGATAGGAGCAGTCCAATTATCTGTCAGTTTCTGTGCCCCAAGCTAATGAACTCAGTCCTCCTTTATTCTTAAATACAGCAGCATCTAGCATGTGGTTTATCAGTTTTCATAGCTATACGAAATATTGGCAGATCTTGCATCAGATGTTTACATGTAATATATAAGCCAAGCTGCTGCTGATTACAGAAGCAAGTGTTTCCTTGGCTCATGTGTTTCATAATCAATGGGGACTTGTTTAAATGATCTTGACTCAAAAGCCATAAATATGGGCCACAAACCAGTCCCTCAGTAGCAAATCCATCAATTCCTGACCTCATAGCATCGATTTAACCTGCAGACGCAATTTTCCCTCCCATGAAAATGACATGTACCACAGTGGAACTAGTCATGAATTCTGCTCTGCAGGACTTGATAAACCAAGATCAAGTGCCCTTCCACTGCAAGCACAGCTGGCAATAATTTTATTTACTGGAGGATATGGTGAGAGATAAATGGATTGTGAGGAAATATGCTTCTTGACTGGAGGAAGCTGCTCTTAATTTGCTCCTTAATGTATTTCCTGTCAAACTGAGAGAGTTTGCAGGATCTCCATATTACCCATAAGAAGAATGTGTCCTCATGTTCTGTTTTTTGTTTTAAAAAGGCAAAAAACGCTGCATTTTTTTTTTTTTTTTGCACACCCCAAACTCCAAGTTAATTGGGGTGTGCAAAGAACAGAGATGCAAGGCCTGATCCCAAGCCCATTGAATTCTATGGAAAGACTCCTGTTTTTAGTGATGCTTGACTCAGGCTTTTTTGGCTACAATGGGGAATAACTAAGAGACCAGAGAGAATGTCCAGCAACTGAAGGCTAATTATCTGTTTCCTAACAGTGGCATCTACTAAGCAGTAGAATCAGGCTCCCAAAGAAGGTGGTGGAAGTGCCGCCATTTGAGTGCAGTTAACTAGACAAAGCAGACACACCTGCACTGGCCCTGAGGATGTACTAGATGATCAAGAACAGTAGGTCTCTACTTTCTAGGATTTTTTTTTTAATTGATTTTTTTTTTTTAGATGGGAGAAATATCCTGGAACAGTGAGTGAGGCTCCCAATATTGGCAGAACATTATGGAGAGAAGAGGGAATTTTGGCACTGACTTAATTGGTGTGTGTGTGTGTGTGTGTGTGTGTGTGTGTGTGTGTGTGTGTGTGTGTGTGTGTGTGTGTGTGTGTGTGTGTGTACAATTTTTGCACACTGCAGATGGGAGAGAGGAATATTTCCCTCTGCAACAGCTAGGCGATCTGCTGTCAATTGAAAAACACGGAGTACAAAAAGCTTTACTCTTAGGACTTGTCTACGCTACAAACTTTTGCCAATGCAAGTTAAGTTGGCATAAAGCTGCCGCGTTTAGTATATTGCTTGCACATATGCGTACTTGGCTACTTGTGTCAGCACTGTGCGTACTCACCAGAGTTGCATGTTTTGATGCACAATGCAGTGCACCATGGATAGGCATCCCAGCACACTGACTTTTGGGAAGTTGTGGCAATGCGGGGTGGGGCAGAAATGAGTCACTCAGGGGTTACCTGGACTGCAGGATCAGATTCCCATCTCTACCCCATAATTTCATCTAGATTCCAAAACTTTGCAGCTCTTTTGAAAATCCCACGAACCCGCACGGAACTTGTTGCTGTCCGCCATTTCTGACAGAAGCATGGACCCTTCACAGCTCTGGACTGTTGTCATGAGCAAAGCAGGAAGAGAATATGCTATCCTCCGGTATTTGTAGAGTCACAAGAAGAGCTTTGTGGAACATGATGATTTCCCCCAGGACAGATTGTGAGAACCAGTGGGCGTGATGAAAATCAATCCAAGATTGCAGCTTGCTCCATGAATGCCACCAACAAAGGGGGAGCGCCACTTCTGGGCCAGAGAAACGAGTGCTGACTGGTGGGCTCACATCATAATGCACGCTTGGGATGACAAGCAGTGGCTGCAGGACTTCTGGATGCTCAAGGCCATGTTTTTGTCTCTGTGTGCTGAGCTCACCTCAGGCCTCCAGCACAGAGACGCCTGAATGAGAGTTGCACTGAGAAGTGAGTGGGCATCTCGCTGTGGAAACTTGCAATGCCAGATTGCTACCAATCAGTGGGAAATTGTTTTGGAGTGGGGAAAATCCATGGTGGGGACCATTGTCATGCAGGTGTGCGGGGCCATTAATCATCCTCTGCTATGCGGAACTGTGGCACTGGGCAATGTGAAGACAAGATGGATTGACAGCAATGGAGTTCCCAAACTGCAGTGGAGCAATAGACAGCGCGCACACCCTTATTTTGGCACCAGCCCACCTTGCCACAGAGTACATCAATGGAAAGGGCTATTTTTCTATAGTTATACAAGTGCTGGTGGATCACAGGGGACACTTCACAGACATCGGTGTTGGCTGGTCAGGAAAGGTGCATGATGTTCACAGCTTGAAGCACACTGGACTGTTCTGAAATCTGCAAGCAGGGACTTTCCCAACTGGGGGGGGGGCAGATCACCATTAGCAACACTGAAATGCCAGTAGTGATCCTGGGTGACCCAGCCTATCTTCTGCTCTCCTGACTCATGAAGCTGTACACCGGTCACCTTGACAGGAAAGGGACACCTCAAGGAAAGATTCAGCTACCGGATCAGCAGGTGCAGAATGACGGTTACATGTGCTTTTGTTAGGTAGATGGGACCCTGGCATTGTTTACTCACATGGCTGGATCTCGGTGAGAAAAATATCCCAAGGGCAATACCTGCCTACTGTGTCCTGCGTAATATCTGTGAAGCAGAGAGGGGAAAAGTGGCTGCCACGATAGAAAGCAGAGGTGAAAGGGGAGTGGCTGTCTGCTGAGTTTCAACAGCCAGATACAAGGGCTAGCAAGGAGCTCAACACAGAGCTCCATGGCTCAGCAAGGCTTTGGATGAGTGCTTTATCAGGGAGTTGTAGTGATGCATTGTGGTGAACCAGGCTCCACCTGGCCCTGCAGTTTGGGGGCCTGTTTGGAATTGTCTGGTGCTTGGTGCTCATCTATAAATACAACTGTCAATGCACCTCTTTAATGTTGTGGTGCTTGCTGTACATTCAAGATGATTACACTGTGTGTTCCTGATCCTACGAGTGGTGTCGAAGAGCACGATCACAAGTGAGAGTTTTCAATCCCACCAGCCATTCTGCAGCACATGTTGGGAACTAATAAAGATGAATTATTTTCCAAGCAATAGAGTTTTACTGAGTCACAAAACATTTCAAAAAAATTCTGTGTAAGTTGAAACCGAACACCTTAAAATCCTAACAAATGTCTGGAACGGAGCTTAAAGAGAGGGAAGGGATGTTTGTGTCTATTTTTTAGCTACGCATCCATTCACTGTGGCTCTCACAGGTCAATATATGTGAAACTGTGGTTGTCCATCATGTCCCCCAGAGTGGAGTGGTGGGGACGGGGATACGGCCCGTGAGGGTGGGTGTAGGGAGGTGCTGCAGTGGAGTTCCCCATGGAATGCAAAGTGAGGCGAGCCTGTGATTATTGAAACTGTAGGTCCACAAGAGCCTGCAGCATGTGTGTTTTGCTGTTGGAGAAGCCCCATTCTGTCCTGGTTTATCTCCCTCTCTTTTTCCTGCTGGGACTCCTGGGCCTTTCTTCTCTCTGCTCTTTCCTTCTCCAGGTAGTCCCCAGTGTTCACCCTCCAGGCCCTCTTTTTTGATGCAGCCCTGGCTTGCAGAGTCTCATTGAACATGGCATCCTGATTCCCCTTATTTCTCCTCCTCCTCTGGCTCAGGCATTCCTCAGTGGTGCCTGCCAAAGTTAGCACTCTGGCATGGGAAAGTGTCCTACCACGGAGGAAGAAATAAGGCTGTCATGCCTAGAAACCTTCAGGAGAGGATTGCAGAGCACCTCCTGAAAGTTTCATCATGATCTCTTGGGAGGATTCAAGGGACACCCCTGTGTGTTGCAGACACTGTTCCACATGCCCTTTCCTGCCGCCTAACGCTACAGAGGAACAAAAAGCAGATAACTGTCTCTTTGTTGTACCGATGCTGCTTCTAGTACGCGCAAAAGAATGAAAAGTCGATAGCTGTGTCCTCCTAAGTAGGGGGAGCCATCACTGCAATGGGAAATACATTTCCCCACTTATTCAAGGTTCCTTCCCCTGTACGGGGCTTGACTGCTAGCACTGATTGGACTGCGGTGGAGTCTCAAACAGGTCCTGGCTCATGTCACAGCTGGACCCCCTTGGTTACATACCTTTCCTCTTCCGCCTTCTGCCCTATCTTCGCTGTTCATGTCTGGACCTGTGGCTTGGTCTCCTCCGAGGGGGTGGTGGTGGGGGCTCTTCACCAGAGATGGCATGCAGCTCTTTGTAAAAGTGGCAGGTCTGCAACTTGGCATGGGATTGATTGTTGGCCTCCCTGGCCTTCTGGTTTGCCTGCTTCAGGGCCTTTGCTTTCACGTGGCCCTGCTGCTGATCTCTGTTGTACCCCTTCTCCTGCATCCCCTGTGCAATCTGCTGGTAGATGTCCATATTTCTACAGCTGGTCCGTAACTGTGATTGCACAGCCTCTTCTCCACACAGGCCATGGAGCTCCAGTATCTCCTGTCTACTCCAGACAGGAGCGCGTGTGGAGTGTGTAGCGGGCACAGTTAACTGGCAGTTGCACGCAACAGGGGAGAGCTGCTAGGTGAGCTCACCAAGCTGGACTACCTGGGAAAAGGCTTTTCAGAAATGTGGCACTTTGAAGGGATGGGTGTGGGGTTTTGTGACCCCAGGCAGTGTTCACAATTGTGACAACAGTGCTTAGTGTCAGGCATTTTGAGACAGCTGCCGGAGGACTGGTAGGGTCAACATAGGTAATGGTGTGTCTGCATTCATGCTGCATTGACCCCAGTACATTGACCCTCAGGAAGGTGGTGTTACCATAAGAATGGCCATACTGATTCAGACCAATGGTCCATCTAGCCAGTATCCTGTCTTCTGATAGTGGCTACTGCCAGGTACTTCAGAGGCAGGCAATCATCAAGTGATCCATCCCCTGTCCTCCAGTCCCAGCATCTGGCAATTAGAGGCTTAGGGACACCGAGAATATGGGGTTGCATCCCTGATCATCTTGGCTAATGGCCCTTAATGGACCTAGCCTCCATGAACTTATCTAATACTTTTTTGAACCCTGTGATAGTTTTGGTCTTCACAACATCCCCTGGCAATGAGTTCCACAAGTTGACTCTGCACTGTGGGAAGAAATACTTCCTTTCCTTCTGGTGTTTTTAAACCTGCTGCCTATTAATTTAATTGTGTGACCTCTGGTTCTTGTTTACCTCTTCACGTAACACACTTTTTCTCCACACCATTCATGATTTTATTGATCTCTATCATATCGCTCTTTAGTCAACTTTTTTCCAAGATTAATAGCCCTAGTGTATATTTTTTGAGATGGGGGCAACCAGAATTGTATGCAATATTCAAGGTGTGGGTGTACCATGGATTTATATGGTGACGTTATGGTATTTATTGTCTTATTATCTATCCGTTTCCTAATGGTTCCTATCATTGTTAACCCTTTTGACTGCCGCTGTACATTGAGCAGATGTTTTCAGAGAACTATCCCCAATGACATCAAGATCTTTCTTGAGTAATAGCTAATTTAGATGCCATCATTTTGCATGTAGAGTTCAGATTGTTTTCCAATGTGAAGTACTTTGTATTTATCAACATTGAATTTCATCTACATTTTCTTGCCCAGTCACCCAGTTTTGTGAGAGCTCTTTGTAATTCTGCGCAGTCAGCTTTGGACTTAACTATCTTGAATAATTTTGTATTATCTGCAAACTTTGCCACCTCACTGTTTACTCCTTTATCCAGATAATTTATAAATATGTTGAGTAGTATTGGTCCCAGTACAGATTC